>NW_025421280.1:2960000-5600000 GCF_011764305.1 Mustela putorius furo
AACTGAGTTATAAGGATACAGGAATTTTTATTTTTAAAATTTTAGGCTTTGATTCAGCCCTCTGATTACCAGAGCTCCTGGGTATGGTAAAACGGATTGAAATTTCAATTTGTTAGCCTTTTCCCTGTTGGAAAATCTAATAAATAGTAAAAGGACCACAAGACAGGCATCCTCAGCATGTGGCCTGAATCGTCTAGGAACTGGACCACCCGATCATTAACAGTAAAGAACCCAGGCAGAGTTTTCTTTTTCAATAATTGTCTGCATTTTATTTTCTCTCGCTGGTACATAATTTGCACGTGTAGGTTCGTGGTTCAGATTCCCTACGTTTAATGCTACTCTTCCAGCCTTTGCCGTATCAGTCGTCCAGGTTAATGCATTTCAGTATAAGGGCGTGTCCTCCGTTACATAAAATCGGTGTTCTTGTGAACCCGCGCTTCTATCCGGCCCCATCCAAATTAGGCTTCCGAACTAGCCGGCGGTCCCTTCCTTAGGTATCTACTCATCGAGGGGGTCTTAAGAAGCCACCTCGACTTAATTGCTTGAATTTTCTTTTATTTACGTGTAAATGGTTATCTCTCGAGGCCCTGCAGAACTCCTTCCTGGAAGACTCTGATTTGGGTCCTAACCATGGACTAAATTACACGGAATGCCAGTGTTCAGTGGTGGGGATGGAGAAGGGCAGGCCGGGCACACGTCGACGACTGTCCGCTGTGAACTAGACCCACGGCCTAGTTGATGCTGAAACATCCTGGTAACTTATATTTTCCTTTTTGTGTCTCCATTTCACTTAATGATTTTCTATGTATTGTTGCAGACATCTCAACAGTGAGCATGCGCTGGACGATAGAAGTACAGCTCAATGTAGAGTACAAATGCAGGTTGTACAGCAGTTAGAGCTACAGGTAAAGCCACATTTATTTTTAATATTCCCTCAGTATTCCTCAAATTCCTCATTTCTGTAGTGTTCTGAAATGAGTTCCTGTGTACTCATTATTGAATGGAAGGTCCCAAACTGGTTGTTGTCCTTTTTCTTTTTCTCTTCCCTTTTCACTCTTCGGGGGAAAGGTCACCTTTAGCTGCTCCTCGAGAGCTGCTGCTCAGGCGTTTCGAAGTTCTGTGCCTCTCTCTGTGTCTGCCTCCGACTGCCCGCTGCCTCTGTGAGCTTTCCGTCTCTCTCGCTCCCTCTCACTCCCCCTCCCTTGTGTCTTCTCCAAATGGAAAACGTTCTAAGTTAAAAAACTTAAAAACTTAGTGTGTTGTGAATTTAAGTCCCCCGGGTTGCCGATGTTGCTAACCTGGAGTTAGGGAGCCGTGCCAGGGAGAGAGGCTGAGAGAGAATGGGGGCGGGGGGGAAAGCACACGTGAGTGTCAGCAGCAAGTACACACACACATGCATGCCTACACACACAGACACGTCCCCACGCACACACTTGACCGTGCTGCTGTAAGTTAACAAAGAAGCTGCACGTGGATTTCTTCCCCGTGTTGACTTGTCCCCTTCTCTCTCTGAGAACCAAGAGTTCAGTGCAGACATTTTTAAATATGCACTCAGATGCACACACATGCAAACATGTATTCAGATACATAATATACATATATATAGTATGTATACATATATCTTATATACATATGTATATATATGTGTATGGAGATATGAAATCTTATATTTGGCAGTCCTTGGGGCCATGTTGAATGTGTTTTGTGACTATAGAAAATAAACTTCTGCCTCTTTTCCTGTGGCTCACAGTTGTGAGGAGGGATGGGGGGGCATTCTTTAATGTGGGTTCCACTTCCTGGTGTCACTTGTTGATGAACCACCATATTTTAACAATTTCGTTCTTGGTATAATTAATAGAAAATTAGTTTCTAAAAGTAAAAATTGGGTCAGAAATGGAGATTATTAAAATGTACAATTGCAAAAGCCTGACCCTGCAAAACCCCATTTATGCAACCGAGTTCCAAAATGCTTTTGAGTGCTTGATGACTCACTGTGGCTTCTTCCTCTGGCTGGTTTAGTGTAGGCAAGAGGTTAGCCGACTAGGGGAAATTAAAACAATGTTGTACATTATATTGTTACCAGCCATCGAAAAGCCTATTTTGTATGCAAGACAGCAATGCCGAGATATATGGAGAGCCCTAGGCTAAGTACAGAAGATAATTACATTTGGAATTTTACTGAGTTAAGTCATTTACAGCTTCAAATAGTTGCAGAGAAAAATCAGCCAAAACACACTTAAACTTTTTGTTGTGACTTTTCAGGATAGAAAGGATTTTTTTAAATTAGTTATCATCTTATAGGACAAATTACATTTTTTTAGTAAGATTGTCTCAAAAGTTATTTTCCTTAGCTAGTTAATATTTTTCCATTCAGACTACAGAGATGAACTTACTAGAACAGTAAGAGATTCATACAGGCAAAGGGAACATCATAAAATCCCCAAATTTTTACGTAAGTCTTTGGAAACATCTTTAAATTTAGCATGTTTCTTCAGAAGGAAAACAGTAGCGTTATTGACCCCCCCCCACACCCCCTTCCCTGCCAAAGTTCACTTCAGACTGATGTGTAGTAAGCCCTTGAAAAACTGGTTCCAACAGAACAAACTTTATGGCTCTTGCTACCTAAAATCTTTATGTATTGGTGGTTATACAGCGATGCAAGTTCTTGCATTTCTTTAGTTGATAAAATTAAATTCTCAACATTCAGTTAGAATAAAGTGTTTCACAGTGTCACGGTTTGCCCAAGTAGATGTCCCAGACTCCAGACTGGAGAGTGTGGGGCCACTGTTCATTACTGAGGAACTGATTATTGACTTGACTCATTGCTCCTCACTCTCCCCAGAGAAGGAAAGGAGTCAGACCATCAGTAAGTCAAGTGATTCTCTCCTGGCAGCTTTAGTGTTGTTTTTTGGTGAGTGTGGTCTGGGAGCATTGCAGGCCGTTAGGAGGATTCTTTGATTATTTGTGGATTTTATTTATTCATGGATTTCCCTTCATCCTTCAGCCCTAAATCAAACTGAAGGCAGGGTTTTCAATTTGTGATAGGGACCAGAGGAGACCATCCGGCCGGAAGTCAGCATGGGGTCGTTACCTGCGGTATTCCTCGTATTGTTTTTGTCTGAGAGTTTGCTTTCACAGAGGAAGGGCCAGGCTCATTCTGAAGGGTTTGGTGTCGTCAAGGCAGAGGGAGTTGCCGAAGTGATCACACAATGCTTGTCAAGAACGGAGTTGCCAAACTGCAGGTCGGCAGCCCAGTCCTGAGATCTAAGAAAGGTCCTTAAATTTTGAATAGTGGGACGGGGGGGTGTGGGCAGGGAGGGTTATCAAAAGAAGGATAAAACATGTGAGATTCAGATGCCAGTGTCCATACCTAAGGCTGTCTTGGAACACGATCACGCCCATTCCTTGACGCTTCGTCTATGACCATGGCTGCTTCAGCATTACAGTAGGAAAGTCAAGTCTTTGCACCAGAGTCACTTATGGTCTGCCAAGCTGAAAATATTTACTATCTGGCTGGCTGCTACCGAGGTTTGCCAAACAACCCCTGCTCCAGAGGTTTAAAAAAAAAACCATTTACATCATTTTATATAATAGCAACTTGTTCTCTTAGGCTCCTTGCTATCTGAAGGTCTGTGAACCCTTCTTCCCTAGTCTCCTTCTTTGCCTTGGTGTATAAAACCATTCTAGTCACCGCATTGGTCAGGTTTCCCCAACAGCGGTTTCATGTAACAAGTACTTGTCTACCTGGGGGATCATGGAAAAGCAGGCTGACAGCTATTCATTCATTCATTCATCCATTTATCTTCCCGATTCATTTAGCACACATCACCCAGAGCCTGTGACATAGCAGGAACCTCACTGAGGTCAGTAAAGGGTTGCGAGAGTGAGCAAAATGGTTAAGGTTGCCTCCCTGGTTCTTACATTTTAGAGGAAAAACACAGTGTAGGTAAGTAATTTTCTAGTGGCACTGTCCCCTCCTTGGGTAGTGCTAGCTGATACTGATGGGTTCTTGAAAACACTAGAAACAAGCTCAAAAGAGAGTTTCACTGCTAGAGAGGGGCCAAATCTGATTTCACCCATTAGGGATTATTCAAGCAGATGAATTTAGTTGTTGGCAAACCCACGCCCTGAGCCAGAGCTGAGAGGTCAGGATTAGATGGAGAGCCTTTGGGCTGGAGATCTGGCACATTGTGGGACAGTCTGGGACAGGGTATACTTAGACCCACCAGCCATCCTACCTGTGGGCTTTCCCTTCCTCTGATGTCAGCATTTCCATGTTTATCCTGTCACATTTGCCATTTCTTGTACCCATGTCTGGAAATGTACTTTTTAATTGACTTAACAAACAGTCGCTATGCCCATAGGACCTGAGGTGTTGGGGAAACCAGGTCCCTGCAGTAGCCAAGAATACTTTGAAGAGGTGTTCTTATGCTTGAACAGCCTTTCTCTTATTTCCCCTTGGCATCATCCCCCCCATTCCCTCCACAGCACACGGACGAATCACCTTCTCCATTCCTCCATTCGGATGCCCTGGGCATGACCAACCCCAAGGCTCCTTCGGTTTGCCCTTCAAGAAGACATTCCCCAGAACAGGAATTACCTGAACCTCCCAAGTATATTACAGAATTCCAGTTCATTAACTTGAATCGGAAAAACATTTGCACAACTGAGCACTACAGAAAAGAGCCGTCAAAGTTGGAATCGTTCACCAAGGCTGTTCCCTGTATTGTTGGAGGAGCAGTCTTCCCCACCATGCAGACTCAACAGGCCTTTCTCTGTACAACAGTACTTAGACCTCTGGTGTTTCCGTCTGGAAGCAAAGTCACACTAGTGCCCCCTGTAGAAAAATAATCCCAATAAGCTCCAGTTGGATCTTAACATCATAGATCTAGGGAGGTTCATTATGTCTACCCTGGAACATCATTGCAGAAGGGTTCTATGGGAGAATTCTGCAGGGCTTCATCAGCCAGCATCAGACATGACCATTAGGAAGGAAAGCCACTTGAGGGCTGTCCATTTCTAGTCCCCCCAGATCTACATCCCAGAATCCCTCCCTCTGACCCAAAACAGAAGGTCCTTTTGTTTCTTACCTCTAATGAACTCCTCCTAAAGAATTGGGCGAAAAATAATTTTAATAACCATTGTTGGCCTCAGGGGATCCTGGCTCGAGAAATTTCCTTTCTTGGTGTTACCTATGCAATGCTATACTTGAATCACATGAAAAGCCTTCATGGTTCCAGTGTTGAGAGATAAGGCAACCAGCCAGAAATCAAGATGATGGGCTACGGAGTCTGACTTAGGCCTATACCGTCAGCATTGAGTGTGAAATGCATTCATATTGTTAATTTTGTGGGAAGCTACCACGATATATAATGCATGTTTTCCTAGCAGTGGACTCATTATGTGGAGCTTGTTAACAGAATGCTTAATTCACTTCTTGTGTTGCTCCCTGTTACTGGTCTCAGAGGGAAGAGGGGTCAAGAAGACATCCTAGTGGGCATTCTGAACCTTCCAGAATATTTCTAACCACATTTCACTGTTACGAAGACAGTTGTAATCTTTGACATTTTAGCAATGGATTCAATGGTGATTAACCCCATCTACTACCTGGAAGCCCACCCTTGTAGAGAATTTGTTTGCGTGCTTGTACATAATACACACCTAACCTCAAGATAGATGGACACCATAGTAATCCTTTGGGCAAAGGACATGGCTTTTTGAGGTGAGGGCATGTATTTTAAGATTTTATCTCCTAGATGCTTTCTAGATCCAGATTCTTCTTTTTAGATTCTGCTTTTTAGATCCAGATTTTTCTAGATGCTGTGCATTCAAGAGGATAGGTTAGAACTGGAGGGGCGTGATGTTCCCACAACCAACATGCATGGTCTTACATAGGTCATGAAATGTGCGCACATGCGTACACACACACACACACACACACACACACACGAGACAGAGTTACCGCAGACTCAGGATGCGGAAATAGGTTGAGATTAAGAATGGCCCACTCATATACCATGGGCAGGTTGGTAAGGAAGCACCTGAAGCTTCTTTCACACTCCAGCACCAGCCAGGGTGCCCAGAGGACTTACATGCATATGGGCCTACTTACCTGGGCTCCTCAGGTAGGAAATGCTCCTGAACTGCCTCAGCTAGTAAGCTGTGAGTGAGGCGGCATACCAGCTGTCTTCGTGGCTAGGTTGATTCCATTTGGTTGATTCCATTCGGTTACCATTTATCAGCATCCTGTTGTATTCGGAGCACTGGATAGAGATAAGCAAGACAGCCTCTTCCTTCCCATGTGTGCAGCCTCGCAGGGAGGGAAGACTAGCCTGCCTCTCCACACCAGGCGGGGTTCATAAGAGGAAGCAAAGGAGGCATGGCAGGGCGGACTCGGCAAGGGGCAGCGGCAAGTACATTCCAGGCCAGGAGAGCCCAGTAAGCATTGGCCTTGATCGTAGTGTGAGGGAGGATAAAAGAAGGGATGTTCTTTCTTCAGTCCACCTCTCTGGTCCTCAAGGAGCAGGGGGACCAGACTTCACAGTTGGCCTTCCTGGGACTTGGGATTTCCAGTTTCAAAACTGGGAAAGTACCTGGCAAAATGGAATGAATTGTTCACCGACATGATCACTTTGAATCCAGTGGCTTTGGAAGAGAGCGGTTTAACGCCCCCTGTTCTGTTTATAATTTATAAAGGGACTGGGAAGCCATCGAAAGGGTATTTAGTGAGTTTCTACTCTATGCCAAGGCCATGTGCTCAGTGCTTCCTACCCCCGGTTTCACGGAATCCTCACAACCTCCCCGTGAGTAGATGCTTCCCGAATTCCTCAATTGTTAAGAGTCATTTTTTTTTTAAGGTTTTATTTATTTATTTGACAGAGAGAGAGAGATCACAAGTAGGCCGAGGGGAAGCAGGCTCCCCGCCAAGCAGAGAGCCTGATGTGGGGCTCGATCCCAGGACCCTGAGATTATGACCTGAGCCGAAAGCAGAGGCTTTAACCCACTGAGCCATCCAGGCTCCCCAAGAGTCATTTTTTTAACAGAAAATAGAACTCTTGGAAATCAGACATCTAATGAGCATGTGCTTTTCTTCTCCTGTGTAAAGGTGTTCCTAAGTCACCGAGGATGAGTTACTGGCCCTTAGAGTGAAAGAAAGAATTCTCTGTGTCTCTCCTCTTCCAGATGAGGAAACTGGAGTGTAGAAGTTCTAATTCAGTTGTTCAAAGCCTATGGAGATACTGGGCAACGCTCAGGGGTCTAGTCCAGCTTGTGTAGCATACGCCTCCTTTGGTGACGCTGCTGCCTTGCAGTTTTCACGCAGGGTCATCCTGGTTCGCTGAGGGTCTGCGTCTGACATGCAGGCGTTGCGCACCACTGGTTTTACAACCAGACTGGGGAAGCCAAGCCTTTCTCTGCCTCTTAGAGCTCCCTCCTCAGCAACCCATGGCAGCCAGGCGGGGCTGCACCTCGGTGACACAGGAATCCCTTGGAAGTTTTCTAAATCATCCACAGCAGGAACTGTACGCTCCAAGAAAACATCAGCAGGGCGAAAAGTGCGCACGTTTCAATAGCAGAGAGGGACATTAAGCCTAACACAGATCAATTACTGCGGGAACTTCACGTGTGATTACTCTGCCATTAGCGGTGCTGTTGGTAATCACACCAGCTTCCTGGACTTCTGCAAATATATTCTCTGTAACATGTCCCACTTTGGGCCTAACCCCAGCAAAGGCGACACTCAGGACAGTTCTTCCCAGCAGCGGTCTGCCCCCGGAGCCTCCCGACTCTCCCTGAGTCAGCTCAGAGCATGTGGGGAAGACGGCCTGATGGCATCATCGCTGCTTAGTGTCACTGCTTTGTGACTAGAGCCAAGAAAAAGAAGAGAGGGTCTCTGGGTTTCTCACTTCCACGTCCCTCTTTGAAAACCAAGACACTTATTTTTCATAATTTAAAATCCTGCTTAACTCTGGGAGCATTAGAATTCCTAGACTATGACTGAGTATTAGTGTGCGTCTGCTTTAAATGTCAAGAGAGTCTTTAATAATAACACGTAAGGAATGTTGAGACGGTGACAGAATACAATAAAAAGTAGGGAAATTCTTCCATTGGGGCGAAATGAACCATAGGTTGCCTACCACCTGAGAGCCGCAGTTGTGTGAAAGAAATCATTTCCAAGTTTTCGCTGGCACTGAGCTGGGAAGGCATGTGAATGACCAGAGTTTGATAAGTGGGTCAAAAAGAGCCCTTTGGTAAATACTCAGTTAGGTAGAAGAATTTCATCGCCCCTCCTTCCAAATCGCAGTTTGGTTTTTTTTTTTTTTCTCGTTTTTCTTAAGATCATGCGTACTTTAGAGACCCATGAAACAGGTGTGCATCTGCCTCTATCAGTTGCGTTTGGGTCCTCACCGTATATAAAATGAGACAGCTGCTGTGAAGACTTATTCAGTCAATGGCAGAGTCTTGATTCCCAAAACCAACGCATTAAACCTGGACACGTGGGATCCTTATTAAAATGTTTACTCCCACATCCCCTCACTTGGCATGTTGGGCTTATTAGCAAGCTTAGGTGATACCCAGGTCAATTAAATTGGGGACTGTCCTTGTCTGGGAATACTCCTGGCTTACATGCCCCTCCTTGGGGGGCCTGCTGAAGCTCGGTATCTCCCCCTGCCTTGGAGGTTCTGCGGCGGTGGTTCAGCGTGAGGGGGGTGGAAGGAGTGGGAAACATTGGTGTTTTCAGTTCGCATCCCAGGTGGCTCTTGCAGTCACACCAGAGGGGGAAAGTCTGACCAGGCGTCCCGCAACTAGAATTCTAGTCTTACTTCTGCCCCTTCCCAGCTCTGCAATCTTAGGTGAGTTCACTCTTGCAGCCTCAGTTTCCCCAACTGTGAAACACAAGAGGAGAAGGAGAGGATTTGAAGTAGCCACAACAGTCTTTGCCTCTGTGCAATCAAATGAGTCACTTGGTCCGTTCTTCTCATCCGTCCTCAGTAATTCAAACGTTTTTACGCATCCAGAATCCTTCATTTATTTCAGATTCTGTTTGTCACAAGTGAGAACCGCCAAATTGGGCTTAAAATGATTAGTCCTCCAGACAACATATAAAGTGATTATGTTAAATGAACCTAAAACCGTGTTCCCTATTCTCTGCTAAAAGAATGAGTTTAATCTCCTCAGTTTTTATCTTTGAAAATGTTGAATGGAGCTCCTTGCCCGTTGGCGGTTATCAGTGTGTCCGGAGCGATACACAGGATACACGGGTTCCCGCCTTTCACACCCCAGACGGGCTAAAACCTAATTTGAGGCCATGGTTAATAGAAGAGGGGATGACCTATATCAGCCAAGGGGAGAAAAACCATTTGCCTAGGATGAGGGAAAAGAGACCACGAGCACCAAGGAAATCAGTCCATAAGCAATGGGCTTCATCTCTCCTATGATTTCTGTTCCATTCTTCAAAAACATCAAAATTCTCTCCCCAGCTAGGCCCACTGCACACTCCACTGAAATCCTGTCCCGTGGACCTGGGTTCCAAGCACATACTCAACCAGCTGAAGTCCAAATAGACTAGACTGATATAACTTTCCTTTAAAGAAAGTTAGATATTTCTGAGCATCCGTGAAGCACGAGGCTCTATGCTAAACTTGTTATGTGAAGAACTTATCTAATCCTCAAAACAACTTCAGCGTTCAGAGATTATTATTCCATATTTAGAAGAAGAAACTAAATACTTGAAAAGGTTACATAATGTGCTCAGAGTTGCAGAGCCAGAATTTGAATGTAGCATAGTGTGATTTCAGTGCCTACGACTTTCATCCGTTTTCACTCTGCTGTCTCCCTCCAGAATTGGAGAAAAACCTGCTAATAAACAAATATTGTACGAGCAGGTCCCCTCAGTGTGGGGCCCGTCGGCATTCCTTTCATACCAGATACCCCTCCCGTATCCACCAGGAAAGCTTTTAGTAATTTCTGATAGCACAACATAAAAAATTGTTTTAATTTGACAACGCAAATTTTTAGTTGACCTTTGGAGTACATTTCTCATCCTTTGCTTTGCTTTGCATGCAATTCAGTTTATGACGGAATGCTGGAATATATACCTACTAATATTAAATGTTTGTATTGTCCTATTAAAATAATGAAAGGATGCCATGAAAAGGGATAGGGATGCTTAGCTCATGGAATGATGGCAGAAAAAGTAATAATGAGTGCAAAAGCTTTTTGAAGGGCCACTGAATATTAAAAATGCAAGACAGCCCCAGAGAGAGGGGATGTAGTTTCAGTATGTATAAAAGATAAGCCTTTTTGCCTAAAACAAGAAAAAGTGAATTTGGCAGGTGAGGTTGTTTTTGTTTTTTTTTTAATTGTTAAAAGGGTTTGTGTTAGAGTTAGAGCTGTAACTGGTGTTAAAAATCCAGAACCCATCCAAGAATATATTACACTGATCAAACAAAAACAGAAACTTGGAATTTTTCCTTTTTTTCTGTAACCTTGCCCATCTTTTATTACAGAGCCAGGCTGGTAGAATTAAGTGTGAGGCAAAATAAGGAACCTGGGTAATTCTCAAAGTGAACAGTGAATTTTACATTAATATTCTCATGGAGAAGTGAGAGAATGTCTCCATGGCAGTGACCTCCAGGGTTTATGGATGTGTCTTTGTGTACAAACTCTATGTATGTGTTTGCGACATTGTGTTGTTACATTTGACCAGTAAAATGTCAGCATCGTAGACATCTGGAAGAACATAGGGGTGATGATTCCTTCTGATGCTGGGAATTTGGATTTCCTTCTCCTTGGTCTTGGTTAATTGCTACATCAACAGTGTTTACCCCTAAATTAAGTCACAATTAATATTCATCAGACTCTTAAGTAAATATCACCTCTCACCCTTTAATCTGTAATGTTCAGTACAGCAGGCTACTTGTTTTTTAAAAAGAATAATAGATATGCCTTCGTTTCTTCTGCCTCATGATAACTTTCAAGACAAAGCATTTTTTAGAATTCTAAGAATATTTTGGTTCTAACATCTAAAAACTTAAAACACAGTAAAAGAAAAAAAAAGGCAAAAAAAACCCCAAAAACCTAAAACCGAATAACTACAGAAATACAAATAGGCGTAGAAGAATGCCACTGTGAACATTTTAATTGTTTTAACTGAGCCACTTTGGAAAACTAAATTCCTTTGGCATTATGTGTTCAGAGCATCTTTGAGTTTGGCTGTTCAATAACTTACTAAAGCACAGAAGATGAATAACGCAAAGTGGCTCCTAATATGGTATCATTTTCATTTCCTGTTTGTTGAAAGATAAATGCTAACACTGTAAGGCTTTTTTTCTTCTTCTTAATTTATTCCTCCCTGCACCACAAGGGAATAAAAAGGAAAAAAAAAAAAAATCAAATGTGATACGGCTTGAGACTGAGTCATCCAGCCAGGATAAGCCCAAAGCCTTTTTTCCCCTTGCTTTCGTACCTTTTCCCTTTCCTCTGCCTTTCCCCAAATGCTGAAACACCCCTTTTCCCTTAGAAAACACCTTTATTTTAAAATGTCCTGTTTGGGTGCCTGGGTGGCTCAGTGGGTTAAGCCACTGCCTTCGGCTCAGGTCATGATCTCAGGGTCCTGGGATCGAGTCCCACATCGGGCTCTCTGCTCAGCAGGGAGCCTGCTTCCCTCTCTCTGCCTGCCTCTCTGTCTACTTGTGATCTCGTTCTCTCTCTTTGTAAAATAAATAAATAAATAAAATCTTAAAAAAAAAAAAAGAATAAACATAAAATGTCCTGTTTGACTTTTATTTTGGAATAATTCAGCCTAGGAAAAATTCATATTTCTTTTTTCTTTTTTTTAATTTTTTTTTTTAAGACTTTATTTTTGGGGCAATCAGTTGAGCCTCTAACCTCAGTTTTGGCTCAGGTCATGATCTCAGGGTCATGGGATGGAGCCTTGAGTCAGTCTCCACGCTCAGCATGGAGTCTGCTTGAGATTCTCTCCTCCCTTCCTCCCTTCCCCTCCCCCTGTTCACGCTCTCTCCCTCTCTAAAATAAATAAAGAAACAAATAAAATTTGTTTTTTTTTTAAAGAAGATTCTGTTTAAGCAATCTGTACACCCCACATGGGGCTCTAATTCACAAACCCTGAACTCTTCACACGCTCTATGAACTGAGTCAGCCAAGTGCCCCCAAAACTTGCTATATCAAAGAGTTAAGGTTAATTATATGACATAGAAGAAATGAGTCCTTCCCCAGTTCAAAGACATTATTTTGGACAAATGGTATATAAAAGCGCTACTCTTAAAAAAAAAAAAAGTGCTACTCTAAGACTCTCTCTGTCTCTCTCTTGCTTTTCTCATTCGCTTTCTCTTTGTCACTCACTCATTCATTAATCTCTTCCTTATTTTACCCAAATTTCACAGCTCTTCTTCTAACTATACCTTTATCTTTTAGAGATCTACTTCCTACTTACCTTACAGAGGTAATTATTATCATGTCTGGTATTTTCGCTGTAAGCGTCTTTGCTCTAGACCTCTCTGCCGCAGTCATTTACACCACGGAACTAATTGTCCTTAGGCAATTTTGCCCTAAGAAATTAAAAATAAATAATAATAACTGGTTGACATTTTGGTTTGACAGTTTGGTTTCATTTCTTCATTGACAAAGTACTTCCATGTTTGTATTATATAAATCGTAGCCCTCATAATGGCGTACATGGTGGCCCAGATTTTCCAATCCACATGTCCTGTAGAACTTTGGAATGTCTCTTCCTGAGCATGAGACCCTATGTCAAGAACAAGCAACCATGTAGAAGGCCTTCACGGCACCATACAGAGCTCAGTTACAAACATGTATTCTGGCATTTGGAAACGGGTATCTCTCCTTAGTGACAGAAGGAATTGTATAGGTAAAGGAAAAAGTGCTGGGCTAAATGGGAATGAATGAGAACAATCAGAAAATGTATGATTCTGTGAATTATTGGAAGATAAGTGAAGTGCTTCGATACAATTCACAAAATAAAACCCGTTACTTGTGCTGGATTGCCATCAGTCTGCACTGTACACTTTGGAATGGATTCAAATGTTTTATATGGAGAAGCCGTTTCATTTTGTTATTCATATTTTCTGTTTCATTTTGTCCTTTTTCGGGAACATCCCGCTCTCATTTGTCATGATCCTATCTTTTATGGTGAAATTGTCCTACGGCCAATTAGTTGTGTGGCAAAGATGCTTACAGCAAAACCACCTATAATCAATTATTCTGCATCCCCGGTGCCCAGCTGCCCTTGAATTATCAAAAATACCATCATGATAAACAGTTCAGGGCAAGCAAAAAAGAAGGAGTGTCTAGTAGTATTTTGAGTGCAATCATGTACATTGGGTTAGAAACTTGTGTTTCTCCAAAAGGTAATTTTTTGTACAGTGAGATGACTTCCAGTTTTTGTTAAGAAGAGACTGGCACATAGCAGGCACTCATATACTGAATACATGAATGATGAGGCTTAATTCTACATTCACTTGGAGAGGAGACCTGGTCAGCCCTTGTCCTTGTGCCTGCCCTACCAGTATTGTTCAGCTGCACTGTGCTTAGCTACGCCTACTGTTAAGAAGGATGAAGTTAATTCTGCACAACTGCATCCGTGCATCTAAGAGCTTTTCCCCAACCACAAAAGATGGATTTTACGAGGGTTAGCCACCTCACTCGCTTTCCTTTGGCTCGTTCGTGAATAAGATTGGTTAATAGGCATGGTTCACGTTTCTGTCTTTTAGCTGTCTGTGTTCTATGGGACTCCTTGGTGCCAGCAGGCCTAGAACTTCCCAGTTAAAAGCTCATGCGTCTTCTGTTGAGAAATCTCACACCGACACCTCCAGTTGCTTCGAGCTTGGCAATGGTTGTGTACATTTCAAAACGATGAAGCAATGAGAAAGATTTTTGTCATGTGCCGTGGTGCTGTAGTTTAATTTGGAATATGTATCCTTTCGGATGTTAAAATAGTAATGCATCTGTATTCAAAGAAATAACAGCATTTCCTTCCCACCAGCTTGCAAAAGACAAAGAGCGTCTGCAAGCCATGATGACCCATCTGCACGTGAAGTCTACAGAACCCAAAGCCGCCCCTCAACCCGTAAGTACCGAGCTCTCCACCAAGGGCAGAAACCCCACAGTATGTCTTCGCTGTTTCCCACCCCGAGCAACAGAGGCCGGACAGTGTACTCCGGCAGCTGTTTAAATTGAAGGACTTAAGTTCAGTTGACTGTTTCTGGGTACCTTGGAGGAAGAGGGCAGAGTGCAGGGTGTTTAAGAAGATCGAGGATGATTCAGATCCTGGGCCATGGGGCCCAGCAACTAGCTCTTTGAGACAGAAGACTGGTGCTCTAGCAGGGTAGGACAGTAGAGGACGACTGGTCACTGGGAGGGTGTGGAAGCCTTTCTAAACGGTGGGAAAGCAGAACAAAGACCAGCAGACCACAGAGTCAAGAGAAAAAGGCATTTCAGCCTGGGTTAGCTGAGGCACAGCGGGTATGAGAAAGGGAGTGAGGGCTAGTCTGGTGTAAGTGTAACAGAGGAAAGAAACAAAACACATTCTCGGAATAATTGGAGGCTAAAATTATGGAGGGCATCCAGTGGTTACTAGAGAATTAAAAGTGAATATTACTCTTTTGCAGTTAGGAGACCAAACACGGTATGCTGCAATTACATTTAACTTTTAGGAATCTCCTGCTTCTTGCCTTGTTCCCTTTTCCTTAACCTTGAAGAGTGCCATCCAAGCACAGACAGTTAATATCGAAGCAGAAGGATGGTTTCTAAACCCCAAATCCTGTCTTGGGCCTCATTCCTTGCTATAAATTGATCGCTTTAACAGTTGTATTTCTCATATACTTATATTTCTAAAAATCTCTTAGTAGCTTCCACTGATTATTCAACATGGAGAGAGTGCTGTGCTTCTTGATTTTTAAGATTTGTAAAATTTAAAGGTACACTGCCTTTATTTGATTTTGCTTGGAGTCACTGTGTGAAAATTAATTGAGCGTTGACGATCTATAGTTAGTACCAGCAATTTTAATCAATACGCAATGATGCGGCGTAATGGCAAAGTATTGGTTTATCTGTTTTGACTGATTTTTTTCTATAAATAAAGCAAACATACACCCATATATGTATGATTTATGGTGATAGAAATAAAACGGAGTCAGACTATTAACCCAGCAAATATGGTAGCCTGCCAAGATGCAGTTGGCAGACAAAATTAATGTCTGAAACAGAACACATTACTGAGATATAGGACATAAAATCATTAAACACTTTGTGCATCCATTTCTACTAGGAAAGAGCCCCTGGTTTCCATGTGTTTTGCAGCAAGTGGCTACAGGACTAATGTATAGGCTACCAAAAAGAAGGGGAAACAGAAACTGAGGTCATTCCGTGTTGTGGGTTCGGTAGTCCATTCTGCTATCTGTGCTGCCCTCATCAGCCCCTCTTTTTAAGGAGGGTCCTTGGGACTAATGGGAGCCCAGTTAAGGCAAGTTGGTAAGATCAGGAAATGACTTGATATGGAGTTCTTCAGTGGGCACAGCCAGTTGCGAAGGGCATTGATTGCCTTCTGAACTCTCTTCACGTTGCTTTTGTTGGAGATTCTCCCCCACCCCAGGATGAAGGTTTGAGTCTTTAAACCTGTAATAAGGGGGAGGGTGAGATTATCTCCTCCTTCCTCCGTGGATTAAAAGCAGTGACAGAACAATGTTTAGACTCCAGACATTAGGATGGACTCACGTTGTGTGATGGGGCTCCTTGGATAGAAGGAGGAGAGATAAAAGTGGGGAAGGAGTTGTGAAACCCCAAGGGGCAGTCAGTGAGTGATGGGGCTGGGTGTTGGCAGAGAGCGCCCTGCAGGTAAGCCTGCATAGGCCAGGAAAGGAAAGGACTGTTGGGAATCTCCGAAAGGACCAGTGGGAAGGAGCCAGTAAACAGGGAAAAGCAGTCCCGGGGGAAATGCACAGGGAAGGAAGGTTTGTCTTGATTAGTATTAAAAAAAAAAAAAAATGTTTTACATTCTAGAAAATTATAACTTTGAAGGGGACCTCCTACTAAATTTATTTTTAACTGTTCTATTGAAAATTCTCTACCACTAGTCAACATTATCTCTTAGTAGCTCAGCACAGTATTTCTTTATTAAAAGAAATAGGCACAAATATTTTTGACTGAAAAATTAATAGCTTTTGAATTCATACACAGCAGGTTTTCTTTTGCAAAGAAGTCCAATATCGCTGCACAGCACTTCTATAACCATTTATTTAGTGTCCAAGTCAAACCTTTGACAGTTAGAGCAGCGCTACAAGCCAATATAAAGAACTCCAAGATGTAAACCAACAATAGGCCGTCTGTGTGAGGTTTGCCATTGTCAAATACATAGATTGTTTGGATTAGTTTATGTAAATGTACTGTTGTAATACCCTTTGGGAAAAAAAAGATCACATTTGTGTATGAAAAGTGGTTCCCTTCACAGGCAGCATTATAAATTCCTTATCCTTTAACTTACATGTAAGAAGTAAAAATTGGTGCCTGACAAGCAGATATTGCGTGACACTCTGTTGCCAGAGTGAACCTGCCTTCTTTTCATTTATTGGAAAATAGAAAATTTTATTATAGATACCATCTTATAAATCAGGAATTATTAAAATACGTATAGGTTAGGCATTGGAAAATTAATTATAAAAGGTAGACGTGTAGTGTCTTGCATAAATTTTTACTTTCCTTGCCCAAAAGGGGGGAAAATAAAAAGGCACACACATTGAGCAGACCCATGAGTCTTTCAACTTGAGGGATACAGAGCTATCTGATGATCATTTCTAAGGTGCCAACGATTCCTTTTTTGCCTGTAATTAATTTATTCCACCTTAAATAATGGAATGCACAGTATGTCCTTCTAGAATCTTTGATTTGAAATAAGCAGTCAACCAGAATTCAAATCTAACCATAGATGGGGACTCTCATGTTACAGCCTTGCCAGTAAGTTGATGTTTTTTTCTTTTTTCCATTTCTGTTTAAAAGGAACTTCATGTTTATTTTAAAATTCTTAGTCACTAAGTGATAGAATGCTTTGCTGTAAACGTTGCTTTTCACTAAATGCCATTTGGGTGGTAAGTGTCATTTGTTGTATCCAGTCATCCAACCAGTCCCTCTTTCATTGCATCAGAGAAACTGCCAAAACCTTCTCGGACTGTCCTTAGATCAGCTCATAGTCGCATTCCCTGGACCCTGTTGTGGAACTCGTCTTCCCATGTGGGCCGTTGGGGGATACGCTCACCTCAGGACAGTCCTGAGTTTCTAGATGTAGCTTTAAGCTCAGCCCGCCCAGGGATGTGCATCGGTGAGCCTTCCTGTCCTCCAGACACCTTCAACAGCTCCTCTGCGCACTTGCCATAAACGTCTTCACACCCAAGAAAACCTTTCCTTTTGGAATTACACCCAGGACACAACATGGCACAGTATTTCTGGAAAGGCAATCCCTGTGTTTCATGTCAAGGTGTTTCATCATCAAGTATTTATGAAGGATGCTGCTAAAAACACAGAGCAGTAAAACAAGAGAGCCCCACCCCCGCCCCCGAGGTGCTAGAATCTGGTGGGACACACACTCACGGCGTGGATCGTGCCGTGCGTCCGTGGAACCGCCGATGTGCAGCGGGTGTTCCGGGAGACGTGGTGTGCCAGAGGAACGGGAAGAAAGGGAAAGGAGTCAGATCTGTGAATCTTTCCTTGGGTTCACAGGATGCACTTGCGTCCATGTGTCTCTGAGGAAGCCATGTCACAAGGAGGAGGCGAAGGACCAGCCAGCATCAGATAAAAAAATAGGCTTTCCGTTTTTTTAATTTATTTCACTTATAAGCTTCTGATTTTCTGAACCCTGGGCCCTGGATGGAAAAGGATGTGTCAGAGTTTCCCAGAGCAGCTGTATATTCTAGCTCTTGGGTATGGACAATGAGAAAAACCATTTTTTTTTCTTTTTTTAATTTATCTGACACAGAGAGAGAGACAGCGAGAAAAGGGGAACACCAGCAGGGGGAGTGGGAGAGGGAGAACAGGGTTCCCCTGGAGCAAGGTGCCATGGGATCCTGACCTGAGCCAAAGGTAGATGCTTAAGGACTGAGCCACACAGGGCCCCCCCTTTTTAAATTTTATTTATTAGAGAGAATGAGAGCATGAGAGCGGGGAGGGTCAGAGGGAGAAGCCAACTCCCCGCTGAGCAGGGAACCTGAAGTGGAATTCGATCCCAAAACCCTGGGATCATGACCTGAGCCTAAGGCAGTCTCTTAACCAACTGAGCCACCCAAGTGCCCCAAGGGGAAAAGCCTTTCTTGGCATATATTGAGAAGGGCCAAATTTGCTTTGAGTTTAAAAGATCCTACTCTTTTCCATGGGAAGAGAAGCATAAAAATCAGACTAGAGTAAACTCTCCTAATGAGACAGACGGATATTCTTTTGTTCCAGACTCGGTAACATTCTCAAAGTAAACACCAAGCGTACTGCTTTGGGGTTCGTATCTCCATGCTTGCTCCGTGGAGAATTTGCCAAGCTGTCTCCTTGGAGGGAGGGGAAGCGTAACTCAGAAGACAAAACAACAACAACAAAAAGAAGCATGTCTGTGTTAGGGCTTTATTAAGTTGTAAAGGGTTTTTTAAGAAGACTTCCTCATCATGTCAGGAAAATCCCATAAATCGTATGTTATAATCCCAGAGGACAGGAGAGGTGCAGGCCTGGCTTCAGGGTACTCCTGCGCACCAGAAACCTCTCTTGATCCTGGAAAAACCACATTCCTTCAGATTTGGTGGGCAAGTAATTATAGTGTAGGTAGTATATCCTCCTTTATGAAAATGTTATAAAACGCTTACAGGAACTTGGATATTTGAAGCAAGATGCAGTATTACATTTTCCTTCTTACGCATTCTCTTTTCCTCCAACCATAGCAATTAGGACTGTTTTGAAATAGTTTTTAGCTACTATAAAAACAAAGTGCCCCCCCCCCAAAAGGGGTCTTTTAACTCTTAAAGCAATGGCTGATCCTTTGGGCTGCTTGCAGCCTTGCTCTAGGCCTAGAGAAACAATATTAGGCAGTCATAAAAGATTCTCTAGCACAGCACACACAAGCTGTTTTACTGTGCTGTTTCTCCTGAAGCCCCCCTCCTCCTCTCCCCGCTGCACACATCCCCGGCCCCCCACTTTCTCATTCACTGCCCTATGGCAGCGCCTGGCGCAGGGCAGTCCCAGGGCCAGGCTCGAGGAGGACCAAACCACAGCCTCCCCCTGCCCCGGCCCAGCCTCCCCACGGATGTCCCTCCCCACGGACGTGGCCGCAGGAAGGCCGGCCGTCTCCGAACGCCAGTGAGTCGTGTCTAGCCACTGTGTGCCGTTCACGCAGGCCCGGAGCCCGCTTAGGGCCGTCCCACCAGGAGCAGAAAAACGAGTTCTGTGAGCCTCAAAGTCCCTACTAAGCAACTAGGTGCCCCGGTGTTTGGGTTTCAGGTTTGTCTTTTGTTCTCAGAATCTGTTTTCATATGAGGCAAGAGCGCAAACAAAAATAAAAAGGAGTTCTTATGGGAATACTTAGGACAAGTCTGTTTCTGTCCGGGGTTTACATCAGCGCTTTGTTTATTTTTTTAAAATGTGAGTGACTCATCATCTTTAAAAGAAGGAGGTTTCTGTTTAAAAACTGGAGATTAATCTTTTAGAAAAGGACTCAGCAGAGTATCAGGCAGCTGACAGAGTCCCGGTCGTCGGGACGGGCACGATCCCACGACAGTCCTTCTGGAAGTGAGCAGGGGGAACGCCGGTGGTTAAGAGCTCACAGAGACTTAAAAAAGAAAAACCCTACACGGAATCTCAAGTGACAGAAGAGTTTAACTTCTGGCCAGACCCTCAAAGCGATTATCTTTGCTGAAATCATCACATGACGGAAACTCGCCATGTAGAAAATATCGGAGTTGCTAACTTTTCCAAACATAGCAACTTCTTTTTAAATAGAAAATAGACACAATAAGAAAAATAGGAAAAGAAACCCAGTCCAGTCCCTTCCTGCTCCATGCCCCTGGGGTGGGGGGATTATCTTTTAAAACCTTAACTACGATCAGAAACACGAAGTACATATGCTTTCATTTCTAATTGATGATTATATGAAGATTTAATAGTTTACAATTAAGATGAATATTTCAAGATGACAGCAAAACCCACACCAGTCCAGATTTGCTTTTCTATTCTAAGTCTGTAATTAATTTTTTTTCTTTCTCTTTTTTTGGGGGAGGGGGTGTGGAGGGAGAGGGAGAGAGCCCTCTGTTTTCAGAGAGACCTCAATTTAAAAGGGCCGGTTTGGTTTGAACACAGAACAGAGCCTGTTCTGAATCCTTCCCCACGCCCCATCTTCTCTCTCCCTCGTGACCTTCCTCCCTGAAGACGGTTTCTCCTCAAGACAAGCATGTGATGATCAAACAAAAGTTTAAAAGTTAACAAACTTCTATAGCCGTTGACGAGGTTGACATTTCATTAACTTGTTGGTTCAGCCTTCACATGGTTTCGCCGGGCGAAGCCCCCTCTGTTTGGAGTTTACAGCTTTTTGTTCTTCCTTCCCTCACGGACCACAGTCATGTTTAATTTGGAATCTGGGCTCCTTTGGCAAATTAGCAATTAGAACAATTTTGTGGGAATATGTATATGTGTCATTAGTTTTCCTGCAAATTAATAGCAAGGCCAGAGGTCAGGCAGAAATTTTCCACTTGACTGCCGTTCCTCTGTGGAGACTTGGCCCTTGGTTGTGGAATGGCCACAGCTGCTCTCAGCCACCCTCTTCCTGTAGGAACCGTCTTTTAATTAGTTTACCTCACAGCCATCATTACAAATATTACTGCCTCCCCTCCTCGAAGTAAAATTACTGTTTCTACAAAATATTCCAGTGACATCTTGCACCACTGCACATTGATGGTGGGGTCACTCGAATGCAGCATTTAATCATTAGATCACCTCCATCCGCGTCTCCTAATTAGAACCCTTACAATACATTTTTATCTGGTAATTAGCTGAGATTGGCTGCTTCCTCTGTGGCTTATTAGAGACAGCCCAGCAGTGGGTGTGAATCACGGTGTCATTTGTCAAGCCTGGTAAGCCCCCTCTCTGCTCTCTTCTGGCTTCGTGTTTATTTCCATTTGCTACCTGTGTTCAGAAGCCTCCAGAAAATTCTACCGTGTATTTCTCTGCGGGTCGTGCTAACCTGGAAGGATTTTATTTTTCACTGTTGCTTTTTCGGTACGGACAGCCCAGGGGTTTGGACCCTGGGTAAAAGCTGCAGATGTCCCATTCTTCCCACATTTTATGACACAGTACCACGTGACATGTCCGTTCTCCTGTGTGAGCACCACAAGATGGATTTGTACTTGGCTGAACGTTTACACGAGTTTTGATTTTTTTGGAGCCCAGCACACTTGATGCCCTCCCGCACAAAATAGGAAAGCGGCCGGCATAATTCCTTGAGGCCGTTGTATTTATAATTCTCATTAAGTGTTGAAGAAAGTTACAGTGTTTAGGTGCTGTCCTTAGATGGAAGAGAAAAGCCAAAAAGTAGAGTTAGTCCTCAGAATTGCTTTGTGGTTGATCCACACACTGCCCTTGGACCAGGGTCTGTGTTCGGTGGTAAGCTCGTCAAGGGGCAGCAAATGAGTGTTCTGCCCTTGTCTGTGTCATTTCAGTTTCAGATGCCTTGTGTTTTTTTCAGCAATATTTATTGAATATGATTTATAAGCAGGGACTAAAGCTATCCCTGGACTCCTTTCCTTTCCAAAAATGAGCATACAGAGGAATGAAACTGGCCGGTGTTTATTTTTCCCACTAACTGGGCATAAGATGCTTATACAGAGAGCCTGGAATCGCACGCGTGTGTGTGTGTGTGTGTGTGTGTGTGTGTGTGTGTGTGTGACTGTTTGTGAATAGAGGCAAGTTATTCCCTTAGTCGCAAGCCTCAGTCGGCTCCTCTGTACACGGTGAGCAGTGACTTCTCACTGATCAGTGACAGTAGGAGAAGGAAGTGTAATCACACAGTGGCAGGTGGCTCGCAGCACAGTTTATACAAATGGTCTCCAGGACTTTCCTGTGTTGGGATATTCTTAGGCCTAGCAGCATCCGAATTTGAAAAGCTGTTGTGTTTATGAGCAGTAGCCTTCCCGCAACTAATTTCCTTGACCCGTCGCGTGGGCTGATGCTCATACAGACAGTGGCTGCACTTGGTCCGTGATGAAGGCCCAAGGCGCCGAGGAGGTCGGCCCCAGCCCTCCCCCGTGGCTTCTCAGTTCTGCACCATCCTAGGGCTGCCTCTCTCAACTGAAAGCACTTAGTCCGCAAATACGCGTCATGAAGGCACGTTTCCAGCACGAATAGAAAAGAAAGCAGCTCACAGCATTGGCCCAGTTTGCTGGGGTTGGTGAGGGCGGCGGCTGTGAGAGCAGGGTCCTCTGCACAGCTTGCCCTTCTCCAGGGTGGGGGGTGGGGGCCGGGGGGGGGGGGGTCTGGCATTGGCTGAGTCAGCATTTCACTGGTAGGAGCAGGGAGATTATAAAGAAAAGCACAACTACAGGCTTTTCCACCGACATTCCCTTTCCCGCAATATAGTTACATTTTTTCCCTGCATATTTGCCTAACGATACTTGCTCACTCTTCTCTTCAGATTCCTGGGTTTTATTTTATTTGCTTGTTTGTCTTCACGTATGAGAGGCATTCTCATGGCCTTTTTCATTACCGGAGCACGAGTAGGGTTGTATCTTCTCAACAAACCAGACCTTTTAATGTGTTCTTTATGATCCCAGAGGAATCTCATTTTTAATACCTCCCACAAATAGTGTCTTGTCCGTAAGACTACTGCAATAGTGAAATATGTAACTTTGTTAAATGATTTGAAATCTGGTTTGAGAAAATGTTACAAGTAAGCCTCCTTGGCATAAGTTTCTTGGATTTGGGGCCTGCTGGAAGTATCTGAGATGGCAATTGTGTGTAAAAATAATGTGTTGAAAATGGCCAGGTTCTGTAGTATAGCCAGACTTAGTATTTCTGGAAGAAGAAACTTGGGGTAAGGGGGACAAGCCCATTTTTTTAAAAACTATTACAAATAAGACAAGCACTTCCAAGGTGAAGGCTTATGGAAGGAAGGAAACAGTACTCCATCTTCCTTGGTGCGACTTCAAATAAATAACGCATGCCATAGAATGCATCAGATAACTTGATGCTATAGATTCCATTGTATTACTGAGCATTTGAAACTGAAAGAAAAAAATTTTGTACAGTTCCCGATGTTTCGTAAGTCAGTTTTTAAAAATAGATTCCAGTCCTCTATTGGATAGAGTTTAATGAAGACTACACATAAAGCTTTCAAAGATTAGTCTTTGCCAACTGATAGAACTAAATGATGTCTTACTGGATTAATGCCACTCTTTCTTTCTTTCTTTCTTTCTTTTTTTTAAGATTTATTTATTTATTTGAGGGAGAGTGAGCGGGGGTGGAGGACAGAGGGAGAGAGAATCTCTAGTGGACTCCATGCTGAGCGCAGACCCCCAACGCGGGGCTCGATCCCATGATCATGAGAACATGACCTGAGCTGAAATCAAGAGTTGGACCGTCAACCAACTGAGCAGCTCAGGTGCCCCAGTGGCAGTCTTTTTAAATGGGAGCCAAGGGCCAGACATCCTTGTGGTGTTTTCAATTGCTGCAGTTTAATCGTGGAGTTAAGTAGCTTATCCCTGTGCTGGCCAGAGTGGTAGCCACTGGCTACATGTGGCTCTTTAAACAAGAGTTTAATTTTGATAAAAAGTAAAAACAGCTCTGCACTGGTGCTAGCATGTTGCAGAAAGTGCTGCTGGAGCGCTCAGGTCTAGACCAGTGTATCCCAACTGGTAGCTTCTAGAATGTTGGTGTTCCCTGGCGCTGTGAGGGCTCCACCCCCTCCGGGAGGTTTGCCAAGCACAGTAGGCTGCTCAAGAGGGTTCAAAGTCATGACTCAAGGAATGTTTTGACCCAGAGCTTGTCAAACTTCACTGGGCTAGGTCACCCCTTTGTGCACACACTCATTTTTCACCGTCTTTGGAAAACACCTGTGTCACCAACGGGTCAGGAGAACATGGCCAGAGAGATTTTTAAACTAACCAACTATGCGAACTGTTTCTACGTAGGAACTTGCCTCCCGTTTCAGGTGATTAGAAGCATCTACTTAGAGAAGTAAAGCTAGCCGGGCATCCCCTGCTGTGCTCCTGCTGGATTTCAGATGCCTGCTTGCTCCCTGCTTTTCTGAAGCTCTTCTAAGAACTCTTCTCTTCCTCACAGCTGAATCTGGTATCAAGTGTCACACTCTCCAAGTCTGCATCTGAGGCTTCTCCACAGAGCTTACCTCATACTCCGACGACCCCAACCGCCCCCATCACTCCCGTCACCCAAGGCCCCTCCGTCATCACCACCACCAGCATGCATACGGTGGGACCCATCCGCCGGCGGTACTCGGACAAATACAACGTGCCCATTTCTTCAGGTAGCTACTTCCTGTTTGCCTCATGTAGAACTGTAATATGCAATTCTTGTAGACCAGCCTCTTTTTAAAAAGTGATAATTAATAGGACAATGATTCTTATTTTAGCAGATATTGCGCAGAACCAAGAATTTTATAAGAACGCAGAAGTTAGACCACCATTTACATATGCATCTTTAATTAGGCAGGTGAGTAACGCAGTATGGGAAATTCCATCAAATGTCTACATGTACATGGATATAGTATATTGATGAAGTAGATTTAGAACCGTTTAGTATGCAAGCATGCTAAAACCTTTTCTATGAGGTTTTTTAAAACTGCAATATATAACATAATTGCTTTTGATTAAGTATTACAATACGATGTGATTATTAGGAAATTCATTTCACACAACAGTGAAAATGAGCCTGTTTAAAGATGGCAAGTCAATTATCACAAGCTACAGTAATCTCTGATCCCTAGAATTAATCTGAGCTCTAAATAATTACTGAGCTTTAATCAGCTAGTGAAATGTTTTGCATTTCTCTTTGATTCTGCTTTATGAATGACTAATAAATTAATATTTCTGTACGGAAACAGAAATAAAAACTCAAAACAATTAGATAATTCCGTTTTGAATTTTGCTATTGAACTGTTAAATACAACCATTAATCTTAGATCATTTCGTGAAACCTTTCTTGGGCTTTAGCTCTGAATCATGGTTATTTTATATTTTCAAGAAACTGTATAATGACGATTCTGCTGATTTGGTCATAAATTATCTTCATTTTTTTACTTTTGCTTCACAGGCCATTCTCGAATCTCCAGAAAAGCAGCTAACACTAAATGAAATCTATAACTGGTTCACACGAATGTTTGCTTACTTCCGACGCAATGCTGCCACGTGGAAGGTAAGCTTCCTCCCGGGCCTGTTTAGGCTCAGGTCTTGCCATTTTATAAAAGAGTTCGTTGTTGATAAAATGCAGGTGTTGTAAGTTACAGGTGTACTATTTCGATACTCTCAGAGTCAAGTTTATGGGAGTATTTTATTAAGAAAAGAGTACTGTTGGGGTTAGAATGCTGGGATAGAAGACTACCATTGCACTGTCATCAGATTTTGGCTGAACCAGCCAATAAAGTAATTTCTGTCTGGTTGGAATATGTAGGGGAAAGGAACGGATGACACTGTCGCCCCAATGCTCAGGTTGTCCTCTTAGTTACAGAAATCTCACGGTGGTTCATCATTAGCTACCACCAGTATTTGCTGAGATGCGCAGCTAACATTTTCTTAACCAGGGGAAATGATCAGACAAACTTGACATAACCTTCACTGGTTGGATTTTAAAAAAAGGAAAAAAAAAATGCTCCTTACCATAATTAGTAAAGAAAGCGGTGTGGTCTCATGACTAGCTCTGTATATAGAAATTAGCACAGGGGAGCACAATATATTATTAAGTTTTTGGTTTTCGTTTTGGGTTTTTGTTTTGTTTTGTTTTGTTTTTGAGGGGGGTTGCTTTTGTTTTTTTTTATATATCACACTATCTGCCAGAGATTCATAGAGAATCTGGAAAAGGAAATGATCCAACTTCACTGTAATGCCGTTTGCTATAAAATGGACCAAATCCCTCAGCTCCGCATGGGATGCCCTAACAAGGCTTGAGGGTTACGTGACCTCCCTCTTTTCCAGTTCAGCAATGGGTTCATAGATTCCTTTAGTATTTCTTCCATGGTATTAAATGAAGCCCTCACAAATTTTTGGATTTTACTGCTTTTAATTTTTTGGTTTAAATATTATTGCTACAGAAGAGGGCAAGTTCAATCTGGTTTTGGATTTTTTTTTTTTTTTTTTTTTTTTTTTTGCCTTTTTACTACCTGGAATTCTTAAAATCCCCAAATTCCACAACATGTAAAATGCAAATATCTTAGGGTATTTTTACATGTCATTATTATAAATATGATAGGAATTTATTATACGATGCAATGGAAATTTTCTTTGCTACTTTTAAAATTTTAGATAAGAGAAAAACAAAAACAGAAAACACATTGCCTCTTTTATGTTCTTACGAAATTAGCATTTTAAAAGAAAATGAATATAACCATAGAATTAATTTATCAACCTCACACAGCCATGAATATCTTTTATGGCTCAAAGTATGCTTTTTTATTTCCATTAAGACACATGGGTGCTGAAGGGAACCTATGTTCAAAACCTTACCCGCTTTTCCTCAGCCTCCCTTAGGAGATAAAATGCAAAGTATCTTTAGCTATGAATGCTTTTCAAAATGTAGGAAGTATAAGCATGAAGCAGACATTTTCTTCAAATTGCCTTTTATAAATAGCAAGTGATCAAATTTAAAAATAATTACTGGCTGTGAATATGATATTTAAGCTCAGATCTACAGCTTTAACTTTTTCATTTTTGCAAACTGCAGGAAAAAGTGCCATCAATATAAACAATCCTAGATCAAGTACCAAATGACTCAAATACGTATAATTTTCTTTCCGGGTCCTTGTTGGTATTGTTATCCTAAACAAAAGGTGAAGTGCCCAGTTTAAGTTACGGCTGAAAAGGGCTTACTCACATTTTTGGGCAACTCTTGTTTTCTGGATGCTTTTGCTTAGATGTACAGTCTTGGAAAATAAAACTTCAGTTTGACTTTCTATCTTTACTCACATGGCTCTGTTCTTCAGACAGATCTATAGCAGTCCTTCTGGCAGACATGGTTTCCGTAGATCTGCAGTTCTAAATGTTTCGACGATGCTTATTCTCAAATATTAGAGAGTGATAGGGTGGAGGGGAAATGTTGATATCTTTCCCCATTATGTCTTCCGTACATATACATGATCTGTCAGTATTTTTTTAAAAGATAATTTGGACTTACTTGTTTTAACCTCCTTAGTATCGTCCTAGGAGGTAAGAGGAGACCGTTTGCATCCCTATATATATAGTCTGTGTCGGTACCGTGAGAGAAAGAAAATGCTTATTCCAAGAGCAGACTACCACCTTACACGTGAAGAAATTTGTCCTACCAAGTATATATACAACCCGGCAAATGTTTTCAAAGATTTTTTTCTTTTGTTTTCATGCAAACCTGTCCAACCTGTTTGAAATCAGGGGTGTCCTTTCACAGTCCCTGGACGTTTTCAGCCTACCCCAGTTATGCTGACATTGCTCAAAAACTCTGAGAATTTATCCTGTGGATTCTCCTTGCGAGTGGTTGATAACTTGGCTATGTCATAAAACGTGTTTCGTTATCTTCTAAGTATCCTATATCGAAAAAGAAAAACCAGCACTATCTCATCTGACTTCTCCGTCAGAGTCACCAGTGGTGATTACGTAAAAGTGGAAACAGGTCTCAGGATCTTGAGAACGGAAATACCTGTGGGCAGCCCAAGGGGGTGCCGTGCGGCACGTTTGAGCGATGGCAGCATCATTGGAATGGAGTGGAGTGGAGTGGAGGATATGCTTTCACGGCATGGGAGATGGGATGTCTGCATCCACTCCTCATGTCCCAGCAGTCACCTGCTTATGCCCTGTAAGAAGAATGTCTTGAGTCAATGGCATGGGTCTTTTTGTAATATGCTCATGTCTAATTTGGAGTCTAGATCAGTTCCGTTCAACCAAGGAGGCTAAAGAGACAAGGCCATGTTTGTTCCGGGCCCCAGCATGGTTGTGGATTTTCCTGAAAATCAAAGCAAAGAGGAGATGTTAAAAGCTTTTCTTTACCCACCTTTGGTGGGCTGTGGGTATCAAGGGTCTCCATTTAAGAATGATCTTGGAAATGACCTTTAACCATAAGAAAGAGACATGGGGACCAGGGACAGAAACATGTCTTTAGGAACTCTGAGCTGCAGAACTATCCTCTTTTTGCCATTAGGAGTTCTACTCAAGAGTTTCTTTGGCATTTTTTGTTAGTTAAGGAAATTACCCATAGTAAGGGCCAAGGTTTTATACATTCGGGAAGGTAAGACATAGCTTGATGATGGATACTGATGTCCTGGGGATCATTTCATTCCCTCCTCCTATCAGCTGCAGGAGGTGATGCTTTCAATGGTAAAATCCAATTTAGATAAACCTGACAAGACCTGTAGAAGGTGTTAAAGCCAAAACTTTTGAAAAAAGAATAAGAGCAAAATGCGTTTAACAATATTGTCATCTTGCATGATTTTTTTAAAATACCCTTTTCTATGGGAGATCAGTGGGCTTAACGGGGACAGTTTTACACTCTGCATGTTTATTTTGAAGTCATATTAACACGATTTTCAGATTTTTACTGTGAACCCTATTTGGGGCTTCTGTTAACCATTTCTTCTAGTTAACTCCTACCAGAGAGTAGATGAAAATGCCAGACTATAACTAATTGATACTTCTGTGTTGTTGTTGTTTTTCGGTTTTTATTTTTTTTTTAATTTTTACATTTGGAAAAGGCATCCTTAACCTCAAGAAGGTCATCCACGGGGGTGGTTAGCTACAGCTCTTGGGAATGGTTTGACAAATGTGGACTGTGAGGCTGAATGTACTGCTGTTTTTGGAGTCTTTTCTTATAGAAAATGTAAATGTTCTCTCTTTTATACTTGCTGCAGAATGCAGTGCGTCATAATCTTAGTCTTCACAAGTGTTTTGTGCGAGTAGAAAACGTTAAAGGGGCAGTATGGACAGTGGATGAAGTAGAATTCCAAAAACGAAGGCCACAAAAGATCAGTGGGTACGTCCACCATGTTTGAACTTCTTAGCCTAGCTTGGATTGTGCTAACAAGTGTCAAGTAGAGGCTTTTGGCTGCTAGACGGTGTTAGACCGACGAACCGGTTTCACGTTGTCTCAGTTAAGGGAAGCAAAAAAGCATTTCATCCCTCCTGTTTTGTATACCCACCAGTCCCCTGCCCTGCTTGCCGGTCTTTGTTGCATCCCACGCTAGTAGCTTTTAGGTGGCAATGCATATTAACCCTCACAAACCATTTGCTTATGCTTATTGCATTTTATTTTCTTTTTCCTGTTCCCTGTATTGGATGTCTGTTCTGCCCCCCCAACCCCGTCTCCTTTTGTTGCCACTCCATCTCCTTTGCTGCTGCTCCTATCCCAGGGTGCCATTCGCACCAACCTCTCACTGCATAAGTGCTTTATCAGAGTAGAGGATGAGTTTGGGTCCTTTTGGACAGTTGATGATGAAGAGTTTAAACGTGGCCGCCATATTCAACGAGGCCGTCCTCGCAAATACTGCCCCGATGAAAACTTTGACGAGCTTGTCACACAGTAAGAGCCTTTACTTGCTTTTGTTTTGTTTTTTCTGCTGTTGCTTTGGCTTTGCATGGTTGACTCATCCCATGTAGTTTTGCATTTCACCAAGTAGCAGTGCCACGGCTTTCTGCAATGGAGCTAAATTGTGTGATTCGTACATGTACTTCTCTTGTTTCTCTTTGGAACGCCAGTGCCTTGAATAATGCTTTTTTGACGTCTTTAATGCACATATTGGTTGTATTTTGATTCAGCAGCTTACGGGGACCCTTTAAGAGTAAATACCTTGGCTTGGAAGTCATTCCTCCAAGTAAAAAGGCAGCTTTTAATGGAGACTTAACATGTGTGTTTAACGGGGTACATGTCTTGGTATTTGCCCGCTCAGTTATAAGAATAACATAAATGAGAGGAAATGAATGATGAGAGAAACCCATAACAGCACACAGACTCCCTTTGAGGGCCAGTCAGGGATCAATCGGGGTGACTTCCTCCTGGAAGCCTCTCCATGCCCCGACTTTTTCCGAATGTTGTCTTGTCTTCCTTGCATTAGCTCATGGACGTAGCATCCAGTATTTGTACAACGTCCCAGATTTGGCTGTGCAAGAAAGATCTCGGCCCAACCTCCCCACCTTACTTGGGAACTACCCTTCCCTGTCACTCCCTTCTCCCCATCTCCTTTTAGCGCTAAATGCGCCTTGGTGGACCAGGGGGAGGGGTCTTCTCTAAGAGCCTCCTGCCTTTACCTCCCACGGTGATTCTGGAGTTAATATCATGGAGACGATTCTCTAGCTAACTCCCAGGAATCCCTGTTACCAGCTCACCCCTAGCCACCGCCCCCCAACCCCCACCAGAGATTCTGCCTTCCTATTGGACTCATGGCAGCTACTAAAAATTTGCAGAGAGGTCAAGATTTTATGAAGGGGGAAAAAAATGCAACAGTGGAGGGAGTGCCCAGGGCTGGTCTAACTGAAGCCCGGATTTTATACCCAGTTTCCTTGAAGAGCAAAGTCCTACCCCAGGGGTGTTCGCACAGACCAGCCCCGTAAAGCCAGGGGCTGTGTAGAAAACCTAAATTTCCCTTTGGTTTTGTTAACGTGGGTGGGGAGGGGCGGGTGGATTTCTGATTGGGAAGGGATACCAGCAAGCTTTAAGATAAAACTTAGCTCAGAACTCTCCAGGGCTGATGGCGTTTAACTTTGAGTTTTTATCTTTCTCTTACGCAGTAACCCTTCCCTTATTAAAAACATGCAGACCAGCCACGCCTATTGCACGCCCCTCAATGCAGCTTTACAGGTAAGATTAATGGTCGTCCCGAACATGCAGCGGAGGCACATGTCTCCCCCACTCATTTCAAAATATATTAGCCTCGCTCTAATTAGATATTAAATTTTAATTCCGTTAAACTTTTTTCTTAAGTGCACAAAGCATCGTACTCCCTGGAGGCAAACACATCGGGCTGCTTCAGCATTAGCGGGATGCTTAGCATTTTGAATATTGTGGCAAAAAAATTAAAAGTTCACTTATTAATATTTATCAGCAGTATCATAATTTCCATCCTCTTATTTCAGAATTTCACTTGAGGCAAAAATACCACAAGTGTAATTACTCTAGCACAGCTATTAATGTGCTGGATGATAGGCCACTGTATCACATGACCTTCTATTGTTCACGGGTTTAAAGAGAAAGCAGGGCTTTTTACTTCTTCTAAAGTCTGTTTTAGCATCTTCAGTCCAGTGCTGGGGAGTTGGGGGGAGGGTAAGAGAGAGCTAGGAGAGATCCAGGTTTGGTTCCCTTGGTAAAAGTAAACGGTTTTTGTTTAAACCAGAGAGGTGTTGAAGAACACTCTTTAGGTTTCCAGCAGATTGCTCAAGATTGCATAAGAAGCGTACAGAATGTTTGTTTCCCACTGACGAACCAAGCACTCATTACATAACCAGCATTACAAGGGGATGAAGACACTGGTCCTGAGCAGGAGGGAGTTTGCCACCCAGATGCGAGCCCCCAGGCAGCCGAGCCTTTCAGTCGTCCTGTCTCTCAGTGGTCCAGTTTGCGTTTGCCCCTGCCTAGAATGATCTAGAAGACAGGCCAAGAGAATTTTGCTGCCTTGAAAAAGACATACTCTGTACATAGATGGAGCGTATGTACTCCAAGGCCATCCTGGGCCTTCACAGCAGGAGTTCCTGCTGGGGGCTCTATCGCCCATACTTAGTCCAATGCCTTGTGCCCCTCGAAAGGGCACTAACACGCAAACAGAAACATTGACACAGAAACAAGGTCGTCTTAAAAAGGCTCCTGAAGGGGTCAGGGAAGAGAATGAAAAATAGTTAAGAGACTTGACATTATGGGAACAGAGTGTGTGAAGAGGGGGGAGATCCGGATGGGCGCGGGGCTCTCACTACTCCTAGAACAGATATTTATCAAGCACCTGCCCTGCACCCTGCACAGTCAGTTCCCCAGCTCCGCGCAGCCTCACGGCTCCCAACAATAGATGATACACCTTTAACACCGTTTCCATGCTGAGGCATACGCACGAAACTTAGCTTTTCAGTAATTATATTTATTTATTTTTAGCTGGTACCAACTTTAATAGGAGGAACTACTTTCTGAGTTTCTGTTAATTACTTGTAGTTTACACAGTAACTTTAGAAAAGCAAATGAGAGTGCGCTTTAGATGCTGCCACTGTAAATACCATTCATTAGTAACTTATTTTCCCTGGAGTCTTGTGAAGTGTGAATTTAAAGCTGCTCTATCTGGAAGAGTATTAAGATTACAAGCACATTTTACATTCATGAGGCGGAAAGGCAAGAAAAAAAGCAGTGATCCTTTGGATTCTCTTAACTATGTGACTAATTTAAATTAGTATGCCTTATCATGACAAAACTGTTCGTGCTTCTTCTCCAAAACATTTGTTTCTGGCATCCTCCCTCCCCTTTCTCCTTTTCAGGGGGAGCCCAAAACGATCCCGTAGCTTTCCAAGAACACTTTATGTGCGTAATGAGGTGAGGTGAATAAACCGATACAAATTCATGACGGGAGACATGGATCTTCTTCCTCTTGTCGAGGAGTTTGGATCCACGGGCAGTAGACAGTCTCATGTAACTTTCTGCTGTGCAAATTAAATCAGGATTCTACCAGCAGGCTTTCCTTCCCATTATTGCCCATTTCCATTTCTCAAGACAAGTAAAAATAATAGTGGAACAACATCTTAAAAAGATTACTAGAGCAACATAATGCATGATATACAATATATAAAATAGGACAGCAGAATCCACTACAGAAATAAAACATTGGACGTGAGACAGATTGCATTATGCTCTGAAAAAGTGAAGTAACTAAGGGTAACCATAAAGCTTCTTATTTATAGACTGCCTTTCCCCCGAGGATCTTAGCATGGTTCATGTTCCATTATGGAACTTACGGACTTCTGTACCATTACTGAGGCACCTCAGTTTTAGGTTTCAGTTTTTGTTTTTTAAGGTTTTTTTTGTTGTGCAAAAAAAAAAAAAAAAAAAAAGTGCCAGTTTGAGAGGAAACCACACACTGTACACAGGACCATTTATATAATTAAGTCCGTTATAAACATCATACCCCACCTGCTCCTCTGTAGACATCAACTACACAAAAGAACGACTTTGTTACTGTTTCTAGCATTGGGTGGGTTGCTTTGATCCCTCACGCAGCAAAGAGGCTCTTCGGCCTGGCAGACACTGTCCTTCTACTTGGTCATTTTCTTAAAGGGACAAGGCTGGTTCTCTCCATTGATATCTTTCTGATCTCACCACCGAGGGATCAGTAGAAGTGCTTGCCTTTTGGAGGACTTTCACCACTGTGGCTGTTGGGCCTCGGCCCATGTTTTAATGACCTTCACCTAGAACACTTGGAGAGCCAAGGAGAACATGTCGTTTTAAGAAGGCTGCTCTGTCTGTAAGGGTGACCATGTTATACCAAAGAACACCTTCTAACAAACACGTCAGTTTTGTCGTTACCCCTCCATTTTTGACTAGAGAAGCTGCTAAAAAAAAAAATTACCAGGCTGTAAAGATAGCCCCACTTAGGCCACGTTCTGACTGTGTCATGGTGAAATGTTGAGCATTAGAGCAGAACTTTCATGACTGGGAGAGATATGACCACTGAGTTGTCTCAAATGAAGGCTGTTAAGATGCTTATCCAGCTGCAGTTTGGGGGGGAGAAATTAAAAAATAATCTGGCAACCGTTCTTGCTTTTTGCTCTGCCAAAAAAAAAGGAAAATGCTTTATTGCAATTATAAGAGATCTGTTGAAAAAAGTACTTGATGCAAATTATTTAACAAACTGTAGGAGAGCGAGGGAATGTTCAGATTTGCTGTTCGTCAAAATGAGTTCACCACATTTGGAAATAAAAACAGGATTTTTTTTTTTCCCACTTTTTAAAAAGCCGGCAGTTATGTAAATCCAGAAGTGGAGGGAAGGGAAAGCTGTGGACTTGCATGGAGCCTGGCTTTGAAATAGTCCATTGGCCAACGGTGTGTTAAGTGAAGACCCATCACGGGGGCTTGTATCTAACAAGGCATCCCTGGCTTTGGAATCTGTACAAAGAGCGAGGCTGCAGCTCTCATAATGGGCACGTTCCCTGCAGCCCAGCTTTGCACTGTTCTGTCTTCACTGTTGGCTCTTCCTCTCTAGAGCCAGAATTTCTAGAATACTTTGGACTCTTGTGTGACTGGCCAATTGAAGTCACCATGCCAGATTGTCTTGTGACTGTACTTTCTCCTCATTAGGATGGAAAACCAGGCATACTGTAGTCTGCAAGAGGACAGTTTTGATAAATCTTGATCTAACTACACTGCCAGTTTTTAAAAGTCTGTCCTCTTTAACATGAAAAGTTTCTGGGTTATAATCACTACCCAAATGAAATTAGTTCAGGGTTGTATTTAACAACTGTCTGCATTCGAGACTGGGTGGTCATTTTATTCAAACCCAGGAGGAGGGGAAGCCAACAGTATCCCACCACTGACTTCAGGATTTCCTATTTTTTCCATTTCTATACTTTGGGGCTGACAGTCATATAGATTGACAGTTATTTTTTTCCTTCAGTCCTAAAATTCCAGGTTGACCGGTCTGAGCCGGAAAGATTGAGATAACTGTGGGGTAACACCACACAGACTACACTAAACAGATTCAGAAATCATTAAAACCAAAATGAAGGAGAGAGATAAAAATGGACTCCAATTCTATAATCTCTTCCTTTTCTGTAGGATATAAGAGGTAAATGTTTATGGAAGTTCTCATAAGTTTGAGCTCTGAGGCCAGAATAATTGGATCAAATCTTTAATATCCAATACTGGAGTCATCAAAGTGGATAAAGAAATGAAAATGCCATTATATTTCCCTGTGATCTGGAAATATTCAGTCCATCTTGAAAGAAGGCATCAGACAGAAAGCTCATTTTCGATAGCCCTGTCTGAACCACGTGACTCTACCCAGCAGTGCTAAATTGAGTCCTCCCTCCCCACCACCCCTTTGGTCCCAGCCAGCTCTTGGAAACCAAGCGTGGGACATGGGTTACAAGTCTGCCTTTGAAAGCAAACTCCTCTCCCTATTAGCAACTTCTATTGGCCAGCCCTACTATGAACCTAAACGGAAGATCGGTGACTACACCCGTAATGAACAGCTTCGCTGTCTGTGCTTACTCTGTGTCCTCATCTATTTTCTCTTGGTTGCTAGCAGGCTTCGATGGCTGAGAATAGTATACCTCTATACACTACCGCTTCCATGGGAAATCCCACTCTGGGCAACTTAGCCAGCGCAATACGGGAAGAGCTGAACGGGGCAATGGAACATACCAACAGCAACGAGAGCGACAGCAGTCCAGGCAGATCCCCTCTGCAAGCCGTGTGAGTACTGTCCACCCAGAAGGTCTCTGCGTTCAGGTCCCGGGCTCCCGGTTCGATGTGCACACAAGCCCTTCTCAAGCTGCTTTGGATCCCTTTTCTGTAATTTCTGATGTCCTAGAACCCGGGTGAAAGTTGGTGCTTCTGGAAGTGTTTAGCTCGGTTAGCACATAAAAGGACCATTTACTAACGTTCCCATAAAAGCAGTCGGCTTCATGCGGCCCTACAAGTGCACACAGCAATAAAACGGGTGACTCATTTGCTTTTTTTTTTGCTTTTTTTTTCCCCTCTGCTGGGCATCTCAGGCCATTATTGAAGCCACATTACCTTTTCCGCCTGAAATCGGTATGCGTCTCTGTCAGTTTGTTCGACTTGCAGGGGGAAAAGAACACTTGTTTATTTGGTTGTCTGATAGTCTGAAGCACAAACACAGCGCTGAAGTGTTCTGCCCAGGCATTCATGATGGCACAAATGAAAGGCGGCGTGATTTATAGATTGCTCTTAAAATATCAAAAGGAAAATTAATAGGAGCATTATAGCAGCAGACGGCAGTATAATGAGCACCATATAAGTGAATGAAGTGAGGGCGATGGTTGTCCCTGCTGAATGTGAACGGCAGGAGGACAGGGCCAACCACAGGAGAGGCCGTGACACCCCCTCCGCCATGGGGAGTGGGTGCGTGACGGCGGAAGAGCCGTGACTGGGACAGCTCCTTCCCTGCCAGGGAAAGTTTAAAAGAGAAAAGAAGCCACATTCTCCCAAATGATCGGATTTGTGGGGGATGCTCTAGAGGGACAGTCTCTCCCTTCGAGTAAGTGTCAGCTCCACCGTTGCCCACTTGAAATGAAGAAACCAATCCAGTGTTCGTAACACTGGCAGCTCCTACCACAGGCCACTTGTCTACACGCTCCTTCTGATTTACCTGGCCAACACCTTATTTAAGTGATAGAAATGGAAACCGTGACCTGTGGCCACGAGGACCAGAATGACTAGGCATCGAAAGACAAGGAAAAGAAAATTGCTGTCGGCCAGGATAATGGGTGGCACTGGAAGGAGTCTGAAATGTGGTTACTTAGCATTTGAATTTCATGCCCAAGGTGTTCTGAAAAGGATCTTAAAAGATGGAAATAATCATTTTTAATTTATGTGAACAGTCTCTTAGCACATTTTAAGAACGTGTTTCTCTTTGACACTGATACCTCTGTATATCATCTTTTCCAAAGCAGTCTGGTGTTTCTGACTTGACTGTAGTCACCCTCGTATTCATTTTTAAATCTCTGTCATGACAGGCGTGTTTACTCAGATATTAAGGACGTTCAGAGCAAACATAAATTGGTATATATAAGCTACTTCCAGAAACGCTCATTAAAGCAAGTCTTTCTTGAAGTTAACGAATGGAAGAGAGACTATTTCTCGTCCTCTTTATGAACTCCAAGGGTTAGCTGATGTATGTTCCTACTATTTATTGCAAAACACTAAATAGTGTGCAAAACACTAAATACTCTTTTCCTGAAAAGAGAAAGATACTTGGATTAAAAACCTCAGGCAAGAGTTAAGAATGATGCTGATTTTGCTGTACAGGATAAAGCCACTACAAAGTTAATTTGTTTAACAACTTCAGATTAACCCCAGTCTTACCAGAAAGCAGGTTTCACAAGCAGTCAGCATAAATGTTAACGAAAGGAAGGTTTCGGCTGTGTTTTGTTTGGGTCGGTTTTGGTTGTGTTAAGGAAACTCTCCGTAAAGATGTCAGAATGCACACTGTTGTTCAGATCTACCGGCTTTACACTGTTTGCTAAATATAATTATATGTCAACAGCAGAGTCCCTGTGCCTGCTCTCAGTGTCACAGACTGTTACTCTTTTTGACCCCGTATTTCCATTAAGTGAATTCTGTAATGACATAGTTTTCCTTCTTGTGCAATATGCATTACCCTGCTATGATGCAAATTGTTTCTTAACTGTTCTAGTCTATTGGAATAAATCAAGCCGTAAACTTTATGGCACGGCTTAAAGGACCTTGTTAGTACGGCAGCCCAGCTACTATCTAACGTTGAAACAGAGCTGCTCATTCTTACCCTTTCCTGTGCCGCTCCGACACTACCACATTTTGTTTCTCTTCGGAAACCCTAGAAAGTAGCCACATAATTATGGCTTTAGGGCATTAGACTTTTATCCTGATAGGAGCTAACGGAGCTAGAAAGCAAAATACTGCACGCTGTGCACACACCCTCCGAACACAATGCCTTTAAACACCAGTCAGCTCTAGTTAAAAACTCTCGTGTTCCCAGAGTGGCTAGACAAAGGAATTACTCAGATGTAAGGAGGGAGATGTGTGGTTCTGCACAGTTATTCATTGAGAACCATTTCGGTGGGGGGGGTGCACAGGGGGCGACGTGCAAGGTGGCGCATTGTGGGGTTCTGATTTCCAGGAGACACACGAATGTATGTGAAACATCGCATCTTAAATAGTTTGCGTCTTACCTGAAATGTATCTTGCGTGGAAATCCATTCTCTTTTATCCTCTGAAGCACCGCAGGCCTGTGTGCTGACTGTATTTGCCACACTCGGGGGGATCTGCTGGTATCAAGAAATGTCGTGAAGCTGGGTTTCATTTCTCTGGAGTTTTAAGAAGCCTTAATGCCTAACTCGGTTGTGTTGTCAGGTTGTCACACAGATCTCGTCAGTTAGCATTGGTTGGGGACCCACTCTGCATTAGGCACTGGGGTGAGCCAGCATGCGTGATAGGGTCCTAACCTAGGTCTTGGGGATGGTAAGTAATCTTACTCAACGTTAGCTGCAACTTCGCAGGGAAAACAAAATCTTCTCTACCGTGAGCATCGTATCTGGTTTGTTTTTGTTTGCGCCTACCAAGGCACTGCCTTGTCAGAGTGGAAAAATTATAAAGCAAGAACTTCATTAAGAATGTTCCATTACTGTTCCATCCCCCCCCCCCCACCGCCTCTGATAGCCTTATATCATCCTAGGTCATCAAATGCAGGTTTATAAACCTGAAAAGATGAATAATTCTGATTGTTTAAAGAAGTGAAAGTAGGAAAATGTTGATCAGGGAAACCACATTTGAGCTTCAGTACAGGGCTAAGTAGCACATAGGTACATTTCTAGCCAGATGTGATCAGCGGAGACGGGTTGGGGGTAATTTATGAGGTAGCACTGCTCAATAGTGAAAATATGAAATTCAGACAGAAGGTAATGTTCACCACTGTCAGTAATCCAGGAAGAACAATTTAAGGTAACCGGAGCTTACCTTATACCTGCTAAGCAACAAAGTATTTTTTAAAAAATAACGCTTGGGGCTGGGGAAGTTGAGTCTAAATTGATATTACCCCTTTGGAAATTAATACTATAATAAATCTTAAGAGCCATAAAGATGTTTTTAGCCTTTGCTCCCAGAATTTCATTCTTGGAAATTTATCCTGAGGAGGTAAATCAACAGAAATTGGAAGATTAATGGATAAAAGTGGTTGCTGTATTATTCAAAGAGCCAAAGAAGGGGGAAAAAAGACAATCACAAAATGCCCAGCATTAAGGGACTGATGCAGCCACGGAAGGCATCTTGTATACCTATAAGAATTACAGCTGCAAAAGCTGACAAAATAATCAGATTTGTTATATACACAATATTTAAAAATATGATGCCACCCAGGAGAGGATAGGCAAACACCAAAAACCTACCTTAATTTAGGTTTATGGGTGATTTTTTTTTTTTAAGGTGTAGTCATCAGAACACTTAATTCTTCCCCCAAAAATATAGGGATCCTACCAGGGCTGGCTCCAGAGGCACAGTGTAAGAAGTTTGCACACTCTGTCATTTCCATATTAAAATCCTGACCAATTTTTGAACCACATCTTCGCATTTCACTGGGCTCTGCAAAGTACGCAGCCAGTCCTGGGTCTGGTCCCTGTAGAAACACAGAGAAGTAGGGCCATGAAAAAGCTGAAAAAGGACAGAGCACAACCAGGAAAATGCAATGGACTACAACTTTGAGACATTTCATTTTGCAACTAGTTTTTAGGAAGATGGGCACCATTTTTGAAAAGCTGTTTATCCTGACATCTACCCCTAGACACTATGTATGCTGTGCTAATTTTAGAGTCAGTTGGTTTTCTGAAGGTTCACATCGTCAAGGGCAGTCCAGAGCACTCCTGTTTGTTTTTAAATGGTTCAAGTGGCCTTTGGGGTTTGCATACATCAATTATTTAGGAAATCATCCATCCCAGTAGCACCTCTTATTACTAATACTTGATAATGTCAATTAAAAAATCCCTTCTGCAGCCGGTCCCAGCGATGGGACCATTTTAACTTGAATGGTTCTTTTCCATATCAAAAGGCTTGCCACAGAAAGTAATTTGTATTTGCAAAGGATCGGTTGTAAATATGATTTACGAACAACATTTCCCAATTGTTATCGGAGTGGTTTCGCGGGATCCCCCGCAGTCCCCTTCGGGTGAACCCTGTGCTGGGCCATAATGAGAAAGTTGGCAGATCCCGTCACAGGCTGCGGCGTCCCGGTGGCCGCTACCAGCCGGCCCTCTTGTTTTGCCTTGTTTACAGCTGACAGCGTTATTATTCTGATCGGGGCTCTGCTTTCTTATCATATTGTTGTGTTGGGCGAGCCTTTTCCTCTCCGTTTGTGTTTCCTGGCAGGGCTTTTCTTGCCTTATTGACAGTTTGTAAAAATATGCATTAATTTGGAGTTTCAAGCATGTATCATGGTGTCTCTTTGCTGTGTTTGCTTGAAGTTGATTAATGATAGAACCTCGCTTGGGGTCGGTCTCTGGAGAGTTCTTTCACAGGTTCTGCATGTTAACTAGCAAAGCAGAACACACAGCAAGCCATGATTAGCCCAGCCTCCCGCGCTCAGTGGTCCCCACAAACCACCATTGTGTTACAGATTCTTATTTCGAGTAATGATTTGAAGACTCGGATGCCTCTCCACAGGATGCCACTGCGGGGCCTGTTATCTGGTACTCAAAGTTTGGTGGTCCTCAGACCAGCGGCATTGCCTGGGAGCTTGCTAGAGAGGCAGAGTCTCGGGCCCCACCCAGACCTGCAGGGTCCCATGCGGCTCTTTATTTAACCAGAGCCCAGGGTGACTTGAGTGCTCAGGGTGGTGTAAGCACACCCCCCGCGGAAGAGAGGCTGCTTCTGGCCAGAGATCATTCTACAGCAGCACTGCCCAAAGGAACCTTCTGCCGTGATGGAAATGTGTCATCTCTGGGCTGCCCCAGTGCAGAGGAGAAACTCCCATTTTAAATTATGGGCGTTTTTAGTTTTCACTTAAGGATCCACACGTAGCTAGTGCCTGTCCTGGGGCACAGTACAGTCCTTGAGCGTGGCTTCTGTTGCCCAAAGCCCCCAACTTAGCGTGGTTGGAAGGGGCTTCCGAGTGAACCTGTTTTCGTTTCTTCCAGGCATCCCGTGCATGTCAAAGAAGAACCCCTCGATCCAGAGGAAGCTGAAGGACCTCTGTCCTTAGTGACAACAGCCAACCACAGTCCAGATTTTGACCACGACAGAGATTACGAAGACGAACCAGTAAATGAGGACATGGAGTGAACGTCTCTGGGCGGGGGCCAACCCCAAGAACGAAGATTGGGAAACAAAACAAAACAAAACAAAAAAACAAAACACGTCAAAAGTTAGCAGTGAAATTGTTCTCCATTTGTTGTACAGTCTGGAGGATTTTCACTACATTTTGACAACGCTGAAACGTGTTAACTCTTAGTGCCATCAAGAATCCCATTTGGGAGTATTTTTGATTTTTCTACTTTTTGTTGAAAAAAGGAATTTGTACTCTGTGCATTGGATGGACTTGTTTGGTACTTGGGATTTTCCTCTCTTAACAGTCAACATCAGTGTTGTAAATTTGCTAAACTGATTCACTTTTAGCAGCAGACTTTGAACTGCAGTCCTGCCAACGTTGGACACTGAGGACACCCAACTGAGCATGTGCACCTAAGCTGCAGACCAAGCCTCTGCCCAGAATTTAAGGATTCCAATGGACGACCTATTTGCACAGTACTGCATGTTGATTATCACTGCCTTTACTCCTTTTTTTTTTTTTTTTGGTTCGTTTTTGTTCTCGTTTTGCTTCCAGTTGGGATGGGGAAGGCCTTTGTGTGTGTATTGGGGGGAGGGGGTTAAAAAGTAATTATCCCAAACTTTTTAATGTTTTTTTTTTTTTTTTTTTTTTTTTTTTTTTTTTTTTTTTTTGCTTCTACTATACCATTTTAAGTTCTGACCTCAGGCCTCCATTTGGGCCCACGGCCTCCTGGAGGCTTCAAGTTTTCTGTACCTTGTGATGAATGTTAAATAGGTGTTTTTATTATACAAAAGCTGAATGTCATTTCTCGTTCGTAGTTTTCTGTCACTCATTCCAGTTTCCTTCAGACATCACCACGTTTTCTCCAAAGTCAGAAAACATTCCGTTTTGGTCTTTTTCAAAAAAAGGTCCCAAATGCTGCACTCTACACATGAAGGTCCTCTCACACAGACGTGAAGTCCTGCCAGAAAGAGAATGAATGACAGAAAAAAAAAAAAAAGGAAGAATAGAGACACCCTAGGAACAATGCAGATTCATTCCACGAAGCAGTATTGGAGGTGGGAAGGGGGTTGTTTCGGATTTGGTTTCGGGTTTTTTTGGGTTTTGGTTTTTGGTATTGTCCTTTTTTCTTTTTTTTTTTTTTTTTTTTGGCAGCTACCATTGCAGTTAATAAATGCCACAGCATTTCCCCAGCTCAAGGAAACCCAGGCAGCACTCTCCTGCCCCCCACCCCCACCCTGCAGATCTCCTACTAGATGGTGTGGCCATGGAAGGCTCTCCCTCGGGTGACCAGGTTGCCATGGGCCACAGGCTCGCTGAGGCTGAAACCTGCTTGGGTTGCTTTGTTTGCAAAACGGCCAAAAAAGCTGGCTTCCCTGGGCAACTCCACTGAAAGCGGTGGCAGCGCTGAATTTAACCAACAGTCCAGACCTGCTTGGTGGCATTAATCTGTTTGAATGCAAATAAAATTTCAGATTGAATTTGTTATGGAAGTTAATGAGGACTGAGTTCCTCAAATGCGAAAGTGTTCATTTCAAATGTACAAATTCGGTACTGCGGTTCAGTTTGTTACGCAATATTATCACCCCGAGCCAGCATCCCAAACTAACAGCAGACGACATCGAGGAGTCGGGGGCGCATGGCGCCCCTGGCCATTTTGAGAAACAAACATGGCGCACAGAACATGACAGTCCTCAGTCAGTACAACCTCAGTCCTTAGAACCCCTCAACGCCTCCACTCTGCACCCACTTTCCTGTCAGTCGTTTATTTATCTAGGACCGTAGTTTTTGTTTTGTTTTACTTTGAGAGCCTTTCGGAGCTTAATTTATATTCTTTGTACCTTTTTTTTTTTTTTCTAAAATTACCAAAGATATTACACAAAGGTAAATTATGTTCTCTGTTTTATGCTTTATCTGATGAAGCCAAATATCCTCTTATTGTTGATCAAAGGAGGCGAAAGAATTTAGAGGCAATTAATGAGTTCTAGGCTATTGCTAACCTGAGAAAGAGAACTGCTCCTTCATCATAGAGAAAATTTAGAAGACCAAGTAGGTAATGGAACCAAAGTTGTTACTTTTTTTTTTTTTTCTTGTTCTGTACCTCAACAGAGACCAAAACTCATAACGAGAGGTTACGGGGCTGCTGAAAGTATTACAGGAGCAAGGGAAGGAAGGAAGTCCCATCTCAGAAACATGAATGGATGCCACTGCAGATTAGGGAGTAACCAGTAAGGGAGACGGTCAAGACACAATGGAAAGAAAACAGAAAAGCTTCGACAATGCAACTCATTCACATAGTACCATTTCTAGAATACATTTTTTTTTTTGTTTTTCAGAAAGATTGTATGCCACTTTGATTTTAAGGACCATGCTAGGATCACTGCATCACTTTTGCTCTGTCTGGGCATTGATCTTCCGGGGTTCTTTTTGTTTTTGTTTTTTTAATGTTTTCCTTTTTCCTTCTTTTTTTTCTAATTAGGCTTTGGGTCAGCATTTTTCATTTAAAAAAAAAAAACAAAGAAAGAAAGAAATCAACACTCCCGTCCACTCATAAGCTTGGTACAAAAACTTCTTTGCCAGTTTCTTTTGAAGCTTCACTCTGCTTTCTGTATAAAGGGCAGTCTGTGGTCACTCGAGATTTTTTTTTCTTTCTTTTTTTTTTTTTTTTTTAAAACTTTTCCAGGCAGCTTCATGATGTGCAGGCAGTAGCCAGACAGGGTCATGGGAAGGGGGCCCTGTGCTTCTAAACTGAGTGGTTGCTGGTTAGTTTGGTATTCAAAAGAGGATAAAAATCTGGTAGATTAGTTCATTCTCAGCATGTGTAGCTAGACATGAGTAAAGATAACAGCATGAGAAACTGTTAGTACGCATACCTCAGTTCAAACCTTTAGGGAATGATGAAAATTAAAAAAAAATACATTTCACTCAGTTGCACTTAGTCGTATGTCTTGCATGCTTAGTCTAAAGACTGTAGCAAAAAGAAAAAAAAAAAAAGAAAAATTAGATTTTACATATCTTTGCAGGTATCACAGCCCTGCAGAAGAACCAACTGAAAAAAAAATTCTCAGGCTTTACAGCAAGCAAACTTCACTATGATTTTTACAATTCTGATTCTGTATCCCTTGGGGGGGGTGTTCCAGTCGCTTCTTTAGGATGGGGTTTATTACGTTGTACATATATTCCAATGTGTCTGTGTGAATCTTTGTCTTTTTTGGGGGAGGGCGGAGGGCGGTTCTTTTTTTAGATATTGTTCCTAAAAAGGAATAAATGCATACACCTGTTTTGTCAAAACACCTTTGCTTTTTGTGCAACTGCTTTATATTAATGATACTAAAAAAAATAGCTTTGGAAAAAAACTACTGTATGTAATGGGATTGCAGAATATGCTGCACATGTATTTTATTTAGTTATCCTTGCTTTAAGAATATTGGATGACATTTCCTGACATGTGGGAGGGAGAAATTCCCTAACCTTTTTTTTCCCCTTTGGCTTTTAAATTGTAACATAGTTGACAGGTTTTGTTTTGTTTTGTTTTGTTTTGTTTTGTTTTTTTCTGTTCTCATTGATCAGAGCATTTTGTACAGATTTGTGTGTGTGTGTGTGCGCGCGTGCGCGTGTGTGTTAATCTGTTTTTTGATACATTCCTATCCCTTGTGTTTATTCTACCACTGCCTTCCTGGCTATCTTAAACCAGTTCATACATTTGAAAAGAGAAAAAAAAATGCTGTTTTAAAAAATGTTTTCTCCTGCTGCAGTAAATATTTTGCATGATGAAATGCCAGGGTCACACTTTCAAAGTTTATCAGTGAAGTAGTGATTAATAATGGGGAGTTGTCAAAGCTATTGAACTTTTTGTATTAAAAAAAAAAAAGGAAAACTTTACAAGGTGCCAAGATGTAAAGACAATTTGTTACTTTTTTTTTCTTTTTTCCAAGAAAAGCGTATTTTAGGGAGAGAGTCCCTTGTATCAGGCAAACGCACTGTCAGGAATGAGAATCCATCCTCCTTGTCCCTAGAGTCTGTCCTTGTAAGAGAGTGACGCTGCCTGCAGTGAACCAGCCGCGAGATGAAGCATCAAGGCTACTGTACGTGCCCAGTGACCACCAGCCTCACCACCTTGGGACGGCTCTGACACTAGTCCCTGCATTCCGTCAGACCCAGTCAAGAAGACCTGGGATTCTGCACCCACAATCTGATGGATGTAAATCACTAGCTATTTTATCATTATAAAAAAAAAAAGTTAAAAAAAATATTTCCTCTCCTTTCCACATTCCAGCTGAGCTCTGTTTCCAAGGGTACCAAGAACATGCTCATAAGGATTTTGAATTTTTGGGGGGGTACCTGTTGGTTCACGGGATCCCCTCTTGATATTTTGGATGTTTTTGAATGTCAGTTTCGCTTTTTTATCCTGAGAATGAGACTTAACGATTCTAAAGGCATTTTATGGGCCCAGTTTGGTTCGCACGATCTCTGCTACCCAGAAGCCTCGAGGAAGAGGGTCCGGTCCGGATTGTGCGCACGGTGCTTTGTGGATATGTGCTGCCAGGAACGAGAATTTTTTCTGTTTCGTTTTGTTTTGATAAGGCATAAAAGAAACTCATTCCTTGACATCAACTGTAATTCCATCATTCCGTGTCTGTGGATACAGACAATAAAAAAAAAAAATGTTGTGTAGTCAGTACTCATTACTGACATGATGGCATTCTCAAATGCAATAAACATGCTGGTTGTTCACACTGGTAGTAAAAAGTCGCGACAGCCTAAGTTTCTTTCCCTCTTCTGACCTGCTGATCTTGTATGTTAGGCATATGCCTTCCGTGTATCACCAGCTGCTTCCAACACAGAATTAAAATCAATCTTAACTAAAAGCTTTCATCGTCACAGAGGGCTGAAGCTCTCATCCTCAGGATTTCAAAGTGCTACGTCTCCACTTAGGGAGCTGGAAAACACTGAAAAGATAGAGGCTACCTTTTTCTCCCAAGGAAGCACACCCTTATTTCTCTTCATCAAATTTTATACAGAAAAAAAAAAAAAAAACAAAATGTTTAATAACTAGCATTAAGAGCAAACTAAAATTTCAGAGGAAAGCAATTTCATGAATAATTCATTAAAATTTCACATCTGCAAGATTAGTCATCCAAATAAAATGCTAATGTCAAAAACAGGCACCGTCTATAATATTCTCATCAAGAAATCTTTTTGCATATAATGATAAATGCTTAGATTAGAACAAATGATTTTATAAAAATATTCTATCAAAAGTATGCTAGATAACCGCATCCAGTATAGAAAACAGTGAAGCTTCACGAACTAAATATTCCAGAAAAACCATCTTGATTTCCAGATTTGTTTCATCGCTTACCTTGATAAAAGGAAAACAAAAACAAAAACCCTGCCATTTGTCTTTAATACTGTTATGCTGCATATATCCTAAGGATTGACGAGTTTGGGCATCATCTTCCAGTAAAAATTAAATTGGTATATTCAAAGCAGCACTGTAAGTGTCCAAACCGGGGTAACATAAAAACCAATGCGTCTGTAATTCAGAGTGTAATTCAAGCCAAAAGATGACTTGAAAATGAACCGAGCTGCTGCCATTCGGCCAAACACCAGCTGCCGGTGAGGAGCACGTAAGCGTGCTTTCCCAGCATTGTTTTGAGAAGCCCATCTTAGGAAAAAAAAAAATTTTTTAATATAGGTTTTGCTATTAAGTTGCAAAGTAGTGCCCTCTTTTCATTAACAGTTACGCCACAGTCTAGAAGCCCTCTAGTCTGATAATTAATAAAACATTTGAACCCTTAATTCTCATCTAGCTACTAAGAATATAATATTAGGGTTAATTGAAATTCCTTTAAATGCCAGGCTTAAACATAAATACTGCTTACAGCATATGCAGTTGGTAAAATTAAATATGTACACATATTTGAATAAGCTGAAGGACCCAGACCAAGTATGCCAGTGCGTTAGAGAAGATGTTGCTGATTGGTGTGTAGTACCGTTTTTACTGTATTTCTGGAATTCTTCTGAATCAGGAACATCCTCTTATACACATTCATTTAAGGCCGGTTGCTCAGGTAAACAAGGCAGTAAGCCCCAAAAATATGCTCTTCTCTTACATGGAGGCCTTTGAAAAGAAAGAACCTAAACTCAGGAAGACCGATTGCACATCAACACAAACAGCTGCATGATATTAACGATCTCCCCCTCGCCCCCCAATACACCAAAACAAGGTCTAATTAGTTTTTCTTACTAGATTTTGTCTTCCTCAGTATTACATATTTACATAGAGGGTAGCAATCACAATTTATCTTTCATCTTCATTGTAGTTGAGTCAAATAAAAGTATTCTTTATTAAAATAAAGTGAAGTTGGGTCTCAAACCTTCATTTAAGGAACTGACTGATGAAAGGTTTAGGACAGAATTCACACTGGAGGGAAATTAAATTACATACAAAAACAGTGGTTTAACTGGGACAATATTTGGGTTAGAAAGCCATCACTCTAGATATAACCTACTTTTATTTATTTTTAAACAGGATTTTATTTTTTTAAAAAACAAAACCCTATGTCGTCTTATTTCCACTCTGATTGTAAAATGATATTCAATGCTTAATACCACATATATATTTGAAATGATGAACTTTTTTTTTAAACTTATACCAAGAATATAGGGAAGAGAAAAAGACAAGCTTCAAGTTATAATGCTAATTTGAAGGTAACCGGCCTTTCAAGAATTAATTTCAGCCAAAGCAATAATCATTATTTACCAGCTTGTGACATTTTTATCACTCATCATATTAGCAAATTTCCATTGAAAATGCTAAAATGGTTCGTCATAAGGCAGATAACTGCTCTAGCTGTAAAAATGACCAACACAAGTGCCGGTACTCAAACATTAAATTATACTGTAATTAATAAAGACAGTTAAACTGTCTACTAGCAACAGCAATTTAGGTAACCACATTTGATCGGCTATAAATTGTAACTACATTAAAATTCCAGAAATATTAGCAATATGGATTACTTGATGGAAGTCAGCGCTGATCACCAACTCCCCCCAACCTTTTTTTTTTTTTTTTTTTAAACAACGGAAGCACAGGTCAGGTTGACCACAAATCCGTGGGCGAAGATCAGGCCTTAGCACTTTTAATCTTGTGAAACAAGCAATTACAAATAGTTGCATCGATTTGTTAAAAAGCTTTAGGTGACATAAATTGTTTCCTGTTTAGCTTATTGCTCTGATACATAAATGTCACCGAGTCCAGTATTAATTAGGGAAGAACACAGAGAGGCTTCCAGTGAAGGACTGGTCAGCCCTTTCATGAATGTTCTCAAGAGCTGCTCTTGGCGCCATTTTTCACAAGTGGCAGAGAGAGGAAAGGACAATGGTTTTGTCATGTGAAGTCTTTAATACCAACTTCATCTGGGGCTCTGAACTATATGACAGGATTTGAGACTTGCTTTATTGCCATCTGACAGAAAGCACCACATTTTTAAAATATCTTTTAAATAGAATAATATTTGCAAGGCATTTCAAGCCCCTGAAAAGCTAACACTTCTCCCTTCTGAATGTATAGAATTGTATGTGTTTCCTTGGGTTGCTATTTCCACACTTAAAATACAATTTTAAATGGCTTGTGCGTGTTATTGACTTAACATAAATCAAATGTATCATATATACTTTCTTTAGGTTGGCATGCCACTTAGAAAAATACGTTAGATTCTGGGAGGAAAAAAAAAGTCTGGAGAAAATTTATTAAATAGAAGTTTTTACTGTAATAGAATATTAATGTAAGCCAATGCTCATTTGCCATTAAGCTGATCCTTTTTTTTTTTTAAACATACACATGCTTTTTATTATTTTGCACTCAAGCAAAAATTCCACATTCAAAGACTTTCCATCTAGTCGGGAATGTCTCTGGCAGGAAACACATAAGAAATCCTGACCTCCAGAAAGACAGCAGACCTCGTCCACGCTGAGCAAGAGCCCCACTAGGCAAAAAAAGGCAAACCCACTCCTAAAATGTAAGGTACAAGAGCTAGTCAACAGTGTGGAATTGGGAGAAACAATTATTCCTGAATCCTTCCTCACTGCTACTCCACCAGCGCACAGATGAAAATGTTTGATTTGCAACATAAAAGATTCATTAATTACCACTTGAATATTTAAAGCTATTTTGCAGTCTAACAGAGATAGATAAAGCAGTGAATTAAAACCTCTAATAAAATTGTAAAAATATTTCAGTAAGTTTACCCATGTTATGATTTAGGGAGAGATTCAAGCATTCTCATGGAACGGCACCTCAGCAATTCTCGAGGGTGCATTTCAAGGAATGAGCTAAGCGTTCTGGGAATCATTTGTTTCTCACTTATAAATGTTTACTAATAATTTATTTTCAAATCAAGCTTGCTACTTTAGGACTCTATGGATAGCGGGGGTGGAGGAGGAGATCGTCAAGTACTTTGGAGCACTGTAGGTCTGATCCAGAAATTTAAACTCTGGCACAAGTATTCAAATAGGCTGAAGGGTTTCGTAGCTATCACCATCAAACTGGTAGTTTCCTGACCACAAAATGCATCAAGTCTAGAAACACCCAAACCCTGAAACACAGCATAGCAAGTCCCTCCCCAGCACTGGTTTATCTACCAAGGATCTAATACTGCATGTTGCAGTGTTTGGATCCCGGCACTCTTGAAGCAGACAGCGCCAAGCATGCTTCTTGAATTCAATGCTAGATAATTCGAACGCCAGATTACCATCTCTAACAGCCTGGGTGACCTTGACAAGTCATTTCCTCTCTTTGGTCCTACCTTTCCTCTTTCTGTTAACAGAGGTCATTTAAGCACATGGCAAAACAGGTTCTTTCTAATTTTAAAATTCTAAACATTTAATAACATGTTCCCCCCCCTAGGGACTTTTCTTGATGAAATCCACGGACTCGGCCTGGGAGAGCTCGTGTGGCACTCCATATTTCACCAATATTGTAATAATTGTCTAGTTGAACTCTGCCTTGTAGCATGCCCCTTTAAGAACCAATTTCACTAGCAGGCACACATGCCTCCATCCATCCACCCACCCACAAATAAACATGAAGGGACCTGCCCAGGCTCAGCACTGGATATACAGCAGGGACTAAGGAAAACACAGCCTCGGCCTCATCGTACCCAGGGGGTCACTGGGAAGAGAGTTCTGGAGCGCTAAGCTGCCCCATAATGCATAAGTGTTAATGAGAAGGGAAGTACTGGAGTACATAGGAACATCACTGAGTTGCACTAGGGACAAACAGAGAAGCTTCCCAGTTTAACTGGAACCCACCGGATGAGTAAGAGTATACCTGTTAGCAGGAAGCAAGGAAAAGATCTAAGCAGAGGCAAGAAAGTTGCAATATCAGAGGCATGGGGCTTCCCAGCAGGGTTAGCTAGAAATTTACAGAAAAAAAAACCTAAATAAAATCATCTCTGCGGTTACCATGTATCAAGCAGATGGCAAACTCCTTATTCTAATCGTTAAGGGATCTGAGCGCTGTGCGCAGTCCAGCTTGTAAGTCCCGAGGAGGCGGTGCTAAATCAGTTTCATTCAGGTGAGGACACAGGCTTCTCTCTAGGCTCCCTTCCAGCCACACTGGCCACACCATGTGCTTCCTGGGCACCGAGCCCACTCTGCCTCCAGGCTCAGCGTTTCTATTCCCTGTGGAGTGGATGTTCTTTTCCTGGCTCTCCGTGTGGCTCCCATCCTCCCTCCCTTCAAAGGTCGCAGCAGAAAGGACTTTCCTGACCATACACTGTAAAGAACACCCTCACTGCCCACTCGACCCTCCACATTCCGTATCCCCTCACCCACTTTAGTATATCCATTGTGCCTAGGACCTCCTAACATCATGTACTCGTTTGTAGCTTTCCCACGGCATGCCTCCCTCCAACTTGAAAGGCAGAAACACTCCCTGTATGGTCTGCTGCTGCCCTCTCATCCCCCAGCATGAGGACCACAGCATGAGGATGCACCCACGTGCAGCGTGAAGGGAGCATCGTCACCCCGCCAGGGAGGACGGAGGCAGCCTGAACGCCCACGGTCATTCACATTCCACATCCTGCCAATATCAAGCCTCCTACTCTAGTTCAAGGCCAACCAAACCCAGTATCCCGTCTATGATCCTCACACCAAACCTGTAAAGTAGGAATGGTCAATAGCATGTTACAGAGGACAACCCTGGGGCTTCCTCAGGAACACACTCAAGGTCACGTCCATGGTTTACCCTAGAGCCCATGGATGGGTGCTGGCTGTGCCACCTACCTCCAAAGAACCTCTCAGCGATTGTATATAAAAGTAGCAAATATGTTCATGTGATCATCTCACTGCAAGGTACAATCACTGATGTTCGTTTTTAGGGTATTACAAAGCTCTCAGTGTGTAGAAAGCCATTTAAACACGAGCCCCATATAGCCAGCAGTGCCCAGTATTAAACACAGTAGCAGGAGAACCATGCCTGGGTGCAGAAAAAGACTCAATCAACCAGGCATCTCAGGGGCTTTCTGACTTGCCTCATCTCAAGGAGGACTAACTCTGCACCTGACCAAATGGTGAGCAGCTCTATACTTTCCACAGGTCTTTCTCAAGAGGTTTATTAGAGTCTTTCTAATACGTAGATAATCACCTCTCTAGAATCCCTTTCCTGTGTCTCTAGAGAAGATGGTAGAGTAGTTGTGAGCTCCACCAGGACAAGGCCCACTCTGTCTTATTTCCTAGAGGACCATCCTCAATGGGCTTGCTGGGGAATGAGGTCAGAAACTGGGACATGCAGGTCTGGGATGGGAGCCAGACAGACGGGATTTCAGGATCCCTGCCTTCTTGTTGTCTGACAATGGGCAAGTTACTTAAACTTCTCTCAGCTTCAGTGCACCTTCTCACGTGACAGGATAGTTCTAATGACAAAGCAAAATAGTGTATTACAGAACAAGTAAGCCACTGAACAGATTCTTAATGGGACAGACTGTTGAGAGGAAAAACAGACTCAGTGTCTGTCCTCATGTCTTTTACACTCCAGCTGGGGGCCAGGACTTACTCTGATAACTTCAAACGGAAAGAGAAGATTCCAAATGTTACAAGAATGTGTAATACACAGAGAGATGTGCTTCTGAGGGGAGAGCTTCGGGAAGAAGTCTGCAAAGTGGAGAGACTGAGTAAAGACCTGAAAAGTAAGAATCAGTTCGGCAGACTGTTTAGGACTTAGTTCACCAGCAGTCATTTCCTTTTTAAGTACAGCACCTCCCTTATTTGCCTTTGGAGAAGCCACCCTGTCCCGACCTGTCAATGATGTTTCACTCATCACTTTCCCTGCTCAGGGTGCACCCCCAGACTTTAGTGGTCTTTTGTACTCAAATAGTCCTTATGAATGAACTAAGGGGTCATGGGCACTTCACCCAGGGAACAGCATGAGTGAAGGCCCCAGGGCAGAAAAGAACATTCCAAGTTCAAGAAGCTGTAGGAAGATCTGTATGGCTAGAGCTCCAAACATGAGGGAAACCCCAGACAAAAGGATGTTCAAGACAGAGGCAGGGGCTGCACGAATCATGATCAGGGCTTTGTGAGAGTCATGCGACATGTCAAAGCCATGTTCTAAATTCTTCTTCTGTTCTTCTGCAGACAAAATCAAGACTTTTTAAAAAAAGATTTTATTCATTTATTTGACAGAGAGAGGGGGGGGGTGGGAGGGAGAGAGGGAACACAAGCAGGGAGAGTAGGAGAGGGAAAAGTAGGCTTCCCGACGAGCAGGGAGCCCGATGTGGGACTTGATCCCAGGATCATGACCTGAGCTGAAGGCAGATCCTAACAACTGAGCCACCCAGGTGCCCCTAAAATTGGGCTTTAAAACACACTAGTATTAGAGAGAAAAATGACATCTCTTTGGGGCTAGGAGGGAGGCCAAATCAGTGTTTTGTGCTCTCACTAAGTCAAACGTAATCCAAGATGCCAAAAAGGGAGAGTTTCTTCAGGTCACTGGAAAGTGACTTGAATAAATTTTATATCATTTGTCTCATGTTTTTGATCAAAGGGAATTTGGCTTCAGGCTTGACTGACTCCAAGGCTCACATGCAGAATCACAGCTAAACAGAGAGAGGGGTCACTAACACTTGAGCACAGCTTTCCAAAACTGGGGATTTTTCCAAAAATGTGTTCCTAGTCTCAAATAAGCATGTCAATTAAGAGTACGAAAGATGCTAAGGAAGAGAACAAGACGAGATGCATAAAGAATTTTCTCCCTTCCTCCAACCCCCCCCCACCACACAACACTGCATTTCCCTGTGAGGTTTATGCACACAAGTGGGTTTCTGCAGCTGAAACACAGCGGACACACAACTCTATGGTAGTGTCACCCTTTCTGTTCAGCATCCAATTCTGACTAATTGCTGTCCATGGCATTCCTGCCACTCAGCATTTTGAATGCTGTCCCTGTTTTCCTCTGAGTGGTAAGGAAGCTGACCTTAAGCAACGCTCTATTTGTAAACCCTGAGAATACATGTCCCCTGCTGTCACCATCAGAGAAGTCTAGGGAAGGACTCTGATTGGCCCAGCTTGGATCACCCCATCATCTCCCAGGACAGTCATGATGACCAACAGCAGGAAGGACATCCTCTTCCGGGCCATGCCTGTGAGAGACAGGCTTGCTAGAATCACAGTGCATAGATTAAAACTATTCCCTCTAAAAAATACACCTGTCCTGGGAAAGCCAGAACAACAAGTGTCCACTGCCTCCAAGAGTGTGCTAAGAATTGTGTTGAGCTCACAGCAGGGAAAGACATACTTCCCAGCCATGAAGTCATACCTATTGTCTCACAAGCAGTTTTACTGAGTGCCTACTGTATTTTAGACATCTTGTTAGACTCTGGGGATTCGGTAGTAAACAAAGCAGAAAATAACCCCTACCTCCTTGAGTTTCCTTTCTAGAAAGGGAAAAGAGACCATACATAGTAGGTTACATGGAGGTAAGTGGCTGGCAGAAAAAGAAAGCAGGGCAGTGGGATAGGGAGCACCAGGGAGAGGGCTCATGGGGTGATGGTGATAGGAAAAGTGTCAATGATAAGGTGAGATTTGAATAAACATCTGAAGGAAGAAAGTCAAGCAGATACCTGGGAGAAAAGCTTTTTCCCTATAAGGAACAGGAAGGGCAAGGGCTCAGAGGCTGGAAAGAGAGAGTCAGAAAGAGGGTGGTAAGAAGCCAGGATAGAAAGGTAATGGGCAGCAGAAGATGGTATGTAACAATGGCCTCATTATGGAAACATTCATTCTTCTCAGTGAGATGGAAACCAGTGGAGGTTATGAGCGTAAGCATGGCATTCAATGACTTGGGTTTAAAAGGATTCTTTTGACTGTTGGATTATAATAAAAGCAAATGTAGAAGCAGTGGGATTCATTACATAAAAGATTGGTGGCTAAGACTAAGGGGCAACAGCGGAGATTATGAGAAGTTGTTATATTTTGAAAATAGAGCAAATGGAACTTGCTTCTAAATATGGTGTCCAACATGAGAAATAAAAAGGGTCAGTGGAGAACCCAAGTTTTTTCAGTGGGATAAATTTGAAAGGATTGAGTTGTCATTTACCAAACTAGGAAGACTATAAGAGAAACAGATTTATGGTAATATCAGAAGATTTTTCTAGACCTTTAAACTTAGAACCTTCCCAATCATCTACTTGAAATGCTGAGCAGGCAGCTGACTGAAGGAGTCTGGAATTAGGGAAGCAGTTCGACATGGATACGTGCAGGAGTGTGTGTTAGGGGAAGGAAAGAGTAATGGTATTTTGGTTTCAGTAACACAGAGAAAGAAGAAAATCTTGTCCCATGAAAGCAGAATCTAATTTGGAGCAATTGCATCATTTGGACTCAATGAAATCAAGAGTTTGAAGATGTAGCTCAATCATTTTTGCACCAATATTAGATGACTTACTTAATGAACTTAAAATTGATGGTGGAAAAGTCATTGAAGGAAAGGAGATTTAAGAACTACTTAGTGCTGAATGAAGTTCACAAAAGAAAAATTTTATTTTCTGTCATGAGAACTAGAGAATTGTGTGTGTGTGTGCACACACACACGCGAGTGTGTTGAGAGAGAGACCGCAAGCAAGCATGAAACTTGTTGTTTATATATAAACAACTTCTAGCTTCAAGTATCACTTCCTGGGTTGGACACTTTCAAAGAGTTACTAATTTAAAAATAAACATTTTCAAAAAGATCCGTTCACCCCAGTTTCGTTCTCTCTCCAAAGTCCTTCCTTAATTACAAAACCTGCATAACCCATTTCCTTTGGTGTGCAAAAAGGTGTGTAATTAAACCATCAGCATAATACCTATCTCCATGTAAAACCCGCACTTATGAACTTTAACTGCTGAATAAAAACTCCTATTACATGACCATTAAGTATTATGAATAAAGCAAGTCATGGTAGGACTTGATTAATTTTTATGCACTATGGATTGTGTCTAGAAGAAATTTGATTTTGGTGAGTCTCCTCCTAGGCAACCCCCCAGACTTTGATGGCTTCACCTCAGGAAAGGCATGTGCGGAATTGGCTGAGGGACTATGAGTCTGACCTTACAGTGGACCTAAGCTACTGTTGGGGTGACTATGTTCAAGGAGAAATCTCACACCCCACTGATAAATAAGCAATGCAGTGAGCATTGGAACAAAAAGAAGTGAGGGCAAAGGGTGGGGAGGAAAAAAATCATTGATTCCTTTCATTATTAGTTTCCAAGGCTAACACCGGTTTAGATTAATACACACTTTATAAAAATTAAATTAAAAATTAAAATTAAAAATAAAATTAAAAATAAAAATTAAAAAATTAAAATTAAAAATTAGGTTAATTATAAAAGCCACAGTTTGAGACCTCACCTCAGTGTCCCATCTGGCATTCTAAGAGTCAGCAGTTTTGTACACCATGGGCTGGGACTTGGAGATTCTTGGTTTTGACTTTGTTAGGGAAAATGAAGACGTGTGGTTGGCATCTCAAAATCCCCAGGAAGTTTTATTTTATGGATATCTGAGTAGAGAAGATGTAAAAGCAGTGTCTTCAACCAAAAGAATGGAGTTTGACCAGCAGGAAGAAAGGAAAATTTGGAGCAACAATAACTACAACTTAGATGATTGGGTCTAGAAGTGCCAATACAGTGGGATAGATGTCAGAGACCCCAAATAAAAATAAAAGATGCCCAAATGGGAAGATAGGTTTCCCAGTGTTAACCCAGAGGCAAAGGATCCCATATCTAAATAGAATGACCAAGAGATAAAATGAGAAAATGAGGGTGCTGGCAGATGACATGAGAAGACCCTGGGAGGGTCCTGGTACTTGGAGTGATAGGAGAAACATGGATAGTATTTCCATGACCTCCTTTCCAGAGGGCTTCAGGAATGGATAGAAGCCAGTAACCAAAGGGTTTAACATAGTATGGTAACAGTGCTGGAGCCCAAATAGTGTGCAGAATGGGTAACACAGGTATAGGTGGAGATAACTTCCCCGGAGCCTTCCCTCCTCCTCCTCTTTCCCTCTGTATCCTGAAGTATACAAAATCCAAACTAGGAGTGCCTGGGTGGCTCAGTGGGTTGGTTAAGGCTCTGCCTTCACCTCAGGTCATGGTCTCAGGGTCCTGGGATAGAGCCCTGCATCTGGCTCTCTGCTCAGCAGGGAGGCTGTTTCCCCATCTCTCTGCCTGCCTCTCTGCTTACTTGTGATCTCGGTCTGTCAAATAAATAAATAAAACCTTTTAAAAAATCCAAACTAAGGGAGTCTACTCTTAGAGAACATCAGTGTCCAAAGTGGAAGCATAAGACAATTCTGTGAGAGACAGATTCAGGTGGTAGAGGGATGGAAAAAACGGTAGGGTCAAAAGAGTTTCTAATACTAGAGTCAAACACCCTTCCCCTCCCCCAAGCCTTGGACTGTAGCTTCTCCCCGGAGTCCACTTTACTAAAGAAGTTAGTTGATACCTGCAAGAGTGCATGAACTTACAGACGAAAATAAGACATCTCAGAAATACAATTTCTATTTAAGGCAGATAACTGTCATTTAAATATGAGGTTGAAAGTAGATTTTCAACATAGATCTTTTAGACAATGCTCCCAAAGGAAGTACTACAGCAAAAAAGAAAACATATTGCCTGGAGCACTGGGTGTGTACATAAATAATGAATTTTGGAACACTAGAAAAAATTAAATTAAATTAAAAAAAAAAAAAAGAAAACATGTCCTAAAGAATATTATTTCTGGTAAGTGAAAGTAAGTAAATAACATAACAAAGCTTACTTTTGCATATTAAAGGATAAAACCAGTTTACATTATTAATAATCCTAAACTAAATTCTAGTCGATATCGACATGGAAGTGCTGAGGTATGGATGGGGATCTGAGAGTATAAGAGAAAAGGGAGAGGAAACTACAGGAGTCATCTTATTCAGATGGAGTATATTGTTTTATTAAGTATAATAAATTTATATAGAAGCATAATAAATATGATTATTAATAAATTAAGGGTAACCATTGAGATAAAGAAAATTATGTATAAAAGATTCAAACTAGTCGGGTGGGGATTAGAAAGAGGAGCAGAGTATGTAGGAAAGAAGAAAAATGAAAACAAGTTAATTTTAACAAAATAATTTTACTGTACATATAAGCATGTTAAAAATTTAAAAAGCAAAAAAAATTTAAAAAGCAAAAAAGAGAGACTCTAATGTTGGACGGAAAATACAAGCTAATCTTCAACAATGTGTTATTTTTTTCTACAAGAAGCACAAACAAAAGGACACAAAGTTTGAAAATAAAGCAATGAGATAAAAAGATAAAAAAAAAAGATCCCCCCAAATCCAAAAAACAGATAGCCATTTTAATAGAAGAAAAGAAAAAAAGAGGGGGATTTGAAAGGGAAAAAAAATCGAATGGATAAAAAGGTAAGCTATGAATGTGACAAATGAAATAGAAAGAGAGAGATAAGGAAAGCAAGAAGGACAGAAAGGAAGGAAAGGGAAATGAAAAGAAAGGAAGAAAGAAGAGAGAGGGAAGGAGGAAAGGAGGAAAAAAGAAAGTAAAAGGAAATAAGTGAAAAATAATGATAATGGCACAACATGCACCTAATAATATGGCCCCAAAACATACTGGGCAACAACTAGAGTTACAGGAAGAAATAGGCAAAACATTGTGGATAACAAATGTGACATACTCTTTTCATAATGCACTGAGTCAATCAGAAAAATAAGTAAGCACAAATATGGAACATCTAGATGAATTGATTTGTAGGTTCAAGGTAATTTTTTATGAAGAGAACTATATTCCAAACAAAACCATGCATTTCTTTTATCATACAGAAAAATTCCCCAAATTTGTATAGATTAATTAGCCCTCAAGTAAATATTAGGCACTTTTTAACAAATCTTAAAAACCAGATTCTAAGAGATACAACCATTTGTGTGTAAATTAACTTAGTGCCATAATAAATCTCAAGAATGTTGATAGGATTTTAAAAAATCCAGTACCCAAGTAGGTAGAATTCACAACACCTGGTGTCCAATAAAACATTATGAGTCATGAAAGAAAGCAGAAATATAGGACTCATATGAGGAGGAAACAACAAAATCAATAAATTCAAACTGTCCCAGAACTACCAAACAAATGTGAGTTTACAGACAATATTAAAGCAGTTATTATAACTATATTCCCTATCTTTAGAAAAACTTAATTGAGACATATATAAAATATTTTTAAAAACCCAAGTTAAAATTCTAGAAGCGAAAACTACAATGTCTGACTGAAAAATACAGTTGAGAGGATTAATAGCAGTTTAGACATTGTAAAAGAAAAGATTAATAAATGAGGTCATAGCAATAAACACTATCTGAAATTAAAAATAGAAGAGAGAATAAAAAATAAAAATAAAAGAAAGAAAATGAATGAATGAAGAAACGGAAGGATAGATTAAAAGAGGAAAGAATGACTAGATTAAAAAAGTACACCAGTGATCTGTGGGACAACATAAATAACACAATATTCATGTAACTGGAATCTGCAGAGTGGGAGTGGACATAAAATTTGGAAGAAATGACTGAATTTTTTTTCCAAACTTGCTGAAAACAAGAAAACCACAGTCCAAGAAGTTCAGTGAGCCCCAATTATTGGAACCATGAAGAAAACTAAACCAAGCAAAATTATGATCAAATTGCTTAAAGAGTGGCAAAGAAATTCTTAAGGGCAGCCAGAGCAACACCCCACATTTTGTAGAAGGACAAAGAATGACTACTGGTTTATTGTCAGAAAAAACCACAAGTAAGAAGACAGTGGAGTAACATCTTTAATATATTGAAACAAACTGTCAACCCAGCATTCTACATCCAGAAAAAAAGTCTTTTAAAATGAATATGAAAGAAGTTATTTGCCAGACAGACAAAAGCTAATAGAATTCATCACCAGCAAACCTGTTCTACAAGAAATGTAAAGGAAGTCCCTCAAGTAAAAGAAAAATATTAACAGGTGGTAACATGGACCTACACAAAGAAATGAAAAGTGTCAAAAATGTAAAAATCAGTAAACATGTAAGATTTTTGGATTTAAATTTCTTTAAAATGGACTTGAATTAAACAAAAACAGTACAATGTACTGTGAGGTTTATAACATACATAGAAGTAAATGTTTTCAATAGTACAATGGTTGGAAGACAAGAGATGGGAAGTGTACTATTATATAGTTATAATAATATGAAGTAGTGCAATGCAAACTTAAAATGGACTGCTGAGTTGCACTTATATTAATTCCAAAGTAAGGACTCAAAAAAAAAAAAAAAAATTAGAGAGTTTTACCTAACAAGCCAACAAAGGAGATAAAATAGAATCATAAAAACATAGTCCAAAATAAGGAAGGAAAACAAAGAATAGATGGCAAAGATAAAACGCATATAGCAAGATAACAAATTTAAGTCAAACCATATTGACAATGACTTTAAATGTAAATGGTCTAAATACTTCAATTAAAAGGGAGTTTTCCAAGTTAGTAAACAAAAGCAATGCCAACCAAATGCTGTCTACAAGAAGCAAAAGCTAAGTATGAAAAGCAAATAGGTTAAAATGTGTGAGAAAAGATAGACTATCTTTAAAAGGAAACTAAATAAATGAACAATATACCATATATAAAAGAAAGCTGGAGGGGTTACATTAAGTAGATTTCATAGCAAATAAATATTAGCAGGAATAAAGAATCACATTATACTCATTAGAAGGGCATTAAAAATCCTCAGTATTTATGCACCCAATAAGAGAATATTAAAATATCTAGAGCAAAAGCAGATAGAGCCACAAGGTGAAACAGAAAATACCAAAATTATAGTGTGAGATTTCAATAATTCTTACTAATTGATAGAGCAAGTACACAGAAAATTAGTAAGGTTCCCAGCCTTATCACTTCCAGATGTTGGACATAGTTGGTACTGGAGCCGCATAAGCACCCTTACCCTGGGGGTGGGGGGATGGGTATCCCTGCACACTAGAATACCTACAAGGGTTCAGCCAAACCTCAATGCCAGTCATGCTGGGGGCAAATCCCACACACCTTGTGCCTGCAACAATCATGGCTGAGCCCCTCAGGCAAATGGTTGGGAGCTTGCCACACTTTCCAGCACCCTCTAGCAGTCACAGCCAGACCAAGCAGACAGCTGCACTTGGGGAGACCTGCACACCAGTAAGTCCATACCAGTCACAATCTAGACATGACAAGAGGGTATAAGTAACTCACTTCCAGGCATCTGGTGCAGGAGACTGGGAAGTTTGCACTACTGTGCCACACAGGACACCTTCTTCATAAAGACACTCTTCCAAGACTTAACTGATGTCTGTGCTATATAGAAACTAACACAGAGAAAAAGTGAGAAGACAGAAGAGTATGTTCCATACAAAAAGAACAGAAACTTCAGAAAAAGAACTAAATAAAATGGGGACAAGCAATCTACCAAATGAAGATTTCAAAGTAAATGTCATCAAGATACTCACCAAATTCAAGAAAAGAATGGATGAAAACAGTGACAACCAAAAGAAAATACAAAAATAACCCATCAGATATGAAGAATACAATAACTGAAATGAAAATACACTATAGGGGATCACAGCAGAAAAATAGATTAGTGATGTGAAAGACAGGATACTGGAAACCACATAATCAAGGGTGAGAAGAAAAAACAAATTAAAAACAAAATATTGAAGGTAGCTTAAGGGACCTCTGGAACATCAGGCCTACTAACATTGCAGTAAGGAGTCACAGAAGGAGATAAGACAGAAAGAGAAACAAACTATCTGAAAAAATAATGACTCAAAATTTCCTAACATGAAAAAGGAGACAGATATCCAAGTCCAGAAAGCACACAGAGTCCCAAATTGGATAGAATCAATGAGACCCACACCCAGACACAGTGTAATCAAAGTGTCAGTGGTAAAATTTTTTTTTTAAAGATTTTATTTATTTATTTGACAGACAGAGATCACAAGTAGACAGAGAGGGAAGCAGAGAGAGAGGAGGAAGCAAGCTCCCTGCCGAGCAGAGAGCCCGATGCGGGGCTCGATCCCAGGACCCTGGGATCATGACCTGAGCCGAAGGCAGAGGCTTTAACCCACTGAGCCACCCAGGTGCCCTGGTAAAATTCTTAAAACCAGCAAAAGAAAAACAACTTGATATATACAAGCAGAACTTGAAATATATGTAAGCAGAAACTTTACAGGACAGAAAGGAGTGGCACAATATACTCAAAGTGTTGAAAGGAAAAACAAACAAAACTTAAAACCAATAATACTCTACCTGGCCAGATTATTATTCAGAATTGAAGAAGAGATGAGAAATTTCCCAAATAAACAAAAGCAAAAGGAGTTCACCAGCACCGAACTGGCTTTACAAGAAATATTAAAAGGACTTCTTTAAATGGAAAAGAAAAGACCATAATCACAAATAGGAAATTTATGGGGTTGGGTGAGGGGGGGAACCTCACTGGTACAACTGAAAATATACTGAAAGTAATGAATCAACCACCTGCATAGCAAGTAATTAGGTTAAAAGACAAAAGTAGCAACATCATCTAAATATACAGTAAATCAGTCAAAAGATATGCAAAGGAGTAACATGTAGAATATGTCAGAATCATAAAACGTGAGGGAAGGATTAAAAATGCAGTGTTTTGGGGCCCCTGGGTGGCTCAGTGGGTTAAGCCGCTGCCTTCGGCTCAGGTCATGATCTCAGGGTCCTGGGATCGAGTCCCACATCGGGCTCTCTGCTCAGCAGGGAGCCTGCTTCCCCTCTCTCTCTCTGCCTGCCTCTCAGTGTACTTGTGATTTCTCTCTGTCAAATAAATAAATAAAAATCTTTATAAAAAAATGCAGTGTTTTAAAAGTACACTTGAATTTAAATGACCATCAACTTTAAATAGATTGCTATACACATAGAAAGCTGTATATGAACCTCATGGTAACCATACACTAAATATCTCTAACAGATACACAAAAAATAAACAGAAACCTAAACCTAACACTAAGGATAGTATAATATCACAAATGAGCAGAACAAGAAGAAGGAACAAAAGAAAACAAAACATCCTACAGAAACAACCAGAAAACAAGCAACCAAATGGCAAGGATTACTTTACATTTCCCAATGATTACTTTACATGTAAATGGACTAAATACTCTAATCAAAAGACACCGGGTAGCTGAATAGATTGAAGATCAAGACCCATCTAAATGCTGACTGCAAGAGACTCACTTCAGATCTAAAGGTACAGACAAACTGAAGGCAAAGAGATTAAAAAAAGAATATTCCATAAAAAAAGGAAATGAAAAGGAAGATGGGGTAGAAATATTTTTATGAGACAAAACAGACTTTAAAAAAAGACTGTAAAAAGCCAGCAAGAAAAGCATTACAAAATGATGAAAGGATCAATTCAACAAGATATAGCATTTATACATATATCTGCACCCAACACAGGAGCACCAGGTTTTATGAAGCAAATATTAAGACACCTAAAGAAAGAAACTGATAGCAACAGAATAATTATGGGGGACTTAGCACTCCACTTACATCAAAGGATAGATTATCCAGACAGGAAGTCAATAAAGAAACATTGGCCTTCAAAGACACATTAGACAAGATAGTCTTAACAGATATATTCCAAATACTCCATCCCAAAGTAGCAGAATACACATTCTTTTCAATTGCATATGAACATTCTCCAGAAAAGATCACATGGTAAGCCACAAAAGAAGTCTCAATCAGTTTAAGAAGACTGAAATCATACCAAGCATCTTTTTCAAATACAATGATATGAAACTAGAAATCAGTTGTAAGAAGAAAACTGGGAAAACTCAAATAGTGTGGAGGTTAAACAACCTAACAGTAAACAATAAATGCTGTCAACACAGAAATCTAACAGGAAAATTAAAGAAGTCAGAAGACAGAAGTCTATGGGGATTTATCCCCAAATCTGTGGGATGCAGAAAAAGCACTTCCAGGAGGGAAGTTTATAGTAAGACAGACCTAACTCAAGAAACAAGAAAAATTTCAAATAAACAATCTAATGTTATACCTCAAGAAACTAGAAAAAGGAGAACAAAGCCCAAAGTTAGTAGAAGGTAGGAAGTAATAGAAATAAGAAGTAGAAAATAGAAAAAACAGAAAATATCAGTTGAAACCAAAACCTGGTTCTTTGAAAAGATAGACAAAATTGATAAACGTTTAGCTAGACTCATTAAGAAGGAAAGAGAGAGGACCCAAAAATGTGAAATAAAAAACAAAAGAAAAGTTATAAGTAATACCATAGAATACAAAGGACAAGAAACTACTACAAACAATTACTTTCCAACAAATTAAAACACCTAGAAGAAACTCATACATCTATAGATACCTATAATCTTCTAAGACTGAATCAGGAGGAAATAAAAAATCTGAGCAAACCCATTACTTCTAATGAACTTGAGTCAATAATCAAAAACCTCCCAACAAACAGAAGTCTGGACCAGACAGTTTCAAAAGTAAATTCTACCAACATTTAAAGAAGATTCAATACTTATATTCCTCGGGACGCCTGGGTGGCTCAGCTGGTTAAGCGGCTGCCTTCGGCTCAGGTCATGATCCCAGCGTCCTGGAATCGAGTCCCACATTGGGCTCCTTGCTCAGCAGGGAGCCTGCTTCTCCCTCTGCCTCTGCCTGCCACTCTGTCTGCTTGTGCTCACTCTCACTCCTCTCTCTCTCTCTGACAAATAAATAAATAAAATCTTTTAAAAAAATACTTATATTCCTCAAAAAATTGAAGAAAACGCCCTTCCAAACTCATTCTGTAAAACCAACTTTACCCTCATACCAGATAAAGACATTCCAAAAAAGAAAAAATAAAAAAGAAAGAAAAGAAAAGAAAAAAAGAAAATTACAGGCCAATATGCTTGATGAAGATTGATACAAAAATCCTCCAGAAAACACTGGCGCATTGAATTCAACAATTCAGTTAAAAGGTCATGCACCATGATCAAGTGGGATTTATTTCAAGGATGCAAGTATGGTTCAATAGCATAAACCGATCAATGTGACATGCCACCTAAACAGAGGACAAAAATCATATGATCATCTCTATAAATGCAAAAAAATTGATAAAATTTAACACCTATTTATGATTTTAAAAACTCTCAATAAAGCCAGGAATATATCTCAATATAACAACAGCTATATATGACAAACCCACAACCAAACATCTTATTTGACAGTGAAAACCTAAAGCCTCTCCTCTAAGATCAGGAGCAAGACAGATGTTACTCTCACAACTTTTATTCAGCACAATGTTTAGAAGCCCTAACAACCACAATCAGACAAGAAAAAGAAATAGAAGGCATCCAAATTGGAAAACAAGTAAAACTACCACTATCCACAGAAGACATGATACTATAAATAAAAAACCCTCAAGACTCTACAAAAAAAAAAATATTAGAATGCATGAATTCAGTGAAGTTACAGGGTACAAGGTTGACATTAATGTGTGGCACTTCTATATGCTAATAATGAACTATCAGAAAGAAAATTAAGAAAGTAATACCATAAACTATAAAACTATCGGAGGAAAACAAAGGCAGTAAGGTTTTGGACATTTGTCTCAGAAATGTTATTTTGGATCTGTGTCCTCAGGCAATAGCAACAAAGGCAAAAATAAATAATTGGGACCTGCATCAAACTAAAAGCTTTTCAGACTAAAAGCTTTTCAACTAAAAGTGCAGGAAACCAAGAACAAAATGAGAAAGCAACCTACTAAATGGAGGATAAAATGTTCAAGGGATTAATACCCAAAATATATAAGGAACCCACACAACTCACTATCAAAAAAAAAAAAAAAAGATCCAATTAAAAAATGGGCAGAACACCTGAATAGACACTTCTCCAAAGAAGACACACAGGGGTCAATAAGATGTTCAATCTCGCTAACCACCAGGGACAGGCAAATCAAAACCATAATGATTATCACCCTCACACCTGTCAGGAAGACTACTTACCAGAAAGACAAGAATAACAAGTGTTTGTAAGGGATGTGGAGAAAAGGGAACCCTTGAGCCCTGTTGGAGGGAACATAAATGGGTGCAGCCACTGTGGAAAACAGTATGGAAGTTCTTTAAATAATTAAAAATAGAACTATTCTAGAGGTGCCTGTTTGGGTCCGTTGGTTAACTGTCTACCATCAGCTTGGGTCATGATCTCCGGGTCCTGGGATCAAGTTTCACATCAGTTCCTGCTCAGTGGGGAGTCTGCTTCTCTCTCTCCCTCTCTCCCTCCCTACCACTTATTCTCTCTCTCTCAAATAAATGAATAAAATCATAAAAAACATTTTAGAACTACTTTAATTGAATTTAAAGATTTTATTTATTTTATTTATTTACTTGACAGAGATCACAAGCAGGCAGAGAGGCAGGCAGAGAGAGTGGGGAGGCAGGCTCCCTGTTGAGCAGAGAGTCTGATGGGGGGCTTGATACCAGGACCCTGGAATCATGACCTGGGCTGAAGGCAGAGGCTTTAACCCACTGAGCCACCCTGGTGCCCCTTGAATTTAAATAATAAAAAAGAACTACTTGATCCAGCAATTCTGCTACTTGGCACTTATTCAAAGAAAATGAAAACACTAATTTGAAAAGATATAGGCACCCCAGTTTATTGTATTACTATTTACAATAGACCAGATATGGAAGAACCCAACTATCATTGGATAAATAAATACAGCAGATACGGTGTGAGTGTATGTGTTTGTGTGTGTGTATGTTTACATTTGTAGGTTATATATACATATCTTGGATGTTCATATGTTCTATGTTTACATTTACATATTTATAATGGAATATTTCTCGGCCATAAAAAAAGAATGAAATCTTGCCCTTTGGGACAATACCGATGGACCTAGAGAATATTATGCTAAGCAGAATAAGTCATCCAAAAAAGGCAAATACCATATGATTTCACTTTTATATGGGGAATCTAAAAAACAAAACAAATGAACAAACAAAACAAAAACAGCCTCAAAGATAGAGCAATTTGGTAGTTGCCAAAGGGAGGGGAATGGGAGGATGGTTCAAACATGGGAAGGGGATTAAAAGGTACAAATCTCCATTTAAAAAATAAACAAGACACAGGGATGCAGTGCACAGCATAGGGAACACAGTTAATAATATATAGCAACTTTGTATAATGACAAAAAGGAGCTAGATTTATGATGGTAATCATTTAATAATGTACATAAATGTTGAATTAATATGTTGTACATCTGAAACTAAATATATTGTATGTCAACCACACTTGAATAAAAAAAAAGAAGAAGATAGAAGATTTTTGTGCCACAACTGACTACCTTGATGTAAGTATTATTTTTGGAACACTCTACCCAAAATGAGAATACATACATACTTTTCAAGTGTTCACAGACTTTTATCCCAAATGACCTTATTTGGGATCACAAACAAGTCTCATTTATTTTAAGGATTCAAGTCATACAAAGTATGTTCTTAGACCAATATAATTAAAATAGAAATAAGTAAGAGAAAATTTTCAGGAAAATATTCAGGTGTTTGAAAAGTAATCACAATCTATGGGTTAAAGAAGAAATTAAAAGAGAAACCAGAAAGTATTTCATATGAGTGAAAATGGTAACAAAATATATCAAAATTTGTGGGATGCTATTAAAACAGTAAATATGTATACTGGAAAAGAAGGGTCAAATCAATGATGTCAGTTTCCACCTTGAAAAACTAGATAAAGAAAAGAAAGTGTAGTCCAAAGTAAGCAGAAGAAAATATACAGATTAGAGTGGATAACAATGAAACCAAGAATAGAAAATATTAGAGAAAAATCAATGAAACACAAAGCTGATTCTCTGAAAGAGGAGAGAAACTGGTAAATTTCTATCCAGACTTAATGTGAAACAGTGAAGACACAAATAAATGACCAGTGTGAGGATTGAGAAGGTGACATCATTACAGATCTTCAGATACCACAAGGATAGCAAGGAAATACAATGAACAACTATATGCCAACAAGTTAAAAATCTGGGATGAAATAGACAAATTCCTGGAGAGATACAAACCATTGGAGAAGAAATAGGTAACTTGAATATCCATGTATCTATTAAAGAAATTAAATTTGTAGTTAACAACCATCCGAAAAAGAACTCCAAGACTAAATTGTTACAATGGTGGATTCTCTCACAGCTCTTTCAGAGAAGTGAAGTAGAGGGACTATTGCACAACTCACTCTATAAAACCGGCTTTACCCTGATACCAGAACCAGAAAAAGTCATTACAAGAAAGAAACTAGACCAAACTTCGTCATGAACAAAGATGCAAAAATTCTAAATAAAACTTGAGCATGCTGAACTCAGGAATATATATGAAGATAATACATCAAGGTGAAATGGGATGTAGCCCAGTAATGTAAGGTTGGTTTAACATTCAAAAATGTAGAAATTTTGAAACATGCTACAACATGAATAAACCTTGAAAACACTCTGCTAGGTGAAATAAACCAGACACAGAAGGACAAGTATTTCTCTTCCTTTCAGAGAGGGAGAGGAACTGTGAGAGACCATGGACTCCAAGAAAAAACTGAGGATTTCAGAGGGGAGGGAGTTGGGGAGATGGGGTAGCCAGGTGTTGGGTATTGAGGAGGGCATGGGTTGTGATGAGCACTGGGTGTTATATGCAACTAATGAATCATTCAACACTACATCAAAAACAAATGGTGTACCATACAGTGGCTAAACATAATAATATAAAAAGGACAAGTATTATATGATTCTATTTATATAAATATCTAGAGTAGGCAAGTTCATAGAGACAGAAATTAGAAGAGAAGTTACTAGGGGCTGAAGGGACTGGTGATTTTTTAATGGGTATAGCTTCTATTTGGGATAATAGATTCTGGACACGGATTTTCGGAAGAGTTTACAATATTGTGAAGCCACTGAACTGTGTGTTTAAAAATGCTTAAAATGATACATTTTTGTTATGTATGTCTTAATACATAAAAATTACAACTCATTTTAATTCACCATATTAATACTCTAAAAACTCTTAGGGTCATTTCAAGAGACACAGAAAAAGCCTTTCACAAAGATCCAGTATTTATTTATTTTCTTTCTTTCTTACTTTCTTTTTCTTAAAAAGATTTTATTTATTTATTTGACAGAAATCTCAAGTTGGGGAGAGGCAGGCAGAGCGAGAGAGAGGAGGAAGCAGGCTCCCCGCTGAGTGGAGAACCCAACGCAGGGCTCAATCCCAGGATCCTGGGATCATGACCTGAGCCGAAGGTAGAGGCTTTCACCCATTGAGCCACCCAGGTGCCCCTCAATATTTATTTTCAATAAAAACTTTGAGCAAACTAGGCATAGGATGGTACATCCTTAACCAGCTAAAGAGTATCTACAAAAGACCTAGAGCCAATTTCATTCTTAAAATGATATCTTAAAAAAATCTAAATATCTAAAATGATATCTAAAAAAGATCGAATTTTTCCCCATAAGATTAGGGCATGTCTGTTCTCACCACTTCTATTCAACACTGGACTAGAGGTTCTGTCCAGTGCAATAAGACATTAAAACTAGAAGGGAAGAAGTAAAAATTTTATGTGGAAGACTGATGGAATCTGCAAAAAGAAACTAGAATTAATAAATAATTTAGGAAGGTTGCAAGATAGAAGATTAATGTACAAAAACCCATTTTCATTATGTATATTAACAATGAAAAATGTGAAATTGAAATGAAAATGCAGTGCCATTGCCAATAGCATTAAAAATATGATATACCTAGGGATAAATCTGACAAAATATTTGAAATTCCTGTACACTGAAAACTATAAAACACTGCGAGGAGAAACTGAAGACAACCTAAACAAATGTCCGTTAGTTGGAAGTCTCAATATTGTTAAAAATGTAAATTTTCTCAAATTCAACTTATGCATTCAATGCAACCTATACATTCAAAATTCCTGTAAATGTGTTATAGAAACTGCCGAGCTGTTTCTAAAATGACTCCAAAAATGCATAGGACCAAAAATAGCCAAAACAACTTTGAAAAAGGAGGTGCAATACTTGTATTTTCAAGATTTATTATAAAGTTACAGTTATTCAGACAGTGTGGTATTGGTATTTAAATATAGGGAAGTAGATCTATAAAAAGAATAAACTCCTAAGAGATATATATATCTATACATATATACACGCAGACAAACAACTGGTTTTTTGACAAATAGGCAAAGGCAATTCCATGGAGAAAAGATAGTCTTTCAATAAATTATGCTGGAAGAGTCAGGTATCAATATGGTAATATTTTTCTATCTATACTTCATATTTCCTATGAAAATTATTTCAAAATGGACTACAAACCTAAATGTAAACTCTAAACTATAAAACTTCTAGAAGAACAAATAATCCAATCAAGAAATGGGCAGAGGACATGAACAGACATTTCTGCAAAGAAGACATCCAGATGGCCAACAGACACATGAAAAAGTGCTCCATATCACTCGGCATCAGGGAAATACAAATCAAAACCACAATGAGATATCACCTCACACCAGTCAGAATGGCTAAAATCAACAAGTCAGGAAATGACAGATGCTGGCGAGGATGCGGAGAAAGGGGAACCCTCCTACACTGTTGGTGGGAATGCAAGCTGGTGCAGCCACTCTGGAAAACAGCATGGAGGTTCCTCAAAATGTTGAAAATAGAACTGCCCTATGACCCAGCAATTGCACTATTGGGCATTTACCCTAAAGATACAAATGTAGTGATCCAAAGGGGCACGTGCACCCGAATGTTTATAGCAGCAATGTCCACAATAGCCAAACTATGGAAAGAACCTAGATGTCCATCAACAGATGAATGGATCAAGAAGATGTGGTATATATACACAATGGAATACTATGCAGCCATCAAAAGAAATGAAATCTTGCCATTTGCGACAACATGGATGGAACTAGAGCGTATCATGCTTAGCGAAATAAGTCAAGCAGAGAAAGACAACTATCATATGATCTCCCTGATATGAGGAAGTGGTGATGCAACATGGGGGCTTAAGTGGGTAGGAGAAGAATCAATGAAACAAGATGGGATTGGGAGGGAGACAAACCATAAGTGACTCTTAATCTCACAAAACAAACTGAGGGTTGTTGGGGGGAGGGGGTTTGGGAGAAGGGTGTGGGATTATGGACATTGGGGAGGGTATGTGCTTTGGTGAGTGCTGTGAAGTGTGTAAACCTGGTGATTCACAGACCTGTACCCCTGGGGATAAAAATATATGTTTATAAAAAATAAAAAATTAATTAAAAAAAAAACTTCTAGAAGAAAACATAGGAAAGAATCTTTGTTTTTTTTAAAGGTTTTATTTATTTATTTGACAGAGAGAGGCACAGTGAGAGGGGGAACACAAGCAGGGGAGCAGCAGAGGGAGAGGGAGAAGCAGGCTTCCCATGGAGCAGGGAGCCCAATGTAGGACTTGATCCCAGGACCTTGGGATCATGACATGAGCCAAAGGTAGACGCTTAATGACTGAGCCACCCAGGTGTCCCAGGAAAGAATCTTTGTGATACTGGCTTAGACAATGATTTTTCAGATACTACATGAAAAAATGATCATAAAGATGTCTGGTAGATTGGATTTCATAACAATTAAAAAAGCTTTTGCTCTTTGGAAGATACTGCTAAGATAACAAAAAATTAAGCCACAAGCTGGGAGAAAATATTTGCAAATCTGATTTGCGAATCAGATTTGTAAATCACACATCCGATAAAAAACAACCACCACCTTGTGTCCAAATACATAAGGAACTTTCAAAACTTGCAACTCCACTAGAATGAACAAAACATTTAGACATGTCATCAAAAAGACATAGAAATAGGCAATAAGCACACAGAGGCAGACTCAATATTATCAGCCATTAGGGAAATGCAAATTAAGATTTTATATATTCCCATAATGTGATATCAGTACACATCTATTAGAATGACTAAAATTAGACTGATCCTATCAAGTGTTTACAAGAGTGTAAGAGAACTGAAACGTTCATGTAATACTGGTAGGTATCTAAGATGACACAATCACTTAGGAAAAAAAATTTTTTTGGAAGTTCCTGAAAAATTAATCATACACGTACTAAAGAATCCAGTCATTTCACTCCTAGATATTTAACCCAAGAGTAAAGAGCATATTTCAATACAAAAAATTATGCATGAAACATCATAGCAGTCTTATTTGTGGTAGTAGAAACCCAGAAACAACTGAAACATCAGTGAATAGGTCAATGGGAAGGTAGTTGGTATATCTATATAATGGAATATTAACCATCAATAAAAAGGAACAAAATATAGAACAACATCAATATTGATATAACAACACAGATGATCCTTAAAATAATTATACTGAGAAAAACCAGGCAAAACAAAAAATATATACACTGTTATTCAATTTAGCTACATGATAGCAAATGTGAACAGATTCACAAGGACAGAAAGCAGATCAGTGGTTACCTATAAAACAAGGCACTGGGAAAAGTGGGAGAGGGCTTAGTTACAAAGATGTGCTGGACGAGTCCAATGCTTTTGCTGAAGCAGTCATCTCATGGTTGTGTAAATGTGTATATGTGTATATGTCAAGTCCTATCAAAATGTATGCTTTATGCATGTGCAGTTTATTCTATGTCAATTATACTAAATAATGCTTTAAAAATGAAGCTGAGAAAGAAATAGAGCAAATGGATAAGGATAAAGAATTAAGGATATTGCTAAAGATAAAAACAGACATCTATATAACAGAGGAAAAACAGAGAAGATTAACAAAAGCAAAAGCTAGTACTTTGAAAAGTACAAGACTGATCATGTACACAGAAGAGAAAAGAGTTCTTAAAAAGCACAAAATATAGAATGAGAAAGGAGAAACAACTCTGTGCCCATACAACTGAAAGAAGGGCAAAATATATTTTGGCAACAGATTTTACAGGTCAGTTCTCAACTTTCAAAAGAACAGACAATTCTTACCCTACTTGATTTTTCCAGGAGGAGGAAAGAAAAAAAAAATCTAACTTATTTTATAAGTCAGATATATCCTGTTTCCAAAATACAAAGTTGATAAAACAAGGAATGTATTAATCTATTTCTCTGAAGAATATTTATGTGAGAATACTAAACACAATAGGATTGAATGAAAAATGTATTACAAATATATATTAAGATATATTTGTAATATATAGTATATAGTATATACACAATATATTTGTAATATATAGCATATAGTATATACACTATATATTGTGTAATATAGTAAAAACTACACTTCAAGTATAGTCAAATAGATCTTTGTTCTGAAATACAGGGATAGACTGACTTCTGAAGGTTGATTCAAGGGGACAGTGACAAGATTAACAACAAACAAAAATCTGATAAATTGTAGCATCTATTAGTGAGTATACATATTGATCAAAATCTTTCTACCTATTGTTAATATCTATCTATTGATCACTGATTGATCAAGCAAATGATTGATCTATCTCTGGATCAACACAAAAATATGTTCAACTTGAAAACAGCAAAGTAGCAAAAAGTGTAAGATCATATGTAATGGGAAAATCTTAGTCGTGTTTAAGATAAAAAACAAGACATTGATGTTTTCTATCATTGCTACTGTTTAAAAAAGCGCTGGAGAGGCTGTTCATTTAAATAAAGAAGGAAGGAAATAATAGCTGTAAGAAATGAAAAAGAAACATAAGTCCCTTAAGAATACTCTATTTTAAAACCTCTTTATAAACCTCTACTGAAAATGCTAAAGAAATGGGAAGGCTTATTATGCAGACACTAATTCTCCCCAAATAGATCTTTAGATTCAATACAATTTCAGTTCAACTCCAACAAGTTTTTTTGTATGTGTGTGGTGGGGGGGGGAACGATTTCACAATGCGATTCTAAAATTTATATAAAATAGAACAGAGTCATAACAACAGCTTAAAAGAAGAACCAGATGGGGACATTCCTCTGCCAAATATCAGTACTTATTATGAAGCTATAATCATCAAGATAATGTTATATGTCATAAGGATACATAAATAAGCTACCATATGAGAACAGTGAATCTAGAAGTAAAATACCCACATGTAAGCAAACCCCACATATAGGAATGCAGTTGGTGCTGTAAATGAGTGAAGAAAAGATGTACTATCCAAAACAATTGGTGCTGGGATAGTTTTTTTTTTAGTATAGAACATGAAGTCAGGTCCCTATCTCAACACTATACATAAATATCAATTCCAGATGGTTTTAAGAACTCAAATGTCCTTAAAACAACCTAACAGAAATTTAGATAAAACATGCAATAGAAGAAAAATCTACAGAAGACACCAACAGTCATTTCATGGGAAAAGGAAATATAAATACCCATAAAAATATTAAGGGTGCTCATCATTTTTGTCAGAAAAATGCAAATTAAAATTTCAAAGAGATACTACTTCATACTCGCTCATTTGGCATCAGTCAGAAAGCCGACAAATCCAAGTGTTGATGAAGATGCAGGACAAAGGGAGTTCTACATGACAGGGGAGGGCAGGAAACAACACATTCACCTGAGGAAACACTAGGGTACTAAGTAGCAAAATTGAACAGGCACATTGCCAGCATGTAGAAATATAAGGAAGTTCAAAGGTTCTGTTAACATTCTTTTTCTTTCACTTTGAGGCTAGTTTCTAAGTGTTTTCTGGCCACTATTACCCAATTGTATTCTATTTCTGTTCTGGTAATGTTATCTGCCTGGCAGTTCCTTGAGTTTTTGACCCTTGCCATAAAACCTGTCTTATAACTCATCTTCCCAAAGATGAGTCCATCAAAATAGGCAACAAATATTTGAGCATTTTACAATTTCTGTAAGTGGAGATATTAGCAGGAAAGCTGACATGTGACACTGACTTAAATGTGTTTAAGACTTAAAAAAACCAAGCCCTTACCACTGCTTTGTTTTGCCCAACTCATGGTAGATATCATAGCCATCTTTCATTCCCTCCTAAGCCTGAAGTGGCCTGAAAAAGTTCAGCATCAGACTCCACACACCCACTCACCATCCATCAGCGTTGACCAGTAAGATACGACCTATTTGCAAGCCCAGTTGTTGAGTTTAAGGCCTTGGCCACATCCATGCCAATGGGTTCAGGACTGCCAGTCAGTCCATTCATAAAAACCTGGAAAAGGCACTTTTCAGATCAGGTGATCAACACCAAGAGGGAAGCCTGTGGTTTTTACCTAAGTCGCCTGACCTATCCTAACTTGAATTTATGTCACGGAAACAAAACCACTCTTGTGCTAACTAAGCAACTGACTTCCATGCATAATATTTGTTTTGGGCGTGAGGATGCAGTTAGAATTTAAAAGAGAAAAATCATATAAATCAGATTCCTGCATTTTTTTTTTCCCTGGTTCGGGTGAATCAGAGAGGCCTTTTTCAGCTGCTGAAGTTCTTTACATGTGACATAATCCTCTTAGCTGGTAGGAAGGTAGGTTTGTATTTTCTGTGATTCACACTTTACGGGAAGATGGTGGGGGCTGTGAAAGATGGCTTTCTTCCTCTCCTGTCATTAGTACAAGTCCATGAAGTGGACTTAAACTCTCTCTGAAGTATTGAGAATAAACTGATGTCTTACCTTTTTTTTTTCTCATGTGTTTTTCCCCATTGAGGAAGGCTAGTCCTTCTGAGTCTGATAGCCCTTGGTCTGTAATTCTCTCTCGCACAGTGTTAATGTATTAAATTTAGTTATGTACACAGTGACCTATCTTTTGGGTATCCCAATGTCAGGTGAGAGTAAGGTAGCATCATCTACCTTGACCTTCTGTGGAGCCAACCATCCTCAGGTAGATCTCAGGTCTAGCCATAGGGAAAGGACCCCAAAGACCATTTGGGGCTCAGATGTGCACCAAATAATAAAATCCAGCATTAGCAGCAATAGAACTTTTGTTCTTAGTCATTATCTGACTCTTTCTCTCCAACTTAATTGAGTGTGAACACAGAAAAGGAGGATGTGGTCACTTACATTTTTCAGACTAGGGTATAAGGGGAGATGAAGGCTAATCTGGCTGTGATGAACAGATTAAAGTGGAAAATCAGTGTAAATCAGTAAGTGCTATTAGAGGAAATAGATGGAAGAATCAAATCAACATGAAGATCATATTTTAGTACAATAAGAATAATAGTATCTAATATTAAGTGAACAGTTACTATGTGCCAAATGCTATTACAAGTACCGTACAAGGATTGGCCCATTTAATGAGCTCAGTGCCACCAGGGACAGGTTTCTATCTCCGGTTTACAGATGGAATAAGTACAAAGAAGTTAGGCAGGCTGGCTGCAACCAGAGCCCAGGCTCATCATTTCCTTTTCTTACAGATTATTAACTAAGAGATAATAGAGTAGGTCTAGAGGCTACTGGCACCTTTCATAATGTTCTAATATGCATTTAGTCATTCAAATATTCATTCTACAAGAACTAATCCAATGCTTACTAGGTGCCAGGGATGCTTATAGATATTGAAATGTAAAAATAACAAAATTCCTATCTTCAAGAAGCTTGTATTTTATACAACACAATAATGAGAACCAGGACTTCTTAGATAAATAACTGATTCAGGGCTGGGAAAGGGAAAGTACAAGTTGAATCTGTACCATCTTGTATTACCAGAATTTAAGGAAGTGCTCAGAAAGCAAGAGTAGGTGGCATGTCAAAAGGACATAGAAGCCAAACTGAAAGTGTTCCCAAAGCTCAAAAATAGAATTTTTTTGGTGTAAGACTTAAAATTATAAAACTCCTAGAAGATAAGAGGTAAAATCCTTGTTACTGGTGATGGTAATTTTTTTTTATTTGAAAAAAAAAAAAACCTTATACTAAAAACAAAGGCAACAAATACAAAAATAAACAAACAAGACAACATCAAGTTAAAAAGTTTCTGTATGGCTTAGGAAACCATCGGCAAAATGAAAAGACAACCTAATAAATGGGAGAAAATATATGCAAGCCACATATCTGATAACAAGTTTAATATCCAAAATATACAAGGAACTCATATGACTTAATTGTAAAAGAACCCAACTAGCCAATTAAAAAATGGGCAAGGGATCTAAATATATATATTTCTCCAAAGAAGACGTACAAATGGGCCAGTCAACAGGCTCATGAAAAAGTGCTCCACGTCATTCATTAATAAGGAAATGCAATCAAAATCATAGCAAGGTATTACCTCACACCTGTTAGGATGGCTATTATCAAAAAGATAAGAAATAGTAAGTGTTGGTGAGGTGTAGAGAAAAGGGGATCCCCAGGTCCTGTTGGTGGGAATATGAACTGATACAGCCACCATGGAAAATAGTATGGGGAGTTTCCTCAGGAAATTAACAAGAGAGCTACCAGCAATCCCACTTTCAGGCACATATCCAAAAGAAACAAAATCCTTTTCTTGAACAGATATCTGTACTCCCATGTTCATAGCAGTATTATTTATAATATGCAAATGGTGAAAACAGTCTAAGTGCCTGTTCATTCATGAATGGATAAATAATATGTGAGATATATATTTGATGGAATATCACTCAGCCTTAAAACCAAAGGAGGTTGCAGTTCAAGATGGCAACATAGAGATAGGTTCTGAACTCACCATATGAATGCATAGAGAGCAATGTCCTCTGAAAAACAGGTAAAGAAGCTAAAAATTAGCTGAGTAATTCCTACACATTAAGGAAAAGATAAAAAAAAGTCTACACTGATGAGGTAAGAGAAGCTGAGACACAATCTTGTCATGAATCTGATGCCTGGTGCAGTGATGTACAATACGCAGGGCTCTTAAAATCCAGAGCTTCTCCCTGAGAAGTGAAAAGCTTGAACCCCACATCCGTCCCCCCAGCTGTTAAGATATATACCCGATATAGAAACCCCTGAAACATCTAGCTTTGAAAACCAAAGGGACTCACATCCACAAGAACCACAAGGATATACCGAAGAGAAATGACTTTTGGATGCTTGGATGCACTCACACCAGGGATTAGCATGGAGGCACCTGCTTGAAGGGGGGTCCGATTTTATGTTAAAAAGGCTGATTTGTTCATCTTCAAGCATCAGTCTGAGAGGCAGACATCTAATAATGCACATCTAGGGAGTCTGCCAGGGTACCCTCTGGGCATGAAGGCTTGGGGCTGCTACCTTTGAGCTCTCCCTGTACCTTGTCAGTATTTCCTAGAAAAGGGACTTTACCCTTCTTTGGTGTCCCAGTATTTGTGGCTGCCACCAGGAACATGTTTAGTTCACCTGGCTCTGGTGACCAGTGGGGCTTATGCTCTAGGGTCCCACAGAACTGTAACAAATAGAGAAAGAGTTCTTCAAAGGCTACCACTCTGAGGACACAGAAAGAGGCTTTCTGTGAAGGAGGCCTATTAGCTGATCTTTGTAGAGTGAGCAGAAGAAGCAAGCTTCTAATCACACATACATTATAATCTTTTCCAGAGAGCTCAGAGAATAGGGGTTAGCCTTGTGCTTTTCCTCTGCTGTGCTTCTGAGCACAGTATCTCCCAGAGGAAGAACTTTTACATGAATCTGGGCATCCAATTTTTGTGGCTGCTGTCCAAGGGATGCCCCTTGATTACTTGGCTCTAGTGGCCAAAGGGACTTGCATTCTTTGGTCCTCTAAGACTTTAACAATTGGCAACACAGTTCTTAGCTGGCTACCATCCCAGGGCACTGTACAGACAGCAGAGTGAAATATGCCCCCCAGGCCTCTGTGAAAGAGGTCTATTTGCTTGTCCTGGAGCTTCAGCCAGAGGGCAGACTTCTGGTTTGGCATCTATCTAGGGACCTACAGAGGTTCTCTAAGGGAGGGAAGATGATGGTCATCATCTCTGCATTCTGCCTCTACCTTGATTCAGCTTGCCAGTAACTCCCAGAACGAAGCCTCTACCCCCCTGTGTTGTCCTGATTCTTATAGATGCTGACCAGGAGACCACCTCCAGGTTGCCTGGCTCTGGTGGCTGATGGGGTTTCTTCTTGCATGCCCCATGAGACTATAACCAAAGGAGAAAGAACTCGCAACAGGCTTGCACCCCCAGGATACAAAGGGGCAACAGACTAAGCATGCAGTCTTTCTGTGAAAGAGGCCTATTGGTTTACCTGCAGAGCTGAAGCCCAAGGGACAGGCTTTTAACTAAACACACATGTAAGGGCCCACTGTAATACTGGAGACTTCAGAAGGCAAGGGTTATCTTTGCATTTTCCCTCTGCCACACTCCAAAGCACTAATATCTCCAGGAGAGGAGCTTTTACACATATCTTGTGTCCTGGTTTTTGTGGATGCTGCCCAGAGGATGATCCTTGCATACTTTAAAAGCTGCTGCCTAAAGGTCTGGCTTCCAATCAGCCTGAATCTGGGGCTAACTGATTTCTTCCCCTTAGGGAATTCATATGCATAGGCAGGCCCTCAACTGGGAATCACTAAAAACAAAATGAGCTTCTTGGATAAGCACAAAGATTTGAGAGCCAACCAAGAGCTAGGGCAGGGTTGAACAGCAAGTTTCATCTCTTACATGAAGTGACTCCTTCACAGTGGAGAGAGATGGCTGTTTTATCTAACACAGAGAGCCAAGGGAAATGAAAATAAATAAATAAATAAACCCAACAACAACAACAACAAAACAAGCAAACAAACAAACAAACAAAAAAACCCACAAAAAAACAAACAAAAAACCCAACAAAAAAAGAGGAATATGTTTCAAGCCAAGAAACAGAAAAGATAAAACCTCAGAAAAAAAATTCCTTAATGAAATGGAGATAATTTATTTACCTGAAAAAGAGTTCAAAATCATGTCCATGTAGATTCTCACCAAACCAAAGTGGGGGCGGGAGAGAAAAAAAAATGAATACAGTGATAATTTCAATTAACAGACAGAAAATATAAGAAAGTACCAAAAAGAAGTAAAAAAGCTGAAGAATACAATAATTAAACTGAAAAGCACTCTAGAGGGCTTCAACAACGGAATACATGAAACAAAAGACAGACTCAGTGAACTCAAAGACAGAAAAGTAGAATTCACCCAACTACAAAGAAAAACCAAAACCAAAACAAACAAATGAAAAAAGCTAAGATAAACAACTCATGGGATAATATCAAGCAGAATAATATTCATATCATAGGGGCTGCAAAAAGAGAAGGGAAAATGGTTCAGAAAACTTATTTGAATAAATAATTATTGACATTTCCCTAGCCTTGGGAAGAAAACAGACATCTAGATACCGTAAGTTCATAAATTCAAAGATGAAATCAAAAGGACCCATACCAAGACACATTATAATTGAAATGCCAAAAATTAAAGACAAACAGAATCTTTAAAACAGTAAGAGTAAAACTCCCATAAGACTATCAGCAGAGAAAAAAAAAAAGACTATCAGCAGAAACTTTTATTGTGCCACTTTCTTATGGTTAGCAAAGTGCTAAAAGAAAGAAAAACCTTCCAACCAAGGATACTTTAATAGGCAAAACATACATTCAGAAATGAAAAAGAGACAGAGTTTTCCAGACAAGACACAGGCAGTAAAAATAAGCGTTAAGCACAACAATTAATTAAGTGATACACAAGATCAATAGATACAAAATATGACACCAAAAACCTAAAGTGTGAGTGGAGAATAAAAAATGTAGAGTTTTAGAACGTGAGTTGTTATCTTGAGTTGTTATCAAATTAAAACACCCTATTACAGATTTAGGTTGTTATTTGAAACCTCAGGGTAACCCAAAGCAAAGCCTTTAATACATACAGCCAAGGAAAGGAGAAAGGAATCTAAGCATACTTTAAAGAAAGACATCAAACCACAAAGGAGTTCAACAAAAGAAGTAAAGGAAACAGAAGAAAAACAAACAGCTAATAAAGAACTAACAAAATTGCAATAATTTTATAATAATTACTTTCAATAATTACTTTAAATGCAAATAAGCTAAAATCTCCAATGAAAAGGCAGAGTGAGAAGATCTGGGAACATGGTGGAGTAGGAAGTTTCTGAGTTCACCTCCTTCCCCAGATACACCAAGGCTTTGAGTACTTATACTACAAATCATTCTGAGAATAAACTGAAAATGAGAAGAATAGCTCTTCCTCAGCTAAAGATATAAACATACATGTGCACATGCACATGCACACAGAGTTATACACACACCCATGTGCTACATTGAGAAGAGATGCAGTCAGGAACCAAAGCCTTGGCTCAGTGACTTGCAAGTGGGTGTGGTACTACAAGCATGGAGGTTCTTCTTGAGGAGCAAGGAGTTCAAGACACACAAGAGGCACTGACCTGCCCTGGGAATCTGCACTAGAGGTGACAAACCACCGTAAAGTGTGGATTTGCAAATCAGCAGAGCTTCACTCTAGAAGATTTGAAAATCAGTGAGGTGTAACTCCAGGAGAGCTGAAGGGCAATAGGAAATGAAACCTCCAGTCTTAAGGAGCATACAGACAATAATACTTAGTCTGAGACTCAGCAAAGCAGCAGGTTGAAAAGTACCTGACCTATCCAAGAAGGATTTTTGCCAACTAATGTTAGGGTGTGTATGATAGGAATGGGGATTTCTTGGAACTCTGGTACCTCTCTCCAGGACTGAAAGCACTGGCAGGTGCCTTTTTTTCTTGCTGTCCTTTAGCCTAGCTGGCCTGAGTCTGTTGTGAGTCAGTTTCAATAGTCTATATACCTTGCTGGCACCACGTCCTCTGCCCTAGTGTACCCCTGTGAACCTGATCTGATAGGTATCCCAGCAAAGTGGCTCCATCCTAACATGGCTCCATCCATTCCCATCTAAGTGGCTCCTGCCCTGCTACACCCAGGAAGTAGCCTCAGTTGGGACTGATGCCCCTCCAAAGACACTTTGGTTTTGGGTTGAGCATCCTCTCTCACTAGCATGGCCACAAAAGCTGTGGCAGAACCTCAAAGCCAAACACACTGGGGACTAACTTCACCTACAAGCACACTTGCAGCAGCCACAGACAGGCTTTAGGCACTCATGCTGGGACCACCCCTCCCACCAGTGCACTCCCAGAAACTGGGGCCAGGCATTGCAGCTGGCTGGGCTGTAATCAAGCCCTGCCCACTAGCCTGCCTATGGCAGTAGTGGTTATATTATAGAGAAGAGCATACACAGCTAAAATAGAGGATATCTCTGGAGTGCCAGTAGGCCCCAAAGGACACCTTCTACATAAGGCTGCTACCTTTAAGACCAGGAGAAATAGATGACCTATGTGAAACATAGATACAAACACAAGAAGTCAGATAAAGTAAGTCAGGAAGAAACATACTCCCAATAAAAGAAAAAATCAAAAATCTAAAAACAAACAACCACACAACAAAAACAAAAACATCCCCCAAACAAACAAAAAACCCTAAATGTGACCCAGTGAAGATACCAGTCCATGGGATATAAAGAGTTCAAAGTGATGGTCATAAAAATACTCACTAGACTTTGGAGAATAGTGAAGGAACCCAGTGAGAACTTTGACAAAGTGATAGAAAATATTAAAAAAGAAGAAATTGGAGTTGAAGAATACAATAACTGAAATGAAAAATATACTAAGGATATAAACAGCAGATGAGAGGTTAAAGAAGTATCAGTGATCAATAAGACAGGGTAGTAAAAATCATCCAAGTGGAATAACAAAAAGAAAAAAGAACAAAAATAATCATAGGTTAAGGAGCCTTTGGAACAACATTAAACATACTGAAATTTGCATAATAGGGTTCTTGAAAGGAGAAGAGATAGACAAAGCAGTAAAAAAACAAATGTATTTGAAGATATAATAGTTGACAACTTTGATAATTTTGGGAAAGAATCAGATATCCAGGTCCAGGAACAGAGAGAACCTTGAATAAGATGAACTCTATGAAGTACACACCAGGGCACATAATAATTAAAATATCCAAAATTAAAAAGAGAATCTTAAAGAAAACCAGAGAAAAGAAACCATTTGCCTAGAAGGGAACACCCAGAAGGTTATGAGCTGATTTTTGGCAGAAACTTTGTAGCCATAAGGAAATGCCATGATATAATTAAAGTGCTGAAAGGAAAAAAACCTTCGATCAAGAATACTCTACCTGTCAAGGTTATCATTGCGAATTGAAGGAGACAGAGTTTCCTAGACAAATATAAGTTTAAAAAGTTAACTACCACTCAACTGGCCTTCTAAGAAATTTTACAGGGACTACATTAAACCAAATGACCATCACTGGAAGAAAATTATGAAAGAAAAGCTTTCAAAGATAAAAGCAAACATGTAGTAAAAATCAGTCAATTATAAAACAATTATGAAAATTAAAAGTAGTACTATTGGAGCATCTGGGGGGGCTCAGTCATTAAGAGTCTGCCTTTGGCTCAGGTCTCCACACCAGGGTCCCAGGACTGAGCCCCACCTCAGGCTCCCTGCTTAGCAGGAAGCCTGCTTATCCCTCTCCCACTCCCCCTGCTTGTGTTCTCTCTCTCATTGTATCTCTTTCTGTCAAATAAATAAAATCTTTAAAAAGATATAGTACTATTGATTATAATTTAGCAAAATTAGTGAAGTGATATGCAAAATAAAAAAGATATAGTGACATCATATACATAAAACATAGAGGGGGAAGTCAATCTGTAGTTCTTTTAGAATGCACTTGAACTTAAGCTACCATCAGCTTAAGATAGCCTGCTATATACATAAGATGTTATATATTAACTTTAGGGTAACCAGGAACTAAATATCAATAATAAATACACAAAAAATAAACAGAAAGCAGTCCAAGCATAACACAAAGTAAAAAAAATAAATAAATAAAAATAACAGAGCTCAAATCAATAAAATGGCAATACATACATATATGTTATTAGTTACATATATGTAATTAATTTAAATGTAAATGGACTAAACTAATCACCCCAACAGAAAATCAATAAGGAAATAATGGCTTTGAATGACACAGTGGACCAGATGGATTTAATAGACATATTCAGAACATTCCTAAAACATGGTACATTCTCCAGAATTAATCAGATATTATTATTAGGCCACTAAACAAGCCTCAACAAATTAAAACAAAAATCAGCCACAACACTATGAAACTAGAAATCAATCACAAGGAAAAATCTGTAAAGAGCATAAACACATGGAGGTTAAATAACATTTTACTAAACAATGAAACAGTCAACTAAGAAATCAAAGAAAAGGTAAAAATCACATGACAAGAAATTAAAATGAAAACAGAATGGTCCAAAATATTTGGGATGCAACAAACGTGGTTCAAGGAAAGAAGTTGATAGCAATACAGGTCTATATCAAGAAGCAAGAAAAATCTCAACCTAATCTTATACCTAAATAAGATAGAAAAAGAAGAACGAACAAAACCTCCACCAATCAAAAGGGAGGAAATAATAAAGAGCAGAGCAGAAATAAATAATATAGAAACTAAAAATAATAGAATAGATGAATGAAACCAGGAGATGGTTTTCTGAAAGGATCAACAAAGTTGATAAACCTCTAGCTAGACTCATCACAGAGAGAGAGAGAGAGAGAGAGAGAGAACTCAAATAAAATCACCAATTAAAGAGGAGAAATTACAGTCAATACCACAGTAGTACAAACAATTTTAACAGAATATTATGAAAACATATATGTCAACAAATTGGACAACTTGGGAGAGGGTAAATTTCTGGAAACATATATCCTACCAAAACTAAAGCAGGAAGAAATGAAAAATTTGAACAGACTAATTACCAGCAATGAAATTTACACAATAATACAAAAAGCGCCCCACCCCCCAACATGTCAAAAGTACAGGACCAGACAGCTTCACAAGTGAATTCTACCAAACATTTAAAGAATTAATACTTATTCTTCTTAAACTAGTCCAAAAAATGGCAGGGGAGAGAAAACTTCTAAATTCATTCTATAAGGCCAGTATCACCCTGATTCCAAAACCAGGTAAAGACACCACAAAAAAGGAGAAATATGGTCTAATATCTGTCATGAATATAGATGCAAAATTCCTCAGCAAAATATTATCAAACTGAATCCAACAATACATTAAAAAATCATATACCTCTGGGTGTCTGAGTGGCTCAATTGGTTAAGCATCTGACTCTTGATTTCAGCTCAGGTCATGATCTCAGGGTCATGAGACTGAGCCCTGGGTTGGGCTCTGTGCTAGGCACAGAGTCTGCCTGAGATTCTCTCTCTCCCTCTCTCTCTGCCCATCCCCCTGAATACACTCTCCTTCTCTAAAATAAATAAAATCTTAAAAAAAAACATACACTTTCATCAAGTGGAATTTATTCCTGAGACACAAATGTGGTTCAATAATCACAAAACAATCAACACAATATGTCATATCAATAAGAGAAAGGATAAAAATCATATGGTCATTTCAATAGATGCAGAAAAAGCATTTGATAAAGTACAACATTCATTCATCATAAAGACTCTTAGCAAAGTAAGTCTAGAAGGAACATACCTCAGCATATTTATTATGTGAATATATATATATATATAATATATATTATATGAATATCCAAAGCCAACATCATACTCCATGGTGAAAAATGGAGAGCTTTGCCCCCAAGATCGGGAACAAGACAAGAATGCCCATTCTCACCACTTTTATTCAACAGGGAACTGTTTAGTCCTAGTCATAGCAATTAAACAACATAAAGAAATAAAAGACATCCAAATTGGTAATGAAGAAATAAAACTCTCATTATTTGCAGCTGACATGGATACTGTATATATAAAACACTGAAGACTCAAAAAAAAAATACTAGAACTGATGAATAAATTCAGCAAAATTGCAAGACACAAAATCCATGTACAGAAATCTGTTGTGTTCCTATGCACTAATAATGAATCAGCAGAAAGTGAAATTAAGAAAACAATACTATTTATAATTATACCAAGAACAAAATATCAATGAATAAATATAACCAAAGATGTGAAAGACCTGGACTCTGAAAACTATAAAACACTGATGAAAGAAATTCAAGATGGCACAAAGAAATGGAAAGACATTCTATGCACATAGTTTAAAAGAACAAATATTAAAATGTCCATATTACACAAAAAAATCTAGAGATTTAATGCAATCCCTATGAAAATACCAACAGCATTTTTGACAGAACTAGATTGAACAATCCTAAAATTTGTATGGAACCACAAAAGATCTCCAATAAGCAAGGCAACCTCAAAAAAGAAAAACAAAACTGAAGGTATCACATTTCCCAATTTCAAGTTATATTACAAAGTGATAATAATTAAAATAGTACGGCGCTGGCATAAAAACAGATACACAGATTTATAGAATAGAACAGAAAACCCAGAAATAAACCCACAATTATGTGGTCAATTAGCCTTCAACACAGGAGGAATGAAAATGCAATGGGGAAACAAAAGCCATTTTTTGGTAACTGGCTTTCTCTACAAGCAGTCTTGAGGAAACTGGATAGCTAAATGCAAAAGGATGAAACTGAACCACTTTTTTTCACCATACACTAAAATAAACTTAAAATGGGTTAAAGACCTAACTGTGAGACTTGAAACTATTAAAATTCTTCAAGAGATGATGGGCAGTAATTCCCCTGACATTGTAGCAGAATTTCCCCAGGTATGCCACCTGAGACAAGGGAATTAAAAGCAAAAATAAACTATTGGGACTACATCAAAATAAAATGTCTCTGCACAGTGGAGGAAACAATCAATAAACCTAAAGACAACCTACTGAATGGGAGAAGGTATTTGAAAATGACATATCCAAGAAAGGGTTATTATTGAAAATATATACATAACTGATACAACTCAACACCCAAAAGAACAAAGGATCTGATTAAAAATGGGCAGAAAACATGAACAGAGATTTCTCCAAAGATGACATACAGATGGCCAACAGACACATGAAAAGACACTCAGCATCGCAAATCAAACTTGGTGGGAATGCAAACTAGTGCAGCCACTGTGTTAAATAGTATGGAAGTTCCTCAAAAAAATTGAAAATAGAACTATCCTTTGAGCCAGGAATTACACTATTGGATATTTACCCCCAAAATACCAAAGCACTAATTTAAAGAGATACATGCACTAGATGTCTATCGCAGCATTGTTTGTAATAGCCAAAATATGGAAACACCCCAGGTATCCATCAATAGATCAATAGATGAAGATGAAGATGAATAATGGAATATTATTCAGCCATAAATAAAACAATGAAACCTTGCCATTTTCAATAACATGGATAGAGCTCAAGTGTATAATGCTAAGCAAATTAAGTCCATCAGAAAAAGACAAATAACCATATGATTTCATTCATATGTGGTATTTAAGAAACAAAACAAACAAGCAAAACAAAGAGAGAGAGAGAGAGAGAGAGAGAGAGAGAGAGAGAAAGTAGAAGAGAGAAAGAGAAAGACAAACTAAAAAACAGGTTCTTTGAGAACAAACTGACAGTTACCAGAGAAGAGGTAGGTGGAGGAGTGGGTGAAGTAGGTGATGGGGATTAAAAACTACACTCATCAAGATAAAAAAAAAATAATAATAAATGGACTAAGTGTTCCAATCAAAAGCTATATGGTGGCTGAGTAGATAAAAATCAAGACCAAATTGATATAGTGCTTAGAAGAGACTTGCTTCTGATCTCAAAACACATGGACCAAAAGTGAAGAGATGGAAAAAGATATTCCGTGCAAATGGAAATAAAAATAAACCTGAGATAGCAATACTTATGAGATAAAATAGACTTTTAAAAAGAGGCTCTAAAAAAAGATAAAGAAGGATATTATGAAATTATGAAAGAAAAAGTAAAACACTTAAATATCCATGCACCTAGCACAGGGGCACCGAAACACTTATAGCAAATATTAACAGACCTAAAGAAAACATTGCTGGCAATAAGAGAACTGTAAGGGACTTAAACACCCAGCTTACATCAATGAATACATCACCCAGACAGAAAATCAATAAGGAAACATTGGCCTTAAATGACCCATTAGACTAGATGGAGTTAACAGATATATACACAACATTCCATTCAAAAGAAGAAGAATATACAGTCTTTTCAAGGGCACATGTAACATGTGCCAGCATAGATCACAGGTTAAGCCACAAAACAAGCCTCAACAAATTAAGGAAGAATGGAATCAAATCAAGCAACTCTATTGACACGAAAAAAAACGGAGTTAGAAACCAGTTACAAGAAAACGCCTCCCCCCAACCAAACCCATGAAACAAGTGGAGGCTAAAGGATTTGCTACTGAGCAACCAATGGGTCAAGGAGGAAATTAAAGAGGAAATTTAAAAAATACCTTAAAATATGTGGAAATGAAAACACTGTTCAAAATGCTTGGGATTCTGCAAAAGCAGCCCTAATAGGAAGGGTTAAAGTAATCCCGGCCTACCTCAAGGAATAAAAATCTCAAATAAACAGTCTAATATTACATCCAAAAGAAGTAGAAAAAGAAAAACTAAGTCTAAATTTAGAAGAAGAAAACAAACAATAAAGATCACTGTGGAAATAGAGATCAAAAAAGAGAAAAGATAGAAAAGATCAATGAAAATTAAAATCAGTTCTTTGCAAAGATATGCAAAATCCATAAACTTTTAGCCAGACACATCAAGTAAAAAACAGAGAACTAAAATAAATATAAATCAGGAATGAAAGAGAACTTACAACGGACATCACAGAAGCACAAAGGATTATACAAGAATATTTCAATTACACACTAACAAGTTGGAAAACCTGGGAGAAATAAGTTTCTAGAAATACATAAGCTTCCAAGATTACATTAGGAAGAAACAGAAAGTCTTAACAGATTAATTACTAGCAATAAAATCATGTCAATAATTTTAAAACTCCCAACAAAATCTAGGACCAGATGGCATCACAGGTATGTTCTACCAAGCATGTAAGGAAAAATTTATACCTTTCCTTCTCATACTATTCAAAAAAACTGAAGTGGGAGGAATACTTGCAACTTTATTGCTCGAGGCCAGCATTACCCTGATACCAAAACCACAGACCTACAGAAAGAGAAAATTAAAGGACAATGACCCTAATCAATATGGATGCAAAAATCCTCAACAAATTATTAGCAAACTGAATTCAGTAATACATTAAGGTCATTTACCACAATAAATGGGATGTAGTCCAGTAATGCAAGGATGGTTCAACATCTGCAAATCAATCAATAGGATACACCACAGTAGCAAAATGAAGGATAAAAATCATGTGATTACCTCAATAGATGCAGAGAGAGCATTTGACAAAATTCAGTATACGTTCATGAGAAAAACTCTGAGCAAAATGGGTATAGAGGGGATGAATCTCCCATAATAAAGACCATATATGACAAACTCCCAGCCAACATACTAAAAAGCGAAGAGGTGATTTTCTTTTAAGACAAGGAACAAGACAAGGCTGTCTACTATCACCACTTTTACTCAGCATAGTAATGGAAATCCCAACCACAGCAATCAGACAAGCAAAATAAAAGACATCCAAAATGATAATGTACTACAACTGTCACTATTTGTAGATGACATGATACTATATATTAAAGAAACCCTGAGGACTTATTATAACTGATAAATGAATTGAGTAAAGTTGCAAGATACAAAATAAATATACAACATCTGTTGTACTTCTATGCATTAATAATAAAGTAGCAGAAAGAGAAATTAAGAAAATAATTCCACATAAAACTGCATCACAAAAAATAAAATACCTAGTAATAAATTTAACCAAGAAAGTGAAAAACCTGTACTCTGAAAACCAAAAGACAATGATGAAAGAAATGAAAGAAGACACAAATAAATGGAAAGATACACCATACTCAAAAGTTGGAAAAGTTAATACTGTTAAAATGCCCACAATACCCAATTCAATCCCTATGAAAATACCAATACAGTTTTTTCATAAAACCAAAATAAATAACTTCAACACTTTTTTTGGATCTATAAATTACCCCAAATGGCCAAAGAAGTCTTGAAGAAAGAACAAAAGTAGAGGTATCACAACCCCTGATTTCAAATTATACTGCAAAGCTATAGTCATCTAAACAATGTGGTATGAATGCAAAAGCAGACACCTAGATCAATGAAAGAGAATAGAGAGCCCAGAAATAAACCCACACTTAAATGATCAATTGACCTATGACAAAGGAATGCAAAGACGTGAAATGGGAAAAAGATAGTCTCCTCAGTAAATGGTACTGGGAAAATTGGACAGCTACATGTCAAAGAATGAAAATCAGCCACTTTCTTACACCATTTACCAAGGAAACCTCAAAATGGATCAACAAACTAAATGTAAGACCTGAAACCATAAAACTAAAAAAATGTAGACTGTAAACTCATGTACATCAGTCTTATGTTTTTGGATCTGTCTCCTTAGGGAAGAGGGACAAAGGCAAAAATAAACAATTGGGACTCATCAAGCTAAAAAGCTTTTGCACAGTGAAGGAAACGCTCAACAAAGAGACAACTTACTGAATGGGAGAATACATTTGCAAATGACATATTTGATAACAGATTAATATGTAAAATATATAGAGAACTCATATAAGTCAAGACAAAAAAACCCCAGAACCCCAAAAAACAACAACACACCCCAAACCTAAATAGTCCAATTTAAAAAGGAGCAGAGGACCTGAAAAGACATTTCTCCAAAGAAGACATAGAGAGGTCCATCAGGCACAAGGAAAGATAATCAACATCACTATCAGGGAAATGTGAATCAAAACCACAATGATATCACGTCATATCTGTGAAGATAGCAACATCACGATGACAAGAAACAACAAGTGTTGGTTAGGATCTGGAGAAAAGGGACCCCATGTGAACTGTCACTGGGAGGTAAATTGGTACCCCCACTGTGGAAAACACTGTAGAGCTCCCTCAATAAATTAAAAATTTAAGCATAATATGATCCAGTAATTCCACCTCTGAATATTTCCCTGAAGAAAACAAACAAAAAACTATTTTGAAAAGATATATGCACCCCATTTTAATTACATTATTTCTTACAGTGACTGAGATATGGAGTCAATCAACCTGAATGTCCACTGTTAGACAGATGGATAAAGATGTGGCGTATATACAATAGAATATTACTCAGCCACAAAAGAAAATGAAATCCTGCCATTTGTGACAATATGGCTGGCCCTAGAGGCTACAATGTGAAGTGAAATAAGCTAGAGACAGACAAACACATATGATTGCACTTATACAGGGAATCTAAAAAAACAAAAGGAACAAAAGAGAAAAGACTCATAAATGCAGAAAATAAACTTGTAGTTGACAAAGGGAAGGCGATGGGGGGTATGGGCAAAATAGTGGAAAGAGATTCATAGATTAAAAACTTAGAGTTACAAAATAAGTAAGTCATGGGGATGTCAAGGCCAGCATAGGGAATGTAGTCATTATTATTTTAAAAACTTTGCACGGTGACAGATGTTAACTACACTCATTATGGTAGTCATTTTATAAAATATATAAATGCTGAATGATTATGTTGTACAGCAGAAACTAATATTATATGTCAACTATATTTCATTTAAAAATAAATAAATAAAATGTTTAAAAAGAAAGAATGGCTGAATGGGTAAAACAACCTATAAGGGACTCAATTCAGATATAACACACACAGAATGAAAGAGAAGAGATGCAGAAAGATAAGCAAATCCAAAACAAAGATAGCATAGTTAACCTTATGATAGCTGAAACAGACATTAAAGACTGCAACAAGGGCATTACATAATGATAATGGGTTCAATCCAACAAAAGAATCTAACATTTGTAAAAATTTATGCATCCAACATAGGAAGAATCCAGATATATACACCAAATATTAACAGATCTAAAGGGAGAAATAGACAGCTATACAATAATATAGTGACTTTAATACTCTACTTCCATCAATGGAAGATCATCTAGATCATCTAGAGAGAAAAATCAGTAAGGAAACATCAGCTATAAAAAACCATCAGAACAGATAGACTTAAAAAATAAATACAGAATATTCTATCCAAAAGCAACCGGATATATATTCTTCTCAAGTGCACAAGAAACATACTCCAGAACAGAGAACATGTTAGGCACAAAAGAAGTCTTAGTACATTTCAGAAAACTGAAATCAGATCAAGCATCTTTTCCAACTGTAGTTACATGAAACTAATGGGTAACAGAAGAAAACAAAACAAAAGTACCTTGAGAAAAATGAAAAGAGAACACACTAGAACTTACAGGATGCAGCAAAATCATCTGTAAGGTGGAAGCTCATAGTGATAAATACCTACACCAAGAAAAAAGGAAAATCTCAAATAACCTAACTTTACACCTCAAGGAACCAGAAAAAGAAACAAAGTTAGTAGAAGGAAGGAAATGACAAAAATAAGTGTGGAAATAAACGAAATAGAGACTAATAAAGAGTAGAAAAGATCAATTACACTATGAGCTGGGTCTTGGAAAAGATAAAATTGAGAAACTTTTAGCTAGACTAATCAAGAAAAAGAAAGGGAACACAAATAAATAAAATTAGGAATGAAAAAAATATTACAACTGATACCATAGACCATAAGAAGGATTGTAAGACACTAATATGAACAACTGTATGCCAACAAACTGGATAACCTTGAAGAAATGCATAAATTCCTAGAAACATAGTACCTACCAAGAATGAATGATGAAGAAACAGAAAATCTGAAAAGGGATATTACTAGTAAGGAGATTGAATCAGCAATTTAGAAACCTCCCAACAAACAAAAGTTCAGGGGCAGATGGCTTCACCAGTTAATGCTATTAAACATCTAAAGAACCCATACAAATTCTCCTGAAACTCTTAGAAAAAAATTAAAAGAAAGGGGAACATTTCCAAATTCATTTTACAAAGCCAGCATTACCCTGATACCAAACCAGATACCACAAGAAAATGGTAGGCCGATATCTTTGATGAACATAGATGCAAAAATCCTCAGCAAAGTATTAGCAAACTGATTTCAACAGTTCACTAAAAGTAATACACAGCATGACAGAGGGTGTATTCCAAGGATGCAAAGATGGTTCAGCATCCGCAAATCAGTAAGAATGATACATTGCATCAGCAAAATGAGTTACAAAGTATTTGTTCATCTCGATAGATGCAAAAAAAAAAAAAAGCATTTGACAAAATTCAACCTCCATTTCTGATAAAAACTCTGAATAGGGTGGGTATAGAGGCAACATATCTCATTATAATAAAGGCCATATTTGACAAGCTCACAGCTAACATCATATTCAATGGCAAAAATCTGAAGCTTTACCTTTAAGATCAGCAACAAGACAAGGATGTCCATTCTCACCACTTTGATTCAACACTGTATTGGAGTTCCTACCAAGAGCCATTAAATAAGAAATAGAATTAAAAAGCATCCAAATTGGAAAGAACAAAATAAAACAGTGACTATTTGTAGATGACATAATATACATATAAAAAACCCTAAAGATGGGGCGCCTGGGTGGCTCAGTGGGTTAAGCCTCTGCCTTCACCTCAGGTCATGATCTCAGGGTCCTGGGATCGAGCCCCGCATTGGGCTCTCTGCTCAGTAGGGAGCCTGCTTCCTCCTCTCTCTCTGTCTGCCTCTCTGCCTATTTGTGATCTCTGTCTGTCAAATAAATAAATTAAAAAAAAAAAAACCCTACAGATACCGTCAAAAATTTCAGAATAAACAAATTTCATAAAATTGCAGGATACACAATCAATACACAAAAATCTTCTGCTTTTAAGCAAGGTCATTTACCATTGCACCAAAAAGAGTAAAATACCTAGAAATAAATTTAAGGAGGTGAAAAACCTATATTCTGAAAACTACTAAGAAGCTGGTCAAAGAAATTGAAGAAGAGACAAATAAATGGAAAGATATTCTGTGCTCACAGATGGGAAGAACATTGTTAACATGTTCATACTACTTAATCTACAGAATCAATCCAATTCCTAACAAAATTCCAATGGCGTTTTCCAACAGAAATAAAACACATAATCCTAAAATTTGCAACAAACCACAAAAGACTCTGAATTGCCAATGCTATCTTGAGGAAGAGGAAAAAAGCTAGATGTATCATGTTTCCTGATTAAAAATACATATTACAAAGCTACAGTAATCAAAACAGTATGATATTGGCAGGAAAACAGACATACAGATCACTGAGCTAGAATACCCAGGGGAAAAAATTCATGCACAAATACGTTAAATGAATTTTTAACACAGGAACAAAGAATATATAATAAGGAAAAGACAGTTTCTTCAAAAATGATGTTTAAAAGCAGGAGAAGCCACATACAAAAGAATGCAATTGGACCACTGTATGGTATAGAGCATACACAAAAATGAACTCAAAATGGATGAAAAACTTGACTATTAAACCTGAAACCTTAAAACTCAGACTAGGAAACACTGGTGGTAAGTTTTTTTGACATCAATCTTGGTGACCTTTTTTTGCATGTTGTACCAGTAGCAGAGGCAATAAAAGCAAAAATAAAGATGCAGAAATAAACAAGTAGGACTATTTCAAACTAAAAAGTAAAAACCCAAACAAAGGAAATGAATGGACATTTTCCAAAGACATACAGAAGGCCAAGAAACTCCTGAAAAGGTGCGGAACAATGCTCACCACCAGAAAAACACAACTCAGAACCACAGGAAACATCACCTCACACCCATTAGAATGGATGGTATCGACATGACAAGAAATAACAATGCCTCTGGGGAGGACATAGAGAAAAGGGAACCCTCTTGCACTGTTAGTGGGAATGTAAATTTGTGCAGCTGCTATGGAAAACAATATGGAGATTCCTACAAATATAGGTGTTTACCTACCATATGATGCAGCAATTCAACCTCTGAGTATTTATCTAAAGAAAATGAAAATGCTAACTCAAAAGGGTATATGAAGTTCCATGTTTGTGACAGCATCATTTTTAGTGGGCAGGATATGGAATACACACACGAACTTATAAGATTAGTAAGATCTGAGGATCCAACGTGTAATACGGTGACTATACTTGGTAACATTGCATTGGGTAATTGCAATTTGTTAAAAGAGTAGGATTTAAATATTCACACACATACACATGAACGGTAAATAATGTGTGGCGATGGATATGTTAATTGACTTGATTGGGGGACTCTTGCACAATAGACATAGACCAGAGCACCACATTGTACACTCTAAATATCTTACAATTTAAATTGTCAATTATACTTTAATAAAGCTGGGGCAAAAAGAAGAATACGAGCAAAAAATAAATAACGTAGTATGAGACTGTAACCCAAACTGTAAAATTAATATGCATGGGCCCAATGGACATACATAAATTATTGAATAAACAAACAAATTGGAGGGAAGAGACAAATATTTCTCACAGAAAAATTCCAAGAGCAGCCACCATCCTCATTTCTAACAGCAGAGACTAGTTTTGGCTGTTTTTGTACTTTATTTATTTTTCTTTATCTTTAGGGTAAATACCCAATAGTGCAATTGCTGGGTCATAGGGCAGTTCTATTTTCAACATTTTGAGGAACCTCCATGCTGTTTTCCAGAGTGGCTGCACCAGCTTGCATTCCCACCAACAGTGTAGGAGGGTTCCCCTTTCTCCGCATCCTCGCCAGCATCTGTCATTTCCTGACTTGTTGATTTTAGCCATTCTGACTGGTGTGAGGTGATATCTCATTGTGGTTTTGATTTGTATTTCCCTGATGCCGAGTGATATGGAGCACTTTTTCATGTGTCTGTTCGCCATCTGGATGTCTTCTTTGCAGAAATGTCTGTTCATGTCTTCTGCCCATTTCTTGATTGGATTATTTGTTCTTTGGGTGTTGAGTTTGCTAAGTTCTTTATAGATTCTGGACACTAGTCCTTTATCTGATATGTCGTTTGCAAATATCTTCTCCCATTCTGTCAGTTGTCTTTTGATTTTGTTAACTGTTTCCTTTGCTGTGCAAAAGCTTTTGATCTTGATGAAATCCCAGTAGTTCATTTTTTCCCTTGCTTCCCTTGCCTTTTGTGTTGTTCCTAGGAAGATGTTGCTGCGGCAGAGGTCGAAGAGGTTGCTGCCCGTAAAAATTTTATTTATTTATTTGACAGAGAGATCACAGGTATGTAGAGAGGCAGGCAGAGAGAGAGAGAGAGAGAAAGAGGAGGAACAGGCTTCCTGCTGAGCAGAGAGCCCCATGTGGGACTCAATCCCAGGACCCTGAGATCATGACCTGAGCCGAAGGCAGAGGCTTAACCCACTGAGCCACCCAGGCGCCCTGTTTTTGTACTTTAAATAAACAGAAACCAATGTATCATCTTTGCAGCTTTTTAAGTAGGACACCTTTTGGGTGCAAAGGGTCCCCGAGGGAAACATGAGAAATGGGAGTAAAGGGGCTTTGAGTTTTCATCAGCTCTGGTGGATTTTGTTTTCTTTACTTCTGAAGCAAAGAAAGAGCAAACTTCCGACCTGCGAATTTAACTCATATCCAACAAAATACTTTAGACTTTGCTCTTACACATAAATCTGGTATTTTCAACCCATCAGATTTGTAAAATTGCAAAGTGGAAAATGCATTAGTTATTTCAGACTTAATTTTCATAATCAGGGACAAAGTCTCCATATAAATCATGTCCCCTAAGTGACAAGGCTTGCACAAAAAGCAGAGGTCATTATAACATGAAAATATTGGTAGTAACTGCCTGTCAGATTTGTCTCCATTCAATCATCCCTCTCTATTTATCACAAACTGCCACCTCTTAGTGTTTGGGGGCACTCTCATGGAGAATTTTTAAAGATCCAACAGAGCCATTTATGTTTGTTCAAAAGTGAAATTGTCCATCTTGGAAAAAGACCAGAATTCCATGAAATTGATAAATGTGATGTTGGAAAAGTGTATTTTGGGCAATCTGAAGGAATTCACTGCTTTTGAACCACACACAAAAGCCATTGATAAAAGAGAATCTGGCAGAAATAGCCCAGGTAACACAGAGAAAGGAAAAATTCAACACGGATGGACATTTCAGAACAGAAAAATGTGACTATCAGAGAATCACGAGAGAACTTGGAGATAGTTCGATGAAATTCTGGAATGTTTTTGTAAAATATTTATGACCATGTAATGAAAGTCAACTGTGGAGTTTAGAATATTGTGTGATGTTATCATGTAACAGTGTGCCTGAAAGTATATCCTGTGTAAATTATAACCTAAAGTTACTTAAATACAAAAATGTAAGCTTATATTAATAAGTTTTTCAAGGTTAAGCCCCAAATTAACTTCTTCCTTTCTCTACTTTTTACTACAACATTTTGACTTATTTATACTATCTATTATACTGAAATAATGAGGAAGTCTTCTTTGGGCATAATGATGCCATTCTGGAAGCTTCACCTAGAAAATGAGGGTCTTCGATAGGAGAGAAACACTGATTTAGCTGACAGGAAAAGAGGGTTTCCAGATTTCAGGAAAGTATGAAGATAATTGCAAAGCCAAAAGGAAGAGCTGGGGGGTAAGGGAGAAGCGCCAGGCACTGTGGAGAATCAAGTAGTTCTATTTCCAGAAAGAAAGGATTCTTGCTTTAGACTGGCTGTCTGCACCTCTACTTTGAACTAGGCATCTAACCTGGCTGCATGAAGAAAATCTTATATGGAAAACTTATCTGAAAATTTGTAGTAGGAAATGATGGAACCTAGAGGGTTCATTTTACAAGAGCATGCTTTTCTAGCTAGCCTTGTTGCACATGATACATTTTTTAAACAATTTGCACTGCATTTGCAAGAGTTGTAGGTCTTTTCTTTGGCAATTTATTTGCCAAAATGGTATTAAACATTGCAACAGAATCTGATACCAAGGGCCCCTTCAACCATTTCAGAATTTTTCTGGGGAGTCCCTCTGATGTCTGCCTCAAATATCTATGGCAGCATTTCTGAAAATCTGTTCTTTGAAATACATATCCATTCAGATACCCCCTGAAAGCAAGGATTCTGGCGTCAAATACGATTAGGAACTGCTATAAGTCCCATCTCCCTGTCTGAGACACACACGTCTATCAGTATTATGAAGGCTCTGCAACAAAGTCCCACCAGAAACAAAAGAATCAAGCCAGTTGAGCTATATCCAAAACTTGTTTACTACACAACCGTTTTAGGAAGCATGACCAATAAAATCCTATCACTTCGGTATTCTGGGACCACACTTTTGGAAACAGACATGAAATTCAGGATGGATCCCCTAATCTGGACGATGCCCAGACTACAACACCCATTTCTTCCTGGCAGGCAGCTCTGGGAACTGGTTTCATCCTGCTTCCCTCAAGGAATAATCGGTGACATTTCTAAGTGACATTGTGTACCACATTAGGCCTCTACTGTGTGGGTGGTAGCAGTGGAAATGAAAATGATCCCAAGACAGCTCTTCTGTAGATGGCTATTACCTCCTTAGAATAAAGAATGTCTTTGGTTGAGTGGAATGTCGGTGAACCTTTAATTTCTTCTAGCCTGTTGGCTCTGAGTATTCTTCGGTTCCACAAAGTACTATATTTGAGTTCCCTGCTTTTCCCCTGTCATATCTGGTTGAAAAGGAGCTCTGGCACCCCGCTGCTCCAGGGCTGATGGGCCATGGCCGGTCCATTGTATACTCAATAGGGTGCTGTTTCCCATCCTCCATCCTGGTAAGAAGTCGCTCTGGGTTTCCTGGGAAGAGTGATAACTACTCTCCTTGCTAAGGCCTTCGAAGATTAGAGGCCAGTCACAGTAGTGAGGGGTCTTTACACCTCTCTGGGGACAAAATCTTCCCAGATGAGGTAGTGCTCAGGGAGGAAGAGGAGGAGGAGGAGAACATAGATGAAGCAGGAACAGAGTCAAATGAGGTGAGCAGGAACTATTTCCTGGAAAACAAGAAAAGCCTACTGTGTGGTTTTTGCTGTCGACGATGAAAAAAATAAAAAGAAAAATAAAACGAGAATAGCCCATTTTTTCCTGGTCATAAAGTTCCTAGACTCTCAGCAAAAAAATTAAAGCTGGGAAAGAGAAGGCACATGGGATGGGGCACCCAGAGGAGACATTTCTCCTCCGAGGCTGCCTTTAGTCACTAAACCTGAACAAGGGCTAAGAATTCTTACAAATACTACCAGTGGGTTGGAGTAGTAATTCTAACTGTACATTTATAATCGATGTTTTCAAAACTTCCGGACGTAATATGGATTCCTGCCTTCTTCCATTCATCCATGTGTACATGTTGCATCAAACTCAGTGACACTCTGCCCACCATTCCCAGCCCCCAGGGCACTCCTCCTTGCAACACTTGACCTCTGTTTGCTGAATGGCTTCTCTGGGTACACAGTCACAAATGCCTTTGGTTTATACCTTTCATGAATCTCTTGCCCCAGTTGGACTAGATCTTGTGGATGGTGGAAACAGTGTCTCCTAAGGTATTAGATTTACATCCCCTTTCTACGTATGTAATGATGACAACAATTATAGCTGTTCTGTTGTAGACAGCACGACAAGTCAAAGTGAGATATTTATATTATTCCATAGGTTTTCTCTATGAGGTGGCGCTATGATCCTCATTTTACAGATAATATCGTGGCTGTAATAATACACATTTTGTTGCATATATGAATATATAATAAATTATACATGTAATAATATACTAATAATTTATATTTAACATCCATAGGGCATATATAACCATCAAACTGTAAGGGATTATGCGCTGAGCCCAAGGTTACAAGATTAATTGTGTTCTGGACCCTGAAGTCAAATAACCCTGGGTTCAAACTCTAGCTCTGCCACTTCCGGGCTGTTGGTTCCTTGGACTCTCTAGGCCTCAGTTTCTTCATCTTTATAATGAGGGTAGGAGTGACGCCTACACTTCGCAGGGTTATTTTGAGACTTTATAAAGAAACATGCTACATGGAAATAGAACACAAGCTTGGAGAAGTTATGGAGAGAGCAGGGAGAGAGGAGGGAGGGAGGGAGAGTGGGGGAGGGAGAGAATGAATGAGAATATTCGATAGTGTGGCCTGTCCTGCTCTCTCCTCCAAGCAAGGAGGGCTTGCCCCAGAATGAACACAGAACAGGAGAAAAATTGCTGTTGCTTCCATCACATTCTGTTCCCAGGCGTCTCTCAGGCTTGAGCCTGTTGCCAAAGTAAGTGTGATTCTAATGTTAAAAGGTTCACATTCTCCCTACATCAAGTTCCTAAAACATTCAGTTACTTCATCATGCCCTCGGGCCAAAAAAGCAGCAATCTGTTCCAATATAGTGAGAAAAACTGGCCACCCTGGGCCCATGGAAAGAGAAAATGGTGTCCCCACTGAGGGACCTTCAAAAGGATTTGCAAGGCTGCTGTTGACCCTACTCAATTTTGGCCTGATGAGCCATCTTCAGTACCAAATGTCCACAAGAGAGGTCCCTCCACTAAACATTAAATGGTAAGGCCAGGTTGCCAGCCGTGCACTGTGCTGAGGTCTGATCCAATGTTTATGATTCCTTCAGAAGAAACTCCAGCTGGGAGGATGAGGGGAGGAGGAGACATTCCAGCACCAGTGTGGTCGGCTTCTGGCACAAAGATGGATTTCTTGGAACTGGTGGAGACAAAGGTCCATGCCACACTCACAGCAAAATCTTACCTTCACAGTCTGTCATTTATGACCCTGGATAACATGGTGTCAACCGACTCTATAATTTTTCCCTCTGATATCTAGTATATTTAGTTCCTCCAGATCAGCAAGGCTGATTGGCTCACTGGCCCACCGTTTCCCTCAACACAGCTTCTTCTTCTTCTTCTTCACTTCTTAACATTTGCTCATATTTTTCTTCCCGCTACGATGCAGTTTCTTTCCTCCTTACCAAGCTCAATCTCAATCATGCCGTAGAACCCAATTCAGACTGGTTCTCATGTACAAACCTTTCTATAGCTCGGGCACACTCCCTGTTACCCCCATTTAGTGCTGACCCCATGCCAACCTGGGCCAGCATTGTTGGCTTTTCCCATTAGTTGTATTCACAGACCAGGACCATATTACCAACAGAACAATGAATAGACAAAAGCCATCCATCTATCTTACCGTGTTGATAAAGGCTGTAATCCAGAGACTCATCTTGTCACATTTCTCTCCCTGACCTTGCCACTTCTAGGCAGATATAAAAAGCTCCCAGAATGTAGGGGGACTGGTTTTAATAACTGTCTCCTCCATCACTCCATCAGTGCATTGCCCCTACCTCTCCCCTGCCCATCCCAGTTTCTGTGGCTGAAAATCTCACAGATGTTAGTCATTCAGTGGAGGGTACCATATGATAGTAGAGTAGGATGGTCTTTCATTAGTTTTAAGGATTAAAAGCATATTTTGAGAATTTACAACTTTTAAACTCATCATTAGCTCCTCCAGGTTAATGACTGATACCTGGTGGATGTGCTTCTGTGGTCTGGGCTGGTTTCCTAGAATCCCTTTGTTTGGTCTGGGAATGCCCAAGGACTGACCGCTTAGGGGAATCTGAGGATGTTTTACTACTAATGTCTAGATGATTCTTAGATGATGAAGCATCTTTGCTGTGGAGAGGACATATTTTCATCTACTCAAGTTATAAAACACTTATTCATTTATAGATGTTTTCAAGTTTGATTTTCATAAGAACTCTTGAAGGTATGTGGTGCCATCCCATTTTAAGACAAGGAAGCAGATACTTAGAAAGTTTCTGTCCCCAATAAGGCCACCTAACTCTAAGTGGCAAAGCTGAGGGGAGAAACCATGATTTTCTAACACTTCTAAATACCTAACTACATTGGTCTCCAAATAAGTCTTTAGGAAAGACTGTCTTAATGCATCAAAGCCCTTATAATAAATTGTTTCCTTTTTATTGACTTGAAAGAAAATGCAACTGTGAATACTATACATTAATAGATTTTATGTGTAACTAATGGCTTGATGGACTGCTATGATGTCTAATATTATAGTGAGTGATCACATTAGATTTTCAGAAGAGGAAAGTGTGCTTTATCACTTGAAAATGGAATCCTTCCTAAAAGGTAAAGGTAGATATTGAAGATTGATTCGAAAGGTCAGGGTTAACAAGCTCATTAATGGCTGGGTTAAAATCCAGCCCAATCCTTCCTTTATTGTTAGATAAATAAATCACTTAGCTAAGTGATGCCCTTCATTGGTAGCCTGGGGCTTTTCTTGTAACCTCTGCAAGGATCCTGTCAAGTCCTATCCAGTAGAGAACAGGAGTTAAGAGCATGGGCTACCGAGCCAGAGGTTCAAGCCTCCCTCTCCTCTTCACTGGCTGGGCAACCTTTGACTGCATTACAGAACCTCTTTGTACCACACTTTTCTTAACTAAAGAAAATGGAGATTAAAATCTATCCTCAAAACTGCCCTCAGAACAACATAAGAGAAATCATGCACCCCATAGGATCCTATGGCAAGTCAATTCTTAAAAAAAATAATAAAAACCACACAAAAAAACCCAACAACAAAAAGCTATTAACTTCTGAACTAGAGGTCTGAAAACTTTTTTGGTAAAGGGTCATCTAGCAAATATATTAGTCTTTCTAGGCCAGTAGTCTCTGTCGAAATTATGCACATCTGCTCTTACACCCTGAAAGCCACAATAGACAATATATGAGCACCTGGTTATGGGTGTGTTCCAGTAAACCTTTATTTATCTAAGTGGGCTGCCAGCCGGATGTGACCAGTGGGTCATACTTTACTGACCCCTGTTCTAATGTAAACTAGGTAGGAATGCACATTCCAATTTGATTTCCCTGGGACGGAAAGTAATTGGGGTGACACCTGTAATAGTCGGATGGAAGGCCGAGCTAATTTCTCTGGCCCCAGGTAAGAGACGGACTGAGTTGTATGGAGTTATGTGGGCCCAAGTCAGGATCCTTGATGGGAGGTTTTAAAAATACAAAACCTACCCAGAAAGGTGACGTAGCTCAGGACTCTCTATTTTCATGGGCAATGCCGATGTGCAGGAAATTTGCCTTGAATCAGTAGGCATTGAGTCCTGCAGTCATCTGGAGTAGAACAAGGGATGGGGTCTGACTACCCTATTTTTCAAGTTCTACCTTCTCTGGAAGTAGAGGGGGGTAGTAAAAATCTGCCTTCAGGAACACTTAGAGCTTGAGGTGACCACTCCAAGTGCTGTCAGATCTTTCTTCCAGATCATAACCAAATTCATCTGAGAGGTGAATTGAGCCCTAAGTTATCTGAGATCATGTGATTCCCAGAGGGTCTCTCAGTGTAAGCAAGACGCAGGTCAGCTGTGAACGTGGCACACCCGCATAGCAAACCCCCCCCCCAACAAAACACTAACAAAATGCAATTTGTACTATGTTCCATGGATCTCTGCAAAGAGTTTGGTGAGGTTTTTTTACAATGTACCAAAGTAAAGTTGTTTTGGAATTTTCCTCCACCCGTTATTATTATTTATTTTTTTTAAAAAAACCAGTCCTCTATGGGGCTTTTTGCCTGATTATTGGTGCAAGCCAAGCACATTTACATTTTAGACTGCTCTGTTTTACATATGCTCTTCCCTTTACATTGAATGCTGAAGTGCACATAATAAAGCCCTTGTCACCCACTTTACTGCTTTTTTATATACTGGATTTTAAATAAATGTTTATTTAATATTCACATTGATTGGCTAGCATGTGATTTTGCTAATGGGGATGGCTGAAGTCAGGATTAAATTGCTATCTGAGTCGGAAAGAGGGGGGCATGGCCCAGCTTCTTACTCTTGACTTTGAAGTGCATTATCATCATCTTGGATTAGTTTGCTTCAGGCCAAGCAAGAAGATTTTCCCATCTCTCTCTGCAGCCCATAAAGATTAGAAGATTGTTTGGGTCCTTCTCTCTGTTGGTGTAGAACCGTAGAATAATCCACGAAGGAGTACAAACAAGATCTCCTTTTTTCAACTTATAGGAATAAAATTTTTAAAATGTGTTTTTAAATCTCTTAGCTCAAAATAATTCTTTGATGCTCCAGTGAGCTCTTTGAGTGAGGACAACAGGAATGTTAACCCAGCCACACACTGCTTAGCTTTAGGATCTTAACGGAGCAAATAAAACTGATTTATTAATAAAGTGTATTGTTGAAAGAGAATCTTTGTGGAATTTCAGACTCTGCAACGCATCCATTTTTATTGGCTTCGCTTTGTTTTGCTTTCGGAGCTGTTTATAATGTTCGTTCACTGAGAATTCCTTTCCATGTTGTCATTTGTCTTCCGTCTCCCTAAAGCTTCCCGTCCAGATTAAAAAAAAAAAAAAAAAAAAAGTCTTTCTTTCTTTCTTCTCCACCTCCTTAAAATCAATTGGAAGTGGCATCTCCTGGGAATGGGTCCATCTTGTGACTGTGTCTGATATTTCTCCTGCTCCCAGCACGGGAAGAGTATGGACCTTCATTTCAGAGATTTTGCTCCTCAAAAGAAAGAGACTCAAGCAAATGCTTCCACTTCCTTCTCCGAAGAGATCTGCTTTATCACGTTCTTTTCCTTTAGCAAAAGAGCACGTGAACAAGTTATGTTCAGGGCTCTTCAGCCTGTGTAGTCACTCGGGCCTGTACTCGGAGGGACCCCACATCCTGGGTTTGTGTTCTGCTGTCACTGTCTTGAAATTCTGAATAGTCTTTGAACAAGGGGCCTTGTGTTTCCATTTTGGATTAATTCCTACAAATGATGGAGCTTGGCCTGGTGTGAATCAACATATCAGAACCCCAAATACTGTCTCCCAAAACACTTCTTTCCTTATGGAAAGAGAGAAAGAAACAACAGTAAAAGATGAAAACTTATCCAAGTTTTTGTGATGAGTTGGGTTCTATGCTGAGCATCATGTGTGATTGTTCCATTCTTTAACAACCCTGTAGGTGGAATGATGGTCTCCATTTTTTTCTCCAGATAGGGAAATTCAGATTGAAAAAGAGTTGGCAGGTTGCAGGTCCCAGAGCTGCTGAGGAACAAAGCCAGCTCTTTAACTTAGCTCGGCTTCTAAAGACCACAATGCTCTTTAAGAGTTCATTGTCAGTTTTCAGTTGGAGATCAATAGTTTAAACATTGAATTGAACTCAAGTGCAATCCCTTTTTTCAGGCATCAGACCTGGAGAGTATGTGGACACTGGATCCGAGAGACTAAGCTGATAGATATTCTCCATCTCAACACTGATCCCCCATTTCCACCATATTTCTGGGTTAAGAGGTACCTCCAAGCTGAAAGACTATTGCTTCTTGCACTTTCACAAAAATCCTAGACATATATATATATATATATATATATATATATATATAGTGTTTAGAATGGGATGGAAAGGCCATTAAAAATGGTGTATTTGGGTGTCTGGGTGACTCAGTTGGTTAAGCAACTGCCTTCAGCTCAGGTCATGATCCTGGAGTACCAGGATCGAGTCCTACATTGGACTCCCAGCTCCACGGGGAGTCTGCTTCTCCCTCTTTTTTTTTTTTTTTTAAAGATCTTATTTATTTATTTGACAGACAGAGATCACAAGTAGGCAGAGAAGCAGGCAGAGAGATTGGAGGAAGCAGGCTCCCTGCTGAGCAGAGAGCCCGATATGGGGCTCCATCCCAGGACGCTGGGATCATGACCTGAGCCGAAGGCAGAAGCTTTATCCCACTGAGCCACCCAGGCGCCCCCTGCTTCTCCCTCTGACCTTCCGCTCTCTATCACTGTCTCTCTCAAATAAATAAAATCTTTAAAAAAAAACATGGTGTATTTGAGGGGTGCCTGGGTGGCTCAGTTGGTTAAATTTCCGCCTTCCGCTCAGGTCATGATCTCAGGGTCCTGGGATCGAGCCCCGCATCCGGCTCCCTTCTCCATGGTGAGTCTGCCTCTCCCTCTTTCTCTGCCCCTCTCTCTGCTCATGCTCACTTGCAATCTTCCTCCCTCTCTCTCTCTCAAATAATTTTAAAAATTTTAAAAAAATGTGAATTTGATAGGTTTTGCTTCCCTCTGCCCAATCTGCATTGTCCTTCGCTCTAACCATCAGCCCATCAAGTTTCTTTGGACGACCCCTCCTTCCCACTCTTTTGTCTTTGTTATTCCAGTGGAATTGCCACACCCCAATCCCAGACAATCAACATCTTCTGTCTTGAGATACCATTCTCCCAAAAGGTTTTATAATTGATTCAGGGATGGGCAACTTTCGGTGAACCTCTGTGAAAGAGAAGTATTTTTTTTCCCCTTGCTGCTCTGAAATATGTGAAGTAGGGGTTCCCTGGGCTTTCAAATTCAGTCAGAGCCAAGAGATGGAGAAAGGAGTATTTCTGAAGCCCTTGAGCTCCTTGACCCACTCACGTTCACTCTCTGGATTTGATTTTATGACACCTGAAAATCCTCTTCTGCTTACGTCACTTTGAGTTTAGTTTCTGTCACTTGCCCTGAGACGAGTGCTGGTTAACAGAAGTAGCAATCTTGCTTGTCAAAGCAAAACAAGGTTTTCCCAACATTCGCATAAAAGACTAACGGAGGAACTGTTCATGTGACCTCAACTGTGGCTTTCTTCTTTAATAGATGGGACTAAGTATGAGCTCTGCTGTTGAGCCCCAGAAACAATCTCAGATTTTCTTCCCTGTTGTTGCTTTTTATAGTTCAATAACCGCTGTTACTTTTTTCTTCTCCAATTGTAGTAAATAATTCACTAGTTCTTGAGGAAAGGTATCCAACATGCTTCATAAATGTCTCAACTGACACGAGACAGCTTGTTTTCCTGGTGGCTGGCAGGGTCCCCACTCTGTCACAGGTGATCAAAAGAAAAAATTGCCAAACGAAGGAAAGACCTATCACAATTTGCCTTCTGCTGAAAGTAGAATCATTGTCATTTATGGACGAGGCCTGTTACTCATTCATGGACCAGGCCTGTTCCTCATTCATGGACGAGGCCTGTTCCCCATTTCAGTATCAATCCGCATTTGGGCTGAGGAAAGGATGACCTTTTTTAGACTGCTTGTCTCAACTGAATGAGTGGATAATCGGGAGTTGCGATTGCTGATGGCATTTGGGGAATTTAAAACAAAATTAGAAGAGTTTTTCTTCATGTTTATCAGAAGAGACTTTTCCCCAGGTACAACATTTTTCAGACTCCATCAAACACAAAGATCCGACTCTCAAAATACGTACAGAAGAGCCCATAAAGTACATTGGCTTTGCCAGGGCCTCAGTGAACACACTTTTGTGCGTGTGTTATTTTGGTGACTTCGCACATATTTTCATACAGGTCACATGGCTAACTCGGTCAACCCCAGGAACCAAAGGGCGGGAGCTTTCCTGTCCTGACCCGCTAAGTGCAGCGCTGGCAGTCATCCAGGGTATGCAGTGTGTGTGGACCATCAACCGGATTATTTTTTGCAGTGGGATATCTAGACATTAGTTGTCTATGTGTTTAAACCTGCAGGAGGACAGCCCATTCTTCACTTTGCTGAGTGGACCCGAGCATTTAAAGCGAAAAGACATTCTCCTAGATAGTCCTAGGAAGCAGCAAGCCATCTTTTTATGCTTTATAAATTCTTCCAGATAAAAATGCCTTACCATGGTGATCTAAATGGATAGGTGATAGCCTAGAGTCTGAGTCTGAGCTGGGAAGTTCAGCCCTATTATTTACTCTTTGTTGGATCTTTGGGCAGGTGCTTAGTGTCTTAGACTCACAATTTTCCCTTCTCGAAAATGGGAATAACAGCATCATTCTGGCTGAGTTGCTGTGTAGATTACAGACATTCTGACACCACATTTAATCCAGCTTGGACACGCGGAAGGTGCTCAGTATACTCTCCATCATTTTGCTGGAGAGAGAGTGCGAAGTAGTTTGTGGACATCCATTGGCAAGCTCTGGTTACTCCTCCGGAATGAGTGGAAGAGCATGGAGTGGTGATCGGAAAACATGGATTTGAATCACAGTAGCACTCTTCACGGATAAAGTTGTCAGATTTTGCAAATAAAAATACAGCACATCCCAGTGAAATGGAATTTTGGATAAGAGAAAGATAATTTTGTGTATAAGTATGTCCCATGTGATATTTGGGACATACTCATCCTAGAAATCTGTTATTTATTTGAAATTCTCTGTTAATGGGGCATCTCCTATTTTATCTCGTTATGTGACCTTCAGCCAAGTCCTGTGATATCTCCAATTTTATCATGTGTAAGGTTGCTATTAACAGCAATTATGGAACAATTATATGCCATGCAGTTTTTCATTTTACCTTCATAGAAAATTTATAAGCTAATTTGTTCATCTTATTTTGTGGATGATAAAATGGACACACAGACAGGTTAAGTTACTGATCCAGGTCCACACAGCTAATAAGTAGTGGAACCAGGTTTAACGCTAGCTGAGTCCAGAGGATCCATGGTGTCCTACTAAACTAATCTGCCCATCAAATACTGACTTCGTGTGTGGAAAGCAGATAATACATATGGGTACAATCTTAATGCATCTGAAGTTCCCACATAGCTCATTCTCATGGAATTGAACTGGAAGAAGAATGGTTCAACTGCCAAGAGTCCAAATACTTGAGCAACACTTATCAAACTCCTCTTCCCTTTCCTGCCATTTTGCTCACAGTCTGCAAACTCCTAAGGGACTTCTCAGCATTTCCTGGAGAAAAATTCTCCAGCCCTTCCCTGTGGCTTACTTTTCCTCTTCTCTCTCACCCCTCATCTTCTCTTTCTCAGCCCTTTACTATGTAGACTCACTTGGCCTCTCTTCTAGAAAAAAGAGTACATATTCTTTAGAAGAAAGGAGGAAAAAAATTAGACTGGCAATTTCAAAATTTACTCTGGCAGGCTGGGGAATTGCTCAAGTTCGTGTACATTCCCGTGTTAATAGTTTCTGGTTCTTATACACTAGGTACTCATTAAATGTTATGTTAATTTACTTCTGCCTTCGCTTGTTCTTCTTGTCCATGTTCTGGGACAAGAACTATTATGGGAGGTTGGGCCCATGGTTTCATGTCATATTCTGCACATTGCTTGACAGGTACCGGAAGCTCTTGGACACAGATTGGGATGGATGCCCATAGGTATTTCCTGAGATGACTGGGTTTGACTGAATAGAAGCCTCAGAAAAAAAGCAGCTCAGAGAATAAAGGCATGTCTCAACATCATGTGTTTCTAGGGAACCAAGGACAGTACAGAGGCAGTGTAAAAAAATAAATAAATAAAAATAAATAAAGCCCTTCTTAAGTGCTAAGGCTTTGCAAGCCTAGAATGGCCTTTCTCTATCACTGGCTTCTATTGCTGATGCATTGTTCTACATGATCCAAAGGTGGATATTGAAGGAATCTATGTGTAGCTAACTGGCTAATAGCGCTTTCCGGGCTATATAGTTCAGTAATAAGGACAACACTCGAAGAGTGTACCTGAGGTTAATATATGTTCTGGTGACTGTGTATTCTAGAACACCCAGTAGAATTCATTTTTAGTTCACCTTAGCTTTTAATCCAGATAAAAAGAAGTTTCAAGGTCAGGTCTTGATAATTCTAAGCATTTTTTTAAAAAAGCAAGATCTAGGGTTGCCTGGGTGGCTCAGTGGGTTAAAGCCTCTGCCTTCGGCTCAGATCATGATCCCGGGGTTCTGGGATTGAGCCCCACATTGGGCTCTCTGCTCAGCAGGGAGCCTGCTTCCTCCTCTCTCTTTCTGCCTGCCTCTCCCCCAACTTGAGATCTGTGTCAAATAAATAAATAAAATCTTAAAAAAAAAATAAATAAAAAAGCAAGATCTAGAGCAAACACTTGTTTGTCAAGGGGAACACCAAGAAGAGCTCTTAAATTGCTCCTTTTGTAACTTCTACATGCTTGTAGGTCTATCTTTATGTCATTTCATTGTTTTGGTATTGAAAGTTTTTGACCCCTGATAGGTAGATATTACAGTTCAAAAAAATCTCCTTAACCTATGGGAAATAATAACAGATCCTCAGTTTATAAAGGTTATTATCTATTTTATTCTCAAAACGACACTTTATTGTTGTTCTCCTCTTATCAGTTAGTAGTTGAGAAAATGGAGGCTCAGAGAGGTAAAAACCTTGCCCCAGGTCACCCAGTTAAAAAAGCTAGCCCAAGCTTTCTGACTTCAAAGCCTATGTTCTTCCTATTATGTAGAGGAAGACTCAAAACACATCACAAACCACAGGAATAGAGGTTTCTCCAAGGAAGATACAAAAATGGGCACTACGGACAAGAAAAGATGGTCGGGTCACTAAATCACTGGAAATTCAAATCAAACCACAAGGGAGGCTACTCTCCACTCATTAAGAGGATGATTAACAACAAGAAGAACAAGCATTGGGGAGGATACGGAAAGCATGGGCCCATGTAAATTGCTGATGGGAATGTAAGAATGGTGCAGCCTTTGTGGAAAGAGGTAGGAAAAGTCCTTGAAAAATGAAACACAGAATTACCACAGGATCCGGCAATGTCACTTCTGGGCGTATACACAAAAGAAGTGAAAACAGGGACTCAAACAGGTGTTTGAATGCCTGTGGGGAAAGCAGCTTTATTCACAATAGTCAAAAGTCTTTTTAAGAACCTAAATGTCCCCTGATGGATGAGAGGTAAACAAACAAGACCTGTGTGTATAAAGGAGCATTATTCACTTTACAAAGGAAGGAAATTTTGTCACACAGTCCAACACGGATGAACCTTGAAGACATTTTGCTAAGTGGAACAAGCCAATCACCAAAAACCAAATATGGTGTGATTCTACTTGCAGGAGATCACTAAAACAGTCAGATTCATAGAGACAAAGTAGAATGGATGTTACCAGGGCCAGGCGTAGTGGGGGTGGGGAGTTAGTGTTTAATGGATACAGTTCCAGTTTGGAAAGATGAAAAAATTCTGGAGATGGGTGATGGGGATGGATGCCAAACCACGTGAATGTACTAATGCTACAAATATACACTTAAGGGTTCAAACAGTTCAAACTTGTATGCCACACAGTGAAAAAAAAAAAAAAAGCATGTATGCGCATGCACACACACACACACATACAAACGCTCAGCAATTCCAAACCAAGATGTTCAGGGAGGACAGTGCTTGAGGATGGTGGGTCTCAGTTTCCAAACACTCATTCCCCAAGCACATCTGGTAGAATTGGAGTAGAGCTCAGGGCTGCGCATTTTTAACCTGCTATATGGGTGGCTGTGAAGCCTGAGTTCCACGAACGGACAACACAGTTTGAGGTAAACCCACTTTATGACAGAGAAAATTTAGACTCCCAACATTTCAGAACGAGTAATTGATGGATCTAGAATTTGTTCACAGACAATCTGACTTCAGAGTCTGCTCTCTAAAGTATTTCTGTGGGAAGCCTAAAGGTATACATTTAGAGAGTTCACTAGGTTATCTTCTGCTGTCCAAAATAAAAGATACAAACTGACAAACTGGGAAAGAGAAATTTTGAAATTCTGACGAATGTTGGTACAGATGAAAGGTTCTCAAGTGGGGGTGTTTTTTTTGCTCCCCCAGTGGAGATTTGGCAGAATCTGGTGTCATTTTTTCATTGTTAACAGCTGGAACAGTTACTTGCATCTTGTGGGGAGACCTCAGGGATGTTACTAAATATCCTGTAACGTACAGGACAGCTCCCCACAACAAAAAATTATCCAGCTCAAAATGTCACTGTAGTGTGAAGTTGAGAAACTTCCATGTGTGTTATATATTTAGACCTTATTTACAGTTTCTTTTGGCAGTTGAACTGTGCTTCTCCAAATTTCAACTCTATGAAACTGAGCTGGATGGGAACCCCAAATGATTTACATGTGACCTTCAGGGAATGTTGGTATTATTTTTGAAGGCCATTTGATTTTGCTAGTCAAGTAGTGTCTGTTCAAAGCATGTTGCTGGTATCACTTTTTTTTTCTTAATCCAGTTGTTTTTACTATCTTCAGCCCAGAAATCTCATGCAAATTGAGCACAACAGCAAGCATCCGTTTCCCCATATCAACATATAAAATCCTCACGTTCAGTAACCTTGAATGTATCATGAAGTTTTCAAAATATACTATTTCATTTTGACTTGGCATGTTCTTTCTGCAGATTTCAATTTGCTTTTAGAGGCTAATTCTAGCCTAACGATGACTTTGGAGCACTTGTGATACATGACAGCTTGTGTACTAATGTTCTCACCTTCCTTTCCCGAGCCCTTTGGGCCTACTTCGGAATACAAATTATCATTGAAGTGGAGCTTCCTACGTGAAATCAGGAGTTCACTGGCTGTTGATCAACAACTGTAATCTGAACTTCCCCTGGAGACATCATCAAAGCTCTTCCCATGGAGTTGAACCATAGACTCAGGAGGAATGGGTTTAGCAATCCAAACTCTAACCACCCATCTCGGTCAGTGATACCCCCAATCAGTCTTGGCATCAATCAAAGCAGAACCAAAAATCATGTACATCCTGATACATTGCAAGAGGAAACCCACAGCCTGCCCCTGAAGGATTCTTGCCAAAAATGAAATTGAACCAGAATCCACAAAAGTCTCTAGTTCTAACAACTTACTTACAGGAAATTAGGGAGCTAGAGAAATAAATACGATGCACACTAAGAGAAAATAATCCACCAGCATGAAAATGTGGGAAATCCACCAAATGCAATGGACCTTGTTTGGATTCTGATTCACACAAACCAAGCCCAAACGGACCTTTGAGACAAGAAAGAAAATTTGCCAGCAGTGATAATGGCATTGCTGTTATGTAAAAATTAAATTCAGCACACCCATTGTTAACAACAATGTTTTTCCCAACAGGAGATGCCACAGTATTACATCACATGTTCAAGATCAACTATGTTTTTAAACCGGGGACAAAATAGTCCTCTCACACGCCCTTGGCAGGAACATTTCACAATGGGTTATCATTCAGTCATGAAGTGCAGACTTGGATGATGACTGTCCGGCCCAGAGAGGGCGGAAGATCCAAGGGTTCACGGCCTAAAGCACCTTAACAGAGCAAAAGCAGAATTTTAACACATTAACTAACTTAGCCAAAAGGACAAGTAACATTCAGATGGGTCATAAGAGAGGAGAGCCAAAATATAGTTGAAGGCACACGATTGAGTGTCTTTGGCCCACCGGTGTTCACGGATACTAAAAATCTCTGGGATGTGCTGAAGACCATCTTGCTGACTTCTGTCTCCCTCAACACATTTTCACTGGGAAATTCCATGGCTTATTTTGCTTGCAGAGCTATTGGACAGTAAAACATGACACAGGGAATGCAACCAACCAGTGAATCAGTCAATACTTAGTGATTTTCAGTTTAAAAACTTGCCACTTAATTATAGGCATTGGTAATGCCAGTTTTAAAAAGATACCCTTCTTTCACTGTATTTGCGCCTATGCCGCTTAAAGGCATGAAAAATGTCATTTTCATGCTCATTAGGGTTAAAACTGTAAGCACAGACCTCTTCACCCTATGTTGTGAGTTGGCCTCAAACCAAAACATTGGTATGAAGGCATGGAGGGGAAGAAAATTCAGGTAGAGGGTGAGCTTGATAATGTAGGGGTGGGTTTGAGCCGGGGACTTTGGTGTATGAACACCCTTGTACACAAGCAAGGAAAAGTCAGGCCCCACGTGGTAGGTTTAGCCTTAATTCCGTACAATATCATGACTGACAGCTATTTGGAATGAATTAACTTGTGTTTTTACTTCAAATAGACAAAACAATAGCCTGACTTTTCTTGAGTCTGTCTTAAATTCTTCTCCAGGCTTCCCAACCAAGTCCATTCTACCCACGGGCTGGCTGGTGTGTGCTCTTAAGAGAGACAAGGAGGGATGGCTCAAGGGGAGAGCGTAATTCTATCCCTGACTCGGCAGAACTCCCACCTCAATTCTCTTGCCTGTCTTTTCATGATGTAGTAAGAAATTATCGTTAAATGTGAGGGCAGAGATTCAGCGTGGTTTTCAAACTTATTTTCTGTTCTGGCAGAGGGAAAGGACAGGACCACCCTTCATCAAAGACTGAGGAGCTCATCTTCTGGAGTAGTCTAGGTTGTCCATGAATACTCAGTGCCCCTCTCTGGGAAAGATTTTCCTTCCCTCCCCAACCTTGGCACCAAGCCTGGAACCAAGCTTGGCTATGTGACCTTCCCTGGCCAGTAAAATGTGACAGGAGGTGATGTGGTACTTCTGGTTAGAAGGTGAAGAACGTGTGTGGGGTTTGCCTTGTTGTCCATCTTTTCTATCACAAGACATGTGGTGGTTCAGATAGGGGCTTTTCCCTTCGTTTGTGTCCCAGAGTCAAGAGGCTGTAGGGCAGACCAACCCACGGCAGACAGGGAATAGGAGTGAAGAATATGCCGTCATTGTCCTACAGCACTAAGACTGAAAGGTTGTTGGGTGTCTTGCTTTACTACAGCAGCAGCTGTCCTTTCCTGATACACACTCCCTGGGTGGCAAATCAGAGTTCAGGTAGGGAGTTCAGAGGAAGTAGGCATGATGGAGATAGCCTGTTAGATGATCCTTACGTTTGTCTCTGTTTCCAGGGAGGTAAAGACTATTTCATCGAGGTGATACTCTTGGCCACAAACCATCAGTGTGAACATCATGGTCTCTAACATGCATCAAGCTTTGGCAATATTGTTTATTTTCTTATTCGCTTTCTGAGCTACCGGCTTACCCTCCAGGGAATGGAGGATGTAACTGTTGGTGACAAATAAACCTAGTTCTTGGGGTTTGGAGTTAATTTATTCCCTCTCTTAGGTTTTCTCATCTTGTGATTGCTGCTTAACAGCCCCTTCAAGCTTAAGATCATGCTCAGGCTTTATGGTCTCATAACTAGGTTGAACTGCTGAGCTCTGAAAACAAAACAACACAAGAAAGGCAAATAGCACATTCTGAGTTCTTATGCAGTTCTGGGGCCTTCTACTTGGTGCTGTAACATCATAATTACTCTCAACAGAAGAGAAAATTAAGATTCAGAAATGTTCAGTATGTTGCCCAAAGTCTATCACCAAAACACCAGAAGAGCAGGGACATACCTGCAGGCCAATGGAACTATTACCTCAAAACACCTTCCACAGACTAATTCAGCACCATTTACACATGTTTTTCAAATCATCTAAGCCAAAGAAATCCTCTCCAGGTCTGGGTTCTTCCTTCTTGTCCTCTACCATCTCTTATTTTCAAAGCATTTCAAATAAGATTCTGTATCGGGGGGAAATGTTGGTTTAAGTTGCAGTGACAATTTCTCCACATGTCAATGGGTTAACAGAACTTGCCTTTTAATGCCACTCATACTATATGACTAGCTTGGGTCTGCAGGGTCTCAGCTCCTTCTAGTCACTGTGGGAGTCCAGCTGGTGCATCTTGCCTCACAATTTAACGATGGTCAATATGAGAAAAAAAGGAAACACAGTCCATAATGCACAGGCATTTAAAGTCTCCCACTGGAAATGACCCCTATAATTTCCATTTCCATTTCACTGGTCAAAGCAAGACCTCTGTCCATGCTTGCCTTCAAAGGTGATGGGAAAACCTAATTGTGTCATGTGCCTAATAGGAGGGGGGGAACTAGAATAAGCAGGAACATGTAAAAATTTTGTGGGGGCACCTTGGTGGGTCAGTGAGTTAAGCCTCTGTCTTCAGCTCAGGTCATGATCTCAGAGTCCTGGGATTGAGTCCCATGTCGGGTCTCTCTACTCAGCAAGGAGCCTGCTTCCTCACCGCCCCCACCCCCTGCCCTCTGCCCTCTGCCTGCCTCTGCCTACTTGTGATCTCTGTCTCTGTCAAATAAACAAATAAATACATCTTTAAAAGAAAATTTTGTGGCATAGATCATTTCAAATGGTGTTTCATCATATTCTAAATAAACCACTTGTTAGTAACAAGTATATAGTAACTATATACGGCTACTGCTAGTGTTATCAAGACACCCCCGCTACGCATGGATTGCAAATGGTCAGACAATGGTGACTAGCCAGCTTGCTCTGGAGTGCTTTGCTCAGTACAGCTTGGATTTCTCACATCTTTTCAATTAGAGAGTCTCCAAATCTGGAAATCATTCCTACCCCAGCTAAAAGGTGACATTTCATAGGTAGGAGTGAAATCCCTGTTTTGTGCTCATCAATGGGTCTTTCTTTCACGAACTTATTCGGCACTGTGGTCTGAAAACACTGCCTGTTTGTAAACAGGTTCATTGTTTGGACATTGCAGGTAAATGAGGGAAATAGGCACACATTATAAATTATGTCATTAATAATTTAAGCCAGATAAAATTGTATACATTTCACTAAATTACCTTCCTAGGCTTTGCAAATATTCTGAGGGCAGCTAATCTCTCCATTTTAATTAGATTGCACATCTTTTTCAAAGGCTACTGTCCTGATGTTTTAATATAAAAAGAACGTTCCTATTTAAGGCAGAAATCTGGAGAGCTGAGAATTAACATTCACTGTTAACCTTTTCTTAAGGGGAACGATTTAACTTGAAGTGAGGAAGACCCTCCATATTTGAACCACATTTAGGATTTTTAAAATAGAATCACAGCAAATGACAGGCTGTGTGTCTGTGACACAATGTGTCTAAAATTACAACTCGTGCCTTCTTTCTGTATGTCCTTCCTTAGCCCATTTCTCTCCAGTACTTTAACATTCCTGAACATATTCTTTATCCTACTTTTCATTGCCTCTCTCCCCATAAATTCAGAGATTTTTGTCTGCCGTATCACTTTAGTTTCAATGCCAGGTTATATGCCTGGTACACAGTTGATGCTTAATAAATATTTGTTAGATGAATGAACCAATGATTGAGTTTCACAAGTAAGGTGTGTTTGTCACTTCAACATAAACTCTTCAAGGAAAGATTGTGGTCTGGCTCTTCCTTGGTTCTCTCTGGCAACAAATATACCACTGGGTACAAGCTAGCTCCCGAATATTTGTAAGCCAAGGCAGTAATGGAATCTGAGCAAACAGATGTTATTTGGGTGAGTTTAGATAATTGGCAGGGAGAGTAGACTGGGCATTGATACATTTCTACCTGGAGTAGTAGAGGCTGCATGGAGTACTGAACATTAATACATATCCGCCTGGAGTAGTGGAGGTTGTGAAATAGATGACAAATTTTGCTGACTAGGCAACTGCTTTCCTGAGTGGCCTTCTCTGTCCTGTTAGCTATGTTCCACCACAGCTCAGTACTCATGTACATGCTCAGGCAAGGCTGAACCACTCCAAAGCCATGCATTTGATTGGCCAACCTTTATTTTGCTTCCAGGCCTTAGACACCACTTTTGATAACTCATGTCAACTCACCAAAAAGAATTTGCTGAATGTACTAATTAAATCTTTGTGTCATTCAGGCCCCTAATCCTTGGATTATCCTCAACACCCCTTTGTTTTTGACATCTTACATTAGATCTGCTGGCAAATGCTGCCAAATCACTTCAGAATAGACTGAGAACTTGACCTTGCCTTCCAAATATCATGGCCACCTATATGACTTGCAAGGGCTATTGCGATGACACACTAACTGGACAGGTTGGTTCGACCCACTGCCTGCCTTTTCCATTATTTATGTAATTCAAGAGCCAGACTGATTCTCTCAAAGATAAACTGGGTCCATGTTCCTCTAGTCAATGCCCCCCAGTGTCTCCTGCACTTGGAGTAAACATGGATGTTCTTAGAATGACCCATGGCCTTACCTGCATGGCAAGTCCCATTTCTATTAGATCATCTGCTTTCCTTTTTGGGCACTCAGCCCAAGACACGTGATTCTCCTTGTGGTTCCTCAAAGGGACAAAGCACAATCCCTCTTGGATGGCTTTGCACTAGCTCTTTCCTCTTCTGGGAATATTCTTCTCCCAGATATTTTCAGGACTTGCTCTCACTCTCTTTTGGTCTGAGCTCAAAAGTGACTTTATCATGGCAACATTCCTTGAGAACCCTCTGTAAAAGAACATGTACATGCTTATCCTGTAACCCCAGCTTTCCTCTTGATACACACTTAACAGATGATTGCTGTCTTTTCCCTCCTCTGGAATGTGGGCTCCACTTGACCCCCATCTTCCCAAGGCTTTGTGCTTTACAGAGAGTCTAAATTCAGGAGTTAATTTGCTGAACTGAATTGTTCAATTAGAATCAATGAGCACAGGGAAAACTTTTTTTTTTTAATCCTGAAATTGTCCATCTTGTACAAATACTACTATCTGGTAGGTAGGTTTTCTAAGGACCAGTCCAAACCATGTCAAAGGCAGTCAAGTCCATGACAATGCAACATAGTGGGGAGATTTTAAGCCAATTTTTAATGTTAAGAGAGGAGGTATATCTGAGCCCGTGTTCAATATGAAGCATTCTCCCTGTCATTTAGACTTGGTTAAAATGACACCGAAATTTAGAACCTGTTCCAAAGAAAGCGTTTCTTAGAAAACGCTTGAGAACCTCCCTTGGAAAGCCTATAGATCACACCTCGTGCTGGTCAAGCATGCAGGTTCTGGGGTTAGACTGTTGGTTTGAATTACAATCGTGCCGTTTCCTAGCCATTAGGCCGCGCAGTGGACACTCTGCTTTTACAAGTCAGTTCTCTTACTTCTAAAATAAGAATGGGAAGGGTTCCTGATAGGTGAGAATAGATGAGATGACCTACATGCTTAGCATAGTGGCTGGCACCAAGTGAGAACTGAACGTAAGCTGCTCCTAGTAACACTGCTCCTTTCAACACATCTGTTACATGGAACCAACCACGCTTCTATTATGCGCTCACCGTGGAAGAGAAGGAGGCTTTCTTTGTGACTTAAAAAATGTCTTTATTCAGGCATTTACCCTGAAGCAAAATCAGAACACTTTAACAGCTCCCTTGCTGGGTCTAGGCATGTGGCCATTTGTGGGGGTGGAGGAGGGAAGGTCAAGGTCAGTCCAGCCCAGTAGAGGCCCGTGGTTGTAGAGGTTCTGTACATACCTACTAAAAATATGTCAGGATGAATTTCACCAGGGAAGAATGGAGCCTGGTCTCTAAATGGTCAGAGAGAGACTGCAGCACAAAATTAGTCAGAAATTTCAACATCAAAGCTTTCCCATACCCCTTATAAGAAAAATAACATAAGGGAAATTTTTCTAATCCATTTGTGCTTGTGTATATAAATCTAAGTAAGTGGTTTAGTGTTCTCGTAGGGTGACCTGATGGCTCATGTATGCATTTTTGGTTTGACTAGTCGGAGATCTGAATCACATCATCATAAGCAACCAACCGAGAGGGAGGACTGAAAATTTTTTAAAATTCCCGGAGTGCATCACTCTCAGGCCAGGGTTTTAAGCCAGATGCCAATTAATTCTCCCCTCAGTTATAAAATTGTTATAATGGCCTGTAAAATCCTAACTCCTATTGGTCTGGTCCTTATCAAAGACATTCTACCCAATTACCTATTTCCTCAGTCTCTGAATTCCCATTCAGATGGGGTCTCAACTGTTAACTTTGAGCAGTTTTTCTTTTTATTGAAATTTGTTTTGAGATGACTGTATTCACTTGTGGTTGTAAGAAATACCGGAGAGAAAAATCTTGTACACTTAGCTCAGATTTCTTTAGTTCTACTTGTACCCGGGTGTGTGGGTGTGTATTCAAGCTCTGTAGAAGGTTCGCATATCACGTACCACAACAAAGTACTGGATAGTTCCGACACTGCAAGGATCCCTCCTGTTGCCCTATTACATTCACGCCTTCCTTCCTCTCACCCCAGTGCCTAACTCCTGGCAATCTGCCCTCCAGTTTTAAAATGTCGCCATATCAGAACTGCTATGGAAGTGGAATCCCATAGTAAGGAAACCCTCGGGATCAACTTTTAGCACTCAGCATCATTCCCTGAAGATCCACCTGAATTCCTGCTCCTAGTAATCATTCCTCCCTTTTAAATGCTGAATAGTGTTCCCCCTTGCGTATCATGTGGTTGGTTTGTCCATTCAAACAGTTGAAGGAAATCTGACCTGATCCCAGTTTGGGCCTAGTACAAATAAAAATGCTATTGATGAGGGAAGAGGAGGTTAGCAGAGGACAAAGCAGAAGCTGACACCCTGCAACTTCCCCCCAACCCCTACTCCTGGGTGGGACACGTGTGACATTGTTCTAGGAATCTCCCAACTATCTTAATATTAATACCTTGCTAGAGGGGAAAAACAACTGTAACCGGACATTGGCAAGGTCTCCCGTATCTGGTAGGTGTTCTTTAGCATATGAAAGTTCATTTGAAACCTCCCTTTTCCTTACCACCCCCAATCCCATAGTATATAATCATCCACCCCCCACAGACCTTGTGCAAGCAACTCTTCCTGCCCACAGGTCCTGTCCCTGTGCTTTAAGAAAATCACCTTTTTGCACCAGAGAAGTCTTAAGAATTTTCTCAGTGATCAGCTCCGGACCTCACTTATATTCTTAAACTTCATCACTGTGAACACTTCTATAACAGCTTTTGTGTCAACAGAAATTTGATTTGGGGGAGGGGGCAGATAATGCATAGAGTCCAATTATTGGGTTTTATAGTCGTTACATGTTTGATAGATTTAAGACCCGAACAGCTTTTTCAGAGGGGCTATACTATTTTACAGTCTCATCCACAATGCAATGTGTAAGTGTGATTTCTCCACATAATCAACAGAATTTGTTTTAGTCCCTATTTTTTTTTTTTAAATATTCTGACATCTGTGAAATCTGGTATCTAGATGCTTTGAAACTTCATCGTCGTTTTAATTTTAATCAGTAATTATGTTGACTGTCTTTTCATTTGCCTAATTTGCTTTTGTGTATACTATTTTGTGACATAGCTATTTATGTCTTTTGCTCAAATTCTAATTTTATTTGTTTCTTGTTGAGTTTTGAGAGACCTTTATGTATGCTAGATAATAGTCTTTTGCCGGCTATATATTTTGCAAATACTTTTCTCTCCATCTGTAACTGGTCTGTCTCCTCACTGGGGCTTTCACAGAGTAGTAGTTTCTACTTTGATGAAGCATTTTTATTAATTTTTCCTTTTATGGATCATGCTTTTGGTGTCAAGTTTAGGAAATCTTTGCTTAGTCCCTAGATCCTAAGGATCTATGTGATTTTCAAAGGTGTTAACGGTTTTACATTGTTAGATTAAGTATATGATCCGTTCTGAGTTAATTTTTGAACAAAGTGGGAGGTTTAGGTTTAGTTTTGTCCAATGGTTCCAGCAACATTTGTTGAAAAAGAGTCTTTCCTCTACTGAATTGGTGTTGCACCTTTGTCTAAGAGCAGCTAGGCATATTTGTGTGGGTCTCTGTCCTCTATTCTGTTCCATTGCTCTATGCACCTATCCCTTCACTGATACCCTACTTTCATGCTTAATGTAGTTACCAAGTAAGTCTTCATAGCAGGTGTTGAGTTCCTTTCACTTTATGTTTTTATCAGGATTACTTTCACTATTTTACAGCCTGTGCCTCTTTGTGTAAGTCTCAGAAAAAGCTTAGGTAGGTCTATAAGATCCTTGCTGGGATTTGGTAGGAATTACATAAACATATTGATCAGTTCGAGGGAGAACTGCATCATTGTCATTTTCCTCTTTCAGCCCATAGGTATGTCTCTCCATTTAGGTGCTTTGATAAGTAATTTTCTTTGCAATACTGTATATGGTATTGTTTTTAATTTCAATTTCTGCACATGTGCTTTAAGTATATAGAAATATGATTTTTTTTTGGTGTTCATCTTGTGTTTTGGGATCTTGCTGACCTCATTTATTGAACAAAATCTTTCTGAGACTATGTTCTAGTCACCCTATCACCGAACCCCATAACCCTCTGGCAAATGTCCGAGGTCTTTGGGGTCACTATTTTCTTTTGAAATGGGTCCAAAACCATAATGTGCTTCTTAATTCTTTTAGACTTTCAACAAGCCCCTAAGAGATACTGCCATAGAAGAGGTTTTCTTTATGTTTGAAGAAATCTGTGATCTGTTTTAACTAACCTACTTTCCATGCAGAACAGATCAAGCCTAATGATGGAGAAATGATCTGAAGTCAGCATCTTACAAAGAACCTAACTCTCATTCTGGAAGGACTTGTCAAGAAACTCTTGGTTTACCAGCTTACAGAAAATTAAGTGGTCTGGAGACTCGAAACCGAAATTTAAGTTGTAAATGATCTCAGAAGTAATAAAACATGGAGAAGCCATCTTCTCAAGAAAAATCCAAAAGGTGCTTGCCAGCAACCAGCCCTAAATAGCTCAAGAAAACTGATCCGACATATCAAACCTTCCTACATTCCTTTTCCTTTTGAAGAGTTTGCTTTAAGAAATTAAACAGGATACAATCCTCCAACTTCATTTTTTTCCCCTCAGGTCCCTCATTTTGATTCAGAACCACATCTTTGTTGAAGGGTTTATGTAGATAAACCTCAATTTTGTCAATCTCAATTTTGTCTAAGAAGTAGGATCAGCTTCTAATTTTCCGTGTTAAATCCCACGCTCTACTTTTTTCTTGCGGAATTCTCAAGATGACTGTACCGGTGTACGTCCCATGCTGGGCTGGATGTTCTCAGTAAACTGAGCAACTGTCTCCACATTATTTGCTTGGTAGTGCTACATGCAGAGTCTAAAACAGATGAGGCTCATCGAGAGCAATTGCTTCATGTTAAGGCATCAAATGCTGGAGAGAACAGAGGGAAATCCCAGCAATGCTCACTGTCTGTGCCCTTTCCTACCCGGTTTTGTGAGGCAGGTAGAGGTCTCCTGGGATTGCCTGAGGCTTCTTTGGTGAGCCTTTGACTCCAGCAAAATTAATCCACATGGTTACATTTTCATAGTCATTTGAAGGCGATCAGAAGGATTCTACAAGCAGCAAGATCCAATACTACAATGGCAGATGAAATCAGCACTTTTGTCATTGTCAGAGAGTAGTAACCAGTATAAAAAAGCTCAGATGCTTTGGGTGAGGGGCGCAGGCAGGAAATGTAAAGGAATTTAACAGGGCATCAGAGAGTAGGGAGCAGTGGGGACTGAGAATTCACAATGCATTCTTGCCCAGAGGCACTGAAATTTAGAATAAATTCTAAGGTGTTCAATAGGACTGAAAAAATCAAAACAACTTGCCATCTAGATTTGTTTACGAGACCTGTAGTATAAAACCTCTAGATAGTGGTTGAAACTCTGAAGGAGAAAATATTCCTCAGATAACATTCATCTGTAGGTCTGTCAAGATGACCACATCTAAGACTAATGAGCTGGTGACTAGCTACTAGTTAGCCTCAAGAGATGGCTTAACGATGTGCCTTACCATGTACGGAAGCCAAGCTTCTAGAACTATTTCAGAAGCTGCATTCAAAAAATTGTCTTTTAAGTCAAGCAAACAGACATTTATGAAAATTACTTTTCTGAGAAACATATTTATGTGAGTTATAAACAAGAACACTTTTTAACATTAAAAAATTTGAACTTTAAAAAATATGTAAAATGTTCAAGAAATGTAAACAGGAATTTTCATCTCGTTTTCCATATGGTTATGTAAGCACCTTAAATATCAACACAGATCACAGACAAGCCCATTTACATTCATAAGAATTTTCTAAATAAGAAAAAATTAATTAAAAAATTGTTTCCAAAATTAAATGTTATTTTTTGGCAGCTCAAGTAATGCTTCTTGCAACCAGAAATTCTGAAGGATAATGTGTGCTAAGTCTAAGTAAAATGTCCACATAATTGAAGTTTTTTTCTTCTTAAGAAGCAACTTTGAAGTGTTTATATTTAACATTTGCAGTAGACACTATCCCACAGGTCTCTCTACATTTTTGTGTCTGAAGATACAGAATATGAAATTAGATTTTCTTGATGACTCATGTTGGCATTATAAACATTCATAATTGTTCAGCATTTCCTTCACTATTCCCTTTCTTCTCAGTAGTTGGCTGTTTATAGGGATTTAGGGCCTTATTTCATCTTCCTTGAATATCTCCTCCAACTCTAGTATTACCATTTGCAATAGGCAAACAACCTAGATTATGAGAAATGCTTGTTCACCAAGAATAAGTTGTTATTGAATGAGATTTTAAGACACTGCTCAGTTGAGAGGAGAGAGTTATGATCATTCCTTGGCAAGTGTTTTAGGTGAGCAGTTCCTTTAGGTTTTTATTTGTTGTTCTTGTCTGTATTTTTGTGTTTATTTTTTGATCACAATTTATGTCCAAAGGTGGTAAGAACACCGACTTTCAGAATAGCAACTTTTGAAAACACAATGCACCTATCTTGGTTTCTGGTTAAAGGAATCGACTTTCATAGGTTAAGATGGAATGAAATCTCTCCTTTGTTTCCGGTCTCAGATACAAATAAAAATATTTAAATTTGGTTAAAATTGAAAAATTGGGTAAAATTTAGTTTTCTCAGCCAAATCACTAATTTTTGTCTTACTGTGAAGAAAAATGCACTTATTCTTGATATAAAGTGCAGAAACAAATGTATGTAGTATTAGTTTGGGGGGTTCTGTGAGAAAGTTACCCCAAACTGGGTGGTTTAAAATAATAAATTTGCTCCCTGACAGTTTGGGAGGCTGGAAGTCCAAGCTCAAGAGGCCATGAGGCTTGATTCCTTCTGGAGACTCAGAATCTATTCATGCTTCACTCGGGATGTTGGTGATTGCCAGCTTTCCTTGGCTTTTTGATTTTCTCTACCGCTTCTTTACCTAGGCTTGGTTTATCCATATATGCACATGTGTGTGCCTGTGTTTATCCATATACATACACATCTGTGTGTCCAGCCCCAGTCCTCTTATAAGGATACTCATCACTGGGTTTGGGCCTCACTGTAATTGATTCTGACTTCATTTTTAACTTGATGACATCTGTAAAGACTATTTCCAAATGAGGTCACATTCACTGATACTGAAGGTTAGGACTTGAACGTATCTTTTTTTGAGAGGGGAGCATACAATGCAACACACCACTCACATGTACATGTGAACTACTGCCTTTGTCCTATAGAATGTGCAATGTATAATTAGGTAAAGTACAAACCTCCTTGATAATTTTACAGATATGGAGGAGATAATCAACTGCAAATCGATTGTTAAATGGCACCATCTTACCAAATTAAAGTTTTAATGTCCTACTTGGAAAAAGCATGTAACCTTTCATGTCAAAGAATGAAGTTCCAACACCAGGAAGCTCTCTATTCTGGCCACTCTATCTTGATTTTAAGTGAACATTCTAATTAGAACCGACCCTCATAATTACTTTTATATTAATAGCATTATAAGGTAAATGTTCTTCTATCTAGGTTTTATCTCTCTGCTATAAATTGCATTGTTACTTCATATCATGCCCCTTGCATTATCAATTATTGGATATGCTTTTAGACAGAATTGGGGCCATGAGTAATTGTAGAGGCATCTGATAGATGGGAGACATTTTTTCCTTCTCTTGCAAGACTGGAGCTCTAGAATTTGGCTGTAAGAACATTAATGTAAGGCAAGCCTGAATTCATCCTGGCATATTTTTGGAATGCCGCCGCAAAAAAGCCATTGAACAGGTAAAGGGCTTCCTAACAGAGGAGTCGAAGACTGATTTTTGTTTTTGCCTTATTTTCCTCCCTGATATCTTGCTGAAAACAAAGTACATTTATGCTGATTAATACAAGGAGCTTCTATCTCTAGGTGATCGTCTCTACAGTTCAGTGATAGCCACCGTCAAACAAAGGAAAAGTTGTCATTTTAAGTGAGCAGACTTTTGTTTTTACCCTTCTAAATTCAACACCAATTGCTGACCTCCCAGGGTAAAATATTTTAAGACACTTCCATTGCCAGAAACACCCAGAAATCCAGCTTGGTTCATTTCCACTCTTTATACTAGTCTGATTTATGTCTGAAGATAGTTTTTACGGGTATCAGGTTGCCTTTCTCATAAGCCTTTTTAATGTGCACCATTATCTAGCGATAATGGTGTAACGGGCTTGTGTCTTCTGGACGATAGGAAAGCAGACATTGCCACAAAACACTCCGAAGTCTTTGTGCATGGAGGGAAACTCTGCTGGATGCCAGGAAGGGTATGGGAGCTGACAAAAATGTCAAAAATATAAGTTATTGTTCCAGTTCACTCGAAACCCTAGAATATGTTCCCCCAGTCACCTTATTAATGGAGATATATTATCTCTCTGAGAATTTCCTGTCAAACTCTGTTAAGTAAATAAAGGCTCGGTGAACTATCAGAAACAGGGCTAACAAATGGAGTGAAGGCCTCCCCTTGAAAGAAGGGAGCCAGCTGTTTACCGCACTAATTCGAAACAAAATGAAAATGTATGTTTCTCATCTTCGTGGAATATAATTTTCAAACACAGATTGAAAATTGGCTTTAGAAAAGATTTTTTTTTTTTTTTTTACTTTTTAAAGGATTATTTGTGGTCTGGTTTTTGTGTGACAAATGTGACCAGGGCCTGACAAAAGACAAATGCCCAGTGGAGCCTAGCATATTGCCTCTAAATTGAACCCCAACCACAAAGTCATGTTTGAATCATTTAGCTGGGTTAGTCTGAATGTGTCAAGATCAGAAGAGACTCAAATTTTTTTCTTGTCTGTGATTCCTAATTGTCAGGACCAAGGACTGGGCAGGACATGGGAAGACTGGTTCAAAGGAACTGAGCCACCTGGCGCTCTGGGTCTAGTGTAGATTGCTGGTACACTCCATCACTCTGGGAATCCAATGCATACTTGGTAGTTCAGCCCGTAGGCCAGCGGTTCTCAACTGGGTGTGATTTTTTTCCTCCCAGGGGACCCTGGGTGATGTCTGGATAGAGTTGTGGTGGTTACAGCGAGGGAGGTTGTTCCTGGCATCTACTGTCTTCAGACCAGGGAAACTGGTCAACATCCTGAAAGATTCAAGTCAGTCCCTACAACCTAGTAGGGTCTGGCCCCAAATCTCAAGAGGGTCACGGGTGAGAAACCCTACAGTGGAGCAGTGATTCTTAGAACCAGATCTAGGTCAGGACCACCCGAGAAGCTGAGAAAGGACCTGAGGGCCAAGCTCAGTGAAGTAGATGAGGGCCTGTTCCTTTGTATTTTTACAAAGTTTTCAGGTGATTCCCACCCGAGCTGGAGAGCCACTGCTGTGGGATGTGAGTGAGATTTGAAAACTGGACCTGAATCCATCACCTTCGACCACACTAGCTCTCTTGCACAGGCAAGAAAGAAATCCGAGGGCAGGGAGTATTTCATGGTTACTTCTCCAGGCCAGTATTTCCCAGTCTGCCGGCTGTGAAGTTACAAGGACTGTGTGGATCCTTGCATGCAATATTGATAATACAGAACATTCTCTCATACATACAAGTAGGAGCGTTTCCCAAGTTGTATAGATGATCTCATGAATGATATTCACATTCGTTTAGAATGAGTTTAGAATTAAACTGAGATTAAAAAAACAATTAATAGGTAGTTACTGTCATGTATAGATTCATGAAATATTTTGGTATTCATTTTGAAAGGGGTCATCTGAGTTGAAAAGCACCAGGTACCCCCGAACTGATTTTTTGAACACAGTGTTACTGGACAGTAAGAACACTGGACAGAAATTCAAGTGACAAGGGCACCTGGGTAGCTCAGTTGCTTAAGCAGCTGCCTTTGGCTCAGGTCATGATCTCAGGGTCCTGGGATGGAGCCTTGTGTGGGGGCTCCCTGCTCAGCAGGGAGTCTCCCTCTCCCTCTGCCTCTCCCCCTAACCCTCCGGTTGTGTGTGCCCTCCCTCTCTTTCAAATTGAAAAAAAAAAAAAAAAAGAAAAGAAAAAAGAATTTGGCTATGGGAAGACTCTACTGTAGGGGTGCTTTGGATCTCCCTGGGTATGAACTGCATTTTATACCCACTCAGCTCTGACATTACTTCCACTAGCATGGCCAGGGGGAAAAAAATCTACAATTTCATGGCAAGCAAGTGAGATCACTGAAATCACTTTAAAGTTTGTCACCTGTCTCGATAAGTGCTCCTAAGTATTCCACCCCAACTGCAGGCAGCTATTTATTTTTATTTATTTTAAATATTTTATTTATTTATTTGACACAGGGAGAGAGAGAGAGAGAGAGAGAGAGAGAGAGATCACAAGCATCGAGAAAGGCAGGCAGAGAGAGAGGGGGAAACAGACTCCCCACTGAGCAGAGAGCACGATGCTGTACTCCATCCCAGGACCCTGACCACAACCTCAGCCAAAGGTAGAGGCTTAACTGACTGAGCCACCCAGGTGTTCCGCAGCTATTATTTTAATACATAAACTTAAATACACTAACAACTGTGACAGAATTTATTAGATTGAGATTAGATTCAATAGTTCTTTAAAAAAAAATACAGAATTAGGTGGATTTCCAGGACAATTAATTGGTTTGTTTTTCTGTGGTAGAAATGGGACATTTGTGCAAGGAAATTAGCATTTAATAGATTCTCAGTATGGGTTCTCAGATTAGTACCAATTTATATAAAACATTCTAGCCCAATTGGCATTTCCTCCTCTGGCCTGGTCTCAGTTACTAAAATCTGTCCAATAAAATAATTTAAAGCCTTTATAAAACTATAGAGTAGTGAATGAAAACACTGATATTCACTATGCATGGACAGCTAGGTTTTGAAAACGCTAAGATTCAGGATGCAATTGTTTCCCCCGGCAAGTTATACAGAATAGACCTTACCTAATTGGGGGGCGACATTGACTCATCCCAGTAAACGGGTATGATGCAAGAATTGGAGTTTTGAGACTTTCTCAATTTGTGAGGGTGGAAATCTGAATTTGTGTGTGAAATCTCCTGATTTAAGTATAGAAAATTAAAAAAAAAATCTCTGTATGGAAAAAAGTAAAATAATAATGGAAGTTGAATTCAGTTTCAGAGCCCCAGTTAACCACATTTGCTCTAAAGCAATGGCTCTCCAACTCTGGATCCCAGACCAGTAACATTGACGTCCTCCAGGAACTTGTTAGAAATGCACATTCTCAGGCCCCACCCAGATCCTATGGACTCAAACTCTGGGGAAAGGCTCTACCAATCTGTTTTAGAAGGCTCTTATATGGCTTAGAGACAAGATCCAGTTTGACAATCACATCTAGAGATTTTCCCACATGTCTGATCAATTCCTTCTGCCAGCACTTCTGCCTCAGTTTACCATTTAGTGCTCAAGGAACTCTGAGGTATAGGCTATACTCTGCCATTCTAACTCTTACTCCTGATGGTCTGTCTGCACCTTTACTCTATTCATTCTAACCTGCTTCCTACTTGCAGAAATCTCTGGAAACCCTTTGGCCCTTTTAATATTTAGCTGAACCATAGGAAAGGTCTGTTTTGGAGGTCAATCCTTATTGGTTCTGATGCAACACACTTGACGGTATTGTGTGTATGACCTAGCTCCTTTCTACCAGGTGCACTATCTTGATGAGTTCCAAGCAGCTAACAAAGTAATGCATATAGAATGTCTAGCCCAGTGTTTGGCACTGAGTGAGCTCTCAGTAAAGGTTAGCTATTTCTATCATCATGTCTGAAACAATAACAATCCAGGAAGACCATTATTTTCTCTTTCGGGTGAATACCTTGAGGTTCAAGGAGTTTAATTGTTGGCAACTCAGTCACAAAGCTCGTAAGGAGGGCTAGGACTTGACATAGCATATTTTTGCTCCCACATCCTTTAATTTACCTGATCGTACTTTCCCTTGACCTATGCTAGTGAACGGGGATGCTGTATTTGCCACTTCTTTGGGGATGCTACATTTTTAACTTGTCCGACCCCCTTGACCAGAACTTGCCCTGCTCTGCCAGCCCACGATATACGTAATGGAGGCTTCTGCTTCCATGTAGTGTGGTAGTGGGAATGCCAGGGTGATACCAGCTCTCCAAGATCTCTGATCTATTCCTCAGTGATTCTACCGGTAAAGAGAAGTCAAGGGAGGAGGTAAGCCTGGCTGGAGGGAATCCCAGGTTTGCTATCTTCTAATTAGACAGATGGGGCTGCTAAAGGATATAGTGTTCCTGGCCACTAGCAGGACATTTGAGTTCCCACAGCCTGTAACAAAACATCCAGGAAGGACAAGTTACTCCCTGAATATGTGTTAATGGCACTGGTAGGAAAAGCCCTAGGTCGGAGGTGGTGGCCAGCAGAGGGCAGCACGGGTGACTGTGCTTTGTCAGTGAAGCCAAGACCCAAAACAACAGAGCCCCCATGAAGGTTTGGGTATCCCTCTAAGAGCAACCCCCAGCAAGGAGGGAAGAGGGAAGAGTTGACTAGGCTCCGCTGCAAAGCTCAATTCCTACAGGCTTTGCCACTTGGAGGAGGTAGCTTTTTCTAATTTTCTCAAAGATAAAGAATGGGTTCAGGCTAGTGCTGAGTCAAAGATAAGCAGGGATAGGATAGGGAACAAGCTGGGGTTTGGAAGGCCCCATATCAGACAGAGTGCTATATAGGACCTTTGAAGCTTAGGTAGACTGAGGAATGATACACACTGTCACTTGTTTATTGAAAGGCACACATCTACTTGGTCACTCATCAGCAAAAAATTGAGAGCTTTTTAACAAATTATTAATAGACTTTAGGTTGAGGGCAGATTTAGGTTTATAAAAAAATTGAGCAGAAAACGAAGAGAGAGGTCATAGGTGGCCTCTCAACCTCACATAGACCCCTCCCTCTCCAGGTACCACATTTTGCACTGGGTCGGTATGTTTGTTACAAGCGATGAACCAATATGGATACATTTTTATTAACTCAAGTCAATGTTTGTGTTAGGTTTTATGCTTGGTGTTGTACATTCTGTGGGTCTCCACAGATGGCTAGTGACATATCTGCCATTACACTATCAGACACAATAGTTTCATTGCCTTAAAAATCACCCATGTTCCCCTTATTCATACTTTGCCCTCTACTTCCTGATGGCTGACCTTTCTACTAGCTCTGTAGTTTTACCTTTTCCAGAAAGTGGAAATCCTAGAACATGTAGCCTTTTCAAGCAGGCATCTTTCATTTAGCAATATGCATGTAAGTTGACATCACGTTTTTTCTTGGCTTAATAGCTCATTTTTTAAACATTGTGCGGATATACCTTGAAGATTTTTATTTACAGACTCATGCGCTAAGAGTCTGGGAATATACAATAAACCACACCTAAAATTTTCACCACCAACCTGATGCCTGGAGTTTTGCATGGCAATTTTAATATATTAGCACATTTAATTCTCATATAATACCCATGAGGGATGCCCTGGTTTCCCTATTTCACACGTGGAAACTGGGATTTATGTAAGTTAGTGAACTTGCTCCAAGACAGTGTGTGGTAGAATCTGCATTTGAAGTGGGGACTGTTTCCTAATTTTTTCAGTCCTTTAAATACATTGTCCTTGGGAGACTCATTCAGTGGGACTCAAGACCAGAAGGATTTGCACTCAGGTTTCAGATTTTCCACTTGTTATCTGCCACGAAAGCAAAAATCTCTTCCCTTGCAAATTGTCTCTTTCTTTCCCCATGATAAATATCCTCCTAAAACTAAGTCTAGTATGCCATGCAGTTCACAACTTGCCCTTAGTTTGTATTTGGCACCAGAAAACAAAATCCTGGTGTTTAAGTAAATGCTATCCCCCACAACACTATACTCTAGCTCCAATGCTCACTCTTTGCTCACTGTACCCACGTCCGTATCTAGAAAAGACACAGGTTCGGCAGATAAACTGAATCTGTCTGTAATTTTCTATACTTAGCAGGTCCTCTGACAGCTTGACCACATGGTTTGCTTTTGGAAAACTCAGGATGTCCAGTGAGCATTGTTGGCAAGGCTTCTGAAGTGGAGTTCAAGGTCAGAAGTGTAGGACAATGTATTTCCTCTTCTCCAAAAGCCTCAGGAGCTCACATGCTACATGCTTGATTTTGGCTATCACCCCCAGAGCCCAAATCCCTTCTCTAATTAGTTTACCTGATGGCAACATTATGTCCCATTTTCCCTAAACACTACTTTGAATTCTATCTTCTTCTACTTAAAAACTCCCAGTGAAAGGAAAGAAGGTAATTTACAAGTGAAAAGCCTGGCAGACATTTTCTTAATCTAGTGATCAGAGTTATCATCAGGAATGGGACATAGGGAATTCCAAGGCCAGGAAAGGGGGACCTAAGTAGAACACAACATTGCCCCTATGATTTTCTAACCAAAGTGGGGTTATCTCAATCTAACCATGAAAGGTCATTAGACAAACCCAAACAGAAGCACATTCTACCCAACTACTGGCCTGTAATCTTCTAAAGAATCTAAGTCACAAAAGTCAAAGAAATTGCTGCAAGCCTAAGAAGACAAAAGAGACAAAGCATATGCAATGTGTGATTTTGAACAGGACTATTTTGGGGGGGGCGGGGGGAGAGAAAGAGCTATGAACTGGGGAAGAGAGGGGGAAGGGCAGAGAGAGAGAGAGAGAATCTTAGGCAGGATCCATGCTAAACTGATGTCAGGGCTTTATCTCATGACCCCAAGATCATGACCAAGCCCAAAATCAAGAGTTTTTCACCCAATCGTCTAAGCCAGCCCGTGAACTGGATCATTTTGCTCTAAAATGGGCCAAATGGAAAAATCAGAATGGGGTCTGAAGATTGAATGATGGCGGTAATATACTGTGTTAATTTCTTGATTTTGACTTTAGTACAGTAGTGATGTCGAAGAATATTCTTATTTGTAGGAAGTACTATTTCAAGCACTGGGGGTGACAGGGTCAGCCACGCCAGCAACGTCATCTTTTTAATGTTCTTGTACTTTTGTTCTAAGTGAGACATGTCAAAGGTATTTAAAAAATGTCTAGATAGCTCTCAGTAGCTGCATGCTTATCCATACGGTCTTCGGCAGATATGTCAGGACCTCCATAGTAGGATTCCACCCTCCCTTTATTGCCTATACGTCCCTGGGCTGCTGCTCCTGTCCTAACTATTCTAAGGCAGGGTGTTTCCATTCCTGCTCCATGCTTCCCTCTGTAGTCAAAACTCCCCCTTCTGCCACCACCCATCACCATGCTATCTGTTAGTTCAAGTCCAAGGTCAAGCTTGTCTTTTTGCCAGCGTGCTGGTCATAGCAGCCTTCTCTATTTATCTCATCAATTGGATTGTGAGCTTCTAGGACCCAATTTAATATTTACCTGTACAAAGATACCTACTCCCTGCCAACTCAAATGGACCCTCTTGGGACGTGTTTAATTGCAGATACTCTCATGAATATCATCTTCATAGTATGTGCTCAATAAACATCTGATCTTTGGCTCAACGAGGCCTGATCAGATGTTCATGGTTATAGAATAAAGAACTATTTATGATTCATTTCTCCATGAAAAACTCAACACTTTCCTAATACAAAGGATTTCTACTCTTCCTAGGCTTGACTGAAAATTTAAAACATGTGGCAATGAAGGTTCCAGAGCCAACTTCCTCAAACCTAAGAAAAACTCAGCCATAAATATCCTCCAACAAATGACTTGATCTGGGTGTCCATCAGAGACTTCTGACATCTTTCGACTCCCTTTTCTTATTGGTTTTTACCTTATTAACACTTGCACAGTAAAGTGTGTTCAGCAAATACAGAGCCTGAGAAGTAACAGAACTGAAAGAACTGAGCCCACACGTTGGGTTCCTGCAGGAACATTAAGTCTAGCCACGGGCCATACCGTAGGTCAATCATGCAAACACTATGCCTGCTTCCTTATGAAGATACTGGTCTTTTCAAGGTATCTGGTCTTTAAGCTACAGATTGTCTTTGGTGGGAGGGAAATCAAGGGAATAGAAGTGGGGTGATACATGAAGGGTAAGGAAGTTTCTGGAGTCCAAGACAACTGCATATGTGTCTCCCTGACACACTGATTCCTTAACTACATGTCCAATTGCATTCTTACAAAATGGGAAATTACATGTGTATCTTCAGACTATGCATTTATTGGAAGACAGAGGAAGCCTCTGACACTTAGTGCATGTCTCTGCTTTTGTGGATGTACTTGCTCAACCCAATTTTGGAAATATGGCCTTCGGTGGCTCATTTTTGTATGATTGGTACATAATGATACTCATCAGTAGCTTATTGCTATGTAATCAAAATCACTCAAGATTTCAATGCTGCACTAATATTAACTTCAACCATTTACTATTTTAATGAAGTGAGTGTTGATATAAACATTTGCATACTTATTTGTCAATACAAACAGATTTGATGTTGAGTAATAAGGTCATTAAAAGTAATCACATATTTACGTTCTTAATCCCCATTTCCCTCCACCCCTTGTTCCAATTCCTCTCTTCTTTACCAATGAACTAAGTCAGTCAACAAGGGAGGGCTGAAACTACAGTACAGGACCAAGAGGGGCTTTTCTATTATAGGAACTGTCACCCTCTGTTGAGAATCTGCTGGCAGGTGCCAACCACACAGAGGAAGGCTGCTTTCTCTAGTCCGAATCCTACGAGGGACTCAGAGCCCTAAGAGTTGAGCTGTAATTCATTTTGGGAGTTTGATGCATTCACAAAGTCCCAGAGGAGACCAAGCAAACAAAAAATGAAAACAGCTTTCATCAGGGTGGATTAAGGTTATATCTCAAGCTGCAAATGTGCCTCCTGGACCACGCTTCTCCTAAAGCCTCTGGACCTCCTTCTCCTGACAGCCCCAATCCAGGTGATGGAATCTGGCTTTGGGAGAGGAAATGAACTGGGACGGGTGATGAGGGGGAAGGAGGAAGCTAGAGTCACTTTCTAGATGCCGTAATGCTGCGTATGAGAGCCTAAAGGCATCCTTGAGCACCTTTGACTAAAACTCTTATCTTACACATCGACAGTGAGAGACTCAAAGAGGTAAGGTGATTTGCCTAAAGTCCTACAGCACTCTGGATGGTTCCTCAAAGCTATTCTTCAGTGTGTTTTTTTCCCCCCTCAAACTAATACAAGGAACTCCGCTACTAGTCAGAAACAGGATCAGTTGTCCTGAGTCATTTCATCGTGTGTGTGTGTGTATGTGTGTACATATTCTGACTAGCATTCATTCCCACTCCACACACCCACTCCTCCCAATCACCTTTGGGTAATAGCTACGGGAATCTATCCCTTCTGCTTTAGCTACAGTCTTGGTGGGAGAGTTCATCAAAATGCCCTGTTCTTCTTTCCCTGGGGATAGGCTTATAACCCTGGGCCGATCTTTCTCTTTTTCCTTGGAATTTAGGTCTTGAACACTCAAAGTGGTTAGAGTGGATTCATCCCAAGGGAGCTGTCTGGTAGAGATAGTCTCTTGGGTCCTGTTCCCTTGGAATCAAGCACTATTCTGGTTCTTTCACTTTGTCTTATTCTAGGAATACCCCTATCATCTGTGGCTGATGCTGTGGGTATGCTAAGCCAGTGGTTCCTAACCAGGAGTGATTTTGCCCTTCCAGCGGATAGTAAGCAATGTCTGGAGACATTTTCAGTTGTTACAACTGGGGCGGAAGCGGGCTACCAGTACCACATGGATAAAGGCTGGGGATGCTACTAAAAGTCCTTCAATGCACAGGATTGCCCCCAAAACAAAGAATTACCTGGCTCAAAAATGTCTGTTTGTAAGGTTGAGAAATCCTGGGCTGAGCCACTACTGATTTCCAATAACCCCTCACATGCCAACTTGCCTCCAGAGGGTAAAAAAGTTTACTTTCCCAGCCTTCCTTATATAGGGAACAGGGATCCAAGTAATACACTTTTGGGCAGTAAGACTCAAGCAGAGTCCACTTTCTTAATGTAACAAGCACAGCTTGTACCTTTCCTTCTTTCTCCTGCTGTGAAGGCAGATGAAATTTTGTCTGCTGGCAGTCATTTTGTGATCAACGGAGAAAAGCCAAGAGCCTCAAAGGCACCCAGTTCTTACACTGTCCAGTCATCAAACCAATTCCAATGACTATCTCCTTTCAGTCCTGTTGCTGTTCAATAAAAATTAAACCCTCACTTGTTTAAGTCTGGGTTTCCTTCACTTCTAGTTGAGAGCATTCCAATGGTTGCTCCTAACAAATGGTTTTTCTTTTGTTAGCTAGAATCCATTTTTCCATTTTTTGTAAGAAAAGAACTCCACCTGAGACAGTATGCTAAATATGAACCTTTGTGTTTTATTATGGCCAGAACTGAGCTGTTTCTAATTATTCTTGACACTGGCTGAGATTTTGGCGACATGTAGTAAGTCAATGTGGTCAACGCTTTGCTAGCAGTCAGCTATATTTTTGGATCCGTGCTTTGTGATAAGATTTGTGATAAAAATCACTTTCTGACTTTAACTATAGATCAGAAAAATGTTTCTGCCTTTTTAACTGGAGGTCAGAAAAGTCCTTCAAATTATGGAGTCAAGTAGATATGTATGCAGGGAAGGCTTTTCCATCTTGGGACTAGGGAGTAGAGATGAGGAAATGTTTTCTATGCTCTTCTGTGAAGGGATGTGAGGATTCAACAGCAGGCCTTTAGCTAGGAAGGCAGGTCCTTGTATTTAGGTGGAGTAGACAAAGCCGATGCGGATAGACCCATACTCCTCCAATGTCCATCTCTTGCTCTTTCAGCACTTCTTCCTGGAGGGGGTAGGGGAAGGGTCAAGGCACTGCCAGAGATCCTTCTGACGACAGCCCAATTGCTGCTGGACTTGCATATTTATTGCTGATTTGACTGGGGGGGGTGGTGGATGGGGAATGTCGGAGATGTGGAAGCATCTCTAGGCCCTCCCCATTCAAGACCTGGACCATTCCTGTCCCCTAACCCTGCAATGGCGGCTCAGCTCTCCCATAGTGCTGGGCCTCCTTCCCCCACATGGGGCCACCAGTCAGGGCAGGAATCACTCTGGCCTCAAGCCTCAGTCTCAATAGGACACCTTTAAAAGCAGTAGATGGTCATTCATTTGTTTATGTACCGCGGTCATGCATCGGAGGCACCTGAGGTCGTAATGGCTCTTCGCTCTACAGCTTCTCCTGATAGGGGTGACAAATTTAGACAATTCTCTGAACTGAAACATTTTTGGGAAGCACTCTGGATAGAGGTTAGGACCACAGGTTCTGGAATGTACCTGAGTGCAAATGGAGATTTACCCCTCCATAATAATGCCAACATCAGAAGCAGCAGCTAATATCAGTAGGAACCGACCAGAGGCAACAGTGTTGTAAGTGCTTTACAAATACTGACACGCTTTGTACCTGTAGGACTTTCATCCTGTTGCTTAACCCCTTTGAGCTTCAGGTTATCAAATGAGGGTAAAAGGACCCAATTTAGACTGTTATGAGGACAAACAAACAAAAGACACAACAGAGGGCTAAACATCTAGGTAATAGTCTTTCAGCATTATCGAGGCCACAGGTTGAAACCTGCCTAGAATTCTTATTAACAGGATACATCCTCAAACAAACCATTCGGCTAGACATATTTTGACTTTTCAAGAGATTGTCATCATAGCCTGAACTCTGGAACATCTCTCTTGCTCAGTAACCGCTAGCTAGCTTATCAGGAATACAAAACCAAGACTGGACTACAAAGGTCCCAAGGTGGTTTCCAGCTTCTTTCTTGCCCCTGAAAACCAGTAAAATTCATCTCTTAGGCAGGATAGCTTCAATGTATAGGACTGATCTGAGTGTTTGGAAGAATCATGATCCAGTATTTTCTTCGTTTTCTTGCTAACACAAGCCTATACTTAGTCATTTAGAAGCTGTTTGGCCAAAGTGCCCATTCTAATGATGTGCCGTGGTTGGAGGGAAAGGGGGCTGGTGAGCTGGAATTATGAGGACTAAGCAATAGTGGTGATCACTGATAAGAGGAGATCTAAGTACTGTGTTGTAATAGAGTACTGAAAACCACTCCTTCCATCTTAGCAAGACACATGTCCCTCAGAGAATGACATTCCCAAATCTATGCAGTAACCCTCAGTGGCTTACCTTAGTCATTTCCAAGTACACTTCCCAGAACCAGCTGACACCGAAGGGACAGGGCACCCTGCAGCTACTCTGTGTGGCCCCACCATGCAGGAGAGCAATTGGCCCACTGGTCTAAAATGAACAAATGAGGCTTTGTGGCCTTCTAGAATGTTCGTGCTGTTTGGAGTGTAATGGGGAGCCCAACTGGTTAGGAGCTGAGCTCTGGGAAGCCCTAACCAAAGATTATTCAAGACAGAATTAAGAAACTTTCACCTCACAGAGCCAGGGGATTAAAATCTAATTCCCATTTGATATTGGAAAACCAGTTTGAGAAAATTCGGCCCATTTTCCTCTAATACACCATACCCCAAACCTTCAGGGTCCTCCATGTCCTGGAGATGTCCAAGGATCTTCCCATGAGATACTCGGTATAAAGTGTATCCCAATGACCTCATGCAAGGAGCTGGTATTTACCTCAACTCTGAAAAGCCGATGGTCTCCTAAAGGATAGGTTACAGCTGTTTGGCTTCTTTCATGTATGCTTTGCACAATCTACGTGCATTCATAAACAACCTGTCAGTCAGGTTCCGGCCAACCTCGCCGGTGTGGATGCACTCAGCTGAACCTGTAAACCTCTCACTTCATTAGCCATACCTTTCTAGCCATTGTTTATTATTCCTTGAGATAAATGAAACGTTTCTATTTCTTGCCAGAGCTCTTACTGAGAAACCTGCTCCCCACCCTCCCCCTTTGTGGTCCTTTGTCAGGTTCATGTATAAAATTCTTGGAACTCATTAAAAAACTTAAAATCAAGTCCAAGTTGCTAATTGTGCCTCAGATTATTAATTAAGTCAACAATTTTTTTTTTTTTTTAATAAAGAGCTTACTAAAGGAGACTCAAACCAAGCAATGCACTTCCAGCCAGTGATAGTGATAAGAAGAATTTCTAGGAGAGACCTGCTGGTCATTAGACAAGGCAGTAGAGCCTTAGATAATTTTAAGAATATTTATCAAGGTCTAAGGGCCAACACACAGAGCTTTCTTTCCCCGGCGCCTCTCTCTTGCCAGGCAGTAGCCATATTTATCAAATAGGGCAACCATGTAGTTGCACAGGTTGTACACTGCACAATCTATGTCACAAAGCTCATTAATAAAGCTAAAATATTTTAGTTTACATGAGACATAATTCACTCGGGGCCCACAATTTCCAGAGTCCTCAGTTTCTTAATTTCTTGTCATCACAACTTTTGAGGCCCAGAGAACAGCTCTGGATACTATCTCCAGAAAAACATATGCTGACTATTGAGAGTTTATACAATTTAAAGGGGTTCATGGGCCTCCAAATACTATGCTTGGATTCCAAGTACTTAGGCTAAGACTATCAGTTTCTGGTAGAACCTGAGAAGCCACATCAGAATAAGAAGCTTGCATGGTGAGCAAATATTCACATATTTAATGGTATCAGACTAAGAAAACACAATGCATCTAACTCCATGCTGGGAATAGCTTTACTTTGGCGCAAGAAGACATCTCAGTTCTAGGGAGGCTCCCTCTCCTCCATAGGCAAAGCTGGGACGGGTAATGTAAGTGCTGAATGTCCAGATGCTCATTTTTTCTTGGCTTTGATTTCAGATCAACACCAATCCAAACCCTCTGTTTCCTGATTGACACATTCCTCCTTCAAATATGTTGATTTGTGTAAGCCTCACTGGCTGAATGCCAGTTGAGTCTTCAAGAGATCTGCCATATTTCTGCCCAGATCTATTCGGTGTTTATCTTGCCTTTTAACCTCACAGCGTGAGGTCTTATTTCCAAATCCTCCAAGGAGTTCCCTCATTCTAGTTTTCTATTAGACACTATTCTGGACCCTAGACCTAATATTTTATTCACTCTATGAATTAAGTCCTCCAGCTATCATCTGACATACAATGACCTGTTTTTATCTTATCACATTTTGCCACAGGTACCAACTACAATCATCCGCCCCATTTTACAGGTGAGCAAACTGATGCCTACAGCTCCAAAATTAGTGAAGCAAAATTATACAGTCTATGCTAGCTTTGGAAGTCAAACCTGATCACGGGCATGTAACCCCTACATAAAAGGTGGGCAAACTTTTCCCCATTAGATAGGAAATATTTCAGGCTTTGCAGGTCATACAGTCTCTGTTGCAAGTACCCTATTCTGCCACAGTAGTGGGAAAGTTGGTGTAGATAGTGCTGGAAATGGCCACGGTTTTATCCCGTAGGCCTTCGTTTGTCATCCCTCTCTCCATGCCCTACTTGAAGCTCCATGCTTCAGGCTGTGCTCATCTCAGAGAAAAAAATGATCAAAACTTGAACATCCACAGCTTGGTAGTCTTTTAATGCAAATCTCTGTTCTTATCGTTTTTAAAAAAAAAAGTGTCATAGTAAAATACCAATAACGTCGTACTTGGAAACTAATGTGCATCACACTTGTTACGGGAAATTTTGTCTAAATTACATGTTTCAAATTATGCAAGCCTTCCAGGACCTCCCTATTCTTTATTTCTGGAGATGTGGGTTTTACCTGAAATAGGACAACAGCTAAAATAAAGGGTTAGGAATATTAGGATTTCTCCAACTTCTTGGCATGCCTGGGTACCATGGGAAAGCAACTTCCTTTTTAAATATTTCTATAGCATGCTAGGTCTGAGGAAACAACGGTTTGTTTATAGTAAATACCATTCACGCAATGGTGATACAAGACACTGAGTAGCTCACAACAAAGATTCATGCTAATGTTTCCAAATCACATTCTCATTGGTTTTAAGTATTTTCCTGTTCATGCTTCACAAGCTCCATTCTTTCTTTGTCTAGAGAAATGGATCTTAAAGTTCAATTACAGATACGATCGTGACGGATGAAAGATTTGATTTGTAACTTCTTGCTCATGCATTGGCTTCCTTTGTTAACACAGGGTGGCCAAGGCAGCAGACAAAAAAACAAAACAAAACAGAGAATAGAAAGTCTGAGTTGCTTGGAACCTGGCATGGACACATTGGAGCCATCCTTGAGGGAAGACCAATGGTAGATGGGATAGCCTTGGAACCAGCCAGAATAGCAGGTGTAATAGCTCAAATCATGATGTTGCTAACTTGAAGATGAAAAGAACAGTGACTGTATTTAAGAGCAGTTCCATTTTATAGAGTGGTTACTGCCTTATATTCCTGAAATGGTCACAAAGGTCCTAACAGAACAGCAACATTGAAACAACATTAACAACCACAAGAGCCACAGCCAACCTTTATGAAACATTTTTTACATATGAAATATCACTCTTAAAACTACGGTAGGATTATTTGCTCCAGCTCTTTGAAGAATACTGGTATTCTTCAAAGAGCTGGAGCAAATAATACCAGTATTCTTCAAAGAGCTGGAGCAAATAATCCAAAAATTTGTATGGAATCAGAAGAGACCCCGAATTGCTAAGGAAATATTGAAAATCGAAAATAAAACTGGGGTCATCACGTTACCTGATTTCAAGCTTTATTACAAGGCTGTGATCATCAAGACAGCATGGTATTGGCATAAAAACAGACACATAGACCTGTGGAACAGAGTAGAGAGCCCAGATATGGACCCTCAACTCTATGGTCAATTAATCTTCGACACAACAGGAAAAAATATACAGTGGAAAAGACAGTCTCTTCAATAAATGGTGCTGGGAAAACTTGACAGCTATATGTAGAAGAATGAAACTCGACCATTCTCTTACACTGTACACAAAGATAAACTCAAAATGGATAAAAGACCTCAACGTGAGAGAGGAATCCATCAGAATCCTGGAGGAGAACATAGGCAGTAATCTCTTCGATATCAGCCACAGCAACTTCTTTCAAGATAGGTCTCCAAAGGCAAAGGAAACAAAAGCAAAGATGAACTTTTGGGACTTCATCAAAATCAAAAGCTTCTGCACAGCAAAGGAAACAGTCAAAAAAACAAAAGAGGCAACCCACGGAATGGGAGAAGATATTTGCAAATGACAGTACAGAAAAAAGGTTGATATCCAGGATCTATAATGAACTCCTCAAACTCAACACACACAAAAGAGGCAATCAAATAAAAAAATGGGCAGAAGATATGAACAGACTTCTCCCATCAAGACATACAAATGGCTATCAGACACATGAAAAAATGTTCATCATCACTAGCCCTCAGGGAGATTCAAATTAAAACCACATTGAGATATCACCTTACACCAGTTAGAATGGCCAAAATTAACAAGACAGGAAACAACATATGTTGGAGGGGATGTGAAGAAAGGGGAACCCTCTTCCACTGTTGGTGGGACTGCAAGTTGGTGTAGCCTCTTTGGAGAACAGTGTGGAGATTCCTCTAAGAAATTAAAAATAGAACTTCCCTATGACCCTGCAATTGCACTCCTGTATATTTACCCCAAAGATACAGATGTCGTGAAAAGAAGGGCCATCTGTACCCCAATGTTTATAGCAGCAATGGCCACGGTCGCCAAACTGTGGAAAGAACCAAGATGCCCTTCAACGGATGAATGGATAAGGAAGATGTGGTCCATATACACTATGGAGTATTATGCCTCCATCAGAAAGGATGAATACCCAACTTTTGTAGCAACATGGACGGGACTGGAAGAGATTATACTAAGTGAAATAAGTCAAGCAGAGAGAGTCAATTATCATATGGTTTCACTTATTTGTGGAGCATAACAAAAAACATGGAGGACATGGGGAGTTAGAGAGAAGGGGGGTTGGGGTAAATTGGAAGGGGAGGTGAATCACGAGAGACTATGGACTCTGAAAAACAATCTGAGGGGTTTGAAGTGGGGGGGGTGGGAGGTCAGGGTACCAGGTGGTGGGTATTAGAGAGGGCACGGATTGCATGGAGCACTGGGTGTGGTAAAAAAATAATGAATACTGTTATGCTGAAAATAATTAATTAAAAAAAACTATGGTAGGTACTATCGTTAACTCCATTTTGTAGAAGAATGGTGATTAGAGAGTTTACATTTTTCAGGGTTTCACAGATAGGAAGCCCATAGATAATTACATTGAGTCAAAGAGTTACCGGTGTTTCTCAAACTATTTCCACTGTGGTACCCATAAATGCACAGGAGAGACTGGAGGTTTCTAGGTAAAAGCCAGACATAAAAAAACTCAGTGATGTGGGGCGCCTGGTTGGCTCAGTGGGTTAAGCTGCTGCCTTCGGCTCGGGTCATGATCTCGGGGTCCTGGGATCGAGTCCCGCATCGGGCTCTCTGCTCAGCGGGGAGCCTGCTTCCCTCTCTCTCTCTCTCTCTGCCTGCCTCTCCGACTACTTGTGATTTCTCTCTGTCAAATAAATAAATAAAATCTTTAAAAAAAAAAAAACAACAAAAAAAACCTCAGTGATGTATTTGTGGTCTCCAAGTATCCTTTACTTTCTTTTTTCTTTTTGTATTTCAGATCTACTTAATATTGTAACTGTGTTCGATACAAAAAAAAAAAAAAAAAAAAAAAAACAACAACAACAAAAAAACCCTCAAAACAAACAGGTTCAAATTGAGAATACAAAGAGCCATTTCTACCATTGCTTCAAGTATTACCAGGGTCAATCTGCACATGTTTGAGAAATGAAGGTCAAGCAAAGGACTAGTCAGACCCAAAGCCCAAGATGGTCCAAAGCAATATTCAGATTGTCCAGCAATACAGACACAGAAATATAGGTACTGGACTGTAAGAGTGAAGAAGTAAATCCGGTTGACCTTTAAGGAATTTAGGGGGTTAGGAGTGTTTGGAGATCAACAGATACCAGAATATGGTATACCATACCAGAGTATGGCCAGGTGGTTCTGGAAAAAAAAGCAACATTTCTTGACTCTGAAATGCCCTGTTTTTCATGGATAGTAAAGCCAAGGCCTAGAGGCTGCCCTTCTCCACCAACAAGGCCATCCTGGTCGTTCTCACTAAGCGCGCACGCAACGTCAGAGGCCATCCTAACACACTGCCAGCTGCAAAAGAATCAAGAAAGCAAAAGATGGAAATTCCTCTGCCTGTATCTCCAGTCCAGATTTTTTGTTGTTGTTATCTCAGCATATTGGTAATTGCTTGTTTATGTCTACATCAATCAGACTATGAAATGAGGATTTCTGGGTCTCTCTTGTTTACTAATGAATCCTTACTATCACTCACTCATTTCTTTACACGTTCCATAGATATTTCACAAGCATACCTTATTAATTTCCTATTGCTGCTATGAGAGGTTCCCATAAACTCAGAGGCATTAAAGAAAACACGAATTCATAAGCTTCCAGTTTTGGATGTCAGAATTCCAAACTCAGTCTCACCTGGCTTAAACCAAAGTGGTGGCAGGGCTGCGTTCCTTCCAGACTCTGCACCAAAGAATCCGTTTCCCTGCCTTATCCTAGTTTCTGAGGCTCCCTGTATCTCTTGGCTCTTGAACCCACAGAGAGGCAGCCGTGGCTTTGCTGGGCAAAACAGCCTCTGACACTTCAGCCTCCCTCTTTATAAGAACGCCTCTGCCCACGTGGATAATCCACAGGGCTCGTTCCAATTCAGAGCCTTAACCACACCTGCAAGGTCTCTTTGCTGGGCAAGGTAATGTATTCACAGGTTTTGAGGATTAAGAAGTGTCTTTGGGAGGTGGGGCTAGGAGAGAATTCTTCCCTAGTAAAACCTACTGTGTGTCAGGCATGACGCTAATGCTATGAGGGGCAAAATCACATACGGGTCCTATCCCCATGACTTCATGACCATTGTGGCCTATGGGGATATTACCTGACAGAGGAAATGTCACAAAGGCTCAGGGGAGACCCAGAAGGGAACATAGCAAGCTTGGTGGACTGAGAGCAGGTCCGCAGAGTGGGGTGGGACATGTTCTGTAGGAAGCAGTGGGAGGTGCATCCCCAGGATTTTGCAGGTTTATAATGATCAGAAAAGGGAAAGCCAGTGTGGAGTTTTAAACAGGAGCACATGTTTGTGATGTCCGGGAAAATGACTAGCTGCCTGGCAGATGACTGCAGGAACACAAAAATGCAGGCAGCTGGAACAGTGAGGGAACCTCGGCAAAAGTCCAGGCAAGTGGCAGTGGTAGCATGAATCCGGGTGTAAGACCAAGGTAGAGAGGGGTGATGAATGATCTTAGAACAGAGACTGGCAAACAACGAATGGCCAAATCTGGTCCACCTGTTTTTTAAATGAAGTTTTACTGGAACACAGCTGTACCCACTTGTTTGCTGATTGTGTAAGACTACTTTCGCCTACAAAGGCAGGAGTATTTTCGATGGAGACTGTGAAGACTGCAAAGCCTAGAGTATTTACTATCTGACCATTTGCATAAATAGTTTGCCAGCTTCCGAAATTGGAGGTTAAACTGAGGACTGATACACAAATTTGGTCTGGCAGGTGAAAGGAAACTTTCTGCAGGGTTGACAGGCCCTGGTTTGGAGGTAGTGTTGAGGGAAGACCATCAGTTATTTGTTATTTAGGTCAGGTCTGGATTGACCTTGAGACATCTAAGAGCAAGGGCAAGTAGATACATTGGTCTGGAGCTTTGAGGAAGTATAGACCCCACTATGCTGCCTCATATCCTGGTATTCAAAAGCATATTTGTTATATGTTGGACTAAATTCCATGACAAGAGCATTTCATTTAAGCTCTCTTTTTAAACCCTTATTTTCATTGACATTAATGGAAAAGACAGTGCTGAAAACACTGCTTGAAAATTTGAGTGTGTATGTTTATAAAGATCAATCTGGAATTACAGAAAAACATTAACATTTTGATTCCGCTTGCTTTGACTCCTGGTCATTGTCTAAACTTCATAGCCAAATAGCAGCAAATTCATATTTTAGCCCTTTCCCAAATTTGAAAACTGTGAGATCTATATTTTGTTACTGTGAGATTCAACATTAATGTGTCAGAAATGAATGGCAGCATGAACGATAGAGGGTACTTTTTATCCAAGCAATTGTCAAAGAGCCACGTGAATAGCAGTGACATTTCTCCTCCCAGTTAACGGCTCAAGATTTCAACTCTCCTTGACACTGCTTCTCATGGTCAGAATGGGAAACCTACTTAGTATGCAAAACTTGGGTGGTGAACCAATGGCTTTACTTACTTGAGTTTCAAAATATGTAAACTTCCTTATCTGTGTGCTCAGCAGTCAGCACCATTCTGTCTTGGCCCCAAAATAGCCAGATGTCTCTCAACAAAAATTTCACCATGTATTTCTGATACTTGGCCCCATGGACAGGAACCAATCTGAAAACATACTCTGAGGCTGTAGTTAGTTTGTGACTACTATCTGTAAACTAAGCAACCTCCACCTTCTGTCCTCTCCTTTCCCAAACAGAAGAAGATACAGCCCTCTGGTTTACCGATCACCATTGTACTCACCAGCATTTAAACAGTCTTTATTCTACTTCTTTAGTTTATTATCTGTCTCTTTCCACAAGAATGGAAGTTACCCAACTGTAGAGATTTTTGTCTTTTGTTCTTTATGTTCCAATACCTAGAACACTGCTTGAATTGTAGTTGAGACTCAGTAAGTAGTTGTTGAATTGATGAACGAATAAGTAAGGGATAGTCAACTATGCAATAGTTTAGATTAACAATAGCAATAGATATGCAAACTTTATAAAAATCTCTATCAATGTGATCCACATCCAACCATCATCAACTCTCTCTCTGAACTGGGCAAGTTTTCATTAAAAAAAAAAAATTCTGGCACATTGTTATTTAGTATAGAATAGAGTAAAAAATGAAAGACAGTGAGATAGTTTGCAAATGATTCTAAGCCTAGTAGTACTTTATTAAAATGCAAGAATCCTGACCTTTATTAGAGTCTGGCCATCAGCTTACTTCTTCCTTTTCTTTGTGAACTGCTCAATATCCCCAACCTTGGTCCTAAAAATAAACTTGGACTTTTATGAGCCAACATATTAAGTGTCATTTCTAAACTAAGTTTGATGAATTGGTAGCAGATTGGACTATAAGTAGAGCTCAGGAATCTCCTGTCTTGGTTGGGTAATGGAAGGAGTGACCTTTGCCTCCATCCAGGATGGAATCACTGAAGAAAGGAGTTTTTAGATGTTCATTCCTTGATGATACAGAGGTACTCCAAGCTCTTTGTGGGAAGTGTTAAGGAGGAAGAGGGGCAGAGAGGAGTTTGCATATGATGGTCAACTACTGCTCTGAGACATGCCCTTACCACTACCCTAAGAGACCTTCTGAACCTTGGGTAGTCACCAGACCAAAGCTGGGTCATTCACATTCTCTGTCCTGGGAATTTCTCTTTGGCAGTTCATCCATGCTGGTTTCTGCTGGATATTCCCAGAAAAGCTATTATAATGATAAGGCCATCTTTGTCATGTGCATAGACAAGCTGAATGAATGGTTTTTCAGGGAAAGAGGACAAAAGAAGACCCTGCATATAGAGAAGAATGAGAAAACATGTAGTCCCTCAAGAGATTGAAGAAATGCACCTGTTTCCAGTTCCCATTTCCTTCTAAGACCTGTATTAGTCAGGATCCTTTTGGTTGCAAGTGACAGAAACCCAACTCAAACTCATAACAAAGGAAATACATGTGTTTAATGCAATCAGAAAGCCCAAGCATGTGGGTTCAGACACGACTCAAGAGAGGGACACCAACTGTGTGATCAGGATTATCTCTCCTTCCCAGGTTTAATCTTATTCTAATGCATTGCTGCCATTCTCTCCCCATGCAGATAAGTTCTTTCCACCTGCACAAGGGCCTGCTGCTTGTAGTTACTGATTTGTGTGCTTTTGATTCCATAAGCCATGGGGCAAGGCGAGTTCTTCTCCAGTTCTAAACTGAACGATCCAGGAAGAACAGTTCATTTTGACTGACATGCTCGTTGCTGGACTAACCATCATGGCCAGGTGCCTGGACATTGATGACCAGCTACGCTTGAGTCTTATATTCCTTTTTCTTGCTAGGGTAGCAGCAGGCCTGCCAATCCTCCTGATGGTAGCAATGGGGAGCTCTTCCCCCAAAGGAAGAGTAAGGGAGGAACTAGATAGATGAGAACTAACATATCTCTCACAGTGTGTTTGACCATTCCTAACTGGATTTCTGTGAACAAGCCTCTTAGCCCATTTTCTTACTTCTTTATGGGTAGATCATTCTTGATCTAACAGCCAGTCTGATTTTTTTTAAAAGTTTATATGAGAACCTGTCACTTCGCTTGTGCTTAAACCGTCTGTGATAGATTGAATGATGGCTCTTCAAAAATGTCCATATACGAATCCCCAAACCTGTGAATGTGTTACCTCACATGACAAAAGAGAATTTGCAAATGTAATCAAGTTAAGGATCCTGAGATGGGGCTTTTTTGTGGAATATTTGAGTGAGCCCAATGCAAACACAAAGGTCCTTAGAAGAGGGAGTCAGAGGGTCAGCTAGACGAAGGCAAGGCACAGAAGAAATGGTATTGGGATGGTGTGACTGTGAGCCAAGTTGTGCGATCAGGCTCTAGAAACTGGAAGAAGCAAGGAGTGAATGCCATCTGGGAGCTTCCAGAAACAGCTAACATGACTGACACCTTGGTTTTAGCCCGGTAGGCTCATTTTTAATTTTTGACCATCAAAATGATAAGATAATACATTTATGTTGTTTTAAGCCATTGAGTTTGTGGTCATTTGTTACATACTTCTAATAGCTGTTTATTATACTTAGATTAAAAGCCAAAATTCCAAATTGCTTACCATTGTTGAGTGAGCTACCTGCTTACCATTGTTGACCAGGCTTACATTGCCAATTCTCCCTCTCACTCCATCCACCTCTATTCCCTGAATTTCTTGTTCTCTTCTTCTGTACTGGTCAAAATGTTAGCCATAAGCCAAATGTGGCTATTGAGCTCTTCATAGATAGCTAGTACAACCAAGGAACTGATTTAAGTCAAACTAAATTTTAATGAATTTACATTTTAATTTAAAAATGAATCAGTATAAAACATTTTCCCACCAAAACTAACTTTGTTATTTTGGTAGGATCACATTTTACTTTACCGAAAATTTAGCATAGAAATTGAGATGCCTTTTAAGTATAAAATACACGTTGTGGATTTTGAAGACTTAATACAAACGACATAAACTAGGTCAATAATTTTTATATTGATTTTATGCTGAAATGATAACATATTGGATACATTAGGTTAAATGAAAGATGTAAACATTATTTTGGTTTGTTCCTTTTTGCCTTTTTTTTTGGATATGGCAACTAGAAAATTTAAAAATTACATTTGTGATTCACATCCTGTGTCTATAGCAAAGCAGGCTCTAGTCTTCTGAGTTTTGACTTGTCCCTTTGTAAGCAAAGCCATTCCCTTAGATTTTGCAAGGCACAGAGATACAGCCTCTGGCAGTTCATTTAGATTTCAAGACCAGTAGCAAGCACCTCTTCAAGAAAGCTCTCCCAACTGCACGAAGCTCTCATTTCCCCTTCTCCCAAATTCCAGGACTCTTGTTTTATCCTACTTGGTATAATACATGCGCGTTTTATCTCTTCATACTAGTATTTGACATTCTTATTTATGTGGTTGTGTGTTGATAATCTGTCTTCCCACCTGGAATGCAAGTTCATGGGAGCAGGGCCTCTGCTGGTCTATTTCAGCGTGGCCTTCAGCAAGTATAAAGATGCCTGGCAAATTTCAGGTATACAATCATTATTCCTTGACAAGACCTAATTGTATTTCCCATTGTTGAGTTCCCAGTGATTCCCCTGGAAGTTCTTAAACCAAATTCCTTGTTTTGCTTGAACAAGTTTTGAAGGGTTTCTATTATCGGCAACCAAAAGACCTTTGACTAAGCGCCATCAATGGCTGTGTTGAAGGGAGTGAAGACGCTTCCTCACTCTGTTTTTGCACTTGGAGTAGTCTTGCTGTCCCCTTCAAATATGAATGTACAAGTCAGGCAGTTGATGAGGGATATGAGAGTAATAACTGACCTTCTTTCCCTTTCTCTCTCTCTCCATAATGGTGGTAGGTAAGAAACTTTCTCACTTTCTTGTAACTTTTTCTTTACTCATGTAAGAGTTTGCCATAAAAGGTTTTCCTCTAGGCTCCTCGATGCAGTAACTTTGAAAGAAAACTGAATTTGGAAAGGAGTCGAAGCACAGCCAAACCTTCTAAATCTATTTACAGCAACTTGAATTCCTTCTTTGGTTCTTACTGAGATTGCTGGTCTCCTTTTATTAGTTAATGTTGTCGCTGTTATTTACACAGCTGTTAATAACGCATTTTTTCCCTCATGTTATTTTTGTTTTTTCCAATTCTGTTTGTCTGGGCAAATTTGGATGCTGACAGTTTATGTACAGCCTAAGATTTAAATGTGGAGTTGTCAGTTATTAAAAGCTACAGAAATAACAGTTCATCCTCTTAAGACAGAATGTTCTGGATGCCATTTTTGAAAACAGGACTTGAACGGTACAAGCGATGTAAGCAACTTAGACTTTGTATTATTAGTCAAAAGGTAGATCTATTTTCTTTGTACTTTAAGTTTGAAGACAAAGTAGATTGTGAAGATAAGGTCTCCTTTTATGATGATATCTTCAATTATGGAGGGAAATCATTGGTTTTCCAATTTACATATTTTACTCTAATTTTACATTTACTCTACTATTCTTTTATCTTCCAAACTTTCCCCCCACTCTTACTCTCAGTACTCATAAAATATGGAGTAGAAGGGGGAGAAAAATCTATTTGACATGAGAACATGGGAACTGACCTATACAACAAATTGAGATTGACATCTTTTTAGTGATAAGCAGCAGAAGGTGAACACCTATTTTTTCTTTAAGTTTGACAAGTGATTCAGTTTCATCTACAGAAAATAAATAGCCATGCAGTCAGGAAATTTTCATGTCCTGTGTTTCTCTGGGCATTAATAATGAGGATCACAGTTTTTGTGGGGGTATTTACACAGCCCCAGCTGAGATATCTGGCAATTATTCCATTAGTCTGAACTATATGGAGGACTATTCTATGCCCTGAAAAACCACTGATGAAATTTGTAGAATTGTGAATTTCCACCTTACCTTGAACTTCTCTCTCCATGCCTCTCTGTATAGGCCACATCTCCTAACCTACACGGTGTACGTGGTCACATACATATTCTGACAAAAATTTACACTGTGAAAAGCAAAAGGCACAGGGTAACGAAGGAAATAATTTTATTGAGCCCATTGCAACAGAGAGCTTGTCACTAATGAGGAATATCTCAAAGAAAAGAAAGGGGCCACAGATCATACAGAGGCAAGTAAACAAGAGAGTCAGCACTAGTCTTCTGAGAGTTACAAGGACAAATGGAGACAAATCTTCTCTGAGTCATTGACGAAGGATGAAGGTGAGTCTTAGCTCAGAGTAGTGGAGGCAGAGTGGTTCTTGGTGGGTAGTTCTTTTTCAAAACCCAAAGGGTAGGAAGAAATTTTCAAGCATCACTGCTTTCTGAGAACACAGGACTCAGGCAATGTTCAACAGTGTCAGCCTTCCATTTTGTTCAAAATGAATGAATATTATTTGTTGCTGAACATCGAAGAGGTGATCAAAAACCTCCCGAGAGGGGCAAAGTGGGGGCTAAAAAATCATGTCCTGAGGATTCTTCCTGCATTTCTCCAACCTGGTTGGACTACCTATTGAGAGGTGGTGGAAAACAACAATTGTAGTTGTTGGTAGTCCTAGAGATCAGGCATCTTAAAAGAGGAATGCCTAAAATAAAAAAGAAAAGTTTTAATAAAAAGGTGGTATTCCAGAAAAGACTCAGATATTGAACTTGGAGGGTAACCTGTCCAGTGGGTTCTAAGAGGTCTGTGCAAGAAAGTCTTCTACTGATGCAGTTATGAGTCTCTTGATGCTCTTCAGGTAGAATATTAATGCACAGGGTGACGTCATCCACACTAATGGTGACTGACCTCTGAGACAACCATAGGCATGACCGGACTTCCTTAATGGTCTAGCCATGGCTTATCCAGGGAGAATTCTGGTCCATGTATGGTTGGTTGTGACGATTCCTTTGATGTTTATATCAAATCTTTGGGCTTCAGAGTGTAGAACTTCTTGAGATTTTAGAGTCTCAGAGGGATCTGGTCAGTCAGGTTGAAACTCTTTGTGATGCTAAGTCAGGCAGGGGAGAGGAAAGATTGGAAATATTAGTTTGGAAGATGATAGCCAGCTCCTGAAGGAAACTGTAATGACTGAAAATTTGATAAAGATGGACAATTTGAGTAAGGTAAAAGATTCCAGTCCAATTTGCAGGCAGGAACCAAGAGAGACAAGATTTCTATAACCCATTGATCTATTTACAGTTATCACCAAGCGATCAGGCCCTGAAACCCACAGGAGGTTAACACCAGAAGTCAAATGAGAACTCAAAAAGAATAAAAATCACATCCTTACCTTGCTGCCAAGGGTCGAGGATCCAGAGCACAGGACCAGGAACTAGACTCACTCTGGGGTCCCTAGATCACCAGTCAGTCCTTGTTCCCTAGCTGGAGTAAGCAGGGATCTGAAGATGAGGTCGAATCTTACCTAAGCCATAGCCCTAAGCTATGAAAGACAGAATACAGAAGACAAATAAAGAGATGATTCTATTTAGGCTATTGCAATAGGGAGAACAGGTCTTAATGGGGACAATCACACACACACACACACACACACACACACACACACACACACACACACACATGAAACGAGTTTAGGGTTTAATAGAAGTAGGTCATAAAATCTCATCAAGGAATCTTCTGGGAGTCATGAGGAAGGACAGAGATGGGTCTTATCTGACAGGAGAGGTCTGTGGTAGGTGTTGTCTCACAACAGATGAAAGCAAGGTAGTGCTTGTGGTTTCTCAGAACCCGACAGTGTGGCTGGAAGCTCAGAGTTCTCGACCATCATTGTTGCATTGAGGAGCTGAAACTCCAATCAACTTCTAAACTCTTCACTTTCCATAGAGTGGTTTCAACATTACATTAACAGGGACATAAACACGAACAACCAGGGAACCAACAACAGGTGTGTGGCTGACTTAGGATGGCACTTACATGGGAGGTCTAACCGCTAGTTTTGTACTAGACCTTCTTTATCTGTTACTCAGCTTTCTCTTGGTCTCTTTTATGGACAAGGAAACTCATGAATGTGAGGAGACAACCAGTTCTGATTTGAGCCACTTCTGTGACAGAGTTTTTCTTTTCTTTAACCTCTAAATTTAAAAAATACCTTTTAACTACGTGGGAATTCTAACCACTGGGAAAAATACAATGTTAGAATTTTACAGAAGAGAGTTAGGAACGGAACTGAAATTGCTAGCAAAATGTTAGCAATTTGGATTAATTAGCCAAAAGTAATTTACAATTAATGAAAATTCTGAATTAAAGAATACAGTATTTAAAAGAAATCTTGGTTTATTACTTTCTGCCACATTCTGTAACTTAAATTCACTAAGGGAACTTGCCTAGAAGATCTTCTTAGGAGACCTACTTTAATAAGAATTACTTATAATTAGCATAACAATTTCGTATGCAAATGGTACTTCTAAAGTACTTTAAATTTACTCTTAAGTACTTTATACATTCCCATTTGCAGTCTTATTTACACCCTTAATTTGAGCTTTCTATGAAGAACGACTTCCCTAATGAAGAGTCAACTTGAAGCCAGCTCCACAAACTCTGAATTAGCAAACCCAAATCAATGAGATTTTATTTCACATATGTTAAACAGTACTATATATAACAAAAATACTGATTCCTAGTGATATACTATTATACTAAAACTCTACTCATATTTAAATTCTGTAACATTTATATATACATGATTTATTATAGGTTGGGAAAGAAGCTAAGTTATTGCAAGTAATTGGATGTGAAAGCCTTTAAAATTCATACTGTAAGTGCTTGTACTATATACCATATACCCTCATTTGGTACTTTTAAAGAACTAGCACTTTTGAAGACTATTTTCAGAAAATAGTTCTTCAATGCCCAAAATCTTAGTTCACATGTAGAATCAGTAGGAGAAAACTGTAACCAACGGCACATTAATAGGTCTTTAAAACAAATATAAACTAAAATGAAAACAGACACACACACACACACACACACACACACACATTTCCCCAAATTTACAACTAAAGGCTGAAAGAATATGCAAATTAGCTTCTAATTTTAGCTACCTGGGCCACTATATCTTTAATTTAACTCTGAAAGAAAATGCTTTGGACTGCTTTGAATTTTTAGAATTTTTTTTTCCCATTTGGCAAGCATCGCGGGCCACAGTTTTAAAATCTGATTCTTTCTCAATCTACCTTTTGCGGTTTCCAACGCTCCCATTTATCTCTAGGGACTCGCAGGCTGTGTTTACGTTATGCCAAAGAGCTGAAGCAAAAGTAAAATTTCAATTCATCACCCAGATGTTTCCAAACTCCATGTAGCCATATTTGGAATTGTATATATAAAATATCCCTATAATTTATTAATTTTTCTTCCCCACCTGCATGTTTTGGCATCAAGTCACTTTATGTCTGGCAACTCCTGGGAATTTCATATTAAGACCTGGAAAAGGGGTTCCTTGCTAATCAGTCTGCTATAATCTTGAAGTCAAGCCAGATCGGTGGGGGTGGGAGATGGCTAGACAACTCCTAAAGGCCCCTACGCTTATAACTCAGGGTTTTTTTTTTGTTCTTTTTGTTTGTTTGTTTGTTTTTGTTTTTTGTATTTTAATTTCAGAAGAGTGGAGATCCAAACACCAGGATCAGTGAAGCCAGCTTATTGCTCTGGAATAGTGACCAAGGACCGAGAAAGCCAATTTGCTCTGTAGTACTTAAAAAAGTACTTAAAAAAGAGGGTATGCATAAACAAATGTGTATATATGTGTCTTTATGTATGCATATATATACACATGGTGTTACTCCGGTCATCAGAATCAGAAATGTTTTTTCTTCTAAAAAGAATACAATACAGTATTGACTGAGTCTCAGAGCTAGACACTCTACGTAGAGGAAGCGGGAGTTTGTTTCCTTCCCTTCACAGATGAGTCCGTTAGAGCTAAGACTGCGGAGTTGTCCAAGGCGACAGAGTGCACCAGAGAGGAACTGAGATCAGAACCAAGGTCTGAGCCCTCTTGGCAGTGACTTTGTCTGCCAGTATTAGATTCCTCTATTTTGCCACGAGGAAAATGTATTAGGATAGTTAAGGCTTTTATTATTTTAAGTGCCAGATTACATGAGTGTAGTTATCATGTTGAAAAAGACTTAGAAAGTTTTCATTTTGTGTAAACGATGTGAACACTGGCATTTTTAGGTCTGAATCAAATCATTCCTTCCATTGGTCACATGTGATTTATATTGGGGTCCTATGGAAGCTTGTAGGGACATAGCCTCTGAGCCTCAGTTTCTCCTTCTGGCCAACAAGAAGACAAATACCAGCCCCACAGAACTGATGTGTGAATGAGCCAAATGTGTGGAAAGTACCCACATTTGTGGCTGGTATACAGCGAGTGTTTAATAAACGGTTTCAGTGATAACGGTGACCCCAAAATTCTATACTGGAAGGAGAAAATGATGTTTTCATGAACAGGTAGATTGAAGACCAAAGCTAGGCTATCTTTCTGTTAAGAGAGCAAACAATGCGTCATTGCACAGATTGGCTGAGTAATGTGTCACATCTGGAGGAAACTAGCTCAGGAATCATAGGAAAACCTGCCGTGGTTTAAAAAAAGAAAAACAAACAAACAAAAAAACCAACAAAAAACCAACACAAACACAAACAAACAGACATGTAAGTGTCCAATGCAGGGCTTGAACTCAGGACCTTGAGAGCGAGAGTCAAGTTCTTCACTGACTGAATCAGCCAGGTGCCCCGAAGTGAAAGTTTTTTTTAATATGCAAAATTAATATTAAAAAGAGCTTTGACAGACTTCCAGAGACATAAAAACAAACAAACAAACAAACAATCAAAAACAAGCAAACAGAGAAAGACAACTATCATATGATCTCCCTGATATGAGGAAGTGGTGATGCAACATGGGGGCTTAAGTGGGTAGGAGAAGAATCAATGAAACAAGATGGGATTGGGAGGGAGACAAACCATAAGTGACTCTTAATCTCACAAAACAAACTGAGGGTTGCTGGGGGGAGGGGGGTTGGGAGAAGGGGGTGGGGTTATGGACATTGGGGAGGATATGTGCTTTGGTGAGTGCTGTGAAGTGTGTAAACCTGGCGATTCACAGACCTGTACCCCTGGGGATAAAAAATATATGTTTATAAAAAATAAAAAATTAAAAAACAAACAAACAAACAAACAAACAAAAACAAGCAAACAAGCAAATTGAACCAAACAATTTAACTAACCGACCAAAACTCTTTTGTGCTGGAGTGGAAATATTGTTAACTATCATGAACAGTGGTATTGCTTTGGAAATTGAGAATCTATACCCAGCCTACAGTGTATTACTATGTCTAATCACTGAGCCTGACACTTATTTTGCAATTGCTTTTAGCTGCATTGTCCTGAGCAATAGACCTACCAAAGATCTTTTATGAGAAAGTTAAAAAAGATTAAAAAAAAGAAACAAAAGAAAGGAAAACCCAAAAAACTCCAACTCCCTTCTAGGTGAAGTGATTAAATGTCTACTTGGGGCTTAGGAGACGATTTGTTAAAAGGTCTCACCTCTCCTGTGAGCTGATGTAGCAGACACTTGACATTTAGAAGCAATATGTCCCGAGACCATTGCAAATATAATATTGGCCAAAAATTGCAGTCAAGAATCCCTGCAAAAATTTAAGGAAATCTTGCATTCTTAGGGAGAATTTTGTCATTTGCATGAGACAAAATGTAAGATAATAAAGTGACATTAAGATACTCATTCATGAATGAAGAGATGAGCTCTTGAACTCTAAGCTTGCTTGTACATCCATTCAAATCAGTAACTCTATTAGTTACATATTCTTGCATAACAACTCATCACAGACTCAAAAGCTTAAAGCGACAGACCTTTATTAGCCCATAGGTGCAGACTGCCCTTGAGGATGTCAGCCAGGGGTGGATTCTCAACTTCTTCTTCTTCTTTTTTTTAATAAACATATAATGTATTATTAGCCCCAGGGGTACAGGTCTGTGAATCACCAGGTTTACACATGTCACCACGCTCACCATAGCACATGCCTTCCCCAATGTGGATTCTCAACTTCTTAACTAGAGGCTGAGCTGGGAAGTTTTCCTACTCATGAGATTGTAGGCAGATCTGGGTCTGTGGCTTTCGCTTTCTTTCTTCATTTCTTCCTTCCTTCCCTCCCTTCCTTCCTTCTTTCCTTCTTTCTTTCTTTCTGAGACTAGCTGTCAGCCTCAGCACTTGGAGGCTGCCTGCCGTTCCTTGTCACAGGACCTTACCAATATCCCACTTAATTTATGGCAATGGGCTTCTTAGACAAAGCCAGAGAGAAAGAGAGACAGAGCTTCCAGCAAAGATGGGTACTAAGATCTCCAATAATTACATACGTGTAATCACATGCAGCCTGTCACCTTTGCTACATCCCCTTGGTTAGAAGCAAATCACATTCTCATCCACACTCAAGGAGAGGACACTGCACACAAGTGTGAACCGCCAGTGTGGGGGAATGATGGGGGCAACCTTCAGAGTTTGCCCATGACGGTATGTCTGCACAGTTTTAAGTACTACGGATTATGGTATTTGACTGTCTCTTGCGCAGTCAAAATTACCAATATTAATTCTGTAAATACCTAAGGTCTCCATTTGCCTAATCCCAAGAGTTCTTCCCTTACACAGCCAGCCAACATTTTTTTTTTTTCCTTGAGCACCTGCTAAATGACAGCCCTGCCCTCATAGAATTATAAACTACTGGTATAACTGTAGGCAAATCCTAGGTACTCAGACTTGCTCACTCTTTGTTTTCAAGACATTGTGGCAAAAGAGAACTTTCTACCTATTCCTTTTCCTAGCCTCTATCCCTGCCATTCTTTCCCTAGCTCCAAGGGGAGAAAGGGTTCAAAGTTTGGCATTTTCTTTGCTTAATAGCTCATTGAAATAATGCTGTGAGAGTAGGTCAACATTAGTGGAAAAAAGCTTACTTGAGTTGATACTCAACTTCCTCAGAGAGGAGTACTTGGGAATCCTGAGAGAGGTAAAAGGCTAATGGCATGGTGAGTTATCAAAGATGGAGGGACATCAAAGAGAGGAGAACAACTATGTGTACCCATGGGACATGGAAGTGGGTTGACCCAATCTGTGACTTCATAAGGAAAGTAATGACCTGCCTTGTGCCTTCTGCATGACCTGTTACTAGTGGCTTACATATCTCTTAGGCACATGGGCATGAGTACAGTTTACAATTCTAATTTCCCCAAGTTTTCAGTGTGGATCAGGACACTCTCATCCTTAAAGGAATAAAGAGTATCTGAAAAGGACACAGTTATAGTTTCATTCCAGATGATTCTGGAACATTCTTCAGGGTCAGAGAAAACTCAGCCTTGTTATGAAATATTTTAATGTCCTCTCAAGATAGAAAAAACTTCTTGGGAGAAATTCTCAGAGCAGAGAAAAGGTAAACTGTTTACATTTGCTCCTTGCCCTCTTCCCGTTGAGCACAGAAAGTGCTATCTTGTTAGCAAAAACAAACGAAAGGGGTGCCTCCTAGTCTCAATACATGGGGATTTATGCAGGCAACTGGTATTAGTGTTAATGGGTGTTAGACGTGTAAAACCCAGCCCTTCAACATGATAATACATAATACACCCCTTAATTTTTAATTCACTCGGGTCTCCATTTTAAAGCATTTTCTTGTAGTTTGTCCTAATTATAATCATTTTTAATGACAGCTTAAAAATTTCATCCAACTGTCTTATCACATACGGTACTTAATTTCTCAAGTGAACAGTTTTACTGTACACCATTCTGGGAATTTTAAGAACTAAAACATAAAAGGAAAGAAAGTCCTTTGTATGGTGAAACTAGATGTTAATTGTTCTAATATACATAAAGAGACCAAAGCAGTTTCTTGAAGCTGGGGACTGGCCTTCCTGCAGAGGCTTCTCCATCTCCTTTCAAGGGAGATTCGCCAAAACCCCAGGGGAAAAAAGAAGAAAGGGATTTTTTTTTTTTTTTTTCATTTTGCTCGGTTCTGCCAAAAACCAGAACAGGGATTGAATATTCATTGTTGTATTCTACATGTTGAATAGACAGTCCTGTTTGCTTAGACCTAAGTGGAAACTACCCAGCTAGAGAGAATAACGAGCTGACGACCTTAGCCATACTATATTTGGACCAGCTTGTTTGTGAGGTTGTTAGAGGCACGATGAATTTTCTAACATTTGCTTGCAACTCTTGGGGAGCACTGACCTCCTGGTATGGTGTGTAGCTTACTGGCACCCAGAAAGACACAACTGATCGCAGAGTTGTTAGACTGCTTGGTTGTAATTAATCATGAGCCATCTGTAGGATGTAGGAGGGTTAGAAACACACACACACACACACACACAGATTTTTTTTTTTTTTTTAAATCTGGCAAGTTAAAATACACTTAAGATTGCAGTTTCTTTCCCATCTTCAGTGGTATTAATAGCCAGGTACATGGCTCCATCAAATGGAGTACTTTTCCCCACTGGGGTACTTTTCCCCACTGCCCTTAGCAATCTGACCTTCTGTGTTACCCTCAGTTCCTGCCTCAGGACCTTTGTGCTGTTCCCTTTCCCTGTGCTCTTTTCTCTCACAAACTGAGGTCTCTGCTCAAAATGCTACCCTCTGAAAGGTTCTCCTTGACTCTGATTTATCCCTATCTTCCCAGTCACTCTTTATGGTCCTATTCTGCTTTTTGTTTTTCTACAAACCCTTTATCATGCCTAATATGATCTCATATGTTGTAAACGGAAAATGCTTCACTTTCAACAGCGATTGCCTAGAGGACCCCAAAACCCAGTACTGCCCTTCATCATGACTAAAGTGCTATGACGCACACTTTGAGTGGACCCCCTTCACCAGACCTTGGTGAGACATCAAAAACACTCTTCCTTCCTGACCATTAACAACAGGACTTTTTTTGACCACTTCCCATGGACCTATGCACTCATGGGCTCCTAACTAGAGGGCTAGTTTTCAGTCCTTAATAGTTTTCAGTAGTTTGCACAACTACTCAGTGAATTTCTTTGGTGATGTCTATGCTCTTCCTTAGCAAATTAGTACATTGATTTTTGAAAATTTTCATATAATCCTACTTGTCAGCTCTGATGGTCTTTGTACTATTTTCCAGTAGTTGTCCAGTTCCTTATTTACTGTGTTTCTTCCATGGATATAAGTGACATGAAAGCAAGAGTTTCACCTGTTTACTTCTGGCTCTGTTTAGAACCTTCGCTAGCCTGCAACAGATGATTGATAACCCTACTGAATTATGTTGCTAAATAAATGACGGATTGTCCTTATCTTTGGTCTCAGCTGATACACACTGACTGGACAGAGCAATTAAACACTACTTCTAGTTATTTCTTGACTATAAAGGCAAATGAGAGCAGAGGAGGGGGCTTGGGAAAGGTTAGTTTAGTTTCAAGGTTATAGAATTGTCATAATTGAATTTTCCATTTCTCAGTGTGATTTTTGAAGGGCTGAGTAGAACATATAGGAAAAAAAAAAGGGCTAGATCATCGATGTAAGGGCTTGAAGAATTTTCACAAAATGAACATATCTTCAAGGTCAGCACCCAGATCAAGAAACAGAACATTCCTAGGATCCCGGAGCCCCTGTGCTCCTTCTGGATCTGTCTGCCAGGATGAACGACAGTAATTGGAAGGTTCCCCTGACCCCGTGCCGATCAGTCTCCTGGGGCGTGGTTGTACTGTTATTGGAACACATGGCTGTTTGATGAACTAAATTAACTATTGAGCTGGGAAGAGGCTTTATTTACATCTTCTCCTTTTTTGTAATGTTCTGGGGCTCCTGAGTTTTGTCATATTTCATTTACTTACAATTTTTTGGAGAAGCTGGGAGTCTCCAGTGGCTGCCCACGGAGGCAACAGAGGTTTTACTCTGTTCACTTTGTCTGGTGGAGACTGCATTGAAGTTTCTTCTCTTTCAGATTCCTTGGGTCACTCACAGGTAAGCACTGAACAGGCTGGGAAAATGAACTTTCATTACTTGTTGTAATTAACACTGAGGACATATTTAAAAGAACATAGGGAAACACAACATCTGTGACATTTACATTATTTAAACTGTGCTCTGGAACCAGCCACACTTTGGGAGCTCATGACCTCTAGGATATGCTGAGATCACCTGGGTATTCCGGGGACAAGGGGAAGAGGACACATTTTGAGGAATCACTTCCAAAGACCCAGTTTCAGCTGCTCTTGGGAGGGTTATTTCTATTAAGAACCTCCTAGGATTCTCAGGTAAGATTTGTCAAGAGTGACTTGGGGACTGGCAACCTGTTTCTCTTGGTAGGACAAAAAGCCAAAAGGAAACAAATCTAAACAAAATCCAGTAACAACAACAATAAAAAAAAAAAAATTCCCCACTAAATGCCTGTAACTCTTCTTGAGCAGACAATTTCCTTTTCCTGTAAAAAAAACAGCCCTAATAATAGAGTTCCTACCCAGTCACACACAAAGGTTTTCTACACACACACAAACATTTTAAAGCTTTCTGAATCAACCAGCCACCAGTGGGTATGAACAGGAGTTTCATCAGGAGCCTGATGTTGAAAGTGACATTTGAGGGAAAATCTGGCTATGGTTTGACCCTCTAGAGTTTGGGTACATCCAGATCTAACGTAACCAAGGGAAAAAGCAGCATTCCCCCTAGCCCCCCCTCAGTTTACTCCTGCCGGGCTCCTGTTCCAGATGGCAGGAAGGCACAAACGCTATTTCCGTGCAGTGTGCGGTCTGTCTTCACTTCCTTTTGGGAAAGGCCCAGGTTTTTCTGGATGGTGTGTGCAGAGTGTGTGGCTGTGTGTGTCCCCCGTGCATTGTCCCTCCCAAACAGTGACGGCCTTGGTGACTCTGTATGAAAGGGCTCTCGGGTTTGCCGTGTGATGATCAGAGCCCAACATTTACCCAAATAAGTTTACTCCAATCATGTGCCAGATGGAATGAAGACTGCAGGCAAAAACATTCTCTCTCTCTCTTTTTTTTTTTTTTTTTTTTGGATGCATCTCTCCCATCTATGTGCATGTGCTGTCTGTTTTGATTTCTTTTTGAGAAAGGAACAGGTTTTCCCATGTGTTTTATGTATGGCCAATATTAAGACTGATAGTGGTGTTCTCCCAATGGTCTTGTGTTGTGCTCCTACCAGTCACCCCTCAAGTGGCCCATGGGACAGTTCCAGGGGTAAAGGGGGGTTGCGAAGCAGGTGTCATTTCCTTTTTGGTCTAGCATACCTAGGGAGTGGAACTGAAAGCCAGTGGCCACCGCTGCAGGTGAGTGAGCTTATGACCACAAAGGCAGTGGGCAAGAAAGCTAAATTCCCTTCCCCTGTGTGGCTGGGCCAAGTCATCCCGTGACCCTTCAAGCAGAAGGGGAAGTTGCATCCACTGTAAGTGCCAGAAGGTAAAAGTCACCGCCAAATTAGTAGCTTCCAAATATCATTTTCCATAAAAACTTCCTGATAAAAAGCATGTTAATACCCAATGGTTAGTGGTTTTTATGATGGCGTTAAACCATTTGTGCTGAGGCTCTGCTCTCCATGCCGTTTTCCTCACCAAGGAATGAAATTGGCTGCTCGTGCAACGTTTGTGCGTTTTCACTGTTGCTATAAAATCAGCCCCCAGGAGAATTTTAAGTCTTCTTGAATTGCTTTTTAGCACCAACTAAGGAAGTAAAAGTTCTAAAACTGCCTGGTTACAGACAAATCACTTAAAAAGCCAGCTCTGTACTGGCAAAGTCATGCTATAGGAAACGTTTCAAAAGGCAGATGATAACAATATGAAAGCTAAGTATTGTTATTTATATAACAAATGAGGCAGGCTGTCATTGAAAACTAGGAGCCTCCAGGAACTCTTTAAGGTCATGCAAAATGCCAGATCCTTGTTGTAACAGACGCCCTGCTATAATGCGCGATGATGTTTATACACGTATGTCTTGGCTGGTGGACTTGTTTATAAACAGCCATATAAGCACACATTCTCTATTCAATAAAAGTTTATTAATCCGTTGCAAGTTGATTCAAAATAGTACCTATGTGAAGCCATTCTCCAGGTGGCCAGAATCATTGCATCTTCCAGTGAAAAATATAGAATAACCTAGGTTTAGTTCAAGTCTAATACATGGAAAGTTAAACTAATCAGAGTTAGTTGTTATGTTGCATATATCCTGTGTACACACAGTTTTAACAAAATGGAGAGAAGCCAGATCCAAAGAGTCACCAGGAAAGGTCAACAGCATTTTAGACGTGGGGTTATTTGACATGTTTGACTTGGTCAGTGTTACTCTTCCCACCGCATGGCGAGCCCCTTCAGGACAGACACCTGGGAAGTCATCTTCAGGACAGACACCTGGGAAGTCATCTTCCTACTCCCTGTTCCCTGGCCCCTGTAGTGGCATTCTGCTCCTAAACATGTCCAATAAGCAGAAGCTGTCAGAAAACTGGTGCCGTTTGTGTACTGTCAACTTCAGGGGAACGACACTGTTTCATTTCATTTACTGGCCAAGAACATGAAGATCATAATAGAAAAAAAATTCTATCAAACAGGATGACAGATTTGGACTGGTTTTAATCAATGGACAGTGAGACCTTCAGTCTGGAAATCCACCTGAAAGGGGTTCAGTGTAATCCGCATGCCTTAATGCTCCCTGGCTTCCATGCAGTGACCTTGGGGTTGGCCATCACGCTGGTTCCAAATAACCTCACATGTAACAAAGAGCTAGGATTGTAAAATCCGGGAAAGACATTTTAGAAATGATAAACAACCCTGAGGGTTTGAGTATTTATTCTAGGCTGCTTATGATGACATATTTTCCTAACACTTGTCCGGGTGCCAGGTAATGGCAGGGTGGAAAATCACATTCCCCAAATAAGTGAAGGGTGTGTCACCCTGAACCCGCCTCTATCTCTAGCCAACTCTATCGATAGCTGAGAAAGAGACTTTAAAGGTGCAAGAGAGATTTAATTCCTCTCAAAATGTCTTTTAAGAACCTTTTATGTTCCAAGAAGCCTTCCTTTTCTTCTTTCTTTCTTCCTTCCTTCCTTCCTTCCTTCCTCTTTTTCTCTTTTTCCTACTTCTTCCTCCTCTTCTTCTTTCTTTTTTTTTGACAACTTTTTTTTTTTTTTTTTGGACAGCTCATTGTCAGTGTTTGCTAATTTGTGATCTTTAGAAATGTCTAATGTATTTTCAGGGCTTCTGCGTACCTTTAGTGAGAAAGGTTTCTCTGCTTAATTAATTTGCCTTCCTTTTTTTTTTTTTTTTTGTTTGCCAGACAGGGTCTTCTGCTAAAAAATCTTTTTTTTTTTTTCTTCTAGAAAGCAAAGAAGGAATTGGAATAATTTTGCATGTCAGTTTTAGAACATTTTATATGGATAATTTGGGGTTTGAGCTTGTGAGAAGAGATATAGGAATCACATTCCTCTCATTTCTAACACTGCGTTCTGTAGAGTGTTCTCTGGAAGGTTCACTTAGTGTTTTCTATTAAAGTCTGACTTGAAATTGGGATTCCAGAAGGAAGCGTGTATACTTTCTAAGCATACTGCCACTTTCCCATTGTAAAATAACCCAATATAAAGTTTCAAACACTATACAAATTAGGGATGGTCATTAAAATAGTCACCCAAGATGCCTGTATGTTTTCCCCTCAAGTAATTAAATTTACACATGGACGTTAAAAGCTGCCACAGAAAAGGAAACATAATTTGTGTAAAAATCAGGGCTGGGAAGTTGTCACTCCTTGCTGAAAACTACAATTCTCATAGCATGTGGAACCGTAATACCGACCTCATGCTGGTCAAGTAAGAGACCATTATTACTGACAAGGAAAACGGGGAGATTTGCAATTATGACTTTGTTCAGCTAGGGGTTGAAAAGTGCAGACAATTTATGCCAAATATATCTGATGTCCTGCATTTTTTGATGTTATTAGTAGACCTGGCTTTCACATTTGTGGAAATTTGCATGGGGTATGCCCTAGCTCTGGGGAAGAGAGAGAAAAAAAAAAAAAAAAAACTTGTGTTTTGGGGACCAGATCAAAGCCCGCAACCTCCAGAGAACATGGAAAACTGGTTCCTTGGGGCCAAAGAGTATTTCTGAATGATGTCAGAGATGTCACACAGGGGAGGACCATTTTTCTCCTTCCTGAATGTCCAGTATTAAGCATTTGAAAAAAAATGCAGGTGTGTTCCAGGATACACGCAAGTAGACCATCTCATTTCGTCAAGGGAAGGTGACCTGTGCAGTCATACACGGTCCTCGGTGCAGATGGTCTGCGCTTGCTCTGGTACTTTGCTCTTTCCACTCTTGAAGTTTTAAATAATTTTAGCTTCAAACCTGTGCTTTGCAAGTGAAGGCCAATGGGATGGCAGACCATGTGTGAGAACAGAGGAGATGTAGGTCACATGTGTGCTCCTCTCTCTTTGCCACTTTATTTCCATATAGCCTTTGAGCAGCCCCTGGAACACAGAATTTGGGGAGAGGGCCAAGTCCTTGGTACGTGGGACTTAAAGTGAGAAGAAAAGGAGCATGTTATGGAAGCCCCAATTTCCAGAGGGTATTGGTAGAATGTGGGTGACTCAGGAAGTAAGGTAAAAATAGTGGAGTTGCTTTCGTGCCGTGTTTCTATTGCTGCGGTAAGAAGGAGGGATGAGCCTCATAAGAGCTATGAAATATAAGTTGTGTAATTTTGGTGATTTCATGCATGACTTAAATGCTCTTATATTTGCATTTAAAACTGGCAGGGGCACATATAAAGATGAATGGTAAAGATCGTACTAATGATTTAATTAAACTTTTCTTTACTGAGAACAATATGAAACGGCAAACAAGAAACACTAGGCGAAGTTGAGAGAGAGAGGGGGAAGACAACTGAAGAAGGAAAAAAGAAAAAAAACCTATATTTCAGTATCTTCATTGGTACTTTTCCTCTACTTTTTGAGCAACATGTCCTGCACTTTTATTTTACACTGACCTACAAACTCCTAGCTGGGGTTGATTAGGAAGATGGAAACCACAGTAGCTATTTCAGCGGAGTCATTTAATGTAAGGGATACTATAAGGAACTGGAGAAATAGGCATGGATGGGCTGAAAAGGCAGAAAGAGGACACGGAGGTAATTTGGGTAGTCAAAGCAGGCAATGGACTGTCACCACTCCAATGGCAAGGAGAAAAGGGATGAGCTGGGGTCAGCCACACCCAGAGCTCAGAGGTGGAGCCTTGTAGAACGGGGCCCAGATGCTAAGGAAGGACACAGACGGGCTGGTGCTGGTACCTGAAGAGCTCCCAAGAACAGCCCCACAGAACCAGGGTGCAACCCTGTGGGAGCAGACATGGCGTCTTGTGCTGGTACCGCTGGTGGAGCATGGTGGGCCTGCTTCTAGAAACTGGACCAATAGTCCTGAAGCTGACTACTGTAGCAGGACTGGGTGCTTGGAAAGGAGCAAGGCCCTTCTCCTTCCTGTGCCTTTGAGTTGACGTTTAGTCGTCCTGTTTGGCCGACCTACTAGGAGCTTGGTTGGTAAAGGACAGACATCGTTTGTGGAGTCCCAGTGCCAGTGTCACTAAGGGTTGGAACTGAGAGACTTCCTTAATAACCAGAACATCAGTGAACCACGTTGAGAGCTCTGGGGTATTCATGGTTTCTTACAAGAGCCAAGTTTTCACTGGTGGCTACATGCAGTAGCTCTAAGAGGCATCCAGAGAGGCTAACGAGAAGTTTCCCATATGAACACCACCGATGTTCGAGGCTGAAGATATGCCTCATCTAGTCTCACCCGCTTCTGGCCTTAGTCATTTCTACTCTCTTCCCTGCCAGGCCCCTTCTCACCTCAGGATACTCCCAGGTCCAGAGCGCCCTTCTCCCAGATGTTCCCATGGCTACCTCTTCCCTACTTAAGTCTCAGCCCAACTACTTCTCTGTTAAGCCTCTCTAGACCTCAAACCCAAATAGCAACTTTCTCTCCCGCCCTGAGGCACACCCCACCCCACTCTACTCTTTTGTCTGTGCAATTATCAATATCTACAAATGTGTGCTTGCTTGTTTAACCTCTTCTCCGAGCTGGCTTGTCAGCAGCATGAGAAGAGAGAGGTGGTCTACCCTGTCCAGGGCTGAGATTATGCCTGGCATGTGATAGATACTAAATAAAATATTTCCTTTTGGCTCCAAGTGGGAAAGAGTCCTAGAGCAGGTGTTTTCTGTCATTAATATTATTAGGTGAAAGTGGAAGGTAGAGTTAGAATATGGTACTTTGCTAAAATGGTATGATGACCATAGAAAACTCTATTTAAGAAATATATAATCGAGGATTAAATACACTTAACTCATTGCAACTTTTTCTTGAGGGGGTTCCTGGTGTGTGTGTGTGTGTGTGCATGTGTGTCCAGGCGCACTTCGGAATATAGAGTTTTCAGTGAACCAGTTGAAGAATTGAGAGACTCAAAGAATGTTTTTTGGACAACCCAAATGTCCACTGGTTGAATGGATATAATGTTGTATATCATATAATGGAACATTATTTGGTTGTAATAAGGAAACAAGTACTGATATGTACAGAACATGGATGAACCTTGTAAACAGTTTGCTAAGTGAAAGGAGCCAGTCACAGAAGACCACATAGTATGATATTATTTATATGAAATATCCAGAAGAGTCAGGTTTATAAAGACAGGAAGTCGATTTGTGGTTGCTAATGGCCAGAGCGGTGGTGGTTGTGGTGGGATAGGGGAATGATATAGCTAAGTACAAGATTTCTTTTTGAGGTGACAAAAATGTTCTAAAATTGAGTGTGGTGTTGGGAGCATATACGTGTAAATATACTATATATTAAATATATGTATTATATATATGAAATATACTATATACTGCTGAATTACATACTTTGTATGGGTAAATTGTATGGTGTGAAAATTATAACTCAATAAAGTTATTATTAAACATACATGTTTTCTTATTCAGGATGGTATATGAAGAATGCACACTTATATTATCTCACACCCTATAGATCAGGGATGGATACACTATGGCCCATGGACCAAATATGGCCCAGAATCTGTTAGCCTGTCTTTTTTTTTTTTTAAATAAAATTATATTTGGAATGCAGCTATCCTCATTTGTTTACATACTGTCTACAGTGGCTTTCTTATTACAACATCGAGATTGAGTAGTTGTGACGGAGACTTCATTGCCCACAAAGCCTAAAATGTTTATTACCTGTCCCTTTAACAGAAAATGCCAACCCCTGTTTAGAAGAAAAAGATGGGCAGATGAATAATAGCAATGTCATTGAAAGAGCAGATACATGTCATGCTAAGTGCTACATAGAATATTAAAACAGAATATGCTGGAAATGGCCACCTGGAAAATTTCTGAAGAAAACCCAACCTTGTTGTGAGCATTTCTTTCTTTGTCATCATACTATTGCCTAGATCATTCTATTTCATTGACTCTACCATTCCACCAAGTGTGAGAAGCACCATTACCATATGTACTACTAAGGAAGAAAGACTTGCTTTATTAAAATACAACACAAGGCCTTTTCATCATATAGAACTTCTATTTTATACTTGTTGAAAGAACTCTTCCAGGTACATTTAGATGCATTTTTATCCTACATTTTTCTTGCACAGGTGACCATGCTCTGTGGCAATATGTCAAGAGAAACGATGGAACTCTGGGTAACTCTGGAAAGATGTTCTCATGCTTAGTATTTTATTTCTTGCCTCCTATCCATTGCTTCTCTTAGTCTCTCCTTCTAATTGTCTAGTCTCTAGTCTCTCTTTCTAATTGTTGCATCTGCCAGTCTCCTCTGTCTAGATGCTCCATATCTACTTTCCTCTCTCTTTGTCCCTTTCTCTGCTTCTTCTCATACATCCTTTGTGAGTACAAAGGACCTATGGATAGTGACTAAAAGAGACGTCTTGGGGCATAAAAGTTGAGAAAAAAAAATGTGTGACTTGGAATCCATGTAGGATGATATTGAAGATGTATGGATTTTTATAAAGATTTTATTTATTTGACAGAGAGACACAGTGAGAGAAGGAATACAGGCGGGTGGAGCGGGAAAGGGAGGAGGCTTCCCACTGCGCAGGGAGCCCAATGCAGGGTTCAATCTCAGGACCCTGAGATCATGACCTGAGCTGAAAACAGATGCTTAACAACTGAGACCCCCAGCTGCCCCAAGATGATGTGTGGATTCTAAGTTATAAGTAAGATGATGTAGAGAGGTTACAGGATAATAAGCTAGTGTAGTCAATGTTGTTTGGATTTTCAATTTGATAGGTTTTGTATGTGTGTGATCAGCTGATAATGCCTGGAGATATTCTTGTGTCCAGCTCTGCAGAGAAGGATCTCTCCAGCCCTCAGCTGGGACAGCCTGTGGTGACTGGAACATGCACCAACCAGTTCATGCTGGAGCTCTAGTGGCCAGAGCCTTGCTTCTGAATCGCAGTTCCTGCTCTGACCGACAGGGGGCTGTGTGGTGCCCAGCAGTCAGCCTGGGCATACTCCTCTCTCCTCCATTTTCACTCTGCTGTCAGTGGTACTTAAGGTGTAGCTACAGGCTAGGCGAATCAGGATCACCTGGGACCTTGTTAGAAACACTAAAGTTTGGGAACCACTTCTTAATAACCTACCTGGAGTGGAAATCTCTATCACCTTTACCAGTTCCTGGCCTGTGGGCCTTCATCTTCTGCCACAGTGGGATTAAAGGTGGCAGGAAGTGACCATAAATCTAAATTTAAAAAATTCATATCAGGTAAGGCTGTTCTTTGTGGGAGGGACTGCTCAGTTAGGGAAAAAAGGCCCCATGCTTTTTGCACTATTGGGGTAGAGAACCTGTCCTTCTTGGGTGATGTGATAGGACAGGACTGATGAGCAAGGATAGCCTGCACGGTCCGAGAAACCCTCACTGAAGAAGCGACGCTTAAGGGGCATCTGGAGGGTCTTCCTACCCTCTTCTCTATTCCAAGTTATCCTTCACATGGATGACAAGTTGATATACTCAAAACACCTGTTTATTCACGCCACACTTCTGTTCCAGACACAAATATGGCTTCTGCCCCAAAGTCTATAACACCACCAGATTTAGCCTGCATTCCTCCATGGGACACAAGCTACCCATCCCTCCTAAAGGAGTCCACTTACAGTCTTCTTACTCTGCTCAAGCTTTCATCCTGTCCGCATGTGCTTCTCTTCCCCAGTACCATTCTGAAGGCTCTCTACCTACAACTGTGTCACTGTGTTAAGCAATCACATTAATCATGCTGCTTTTACAAAGACCTTCTATGTGGCTAAACCATTAGCATCTCTATACATTTTCCTTTTTCCACTATTTACACATTGCTTTATAATTGTCGCCTTAAGGTGTAAGAACTGCTTACCCATATGTATGAACACACATACATCCATTCCCCCCACCCAGGTATTATTAAGATTCAGATCTGATTCAAGTATTCATTTTTGTTTTTTCTGAGCCTACATAGTAGGTATTTAATGAAGGTCTGTCAAATTCAGATAGGAAAATGTGCCTTTTAGAGAGTTCTAAAGAAATTGTTGTGGCAGAGTTACCACCGAATTCATTTTTCCTTAACAGCAATTTTGGTTCGGTGTGTCTTAAACCAACAGCGGTAGGGTTCACAGGAATTACAGAAAGTACAGGAAAGAAGACCCCTGCTTCAGAGGAAAGTGTACCCAAAAGAGATTAACGGAGTAGATTTTTTCAGTATTAGTGATTTCATAAATAAGATTTTAAAAAGGAAGGATGAAAACCAAGAAAGATGAGAGAATAGATTGCAAACAGTAGAATTTTAAAAAATAGAACTATGAATCAAGAGATTCAATATATATATATATTTTAAAGATTTTATTTATTTATTTATTTGACAGAGAGAGAGAGAGAGAGAGAGAGATAACAAGTCGGCAGAGAGGCAGGCAGAGAGAAAGGGGGAAGCAGGCTTCCCGCTGAGCAGAGAGCTTGATGTGGAACTCGTTTCCAGGACCCTGAGATCATGATCCAAGCCGAAGGCAGAGGCTTAACCCACTGAGCCACCCAGGTGCCCTGGGGTTCAATATTTTTAAAAATGATCTTTTTAAACCTATTTCTAACCTCCCAGTTTTTAAAAGTTTACTACCATGTAACTGCCCCATAAGAAGGACAATTTCCAAATTACAACATAAATGGCAAATGTCAAGGTTTGGAGGCAAGTCAGACAAGCTCTCCCAGCATCACTGTGCCCATTTCAGAGCACTGCACATGGAAGTACCAAGAGTGTGCCTTAGAAAGCAAACCCAAGGCCAGGAGGCTGCAGTGTAGAGCGCAGGTTAAGGGTTTAGGGTTGCAAATAAGACTGTTGGGGAGGCAGACAGCTGGTGTCAAATATCTGCTCACCCTTTACCAGCTGAAGGCCTTGGGCAGTTTATGGAACTGCTCCCGGACCGAGTCTGACAGTATTTCCGAGGTTGTCGGGAGACTAAAAGAGATACAGCAGGGGAAGCTCTTAGCATAGGTTTTGGCAAGTTATAAACACTCAATAAATGCTAACTATTGTACAGAGAAGGGGTCTTTCTGTCTAACCACCAGATGACATTTCCTTCCTTCTGGGCTTGCAGATTCATTGCAGGGGACTATCAAGCTATCTGCTATCTCACAGCAGAGGACTGCTTTCATGTTTCAGTTTTATGAGTTTCCTGGTTATCTGAGTGCTAGGAAATCCTTCATTTGACCAATGTGCCAAACCCATTTCCCTGCTAACAAACAAATGACAAGGGTGTTCTCCTCCAAAATAAAACATAAGCTTGAGAACGAAGGCATTTCCACAAAGAATAATGAGCACATCGAGCCCATATTTTCTCCCCAGTCCAGGTGGCCTTCAAGGCAGGTGACAGCAGGGGCCATGATGGTATTAACTTCATAAGAGTAGATAAGTCAGCGGGAGCTACTCAATCACTTGACAGAAGTCAATTCAGAAGGCATCTGAAATGCCTGGCTTTAAAGATAATCATGTTAGGAATCAAAAAGGGGTCTCATGTTTGAGTCATGCCTTTCAAATGTAACAAATCATTATACCTGTCAAGATTTATGGACAGATGTATTTATGTTGACACTGGACCACTAATACTTTGACAAATGAGGGGCCTTGACATATACAGCAGATACGTCTGTTTCCCGATTCAAAAAAAAAAAAAAAAATGGGATGAAGTAGTGAATCATGACAAGCTGGCGATGTGGGCAGGCATGGCTCTGGGCAGGCTCCTACCGTCCAAGCCCCATCACTGCCCATTGCCCACTGCAGCAAGGCCAAACTGTTCAGCACAAAGGGCCTCTCTCACCAACGACTAAGACTGGAAATGGCTGATCTGAAAGTCTAAGAAAGAATGAACTCCCCTGGAGGTTACCCACTCCCAGAAATGAACCTGACTCCTTAGCCTTAAAGCGTTTGTGGCCCTTTGTGAAGGAAGTGAGCATTTGATTAGCAGCTGGGAATCTGAATGTGGCGATATTGCAATGGCCTTCTATTCTAAGTTTATTAAGGAGGCTAATTCTTATCAGTGAATTAAAGTCAAGGCTTGATTCATAACCAGACACTTGGGAGAAATTTGCTGTGGAAAGAAAAAAAAGTCTCTAAAGAGACAATTAGATTTATGATGTATCATCAGAATTTGATAAACTTGCCATGGTCAAAAGGGACCTTAGATGGGATTTGTTAATGTAACAGGATCTATGGCATTAATGACTTTTGCAGATGGAATATTATTTCTACCTGCTTGTTTTTGGATAAGATCCCCTGATTTTTTTTTTTTTTTTTTAACCAACTCATAGTTCTTGCTTTAGGTAAGTCCAATCCATAGTAATTTCGTTCTTGGATTCAAAGAAGGAATTTCTTTATTATAGGACAACTCAGTGTGCACCAAGGTTTTTGCCTGGAGGAAACAGAGCCTGGAATGATGACAATGAGCTTCTTTATAGAGACAGAGATTGGGTATGGGTGTTATGGCAGAGAGGGAGAACTTGGCCCCACAGACTTCCAAGATAGCTTGGGTGGAAAACAAGGGTTCCATCAATGTATCTCTTTGTTTGGGCACACACATACTCTCCCCTTCTGAATTTAGTTGTGACTATGGAAAACAGAACAGTAAGAGGAGTTCTGCAGGCTACAGAAAACAACTACCTTAGTGTTCACTCATTCATTCAACAAATACACATGAACAAGTACTGTGCTCCAGACAAGACGCTAAGGCCCGGAGAAGCCCCAGTAGAATATATAGCAGGTAGCCTGCCTGCTCTCAGGAGCTTGCAGTCAAGGTGTGGGTGATGTGAAGGGAAGGACCATCAAATAATGAACACACAGGCAAAGAAAAAGATAAATGCAGTGTGAGTAAAAGCTGTAAAGAGGGTAAAGATTGTGGAGGTAGAGAACAGTATGGAGGGGGAACTCCTTTAGGTAGGAAGAGTAAGGTACTTTTGTAAGATGATGAAGCATATCAGGAGAAGGCAGAATGGAGCAGCTCTGCCAAAGTCTGGTGTGCCAGATCGTGGGACCAGCGGGTACAAAGGCTCTGAAATTGGCAAACACTTGGCTTGTTGGAGGAAAAGAAAGGAAGCTGAGATGACAGAGGAGGAGTAAGTAAGGGCCAAGAGTAGAGAGGATCCACTGAAGGGGTTGGCACTTAGGAGTGGGATCATCTGATTTCAATGGGGGGGAAATATATATATTCTGATTGCTCTCCCAGTGATTGCCTGGAGAGAGGTAAGAATGAGTGTAGGAAAATTTGGTGACTACCTGGTAATTAGGCAAGGTGATGGAGCTTGGACCAGATGGACACCACACAGATGGAGAGAAGTGCATGGATTGGGGATTTATTTTGGAGTCAAAGGACTATAACTCCATAGTTTCTTGGAAGGTTGCAATTCTTTTTCTAGTAAGCACCTAAGATTTATATGGAGATTAATGAAACGGTACCCACACAGTGCTTTGAATTCCTCGGAGGGAAGCAAGGCATTATTTTCTTTACTCATATTATAAATTTATTAACTTTTAGCTCCTATACCAATGTAGGTATTTCACTAACAACTGGGGTCTCATTTAGCTCACCAGGTGCCCATGTGAAACAAAGGTTATATTATTATTGAAGTTATTATTAGAAAAACATAATAGCTTATGTTGAATACCACTAACAAAACTTAATTTTGTGTAACTCTGGCAAGCAGCTTTAGTTATGGGCATGGGCGAGCGAACTGGGTGATCATGTTTCTGATGTTCAATGTTCGCTTCTCCTGCCGGCTTTAAGGGTATTTGGGATCCTGAGTGATTCCAGCCCAGTTCATTTGGAATGAGAGCTTTGCACAGTGGTCAAACCAAAAATTTCTCCAGAATTTAAAATTAATCTCTTGAGGAAGTGAGGGACAGCATGTTGATAAGGCAAAAGAAAAACCCAAATTAACTAGTCCTCAAGAAGCAATTAAACCCAGGAAATTTGGTTATAGGAGGAGGGCAATTTTAGAACAGGCTTACGATTACATTTAACAAAATGCAATAAATGTAGGAAGAATATGCAGTCATATATTTTTCATTGTTTGGATGTGGATAAAATCAGAGTTAATATATTACCTGAGAGCATTCGAATCCTCTACCTCCTGAAGCCCTCGTCCTCCCAAACTGGACTGTACCACACACAAATTTCATAGCTAGTTGCAAGCACTATCACTTAATGTTTGTTTTTTAAAAACAGGAGAGCCTGCCAACCAAATAATACGTCCTCAGTGAGGCGAGGATGTGTAGAAATACTGGTTAGTATCCATGTTGACCAGGGTAAAAAATATTCTTTAACACAGACTTGGCAGAGAGAGATCACAAGTAGGCAGAGAGGCAGGCAGAGAGAGAGAGAAGGGGAAGCAGGCTCCCTGCTGAGCAGAGAGCCCGATGCAGGGCTCGATCCCAGGATCCTGGGATCATGACCTGAGCTGAAGGCAGAGGCTTAACCCACTGAGCCACCCAGGCACCCCTTCTTCTTCTTTGCTTGATTTTATTTGAGGTGACAATGCTCTTGGGAACCCTCCCCCACTCAGCTTCCCAGCTTCCCTTGCAGCTAGGTTTGGCTCTGACAGTTTTGGCTAAACAGCTGTGAGTGGAAATCTGCTGGGTAGCGATTCCCGAAAGGTACTGTCTTCCTAATTTTTAGAAAGCCAGATTTGACTGCCATGTCTTTGTAAACATCTGAACCAAATACCCTTGATCTTCTTTTTCTCCTTTGTGCCAGTAACCTGGATGTGAGTCCTGGAGGAGGAGCAGACATATTGACAACAGGAGGCAACGAGCGTGAGGACAAATGTTAACTCTCTAAAGAGGGCGTGGAAGTTAGAAAAAGCCTGGGCCTGGCCTGCCTTGTTGAGCTGCAGTGACCGTCCTGGTTCCAGATTTGCTAATACAATTCCAAGCCACACTTGGCATAGTTCTCTGTTACTTTCACACTACCCTGAAGCAGGATCACGCATGGAATTCCCCGTGGGTCTATATGTGTAGAAATAAACACACACAAACACATACACCATCCCCACCTGGGCTCTATCTCTAAACATACCGATTCGGAAGATCTGAGATGGAACCCTAAGCATCTGTCTTCAAAACAAACAAACAAACAAACAATAAAAAGCCAAAGCTCTGTAGGTGAGATTGAAACCCTCTCTTCAGACAACTTCCAGGAAACTTGGATCTAACTCTTCATGCTGTACATACCCATCCATCTCTGTCTCTGAAAATACTGCCCTCCAGAAAAGTCCTATCATTTAAGGCTTCCTAAACTTCTCAGTCATATTTGGAATGTTAGTGGCAAGAACTTTTTCTTCCATTGCCCCAAGAATGAAACAGGGTTTATTGTTATACCCAGAGCCTTTTTTATTTTAGCCATTTGAGAAGAACACAAATGAGAGCAAGCAGGAGTTCAGTCGTGGCTAGCCAGTCCAGAGCATTGTCAATGGGAAAGCTTCAAGAGTGTGCCTAGTAAGGAGTTACAATTATTGCATCCCTTAAGTAATTAAGATATTTCAAGGTGGCTAAGTACTGGCTGTCCCTGGAAGGATTAGCATAGGGCCATGGGGGCATCCAATCCAGTAGGGGTGCTCTGGGACATCAGAGTGGAACTCTTCCTAAAAGTAGGTGTTAGGTGCATGTATATTTGCTCTCCATATCCTAGGGCATTAGAGATATGCTTGTATATAATCATTCATTAACAACATTGAGTAATTCAGGCAAAGGATACTGGGCCTTTTCTTTGATCAAAGAATATAGAAACACAGCAAAACAACAGCCAAACAAAGTGTTCCACACAAATTTTCCCTTACAGTGAATGATTCCAGTTACCAGTTTTCTTTTCTACCGCCTTAGTGCACAAATATTCATGATGAACGGAATCTTCTATAATAAAATACAAACCCTGGCTACATAAGATAACTCATCTCTAAAGTAAGGAGTGTTTTATTTAGAGTAGTAAGGGAATAATGACTTTCCATTGACACTCAACTTATGGAAGAGAGGCAGGTCATGGAAGGTTGGACATCTATCTTGTTTTATTTCAAAACAAATGCTCTTTTTATCTTCCCCTCTTGGACCACATGTTCCAATGATCTGCCCTGCAGCGGAGAGATGCAAAAGTGGACAGATTCCCACAGAGCAGGTGAACTCACAATGGTATAATTTTAAAAGCTACTTACTTCCTATCCAACCTTATACCCTCCTCAGAGTTCGGAGCTGAGTTAGACATTTGCAGACATGCCTTTCCTTCCTTCCTGCAAACACTGGAGGCTGAAGCAAGGCAGTGCCAGGGAGCAAGTGTGTGAGGGCTGTGCTACCCCCATGGAGAGTCCACAGCTGACGATGCTAATTGATTACGAAACTCTTTCCTATTGAGTCAAACAGTGGACTCAGAATCTACCCCACGACACTGCCAACAGTCTCTACCACTGCTGGAGATGACAAACCCCATGGACCTATTTACCACACGGCTGAAAGTTGAAGACCAATTTCCCACGTGAGTGGGGAGTAACGAATTTCCCAGCCACACACTCAGGCTTCTCCTTTGTGCCGCTCCACCTGGTGATGTCAGCCAACTGGCTAGTAGGATACTGAGATGTTAGAGACCACCTTACTGAATGAGGTGACTTCCTCCTAACTTCCTTAAAACACCCAGGACAATCATTCTCAAAATCAGCATGCATTAGAAGGACTTGTGGCACCACCCCCTCACCCCCATAGAGTCAGGTGGCCTAAGGTAGGACCCCGGTCTTCCATAGTTGACACTTGCAAAACACTTTTCAAAAACCATCTCTGGATTGTTCTTCTTCCTCTTTGGAGAGAGAGAGAGAGTCAGTTTTGGTGACTCTGGGGACTCAAAGGGGTATCCCATAAAAGGTGAAGTACATATCTCTTCTAGTCCTCACTGTTCCTACCTGTTATGTTCAGACCTAAAAGTTCACACCAGACACAAAGATTTGTCCTAATTCTTCCACCAATGTACTCACTGATTCACCTCAAAAACAGAAAATTGCTGACACATAGATTCTCAAACCCATGTTGAATGTACAGACGCACGAGTCCAATTTTACTTCAAGAAAAGCTTTTAGATGGGGCGCCTGGGTGGCTCAGTGGGTTAAAGCCTCTGCCTTTGGCTCAGGTCATGATCTCAGGGTCCTGGAATCGAGCCCTGCATTGGGCTGTTCGCTTCTTCCTCTCTCTCTCTGCCTGCCTCTCTGCATACTTGTGATCTCTGTCTGGCAAATAAATAAATAATATATTTAAGAAGGAGTTCTTAGAGGTCCCCTGAGATATATTTGATAATTTTTAGAAGTCTTTGCCCTACATCACTTCTTTAAATACTTTTGCAGGAACAAAATCATAACAGTTGTCTCAGAAGCTCACCCCAAAGTTAATGCTGTCAGTTGCAATGTGCCTGGAGTGACTCGATCAAGGAGCATTTCTGCTGCCTGGATACCTGTTCTGGATAACTGAGGAGAGTGTGGCTGTCAGCTGGCCCCAGAGCGAAGCAGTGGCTGACAACGTCCTTTGTTGCACAAGCTGCCCACTATGCATAAAAGAACAAAGCTTGGAGCAGATACTGGCATGAGAGTTGTCCAGTTGAAAAACTGTCTCCATGTCAAATTTAAAATAGGACTTTATAAAACAGATCACACTTGTTCTGTGACACTCATTCACTTGTCTCGGCATCACTCAAGGTCAATGGTGCCAGCTGCTTTTTACATAAGGAAGGCATTGGCTGTTTTATGTCTTTGTAAACTCAAATGCCATATTCTCAGCAAGAGCTCATGCCACACAACTGTAGGACGTCACCTGACACACCTCTGAATGAGACGTAAGCCATCCGCTACCACAGGGCCACCTGTCCTCCAGGGACAAGAGAGCTTTCCAGATTCATGGGGAGTGGACTTCCAAATAATGGCCGGCTAAAACTGATTCGGCTTTCATCTCAATTCAGTTCCAGCACATTCTTACTGTGCACCTGCCATTTGCCAGGCTTCTTATAGGGACCTGGGGATATGGTGGCAATTCAGCCAAATGGGGTCGGGCCTCACAGAAATTTTAATCAGGTGCAGGAGTTCTCACCCCTTCTATGCCATCGAGCCCTTTCGAGGGTTAGTGATGCCTATGAACCTCTTCTTATGATATTAGTTTTAAATACATTAAATACATAGGGTTATAAAGAAAACCAGTGATAATGAAACTGTCTAAATAATTTAAAAATTTTGATATAATAATATATGTGTTTCTTTATTAATGTATTAAATAAATTCTTGAGGCATGTCTTATGACTACCATAATAGTGATGAGCATAAATATTTTAAGAGATCAGTAATAACTGTAATGTGTTATGAAATATCTATGCTCTACTGTTGACAAAGTCGGAATTGCTGCTACTACTGTGTTTTGTTGCCTCCATTCACAAAGGAAGGAAATGATGAATTTCAGTTTGAGGTTAGAGGAAAAAAGATGTCATTTTTTTTCCCTCCCACAATTAAGTTTGAAAAATACCCTCCCCCACCTCCAAATTTCTATTTATGGACCACCTGGAGGTTAGTCAAGTCAGGTAGAAAACACCTGGAAGTGGAAGAGGCTATGAATATGGTTCCTCATCCACACCATATCTATATCTATATATCCATAGAGAAGTAAAATATAATGCATGGCAGGTATTGTGATAGAAGAGTACAGATTCCCCTGTGTTACTGTAGCCATGGGTGGAGGAAGGCTAGGACATTTGGAAGAAGTAAAAGGTAGGTTGGGACATAAAAGTAAAGTAAAGCCCGTGAGAAGTATTTAAGGAGAGGGAAGTCAGTACTATTTCAGACAAAAGAAATCACACGTACAAACTCCATTAAGTAAAACAGATCATGCATGGAAGGGATAAGGAAAGTTTCAGGGGCTGGACAATGGAATGGTGAGTTGTCTGTGCTCGGGAAGGGCTAAGCGTAAAGAGTGGTGAAGATGTTAGATCACGAGGGGAGGCACTTCATGCTAAGGAACTGACCTTCATCCTTAAGAGCGGTGAGAAGCCATGGTGGGTTTTCAAGAAATATGTCAATTTAGAAGATCACTTTGACTACCATGTGGAAAGCAGCTCATGTGGGGTAAACAGAAAGAGGCAGAGAGACTCCTGGAAGGCTGCCGGGCTAATTTGGCCACTGATTTGATATGGGAGTGAGCAGAACTCTGGATGTCTGATGATGCCTTTACTGAAATTGTGATTGCAGAAAGAGATGTGAATTGAGGGCAAGGGAGAAATACTGAATGCAATTTTGAGTGCAGTAAATTTCGTATGCTTGTGAAAAACTCAAGTGGCCGTAACCAGAATGCACTTTTATATCTGCATGGAATCTGATGCACAGAAATAAAATACGGGCTGGAGATGGAAATTAAACTAATCTTTTTCTTGTTGGATACCAAACCAAAGATTCTAAAATTGGCAAAAAACTATATTGAATCACATATTATGTAATTATTTCTAAATACCATTTAATGCTATGCACCAGACATAATATATAATTTGGATGTATTTTCTCTGTCTTTGAAGAATTATACGATTGTGCTAACTTCGCAGACAGGAAAACCAATACTAAGAGAGGCTAAGTAATCTGTAGATCAACAGTGAGTAAGAGACAGAACCAGACTTTAAACCAGGTCATGAGATGCTCAAACCCATGATCCCAAATAGTGTGTTCTAGGGATTCCCTAACTACCTCCCATGAGAAAAAAACAACAACATTCCCTTAATAGAAAAGACAATAGAAATATCAGACTTTCTCTTTCTCTCTCCCTAAGAAGTGAACCAATTTCTACAAAATTTTCTGCACATTTTCATTTGAGGTCTCAGTTTATACCTAGTAAAATCTTATTTAATTATTTTATATTTATAAGGATTTTTATTTATTCATTTGACAGAGAGAGAGAGAGGGAGGGAGCACAAGCAGGGGGAGAATGGCAGTTGGAAGAAGAAGCAGACTCTCCTGAGCAGGGCACCTGATGCCGGACTTGATCCCAGGACCCTGGGATTATGACGCTTCACTGACTGAGCCACCTAGGTGCCCTCTAGTAAAATCTTTTCATCCATTTCATTCATTTGTGTCATATGTACTCAGTGTCTATTTATCAAATGAATGGAAATCCCAGCTTCACCTGAGTTGAGTTCATTAAGGAAGAAGAACATACACGAACATTTTCTGAATTAGGGAGAATTATGTTCGTGATAAGAGACACAACCCAACAAAGTTGATTTGGATTAGTTCAAGGGGGAAAACAAGGATTATTTCCTGAATAATGGGAAAATTATCTTCTCTTCAGGATGGCTAGATCCCGGTCGTGTTCAAATGATGTCACTAGATTTGGTCTCCCCTGGTCCTTCCTGGGATAAGCTTTCCACAAGACTCTGTCCAGTAGCTCCAGGTTGACATCCTCTTGGATTCATTTCCAGGAAAAAGAGCTTCTTTATTCCAGTCATTCCAATATGATTCTTTGAATTGCCTCTCTTTGGTCTGGCTGGGATCACACGCTCAGTCTGAGCCAATCTCTGTGGCCAAGACGAAAGACTCTGATGTCTGGCCTGGTCTGAGTCATGGGTCCACCCTCCAAATGTGGGCGAGGATGAGGGTCCTCCCAAAACCATATGCACTAAGGGGATTAGAGGGGGTGGGACCTCCCCTAAAATGCAGCCTCTGCTAATAGTAAAGGGAGGAATATGTGCTGGGCAGGCAAAAACAACAGATGTCCATTACATTTGGCCACAGCAAAATAAGATTCTGGTTTGTCACAAAGAATGCAGTTTTCATATAAATATCTTTGTGTCTAGAGATAAGAATATTTCGACAACAGTAAGTTCCATAGTTAACTCTTCAATCACCAGGTGCTATTTCATGGGCTGCTTTGGGGTTCTAACTAGAATCGAGGAACATAACCAAGATGTAAAACTTTAAGGGCACCTAACTACAAAAAATGAAAACAACCATAAGCAATGTTATCTGGCCTCCTGTCAGGAATTTCTAGAGCTATATTCTCTGTGATTTAACAGAAAAAAAAAAATCCCTGACACCAGTGTAACTTCTGTGTGAAGAATAAGTGACTAATCTTAGAGCAGAATAAGAAAATTTGCCCTCATTACCTAAACTCTATTTGGTTCCTGATTTTGGCTAGTGTATGTTATCACTGTGAGGGAAACCTATACTGGATTTAGGCTAATGATTCCCCATTCTTTAGGTGGAGCAACTTTTACTTTTTGATGTATCCTCATAGACATCAATGACATACACAATTATGTAAATGTAACATTTAACAAAATAAGAACAAAATTCCATCCGTTAGAGATGAACTATAGCATTCTCAAGATGTGTGACAGTGTTAGTTTTGTTTAGAAGTAAAAGCAAAAGGAGTAACTAGCTCCCTAATAGAGCTCATTAAGCAAATACGTCATCGTCATTAACACTGTATTCTGTGGTGCCAATATTGGGATGCCCTGGGATGACAGATGTCTAGACGTTTCTTAAAGAATAAGTTCATATCACAACAAAGCAGAGCAAAATTAGACTAAGGCTTTTCTTTTCTCCCTCTCCCTTTTTGTTCTTGGCACCTAAAGAGAGATTCATTAAAGAAGGAACAATAGGAAATTGTTCCAGGAAACTAATCTTCCTAAATATTTCAAGATCAAGAGAGGGAATATTAGTAGGACATAACTAACACTCATTGAGTACCTACTATGTGCATGGAATTTGGCAATTAAGAAAAAAACCTTTTTATTTTGAAATAATTTTAGATTTACGAAAGAGTTGCAAAGAAAGGTTACAGAACTCCTGTGTGTTCTTTAGCTACATAGAATATTTATTATAATTAAGAAAGTTTGGAACAATACTGCTAGTGAATGTACAAATTTCATTTGGATTTTACCAGGGGTTTTTCTTTCTTTTTTTTTCTTTTCTTTCTTTCTTTCTTTTTCCTTTTTCTGTTTCAGGATCTAATCAAGGATTCTGCATTGCATTTAGTACAATTCTTTTTAATACTTACATATATGTCCTTTGGTCTATGTGACTTTCATACAAATGAAACAACAGTTACTAAGAACTTATTAAGATTCCTGGTGGCAAAATCTCTGACATCAAATGCCGTAATTTTCTCATCCCTATACTGCACTTTGCTTATGAATTCATAAGTTTAGAAATTGATATTGAGGATATTTTTTGCCTAAATATCATTGCCAATTAAAGCATTTAAAATTTGTACTTTAAAAAACTCCCCCCTCTATAAAGTGTGATAGAGACATTTTCACAACCCGTGTTGATCTAAAACTAGTTGGTTATGGAGATCAATATAAGATTGTAAGAAAGCTACCAGCATTTGATTAATTCAAAAAACAGACATTTCCGTTCAAGATTCTGAACAAAGAAACAAGAAGTGGTTGAACATATCCTGCAGTCACTTGTAGCCTCACGTCCCTTCCTGCTTTTCAATGTACCACCATGTTGAGTGGGGGAGGTCAAATGACCTGTTCCCTTTTGCACATATTCTTGGTGAAAGGGCCATTTCATGGGATGCTCCCACACTGCAAGCAAGAGAGGAATCCCCTCCACCTTCTTCCTACCTGGAGAGAGCCTAGGTGGAGGTACGAGACCTAAGCTTAACCAGTTGCAAATGGTTTCCCAGAACTTTGGATCCCTAGCAGATAACATGACAATGAAAAGACTGATCAGAAGTCCCCGGCCAGCCCACTGTGGCCATTTCTACTTTTTTTTTTTTTTTTAAATATTTTATCCATTTATCTGACAGACAGAGATCACAAGCAGGCAGAGAGGCAGGCAGAGAGAGAGAGCAGGAAGCAGGCTCCCCGCCGAGCGGAGAGCCCGACTCGGGGCTCGATCCCAGGACCCTGGGATCATGACCCGAGCCGAAGGCAGAGGCTTTAACCCACTGAGCCACCCAGGTGCCCCCGGCCATTTCTATTTTTAAACCCTGGTTCCTGCTGCCTAGGCTTCTGTTCTCGTCCATTTCTAAGCCAAGTTCTCTAAATGCCCATTGATTCTGTGGGTCTGCACCTCAAATTTCCTTCCCAAAGACTCCCTTTTATTTCCATGAACAGAATGGATTTCTGTTGTTTGTAACCATGTGCTGTAAGAGAAACACACAAAATCTCTGGTCTAAGCATGGAGAATTGCATACATGTTTATTAGGCTTTGGAGGCCATCAAAATGCTTACTTACCCAATTGTTCCTTTGTTGAAAACTGGATGTTGGCTTCTACCTTTGGGGGCCTGGAATGCAGTGCTGCCTGTTCATTTGGTCAGAATCCTCACACTGAGTTCTTGCTGTTTGAATTTTTCCCCAGGTGACATTCTCTATCCAGGCAGGGCCTTGGCCACCAGTGTCTAGCATTACGTTGGACACACAGCAGGCTCTCATGAGATGGAAGGGAAAGAAATGCATGATTACCAGAAACATTTCTCCCAGTAAACACACACCATTTATCCTCGAGAAGGCACATTTTTACCTTTGGGATAGTTATTTCAACTTCTAGTGAAGAGCCACCATCTGTGTCCACATTAGCAAAAGCAGATGCTTGTTCACCAAATATTGAAGGAGACCCCTTTAAAGGTGCCAGAAACACTGTCGTCATGTCAATTGGAAAGTATTTACCAATTTTTACTTCACCAGATAGGCCCATATTATTAGTTAGCATAAGGTCCTTTAGAAAGAAACCACTTCCATATGCCGTGTGGAATCTTGTGACGGATCATTACAGCTCTTAAGGGAGACACTATTTTTCTCTAGAGTTCAAATGTATTTGGAATCATGGACTTAACACGTGGGGGCAAAGTTATAGCCCACCAAAGCCATAACAACACTGTTTAGCAAATGAGGGTGATGTTTACAACAGGACTGAATGTGACAGCTTTCACAGCATTATGTACATTTCTAGGCCTATACATGCAGAACACTGACAGCATGTCAGTTATAATTTTTGTAATAATGTGGACATAATTTATTAGAATTCGAATATGGAATAAACTAAGCACATGCTTGCGTCCAAAGTACTAATTTGTCTATTGCTGACAGTTCTGTATGTGTTTTAAGGAGAAATAAAGACATTATAATGGAATAAACGTTCTTCCCCTTGCTAACCATGCCCTCTCAGGGTTAACAGCGAGCAAATGGAATAATGCGGAATCCTTGCAAAAGTAACCACAAATAAGACAACCATGGGGGAGAGGTGGGTTTCAGCTTTCCTGGTTGCCTGCCATAGAGGTTTGCTCATATGTGATTGATTGCCCTGGTGAGTAATACCAGTTGGCAGACATTAGTAACACTTTGTCTTACTTTTGGTACAGTTGTTAGCTTTTCTATGTTTAGCATGTTTTCATATTTTAATAAGAATTCTGAAGCTGTGTGTGTGTGTGTGTGTGTGTGTGTGTGTAGTTAGCATTAGCCTGAAACTTGACACTTTTGATTCTGGGGTAATTTATAGCTTCATCTGTATTTGACATAACTACAAGATGCTTTCAACATATGGAATTATGCTTGTAAAATTTAACCTTATTACATTCCTATTCCAGCCCCTGTGCATTTTTTTTTAAATACACATTTACTCTGCATTTTAAACATTTCGATCCTATATTGTTAGTGGGGTTGGCATAGTTTTGCAGAAGGCGCAGAGGATGGGAGAAAACCAGGGGACACGTGGAGTTGGTTTTTTTTTTTTTTTTTTTTTGTGACAATTGACCAGGAGGCTCCATTTCATTTAGGAACCAAGATGGATGAGGTACCAGCCTGAAATCCTTTGTGATTTGGCCAACAACATGAGTACCAGGAATGTTTTTACCCCTGTACTAAAGTATCCGATGAGGTGTTGGAAACATGTGGGCTTGTCCAGTATTCTGTGTGGTGCACTTGCTCCCTTCTGGGAGTTGGAACACATCCACCAGGCGAACCATGTGAAAGGCATGAGCCTTCAACAATGGTGTGATGGAAATTTAAATAGGCGAGGACCCGCGCCAAGTTTGCAGAGCATTGTTTTAGGCTGACTTTAGCTCAAGCCAATGAGTGGCTTGGCTTGCGTACTTCAAGAGAAGTTGAAAATGGCTTAGGGTTGTCTTGGAAGTCCCGGGAGTTGCTAGATATTTAATAAAGCACCCCCATCTTCATCAGGAGTTATTTCTAAGGACCGGCTCAATCTAGGAAACGGCACAAAATACCTTCGAGAGAGAAGGCTCGGGATGGTTTTAATTCACAATGACAAACTACAACTAAAATTAAGTGGATGATAATCCATTCTGTATTTGCTTATTTCAGTTTATTGCAGCAGAGAAGTGCATTTTAAATGCTTTATTATGTTCTTTCTATGGAGTTCAGTTAACATCGCCTGGGGCCCCTGAGCAAGGGAAACTTAGAGGTTTTTCTTAAACAAAAGAGAGGAGAGCTTGCTCCTGAAGCAGGTTTCCCAAGGTCAGGGCCACTTCTAATTACAATTCTAATGAAACGTAAGGAGATCTTCCCAGGAGATCATTACTTGGTAATTTTTCAACAATAGCTATACCATCTTCTTCCCTATTTGGAAAATACAGAAAAATGGCCCATCAGCGTCCCCACCATAGATGTCATTTTCATACTCAGTATTTCTGAATCCTTGATTAGTTCTCTGACAAGCAGCACATTTATATACAGTATGAAATATGAGCGTTATCTGTGCCTCGGTCTTAATTTAAAATTTGCATTATACAGTATTTATGTGGACCCTCTCTGCAACCTTTCAAGTACTCAAACAAATGATTCTCCATTAAAAGAGTTTATCTTGAAATATCTGTCTGAGCATTGTAAATAGCAAGTTATGTATCACGCGTTTATTTAGACAAGTGAAATACAACATCAAAAGCTAGCGCTGAAAAACTAGGCCAATATGGGCATTAAAAATATAGCATCATATATCTTGGGCAAGAAAGTTCTCCAGATCCCATGTGCGATGATGGGGAATATTTAGACTCTCTAGCAAAGATTACATGTTTCTTGATTCATCTCACAGAGCAAGTCTACTTCATTTGCAAAGTGATAACCTATTACCATAACTAAACCGCCTATTGCATGGAGGCTCAGAAATAAAATAAAAAGATTAGCCAGTTATCTTATTTACATATATTGAATTGCAGTAATACAGCCCGATCTCTGCCTCTCATTTGATTCTAATTAAAGCGTAGCAGAGAAACTGCAATCCACACAAGAGCTTATTTTAATAGTCAGAGCTGGCAAAGTCCCAATATCACAATGTAGCAATTAACAGCACGGCTGTATTTGCTATTCATGGTTTGATGTAAAAACTTGTTTATTAAGATGGGCTGGAGGCGCTGGTGTGCAATAGACCTGCATGTAATTAGATTCCAATTATTTGTCTGTTTCTGATATTGTAAACTGGCACTTAGCACATCAGTTAAATTGACACACGGCGCTGCATGGTTTACTCGGTAATTAAAACATGTTCTGTTAATTAGATGATGACCACTTTATTTCAGGGCTCTTGTGTTTGGGTTTTCTAGTGTGCTCTGTTTGTATCATGAGCCACCAGACGCTCCTCTAATGAGTCCTTGTTTTGTTTCAATTACCACCTGCTGTTCAAAAGCAAAGCTTGTTTTAACTAAACAAAATTAATGCTTGTCTCTTCCTTTGTAAGAACTTAAACGTTAGACAAATTAATACGCTTATTATCGAAGTGCTAAGCTCTGGTTTTAAAGACTGCTAAGGCAATTAGAAGAAAGTTATAAAATGTTGTAGAGTGCGGCATAAATATTGTTTAGCGTATTAAGAGGCATTACAAACAATGAAATATTTGTTGGAGTTGAAAGGGAGCATAGAGACTTAGCCTCCCCACTCCCAAATTAAATTAGCTCTTGCAATTTGCAGAGGGATCCAGACACTAATGATACCAGGGACTTTCTAAGAGAAGGAATTGAATGAAGTTAGACATGAAGGTATGTGGCATGACTATAAATAAATTCATGAATGGTCATGGATCATCCTGGATGGTTTTCAAAATTACGTGTTTGCTACATGTTCTCTTACATGATACATGTTGTTTCCATGCTAAAGAACTGAAGCAGAGGTTTCTTAGAACTTTCACTGCAAAGCCTAGCAGGAAAGCTTCTGCATTTTCTGGGGGGTATAGGCTTGTCCTATAAACTAATACTTCCCTATCAGGGATGGTCTCATGCAACCAGCACAGCACAGCACAGCACAGTTCATCTTTACAACACCTCCATCCGTCTCAACAGCAGCTCATTGCACACCATGACGTGTTGGCCGCCACGCCCATCTAGAGTTGGGCACTGAGTTAGTACAAGAGTCAGGAGCAAAGGATGAGTTCTTATTTGCCACGATATCTTCCTCACTGGATTTGGAGGACTCATTAATGAGGTTAACGAAATGGTGTCAGGCAAGCAAGCCACCGGTGGACGTTTGAGAAAGCACTCTAAATAAAGTCAGACCTTTCCGAACGGCATACAAACCCACCAGCTCATTTCTCTCCATGGGGACCAAACCAGCCAAGTCAAAAGCTAGGGGGTTGTCCTGTATAAGACAGACCAGCTTGAGGTAACTCCAGGGTTGTTCCGATGTGCTTTTTTGTAAGTGGCAATTCAGCGTTATTCAGAGTTCATGTCACGTGTTTTACATTTAACTACCTGTCGTCTTTAGGAAAATGCCCAAACAGATCTGGAGTGGTATACTCATAATGTATTTTCTTAGAAAGGCATTTTAATTCCAAGGCGAATCCTGTTATCCTGTTGGGAAAAAAATCAGTTTTATTCTTACAGGTGTATTCTAGAATTTGGGATTTCATTGACACCAGACCTTCAACAACAGCAACGGCAGAGCACGGAAGGCGGACCTGAGATTACGGATGTCAGCCAACCCCCGAGACCATGGTTCATCAGTAAAGGTGATACACTTGTATACAAAAACTAAATGCTGCACTTCCTTCTGGAACATTAATTGAAAAAAAAAAAATTCACAGTAGCTGATTTCTATACCTTAGGGTACATTTTCAAAGCAATGGGCGGCAAGCGAGCTGCTAGACTTCTATTGATATTAATGGCAGTCGCAAAGCTAAATCACCAAGCACCACTTGGCAAACTTACTCCTTAATGCTGCAGTTGCTTTAAATTAATATTTTACAAAGACCTAAAGTAATTAGACTGTGTCTAACTAAATGCCCCATTTACTCATTAGATAATTCAAAATGCATCTTTTGCTGCAGGCCCACTGGGGCACATTAAGTACTCTAAAACGTATAAATGACTTCGGTGGGACCTTTTTAAAAATACTGGTGGAGGGGCAGGGCACAGTTTCCAGTTTCCTCACCAGTGACCAACTAATACTGGCTCTCGAGGGTACACATTGTTGGGACTCAAGGGGCATGATCTGATCATGGCCATCCACATCCGGGAACCAATGAGTCATTTTTCAACCATGACTCCGTGTATAAATTTCAGATGTAAACCCTAATTTCTATCTTTGTGGTAGACGTTTGCCGTTTTTGGCCTTCCAGGCTCTACTCCCTTTTGTCTAATTTTCCATTTACATCCTCCTCCTTGCCCATTTACACCTGGGGAAGCTGATTTCACTCCCAGTCCTGAATGAAAAGGCCAGTGTGAGCCCACCCCTCCTGGCTGTAGTGATTGGCTTACAAATGAGCACCTTAACCAGGATGGTTGAATCCCGGAAGCCAAGGATGCTTAATTAATAGTTAAAAGAAGAAGTATTCTCCTTTCTGCTGGATGGGTGCCTGGAAGAAAATAACCCCAATAATTGCTGACAGACAACTTTGACTACATCTTTTCAGCAAAGGGCCAACACAGAGGAAGCAGAGGCAACAGAGGGAACATGGCCAAATCACGTATAACCTTTATCAGGCCATGTCAGTGCTACCCCTAGATTAATGTGAAGCATTATCTCCTCCACTACCTTGACCACCATACTCTATTTTGTTTTGTTTTAGCACTTAAGATAGTTAAGGGTTTTTTTCCCCCCCCCCACTTGGAAGAGGAAGAATCTCTAACCCAACTTTTCACATCATAGCATCATGCTATTTTACCTATTTAGGTCCTAAAGCTGAAGAGAAGAATCTGTTTTAAAGGTACATGGTCCAGGGGTGTCTGGGCGGTTCAGTGGTTAAGCCTCTGCCTTCAGCTCAGGTTATGGTCTCAGAGTCCTGGGATTGAGCCCCACATCAGGCTCTCCTGGTTCCCCGCCTCTCTCTGCCTGCCTCTCTGCCTACTTGTGATTTCTCTCTCTGTGCCAAATAAATAAATAAAATCTATAAAAATTAAAAACAAAACAAAAACAAATTACATGGTCCAGGATGGATTTCAGGAGATTAATTAAATCCATGAACTCATAAGCAACGTTTTCCTTTATGTGCATTTTTCTAGGGAGTCAAAATGATTGTTAAGATGTTCTCCAATTCAAGAAGTTTAAGAACCCCTGCATACTGGAAACAAAAGTCTTGGCAGGTCAGGAGGAATAGGTACAACCAAAATGAAGAAAAAGTTTGTATGAAATCACCCTCTGGTGTCAATTTTGACTCACCTCAAAAATTCAAGGGGTTCTCTGAAGAAACATGCCTAACTGAATGATAGGACTTCTGGTTGTCCTGGGAGATAAAGGAGGCAAATCAAGGCTATAAATGAGTTAATGAGGTGGTGTTTTTTGAAAGTCTTAATGATTGTCCTGCTTCAGAGATTGTTGCTTCAATGTGTGTTTGATCGCAGAGACTATGCTACATATACATTTTTGCACATGTAAGGGCCACTTCAAGGATCTGAACCAATAAACAGATATTTATAGTCCATGTTGCACCTGGAGAAATGTACAGTGACAACTTCAAATGCACTAGGCAAAGGGGCTTGCCTCAAGGCTCTGTACTCAGAGAATAAAACCAGAACCAGATTCAAGAGTTGTCATGCTGTAGACATGGAGGCCAAGTCTATCACATCTTCCCATTTCTTTTCAATGTTCTTCAATATCTCTTTCCTGTGATCTAGATGAAAATAGGTCCCTGCTCCTCAGTGATGATAGTATAAGAAAAAGAGAAGCAAAGCAAAGCTAAACATAAAAAGTAAAATCAATCCTCCCAGACTTATCACTCACTTATACTCTGGAATTCTGCCTAATTATTTTGTCAAAGTGATCCAACTATGAGCTCTAGAGCCAGATTTTGAATTTCAATTCTGGCTCTGCCTATTCCTACCTTGGAAGTGACCTTGGAAATGTGAATTTACATGTCTGTAGCACAGATCATCATCTAAAAAGCAGTAGCAGACTAAATTATAGGAAATAAATTGACATTCATCTATATTTAGAAAAAGAATAATTTTATATGATTCAGACCCATATTTCTCCTGTATTAGTTTCTATCCAGTTTGTGGGTGCTTAAAACAACAAGAATTTATTCTCGCAGTTCTGGAGACTTGAAGTCCAAAATCAAGGCATTTGCAGAGCCATGATCCCTCTGAAGGCTCTAAAGAAGAATCCTTTCTTAGCTCTTCCAGATTCTGGTGGTTGTTGGCAATCACTGGCATTGCTTGGTTTGCAGCGGCTTCACTCCAACTCTGCCTCCATCTTTACATGGTGCTCTGTGTGTGTGTGTGTGTCTGAGTATCCATGTCTCTCCTTATAAGGGACACCAACCTAATCCAGCATGACCCCATCTTAATTTGATTACATCTGCAAAGACCCTATTTCTAAATAAAATCACATTCTAGGTACTGGGGGTTAGGACTTGAACATAACTTGGGGGGGGTGCAACTGAACTCTGGGATGAATAATGAATAACCAAGGCTAAGTTGGGACATTCTTGTGAGACCTAACTAAATGTAACTCTCTTTAAAGAATCCTTCCTCCTGGGACGCCTGGGTGGCTCAGTTGGTTAAGCAGCTGCCTTCGGCTCAGGTCATGATCCCAGTGTCCTGGGATCGAGTCCCACATCAGGCTCCTTGCTCGGCGGGGAGCCTGCTTTGCCCTCTGCCTCTGCCTGCCATTCTGTCTGCCTGTGCTCGCTCTCTCCCGCTCTCTCTGATAAATAGGTAAAATCTTAAAAAAAAAAAAAAAAAGAATCCTTCCTCCTGGTCCCTCCAAATGAAATTTGGGTTTTCCCAAAAGATACTACTTTGGCCATAAGCTTCTCTTGTGCAGGAAGCTGCTTTTCCAACATCCTGTGGACCTTGGATCCTCAGCAGTTTTGAACTGGCATTAGGGCTTCCTGCTTATTCCACATCAAGACTTGTGAATTTATTTAAAAAAACCCACCATATTATAGGGTCTTTTCTTGCTCTCTGCTTTGTTTTCCTCCCACTTCTCATAGTCATTCTCATTGTCACCCCCAAATCCCTGTTGATTGGTAAGTTAGGCAAGTTGAGTTGTAGCTTAGCCTCACTCCTATTTCAACCATGTGCTCAGAGATATCTTTTCCAAACAAAAGTGGTCAGATGCTCAACACAAGTATGTATGAGTCAGGGTTTTCCAGACAGGCAGAGCCAGTAGAATGTATGTATTTATAGAAAGAGATTTATTACAAGGAATTGGCTCAAGCAACTGTAGAGGCTGAGAAGTCCCAAGATCTGCAGTTAGCAAGTTGGAGACCCTAACTGCTGATGTGTAGTTCCAGTCTAAATCTAGGGCTTGAGGACCGGAAGAGCCAATGGGGTAAACACTACTCCAAAACCAGAGGCTCAAGACCCAAGAAGACCCAATGTTGTAGACTGAATCTGAAGGAAGGAAAAGACCCATGTCCCAACTCAAGGCAGTTAAGCAGGAGGAATTCCTTTTTCTTTGTGCAAGGGGCTGCCTTTTTATTCACTTAGGATTCTGGCTGATTGAATAAAGGCCATTCTCACGAGGGAGGGCAATCTGCTTTACTCAGTCTACTGATTTAAATGTTAGGCTCATTCAGAAACACTCTCACAGATATAACCAGAATAATGTTTGAACAAATACCTGGGCACATTTTGGTCCAGTCAAGTTGACACATCAAATTAATCATCATTAGATGGTTCTCTCCTCTGAGAGAAATTCTACAGATAGCTCTTACATCTGTAAGATACATGCTACAGATAGCATCTTACATCGAGCCCCGCATTAGGCTCTCTGCTTGGCGGGGAGCCTGCTTCCCTTCCTTTCTCTCTCTGCCTACCTTTCTGCCTACTTGTGATCTCTGTATGTCAAATAAATAAATAAAATCTTTTTAAAAAAAAAGTAGCTTAAAAAAAAAAAAAAACCTGACCATCCCCAGTTTGTCCCCCCACCTTTCTACTCCATCCTACTCCTTGCAAAATTAAAAAAAAAAATGAGTAGAATTCAAAATCCTTCATTTGGTATACAAAGCTGCCCCCAAATTAGCCCACTATACTTTTCTTAGCCATTCTTTGCAGTATCCTATCTCCTGTCATACTGAATTTTTCAGTTTTTCTTAGAGATCCTTTTGGTATTTTACTCTCACATAAGCCCTTAGTTCACATAGAATACTCTTAACATCTTGCTCACTTATACATTTGTTCTAAACTTAGGTAAACCTACTTGATCTGAGGCACCTGGGTGACTCAGTCAGTTAAGGGTCTGACTCTTTGTTTCGACTCAGGTCGGGATCTCAGGATTGTGGAATTGAGCCCTGTGTTAAGTTCCTGACTCAGTGGGGAGTCTGCTTCCTCTCTTCCTCCCCACTGCCCTCCAACCCTGTGACTCTCTTTCTGTCTCTTTCTTTTTTCTTAAAAAAATAAACCTGCTTGATTTATTTGTTATATTTATAAGGCATATTCTGCACGTTACTATAATGAGCTCTAATTTGTGGTCTGTTTAAATATGTCTCCCTAAACTGACAGAATAGGAGAAGATATTTGCAAATGACATATCAGATAGAGGGCTAGTATCCAAAATCTATAAAGAACTTATCAAACTCAACATCCAAAGAACAAATAATCCAAGAAAGAAATGGGCAGAAGACATGAATAGACATTTCTGCAAAGAAGACATCCAAATGCCTAACAGACACATGAAAAAGTGCTCAACATCACTCAGCATCAGGGAAATATAAATCAAAACCACAGTAAGATACCACCTCACACCAGTCAGAATGGCTAAAATTAACAAGTCAGGAAACAACAGGTGTTGGCGGGGATGTGGAGAAAGGGGAACTCTCCTACACTCTTGGTGGGAATGCAAGCTGGTGTAACCACTCTGGAAAACAGTATAAGTTTTCTTGAAAAGTTGAAAATAGAGTTACCCTATGACCCAGAAATTGCACTACTGGGTATTTATCCCAAAGTTTCAAGTATAGTGATCTGAAGGGGCATGTGCACCCCAATGTTTAAAACATCAATATCTACAACAGCTAAACTATGGAAAAAGCTTAGATGTCCATCAACAGATGAATGGATAAAGAAGATATGGTGTGTGTGTGTGTATTCATTCATTCTATTATATATATGGAATATAATATATAATTATATAATGGAATATTATGCAGCCATCAAATAATGAAATCTTGCCATTTGCAATGATGTGGATGGAACTAGAGGGTATTATGTTAAACAAAATAAGTCAATCAGAGAAAGACAATTATCATATGAGCTCACTGATTTGAGGAACTTGAGAAACAATACAGCAGATCATAGGGGTAAAAAGGAAAAAATGAAACAAGACAAAACCAGAGAAGGAGACAAACCATAAGAGACTCTTAATCTCAGCAAACAAACTGGGGTTTGCTGGAGGGGATGGGGTGGGTGGGATGGGGTGGCTGGGTGATGGACATTGGGAAGGGTATGTGCTATGGTGAGTGATGTGAATTATGTAAGACTGACAAATCATAGACCTATACCCCTAAAACAAATAATACATTATATGTTAATTAAAAAAAAATCTCTCCCTATCACCATCCTATGGTTTCACAAAACAAGTACCTGGGAATGGTTGCCCTAGGAAGGGGGGAAAAAAAAAGAACTATAAAAAATAGGGTTTCCTTTTTTAAAGAATTGCAAAATGTGTCCATTATATTCCTCCAGATTAGAATTTTGTAATGTATATGCTGAAGACTCTAAGGTCTTCAGAAAAGAAACGTATTTAACTTGGTCTATTCTAATATTTGACTATTTTAAACTGATTTATTTTGCATTTTTACTGGCTGAGAGTTTGTTGAGGTTTTGGAACTACGGGTTGAAGTTTTTCACATCACTTGTAAAAAATTTAACAACATGTTTTCAAATGTTTTTCTTCTCTCTTTATTTCCTTTCAGGATTCCAATTTTACAGTTAGATCATTTGGTGCTTTCCTGGAGTTTATCAATACTCTCTACATATATTTACTTTTTTTCAACCTCTCCCTGCCCTTGGCTTCAGTATTAATACTTTAAATTCACCTGTCTTTATTAGTCCTTTCTCCCTCAGCATTCAATTTTATACTAAGTCTCTTCCATGAACTTTAAAAAAAGTTCACTTTTACACTTTGGTTCTTTGGTAAGTTTCCATTTTCTTGCCAGAAATACCCTCATTTTATCTATCTCTTCCTATAAAACATTTCATGTATGCATAAGAGTTATTTAGAGCCTTTGCTAATTTCAATAAATGTGTCATCTATTGATCTGCTTCTATTGGTTATATTTTCTTTTTATTATGTGTTACATTTTCTTATTCCTTCTCATCTCTCATATTTTAAAATTTCCTTCTTGACTATATAAAATGTAAAGTCTGAAAGATGAAAGGTATTGAGAACAAAGTTGTGGCTTTTCTCCTTCCCTACTTATGGAAAATGAAAGTGGAATATTTCATTTTCCTACCCAAGAGTGAGAGCCTCAGGACACTTTCCTGAAGAAAAGGTAAATATCTGCCAGAAGGAAGACAGGGAGTCTAGTCCCTGGCCATACATTTCCTTGTATATTCTTCTGCTCTGTCTTTGTGCCCATTTGAGTTTGAGAAAATGAACAGGGGAGACACAATAAAGTAAAGAGAGAATAACAGGTACAAGGTTATAGTGCTATACTCAACAATAAGAACTTGTGAGTTTTGTGAGACACAAGTGGACCAACCACAATTGTGTTGTTTTGCTAACTGTCCCCACAGAGGGTTGCCTGTCAAGAGGCTAGGGGTGGGGACTTAGGGTGGAACCTAGGGGGAATATTGAGGCTACACTGATGAACTCTCATGGAGGAGGACTCCTGCAGTACTTTCTGGAGAACTCGTACATATCCATTAGGGAGTAGGAAAGGAAACGTGTAGTGCATACCCGAAAGTAATGATTTTACTATTTCATGGCTGATTACCCCACCAGCGTTCAGAATGCTTAATAAATTGATTACATTTAAGTTTCTGTTTCCTATGAGGAGGTCTATGTCAGGGCTTATGTGTGTCTTGCCTGCTTCTCAGTTCAGTGCCTTATTCATAGAAGGTGGAGTATATTCCAAATATATATTTTGAATAAATGACCAAAGAAGTAGAGTTGCCACTAGCCCCCATATATTCACTTCACTTTATTTTTCTCCCTAGCACTCATCACATAGGATGCATTATATATTTACTTATGCATTTGCTTACTGCTTATCTTTCCATAGAATATGAGCCCAGTGCGGAGGGCTTTGCTCAACTGTGTGTCAGTAGGACCTAGAACAGTGACTTGCACCTACTATGTTCTCAATAAGTATTTTTGAATGCGTGCTTTTTCTGTATGCCACACTTGGTACACAGAATACAAAATTGGGGGTGCGGCAGCTAAAAAGATACAGTCATGGCAAACATTTGATGTGTATTTTGGTAACACAGATAAAATTAAGGCAGGAGAGATTTTTGATGCTAAAATAGTTTTTGAAAATGATTTGTGAAGCTACTCCAAAGGACCTTTCTTTTAAAAAAAATCTGTAAGTTTAAAAACGTTTAAACATTCACCTTAGCTCACATCTTTTATAAATTATGACAATACACATTATAGCAAGGATAAAAAAGAAACAATTCTTAATTGATGGGGTCACAATCTAAAAAATTAGCTGAACACCAAATATTTAAAAAAAACCAGTTGAATAAGTGTTTGAATACCGACTAACATGAAGCTTCATACGGTAATTAATGAATCCGCTTAAATGAATAGAGGGAGTAGGACTTTTGGAGCGATGATTTTTTAAAGATTTATTCATTTATTTTTAGAAAGAGTGAGAGAGAGAGCAATAGTGTGCATGAGCAGGGGAAAATGCAGAGGGAGAGGGAGAAGAATCCTCTAGCAGACTCTCCACTAAGCATGGAGCATGACATGGGGTTAGAGGCTCTATCTTAGGACTTGAGATCATGACCTGAGCTGAAATCAAGAGTTGAATGTTTAACTGACTGAGCCACCCAGGCACCCCTGGAGAGATGCTTTTTTTTTTTTTTTTAAAGTTTTAGGGACGCCTGGGTGGCTCAGTTGGTTAAGCAGCTGCCTTCGGCTCAGGTCATGATCCCAGTGTCCTGGGATCGAGTCCCACATCGGGCTCCTTGCCCCGCAGGGAGCCTGCCTCTCCCTCTGACTCTGCCTGCCACTCTGCCTGTGCTCTCTCTCTCTCTGACAAATAAATAAATAAAATCTTAAAAAAAGAAATCATTAAAAAAAAGTTTTAAATTCAAAAGTGAAACAGTCTTACATTGAAACTGAAAAATTTTATTGACTTGTTATCCTTCCTCTATCTTGCACATAGGAAGGGCACAAAACCATAAACCAGGTGAGTGAGGAATCATGCCTTGGGTAGTATGTGACTGTTGGAATGAGCTAGTTTTAGAGTGTTTGTAAATAGGGCTTTGGTTGACTTCCATCAGGATCACTGTTGGTCATATCATAGACAATGAAGCTAGTTCAAAATATGTGTCCATTGGAGAGTAAAGGGAGGCATTAGACTTTTGTTGTATGACCCTGACTTTAGTGCAGCAAATATCCCCTAAGAAAGCAATGGACAGTCCAATGAGCCCATGACCTAGCTCTTTGTTTCTCTTAGTCATCATCTGATTAATCTGAACATAAGGATTTTTATCCTGGTAACCAAAAAGTAGGATCCTGGGCAAGAGCACCAGTCACAACACTGTTTCTTTTAGTTAGACGTAGTGGTAAGTGGAAGAAGCACCTTTTAGATTTTACCTGATGTTCCTTAGCTGCTTAATGATAAACCTTAAGACAATGCCAGGACTTTAGGAACACCTATTTTAATAGCCACACTTCCTAAAAGCATGTACTCTGACGTCAATGAGGTGTTGTTTCACCACGCAGGAAATTAGCCAGAAAAAGAATCTGCAAGTGGCAATTTCTACAGTAATAGATTTTGATGAATATTTTTTCAAAATGTTCTGCTGATGCTTGACATGGTAATGAATCATGCCAGATTACATCAATCATGTTGTGTCACTTAAAAAAAAAAAACCAAACCCCAAAACCAACAACCCCCAAACCATAGTGTGGCTGTTAACGATGGAGTTGTAATGGGCCATGCCTAGGCAGCCTCTGTTTTTAGAAAGAAAAAAAAAATACTATGAATACTTGGTATTTACCAATTGCCAAATTGCCAAATTAAGAAAGGCTTCTAAATTCTCTCTGAAAGGAGACAGGAGCCAGTTTCATATTTAATTTTTTTTTTAAAGTAAGATATATACTAAGGAAAAAGGATAATCTAGAAACAAATATTTAAAACTATATACAACCAATTCACAAATCAGATTGATTGGGACCATTCAATTATCTCCCACTTGAACCTGTTTCTTAGTTTATGAACCCAGTGGGGAGTATAGAAACATCCCCATGTAGAAACTAGTGGGCATCACAGAATGATTCACCCGGAGAAAGATGAAAGTGAAAATGGGGAAAATGAAATCATCCTGAAAGGTTCTACATCAACTATAAAGTTCCTAGGAAATATCTCTATTAGTTTGATTGATGTAAATACTATTTTTGTAGGATATTGATACTCTCAGAATCAAGGAGCATTTCCTTTTAAGTCTTTCCTTCAAATATTATTCAACTCCATTTCCTTTCTTCTTGTCCCTGGTTAAAAAAAAGAATGCATCTAGCATATTAAATATCTTTTTGAGATACAAAAATCACATTTTTTTTCTTCTCTAAGACAATTATTCTCAAAATGTTTTGGCCTAAGAAATCTCTCTTTAAATAAAATTTTAATATAAAACAGATCAAACTGCTCAGGTTGAAGGGAGTATAGGTAGTCCTCAAATCCTTCTCATTTCATTGACCCAGTCAGATCTACAAGAAACACCTATAGTGTAAGATGACAACTATTATTTCATCTATCTTTGTATACTCAGAACCAATTCCCAATATTGTAATTTTTATTGCTTTTTTTTTTCTGTTTTCTTTACCCCCACCAGCATTTTCATATGTGGACCCTGAAACTAAAAGATATTGAAAAGTTCTTGCTGAAATTCTGGTGCAAGAAGAAAGAATGCCATGGATGAATACTTTGATTTAGAGTACTTAGCTATTTTTTTATAAGATTTATTATTTTATAGAGAGAAGGAGGGAGAGAGAGAGTACTAGAGAGAGAGCATATGTACATGAGCAGGGGGTGGGGAACAGAGGGAAAGAATCCCCAAGTAGCCTCTGCTGAGCATGGAGTCCTACACAAAGCTTGAGCCTTTAACCCTGAGATCATCATCTGAGTCAAAACCAAGAGTCCTATGCTCAACCAACTGAGCCACCCGGGCACCCTTGCTCTATTCTTTATACTGTAAATATGTTTCTTAATACCTTGGGAGGCATGAACATCTCCACTGTTATTTACCTGTTTCCAAAATGTATGATTAGGTAAAAACTTAGAAACTTATGAAAAGTTCATTTTCTATGTTTATAAAAACTTGAATCTGATATATCAAATTCTTGAATTTTATACGTGGTTGCAACTGCCCTAATATATGCAGGCTGGAGAATAGAAAAACAGAAAAACAACTTGTGGTGTGTTAATGTGATACGCAAAAGAAGATGTCTGCACATATATGAGGGAGTACTGTAGAGTAGTGAGATCTGTAGTCAATCTGCCTCAAGTTCAGATCTTCATACAATTACTAATTGTAAACTTTGGTGAACTATGTTCTTTCTCAAGATCCGTTTGCACCAACAAATCAGGAACATTAATGTCTGCCAATTGGAGTTATTGTAAAAAGAAAATGACACACCACGCATAAGGACACATAACATGGGTGTCTCACAATCAGCAAACACTCATGTATCATCTATACTGTAAATTTCATTTGGGAAAACAACAGTCTTTTGTAGGGTTGGCTTGTCACTTTAAGTTTTTCTAGGGTCAAGAATGTAATGAAATATTACTTGTAGACTTATATATATATATTTGAGAGATAGACAGAGAACATGGCAGGAGGGGCAAAGGGAGAGAGAGTCTTAAGTAGACTATACACTAAGCATGAAGCCCCATGCAGCACTCCATCTCATGACCCTGAGATCACAACCTGTCCCAAAACCAAGAGTCCCATGCTTAACTGACTATGCCACACAGACCCCCCAGTAACAAAATATTTTTTTCAAACCTTTCTTAAGATTAAAAACTCAACCAATCTTAGTCATAGGCTTTTATTTGAGGAGTAAATACTAAACCAAGAAGTATTAATATTCTTATTCATGACTTGCAGAAATACAGGCAGAGAGGCAATGTAGCTTGATTATAAGGCATGGTTAAGGAAATGCCTGATTCTTCATACCTTTTCCTTTAACCACTAGAAAATATTTACTCTGCAAAAGTTCTCCCTTGTTATTGGATCTCTTGCAGCTTTGACCTTTGGGCATTGGCTGGTACATTTTTGGATCTTCTTCAAATGACTGGAATAAATTTGGGGTTGAAACTGAAAGTTGGAGAAACCAAAAATCCATGGTGAATTGTGGCCTGGGGCCCTTGTAAAACTTCTCAAAGAACATCACAAACAATTTACCACCTGCTCTTACTTGTCTGCTTCATGAAAATTAGCGGTGTCTTGGGTGAGTAGGGGCGGGTGAGGGCTGATGATTTACAAAGAGCTGCTTCCGCTCCCCAAGTTTGACAGCATGTGAGAGCAAGTCACGTGGAAAGGACCCAGAACGTACACTGCTTTGATGACGGCTGGCCATCGCCAAGGAAACTGCTCCCTTGGTAACCATGGTCAGTACATCTGTCTAGTTGCGTTTCTCAGACTCACATAGTCACTACCATGGAAAATATATTTTAAAGCACAAACACAGAGGGAAAAAAAACAAATAAAAAATAATGGAGTTAATAAGGAATTCTTTGCTTTTATGGCAAAGTTGTTAGGACACAATTACAGTGTTCAGTAGAACATGTTTAGGGGTGTTAACTCATAAATGGAAACCAAAATGTCTTCAGTGTAAGCCAGCCTGTAAAACAAAACAAATCTAAACCAGATAATCATTGTTTATTATTCACAATATGCAGGGGTTTAAGACTTCAGAGAAATATTTCTGGGGAGCTTATTTCAAATACTGAGCACTCCCTAGTACAGTTAAGCTGAAGTTTGCATAACTTTATCTATCTTTAAAAGAGATGAGGGCAAGAGTGATGGAGATAAAGAGGAGAGAGTAGAATGTTAGATCTAACAAAAATTAAGAAAAGAAATTCTGAAGTAAAACTCCAAGGTGGTAGAAAATATGATTCTATTTAGGAACACCTGATTTTTTTTTTCAGCATTCTTCAAGAATACAATGTAATATGTGAGGAATGCCTACAGTGAATTGTCACTGACTTTGAGAGGCTACGGAAAGCTAAAATTTAAACTTAAAAAGTTTGAGTAAGGCTAGAAACAAAGATTTGAATATACATTATACATTACAGATTTCATATACATTATACATATACAGAATTTCATGGAAAGTTGATTGTTTCTGTGAAAATAATTTGTGAGTGTCCTTTACCATTAAACATCTGTGTAACTATAAAAGGCTAAAGAAAATATATGTGATGCTAGTGATATTTTATAGTATGAAAATACTAGGGAATTGAGATAAACTGTTGGGTTATGCTTGCAAATGTACCTTGAACAATAAATAGTATTTAACAAATTCTTGATACAATTTTCCACGTCTTTGTGAAAGTACCTTAACATTGCTGCTACCCAGCAGTGGCTGTGACAGAGCTAATACCACCTGTGCTCACCCAGGAAAGTTAACTGCACAAGACAGTGTCAGCAACTTGGAAGGAAGTCTTGGGAATAATAGTGGAGCATTCTTTTAAGGATGCTAATGTTCATGATGGCACAGAAGATGAGAGTGTATGGAAAAACACAAACATCAACAACTGTGTCAAAAATGAATTCAGAAAAGTTGGACTATAAATATGTGGAGATTTTAGGAACACTTTAACCAATTTATTTTACTTATGTTTTACTTTTTATGTTTGTACAAGTGTGAAATATGATAAAAATGTGTCTAAGTCTAAAACTGTTCTTTTGGTAAGCAAAGAATAAAAATTCTAGGTGATAAGAAAGCATTACATTATAGCTTAGGCAGCTCTGTGTTTTCTGTCTTAGTGGTAAATAAAAATGGCGTATCTTACAACTGACAGTATCTCAGGTTCAGTGAAATACAGACCTAAGTTTAGACATTACCTTTTGTCTAAGAAGCAAGGAAAAGGAAAGGCTGAGAGACAATTGGATGAAAATACTGACCAACAAGGACACTATTCTCCCTCCCTAATAAGTAGAAACAGGCAAAGATAATAAAAGGTTTTCAATGAATTGTTGCTTAGTAGAGACAAAGTACAAAGTTGGTAAGCATTTCTCTATGGCAAAACATGTCATCATTAAACACACAATTATATCGATTTCATAGATGACCTTGGCATTTAATCTTAATCTGCCTCTGTCACTTAATCTGAAATCTGATTTAACGTCTTCTTTTTACATTAAAGAACAACACAGGTCCATGCTATATATGTTCCCAAAGGAAAAAAATTTAATTAAAAGAGAAACACTTTCCCAGATAGTAAGGTTGATGTCAATGTGTTAGGTAGAGTCACAGTAAATTTGGCATTTCCATGGAGTAGGTTGATTTTTCTCTCCGATAAATTATTCTTCAAGAATATCTTCAATGTCAAGTCTAAAAAGTTGTCTTTATAATATTGCCAGTCAGTTATTGTATATACTTTCTTTCAACTGATTTATCTACCAGGGTCTTTTTGTGCCTGTTGATTGAAAAGTCAACCCTGCATACATTTCGTTGTCTTGATCTATTTGACACAATCTTAGGGAAACATTCAGAAAGAGGATCCTGCTTTCATAGTTATATCACTCTGTTTGAGATCCCATTGAAATTCAGCAATAGATAATACCAATTCCAACTTTATAGTATAACTTCCATTTTGTGGGAAAGCTATTTTCATTTTGGCACATTAACTAGTACAATATGAAAATGAAAAATCCTTAAGTGAATATGAAAATCTGTATACCCTCCAGCTGATTCTTCAAAGTTCATTTTCAAAATGTACTTGTTTTGAGATTCTCTGCGGTAGGAAAACTGTATTTACCAAACCATGTAGCACATTCCTAGACAGACACAATACCACTAAATCCATTTAATGTTGGCACTTGCCTTACATGAGAGTTTGGTTTTAAGCTTATCACTGATGGTATGATTTTTGGAGTACCTAGTAACTGCTGGCAAATTGTAGTTATCATACTTAATTGTAGCAGAAACAGAACTACGTGTAGCACTAGGAAGGCTACATTCCCCAGGCTGCCTTGCAATTGAGTGGGATCATGTGACTGTATCCTAGATGAGTGATACAGGCACTTCCTGGTCTCACCCTTCTGTTTCTTTGTTTATTGGATGATAGATACCAAAAATTCAGGGAGGACTCTGAAACTTAACAGAGGGTGAGCAATAGGAGAAACCATCCCAGGTCCATTCATGACTCTGTGGAGTAGAGAAAACCTATACTCTCAATCCACATTTGATGGTGCCAAGAATGAAGCATGAATCTGTATTATGTCAATGTGCTGAAATGCTGGGACTGTATGTTATAGACTCTAGGGTTACTTAACCTGACCAGTAATGACAGTTTAATAGACAAGTCCCCTTCTATACTCCTTAGAAGCTCCACCAGATATTACATTATAGACATAAGGTCTTTGTAACATAGGAAAACACAATCAAAACATACCTGGATATTTATTCCCTCACCTCAGGAGTATTTTTGTGTGCCTACGTTCAAAGAATTGAGATAAGTACAGGGGATATAATAATGAGCCAAATAAACATGGTTCTTCTTCTCATGGAGCCACCAGTCCAAGAAGCAGACATCAGACAATTGATCATACAATGTAAAATTACTTCCATGACACAAGAATCATGAGCTAATCAGACATGAAAACAGAAGTAGTATCCTTAATTAGGGAGGAGCCCAGGAGGAAGGATTCTATCCTAAGGGAGAGAGATATGCAATCACCATGTGGATGTCAGACGGTATGAGACAAAACAAAGGAGAGCCGGAGTAGGAGTAGGTAGGGTAGAGAGAATGAAGGGAAATGGTTTAAGACAATTCTGGCTGAGAATGCAGTGGCTCATCCACTCTTACTCCGGCCAGAAAAAGGATCTGCTCTTTACTCAGATACTAAATAATCAGATTTCCCTTTTTCTTTTAAAAAGGCTGTTCTGGGGTGCCTGGGTGGCTCAGTGGGTTAAAGCCTCTGCCTTTGGCTCAGGTCATGATCCCAGGGTCCTGGGATCAAGCTCTGCATCGGGCTTTCTGCTTGATGGGGAGCCTGCTTCCCCCTACTCCCCACTCTCTCTGCCTGCCTCTCTGCCTATTTGTGATCATTGTCTGTCAAATAAATAAAATCTAAAAAGAAAAAAAATGAAAAGGCTGCTCTGACTATACTGTAGATGAAAGGATTAAACATAAACATATGTCTATATTTACACAAAAAATATGTGATATTAGAATTATCTATCAATATACAGATACCCCAGAAATAAAAGGAAATATAAAAATAGTTCAGTAATGAATATGCTTTGGGGGATCGGATGGTCCTTTTGCTAAAGTGTAGTTACTTTTAATTTTACTCCCTGTCCCCAACTTTTTTTTTTTTTCCCCCAATTACAAATCACCTAGTAGTTCAGTTTGGTAAGTCTGACACAGGAGACATTTGTCTTGAGCCACTGGGAACATCCAAGGCAAATGAAATTGCAGCAAAATATAAGACTGGTTTGAGTAAGATTTTGGTCTTTAGTGGCTCTGTACCCAATCCCCTTTAAGAACCTACAAGTCATTCATCCATACCAGCCACAAGGAGGTCTCCCAATAGGAGTGCTGGGATTCCCTGACTTATTACTGGGAAGACATTATGATGTCTCTGTTTGTCCCAGGACTTTATGAAGAATTATGCCCAAAACATGAAGGAGAAAAGGTTTTCCCAGCTTCCCTGATTTGCCCAGATTTCTACCATCCATGTTCATCTGCCTCAACCCCTGAGAGAAGATATCTTGATCCTTTTATACTGATTTGGTTCTCTGTACATGAAAACCACTGCTATTGAGGCTTGTGATTACATAATCATCTTGAGATATTTCCTGTACTATTGTGGGTCCCAATCTGATTTCTTGCCCTTGCAATTCAGGCAGAGCCTGGCAGTCACACTTTCCCAAGCACATAAACATCAGAGCAGGTTCATACAGGCCCTTTCTCCTCCATGCACAGGAAAAAAAGAACTGGACGCTCAGCTCTTTGCTGCTTTTCATTTTTAGACACACTTCACCTTTCCAGAAACAATTTATGGAGAAAATGCTAAATAGTCTGCCCTACATTGAGATCCATCTCAAAAAATATCTCTTAGGGTGAGAAAGGGTGATGGATTCCAAGTAGTTAGTTTCTAAGGTACAGTTGTAGACCTTCAGAGTCAGGTTGTTAATTCAGTGATATTAACTTTTGAGTCACTTGACTAGTCAGTTTAGGAAGCAACAATTCTCTTAAAACTCTTATAATTACACTTGGACAAGTTTGCGCGTAGGACCACAAGTCCATCAGCTTATTATAACCATGGCGCGTTTCACACACCATCTTCATTATCTTGTGCTAAAGAAGAGAGCACACACTCTTCTGTGGGTAATTTTAGATTGGCCACTGACACACTCCGCAGTGTTTATAAAGAAAACAAAACTTGGATGTTGGCCCTTTTAATTATAACTGGCAGAATTGCTACACCCAAAAATCACATAATCTCTTCACCATATTATATCTTTGAAGACATCTGCTTACAAAGCAGTAACAAGGAACTTGAAATCTAAAAACAAACTTTGTACTAGATTGATTGGTTTGGCGAGCCATGCTTCTGAAGTACTGACGGATTCTGAAAGATATATTCCTGAACTTCAGGGAAAGTTTAAAATATACTATCATGGAGCTACATGAAATTGTCCTTGATCTGGACAGGCAGATTAGAGTTCATTATTAGAGCATCTGTTGTGAAAGAAAATTGTCTAGCCCAATGGAAGATGCTGTAAATTTTACCAGTCATTTCTTCAGTTTTGTTTCACAGTTTCCAAATAAATGTCTTGTTAATGAAACATTTTGAGAAGTTCAGGGCACTCTTTCACCTGAGAAATGATCATCCTTACGACACTATTTTCTAGGTGCTTTATATAATATTTTGAAGACAACTGAAAAAACTGGACATTCCATCAAAGGATGAAAGCTGATCTATGACATCATCTTGACTATTCATCCAGAAGTGTAGCTGTCCATTCCCATGTATTTGGACATGATCTGAGCTCATCTTTGAGTAATTACACTGCGATCCTAGTCACTTACCTTTGGGCAGATCATTTTACGGCTCACAGAGTTCTTAAATGCGTGGTGCTGTAACCTGAAAGATAAAAGGGAACAGTTAATTATTAATTAATCTGTGCTTTGCAGATGAGTAAGAATCTTTTCTTTTGTAGGGTGCTTGTGCACATGCAGTTGAACTAAGTGCAAAAATAAAATGCAAAGGCCTGAATATCTTGCCAAAATAAAATTGCCTACGTCTTATGGAGTCGTATAATTCATAAGATCCCACCCTCCTTCCATAACTCTAGCCAAAGAGTCTGTTTTTCCTTCCCTAACAGTGTTTTCTGAAACCCAGGACTAGTTGTTAAACACTAACATGACTTAAGGCGGCTGCTGGAAAAGTGAAAGCAATCTCATTGTGCTGCATTAGTTCAACCACAATGACTAACAAATTTCAACATTTAGAATATCCAATTGGACAAATATTTACTGCTCAGTTAGTAAGTTTATTTCAAGAGTCTTAATCCAAAATTACTTTGCTGGTGGTAGTGCTTTGAACATTGTCTGTATTTTAGACAAAGTGATTTTACATTTATAAATAGGTACATTACCTAAAAATGATCAAATTGGGTGTATAACTTTTTAAAAGTCAAAAGTGCCCAAGAAGCTTCAAGCATGCTGATATTTATTGTCATTTTAACACTAATTTTATTACTCAAAGGTATTTTTTCCCAAAGGCTTCCTGAGAAGCACAGAATAACTGTTGTTAGCCCAGAGCCTGAACTATGAACTGTTAACAGCCGGGGAATTTCCAGCTTCCAGTATTTTAGTGCATGCTTGGATATACATTATTTTGCTCATGCAACTCCTTCTTGCAAATGCATAAGCCGAGAATGTTAATAATTTTGGTATGAATTAAAAACTTCTGAATGTCAGCATATATGTAGCACAGACTCAGGAAACATTGTTAGAACTAGCCAACCACTAGGATGAAAGAAAGTGTGAAAGCAACACACACACACACACACACACACAATTACAGTACAAAGAACAATTTATTTTAATGGAGCTAGTTCAGCATTTCCATTTTGTGCATTTATGGCACAGTTATTCCACATGTTTTCTCCTTCCTTCCTTCCATCCTTTTTCTTTCGTTTTCTTTCCTTTCCTTCCTTCATTCCTTGCCTCCTTCCCTCTTTTCTTTTCTCTTTTCCTTCCCTTCCCTTCGCTTTCTTTCCTTTCCTTTTCTTTTCCTTCTCCTTCTCTTTTCTCTCTTCTTGTTTTCCTCCCCCCCCCCTCCTCTTCCATCTTCTGCTTCTGACAGGTCATGCCAGGAAGACTTTGGCTGAAGAAAATCTGTACAGACAAGAGATAATGGAAGAGGAAAAACAAAACAACACCTATCCTATGGGGATGCCATTCTAGAACTTTCTGCCATTCTAGAACTTTCTTTGCCAGGGAGTCAGACCAGGATGTTTGGAGCTAGGTACATTTGGGGGAACGCCTTGGGCTCTCAGAACTTCCACAGATCACTGGAGAAGGGGTGAAAAAAGATGATTAGGGGCTCTGATTAGAATATTAATGTGGCCTGTGCTAAATCTTACTTTTTTTTTTTTAAGATTTTATTTATTTATTTGACAGACAGAGATCACAAGTAGTCGGAGAGGCAGGCAGAAAGAGGGGGGAAGCAGGCTCCCTGCTGAGCAGAGAGCCTGATGCGGGGCTTGATCCCAGGACCCTGAGATCAAGCCTCTTTAACCCACTGAGCCACCCAGGCCCCCCTAAATCTTACTTTCTTCAGGGTAGCTTTGTGCTGACAGACAGGCGTCCAAATTATAAGATCTGGGTGATTTTTAGACAAGTCTGTTTTGCAGGACTTGCCTTTTAAGGTGTTTTCCTGGGCCAAGAAAAATCTCTATCATCAAGACAGGATAAATACATATGTACTCACTGCAAATTAATATGTCTCAAAGGCTGCTAATGCGGGAAATTCCTCCCTGGCTCAGAGAATCTAGAAAACTTGTGACTTCTGCACAACTCTCTCAAATGCTAAGGAAGCAGGCAGGACTGGTCTTTGATTCTCTTAGGGAATGTAAAGAGTGAGTAATGGTACAAATAAAATTATGTTTATTTTTATTTTATTCACAGCATTTAACTATAGAGGGAGATGGGTATTCAGATAGCAAAACAGCCATAAACAAGGGAAAGGTTCCTCGTTCTTTTTAAATGAACGCTCTGTAACAGCTGGGCAGAGCATTACTGGAACACCCAGCTAAAGACAGAACCCATAAGCCTACGTGTTCACTTCGGGTCTGTCAAATAGTGCACTGTTGGTCTATTTTTCAAGCCATTTCTCTGCAGTAACTTGGCATTCGATAGGATTACCTTTAGATTCTGGTCTGAGTTTCTGCTATGCCTGAAAAGATTGTCATCTTTTGATTTAAAGATAATAGAGCCAAACATGTGAAACTGTTCTGTAAAGAGTCAACCTGTGACTCATAACCAAATACCCAAAAAGATTTTGTCTATAGTTTGTTTTCTTACCTCATTGTTGTAACTAAAACGATCAAATGACTAGTTTCCATTATAAACACTATATATTTATTTTATAAAAAGCTTGACATTCTTCAGAAATGAAATGTAATAGTATCATAAAACCGAGAGGTGATTCTTTTCCCCTGATGACTCAGAACATTTGCTGATTGTAATTTTAATTCAAAAGTTTCACCAAAAAAGATGAATCAATTTTGCTTAAGTCTAACATTTGTCAATTAAAAAAAAAATGTGAACAGGCCAGACACAGATAAAACCAAATTCTGAGGCATTAGAACGGTATAGTGGAGGAGGAACAAAACACAACTGAACACTGGCAATGCAATTGACCATTCAAAATATAGTTAATAAGTTCCCAAACATACAAGTTTGAATTTTAAAATTAAGCCTCCCAATTGCCAATTTCAAAAAATGTAATGAGTTTAGAGTGGCCTTTTTATTATGCATGGTTTTATGTCTTTGGATTTCAAAATTACCTAGCATGCATTTTCAACTTTGCTACAATTTCTGGGCTGTTTTCATTTCTATTTTAAAAAGGCTAAACAGTAAGATGTGCCTCTGCTTTGCATTCTAATTGCATGTAACTGATTTGCACAGCAGAACAAAAAACTCATTTTCAGATTAAGAATTGTGCACCAAGAAATAATTATTGTTCTACTAGGAAAAAAAAAACTATTTTCCCACTTTCTCCCCTCATTTATGTGAACTGTTTGCTATGTTTTCCCCTAGGTTGATCTCTTTTATAGACCACCGTGCATTGCTCTTTAGGGACTAAAACAATCCAAATGGAAACAAGGAATATACAACTGTTTTGACTACATTCTTCTGCCTGCAACATAACACTTGCCTTTATTATTTTATCTTCAACAATCAAGGGGTGACTAAATGGTTGCAGGTGGTGATGAAAATAAAAGCCATCCATCATTATTTATTAGGCATGAAAAAGATACACAATAATGTAATTTAATCTCAGAGCAGACAATTATTTCCACATATTGATAATACAATGTGAAAACTGTCATGAATTCTAATATGATATTTTGGCTTTATTGTTGCACCACGGCCAACATGACAAATAATGAAATTGTCTCAAAAAGAAGACAAAGGTAATTATGTGCATGTGTCAATATCATGGGTAGAAAACATATCACCAAAATTTTAAAGCTTCTTCATTACAACTTACCCAATTCGAAAGTTTGAAGTGGAAAAAAAGTACATGTTCAGTTTTCAATATTTAAAACACCATCTCTTACATTCACACCACAATCTCTAATCTGAATAAACATTGACTATGTAAGAGTTTTATCATATAAAAGTTTTGAAGACTAGCCAGTCTGCTAAAATATTTGCGAGAAGCATATATACACCATAGGGTCGAATTTCTAACATGTTCTTTGGTTCACTTTAGTCTGGGAAAAATCTGCAGATGAAAACTCTGTGATCTCTACTTTGGGTAGCATACACATGACTATTAAATGTAGCAAAGAACGTACCTTTTAGCCAAATAAAGCAAGAAATGGCTGAAAATAAACATCTTTGGTAGGAAAAAACCTGACTGATGAAATGTTCAGTCAGAAAAAGGGAAAGCAAGTTTCTCTTTATATTAAATGATTCCTAGTTCCACGTGGTTGTCGAACTCTATCCTCAAATAGGCCTTGGAAGGTGAACATATGACAAAAAAGGAACGGACTAGTATTTGATCTCTGTAGATGGAAACTAAAAACATTTTATGACTTGTATTTGAAAGATTTGGGTTTGTGCCAGAAGAGAGATCATGATTAGAAGGTTTTCTTGTTAGAAATAAATGAGATGGTTTTCAAAGTACCTGTTCATTATACAGTGTACACACACACATACATTCTACAATATATATACATAGCACGCTCAAGGCTTGCTTGAAGACATAGTTACTCACCGTTCATATATTGATTAGGGATATAAATATAAGCTCACTGGATAAGATAAATGACCTCCTCTTAGAAAAATGCCTTTAGAATTATTAAAGAGGAAAAATAGGTTAGATTTGGCTTTGGGTGATGGACAGGACCTGGAAGAAAAAATATCCCTGAGTGATCACAACACTGTGCCCATTCTGGGCCAGGAGAAAATTTATATATCATGTGGTTACTCAATTTTATAAAGGGAATCTAAGAACAAGTGTAGGCACTGGTTAGGAAAAACAAATGAAAGGAATAATTTAAAAAGTCAATAAGCCACAGGAAATCTGGAGACTGTTTAAAAACACCTTATTGGAAGTCTAGCAAAAGTATGTGCTAGAGATCAAAGGGACACTTGGAAATGTGGCCCAAGTAAGGAAACCAGGGAGATCCGCAAACTATGGCAGGTCAGGTGTGAACAAGAACACAGGCGAGCCAAAAGAGAATTCAAGTGTACCTTGCAAGTGACTCCAAAGCTAATAAAAATGTTCTTCAAAATATATCTATGGCAGGAAACCAAGTAGAGAACTAATGGGCCAGTCAAGTGACACACTCTGGGAGGAAGAGATGCTTCTTAGAGGATGGAAACTCTTCTAACTTTACTCAAGATGATTCATTCATTCATTCATACATTCACTTTTATTCACTCATTCAATCACCCACTTATCCATTCACTTTATCATTTAATTATTAAAAAAATTTACAAATGCCTACCATGAACCAGACTTTGGGTTTACCACTAGGAATATAGAAATGCATTAATCATTCATTTATTCATTCTTTTTTTTCCTCTCACTTAATCTTCGATGCATCTACCCATCATGCATTTGCTTATCTATCCATTCAACAAAAAAACCCTGCAGAATGTGTATCATGAGACAGACTCTGGGTTGAGTACTCGGAATATATCAATATGTAAAATATCCATTCATTCAGCTAACAAATATTTGAGTGTCTGCTATGTGCCAACCATGGGTCTAATTCTTTGAAATAGGTTAGTGCACAAAAGAGTCGACATTCTTGCTTGAATCTAGCTTTCTTTTTAGCAGTGACTAGCCGTGAAGGTAGGCAATACATACAACAAGGAGCTAATCACAAAATCCAAAGCAGTCATTTAGTATGGTTAGTATTATGAGCGGCAAGTCCAGGTAGCTGTGTGTGCCTGACAGGGACCCCATCAGAGAAAGAAGCATCCTATCGACAGAGCTGAAGGAAAAAGAGCAGAGAGAGAGAAGGAGTAGCAGGAGGTGATGATGGCACGATGGTAGCTCCATTTGGGGCTTGGTAGGCCACATGAAGAATACTAGCCAGGCCCTCCCTTCCTCCCTCCCTCCCTCCCTCCTCTCTCTCTCTCTCTCCCTTCCTTCCTTCCTTCCTTCCTTCCTTCCTTCCTTCCTTCCTCCCTCACTCTCACCTTTCTTTCCTTCCTTCCTTCCTATCATGGTAAGTGTACACTTTAGTCCCCATCCCCATCACCAATTTCATCCATTTCCCATTACCTCCCCTCTGGTAACCATCAGTTCTTTATTAAGAGTCTGTTTTTTGGTTTGTCACTTTTTCCTTCATTCACTTGTTTTGTTCCTTAAATTCCACATGTGAGTGAAATCCTATGATACTGGTTTTTCTCTGACTTACTTCACTTAGCATTATACTCTCTGGCTCCATCCACCTTATTGCAAATGGCAAGATTTCATTCGGTTTAATGGCTGAGTAATATTCAATTTTGTGTGAGTGTGTGTGTATGCATATGTATGTATGTACAACATATAGGTATATTTATATATGAGATATATACGTATCTCACATCTTCTTTATCCATTTATCTACACTATCCATGGCACTTGGGCTGCTTCCATAATTTGGCTATTTTAGATAATGCTACAATAAACATAGGGTACATATATCATTTCAAATTAGTGTTTTAGTACTCTTTGAATAAACACCCAATACTGAGATTACTGGATCATAAGATAGTTCTACTTTTAATTGTTTCGAGGAATCTATGTACTGTTTTTCAGTGCTTACACCAGTTTGCATTCCTACCAACAGTGCACGATGGTTCCTTTTCCTGCCCATCCTCACCAACACTTGTTGTTTCTTGTGTTTTTGATTATTATCCTTCTGACAGGTGTGAGGTGATAACTCATTGTGGTTGGGTTTGCATTTCTCTGATGATTAGTTACGTTGAGCATCTTTTCACATGTCTGTTGGCCATTCAAAGAACACTAGGCTTTATCTTAAGACAAGGAAATCAGCTGAAGTATTTTAAGCCAGAGCAATCTGCTGAAAAATTCTGACACTCTTCCACTCAAAACTCAGCAATGGCTTCCTACTTCGGAGTCAAAGCTGAAGTCCTTACAGTGACCTATAAGACCCTCCATATTCTATTCTCATTAGCTCTCTGGCTCAATTTTTTAAACTCCCTCCTCTGCTCACTCTACTTTTGCTGCACTAGGCTCTTTGTGTCCACTGGCTATGCCCCTTCCCCTCCACCCATTCCAAATGGACCCACCCCTACCTTTTGAAGTCCTTGCTCAAATTTCTCCTTGTCTATGGGGCATATCCTGAAGACTAGGCTTAATACTGTAACTTCCTCACCATTTCTACCTTTCTCTTGCTTTGCATTTCTTCCCTCTTATAGCATTCATTACCTCCTGGTATTTATTTATTATGTTTTGTATCATGTCTATGTCTTCCAGTAGAATGTGTTTTCCATGAGGCAGGAATTTTTGTCCTTTGTTCCCACTGATCCTAGTCAACTAAAAGTGTGCCCTGGACATACAATTTAGTAATCATTTGCTGAACAAATGAATGAATGCATTGAGCAACATAGTCATATTGGAATTAAAAATTATTCTGGCTGAAGCCTGAAGAAAAAGTTGGGAAGAGTTACATACAGATGTAGAGGGTGTATGTGTGCTCTAATTGAAAAGCAATTGCAATTTAGGCTAGGGCAATAATGCTACAGAGAGAGGCAGGTAAATAGGTTAAAGGGTTTTTTTTTTATGGGTAGACTCACCACAGTTTATTTTCAGTAGTGTGCTGGAGCTAGTTGGCTCCCACTAGTTCGTGGAAGCCAATAGTTAAATTTTCAGGTTTTGAGGAATTTTCTTAGTTGGTTATTACACATAGGCATTATTAAATATTAAATTAAACTTAAAATTAAATATATTAAAATAAAATTAATTCAAATGTAATGAATTCATAATTATTTTATTACATTTTACTCTTATTTGTGCTCTTCATGTTATTTGTGTCTTTTGTGTTTGTATGGGAAATAACATATGATGGGGTGTTACTGCACAAATCTTCCCAACTCCACGTTCAGTTATGTCATGTCTGCAGTTCGGAATCAGTCATAGCAGGAGTATTTAATCCTTGGTAATTGTCAAATGCTATAAATCAGGGTTTGCTTTTTTATGTTGTTGACTTTCTAGATTTAAGAAAGTGATGGAGAAAATGTTAATAATACAGATTGATTTTAAAAGTGTGTCATGTCTGCAGATGTTTCATTGTTAATATTACACAATATTGAGGAAACATTCCTCCAGTATGTGAAGACAATGATCTGATTCAGCAAAGAATTCATTCACACCATTGAAAAAAGAATGAAATTTTGACATATATCTTTGTTGTTTCTCTTGTGTCTTACTCTTCAATGTAAAGAGAACTATCAACCAATATACCCATCTGAAATACACTCAGTTGCAACCACAAGTTGACTATGGATCCAAGAATTTGGCAAAAAGGAATGAAAGCATTCTGTGAGAATCAATTGGCTCTAAGAAATTTACAACAGGGCACTATATATTTCATTATTTGTAAACTATTTGCTACACATTCCTCATATCAATAGTGTGATGATTTAAATATATATGCATACATTTTCTTTTTAGGAGAACTAGTTATTAAACAGCACAGGTATATATGAGTCAAGACAGAAGGTGTTGTCAAAGATGCTGCTAGTTTCTGTCTTGCTCAACTGCCTATATAATGGTACCAATTTCCTTACTCAGGGAACACTAGACAAGGGCAGCGTTGGCAGATGGGGACAGAGAAGTCTTTGTCATGGGCTAGGCTGGGTAATATTGACTTTAAAGAGACAGACTACACAGTCTGGTGGCCAGTTGGATCGATCCAAAGCTCTGGAACTCAGAAGGTAACTCTAAGCTGGAGCCATCATCATTTAGGCTGTATCCATGAAGAGTTAAGTAATTGAAGACTTGAGAGTGGATAAAACTATTCTGTGTTTTTTCCAAATTAACTTTCAAAGTAGAACTTGGAGGCATTTAGATAAAAGTGTTCAATGCTGGATGTTTTAGTTCTAACAAATTAATAGCACAAGTATTATTGGGGCTGAACAATATCTTCTAAGAATATTGGAAGCTTCCATGATGAAGATATAGTTCCATGACCAAGGATATGTTCTCATTTATTAGAGAAGGATGCCTGACTTAATGGGTAGTGTCAAAAATATAGATTACTATTGGAAGCCTGTGATAAGCAGAAGACTACATAGAGTGCCATGTATAAGGGGACTTGAGTTATTTACTTACTACCTACTAATGACCTGAATACTGTATGAAGGGGTAGTTAATTGATAACTGATATAAAATGTGGGGGTCAGATCCTCAAAAACAGGTTCTTTATTTGAAGGCTTTATATTACCTTTTAAAATGAGAATCAAAAACTTCCACTTCTGGGAAGATGTGGTTTTCACCACTTAAACACAGCTAAGACCCTGGTGTATATATGTATATAGATAAGGAACAAAGAAAATATTATATATATAGTGTATGACACATCCTGGAAAGGTAGAGAAAAGCAGGCAGGTGAGGCAAGGAACTTAGGATCAAAGAAAAAAGGTGGAGGTGAGTGTCCTGGGTTTTCTTTTCACCTCACAAGTCTCAGACTTGTGAGCTAAAGAAGTTAACAATCCAGAAATGCCAATAGACACAGACAAAAGAAAAAAAAAACCCAGCCTAAAACAAAAGCCTAACCTCTCTAGTCAAAGAATCAGGAAAGAAACCTAAGAAGACAGAAAACTTTTAGAAAATAGACACTCTACTCCAGCCAAACACTACAGAAAAAAAATGTTATTCCACCCCAGCCATACCAGCAAAAGCCAAGTGGGAGGCAAAAACCAAGTGAGAAAATCCACCCTAGTTGGATTATAACAAAGCTTCCCAACACCACCCACCAGCAGGATAATGTCAAAAAATCCCCAAACAGGGAGTTTATACTTTCATTTCTGCCAAGTGGTAAGGAGACATCCATCCCAACCCTATTATGTGTGGTGTTGGTGGAGACCACAAGTTGAGCCTAGACTTCCATCCCCAAGAGCAATAACGAGGACATAACTTTTGGTATCAACCAAGGCTGAATGGGGAGCTTGAACTTCTACTGCTAGCTGATAGTAAGGAGTCATTTCTTCCTCCTCTTTCTTGCTGGCCATACCAAAAAGACAAAAACAAAAACAAAACTTTCAGCTAAAACAGAAGTTTAAATAAGAGTCAGAATATCACAACATGAAAATGTCTAGATTTCAGTTAAAGATCATACATCATAGCACGAACCAGAAAGGTCTAAGTGAGAATGAAAGAAGACAATAGATGCTAACACCAAGATGGCAAAAATGCTAGAATTATCACAGATTTTAAAGCAGTTAAAAAAAATACTTCAATGAGCAATGAAAAATATGCTTGAAAATGGAAAAAAAAAAAGAGCATCTTAAAAAAATAGAAAGTATCAGCAAAGAAATGGAAGGTAAAGAGAAGAACCAAGTGGAATTTTTAGTACTAAAACACAAAATAACCAGCATAAAGAGATTAATGCATGGGTGCAAGAGCAGAATGGAGGAGACAGATGAAAGAACCAATGAATCCTGATAGAGACCAATAGAAATTATCCTACCTGAACAACAGAGAGAAAGTATACTGAAAAAAATGTGAGTGCCTCAGGGATCTGTGGATTGTAACAAAAGATGTGATATGTGTGTCAATGGAATCCCAGAAGAAGAGGAGAAAGAGAATGGGCTAAAAAAAATAGTTAAAAAATAATGTGTGAAACTTCCCATATTTGCCAAGATGCATAAAACTACAGGTTCATGAAGGTGAGTGAATCCCCAAAAGGGTAAACACAAAGAAATCCATTCTAAGACACATCATAATTAAGTGTTCAAAAACTAGAAACAAGGGAAAAATCTTGAAAGGAGCAGAGAAAATAATACCTTACCTATAGGGGAAAAACAATTAGGATGACATAGTATTTCTCAACAGAAATCAGGGAGGCCAGAAAGAAGTGGCACAATATCTTGCAGGTGCCGAAAGAAAATAACTAAAAGGCAGAATCCTATATCCAGTGAAAACATTCTTTAAGAATAAAGGGAAACCAAGATAATCCTAAATAGAGGAGAACTAAGAGAATGTGTAGCCAGCAGATATCCTCTAAAAGAATGGACAGAGGAAGTTTGTGAAATGATAAAAATAAGGAACATCAAGAAAGAAGAAATAATTTGATAAATGAAAACACTGGTAAATACAGTAGACTTTTCTTCCATTCTTGAGTTTTCCAAGTTCTGTTTGATGATTGAAGCAAAAAACGGAACACTGATGGGGGAATCCATCAGAATCCTAGAGGAGAACATAGGGAGTAATCTCTTCGATATCAGCCACAGCAACTTCTTTCAAGATATATCTCCAAAGGCAAAGGAAACAAAAGCGAAGATGAACTTTTGGGACTTCATCAAAATCAAAAGCTTCTGCACAGCAAAGGAAACAGTCAAAAAAACAAAGAGGCAACCCATGGAAAGGGAGAAGATATTTGCAAATGACAGTACAGACAAAAGGTTGATATCCAGGATCTATAATGAACTCCTCAAACTCAACACACACAAAACAGGCAAACATATCAAAAAATGGGAAGAAGATATGAACAGACATTTCTCCCATCAAGACATACAAATCTCTATCAGACACATGAAAAAAATGTTCATCATCGTTAGCCCTCAGGGAGATTCAAATTAAAACCACATTGAGATATCACCTTACACCAGTTAGAATGGCCAAAATTAACAAAACAGGAAACAACATGTGTTGGAGAGGATGTGGAGAAAGGGGAACCCTCTTTCACTGTTGGTGGGAATGCAGGTTGGTGCAGCCTCTTTGGAGAACAGTGTGGAGATTCCTCAAGAAATTAAAAATAGAACTTCCCTATGACACTGCAATTGCACTCCTGGGTATTTACCCCAAAGATACATATGTAGTGAAAAGAAGGGCCATCTGTACCCCAATGTTTATAGCAGCAATGGCCATGGTGGCCAAACTATGGAAAGAACCAAGACACCCTTCAATGGACGAATGGATAAGGAAGATGTGGTCCATATACACTATGGAGTATTATGCCTCCATCAGAAAGGATGAATACCCAACTTTTGTAGCAACATGGACGGGACTGGAAGAGATTATACTGAGTGAAATAAGTCAAGCAGAGAGAGTCAATTATCATATGGTTTCACTTATTTGTGGAGCATAACAAATATCATGGAGGACAAGGGGTGTTAGAGAGGAAAAGGGAGTTGGGGTAAAATGGAAGGGGAGGTGAATCACGAGAGACTATGGACTCTGAAAAACAATCTGAGGGGTTTGAAGTGGTGGGGGTGTGGGAGGTTGGGGTACCAGGTGGTGGGTATTATAGAAGGAATGGATTGCATAGAGCACTGGGTGTGGTGAAAAAATAATGAATACTGTTTTTCTGAAAATAAATAAATTGAAAAAAATTTTTAAAAAATTAAAAAAAAGGAACACTATGTGATTTGATTCTAAATGTATTAATTAAAAAAAAGCAGGAATTACTCTATTAATATCAGATAAAACACACTTCAGATCCAAGAATATTAACACAGATAGCCATTTTATAATGATAAAAGGGCCAATCTACCAAGAAAATGTCTGAATTGAACAGAAGACCTACAAAATATTTAAAGCAAAAACTGAAAAACTGAAATCCCAAATTATTTATAATCAGGAAAACTAGAGAGAAAAGCAGCAATGATCTGGAAAAACTCAACATCATCCTCCCAAGTTCTAAGTGATATTTGTAGAATTCCCCCTCAAGCCATAGCAGAGTGCATATTCTTTTTAAGTGCCCATGGAAAATATGCCCAAATGGATCATATCATGGGTCATCAAACAAACCTCAACAAATTTTAAAGAATTCAATTCCCACGGAGTATGTTTTATGATCATAAGAGTATCAAACTAGAAATCAATCTTTCAAACAGAAACATAGTAAGAAAATCTCCAAACACTTGAAAACTAAACAATACACTCCTGAATAGATCAGGGGTCAAGAAGGAAATATCAGAGGAAATTTTAAAATACACTGAATTGAATGAAAATAAAAGTACAACGTATAAAAATTTGTGGGAAGCAGCTAAAGCAGTGTCAAGAGGGAAATTTATAGCACTAAGTGCTTACATTAGAAGAGAAACCAGGAAAGCCTCAGATCAATAATTTAGGCTCTCAGAAGAACCTAACAAAAGAAGAGCAAAAGAAGAAGGGAGAAGAGAGGAAATACTAAAGAGCAGAAGTGAATGAATTTGATATAGAAAAATGATAAAATTAAAAAAATAAAGATCTGATTCATGGAAATGATTATTAACAAATTCACAGTGAGATATAAAAAGATAAAAAAGACACAAATTACTAAAATCAGGAATAAAAAAGATGCTATCACTATAGACCTTGGTGACATCAAAATTATAAGAGAATACTACAAACAACTCTATACACATAGGTTTTACAACATAGAAAAAGTTGACTAATTCCTGAAAAACTCAAACTAACAAAACTATCTCAAGATGAAAGACATTAACCCTATGACAATTGAGGAAGTTGAATTCATAATTGAAAAAATTCTCCCATGGAAATTTCTGGTCCCATATGGTTTCACTGGAGAATTTAACCAAAATTTTAAAGAAGAATTGAAGCTAGCTGTACACAGTCTCTTCCAGAAAGAGAAAAGGAAAACCTTTCCAATTCATTTTATGAAGCTAACATTACTCTGATAATGAAACCCATGACAGTGTAAAACAGATCAAAACAAAAGCTAGAAAACAATATTCTTATGAGCATAGATGCAAAAATCTTTACAAAAATAAAAGCAAATAGAATTCAACAATAAATAAAAAGAACTATATGGTCAAGTATAGTTTACTTCAGAGATCCAAGACTGATTCAGTAATTTGAAAAATCAATGTTAACCCACCATATTAACAAGCTAAAAAATGAATTTCATATGATTTTTATCAATTGGTATGGAAAATATTTTATAAATTTAAACACCCATTCATGATAGAAACTCCCAGAAAAATTAGAATAGAGGGGATATTCCTCAATCTGAAAAAAAGAACACCTACAAAAACCTTAAGCTTATAGCATACTCAATAGTGAAATACTGATTTCTTTCTCCTGAGATTAAAACCTGAAAGAAGACAAGGATATCTGCTCTTGCCATTTCTATGTAGCATTGTACTAGAGCTCCTAGTCAGGGTAATTAATCAACTCATTTTTGACAAAGGTAAAAAGAAATCCAGTGTGAGACACCTGGGTGGCTCTGTGGGTCAAGCATGCCTTTGACTCAGGTCATGATCCAGGGTACTGGGATTGAGTCCTGCATCAGGCTCCCTGCTTAGCTGCCCTCCCTGCTTGTGCTCTCTCTCTCTCTCTCTCTGACAGATAAATAAGTAAAGTCTTAAAAAAAGAAAAAAAAGCAATCCTGTACAGGAAAGATAGATTTTGCAATAAACAGTGCCAGAGCAAAGGAACATCCAAAGGTGAAAAATGACTTGAGACTCATAACTTCTGCAAAATTGAACTCGAAATAGAGTGTGGACTTGAATGTAAAATTATAAAACTTCTAATTGTTTTAAAAAAGATTTATTTATTTATTTATTTATTTGAGAGAAAGTGAGAGACAGCCTGCATGTGCATATGGAGGCTTGAGTGGGGGAGGGGCAGCACAGGGGGAGAGGAGAAGACACCCTGCTGAATGCTGATCCCAATGCGGGACTGGATCTCCAACCCTGAGATCATGACCTGAGCCCAACTCAAGAGCTGGTCGCTGAACTGACTGAGCCACCCAGGGGCACCAAAAGTACAAAACTTTTAGAAAAAAATATGAGAATATCTTCAAGATCCAGAACAAAGCAAAAGGCTATTACCGTTGCCATCAAAAGCATGATTCATTTAAAAAAAAATGGATACAAAGGACTTCATTAAAATGGAAAGTGTTTGCTCCTATTAATTAGTATAAAAAGACAAGCAAGCTGCAGACTGGGAGAAAGTATTTGCAAACCACACGTCCAGTGAAAGACTGGCATCTATCTTATATGAAGAACTCTGAGAACTCAATAAACTCAAACAAACCAGTTTGAAAATGTGCAAAAGACTGAGTGATGTTTTACCAAAGAGGATATACAGATGACATGTAAGCATTAAAAAAAAATTCAACATCATTAATCATGAAGCAAATGCAAATCAAAACTACAATGAAATATCACTATACACCCACCAGAATGGGAAAACATGAAACGCTGGCAAGAATGTGAAGAAACTGCCTTTACACATGTCCCTGGTGGAAATGTAAAACAGGACAGTTACTCTAGAAAAGTTTGGCAACAGGGGAAATGAACTTTAACAACATACTCTCTTGAGTTCAATATTCAAATTATAGCATTTCAACATGTAATCAGTATTAACAATTAATAATGACATATTTTACATTTCTCTTTTATGATAATGTTTCAAGTTCTGGTGTGTGTTTATACTTCAAGCACATTTCAATTTGGACTAGCCACACATCAGGTGTTCAAAAGCCACTTGGGGTTAGGGGCTAGTGTCTTGGGCCCTTTGAGTTTCCACACAAGATTTGAAAGGCAGAGGAAAAGCCTTCCTCTCCAGCAGAAGGTGCAGTGAGTCATGCTAGCATTGGCAGATAGGAGATAGGAGGTTTTGCCAGCAGCTTCTCTGAGTCCTACAGACAGCTGAAATCATGAGTGACAGTTTCCTGTGATCCCTGAACTTGCTGATTCCTTGAACTTTAGTGGATTCTTGCTCAACCTTCACTTTCCCTGCTCTTTAAATGGTTGTATGTGACTTCCAATGTCCTATATTAAATCCCTTCCTACTGGAAATACCTAGAGTGGTTTTTGTTTTCAGGACTGAGCCCTGACTAATAAGGCTGGCAGAGAATATTTACTTCTCAGCAAATATCCATATGCTCTCCCACATTTCCTAGCACCCTTGCAGTTACGGAGCCTTGTATGTGGTTCAGGCCAATATGCTGAGAATTAGTGAAGGATGTTATTTGCAATCTGGAGCATTTAAGAGTTATGTGTGACTTCCTAGACACGTGCCCTCTGAGAGAACCTTAGTATCACATATTGATATGACGATGTCATGAGATAAAAGCCACAAAATTGCATGAATCACTAGAAGGGAGACAGATGCCCTGGAGGTGTCCCAACTCACCATGGAGTTTTCTTGAGCAAGAGATAAATTGTTGTTACTTTACGCCGCTGAAATTTCAAAGTTTGTTTGCTGCTATACCACAATCTAGATTATAATGACTAATATAGAAATTAGTCCTGGAAATAAACATCAGTATCCAACCCTAAAATAGGTGGCAGGGGCTTAATATTCCTGTGAAATAAAATGAACCAACACTTGACTGCTCGAGAATAGGGGATGTCACAGATTAAACAATGAAATCTGCTCTTGTGTAAGAACGGCAAGTGGTGCTGGTTCTTTGGAAGGAGAAGCCCAACATATTTTGAAATCATTAATAGTGACAGGAGAGAATATAGGGATATTCAGACATCTACTTAGAACTTTTTTTCATATACCCAAGACTATCTTGTGTAAGAAGTATATATGTGATTCTTTGAAACACCGTCTAAAAGACTAGGCTTAAAGAATGATGAGTGTCTCTTCAGAAGTAATGTAATTCCAGAAATATTAACAAATGAAGAAGGAAGAGATGTAGAAAGGAACTAATGTTACCATAGAAGAACATTTTTTAAGAAGCAAGATGTCAAAATGTTCTGTATATTCACTAAATAAAAGAAAATAAAATGTTTCAGAAATATGGAGAAGCAGTTGTCGTCCAGGGCTATAGGAGAGAAGCTGAGTTGTCTTTGTATTCAGGCAGGAGATAAACAACAGACTTGCAAAAGTCTAGAATAAAACTGGTGTTAATAATTAGTAAGTCTCAAATTGATCATTCAACAAAAGATGTATTAGGAGAAAAAAATAGGCCAAACATTTTCTCTTCTAGAAACAGATTGGGGATCACTGATTGATAAGACAATTTGTGGATGGCTCAAAATTGAAAGGATGGTCAATTTTTTGGCTGAAGAAGGCAAATTCTAAATGACTAAGAGAAAATAATTAAGATAAAACAGGTTTTAAGGCTACAAACTAGTAGATATATATTTCTTCAGCTAATCCCTTCCCCCCCAAAATTAAGCACAAAATAAAGGCTATTTAAATTAACATTTACAAATATGAAACATCTGGGATTTTATCTGTTTCATATTAAACAAGCCCCAAATAAACTGTTGTGAGTTCACATGTATTTAAAGCACTCTTGGGCAAAATTAATTACTGTCTATGATGAAAGATGTAATAATTTCTTACTAACCAGACCATAGCTAGAAGTGTGTGTGTTTAAACTTGGGATATTGGCAAGTTGAAAGTGAATTTTGGTTCTAAGCAAGAAAATAATTTCTAAAAATTGCTACTACTAAGTAGCATAGTTTTCAAGTGTTTACTCCTTAAATGGGAGGACCCATTTCCAATCCCCCAAATCTTTAAGCTATGTGAAGCAGATATAAACAGAGCTGACCTATACTGTTGAGTTACCTGTGACTATAATCTCACTGCCTTTTCTTTCCCCTCAAGCTTAACAGTTATAATTGACAAACGAAATGGTCCGTTGTTTAAAGCGTACCATGTGATGACAGATACATGTATATATTGTGAGAAGATTCCTCCTCAGCACACCGATCCCCTCACATATTTACCTCCCCCCCCCTTTAAAAAAAAATTTTTGGTGAAAACATTTAAGTTCTACTTTCAGCAAATTTCAATTATACCACATAGTGCTATCAACAACAGTTACCATGACATACGTTAGATCCTCAGACCTTATTCATATTTTATTTCAGCTTTTGTACCATTTTATGAACTTTATAATTGCAATTGCTCTGAAGCAGAGACTCAAAACTAAGGCAACCCCTCCTTTTGTTCTCTGGACCTCATATCTGCTTTTCCTCTCAATGATGCTAGTCTTGCAATTACACTCTTTCTTTCCTACCCCATTATTTTCTTCCTTTCCTTTGGTTTTAGTTTGTTTTCATCATCAATCTAACATGTTCTAGTGTAACCTTCTTCATTCACATTCCTTGTCCCCAGATCCCCCTCCATCTACAACTATACTGCTCAACTTTCTTCAAATGAAACTTCTTGGGAATCACTTATAGTCACTTTTTCTTGTATCCCATTTTTTTCTTGTTTTATATTCATCTGCTCTGGCTCTTGGCAAGGTGATCATGACCTTCACATGGAGAAACCCAATGGTCAGTTTTCTGATCTCTTTTTATTTGACTTCTTAAGCATCCTTTAAAAGATACCTTTCCTTCTTAAAGCATTCTCGTCCCTTGGTGTGTGTTTTTTTAAGATTTCCTTATTTATTTGAGGGGGGGGAGGAGGGAGAGAGAGAGCGAGAGCGCGCACACGCATGTGCATGGGGTGGGAAGAGGCGGAGAGGGAGAATCTCAAGCAGACTCCCCACGGAGTGCAAGCCGGATTTGAGATATAATCTTACTTCCCTGAGATCAAGGCCTGAGCTGAAATCAAGAGTCAGATGCTCAATCAACTGAACCACCCAGGCGCCCCTTTTGTTTTTTGAGTTTTTTTTTAAAAGCAGCACTCACTTAGTTTTCTGTCTACTCTACTGAATTCTTTTCAGGCTCTTTGTTCTTCCTTATTAGTTCATTTAACCTCTAATTGTTGAAATGCCCAATGGCTTAGCCCTAGGCTTCATCTCTGTTCTATCTGCATTTGCTCCTAGATGACTTCATAAAATTCCAAAGCATTAATTATTATAAATATATTAACTGACTCCCAAATTTTCTCTCTAGGTTTGAACACTCTAAACTCTGATATTCAGGTGTCTACCCAACATCTTTTTTTGGACAATTAATAGGAATCTCCAATTTAGCATGAGTAATCAGGATTCTCTTTCCTTTTGTGCATCTCCCCTGCCCTGGTTATTCCATTTTGGGAAGTGCTACCTTTCCCCTACTTGGTGAGTGAAAACTGGGGAGTGATATTTGCTTCCTTCCTTATCCCAACTCTCACAACCAACCACTAGCAAATCCTCTCATCTTATCTTTCAAATTCATGCCAGTGAGGTCTAGTTCCTTTTAATTCCTCTGCACATACTCTCATCTGTGGTCTGGATCATTTAACAGTTTCCCCAACTGTTGCTCAGCTAGCACCCTAGCTAATTTCCAATCTCCTTTCTACATAATTCCTGGAGCGGTAGTCAAAGAATTCTCAAAAATCTTCCCATTGCACTTCATTGATGAGAAAGATGGTTCATGGGCCAAACTGGACTTTCTGAACACATGCTTGACCACCCCTACCTTCTCTCACTGCGATTTAGCCTCAGTGATCATCTTTCTGACCTCCAACGTGCCCAATTCCAGCTTGACTTGGGGCCTTTGTACTTGCTCCTTTTCCTGGCCTTGTGGAACAAGCTTCTCTACTGAATTCACCTCCTCAGAGAGCTCTTTTCTGGCGACCATCTCAAATAATATTCCCACCCCATTCATGCTCCATTCACATGTCACACACATGTCTTGAATAATACAAAATGTGACATTGTAGAAACTTAAACAATTTTTGTAATATTGTTTATAGCATTTTTAGCATCTGAGATTTTATTTGTTTTTTAAAAATATAACCATCCAGATTGCTTCCTCCTTACCCAAATCATGAGTGGTGCCATGGTATCAAATGGAAAAGTCCAAGCCCTTTCAAGTGTCATCCAAGACCTCCATGATTTGGCCTATTTGACATTTATTCATTTTCTGCTTCTATCTATTTATTGCCCATGAATCCCATCCTATTACAACCCCCCCCCCCAATTACATTCTTCCCCCTGGGTACACAGAACACTTGCTTTCCCTTTATTTGTTAAGTGACACTTATCCTTCTTCTCAGACTCGGCTAATATGTTACTCTTTGGAGCCCTCAGGAATGACCATCTACTCTTCCTGTAGTCACAGAGCATTAGGTATATTCCTTTTGTGTAGTATGGCCCCTTGTCCATCTGCCTCAAATTTCCCACTTCTAAAGAGTGGGGGAGTGGTTTATTCATCTGAGTATTCTCACCACTCACATTGATTTTGGCACAAAGTAATTTTTTTTTATAGGTGACACATGCTTTTAATAACTCTCCCTAGTATGAATACTCTGATTTCTCTTCTTTGAATACTTCTGGTTTGCTCATCTTAATTTTGAAGTGTGAGGCTTGGAAAACTGTAAATAAATTGGTCATAAATGATCTATATCCGTATCCCTAGGTTCAGCACCTGGCACATAGTAGCAACTCAACCAATGTTGACCATTGTATGAGAATGAATGTAGCACTATAGAACATGTAGATCCTCTAATCCCACTAGAACAGGATTTCTCTCTTTCTTCTCAACCCATGTGTATAATTAGTGAAGGTTGGTCACATATCACATATCTAAGTTATTTTATATTTTAATAATTACAACACGACATGATAAAATGTCTGTTAAGATCACTTATTTATCAGCAATCAGCAATCAGCAATCAACAGATACCTCTTCAGGACCTACTATGTACAAGACATTCTCGTAAACATTCAGGTTGACCAAAAAGATGGCATTAGTGAGGCTAGGATTGCTGTGGCAACAAAGATCTTCACATTTCAGTGGCTTCATAACACAAAGGCTTGATTCTGGTTCTTGTCACAGCCCGCCTGGGTATCAAGTGGGCAGGGCTTCCTGAGAGGGTTTGGGGATCCAGGCTCTGAATCTTCTACTGTGGCTCTACCCCCTTCCAAGTCTTTGAGTCCTCTGCTGAGACTCCAACATCCTGCCAGTTGACTAGCAAACAGAAAATGAGGGAACAATCTTACAGGACAGAGAAGTAGCATTGACATTTCTTGACCACATTCTATTCGCCAAAAGTAGTCAAGCAGCCCTAAACTAACTAGAAAGGAGTTTTGAAAGTCTATTTCCAGGAAGAAGAGGATCAATTAAGATGGTTTCTGCTGTATATCTAGGGCCCATTTCCTCCTGGAGATGCCAATCTGTGGGGAGATGCTTCAATCTGATCCTACTACTTAACTTGAGAAAATTTGGATCATTAAGTACAACTTTTTCTTCTCCTACTGAGAAATAGATGCCAGAGTAATTAATCATATGGCAAAAGAAACTTCAGGAAAAATTCTTAAATTCTTCAGGGAAATCTTTTAAAGGAGGAGTAAATGAACTGCTGTCCATGAGATGAGTCCAGCCTGCTGTGTTGTTGGAAAGCCATCTCAGAATGGTTTTTACATCAATAAATGGTTGAAACACATCAAAAGAAAAATACTTCATGACACATGAGAACCGTATGAAATTCAAGTTTCAGTGTCCACACATAAAGTTTTATTGGAAAACTATCCTTACTGTGTATTTATAACCCATTGTGCTACAACAACAGAGCTGAGATGGAGACCAAATGTCCAGCCAAGACTAACATATTAATTATTGGGTCCTTTACAGAAAAAGGTTGCCCATCTCTGTGTAAAAGCATTTGAGTAGCATATATTTTAGTGTTGACAATTCAGTACCTTCATCATAAGTCATCCTTGTATTTGTATTTACTTTACAAAGGTGGGTCCCAGAAAGTAGCTGGATCTGATGATGAAAAATCAAATATTTGCCTAATGAAAAGTCAGGAGGGGAAATGAAGATGCCTTCAAACCCTAGAGATCGGTTTAGGTAAATAAGATAATTTACCTATAGATTATTAAGAGACAGTGGTAAGATCTCTTTTCCTGTGACAAATAGATGCTTCTATACTCAGATTATTTACTCAGGAACTTAGAGCCAGAAATTTCTCATTGCTAAAACAAGGCCTCTGGTACATTGGTACTTCAGCTCCCAACTCTCACAATTTCCAGACAAGGAGACATGGATGGAGCTGGTGGTCATAAATCAGAACTCCAACATTTCACTAAGAAAGATGATGTACTGTCAGACAAAATGACAATAAGTCTACTGAACTACAACCATCTCAAGAAACGCACCAGGTTTTCAAAGAACATCTAGTAATTCAACTCTTTTTATAGTGTAAGACTTTTTTTTTTTTTTTTTTTTTTTTTTGAGAGAGAGAGGGAGAGAGAGAGTTTGTGTGTGCAGGGGGGAGGAGCAGAGGGATCTCAGAGAGACTCCACACCCAGCACTAAAGCCAATGGGGGGGCTTGATCTCACAATCCTGAGATCACGACCTGAGCTGAAACCCTGAGGCAGTTGCTTAACCGACTGAATCACCCAGACTCCCTCAAAGTATAAGGCTTTTGACTAAATGTCTAGAGCATACTATTTCTCTCAAGACATTCTGCAATTGAAAATTCATTAGTTTACACTGGCCACATTTAATGAATAGCCTAATGTATTCAAATGACAATGTGGATCAACACAGCCAAACAGACTTATTTTTCTTTTCAAGGAAATTCCAACTACGTTATGGAAATAGATGCAACATGGTAACCCAGGGAAAATTCCCGGCCTGATCTGTGCTGAATGGTTTCCTTTGAACTCTGCTTTGGAATTTCAACAAACGCTTATCATGACTTTGAATATTTTTTCACTTATAACTTCATATATAAATATTTCTATGTGTACTGTGAATATATATAGTGATGTATTTTTTATTAGTTCAAATTGACTTGTTAATGTAAATGAAACCAATCATGGTATTTTCAATAGAAGTTATAAAAACAACCAAGCCTTTTGCTCATTTCTGTGTCATAGCTTCCCCCTAATTAATACTGTGAGGTCCTTGTTTCCAAATAGAACACTGATGGAATTCTTGCTATGACAAGTTCATCTAGTCTAGTGAATGAGGCATGTAACCAGGATCTGGGATCAAAAAACTGGAGTTAAATTTCTATTTCTGCTCTTAACATGAAGTAAATCTTTAAGTTTACTTTTAAATCTCACACCTCCTGGTATGGATTTATCATGGCCCAGATGGATGAGTGATAGGTTTGCTCATTTTGTTTTCATTTTTGGATTGGGCAATTTTGACGGAAGAGAGCTAGAAGTGATTTTTAATTCAATACAATGCCCTAATTTTAGATCTCTTAGAGGAAAAACATGTCTGCTAAAGTTTCTATTGAGGGACCATAGTTATAGATATTCAGGGATTTAGGGGTTTTTTTTTGTGTGTGTGTATAAAGTATTTTTAAATGATGCAAATACTGGAGGTTTTCTTGGGGGGGGGGATGGCCATATTTATTATTAGCCACCTATAATGACCAAAGATGTTCAAATGAAAACCCCTGTTACTGAAGTTTGGGATATTTATTATGTTTTAGGATTTTTATTTTGATTTTCTCTGCTGATTGATTTTAAAGTTTCACTTCACAGACATCCACTCCTTCTCAACATACATATGTTATTAAATGTGAGCCCAAATGGGCCATTCTTATTTTTATTGACATGTAATTACATTTGGGCCAAATATTTATTTGATAGGAGAGTTATCGTATTTGGCATCTCAAATTTAAAAAATGAAGGGAAGATTATAAGTTCATGAGAGCTTATGGTTTAAAAAAACAAACAAAAAGAAAAAAATAACCCCAAATTTCTTTTGGGCGTAGCCACAAAGTATCTTGAAATTTTACAGAATTCAAAGGTAAAATACGGGAAATGCTGGCAAATTGTTCAGAGTAGCTGAAATTATGCATTACAAATATTTGTGTGTGTGTGTGAAATAACTGACATTTTGTGAGGATCAAAATTACCACAGAAATTTGGCCAAGTCAGCATCAAATGATTTCACACAATTATTGAACTTTTCTCTGTTGGAGATGTTCCCGGCCAAATCCTTCCTTTTTGGAAATTTCCTGGAGCTCCCACGTCTGCTGCAGAATAGCACTGAAAGTCTCTCATCCAACGATTGAGGAAGACACTAGTGGCTCCATTTAGTTTTCAGCCAAGCCTTTATATTTCACCTCAGGACAAACTGCTCAGTTGTGTACTCTACTCTTGATTTTTATGTGATTGGGTGGCTTTCTAGAGAGGCCTCTAAGATTGACCTTTCTCACCCATTCACTTGACTAATTCTGCATGCCAATTTCTAGAGCAGCGCTTTTTGCTAGAGCCTTCACAATAATGGAAATGTTCTACATTTGCATTGTCTAATATGGCAGCCACTACTCATTTGAGGCTCTTGAGCACCTAAAAAACTAGTGTACCAAAGAACTGAAATTTTCAGGTTATTAAATTTTAATTTAAATAGTCATATATGTTTACATTGGACAGCAGAGCTCTTGATCATTTCTTTCCATACAGGTTCTACAATCCTTTTAAAAACTAGATTATAATAAATTGCATGAATACAGGTCTATGGCATGTCTGTTTTATGAATTTTTGTTTCAACATGGAGCACTGTGTTTTGCATGTAGTAGGTATGCAGATTCTTTTTTAAAATGTATGAATCAATATATGAACTTCAAGAATAAAGATAATTCAAGTGAGGAGGGGGACAAGATTTCTATTTGTTCCCTTTTCTTAGAATACATTAAATCAATTCCTTTTATACCATATAACTTCAGAATTTAAGAAACAAAACAGATGAACATAGGGGAAGGGATGGAAAAATAAAATTAGACAAAAACAGAGAGGGAGGCAAACCATAAGAGACTCAACTACAGGAACAAACTGAGGGTTTCTGAGGGGAGATTGGTGGAGGGATGGGGTAACTGGGGGATGGGCATTAAGGAGGACACGTGGTGTGACGGGCACAGTGTTGTACGCAACTGATGAATCACTGAATTCTACCTTTGGAACTAATAGTATACTATATGTTAATTAAATTGAATTTAAATAAAAAATAAAATAAATAAAATAAGAAGATGGTCTCTTCAAGGTAGTATTTATTACTCATTAACCAAGCTGTGGATGCAAAGAAATGATGACTTTCCACTCACTGTGGATTAGCTTCTGAGTCCTAACTTCTTGGTCCGAAAGGACTGTGTCAATTATGTATGAAACTGTAGAGACGTGTTTTTTCATGGATAAGTCCTGCTTACAGGATTGTATCAAACAGTATTATCAGGGGATGACACATACTCCCTTTCAATAAATGTAATTTCCTGGCAGATCAGTTACTGTCCCTATTGACTACAGCTTTCTGGACATTGGTAAATATGAAAGAAACAGCAGGGAAGTGCTGAAGACTCGTCAAGTATGGTTTTTACTCATTAGCTTGTTTAACTCAATATAGCTGCCCTCTACTTCTTGCTTCACTAATTATGGCCTGCCACGACCAGATGTAAAACACACAACAAAAAATACAAAGTGAACTTGTAATCTTCTCTTCTTATAAGGACGCAGTCATATTGGATTAAAGTCCATTCTAATAATCTCATTTTAACTTAATGATCTCTTTAAAGCTCCTATCTGTAAGTACAGTCACATTCTGAACTACAGGCATACTTCAAAAATATGGCAGCTTCAGTTTCAGACCATCACAATAAAGTGAATATAAGCGAATCAAATGAGGTTTTTTTTGGTTTCCCAGTGCATATAAATGTTTACACTGTAGTGTACTCTATTAAGAATACAAAAAATAACGTATATAGTTTAATTTGAAAATACTTTTTGTTAAGAAATGTTAACTATCAACTGAGTTTCAGTGAATCATAATCTTTCTGCTGGCAGAGGGTCTTGCCTTGATGTTGATGATGCTAACTGATCGTGGTAGTGGCTGCTGAAGGTTAGGGTGACTGTGCCAATTTCTTAAAAAAAGACAACACTGAGGTTTGGCTCATTGATTGACTCTTCCCTTTGTAAATGTTTTCTCTCTTGCATGTGATGCTGTTTGATAACGTTTGACATGCAGTAGAACTTCTCTCAAAATTGAAGCCAATTATCTCAAACCTTGCCACTGCTTTATCAACTAAGTTGATTTAATATTCTAAATGCTTTGTTGCCATTTCAACAATCTTCACTAAGAATAGATTCCATCTCCAAAAACCATTTTCTTTCCTTATCCATAAGAAACATCTCCTCAATCCATTCAAGTGTGATCATGAGTTGTAGCAATTCAGTCCCATCTTCAGGCTCCACTTCTAATTCTAGTTTTCCTGCTATTTCCAACACACCTGCAGTTACTTCCTCCAGAGAAATATTGAACCCCTCAAAGTCATCCATGAGTGTTGGAATTAATTTCTTCCAAACTACTGTACCTGTTGATATATTGATCTCTTCCCACAAATCACAAATTCTCTTAAAATGGCATCGAGAATGGTGAATACTTTCCAGAAAGTTTTCAGATTTCTTTGCCCAGACCCAGCAGGGTAATTACTGCCTATGACCTTGCAAAATGTACTTATTAAATAAGCATTAAATAAGTATTAAAAGTCAAAATGACTCCTTGATCCATAGGCTGCACAATGGATGTTGTGTTAGCAGGCATGAAAACATTAATCTCATTATCCATCTCCTTCAGAACTCTTGGGGGACCAGGTATATTCTCAATGAGTAATATTTTGAAACGAATCTTTTTCCTGAGCAGTTGGTCTCAACAGTGGGTTTCAAATATTCAGTAAATTCAGTTGTAAACAGATGTGTTGTCCTCTTGGTCTGGTGGTTCCCCTTATAGAACACAGGCAGAGTAGATTTTGCATAGTTCTTAGGGACCCTAGGAATTTTAAAATGGTAAATGAGTTTTATCTTCAACTTAAAGTCACCAGCTGTATTAGCCCCTAACCAGAGAGTCAGTCTGTCCTTTTACTTGGAAGCCATGCACTGCCCTCTCCTCTCTACTTATGAAAGTCCTAGATTGTATCTCCTTCCAATAGAAGGCTATTTGATCTACACTGAAAATCTACTGTTTAGTGTAGCTACCTTCATGAATTATCCTAGTTAGATCTTCTGGAGAATTTGCTGTAGCTTCTACATCAGCACTTGATGCTTTGCTTTGCACTTTTATGTTATGGAGACAGTTTCTTTCTTTAAACCTCAAGAACAAAACTCTGCTTCCAAAAATTTCCTACTGCAGCTTCCTTGCCTCCTTCAGCCTTCACAGAATTGAAGAGACTCATGGGCCTTGCTTTGGATTCGGCTTTGGTTAAGGGAATGTTAGGGCTGGTTTGATCTTCCATCCAGACCATGAACACTTTCTGCATATCAGCAATCAAGCTGTTTCACTTTCTTACCGTTCATGTATTCACTGGAATAGCACTTTTCATTTCCTTCCATAACTTTTCCTTTGCCTTCATAACTTGGCTAGCTAGCTGTTTGGCACAAGAAGCCTAGCTTTTTGCCTATCTTGGCTTTCAACATATCTTCCTCACTAAGCTTACTCATTTCTAGCTTTTGATTTCAAGGGAGAGATATATGACTGTTTGCTTCACTTGAACACTTAGAGGTCATTGTAAGGTTATTAACTGGCCTAATTTCACCACTGCTGTGCCTCAGGGAATAGGGAGGTGCAAGGAAGAGGGAGAGAGATAGGAAATGCTGGTTGGTGGTATAGGAAGGACCACCCGTAACGTTCAGAGGTTAAGTTTGCCATCTCTTATGAATGTGGCTTGTGGTGTCCCCAGATCATCACAATATTAATATTAAAGATCACTGATCACACATCACTGTAACAAATAAAATAATAATAATGACAATGTTGGAAATATTGCAAGAATTACCAAAATGTGGCACAGAGATATAAAGTGAGTAAATGTTGTCGAAAAATGGCACTGATAGACTTGCTCAAGACAGGCTTGCCATAAACCTTTGATTTGTAAAAAATGCAATATCTGCAAAGTTCAACAAAGCAAAGCACAATAAAATGAGGTACGCCTGTACTGAGAATTAGGACTTCAACATGTGGATTGGGGTGAGGAGAATGGAAACAAACATGGAAAAATATTGTTATATAGGAGCTTTATCAATTAGGAAATAAAAGCAGACAAAGTCATAACATTGACAAAAATAAAAAATAGCCAGGAACAAGTGTACAAAACTTAGAAATTGTGTGTAAGACCATGTGACAGAGACTATTAATATCTGTGTTTTTCAACCTGTTGATAATGCCTCCTGTATTACTGGGCAGGAACAGTGGGTCTAGTGAAAAGACCACACTTGCCAGTCTGCCTTGTACTTAATCAGGGCCAGGAAACTATGTTCTGGCTAGTAAGATGTAAGACAAGTTACTGGACATATATTCTGGAAAGGCTCCTTAAAAGGGTGACAGAGAGGGATGCCTAGGTGGTCCAGTAGGTTAAGCATCTGCCTTAGGTTCAGGTCATGGGTACCAGGGTCTGGGGATGGAGTCTACCTCAGGGAGACTTGCTAGTGGGGAGACTGCTTCTCCCTCTGTCCCCAGGCCCCTGCTCATGCTCTCATGCTCTTTTTCTTTTTCTGAAAAATAAATAAATAAAATCTTAAAAAGAAAGGGGGTGACAGACAGATGAAGCTCTTTTGCCTCCTCTCCTTTCTGACTGATACAGATGAAACTTTTGGAGCTCCAGAAGCCCACAGGCGACAAGGTAACTTTGAAGACAAAGCCATGTGCTAGGACTGTTGCAGAAAGTTAGAAGAAGCCTGGGTCCCTGGAAATAGTAGAGCTGCCACATTAGCCCTGGAGTGACCACTTCCATATTTCATTTAAGTGAGAGGGAAATAAACTCTTTTACTTAAGCTTCTGTTATTTTAGGTTTTGGGCTTTATCTAGGGTAATCCCAACTAATAAAATTATAAAGGACATAAAGGAAGATCTGAACAAAAAGAGATATTCAGGAATATGGACAGAGAGTCTCAATAACATAAAGCTGTCAAATTTCCCCAAATGATGAAATAGTTGGAATTCAAGCCAAATCCAAACAGCTTTCATGGAATTCAACAATATGAACCTATAATTCATTTGGGTGAACAAAGCAACATGGGTATCTAAGTAATCTGGAAGACAATATTAGTGGTGGCATAGGAGGAGCATACCCTACTGGGTAACTAGAATGATTATAATGCTATAATAATATGCCTTTAGTGAACATGGTTTTAATACAGAGCTACGGCATAAAACAGTAGAAATAAGTAGAGGGCATAGGGCACCAGCGTGGCTCAGTGGTTTAAGCCTCTGCCTTTGGCTCATGTCATGGTCTCACGGTCCTGGGATCAAGCCCCACACTGGGCTCTCTGCTCAGCAGGGAGCCTGCTTCCCCCTCTCCCTCTGCCTGCCTCTCTGCCTACTTGTGATCTCTGTCTGTTAAATAAATAAATAAAATCTTTAAAAAAAAAAAAAAAGGGAAAGAAGTAGAGAGCATCTCTCTTGATGTGAGGGAAAGAGAGTTGAGTAACTCTCCTGGGAAAATAGTTACCCATAAGTAAAACAGTGACAATCCCAATTCTACTTCACATCACAAAGTCCAGTTGGATGCAATACTTATATATAAAAAGGACAAATTTTTATGACCTCAGAGTTGAGAAGTATTTTAAAAAGAAAACATGAGAAGTGAAAACCCCAGTTTTAAAATTAAGAAAATCCATGTACAGTATTAAAAATACAGAAAAGATATCTGTAACACATATAATAAGTTATTATCTTTCAGAATATATGAAGAACTCCTAAAATCAACAAGGAATAAAAGTATATAGGAAAAAAAAAGGCATGGGAGTGAAAACAGTAGTCTGGCGAGAAACCATGGATGGTAAATAAGCCTCTTAAAGAGGGCTCCTCTTTGGGCTCCTGGGTGGCTCAGCCAGGTAAACTGCTAAGCATCTGCTTTTGGATCAGGTATGATCTCAGGATCCGGGATCAAGGCCTGTGTGTGGCTCACTGCTCAATCGGTAGGCTGCTTCTCTCTCTGCTCCTACCCCCTGCTCATACTCTGTCTCTCAAATAAATAAAGTCTTTTTATAAAGTACATATAAAGAGGGATAATTTCAGTTGTAATCAGGATAATACAAATTAAAAATCCATTTTATGCTTACCAGGTTTCCAAAAAATTAAGAAATCTGACAGTATCAAGTATTAGGACACACAAAGAGGGTTAGGATGTCCACACATTACTGGTGTGAGTTAATACAACCATTCTGAAGTGTGATTTGGTAATAGATAGTACAATGTAACTGATTCCCTTCCCTTCATTCCTGCAACCTCACTTCTAGGACTGCCTGCCAGAGACACTCTTGAGCATGTGCACTAAAAGACAGGTACAAGAATGTTCATATTGTCGTTCGTACTGTGAAAATCTAGAATAAATTAAATGCCTGTTAACAGAAGAGCAGGTCAATGCACCTCACCAGAGTCATACAACAAAATAGTACACAGTAAATTAATGACATGTACCAATAAATGACATGTACCAATACAGATAAATCTCAATAAGGTTGAGAATAGCAATGTATATGATATATAAAATAAAATACTGCTTTGATAAGTCTTAAAAACTTAAGAATTGTGCCTCAAATTTATGGACACTTCGATAAGTGGTAACGGGACAAGTATCTGCTTGGGAATGATAAACATAAAATTCAGAATAGTGGTTACTCTGGAAAATGCTGGGATTGGGCTCTAAATAAATCTGTCAAGTTTTATTTTCTGAAAACAGTGAAATAAATATAGCAAAGTATTATGACTTGATGAAAGACAGTACTATATATATATAGAAGTACACTTTTTTGAGCACTTGAAATATTGTTCAAATAAATTATTTCTATTTTAAAAAGTTTAAAAACCATTTGAACCAGGATTTTAACACTCCAAATGAAAGATTTTTGCTGATCCACATCTCACAAGTGTATCGGGAAGAGTGAATGTAGAGATACTGTGTTTGTGTGTGGAGCCTGGGCAAGGCTGACAAATTGTAAATATTCCCAAACTGCATTTAACAGATTGATCCAGAGTTTTGCACACTAAATGGTCTACGTATTGAAGGGAGGAGGATACTTGATAAATTGACACTTGGCGTGGGGGGGGGCAAATGATGATGTCGCTGAGGTTATCTGAAATATAAAATCCAATTCTACTTTCTCCAAGAAATGAAGCCAGGATGTCTAAAAATAACACAATCATAAAAGCTGCACTTCTGGCATAGTTCAAGAGGTTCTTGTGATATAAAGTTGAGAAATAATGCCAACTTCGATTCAGAGAGTACTTACGTGCCAGGGAGCGGGCTAGGTAGGTTATGTTTTCAATTCACAGATAATACTTTAATATCCATTATACAGATGAGAGAAATGAGACTTATCTGTACACCATCACCCAGGTTTTGGGGGGGCAGAGCCCATCTTCATGTGCAGGGTTTCTGATGACAAAGGATGCTCTTTCATGATTCCTCAAGGGTGCTAAAGAGGTCCTCATAAGCAGCTCTGTTTTCACATCCAGAGAGCCTAGGTCTGGAATCAGAATTGGTATTTCTAGGCCTCCTATCATCTGACCTCTTTCTATCAAATAAACATTCTTTTGAGACCCCTTGAATGTGATTTCACTTTCCTCCATTTTGAGGACAGTTATCTCATATGGGAGAGCCAGTTCGGACAGCCTCTGTATTGGTTGACTATCTCTGTTATTATATTTCCCATGCAAACAAGGAATGGGTTCCTTGTTCCATATGCTGGAGCTCTAACATTCTAAATTCAAGGGAAAAAAAGGAAGAAAGAAAAGAGGAGAGGAAGAAAGAAAAAGAAAAACTAAAACTTCCAATTAGTTTCTTTCCACTTATTGTTCTTTGGCATGCCAATGATTTTAAGATAATCATATGCCTTTACTCAAAATGGCTTTTACAGGGAACATCTCCAAATCTATAACCAGCAACTGAATTTATCAAACCATGGAAGGATGGCGGAGAAGATGAGAAGACAAGAGGAACATATGCAAACATGCACACAAGATCATATATATTTTAATGAACTCACCCAGGACCACACCCATTTTGTCACCTAGCCATTCTATAAAAGCTCAACTCATTTTTGCAAAAGTTAGATTAGAAAAAAGAATCCATCAACAATCTTATTTCTTTACTGCTAATCGCTTGAAAGATTCTGTTGACATTATATGGCTATATTCTCAGAGGAATGCTCCCCCTCTCCAAGATTAATTTTCATTTTTCTCAGATGTATTTTCTGCATAAACCCAAGCAAAACAACATTCTAGATGCTCATGGAAAATTCTCTTTTTCCCTCTGCAAATATTATGCTGAAATCTGTCATTCACTCTATGTCCCAAATCAACAAATGGTAAATATTTCAATATAGTTGTCTGGTATATTTTGGTATCTTCCTCTCTAAATTCCTTTTAAAGAAAAAGTATGCCCTTCAGTTAACTAAAGGTATCTGCAAAGAAACTAAAAACAGTCTGGGGGAAAATAAAGGGTCTTTGTTCTCTTTTATTGTCTCACACAAGGACCTTTGTACTTACAATAATGCTGTGGAAATGTCTTCGTGTTCTATCAATAATACATTGAAGCACAGTTTATTTCATTTTATGTTGTTTTTACTCAGCTTGGCAAATAACACACACTCTCTCTCGACTTTCTCATTTTAATCAAACTGTAGAATGCTAATAAAACAAATCCAAACTAATAAAGCCCATTTTCTCTACATTAATCCTCTTCAATTTATCAGGGACTCACATCCCTAGGTATGACTAGTACAATCAGACATAGAATAAAGAGACTAAAAATATGGAAAAAGGGACTAGTAACATACAAAGTGTTAAGACAAAAACAATGACAAAAGCTGTACTGAACTTGGTTATTCAAGACATGTGTTGGGTAGAGACCCCAGTCACAGGAAATATCTTATACTGTTGAACCACTATGACTTCTGCAGGAATATTATTTCAGCATTCATTAAAAGGATTTTAAAGTTTTATTTTTACATTGATTGATCTGTTTTGAAAAAGATTTCATCCTGCAAACTACAAATTTGATAACTGTTTTCCCAAGTGCTTAGGACGAATGAACCACTCTAGAGATTCTTTGCTTTTCACAAAGAATTTCCTCTAAAATCTAGTTAAGTTTAATTATAGCAGTCTGGGTGTGATTTCTGTTTATATCCCTCCACTTGAATCTGCTCTGGCTGGGTTTGGGTCAGAGCTATTTCTAGGAAATGCCTGCTACTTTTTCTCCAACTAAAACTTCTTTGCGTTTTTCTTTTTCCTGCTTGATGTCTTTGTCTCTTTAATATGAAAACAGGTGATCCATGTACACATCTGTAACTAGGCCTGTGGGTGTGATATCCAATCTAGCTCATTCTAAGGAGGTTTGCAAGTATGTGATTATGGTAAATATTCTTACTGAACTCTTAAAAGCACTATTCTAGTTAAGGCTCTTCAGTTCCAGGTAACAGCAATCAAGCATGGTTTAAACCAAAGCAACCAAATGCAAAACAAGGAAAGAACAATGCATGATGATGATACAGGGATATCTCATGGATTTCTGGGTAAGAAATCTATTGGATTTCTGGATGTACCAGGCCCTAGATTCCCAAGAGAACCTGGAACCCATGGAGTACTCTCTCCCACTTTCATGGCTGATCCATTCTCTCTGTCTATTCCAATCTCTTCCTTCTGCCAAAACAGCTTTATCTGCTATACAATGCAGACTGAAGGTGGTCCTCAGCAACTCCCAATATCACAGATAACAGTTACTTTCTCACAGAGAAATGGATATCCTCTTCCTAATTTTAAATGACTAGGAATCTGATGGGAGACAAATTTGGTATAAATTCTCACTCCTTCTAGTCCAGCTGTCCCAGTCAAATGCAACTAGGAGATCAGGGACTCATCCTAAGAGGCCTCCAGGGATAAATTAGGGTGGCAGTTAAGAGCACCTGCCAAGAGTGTGGTAGTTGCTCTACAAGTTGCCCTGCCATTACAATGAGGAGAAAACACATTTATATATGTGACAGAGTAGGGAAGCTGAGATGAGTGATACTCCCACTGGCACAGGACTACACAAATTTGTTGAATTTCTTCAGGAGTATCTTGGCTGCTACCTTGAGATATTTGGCCAGACAGGTGGTAATGCCCGACCCACTTCATAGTTCTTAACAAAAGCTGGGATCTGATCAGCATGATATCCCCAATGTTGATGTTCTTTCATATTGGGATTAAATTCTGCCCAGATCAGAGATGTCAACTTGGTACCCCTCCAGTAAGAAGACACTGTATTCTAAACATGTGATTTATCTGAAGACTTTTGAACTTTATTCCAGAAACTAAAGTGGAAAAAAGACAGTCTCTTCAATAAATGGTGCTGGGAAAATTGGACAGCTATGTGTAGAAGAATGAAACTTGATCATTCTTTTACACCATACACAAAGATAAACTTGAAATGGATAAAAGACCTCAATGTGAGGCAGGAGTCCATCAGAATTCTAGAGGAGAACATAGGCAGTAACCTCTTCGACATCAGCCACAGCAACTTCTTTCAAGATATGTCTCCAAAGGCAAAGGAAACAAAAGTGAAAATGAATTTTGGGGACTTCATAAAGATCAAAAGCTTCTGCCCAGCAAAGGAAACAGTCAACAAAACAAAGAGGCAACCCACGGAATGGGAGATATTTGCAAATGACAATACAGATAAAGGACTGATATCCAAGATCTATAAAGAACTCCTCAAACTCAACACACACAAAACAGATAATAATGTCCAAAAATGGGCAGAAGACATGAACAGACACTTCTCCAATGAAGACATACAAATGGCTAATAGACACATGAAAAATGTTCATCATTAGTAGCCATCAGGGAGATTCAAGTCAAAACCACATTGAGATACCTTACACCAGTTAGAATGACCAAAATTAACAAGACAGTAAACAAGATGTGATGGAGACTATGTGGAGAAAGGGGAACCCTCTTACACTGTTGGTGGGAATGCAAATTGGTGCAGCCACTTTGGAAAACAGATTCCTTAAGAAATTAAAAATAGAGCTTCCCTATGACCCTGCAATTGGTATTTACCTGAAAGATACAGATGTAGTGAAAGGAAGGGCCATCTATACCCCAATGTTCATAGCAGCAATGGCCATAGTTGCCTAACTGGAAAGAACCAAGTTGCCCTTCAACAGACAAAGAATAAGGGAGATGTAGTCCATATATCCTATGGAGTATTATGCCTCCATCAGAAATACCCAACTTTTGTATGGACATGGATGGGACTGGAAGAGATTATTCTGAGTGAAATAAGTCAAGCAGAGAGAGTCAATTATCATATGGTTTTGCTTATTGGTGGAGCATAAGGAATAACATGGAGGACATGGGGAAATGGAGAGGAGAAATGAGTTGGGGGAAATTGGAGGGGGAGACGAACCATGAGAGACTGTGGACTCTGAAAAACAATCTGAGGGTTTTAGAGGGGTGGGGGTTGGGGGGTTGGGTGAGCCTGGTGGTGGGTATTATGGAGGGCACATATACCATGGTGCACTGGGTGTGGTGCATAAACAATGAATTCTGGAACACTGAAAATAAAATTTAAAAATTAAATAAATAAATGAAAAGAGGAAAAAAAGGATCAAAAGTTTCTGTGCAGCAAAGGAAACAGTCAACAAAACAAAGAGACAAACCAGGGAATGGGAGATATTCGCAAATGACAATACAGACAAAGGACGATATCCGAGATCTATAAAGAACTCTTCAAACTCAACACACACAAAACAGATAATCATGTCAAAAAATGGGCAGAAGACATGAACAGACACTTCTCCAATGAAGACATACAAATGGCTAACAGACACATGAAAAAATGTTCATCATCACTAGCTATCAGGGAGATTCAAATCAAAACCACATTGAGATTCCACCTTACACCAGTTAGAATGGCCAAAATTAACAAGACAGTAAAGGTGTGATGGAGACGATGTGGAGAAAGAGGAACCCTCTTACACTGTTGGTGGGAATGCAAGTTGGTGCAGCCACTTTGGAAAATTGTGTGGAAATTCCTTAAGAAACCAAAAATTGGGATGCCTGGATGGCTCAGTTGGTTGGGCGACTGTTTTCTGCTCAGGTCATGATCCTGGAGTCCCAGGATCGAGTCCCGCATCGGGCTCCCAGCTTCAAGGGGAGTCTGCTTCTCCCTCTGACCTTCTCCTTGCTCATGCTCTCTCTCACCTCCTCTCTCTCAAATAAATAAGTAAATCTTAAAAAAAAAAAAGAAAGAAACCAAAAATAGAGCTACCCTATTACCCTGCAATTGCACTACTGGGTATTTACCCGAAAGATACAAATGTAGTAAAAAGAAGGGCCATCTATATCTCAATGTTCATAGCAGCAATGGCCACAGTTGCCAAACTGTGGAAAGAACCAAGATGCCCTTCAATGGATGAATAGATAAAGACGATATGGCCCATACATACAATGGAGCCTCCATCAGAAAGAATAAATACCCAACTTTTGTATGGACATGGATGGGACTGGAAGAGATTATGCTGAGTGAAATAAGTCAAGCAGAGAGAGTCAATTATCATATGGTTTCACTTGTTTGTGGCACATAAGGAAAAACATGGAAGACACTAGGAGATGGAGAGGAGAAGTGAGTTGGGGGAAATCGTAAGGAGAGACAAACCATGAGAGACTGTGGACTCTGAGAAACAAACTGAGGGTAGTGGAGGGAAGAGGGGTGGGGGGTTGGGTGAGCTTGGTGGTGGGTATCATGGAAGGCATGTATTGCATGGAGCACTGGGTCTGGTGCATAAACAATGAATTTTGGAACACTGAAAAATAAAACAAAATAAAATTTAAAAAAGAAAAAAAGATAAAAAATTTAAAAAAGAGACTGTTTCATAAATATACTCTGAGGATTGAGACGAGTTACATATGAAGAACTTAGAAACAATGCAGGCACATAGTAAGTGCTATATAAGTGTCTGTTAAATAAATAACAGACCCTCAAAGATTTGTTCAACAATGAAACTGAAGAAAGAGAAATTAGAGAATCAATTCCATTTACAATAGCATCAAAAACCACAATATACCTTGGAATAAGCCTAACCAAAGAGGTAAAGGATCTATACTATAGGAACTATAAACACTCATGAAAGAAAATGAAGAAGACACAAAAAGATGGAAAAATATTCCATGCTCATGGATCCAAAGAAAAAACAATGTTAAAATGTTAAAAACATTGTTAAAAAGCATTTGTTAAAATGCTGCCCAGAGAAATCTATACTTTCAATGCCATCCTGATCAAAAGACCATTAGCATTTAAAAAAAAATTTTTTTTTAATTATTTTATTTGACAGAGATCACAAGTAGGCAGAGAGAGAGGAGGAAGCAGACTCCCCACTGAGCAGAGAGCCTGACACGGGGCTCGATCCCAGGACCCTGGGATCATGACCTGAGCCAAAGGCATAGGCTTTAACCCTCTGAGCCACTCAGGTGCCCCACCATTGGCATTTTTTAAAGTGCTAGAACAAACAATTCTAAAATTTGTATGAAACCAGAAAAGACCCTGAATTACCAAGGAAATGTTGAAAAAGAAAAACAAAGCTCGGGACAAGCTATATTACAAAGCTGTGATCACCAAGACAGCATGGTATTGGCACAAAAACAGACACATGGACCAATGGAAGAGTATACAGAGCCCAGATATGGACTCTCAACTCTATGGTTAAATAATCATCAAAACAGGAAAAAATATCCAATGGAAAAAAGAATGTCTCTTCAATAAATGGTGCTGGGAAAATGGACAGCTATATACAGAAAAATGAAACTGGATCATTCTCTTACACCACACATAAAGACAAACTCAAAATGGATGAAAGACCTCAGTGTGAGACAGGAATCCATAAAAATCCTGGAGGAGAACATAGGCAGCAAGCTCTTCAACATTGGCCACAGCGACTTCTTTCAAGATACATCTCCAAAGACAAAGGAAACACAAACAAAAATGAACTTTTGGGACTTCATCAAGATCAAAATCTTCTGCGTAGCAAAGGAAACAGTCAACAAAACAAAAAGGCAACCCACGGAAAGGGAGAAGTTATTTGCAAATCACACTACAGACAAGGGGCTGATATCCAAGATCTATAACTTCTTAAACTTAACTTTCAAAAAACAAATAATCAAGTCAAAAAATGGGCAGAAGACATGAACAGACACTTCTCCAATGAAGAAATACAAATGGCTAACAGACACACGAAAAAATGTTCATCATTAGCCATCAGGAAAATTCAAATCAAAACTACATTGAGATACTTCTACCTTACACTAGTCAGGATAGTAAAAATTAACGAGGCAAGAAACAACAAATATTGGAGAGGATGTGGAGAAAGAGGAACCTTGTTACACTGTTATGGAAATTCAAGTTGGTGCAGCTACTTTGGAAGACAGTGTGTAAGTTCCTCAAAAAATTAAACATAGAGCCTTATGACCTGGCAATTACACTACTGTGTATTTACCACAAAGATATAGATTAGTGAAAAGAAGGGCCATATGCACGCCAATGTTCATAGCAACAATGTCCACAATAGCCAAAGTGTGGAAAAAGCAGAGATGCCCTTCAACAGATAAATGGAAAAAGAAGATGTGGTCTATATATACAATGGAATATTACTAAGCCATCAGAAAGGATGAATACTCAGTTTTTGCATGAACATAGATGGGACTGGAGGAGGCTATGCTGAGTGATATAAGTCAAGCAGAAAAAGTCAATTGCCATATGGTTTCACTTACTTGTGGAAAATAAGGAATAGCATGGAGGACTTTAGGAGAAGGAAGAGAAAAATGAAGGGGGGGCAGATACCAGACAGGGAGATGAACCATGAGAGACTGTGGACTCTGAGAAACTGAGGGTTTTAGAGAGGAGAGGGGTGGGGGGCTGGGTTGGCCCAGTGATGGTTTTTAAGGAGGGCATGTATTGCATAGAGCATTGGCTGATATATGTAAACAATGAATCTTGGAACACTACATCAAAAACTAATGATGTACTGTATGGTGACTAACATAACACAATTTAAAACAAAAAGATTTGTTCAATAATTTTTTAACAAATCATAGAGAAAAGTGAATGACAGAGGCATTTAAAATTTCCAAGATCTGGGGCGCCTGGGTGGCTCAGTAGGTTAAAGCCTCTGCCTTCGGTTCAGGTCATGGTCCCAGGGTCCTGGGATTGAGTCCCACATCGGGCTCTCTGCTCAGCAGGGAACCTGCTTCCTCCTCTCTCTCTCTCTCTCTCTGCCTACCTGTGATCTCTATCTGTCAAACAAATTAAAAAAAAAATTTCCAAGATCTGAGGCCTGGTATGTAGTTTCATAGTTTGCTCCCAAGCCCCAATCTGTTTTTTTTTTTTTTCCTTTATATTATTTTTACAAACATTTAAATCTAGGGCATCATTTTTGTCCCCAAAAATGTCTCAAGGAGCTTTGTGCTCTAATACAAGTGCTCTAATATGTGCTCTACACCATCTATGTGTAGGGGATGGAAAGCATCTCTAATAGGAAGGGAAAAACATTGGTATATTTTGCAGTCTCAAATTTTCTCCAGATGTAAGAAAAATTATTGTGTCTTAGTAAATTTAATTTTAGTTTCATTATAAAAAATGCATTTCATTACAGAAAATTTTCAAAATAAAAAAATGTCATGGAGAAATAAAATACCCTTAATCATATTGAGAGTATCACTGTTTCATAAATAAAGTTATGATACACTATATCCCAGGTTAAAAATAAAAAACACATTCACCTAAAATTGAGGTTATAATAAACATTTTATTCTACTATATCCTTCATTATGCCACGAGCATATCCTCATGTTATTAGTCTTCAAATGAGAATTTATAAATGGGTGTGGATTTTCTATCACATGCTTAATTATATTTTATGCTTCCAAGATTTTTGGAAATACAGGATATTTGTGATTTTTCTATTAAAAATCATGCTAGGGGCACCTGGGTGACTCAATGGGTTAAGCCTCTGTCTTTGGTTCAGGTCATTATCTTAGGGTCCTGGGATCGAGCCCCACGTCAGGCTCTCTGCTCAACAGGGAGACTGCTTCCCCCTCTCTTTCTGCCTGCCTCTCTGCCTACTTCTCATCTCTCTCTCTCTGTCAAATAAATAAATAAAATTTAAAAAGAACCATGCTGCAGTCAGCACCTTCACCAGGGGGCAGAGGGGATTTACCTGAAAATATTAATAAACAGGAAGGGGAAAACTGCCCACAGAAGAGAAATCCCTGCCTTGATATTAACCTAGAAGCCCAAGGAATATTTATTTCTGGTTTCAGTCTTGCCCATCAAATTTTACTAATTTCACATTTAATCTTTTAACCTTCATATTCTTGCCAAGTATTCAAAAAATGCTGAAAATAAGTTCGCAGTGCCAGGATCACTATCTCTGCTCAAGAAATACATGACAAATGACTGAACCCTATTTACTTCCTCTGTGAAAAGTTTTAGAATTGAATCCACAGAGCAAGCTCCAGAAAGAGAGGGCAATTTGAAGATCAAGATATTGGAGCAAAGGTGAAAGCTGTTCCAAGAATAAAAGGGAAGATGCGTGGATGAGAAATTTTACTTTTCAACAAAAGCTTACTAATCAGGAAATCGGAGCTGTTAGTTTAAGGAACACTGAAGAATTAATTCTCGCTTTCACACAAGGTCAAGTATTTTAGAGGTGAAAGGTTATGTATTCTTACCTTATTTTGTCAGAAGTGGAATACAGAGGTACAAAGTTTAAATAATTTTCCCAAGGTTCATTCGGAATAAAATCTAAACTTTTTCCTTGGGTTTACCAAACCCAATCTAACCTAACTCCCTGTTATTCCCTGGCACCGCTCCCTGGCTTCTACCCCAGACCCACCATGCTCTTCCCATTAAGGGCATTCTCTTAAACTTAACTTCCCATTAAGTTTCAGGCACAGTGGCCTCCAGGAAACCAGGACCATGTTGGAGGGGGTGCTTCCTGCTGGCAGCCTATCACAGGGAACCTCGCTGCCCACACAGGGACACTGCCACAACTTCTCTCTCCTCCCCACACTCCTCTCCACTCTGTCCTTACTCCTACTAGCTTCCTTTCTTCGTAAGAAAAATAGAAGTAACACGAAGAGCAATGAACAGACCCCTACTAACTCATGCACCCACCTTCACACCCTGCACCTATAGATTTTGCCTACTTGGCTGTTAGGTTGTTAAATTTCCCCTGTTCCCATCTAAAGCCACCCTCTCTAGTGTACTTGCTCAACTCCTCTTGCCTGTTCAAGGACACAGTTCCAACAATGCTTTCTAATTCTTCTGCATCCTCAACTTTTCCTCTTTATCGGGTCAGTCTCATCCACATGCAAACACATGCTGTTACTTCCCTTGTATTTAAAAAACAAAACAAAACAAAACAAAACAAAAAAACAAACAAAAAAATCCTAAAAACAAAACAAAGAAAACCCGTTCTCTTGTTTCTTTATTGATTTTCTGCTTCGATGATCTATTTCTGAGAGAGGCATGTTAAGATCTCCTACTATTAATGTATTCATATCAATATGATTCTTTATCTTTTTTTTTAAAGATTTTATTTATTCGACAGAGAGAGAGATCACAAGTAGGCAGAGAGGCAGGCAGAGAGAGAGAGAGGAGGAAGCAGGCTCCCTGCTGAGCACAGAGCCCGATGCGGGACTCGATCCCAGGATCCTGAGGTCATGACCTGAGATCAACCCACTGAGCCACCCAGGCGCCCCTGATTCTTTATCTTGATTAACAGTTTTCTTATGTAATTCGCTGCTCCCATATTGGGGGCATAGATATTTACAATTGTTAGATCATCTTGGTGGATAGTCCCTTTAAGAATGATGTAGTGTCCTTCTGTATCTCTGACTACTGTCTTTAGTTTAAAATCTAATTTATCTGATATGAGAATCGCTACCGCAGCCTTCTTCTGAGGTCCATTGGCATGAAAGATGCTTCTCCATCCCTTCACTTTCAGTCTGGGTGTACCTTTAGGTTCAAAATGGGTCTCTTGTAGACAACATATGGATGGGTCCTGTCGTTTTATCCAATCTGCAACCCTGTGCCATTTTATGGGCACATTTAGGCCATTCACATTGAGAGTGATTATTGATAGATACGTTTTTATTGACATCGTGTTACCTTTGAAGTCTTTCTTTCTGTAGATTGTCTCTATATTTCTGTTCAATGCTATTCTTAGGATTTTTCCTCTTTTATAGAACGCCCCCTTAATATTTCCTGCAGTGTCGGCTTGGTGGTTGCATAGACTTTTAAGCCTTGCCGGTCTTGGAAACTCTTTATCTCTCTATCCATTTTGAATGTCAGTCTTGCTGGATAAAGTATTCTTGGCTGCATGTTCTTCTCATTTAGTGCCCTGAATATATCTTCCCAGCCCTTTCTGGCTTGCCAGGTCTCTGTGGACAGGTCTGATGTTATTCTGATGGGTTTTCCTCTGTAAGTAAGAGGCCTCTTTGTCCTAGTGGCTTTCAAGAGATTATACCTCCAATTATGATTCCTCAATTTGACTATCAGGTGTCGTGATGTTTTTTTTGGAATGTATAATCTTGGGTGGAGACCGTTCAGCCTCTAGTACATGAACGCTGGTTCCATTCGCGATATTGGAAAAATTTTCATGAAGAACTTGTTCCACTATATCTTCTAGACTTCTTTCTTTCTCCCCTTCAGGGATTCCAATAATTCCGACATTGGAATGTTTCATGGCATCATTTATTTCCCTGATTCTGTTTTTGTGGTTTCTAAGCTGTTTGTTCCAGGCTTCCTCCTGATCCTTTCTCTCTATCTGTTTGTCCTCAAGATCACTAATTCTATCTTCTGTCTCAGTTACCCTAGCTTTGAGAGAATTTAGATTAGATTGGAACTCATTGAGAGCATTGTGAAGCTCATCCCTGATAGCTTTCAGCTCAGCCCTAACATTGTGAGCATCCTGTCTGGTCGCTTTCAGTTCGGCCCTAATCAATTCCGTTTGGTCATCCATGGTTTTCTCCAGCTATTGTCTGGATAATTGTTAGCCTGAATACTCTTTCCAACATATTAGCTTCTGCACAGCAAAGGAAACAGTCAAGAAAACAAAGAGGCAACCCACGGAATGGGAGAAGATATTTGCAAATGACAGTACAGACAAAAGGTTGATACCCAGGTTCTATAAAGAACTCCTCAAACTCAACACACACAAAACAGACAATCATATCAAAAAATGGGCAGAAGATATGAACAGACACTTCTTCAATGAAGACATACAAATGGCTATCAGACACATGAAAAAATGTTCATCATCACTAGCCATCAGGGAGATTCAAATCAAAACTACATTGAGATATCAACTTACACCAGTTAGAATGGCCAAAATTAGCAAGACGGGAAACAACATGTGTTGGAGGGGATGTGGAGAAAGGGGAACCCTCTTCCACTGTTGGTGGGAATGCAACTTGGTGCAGCCTCTTTGGAGAACAGTGTGGAGATTCCTCTAAGAAATTAAAAATAGAACTTACCTATGATCCTGCAATCACACTACTGGGTATTTACTCCAAAGATACAGATGTAGTGAAAAGAAGGGCCATCTGTACCCCAATGTTTATAGCAGCAATGGCCACGGTCGCCAAACTGTGGAAAGAACCAAGATGCCCTTCAACGGATGAATGGATAAGGAAGATGTGGTCCATATACACTATGGAGTATTATGCCTCCATCAGAAAGGATGAATACCCAACTTTTGTAGCAACATGGACGGGACTGGAAGAGATTATGCTGAGTGAAATAAGTAAAGCAGAGAGAGTCAATTTCACTTATTTGTTGAGCATAACAAATAGCATGGAGGACATGGGGAGTTAGAGAGGAGAAGGGAGTTGGGGGAAATTGGAAGGGGAGGTGAACCATGAGAGACTATGGACTCTGAAAAACAATCTGAGGGTTTTGAAGGGGCGGGGGGTGGGAGGTTGGGGTACCAGGTGGTGGGTATTATAGAGGGCACAGATTGCATGGAGCACTGGGTGTGGTGCAAAAATAATGAATACTGTTATGCTGAAAATAAATAAAAAATAAATTTAAAAAAAAGTGGGCCATATGAATAGGGAGTCACACAGAAGGAAGTCACACAGCTCCACCTGTGACTGGTGGAGCTGGGTGCAGGAAGGGGAAGAGACAGGATTTGCAGGAAAGGAAGTTAGGGCCACACGGTGGTGGAAATAGTCACAGCTGGCAGCCTTGTTCCAGCTTCTCCCAGCTCACCTCTTGGGCACCCCACATATAACAAATTAAAAAATAAAAGCTAAAACAAACAAACAAACAAACAAAACCTTCTCTTGACCATACCTGCTCTGCTTACAACTTTGTTTTCCAGCTCAACACAGCTCCCTCAGGAGAGGTCTATATTTGAACTCTGATTCTCCTTCTTTCATTCTCTCCTGAGCTAAAGTCAATCTGATTCACTCTTCTGCCACCCCACCAAAATTGCTCCAAGACATGCTATTAAATCCCATTGTCATTCTGCAGTTGTCCTGTTAGGTAACCTATTGGTAACATTTGATATGGTTGGTCACTGCCTCCTCAGCTACATTTGTCTGTCTGGCCTCTGGGGCACCATATTTTATTGACTTCCCTTTTACTTCACTGATAACTCTTTCTCAGAATCCTTTGTGGTTTTTCTCTTCTCCAATCTCTTAACTGTGGTGCCCATGAGGTATGCCCTTAGTGCTGCATATTATTTCCATATTGCCTACTGTTAAGGCATAAAATACCAGACTGCTCTCCTCACCTTTAGAATCTTATATACAATGACCTATTTTGGATTCCTAATAATATACCAACATCAACATGATTGAAAATTCCAGACCAACAGACACCTCCAATGCCAAAACTGTTCTATTCTCAATCAGTGGCAACTCCTTTGTTCTACAGGCCCAACCAGTAAGCCTTGACTTCTGCTTCCTGTGAATCTTAAATTCAACCCCAAAGGAAGTCCTGTTGTCTCTACCTGCAAAAGGTATCCAGAATCAACCACGCCCCACCACTCCTAACTCTCTGGTCCAAGCCATCATCATGTCCCACCTGCATTAAGGCTACAGTTCTTAACTGTTCTCTTTGCTTCTACACCTCCCTCCTGAGAGTCTCTTTTCAATTCCTAGCCATATCAGACCTTTAAAAACATGTCAGACGATGTCATTCCTACTTTCAAAATTTGCAGTGGCTCCACATTTCTCCCCAAGTAGCACAAAAACTCCAACTTTGGCTATAAGGCCCTACATAATCTGATTCTCCATGGACTTTCTGACCTTCTCCTCGTTCATTCTCTGCCAGGTACACTGATCTCCTGGAACATGCTAGGACTGCCCCTGCCAGGGGGCATTTTGTACTGGCTGTCTCTCTTTTGTTTCTCAGTTTCCCCAAATAAGTACTTGGCTATCCCCTCATCATTTGCTCAAAATTTCTTCTCAGTGAGGTTTCTCTTCACTACTCTGCTTAATAATATAATAATATAATCTACCCCTGTCCCTCTTACCACTCTTGTCATTGATCTGCTCAATCCATTCCTACTACATATCATTTTTTAAATAACACTTATTGATCTCTAACATTAAGTATAACTTATTTGTTATGCTTACTTTTTATGGTCCAACTTCACCTTTACATGTGGGTCCTGTGAAATAGAGGTCTTTGGTTCACTGTTGAATTCTAATGGTAAAATAGGACCAACACGAAGTGAGACTGAATATGTATTTCCAGAATGGACCCAGGAATGAATAAATGGTCACTACTCTTTAACAGTTCCCTTTGTCTGGAACAATGGCTCATTTAGATGCTGAAGACCTCAAAGAGGTCTTTCCTAACATTATAGTCTGAAGCCACCAGTTATATGCCATCACTCACCCTAGTTTTAGAGTTTTTAATCACATTCTCTAGTGTTTTCTGTCTATTTGTTGTATATTCCATGCCCTGTCACTCATTCCTATTCACATCTGAATTCTTAAGACCTAGAACACTGCCTAGCATACATCAGGCACATGTTTATTATATAGCGAAATATCACACAGTTAGGGCGCCATCTGGAAGGCATTACATAAATTACATGTTAATGGCAGAATCCAATGCAAAAGTCTTTTCCTACTGCAGGTCAAAATCCCCCTAATGGGTGTTCTGCCAATTGAGCAATCAGAAGAATACTAAACAAGAAGATAAAGTATGATATTATTATTTTTAGTAGACTGTAACCATCATGACTTATCTAACTTAGTCACCACATAGTTTTCAGACCCATGGCTCAAACCCATGGAGGGTTGCAAATCTTGAACTGAGCTCTTCTCCTATTTCATAGTGTTGCCATTACACTGACAAATCAATCATATCCTGGCTTAACATACCCTGTTTATAAATGTAATTGCCTGTGCTTCATTTTATCTGAACAAACATCTAGAGGATCTTAACCCATCATCATTTGATCTATTATATATTTAGTAGGCAGTGAAGGAGGGTCCATTTTTCCATGGAGTTGCATTATGGACAAATGCTCATAATAGACATTCATAGGTCACTTGATGAACAACAGGAAACTTGATGGATATCAATGAATGTTTAGGGATTAAGAACTCAGAGAAAAAGGCTCAAATCAACGGAGTGAAATATTAAAAAGAGACTATCTTGAATATGAATGCAATATATACTCCTGTTACAGATGTGGATTATCACCATTCCCATTCCCCCATAATTCTCTCTTTTCATTGTAGTACAAAGTGATGAGCATCATGGATCACTGACAATGTGGGGTTCTGTCACAGGGTAATCTGAAGACTTGAAAAAGTCTCAGGGCCTTTTGAGGAATCATACAAAGGCAGCATACAAGCTGATGTTGATGGTGGAAAGTCTCCACTTCTGTGAACTACAAGATTAGCTAAAGGGGCTGTCGGAGGTGCTCACCCCAATGGCCCCCAATGACTTAGCTTCCACAAAGCCTCAAGATGTCTCCGTGCTCTTCCACTTTTTTCTTCATAGAGTTGTCCCTCATCCAGCACTCTCCACTCTGACACTTCCATGTTTGACCTTCAAGGTCATGTTCTCGCCTCTCTGTTTTCCTCTATCCTGCGTGACCTTCTTGTCATTGTGAGGATTTTAGTAAGCGACACAGTGCACATGTGGATTAAACTGGAGGACATCCCTGGAGGAAGTTTTATATGTTAAAATCAGTATTAAATTAGTTCTCTAAAGCAATGAAGTGGGAGGTTATCACAATGCTCCTGAACTGGTGAGGAGGGATCACAATGAGGATCCTCACCAGATGGGTAGATGGCAGGGCAAGAAACGTCAGAAGGAGGGAAGAGAGTGGCAGGAGAAAAGAGGTGTTTCAATCCCTAAAGTAATAGCTACCATTGGTCAATTCATTGGGTTTTAGACAAAAATGCTTTAAAAGAATGGAAAAGGGGTGGGGGACAGATGTTGTGTAAGCAGTTAGGTTTTAGACAAATGTATGTATCATTTAATAAAAGTCACTTAAAAAGGGTAAATGTACACTTCACAATGAAAAGCACTTAGAGGGACGCCTGGGTGGCTCAGTCGGTTAAGCCATTGCCTTTGGCTCAGGTCATGATCCTAGGGTTCTGGGATCGAGTCCTGCATTGGGCTCCTTGCTCAGTGGGGAGCCTGCTTCTCTCTCTGCCTCTGCCTGCTTGTGTTCTCTCTCTCTGACAAATAAATAAATAAATCTTTTAAAAAAAAAAAAGCACTTAGAAAATCCAGGTCTAACGCCTGTGATGAATGCCCCCCATTACCACTTCTTACACCAGAACCCATTGAAACGGGACACCTGACACAGGAGGGAAATAATTTTAGCATGTGTGGTAGAGAGTTAAGGTTTCCCAGCCCAGCATCCTGCCCTTCTTCATTTGATAACTGACCCCAGTTTAGGGAATCCCCTCCCCTCTCCCCATTCCCAGCCTCACGAGACTTTACCACCTTGTTGATGTGGATGACAGAGATGTGTGGGGCAGGTGTGGTCTGAGTACCATAATCCCCAGAGTGAAGATTCCCGGAGTGGTCATGAGACTCAAGCCCATCCCAAAAAGAAAGTCCTGAAAGATTTGTCAGGGCTATAGGAAAGGAAAATCTCTCTTTTCCACTGGGGTTAATGCTGGAAGCCTGTAATTATTTGGGGGGGGCATTGTGGAGTATGGGGAGAGAACTTGTTTGAGAAGATGGCACAGAGAAAGGCATGAGAGGGAGAGAGAGAGAGAGAGAGAGAGAGAGAATTCACACATCTGGATCCAGTTTTGTTTTTTGTGATTTTAAGCTCATTGAGTCAACAAACCTCTATTGCTTATGCCTGTTGGAGTTGGTTCTGTGTCCCTTGCAGACAGAAGAGCCTGACAAACAGGAAGTATTAGCTAACACTTACCTAATGCTCATCATTTGCCAGTGACACCCAATCTTTTATATATGATTTGATTTAATGCTCTAAGAACCTTATGAGGTTAACACTACCGCATCCCCATTTTAGAGATGGGAAAACCATGTGATCTCAAGATCATATAACGAGTCAATGATGGACTTGGGATTCAAACCCAAACAGCCTAGTTCTGAAATTAATGCCCTTGACCACTCCATCCTTCTAGACTCCTCGAGCATTGAACCAATTTGAAGGCGAACCCTTATGGCTTCCAGAGGGACTCGTCTGAGCCAGCTCAACCAAGGTTAGAGAATTTCTTCAGGGTTTTGACTTTACTGAAGTGTTACCTCCTGTAGGGCAAGATCTACGTTTCATCCTTTAAATCCCCACGCCTAGCACACACTTGACTCACAACTATATAGTCAAGATAAACATGAAACTGAAATAGAACACAGAATTCCTTAAAAACAGGATTCTGTGGTTTGCCAATGGGAAAAAGAATAAAGGTATAGAGCCAGGAACCCAGATAAAAGTGTGTGCACACACTTACACCTACTTGCACATTTGAGCAGTCTTGCCAAGGGACAGAGTTGTAGAACAATTGCAGATAGGACGGCATGATGAATTATAATTCACTTTCAAAAACTCTGCATATTTTTTCCTTTCTCACAATAGCTAGAGCTGTTGCTTAAGTCATAAAGGAAATCAATGTTCTGAACTCTCTTGGAGTCCTATGCAGTTTTTAACCGCATCCTCTGTGTGCTTGGCAAGTTCTATCCACTTTGCTGCCTCTGCCCCGGGGATTCTGAGCACGGATTTTTCTTTGCTGCCTGTCCTCCCCCTGACCCCACCTTCTTCCAAATGTCCATTCTGATCAGATGGACAAGTCAGACTTTGCCCAATTAGTCCACTTTAAGTAGCTTACCCTGTACTTTATTAAAAGCAAAATCCACATTGGGTTGACAAGATTAGAGGAAAATATAAAAATAAATTACTGTATTAAAATTAATTAAATGAAAAGCTGTATCTAATACCAGGAAATGATGGACTTCACAGGAGCAGTGAAGCCCTTAGTTCAACAAATGATTTTTAAAAATCCTAAAAACTCCCCAACTCAGGGCGGAATTAAATATTCCACACCGAAAGCAAAAGCAAAAAGATGTTAATTTTGGCTTTATGCACAAAGTGAATAAAAAGTTCATTCTGCTCTTTGCTCTGCAGGAAAATTCTTTTGATTGCAACACTATTCCATGGGCTGGGTGTTATAAATAACACCAGCTCACACTTATAGAATGACTGTGGACTGAGGATCTCTAAGAATTTTGAAAACACTCATGCAAAGTGAACTGAAAAACAAATAAATAGGACTACAGGTTCAATGGCTCAGTTTAACATTTACAGAGTACATGTCAAGAGGCAGGTTCTATGCTGAGTGCCGGGTGTGCCGGAAAGGTGTGGACACTAGAAATTAGGACTGTGGTAACCAGAATGAGAATCCAGCACAAAGTGCCATGTGCTCTGAGTTATTATACCCTGACATCAATTATTGTCACAGCTTACTTGTTGATAAGTTCAAATTCTTTTATTTACTCATGAACAATGGAAGGAATTGGATTAGGATTTTAATGGGTATGGAAACACTGGGGGGGGGGGAATCAAGTCCAAAATGGAATATAATGGCAATGGCTTTGTATTTTGGGTCTCTGATGGTCCCTTTCCTTCCAAGCCCCAAATGCATTTTCTCATTTTTCTTCTGTGTATGTGTGTTGGTGGCGATGGGAGGAAATAGTCAAATAATGGGGTTTTCTTTTGTGCCTCTTCCTTGTCTGAAGCAAGCTTTATCAATTCCAACAAGCCCCAGGAAGCAAAAGGAAAAGTAGGTGACAGAACCAAAGGCTGGGTCCAGGCTACTTGGGTGATGTGATAGATGGCCAAGGACTCAGTCACTGAGTCTCTCTTTTCTCATCTATTTAAAGAGGAGAATCAGAGTGTCAATTCCTACAGCGGCTGTGTAGAGAAATTGAGTTCATTTATGTAAAGTCCATAGCACCAGGCTTGGCACCAAGTATGTATTGGCATATTTTAGGTTACAACTAAGATGGTACTACTGTATTTTTGGGTCTTGATAGAATTTCAGTGCATGGTCCTATTTTCTCTGCCAGGAGAATCTTGATCACTCTCTATTCTACCATGTCTCCAGGCTTTGTCACTTTCTATCCCCTATTTTTTTTTTTCCAAGTCTGTATCACCATGAACATATATTTCTGTATATGTCCTGTCTCCCTTCCCCCACCCCGCCCATGCCCGAGGTAGTTACTATGGCCCTTAAAAATAAGACAAAACACCTCCCTTTTCATTCTCCACCACTAGAACTGGAGCTCTGTGAGAGAAGGGATTGGTTACTTTTGTTCCCTGATGCTTGCATGGATTCTATAACAAGGCCTCACATAGAGTAGGCACTCAAATATTTTTGGAATGAATGAATAAACTAGTTGTTCTCAAGACCTTCATACTTCCAAGCACAGGTCAGACCCACAGTCCCTTCCTGCTTGAATCTGAACCCATGATGAAAAGGCTACATATACTCTACTTGGGATTTGAGGAGACCCAACTGATTATGCCCCATGTGGATTCCTGATGGAGGTGTTTCTCCAGTGTACCTGGTACCTTGCAATTCTATTAGAACGTTTTCTTACAATCCCATGTTCCTAAGAGGTAATCATAAACTAGTCACCTGGGCCCACAAATGTGTGTGCATCTGTGTGTGTGTGTGCACTCACACACACACATAGGTATATGGATGTATTTATATTTAATGATTTCAGCAAATTAGTAAAAACCAGAAGATTTCAGATGAAAATGCACAATTTCAAGTTCCCTTTTAAGATCCAAAGATGTGGCCACACTGGGCCCACATTCCTGGACATCAATTGGCTGGCTTTGAGTGGCTGTACCTCCATTTAGAGAAAATAGGGGTCTCTAGTTTGCTATTGTTTGTGCTCCCCTTTATTGTCTTTCTAATGTTGTGGGCAAGTGTCAGTTGAAATTTACTATTGCAATTGAGCAATATTTCCCAAGACAGAGAAATCTCTTAATCAAAAGTGCACAAACAGAAGACTTGGTACTTTAGACCACAGGGGAGAAAAAACTTTTTTCAGAAGGAAATAGATTGTTCTAATGTGTTTGCTATGGAACTGTCCAGCACGCTTGAATCTTTAGGTTACCTGGTCATTCCAGATGTTTGAGTTTGCCACTCTGTTCTAGGAAGAGGGAACCCTATGGCTTGGACCACTCTGTCATCCTGGGGTTGTGCTAGATTGATGACTATTTAGGTTTTTCCCTTGCTGGTGTGAGCAAGACATGTCTGGATGTCAACTTCCTTTCTGTCATTTAACTTTATGCAATCACAGCTTTGGGTAATACTTCTGCAGGATATCAATTCACAAAAAATTGTTAGAAATTGCTACTCCTTCAGGATCAGAAACAATAATCTGATTCAAATGCATTAGAGCATTTTATTTCTGATTATACTCACATGCTTGAATATGTTTCAATAAGTCTCTATCAGTAATAGGTGTTACAGGAAAAATGAGTTCCTTGTTAAATAAAACTGGAAAACACAGATGAAATATGGTTCTATGGGTTTCTTTACTGTGAATTATTTTTTTCCTTTTTTCTTGAAACAAGCACTGTGTATCCCTGAAGTACTGAGAGCTGGTTGGGACGGAAGGGGGCTGGTATGTATTATTTTCCAAACTTGTTTTGTCTGGTTATAGACCTTTCTTTCTTTTATTTTTTTAACCACAAAAGATCAGTTGGCAAGTACTATAGTGTTTGATCTTTTACTCTGCATAGAGTCCATTGCCTACATTTTGAGATCAACTTCAACTGGATCTATGAAAATAATAGTACAAAGACATCACCACATCCTGGATTCCCAAGGACAGCACTTATCTGAAGCATGCAAACAACCTTTAGATAATAATCCCTGATATCGCAAATTCATTAGGGTCTTATTACTGCCAGGCATTGAACCTACCCTACACTTTCTCTCTGATTCTTTAAATTAAACAAAAACCCTCCCAGGGCTTATTTTATAGATGATGGAATCCAAGACTTTGTGACATTAAATAATTACCCAAGATCCAACCTCGGAGGGGGTGAAGTTAAACCCTCCGGAAATATTTCACATACACATATACTCCGAACACCCATGTTCTTTAACGATATAAACAAACAGCTAGTATTTATTTAAATGCTTATTAGGAATCTGGCATATAGGGATTTTATAGGGATTAGCTACTTAAATCCTCCCCACTACAAAGTGCTACTATAATTTTCATCTTTACAGATTAGAAATTAAGATTGAAGCAAGGCTCTTAACTGGTACATCCTTACGCCATGAGCACATTGTGCCAACTCTGGGCACATCTGGGAAGATGCCGGTGTCCATGCATTTAACTGCCTTCTGGATGCTCCCAAGATATGCCGTGAGCATCTGTTACTTATAGAGTTCGTGATAAATACTGATAACCTGGGGCGCCTGGGTGGCTCAGTGGTTTGGGCTGCTGCCTTCGGCTCGGGTCATGATCTCAGGGTCTTGGGATCGAGCCCTGCATCGGGCTCCCTGCTCCGCAGGAGGCCTACTTCCCTCTCTCTCTCTCTCTCTGCCTGCCTCTCTGCCTACTTGTGATCTCTGTCTGTCAAATAAATAAATAAAATCTTTAAAAAAAATACTGATAACCTGCTGGGCTTAAAAGCACAAAAGAAGATAGGAGGATGTTTATCGAAAGCATCAGCACTGTATCACTAGAAAAATAGGAAAAAAAAAAAAAAGCAAAATCCACAAACAGCCAGTCTTTTAACAACTTCAGTGAAGGATTTCTAGTCTTCGGGTTGTGTTTCTGTATCTCTGCTTTATCCTTTGTGTGTCAAGTTTTGCCGACTAGATTTTCTCTGTTAGGAACAATAGCAAGAACACTTTCCTTGATGAATTCCCCAGGAGAAATGGTACAACGCACCATCCCCACATGCTCTCCAGAGCAAGGCTGCAGCCCCTGGGGCAGGTGGGCATCTCCATTCCTGGTATCTTCTCCCAATGGGGAGGGCTTGTCTCCCCTGTCTGGAATGTCCCCCATGGCAATAAGGAGGTCAGCAGATTCCCTGAGACTGTAACAAAGGCCTAGGGGACGGCATGCTTGGGGAAAAAACTGGAGGTGAACACCAGAGCTTTACAAAGAGCTCCCAAAGTAGGCCCTTATAAAAGTGAATAATGAGCTGCATAGACTAGTTTCTTCACGCTGAGCTCAACACACATCTTTAAACATAAGATTGTCAAGGAAGCGGATACTCGGAAACCCTTTCATCTTAATTAAAGTTATGTGGGCTACGAACTACTTTTCCTTTATATTAAGCTCTTATTCCTGTGGAGAAATTTCTATTTGTTTTTATCTAATTTGAGCTTCAAGGTTAATCTCAGTTTAAGACTTTCACTCACTGGGAGAGATGGTCCATCCGGTTCGCCCCTGATCCCATGTATATGCATGCGTCCCCCAGGAGCCTGCTGGGCTCCAAAGCCTCTTGCTGACGGTGCGTTCTTTACACTGTTCCCTTCAACAGAAAGAATGGACTGTGTATCTGGGAAGGATATATGGAATGGGAGGATTTTGAAAAAGGTCACAAAGCTTTCTATATTAGGGTTCCATGTGCCACAATCCTTAAATGTGGAGTTTCTGATAAAACTTGCTCTGGGATGTGGAGCCTGAGGTTTTCATGGTGGGGAAAGCAGCAGCAAGAGGGGATACGCTGGACACAAAGAAGGAGAATGCATTTCATTCCACAAAGGGATTTTTGCAGACTTTGAGACAACGGATACATCAGACTGCCAGGCGCACCATGTTCCCTAATTTTCTTCCACAAATATAAGTTTGATTGGATTAAACCAGTGATGGAAGTCACGTGTGCTTTTGATTTCAAAGGGAATGTAAGAAATCATACACAAGTTGCAGGAGATCTAATTTAGGATCTAATTGGAATTTTTCACAAATTTAACGCATACAACAACAAGCACTCAGATTAAGAAATAGAACATTCTTAGAGTCCCAGAAGCCTCTCTTTCAACTCCAACCACTCTTCCCCACACCAAGGAAACTTCTATTTTGACCTCTAACAGCATAGATTAGTTTTACAACAGTTGGTAAATTTTAAAATGCTTACATCAAAAGTGGTTTACCCTAAAAATATTCTTTGCTTTGCTATACATACTACATGTCTTGGCTCTAAGTACAAAAAAAATTCAGTCAGAACACTCTCTCACCCATCACCTGCCTTTTTGCCAAATAGGTCCAATAAAGAACTTCCCATTCTTTTACAAGGATATCTGAGCTCCTATCTAGCCCTTCCCATTTTATTTGGGTCAATCTACTGTTGCAAAGCACTTTCGTCTTCTTCCTGTTGGAAAATGGAGGCATTATAAAATGGTTTTCACTGACTTTAGCAAAGTATTTGGAATGATTTCTGACTAAAAATGCAGAGTGTATGGAACTCATTTCATCAGGAGGACCTTGGGGGAAACCCAGAGAAATAGCCAACCATACTCCAGAGTGCCTTTAAGCGAAGGAGAACAAAAGTAACTGCTGTTTGAGGGAGACGGATCCAATCCAGTAAGGTGCTGGGGCCAAGCAAATAAATGGGGGTTAGGAGTGTGAACCCAAATCAAGACTCATACTGCAGGTGCTGAGTTGCGATCAGGAAGCTTCATACACGGGCAACTCTATTTAGCAACCTCCAGAGTGACTAGCAAGAGGGAATTTATTTAAGGATTCTTTGTGATTTTCTTATGATTCACTCAGGATGCTTACTGATTCTCTGAAGCAACAGAGGGGAACCCAGCTGGTAATAAATAAGATGCTGATCTATACTGCTTCCTCTCTGAAATCTCCATGCTGGGATTATCCTACATTCTCGGCTCCAGGGCTGCAGGCTTCCATGACTTTGCTGCGAAGATCCTGCTCGGCTTTTTGGGTCCTTCCTTTCTTGGTATTTCCAATGGTCGCTTTCTCCTGTTTCTCTTGACTTGATCTATCACAGCCCAGAGTCGACTGAATCGGCAGTGTGATGCCTCATGAAGAAACAAGCATTTCACAAATAAACCATAGAACACAGGGGAATGTGCCTATCCGACTCCCCAAAGAACTTCTTGGCTTATCTAGTTAATGTGAACAAACCAGAATGGATGGTCTCTGGACTATGGTAATTGTATTTTATTGACTGTATCTCTTTGGTTCCCTGAAAGACTTAAGATGGCTTACGAGGACACGCTGTACAGAACAGTAAGTTAGAAGAAGTAAAAAATATCAGAAAAGGAACAACATGGATAACATTATTAACTGAAAGGAAAAAGGCCCTTGAACCACAAATGTTTATCACTAAGGCTTTCGTAGGTTGTTCATGACAAGTTTGACTTTAAAATTCCTGGAATTTGGGGCACCAGACTGGCTCACTCGGAGAAGCATGAGACTCTTGATCTCAGGGTTGTGAGTTGGAGCCCTGGGTTGGGAGTAGAGATTACAGAAATAAAATTTAAAAGGGAATAAAATTCCTGGAATTTACCATCAATAGGAAAACATGAGAAGTTACAAAATCGGTGTTGCCAATAAGACCAAAAAAAAAAAAAAAAGCAAACCAGCTTTTTAAGGACAGACACAATTCTTGATGTTAAGACAGGAAACAAAAGTCTCCAAGCGTTCTCATCAAGAAGATGCTTAATAGTGAATAGGAAGGGTTACAGGGCAGTTGTAAAACAGCAATTCAAAGCCGGCTTATTGCTGTCTTCAATATAGTAAGATGGCATTGTACCAAGAAGAGTGTGGCCACAGTGTGGTCACAGATTTCCAATGAGGAGTGGTAAACATGGGGTGTTCCAGAAAGAACTGGATGAACCACATGTGCACCATTAAAAAAAATAATAACTGGTTCAAAATTATTATTGGCCTGGATGGTGGCTCATCTGCATTTTTCACTGGGTTTGGAGACCTAAGTTTTAATAGTTTGTGAAGCTGAGTAAAAAGGGTTGGTTCATCTTAGTAAGGTATGAGGCGCTTAAGTTCTCATAATTTCCCTGTAGACAACTCCTTTGCTGCTCAGAGGTGGTCACCAGCCTAACTTTACTTGGGACCATGACTAAAATTTTCCCTAGAGAAGAGTTTTGGAGTTACTCTACTACACTGAGAAATGGCAGACAGAAGGCCCAAAGATCTACATTCTAGAGCCTAAGAACCATGGGAATTTACCTCACATTTAAAAGCAAGAAATCCCAACAAAGCCCCCAGAAGAGACCTGTTGTCAGCCCAGGATTTTCTCATGTGTTCCAATTGATGAAGTAGTTGCACAGCTGTATATAACTGAGGACATAAATAAAATCTACACAATACTTAACCCGTACCATTGTGCATTATCTTAGTGGCTACGTTCCAAATTAGACACAATAAAATCTCTTTCTACTAATTGCAGACTCTTCTGATGAGATGGAAAAGCGACCTAGGCACTAAAACTCCAACTATAGAAAAATATTCCTGAGCAGAATGAGATAAAATATAGATCTACTATTCTTTCTGCACTTGATCTTTTGTGTTTGATCATAAATGCACGTTGTGAAGAGATGCCTCATACCTCCAAGCTAAACACTGTTTGCTACTCATTAGTGATTTATAAATGATATTTTCTCCCTGGTGACATATCTTTTGATATGATTCTCTAATAATAACATCCACCAATATTAAAATAAGAAGAGCCCCATGTATTGTGATCATCTTCAACCACATTTCCTCATGAAAATTAAATTTTCGCACACCAACTGATATTGTATGCATATATTTGTCTACCGTCATTATAAATCTCCTAAGGGTCTCTATAAAATGATAGTTTTGCCTCTTTGCAGTAATTCTACCTAAAGCTCCAAAGCAAGAAACTAATTACATGCTGACTTTTCACTAACTTTGATCTTTAAAATGCCATACTATGGACGTTCTATAGGTAATCATATAATTACAATTCACTAAATGAGTTGAAATTAGCCATAAACCTTTTTATTTAAATTGTATTAACTGTTTCTTCAGTAACACTGTCTGCGAGGCTACTCTTTTCTACTTAAGTTTGCCGATATAAGGTTTCAAACTAAAATCTGATTATGGTCACTAATGTTTATAACAAATGCCTCATTATAACACCAGAAGCACCAATGAAGATGAATATGCAAGAATTTCTTAAAATATGCTTAAGGAAAGGCCAAGGATAAACTACAGTGGCAAAAGGAAATGACTGAAATTTCTCAGGGGAATGTTTTACTCTATAAGAAAAAAAAAAATGACCTCACTTGTATTTTCCCATTGAGTTGGTGCAGTATTTCCTGACAGAAAAATTAAAGACAATTGTTTCTTTCAGTATACCATAGGACTATGCACAGAAAGAGAAAAAAAAAATCCTAGATTTCACTTTTGGGAAATCTCAATCCCCTCTGTACAGACTGATGGGAATTGGCAAACAAAGGATTGCCACCCCATAACGCCCCCCACTTTTTAAAATCTCTTAATTAAATTTTACTTGTTTTTAACAGCCATTATCGTTGGAAAATTTTGAGTTCCTCTTGTAGGTTTTTTTTTTTTTAACATTATATAGGATATTATTTTTGTGGGCACTGAAAATTTCTTTTCTTGTTAGTATATTCAAAACACTAGACCAATAGCTCACAACTGGGGTTGGTTTCGCCCCTCAAAGGACATTTGGCAATGTCTGGAGACGCTTTTGGTTGTCACAGCTTAGGAGTTCTACTGGCATCTAGTGTGTAGAGACCACGGATGCTGCTAAAATCCTAGAAGGCACAGGACTATTCCCACAACAAAGAACAGCCAGCCCAAAATGTCAACAGTGCTGCGAGTTTGAGAAACCCTGCCTTAGACCACATAAAATGAATGAGTATACATCAGTGACTACTTTGAAAAGTTTTAAAATGAAGAAACCCAAGTCTTTGGAGTAGGGATACTGGTAATGAATTCCTCTTTAAAGTTGAGCCCAAAAGGTATGGAGAGGAAGCCCTCCATTGTTTGGAAAAGAGACCTCTACCTTCACCGTGTTTATGGACCTTATTTATCTAATAACATTCAGAGCCGCACAAAACCCTGACCACCACATTCACTTTAAAGCTGAGTAAACAAAGTGTGTTTTGACTTGTCATCAATCAAGACATGTGATCACAGGGAATATTGTGTGCAAGAGGCAGTTGTTTTATCTGGAGCCTCAGCCTTTAAAAAATTCAAAACAGTAAAGTTGTTTATTTGACACCACTCTTGACCTGATGGTAGGGCTTCATTCTGAGAGAAAGTAAAACACACACTGCTTTCTGATTATTTGTAATTATATAGGAAATCTACCTCTCTATGGTCTGAACCCAGAAAGAAACAGGAAAAGCTTTCAAACCAAACCAAGCCAAACCAAACCTCCCAAGGAAAATGGGGTGAGGACGATGAAGTGTTATTTCCAAGCCACCTGCGGAACCAATAAGGACTGTCATTTTCTGAGTCTTCAGGAGTATGAGGGAGCATTTAGCTCTGGGAATTACTTCCTTTGAAGATCTTTGATCCAAAGAATAAAATGAGATATTTAGGAATAGAAACTTGAAAACCAAGCTTCTGAAACACATCCATAAACCCAACATACAAACTTTGGGCTTTGTGTAGGTGGATGGCCAGCCCTGTCCCAGACACATAACCTATTTTCCAAACCTTACTTTCTTTGAATAGACTTACCCTCTGTATCAACTCCATTCATTGTGTTTAACGATGCTGTTTGCTGACTTTGATGGCCTGCTTAAGAAGTGTTTGTAACCTGGAGCATTAAATGGTTTTCCAGTATAGCCCTGAGACACCTGGCTTGGTGTCTTGACATAACTTTGTCTGAAGTTTGGTCCTCCCACATAGCTACTGAGCAGCTAATATCAGCCACTTGGCTTTTCCCATCAATGATTTCTAGGATAGAGTCCAAAGCACTCTTGAGATGCTATTTTCTTTGATGCTTGTGGATAAATGACACACAAATGCAACAGCTTTATCTTTCTTATGCAGGTTGTTACAATGACTTGTAGCCTACTAAGGAGTGAATGAGCATGACTAAAACCTGGTTTTCATGAGCTGAAATTACCATGTAGCTAAGCTATCACTTGAATTCGAGGACTAAGTTAGTATTTGAGATCCTGGACTACAAAGCCTCTCCCTGTCCCACACGTGCACACAGACAAAATCCTAGTGGGCCCTGAAGAGTGGGAGCCAGGGCCAAGTTTTTTGCTTGATTGTTATGAAAAACAATTTTTTAATTTAATTGCTTAAGTGAGATGTGGTCAAAAACCTTACAGAGTCACTGCTCTAGTCTCTTTTTCCTCATTTTCAGTTAAAGACAACTGGATAAACAGATATCAAAGCTACCTTCTCATGGTTTGTGTGGGGGGATGCATCTACAAATTTGGGTCTACCTTTCTTCCTTTGGGTCAAGCATACATTATGACAGAATGGAGAAGGAGAAACGTTATTTTAACAAAATGAGCAGCTGTATTATATAAAATGAAGGCAATATTTTGGATGTAAGTGTAGTCAAGATATCTATTTTAATTCAGAAATTACTTGATCCTGTAAGCCTGAGGGACTTGATTTTTGCTTTCTCTGCTTTGAAGGTGTTACCATCCACCCTATCAAATGCTACTTATCTTTTGGGATTCAACCCAGCAACCCTTCCTCTGAGAATCATCCCCATGTAACATGGGGTCATTCCTTCCTTTGTAGCAACCCCTGCCCTTAGCATATAACCACATCTACAACTATCATGCCATTCAATATTTTTAATAGCTTCTTAAGGTATTTTTATATCATACTATAAAATTCCCCATTGAAATGTACATTGAATGATAGTCAATTTACAGAGTTGTGCATGTAACACCTTGGGGAAATCTAGACCATTTCTATTACACCAAAAAGAACCTTCATGACCATTAACAGTCATTCTTCATTCCCACCCACCCACCCCCAACCCCACATTACCATTACCACTAACCTACTTTTTGTTTCTGTAGATTTCATACTGGCCTGGGTTGCCTTCTTTGGCTTTCCCTTTCCCTTGAGAAACACTTCCTTCTTCCCATGCTTCTTGAAGGCATGGATCATGATTTTCCTTCTTTTTATCTTTTCTTCCCAACTACACAACTTCTATAATACAGGTAAAAAATAATAGAATGTAATATTTATCAAAGCATCCATACATTATTTGAAGTATGCAATTAAGAGTGTTATAAATTCCCTCCAATTTAATTCTTTAATCGGTCATTGGATGGGTACCATGTTTATCCCTTTCAGAAATAAAAATATAGCCCTTGAGTGGTTAAATCACCCACCCTGGGTCATGTCAGGATTTGAAGCTCAGGTTGTCTGACTCCAAAGCTGAGTGAAAAAATGAATGGATAATGAGGATGGGAGTTCTTAATCTGGAACAGGGATTCTTAATTCTAGAAAGGACTCCATTAGAGACCTCATGAATTTGTTTGCCATGTTTTAGGTGCATATGGTATATATTTGTGCTGTAACGTTCATAGATTTTATTAGAATTTCAAAGGTAGCCTTGATCCAAAAATGAGAGTGCCCCCTCATGTAGCTGCTGACTGGGGCAGCCCAAGTGGTAAGTCATGGTCCCCTCAATGTGCTTCTCTCTTCCTAGGATAAAAAAGTGGTACCATCCTTACCCTCTGTGTTATGTGGGCAAGGTTTTCTAAGAACCCACTTGTCCCAAATCTCATTCTGTGTTCAAAATAAGGAAGTTAATCCTACCTCATGTATATCAAAGGAAACGCCTCCCCCCTCTTTGCCCTTCCTTTGTTTCTAGCTGCCTGTCATGTCAATAAAGTTGTTGGGGGAAAAAAAAATTCAAGTGGGAGAAAGACTATAAATGGAGAACCCTTAGATCCTTCCTTCTCCCTGGTGTAAACGCTTCCTTTCTCCCCAGAGCTGGGGTAAGTTAATTGTATTTGAATGAATAATTCTAATAAAGCAGTGACCTTTAATGCCAACTGGTGTTTTTAATTTTAATTCACTGTCAGTCACTCCAACGTGAGCCACCCCAGGATGTGAGCAGTGGAAAGGCTAGTATGTACAGAGAAGAGAAAAACAAACATGCAGAGCTGGGTGCCCGCCGCCCGCAGGTAAACAGAGAGATGGCAGATCTTACAAAGAGATGTGGGCTGGAGGGGGTTTGGGAGAAGGGGGTGGGATTATGGACATTGGGGAGGGTATGTGATTTGGTGAGTGCTGTGAAGTGTGTAAACCTGGTGATTCACAGACCTGTACCCCTGGGGATAAAAATATATGTTTATAAAAAATAAAAAAAAAAAAAAAAAAAAAAAAAAAAAAAAAAAAGGAGGCAGGAAAATGGTGGAAATTAGAACCAGAGTTATGTCAAAATTCAACAGAGAAGTCTTCAGCCCATCAAGAAAACTCACTGTTCATTGTATAAAATTTAGAAAAGACAGAAAAGCAGGGAAAGGAAATGGTAGAATAAAACAGACAAAACCAAACCAAACCCACCTAAAATCTCATTTCTTAGAAACAACCACGGTGACTACTGTTAATATTCTGGAATATATCCTTCCAGTCTTTTTTCTACCTTTATATACATATATAAAATTGATGCATACATTCTTTTAGCTATATATTTTAAAACTGAATTATGCTGTGCACATTGTTTTATGGATTGCTGGAGGAAGAATTAATTGTTTTTTTTTTTTTTAATGTACCTTGAAATTCAGTTTTTAAATTCCTAACTCATATGAGTTGGAAAGATAGTAGGTGCCACTGGTGGGGGAAGAAATTTCTAGTGTTACAGGATCCTCTAAAGCAGATATCTCAATAGAAAAGCCAGAAGGAATGGGGCTAACCTTGAACTGAGGGCAGAGAACCAGGTTAAGGCCTTTCTGACAAGCTCTTATTGAGGCCCAGTAAGAATTTGGGTTTGTTGGGGGTACCTGGGTGGCTCAGTCTGTTAGGCATCTGGCTTCAGCTCAGGTCATGATCCTGGTGTCCCTGGATGGAGCCCCAGCCAGAGTCAGGCTCCTTGCTCAGCAGGGAGTCCTTTTCTCCCTCGGCCTCTCCTCCCTGCTTGGTCTCTCTCTCTCTCTCTCTCAAAGAAATAAATAAAATCTTCCAAAAAAGCATTTAGGTTTGTTGTTGTTCCCTGCACTGATGTGAAGTCAGAAATTCATATTTTGACAAGTCCTCCCATTTAAAAATGATAGCAATTCATTTAAATTAAAATAAAAATCTTGCACGGACCAAGTAAATTAAGTGTCTTGACCGGATTCGGCCTAGGCACCAAGTTGCCAACTCCAGTCTAAACGAGCAGGTAACCTCCAGCCCATCCGTGCCTCCAGCCACCAGTCACCACGCTCCTGACAATACAGTATTTACCCTTCTGCGGGAGCTTGTTGGTCTTACACAGCATATATTTAAATTTCAACAGATTATAATTAATATTCCATTTTAATTCCTTTCTTTCTTCACCACTTCTCAACAGCAATGAAAACGAAAACCAGAAATTCTTTTCCTCCAGAGAATTTACCACGGAAGAGGTCAATATATTAGTGCCATCATTATAAGCATTTTATTTCAACTCAATAAAAATGTCTTGTGTAGCTACGGTATTTAGAAAGAAATGAGACCATCGAGGGCTTCCCACGGAAAAGTGCATGTATTTATTTATTCATTCAACATATGATCGAGTTTCTACTGTGGAAACAGTGCTCTGGGCACTGGGTACGGAGCAGTGACCAGACCACGTATCTTAGGGGTCATGTTCCTGAATGCTGGGCCACAGAAGGTGGGCAGTGGGAGCAGGCTACAGGTCAGCATCCCTCCTTCCACACCAACAATGAGCCCTCTTATACCACACGGGAGAGTGCCTGAGGGCCAAGATGCCACATGGAAGGTATAAGAGGGTCTCAGAAAACCAATGTTTCTAACCTGAAAATTCCACTCAGAAGCCGGAATCCATTGTGTAGCTTTGCTTGCCTTTGATGGAATACGAGTGTCTCAAACATTGTTCTGTGCTTTAACCATATGGGACATCTTGCCTAAGAACCACACCAGTCATTCCCAGCTCTGAGACATGCACAGAGTAACTGTTGCTTCCGTGGACCCACCTGCCAGGCCTCCGTCCCAGATGTGTCGGTTCTTAGGCCCAGGCGTGCTGATTCTCAAACTCCTCCCTCAGAGGGCACAGAAATAACCCAATAGGCCAGTGAGTAGTGCACGGACATTATATAAGTATTTTCCATTTATAAACAAACTGACTTTTCCACAGACAAATTGGCCTTTGGGTTTCATCTGAGGGCTAGTTCATGACAGGCACAGTGAGTGTTGCCCTATTTAATGCATCTTCCTACGTCAGGTCACCTAACTAAATTGTGGGTATTAAGATATTTCTGCCTCTCTCATTAGCCCTTCCTTCATGTCTTTACCTCCACTGCCAGCTGCCATGCTTAGACATTCCAATGTTGAATAAGTGACCTAAATTTATGTGAAAGGAAATATTTTGGGATCTATAGGTATCTTGACCCTACAGTACAATCGCTTCATCTTAAGCACAAGGACATTGCAGCCCAGTGAGGCAAAATGATTTGCTCAGATCACACAGACATGCCAATTTAAATGCATCCCAAAGACACTGTACTTGGGAAAAAGAAAAGTAATGAACATGATTGTAGATATAGGAGGCGGATATTTTCAGTGGCTGGTAGAAATAGCTTCTTTGGAATCATCTAAGTGCCCCTGTAAGAGCTCAGATGAGTTGTTATGAGATATTGAAAAAAACTGAGGGTGGCAAATATTCTTGATTTCTTAGGTGATAATATTTAAGTATGGCATACCACTTTGTTTGAGAATGAAACAAAAAAACTCATGCTATAACACTGAATTCAAAATCTCTGTTGGGCAACAATGATTAGAATATAGTTTTAATGTCTAGTTTGATTCAAAATATGTTTCTGAGGGAGAGTCTAACATGATTCACTATATATGGTTTTGACTAAAATAATATTTTGCTAGACTCTAATAGGATGTTAATACCCCTGTGAGCCAGGCTGGCTCCATTCAATGTTCATCTTAATTAGCTAACATTAACCATCATTAGGGTTTTATATGGTACAATGCACATTACTTCATAACTTCCACCCAGATCACATGGATCTAGATCATAATACATGTTATCAATCATCAACTTCCTGGGCTTTCTTAACACCTAGCTTTTATTTTAAAAGTTAAGGTCAATGTTAAGTGTTATACTTCAGCTGAAAAAGTTTTAAAAAAAATCAATGTTAATTAACAATGTTAATTAAATGTTAATCATGTAAATGAGAGCATTTTTCATTCACTTGCCTAGTAAATTATAGCCAGGTAGTCTCATATATTATTCGAGAGGACAGAGGGAAATGGTGTCCACTAAGAGGGAACGGGGAACAAAACTGGATAAAACAAAACAAAAATTTGGTATGGAAAGTATGTGATTTTTGTTTGTCTGTCTGTTTGTTTTTTGCATGGGGTATCTACCTTAATTTCCAGAGATTCACTGACTGATACAGGAGAAGGATCTAGAAAAAAATAAAGAGGCATATTTTGAGGCAGTGGGATATTTGGAAGGCCTCTTTTCCAACTAAGCTTATCTTTGCCTGACAAGATGCAGACCACATACACTTGGCTTCAGTATTTTGAGTTCATGAAGAAGGTATTTTTAAACTGTTTTTAATATTTAAGAGTATTACAAAGCAGCTGGGACCCTTCAACCAGTAAGACCATTTGGAAAAGTTACACATGCCTACGTGCAGGCCTGTCTTATCCTTTTCCTATTGGCAATAGAGAATTGCTACCAAAGGAGAATCAGATCAGAAAATTAGTTTTTTTTGTGATTTTGCAAACTATGTCGTGGTTCTAAATCCTAAGGCATCAAGGGCAAACTTTGTATATTGACACTTACTTCAGTACATGTGTAAGTGCCTGCTCTGTGTTAGATCCTGTGGAAAGATATGGATGGAAAGTGTGTGTGTGTGTGTGTGTGTGTGTGTGCAATTCTTATTACAACATTCATCAAAAATAAGACGTTGGACTTCAAACTAGACACACACACACACACACACACACACACACACACCCTTAGAATATAGGGATCTCTTAGGTTATCAAATTAGGTTCCCAGACAACAAACTGGGGGCCCACAGATACTTAAGGGTGTTGCCAAAATATAGCTATGTAACACTGGACCCAAACAGTTGTGTGTGTTTTTACCGTTTAATTCAGGTGTATCATCTGACAGTAGGCTTATTTGTCCACTTATTTGAGAGGACAAGCCCACTTGTCCAGGTTGCTCTTCAACCCAACCCATTATATAGAGGATTATCATGGATTTTATAAACCAATACCATAATAGGACCAGAACTCATGAGTTAACATTGGCCAAACTCTTCAACAGTCCCACAGCTACACGATGATCTGCCCCTCTGATGGTGCATTTTCTTCCCTTTCCTTCAATTACCGGAGACACCGGACAATCTCTGTCCATTTCTCTGCTGTCTGAGTTAGAAAAGGTATTTCTGTTGATTGCAATTCAAGAATCCTAACTGAGGAAATGACCCTCATGTGTCCATCACATCGGCAGAGAGTAGACTGGCAGAGGCTTACGAACTGTTCCCAGGGCAACAGCTCTAACTTTATCCCCACCTATCTGTCCTGGGAGTAAACAGGTGGAGAAGGATGTACTAGATACAGAAAAGACAGCCCTGCTCCACTCGACAAAGTCATTAAATTATGCCAGACTTTTTTGTTATTTTGAGCATCATTAGCAAAATGTCACTTACATGACACTCATTTGAGACCCAGGTGTGCCACACATTTGTATTCTGTCATCTCTCACTAATCACTGTGCGGTCTGCTGCTTGAGGCTTCCGTTTCTTTGGTCAGAAATGTGGGAATGATGTCCCTCTTCCAAGAAATGACCAAGATGAATGATTTCCAAGGGAAAAATACTTTAAAGAGAGTATCTGTTTTTTCCTTTGATTAAAATAGGTTGTGTAATTTCTTAAGAAAAATGGAAATATCCAAGCCGTGTGAGAGATTTTCTCCATTTAGAGGTCCTAATCCTCCAGACAGGAAAGGAGAATGAGAAACTGCCTCTATTTGAAATCTTTGGGTTTCTCTCCCTCCACAGACCCACCTAGAAAACACACATATGCTCAAACGCTCTCTCTCTCTCTCTCTCACTCACACAAATGGATTCCAAGAGGAAACTCCTTGTACCTTGGAGGTTTAACTCTTGCCTTTTCACATACAATAACTTCTTTGGTCACAATTTCCTCCCAGAACATCTGGGCCTATCTCTATCCATTATTAGAAAACAAGTTACTTAAGAGAACCTTTCAGTCTTAGAGTGACTTTCAGCACCTTCTTTACAGCCAGAAGCCAATACCATTAACTTGCCAGACTACCCTGAAAAACAAGTCTAAGTCACTATGTTTAGGGGTCAGGAACACCCACTCATTTATGAGTCTCTTTTCACACTTCCCCGGTTGATACAGCATTCTAGAATGGAGTCCCTTGAAGTGTGTTCTTGAACAGTCAATCCCGGAAGTTGTGATCTTAGAGTGATCTTCATGTCTGGAGTTCTGCTAGCTAGACTGGCAGTAGGAATCTCCAGTCATTTGACTAACGCGCCCAGTTAGCGGGGTTCGCATGAGGGCCTGTCTGGAGGCAAGGACTGGACCAGAGGAGCAACAGCGGGCACAGAGGAGGGCCTTGGAGACGTGGGTAACCCATGGGAATCTTAATGGAAGGCCCAGACTCTAGACAAAAAAGAAGCTGGAATCCTCTGTGGTGCGGGTCACCAGAGAAGCGAGCAAGTGGCAACTTTCTCATCTGGAAATTAGTAACACAATTTAATAGACCCTGGTACCCGCAGAGGCCTAGGGAACAGAAACCGCCAACATTTTAATTTAATTTTTTCCTTAATTAGTAAATCAAGTCATCATCACAGTGAAACCAGAGGAAAGGACATCTAGAAATCCTTACTTTTATTCATTTAATATGCTTGCTTAATGTAGGCTCACACGGAATCAGAGACACAACAATCCTAAGCAGCCATTTCGATAATGTGATTTACTACTTGTGACTGGGCTTTTGAGGGGGAATTACGGGCGGCAAATTTATTTTTTAAAGGGGCACACTCCTCATTTGTCCTTGGAATTTTGATTCAAAAATGAGACAAGAGATTGGTCCCTGGAAACGCTGGCCTTAAAAGAGAATGAACTCATTTTGGAAAAGTGAGGCACGTGCAAACCAGGAAGAATTACCCTGGTCTGGCCATCTCCCCGCTACAGAGACCAGGGAGGTGGTGCCTGCATTCTCCAAGAGAATGGGACCAAAGAAGATGACATGACATGTGTCGCTCTCCCAACAGCTTCCTGTAAACTTTCTTTCTAACATTTATTTTCTCTCTGTGGCATCTGAACGGCACTTCTTTCCGCATGGGAGGCACCGAGGACTTTACTCTTTAAGTGGCAGCAACTTAAAGCCACAAATAACTCCTGCTCCAGAGTGTGCAAAACTTTGCCCTCAAACATAAAAGCCGAGTGTTTATTTTGAGAACTCCTGGAATATTTTTTCCTCCATTTTTCGCTCTACGTCTGAGAACTTTGGCATCTGACTAATTTACCATGCATTTAAGGCTGGTAGCAATATCGGGAAAGAAATACGATAATCACTTGCTGCCACAAAGTATCCTATATACTGTTCTCTTTTGCAGCTCTAGTTCCACATGTGTTGGTTCAATGGAATATTCAATAGACATTTATAGGAAATAAATTGAGAGATGAATGTAAACCATATGGCATCTGGAGGTTTATTTGCAAAGTCCCTGCATCAAAGCTTTCTCCAGATCACACCATATTAGCTATGTTTTTCCAGTCCAGCAGAATCAGGAAGGTAACCACAGACTTCCTTGATGGAAAACACATGAAAAACCAAGCAAATCTTACTATGTAGCTTGAGTGGCTGGTCAAGGAGCATCCCTTAAAATAATTTTATTACCAGTGTTTTCAACACATTGTTTAGAACTGCATTAAAAACATAAAAGAAGTTGATGTTGCTTAGGATTTTCTTCAAAATTCTAGGACACAGTTTTTATTTATTCAAGCCAATAAAAATTATATCACCTTAGCAGTATTTTATTAAAATCTCAGGACTATTTCTTTTGGCTTGGGCATGTAAAAATAAATGCCAACCAAAGAGAAATGCTGCATTTAAATATAGCCTATATATAATGTACATTAGAATTTTTGCAAATAGCAACAGAGCACACACTCACATATGCAAAGACTACCACACTCAGCTTCGGAGAATCACATTATTATAAGTAATAGTTAAAAAACATTGATTGGACAGAATGAGAAATGGGCCTCAAACTTAATTTATATATAAAAAATTTTCCTCCACCTTGAATGCTCTCTGCTTTGTGCAGTTGGTTATGGCTAGCATTACATCTGATCTCAAATTAATTCTCATGCAGCCTGTTATATAAATCATTATGAAATGTCAAAAGCTTGTACATATATATTTTTTTTAAGTTTTCACTTACTTTCCAAATAGTTTCCATTTTTCAGTGTCATACACTTCTCAGCCACTCAGTCAATTTTAATGATTTTTTTATCACTCTAAATGTTTCCCTCATTTATAGTACACTTGTGCCTGCCTGCACACACATGCACATGTTACGTTGTGGGATGCAGGTGATGTGCACAACAGTAATCTGAAAGTTTTCTCATCGTCTGGTTCAAAACAAATGGTCAAATGAGTGGCACAAAGAAAGAGTGAAATGTTGCTATTTAAATACGCAACAACTAAAGATTGCCCTTTGTAAGTAAATATTAAGGATTCAAACAATAGCCTAGTGACTCCATGCCCCAGGGCAGACCATAGTTTCCCCCTTAAAACAGTCGCTAAGGAAAATGGTGCCTTGCACTTTTTGGTAATTACTCCATTACCCATCTCAATGAAGTTCTCCTCCCTTTACAGGTTCAGCTTCGAAATTTATGGCAGTAAGTTAATGCCACTCACAACTTAAAAAAAGTGGGGGGGGGGAGTGTGGGAGCAACATCACTTAAAAAATATGTGGCTAACTGCTGGAAGCTATTAAAAACCAAATAAACAAAAGAGATTACACTTCAAAGAAATGTCAACAGTTTTTCCTCTCTCAGAACAGACGAGTTTTCTTTACTTATATCCACATCCACATCTGGAAAATGCTTATGGCTTTATACATCTTTTATGGTAAAATGAATTTATTGAGTTTTAAAATTTTCGTGATGGATTAATGCAGTCTTCATAAAAGGTAAACCCACACCCTAGTAAAAAATCTGTCTTAACACTGAAGAATGATTTCAATAATAAATAATAGTCCAATGTTAATTTCAGAGAGCAAAATAATTTTAAGAAAGCACTTGGTTAACTCAATTTTTAAAAAAATACATTAAATGACATGGAAATGAAAATACAATATCTCGTTCCTTCTGACCTGTCTTTAGGTTCGTACAATTAATTCTTAAGTTGAGGGGAGAAATAAAAGCAGCAGTGTGCAAAGCCAACTCCAAGTTTAAGTGAATATACTTACTCCAATTAACTAACAATAGAATCCAAGAATGCACTAAATTTACTGATAGCAAGATCGCCAAGGGAAGATTTTGAAACAGTTAATGGGTTTCTACAGTTCTTCACAAAATTATACAACATTGCTTTTGTATACTTAAAAGGTGAGAATTAATTTCTCATAAAAAAATATGTAGCCTGTTCCAGGCGTCCAAACAATTAATTCATATGCTACACAATGTTCTCTCATGACCCCCAAAGGACAACATTCATTTGATGTTGTATTACAATTAACTGGTTAGTAGCAACTAGCCCGCTGCCTAAGCTTGCCAAAAAAAAAAAGCAAAACACACATTTGGGATCCAACCAAACATCCACATGTGGACAAGTGACTTAAATTTAATAATTTATAGTTTTGATGGGAAGGGAATAAAAAAAAAAAAAGACTTGAAATAGGGAAGAAGGTGTCATCTTTCTAAGTCAGGCCAAGAATTAAAGCGGGGGGGGGGTGGGGGGAACCAAACCAGAAGAATGTTTAAAATGGAACAACATAATTTGGACATAAAGTAAGTGGTCTGCAGTCAATAAAAAAGAAAGAAAAAGAAAAATAAACTCCAACAAGCCGGCTGCAGACTAGGAAAGTAGATCTATTTTGTTTATTTATAAGTGAGTAGCAAGTAGATTCTTTCGCACTAACTAAAGCAGACAGTAATTATAAACACAGGTCGGTTAAATTCCATGCACCCTACGAAAGGAAACAAGCTTCTTTCTTTTCCAAACATTGTCATTTGTTTATTGAGCCTCTTTGGGGCTTGGTTTCATTTAAAACCATGTAAGCACCCATCTGTTACCCCCAAACAATGTCAACCTTTTAAAGCCAAACCTGAATACTTATTATACAAAAATTTGCAAGTAACCTAACAGCAATTTTTGAAGTAGCCAGTTAGCATACTGAGTAAAGAATTTGGATTATTTTTGTTCCACTACAGAAAAAAAAACCCTTACATTATAGTGTAATCATACGGGAAGCAAACAGTCGCCGCCTCAGTAGTTTTGGATAATTAGTTACCTAAATTTTCTGAGGTGAATTCAATGTACTTAGACTGAGGAACATTATTGCTTATATTCTGAAATACCACAATACAATCTTGGTTAACAATGACATTATAAATATTGGAGTGAAACGTCATTTTAGAATCATTAGGTTTTATCAGTACAGTACAACTGAGTCTCTCGTTTAAGGAACTGTTTTATTAAAAAAAATGGGGGCCTGTGATATTGCTTATATTAGCTCATGTCAGATATCAGATTTCAAAAAACTTTAACACAGTAGACACTATTAAAACATCATTATTAGCGTTGTCATGCTTGGGTGGTTTGAACTAAAGTGAATTTCATGTATTTGCTGGGAGACAGCAATAATAAATCCTGGAGTCTGCATTTCTAGGCAGTGACCTAGAGTCCTAGGGAACTGACTTAATGAACAGACAGGACAAATGGAGAAGCATAGCAGTGGGGAGGGGTGGGGGAGGGGCAAAATCTGATTAAAGTTCACTGGGAAATACAGACATGGCACCCAAATTCCCTGAGGCAACCACTCTCAAGAGGACAAATTCCGTCTCCTTCCATTTCTGTGCCACTCATGGAATCCACGTGAGCCAAGCGAGGTCAACTAATCTTATGTTGCGTCGACTCCTTCCCTGGATGTGGCAGACATAGCTAGTGGATCACCGAACTCTCCCTCAAGTGTGAATGGAGAGTCCGTCTTTTTCATGCAACACACCAGTCAGTCACTGCCAATCAATCCATCCGCCAGCAGGGCATTAGACCACGTGCCAGTTCTTAACAGAGCGAGTGCAGTATCCCTGACACCTTTCACACAACTTGGCACAGAGCGAGAGCTAAATAAATGTTTGTTCAGGAAAGGATTATTTAACTTGCCTCAGATGGAAGAACGGAAGCGTTGGAATGGAACCCAAATTGGGTTCTAAACCTAACCCAGTCATTTACTAACTCTGTGACTTTGGGCAAGGTACTCAACCATTTTCTCAGTTTTCTCATTTATAAAATGTGAGGAATTAATGAGTCTGTAAATGTGGAGTGCTGAAAAAAGTCTGTGATACATGGTAATCAATGAATGTTGGATGCTATCATTATTTGCCTCGTTATTGTTTATTGATATGCCCTGTCTACATGACCCAAGTTACATGTAGCTTGTTCTGTTCGTGCACACGCTTAGTACTCCATAAAACCTTCACACAGATGCTAGAGACTCTTTTCTGAAACACAGATCTTAGAATATTCTCTTTAAAACCCTAAAGTGACTCCCCACTGTTGATAAGACAAGACAAGACAAGACAAGACAAGACAAGACAAGACAACCTTCCAAAAAGTGAATCCAACCTGTAATTTCCAAGCTGCCTTTGGTTCTCGGACCTCATCCCCTCTCTCTTTCCCTCCATTCCCTGTGACCTTATTTTTGGCCCATGCCTAAATTCTTCTCACTCCATGAATAGTGTCTCACTCCATGAATTGTGTCTCCTTTTGAGACACAATTTAAATGTTACCTCCTCTGTAAAGCATCCCCCCAATCCCTCAATGAACTGATAGCTTCTCAACACATTTTATTTTTCTTCAGTACAGCATCTTGGCACTGACTTGTGTTGCCTTCTTGCCCTGATCTTTGGGTTTCTGTGGTCTTGCTACCATGTACACCCATGCACTTAATATGTAAGGATCATTCAAATATTTGTTGATGAATATATAAATCCAATCCCCCAATAATACACTTCTTAAGGCTATTTTTCCTTTGCTTTACTGAAACTGTTACGTACTCTTTACTGGTTTTCAACTTGCAATAATAAGACCTGTCTATGGTACAGAAGTGTAAAAAAGGTAATTACGGTTAATTATGATTCTCTTCTTCCCATTGGAACCTGCTCCCTGACTACCAATACTAAAAAAGTGGTGTCTATCCTCATCTTTCTTTTTACTTATGTGACTATATATACATATATATTATATAATTATATATAATATATAACATATATTATATAGATACACATGATTTTATATATATTTATATATACATGCTATAGTTTAAATTAATGGGATATATCATATACACTGGTGTGAGTGTGTGTGTATATGTGTGTGTGTGTTTTCTTTTTTGGTTTTTTTTTTTTTTTTTTTTTGCTTACCCTAGTCTTTTTAATACTATCCTATGCATTCTTCTTTACTTTTCTCAATGCTCATCTGTCCATGTATGAAACACATGCCCTATCTATGTTGTTAGCTTCACTCAAAGGTAACCATATGCACAGTTGTATCCATACCTTACTCTTTTGGCTCCTAACACTGTTGGAAACCCTCCCAAGTCAACTGGAAGAGCACTGATCTATACTTCTTAATGAACACATTACATGGTGTAGATGTACCATAAATATTATTAACCATTCATTGGTTCTAGCTTTTTCCTGATATGAACGACACAGGAATGCATGTCTTTATACTTAGCGACTTGCATACTGGTGCTTTTATAGCCTTGAGACAGATACCCAGAAGTGGGTTTGTGAGTTTGAACCATGTACACAATTTATTCTTTGTGGATGTCATTAGAATTATATTTCTTCTGAAAATGCACGAGATTGTTTTATTTTGTGCATCTCCACAAACAATTATTATCACTTCAAGTCAATTTCTTTGACAATCCATTAGGTAAAGTAGTATCACGTTGTTTAATCTCAACTTCTGAATACTTGTGACCTGGAGCATTTTTTCATGGTCGCTGATCATTCAGATTTGTTCTTCTCGAATTTTCCTTACATTTTATTTCCATTGCTCTTAACTTCAGATGATATGAACAGCCTGCTGTCTTTCTTTTTGACCCTGCTATCTGGTGTCCCTGTGGACATACACAGATTGTAGAGACCAAGGCACACCTATTTTAACTATTTCTCCTAAGTCCTGAATTCCGTAGTATTTTTCTTTTAAGTAGCAATGTGTAATTGCACAGTCAATGCAAGTTTTAAAGAGGTACTGGCTAGGGTTTCACTGAATGGAAACATAGCAAGCTCACCATGAATAACTGTGTATTTAATGAATACTATTTTCATTTGCACATTTTTTTTTAAACTCTTGCTTTTACTCTGTAACAGTCACTATGCCACATGCTTTAATACGGGACCTCATTTAATACTCATAACAAACCTGTGAGGTACAAGTCCCTATTAACTGCATTTCCTACCCTACACGAGAGTAGAGTCTGATTTACTCCAAAAGCTTAGCACCTAGCACTGTTATCCTACCGAATTTAAGACATTCAACAGATAGAAAACATGAACATAGGTTCAGTATTTCTTGGATAATGCGGGGACCTCCTAAGCTCTACCTGGGATAATTTGTCTGATTAATCTAGACATTCTATTTGCAAGTGAAATTTTTGTCAATCCAGCTCTTAAAAGATTAGACTCTAACTCAAATGTTCAGTTAAGAATCAATTGATAATTGTCAGGCAGCCACCGACTATTGTTAAAAAGAAGGGGGTTGGAGGGAAGCACTAGATTTGGAAGGAGGAAACATGAATTCTGATCTTGACTGAACCAGCCCCTAACCACACGATCCTGAGCTGTTCTGTTTCTTATCCCCCTTATCCTCACATGCAAAATAGGGCCATGAGTTTCTCCAACCCATGCCACTGGGTTTTCATGAACCCCAACAAGATGACTTATAAGGAAGCCCCCCTCCCTTTTCTCTTCTTTCTTTGAGATTTAACAGTTGTTTATATTTTGCATATTGGCATTCCCTTTTTGAAGTTAAATTATAGACATTGCATTCTCATTTTCATCCTCAATATATTAGAACATATCTCTTAAAAATAAGGACAAAAAGAACCCCTTTTTAAACTCAAAAGCATGATTTAAAAAGAAGATACTATTATTACTACTACATATAATCCATTTTGAGGACTCTGCTTAACCTCCCTCTACAACCGAACCCCACCTGTATCAGAAAGGCACTGTGAAGAACAAGGTCGTGCTCTAATGTTGCCGACAAGCTTCAGGAAAAAAAAAAAAAAAATCCGCAGTACTTATATAATCACCATCTATTCTTTTCATCTAATGGCTGTAAAAAGAGAATCTCTCTCAATTATATTTTTGAAGCAGAGAACCACATTAAAAGCAGGACACCACTCAATAATTCAAGTTAAGATGCATTTCTGTCTGTCCTTGCAAATGCAGCTGAGGGAATTTCAAATAAGCAGAAGTAAAGGCTCTGCCACGTGCAACATCTGAAGAAATGAAATAAAATGTACACTCCTGGATCTTAGGGGGTGGTGGGAGAAGTACTTCCACGTCTTTGAATCTGCCCTGGGTGAGCCCACGGCACCTAGGGACAGCCCCATGCTCCCTGGAGGAGCTCAACAAACATTTCTTGATGAAGATAAACACCTGCTGTATTTAAATACGAGATGGAGTCAGAGCGTAAATGAGTCTAAGAATAAACTGGGTGTGTACGCGTACACAGCTACTATTAGCATTATGGGAAATTACATTCCTGCTATTATTATGATTATCATTCTAATGACAAAGGACTACACACTGAGCAAGAGAAAATTATAAAGAAGAAAGGAATAAATCAGTTAAGGAGGAGAGTGAGTTTAAAACACACGTATGCCCGATGGCCCCAAATAAAGCGAAAGCGCTCGGTTTCTCTCACTGAAGCCATACCGGGGTGTGAATAGTGGTGAACACTGTGAGACCACAGGTGGAAACGGTCTGAACCCGTGGGAAGACCTAGTTTTTATTCCTTCTCCCTCCCACCCAAATGCCTTTGCCCAACATTTTCTATTTAACAGACAACCTCGATGCTTTAGTGTGTGTAGGGTGTGTGTGTGTGTGTGTGTGTGTGTGTGTGTGTGTTATGTTCATATCAATAAAGACTGTAATCAGATGGACCAAACGTTAGCCAGAGTAGACAAACATTCTTGTCCTGCCTTGGAGGACAAGAAAAAACAAAACAAAACAAAACAAAAAAAACCCCAGAGATCCTGGGGTGAAAAGTTGTTGGTCACCAAAAAATCAAACTTAGAAATTATACTGGCTTTCTGAAATGTGGATAGACTTCACTTAGGAACTCCACCATTCAAACTGGAGTTTGAATCAATTAGACCAATTTCTCACCCTAAGCAGTCATGGTTTTAACAAATAATCTCTTTTCCCAATAACATATTTCACATGAGTGCTAGGAATAGAGTGTAGAACTTGATGGAGGGTGCTATGAAATGTCCAGGGGGTTGGTGTTTGCTTGTAAGCACGCAGGGCAAAAGTCTCAAGTCCAATCCAGTGAGGGTTCTACCTAGAATATTGTATCACAATGTGGCCTTTCTTAGAGAAGGTGGTTCTTTGTAGGAGTGACAATCACTTGTAAACAAGACTTGAAAAAATAAACCACAAAATTACCTGTTTTCTTGCAACTGAAATGGCCTGTCAGTCAATGAGGACTGTACTTCCAGAAATAACTTCTCAGGCTAGAAGCCTGACAGGATTTAGCAGGCATGTACTTCTCCGGATCTGTTCTGCCCCGCCTGTATTCAGACCGGCAGGCAAAAACAAAGCACCAGCTCGGCACGAAGAACTTAGTAGGACCTAATGCTTGGGACAAGAAAACAGACAGGGGCACTGGGAAATCTAGGGCCTTTTATTTTTAAATGCCCAAATGTTTACCAGCTGACCTTCCCCTTTACTGCGGTCCTGGAAGCAAGGTACATACAATAAAGTTCAAACCAATCAACTGCTTTCAGCTGTTCTTGTGCAATGAATTTTTAAACATTTGGTCATTAAGCCCAATATATATGCAGGTCAGTTTTTGAACAGGATGGGAACAGTTTGGGAGCAGATGCCACGGTACTGCCTGGTGGAAAGGGGCTAGTAAAGAAGCACAGAGGAGATCTATATGGCCCCAACCATCAGGTTCAATTTCTCCCAGTTCTTTTGCCTTCCAACCGCCTCTATACATTGTTTCGACGATCAGGAATAGTTATTAACTTCTGTTGTCACTTCTTTGCATTAATGGAATGGCAGCCTCAAGACCATACAGAGAAGAGCTTGGGCTAGCTTTCTCTTAAACTGGACCCTCCATGAATAGTCTGAAGGTGATGTAGCTGAAAATTGGTCTTGTGTGTTTGGTTGGGGAATGGCACACTGATTTGTTAGTTTCTGAGCAGTCTTTGCTAGACTCTTCAACTCATTTTTGAACATCAATGAGCTGAAAGCTTTCAGTGGTAAAGAATTTAAATCACTTAACCATTTCCCTTTGCTACATTCTGGCAGCCATATGTATGGGGGTAGCTTTCATGCTGATATCCTGGGGGTCAAACACAAGATTGTATTGAAGATGGGAAAATAATAAGACACAGTATCCTCCTAGTCAGTTTAAAAGGTTATCTTTGTTAGCTCAGACCAGCAACCTCGTTCAGATGATTGTATTCCTCATAAGCAACTTCTAACAGCAAAACTCGCCCAATTTTACAATACCTGTTGCCCTCCTCACCCACCACCCCCCCGACAAACAAGACGGGAGGGGAAGCTGCTGGAGTTCATGTTTCAGATTAGGACATACATAAAATCTCATCTAGGAGTTACCCTAACAAATAAAACTCCAATGTGGCCAGGTATGTTTGGATGGTGGAAAAAACAACCAACCACAGCTTGCTGATAAAATAAAGAAAGTGTTGGGGGGGGAAAGGCAGCCACTAGCTTTATAAGGCACAGCTGGTTATGTATAGGGCCTTTTGTATGACTACAGCAGCTGGCAGTTTGGTTTAAATATTATTTGAATAGCCAGCAATCTCAATACTATCAAAATTGTAACAAAGCAATAAAGTCAGGGTGTTAAACCCTCCTTCTTTCCTTGTAGCAAAATTCTGTACTATTTACAGACTTCCAGAGGCACAGAAATTTTTTCATAAATAGATATATTTTTCAAAGATTTTACTTATTTTTTTGAGAGAGAGAGAGAGAGAGAACACAAGACAGGGGAGGGTCAGAGGGAAAAGCAGACTCCCCATTAAGCAGGGAGCCCAATGCAGGACTTGATCCAGGGACTCCAAGAACATGATATGAGCCGAAGGCAGACGCTTAACCAAAGGAGCCGGCCAGGTACCCTCATAAATAGATACTTAATCAATACAAATATCATTTCTAGCATTCAGTCTTAAAAATATTCAACCCTGGGGCGCCTGGGTGGTTCAGTGGGTTAAGCCACTGCCTTCGGCTCAGGTCATGATCTCAGGGTCCTGGGATCGAGTCCCGCATCGGGCTCTCTGCTCAGCAGGGAGCCTGCTTCTTCCTTTCTCTGACTGCCTCTCTGTCTACTTGTAATCTCTGTCAAATAAATACATAAATAAAATCTTTAAAAAAAAAAGTATTCAACCCTGAAGATTTTTATCAGGACATGTGAACATGTTTTACTAGAGGAAAATCATTATTGGTTGACACCTTTATAGAATAACTGTGGAGAAGGAGAGAATTGTCTAGATTTTAAGTGACCAAATATCTACAAATTGTGGAAGTCGTGTTGGTAAATAGAGAAATTTATATGTACTTGAATATCAAAGTCTGCTCTGTAGATTCAAGGAGAACTGGTAAACCAGCAGCCTTATGACAACCTACTTTAGATACAAGAAGGTTCATTTTGAAGTTCTCATTTGAGAAGCCAATAACATAAAAAGTCCACAGGCAAAAACACTGAGGGCGTCTCTGGGTTTTTCTTAGAACAGAAATCTATACAAATGAGAAAAGTAAGAGTCCTTAGATCAGAAAAGAGAAGTTTCAGATTTAAGACCTAAAATTTTAAGGAATGAGGCTATACAATTGTTCTCCCTCTACATATCTAGAGTATGCTACAATTCATTACTGGTAGATAGAAGGGAATGAGCAAGAAAATGCAGCTGAATGAGCGAGGGTGAGTATGAAGGGTCTTTGCTAGAACGTCATAAACAAGGAGATAAGCCGAGAAAAATCATCCGGCAAGCTTACTTCTCATCGTAATAAAAATATTTCCTTCAAATCATTACTCTGTTTATGACAAAATTTTAAATAAGCAAATAGGACTCATTTTAATAGCTATTACCTGACAAACGCCTTTCAAAATCGAGATACACAGATTTAATTTAAAAAAATCTCATGCCAGGCCAACCAAGAAAGTTTATTTTTAATAGCCGTTTTTATGTGTCACAAAAAACAATGGTTTGTGCTCCCTCTGTTGGCTTTTCAGCAGCAGTTAATTCATAAATCCCATTCCTGGAGGGACCCTCCCCTAGCTGGATGCTCTGGGAGCTGTGGCAAGGGACAAGATGTGTCCTTAATTGAACTTTACGTTCGCCTTAAACACAAAGTCATTCTAATTTCATTTCTAGCACATAATGCAGAAAGTGGAACATATTTGGTAATAGGATAGAACTACATCGGAACGAAAAATGACTATGGTTGCCCCTAAAATATCAGGTCGGAAATTTTTGAAAAAAAGTATAATACATAGTTCTTTTCACCATTTGAGTCAGTGAGGAAACATCTTCAGGGAATCATTTGCTGTTTATTCTCTAAATTGTTTTCGTCCCTGTATGTGATGTTAAGCTTAAGTTCACTAACGGAGAGTACTAAAATGGGAACGAATTCATTTCCACACTCTGCTCAGGGTGACTTAAAGGGGGAAAAGACAACAACTAGAGTTACACTTAATTTAACTTATCTTCCAGTTAAAAGAAAAAAAAGGAAGTTTGAGACCAAAATTATTACGTGTTTGGCTCCCACTCACCTTCATGTAGCCTGGCAAAACCTCCTAAGTATCTTAATTTACTGAAAACAACAACAACAACAACAAAAACACCTTTTTGTGACGAGTGCTAGTCCCCGAGTTTGGCTGGTTGTTTTTTGTTTGTTTGTTTGTTTGTTTTTCTTCCAACAATTGTCTTATTGTAGTGTCTTAGGCTTTAAAAGCTAGAATATTTACTCTGAGAATTTCAGAACTCAAGTGTGTCGATATTTTAGGCTCTGGTATCTGTGGTTTAAATGATATAGTTACACAATATCTTAAAACCTCATTTGCCTTCATCGAGATCTTCTCTATGTTCAGCATGTGGGTTCTTTTTTAAAGATGCACAGACAGTCATCATAGCCACTACTAGCTGAGCATTTGCTATGTGCCAGGCATGCTAAGCACCACATGGGCATCTCCCATTTCCTCTTCACGGCAATCCTTCAGGGATTATTAGAGGCATTATTATCTCACTCATTTGGCAGGAGAGGACGCTGAAAGGGGAGAGATCAAGTCTCTTGCCTAAAGTCACAAGTCTGACGAGAAGCGGAGCCGTGCTTCCAACCCAGGAAACGTGATGCCAAATCCCAGTTCATAGAACAGCGCTTGCCCAGCTTTAGGGATCACAGGAAACACAGAATCATCTGGGGACAGTGTTGGAAGGTCAAGGGCGGGACCTGAGATTTTGCATTTCTAATGAGCTCCCAGGTTCCTTCTGCCAAGCAGCTGCTGCTGCTCCTGCTGCCCCTGGTACCCCTGAAAAGAGGAAGCCCTCACCCATGAGATTCTAATTATCCAGGCATTGGGAGGGGCTGAGAAGAAGACTGAATTGCTCCAGGTGATTGTTACAATCAGGTAAATTTGCAAAAAACAGAGTTCTAATGCAGGATCTACTTGTAGTACATTACCTCAGTGTGTAATGTTCTACAGCAAGGTGATGGCTAACAGAGGATAATTTCTTACTCACCAACTACAATAAGACTTTATATTTTTCAAAGAATATACCTCCCATAGAGAAAACCCCTCTTCTTGCTTTTCTTTTTAAAATAATGATTTCCTTTTAGCTAGCTTTTGGTGAGAATTTCTTTGAAGCTGTGCCAGTTTCCCAGAGCAGTGCCTGATGTGGCGCTCGGACATGTGGTGTTTTTTATTTTTGGTGTCGGTGTGGTATGTTTCTCAATATGCTGACTAGTGAGCACACATCTACTTCACCTTGCTTATTGGTGGATTTCAACCTGTAGCCATGACATTGCAATTAAGCGAATGGTGTGCGCCAGGTGTGTCTATGTGTTCGCAGCTCTGTCCAAGGGAGAACCATCCGAACAGAACCCAGGTCAGAGAATCATTTGCAGAGGCATCAATTGAGCCAAGAAGTCAGGAAGTGCTTGCCTGACTTCTCTGCCTGCAAGCTCTGTCTGCGTATGCACCCAGGGTCAAACAGGTGCTAACCTCCTGGCTCGCAGAAATTTTCAGTTTGGTGTGCTCCTCCCTCTTCCCCGAACCTAGCTTTGGGCTGGCAGACATTAAGTAACTTGGCCTCTAGCTTAGACATGCATGAGCCAAGCCTCACTGCAACATGGAGACAGATCAAATGTTCCTTTTGAAAACAATTTAAATTCACTATATTATAGTCTATTCACTATAAAAAGAAAACAGAACTCCCTCCTCTCCCCGCTAACACACATCCATGACTGTAAGTCTTATTCTCAGCGACTAGAAGATTGGGCACTTTGGAACGTTCTACAATCTCCTGACAATCAGCAAACATTCTAAAATATTTGAGACATACAGTAAGTATGTAGAGTAATACGACAAATACAAGAATATATGCCACCTGGGTTAGGAAATAAAACATCAATATAGTCAAAATCCCTGGTGTTCCTCGCCAAGTTCATTCTCCCTCTCTCTCCTTGATAAACACCAACATTGCAGAATTGATATTTATCATTTTCTTACATGCCTTGAAGCTATTATTTCAGATGTACAGACACTTAAGGAATAAATAATGTTGTTTTGGAGGTTTTTGAACTCCATATATATAGTGATCATACTTCACATACTCTTCTGCAATTTGCTTTTATCACACAATATACTTTTATGTTAAGTATGGCTCTAGCTCATTTATTTTCATGCTCTATCATATTGTATGATATGAATATACCACAATTCACAAGCCCTTTCTCTTGCTGATGGACATTTGTACTGTTTCCATTTTTAAATCTTTGGAACAAGATTGTGGTGGATATTCCTCAAACTCCTGGTGCAAATGTACAGTGGTTTTCTTGGGCATAGTGTCAATTTTACTAGCTGTTGACTTTGCTTCTCTGTCTAATATGGGAGCTGCTTACCATGTGCAGATATCACACCCTTAAAATGTGGCTAGTCTGATGTGAGTTGTACCCCACATGTAAAAACACACCAGATTTCAGAGAAAGTGTGAAATAAAGAATGTAAAACATCTCATTGATAATTATTTTTAGATTGATTATATGTTGGAACAGTAACATATAGGGTATATTGGTTGACAGGAAACATATTATGAAAATTAACTTTATCTGTTTCCCTTTACTTTCTTAAAATGTGGCTTCTGAAAAGTAGGACTCACATCTGTGGCTCACATTTTCTTTTTATTGGTCAGCGCTGACTCAAATCATCTTCAAGGTATTTATACCAATTTAGTCTCCCACCAGTGATCTGTAAGAATGCTCCTGTATTCTTGCTAACCCATGGTACTGTTACCCCCTATTCTTGCTGTGTTAGCTGTGAAGTAAATCTTTGTGGTATGCTTTTTCATTTAAGCCATTACTTATGAGGTTGAGAATCATGCACATGCCTGTTTTGGTTTCCTCACTGATGTCTCTTGCCCGTCTTCTACTGGGTTGTTATTTTCTTATTGATTTGAGGATTTCTTTATATTCTTCCAGAGTATGTCTTAAAAGCATTTTTTTCAGGGTCTCTTTTGATATATAGAAATGTTTAATTTAATGCATCCATTTATTGACTTTTAGAATTTGAACTTCTCAGTAAACAACATCTTGAAATGTTTTCAGAGGGGCAAGGAATTTTAAATCTGTTTTAATAACTGCTCTATCCCCAGCATCTAAAACAGGGCCTGGTCTGAATGGGCATTCAGAAGTGATATCACTTTTCTGTGGTTTTCTGGAGTCCCTACTATGCCTTTGTCATCAGCTTCCTTGCTCAGGATCGAGCCTCTCTTTCCTGGTTAGCTTAAGGTACCTTGCTTTCATGCCCTCTGAAGCTCACTGGCATCAGATCTTCAATTCTCCTGATACTTTGTACTTAATGGTGTTTTTCCAAGTGTACTGCTGGCAATAGCAGTTCTAGAAGATGTTAAAAATGTTACATGGAAAATAGATTATCATAGACAAATAGGGCTTGTGAAGAAAGTTGGGCGATTTCTGATGTTATAGGACTGTGAAACTTTGATATGCTAATATGATTGTGAATCTCTAAGAGTGGGGTAATGCTTATAGCATTTCCCAAACCTATTTTACCAGACGCATGCTTGTTTTAAAAAAAATGCTATTGTGCATCTCTAGATCCAAAGAATATACTTTAAAAAAAGCCATGGATGGACTAATTGGAGGACTGAATTAACCCCAAGACTGTGATCACACACAAAACAACATGTTGGATGTGGTCAGTATTTTGGAACCATCAAGTTTTGAAACTCACACACATTTAACTCAGATGCCTGAAGTTTTCAGTATGGGTTGTTTTCTTAATATTTTTAAATCTGTCCTCCTTCAAAATATCTGAACAAACATATCACCCACATTAGGGGCTGTTCTTGAAATTCACATAATAAATAGAACATCCTAAAATTTAGCTTTTTTTTTTAAGTTAGAGAGAATATTTTTTAAATAAATGCTTTCTAAAATGAAATATTTCTGTACCCGTTGAGATTTTTCTTACACAACAACTTGGGATAGAAAACATTTTTAGTCCTTTTTTTGTACTTTTTTCTCTTTTATTTTAAATTTAGCATTTGTATCGAGAAAATATGTTCTTTTTTAACACAATACGAATTAGTTCTGTGAGCATTAGGACTTGGTGTAGGATAGGCAGAAAAGCAAGTTTTGTGTTGGCAAACAGTGGGAAGAAAGTGTTAAGTTTTTAAAATTCTCTTTCATTTGTTTCTGATTTCAGACTGCTAACTCTTTCAATTTGGGTGTGGAGTGGGGAGTTAGAGATGATATGATAAAAAAAAAACAAAAAACAAAAAACTGATCCACAAGAAAAGATATCAAATTGGTAAAACTAGTTTGGAAGATAAGTTGGCAATATTAAAGAAACCCAAAATGTACATTTTCTTAGGTCTAATCTTTCTATTTGAGGGCATCTAACCTGGAGAAAAAAGAAAGCACTGCTAAGTATTTGGGAATGTATTCAGAACTGCCACTGAAATATTATCTGTAAAAGTGAAAAACAGAAAAAATTGAAGCCTACTTGATTTTGACTTATGGAATAATACAGATTAGTTAAAAAGAATTACAACTCTATCCGAGGATATTGAAAGATCTCCAAGGTATATTTTGAATAGAAAAAGCAAGTTGTAGAACAAAGCATATAAAATAATTCCATTTTGTTTCAAAGACACAAAAACTAAAACAAAAAGAAAAACACAAAATCTGTGTATTTCTACAGACATAGGACCTAAATGTAGTAAATACATACAGTGTGAAAAAAAAAAAAAAACCAAAACCCAAAACACAGTAGCGATATCTGGTGAGGGTACCTGAACTGAAAAAGATGGTCAAGGGAGATACAACAATGACTTCTTCTTGTATTGCTTGTGCAATTATACATTAATGGATAAAATTTAAATAAAAACATTCTTTAAATTTCTCTTTCACCTTTTACGCATTTAACTGTATCGCGGGTCAAATTTTGTAAAAACAGCTCATGTTACAGATCTTTGCGATCTAAAAAAAAAGGATAACTGATAATTTTCTGCTTACCATTTGGATTTGCATCCTCCTATTATTGTAAGGACTATTTCTTGAAGATAAGGGACAGAAATGTGTGAGAAAATAGAGGGAAAAAGGCCTTTTTCTCAGTGAGATAGCAAGAGCCCCTTTTGAAGATTCTCTACTTGACAATGTTTCTGCAGGACAGGACATGTAGAAACATATTTGCCAACAACAAAGCCAGCTCTGACTTTTGGAAACAGAGACAAACAAAAGCCGCTCTGAGTGAAATTCCTTTGAAGACTACTTGTGCTGTCCATTGTCAACATTCTTCCTCTGGAAGGGAATCAGCCAATATATATGCGGTGGCCACATCCCCAAACTGGGCACTAGATTAAAAACATGCCAAAGCAAAGGCACTAGATGCAAGCCAAGATCCAAGTGTATCTTGGGCTGTAAAACCAGGTAGAGAGGTCTGCACATTAGGGAGAGCAGAGAGGTGTTGGGGGTGGGTGGGATTTATGAACCTATTTGAACATCATAAGTTTGAAATTTCCAGACAAAATTGAGCCTTGTACGGTTCCATTTATCACACTTTCCATTTCAGGCTGGCTGAGATGGGGGGAGTTTAAGTGACAGCTCGCTCAGCCTCACCCCCAGGCCACCTGATGAAATTGTGGAGCCTAGCCTGCCTGGCGGGTAGGAGGCAGATGACGGGAAGGGAACTAGCAGTGGGACGGGGGCGGGGGCGGGGGTGGGGGGTGGGAGGGGTGCGTGGTGGCAGCACCAAGCCGGAGGAGTACTCCATGGGAGGGGAAGAAGGGGCTGGGAGTCTGGTAGGAAGACCCGAGGACAAGCAGGGGAAGAAGACTTGCGACCGAGGCCTCGTGCCAAAAGATGGATAAAAGAAGATGAAGTAGAAAGGCAGGCAGAAAAAACAAAATCGCCCAGCTGTTCAAGTAGAGCCCCTGAAATAGAAGGGGATGTCGATTTAGAAAAGAAATCGGTCAGAAAAGAAAAACAGAAGAAACTCGGAAAGGTACTGCCTGCAGGAAGAAAGCCTCTGTTGCATTTTTATGACTGCCTTTAAAATGGAGAGAAGCTTAAAGGTGGGCGGAATTATTTCAGCATCTCCAAAACGTGTGGCTACCTGCTTCCCTGTGGCCAGGATGTTTGCCTGGCCACCGATCAGCTCATATTTCCTTAGAAAGTTGGAGACGTCACTTATCCATTCCCATCAGACGTGTGGAAACCATTCCTGGATACAGATGTAGCTTTCTGTGCTTCACCGGACAAGAAAAAGTGACAAAGAGCGAAAGTTCCAGTGGAGCCATTTCTGGCGCCCCCCCACCCTTCTGTTTTATTTCAGGCTACTATTTCTTTCTGCACTTTGAGGTTCTGTTAAAAACACTAAATATTTTGGGTGTGTTTTTGTTATACTTTTCAAGATCTCCCCCACCCCCAAAATTACCTTTGGAAGAACAGATCATGAACTCCTAGAAATTCGAAACTGGCTTGAGTTAATCCAAGGCATGTTTTTTTTTTTTTTGAGGGGGTCACTTGAGACACATCAGTAGGACCAGTTTGTTTTGGAATCACATTTAGCAGAATTTTTTTTTTTAAAGCCATGAATAAGTCTGTGTTTTTCATAAAAGCAAACAGCAGATTTTGCAAACTAAAGAGGTCATTCATCCCCCAAACGAAAGTGTTTTGCATAAAAACAATATGATGCTTTACCTAAAGAAAACTAGTCATGAATTAATGACAGCGAATTCTGATTATATCCACTCTTTCTATTTATTGGTGGTAAAAAAATTTGCCCTTGAAACAAAATGTAGTGCTTTCTCCTCACAGACTCACAAAGATATCAGTCATTCTGTGAGATGAAAGTTGATACTTTGATAAGCAATTAACATGTGCTTCTTTCAGACAGAGCCAAATGTTTCATTAGATTTTTAGATAACGGCATTTCAAGCCTTTCATCGAAACACACATGTAGCGTATTAGAAAAGGTCCCATTTGAAGCTATTGCTGAGATTACAAAGGAAAATATCTCTCTCTCCAGCAAAGCCCAACAATAGGCCTTTTTCACGTGAGCTTTTGCACTAAAACTCCAGGCCACAGTCAACAACAACCAGTGTCTCCTGAGACTGCCCAGGTTTAAGTGATATCTGTTGGTTCAGGTGGTCATGCCGAGTTGTGAGTTGTTTTCAAGTGCATCAGAGAGAATGCAGGCTACCAAGGAAGTGAAAAGAGAAACTGGTTCAAGAGTGCAATTGATTTGAACATAATTTAACAATCTGAGCCACATTGTATACTGTGGCTAACCCATTGTTCTCTGAAATTCAGAGGGGGAGACAATAAAATTAGATGTTCCTTTGGAATTGAGTGTGCTGATCCAGCACTTCCCTTGGCTCCCTACCAAGAGCATAAAATCTGTGCTTTAAAATGTAAGAGGCAATACTCTGATTGGACAGAATGCCATAAGATACTCCGATGGCTTACACTTCACTTGGGATCGACTGGAAAATGTGTGTTGGAAATCTCTTTCACAACTACGAAATTTCACTTCCAATGCAAAAATATCTTGCACGCTAAAAGCGAAGTAACACCACTCCAGAGAAAAGCATTGGCTGTCTCCCAGATTAATATGGGGTTATGGTCCATGATTGGGTTAGATGAGGTAAAAATTTCCCACCACTCTTCCAGATATACAGGAAATTGTTGTGCTTGAAATAGATTTGGACTAAGTAACTAATTAAAAGAATTTGGATCAAGAAATGTGACATGGAATGTGATGTGGATATTTCCAGTTCTTATTCAGGAAACCTTATTGCAAAAAGGTTGAAAGATAATTGAGAAAATAATTTATATGGTGGTGAGAGTTATTTGTGTGAAGATAAAATACAGAGTCCTTTTCATTGAGATGGAGAAGCTGCCAAATAGCTCTTGGTGATAATTCTATGCACAAAATTTTCATAGTGGGCTTCAATACCTTGCCAGATGAAAGCTTTTGCTCAGTTTAAAGTTGGAAAAGAGATTTGAGTCTCCACCAAGGATAATGTGTTAAGCTTGGTAATTAAAGACTGTTTTTCATAAATAATGCCAAAAGCACATTGGGAACAGTGGGCTCATATATTACTGTACTTTAAAGAAATCAGGGACCTAATAACATTCTTGATAGGATCTCTCTCTCTCACACACACACACACACGCATACATGCATGTACCCATCAGCGTCAGGATGTGAAATGAGATTACCCAGTTTTTCTGATCATAAACATAATTAAATATTAATAAGGGAAAGTATGTCTGTAAATAACATCAGATTTTAAAAATATAATAAAAACTTTCAGTTATATAGCCCGGTGCTACTCAAAGTGTGGTCCATGGTCTGGTCCTGGTCCATAACTAGACCACAATAAGCTAAGTGGTACAGAAAATGAGACTAAGCATTTCAAAATCATTATAGCGATAAGACAATGACTGTTGAATGTCACCATTTAAAAATGAGCTTGTATTTTCTATTTCCTTATTATTCCAATTTTATATTTCAAATTCATTGTATGTTATAAATGCATTGGTCCACCATGTTTATATATATATATTTTCTCCTTCACAGACAATTTGAAAAACACGAACATGAAGTCTATTTTTTCAGAATTTCAGTGTTATTACTTAAATTCATGTTATCTTTGTGTTTTAAAAAGGTTTAAGATCTAACCTCCATTGAAGGAGGAAAACCAGACACATACATTGAATCCAGCCAGTGTTGTCTTCACTGACCAGTCTTTTGCCGCTCTCCCCTCATTTATTCAACTCTAACACCATGCCCTTCTTTCCGTTTCTCACACACACCAAGACCCTTCCTGGCTTGGAGTCTTGGCACTGACTCTTCCCAGGAATGTGTTTTCTTCTTTTCCTCCAGAAGTTGTACCTTTGCTAGGTATGCCTCAGCTTCAAGGTCATCTCTTGAGGCTGAGGCTTCCCTAACTCTAAGTGATAAAGAAAGCCCCGCCCAGGCACCCTTAATTGTTCTCTCAATGCCACTCATGACTGCTACATATTTTCCAATTATTTATTATCTGTTTTTCCATACTAGATGTTTAACTCAATAAAAGCAGGAATCTTGCCTATTTTTTTTTTCATTGCTGTGTACCTAAAGCCTAGCGCTCTACATAAAACACTGGCGTATTGGTTCATTGAAGAACACAATATCCGATTATCTATCTTCCCTTAATAAAGTATAAGCCCCTCAAGGATAAGTGTTATTTTATTTATTTTTATATTCTTAACATTTTTACACAGTGCCTAGCACAGAGAAACTGTATGAAAAATGTATTTTGAAGAAATTCATGAATAATATACCTACTGGGACGACCCATTTGGGTGTCCCATGGGCATTACAAGTCATGTTTTTGCCACTAAACTCATCACTTTCTTCTGTAGGCTTCAATTTTGATCACCATTCACTGAGGCTCCCAAGCAAGAAAATAGTGCCATATTTGATTCTCACTCTCATTTCTGACCAACAGATGAAAGAAAAAGGAAGCTGATTTCAAATTCTAATATTTCATTTACCTTTGACTATATCCTTATTTTTGTTCTTGAGATCTTTCCTTTCTTTTCTTTCCTTCCCTTCTGTTCTCTCCTTTCCTCTCTCTCTCCCTCCCTCATTTCTTCCTTTCTTCTTTTTTTTTTTGTTTCTTTCTTCTTTCCTTTCCTTTTTAAAATATAGGTAGATTTATGATTGTTTTTCTTTATAACTTAAGCTTTTCATGTCTTGTTTAAAAAATTCTATGTATTTTGTAGTCCTATGTATTTACTATAGCTAAATACAATGTATTTAACTGTAGCGAGTGATGTCAATTTTTCTTACTAATTCTACATGCCCAATTCCACACTTCTGTGTGCTTTGCTTCCAAAGATTCCCACTTACAACTTTCCTTGGAGAACTGCCCTGGGGTTACTGGACATGCTTCCAATCCATGTTCAGAAAGCCAGTAGTACCTGGAACTTTCTGTCTTGCTGTGGGTTATATGGAGCCAATACCACCTTCTATGGGACTAGGAGAGCCCAGCTCCCTTGCCTCGATGTAGAATGAACTCTGAGGGGTAGTTTATTCTCCAGGGCTTCCCAAGGAATCAGGCTAAGCCTGAGACTTCACCTGAGGCTGGTTTTACTTCCACATTTCACTAGAAGAAGCTAAGTATACTAAGGAACTACCAATGTATAGTTACGTCTTTCTTTAACCAACACCATATAAACAGAAATTGCTTTTAATATTTCTGGAAAATATAACACCATGGTGGAAGACACTGAATGATAAACTGCTAGTTGAAGCTTCACATGTACCCAGGTTACAAGAGACAACTCAGGAGAGCCTCTGGAAGCATGAGACAGAGTGTCAGCTGCCTTTGGTGAGGTGGGTAGGATTTGAGGAAAGAAAACAGAATCTCTGGACAATGCATCTGTCCTAGGAAATTAAATGGGAGAACTGAAATTAAAAGAAAACACCCTATAATATGTTACGTATACAAAAGGAAGCTGATAACCCACATATATATCTTTACCTATCTTAGAAAATGTTTGACTCTGCAAACAGAGCTGTATCTTACATAAGAAATAGAATCTGCAGTCAGTGTATCTGGTACATGTTGTTAAAATAGAAATAATAAAACGCTAAGTCACACTCATTGTGGGGAGATGTTGATCCCTATGAAAAGCACAGAAGAACTGAAACCTGCAAATGGAACAACAGATTCGTGTTTCTCATCCAATGTTCGGGCTAGGAGGGAAGCATATTGAGCGGATGGTAAGCAAACTAGTGACATTTTTAAAGTTGTTACTTTTCTTTTCATACTTTGTTTCATTCTTGTTAACATTCCTCTCTTTATGAAATAATATTGTATACACTTAAGAGGATTAAATGTTACTATGCTATTATCCTATATTAGTATATCAAGGTGATTCCACTCCGAAAGAAATCAAATGGGTTGGAAGAATGGTTGGGGAATGTGAAGTATCAGCCATAGAGTTAATGGAAGCAATTTCAGGAGAGAAAGGTCTTCACATGTCCACCAGAATTACCCTTCTTTGGACGGCTATTAAAACAACCATGAAGGAAATAAAAGTTTTTCATTGTTCAGTGACTGCAAGGTCTACAGTCTCTTCTTAATTAGAGGAACCCATTTAATTAATTTTTTAATTAAGAATTTTTAGCAATGGAAAAAACTTGCACGCATACAGGAAATGGATAATTATTTTAGCATTTGGTGGCCTTTTATTAAATATTCTGAAAAATATAAACTCCGTAGATGCCAAATTTTGCAACATGATCTTCTTCAGTCTGTTACTATACAGAAGAAAGCAGCTGAGTGGAAAGAAAAGCAAAGTTTCTCTGCTCCGAAGAAAGATGGCTTTTATTTATCTGGCCTCCTCTGCTGCTCCTCACATCACTATTTTAGAAGATTACACTTGTAAAAAGTTCACTCATGGTATAATCTTAGACCAGACTTATTAATAGATGCCCTTTCAAAGAAGGATACAAATGAACGAACTAGATGAAAACAAAAACCCAATGCCCGTTTATCTTGATCAGAAATCAATACCTTCTGTAGCAGAGATTAAAATTTCATCAGCTATGTATCTGCCTAGAAACTTGGTGGTTACTTTGTTTTTTCTAAGAGGATAAAAATACACAAAAATTATTACTGGACAGGAAACCCAATATAAAGTCCCATTATTAGAAGGAAAAGCAGAATTTTTTATTTGCTTCTAGTTAAACCCGAGAACATAAAAAAGATGCAGACTGTCGGCATCATATATAAAGAGACTGGCTGTTGGCTTTGGAAGTTCAGGTTGGTCTAACCCTGTCCCTTACTAAGAGTGTGAGTTCAGGCTGGAAATATAATGCACTGTGTGTAGAAAGGAGATGCTATGTTCATGAACCCGTGTTTAAAGAGGCGATACGTGTTAAGAACTTGGGAGTATCTGGCACTGTCATCGCTTAATATAGATGAACTATTGTTGGCGGTACCATGTGAGACAGAACTTTCCTAGTCAGCTGTCTCTCTCTCCACTATTACAATAAGAAGATTGAAAAAGATCCATGTTTCCCAAAGAAGGGGATGCAAACACTGGTATTAAAATCAAGACCATGTGAGGTATTACAGTACACAATACTGAATGAACTGAGTCTCAATACGAAAATGATATTCCCATTGCAATACTCAACCAAATTTTCTCATTAAGTCAAAAAGAACATCATTGTTCAGTGCTAGAATGACATAGCCAGTCCCCATTACTTGAAAAAACAAACAAACAAACAAACAAACAAAAAAAACGAGCCATACTTCTTTGACAGGCATGGATAAGATTTTGGAATGACACGTTATTTTTTGTCATGTCGATTTTTAAGATTACCTTCTATTTGTGACAACTGATACTAGTTTTATATTTATAATAGTACTGTACAGTTTTTTCTTAGAAGGTATATTTTGGTAACAACTGTTGAGAAAGCAGCCTTGCGCATGCCATCTTTATCCCCACTTGGTCACATGAGAATGGGCCTCACTACCTACCAGGGCGCTTCCTTAGAAGAGACTTAAAGAGTTCTCACAGCCTGTGCTAGGCTTGGCACTTTGTTTGGGACTATCTTTCCCTGTTTCAGACTCAGTGGGGAGCTTTTGTTCTGCTTAACTGTGTGTGTCATATGGTACAGGACCAACAGCACGACTGTATCTGTCTCAGGGGATGCTGTCTTTCATCCAATGACAAAAGAAGAGTGTGTACAAGCCAACTGCCCAGTGTTGTTGCCAGGAGGGTCTCACTGGCCAAGAGTGACCAAACTCCATGATAGAAACTGACTCTGCTTTGCCTCTTCTCTATAGGAGTGATATCTTCCCATTATTTACTTGGGATGAGCCTAGCATAACAGCTCCTCCAGGGATGGTCCCTTGCATGCACCAGGTGATTTCAGAGTCCTGAGCATGTGAAGCAGTATTAGAAAGAGGTGAGCAGGTTCTATCCAGTAAAGCTCTGGAGTGTGGCTCAGGAGAGGCAGAGCCAGGGATTACCTGTGTGTCTCTACCTGGTTGAGACTTTAAACTGACCATTACATCCACAATCTCTTACCCACAATTTCAAAATGCAACACTCTGAAAACTAGAAACATTATTTTTTTATTTCCACTGGAAGCAAAAATGTGACCAGACCCGGTGATTCATCAGGTGATTCATAGATTTCACTTGTCCCATTTGGTGTGAATATTCTTGCATTTTTCCGAGGAAATATTGATACCTTTGCTTACCACATGCTGCTCAGGGCCCCAGATCCTGAGGTTTTTGTTACATGAGGTATGGTGTGTGCATCTTTGTATCTTTCTGAAAGCCAACCAATTCTGAATTCTGAAATATATTTGGTCCAGAGGGTTTTGAATAAAGTATTGTGGACTCCTATTTTCCATTAATGTTTTACAGTCAATTCTGAGACATGTAATGTTAAATTCATCTGCAAAGGCTTGAGCCCCAGCCCAAACTACTTTAAGCATCGTAACGACAACAACAACAATAAAGGAATTTGATTGGCTCTAGTAACTTGAAAGTGTATTTCAGATATGGTGAGTCCCCGGCACCCAAATGGTATTTTTTTGGTGTTCCTTCTTTAGGCCTGTTGGCTTTATTCTTAGGGATATTCTGGTACCACATGGCAGGAAAGGTGGCTTCCCCAAGTTCACTTCTTTATGGCTTATGATCCAAAAGGAAATTGTCCCTCCCCTCTAATGTCATATATCAAATTCAGGGAGAATCTGATGGACTGGATTGCATGTTTACCTTTAAACCAATCACACTGTAGTGATGTGGTTGTCTGGCCAACATGGATTCCATGTATCCCCTGGTTACTGCAGCCTAGGGAAGAGGGATGTGATTTATACCAGCACTGGGACATCAGGGAATAGGGAAAAGGCATAACCTAGAGACAAGGTGAGGTAGTGCTTGGAGAAGGAGAAGAAGTGCTGGGAAGGCAAGATAAACAAACAAACAAACAAACATAAATATCGCTACTTTCTCTACTTCACCATACAATATCTTGGAAGACTTACCTTTCACCAAGTATGGATTTATTCAAACAAATAATAGAGTTATTTTTTTCAAACAAAAAATAGAGTTATTTTAAAAAATAATTTGCTCAAATGTAAATATTTTTGTCACTTCCTCTGAACTCATAATGATCAACTTTATTAGAAAACTTTTTTACTTTTCTGAGGTTGTTCTTGGCAACCATATTTGTACTAAGTACCCTTAGATTTCTGATGTGAGATGCACTGATTAGATTCTTTCTGCCAGAATTTGGAAGGGGACTGAGAAGCAATTGGGCATCTAGGCTAGGTTCTTGAGCAGAAATGTGCTCTCAGGAGTTGTGGAGTAGTCTCCCTTCCTCTATGTTGATAGAGAAGTTGAGAAAGTTGTGCCCAATAGAGAAAAACACACAATAGAGAAACACAATAGAGAAAAACATGTACGAAAAAGAGAGAATGTTGCATGGGTTCTTGTGGTCCCTTCCAGAAACTTAGACTTTGCTGCCCTGGGAATTCATGAAGACATAGTGCATTCTTAAAACAATCCCCTTTATTGCTTAAGCTAGTGCAGCTTGAGTGGGTTCCTGTCCCTTGTAATAAAAGAATCTTAATTAAGCGAATTTATTTCAGTTTCTTAGATCTGAAATATTCTGGAAATAAAAATGATAGAAGTACCATATATATCCAAACATAAGTCAACTCTTAATCACAAGGATCCATTTGCATAACATGAGGACATTTGCTGTAACAGCTATCTAATTCAATATAATGTAATTGGGAGTTCACCATAATATAAGATACTTAAGGAGATTCTTTTTATTTTAATGAATAATTTAGAAAAAAGAATCTTACCTTATGGTCAGACAGATACTAACTAGAGGGTGCTTTGATGCTAATGAACTAGATTGATGCTAACTAACTAGAGGGTGACTTGACCACAGTGGAGGGGAACACGTTAGGCCTTCATACAATGACCACATGATAACTTTATGCAGAGAGTAAGAATGTATTTTCCTACTCAGTACACCATACTCGGGATCTCCGGTCCAGGCTGTATGTTATCTTCCTAGCCAAAACTTGAGGTTGATAGAAAAACTCAATACAATAATGAAAGAGAAAACCTCCTTAAGGTAATGGAACCCCGAAGGATAAATTTATTACCAACCCACCCATATAGCTGCAGAGAAAGGAGAAAGGGGAAGTTTAAAATGAAACCGAGAGCTTACAGAGAGGTTTTTATTTATGGGACGTGATTTTGCAATAAATTACCTTAATGCTTTCAAAATGCTTACTAAATGGATTGATATGATAGCAGATTTTGTTTTGCGGCTTATGTATTCCCTAAAATTAAATTATGAAGTGGGAAGGGCATTAACTCTTTGAGACCACTACAAAACCATTCCAGGCACTAGATTGCAGAAAGTATTAGAAATAAGGATTCAAAGGAGAATTTCTCAAGCCTCTTTATAAACCTGGGGACTTCATCAGAGTACAAAAATCACAAAGACAGGGATTAGGAAACAAACACCCAAATAAAGAAGGGTTAGCGTTCACATGGAAGAGAAACTATGCTAAAATTATTGGACAACTGAGGGTGCACAGTGAGGAAAAATGTAGGGTAGAACAGTAGATCTCAGCACGTGGGCATCAGACCTGTAGCCCATGAGCAACACTAGAGAGCTTTGCTAGGATTTTGTATTCTCAGGCCATTTTCAGCCCTATCGAGCCCACAGTTCTGGGACCAAATCTGTGTTGTAACAAGCTGTTCAGTTGATTCTATGCGCACCAAAGTTTCAGAACCACTTGAGCAGAGTTGAAGAGCAAGGCCTTTGAACTTGGGCATATGGGTTTAAATCAGTTTTTCCTCCTACTGACTATTATTTTGACCACTTACATAATATTTGAATATCTGAAATTCCCTCATCTGTGTAATGTGAAAAAAGATTCCCATTTCACACTAATGTAGGGATTAAATGTATGTTATTTATGAACAGGCTTGTCAAAGGGCCTGATACATTAATTAATGAACTGTGTTATTAGCCCCATTTTACAGAAGTGGTATATGGTGAAGCCAGGCCATGAACCTCTATGAGCTAAGCCTGCAATCTGCACTCTCCACTGACTTATCCACACATGCTTTACAACATTGATTGCTTCTCCTCTTGCTGAAATACTGTTGCTTCTTGCAACTCTATAAGCATCAGCTCAATGGATTTATTTATTCTCTCCAATTACAAAAGAAATATATGCCTAATGTAGAAGACAGAAAAACACAAAAAAATGAATCCTCAGAAAAAGTCATCATAATTTTATGACTCATAAATAACCACTACTATATTTTAGGGTATGGATTTCCAACCAATCTTTTGTTATAAAGTATCTTAAATGTTGTTTTTTCCACTGAAAATATTAATAATTAAGAGTCCTTCTTTCAACTTGATAAATGCATCTAAGAATTAGAAAGCAATTTGAGCTACATGAATTATTTTAACATGTACATCATAAAGAGAAAGTAGTATGCCTCCAAAATTTTGAGTATAACTAAATGGGCATTATAGTTGCTCTTTTAATACCCATTGCACTCTTCCTGCATTATGCTGCACTCAGGTGCTTTCAATGTTGCCAAGCTCAGGCTCACCTCTAGGAATGAATGAGCAGCCAATGAAAGTCTAGTCTGTGATTGGTTTAGAGAAGGGCACTAAACCTTCCCTATTTCCTTAACTAAACAGCTAGCTCTTGAGTGAATATATGATTTAAATTGACTTAGTCAGAGGGAAGATATGAATTTCTGTTTGGCAGAGAAGTGCTTCCCCTCTAGACTGAAAGGAAGAGACACATAGGCAGGAAATGTTGACAGTCATCACGTGATGAGGAGGAAAAATCAGAGTTCAAGTAAAACTGATAGCTTAGAAGACTGACCTGGATAATGGGAAGATGAATCACAGAGAACATGGATTGAATTAGTCCTGAAGCCTATAATACCACCAACTAATTTATAGATAATAGTTTAATTTGGTTTATGTTGTCTATCCTTTACTTCCTTAAATACCCTGTCTTCTAGTAAGCATAGAAATATGGAACCTGAATTTGAGAAGAACCCAAGAGGTAACCTAATCCAAGTTTTTTCTTTCCATGGCCAGTCTGATTTTACGTCCACACAGTATTCTCCCAGTAACTGAAATAATTTCATTCTCCTATTACATTTGCCCCACAACAGGCTCTGCGACCAGAGTTTTCTCCCACAGATGAGATATTATAAGACTGAGATTTCTGTTTGTGACCAGAACAGTAACTATAGGAACCACCGCTCCTTCTGTACTTATCTATAAACTCCACAAAATATATGTAAGAACTACTAATTACAGATGTTGGAAAGAAGATAGCATAGAACTAAACTGTGATGCCTGAGAGAACATAGGCAAATAAGGTGAGACCCACAGTCACTCTTTTTGCCTTAAAAGAACTTTATAGTTTGCGGTACAAGGTGAAGAAAAACAGAGTATGGCAATTTTGCTGAACCAAGAAGACAGAGATCAGAGTTTGGGGGTCATAAAATGACTGAATTATAAGCAGGTAAGTTTTCTTACAAAAGGGAGTTGGGCAAAGGAACTTTTAAATCTGGATTCCATTGAACCAAATACTAAACACCTACCTACTCAACAAAACAGCATCTATTATGTCCAGCACGAAGTAAATAATTGCTAGACATAGGAATGTACAGGAAAATATTACCCATAAGGAGAAGAAAAATCAGTCATTTGAAACAGACCTCGAAATAACAGAAAAGATGGAATAGTCAGACAGGCATTTGGAAAAAAAATACTTCAAGGATTTGAAAGAAAGTGGACACATAATAACAATAATTTCAGTAAACAAACAGAAACTGCAAAAAAGAGGCAATTGGGTTTTATAGAAATGGTATAATATCTGAAATGAAAAATTCAGGTAATTAGCATAAAAGCAGATTAGATGCTACAGGAGAAAAGATCTATGAATGTAAAGGCAATAATAGAAGGTATTCAACGAATCTAAGCAGAACAAGAGGAAATTACACCTTAGCACATCATATAAAAATTGCTGAAATCCAATGATAAAGAGGAAAATCTTAAGAGATGTCAAAGGAAGAATAATATGTACAAGAGAAAATTGATAATAATTTCTATTGATTTCTCATTGGAAACAATGCAAACCAGATAGCTAAGAAATGACATTTTTAAAGAGCTGAGGGTGAGTGGGGGGGTGGGGAGCCTTGTGAAGTGAGAATTCTTTATTCAGCAAAAATATTCTTAAAAGATAAAATCAAGGGTTCCTGGATTGCTCAGTCCCTTAAATATCTGCATTCAGCTCAGGTCATGATCTCAGGGTCCTGGGATCAAGCCCCACATCAGGGTCTCTCTTCAGTGTGGAGTCTGCTTCTCCCTCTCCTTCTGGCCTTCTTCCCCTACCCCACTCACGTTCATGCTGTCTCTCAAATAAATAAAATCTTTTAAAAAATGAAATCAAAATAATGTTTTAGGCACATAAAATCTTTATTTAAAAGCTTTAAAGTTTCTTTGCAAATAATTAAAAGCCAACTTCTGGTAATGGTAGAAAAGTGAAATGTTTATGTTTACCACTTCAGGAATGAAATATAACATACCATATTTTAAAAACTGTTTAAAGGCATTACAAAAATCTAAAAGTTGACAGAAAGCAGAGAAAAGGTTAATTTCAAATATAACAATTCCAAAAGATAAAAATTTGAGTTTTTGGTTTTCTATTCAATACTGTTGCTTGATTCTGGTAGCTATAGCTGAGGACAAGGCAAGTGGATAAAACATAGGCTACTGGCTAAAGATCTCCAAGATTATACTACAGGCCAAGGAAAGAAGCTGGAAATTTAAATGGGAGATATGAGAATTGTAAGAATCTAAGAAAACATGAGACCCCCCTCATCATAACATAAACATCTATATCTGTATCTCTTATCTGAAAAAAGCTCTGGATATGATAAATATGTTGGTATATATAAAAGACTTTTTTTTTCTTCTTCTGTTGATCTGTTTAAAATAGGTATGCCCCTCTAAAGCAAAAATGATAACACTGTTTTGATGGATTTACAATGTCTGTAGATATAATATATATGATAACAATAGCTTTAAGAATGAAGGCTGTGTAATAAATCATTGCAGCTTAGTGGTTTAAACAACAGCATATTATTACCTCACAGTTCTGTAGGTCCTAAGTCTAAACTGGTACTTCTGTGTAGGGTTTCAAAACTTGAAATCAAAGTGTCAGATATGTACATTCCTTTCTAGAATGCAGAGTCTTCTTTCAAGCTCACATGTTTGTTGGCAGAATTTAATTTCATGCAGCTGGAGGACTGGGGCTCCTGTTCAGTGCTGGCAGTTGGCCAGGGGCTACTTTCAGCTCCTAGAGACTTCTGATGTTTCCTTGCTATGTTGTTCCCTCTGTTGTGTCCTCTCATGTTGTGAATTTCTCTGACTTCATGAAAGGGTCAGTCCCTTTTAAGGGTATATGTGATTATGTCAGGGCATCTGAATGATTTCTCTTTTGATGAACTCAAATTCAAATGATTAAGAATTAACCTACTCACCAGAATGATATTCTATCATATCCAAAAGTTCTGACCTCATTCAAAGAGAAGGAATTATACAGGGCATGCATATCAAAAGACGGAAATTCGGGGGGGCCATCTTAGAATCCTGCCTACTGAAGGACATACATGGAAATTAAAACCATTACAAGCTTTTAATATTTTACTTTAAATAATCATATGTTAGCTTCAGGTAGATTGGGATAGGTTTCAGAGGTATATTGCAATCTCTATAGCAACTACTAAAAAAATTTCAAAGTGATATAACTAAGAAGCCTATAGACCAACTAAAATGGAATATCAAAAAAAATAACTGATCAACTCAAAAGACATCAAAGAAGAAGTAACAGAAGATCAAACACAAAATGAAACAAATATAAAAAAAGTACAACATTTTAAATCTAAATACAACCAAATCAATAGCTACATTAAATTTAGTTGGACTAAACACTCTAACAAAAAGTCAGAGATTATCAAACTGGATTTAAAAAAGAACCAACTTTATACTGTCTATAAGAGATGAACTCTAAATAAGTCACAAAAAGATTAAAGGAAACTAGAGAAAAATCTATCAATGGGAGAACTGGAGAAGCTATATTAATGTCAGACAAAATACACCTTGAATCAAGAAGTACCTCAAGAGGGGCGCCTGGGTGGCTCAGTGGGTTAAGCCTCTGCCTTTGGCTCGGGTCATGATCTCGGGGTCCTGGGATTGAGTTCTATATCGGGCTCTCTGCTCAGCGGGGAGCCTGCTTCCCCCTCTCTCTCTGCCTGCCTCTCTGCCTACTTGTGATCAATCTCTGTCAAATAAATAAATAAAATCTTTAAAAAAAAAAGTATGTAAAGAAGTATCTCAAGAAGAGAGAAGGTGAGATGGGTCATAACATTCAAAGAGTACATTTATCAGGAAGATTGTGTAGTGAAATTATAACATAAATACACACAAACATACCTGATTCCACACTCTTCCCAAACCCAATTTCCATATGGTACCCAAAGTTATTTCTTTGAAATCAATATCAGATTATCATAGCCAAATGGACTAAAACTCTCACATAATAAAGCAGAATATATCCCTAGAATGTAAGGATGGTCCAGCATCACAGAATCTATCTTTGTAATTAACTATATTAATAGTTTGAATGAGAAAAATGATTTGATTATATGGACAGATGTGGAAAAAAGCTTTTGCCAAAGACTACCACTTACTTATAAACACTTCAACTTGGAATTCAAGAGAATTTTCTTTATAGCTAGTGCCTATTACAAAAGCCTTCACAAAACTTTATATATGCATAATGACAAACAACTAGCCACATTCCCTTGAAAACTGGGAATAAGACAGGGATGCTTACTTCTGCTAATGTTTAACATTATATTAGATGTGTCAGCCAGCACTCTATAAAAAGAGAAAGAAATAACATGTGAGGTTTGAGAAGGAGAAATAATTCTATCATTATACACAGATGACATGCTCATCTATAACAGAGCTGGCCAATATAAGTGCAATGTGAGCCACTTCTAATATTTTACATTTCCTAAAATTAAGCAAAAGAAAACAGATGAACTTAATTTTAACCCTATAATTTATTTAACTCAAACTTCTAAAATACTTCTATTTCAACATGTGGGAGTAGCTACATTTCAAGTATTCAACAGTCCAATGTCGCTAGTAGCTACCACAATTGTCAGTAAGAAGTTTGGCAGGGTTGCTACTTACGTCATCAACAAATAAAATTTATTAATTTTTTAGACCATCAAGAATGAATGAGAAAAATATAATCAAACATGGAATTACTGATAATGGTCAAAGAACCTATAAAATATCTAAGAACTAATTGAGATAAATCTAGACCTCTTAGATAAAAGTTTAGCACTAAAGTTAAAAATATGAAAAAAGAATTGAATAAACAAAGAGATAGTTCTTCCTAATTTCATCTTTAAAGTCAATGGAATCAGAAAAATTACAGCAGGAATTTTTATTTTAGAAACTCAATACACTTGTTGAAAATTTAGATGACCAAAAAGAAACAGTAAAACAAACTATTGGTTGCTCTACTGGAAGAGTCAGATGGGCAAGCATATGAAACGGATTAAGAATTAAAAAAACAATTAGCAAGTAATGGCATGCCTTAAAAAATAAGTCATATTTTCAAACTGTATAAGATTGGTACCAAAATAGACAAACTGACCAATGGAATATGAAAGTGAGTTCAGCAAACAATATTTGGTTGTACCTTAAATTAATAGAGAAATAGAGATGGTTTATTGGACAATGTCAGAAAGACTAGCTCAGGTGGGCAACAAAATAAAAATTAGATCCCTTCATAATACTATATGTATAAGTGGACCTCAACTGGATTAAAGACCTAAGTATCAAAGGTAAACATGATACATGAGTGGAAAAGAATGTACGAGAAAAATTTTAGCACTTATTTAGAGAAAGATTTCTAAAACAAATGCCTTAAGTGTAAGACATAAGTAAAAGTGATAAATTTGATTGTAACAAAGTCAAAACATTTGTTTAAACAAAAGATGTAATAGGCAAAGTTAGTACAGGGTTGGCAGATTGGAAAAAGAGGTTTTCAATCATGGGGATTGTATTTAGATATGCAAGTGAAATTTCTACAAATCAAGAAACAGGAATTTGGAAAGAAAAGTAAAGGATATGAACAGGCAGAACACAAATTAAAAGTTCAGCAGGTTGACAAACATTTATCAAGAGACCGATATTCATTAATATTTAGAAATATGATTATTAAAACAATAATGGGATATTAATTTATACCTATCAAATTGGAAAGAATTAGACAGCTAAATAATGTAAGTCATTCACAGGACTTGGGGATGTAGGAGTTTTCAGACACTTCTCTTGAAGGTGGGGGAAATCTGGAGTTGCTGGCTAAATGAAATATATTTATACTCTATTATAGGTATATGTATTAGAAAGTCTCACACGGGTTGATAAGGGAACATGTACAGGATATTCCTCTTAGCTTATTGTAGTGGAGGTTGGAAATTATCTGTTTGTTCTTTTCTTGGTTAAAGGACAGGCAAGTTATAATGGGTTCATGCTTTGGAATACCATGAAGCTCTTAGAAATAACCAGGCAAAGGTACATATAAACTGGCATGTCTTAATAGTGCTGAGTAAAGAGAAAGTCTAAAGGAATTATCTAACACAGTACAATATGTCTATCAAAAATAAATGTCCACAAAAAAAAAAATGTCAACAAAATGAACAATGCATGCTTTATAAGAACACACAGGAATAAAAAGAGGCATCAAATGTATTACTTATGGAGGAGGGAGGAAGGGAATGAATTTTGTGAATAAACAGGAATATAACTATAAGTGCAGAAAAAGGGTACTCCCATAGGCCTACATGGCACTTGTATGATGCTGTGGGATATATGATTAACTCAACCCTCTCGATTTTTCATCCAGTCTGCTCTTCTTACCCCATCTTACACACCGGAATACAAATCACATTTTGCCAATTAAAACTGTCAAGTGACCTCCCATGGTGCTTCAGATCAAATAAAAACACTAACCCGGTTTGGTTTCAAGGCCCCCTTTTTGCACCCTAGTGCCTGGAACAGTGACTGAAGTAAAGTAAGCGTTCTGTATGTGTTGTATGTAAAGAGTGAGGGGACAGCTAAATTCCACTGGACTCGTAACAAGTGTATATGTCTATTTTCACTAGTTTGTTGATAATCCAAGAAAAGCCAGGAGCTACTTTAAAAAAAAAAAGATTTTATTTATTTATTAGAGAAAGAGAGAGACATCATGAGCAGGAGGGGATGGGCAGAGGGAGAAGCAGACTCCCCGCTGAGCAGGGAGCTCGATGTGGTACTTGATCCCAGGACCCCAGGATCATGACCTGAGCCAAAGGCAACCGACAGAGTCACCCAGGCGCCCAGCCAGGAGCTAGTTGCTTGCCTTTTTTGGGTCCCCAGAAAGTAGAGTTGCTCATCCCAAGTCTGTGAATGGCTTTTTCAGCAATACAGTAATGTAAGTAAATTTATGCAGGACTACAATAGGTTCAGAAAGAAAAAAAATCCCGAACTTAAAAATATTAATTAATGTTCAAAAATGTTACATGATGATAATCACAGTCTCTATTATCTATTCATTTAAAGGAGTTTTCAAAGGCGTCTCGGCTTGGCAACACTTGATGCCCTCTGCTCCATGAAAGCTTGACAAATGCTTTGAATTACCAAATATGTTGGAAAATCATGATATAATTTCTTTAAAAATATTCTATAATTCTTACTTTTCTACCAGTTAAGTCTGGCTTTCCACCAGTTGGTCTAAATTAGATTTTACTGTATTTGGCAGTTCCTTAGTATTATATAAATCACTCTCTTATTAACATCCTCTCTCCACTAATTAGTTAAGGGACTGTAACCATTGCACACATGTAACTCCCACTACCTTCATGAGGATTAAACATTCATACCTTAGGGCAAAACTGGCATTTAACAAGAGAAATTGTTTCATGTGAATTAACCTTGAGGATGGGAGATAAATAATCCAGGAGGTACATGAACATTCCCGAGTGTCCTCATTGGGGATTCCATAATCATAGAGTGGCCCAAATAGCGGTGGCATATTGAGAAATTTAAACTACTTTGACTGAGGCAGACTGGTGTTCAGTCTGTGCTATTTATGTTAAATTTTTCAAGGACCAAATATTTAAAGAGTATCTCCTTGGATATGAATAAGGAAGCATGCAGCCCCTAAAATCACTGCCAGCCATTTTGGGACTACTAGCGGGGCACATAATAAGAATTCAAAACAGAAAAAACAGCCAAAGAACAGAGCAAAGGAGATAAGGGACAAAGAGTGGTCCTGGGCTTAATATGTGGCTACTCAGTGAAACTCCATTTGAAACAAACCCTACCTCTAGAGACTTCTCATCATGGAGACTAATAAAATCCCTTTATGGTGTAAGCTAATTCAAATTGTATCAGTTACTTGTCACTGAAACACCCCACTGATAACAAAGTTAATATTATGGAGTCCTTATGCCAGAGACACTTTAATGGAACTCTCTCCTCAGCTCAGATGGCTTCTGTTTTTCTGTAAGGACTCTTTTGCTTGGTCACAAGGATAGGACTTTGGCAGTTGTCTTCTCTGGGTGCATTTGCATGGCCCAAGATTATGCAACTGAAGCAACATAGAATCATATTTGAATTATGACCCAGAGAAAGACTATGTTGTTTAATAGTTAACACTGGGAGCTGTCTGTATCCCTATTTTGAGCCACGCAGACAGAAGAAGTAGAACTTTGTCTCAAGGGAGAGTGGATAATGAACCAGAACATACATGCAATGAGAGAAAAATGAAACCAAGAGAGAAGGGACTTCTAGATCAGTGGTTCCATCTGCCCTGCTGTTCAAGACCATTTTAACCTTGCCCCTAAGTTCTGTGAAACCCCTTTTTTGCAAGCAAATAAGAATACAAAAGGAAATAACTTTGTTAATTTCATAGGCTTGTTCAGGGAAGATGCTGACATCTATTGTTTGGGCTGGTTGTTTAAAGTCAATACTTTCATGTTATGAGTTATAACTTGGGCCCATTAAAAATATATTTTGAGGCCACCTGGGTGGCTCAGTTGGTTAAATGCCCAACTCATGACTGGGCCTCAAGTCATGATGTCATGGGTCATATGATTGAGCCCTAAGCCAGGTTCTCAGCTCAGCAGGGAGTCTGCTTAGATTCTCTTCCTCTGCTTGCCCCACGCTGCTCCCAGCTCACATGCACACTTGTCTCTCTCAATTAATCAATCAATAATTTTTAAATATATTTAAATGACTTAAAATCTACATTTTCAAAATCAAGTTTATAAAATGCTTTCTAAAAATATTACCTAACTCTTGATATTATACTTAGGGAAACTTTCTATTATATTAAATATTCTTTGAAATTGAATAACATAAGAGTAGCATGGCAATCACTATCCAGTATGTCATGTATTAATGTAACTATTCCTCTACTGTTAGTTATTTAGGTTGTTTGCATTCTTTAGTCATTATGTTTCTGCTAAGAATGTTTTCTTAAAATATTTATTTATTTACTTGAGAGAGAGAGAGAGAGAAAGTGCGCAAGCAGCCTGGAAGGGCAGAGGGGGAGAGAGAGAGAGAGACTCTGAAGCAGACTCCCCGCTGAGCACAGAGCCTGAGTCAGGGCTCGATCTCATGACCCTAAGATCATGACCTGAGGTGAATCCAAGGGTCAGCACTTAACTGGCTGTGCTACCCAGGCACCCCTGCAAGGAAGACTTCTTAGTAAAAATCTATATCCAAATTTCTGAAAAATTCCTCAGAATAATTCTTATTTTATTATTTTCTTGAAGATTTGTTTGTTTGTTTGTTTGTTTATTTGTTTTTGAGAGAGAGAGAGAGAGAAGTGCAAGCAGTGGGAGGGGCAGAGGAAGAGAGAATCTCAAGCTGACTGCACACTGAGTGCCGAGCCCTATGCAGGGCTGATCTCGTGACTCTGAGATCATGACCTGAGCTGACATCAATAGTCAGATGCCACCTCGGTGCCCCTTTCAACATATTTTCTCAAAAGTAATTGTGGTATTAGGCAGGAATATTTTTAAGGTTTAGAATAAATATCACCAAACAGCTTTTTAAAGAGTATTGTCAATTTCTATGGAAACTTACAAGAGTGTCTTTCTTGCTGTGCCCCATCATGGGTTACATATTTTCCTGAAAATAATTCCTTACTGAAAAAATGACGTCAGCAAAACAGGAACATTTTGTCTTTCTGACTTTGCTCCACCTCACAGGAAGAACAACTAAGTAGTATTTATAGACAAGACACCGCTGAGAAAATCCTAGAACACAAGAGTGAAGCTGAAGCATCTACTTTGCACCATAGAGATCAAGACAGACTGCACACGGAAGGAGAAAACTGATCTTAACTAAAGTTATTCCAGAAATCATTTGACAATATGTATAAGTTAGACCAGGATGCTGTTTACCTTAAACGTAGGCAATGATGTATATCAATTATATCTCAATAACACTGGGAAAAAATTAATGGGAGTCTGTTAGGATGGGCCTTAATGCAATATGACTAATGCCTTTATAAGAAGAGGGAATTTGAATATACAAAGAGACACCAGGGGCCTGTGTCCACAGTAGGAAGACCATGTGAAGAAGCTGAAAGAGGATGGCCATCTGCTAGCTAAGGAGAATGAATTCAGAGGAAACCAACTGTGCAGACACCTTGATCTTGGACTTCGAGCCCCCAGAACTGTGAGAAAATAAATTTCTGTTGTTTAAGTCAAATATATACACATTCCTTTTACCCAATTCCAGTATAATTCCTTAAGTAAAGGGGCTGTCTTTAAAACTTTGTGCTTTGGTGTTCTACAGTTATGGACATATGTGTTGAGGGATCTGCAAGTACGGTGTTCTTAGAATCCATCCCTTATATTTTCTTCTAATTTCCTCTCACATTTTAAAAATCTGTTCCATCCTTCTAGTCCCTTCTCTCTATTTGGTTCCAGTCTCCCCAATGGATGCTGCTCTTCACCTTTTGTGTATTGATTCAATGGAATGAGAAAATATTGCCTAATGAGAGTTATATGAGAAAAATGATCTTCTGATCCTTGTGTCTCATAGAGCTGGCTCCAGACAAACATGGACTCTGAACTCTTGAGCCAAAGCATGGTGCCCAAAAGGAGATTTGTATATGGCTCTTTTTGTAGCTCAATAAATTTTCATAGAAAGAAACTCAATATGGCATGAAAGACTGCCTTCATATACTCAGGTACTATTTTTTGATGTATGAAAATTTTCACAAGGAAACAATGTGAAAAAGTGTGCTTTGATTAGATATGTGTTTGTTGGTCTTTTTAGTGCTTCTTTATATTTCTGTACAAATGCGATTTGAATGTATTGTTTGATCAAAATAGCTCCTTACTTCTTTGAAGCCCAAGGTTAAAACCACTATCTTTTCAACAAACTTCTTTAAGTACATTCCATCTTCAGCATTTCTTTATGAAATGTTTCTTACCTATTTATTTACTTATTTCTTTTTTAAGAATGTACTGAATACTCAGTATGGGACTGGTGCACTTTCAGGTGCTGGGGACATGATGATCAACAAGAAGAGACTTCCTCCACTCGTTGAGCTTATCTTCATTTAAAAGACAAATGTGAACTAAATTGTCACCTGAATACATTATAATTACAAGCAATGATAAGTGCTTGAATGAAGCAAAGCTACAGAGGACCATGAGAGAACATGTAATTGAGGGAGATACTGACCTAATTTGGACGCTCAAGGGGAAGACCTCTCCAAGGAAATGATTGAGCTGATATCTGAAGAGCAGGTAGAAAAAATGGGAAAAAAGAAGGGGACGTAAGGTGGGAGAGTAAATTATAATCAGAGAAAATAACATTTTCCAGGTCCTGATAGTGCAAAGGGGCATTCCTTCTATGATTCTTTATATTATTAATTACCTTATTCACACAGCAAGTATTAATTGAGTACCTATTATGTGCTGAGCCTGGGGCTTTGCAAATACAGCCTTGGATGAGATAGATAAGGTTTATGCCCTTATGAGTCTTACATGTAGGTAGAGGAGACAAAACAAACAAAATGAAAAAAGTGAGTAAATATCATAATTTCTGCTGAGTGCTATAAAGAAAATACTGCTCTTTGGAGAGTACAAAGTCCATTGTCTGAGGGTTTATTATAATGCAATTTTAATTAAACTGGGATGATACAAGGGACTTGAAATTAATGACCTCAGGATCTCTTGAAGTTCAGAGTCCGAGGAGCTCCTATTAACTGAAATTTTGAGAAGACAATAAATCAGTAAGAGAATAAGGTAGTCACAGTTTTAATAATTTACTGAGAAATGTAGAAGGGCTAATCCTCACCTGCCCAAAGTTTGCATTGTTAAAATTATTCTAATACAATCTAATAAGAAAATAACCTTAAATATTTTCTTGAGTCGAGGCAGGGGTAAATTCTCCATGTGTAATGAATAAATTTTTTTTAAATCAAATCAATAAACTGGGTATTTATTCAGGAGTTGGGACAGGGGAACTCACCCATTACAAAGAACATTACAGTTTTTTTTTTTTTAAGAAAAACTATATTTATATTATTCCTAATGAACCAGGAGCATAGCATTTTTTTTTCTATTTTTATGAGAGTTTAGGAAATGTGACAAAACACATTTTAAACTTATATGGATGATATCATAGAGTCAATGGAAGGAAAGTAATTCTGGGAGATGAGTAGGTTCTGTTTCATTATTTTCCATGCAAAAAATACAACACTGGAAAGAGAACTGAATTAGAGAGAAATCTAAGCAAAGGATTTCATTTCTGGCTCTACCATTAGTTAAGAGCTTGGACTTATTACCTAGTTTGCTGTGTCACCATAGCAAAGTACCATAGACTAGATGGCTTAAACAACAGAAGATATTTTCTCAGTGTGGAAGGCTACAAGTCCAAGATCAAGGTGTCAGCAAGGTTAGTCTTTTCTGAAGCCTTGTTCTCTGGCCACATTTTCCCTCCATCTTCACATTACCTTTGCTCTGCATGGTTGTGTCAAAATTTCCTCTTCTTAAAGGACACCAGTCATGTTGGATTAGGGTCTATCCTGATGACTTCATTTTAACTTAATTACCATCCCCCCCTGAAGATTCTATGTCCGAATATAGTCACATTCTGAGGTACTGGGGTAGGACTTCAACATACGCATTTTGCAGCAAGGACAGATATTAAGTTCATAACATTATCTAACTTCTAGGATTCAGTTTATTCATCCACACAATGGGAATATTCAATGAGATCAAGAATTGATAACTTCGAGTTTAAGCTGGGTTTAACGAGGTTCCATAAACCCTGTGAAATATTATGCCACATTTTGTATGTGAATTTTTTCTGAGGTGGAAAGTTTACAATGTTAATTAGATTCTAAATCTGGAGGGGTATATGCCCCCTCTAAAGATTAAGAGGCACCAAATTAGATGATGTCTATAGTTCTCATCCGCTCCTAAATTATAAGAATCTACTCTTTGAGGGGAGAAGACAATGTTCTATTTCACCAGACTTAGAGCCAGGAAATTCTACCCAATGGCTTTAATAAACACTCTCCATTGCAAATACAATTTACTCTATTTTGGCCCGAGATTAAACCAAGTGTAGTCAGGAGTCATATGGCACATTTTAATTTTTATGCATGATGTCTCTGGTCATCCTTGGAATACTGAAATCTATCTCCCTTATTGTTTTCCTTGGAGACGTGCTCACTAATCTGTCAACAATTTTTGTCATTCTTCCCTTGTCATTACTCTTTCTCTTTAGAAAATTAACACCCAGATGAATTGGGTGCACGCGCAGCCACACACATGTGCACACACGGTACAACAGGAACAACAGCAAAATGACTCGAATGCTACACTGAGCATAATAAGTGTTTGTTATCCTTTGTTCAATGAAAAATAAATGAATGAGTTGAACCCAAGGGAGAATAGTTACATTCAGTTAATAATTGAATAACTACTTCCAAAGCCCATAAATAACTGTATTAGAACTTTGGATTCTAAGGAATTCCTTTGTTGATCAGTTCAGGTAGAGAAGAGAAACCTAGAAAGACCGACAAAGAGAGACTGTGCATGTGAATGTGCAAACGTTACATCTGCGCGTATGCCTATGTCCAGATCACCTATATAATATTTAGAAACACGTGTGGGTGTGCGTGTGAGACACGCTGTAAGAAAGGGCAATGCAAACTGCCCTGCTTTTATTGGTGGCACGTGTGAAGCGGAACCGACTTGCTTATTTCCTCAGCTCGGGCTGGATTTGTTCCTCCCCGTGATCCCATGCTTGCCAAGTAACACATCAGGACACAAGGGAGCACACTGGCATTTTTACGCCTCTCACTCCCATATTTGCTCACTGCGCCTGCGCGGGTGCTTGCTTCTTGGTGTGGTGGTGAAAGCAGAGACCAGAAGGGACGCGGGTTTAAGAGAGAACCTAGAGGTTGGCGCGCGATTTTCCCTCTCACCGTTCCACGGGGGCTACATTTCTCCAGCACACTCATTTCTTACACTCACCAAGCATATTTGACTGCTTCTGAACATTTAACGTGGAAAGACTTGGGTTGCACGCAGGCTGGTGTGGAGGGGGTGTGTGTGTGTATGTTGTCACGGCTCCCAGCAGATTTGCCTCCCGTTACACCTGTTAGGGATCTTCTAGTGTTTAGCACAGTTTGTCTTTTTCAACACGTTTAACCTCCCCTTCTTTCATAAACATTCTCTCATGCATCGGGGTTAGAGGACTAAGGAGAAATATGCTTTGGATACTGTGGTCTATTTTATTTGGGGATCATTAATGTCCAGAGAAAACTTAAGCTTTCAAGGGTTCTGCTGAAAGATCACCTCCCTGTCAGGACTACATCACAAGGCACTCAATTTATCAGCCTTCCGCTGGGGTGACCCGGCTCGGATTTGAACCTCTGGCTCCAGGGAGTCTAGGTTGAGCTACGGTGATGTGGAGGCCACTCAGCCACTGCCTCCAGCCAAAAAAGATTAGTGTCATCAAAAATAGATTAGCGAGTCAGTTAAAAAATTAAAGTAACCCCTTTGTTCTAAAATATTTGTCAAAGTAAGCAAAAGAAATTAGCTTTCATTTCAGATTAATTACAGAGTAAATTAGTATTTGGGGCAAGAACATTGTAGGTTTTTTTTTTTTTCCCTTTCAACTGTGGAAATGGAGAAATGTGTAACATTTATAATAACTATCTCTAAAGGTTCAAGCATTTATGCAAAAGCCTGACAGAGCTTACTGGAGCTCCTGCCTGTGAACTTTTTGTCACAGGAGAACTCCTGAAAAATGTGGACTCTACCCTTATTCTTATGGAAAGAAAAATGTTTTAAAGGAAATAAATGAAAATTTGGACTTTGGCTCTTTCTGACTGGTGATATCCAGAGCATGTCCCAGCTACCCCCATTCAGGATCCCTGACGCACAGTGGGTTGGGGCTCTATTCCCACAAAATGATAAGGATAAGTCTGTGCATTTAGTAAGTATAGCCTAGATGTCATGGAGGAAGGGGAAGAGCTACTCACTTTTTAAGGAAAATTTGGGAAATGAATAAAAAGGATCTCTTAACAGGGGCTGTGCTGGTTTGGACAAACCGAAGAGGGGTACATTGTTCAGCCGCCTGATTCTGAGGAAATTTAGTTAGCTAGCATTCATTCATTCATTCAGTCATAAATATTTACAAGGTATCTATTATGTGCCAGGCACAATGGTGATCAAAAAGAGAATAGTAACTTCACAGTGAAGAATACTAGCAGACCACCTTCACCATGTGATCAAAGTTAATGTCACCAGTAATTAGACATATGGACGAGGTATCCTGGATGGGAAGCAGTGATATGTCAAGACATCACTTCTGCGGTATGTACCTGTAATCATGAGCGATATTGAGGATCAGTGCCCTTTGAAGGTCACAAATCCATGGAAGACAAAGTATGACCTAGGAACTGCCACAGACTGAAGAAGGCTAAGGAGACAAATCAACCAAATGCAACATAGAACATTGGATTGGATCCTGAAGCAGAAGAAGGACTAAGTGGGCAAAGTTTCTGAATTCGAGTGAGGTTTACAGTTCCGTTAAGAGTATTGTTTATCAGGGTTGATCTCTGGCTTCTGATAATTGTGCTATGTTATATAAACCATAACATGAGGGGAAAATGGGGAAGAATATACAAGAAATCTGTGCACACTTTTTGCAAGCTTTCTAGAAATCTAAATTATTAAAAGAACTTTAAAAAAAAAGATTTTATTTATGTATTTATTTGTCAGAGAGAGAGAGAGAGAGCCCAAGTAGGCAGAGTGGCAGGCAGAGGCAGAGAGAGAGAAGCAGGATCCCTGCTGAGCAAGGAACCTGACATGGGACTCTATCCCAGGATCCTGGGATCATGACCTGAGCCAAAGGCAGTGGCTTAACCGACTGAGCCACCCAGGCATCCCCTAAAAGAACTTTTTAAACCTCCAAATTAAAAACAGGTGTAAGCCCTATCTCCATGGAATTTACCCTCTAAAGGGGAAGATATTCAATCAATTAATCACACAAATGAATATGTAACTACAAATTTAACTGTTTGTTTTTAAAGAAATAAACCCTGTGAGAGACTGTAATTATAGTCATCATTTATTTAGTGCATACTATATGCCCAAAACTGTTTTAAGTATTCTGTGTATCATTGGATTCCCACCTTCATGTTTATCTATATCATCTCAGCACTGATGAAGTCTTCAGTTAATATTTTAAATATTTTCCTTGAAATTTTTCACTTGTATGGTCAACCTTTGCCGGCTATCTCTACATGACTATTCCAAGGATGCCCCAACCCACTAGATCCACGGTGAACCATTACCTCCCCTCTGAAACCTGTTTTACTTCCCAAGGCCTCAGATGACATCACAGTTCATCAATCACTCCAGTTAGAAACTTCTCCCTAACTTCTTTTTGTCCCTCTAATTATGCCCCTGAGAAAGTTATCCTTCATACATAAGACTCTTTCTAAAAGGCAAATATGATTATACCTTTGCTGGCAGGTTTGTTTAATTTCTGCAGTATATTTCCATTACCTATGGGGTCAATTTCAAGCTCTCCGGTATGCAAATAAATGTCCTCTATCAGCTGGCCTTTCCACACACCATCCCAGCCTGGCACCTCTCCATTCCTCAAAGACCATGTACTGCTCTTTTCTTGGGGCAGAGAGCCCTGGCCTTTGGGCACCCACATCCACGCTCGGCTTACCCTCCTACCTTGAACATCATTTTCTCAAGCTTCAGGTGAGCCCCTTAACTTAGTGCACATCAAAGTCATTTTCAGGACAGTTTACATTGTACATTTAATTGTACATTAATTGTACATCACAATTCCACTTTGAATAATTTAATTGCTTTGTTTACTGGTAGGCAATTTCATATTTTTATCTCTGGTATAACTTTTTCCAAGTGTGTGGCCACCACTCCTGGGATGGAAGCTCCCAGAGAGTTTCTTTCACATTTGTGTATGCCTGATTGGCCCCACTGCGCTACAAGATTCTGGTTTCTAAATACGCACCATAAATAGCTTCACAGAAAATGAAAACCCACCACCACCACCGAGTTCTCTCCACAACATAGTCAGGTTAATACATAACCACATCTCGTTTTTGAGATTTCCACCTGCTTCTGTCTGAATTGCAATCTGACCTAAAACTTAACAGACGAGAGTTGGGGACAATAGTGCTTCTGTGAGCCACAGCCCTAAGAATCCAGACCCATTTCATCATTGATAGCCAAGCCGCGTTTAGCAAGAATTTCATGACTTTCATCTTGGTAGGAAACTTGCAGCTGCCTGCCTCCCTACACTGCCTGCTTTCTCTAAATAGAGCCGTGGCAGTGGAGGGGGTGACTCTGAGTCATCAACACTCCATCATTGTAACATGTCGGATTTGTCCAAAAGAAACATTTTTTTTTTTATGCCTCTGATTATTTTATCATTAGTTTAAAAAGGTTGTTGAGCTCCTAGGAAAGCCATGAGAAAGGGTGATGCAGGCGCACGTTTATTCAATAACTAATACCTCCCAGACACAGAACATGCTGAGACAAACAAGGGATCCCCAGAGTGTTCATCTGCTACAGGACTTATTTCATACTGGATCAATTATGCAAATTGAGACGTGAAGATAGCTCCCTCTTTTAGTAAGGTATGATTACTCCAGCATTCTTTCCAACGCAGCCTCACCGGAAATACCAGTCAGATTCTGAACCACCTGGTTCCATCTGGAAAATGTGTTTTCTTAATTGGGGGAAGGGGTAAGGGTTTTTTAAATTTCTGCATTACTATTCATATGCATTTAACATTATAAAATGTTTGCCATTAACTTATCCAAGTAAAGGCATTTACATACGTGTGAGCTTGATTTCTCAATAAAAACGGTAGAGGAGAATGAGTATTTTTAAAAAGTTTAACAATCTGAACACTTATTTATTATTTCACAAACTTGAAAGCTAGGGTAATATGGCATGTTCATCCTTTAAGATAGTCCTTTAAAAGCCCTTTTAAAGAACCACTATATAGAAAACGTTTAAAATTCCAAAGAGTAATTTACACAGGCTAAGAAAATTAATAAGGGCGGTTAATCAGGAAATAATGAGATCAAAGGTAGAGGATAACTGGAGAAATGATATCTGGTTAGAAAACTAATGGGCAATAATTATTATTGCTAGAAATGATAATTATTTCCCTCCCTCTTTCTCTCTGTGTCCAGCACTCACATTTCCCACCTGGGGTGTGCAAGAGCTACTTTTCTGCCCTGTCTCCGCCTTCCACCTAATCCATGGAATGCTTCTATGGTCTCTTCTATCCTTCTTTTCTAGGCAAGCCTCTAAAACTTAGAGAATTCTGTGTAAGAAAATCAGGCACACACTTTCTTGTATCAAGGAGTGGTAGAACAATCTATAAAACTCCAAGGTATCGATGTGACAGAATTTTAGTGGTTTGTCATAGGTGAGATATGGTCATTTCTAAAATAGTAATCATGGTTCCTCGTAGAGACCTACAATGGAGTGGCCTAGATAGCTCTCTTCTGTCCTGCTCTGATGCAAACCAGTAGCTCAGAGAAATTGGGAACATTTGCCCACTTGAATAATTGCCTACTTACCTCATTTTAAAAATGACACACCCACATGCAAAATTGACAAGTCACAGATATAAATCTCAACTAGTTGAAAGTCCTCTTATTTCAAGGCACATAAATCTTTCTAAGTCCATCCATTAATTTTATGTAGTTTTAATTACAGCTTCTAACCTTTGCAATTATTACAAGCCTGGATGTTTCCCCTTATGTCAACAGATGCTGATGGGAAGCATGTAGGATGTAGCAACTTTTGCTCAGCTGAACAGAGAACACTTGCCCCTTGTCGGCTTCTATGTTTAGTGTCATCAGTTTCCTTCCAGCTCCTTGCCTCAGTTTCCTTTTATAAAAGCTGGAAGTGCTGGAACTTCTCACTTGTCTCACAGGGGCATGAAAATTATTTGAGGTTTACAAGCCTTCCAAAGAGTAAAAAGAAAAAGCTCTTTATGTAAGTGCTAACTATTGCCTTCAGAACTAACCTATATTTTATCAAATATAATGGAGTCAATTATTTAAAAATGTAGACTAAAACTTGTCTATGGCTGACTAAAATGAAAGGAATTAAAATATAAACCTTTTAGGTATGTGTGTTTTATAGAACTCCTAAAACACATGCCATCTAAAATCACAATAGTAGAATTTTCCTGAAAGTTACTGCTAAACGGGAAAGTCACTTACACGGGAAGAATTTGTATTGCATTTGTGAAAGCAAAATTACAATAGCTGACAAAACATGAAAGTTTCATCATGGTGGATTAGAGCATCACAAGGAACTCAAAGGAATTTATCGTTATTCAACATTTCAGCTAACATTCTTGTAACGTCTCTTCTGGGAGTAGCTTTGTCTCCTCACTCCGTAGGAAGCCCATACACATAAAAAGGTTAGATTAGAGACACATAGTAAATAATATAACAAACAGTTCCTATCATGTTAGACTCCACTCAGCATACAGCAGGCAGGCGAGCAAATATGGAATGTTCAGATCCCTGCTCTGCTGGCTGGTTTGTCACCCGCACAGCGGGACGGCTCCCCAGTGTCTCACAAAGCTCAGCCTTGGATGAGGCACTGCCTTTCGATATTGTCGAGGACTGATGCCACTTTATCCCTCATCAAACATAAATAATGCTTGCAAATTTCCTCTGTCCTCTGAGCAAGGGTTTGACTTCAGGAAATGACACGAGGTGAAAAGAAGAGACTGGAAACATTAAAAATATTTGGATTAAATGCTTTTCTTTGTTTTTACCTGGAGAAGTCTTGTAGTTTTTTTATGGTGCTGGTTTGATGTCCTTTCCACTTTCCTGACAAATCCTCTTTCCTACCCCTCCCCTGCCCCCAGGTGTCTTCCTATATAACCCACAAGCCCATTCCTTTAAGAGCGCTGACCACATTAGGAGAGAATTGAAATTTCAGGCTTGTCTGCCTCGGGAATAGCGATTTTTAAATCTCTTGGGCTTGATGACTCTGTTTTAGTTTGGGTTCCTTCAGAAAAAGACCTTGAGGCAAAGATTCCAGTGGGAGTGGTTTATTTGGAAGGTGGTCCCCAGGAAACTGGGTGAAAAGGAGTGGACAAGAGAGAGTGGAGAGGAGGGAAGACAGCAAAGGGGACATTATCAAGCAGTTACTATGGATAACTGGAGTTTAATCTCACTGGGGAGCTCCTGGAGTTACTCTAGAACTAGGCCTCAGAGCCTCATCAAATGGAAGGGAGAGGTAGACTATACCCTGGTTCTCACCAGTTATTGATTCATGGCTCCTTGGAGGAAAGGCATGAATTCTCACTTCCTGCCTGCTATGTGCAGGGCCAGACAGGTGAGATCATACATTATGTGAAGAAGAGGGGGAATCAAGATCAGTCTGAGTAAATAATAGCGACACGTGAGATCCTAGCCCACATCTTTCATATCAATGTAGGTGACTGAAAAAAAAATAGGTGAAACATTGCTAAATATTTTTTAGTAATTCCAGGGGAATTCTGAACTCCTGAAATCCACTTGTGGATCTCGGATGTAGAACACTTAAAATAGACTGGAAGCATCTTGAGAGTAAACTGTACTTAGGCACTGTAACATTGTTACTACCTGATATCATTTCTGGCTCTAAGTAGGCTCTCAATAAAGGTATGTTCAAGAAATAAACAAATAGGAGTGGTACAGAGGAGGGTATGCTCAAATTATTCATGTATAGAAGATATAAAATTAAGTAGTCATCAACTGTGAGGAGAATGAGCTTGGTTTTCTAAAACACAGATGGCTAAGATAGGCCTTAATTTATTCTAAAGCATGCATAGATTCTCTGAGCTGAGTAGTTTGTCTTTCCATTGTCAGAGAGATTATGGAGTTAGCAGCTTAGTAAACAACTAAAAAGAAACAAAACAAAGAGTATCAGTTCAAAACATAGATTATCAGTTCAACATCTCAAAGTTTTGGGGAGACTCTCAGTTTTAATTCATATCCAGTAAGGGAAAAAAAAAAAACAGGAATGGAAGGCTAAGAAGTCCAAAGTTTGTGTTGGTTCAGCCTGGTCTTTTGTGAATGTCTAGCCTGGGTCTCTAGGTCAGGCGCTGGGTATCTGTATTTGACTACTCTACTATATAAATAAATAGTCTGGCCCTGGCTCTTTAGCTGCTGATACTTGGGTAGTCCATCTAGGACTGGCCAACTGGATGCTTTCCCTTGGGACATGGAATCTTTAGTGATGCAAAAAGGTTTGGATACTCAGAGGTTATTTATGGAACCCTGTAGAACTCAAAGTCCACTGTTTGTGGTGGTAAGTATCCAGCACCAGGGGAAGCCTCGTGGGGTATACCTTTAGATGTATTCTCCCCCGAATAAGTTCCTTTAGTTCCTTGATGATTTATTAGCCTCTTTTTCAGCCTTCTCACAGACTCTGTGAGGGCCCAACAAGTTTTTGTTTTCCTCTGATCAAGTCATTCCACAGTTAGTTTCTGTTTTTGTGTTTGTTTTGTTTTGCTTTGCTTGTAATCAAGAACCCTGACTGTTAAAGGTGTCCTTGAGAGACTGTTTCCTGAGAAAGGGTTTTTAAGAGGTAAAGTCAAGAGGCACCCAGATGGCTCAATCATTAAGCGACTGACTCTTGATCTCAGCGCAGGTCTTGATCTCAGGGTTGTGAGTTCAAGCTTTGCACTGGGCTCCATGTCCGACATGGAGCCTACTTAAAAAAAAAAAAAAAAAAAAGAAAGAAAGAAAGAAAAAGAAAAAAAGGAAAAAAAAGAAAGGTGGAATGAAGAAGAGGACATGAGCGATGGATGCCTCAGGCTTGGAGAAAAGCGCTCCCACTGGAGGGCTGATAATCACAGGAAGGCAGTTCTGGAGACACCTCTGGCCTCTCTAGAAACCAAGAAGACTGTGTACTCCTGAGAGCTGCCAAATGAGATGCTTTATGCTACCTGATATTTTAACTTTAAAACACATCTGAAAGGAGTTAGTACAGTGATTTTTGGAATCTCTTAGGATATATCAGAAGTTCTCAGAGTTTATTTAAAAAAGATTGTTCAGCCCCAAACTACTTGGCTTCTGATTCACAAGGTTAGAATGATGCCTGAGAACCTGGGCTTCTAACAGGTTTGCAGGTGATGCACTTTGAGAACTACTGCATTAGGAGCCACCCTACTAACTCAAAAGCCAACCTTAGGCTCCAATGAGCCGAAAGATGCAGAAGAAACCTGGAATGATCTGGCTAGGGTTGGCCTGTGTGGGAATGCTGGCTCTCTCACTTTACACTTTACACCAGTTAGACAACTTTAGGCAAGTTCTCTATGTGCTATAGCTTTCCCAGCTATGACATTAGAAGCCACCAAATACTATTCTATACCATTTAGTCAAATCTGAACTCCCTAAGTCTCATGTTAAAATACATGTTCTTGGGCACATCCACCCCAAACCCACTGAACCAGAATGATGTAAGCCTTTCCGATATTCAGCCAGATTTTGGGACTCCTGGTATACTATCCTACTTTCTTAAGTGCAGCATAAGAGCATAATTTAGCCTTCCCTGATGACTCAGGCTCATCTTAATGACCATCAATTATCATACAGTCGTTTTATTGCTTTGTCTTGTTGCTGTCTCTCACATCTGCAGCTTTGTCCTTGCCTCTGGGGCACCCCCACCCCCAATTCTAATTTGCACTGACTAATGTGCTGTGGTATGATTGATCAGATTTCTGGCACTATCAGGATTGAGGGTAAAATCTGAATCAGGAAGATTTGCCAGGTGCCTGATGAGAGCTTCTGGAACCCACTGGCTAAGGCATGGGGCTGAGACTTTCTGATTCATAGCTAGGATTTTGGATAAGTGATGTTATCATTTTATCAGAAGCCTGACCTCCCCCCCCACCAAAAAGGGGGTGTTGCTATATTGATTTTGCATTTGTGCAAGGCTGAGCACCAGCATCAGAACAACACACTCTTCCAGCTCTAGTAAAAGTAGTCCGGCCTCTCCTGAGGTATAGAGACGCCTGTCAACATTTCAATGCCAGGACAAATAATAGCACACATTTATTTTCACCTTCTTGTTACTGGTTTCCATTAAAGACATATTAAATTTAAAGATCGTTTTGAATATTAATATAATTTTTAAGATTTCAATACTAAAGTCATCTAATGATGGGCGTGTATTCATTTTTCATGTGGAGATAGATTTCTACATATTGAGGCTAAACTGAAAGGGACATCTTAATTTTTCAGATGTTTTACATTCCAGTGTTTCAACTTTCTGTGTTTAGAAAGGCCTGCACTCAATCTTTTCTCACATAAAGTGACAACACTCTACCTCAGCCAAAGAGAAAGGAGTGAAGGGAGGTGTTGAGACAATGGATTTTAAATTCTATTTCCCTTGGTTTTATATAATATTCAAATTAAAAAATTTCTTTCCCAAACTCTAAAATCTGTAACAATATTTACTTTACATATGTTCTTTGTTCCCACAGTAAAATTATATTCTTGGTAATTTTCCAAGAGCAACTACAGACCCCGCGAAGCAACGGTGATGGTGTTTTGTCTTTTGCCATGCGTGGCTAATTATTACTATCAGACAAAATGGTTCAGAAATAGACTTAGGTTCCTAGGCTGGGGTGGGGTGGAAAGAAATGCATTATGAAAATTATGTATTTGCCCTCTGCGGACCCCACCCCCTTTATGAAGACTCTTGCCAATCAATCCCCAGAACAGAATCTGACTCGATTCTGGGGCAAACATTTGCCTGCTGTTGAAGCTCAAGGAAAGAAAGATGCTTCCTATTCTGGTGCCAAGAAGGGAGGTGGAAGAAAATGGGAGTGAAATCTAGGGGGCAAATAAAGAAATATGTACATGTATATTTATGTATTCTGTATTTTGGCTCTAATTGCTTCAAAGATTATTTATTTTTCTTTTTTTCCTTTCATTTAAAAAAAATACCTTCCAGCTTCTTAACATGTTTTTCAAAGTAGGAGCTGGAAGGCATAATAAAAAGCAAGCAGGGATATGCTTTTTGAATAGAGTGAAATAATTAATGTAAGAATGCTTCCGTTTGGGCATTTTTTTATGAAGTGAAATATATTATTTTTGCTTTTAAAATGGAGGTAATTTGTTACACAAAAGTGGTGTTTTCTTTAATCTGAAAATAATACTAATTATAACACTATTTGGGAGCTAGAGTTTTGAAGCCTAAAATTCCTTTTGTAGTTTGAAATTACTTAGCTGCCATAACTAAACTGGCTTGGCTCCCTGAATATTGTCATTTCTTTCCATATTGTCCTTTTACCTTCCCCGGGCCTCTCTCTACCCTGGGTTTTCTATGGAATGCCTCCCTGCTCCCCAGGCTTTGGGCTACTGGTATTTGTTCTCTTTAATTTAATTTATTCCCTTTGCAGTTAGGCCCTGCTCTTTAAGTTACCTACAATGTTGCATTGTTTGGCAGTAGAGGGGCTGTGTGGTAGGGTGTAAGGAGTTTTATATTCTTTGGAGTACTTCTAGTCAGAGTGGGTGGCTGTTTAACCACCGAGACGGGGAGAAGGAAGTAATTCTCTTTCCTTCCTGGAGGACTCTAGGCTTCCCAGATTGACCCTCTGTCCCTATTTCTCTGGGATGACAACTGGAATTCATCAACCTCCTGAATTGTCTGTTGGGGATGAACTGGAGTCCCCAAGTTTGTTGGTAGGTTGCTTTCTGACATTCCTTTCACAGTCACAAAAAAGACGGGTGGTGACATTCAGTAAACTGGTGCGTCAAGAACCCGGAGTTTATCCAAATCTCAAAAAAACCCTCAAACAGGCCTTGTGTCCAGATGCACATGAGGTACACTTCAGAGGGACAGTGTAAGCCCTAACTTGGACACAGACTTCTACTGTACACACACACACACACACACACACACACACACATCTCTGCCTCTGGTTCCTGACACAGAGCTGCTACAATTCCTTGTAAATAGAAATGCTAGAAGAATTTTTTTGCTTGGGGCACCTGGGTGGCTCAGTTGTTAAGCATCTGTCTCAGGTCATGATCCCTCGGTCCTGGGACAGAGCCACTCGTGGGGCTCCCTGCTCAGCGGGGAACCTGTTTCTCCCTCTGCCTGCTGCTCCCCTTGCTTGTGCTCTCTATCAAATAAATAAATAAGATTTTCTTAACAAAGAATTTTTGTTCTAGTATTTAGTTTTCGACCCTGTGTTTCTGACACAGCTCCTAAGACCTTTGTAATTTCCTGATAGGTGCATCTGACACATAGCTCCTAAATCTCCTAGAATTTCCTGGGTAATAGAAATGTCTTTTGTTCAAATAAGGCAACTGTTGGTGGGCTCCCGGATAGCTTGAGGAAGAGGGCTGATTAGAAGATTGGAACTTTCAGCCCCACCTACCATCCTTTGGGAAAGGAAGGGGGCCTGGAGATTGAATCAGTGATAGATGATGCCTACGTGACGAAGCGTCCATAAAAATCCCAGAAGTATAGGGTTTGGAGAGCTTCTGGACTGGTGAACACATCTATATCCTGGGACGGTGGTGTTAGGACAGAAGCTCCTAGACTGGAAAGCCTTCTGGACCTTACTTTTATACCTTTTTTTCTGTTCATCAGTATCTTTTATCATATCCTTTATTATATAATAAACTGGTAAATGAGTGTTTCCTTGAGTTTTGTGAGCTGTTCCAGAAAATGACCAAATCCAAGGAGGGAAGCATGGGAATATCTAATGTGAAGTCAAGTTGGACCCCAGTCATGGGTAACTCAGGGACTCACCACTTGTTATGGGTACCTGAAATGGTGGGTAGTCTTGTGGGATGGAGTCCCTCACCCATGGAGTCTGCATCAACTCTGTGTCAGAACTGAATTGAACTGAGTGGAATTGAACTGGGTGTCAGGACACGCGGCTGACATCACAGAGAATGGCTAGATGTTTGGAAAAGCTACACATTTTTTGTCAAAAGTATCATGAGTGTGTGAGGAAAGGAGAAACATAGAAGCAAAGATTTTTCTCCCTAAGCAATGGTCATTTTTGAGGATTCATGGAAAGAATATACAGAGATGTAGGCATAAAAGCTGGTCAATTTTTAAAGGGATTCCTGGATGCTTCCATCACCCAGGGCTAAAGTCTCTCCAGAGGTTTCTCAGTTAAGAAGAACTATTTACTGTGGCAATAAGACCATAAGATCTACCTATTATATCCGTCCTTGTCTTCATTTCGTATCATGCTCTTTCTTCACTGCTCGCAATAACTCTTGACTCTCCTAGAACACTACATGCTTGTTCCTGCCTCACAGTCTCCACATCTGCTACTCTTATTTCTGGTGTGTTCTTCCCCAAGAATGGCTGCATAGCATCCTTTGGGTATCTACTCAGGTCCTATTTCTTGAGAGAGGTCTTCACTGACCACTCAAACAGAAAGTGATGACTCCCTCTCTTTGTCACATGACTCAGCTTGATTGGGTCATGGGCTCTTGATGGGCTCTTCTTATGTAAGATATTTGCTAATGTATTTGTTAACTTGGTTATTGCCTATCCATCTCCTCTAGAGGGTCAGCCCCATGAGAACCACTGTAGCCTTGCTCCACAAGGTGCCTGACACTCAGTAAACACTTAATATGTATGGTCTATGGTTTCTTTTTTTTTAATTTATTTTTTATTTTCAGCATAACAGTATTCATTATTTTTGCACCACACCCAGTGCTCCATGCAATCTGTGCCCTCTATAATACCCACCACCTGGTACCCCGACCTCCTACCCCCCGCCCCTTCAAAACCCTCAGATTGTTTTTCAGAGTCCATAGTCTCTCATGGTTCACCTCCCCTTCCAATTTCCCCCAACTCCCTTCTCCTCTCTAACTCCCCATGTCCTCCATGCTATTTGTTATGCTCCACAAATGGTTTCATTAACATAAGAGGGAGCTTCAGAAATACTATCTTTCTATCTTTATAATTCTACTATACTTACCAAAAAAGAGCAAGCTTACACCCAGTATTTTCTTGGATAGGAGTTTTTCAACCTCAGCACTGCTGACATTTTGGGCTGGATAATTCTTTGCAGTGGCAGGAAATACTGTGCCCATTACAAAACATTGAGCAGTCACCTTGGCCTCTATCCACTGGATGCCAGTCACACCTCTTCTCCCAGCTGTGAAAACCAGAAATGTCTCTAGACATTGCCAAATGTCCCTTGTGGGGCAAAATTAACCCTGGTTGAAAACCACTGTGCCAGAATAACAAGAGGACCCACGGGCCCTGCAGATCTGCTGGTTTGGGGGCTTAGATTTGCAGTGCTTAGATGATGCAGAAGATCATGGTGTGCAACACACCTGAGAAAGCTGAAAATTCAGGGTCTAGAAGGAACCTGCACTACTAGAGTAGCTAACACCTGTGGTTTGAGAAATAACCATTCTCAAAGAAGAAAGACAGTGTGAATGTTTCCTGTGGACCTGGTGCAGGACAAATGTATAAGAGAGCTGTGTGGGCCCCCAAAAGGACACAGGAGTGCCTTAGAAGGAAGCTGGAGTGGACCCAGGAGTGTCTAGGTACTGGAGAAGGTGTCCAAAGCAGCCCACTGGAACTGAGATACATTCAGAGTGTCAAATGAACTTCAGAAGAGACATGACTACTCACTGGGGCATCTGTCAAGAACTCACAAAAGCACTCATAAGAAAAAGGCTCAAATTTAAAACCTTGTCAAACCCAGAGAGTTCCCCTACTAAAGGCAGTACCAATGCAGTGAGAACATTCCTGCCTTCTCCTCCACTCCTTCAATGCCCTGTCCCAATTCCACTGTACTCCATCTGAAGTGAGAAAGATGCATCAGGAGGCACGGAAGTTCAAGGCAGAGAAATAAACAAATGGACCACAATGCCTCCCCACCTGCAGGCTTCCCTTCTACAGCAAGAACACACTGGCAAAGAAGCAGCTTCAAACTAAAAAAGCAACTGTTTGGTAACTGTGACAGGGGAATGGACGTTTAAATTATTAGGCTGTATACATGGCTTAAGAGTCATCAGAAAAAACTTGCAACTCTCTGAACTTTCATCCAGGAAAGCTTCTGCCCATTGGTTAATTTCAGGGAACAGTAAGACACAAAAATACTTATTTTATGAATAAATCCCATGAATTGGGCTTGTTTGATCTTCTTCATCTCCAGGTTCCCGATGCCTAGCACATAGTATGTACAACTATATACATTAAAACCATCTATCCAAACTCTTGTATGTTTGTGGGAGTTATCTGCCCTGTAACTGAGTGGAATTTTCTGTTTTATTTGAGTCACCAAAAAAATGGAACAGTCTGCAGCCTCAAAATTCTTCGAAGCTCTTATTAGTCATTTTCCTTTGGTCTGATGAGATTTTTAAAGTTTTTCTACACAGATCAGACACAATACTTTTCACTTTCTTTTCTTCCATATGGCTGGCCATCTCCTCTATCAATCACTTTCCATTGGCAACTTTGATGCTGGGCAGCAATTTACACAGCTCAACTCAGCTTTGGTTTCCCATCAGGGCTTGTAAGGTAAAACACTGTAATCATTAGGTCCTGCTCTAAACTGGCAGGATGTGACAGAGAATCTACGATCCAGGATAAGGCCAGTGTCAACTAAGTGTGACATTCCATCAAACAGAGCATCCTTAATGTCATGGAGAGTTACTCTCTGCATGGGTGATAAAGTATGGGTGCGCTGACAGGCTCTTGCTTAACTGTACTCATTGGCCTTGGTATGTTCATGCCAATTCATTGTTTTATAACAGATTGGCTCACATTGAAAATGAGGATTCAATTTGAGATTTTATTGTTAACCTTTAAGGTCCTTGGAGGCACTGTTGGGCTCCTCTGCCGACAGAGCTAAGTGAAGTTTATGCTCCCATTTGTCGGTGTCTAGCAACCATGATTTTACATTGACACGTCCATATCAGTCTCCCATGCCTTTCCAACAATGCTTAACATAAAAATTACTTACTTTCAGATTTGAATAAAAGAGGGTGACTGGTATGCCATTCTTGCTGTACTTTCCAGTGGAGTTCATTTTTGGCTATCAACCTATCTGACTTTCTTTTTATGCTTGATGACATTTTTCCTATTTCATATTGTGACTTGAATCTGAACAGAAGTAGAACAAGGTCTTACGAAGGGTGACTTAGAATACCACTCCCAAGCCAATCATGGAAATAGCTGCCAAATTTCTATTTTAAGATTAAAGCCTACCAGTTCTGAGGTCCTTCAACTTTGTTAAAATAAATGATTACTACAAGTTTGAAATGAGTCTCAGGAGGGAAGCACAGGAAAAAATAGGATATACCGGGTGTGGGAGAACATTATGAGCTACCGAGCATTGGACTTGACTGAAGTATACATAGAAATGAGGTAATTATCTTAGACCTATAAGTGCTTGCAATTAACTAGGCAACAATGGCATCAGGACACACCAGAGATGGTGACAACTATATCAGCCACATCTCAGAAACTCTGTATTAGCAAATTGGATGGTATAGGCAAAGCAACCTCAGCTTCTTTGATGGGATGTTTCATTTTTCCCTTTAAAGTGCTATAATGGATACACAAGCTTCATTGGATTATTTTATTTTGCTTTATTCATGCTCTTCTAAGGCAAGTGGATGGGCAAGAAAAGAGCACATTTTCCTATACACAAGTGAACTCCAAAAAAATGGTCTTAGCTGTGTAAAAACCACTTTTATGCAGAGAGATATTTTTAAATAAATGCAAATATCTCTAGTTTTCCACGTGTACAGTCTAGATTTCTTAAGGCTTGGGCTGTTATCCAGCATAGCATCAGGTATGCAAAGAGGTCTATTGTCCTCCTTATTGGCTAAAAGCTTACTAAAGCAAAGCTAAAAGAGTAATGGCAGGTAGCCAGTTCTACTGTCAATTCCCCAGCTTGTTTCTCTGTTCCTCCCTTGGAACCCAACCATTTCTCCCCTTTCATTTATATGAAGAGCAAAGCAACCTACTTCTATTAGGAGTTTTTATCTTTTTAGTATTGTTTGTTACAATAGTCAGTATCAACGGCCATGAAAGCCCACTATGCTCAGACTCTAAAATGACACTTTTCACCAGAAGGCTAAGTTTTATTATAGGACAATCAAGAAGTTGAAGAACGTGAAATGTCAGAAGCATCATTACAATACATATGTGAATTACTTTGGCGAGTCTTTCTGTACAACTAAGTTTCTAATAAGTGGGACCAAACAATAAAGCATTTGTTGTTCAGCTGAAAGCATACAAAGGAAACCTCTCTGGGTGACATGACTGGTTGAAAGATTCTGATCACCTCAAAACAGAGCCAAAGATTTTATGGAAGGGCGATCTATAACAATAGAAGAGTATGGGTCAGATATTTTCCATTTCTTTCTCCATACCCCTCTCCGTATTACTTTGCTCTCTGCTCTGGGAAACTCATCTTTTGGATTCTCATTTGGTTCCATCAATGAGGACCCCCTTCAGAAACTCAGTGGAAGAGAGAAGAGTGAGTTTAGGTACTGATTTTCTGGTCACTCCCTCCCTGTGAATTGTCTTGAGCCTACAGCATACCTCTTCAGAAGATAGTTTTTTCTTTCAAAGTGACTCATTCTATACAATTTTCATCTTCCACATTCTGATAACAACTTCCTCTGCCTGTTTAGTCAGGGCGAGGATGATGCAAGTTCAGAGGCTCCTAGACCCAATTATAGTTCTACATGTACACCTTTGAAAATTCCCTTTGTGAATAAACCTTCCTTAAATGACCCTATTTTGAGTGTCCCATCTGTGTCCTATTTTTACATGTTTGCACATACATGAGTCAATAGAAAATTGGAAAGATGTTAAACATATATCAGAGAAATCATGAGTAATATATTTGGAGGTGAGCCTAATCTGAAGGGTGACTAGTAGAAGGGGTGAAGGATAAGCTCCCAGTACAGTTCTATCCTTCGATTAAAAACAATTTTACAGAAAAGACATTGAGTCTTTCCAAATATCTCAGGAACTATTATATGAATAGTAGGCTAAGGTGATTTTATATAGAGCAAGATTTGTAGCATATTGATGGAAGGAAGGCAGACTTCAATTCAATATGATAAAATATTTACTTTTGTTTAGAAATGAAATGGCCTGTCTCATCAGGGAAGGAATATTTTACTATAAATGCACTGAAATGATAGTAGGAGGATTTTCTGAAATGACAAGAATAAATTCTTGCATTGGGAGAGGTACTGGACTTCATATCTTTAAGATTCCTTCAACTCTTAAGATTCTATGTTGCCATGGTCTCAATATAACCCAAATAAAACACAGGGCTTTTGTGGCTCATTTTGGAGACACAGTGAAAGAAATACAGACCATAAACTGCAATACAGATTAGAAGTAACTGCCATTTTTTTTTCTTTGAAGTTTCTTGGACACCATTAAAATAGATTTAACCAATTATTTACATTGAAGACTTCTTAAGTTCTCTGTTTTCCACTGCTTTGTTGTCTTCCCTTTTTCTCAAAGATGCTCCTATTACCTCTTTTTTTGGTGTATTCTCAATTCTCTCCATCAATATTCTCCTAGTTACCAAGTCAACTAAGTTGTTGCTTTCCTACTCCTCCACTCAACTTGTCTTCTCCATTTTCCCTCTCTCTTTACTGAGATAATTCCCTGTATCATTGTCTTGATTTTTTCTCCCCACTAACTGCCCCTAGATACACAACAGGACAGGCAGAGCAATGGAAAGTGCTGTGTTGGCAATGTCTAGATGGTAAGGAAGACGGTGGTGGTACTAAATGAAGAGGAAGTTTCAACTCATGTGTCCTTATCTCTTTAGCTTCTCAAGCAAATAAGCTACCTAGAATATAAATATAGTACTTTTAATATATCATGGTTATGTAAGAATTTGTTTAGGAAAATTTTTGAACTACGAAAAATACTGATAAAAATGGAATTTGAATCTGATCATCACAAAGCTTTAGGTAAAGCATTTTTGGCTAAATTGCAATGGCAACTTTCTATGCATTTAAGCCCTACCATTTTAATTACTGCCTGTATTGCCCATCACTTATGGCAAGTTGGCCGAGTTTCCTATGTCTCAATTTCCCTGCCTAAATCATAGTGACAATAATAATAGTACCTACCTCATGAAGGATACTACGAAATTTAAATGATATAATTCAATGGGCGCCTGGGTGGCTCAGGCGGTTGAGTGACTGACTCTTGATTTTGGCTCAGGTCATGATCTCAGGGTCATGATCTTGGGGTCATGGGATCTAGCTAGAACACAGTGGGGAGCCTGCTTCTCTCCCTCCACCACTCCCTTTGCCCCTCCCCATGTGCTCTGTCTCTAAATAAATAAATAAATCTTAAGAAAAAATAAATGTTATGTCTCTATATAACCTTAACACTGTGTGATTATATAGTAATAACTAATTAAATACACCATTCTCATTGCCTTTAATGTTACAATTTTTATCATGTAAGCTCTGTTTAGATAGATAGCTACAAGCTTTGTGCCCAAAGTCCATAAACTTGGTAGGAAGCACTAGAAAAACCGTAGTGGCATTACATAGGCAGGGGGAAAATATGCCTTGATAAAAATCTTTCTTTCTAAATTGAGTTTTGATGGCATTTTATAAATTTGGTTTCTGTCTCAGGTCCTTTAAACAGAGTCAGAATCCTGTAAAGAATACCTAATCAAATTAGCATGATAAAGATGAAACTATCTATGAAAGCCAACCTGTTATACATCACAAGTAATTATGGGAGTGATAACATTCTTTAGCCTACCTTGAGAACACGGGAAACACACAGCTTACATGGGTAAAGTGCCCTTAACTGTAAAGCAGTTTGGTGGAGATGCTAAGTGACAGAGAGAAAGAGGAATTTGGAGGGATAGTGATAGGGAGGATTTAGACTAGTGAGTGTATAACTTGAGTTCTAAATGCAGATTTACATGTTAAGTGCTAATAATTATGACATCGTCATCAATAATAACAATAGTAGTAATACTTCCTCAATTTTAGAGTTAGAAAAATCATTTCATATTAGTTTACTTAATAAGGTAGGACTTACACAAATTAATGACTGCAGATGATATTGTTGATCTGGCTTCTTCCTTGCTAATGGAACCAAATTTTGTCTAGTTACTGGGTGGTTATACCCTAATCTCGGGGATAGTTGGCCTCTACTGGAAGCCCTACAAAATGAACCATGATTGGTCTAGTTCTGGTGGCCACGGTAATTCTATTCTGAGATTGGGTTAGGTGTAAGTTAAGTCTCAGTTTTGACCAATGAAATATAATGAGAAGTCTGCTAGTCAGCTTTCAGAAAGATAGAAAGACCAATCAAATCATAGAGGACACAGAGCTTTGAATGAACCACCAAAGGAACACTGGAATGAGCTGACTTCCTGTAACGTAGGAAAAGTAACTTCCAATTGGTTACTAGTATCTAAGAATTCTAACATAGTGATATGGGCAGGTATAATTATCGATATTTTTGTTAAAGTAACCCAGATTAGACTCCAAATGGAGTCACTCATGTTAAGTCCCATGTCAGCATACCAAAACTTAATTAAGTTTCTAGGGTCAGGTATCCCAGAAAAGGAAGGCATAGGTCAACCAGTCAGTGCTTGCCTTCTCTGTACAAGTTACCTGAGCTGGCTGTAAGACTTTCCTGTGCTCCATAAAAGGAAAGTAACTTTCTTTAACCAATCAGGATAACTTCCTTAATCCTGTGTACTTTGGTCTGTAACAATCTCTCACCTCATATAGCATTTTAGAGCTACTTTCTGTCTGTAGATTTGATGTTGTCTCCTTCTTGGATTGCTGAATACAGCCAATGGGATCTTTAAAATGTGCCCAGTTGAATTTTATTCCTTACTAGTTTAAAAGTGAGGAATTTGAGATCCAAAGAGGCCAAGCATCTTAATTCGAGCCAAGTCTTATGTCTTAAAATAGAATATTCCTGCCCTCATATATTTGTAAACTATCAGTGGTAGGGGGAATGCTTTATTATTCTTTTATTCCTCAACCACAGATGTGAATATAATGCTGAGCCTCTAATTGATTACTTAACTTACATCCATTAAATAAATGGGGTTCTTATCCTTATGCTAAAAAGAATACGTCCAAAAGCAAATAATTAATATATTTTCCTAAGGACAAGATATCTTTTACATAAAAAGCTTTTTCTGTCAGTAGAATTTTATTTTCACGTATTTAACATTTTTTTCACTGTTGAGAAGTTAAACATGCTTAATGCTTTCTGCATTTTTAAGCATTTTCCTATACAATGCCCTTTAAATGGGTATGCTGCAAGTCATAAGACTCCTTCATGAATTCACATTAATTAGAATAGAGAAGTTTGTTGATTGTATACTCTGCTTCACTGTGAATAAGATATTAAAATAGAAATTATCTGATTAAAATCAGATAATTTCAGCCTGAAGAATTATAATTTTTTTGCATGTGATATTTTATAGTAAAAGTCTCATGATTTCAATTTCCTGCAACTCAAAACATTTCTCAGATTTTAATATATTTCAAACTGCCTGTCAGATTGTAAAGAAGAGAAAAACTTTGGGCAGGAGAAAGTGAAGGATATGTTTCCTCCTTGCAGTTGGAGAAAGTAAAGTAGACAAAATGAATTGACAAGACTCGAGAATATGGCAAAGTTCTAAAATAACTGGGCCTTCCTTGTACATTAAATGATACCGACTTACTAAAGGTGACACAGAAATACGTTTTTGGAGTAAAGACCTGTTCCTGGTTGAGTCTCTTAAAATAAACATTAACTTTAATATGGAGTCATTAACATTTTCAAAGATGCAACAGTCTTCATAAATCCCAATGGACTATCATAGATTAATTTTAATGTAGTTTACTTAAATAAATCAGTAGAATTTACTGTTGCTACAGTTCCAAGTTTATTTTCTTGTGGACCACCTCTAGCATAAATTATTTTCATTTATATGGTTTTCTAAAAACTCATTCTTTCCTTTTTTCCCATCAGATCTGTCATATGGATCAGATTACCTAATGGTGAACATTTGGAATAAACCTCTCCCTGCACCCCTTCCTCACCCTGCACTCACTTCCACAGTATTCAGCCCTCTTCCTCCAAACAGGATTTTCATTCGCTGGGCTATTACATAATTCGATATACAAATTTTCCCGTGAAAACAGATGATTGCTGTGAAGTGTAAGAAGAAGAAAGAAAAAAAATGGAGCTAAAAAAAGGAGCTACCTTAACAGCTGTACAACTTAGCACTTTGTCTTTTCTTGTGGCTACACAAGGCCAAACATCCAGACGCGATGTGATCACGTCATTCATTTGGATGCCTCCAAACTTGAGGAGGTTGGGAGCTGATCAACAAAGCAGCCTGACTGAGCAACTTTTTCCCTTTGCATCTGGATATTTTGACAGTATCCAGGCATAACCTTTATCATAACATGACCAAAGATGAATGTGCGGTACTCGGTGCAGGGATTGGAGGGGTGCACAATATGTAAAATTGTTCTCATTTACTGTGATTTCTCAACATTGCTCATTCTAATCTCTTAGAAAACATGTACTCCTTAAAAAAATTAAAGAGCGCTTACCGACTTGGAAAAAAAAAAGTTTAACTTAATAAAAATGTTTATTTGTTCTGGGTCATTCTTGCAAAGAGTATGTCTCTTGAGAATGTTACTAACACCTGTCTTGCCATAAAAAAAATTAGGTGTCATATTTTGTTGAGAAAATCTAGTTCTGCTGTTGGAAAGCCAAAAGCATTCACGTGTTCTTATTTATTCCTACTTCCTAGTTTGGTTTGTTGGCATTTAGGCATGGGCTGAATAAAGTAGATCCTATTTACAAACATAATGGCTTTTAAACACATTCTTAGCCAAAGCTTTCAACAGCAAAAAAAAAAAAAATGCAATTAAAAAAAATAATCAGCTTTGTCAAAAGCCTGTTTTCTTTCCCCAGTGCAGCCTCCCAGCAGTGGTACCCTGGCATTATGCTGAGTTGCAGTGGAAAGAAGGACTATGTCCAGGGACGCAGAGAGAAAGAGAGAAACCAGGGCATCAGGATTAATGAAACATTTCTTCAGACAGTATTTTCTAGTTTCAAACTTCTAGTTTTATAATATCTGGTAGAATTATATTCGCCCCCCCAATTTGGGGGCAGGCTGCCTTGAAGGAACTACTACGATCTACTTGTGTTTAGCTCATGGAACACTCAGGAGAGCAGATTTTATTGTCTTGCTAGCCAGTGATGTACCTAGATGATGGTCAAAGAGGACTTACGCTTCCAGTAATCTTAACCCTTTTATGAGTGCAAATTGATCACTTAACATTTTTTAAAAAGTCCATTTGGTATCTGACCTGTTAACCTTCATATGACGCCATGACATCTTAAAATCAGAGAAACTATTAGAAAAATTATGCCTTAAATATGGGCCTTTGTATCTTTCACACATTCTCTTCTCCAGTGGTTATTACCTAATAATTTTTGACACTGGTGATTAAACATAAAGTTTTACATTTTATGATTTTCTTTCAAACATACAATTGCTAACATATATATCAAGGCAAAAATTAAACATTCTTAAAGAGTCCATAATTATATTTATACATTAAAGTGTCAACTGGGTGAAATGAATACCTTCAAACAATATTTTAATCTAATTGTTTTAAAACAAAACAATTAATCAGTATTTTATCATCACTCCTAAATAATCTCATTTAAAAAAATAGGAAGGGATGCCAATATCCTTTTTTATTAATTTAAGTGGTGATTTTGATTAGAAAAATCGAGTTAATTATTTGATGTTTTCATAACCACATCATATCTTTCTGATTAGAGAGTAATCGCCAATCCCTTACAAGCTGATTACTAAAACACTTATCATCCTATCATTTATTCCTGAATCTCAGTACTTCAGGCCCTTTCTAGAGGTTAAGTCAGTGCCGAAGACGCCATGCTTCAAAAGAAAAGCTTTGCTTCCGATGGTTCCATCTGCTGGCAGGTTGTGTGTGCTCAATTGTGAGACAGAAAGTAGAGCTCTTCTGAGGGAAGAGCCTTATTTTGGACAGAGTAAGAATCCTGTGAGCAAAGTTTATCTTCCAGGACCCCCAGCCTTCGCTTTCTGTGTTTTCTTTCCTTCATGAGGATAAACAACATCCAGAGTTTTGAGTATCTTCTCGAGTTCTTGCTATTTCAGAAGTTTGCCGTGCCAACCTGCACTCCAAGGAAAGACATTAATGAACTCGTTCATACCTAGCTGCACATGGCTCATACTAAAAGTTACCATTTGCCCTTTGGACAAACCAAAGAAGCCATTGGCAGTTAGAGAATGTGGCAGCACGAGCAAGTCTGAGTAGTCTCCTTAAACCAATAAGCAGACTCAGGACTCTAACATTCTTGGCAGAGAAAGACATTAATCAAAACAAAACAATGATGAACAAGACATTTCTCTGGGCTTCAGGGATCTTACAGTCTAGTGAGACTGATGAAACCTTAAAATAAACGAGCTTAGCTATTTCGTCCTTTCTTACAAGTCTTTTTGCGGCACGGGTAGCTCAGAAACCCGTCCTTTGAGTAATGTGGGTAATGTGTGCACCAGAGCCTGTGTCGGTTTGTATCAAGCCCTTAAAATACTCCCAAGTGTCAGCTGACTGCAAAATCATGCACTCTGTGAGTTCAGGGATGGTCTTTAATTTCTGAGTATCTAGTATATCATAGTAGGTTTTTAATAAGTACTTGTATTTTTATTTATTCATTTATTTATTTAGAGATTTTATTTATTTGACAGACAGAGATCACAAGTAGGCAGAGAGAGGAGGAAGCAGGCTCTCTACTGAGCAGACAGCCCGATGCAGGGCTTGATCCCAGGACCCTGAGTTTATGACCTGAGCCGAAGGCAGAGGCTTTAACCCACTGAGCCACCCAGGCACACCAGTACTTGTATTTTTAAGTGAATGGATATAAGAATACATTAACTAGCTAGCCAAATGCTTTCTTCTTGTGGATGCTGTGCATAGGAGGCAGTAATCCACGCTGTTTAGAATGGAAGGGAAAAAAGAGGTAAAGAAAAAAGACAAGGTTGCGATCTGCACAGGACAGTCAGGAAACAGAGAAACCTGACCAACTGATGAAGGTCAGGAGGTCCCAGTCCCCTCTGCGAATCTGAACTCATGTGACAAAATTTGAAGTACCAATCCCTAAAACCAGTTTCAAGAAACTTATTTACCCTAATACCAAAGGTTTGGAAACCTCTTTAGACAAAGTAAATTCCCAAACCTATGATGTAAGCATGGTTATGGACGGTCTATCACCCTTTTAGCCAGATGAATAAGAAAACGTTGAAGAACGATCTCTGAGCTCAGAAGTATGCACAAACAGAGCAAGCATTAAAAGTTTTTGCACCGAAACACAAATCCTACATGATAACACCGAATACGTGGAATCTTAAAAGAAGCTGAACTCACAAAAACAGAGATGGGAATGATTATTGCCAGGGGCCTGGGGTGAGGGAAATGGTGTGGGGGAATTCGGTATTAGGGGAAATTGTTTAGGAGTATAAAGTTCCAATTAGTAGGTACATAAGTCCTAGAGAGATCACAGTGATTACAGCCAACAAGATTATACCACAGACTTCAAAGTTGCTGAGACTAGGTCTTAATTGCTCTTCCCCCCAAAAGAAACCACAATATATAAAAGTGACAAATCAACACCACAGCACACCTGCAACTTTCACAACGTTATACGTCAATGACATCTCAATAAAAAAAAGTATTTTCCCTCATATTTTGGAAATGATCAAAGGAGATATACTATTAAAGGTCAAATTCTAGCTTTTCCGATCCGCCATCTGTGGTGGAACCGCCGCCAGGATGCAGATTTTCGTAAAAACCCTTACGGGGAAGACCATTACTCTCGAGGTTGAACCCTCGGATACAATAGAAAATGTGAAGGCAAAGATTCAGGACAAGGAAGGAATTCCTCCTGATCAGCAGAGACTGATCTTTGCTGGCAAGCAACTGGAAGATGGACGTACTTTGTCTGACTACAACATTCAAAAGGAGTCCACTCTTCATCTTGTGTTGAGACTTCGTGGTGGTGCTAAGAAAAGGAAGAAGAAGTCTTATACCACTCCCAAGAAGAATAAGCATAAGAGAAAGAAGGTTAAACTGGCAGTCCTGAAATAGTATAAGGTGGATGAGAATGGCAAAATCAGTCGCCTTCGTCGGGAGTGCCCTTCAGATGAGTGTGGTGCTGGAGATTTTATGGCTAGCCACTTGGACAGACATACTGTGGCAAATGTTGTCTGACCTATTGCTTCAACAAACCAGAAGACAAGTGATTATATATGAGCTAATAATAAAAGACATGAACTAACAACAACAAAAAAAGGCCAAATTCTAGGGTTTTCTGCTATTTAGAGAAATTAGGTCTCCAAATAAGAAAACTTGATGGCATCATTTAATTATATTCAGAAAATAAAAGTACTTAATATTTTGGAATCATTCTCAGTTTAGATGATAATTAATTTTCTGGTGTTTTTAAATCCATTATTACCAGGTAAAGGTAAAGAGAACAAATATACTCATGTTTTTTTTTTGTTTTTGTTTTTGTTTTTGCTCAGTAGTTTTCTCTGAAGAGGCACTATTGCCTAACTACACATATCTACTTTTTTTTCTACATGTTTCTTTACAAACCCTATGTATCCTACTGAAGTACTGAGGGTTATTTTGCCCTTGAAATTATTCTGTTTTAAAATAATCTCTGGTTGCTGTGTGTCAACTAACTACAAGGTAAAGAAAAATATCTCTGATTAATTTTTAGTACTTAGCTGAGAAAAAATATTTTTTTTTTGAGAAAAGAAGATTCTTTTTTTTAAATCTTTTTTTTAAAAAGATTTTATTTATTTATTTGGCAGAGAGAGATCACAAGTAGGCCAAAAGGCAGGCAGAGAGAGAGAAGAGGAAGCAGGCTCTCCACTGAGCAGAGAGCCCGAGGCGGGGCTCGATCTCAGGACCCTGAGACCATGACCTGAGCCAAAAGCAGAGGCTTAACCCACTGAGCCACCCAGGAGCCCCAAAGAGAAGATTCTTTACGAACACTTATTAAATCTATATACTTCATGTATTGTCATCCTCACTGTAGCCCTACAAGGTTGATATTTTTATTTTTGTTGTCTCTGTTCTAATGTAGGACACGGAGGCACAGACGAGGAATCTCTGAAGGTGAAGAGCACTTATCACTCCTCAGTGGTAGATCCACTTAACTTCAACAAGGGAAATGAACTCCTTTAGCCTTGTGAAAGCTGCTTTGACCTAGTTGCTTACAGTATAAATGTCCGTCAGTTTATTTGAAGTATAAGGCTTTATAAATGAGTACTGGAAATGTCTAAAAAGTACAAAGAATAAAATCTATGTTTATTCAGACAGAAGCTTAGTTTTGCTATCCTTCTAAATGCTTTTACATGCTTTTCTGGGAATAGACATTGAATTCCAAAAGAACCAGTATTATTACAACCACTGTTGTTCGTGCTACTGCTGCTACTGCTCCCAGAATGCAATTATCAATGTTGAGTTGTACTATAGTCTTGTCATGAGGCTTTATAAATGACCAGTGAGTTGAATTTTCTTTCTTTCTTTCTTTCTTTTTTTGAGTTGACTTTTCAAGTTGTATTTATAGAAGTCTTGAGGGCTCGTAGAAAAAATCAGTCCCAGGGTACTCAGGAGTTTGAGCTGGTCCCCTTCCTTTCTGCTTCTATATCTTTCTTCTTTCCTTCCACCCTCCCGGTAATGGAGACTGCCAGCTACCTACTCCACACCTATTTTAGTAGGCTCATTTCCATCCAGCTAAAGTACTATCTTTCCATGTCTCTCCTGCAACCAAAGTTGCCACATATTTAAAATTTGGTCAATGAGAAGGAAGTAGAAATTCTATGTGAGGTATTCTGCAAATTGCTATAAATAGGAAAGGCCTTGTTCATCTTGTCCTTCCTTCTACAGCTTGGAGCTCTGATATGATCACTGGTGATCAAGCATCCATGTTTTGCAATGAGTATGAAGGCTGGGTTTAGAGAGAGTGATTCTGGGGGAGCCATTGTTCTGGTTTAAGGCTGCTGAGGAAAATAAACATCTATCTTGTTTAATAATTATTCTAGATTTTGTTCGGTTTAAGGCTGCTGAGGAAAATAAACATCTATCTTGTTTAATAATTATTCTAGATTTTGTTAGGTTTTGTTATATGCAGCCTAAAGCTAACCTTACCCGATGGCATCTAGTTATCTCTATATCTTGGCTTAAAAGTCAGTATACATTAAATATGTACATGAAGATAGTAACCTACTTCGTTAAGATCTAGGTACAGATTTGGTAACAGTGCCAAGCTCCTTTATGTCCTAATTTGGATTTCTTCCTGACAGTTTTCTCCCCCCACACTTTTATAAGAAGGTGAAGCACGCTTGATACTTTTTGGAAATGAGATATGAGATAATGCACATGAAACTGCTTTGTAGATCATGTGGTGTTACATGGTTTCTGAATTATTATTGAAAAGTACCTTTCCCACACACTGAAGTTTGAGAACATCTGACTGCCTCTCCAAGTCTTTTCAACTTCTCGAAAGGAATGAGTTTGATACACAGCGTTAGAGCCAAATCATTCATTAGTACCTCATGAAAAGTTGTGGCAGAAGGCAGAGGAAATCTAGTCAAATTATACTTTAGCTCTAATGGAAGCGAGAAATCTTTTATTCCTATCACTTTATGATTTTGCTTATTTATGGCCTCTGTGCCCAAAGGCTATACAAGAGAGACGCTTAATTAATCTACAAAATGAGTGAGTGCAACGGAGCTGTAGCTAGTATTTTATACAGCTTTAAACAGTAATATAAACAAAATCTTGGCTATTTTGAAGCCTATAAATGGGAAAAAATATATACACAGAAACAAGTGCTGGAACAAATGAATTTGTGGACATCCATTGTTAAACTGCAAAGAGATAAACAATGGCCAGAAATAAGCCAAGCAGAACATAAAGAAATACCTCGTATCAAAAATGAGAATTATTGTGGCTGATTGTCAGGAACTTACACAGTGAGATGCTTCTGAATTTTTAGATTTAAACTTGGAAATATGTGACTAAAAGATGTAGTCTATAAAATCTACATCAGGGTCTAATTACCAAAGAGAATAAAATACATCTCAGTGCCCTGTTTTATGTTGGCAAAGTGTAAAAAGTTTTTGTAACTTGTACAGATAATCCTATTTTTAAATTTTCTTTACTAAGTTCTTTAGATTCTCACCAGAAATTCCAACTTTTTTAGCAAATAAGACAGGCAGAGGAGAAGGAGGGAAGATGAAGGTAAACGAGAGGCCCAGGCAGAGACAGTAAAGAAAGGGAAGGACACAGAATGAGGCTTCTCAGAAGACATAAAAAGAATAAAATTACAAAAAGTAAGGGAAGAATAAAGAGTAATGTACATGAGAGCCCACATGAGGACAGAACTGATTTCATCACCTCTAAGAGATTAGCAATGGAGTCACATATTTGCGGGTTTATTTCTCTTACCTTTAGAACCAAAACACAGATGGCAAGGGTATTTTTTACCTATTATTTTCATCACCCAGCAAGGGCTTAGAGGTTTAATGTTAAAGGAGAAAGAACAAAAGACTATACCAGATGCTAATTAAGTGCGGGTAGAAAGGAAGAGTGGAGCGCTAGAGAAAATGTCTGTAAGAACAAACATAAGCTTTTTCTCCATTACTTATCATTACTGGCCTCATATTCTTTATGGCACTAATGCTTTCAGTTCTTATTGATTTACTAGACTGGTAATTACACTAACATCGACCAGCATTTTTCTTTCCTGCATAAATGTTGAGTTTGTTAAAAGCCAGCGTGATCAAGTAACTGTAATGCCAAAATATAATGCAGGAGACATTTTTGAAGGCCTACTGTGGGCAAGGCTTGCTAATGGCATCAGGAATACAAAGAACCCACATAGCCTCAATTCTTAGTTTTAAGAAGCTATTAGACTACTTTGGAAATTAATCATATTTTCAACAAAATTTATGATACAACATAAAGAGAATCTCATTAAACATATGCACATTTTCTTCCATGGGGGTTTCAAAGATAAGAGAGAGCACTTATTCTTGAGCAGAAGTTTTTAAAAAATGAATTTATGAAATAGGTGGCACCCAAGTTATGTGACCTTCACCAAGTTACCTATAATTAGTAAACCTCAACCTCCCTCTCTGTGATATTGTGATCATTAACAGTACCTACTTCATGAGACTGCTATTGAATAATTAAGTAAAATATAGGGTACCCAGAACAGTGCCTGCACATAATAAGCACTATATAATGTTAGCTATTAACATTTTATAATTATTATATTTATTATTATTGTTAAGCTTGAACAGGTACTCTCAGAATTTTGGTGAGGCCCAAACAACTTTCATTTCTCTGAGGCACCTAGTAGATTAACAAAGAAATGACAAATGGGGTAGCTAAAAAAAATTGAGGTGTATTTTCAATGTCCATTAATATTAGTTAGCAAGAATTAATAAGAAACTAATGTCCTTAACACCAAGATATAGAATATCTCTCTCTCACTGTATGACTCTATTTGAAAGTAAATTTGAGGTCTTTTATAGGTATGAAATCTAAGGCAAATGGCCTGCCTCCCATCCCATCATTGACACTGAGACAGAGAAACAGACAGAAATAAGAAGGTCAAGATGGATAAGAGGGATCTCAGGTGAAAGAAGCAGAAGAAGCAGAGATATGCAAGTAAGAAGATACAGGAAGAGTTTGGGCAGTGACGGATTCTTCATTTTAGTGGGGGCATAGGATATCTCTAAGAAAGCAAGATAGATACTTGGGGGAACACAAGGTGGTAGATCTAATAATTCAGGGGGGAATAAGAGATTGGTTTCTTAAGTCTGTGTGTGTATATGTGTGTGCATGCATGTGCATTGGTGACGGTCATATAACTCATGTTGTATTTTATTTTTTATTTTTAAAGATGTATTTATTTGAGGGAGAGAAAGGGAGGGCACACACATGTGAGTCGGCATGCACAAGTGCAGAACAGGGGAAAGGGCAAAGAGAGTCTTAAGCAGACTCTGCGCTGTGTGTGGAGCCTGACGTGGGGCTCGATCTCACGACCCTGAAATCACGAGAGCCAAAACCAAGACTCAGCTGCTTAACAGACTACACCACCAAGGTGCCCCGACATTGTATTTTAAAGGGATTAGTTTGCAACTGTATACAGTGTGGACTTCATAGAAACAGGTTGGCAGGAAAACTCAGGGAGAGAATTCCAATGAGGACCTGGAAATGACACCGAAAAGAAAAAAGGAGGATGTTATAGAAGAATGGTATTGGACTTATAGGTCATGAATTCTTGCCTCAAAGTGGATCTAGCAGCTAGCCTTGCTTATGCTCTAACAGAATAAACAGAAGCCATTACGTAGGCAATGAAAACAAAACAGAAAACATTAGAACCCCTTCAGCCAATCTCTTTCCTAATTTACAAAACCGTCTTCACTCAGCTATCTTCCCGGTTTCACCATTCACCAAAGGACTGAGAAAAACTTTCTGTCAATATAAGGGTGATTCTTCATTGCTTCACTCCAGAACCATTAAACAAACAAACAAACAAACACAAACCCTTTCTAGGTAAATGCTTCCACTCTGGTCTGAATTCCTTTTGCTTCTACTTCCACGGAACATCTTTAATCCATTCTCTATCCGGCCTCTGTAACCCTTCCTCGATCCTGGTTTCTCCTTCTAGATTTTAAACCTGTTCATTTATAATTTCTATGTGTGGACTGTTTGTCTGTGTTCATCTGTCCACAGAGGATTCATTCTTTGGTCTTATTCTCTTATCAGCCTTCTCCCCTCATCTACGTGGGTTCAGTTACCAGCCATGTATTTACGATTCTCCAATATCTGAAATGAGGACCAGGTCGTATACATAATGGATTGTTGGGATGACTGGTGTATCCAAAACAGAACTCATTATCTTCTCAGCCCTCTTGCTCCTGCACACTATGTATTACAGGGTGGCCACCCAATTATTTCAATCCTTCACTCCATAGACCTGTGAGAAGTCCCAGGTGCCTCTTTTCTTTATCAACTCTCTGGAATCAGTTTCTAATTCTTGGGCTGTATCAGTTGAGATTCTTTGGACGCAAGCAATGTACAGAAACAGTAATTTATCACAAGCTCACCACTAGGAGTTGGAAGTTTGGAGAACTAGGGAGTAATAAGTTTTGGCAAGGAAGGGAAGAAATTGGAACTCTCGTACTTTGTTGATAGGAATGTAAAATGGTTCAGCTGCTTTGGAAACTAGTTTGGTACTTCTTTAAATTACTAAATATACATATGACCTAGCAATTCCACTCCTGGGTATATAGTAGAGAAATGAAAACATGTTCACACAAAGCCTTGAACATGAAAGTTCATGGCAACATTTTTCCTAAGAGCCCAAACATGGAAACATCCTAACTTTCCAGTGGCTGATCCACTGATTATCCAGTGGATAAATAAAATATAGTATACCCATAAAAGTGAATGTCGTTCAGCAACAACAACAACAAAAAATGATGCACAAGTCATGTTATATGGGTACGATGAATAAAATGCCAGTCAAAGAAGACTACATGTTGCACTATTCCATTTATATGAAATGTCCAGAAATGTCCAGAAGAGACAAATCTGTATAGATAGAATAGAGATTACTGGTTGTCAGGAGCTCAGGGAATAAGCAATGACTCTAAGTAAGTATAGTGTTCCTTTTGGGGTGATGAAATGTCTAAATATAGATTTTGGTGATGATTACATGACTCTGTGAATATAGAAAAATTATTAAACTGTATATTTTAAAAATTATTTATTTAGAAAAGAGAGAGAGAGAGCATGTGAGCAGGGGGAGCAGACAGGGAGGGAGAGGAAGGCGGGGAGAGTATCAGGGGGACTCTGTGCTGAGTATGGAGCCTGGCACAGGGCTCGGGGCACGATGCCATGACCCTGAGACCATGACTTGAGCTGAAACCAAGAGTAGGATGCTTAACCACCTGAGCCCCTCAGGGGCCCCTAAACTGTATACTTTAAATGGGTGTATTTTATGGTACTTGAAATAAACCTTGATGAAGCTGTTTTAAAAGACATAGAGAAATCAGTTATTTAAAAGCCTTCAAGAGATCCCCAATGTCTGCAGACATACTTCTCTGGCTTCAGCATGTGTCTTGGTGCCCAGGATGAAATATAAAATGCATCCACATGTCGTAGAAGGTCCTTATTGTTATTTTTCTGTCTACAGTTCTTTCTCAACCTTTGCAAGGATTAGCCACACATCCATTGTTCCATCCAGGCAGAACTACTTGTATATGGCTTTGCCATGTATCTTTACCTTCTGCATGTGCTGCCTCTGGCATTCCCCACCCCAACTCTTATATCAAATTCTTAATCATTCTTCCAGTGTATCATAATTGTTACATATCATAATATGTGTATCATAATTATAATTGTTCCTTGGCCAAAAAAAAAAGGATTGGGGGCAAAAATATATAGTTTGGAAAATAAAATAAAATATTTTGGAAGGAAACAGAATGGCTCAGAGAATGATAAAACAAAATGAACTTTCAAGCCACAGAAAGGAAAAATTTAAGATCTAGAGTGAGGAAACTAATGGATTGCTTCTTTGAGATGAGGTTCTTAGAATGACTTGGTTCTGTTTTTGAACTCCATGAGATTCAGTTCAAGATTCAAGACTCAAAGGAAGAAATTATCTGATTACCTGACTTGGGTTGCATGCCCATTCTCAAGCAGGGGCTGATAGGACTTCTGGATGACAGTCCCAACAAGACTGCACGCATGCAGTAGCATGGGATGATATGATCTCATACGTTCTATCACATTTCCAATCTTCTTGAAGTTAGATGAGACCATGTGGTTAATTTGAGCCAATGAGGCATGAGAGGAAGTGACATGTCTAAACAAACATGTCCAAGGTAAGAAGAGCAAGTGCAAGACCCTCTAGCTGTACCTGCCATGTGTTCCCCATGGTATAGCTAAGGAAGGTAGAACCCCGTTTCTGAGTGCGTTTTGGGCCAATCAAACCTTCCCTGTTGGTGGAGAACATGTAGCCTGGGCATGTTATAAAATTTTGATGTCATTTTTATTAGCCTAGCCAAATTAAAATATTTCTTAACCTAAAGAGGCAGTGTCATAAGAAAAAAGGGGGAATGGATGGTGAGCAAGCAAAACCAGCAGCTACCCACTAAATTCAAAGAAGCTTCCTGACCCCTGGGGACCATTAACACTTTCTATTCTGTGTTCTCACAGCAGTTTGGGATATACTTTAACTAGTACATGCTAAGCAGCTGTAAGTATTTGATTACATGCCTTTTTTCTCTCTCACCAGCTGCTGAGCTTTACACCTACGAGACAATGAGCAAATATTTGTTAAATGGAAGAATGAATAAATGAGTAAAAAAAGAAAAAGTGAAAGAAAAACAAATCTGGTAATTAGGTAGTCATCTCTATGATATAAAAGTACCATGATTTTCTCTTAATGGTTTTTTCCTTTGTATATATTCATGTTTTGTTTCAATCTTTGGTAAATAAAAGATGTTCCAATGCAAAGTGGGTAAAGTAGAGTCTGCTGGTCTACCTAGTCTATAAATGTGGTCTTAGTCTGCTCCACATCTTAAAAATTGTGATTTAATTACCTGATTTTTTTAAATATGGAAAATTTTACTCAAGCATCTGGGGTTCTAGCCTTTATTTATTTATTTATTTATTTATTTAAATTGGAACAGCTTACAATAATGAGGCGCTGCATCCTTTTGGAAACAATTAGTTGGATCTGAGGTGCTGTTGTTTCTCACACACAGAGAAAGTTCTTCTACTTTGCAAAGTGTCCACCCAGCCTGCTTTTCTGTTACCTGTATTCACTTATGACTTCCAGTTCCCTGACAGGCTCTGTGGGCATTTTTGTCTCAGACTGCTGTAAGTGCTTTAGGAAATGGAAGTGTGTTTGAAAGAGATTTCTTGGGACACCAGCACTGTTGAAGGCTCTGTTGCTGTGAGAGTTCCTCTTTTCAGTGAAGAATTGATCTCTGCTGTCACATATCATGAATAAAGTGCTAAAGTTTTTAAAACCATCTGGGTAAAGCATTGGTTATATATTATGCTGTAATGGTCACTGTCTACTAAGGGTGCAGGCGATTAACTTTTACTTGGTGATTTCTTCAATTTTAGGAAAACATTTTTGATTTGGTCTTGATGTAGTTTAAATGCATTGTATGAACTTCCTTTTTTTCTGCTAGAGTATAATTTGGTTCATAAATTGCAGATGGTGGAATCATGCTAAATGAATATCCTCATTGCTCAGAAAATTAATTCTTTTGACAGAATCATTCACTTAAAATGGAGTGAATATTTAACTTTATATATTAAGAGATTTGAATGAAGTATCAATGCCTTCATTTTCATGTACTGCCTCTCTCAATAATTTCATAGTTCATTTCCCTTTTATTGAAGTTAGGGATGTTTGAGCCGTATTTGTAAGTTCTCATTGCCAAACATTTTTCTTTCATTCATTCTCTATTTTTTCTTATTTTTGGTGTAATGTTTCTGGTTCTTCCACATTAGCTATTGAATGCAAATGGTCATAATCAATACATGTATCTTTGACAACTGGCTATAGGCTGTACAGGATAGTGGGTAAGGCCAGGGTCCTAGAATTGAAGAGTGACTGGGATTTAAATACAGGAGTCTCCATTTTCTGCTGTGTGATCTCATGCAATGTGCTAAACCTCTCTGAATGAATCTGTTTCCTCATTCATTCAAAAGAATGAATCAGGTAATAAAATATGTGGTATACACATATAATATTACAAATGATATTATATATATTATATATATGTTACATACATATAATATATATAATACATAGCCATTATTATTAAAATGATAAACATTGCAAATTCTATATACCACTGCCAATTTCAATTTGCTAAAGAAAATAACTTTGTATGTATTCAAGTCTTCACTGTCAAAGTCCTCCCGCCACCAATCCCCATTAAGTGGAATCCAGTTACTTTTCCTTTTAAGGTCTTCCACATTCTAAACTGGTTTTTTACCTACTCCAAGACCACTGGATTTTTGTTTTGTGTTTGCTTTGCCTCTCACTACCCTATATACCTTCCCTTCTTTATCCCTTTCCTTCTGCCATTCTTCTCGACTCTAATAATTTTCCTAAAAAAGTTTCCAAATTAGGAAATTTTCCTACTTATCAGAATTCCTCTTGTCCCTGAAGGTGTAGCTCAAATAACACCCTCTCTCTTAGATTCATTTTCTCAAATGTAGAAATCTTAATTTTGGAAATGTAAGTTTGGCACTTCTATGTCATTTATCTTTTTTATAGTTTCTGTTAATGGAAGCAATTGGGGAGGGATGTGTGGAGATAGAAATAGATGGCCTAAATTTGGATACAAGAAAACAGATAGAATTGAATCATATAGGATCAGATTAACCACAGTTTAACAGGTGTCTGGGAGTTATCTGTTCTCAAGCAGGTCTTGGCAGTGTGCAGTAGAGTCAAGCCTTATGGTGGGGCTACTTTGGGGTCAGAGTGAGTTGGATGAGGGGAAGGTGGAGGAAGCAACAAAGTAGGTAAATTTTCAGCAGAGAAACTGCAGGAAATAAGGAAAACCTAGGTTCTTCCTAACTTTGAACCATGATTTTTTGTGTAATTAGCCCCTAACTCACAGGGAATAGTAAACGTTTTCTGTAAAGGCCCAGAAAGTATTTTCAGCCATACCTTCCATGTTACAACTACTCAACTCTGTTGGTTTAGCACAAAAGCAGTGATAGACAATATGTAAATAGATAGGCGTGACCATGTTCCAGTCAAACTTTATCTATGTATCGGAATGCAGGCTAGATTGGTGTTATAGTTTGCTGATCCTTTGAACTAAAATCTTTCTAAACAAAATATAGACCTTTGAGAACTGGGTGTTTCTTTCTTCTGCACCTCCAACTGCCAGTATAGTTTTGATATATTTGAAATATTCACTAAAGATGTATTATTCATTAAGGGTGAAGATTATTTGCGGCATAACACATCTCATTTATAATATATATATGTTAATTCACTCTGATACCTGGAACGTTTTCCTCCCATGCCATATTTGTGTTGACACTTACTATTTTGGGGGTGACAGTTTTATTTCCTAAATATGTTCTATGTTCTCTGTACTACATTCTCTGGATATTTCATTAGTTAAAAATAATATAATTCTTTTTAATTTGAGTTTCATAAAATTGCTTCCTCTACTGATTTTAATCTCTGAAGATCTGAAAAATAAGTGAACATTATTTATTAACTTTAAAAAAGGGATGGGAGATCAACAACTTAGCTAACTAACTCCAACAGGCACATACTTGTTGCTCATAATTTTTTGATGACATGACATGAAGCTACTACTTCTAGGGGTTGGAAAGCAGTAGTTGACTGACTGTCCGTCATGGGTGAGTGAAGAAGGTATGGTAACATTCAGATCATATATCTAGTATCCTTGATCCAAATGGTACAAAAATGCTATCAAAATATAAAAAATATATAGATTTATATTTCATAAGTATGTTTGAAAGATACTCACAAATTATTAAGTAGGGCCATCTGGATAGCACATGATGGGAGTTTTTTTTTTTTTTTTTTTAATTTGATGGATTTTCCAAATATCCTCTGATGGAAACAGTTACTTTTGTGACTTCACTTCTGGTAATATGGTAGACCAGATACCTAGAAAGGCTCATATGTTATAGTATAAACTAAGTCCTACACAATGTATACCTAGCATATTTTTAATCCATTCCTAGACTATCAGGAAAGAGAGAGAGAGAAACTAAAACATTTGATTTCAGTAGGGCCAGAGAAGTCCTAGAACTAAATGTCAATCCTGGTGCTGGCCCCAGGAAGCTTAGCAGTGGGCTGCTACATGTTGTTGGGGTTAACATTCTGATTTCTGCATTAAGCTATAAACTTGAAAAGTGGTAAAGTGGTTCCATGCTATAAAAGTAAATTTCTCTTAGAATAACAAATCCCAAATGTATGCCATTGGTACCTCTATAAGTTAAATTCAACAATGTTTTAGCTTTCCAAAGAAAGGAAACCATCAAACACAAAGTGAAATATGCCAATATGAGTGAGAGTTGGCACAAACAATGAAGGTTCAGATTCCATGTGAAGTGCCAAAGTCATGGGATTTTCAGACAGAATATAAATTACTGGTAAAAGTTACAATATATTAGAAGTGGAATAAAAAGAGAGAAACAATAACAAATTACCAAGCATGACGACCTAAACTTTGAAAAATTAAATTCAGCGAATAGATGACATAATAGATTAGACACTGCTGAAGTGAGCACTAGGAAAGTAAAGGATAGATCCAAAAGACCTACTCAAATGTAGTAAAGTGAGACAGAGGTGCAAACCATGCGAAATTAAGGTATATGGAGAACAGAGTTACAAGGCATACTACATTCTCAGTGGGAGTCCCAAAGAAACAGACCACAGATGATGGTAAAGAAGAGAAATCTCTGAGACTTTTCTACAACATATGAAACACATGAAATCACAAATATGAAAAGCACAATATATAAAATGTAGAGGGAAAACAAAAAAAAAAAACACCAAGACAATCATGAAATACTGAACACCAAGGTGTAAAGAAAAGGTCTTAAGAGGAGCTCCAGAGAAAGGACAGATCAAATTAATGCAAATCAGACTGACAGCAAAGGTTTCAGCAACAGCAGTAGAAGCAGGAAGGTAAAGTATATTTACTTCTAGAATTGTAAACTCAGCAAAATTCTTTTAAGAAAAAAAGTGAAATAAGAACAGATTGATTCTCTAGGGGTATTTGTTTAAAACTGTATTTCTTCTTAAGTAAACCTAGTGGCTTCATATTAGCTTGGAGTTTTCTTTGTTGGATTTTTTGATTTATGGATTCAATCTCTAAAATATAAGGATTTCAATTTCTTCTTGTGTCAGAATAAAATAGTTATGTTTTTCTGAGAATTTAAAAATTTTATCCGAAGTTTCAAATTAATTAGCATGCAATTTTTTGTAATATGTTATTATCTTTGGGATCTATATAGTGATGCTCCTTTGTTCATTTCTGATATTGATTATTTGTGTCTTCTCTTTTTTTTTGTGGTTTAGATTTGTTGAGGCTGTATGAACTTTGTTTTTAAGGAAGGAACTTTGGGTCCTGTTGACCCTCTGCATTTTATTTTATTTTTTTCTACTTACGTTAATTTCTGCTATTAGCTTTATTCTTCTTTTTCTTACTTTCCTTTAAGTTGCTATTCCTTTTCTAGTTCCTTGATATGGATGCTCAGGATACATTTTCCGTCATTCCAATATTCTAACATAAACTGTTGAATTCAGTAGTTTTCAAAGTCAAAACCTGGACTAGACAATTACCATCAATCCAAAACTTGTTAGAAATGGAATTTCTTGGGTCTAATCTCAATTCTATTAAAATCAGAGTTCTGAGGGGAGGGGTCCTGCCATCGGGATTCCAGTAAGTTTTCATTTAATAATAGAGCATTGTTTATAAGAGTTAGTGTAAAAAGTAGACAATTGGGTTAAAAGTAGGATAAAAACTGTAAATGCAAGGAAAATAGTTCCAACAGAGAAGGACGTTGTTTCAGATATACATCCTGAATTAAATTTGGTTAAGAAAACCCTGGCAACATCAATACCAAAAACAAACCAAAACAAAACAAAACCATAGACAACACATAATTTCGACTGAAACTGAATAGCTGATCACTGTAATATTAAATGCTAAGACTCATAATTCATAATTTTAATCCATCCTTGTTTTCTTCTATCAAATAATCTTCCTCCTAAACGATGGAGATTTTCTTAGCCATTGCTGTGCATTTCAAATTACATAAAAGAAATCTCCTCATAATAATCAGGCCTTAATTTCCTTAAGGCTAATACTCAGAGAAGCAAGATTTTTTTGACAATTTTATCAAATTATTAAAAATATTATTTTGACTAAACACTAACAAAAGAAAAAAGCTACCAGTAATATCATCTCAAACAGATGATTTCAAATAGTTGAAATGCTATACTTTGCATGGTCCAGTAGCCCCTGAAATGACACATAAATCTGTAAATATAAAGAAAAAAAAACAAGCAGACAAATGAGATGTGGTGAACTTCATTTACAGTTGATATGGAGACTGCCCTATTTTCAAAAGGTATATCCACAGCCAACAAACAGCACATTATATATTGCTAGACTTAATTTTCAATTTTACTAAAGAAGATAATATGCCAGAGTAGCAACCTCATTAAATAAAGATAAAACATTTTGGTCATTTGAATTTTAGAGAACAGAGGATCAATGAGGGAAAAAAAAATTATCTATGGAATCCCAAAGTCCTAGTAAAACCTAGAGTGAAAATATTTGCAATTCACTTATCACCACAGTGTAAGTCAGGCAAAAAAACTGCTTAATTCTTATCAAGATAACTTATTAGTGTGCCTCAATTCACAACTTTTGACCTTTTTACCAAGACGCCACAGAGTTTATACTTTCATATTGGAAAAAACCTAACCAAGACTTTAAATAAAACAAGTAACATTTTAAACTAAAATAAAGCAAAAAGAAAAATCCCAAACCTGTAAATTGTTCCCAGTTTGACTACAATTGTTGGAATTTGTCAATCAGTTCAGAAAGATTTCTTTTCCTCTTTTCTTAATCACATCACTGAAGAGTGAGTCATATTTCCCTTTTCACTCCTTCCTTTTAAAAATCTACCCTTAAAATAGTTCTGAGACATTGAAAGGGGATAAATAATGGAAGAATAGCAGGAAAACAGAATTATCAGGATGACCCAGAAAATGGGAACAGGTTTTGAATTTATGCAGAAAAAGTTTAACTCCATAAATGACATATATCGCTGATTACTGAGTAGACTCTTAAATTCAAACTCCTATGCACAGGAACTATATTTTGAACTCAAATCATAAACCATTATAATAACTACATACTAATAGCTGGCTTTTTCTGTGTGTATGTAACAATGACAATACTTTTTATTAGAGATTCTAGGGATGCTAATTTCAATTATATAGCAAAATAGAAATATGCTATCAGTGTTGTTTGATAGCCAATGCATATTTTGAAATAAAGCAGAGGAATTTATCAAGTGTCTTCATGTGTGCTTAAGTTACTGAGTATGCCTAAAGTAGGCCTAAATAAAAACTATTATTATTCTCTGTAGTCCCATAAATTACTGATGACATGTAAGTTTATACTCTACATACCGGATTTCATTTTCCAAGTTTTTGCAGAGTGAAGAAACACCCTGAAACATAATGACTAATAGAACAAGTGACTTTTACTACTACATACGTCCATTTTCTATATATAGAAAAACTCCTATAGTCCCCACATATGAGAATCCAGTATGGAGACTAACTTAAAAGGCATCAACAATACTTTCAGGGATAAAATGTTTTGCTTGTTAAGAATACCAGCTGGAATAGTGAGTATAGACCCTGTTAAATGTTCAAGTATTAGCTTTCAGAAGGGATAGTAAATTCTATGTCAAGGTTGACAATGGCAGAGAATGAATAAGTCAAAAAGTAAACCATGCATTTAAAATAGAACAGAAACCAAGGAAAATAAGCTATCAAGACAAATAAACAAATGTAAACAGTGACTGTGGTAGATTGAAGTGTTTTATTGGTACTTTCTTGTTCTTCGTCTAGGTCATCAGGTAGATGAAACTAGTTGCAAAGCTGTTCATTCATTGTAGAGGTGTGTGTACACAGCAATCAATACATCCCACAGCACTGATAAACTCTCAGAGCCTTTAGGCCAAGGATTTTATGCTCCAAGAGAGACATTGTTGCCAGGTACATGTTCTTGATGATAGCACATGTTACTTAAAAGCCTACTACAGTCTGTAGAAATTATTTTTTCCAAGATGGACAGCAGTGTTGGTTATTGTAAATCTATTATGAAAAGAGATCTTGTGACTTGGGATTTTAAAATTTAAAAAACCTATAGTATGCTATTAAATCTGCCAGGCTTATTTGTTTTTAATCCAACATATTATTTGTAAAGAAATACAGATACATGAGATAGAGAACTTTAAAATTATTTTGACAGTAGAAAGATGACTAGATTTGGAAGCCAAATGATTTATTTTTAAGCAGGTTCTTTTAATTTTCTGTTCGATTCCTTGTCTGTACAACTAGAATAAAGTTATGAGTAAATACATGTTTACTTATAACCTTATAAATGCTTAGGAACTGGAAATTGATTCAAAATATAAGTTATTGTTTATCCATCGTTAAGTCTCTCTGGGTATTCTTATATTATTTTCAAAATATAATTGAAAATATGTACAAATTAATAATGATTAATATGTGACATTATTTTGAATCTTTCTAGCTAGCTCTTGAGACTTTTTTTTCTCATTTTTGTGAATTCATTTTTGATACCAATCAAAAAAATTTTTATATGATTAATTGAATATGTTTGAAGTAAAGACACTTTGAGAGAAAAAAAAAATGAACAAAGCCACATATTCTCAACTTCCACAAATAAATTCTGGAAAAGCAACTTAATCTATAGTCAAATTTTTTTGAGGGCTGAGCAGTTTCAAAATGCTAAACATAGAGTGATGAATATGATACCGTTCCTGCCCTTGTGGATCTCACAGTCTATTAAAGGAGACAAACACATAATCATCATAACTAAAAAATTATAATAGCATCACAGTCTAAGGGAGAAAGATCTACTCCTAATTTAGTCTAACAAGTGGTAGCAAAAGAATGTTTGGCTCATTTATTTGCCTACTCTTCAAAGGCATTACCTTGCTATGTGCTCCTTCCAGTCAAGATTCACTTCTACAATGGACTTGTGCAGTAAAAGATAGAAAAATTAGGATGACAGTGGACTTGTAGAAGGGGTTTTGTTTTTGGCATAAACTAACATGCGAGCCCCGTTCATTCCTCAGTGGATATATTTTATGTCAACTAACGACAGGCAAGTTATCTATATTTCCCTGAATATTCAGAATTAATAAGGAGTGAAAATAATTGAATCACTCTTTACCATAAGACATATAGCAAGGCTATCTAATTTGGACTAATTAAAGTCATGTGTTTCCTCATCTCAAAAATGTTTTTTGTAACAAAACCCATTCTAAGTTGAAGAAAATAAATAACTTAGAAGAGCTGGTATTTTGTTCCAATTTTGTTTTATGAAAAATTGGTAAAATAGCATTGATTTTATGAGCATTTCTTTGTATGGCTCTTTGTGTATTAAACAAAAATGCTGATAGCCTATTTTGGTATGTATGTGCCCAAGAACAGGTACTGATAAAAAAAAAATCTTAGTTTATTACAAATATAAACAATAAAAACAGCATGTGCAAAGATTAAACAATACCTTATATAAGCAAAAATTACTCTGTATTTCTTATCATGTTATGACATAAAGAGAGAAAAAATGTTTTGATGTAAAAATCTGTCAGCTATCATGTAATTTAATATGTAGTGACATATACTGCTAAAAGGTATATATTAACATTAAAGACCCAAACTCCAATGATTAATATTACAGTGATGACAGAATGAGTGTGCCTAATTTTAATCCACTGTTTATCTATGTGGGGTAATTTATAGATCACTCGACATGTTTTAATAGTAGACATAAAAAGATATCCTCTAATACCCACTTGCTTTCAAGATCTGACATTTGCAATTACAAATACAAAGAAATACCAGGGGTTGCCTTCCTTGGCTATGTATACAAATAGCTAGTCATCCCATACACAGTTTATCAAAAGTGATCTATTAATAACAAAACTGCTCCATAGACCCAGGGTCTCTTAATATTCTGGTTGAATATCAAGGGGTTGACTTAAAATGAGGGCAGAAACACAAAGAGTAGAGAACACATTGATTTGTCCGCCAAATATAGTTTTACCATCATAAATCTCAGGCTGACAACTGCACAAAGCTTTCTTCACCCAAACACTGCCAAGTCAGGGCGTTTATTCACTGATTGGTTGATAGTCGCCATGACAACTGATGCCACAATTAGACAAGTACAATCCCACTTTCAAACATGCACACAATTCATTAATTCAGCAGGACTTTGTTGATGATATATTATGAGGTTAGTATTTAATACTACTCAGAAACTGATATATTTGCCTCTTATCTAGGGTAAAATAAATTTTAGGAAGTGATGAAAACAACCATTTAATTAGCTAAAGTAACTTTGAAAAGGGATTCGGTGATTTTAAGTGTTTTTAATAATTTTACAGGTGTCTCATTCTTTAAATGACTATTGAGTTAACTTTCAAGTTATTTTTCTATGGGTCCTTTTTAAAAAATTGCGAAGAATGTGAGTCCAATTTCCTACATACTAAATAAGATAACAACAAATATTTCTTTGGCACTTGAGAGGAAATAATTTTACTCAATGTTGAGTGATCATTGAATTTAACAGATATTCATCTGTAGAAAACCCAAAGAAAACTGCAAAAGGAGTCATTTCCTTATTCTTTGTCTACGTTACAGAAACAAAGAAACTGTGTTTACCAGAGACATTTCCTAAAACAGACTGACCACATAGATTGAGAATCTAAGTATAGATAAAAGTAGTCCAATGAGGAGTATAAGTAAATGTTGTTTTTTACCAATGTTTATGTAATTTTAGCTCATCCAGTCTTATCAGTCAAACTACTAGAGGCGAAATGTTGACATTTCTAAACTCAGTTTCCTATATTATGATCCAAAGAGTGTGTGAATATGCAGTTAATGAGTTAAAACCTTATGCATCTGTATGTGTACCTGTCTGTTTCTGTTTGTAGGAATATACAGTGGGAGGTATAAAAGGTTAGACTCCATATTGTTAGTAATGCTTACTTCAGAGATGTGGATTAGGAGAAGGTGGTAAATAACTCTTCTTTATATATTTTTCCCTAATTGCTCTAATTACAGTGAAGCTTGTTAACTCTAAGTATAAAATCCAATAAAGTACTGGAAACACCTAAGTATTAAGGCACTGAAGTATTATGCTGAATATGGTCTCATTTTACTATATATGCACCATAGGTAAGAGTGCACATCTCTGTGTATGTGGTGTGTGTATATGTATGCAAAATAGGAAAAAAAAAGACTAGAAGAACATACCCTTAATTTTTACCACTGATTATGCCTAGATAGTAGGATTGGTTTTTATTTTGTTTTTTTTTAACTTATTTGTATTATTTATAATGAGGATGATTTATTTCTTTCATGAAGAACAGTTATTGTGTTAGAATCAACAAAAATGAGAAAGTAAAACATTTGTTTCTCATCTTCTATGAGTAGCACTCACTGTTAGAAACTTAAGGACATGCAAAGAAGAGAGACTGTCCTCAAGATGATTACAATCTAATGGAGAAACAATGGAAGTATGAAAAATCAGAAGACAGTATGATGCATACAGATGAGATTGTATAGCAGTTCAGAATCATCACATACCTTTTTAAAGATATGTATTTGCCATATTAATGTTACTATTTTTGGTTAAGTGTGAAGACTAAATAATTTGATACATGTATAAAATGAACACATATTTTTTAAGTAACTACCAAAATTGAAATTGTTCAGGCAATGAAAGAAGAACAGTTATTTCAAAAGCTCTTAGAAATAGGACAATTAAAAAAAAATGGAATTTAAAATGTTCCTTGGAAAAGTAAGACTGTGTAAATGGGTCAAGTTTAAGCATCCAAACACAAAATATTTTATCTTATTCCTTGACTCTAGATGTAATCCAGAAGATCATTTTAAAAAATGGCTCAGCATTTAATTAGGTTGTATAAATTAATACTCATATTTGCTATCATTCTAACATGATTTTTCCTAGGATTATCACACATTGATTCCCCAGTAGCTGGAGGGCTCCTATCATTTCTGTTACTTTATAGTGTATATGGAAATATTTTTCATATTTGCTTTCCTAATTTGTCTTCTACCTAATAATCAGCCTTATATTTAATTAGATTTAGTGGGAAATAAGTCCCTATGAAAATAAACAGTTATGTGGCATTTTGAAATGCCACATTCAAGTTGTCTATTGGCTGTTGGTGATGTGCCTGAAGTCAATGACCCATGGAGTCTAAGACTCATATGTCTTTTGTCTAAGAAGGATATATTCCTTTGAGAAAATCCCTATCTTAACCTGAATTCTCCCCAGAAAGCAGAACCAAAATGAAGGAAGTGATCTCAGGGAAGAGGACTGAGGGAGGGCTAGGGGTGGAAAGAAAGAGGGAAAGGCAATTGTAGGGTGTACTTTTGAGTTAGCCAACAAGGAGGACAGCTGCTGCTTGATCCCTCTGAAGATCTACAGAAAATGATTCTTAGAATCTTTTCCTGAGGGACAGAGAAGAAAACCATTGACTCACTAGCTCCCAAATCCTGTTGGTCAAGAGTTGCCCAAAGGGATGTTAACCCTTGTACCCCTAGTTATGCAGCAGGAAATATTTGGAAAGTATCTCATGCCTAGGCATCACAGAAACCCTGAAGTAGGAGGAAAAGCAGCTGGGGCAAATTAGTCACTGGTTATAAATACAAGAAACTAGTTAGCCCAGCCATGGCTATAGAAAAACTTAGGTTAAGAAGATGTGAGGAAGAAGCCAAGGAGAGATATAGTCAATGATAATAGGTGTCTTGAATCTTTGCCAGCTGTGGCCAACAGGATGGATAATGATCCAGGTTCAGTCAACCTTAGAGCTCTATGCTACACAAACTGATGTATGAATATTAGGATAAAGAAGCTCTCATTCCCCTTGGATTGCTAAGGTTGGAAAACATGAAAGTGAGGTTTCCAACTGACCTCTTAAATGTCTCATGATGAATTCTTGTCTTTGTGATGCAGCCAAAGACAGAGGCAGACAAAATCATGATGTCTTGATTCCAGAACCTGTGCCTCTGATATTCTAAGAGGCCCAGTAACAATGCTGGTTAGGAGAGCCAGAAAATTCCAACTTGAATTTGTTTGTGTAAGCTAGTTTGAGTTGATTTTCAGACACCATTAACGGAGTAGTCACCAACTCATCTTCCAGTATAGAGAAGATGTCCCACAGTGGTGGGTGAACTTGCTTGTCTCTCTATTTCTTTCTCTGTCTCACTGGAGAGCTACCAATTTAATCCTCACCTTTCTTTTTCAATCCTCACCTTTCTTTTTTTGAACATATATATATATATATATATATATATATATATATATATATAATTTTTGTTATTAAAAAGGAGGTTCCATGCAAACCTATGTTACTTTTTCGATCTCCCTGAAGCAACAGTTCTCAGCTCTTCTAGCCATTTCTTTTTATCTTTTTATCTTTACCTATAAATCTCTAAAAAAAAAAAATAAGCACATAATTTTACTTCTTAAACTATCATTCCATTCTTTCTTTTAGTTATTTTTGGTAAATCCACCAGTATTCTGGTTTTTGATTTTTTGTTGTGACTTTTTTTTTTTTATTTTTAGAAATTTGGATCCCTCTTTTCCCCAGGGTTCTGAGATTTTCTGATGAAGTGTTTTGATGTGGTTCTATTTCATTCATTGTGTTGAACACTTATGAAGTTTTTCATTTTGGAATCTCACATCCTTTACTTCTGTGAAAGGCATTTGGGTGTTGAATTTCCTGGAAAGATCCTCTATCTTACTCTTTCCCTCCTGCTTTCTAGCACTGTGACTTTTTGCACCAACTTCAGATGGATTTTCTCAATTTCAGAGGGATTCTTTTTCAACTTTATAACCCAGTCCTTCAACTGAGATTTTTATCTCTTTTCTGTTAATTTTAATTTCTAACACCTTTATTTTTGTTCTCTAAATTTCTCTTCTTGTTTTATGGATTTAATATTATCTTTTATCTCTAAGGATACTAGGAAGATTCTTTTTTTTTTTTTTTAAGTTTTTACATTCCTGCTCCCAACAACTTGCTCTTTCCTATTTGTATGTTAAGGCTATGCCGTTCCTGTTGGAGGCTTTGTTAAGATACATGGCAGTCTTTGTCTTTCTGCTCATACTTTATAAGAGATTAAAAAACTGATTGAAAACTCTATGACCAGGAGAAGTCACCTAATAACACTGAAACTCGGGGTAGGATGACATAGATAGGTTGGTTCAATGGGAAAACCCAGTGTCAATGTTCTATGGTTTTGCCCTTGGGCTAGTAAGACTCACTGAAGCAGAGTCTTCCACCTCCAGCCTATAGGATATACAACTGTCTACCTACTCTCTGCTAGCCAACTGGAGTAAAAGGGTTTGGGGGGCAGTTTGTCTCAACATTCATAGCTCTATAGACCCTTACTTTATTTCTATATTTTTAATACAGAACCTCACCTTCACCTTTGCCAAGATCCCTTGTCTTATAGTCTCCTTTTTGGGGAATTCCAAATGACTACTTTAATGGCTTTGGACATTAATGTCTACTGCTGACCACTGAAATGGAATGGGTCTCTTTCCCCCTGCTATGGAATGGGTGCACAAAATTTTATCCAACCAGAACTTCTCCTCCTGGACTTTGAATTTCTGGATGAATGATGTGCAATGTGGGGATGCTTAGGGTCACATTTGTGGTGTTACCCAGATATAATTCGTACTAGAGTGTGAATCTTTTCTGTAGTTCTTGCTTTAGGGCCACTTAGAGGGTTGTAGATTGATGCCTGCTGTCCAAGAATTGTCCTCCAGACTTTCATTAATTTTTGTAAGCCCACTCAAGCCTGCCAATAAATTCTATTTTTGCCTAAGATGACTTGCATCAGTTTCTGTTGCTTGCAACCAAGAACCCTAATGGACATAACTGCTCCATCTCAAGATACATGGTACCTAAGGATGCCATAGAGAATGTCTAATTTCCAAATGGCTATCACACGGCTATCATGTGGCCTACGTGTGGTGACATTTCACCAAAATATACGTACCACTGATTTACAAATTATACTGTGCCTAAACAAATTTACTAAGCAGTCAAAATTGATGGGATTAATTAAAAATAACATCTCAGAATTCTTCAGAAAGTTGTGTTATTTTTCTTCAATGGGAAGATACATTGGTTTCAAATCCAAATTTTCTTGTAAGCTTACATGATCAAAATGGAATAGTTGCCCACTACAGACATTTTTATGACTTTCCTCTGCCTAAGAACAGCAACTTAGAGGAAGTGATTACTATTTTGCAACTAGCAAACACCTTTGTGTAATAGTAGAGAAATAAAGCTTTTACACTTAGCTCTATCTGCATGGTTTGTGTTATCTTGAAAGTTATTGCCTGAAAAATATTGCCAGTCTTCTGTACACCTTCCAGATATTTCTTTTTGTTGCCTTATGTTTAAGCCCTTAGGTTGCCTTATGTTAAATGAAATGCTTCAGGTCAATACTTTCTGAGGCAAAGTCAGAAAAAAAACAGCCCTCCAGCTAATCCATTTTTTTTTTCTTTTGCTAAACATTTATTCTTGTTCTAAACTGGAGTGTCTTTTACACCATGTAAAAAAGATACCAGCTTTTTTCTTGATGTTTGTATATTGTTTGGGAAAGCAAGTGAAGGGCATTAAACAATAATCCTTACTTCATTTTTTGCATTGTGCATTAACTGGACCCTACTTCACACAACTTGTTGTTTTTATTGAAACACTCTTATTCAATAGTAAAAATTTGAACAAACAAAAACCTCTTCAGCTTTCTAACTGGATTAACCTGAGCTAGTTACTGATTTTTTTTCTGAGCCTCACTTGCCTCAGTTTTCAGTAGAGAATACCTGAGGTTTCTTACCTCAAAAGGTTGTTGTAAGACTCGAATGAGGTAATTATGTATGTGACAGCACTTTTGAAAAGCATTTTAAAAAACAAGGCTGATGTTCAAAGAGACATAGACAACATTCCCTGTGTAAGGCTACCCTTGTCTGTAGCTGTTGAGCAATTCCCACAAAAGCAAATACTTACGTGGAAAAATATTCAACCTCACCAAGAATAAAAGTGTTTTCAAACAACAAAGAGATACCATTTTTACTTATTACAAAAAAACGTTTAGAAAATAAGGTTCCATACCAAAGAGACTAAGTTAAAAATGGGACTCATTCAGTGCAGATATTATGGTAATAATACTTTTGTTAAACAATTTGGCAATATGTCTATTGTGTCTTAAATATTTCATACTTTCTATCCACTTATTTCATTTACCCAGAATCACTTCCAATGCCTTACAGTGTGGTTATTTATAATAGTAAAAAATGAAAACAAATCAAATGACCAAAACCAGAAGAATGGTTCAGCGAATTTTATTATGTTAACACAGTGTATATCTACACAATGACACCCTTAAACTATGCTTTCAGAAATTTTCAACAAACTAGGGAAACTAGGTCTGATACATATTATTGGCTGTGTTAGACATTATGTGCATTGTGAATATGTATGTTATAAATTAACTGAAAAGAGCAGAATATGATATTTATATAAGACATAATTTCAAACATTTCAAATGTGCAAAAAAAAAAACAAAACAACAAATAAAACCTCACCTAGAACTAACATATGTAAAAATATTAACAGAGATTATCCCTGGATGTTGGCATTATGAGAGCTTTATTTTCTATTCCTTCATATTCTTTAGATTTTTCTGTATTAAACATTTTTTTTCTCTTTTTTTGTAATCAAAAATCTAGAAATTGTCATCAGGGACATGATATATAATCAGGGTAAAATGATATTGCTCATGTCTTAAATCTTTGACTTACTTAAGAAAAGCAATGATGGTTTAAGGACTTCTTGAAATGTAGATGCATCCAATCAGCTTCCACATAATTGGCTCTATTCCTGACTGTCCGTTACTCAACACACTCAGAGAGCATACAGAATTTTTAGGCTGGTATTGAGCTTTGTGACAGTCCAAGGAATCTCGCTTTCATGGAAGTCTTGAGAAATGCCATACTTCTTTAAAAGTAAGTCTGGAAATGTTCCTACTTTATACATCTTTGCATCTAATTTATATTGTAGAGGACACAATCTAACAGCAAGCTCCCCAGAAAGTTCTCTGCTTTCATGCCTCCCTATGGGAAGAGGTCCACCTAAGAGACATGGGTGTTTTTAAGAGATAACACCATTATAGTTCAATCCCTTTAGTGTAAGTTGTCCATTTCTGTGCTACCATATCATTCCTCAGGGGAACAACAGTCCTGGCTACAACAATTGATGTGACATTGCAGGCACAGGCAAAAGAGAGAGAGACAGAGAGGGAGAGGGAGAAGGGTGGCACAGAAAAAGCCTTTTATCTAGTTGTGACATATGTAAACTAGTACTTGGAGAAAAATGCTTCATGATATTCATTGGATATTCATTGTTTGAAAGTCACACCATTTCACTCAATTCAGTGCAGTGTATTTTTTTTTTAATTTTAGTCTTGAAGCAAGATTGAAATGTGTCTGTCTGTCTTCCAAAAATACAGAGATTATATTTAAATGATTTTATGGTCTATTGCATTGAATATACATTCAAAAACCACGGGTACATGGGTCATACCAGGAATATCTCTGAGAAATCTGTTTAAATAGTAAAATAATTATAAGAAGAAGTCTGCTAAAAAGAATTATAATTTCATGCTTAGTTTTATTAATCAACATCTGCTCTATACAAATCATAACACTGAAAAAATACAAAATCAGCAAATGGAACACTAGATCTCTTCCTATTCTCGAAGCTCACTCAAACACTCCCACAGTGTTCTTTGCCAGTCAAAGAAATGGTGGAGATAGAAGGGTAGCTTTATCTTCCAAACTTGGGGAGAACAACTAAAGTCATTAGGTCAGTCTCCAGGGACAAAACTGGGATAACTAATGGTACTAAGGACATGTTTCCACTTTGGATGGACAATGGCAGACCCTTAGAAATGAGGTCTAACAAAGACCAACATGAAAGTGTAAATGGGTCTATGAAAATCGAATGAGATATGCATAATAGGGAAAAAAAACTTTAAAAAGTAACTAGGCCAGTTAAATGGAACTGGTAAGTCATCTGTGGTAGCTTTAAGGAAGTGGCAGAATTGGGGAAAAATTTGCATTAGATATCTAAATGTTCGCAGGAATCAAAACCAGATGGTGAAGGTGGTAGACAGTGAAAAACTCAGTAATTTTCTAAATGAACTTGGAATGCCACAAAAAGGCCTTTCTGTGCTACCACAGTATGTTTTATTCCAACTGTTGAAAGTAGGAGTTGCAAACCCAAAGTCCAGTGGGGGCCAGGTGAGGGTGTAAGTAAGAGATGTGGGTTATATGTATGAGAACAGGGAAGACAGGTGTGGAGGACAGGGGGCACAAGAAAGAGGATGCTTCCTTCAACTGAGAGCCAGTCACTACTTGGCTGGACACTGCCACTATGTGAAAACATCGCCCGGATCTGATTTGTAAGAGAAGCTTACAAATCAGGAATCCTGGAAAGCAGGAATGTAAGCGAAGTTTCTTGATATTTAAAACAGTAGGTTGTGGGCCACAGTTTGTAACTTCTGACTTAAAGATAGAAAAGACATTTCTGAATGACATTTTAACCATTAAAAAAAAAAAAAAAAGGTAACTCGAATGGGAGAGTGTCCATAATCTATTGCCGAATGAAAAAAGTCCGTTGGAATTCAAAATATGTCAAGACATTCCATCTCGCAAATACCTGCTTTCGGAATTATGGGAGATGCAGACCAAATTATTTACAGAAGTTTGGCAGTGGGTAATAGCGACATAGATGTGTGTTGTTTTCTTTGTCCTCAATACGTATCACTTGTGATTATCAAATTTGATTGATTCTAAGATACATTTTTCCCTCCATTTCTCAAAACTGAGATTAGTCTTATAATTCACAGTCGCACATATAAGAGTGGTGCATCATACAATCAATAAATCTTAGATTCAATGAAATAGGATTTAAGAAGTTAAAAACAAAAATCTTAAGAGGAAAATTCATTAAATTCTGCTTCTTTTGCATCGATGCCTAAGGAAAATAATCTGGCAGTTACCTCTCTTTTTTCTTTCTTTCTTTCTTACCTTATTATTTTTTTTTTTTAGATTTTATTTATTTATTTGAGAGAGAGGGAGTGAGAGAGAAGTGGGAGGAGCGGAGGGAGGGGGACAAGCCGACTGCCCTAAGCAGAGAGCCCGATGAGGGACTCGATTCCAGGACCCTGAGATTATGACCTGAGCTGAAACCAAGAGTTAAAGGCTAAACTCACTGATCAACCTAGTGCCCCCCGTAGTTCCATTTCTTAGAACTTATCTAATTAAAAAAATTTCAGATAGAAACTGAAAATTCAATTACCTTCTTCATTGACTATTCAAATGCCAAATTTCTCTACACATTGGAGTTACTTTCCTTTTCCTTTTCATTTTAATGGCTAAGGTGTCCAGCCTCAAAACCCAAATCTTCAGGTGACCCTCACAGTCTCTGGTGCAGATTTTGGCTCATGTAAAAATTCTTGCTTCTAAAGAAAGTGATGACCAAACTGTTAAAGACAAATTGTTAGAACCTGTAATTGCCCCAGAAAGCAAAAAGATCTTTATTAAAGGCTTCAGATCAGAGGTATAATGCACTCCATATGGCTAGCCACATTATGGAACTGGGCAGTTCCACTCAGTGCCAGTTGAAGCACCCACAAGGTCTAGGGTCTGTCATACTGTTAGATTAAATTATGAATAATTCCTAGGAAATACTTAATGAATAATTTCTTTCCCCCGTCATATATGCCATTATGGCGTAGACCCTAAAGAAATTTCTAATAAAAGTATATTACATTCTCTTTTCTTCATTAGTAACTACAATATGTATGCCATTGATGTCAGGGGAGTTCAGTATAAATTTGCAATCAGATATATTGTGCAAGGTACCACAACAGCCAATATTAAAATACAACACACCCGGATCTAGTGATATGATGTATTTTTTTATGCTATAGACCATGAAATTATAGAATCTCCCATAGTTCTGACATATTATTTCTCCTCCTAAATCATTATAATCACCAGACCCATCTCATGCCTCAGTCTCTAAATGATAATGGAAGCAGAAGCACAGTATAATCAAGGAAGCTCTCAAGATTCATTTTCAGAAAAATATGATGCTCACCCTCACTAAGTAGAATTCTTCATTAATTAATAGTGTCGTTGATGGCATTATGTTACCCACCACCAAGTTTCTGAAAATCTTACTTTATGGCATCATAAAAATCAGAATCTGTGGAAAGTATTATATGAATAAATAGTCATATTATAGTCAAACAGGAAGAATGGTCTGAAGAGACTCTTAAAAATTCCTCAATCATCCCTGTTTTCAGGAAATGGTTCTTTCTCCTATGAACTGAGTGCATGGACTGAATTTTGTTTTCCAAACCAGCAAATGTTGCCATGGACAGGCTTAAGGGAGAGATACCTACCCTAGACTCCGCAAGAGGTAGATTATATGGACCTTCTCCCTGTGCTCTGCATCCCTAACATGACCACCTGAGTACAGTTCCTTACCAGCTCGCTTCCTGATCATGGCTTAGATATTAGTGAAACAAGCTCACATAATGCTTCCAGATTAACCATAAAGGAAGGATAAGACTCAAGTGTATAGAAGAGTGATACCTGGCCATAGCAGGCATACAATAAAAGTATCTGTTAAATAAGAGATTTTAGACCTTGTAAATATAATATATGTTCATTTGAGAGAAAGTATAAGTCCTCTTGACTGTTGTTCTACCCTATAATCTGTTCCTCCATTATAGACACGATTTCCAACCCTGTATAGAGTTGTGACCCTGTTCAATATATATCCATAGTGTGTGAATATATGTACACCACATTCTATAGTCTGTTTCCATCTTCTTAACAAATGTGATATCTGAGTGTAGAGATGTTTCATGAACTGCAATGTTTTTATTAACTGCAATAAGTCTATATTATTACCTGATTTTCTAATGATGGTCATAAAAATTGACCACAAGTTATTAAACAACTTATACATTACAAAATATTTGAGCCTTCGTTGGGAGACCTGTTTACTCTCATTTCCATCCCATCTTTTCAGTCCTCCTTTCTCTCCCTAGTATATACATTTTATACATCTTTGATGAAGTCTTCTGATTGCATAAAGACAGAGTAATTTGCCCTGAGAGTTTTGGTTCACAATTTGATGCATATTTATGTCATTATCTCTGTGGCCAAACCTCCTTAGCCTTGATACCCAGAACCTCATCATACTGGGAGAGGATTAGAGAATGAAATATGCAGGAAGAATTTAGCACAGTGCCTGGCACATAGAAATTTTCTACACTGAAGAGGTTGACATCGTTGATGTAACATCTATTACAAAATGGCTTCTTAGGAGACCTGCTAATACTGTCATATATCAATAGCCTAGAATAAAGTAACTTCTTCATCAAATAGGAATTAACCCTTCCTGTCAGCCAATAGTACCAAAGGATAATACACAACCAGCAGAATCCACATGATAATACTCCATGCTAGGAGACTACAATCACTATTACTATGAAATGAGTACATTTTAGATAATTTCCCCCCTCTTTATTTACTTTTGTCCTAATTTATAGTGCAGGAAACTAAGGGTCACTGCAGTATGTCTGTCTGACTTTGAAGCCACTGTTCTCAGTCAAAATTCTAACCTGTTTTCTATTCTTTCAGGTTAAAAAAGCTTCATATGAAAATAATTGCAAATCATACATTCCTAAAAAGTGAAATGGTTATTGTGTCTTTAAATAACTCCACTGAATGTTAACTCACACCCCACACAATTCACTCATTTGATTATTATTTTCTTAAACAAAATTTCCTGTTGAACACACTAGTAACACTTGTTCTTGAATATATATATATTATATATATATATAATATTATATATATATATATATATATATAGCCAATGGTACTATATATATATATATATATATATATATATATATATCCTTGCATCTACCACAGCACCAATTGTAGTCTAGCACCAGTCCATGACTACTTGAATATTTGTTGACTCAAAAGGCATTTCGGTTTTATAGTCAGTTCTTGACCAAGTGGTTCAAATCACTACTTTATTACACAATTCAAGTTATATGTGGTATGTAATATATTCAAAACTCGTCATAATCATAGAAGTTAAAAAATAAAATTTGTAATGTGTAGCTTGTGCTATATGCATGCCACTGAGTTTATTTATTAAATTATGTTTAAATACCTATATCAGAATGTGTCTGTAGAGATTTCCTACTCAGCATTCATGCAAAAGACCCAACAAACTGTTCAATAACTCAAAAAATAAAAGCTACTTTGTTGGGATAAATATTCTTGTCCATATGCTGGATGGCACTGATTGATGCCTTCCTGCTGGCATTGTTTAGACAGCTCAAAATTTAAGGCCATTGTGAGGCCCCTGCCATGTCATTCCTAGTTCTAAATTCCTGAACGGAAGCCATGACACTTGCATAGTGGTGCCGTCTGTCTTCAGAACCTTCTACTTCCTTTGTTGCCCACAATTTGTGCTCTATTTTCTCTTTTAACTATAGTCAAAAAAATAGAATATGGACAGAAATGGTTGCTACATCCTCTTTACTACAAGACTGAATGACAAATACAAAAAGGTAAACTCCTTTTAAAGCATGGCAAAGGAAAACTACATTATTCATTATTGGCTAGTTAGAAAAGTTCCTGGTGGTATTTTACACAACTGTTGGAGTACTCGGATTATCACACACCCAGTATGCATGATTCCCACTTGACATACTTGATAATAATTCCTATCTGGAAATTACACAAGAACTATAATGAGACACCATTACCTAAGAGCTACTTTCCTAAATGATTGCATTAGCGAGGTGTAAATCGATGAGTGGTGATTAATGAGGTTACCTTTCATTTGTGTTAATTCTGTGGTGCTCAATAAAATAAACTATGGTTGCTTAGACTAGTTAAAAAAAAAAACAGAGCTATAAAACTATTTTTTTTTGTTTTACTAACATTCCCTTATATGATTTGTCTAGTTTTCTGTGGCTGTTTTTGCATAGCATCCCAAAGAGGAAAAGAACAATTGTTTTTAAAAGGTAAGAATGCGCAATATTGAGATCGCACCATGGTTCTTCATTGCAATCAAAGAGGCAAAGGTATATTAAGAATGCCTGGCTTTGTTGAGTACTTGCTATGTGCCAGGCACTTTACAAAGAGCTTAACATGCATTGTATCACTGAATTCTCAAAAGAGCCATTTCACATTAAGACCATGTGAAAGGCATTCTATTGTGTTAGTCATTAGATGAAAGAATAGGAAAACCTTAAGACAATACCCCAAACTGTCAGAATGGGAAAAAATAAAAAACCAAAAAACAAAAAACAATGATGACTACTATTGGTCATAAAGTAGAACCAGTGGAACTCACACACCCTGTTAGAGAGTAAACTGGGATAATTACATTAGAAAGTTGTTTGCCTGATCCCCTAAAGTTGACTAAATACATACTCTACAACCCAGCAGTTCCATTCCTAAGTATAGACCCAATGGAAATGTGTACATATATTTACTAAAAGCATGTATAAGAATATCTATGGCAAAATATTCAAAGTAGCCCAAACTAGAAAGTAAACGAAGACTTATCAATAATAGAATACATAATAAATTGTGGTATATTCACAAAAGGGAACAATGCAACAACAAACAAACTATAGCTACATGCAACAATAAGTATGATCTTTCCAAACATAATATTGAAAGAAAGAAGACTCAAAAGAGTCCATATTGTATGATTTTATATATATAAAGTAAAAAATAGGTAACACTGATCAATGAGGCTAGAAGTCATGACAAAGGTGAACCTTGGTGAGCTGTTATTGACCAAAAATTGTAAAATAATATTGACCAAAATAGGGTAGGTAAGACTTAACATGATTTTGTTTCTTAATCTGAAAGCTGGGTACATGAATATGTTTGCTTTCTTAAAAGCTCATTGAGCTCTGTACTTATTATCTGTGTACTTTTCTGAATGTCTGATATCCCAATAAAACAGTTTACAAAGACACTTGGAGCGATCAAGGTCTATTGTTTTCCTCTATTTTATGGATGCAGATGTGGAGGATTGATGAAGTTAAGTGACATGGCTAAGGTCATGAAGGTAGAATATGAATCTAGGCAGTTTTCCTATAAATCCCTTGCTCTTAATTGTTGCTCTGGACTCCAGACAAAGAGATTTAGTTTTGTTCCTGTTTCCAATGCTTATCACTTGCCTATGATTACCCAGAATTAAAAGAATGGTAAGAATGAAGAAGATTCACTACGGACTTTTCATGCTGTTTCTTGAGTCTTCCTGTTTGGAGAGACCTGGGGGGGAAAAAAAACTTTACTCTGACCACAGTGACCTCACATCATGAGTATGACATGTGGGTAAATGACATGTCCAATTTCAGGTTATGAATGTTCCTCCAGGTTTGATCCCAAGGGGAGTAATTCAAAGGTGAAGACATATACATAGATATTGCCACTGCCCTGGAATATGGAATAAAGAAGATAAGAAGTGGAAGGGCTTCTAGTGAAATCTCCATAATGCGACATGAGTAGCTGTTGAGAAAGCTTCCAAAGAAGAATACAGATAGGAGGAGGCCAAAAAGACAGGTTCCTCACCAGTACCTACAGAGGAAGTTGCTATGGGTATTATAATGGAAACCAGGGTAATGAGTCTTCAGTTGAATAATAAGGTAGTCAATGATTATGCTGTGCTATGCTATTTTTATGGAATACTTACTCTGTAATGGTGTTCACTATAGTATGCATTGATGTGCAAACTAAATGCAAAATTTTGAGAACCTTCTTAATGATTCCTGTTTAAGACAGCACCCAAGAACCTGATTGTTTTTAATAATCTACCTTAGATAGCTCTGATGCAGCAATGATGCTCTGGAATACACTGGTTTAGTGAATGCCAAATGAAAGAAAATGACTACAAGGGGTGCTTCAGCTTATTTCAGGCCCTTGAGGTAAAGGGGCAAGAGCAAAATAGAATAGCAGAGAGAATTAATTCATTTCTCAAGCAACCCTTTTGCAGGTTAAATTTTAATCTACTTTTAAATTGCTTTACAAATATGACTGATTAAAATATAAGAAAATCAAGAACAAAAGAAAGAACAAAATAAATCCCTAGTAATCCAAGGTATGCAAACCAAATTCATTTCTTAAGTACACTCTTACACACACACACACACACACACACACACACAATTTCTTAAGCCCTCCAGGCTTTCTAAAAATTTTAGCATGATGGATATCCTGGAGTTAATTGAAGAAATAATTTAAAATGAGTGTTGATATATTCTGGGACTTGGAAAAAAATGATAGTAACACTAGTGGCTTACAATTTCAAAGCATGATATAAGATTATACTTATTATATTCTATACATATACCAATAGAAAATGTTTATTTTCCCTCAAGGTACTACTTATGATTATTGCATGATTATTTCTAAACACTAGAAAACTAATACCTAATTTAATATTTTATTCAATTTTCTCTTATATTATTCTTTTTAAAAAAACAAGGTGTAGGGTGTTTCAGAGAATTCTGTCTTTCCTGGCTAAAGTTATTAGAGAATATTGTATGTGTATGTATGTATGTATGTGTACATACACCCACACCCACACACACATATATGAAATTTTAACTTTAGTATTTAGCATATTTGTTAATGACATCTTATATTACAAAAACAGAGACTCCCATATAGTTTTTCAAACCATTTAGAGGAAAACCTAGAAATAGCTGTTCAGATATAAGAACAAGAACAGTATGATAAATATTACATTTAAAAAATTTGTCTCATGTTCTTTAGATTTTAAAGTTCTTAAAAATTTCCATTGTGAGTTTCTCCTCCTGAATAGTATGTGGTAGCAAATGAATATTAGACAAAGCTGGGTAAATTGCAAAGGTTATATTTTTATAGGCATCAGAAAGCAAGAAAAATCAGATAGACTACAATGTAAGAGAGAGGGGAAGCAGTAGGAAGTGAGTTGATAAATCGAGCAGTATTTTCCCTGGTAGCATTTGTTATGCTGGGCACAAGAATGAGATTCTTGTGCAAAAAGAAGGCCACTAGAGAAAGAAGAGTTTTTAGTAGAACAATGAAGCCAGAAAAAAAGTTGGAGATTTGAAGGCTTTCGAACAAATAGCCCATTTCTACATGAACTGATTACTCTCATCCTATGTGAAAAACTAAAAGAATGAACCAAATGATTGTGAAAGGGCACATGAAAAATCCCATAATCTTGAAGACTGAAGAAACAAAGCTCTTTTGGAGGAAAAGGCCTGAAAAGAACCCTCAAAGGCAGGATGGATTAGCACTAAAGATTTACAACTGATATTGCATAGGCACATTCACTGATTCTAGATGCAGCTGAAGCCAATATTCTAGAAAGGTACTCTTGAGAGATAAGAAAGTATATGATTTTTCTATATTTCTCTGTCATTGACAAGGTTGGAAGCTTAAGGGCCTTCGACACATGGACTTAATACATTTATTACAGTGTGAAGCTGCATAAGGTAAAAGGCCAAAGGGCTCATCTGAAGATTTTTGAAGGGCAGAAATGAATCTTCTGCAGAGATAGATTAGGTTTGCAAAAGCTACAGCCCAGCCCCAACCCAGCTGTTCCCTGATTTCATTTAACCAATCAGCTCCTCACAGTGTTTGCCTAAGAAGAAAAAAGAAGAGGCTTCTTTTGTGGAAGTTAACATTTGAAGTTTTTATACACAATGTCTTATATTCAGTAAAAAATGATTATATACAAGCAGCAGAATGGCCATAATCAACAACCAAGAGCAAAAACAGACCATAGAAATAAACCCACAGATAATCCAGATGCTGAAATAAGCCAATCAGATCATTAAAATAACTAGGATTAATGTGCTTACAGAAAAAGAGAAAAAGATGGGTGAAATAAAAGGAGGATAATTTCAAAATACAAACTTACACCTATAAAAATAATTACAATGGACAGATTAGTGCTAAAAAAATAATATGTGAATTTAGGAAATCAGTGGAAGACAGTATTGGAAAACTGAAGACAGGTCAATAAAAGACATTTAAACTGGAACCCAGCAAGAAAAAAGGATGGAAAGAACAAAAAAGAGCACAAGAGATATGTAAGTTAGTCAACAGTACTATCATACATGAAAATGGTGTCCCGGAAGAAAACAAGAAAGACAATGGAAAAGTTCCCAAAGAAATAAAAGACATCAGTGTAAATATTCAGAAATCTCAGATAACCCTAAATAGATTTTTAAAAAAACTTCAACAAATTATGAGAATTAGAGAGGGCAGGACTGCACTCTACCCAGCTCTGTGTCTTGCAATATTATGGGAAGGAAGGCATCAAGTACAGAAAAGACACTTAATAAATCTTTGTTGAAGTAATTATTCCTTGCATAACCTTCTACTAGCACCATTATGTTTTGCAAATATTTTTGTAGAAATTTCACAACATGATCAAACCTATGAATCAATTATCTCCCTAGAATTAGGAAATATTTTTATGAAAAGGGACTTGGGGAATCCCCTAGTTAATAGTTTTAAGTTGAACTTTGTTGGTTCCCAGAGCTTTGATTTTGTTCCATTAAAGAGGGCCATGATGAGAAAGAGAGATACTGTGAAAGAGGGCTCTGGGGCACCCATTTTTGCTTTATACAAAATTGCCCTGCTTTTATCTGGTTCACAGGTTTGTACTCATCATGTTTCATTTGGGGAAAAAAAAAAAAGTTCTTCAGATTAAAAAAAATGGTTGTGGAACCATGAATCTATTGCATGCTCCCCCCCCCTTTATATAACAGATAATATAATTGAGGCCTGGAGACACAATGTGACCTTCTCAAGGTTACTTTGCTAATTAATGGCAGAACAAGAACCAGACTAAACGTCTCCTGAATTCTGTTCACGGCCTTTTCTAATACATCCCACTGCTTCTCCTCATCTAAGAATTTATGCAAAAAAGGGTACTTTTATAACATAATCATTAAGAACATGGTACTTTCTATCACATCATTTGAATATTTGTTCTGAACTCCTATAAACTCATTATTTTGCTTATACTGCAAAACAGACATAATTTAATTTCATTGTTCCTTCCAGTCTTTTTCTCTATTTCCATAATCCCTGACCCTTTTTAAGCTCCTTTTCTCACACTTGCTTGAAGGATGTAGCCATAAGGTTGTATCATATAGATATGATTAGGACCATCTTAGTAACACTTCTTGATCTCAATTTTAGGTTCAAATCTGGCTCAAGACCCCTTAATTTGAAACTTTTCCTGAATGGCATGGCAGGGTAGTCATTTGTTAATTAAAATTTTCCTACCACTAAACGTATTTTTTGTACTTGCCCTTGTATTGTCTTAAATTAATACCTTTTTTTTTAAAAAAAGTTAATTATATAGACACAATAAATGCTTGCACAAAATTCAAAATATACAAAAGAATATACAGTGATAAATAAGTTGTTATCCAATCTCTAACAAATTCATCTCTTCTGGGATAACAAATCTATTATGTATTTTCCTTTTTTATACAAATGGGAGTTTACTGTAACACTATTCTGTACTTAGCTATTTTCCTTTAACAATATATTTTTTAAAGATTTATTTATTTATTTGAGATAGAGAGGGCATAAGCAGGAGGGGCAGAGGGAGAGGGAGAGAGAGAATCTAAGACAAACTCCACACTGAGTCTGGAGCCAACACAAGGCTTGATCTCATGACCCTGAGATCGTGGCTTGAGCTGAAACCAAGAGTTCGATGCTCAATCAACTGTGCCACCAGGAACCCCTTAACAATATTCTTAGATGTGACAATTTATTTGTACTCACAGAGATGCTTCTTTCTCTAATTGGCTACATAGTATTCCATTGTATACACTGAAATACATTTATTGTATTCTCTACTGATGGATATTTGAGTTGGTTTCACTGTTTTTATATAGCAAGGAGTGTTGCAATGAGAACTGTGCACTTTGCTCATAACTGAAAATGTTCTAGAAATAAAATTATTAGAATTATTGCATTTCTGGGATAGGTATTGCTAAATGGCACTCCAAAGGAATTATAACAAATTGTACTTTGATCCTTATAATGTTGACAACAATTTGCACTCATACCCTTGCTAACAAGTTGGTTATAAAACTGTTTTTTACCCAGACAAAGCCAATATGCTAGGTGAAATGGCGTTTCATTACTTTGCATTTATCTTATGAAGACTATAGATGAACATTTTTTCCAAACTTGTTAGTGATAGTTGTATTTCTTTTTCTTTTGTCCATTTTCCTATTATGTTGTAATCTTTTGTATAGATTTGTAGGAATATAGTATCTATTAAAAATTAATTCTTTTGAGTTATGTGTGGGAAAAATACTTCTGAATTTCTTTTCTTTTGATATTTTTGTGACATTCTTTTGCTATGTGATTTCTTTGTGTTTATGCAATATTTATCATTTTTAAATGGTTTCTGAGTTTCTCATCATATACAGAAAGGCCTTTCCCATCCCTTTCCCCTTAGTGTATAATAATAAAGTCATATAAATATTTTAAAAGGTCTATATTTTTATTTAGTATGTTAATAATTTCATTTTGCAAGTTTCAGTCTGATCAATTCAGAATTTATTTTGCTATAAGCTATGAGGTAGGGATACAGATTTATTTTTTCCTGATATCAAACCCAATTTTCAGAGAATTTTTTCTTCTTATTTTATCAACCTTCTATTAACCTCAATAATTTAGCCTTTTCTCTTAAGTTTGTAACTGAAGTTCAGAAACCTAGTTTTTAATAATTGGTGCAGTAGTGAGTATTAAGTTTGCTCTCAGTACATGTTTATAAAACTGAAATGATACAGACAGCAGAGTACTTTAATGATCACTTCTATAAAATATGTGGGTATTAGATCAATCTCATTTTATATTTTTTCCTTTTTTCAAGTTCAAATGAATAATTTAATTGATTCCATTTCCTTTTTCTTTCCAGCTAATATCTTCAGAATACCTATTTCAAAAATAAAATGTATTCTCAAATGTGATCATTTTTATTTAAATCTGTTATTTTCTTCTCAGTGTTATATATTTTAAACACCGAACATAAGTCGTTGTTAATAACTTGTAAAAATTAGTCAAAAAATGGCAAGACAAAACCAATCATATAACTTTCCTTAGAGAAATACAGAAAACACTTTTCATTTCTGTGTTCATGTTACGTCCTCAGTATTCTCTCTGGTATGTACACTACAAAGTGGGGTTTGGAAACCACATTAAAAACAAACTTTATGCATTAGATGACAATTAAAGAAATCGAAATAAGACTATGCTATAATTAAAAAAAATGGCTGCAGGAGTTAGAAAGAACCACTCGTGACCATACGTTACAAAAGTCCCTGGACAACAGACCCAATGCCCATCAATATTTTATGTATGTTTTATTTGCCTATTTATTCTGCAGTTCAATAAAAATTACATGTTGCTATGGAAACATGAAAAATCACAGATACCTGCTCTACTCAGAATTATGGCATTTCACTTTCTTAATGAAACACACATATCATAGGGGCTTAAGCCTTGTATTTGGTCATAAGTTTTGAAAAGTAAAATCTGTTAATGAATGATCAGTTAGTTATTTTTGGTATTTGTAGCAATTTAGCCAAAGTGCTGGAAATACTACATTTAAAAAAATACATAAAAAAACATACATCTAAAGCAACGTAAGCCAAAGTGCCGTCTTCCCTTCCAGTATGAGGATTTGTTTTTCATATTCTTAAAAATAGTATCTAGGTTAATGCCCACCTGTGGGTAACATGATTCTTTTTAGAAAGAGAAAGAGGATAATTTTTTTTTTTTTTTCTTAGCAGGGACTGGAAAGGTGACTTCAAGAAACATGGAGCCCCCACCTTCTTGAGCAGACATGTTGCCACTATCCCGTGTTTTCAGAATCCATTCCAAGTGGACTAAAAATTCCACACCAAGATTTCCCGGTGCCCGCCACTGGTGCAAACAGTATCTAGTGATGTCTGCACAAGTGTCAGAGAGGTGGAGAAATCCTTCAAATCTGTTAAATGTGGAATAAAGAGGAGAATAACTTGAATTAAATTCCTGTCCCCACTTGAAATAGACTCTGACTGTGCCTCTGTACCTGGCCCTGATTTTTGCATGAAAATATTCCTTTTGTCCCTATCTGGTGCTAGCCTTCAAAAAGGAACAGGGTTTAAAAAGCAGGAAATAATGTGAGATTTTAAGCAAACAGTTCAATATTCTTTTAGAATGCTCTCTGTATTCAAAAGCACTTTGATTTATATCTTTAGGAGTCTTTGAAACTGTACCTCTTTTAAAAGACCATCCCTGATTTGGGGTCTTTGTTCCTTTATGAGCTTTGTCCCCGATTTCTAATATAGAGACCCGAGAGGCATGTTGTTAAAGGAAGGAAAAATAATTTTTAAAAAGCCTGGCAAACTGTGTTAAATATGCTTTTGAAAATTAAGTTTAATATAAAGTTCAGTATAACCATCACCATTGAAAGTATTGTCTGTGCCAAATAACTCTTCAATAAAAATATCCTTTGTTTTCCTGTAATGTAATTAAAAGTGAACCCAAAAGGGCAGCAATAAATCAAGGTGCACAAAAGCAGAAAAATATTATAATTAATATTTAACATAAGTTTTGATTGCTTTTAGAGTAAGTATTAAAAATATCAATTAGAATATATATTCAAAGTTTTCTTCCTTTCCCATTACACAGTGGAAGGGGCTATTTTTAATTCTGGATACTACAAACCAAATAATACATAGTCCCTAATTAAATAAAAGACTGCAATTGAATTGAGAATTTCTGCTGATGTCATACATAATGAAAGCACAGCTCCAGGTTTGAATGAATGGCAGCCGAACCCTGAGAATGAATTACAATGTTAGCATTCAATCAGGGACTAGGTATTGTTATTTGTAATAGATGTAAAATGATTATTATTATTTTTAAATACAGACAAAGGGAAGGAAATTTGAATTCAAAAATCTGAGACTAGGAGGCAAAAAGATTAGAAAGTATATGATTAAAGTGGATATACTGTATTGGAAAATGAAATGTACAAATTTACTAGGGAATAATTGCTTTATATATTATATATAGATAAATAGCTGGTAGAACCATATCCATATCTATGTGGGGATAGAAGTGTGTATAGAGCCTCTAAATAGAATAAGACTTTCAGTTTGCAGGCATTTATTTTAAAATATTAAAAAGGAACTTATGATATAATGAAAGGGTAAAATGGTATACATTTAGCTGATCTAAAATTCTGCACAAAATGCTGTGATTTACAACTGCTATCAGAACATATCAAAGACTGTCTTTGAGAACTTATTTTCAGAGGCACATTTTTAATTTCCACATATGGTGAATTAAGTATGTAAATCCAATATGGCTAATTATTTATTGTTGTTGAGTATTGACAATATGCTTGACTCAGCATAAGGCACGGAAAATAATGTGTTTTCTACCCTTAGGGGTTTCAGACAAAGAGAGACAGTGACTTCTACCTCCACCCCCCCACCCCCCCATCTCCACCCCGCTTCCTAACTCAGATTATCATTATAATACAAGTACTGAAGAGTGTCATTTCTAATCTTCCACCTAATCTCTCCTCAAAGTTTTGCTGGTCACTCCCCCTGTCTTATTGCCAGGTGGGGAAAAAATAGACTATATCCTATAAAAGATGCATTCAACTCTAAAACAAAAGTGTGGAATTGTACTGAGGCACCAAGACAGGCAGAAACTCTGAAAGTTTTGAGGGAAACAAGTAGGAGTAGAGAGTTTTGAAAGAATTTCAGAAAATTAATGGGTCAGGACACTGATGGCTACAAATGAAGAAAAATAATATGACAAAGAAATAATTATATAGAAAAACTCCATTAGTTCTGTAGAACCAGAGTCCCACAGTTGTAATGTTCATCAATTCAAAATACTACTAGTACAACCATTTGGCTCGCTACCGTTTAGTTATTTGTGAATAACACCTACCTACAACATAGTGACGAGAAAGTAAGCAGAGGTTCCTGGTTCTCAAGAACAAGGGGAATGATAGAATTAGAACTATCTTGCAATTAATTACTCATTGACTTAATTGCACATCACAAGCACAACTTTCTTAGAATACTAATATGAATGCTACCATCATCAATTAGATTCCTGAAGACAGTTAAGTACATTTTTGGCCATTGCTTTCCTATTCTTGCATTTCTTTTAGAGTTGTACTATATTTACATTGAAAGAGCATGTAATCTAAGTTCTACAAATACATATATTCAAAAAAGCCCTTTTTGATGTATCTCTGGTCATTTTGGTTATCAGAAACTTTCTTGGCTTCTTACAGATAGCCATGACTGGTGGATATGTTTGTTTTTGTGGGTTTGTCATCATTGTTTGCATTTCAGGGCTTGTGGTGGTATGCTGTCACTTTTTCTTATTGAAAATACTGTCTAGAGGGTTCTGGTGTGGCCATCTCGTTGTTCCGCTGTTTCTATGATTGTTGAGGAACATCTAAAAACTATATTGCTCTACAGCTGCTACCTTTCCAAAATTCTGTCCTAAATGTTTTCAGTGCATTATTTCACTTAATTTTTACAACAAGCTTAGAAATCAGTCTTAATGCCCTCATTTTACAAAAATAAAAACAGAAGACTCATCAGTGATAAATACTTGCCTAAGATCAAACAGCCAATTGCTGATGGTAAACTATTTGACCTCCGGTGGAACTTGTCAGTCCATACGTTTAGCTCCAATTCTGCACTGCAGTAATTTCACTGATGGCATAAATGTGTGTGTGTGTGTTTTTTTTTTAACTGGGGCCTTTTAATTTCTAAGTAAGATAAGCTTTCAAAGGAAAATTTCGATGCACTAGCCAAGTTTTAATAATCTTGCCCTATATAACACTATGTATATTATCACACACACATACACACACACACACACACACCCCTACCCACACACACGATTTCCTTTCAGAACTTTTGTATAATCACTAAAGAAATTTCCACTGGATTATTTTTTTAAAAATTCCTGCATGAATGCTTTATGTTTCTGGTAAATGGACTGCTTTCATCAAGTCTTTACGAAATACTAAGAATAGGTAGTATCATTTGTGGACAGAACACAAGACAAATGATCAGAATTCCTAGGTTTCATTCTTGATTCTGTCATCAGCATACTGTGTGGCCTTCTGAAAGCGCATTTAGTCATATGATTATAAACTCCTTCAACACTGACATTAATTCACTCCTGCAAAGTTAGCTTCTTGTATCTAATGTCCTTTGACATCATCTGGAGACAATAGTTGGAGCAAATACGATAAGAGGCACATAATGGATTATGTATTGATGACATAAAGGAGGCATGCATAATGAGTGGAAGATAAATTCCAAGCTAGTATGACAATAAAGGGATTGTTCCGTTCTCTTTAAAAATAGAAGAAAAGGCATTTTTAGTTTTCAAAATCCATTCGGACAAGAGTCTCATTAATAAACTAATTTCTCTGATTGTGTTGGTCAGTATCTGAGATGGATTTTTATACATGAGAAACTTCCATGGAAAATACCCTGTTTTCAACTTCAAATTCGTGGCTTAGCAATAACAGTGCCAAAGAAAACCCAAGGTTACTTGGGAGAAATCAGTTTCAGACATACATATATTTGGGCATTTTCTCACTAAGAGCTCAACGTTGGATTAAGTGTTGCGGACTAAAAGTAAAACCAAAGGGACAGTCAGAGAGCACTGGGAATTCTTGGGTGTTCTGGCTTCTTACATTTTCATGGAGTTTCTCTGTGTATATGCAGTGAGAATTAAAAGGTAAATCCATGTTGTGAAATGTTTTCCTTCTTCCTCTCACTGTCAGAAACAAATTTAGAATTATTATATAATTCTTTCATTACTAACATCTGTTTACACCAAGTTATAGAGCATGAGGAAAGACATGAATCTCTCTGGTTTGGACTCACTCTTAGCGACCTAAAATCTTTGCCACACTGGAGCATTTCCTATGTATACACAGGGAGGAGAGATGGAGGAAGGGGAGGAGAAAATGAATAGATACAATGTCATAGAGAAAACAGAATCCAGGAATCATTTGGACTGTGCCCTATAACTCAGTCTATATGGTTAAGTAGCCATCCCTGCTATTTCTCCTTCATTGGGAGCTGACATTCTAGAGAGAGCTTCACCTAACAGGATGGAAGTTCCAAGTGTTTTTATTTTAAGTATGTGTGAGGGGAAAAAAAAAAAAAAACAGTAATAGAATCACTTCACTTCATGAACAGGGCAAACCATGTTAATTCATTATAATTTGAGGCTAATTATGTGTGGATGACACTGAATAGCAGTAATTATTTTAGATCCAAATCACAGTGTCTTCAAGCTATAAGACAAGTAGGGAGAATATAACCTATACTAAGATTTCTAAATGGTTCATTGAGACAGTTCAGAGATCCTCTGAGACGACTTTTCAGTATCTAACAGTTTAGATGCTCTTGGGTAAAAGTGTGGTAGGGGATGGGAGGAGGTATAAGAGACTCTAATGACCCTATCCCCTCCCCCCCAACCAAAAAATGAGTCCCATCCTCTGCATTCTGGCATTTCTTTTTTTCATTGCAGTCCTTAATCTCACTTTGAAAATATTTGCATCTTAACCACCTAGTTGTTGAAATTTTCCATTTTCTGGCCAACTTCACAGGTAAGTAAATCCCAACTTTAGCTATGTAATCTTATTAAATGCAGAACCAACAGGAAAAGGTAACAAGTAGAATCCATGAGTCTAAGTCTTAAGCTTTGATGCAAATGGGGGCATGGGTAGAGTTTTGAACAATGAATCTGCTAAAAGGGCATTATGAAGTTTTAAGCAGCTACATGTTAAACAGGATGAAAAAGTGATGTTGAAGATGATGATGATGATGATGATGATGATGAAGAAGGAGGTGGAGGAGAAGAAAGATAATGTAAGAAAGGAAATGAAGAATTAAATCATCTTTCCTCCATCTGGTTGTTGTCTGTAAAGTCTAGTCTACTCTGCTAAAATTTTGATATAATATTTCTACAGACATAATAATCATAATAGTAATCATAATATAAACATCATTATTTTTATCTGCAAAGTGGCTATCTTTCCACTGGGGCATTGGCCCTTATCCACACTGCCTTTGTTTTGTGGGACTATCATTTATAGAACCCAATGAATGTAGAGGTGAGCACTTGACCCAGAATGGCTCATTCCTAAGGTATCTCATATTTTTGGATACAAAAGTTGACACATAACTACACAGGTAGAGCCCTTTAGCAGATTTAATACAGATAGCAGGAGAGATAAGATTCTCTTCCATTTGGATAACAAGCTATAAAGAGCTAGTTTGAAATTATAATGTTGCCAGCAGCAACCTTCTTTAGTGTGAGAGGATCTGGACCATCTGGCAAAAAAGAATAAAACAAATATGAAAAAAAAAAAATCTAGCTGCACTAATAGCTGGTGACAGAGCAAGCCCTGACACCATTTTTGAGCCTCTGAATCCACCTTTTCTGATGCCAATTCAACATTTAACTTCTTAGTTGCATGAGGAAATCATTTTCTTCTCCAGACATTTTAGTTGTGTGTGTGTGTTTTTTAAGGGGCTAGTTTGAGTTTGTCTTTTATTACATAAAACTAGAAAAGTTTTGACTAATGTGACTTGGAAGGTCATAACTAATTCTTTATCATTTGCATAGTTAAAAAGCCAGAAGACAGTAGGGAATAATCAATTAGGGTGCGTAAATTGACTTCATATCTACTTGAAATGACTGATTTGACTATTTACCAGTAACTGAAACATAAGTAGCAAGTTTGCTTTATGAAAGTTTATGAATTAAAAGTAATTCAACAAAGACAAAAATAAACCTAAATAAAATATTTTCATGTATATTAATTCAACTGGGGTTTAGATCACAGGTTGAGAAACTTTCTTCCTAACAGGTCAGAAAGGAAATATTTTGGCTCTGTGGGCCAAATAATCTTTGTTACTACTCAATTTTGCTGTTACAGCATGAAAACAGTCACAAACAATACATTAAAAAGTAGCATGGTTATATGCCAATAAAACTTTATTAACAAAAACAAATGAGGACCTGGATTTGGCACATAGGCTAGAGTTTCCCAACCTCTATTTAGGAGAGTAACTCTGTATTTTTCTTCACCACAAATTTGCTAAAATAACTACATTCTACCAGGTGACATTTCTAGCCTCATAAAGATTCAGAGATGTGTATGGAAAAGTTCCTATCCTTAAGGACTTTGTAATATGATAGGAAAATAAAACAAGTTTATCCCTAAATTATCATTCAAATCAAATATCAAGTGTCTTAAAAATAAAATAAAATTATATGGAAGCCCAGAGGTGGATATTAAGTCTACTGAGAGCACATTTTCCCCAATGGACTGTAAGGATGTTATTTACTCAGGATGACAATTAACCCCATGTTATTCTATGTTGCTATGTGACAGAGAGAAAAAAACATAATTATTGCACTCTTCTCCTCTTTCCTCACCTTAGAAGGAAGATTCTCTGCCCTGCTCAGAAAGAGACCTTTTGGAGTTGATCTAGATTTAATAGTGGAAAGGGGCAATTAAAGATGTGCAAAGAGAGCTGGTAGCAATAGCTCTACAAAAGAAAGGACATGGAGATACATAAGGAACAATTTCCCATTTCCTGTTCCAGATTTGGAATGAGATTATTGGGAACAAATCCTTATTCTAAAAAAATACCTCCATCACATCTAAATGTTTGGAGTCATATTTCTGTTGCTTTTGAGAGCCATAACATGCAACAGAGGGCATTAAAACGGGAGGGAGAAGACCCAGATTAAATGGATGTTAAATATATAAATGATATTGGATGTTTTGAGTTAGAAACATCCTTGGGAAACACACAGGGTATATCCTTTTTATTCAGTTTTCTGCAAAATCCTCCTAAGACAGGTCATGAGCAGGTGGTTGGGGACATAAGAAAAGGTTCTGTGGATTGGACTCTGAGACTCTTACCCTCAGCTCAACCAGAGCTAATGAGCTTGTTTGTAACCTGTTTTATATACTAGGGTTCCAGACAAGATACTTGAAAAAAAGAAACTTGAAAAAGAAATGCTTTAATCCTATTGAGTTGTGTCACACAGGTTGAGTCAGAGCCAGAACTAGATCTCATAGTTAGTTTCCTTTTTGACTACCCAGGATTGCTCTTTCATGTGCATTCTCATATTTGAAGCTGAGCTGCCTGAATCCATGAAGGGAATTATATCACATTCAAGTGATCAGCTCTGGAGTCACATATTAGTGTTTAATACCAGAATCCCTGCTATGGCCAAATGCTATTGTTTCCTATGTGTTTGCTTAGAGCAAAGGGCTATACACATATTTGTTAAATCCAATTGAAGGTATTTGTGCCTCCATACCTGATAAATTAGATGTACAATTTTCTCATCCTCTGAGACCTGTGTCCTTGGAACTGGGCTTCCCCTTTCCCTCTTACATAACTGTTTCTGTCATTTCATCAAGAAATGCTGGCGATCTAAAAGGAGAACCGTATTTTTCTTCTTCACTGTAGTACTGGACAAAGGGCTTCAAATGGATCTAGTCAGTCTCTGAGGACATCTAAGACTGTATCCTTTTACACTGTGGTTTGCTTGTAGAGTCCATCCAAGCATCCCACTTGTGTTTATATTCACTTGTGCATATACTATATACAATTTCTTCATTTATTTGAGTTCCTGACTACCTTGCACTGAAAATGTCTACTTGAAAAATTCTATCTGGATTTTCGGTAACATTCTCTGTTTTAGTGGAAGCCAAAGAGGTCTACTTAATTTACTCCTCTGGTCGATGAGTCACATGGACTTTTACTTCCGGTCACTGAGATATAAAGTAAGGTTCCTGCTGCAACAGAAATAATGAATATGATGGACCATTGAAGAATGAGTATTAGTAAAAAGACTGCAGCACAAGAAGTGATTAGTTTTGGTTGTCCACAAGTTCTAACTCATATGACACATACTCATAGATAAAACCTTTATGTTCAGTTCTTACTAAAATAGTTTATTTATTGTTCCATGAAGCAGCTGTCCTCTGGCTTGCTCACTGAACACCAATACAGAATTACCTGGCAATCTGTTTAGATTTGATATACAACAATCCCCACAAAAACCAATAATTTGAGAGGCTGAGGGGGTTCCACACACTGTCTAAGTGCTCCAAGTTCACCACCTGCTGAGAGTCAAGAGCCAGAAGAAGAGGCAGATCCCACCCATCTCTCTTCAAGCTTGCCATTTTGGCAAGAGCACCAAAAAGGGTAGGAAGGTAGTTCTATGACAAAATATTCCATAGATCTTAAGGAAAATACAGTCTACAGAAATGAAGAGTTTGTGTTGGCCTCCAGAAAATGAATAAGCTTGAAGGAGAGACCACTATACTGAAGACTGAAGATGGGAATGAATAGTACCATGAAATCAATAACAGAATACCATTTGCTCTATTTTTTTTTTAAATGTCAGCTTTTGGATCAATGAACAAATTTTAACAAGCATTTATTTCACTTTAAATTTCATATATTTTATATAACTATTCCGAAAGTTCTGTGTGAATGTATTAACCATAAAACATTTACTGAATTAAACACAGATTAGGAATGTCAGAATTTTTTTTAAGTCAAAGAATTAAATATGTATACTTAATGACTTTCATAGGTGCTCTTTCTTATCTAAAAATAGGATAACATATTTTAAGAACAAAATTCTTTCACCAAGGAGTCATTTGTAGTTATAACATTAAAACATTCAAATTATAGCTAGAAACACACAAGTTTTAAAATTTCACTGAAAGACAAATTATTTTAAATAATTTTTAGCATAAATATTTAGTTGCTGGCATAAAGGCTAGAGGATCGGAAGCCAAGGGGAAGGAACCTGTAACAGTTATAAAGGTAACAATAGGCTCAAATACAAAAAGGACCAATTCAGCTGGTTTAAAAAAAGAAAAGAAAGCACAATAGCACACCAGTAAGTTCACCTATTATATAATTACAGGTTTTGTATACAAGTGCAGACAAGCAGACAGAATAAAAACCTCCTCTAGGAAATCCAAAAAACTTGGCAGGTCTGGCCAGGTGGGATGTGATGCTGGTACCAACAACAAAAAGAAACAGACTGCAACTAGGGTTTGGCCTAAGTCTGAATTTGGCTTCTCTTTGCTAAACAGCAGTTTGCGGCAAAACTCTGGGAAACAAAGGGAAAATGGAAAGTGCTAGAGAATTAAGGCATAGAGCTCAGGTAACTAAAAAAAGATGTTGTCAGTCACAGGCTTTGCCAGCCAATGTTTTTTCCTTCATTTATGAGAACAACTCACTTGAGGTCTTTCAAGAACTTCAGAAGACAGGAATTTTATAAACAAAGCTCTTTATCAAAAGGCAAAGGAGGAGACAAATAAAACTGTTTTTAGAACACAGCACCATGGCGATTATGTACCATTCACAGATGTGCTTTATACTCAAAAAAATTTCAGATTTGACTGTGGTCCTGGGAACTGATGAACCCAGACTTCAGAAACATATGATCAATGTATTTCCTTTTTTAGCATACTTACCTTTTCCCATTTGCTTGCCCCACTATGTTTACTTGTCATGAGGGAACTCAAAAATATCCAGCAATTCCACATCTGGTTATATATCCAAATAATTGAAAGCAGGGACATCAAGAGGTATTTTTACATCCATGTTCACAGCAGCCCTGTTGGCAATAGACAAAGAGTGGAAGCAACCCAAGTGTCCAGCCATGGGTGAATGGATAAACAAAATGTGTCTCATTTTCAATGGAAGATTATCCGGCCTTTAACAGGAACAGAATTTCTGACACACACACACACTACAACATGGATGAATCCTGAAGACATGCTTCCACTGAAATAAGCCAGTCACAAAAGAACAATAGTATAGGATTCCTCCTATATGAGATTCTTAGAGTGGTCAAGTTCATAGAGACAGAAGGTAGAATCGAGGGGCTAGAGAGAAGGAGAAGGAGACTGGGAGGTCAACTGGGGAGGATTTCTATTCAGCAGGAGGAAAACTCTTTGTAGATGGATGGTGGTGATAGTTACACAACAAGGTAAATGTATTTCATGTCACAGAACTGTACATTTACAAACGGCTTGGATAGGAACTTTTCGTTTAGGTGTATTTACTCTTTTTTTTTTTTTTTAAATCAAGTATTTGGAGGCATGGAGGGAGGGAGCCAATGAACAACAATGGCTCTGTCATTCAAGAAGGTCTCAACACCAGCCAGAGTTTAGAACTAACTAATGATGGGTTGCTTACAAATGGTAGCAGATACTGTCAGTGCCTTGTTTATAGTCCTTCAGCCACTTGCCATTTTTTCACATGTTAATCTGAATTCCAGCTGCCAGCCCCAGTACCCTTTGCCTGATGGATTTAATTAGCTGTCAGAGCCAGCTTTTCCTGGGTAAGCAGTAAGCCAGAAGCACCAGGAAACTAAAGCCCTCTGGGAACATATTTCAACCAATGACTGATGGGAACCGGTGTACAAACACCCCAGCTCCCTCACCCTCTTGACTGAGATGGATAACTGTGAGACAGGTGTTTTACACCATTTCCCAAATTTCCCAGCAGAACTCCACTCATGTTCCTGTTAGAACTTGCTTAATGATGCACCTTTATTAGGGTTTTCCCCCTTTCCTTTCTGTGAAGGTTAATTTTATGTGTCAATTGGACTAGGCCACAGTACCCAGATATTTGGTCAAAAAAAATTTTTTTTAAAGATTTTATTTATTTATTTGACAGAGAGAGATCACAAGCAGGCAGAGAGACAGGCAGAGAGAGAGGAGGAAGCAGGCTCTCTGCTCAGCAGAGAGCCTGATGCGGGGCTCGATCCCAGGACTCTGAGATCATGACCTGAGCCGAAGGCAGCGGCTTAACCCACTGAGCCACCCAGGCGCCACCTGGTCAAACATTTTTAAATGTTTCCTTGAAAGTATTGTTAGACAAGTTTAGGATTTATTTTTTAATTTTTTAGAGAGATTTATTTATTTATTTAAGAGAGAGAGAGAAAGAGAGAGTCATTGGGGGGAAGAACAGGGAGAGGGAGAGGGGAAGCAGACTCCCTGCTGAGCACAGAGTCTGACCAGGGGCTCCGTTTTAGTACCCCAAGATCATGACCTGAGCCAAAATCAAGAGTCAGGTGTTTAACTGCCTGCCCCATCCAGGTACCCCAACAAGATGAGCATTTAAATTAGTAAATTGAGAGGTGCCTGGGTAGCTCAGTTGGTTAAGTGACTACTTTCAGCTCAGGTCATGATCCCGGGGTCCTGGGATCAAGTCCTGCATTGGGTTCCCTACTCTGTGGGGAACTTGCTTCTCCCTCTGACTGCCACTTCCCCTACTTATGCACTCTCTCTCTCTGTCAAATAAATAAATATAATCTTTAAAAAAATTAGCAAATTGAGTGAAACAGATTATTCTTCATACTGTGAGTGGGTCTCATCTCATCAGTTGAAGGTCTTAGTAGAAAAAGATTCCTCTGCTTCAAAGAAGAGGGAATTTTGAAAGAATTCTTTGAAAGAGGAAATGCGTGAAATGCAAGATCAACTCTTCCCTGGGTCTCCAGTCTGCTGGCCTGTGCAGATTTTGGACTTGTACCTCCACAATTATGTGGGCTGATTTCTTAAAATACACCAATCTTGCTCTCCCTCTCTATATACCTTCATACTATTAGTTCTGTTTCTCTAGAGAATACGAATGTACTTTCTGCTCCCGCACCAGTGTTGCCTGGGAAACACTTTCCAACTTTACTGTATCACACTTGAATCCTTGATTGAAAAATGTGGTTCTCCCTCCAGAACGCAATAGTAATATCTGGAGACATTTTTGGCTGTCATGATTGAGGGTTCAGGTAGAGACCAGTAATACTGCTCAACATCCTATAGGGCTCAGGAGAGCTTCCCACAGCAAAGACTCACCCAGTTCAGTGTCTGTAAGTGTCAAGGTTGAGAACCCCTGACTTAGAGTAGGTTTCTGGGGAAACCTAAACTAAAGCAGGGGCTAAAATGGGGGGGAAAAAAAGATGGATATTGCTGAATTAGGGAACTTTCTCAAATTGAAGTTATTACAAATCTACAAAACAAAGAAATGAAAATGCTTGCATGAGGGGTGCAAGGCTATTAGAGAACCAAGTTTAATCTGCCAACCTGAGGGTGCCTCTTCCCTTTAAACTGGCCATGTTCCAAAATGGAAGCAAAGCCATGTGAGTTTTGCATCTGTGTGGTCAATCCTCACACACGGAAATCAGCATAAAAGAAGGGCCTCAGTAGGATGGTCGACGGTGGACAGAGATCCTTCCTGGGTGTTCCAGTGTTGTAGCAATGTGCTAAGTGACTTGCGCCCAGGCTCCAGCCTCGTACAGCATGAAATTCAAATTCACGTCTCAGCAAAAAGACCAATTATTTAACATCACTGAGTTTTGGGAAGGTCCTCAAAAGGTCACCCTTGCCAAGGTTGCATCTGTGAATTCCCTGGGCCTCATGTACAGGATTTCCGGCTTTATGAAAAACATGATTGGTTGTCATCTGTGTTCGCTCATTTTCCTTCATTGGAACTAAGTTCTTTCTTGGCCACATTAAGAAGTGAGCCTGTCAACACTTCCATATGCTCTCCAGGAAGAACGGTCACTCCCTCTCAACCAGCCTTGCCAGAAAATTTCTTTTCAGTGTTACCTGTCAAGTCTCCTGTTTCTCCTGGGAGATGCTATTTTCCTCAGTCATCTGGATTGTTCGAGTTCTCTGGGAGTGTGACTTTAACAGGCACTTCAGGGTGTTGCGATACCAGTTCCTCACTATCTGTGTGTTGTTCATTTTCAGACAATCAATTGCAGAGCTCGCCTTGGCGTCTTTGATAATGGGGTTGGATCCAGGGCAGAGAAGCAGGGCCAGCAGTTGGTGAGAAAAAAAGTGAGAGTCAAAGAGAAGCCTCCAAGAAAACGTTTCTGGCTGCTTTGCTAATGCTTGGATTGATTTGATGCAGAGATATTCTTGGAGAGTTTTGATTATTAATGTGCCTAATTCTACAGCTTCCATGTAGGAAGTGAGTTCTTCTATAAAATGGGATCCCATGAGGAATTTCACAGCATGAGATCAATGACAAGTCCAGCCTCTTGCCTTACACAATATGTTGACCAGAACGTCCATGATTAAAGCTTCAATTCTGCCACTGAAAATGCCAGACACTCTTCTGGAGCTCTAACAATAGCTTCTGTGCCACCTGATTCTATTCCAACATGAGAATAGCACAGAAGACTATCAGAACCTGTAGTTTTATAGACACAATTTGAAAAAATGTATGAGAAGGAAACAGTCAAACATTATATTTAGCTTTGAAAACTGTGAGCTGAGACCCTTGTGTACTGAAAACCCACTGGTTTGAATTCTAATTTTATCTGTGTTAGTCTTAGTCTTAGAAGAGTTATTTAATTCCAGTGGGCCTTAGTTTCCTCAACAGTAAAATTGGGGACTGGGCAGGACCTGATTCAAAGATCCTCCCCATTCAGGTTTTCTTTGAGTTCCAGAAAAGATGGGCAAACCAAACTTCATGTCATAAAGATTGATTTCATAGTATTAGTTAGCTTATTCCCCACCCACTTGATCAATGGCAAAAACACTGTTGATAGAGACCCAAAAAAAAAAAAAAAAGGAAGAGATGATTTTGCACATGTGAGGTTGATTTGGGATTGAATCAATGAATACCTTGTGAAGAAAACATGAGAGAAACACTTCCTTTTAAGCCAGTAAAATATACTTAAGTCTATGAAGAAATGATTAGCATGACTCTGTAGGGGAAGGAGAGAATTTTTAGGGGAGGGATTCTCTCTCATCATGTGTTCTACCATTTACTTTGCAAAACAACAGACAATAACTTATGTTGAGATCCAGGGAGCAGAAAGTACTGTTTGTGAACATAAACTGTTACATGTGAAAATCAGAAGTTGGTCACTGTGTTAGTAAGGACTCTCCCCACAGCAGACCCTGGGACAAAGATTTCAGTGCAGGTAGCTTACTGAGAGATGGTACTAGAAAGCAGGAGAGAGGGAATTGGAAAAGTGAGACAAAGAAAAGAGAAAAGCCAAGAGGGAGCATGAATAAGGAGGTTGCCACAGTAGTCACACTGGTGCTATTCTGAGTAACTCCATAAGAATTACGGTCATGACTGACTCACTGAAGGACAGGAAGTATTGGGCATTTATCTACTCACTCTCATTTCCCTTTTGGTTGAAAGCTGTTCTGGGGGACATTGACTGTCTGCTGCCTTGCTCTATCTGCCACCCTCTCACAGCTTCAGAGAGAGCAAAATGGAGAGCGCCTCAGAACACACTGCTTCTGAGACAATTGACAGGTAGAGAGAACTGCCCATCTCAGCTGCCTTGAAGTCAGTTGGGTCACTGGACATGTCATGGTACATCACTGTGCCACATTTATTTTAATTACCTATAGAATATTTACATCTTAATTCAGCTAACAGGAGAGAAGTATATATGCTGTAATTTTTTAAAGCTTAGAATGATAGTTAAGATGGAGACTTGAAAAAAATTATGTATAATACCAAGTTAGAAATATCTTCCAAGGATGGAGCTCATAGAAGAGGGTAGAAGATGCCCATGGGGATATCCATTCTGGACAAGGTGACCAATAGCTGAGCACATGAGCTCAGACTTCTGTATTCCCTTTTCATGTCATGACTGCACCCACAGTGAGAGCCAGAAAAGCATGAGCCAGCACCAAGCAACTGATTACTTACCCTTTCACGTTGTCCTTCTATATATATTTTTCCCCTCTGGATTTAAAAAAAAAAACCACAACTTGGAAAGCAAGAGGGACAATAAATATGACTTAGAAAAGATATCAGCCCTATTCTTTGTACACTTTTATTTAGCCTTGGGCAATCCTATCTCTGAAGAACATACTTAAGAACTCTTGATTTGGACTTTGACACTCCAATCCCTCAAACTTCCAAAAGAAAACAGAGGGAAGCATTTTACTCAGTTGAATATGAAAAGAATACTCATAACTTCATTGGCTAATCATGGACCTTTTGATTGAAGGATCAGAGTCCCCACTCCAGCTCAAATAAGCAAAGGGGGATTCATTTTAATGGTAGAACACAGATATGCAGAGACTCAAAGAAAGCTCATTTGGGTTTCAAGGGCTGAAATCAGAAACTAGAAATTCAGCAATGAAATATTTCTCCACTTATTAGGGGCTGTGCTTTGTCTCTGTCTCTTTCTCACAGACAATTCCCCTTTCCTACCCCAGCTTCCTCTACTGACTTTTATTCTAGGGCCTCAAACCCCCACTCAAAACCTTCCAATTCTAGTAACTATTGTCAACCAAGAATTTCCCATTTCTCTAACACCAAATATCCAAGAGATGAATCCATTGGATCCATTCCAATTCACACCACACCAGATGAGTCATAAATTGTTGGAAACTATACAGATGGGTCAAGTTCCCATCTTTTGTTCAATCAGCTGTTGCAAGGGCTAGGATCACAGAGACCACGCATATCCCACTCCTGCCAGCTTCCTGTGTTTGCAAATAAAGTTTTATTGAAACACAGTCACTCTCACTTGTTTATATATTATAAGATTCCAATAGCAGAACTGAGAAGCTGGAACAGAGGCCTTATGTCCCATAAAGCCTAAAACTTTTATTACTGGCTGTAGACTGAACTGAGCCCTTCCTTCCTCTTAAATTTATATATTGAAGCCTTAGCCCCTAGTGTGATGGTATTTGGAGGTAGGGCCTTTGGGACATAATCAGGTTTTCATGAGGTGTTGAAGGTGGGCTCCTCACAATGGGATTAGTGCCCTTATAGGAAGAGCAAGAGAGAGATCACTCCACATACAAGCACTGAGGAAAGACAATGTGAACACAAAGCTAGAAGGTGTTCATATGTGAGCCAGAAAGTATGTCCTTATGAGGATCCAAATCATCCAACTCCTTGACATTAGACCTCCAAACTCCAGAACTATAAGGAATAAGATTCTATTGTTGAAGCCACCCATCTGTGCTATTTTGTTATGGCAGCCTGAGCAGGGAAAGACACTATATATCTTTCTATATGCCCAGATTACTATGAAGATTAATTATGACAGTGCCTCCCAGAGGACACAGCCTGGTGACCACACACTTTCTCAACATGTATTACATTCCTTTTGCTGCATTCAGAACACATTCAGGCTCTAAGACCACATCGCTTTGGGAGGAAAAAAAAAAGTAGCTTACAGGTTCAAGATCAAAAAAGTGGTTTTTATGCATTCAATATACTCTTGAAGTCTTCGCAGGTTTTCAGTTAATCTGTTAAATGTAGCAGTGCGTTCATAACTTAATTTGTATATTTTACCCCATTTGCCTTAATGCAAGTAATTGGCAGGTTCCACATTAACACACAAAAGTAGTTAATGCCACGTACCAAAAAAAGCATATTTAATTCTTTATTATTTCTGCTAAATAATACAATGCACAAATCATAGAGCTGAAGGGCCTGAAAAGATGTGTGAAGGTGGATTCATTCATCCTTCAGCTTCTGGGCAGCACTTCACATCAATTATCCTACAAAAATCGTTGTACGTTCGTCATTAAAATCACCAGATAATGAGATTCCACAGAATCCCTTGGTAATATGCACCAGGGCCTCACAATGCTTTTATTGGGGTATTTTCCCGAAACGGAGCCCAAATTCTTCCTGCTGCTAGGTCTTTTCATCTTGTTCTCAAATGTCCAAGCTGTTCCACCTGAGTTCGTGCATGGCATAGGGTCGTGCAATGATCGGCTCTTTCTCTTGCTCCTTGTGGAGGAAGGCACTAGTCACATTGCCCTCATAATAACCTGGGCCTTGCAGATCCTACTTCTACAGCCAGAGCCACATCGAAGCAGGGGGACAGAGGTTAGGGCCACTTTTCAGGAGCCTGTGCTCAAGAGGTGAGGCAGTGAGGCTTCTGGAACCAAAGAAGGTATTTTTCCTCTGTCTTGTCCACAAAGGACATTTTTTTTTCTAACTACAAAGCTCAAAAGCTGTCACTGTGATAATATTATAAACAGTACCACTTCCTACACTGAGTCATCTCTTCAGAATGTTTTGTGATAACTTCTTTTAATATTTGAAATGCATTTTCTTAAACCTATATCTTTGATAGGGATAGAAACTTCAGGATATCGTGACAGTAAATGTTTAAGAGTTTGAGAAAAATTAACTGCTTCAGGATGAGAGAGGGTCATTTAACACCCCTATCAAATAAGGAGTATACTTTCCTGAAATCACTTTCCAAGAGGATTAAGCTAACCAAAAATATGCTCAAATACATTTCTATGAAAACACTGTTGTCAAAAGTAAAATACGTAAGTGAAGACATGTTTAAAGCTATATTTCTGTATTTCTCCATCTTCCTAGAAAAATGTTTTCTTAAGACAGGCAAGAAAATATGCATTCATTATTTGAGATTCTTCTCCTCATTTTAATGATTAACTTAAAATACAGTGTTTGGAGGCTTCATACCAAGTCTTTTTTCTCGCCTCCTCCATGCCCCTGCAATCACACCCTACTGGAACCCAACCACAGACAGACCATTTCTGTAGCTTAATTGCCATCAGTCATCAGATGTGGTGACAAGAGGTGTTACCCCAAGAATTTACAGTTGAAGATACACCTCACTGTAAAGGCAGAAAAGGAAATAAACTCTCCCAGGCAGTAGGAGAGGGACCAGCGACATTATTTGATAAGATTGGTTCCGTCAAATTGGCAATGCATCCATCCACCTTCATCATGGGACTTTAAAAATAGACAGGAGTGAAAGAAAGAAATCATCTGGAGCATACTGACTGACATGGAAACAAACCTATAAAAAGTGGGATGTTTCTTGGAAACCATGTCAAATGTATAAGCCAGACAACATTTTGTCAATATATCTTTGCAGATATAAATAATTATAAAACAGTTACTGTATTCCTAGAAATATACATGGGTTTTAAACAAGTAACTGTCTGATAATTTTAGGCCGCACTTTCATAGTGTCTGTAGGTTCAGCCACTGGCTACCTCTTACAAGTGATAAAGCTTTGATTACTGACCTAATGCAGACTTATTACCCACGATGGGTCAGAAAGTCTTTACAACTGAGCCCCAAGCCTATATCTATGGTCTCAAATAGCTGTGAAGAAATAGATTTTAAAACTCCACATTTTGATCCAGGTAGAATTCTGAAACTTAAGAATTCTCTTTAGAATCTGTTTCCAATTTTAGAACGTCATCAACATTTGTGCAATTTTCTTAAAGAAGAATCTAGGATGACTTCGTAGGTTGGACATATTCAATTTTCAAATTTGATTAATGAAATATGTTATATGCGAAAAGACTACTGATTTTTAAATTAGTTCCCCATCACATACTCACCAAAACACCGTGAGAGGCACCTTTAATCATGCTAATTTCAGGCAGGTTCATAATATCCTGGAGATGTGTATATTTCAAATTGAATTAATCATCGCCTCCCCTCCACCCAAGACTTATCAAGTAGCCCCTCCTCCTATTCCTTTCTTTTCTGTTAGTGACACCCTTCCTCCCAGCCACCCAGGTTCAGAATCTCAGATTTCGTTTCTTGTTTAATATTTAACCAAATGACAAGCACCACCCATGCTACCTTTATAACATTTTATATCCCTTCTTCTTCTATATGTCATTAATTCATGAACTTGTAGCTCAAATCAGAGGTCCATTGTTCTGAAGGCCCCCAAATTCTGATAACCCAAAGTTTTTGGTTTTAATAGTTTGTTTAATAACTTGAATAGACATGAATCATTTTATAGACATCATTTGTAATACTTAGTTTCAATTTGTCTGGACAAATATTCAAGTGTTTGACTACAGAGAGCTTATCTATACCCAAGCATTATCCAATATATGGTATATGCCCTGGAGCCCTTTTCTAAAGTCTGGAAAATTCTGTATCCAAAATACATCTGGCCTCAAGGATTTCAAAGAAGGGAATGTGGATATTTGTTATCTTACTTATTGTTTCATCTTTCTCTAATCCGTTCTATACCTCTCCATCAAGTTAACTCTTCTGAATACATCTATTCCAAAACTGTAGTCTTCAGCAGATACCTCTAGCTCTATATTCTGGCATTCAGCCTTGATGATCTAGTCTATCTTCTCTAAACAGGTGGGGCCTAGAGGACATTCAGAATGCATAATAACTAGCTTTGAGAAATAGAAAGTCATGCCCAATTCATTTTGCAGACTGAGAGGTTAGCTATTAGGTGTATAGCACTCAATAAATATTTGTTGAATAAATAAAAGAATGAATAACTGGCAGAGAAAGGAAGGACTAAAGAAGAGAATGAATGCCAAGTATTGATCTGAGAAAGTATGGGTGGTAATATAAAATGGCAGATTTTAATTCATACTTTTATGCAGAACCCCGGTTGGGCTCTATTAAAAGTCAATTTTGGAACTCCTTGAGAGAGAGTGAATTCCACGAAAGATCTAGAGGAGCAGCTGCTAAACAAATGAAGAAATTGTTATTAAGAAAATCTAAATAAATAGGTGGGAATTTGTTTTTGTTTGTTTGTTTGTTTTTGTTTGGTTTGGTTTCTGAGTGAAGAAGGAAAAAATGAAGGGACTTGTATAATAGTCATCTGTAGTGGCCTGGACTTATTGCCCATGTGACTAGCAACAGAAAGGGTAGAGCATCAGAGAACAGGTAGGGCTTGCAGTTTGAAAAACTCAGCAAAACCACACAGGGGCACTCAGGGGCCCATGGTGGGCTCCCTCTGCCCCCAGCACTGATGTAAGTTGATTTAGACATGAGAAGAGGGATTTAGTTTATACTGAACTGAAGTAAATATAAATGGACTGAAATTTTGGGATGTCAATTACATGCATTGAAGAAACAGGTTGAGATTAATATGATACAGAAACTATATCTGAGTAGTAAATATGGTACAATAAATCAAAAAGCACTTCAGGAAATAAGTTAAAGATATTGACACAAGTATTAAAATTAAGTAAAATTTAAATGTTACTCCATTTTTACTTAGGTCCCTAAAAGAAAAATATATCTGCATATATCTATATATCTATCTTCCTGGGATAGTTTAGAATCATTCCAGTTTAGGAATAAGCTAGCAAACTCGAAAGCTTTTTGCATAGCCTTTGTAATGTGGGATCCTGAAGAACTATATTCAAAGGGCATTAGATGGGGGGAAAAAAAAAGTCAAGCAAGCAAGCTACTGGTGACAGAAATAGAAGCAGTAGAGGGGTTTGTGATCCTTTTGACAATTCATAAGGAAAGCTTCATCTGTCATAACCTTAAGCGCAGTAGAATATCTATGAATGCTCCAATAACGGTGGCTTATATTTGAATCACCTAGTCAGCAGCTCTGGTAGTATCAATATGACACATATGAATGGACCTGCTCAAGCCGCATTCCAATCACTCACTCCACTTCTAACCCAGGACTTTAATGACTGCCAAGCTTCCACACTGGCTTGCGTGCCCTCCTCTCAGACACACGCTCCTGACAGCTTCCTCAAACAAAAAGAATATGACTAAACTCTCGAAGCAGGACATAAGGAGTTCTGGTGCTGAGAAGCAAGCCAAATTTACAGTTTGAAAATAAATGCCAGTGATGTTCAATAAATTACATATTGCATACTATAAGAATTACATTCTTATTGCCATCATAATATATGGCAGTTATTAGAATTACAGCAGTAACATATGCAATAGCTAATGGACTTATAATGTAGCATGCCATTGGGAAATAAAAACCAACTATATTTTTTCCTGTTACCAAACAAATGCTGCTATAATCTATACAGTAATTTGAAACTGAGTAGTTATAAGTAGAAGTTTATACCCATATTTGCTATGCATATATGGGCCTCTGTCACATAATTTCCCACTAAAGTTAAATAAGAGGAACATATCGCACACAGACTGGTTCTATGTGCCCAAACTGTTTTGATTATTTTGACTGACTACACCGGTTAAGTCAAATTCTCCAGTTCAACAGAACTGAACTCAACCAAAAGAAATCACAGAGGTCAAAACAATAATCAAGTCAGTCAAAAAGTAATTTTTTTTTCTTTCCTGAGGTGATTGATTTGACTGGTCAAGGCAGTCCAAAGCGTTGAACCAGCCTGTGTGTACAGGCATAACCACAGTGTTTCATCACACCTAGCTCACTGGAGAAAAAAAAATAGTATCAATACTTCACATTAACTGATCTTTGTATAAACTCACTGAGGAAGTTGGGACGAATGTCTCCTTTTCACTTTTTAAGCTGAAGACTTTCAAAGAAAAGTGGCTAGAATGTGTTACCTGTAACTGTATTAGAGGTCACCCCAAAACAGTGACTTAAGGTGGATTTATTAATTCCCACAAAGCTGTGGGTTGAATGGGCCCAGTTGGACAGTGTTTCTGCTGCATTTGATATAGACTGAGGTCATTCATGAAATTCCATTTAGCTGGGACCTTGATGGGGGATGGAGTATTCATGGTGAACTCACATCCACGTGGGTTTCTCTCCATGTAGCTACTCATTATTTCATAGCTTAGCCTGAGTTTCTTTTGAGCAAGGCAGTTGACTTCCAAGTGAAAGCATTCCAAGAGGATAAGCCCTAATATGAAAACATTACTTGAACCTGTGATTCCATCATGCTTGTCAAAGCAAACCCGGAGCAAGATAAGAGGGGACTCTCCAAAGGCATAAATATGAGGAGACGGGGTTCACTGGGGACACAAAATGTAACATTCTACTAAAACAGAGCTGGGATGCTGTAGAGCCAGAATTAGAACCTGGCCTCCTTAAAGTGGTTTTCTTCCCATCAAATTAAGCACATGTAAACTTTCCTTAGTAATTTACTAAGAGGATTCATCATCATTTTAACATTCGTTGTATCCTTAATTCAGCGTAGAGAGGACAGTTTAATATTGCAGATCTGTTTTTGAAGTTTCCAGTTGCCTTTACCTTCCCATTTAATTTCTCATCATTTTTATCTAAAATGGAAATCCAAGACAAAGATATCTTTGCTAGTTTTCACAGGACTTCATTTCCAACAACTCAAAACCTATAGAGACCCAAGAATGATCTTGCTCTCTATCATCTCACCTTATGCAGAACTAACATGAGGAGGTAGAGAGAATTATTATGTCCTATATTGAATAGCAGAGAAAAAAAAATCAGATTGTTGAGTGGCCTGCATAAATTCTATGGTGCATGACAAAGCCAGCTTCAATTCTAGAAGATTCGTGCTCTGGAAGAACTTTTGGTCTTTTGGGAACATATTTGCATAAAACTTCTGCAGGAACTTAATATGGATCTTTTCTACCTGCTGACTGTTTATAGCACAGATGGATGGTTCTGTATATTCTGGCATTTGAAGAGTTCCATTGCTTGGAATTTAACACAAAGGATAGCTCAAAACAACGCTTCTCTATCCTTTTGATCGCCAAATCCCTTTAATGCCTGAATGTTATTAAGAACCCCCCAAAGCTTTTGTTACATGAATTATAACTATCAATATTTATAGTATTCAAAATTAAAACTGAGAATATTCTTCAATTATAAGGACACAAAAGCCTACATTCAATTAGCTGTCAGACTGATAACATCATCACATGTCATGTTGCCACTCTACATTCTACTGGACCTTGAGGAAGAAATGGGATGGGAAAGAGTAAACTGTGTCTTATTTATTAACCTCGAAAGAAGTTTTGACCCTGAAAGGGTCTCACAGCATTCCGAGGCACCTAGACAACATTTTAACAACTGTTGTTCTAAAAAATTATCTGCCTTAAAAATAAGAGTGCTAATAATGAAATTACTTAACATCTCTTTAAATTCACTGCTAAGCTGAAAAGAAATTAAAAGCTATCCATAGAGACAAAAACTGAAGGAAAAACACAAATCCAGAGAGGCAAAAGGAAACTGAGCCTGGGGATACCTGTCTATTTTTTGCGACCAAAAGATTTTACCTGGATACACTGGGTGGAGAAGTCAGAGAATAAGGAGAAGCGGGCCCAAAGTGGTTAATTTGATAGATGGCAGTGTAAGTGGGCTCATTCTTGGCTTCATGCCAAGACCCCCAAGGGAAACTATGTCTCAGCAAAAGTATGAATGAGGGAGGAGTCCTACCCCATAGAACAAGGTATGAGGAAATTTTCTCTCAAATTGGTTTTGGATGAAAGGGAAAAAAATTGCCCAGAAAATTCATAACCAAGAGGCTTGTCCTCTTTTGTCCTCTTGCCCATTTTTAGTATAAAATTGTCACAGGTTGGTGACTTCCTGGTGTGTAACAAATACAAATGCCAAGCCTACCTGGAATAAGGGACATTCAACCCAGGCTTCAGAGAATTCCCACACCCAAATGTCATTAAAATATAAGCTCACAATTTTAAAAAAATGAAATAAAGAAGAAACAAATTGCCCCATAAAATGAGCAAACCTCACAAATGAAAGGGTATAAGAATGTGTAACACGCTTATTAAAAGATTTGAAAATATATCATGTGACCAGTCAGATCTGAAAAGGAATAAATTAGAATTTATTAATAAAATAATCAAATACAACTTTTAAGAATTATAGTGTTTGAAGTTAAACAGCTCACACGGTTATGGCTCAGTTGGGCAAATTGGTAAAACCACTTTGGGAAACTGTTTGGCAGTATTCACTAAAGCTGAATGACACATACTCCATGAAAAAGCAATTTCTCTAGGTATAAACTCAATAAAAATACTCAACATATGTTCACCCAAAGAAATACCCAAGAAAGTTTACAGCAGCACTATTTATAATGGTTATAAATGTGTTTTTACTTCATAAGAATTCATCTAGCTCTACATTTAGGATACGTGTTATTTTCTGTGTGTCTGCTGAAACGGAATAAAAAGTTTACACATAGTCATGTACATACATACATAAATCACTCACACACAAAAATTCCTTCATGTCCAAAGAAAAGGACATCCCTGATAAATCAGAGGATATACTACCCTTAAATGGATCTATTGCACAAAATAGAAAAAAAAAAAGGTCGACAAATGAAGCCAAAAGTAAAGTAGAAACCTATAAAGAGAAAATGAATCAGAAGTTACATCCAAAGAAATTACAAAGTAGGGTCTGAAGAGACCAAGAGATAGAAGTCCTGAAAAAAGAAATTCAAAGATATGGAGGACTGAAAAGGAAAATATAACATACATATGCATATATATATATTCATATTTATATTTATATATTTATGTATTCCCAAAAGGAGATAATATATATAAATATATATGTATATTTATTCCCAAAAGAGATAATAGAGATCATGAGAGGCAATATTTGAAGTAAAAGACTACAAATTTTCCAGAAGTGATGTCAGAGTTGAACCTCAGAACCTGGAAGAAAATAATCCTCAAGGTCGAATCATATAAAGAAACATACACCAACATGCATCATAGAAAAATAAGAGCACAGCAAATGGAAGGAAGATCCTCAAAGTAAGAACAAAAAAAGCAGAATTTATGCCGAAAAAAATTTTTTTAGGCTGACAGCAACAACAGAAGCCAAAAGATCACAGAATGATGCATTCAAAAGTTCTGAGTGAAAACAACTATGAATCTAAGAACAGTCTAAGTGGAGAAAGGGTTAGAGAGAATGAAAAGTATTTGACGTACTTTGTGGTGTCTGTAAAGACATGATGTCAAGGTACCATTCCTTTCATCACAATCTTTAGCGTAAAATAGCATAGTGTACTCTTCAGGTGTTTATGAAATTTTACTTTATTTTTTATTAATTAATTTATTTTACAGAGAGAAGGAGAGCATGCGAGTGGAAGGGGCAGAGGGAGAGGGAGAGTCTCAGGCTGACTCCCCGCTGAGTGTGGAGCCTGATGTGGGGCTCGATCCCACCACCCTTAGATTGTGACCTGAGCTGAAATCAAGAGGTGACGGCTTAGGCGACTGAGCCATGCAGCTACCCCTGTTTGGGAGATTTTAAAGGTGTCATTAACAAAATTGCTCTGTTCCTGAAATGTGCTTTTTCATTTACATGGGCCAAAAATGGGAACAGTCTAGATGAAAAACTCAGATTCATTTTTTCAGGTCCCAGCCTTAGGCTGAGTATAGAGGAGATGCTCAGGAAGTATGTAAATAGAGGCATGGATCCGTGCTGATGTACTTAGATACATACATAGATGTTTACACAGATACATACATTTCGTGGACTAATTCTGTCATTTGCCTCTGCCCCCTCTTCAGCAGAGGCTGGTACAGTAGAGTCCCAAATGCTAATTTTCTGGATTTTTTTAGCTCCCAGAACTGATTAGTGTTTCTTGGGCTAAGGGAAATGCCCGGCAACAGCTTTATGTGTCCATAATGCAGAGCATTTGTCTCTATGAACACTCTTTGGGCGCCGCTGTTATGTTACCAGTGAAAGGAGCCGATGAAAGATCCCTGCCAGGGTGGAGGTCAGGGTCTTTCTCTTTCCCTGAGTGAAATGTGACATCAAACATTGGCCAGTTGTGAGTATCTTTGCCCAAGTCCCAGAACTTATTTATCTTCTCTGGACAGTGACCAAAAAAAAAAAAAAAATTGTATGGCACACTTTAAAAAGTGTGTCACCGTTTCCTGAGAGAAATGATCTCCTCTCTAGGATCTGACTGAAAATCATGGGCAACTGAAAGTCTGGTTTATCCCTGTGGACTATTAGTCACCCTATAAAAGTTAATTTAAAACAAATTAATCCATAAATCTCTACATTGTCTGCAAATACTTACCACTATAAAAAACCTAATTTAAACCCTTTCCCCTCTATTCTAAATTAGGGTTGCACTGCATTTTAGAAAATGTCTTCCCGACTCCGAATAAATTACCAGTTATTTCCTTTCTTATTGATGTCAGTGGAAGTTCTAAGGGTAGTATTAGGTCCAGTATCACAATCTCTTAGCACTCAAAGAGAAGAAGAAAGTATGCACATTATTTAAGAAGCCTTAATACATAAACTTCATGCTTTGGAAAAGTTTAATTTTAAATGCAGTTCCTCAGGCCATTCCTCCTGAAAGTCACTTAATAGAGTTTCTTAGTTAACACTTTAGTCCAACTTAGAATGAGGAAGAAAATGAAAGCAGAGAGGGAAGTCTTTGATAGGGACAGACATTTTACTTTTATCAGGATCATTAATATTGGAGTCTCAAAGAAGATTGAAGGGCAGCCTTCCCTTAATCAAAAGGCTAAAAGTGGCATCTGGAACCATTAAGTGGCTTACATTGCTGCAGAAAAGCCTAAATGCAAACTTTAGGAAAGCAGCTGTGAAATATTTGGGGAGCACGGTCAATGGCCAGGTTACAGATAAGGTTTCCTATCCTTTCTAAGTAGAGGAGGCAGTAACTAGAAACAGTCATTTAAAACACTGATTTTAAAACCACCATTTTGAGTGGTAGCCTGTCCAAAAGTAGGGGTTGTTGCCTCTGGTACTTTGGAATTTTTAGAAATAGAATTTTCTGGGGGTGTGCCTGGGTGGCTTCAGTCAGTTCAGATAATGATCTCAGGGTCATGAGATTGAGCCTTATGTGGGGCTCCGCACCTGCTTGAGATTCTCTACCCCTCTCTCCTCCTTTATTCCTTCCCCAACTCACATGCTTTCTCTCTCAAATAAATAAATAAAATCTTTTAAAAAATAATTTTTTTTTTTTGCATAGGAAAACCTTATTCTTCCTGCTAAATGATTTCTATCCTGCACGTTTAAAAAAATGTCTATCCTCAAAGAGGAAGACTTGGGTGGTGATGAAATCAATTAAGTCCAAATGCTTCCCAAGTCTATTGTCTATAACCAATAGGAATAAACAGGAGAGAATTTAGCACGTTGAGCCATTTCACGGAAAGGTGTTCCAGGGCTGTCATTCCATAATCTAAAAAAAGGCACTTATCAAGCTGCTAATTATCAAGTTCCCCCACACCACTATACTAATGTTAAATGGCACTGTTCCATTAGCTGTAATTATTCCATTTGTAATAAATAAGCATTAACCATTTTCAAATGTACACTCACCAATCATTTTCAAAGGATGAGTTTCATGCATTTAAAATCATATATTTCAAAACAGCCTAGGTGACAAATCTGTGTGAAGGCCTAGATTCAAATTAGAAGAGCATTTAAAAAATTAAAATGAAATAAATTCATTAACAGAAATTATTACAGCTTGCACAAAATCTTAAAAAAAAACAATAACAAGAGAGAATACTATAATAAAGTAAAGAAGAAAAATGTTGGGTATTAATTCTTCAAAAGACCCAGGATTCTTTACTGTGCTCCTGGGCCCTAGGAAGTGATTCACATGAAAATACACTTGGTTTGCTTCTGAAGACAGGATGCATTTGCCTAACTCTGCAAATGCCTTTCCTCTCTATTCTGAGTATGTGGGAAATGGGCAACCACTCACAACTACAGAGGTACAGATGTAGACCGGAGTGAGTGATGGCAGGGTTTGCGTGTGGAGGAAAGAAGGAGCTAGAATAGGATTAGATCTCTCTCCCCTACAACTGTTACATGGAGAATCTTTTAAGAAGGGCGTGATCTGTCACATTCACCAACACTTACTCACCTTGCTTAAAAAAGAACAAAACTCTTAACTAACAGGAATATAAAAAGTCATGGAACCACGCAGGTACCAGGTGCACACTTTTTTAAAAGTACACTGTATTACAATGAAATGTACAAAACAGCGAAAGATGGGTTAATGACTATGAAGTTACTATAAAAACATCGCCATACCTGGGGAGCCTGGGTGGCTCAGTTGGTTAGGCGACTGCCTTTGGCTCAGGTCATGGTCCCGAAATCCAGGGGTCAAGCCCTGCATTAGGCCCCCAGCTCCGCGGGGAGTCTGCTTCTCCCTCTGACTTTCTCCCTTCCCATGCTCTCTCTCTCTCTCAAATAAATAAATAAAATCTTAAAAAAAAAAATCAGCATACCTATGTGTAGGTTACAGAAAAGCTAATGCTGGTGTAAGGGCTAAACCCCAACATTAACTTTCCAAAGCACATAAAAAATAAGTTCTTACATTATGAATGAACTTGGAGTCGAAGTTCAATTTGTTACCAATTCTATATGGAACGGAGGTGCCTACACATTGGTCCAAAATTCTCGAACTTGCTCTACTTGTGGACTATCTGAACGCCTCAGTGCTTAATTCTGAAAATTTATTTATTTATTTATCAAGATTTATTTATTTATTTGAGAGAGAGCGGTGGGGAGAGAAGACAGAGAGAAAGTCTCAAGCAGACTCTGCTCTGAGCACAGGTGGGCCTCTCTTCCACAACCCATGAGATCATGACTGGAGCTGAAACCAAGAGTCCATTGCTTAAATGACTTCGCCCCCCAGGACCCCTGTCTGAAAGTTTCAGTGCTTTAAATAAGACAGTAGAAACTATCTTACATTTCAATTTTATGTAATTTTATGTATCAATAGCTCCATATATCTCTATCTCATATATTTCAAAATGTTAATTTTCAGGGCGTGATCTGTCACATTCACCAACACTTACGCCCTGAAAATGTTAATTTTCATTTCATGTTTTATGAACATGAACTGGACTAGCGGAAAACATGACTTGTTGTATTTAAATATATAGATACATATATATGTATATAGATATACAAATGCCCAATACGTGAAAAAGAATCCATAAACAACAAACAGGATTAATCTATTTGCTACTGTGAAAGAGTGTTTGCTTAGTGTTATGTGCTATCCAAGATAGCACCGGCGTGGCTATTTAAATTCATTAAAATGAAACAATAACTAAAAATTCAGTTCCCCAGTTGTACTAGCTGTATGTCAAGTGTGAAATGGCTACACATAGCCAATGGCTATGATTTTGGACAACTGAGACAAAGAATGCTTCCATCACTGCAGAAAGTTCTATTGCCTTCTGAAAGTACTTCCTGGGGGCACCTGGGTGGCTCAGCGGATTAAGTGTCTGACTCTAGATTGTGGCTCAGGTCCTGATCTCAGGGTCTTGAGGTTAAGCCCCTCATTGAGCCTTCTTAAAATGCTTTCTTCCTCTCCCTCTGCCCCTCCCCCACCTCTAAACAATAAATAAATCAAAGTACTTTCTACCAGTCCGCCAGGAGAAGGACAGACCGGACAGTTCATAGTTTTCTAGTAAACCTTTTTTGTTTAGGTTTTCCGCAACCAATATGCTTTTCAAGTTTAATGTCCATATGTGCTCTGAAGTCGAAGTATATATTCCTGAGAAATTAAATCAAAACTTCGAATCTGAAGGTAAGGGGTTTGGGGAGCCGTATGCACATTGGCTGTAAACACTGGGATTTTGTGATGACAAGAAACAGAACTGTATAGGCTTAACCTTAAACAGTTTCAGCTCCACTCGCCTGGGTTGTCTGTTCATTGCGCTTCTGCCCTCACCCCGATGTAAATATTTTCTTATCTTTGCCTGTTAGGGTAAGAGCTAACACGGTACAAACACAGGTCAACCAGATCATTTTGTTTCAAGTACTCTCATCAAATGTCATTGTCAATTCAAAGTTTGGGTGGTTTAAAATTCCCTTCCACGCTATAAACAACAGTTTTTTTTTTCATTGTTCACTTAGAGCACTTTGCAACATTTAAGCACCCTGTAACCGCACCCAGTACTAAGCCTCAGAACAGAATTCTTTTTTTTTTTTTAAAGATTTTATTTATTTATTTGACAGACAGAGATTACAAGTAGGCAGAGAGACAGGCAGAGAGAGGGAGAAAGCAGGCTCCCTGCTGAGCAGAGAACCCAATGCGGGGCTCGATCCCAGGACCCCAGGATCATGACCTGAGCTGAAGACAGAGGCTTAACCCACTGAGCCACCCAGGTGCCCCTCAGAACAGAATTCTTAATAGGAACTGTCGACCTGTTTTCTTCCCACTGGGGTACCCAAATCATGACTGATGCTTGAGAAGGCCCCCCCCTTATATAATATATAAAATTATATGTTAACACATATAATGCATTTATATATTGCATCATATAATCTCTTGATAGCTCCATATATCTCTATCTCATATATTTCAAAATTATACCTCAAGAAATTTTTTTTTTTTTTTTTAACCCGAACCTACAGTGAGGAAGAGAATTGGTAGAGAATTGACTCTTCATGTCTATGGACGTTATATACCAAGGAACCCACAGTGACTTTGCTCTGTGATCTTGGAAGAACTTGGAAAACATTAGCCAGCAAACCATTACCAAGGGGAACTCATTGGCTGGTCTGCTTTAGGTGTCCTTCTATGGACCAAGTTGTACTGGTACCATGTGGCCGTTCAGTCTGTCCTGAACGGCCTTCATTAGAAGGTTCCGCCCCTGTTTATACACTTGCCTAAGGTAAGTTGTTTATATTCTGAATATTTAATCAACTGATTTCTTCAAAAGGCTTTATTTTCTTACGTTAAAAAAAAAAATCTGCCTTTATTGATGGTTGTAGCTCTCTTCTTTCTTAAAACATGATTTCATCTACTCGCACTCAATTAAATTGGAATCCCTAGAGGGAAAGGCCAGGAAAAAGCATTTTAGAAAATTCGCGTAGGCAATTCTAAGACACATTCATAGGTGAGAAAATGCTCGGAGTGTGATTCATTTAACTGCCCAGGCTGTGAGTGCATATCCTGGTGTTGTCACTTAATCAGGATGTGATTTGGGCTACAATACTCCTATCTTGTACCTCATGTACTTTGCAACATTTAAGCACCCTGTAACGCGCACCCAGTACTAAGCCTCAGAACAGAACCATGTACCTCATGGTTCTCATCCATAAAATGGGAACAAAAGACTCGTGCAATCATCCAGACACTTAAATGAATTAAAACGTGCGTTCTCTTTATGGGAACCTAATTTCTTCTCACCCCCTGTATTGAGTGTAAGTGAAGGTACTTTCCAAACTTACTTTGGGGGAAGAGGCATGTTCCTCCTTGGGTTCAACACTGAAGTGGGGTCCTTATTGTGGAATGCCATTATCACTGAGGCACCAACTACATTTTCTTTTTTTCTTTTAAAGATTTTATTTATTTATTTGACAGACAGAGATCACAAGTACGCAGAGAGGCAGAGAGAGAGAGAGAGAGAGAGAGGAGGAAGCAGGCTCCCTGCTGAGCAGAGAGCCCGATGTGGGGCTTGATCCCAGAACCCTGAGATCATGACCTGAGCCCGAAGGCAGACGCTTTAACCTACTGAGCCACCCAGGTGCCCCCCAACTACATTTTGTGAGCTACTTACATATCTGAGAACAGAGGTCACATTAGATTGTTTGGGGGCCTATAACATCCCTTGCGAACAGAAGATATTCAGTGAGTAGTTAAAGTATTGCAATTGAGAGAAACAGGCAGGTTTTAGATTCCAAACAGCAGATGATCTGAAGTTCTTTATTTTTTTAATTGGATATTGTTTTCACCCTCTAACGAAGATATGATTCAAAGATTCAGGTTTTACTGTGGATTGCTGAAGTCCAAACCATAAAAATGACCAAAAGGGGGAGATGCTCAGGGGTTATAGTTTTTCATAAGGAGTCCACATGTGTTTTTCCAATATTTGAAGCATTTATAAAGCAAAATCTGAGTGCTCTGGCAGAGCCACAGACTTCTGCAAGACAAGCTTGACAGATCAGTTTGATTTCTGACAACGTTGGTGGGGGGGGTCGGCTCATTTTTAGCATAGTTATGTGTAGTTCTCCAGGTGAAAAATCACAATTACCCCAAACACCTTGTCCTGCCTCCTAGAGCAGTTCCAGCTACAATCTAGCTACATGACCATGAGGTTTGGCAATCAAGAGGTAACACTGGTTGAGGGTTGGTTTGGGGAACCATGAGATAAAGAAGAGGCTGTATTTCATAAAGCCTCCAAGAACAAATTCTGGGACAACCAAAATTGAAAGAAAAAAAAAAATCTTCACAAATTCTAGAAATAAAATGGCCTTGACTAATTTTCCAAATAGACTCAAATGGAACGACCCTTAGAAAATTATGAAAAGCACAAGACGTGTCTTCTTGACTTCTAACCTTTCTTTGCCCCTTTCCCCACCTCTCACAGACACACTCCTCCTGGGGCCAGGAGCCCCCTGAATTCTTGTCAATCATTCGTGATGGCTGAGTGACTGACATTCTCTGAATGAAACTCATTCACACTCAAGTGTTACCTTGAGCTCTCATTTGCATTAAACCTTTTTCTGTGGAGTTGCCAGCTTTTTTTTTTTTTTTTCTTTTTCCTACCTCCAAAGATTTTCAAGCAGAACACCAGAGAGATCTGATCCTGGGGCTCAGGGTCATATTAAACCACAACCATTTTCTCAGTTCTGAAAGAAAAGCTCAGAATACCTTTTATGTATCCTTTGAGGAAAGCGCAAGAAGTAGGACAGAAGGATTCAAGAATGGAGAGAAGAAAGGTAGGAAGCATGGAAAGAATGGGCAGAAGGAAGGGAAGGAGGAAGAAAAGCTTTGGATTTTTATAATCTAGAGTCAAAGACTTCCTGCTTGATGTCCCTTTAATGGTGGTCTTGAGGATTATAGACAGGGTGGGGGATGGACCTCCCGGCAATCATTTCTTCTAGAGCCTGAAGACTATTTACCTTCCTTTCTCAATACAAGTGACTGGAGAACTGGTAACTCCCCAGATTCCAGATTAACACAATGAACCTCACTCTATTCCTCTGTCCCGAGACATGGAGATACACGCATTTTGTCCTGCAATATTTTTGGTAGGTTTCCCCCAGTCTTCTATATTTGAATGATTTAAGATAATCCCTGGGTATGATTTTCTAGTTCCAAACTCTGTTTCCGACAAAATAAGCATTCGACTCTCTTCACAGCAACATGGGTGTCATCACAGAGCATGTGGTCAACAATCCCCTCTCAGCTTGGCCACTCAGCTGAGCAAGGTACAGGGACCTAGCTTAAGACCAGGCAAGACTAGGCTGAAATCCCATATGAAAAGGTAGGATCTCACATAGCCTTCTCTGATGTTGGGTTATTACTATAACCTTGTTATGGCCTTGTGTGTTCAGGAGGGAAAACTGATTAGCAAAGTCTGCTTTGAGCCTGGGGAGATTACAGGACACTTACTTACTTCTCCTTGTCTAAGCTTTGCAAACAGTGTTGACCATCCAATCAGTGCCCAGACACTATGTGTCTCTCTCTCTCTCTCTTCCTCTTGCTTTGTCAAATCTTATTGGATTCAAGTTTGACTATCGTTAGCTAGATGGTCTGCATTAACAGAGATGATGTGTGAATGTTCTCAGCAGGGCATCCCAAGATGTCCTGTTTCTAGGGACAACTGATTTTATAAATTTTACCTAGATTTCAGATAGGTGAAAATGGCATGGTTAACTGTAAAATATCCCACACTTTTGCGAACGTTTCATATCAATAGGATACTAATGATGATGATGATGGCGGCTGAATACTTATCTTTCACCAACAGACTCACAAAGCCAGTCAGCTAAGACTGGCTGAGGGAAGCAGACTGCCATCTCCCACCTCTCTCGCACTCCAGCACGAACTGGCAGGTGGAACGACTGGCACTGTTGAAATTAATTCCCCGACGCCTTTTTGAGGGGTGGTTGTTGCCAGTCGCATAAAGCGGAAGTCATTGAGTTAGTTCTTGCTGTACGTATGTGTACTGTTTTCCCAGCCACCCTCGTACCTGGAGACCAACCCTGGCAGCTTCTTATGACAGACAAGAATGAGGATGTCAGTGAGCACCCGCTAGTGATCCTCAGTCCCCCAGCACCTCCCCAGACTGGAATGGTCTTCGTAATAATGAACTTGGCTCATTAAGAAGGAGAGCTGTCCACTTGTGGGAGGAAATGTCTCAGAGGACGTAGGAGTGGAAACACAGGCTTTGATGGATATGAAGTAGAATCTTAACCCTACAACTTAATAATTATAGCACTCAGTGGCTATTTAGCCTCTCTGGGTTTTTTCTTCATCTGTAAAATGGGTATAATGGTACCTACCTCATAGACAGTACAAGGGTATGCTATGCAGTAGATATAAAGGTTTTTTTTTTTTTTTTGCATCTGGACTCCAAAATTAAGTGCATCCTGGTCACTTCAATTAGAGAAGCTGCTTTGGTCTAAGACTAAAATTGAGCCTGTGGGAACTGTCATATCTGGGAAAGAGCATAATCATCAAAAGGGAGCCTCTATGACGGACTCCAGCCAATTTCTGCCAAGGAGGACTCTATCCCAATATTTCTAGATTTACTAATTTTTCAAAGGTTTCAAAAAGCATACTTTTTTTTTTTCCTGAAATTTCCCAAAAATCCATACTGTAGAAATTTTGCCAGGACAACAAGACAGAACATGTCCTATATAGGATCTGGCCCTCGCTCCTCCTCAAGCCCTGTCAAATCATAAACAGTCAACAGACAATGACCATGAGTATTATCATTAGCTTTGCCACTAGCAGTAGAACAACCCCAAACGGAAATCTTGTAACATGTGTATGACAATTGTCTGGTCCTATAATAGAGTTGATGTTGGAATCCTTAAAATTTAACTGCTGGCCTGAGGTCCTGTATGTTTTCAGAGCTCATTATGAATTTATCAGGTAATGACTGCATAAGCAAGGTCTGTCTTATCTAAACCCAAATAGATGCAGCCAGGCCTGCCTGGAAATTCAGTATCATCCTCCGAATGTAACAACAAACCGCAACGCATATGCCGGTGTACAGAGAATGCATTCTACTTGGAAAGCAGGAGGAAAAAACCAAGAAGCGCCGTTTCTATGTATAAAGCATATCCTATAAGTGCTAGTGCAGTTTTACATTATAATGGCACATAAGCAAAGTGCTTATGATATATTTATAAACTTCCACATAGGGATCTGGGGGGAAAAAGAAGCTGTTGTGTTTGCTCACGTTGAGTTTCCATCCCACGGGAGGCCGGGGAGGCTTGTTAAGTGCTCAGAGGTACAATTCGAATTGATTCTGTCCGAGTTCTTCCCTTCTTCAGCAGTAGGACACAAGGTCAAAAGCTCTCTGAGCCTTGTCTGTTCAATGGGAAGAAATACTAGATTCGAGCTCAGAGAGTGATTCTGAAGCATCAAGACCAGCATGTACACGCACAGAGTACAATGTCCAGGACACAGTAAATACTCAGAGTGTTAGCTATTTCGGGTGAAAGGTCTGAGATCAGACCAGTGAAATTAGTATATCAGACAACTTGGCTTTTTGAATGGGCTAATATTTTTATTATGATATCTGTCTGAGAGCAAATTACAAAAATAAAGACTTCTGACACGTTCTCATATTAACATCTCCAAGGTAGCATTTTTTAAATGCCTTTATCCAGGGCGAATGGCTGGGGAAGACTATTCTAATGCAACATTTGAGTGTTATGAACAGGGAGCTTTTGCCTTGTAAACTCTTGGGGTGAAATCTCATCCCTTGATCTTCAAAGTGTGACAAAGAGCTATTGATTGAGAGCATATTGTCATTTAAATTACAATTAGGGATGGGTGAAAGGTGGTTATTCAACAGTTCAAACCTTTCTTTTAATACTGTCAAGGACGACTTAACCTTCACCCAAACACACTTCTAAAACTTGTGAGTTTCAATATGTCTAAAATCAATGTGCTTTTCTTAAAGTAAGAGAATCATGTCATTACTCTCGTGTTGAACTCGGTAGTTTTGAATCGTGGTGGTGAAAATCTTTCAGAAGGCTTTGCCCTCAGTCACAAAACACTTGTGTCTCCACACAAATTTGCACCTTAAAATGAAATTAAATCATTCAGCGCATTTTTCCTAGAGTAGCTAGTTAGTTATACAAGTATATGCATTTTCAAAAATCAAGTGCTATGTGGGTGATGTATGTTTTAATTTAGAGTATTTTAAATAGGAAACCATCCTTTTGAAGGCACAAATTGCTGTGAACTTCATGTCTTTTATTACTGGCAAAATAATGTTCAATTCTAACGGCATTAGGCAGTATGTATCTTAAACGAGACAATGGACAGAATGGAATCTGTGTATGTGTGTGTCTGGTTATTTATGCTTTATTACCAACTCTCTTGCATTTTGCCATATGAATATACTTCATAAATAATTTGCTTTGATGTTGCAGACACACACACACACACACACACACACACACACACACCACACGCTAACACGTTATGCCTGCATTGGCAAAGTGCTGGACTCAATCTCGCAATCTTGCTCTGGCTAAGCTCCCTGCAGCTTTTCACAGGCAATGCAGACAGCACCAAGACTGCAGCTTAGATCTCCTATATTGAAGTGTGGTTAGCATTTATTTTGTCAAAGCCTCTCTTCTCTCTCCTCTCCTCTCTATTTCTATAATGCATGCACACCTGTCTGCTTTTCTCCCGAATGGCAGGTGTTTACTGGGATGACATATTATGCCAGAGGTGCTCTTGGCAGCCTCTCGTCCTCAGGGCAACCATTGTTCCGGCAGCAGAAAGTCAGTGAGCAGTGCAAGGTCATCCAGCCCCACGGTCCTCCGCCCCCTTCTCTTGTATGGGGCATGAGCTCCAAGGTACCCTTCACTTGCCTGACACATGAGGTCATGAGAGACAGTTTCCAGCTCAGGTAGACACCAGGTAGGCGATAGCACTGACAAAGTGCTTGGCGGTACCCATCGGTGGGTGGGAAATCTACTAGAGCAATTCTGAGGGAGCCCTCAATTCTCGCTACCATTAGATTTTTTTTTCTTCCGCACAGGGCAGAGAAACCTATTCAAAGTGTATTTTTCTATATCGCAATGGTTTGTCATGGCGCCTGCTAAGCAAATGGGAACATCCAATTTTACATTTTATTTGAAAACTCCAAGAAGAAAAATCACATTGAATGGGATCTTCGTATTATACGACTGGGTAGAGAGCAAGGGGGAAAAAAAAAATCAAGCTTTATGTTGCTCAGATAGCAACTTCTCTACTCTTAGAAAATTTACAGGGACTTGTAACCTTGAAAAATAAGAAGGGAGTATTGCTCACCGATATGAATAGGGACTTTATGTTATCAAAACTTTTAAGGATTTCTACTCATCTATCGTAGGAAAAATTAATTATGGGTCTCACCATGACCAACTCATATTTACTAATACATTCAATTTGAATGGCAAGGTAGAGACTTAAAGGCAGGATAATGTTTAGTGTAATTCGCACAAATATAATATCGAAATGTTTAGAAAATGAACACTTAGGAATCCAAGATATTGTGGGGGAAGCAAGATGTTTTACTGCCGCCTTGTGGACAATTTTAAAAGAACTGAGTACTTACTCAAACCAGGGGTTAATTTGCAAAATCTTGGTCAGTAACAGAACCAGACAAAAATGGGTATAAGATAGAGGTGGGATGGAAATAAATATTAATTAAACTTAGTGAGGATAAAATTTCCTCTTTTTTTAAACCCAGGGAGGTCCACAGTCTTCAAGCAATTATGTTACCATATTTGAAAAAAATTCCCAAATCCACAAACAGATGAGGAGAAACTGGGATAGAATTAAATATTGGCCATAGAGTTTAATCAGAAGACCACCGACCTGATTTTCTTTTTGATCAGAGGAGTTCTGCAGACACCAGAAGGGGTGTTCCCATGGTATTTCAAGAAAATTTAGAAAATCTCAGTTAGTTGCCATAAAATTAAAGGCAGCACTGGAAAAGCAGTGATAAGAAAAACTGGACATATTCTAGGGCTCCATCCAGGGTTTTAAGTTAGAATGTTTATTTAAACATAACACGAGCTATGAACTTGTTTTCTAGGGAGATTTCCAGTGCTTTCTGATTTGGGCTAGATTATAAAAGGCCAGCTTGACTTCCCGTGAAGAGAGTCTGCTGTAAACCACCTTCTCCTTGACTTTTGGCATGAAAATCAAATTTTCATTGGGTATATTTCCAAAGACCAACAAATGTTCAGGTGGATGCTTAATTTAAATCTAGCTGCCAATATCACAGAAATACGATCCTGGAACTTGTAGGACTCCAGCACCATATAAATCCTTGCTGCTAAAACACCAACAAATACACTGTAATGTCCACTATCGCATTGTTCATCTGTTGGATAAATATTAGAAATGCTAATTCATTAAGGAACAAGTTTCCTTTATACTTTGGAGGAGTAAATCTAATTTAAAATGGAAAGAACAAATGAATAGATTTTTTTTTTAATTAGAGCATATCCAGTTATAAAACAAGTGCTGTAAAATTTAGAAAATGATTTTCAGTGATTTTGTACCCAATACTGAATCAGCACACGTTTTTCACTGGGGATAGCGGGGGAGAACTACCTCTAGTGAAACAGTCTAAAAATCAGAGAAGAGAGTAATTTAAATTTTGCTCAATAATCTAAAATTTAAACTATTCATTTCTTTTTACTCAACCACTTTAATTTGAGTGAGAGGTAGGTACAAGGAAATTATTGAAATTAAATCAGCATAAACTCACATTCCATATCAAGTAACAGTCAGTACTCCAAAAGCTACAAAGCAGGGTGTAGGAAACATTTCTGATATTTTTTTCTTGGCCATGAGCATGACAGACCTTAAGTAAGTATCTTTTGCAGAATATCTGTCCCATATTTGTTGTGAAGAAAGTTTAAAGATGACTGTTAAGTATACCGATCCCTATTGTGAAAAGAAGGGCTCTGTTAGGATATTAATCACTTATTTCTCAATGCCATCGAGAGTTCCTTCTATGCTATGCACTTTGTTTTTAATCCCATTAAACCTCATTACAACCTAGACATTGGCTTGATGATTACTATCTCCTTTCTTACAGATGAAGGCTCAGAAAGGTTAAGTAACTGAGCTGTGGTCACACAGCATTTCAGTGGTTATTCTGGCAGCATCATTGGCTTTGTGTGGCTCACTCCCTTCTTGACACGTGTTTGGGAAACGAACAGCACTTATTCGTTCAATATTTGGCAATCCTCTGAGCTGTATTCAGGCTCTTGACCAAAGACCCTTCATGAACGTTCACACAATTATTGAATAAATGCTCAAACTGTTTATTACTTACTTGTCAACTCACTTAAGTAATTATTTAATGCTTTTTCTATGTTGGACACCGTGCTAGGAAACAGAGCACAAGGATGCCACGTCCAGAATGGTAACTGCACTTTTGGAGCTTATGGTTTAGACAATGAGTAAGTTTCAGAAATATAAAAATGAGTAAGACCTGGTTTGTCATGATATGGGGGGGGGGGAGACAACACGAGCTTTAGAATCGTGAAGTTCAAGCGGTTCTGCTATCTTCTATTTCTGAGAAAGTTAGAAGTTACTGGTCTTTCGCTCTTAGTTTCTTCTTGCATGCACACAGCTTTATTCAGAAGCTTAGCATAAAGCTTGTGATGTTCCTGCCCAAAAGGTGGGTGCTCGGTGCTTAGTGATAATTATTACAACAGGTCAGGGGGACAAAGGGGCGTGGAAACAATTCAGTGAGCATGTAAAAGGTATGACTCTAATGGTATTAACAAGGTTCTCTGGTAACCCAGGAGAAGGGTGATGAGAATGTCACATCAGAAGTGTGGGCACAAGGAGCTCCATGGAGAAAGACAGAGATGGGTGAGTATTCCTATGAGTCCCAAAAGTAAGGGGTATGGAGGATTGGGGAAAAAACAGCAGTCAGTTCTCAAAAGTCATATACTCCACAGTTTAAAGGTAGTATTGTGTAAATAATTCTCTAGCAAACGTTTCCTGTATCATTTAGGAATCTTTGCATGCTTAAGTAAATAAACTCAGACAAGATTAAATAAATAAGGAAAAAGGAAAAAAATTCTTCTTCTTTTTTTTTTTTTTGGTTCAAGTAACTGGAAATTCAAAAGTGACACTAGCTTCGGCACAGTTTGATCCAGATGTCATCATTCTCAGTAATTCTGTCAGTTCTCCTGTCTCCTGCACGGTAATACCATCTTCAGGTGAGACTCTACTCTTGGCAGTAGCAGTGTCTGCAAACAGTGAAGTCAGATCTCTTGGGCCCAGTAGGGTCACAAGCTCATCCTTTTACTAAATTCTCTGCCCTAGCAGAAAGATATTCTGGCAGAAGCACTCCCCCAGACCAGGAATACTTTCACCCAAACCAGGTGGCTGTGAGTGAGAGAGGTAAAACATGGGAGCTATTAGCCCAAAGCAGAAATACAACCAACCAAAATCTAATATCCTCCCATTGTACAATGGAGTCTCAGTAGGAGTTAAACCCTGTAAAGGCTGGCATCCAACTCTCTTTAAAACTGAACAAAACCAAGAAAAAATGGAGTATGTATATTATCCTACTTTTACACAAGAAGTATATCATTGACACATGTTTGAGATAGAGCAATGAATGATATAGCTAAAAAGAATTCCAAAAAAATTTATTCTCCAATTCATCAAGTGTATCCACAAAAGAAGGACTTAACTCTGAATCAAGTATTTCAAGGCTAATTCTGAAACACATACTCCTAGAATTCCTTTTTAGTTCATATTTTTTTAGAGTCCATTTTTTTATGCAAACACAGGCCAGAATGAGTTTAAATAGGATGGTAACAAGAAAATTTAAATAAAACGTTCATTGTATTTTTCCTTTGTGTTTCCCAAAATGTTTCCCTTGCGTAAGCTTCTAATATCTATAACTGTAGATGTGTCATCATTACTTAGCTGGAATGTTTGCGTTATTAGAACCACATTAGGCAGTAAGCAAAAACACATGCCCGGGAGTCTAGTTATGAGATTTGTGCATGTTTTCTTTGAGTTGAAACAAAAGAATAATGACCAGCAGCATTCAGCAACTTAGCCTTGTCTCTATCCTATTAGGATCATATTCCCAGGAGAGGGCTCTGGTTTTAAAAAGCTATTTGCAAATGTATAGCGACTTTTTTTTACTGTGATTTTTCACAAAGCAGTTGCAGAATAGAGCAAGGAACGTCAGGACTTGAGGAGGTCCTTTTTCCCCCTCTGAAATTAGTGAATGGCCAGAATGCTGAGGATTTGTGTTTTTCATTTAGTAATATAGGGAAATTTTTTCCATTTGCAGCTTTTAGCTTACGGAGAAGGGTCTTTGGAACGTTCAGATTGATGATGTACATTGATTAGTTGGGATTACAGTAATGGCTGCAAGTCATGCTGTGTTTTATTTTTATCCCTAACAGAGTAACATGTATGTTATCTTATCCAAAGTCCATAAATTAAGTCTAGGAAAAATAACTTCGTGATGTCTCTGTATTCAGTGATGTTTCAATATATCTTATGAGATGGTGTCCCTACATTTTGACACTTGAGTTGAGACCCTCATTCACTTACTGAATGTTTCTAGAGTCCTAATATGTGCAAGGCACTGTTTGAGACCCCGCAGATGTGGAAATCAACACACTGTCTAACCCTCACAGCAAGAATGTCAGGAGAAAGTCAAGGGATAATTACTGTAAAGAGAAAGAATAATTCATAAAGAGATTGTGGGAAGACATGAAAGGCAGATCTGACCTAGGCTGGTGAAGCCAATGGTCAGACACCATGTCTCTAAGGCAGAAGCTTGTAAGTTGAGATCACACAGCTGAATAAGGGGTAACTGGGTTTTGAGTCCCTTAGTTGAGAGAAAGCAGGATTCAAGGCCAAGTGTGTTTTTGGCAGCGATGACCCTAGAGGGGTATAACAAATGTCAGAGGGCCTCGAAATGAAGGCCAAATTTAGTACTTCAAGTGATAGGCAAAGGGAAGCCACTGCTGGATTTTAACGTGGGGGTGACACGACCAGATCTGAGTTTTCCATGATCACTCAGGCTGCTGTATACGGAATGGTTTTCAATACGTGCATAAATTATAAGCGAAATGTTTTCATTCTTGTCATGAAACTGTATTTCTTTGTCCTTTTTTGCTTCAATATGACCACAAGGACTCCCGGCTTAACACCTTTGATTACCAGATCAACAACAAGCAGATTCACTCTGACAGATGATTTCACCCAACTTTTTTTGTGGAATTGTATAGTTTTTGGCTTTCTGTGTTTTGCTTTGTTTTGTTTTTTTGTTTTGTTTTGTTTTGTATTTTTGTTCCAGTGGCTAAGTAGTCTGGTATGGCCAGATTTAGCAATCCGCTAAATTGTGGAAGTTCTTTTGGAGCTAGCCAGAACTACAGCTGGTCACTCGGCAGCCTTTAAAATGAGTGCTACTAAATTACCTTCATTACATACCCCCGTTCGAGATCATAATGCCATAGGAGTTGAGTCATAGGACATAGACAGATTTCCTAGCTGTAACTTTCAAGCATATGCTACCGTACACATGCAACTATCAGGGATCTTTCATGTCCTAGCTTGAGATACAAGAATTTATGTCCCAGAAGAATAGAACCGTTCCTCTTATTTCAACAACTCTGTTCCTCGAGTCTTTAACAGAAAATAAAACACAGGGGGCCTGATTATACGGGACAAACAGAACTTGCTGTTTTCTGGTGAAGAGCTTTCCACGACATAGTGCCCTCTTTGCTTTGGCTGCTAGCTTCACGAGGCCAGATTCAGGCTCATCTCTGCTCTTGTGAATGACATTTACTAGGCATTCAATAGCCAAATATACCTAGAATTGACTTGCATTAAATTTTCCTTTCATCTTTTTGCTTAAATTTTCTCTTTATTTTCTTCTAAGGGGCACACTCCTGTAAGTCACCTCAAGTCATTCTTTTCTGACCAGAGGCAGATAGAAAGAAACTGTTTGCTGTCTTAGATTCTCCCAATGATAACTCCCTTTCAGCAGGCCCTCTCATTAAAGTATTAAAGTATGTGTCCAATAATATGTCAAAATCACATTTCCTACTTCGCAATAGCTGGGGATTAAAGGCAGCCACGGCAACCCAAATAGACCATTTGCACTAACTGCCTCCCCACCCCCATCCCAAATTTGGCCGGCGTGGAGTCAACAAGACAGCAAATGGGAGAATCTGGCCCAACCCTCTTGATAATTGATCTACATGGGCTATACATCTGATCAGATCTAAGGAGAGCGAGGTCCGATGGAAAGCAAGGACCTTAGTGAACTATGGTAGGGAACACTTCGGTCCGATGGAAAGCAAGGACCTTAGTGAACTATGGTAGGGAACACTTCCCTGCTGGGGCCACCCCTTCTGTGATTGTAAACAGGACTTCAAAGGCAAGGGAGAGCCAACCAGACCAAGCTTTCTCAGCGTACCCCCTTCCCCTGCTATCCTATGTGTCCACCAATGTTTTTAATAAAAAAGAAATGGTTTTGTCCTGCGGTCATTACAACCGCTGGAGAGAAAGAGACACCCTCCATTTTTAACTTTGTCTTCCATAATCAACAGGTCTTTTAAAGAGACAATATTCAATTCATTTTTCTTTCTCTCTTACATGAAACGTTTTGGTAGTTGACACGGGTTTACGCAATTCCAGGGTAGGGATAGTCAGGGTGTCGGCAATGCCCCCGACCTAATGCCATTAAGCGTTCAACAATGACTTTAAAAATAAGTAGCTTTTTGGAAGTTATGTCTTTGAAGTTTCATTAATTAGTCATATCATTGGAAATGTATGGCCAAAGTAAATTACAGTGTTTAAAATATCTACTCTTTCAATGTGAAAAATGAAAGGATCCTGCTACCTTGTCTTTATACTAATGAAGATATTATTAATTGGTTTAGCAAAAACATAGATCTAACCATAATGTGCAACAGTTATTAAAGATAATTAACTACAGATCATTGGTTTGAAACATCTAGTCCAAAATGATTTCTGAAGGGCACATTATTCTACGAGATAAAATAATTAAATTTCTAACTGCTGCACGAGACAACTGTGGCATATCTGCCGTTTTAATTTCTTTTGTTCTATTCTCAGGGTACTCTTACTGTTTTAGGTTTTGAAAAAGCGACCTGTGTTTCACAGTGAGTTCGCTGTTCAGCATGTTTTGCCGAAATCTTTCATGTCTACGGGAAAATCATGATTGAAAGAAAAGGATTACAATGACACTAGACCTAATAAAAAGCCCACATAAATTCAGCCTCTTTTTACTGGAGAGGGGAGCGTGGTAAATCAAACAAATAGAAAACTAAACAAGTTACTTTAATGAAATACCTTTCACATACGTCTCTCACAAAATCTAGTCTAAAAACTGGAAAACCTCATATGTGCAAAATAAATAAAGGACAGTAGAAGGATGAGCAAATGCCAGGTACTCTTGGATTAATGAATAATGTAATTATGTACATACGCATAAAATAAAATTAAACTACAGTAAAAACAATTGAGGCACTAGGACAGAAGGTTGTTTATTAAAAGCTGTAAGAGGAGAGGCAAAAAAAATTCTGACCCTATTTCTAAAAATTGTGTTACTTGGGGATTTACTATTTGAAAATCAGTTAAATTAAAGGGGAAAATGAAGACTCAGATGCCAGTAGGAGTTGTAGGAGTCCTAAACAAAATCACGACCCTGATATTTAACAAAGCTCGCACATTAGGACGCTCATTGGTGATCGTGTTTAAAATGAGGCCTGAAAGTCCCAATTAGCCTCCGTGTCAGATATTCAAATTTTTAAATATTTATTGCATTATCTTGTGACCAGGAACTTACTTTGTATAAAAACCAACAGTGAAAAATAATAATGATGTGCTTTCTTTTTAGAAGCAATTCAAATTTATATTCAGTCTAAATTCATGAAGCCTGCCTTAATTTGTGGGAGGCCTTGAAAGGGTAATGTGTTTGGAGTCCCAGCTCGAGGCTTAGGTGTAAGTTAGTATTTTTAGAAATATTATTAATATCTTTAATCCAGTAAGTGTACACTTGGTAAAACAGGATTAAAAAAAAAAAATAAAAGCATTTCTTGCTAGGACTGAAGTAAGGAGACATGACTGATGAGAAAATTTCGAACTTATGAGGTTTATACTGATGCTGATTCCAGATACTTGGAAAGAACACAACCAAAATATTTAATGCATGCCTTTTTTGGTTCCACACACACAAAAAGGAGGAATTCCTAAAAAAAGTAAAACAGGAAGGGAAAAAGAGGCTTTGAGAGTATGAGTGAGTAAAGTCGTTACAACCTCCTTACCATAAAGGACTGTATTTGGAGATTTGTACTTGGTGCCCACCACCCCATAAAAAGAAAGGAAAAAATGTTATGGTCAAAGGTTTGAGAATACAGCATGCTATATGCCCTTTTTATAGGTATGCAGCTCTTAAAGGCCAAATCAAAGGTTCTGAAAAGTCCTGTAATCACATTGTGATTACTTCACTTAAACCTAGAGGTCATGTGTTGATTTTCTGGGAACATTGAGTCCCAGGGAATCAGTATTCCATGAAACATGTGGGAAGACTCTCCTGTAAGATACCTTGCGAAGAGTAGTTTGGCTAGATTTCAGGGCCCCAAAAGTCCCTTTCTGTAGTCCTCTTGTGTCACAGTCTGTCATCTTCCGCTACCTTCACCGCTCTACTTCTGACTGAAACCATTTTTAAAGCTTTTTGTCCAGAATCTGGACTTTGTTTTGGAATATTTACTTTTTAATATATTATTCTCATTATAGAATAAAAGGCTTTAAAAATCAAAGACTATTTGACATTGTAGAGCTGGGGGCTGTGGGCAAAGAGGGTTTTAAGTCCTCTCCAAGAGTGTAATGCACAAGTAACTTCTTCTTACACAGACGAGGAGGCAGAAGCTTGCATGAACAATGGGCTTGGCCAAGGACATGTAGCCACTAACATCCAAAGCTGAGGTTGGAACGTGTGTCCTCCTATTCTCAAATTCAGGGCCATGTTCACTAATGGTTTTGGACACACCCATCTAGAGGGAAGTATCCTAAACACGGGACGTGCCAGACTCATACCCTCCAAGCTGCATTTGCCATAGGGATATACTTGTTGTTTTTCTTTCCCTGCTCCATGTTTAATTTAAACAATATAGAATTAGTCAGCAACAATCAAAATTCCGGGGAGTCCATACAAAAATCCAGATTCTGGGGACGCCTGGGTGGCTCAGTTGGTTAAGCAGCTGCCTTCGGCTCAGGTCATGATCCCAGAGTCCTGGGATCAAATCCCATGTTGGGCTCCTTGCTCGGCGGGGAGCCTGCTTCTCCCTCTGCCTCTGCCTGCCATTCTGTCTGCCTGTGCTTGCTCTCTCCCCCTCTCTCTCTCTGATAAATAAATAAAATCTTAAAAAAAAAAATCCAGATTCTGTCTTCTTCTGAACAAGTAGAGGACCTTGTAATACCAGACCCCCTGGATAGAGCTGTCACCATCATCCAGTTTAGAAACAGAATTCCCTTCTCTCTCCATTGAGCCATAGTCCCCATCATTCCTTAATGCCCCTCTTCAACCTTAAGTGAATGTTGGTTGCCATTTTTTGCCTTACTCATGTTGCTGGTTGATTCATGTCCGGCTTGATTCACTTATTTGGATTTCCTACTTGCATTGTGGGGCTTCTTCTCTTTTCAGTTCTTGGTCTTAAGAGCCCTCTATACTTGACCCACTATGACTCTTCTCTCTCTGAATACCCTCTCCATTTCCCTACTGAGGGCAGTATTTGAAAGTGATCACTGGAAGGTTGCCTTCAGATGAATAACTGAAACCTGACTGTGCTCCACATTCCAAGGGCAATCTAGAGTTCACCCACTGCCTCAGGCAACCCCAACGAAAACTGTTAGCTCTTGCGAATCCAACCACACCAGCTTGCCTATCTCCACCACCAACACTGTAGCAGACATGTGTCCCTCATACTACATGGGGTTGGAAAGTGAGGCTATTTTTAACCACTGCCTCTATAACGATTCAGTCAGAAGACTGTCTTCCCACTGACATCGGAGACCATAGGCATCGTTTCATAGGAAGACATTCCAAATAATTAGAACAATCATTCACTGCTTCACGACACTTAAGAAATGCAGATTTTTTCCCCCTTCACTGGATGTCACTTTGTGCAGCCTAAAGAAGGTGCAACGTATGCTTTCTCGCACTTCCGTGGGTCATACAGTCATTCATGTTTGAGGACGCAACGGCAAGAGACAAATTTTTATCAAGAAAGACCACTTGCTTCTAGTCTGTTTTTGAACATCAGAAGACTGAGTGGTCACCGTGGGCATCACGACTAGGCCCATAATCGCAGCCTGAGCTTGGAAGCCGGGAGCCGGACTCCTCCTGCCTTCTTTTCTGAGTGTCAGCCGTTAACACGCCCGTCCTCCTGGGTGGCTGCGGGAGTGAGCGGAGGGGAGGTTATGGATGTGTTGCAATCAGATGGAGAGGTGGAGCCATCTGCTCTGACTTCCCAAGTTATTGTTGGCTCGGTGGCTGTAGCATTGGTTTGGGTCTTTTAACAGTTCATTTAACTGAGGAGGGAGGGAGTGGATTCAGAAGAGGAGGCCTTTGGTATTGGCGAAGTTTCATTGCCAGTTTTCTGATCCTCTTTCTAATTCCTCCTCTTTTCTCTTGTCTCCAACCCACTCTTTTTTGATTCCCCTTCCCTCCCCCCCAACCTTCTTTCCTGGCAAGGAGCTGCTCCTCCTGGATGGTGAGTGAGTCAGTTCTTCCCAGCACTGACCCCAACACATTCACCACCAACAATCACTTACTCATGATACTTAAAATGCTTGGTACACAGTGTCTTCTGGGATATTCTTGTTGCTTTTGAACTGCAGCCAATAATATGGCTTCTAACTGAATAGTACCACAAATCCACAAATGTGTCTTGTTAACATAGGTGTTCTAGAGGTTTTTCAGAACGATGGTTGAGTGTGATTTCCATTGAACTTCTTTTCATGGGTTATACTTTGGGTGGAGAAAAGGTTAGGTGGAGCCCTCCATTTTTCAGTCCTCCTAATTTGTCTTTCTCTTAAAACATGTTCTCTAGCCTCTTTCACTCCCAAGTAAGATACTTCACCTCCAGGAAAATCATAATGAGGTTTAAATGAGATCACAGTGACTTCAAACTGCTCTGAATATTACTTGCTTTTCAACTGCACGACTGGATCCCTATACAAAGAAATACTCGACTTTCTTCTGGTTCAGTGACATAACTATACAATCATCTGTCTCCTTTCTTCTTCAATACATTTTCTAAAAAATTTAGATAGCAGACAAAGAGGCCGGTGACTTGAAAAATGAGTCTTTGGTTAGAAAACAAAGCAGCCTTAGCAGATATTAGGGTTTTTGTTGTTGTTGTTGTTGTTATCAACTTACCACAGAACAATATTAAGAAAAGTCAGTGCTAAATGGGGAAGTACAATTTGGAAATTCTGAGGAGAAGCCAAGAAAAAAAAAAGTGTCCCGATCAATTCACTGATTAAAAACAAGTAAATTATGGCATAAGCCACCTTTTTTCTTTTTTACCCTCCATTTTGGCGGCAGCTTTCCCCAACTTAGCTTCAGACTCCTTCTTACCTCCAGAACCCTGTACAGGCCAAGGCAACCGAATGACACGTACTGGACAGATGGAAACCGTCTGGCACTCCTGTGCTCTATGATGGGCGTTTGACTCTCAGGCAAACAGGTCCTTGTCTGTGGACAGGGACCACGTCTCAAGTGTCTCCTGTGGGGATTCAACAACTATTTCCTAATAGGCCAATTGATTCCACTGCCAATGAGTGGTGCCTACCACCACCCAGAGGCTCGAGGGTACGAATCCCAGGGCTTCGGCTGTATGAAGACTTGGAAGCTTGAGAAAAGAACAGGAGAATGAAGAGACTCGAATTTGAAGCCCACCTCGGTCAGTTACCTGTGTGTGTCACCTGAGGGAATCAAAGGATTCTCGCCCCATTTCCCATTAAAACAAACAAACACAGTAATACCCCCCAAATACTGACTTCCTACAGTACAACGTGGGCACTCGAGGGGATGAATACTAGGATGGAAAACGCAAACAGAGGCTGGCAGGGTAATGCGGCTGAATGAAGTGGGTCGGGTGTCAGACCGGCCGTGGCCGCTAAGATTGTCTAAATTCGAAGGGAGTGGCGGGGCCTCTCATTATCTCGAGACTCTGTGTCCATCCAAAGAGGCAGCTGTTCCTATTTGGCTTTGGCCAGTTTTTGCGATGGGGTAAGAAAAAAAAAAAAAAAAAAAAAAAATGGGGGCCTGGCCTTGCCAGATTCTCTGGGAAGCTGGAAATCCGGACGTTTCATGTGAAGCCTCCCAATTTTCAGACATTGGCAATTAATTCAAACTTAAAGGACTCTGCAAGCCAAACAAAACACATCTGCAGGCCACAGAAGCCCTGGGAGCTTCCATGTGTGACCTCGGATACACGTGAACAGGTCTGTAGCAGAACATGCCTCATTGAAGATAGCCCGTGAGCACTGGCCACACAGTTTCCTTGCAGGAGATCCCCCGGAGGAGAGAAGAAACAATAACCGATCCGAGCGTTCGAGGACAGTATCCGCCTGCTCACTCTGAAGGTTCAGCTTTGGTAAGTCATCCAGGAACCTGTTCAGTCTTACTGACTCAGTGGTCTCTGACCGCTGCGTTCCTTACCCCAGGGGTCGCCTGTGTTTGGAAAATGTCTCTGCACCCTGTGAGACTTTCTAAAAGAAGTTTAATTTTTGTTAGAAAACACACCCTCGAAAGATGGCTCAGCTGCTTTGGAATCATGGCAAGGAAGAATTCACCATTTCTGCTGCTGGGCCGAGTTCCTTTCGGATTCCAGTGAAGTGAGCAGCTCCCGCCTGGATTTTTCTTTGTCTTCGGAGGAGCGGGACCTGGTTTTAACTGGCACATCTTCGTGTTGCTCACTCCTTAAGTAGTTTCACTTACTTTTTAACTGTTACATGCCAACAAAACAGGTTGCTTAATTGGTTTGACCTTTCACAGTATTTTTTAATTTTTCAATCTTCGTTTCATAGTTCCATCTGGCCCTTTAAAACGACATCTGGTTAACTGTACTTAACCAGCTGATCACTGTACAGTTATTTTTAAATGTAATGTATGCTTAAACAGATGTTATTTTTATAGATGTGGATCTAAACTGCACTTGTGTACGTGCTATGTCTGCATAAACTCTTTCTGTAATTCAAATGTTGACACCCAAAATTACAAGCCAGAATGCTTATGAACTCCACTATTATGGTACTGCACTTTTGTGCTGCTTGTTAGGTAAACATCAATTCAGTTCTTTTTTTCTCTCTTCATTGCACATAAATAAAACATTAGCATTTAGTTTATAAAGTGATGAACATTTTGCTGTGTTGGATTTAGCTTTATAAATACAACTGCTGTCAGCAAGAAAAAAGGATTTATTGAATAAATAATAAGAAAGCTAAGGGAAAATGAAAATATATATATTATGCAAAACATGGTGTCTGTCAACAGGTCACAAAGGGGCCTCGATGCTTTTGGTGTTGCTGTCGGAGATAATTCCATCTCTGACACACAGTGTTGTGGAGTCCTGGACCTTCCTCTCACGGTAGGTGTCTGAGATTTAATCCAAGAAGCACGCTAGAGAAAAATCACTTATTTTGGAGAACCACGAATGCCTCACTGTCCGGGGCATAATTAACACTTAGACCAAGTTAAATGTCTTTTTACCTGAGCCCGGAAAACGCGGAGAAAACTTGATGCAAAGAAAATCTAAGGGGCCGTTCAATTCTACAGTTTTATTTTCATTTTTGTGTCTATCCAAAAAGAAAAAAAAAAAAAGGAGAGAGTTAGAGAGAGAGAAAAGGCCACAGCACTTCATATATGGACGAGGACAGGTTTCCTGATCATGAAAGCATCTCAGCACGGAGCAGACCTTGCTTCCAAGAGAACACAATCTCCCAAGCCCAGGACAGCGGGTACTTTGCATATGACACAAGGTTGCGTCTTCCTTGACACAAAGAAAGTGGTCACAGTTGAAAATATTTTGCCGAGAACTTTAAAACTATCGTTCTCAAGGTTAAAAATTGCTGTTATACATAATACCTCGGTAATTGATAGACATTTTCTCTCTCCAGAGTCCAGTTTCTGTGAAAAACACCACATAACATCTGTTCATAAACAGTCCTTCTGTGAAAACACTGACACAGGTCTTGAGCTTCCACGGGCTCAATTCCCCTGCCATGTGCAGATGGCACGATGTGTTTATACAGCTGAAGCCCGGGTAACAGAAGCCCGGCCGCATCTCCAGGTAAGACTGGAGGCAAGCTTGGGCTGCTGTTCCGATGCCCTCGCCCCACGTTGTTCAAGGGGTTCCTTCTGACACGAAGACAAATTGTTTCCCGCTAATGTGCGGGACACATTGGAAAAAAAAAAAAATCACCTTCGGCAAGGAACGTCTAACTGTACAGAGATAAGGGCATCTCTAGCCTTTTAAAAAGATTCCATGGAACACATTAAGGAAAAACTAATTAGGTTACAGAGGTAGTTGAGAAACAAAATATGACTGAGATCATGCAGGGTTTTTTTTTTTTTTTTTGGCTCCTATACTTGATGTGTGATGTTCAACTATGAATTAATTATTCCAACTAAATGTAACAAAGTTTGGGGTTAAGGGTTTAAATAATTAACGTTCGACTTTTCGGTGCCGGTCAGGAGCAGGGAAACGCTGTGATGATGACAGAAAGTCGTCCTCCCTCGGTGTCCTTTAGTGTCTCCCGTGACATAGGAAATGGAGACGGGGGCAAGGGTGGAGGTTTGTGGGTTCTGTTTTTGGTTTTGTTTTTGTTTTGCTGAGCCTTTGTGGAGAAACACTGGAGAGCCTTTCAAATTCTGGTGAGCTTTTGCTGCTTTTCAGATCTGGTTTCCTTATTAGTCACTGAGAAGCTGGTCCTTCCGTCTTCACTAAAATTGTGCTTTCTCAAAACAAGGCAGATTTCAAGAGCAAGCAAAGCCGCCTTCTCACGACCTGGAGAAACACTGACTTGAAGTCAAAGCAGGATACCGGAGCTTCCGAAGGGCTCGGGGGCCCCGAAGATCACCCAAATAAACAGAACGAGGAAGCCATACACAGGCATAACCCCGGGTTTATTTGTACCTGTCTTTGTCAGACAGCTGCAGTGCACATGAGAGTCATGATCAGAGAAACAGATCTACGGTACCCTACTGTAATATAAACTATCCGTTTTTTATTCTCCATAAACACCACAGGCAAATTCTTGTTCCTATTTGACCAGCTGGGGTCCAAAATGTACCTACCCAGTGCTTGGAGGTTTTCATCCTACCGCCAAGGTCCATTTCCACATGAGTGTTCTGGTTTGTGCATTTCAAGATGCTTCTATAGCATTTATGCACTTATTTGTGGCTTATCAGCTCAGGCTACAGAATCAACTTTGGTATAGATTGGCAAGAGAGACAAAATAGCCATTTGAGAGTACGAAGTTTGGGTGTTATGTCTGGCTGGAGGAAGCAGATGGAGCAGAGAGAACTTCTGGAAAAATTCTCCTGCAGGGACAGTCGTGGGTGTCTGTTTCTACTTTATGGGGAAAAACAGTCCTGTTTTTATGTTTGCTTCTCTCTAGTTATTCCTCACAACAAGCCTCACCTGAGACGTAGGCAAAAAACAACCACAGTGAAAATAAAATCATTCCTTCCCATCACACACACAGTAAGACTGCTTTTCACTAAACATCCAGCTGCACTGTTCGGATGAGATGATGTGTTTAGGACCAAGAAGAGACCAAATGCAAGGTCACGTGTTACATTTGAGAAGGCACATGTTATGTCAGACAAAATTTTTTTGGTTTTGGTTATTAATTCCTTTTTTATAGATATTTCTTTTTTTTTTTCTTAGAAAACTGCAGGTTGAGGGAAGTAAAGTTACTTTTGACTAAAAAAATGCACACAGAATGATAGGAGGCTGGATTTGTTGGATAGCTTTTGACCATATTTTTATCATTAATTTCATTATGGCATAAATTATAATAGCGAAAATGGAAACAGTACTCATGCTAGGGGCTGTTTAAGTAACCACTGACATGGCAAAATTATGTCATTATGCTAAGTGGCAAAAAAAAATAACTGCGTATATATTACACAATCTCAAATAGGAATATGTCATAGGCAGAGGGAAAAAAAAACCTAAAAAATATCAATATATTCATAATAACTATTCCTGGGTAGTAGGCTCATGAACTATTTTTATTTTCATCTTCTTGTTTTTATGTATTTCCCAAATGTTTTACATTGAACATATATTTCTTTAATAATCACAAAAATGTGATGGAAAGCATGATAAAGTCATTTTCTCCTAAGAAAGGCATTTGTTACCTTAATAACATGAGTTCTGGCATCTTTGGGCAAGAATGCAAGTAGATATGAAGTATACTGAGTTATATTTTTGTAGGAATTTTATTAAATTTGGAAGAGATGAATTAGGGAACTCTTTTTCCTCGCAGTAAGATACCTTAAGATCATCTGCTACCTGGTTACTGAAATAATGCCCTAGATGGTCTCCCTGACTATATTAATCCCTCTCTTTGTCTCTTCCTCCCTCTTTTTTCTTCCTTTCTTCCCTTCCTTAATAAACATGTATTGATTGTTAAATGTATGCCAGGTGTTCAGCGTCAGAGCCAAAAGAGAGCACCCCTCTGTGCAATTGGCAGTAGTGTGTGGGAGACAGTGGATGAACAAGTAACAGTATCCAAGAAACACATCAACAGTTGTGTGAGGGCAGAGCACCTAAAAGAGCAGAGGTGATGGGGCGCCTGGGTGGCTCAGTGGGTTAAAGCCTTTGCCTTCAGCTCAGGTCATGATCTCAGGGTCCTGGAATCCAGCCCCGCTTTTGGCTCTCTGCTGAGCAGGGAGCCTGCTTCCCCCACCCTCTGTCTGCCTGCGTCTCTGCCTACTTGTGATCTCTATCAAATAAATAAATAAAATATTAAAAAAAAAAAAAAGAAGAAGAAGAAGAAGGCAGAGGTGAGCAGTCCTGGCATTTGCAGAGTGGGAGGGAAGCCCTCTCTACAGCAGGGATATTTGTGCAGAAAACTCTATGAGGGAACTGTGTGTACCCAGTGCAGGAGAATGCTGGTGGGCGTGAGCTGGGACCTACACTATGTACTTGTCATTCCTGTCTTAAACCCTTCCTACCACTCCCGTAGGGTTTTATACACAAGCACACACTCAGATGTGTATTGGCTTGTTTGAAATACATACCAGCTAAGTCTCCAAACGGTAGGACCCGGGAGACTGAATTAAATCCTATCAGTCTATAGATGACCATAATTCCACCCCCAAAACAGCCTGCCTTCCATGAGGCCTGTCTTCCAACCAGACGTTCTCTGACTCACTGTTGTTGAATATGGAAAGCTTTACTTGTGGCAGCATGGGGATGAGGGATCGTGTAAAACGCATTCTGCATTTCATCGGAGTGGAAGTTTTTCTGTATCCAGTGCCTTGATGTAAAGGCGGTAGTAGGAATATCAAACTCTGCAAAATTATTACTGAGTTCCTAGAACACACTAAACTAATTTCTAAACACTTTAATGCAGTGTCAAGTGATCAGTTAGTAGTGTTAGCAAACGTGGCTAGCTGCTTATAATTCAATGTTTTTCCTCAATAAAAATATTTTGGCTTAATCTCAAAATCATCAAAAAGACTAGACATTGGTTAGTCCAAACCACTCATGCTTTCTGAATTTGTAGCAATTACTTTCCACAAAGAGGATGCCCACCCAGCTGGAAGAAAGCTGAAAGAGCAAAAGAATTTTTGCCTTGATGGATGCCAAGAGAGGTTTCAAGTTCTTTTTCCCCACTGGGTTGATCACACCAATCATTTTCACCTTTGAAAATGTAAGTGGTACTATGTCCCTCGGCTTGATGAAGGCAATGACGTATCTACTATTAATGAGGGGCTATCACTCTCGAATAAGGTCATCTTTTAAAAATTAAGAAAAAAAGTAATAGTGATTGTAGCGATAACACAGTTTCCATAGGAGAGAGTCTAGTAAGAGAAAGTCGATGATGACAAATACGGGACAGGATCAACCTTCCCCCTCCACCGAAAACAAGATGTTGATCACGAAATGATATCTTGGGCCTGGAATTTAAAAATTTATCATAAACAACTATCGCCTTCCAGACATGTATAATGGATTGTACTTGTATCAACAGTAAGTTCCTTTTCAGTTTTTTTCCATGTTAACTTCTTTTTACATGGTATTATTTTCCTCAAATGGCATTTCCACTGACAGCTATGCCAAATGCACTGTGTAATTATCATGTCGTCAGTTTCTTTTTCTACAGTTCTTTTTAATTACAAAATAATACCCTTTTGAAGCGTACATCTTTGATATCTTAACCATCGTTGGGTCAATATAGCAGTGTGTGCTCATTATCAATATATTTTAATTATTTCATTCTTTCTAATGCCCCATTTTTGTTTTCCATGAACTGCCAGGTAATTATGTTTGTATCAGGATAAATAATTAACGTTCTCTGGAGCAAAACGACTGTTATTTTTCTTTTATCCTTTTTTTCTTTTCCCCCAGACATGGCAAGACAATAAATAGGCATTTACCTAAGATTGACTAAATATGTCTTTTTCTTAGGGCAACAACAACTTATTGGTGATTTAAGATTTGTTTTTGGTAGCTCAGAATTGCCAAGAACCAAAGCTTCTGGGCTCCTAACTTCTATTTAAACAGAGCAATGCTGCTTTCATCACATGGTTAAATCCCCTTCTGTCCTATTTCACGCCCTAATCCAACCCCCACAGCAGGTATAGATTTATATGGGTATAATTACTATATAAATGTTTTCATTTGGAAAGATACATCTCTAAAGTAAATTCTATATAATAAGGCAACAAAAACATGAGCAAATCTACAAATATTCATTGAGAAGAAATTATGATGAGTTATAAGTCCAGAAACAAAGTGGATAAAGTGAGGTTTGGTAGGTAATGCTTGAGGGAAAGACCAGGAACTAGGTGAATGGAGCAGACGATGTCTAGGGCACAGAACTGCAATGAGTTTCATTTCTTCATTGTTACTGTAAAATGGCTTCTTAGCAATTTTACCTCTAAGGTACTATTCCAAAAGGAGGGGCAAGGTACTTTAGTACTAGCTGTGTGACAACTGTTGAGTTACTTAATGTCTCTGTGTTAATGGCCTTCTCATCGGTAAAGCAGGGGCTAATGAGAGAGCCTGTGTGGTTCTAAGGGCAGTTTTATAAGGCCAATTGCAATATTAAGATAGATTGCAAATTCCTACAATTCTTCAAGCTAAACATTCCAACGTCTTAAGCATTTCTCAAATGAGAAACTTTCGAAGGCCCTCGCTGTTTTGGTCATTTTCCTTTTTTTGGCGGGGGGGGAGTGTCTATTTTTAAGTTTGAAGGCTTCCGATGAGCTATAGACACCTCATAAAAAAACCCGAGCTGCACAAAGCAAGACACAATAACTATCCTGTGCATTTCCATACAACAATAAAACCTAGTTTTACCTTTGAATTTTCAGCTTTCTGATTTTATCTACTTTTCCACCCATCTTTGTATTATTTTTAAAGTCTGATAAATGTGTTGCTGATTCTTTTCAATGTCTCCATATCTGCTGATTACTGGGCTTGGTGCCAGGGGATGCAATATTGTCATGCCTGTCCTAATCCTTGCCTTGCTAACAGTGTTAAAGTGGATAGAGCCAAGGGCTCACCTTTATTTTTGATAAGTCAATATTCTCCTATATAAGGAATAAATATATGGTAATTTGATAAATCCCCCATTGGGAATGAAAACAGTCAGAAGAACCAGATTTTCCCTGTAGAACCAATTAAGTGAGAGGAGACAGGTGAAAAGCTCTTTATGGACATTTTAAAGACCATGATATGGGAGAGGGGGATAACTTACTTTACGAATCTCTGAAGTGCTAATCTTGGATTGATTGGTCAAAGTCACAGTCATCATAAATACTGTAGAAAAAGAAACTTCAGTAAAAGGCTGAATAGTAGGACTTCCCTGAAACAGTTCTGCCAAAGGCTTATATAGTAAGTATGGTCACCTTGAATGGTATGACAAATAATACCACAGTATTTTATGCTCTAGTAACCAGATTTAAAGAGTTTGACCACTTTCCAATCCTGACACCTATTTCAGTGAACTGAGGCTTATGTAGCTTCAAAATCTCACCTGAACTAAAGCCACATTAACTTTTGATCGCTCATACCAAAAATACAACTGAACACCTACTGAGTGCAAAGGGATGATAGTTTTTGAGAGAGCTTTTATAGTAACATTTGAACAATTAGAATTTAAAATATATTCTTTGGGCACCTGGGTGGCTCAGACAGTTAAGTGTCTGCCTTTGGCTCAGGTCATGATCTCGGGGTCCTGGGAGAGAGCCCCGTGTCAGGCTCCCTGCTCAGGGAGCCCCTCTCTATCTGCCCCTCCCCTAGTTCATGCCAGCTCTCTCTCACTCACTCTCTCTCTCTCAAATAAACAAATAAGATGTTTTTAATAAAAATATTATCATGTCTTCTTTTATTAGGCAGGTGCTACAATGCATGATTTAGGTCTGAGTGTGCACCCATCTTTCTGCAGTCCAGAAAAAGAGGTCCCCATCTCCAATCCTACAATATTACGATATTTAAAGCAGAGAAGAAAAACCAACTCCAAAGTAATTTCCGGCTCAGCAATAGAAAAAGTGTTTCCATTTTTTAAGGATTTTATTCATTTATTTGACTGAGAGAGAGAAAAAGAGAGAGCGAAAGCACGAACAGGGGGAACCGCTGGCAGAGGAAGAGGGAGAAGCAGGCTGAAGAAGGAGCCTCATGCGGGACTCGATCCCACAACCCTGGGATCATGACCTGAGCCGGAGGCTGATGCTTAACTGACTAAGCTATCCAGACTTCCCTCCATTTTCAAAGAAAGAGTTTTACAGTGAGATTTAGGCAGACCTCAATGTAACAAATCAGATGTTGCAGCTTTCTCTGTCTTCCAACTTAGTCAAATACTATTTTTCAAATGTTCATATCTCAGGCAATACATTAGAAATGTTTAAAAATGAACAGTCATTTTAATTACCATCCGTAATACTTTCTTAAGCAACCTCTTCCTAATAAAAGCATTTAACAGGATGAAAATATAAAGAAATACTAGAATTTCAAAGATTGAAATCAGAGTACTGAATCCACAAATTGAACACCTCTTCAGCATGAACTTCTGAAGTACTGTCATTTACGGGGTGTCTCCATTGTAAACGAACATTCAAAAACAAGACCAGGCAACCTAATTTTGATCTTTGTATGTCAGTGAAATCAGAGGCAAATGAATCCAATTCGGGAAAGTTAGATTTTTAACAGAGGATGTCAAAAATCCTGGCAATAACACGATTTTAATAAAAAGCTCTTCTATCTAAAAATCTGTGCACAATAAAAAATATTTATTAACACGACACCCTTTCTAATAAATGGCTAAAATCCTCTAGGAACATCAAGACTGTCCTTGTTTCTTCAGTAAAGTCATCTTCCGAGTAGCCAGACACTGCTATTTTATGAGATCCATGCCTCAGAGAGAGGCAGGATACCTGCAGAGTCAAACGAACTGGTTAAGAAATTTGATGCAAACAAAGGGGGTTTGCACAGATAGCTATTAAACTTTGTGTCCTCAAAATGGAATGGCTCTGCATTTCTCTAAGAAGAATCTCCATGAAGTTGCATTCTACTGGGTTCTACGTAACCGTTTAAAGCAGCACTGAGTCGAGCGTTTCTTTACAGCCCTTCTGCTTTCACCATCAACAACCTCATTTCCCATGCTACTTATGATTTCATTTGTAAAAGTGAGCTTCCTTCATGCTTGGAAATACATATTTTAGGTGCTCCCGAAAGAAAGAACTCAAACTAAAGAAATTCTTTACAATAAAAAAAAAAAATCTTTGAAATTATGGGGCATAAGAATTATTTATTTTCTAATAGGATGAAATTACAAGTATCATAATGTTCTTTCCAAAAACTGCTGCGCAAAAAACAAGAACTGTAACACAAAAGTCTCTTGGGAGAAAGAGTTCTGTCTTTAGCAAATAAACATTTTAAAAATGGCTTCCTTTTATGTTAGAAAATCGGTTTATGCTGGTGAAACATAAAGAGGTTAATAATCTTGCATGGGGCCGTGGTGGGTAAAATTCATGAGCTGAACAACTTTTCCCAATAGATGGACTTGCTTTCTCTAAGAAATAACAACATGTTCAAGTCATATCCATTGGGAAAAAGAGGATTTTTGTATATAGCTAAAGTAACAAGAGAGAAAATCAGCTGCTGATCAAATACTGAGTTGAGAGAGAAGAGTAGAAGCTGTGATCTTGCCTCTTTGCACTTTCTGAACCAGCGATTACGGGTCAGTGGAAGGATCAACATTCAGTATTCTGCAATGCTCCAAGTTTTTGGAAATTCTTTGAATTATAGAAGAAGTTGCACCTGACAACCCATCTTAATATTTTAATGTGAAACTCTATGATAATAATTTTCCACACTCTAAGACGATTGAGATTATTATTATATTATCTTTTCAACCAAATAATATCATGAAAGCTGTCAGGATACAGGAAAGGTAATGTAGTCCTATATTTTCCAGTACTCTCTGACTTACTCAAATAGAGCAAGAAGACAGAAAAATATTTTTCAGGTAAAGAGTGAATTAAATAAGATTGTGTACGGAAATCATAAAAGATTCTGCAAATGCTAATAATTGTGAGGAAAGCAGGGAACTACAACTTTTTTAAAGAAAGGTATCACAATTAAAGGCCTATGAATATTGTTGCAGTGAAGCAATTTTTATGATTTATGTGGGTTTTATCTGTTGGCTTCTCTCGATGCACTGTGGTATTAAACGTATTACATTAAGTAGTTGAAATCAGATTGAACACAATTCATTCTGGTCCTACTTGCTGGAACATGCCAATCGGATGTTTTCCAATTTTCTCACATAATATTTCTCTTGTCCTTTGGGGTCGTGTGGTAATTTCTGCAGGGAAAATAGTCTAACCACCGTAAAACTGATCAAAGTGTTACTACAAATACTGCCTTAGGACAAATGATTTGAACCCTTGCATTATCAAAACATCTGCAAATGTTCTCTTTTATGTATGTGTCAATGAGTGCACATATGCTGGGTGAATTCCCTTCCCCCTCGGAACACTGACAGACACCTGACGTGTGTAATTGATTTCAAGGAAAACTGACAAATGATAGGACGTTTTAGGAATTAACACATTCAGCCAAGAGGGCAATGTCCCAGTCCTACGAAGCCAGAAAACATTTTGCATAGTCTTAACTGTAAATCCACTTTGCAATTTTCAGTTAATATGCTGGTTCCTAAAATATTACTACACATAAATATTGCTTTTGTACCTATTCCAGAATTATGTATGGTGGCACATAAACCTCACTATGATATATACCACTAAAGGTCATTTACATACAGTTTTAAATAATCTCAGCTTGATTTTTGTCATGTATTGGCACAGTTCATGTTTTTTAGACACATGTTTTTATTTAAAAAAAAGATTTATGTCTTATTTTGCTAAATGAACTCTTCAGCAAAAATAGGTAAAATATTTGCTTTGACAGTAATGAAGGCATTATATGTTTCTTGGTGTGTGTCTGCACACACACACACACTTATGCAGTGCCTATCTCTAACCGAAAATAGAGCTTTAAAAATAAGAGCATAATAAAAAATATAATGAATGGTTAATCTCGGCCATCCTTTTTTTTAAAAAAAAATTGATGATCACAAGCTAAGTCACTGTTTGGTTTTTGCACCTACATTTTAAAGATTACCAATGAGTAGACTGGTCCTGGCCCGTTTCTCATGGATGTGTTGGTTAAGTGGAAATGCGGTCCAGAAACGCAGAATAAAAAATAACAATTTCCTTCTGAAAATCCCAATGTGAAGCTATGTATGCCCACATAATTTTCAAAGTGACAAATACGAATTAGGACAAAGTATTTTCAGTTAGTCGTGAACCAGGAAAACGTAAGCTTTCTTTCATTGGCAGTAGGTTGTATTTTGCTCACGGATTTCATTTGGCTGGGGAGCTGGTGAGGCGAGCGACCCCTTCCTCTCTCCATCTCCCAGCCCAAGTTTTAGGACACTATGAACCTGTGCCTGAATGCAGTGGTTTTTTTTTCCATTAGGAGTTTTATTAGAATTTTGAAGTATTCTAGAATCCAAATGGAATATGTTCCAGAAGGGTTGGATAATATGGCCCACATATAGACTCCATAACCCGAGGGTTCTTTTTCTATTTAAAGACACTGTGACATGGCATCTGAACATTCTGTTTCGCTGATTGTTAACAGTCAAAATTCTCAGTTTTCAGCTCCCGTGGTTTTACTTTCATCGATTTATTACTGTTTTTATTTTTCTATATCAAGTTTCTTATTATATTATAAATAAAAGTATATGTTGATGGTGGTATTCTAAACATATTACCTTGAATAATAGGAGTGTTTATTTCCTTTAAACTCTAAATGACATACTTTGCGCTAGTTAAATGTTCTCCAACAATGTAACAAAATATAAATCATCTGGTGGAACCCACATCCTAAAATATAACCAGGTCTATATTCATATGAACTCATGGAAAATTCTTTTCTGCACTGTTTGAGAGAGTATGCTTAATGTTTTACTATGTTTATTCTTCAATAACTAATCACCCTTCTTGGTCTTCCAAAAGTTCCTGGCATTTCACTGGTTTACACATTGATTGAATACTGTTCCCAGAATTGCTTTTGGCACCGGGCCAACTGCTGTGATAATCAGCTATAAGATTTATTCCAGTGGAGAAGTGTTCTAAACATAAGGATTCATAGGGCACCGTGCTGAAAATGAATACTGATGCCTTCTTTGAGATGGCTGAAAACTTTCTGTGCCTTCAATGAGCACTAATGCCAGGCTTTACACTCTTCAACTACATGTGAAAGCTTTGATTTCATGGAAAAAAGGCATGCTCATTAGATTTGATGATTTGATATTTGTATTAATCATTATTAGCCGGTTTAGCAAATTGAAATGATTCAATTTCACAAAGGCGAATACAGGGAGAAAAAAAAATCACAGAGAATACTTTAAAAGCCCCACTTTTTTGGAAATTAAGGAATTAACTGCTATGCATGATCTGGCACATTTGCTGCACGAGGATATATTATTATACTGGTTGATGGCTGGAGAGAAAGTACAAAGGAAGGTCCGAAATTCAAAGGGAAATAGCTGGCAGGTGAATGTGCCGAGCCGGAGAAGAATAATAAGGAGAAATGAGGTGAGTGGAAAACAGGGCGCATAATTATTTATTTCTTAAATGAAAGACACAAAAGCCAAGAAAAATGCTACTTGGAGTTTACAGAAAGTTGAGAAGAAGAGGTTGCAGACTATTAATCTTAAACACAGGGAAAGAAAACCAGATGTGTCTGAAGTGTTGGAAAGGGCCAGAAATACACTCTTCAAGGAAGATAATTTATGAATACATGAAGACAAATCTTGGGGGTGAATTCTGGGGGCTGCACGAGAGTTAAGGAGCAAGAGAGTCTAGGAAGCTCAGTGTCCCCACAACAACAGTAATGCACTTTCCACAGCATCTGGAATGTGTGGGTACCCCAGGGTCATTGGAAGTTCCCCAAAACTTCCCTCGGGAAAACCACTCCAGGCTTCCCAAACACGTGCTCTAAAAGCTTCTTTTCATTTTTCCTTGTTAGTATGTAGGAGCACTTGTAATTATTTACTGGTGTCATTAGAGAATTCCTTCCCCAAGGGGAATATGAACTTCAGGAATTCTGGTTAGGGCAACCTCACCACTGGGGCTGAAGGTCACCGCAGGGCCTGGAGGGGAGCAGGTACTTAGAAACATTTTTTTGAATGAACAACTCAGTGAATGAACCAGTACGGGATTGAGTGCACGGAATAACTCCTCCCTGCCCAGTGACACCGCTGGGAATTAGGAGCCTCAGTGACAGAAGGCGGTAAGGGTTAGGCCGGCAGCACTAGAAAGGAAGAGTCTTTGGCTTGCCAGTATGTGGTGAGGCAGGGCTCACTAACCAACCTGGGGGAGATGCGCTTTCGAGGTTGTCAAAAGTAAAACTAGAAAACCAAGGGGGGGTGAAGGGAAGGAGAAAAACATAGAAATTACAGTTGAAATGTAATTTGATACCAAAAGAGGCATCTAACAAAACATGTTGCAACACTTATATGTTTAAAACATTAAAATCTTAAATGTCAACTGTAAATACTGAAATTATAAATAGCGAAATCATCATACGTTCTTGTACTTCGGGCTCTTCTCCAGAGAGGAGCGAGAACAATCTTCCCATTCAACCTGCTAATGCCATGGTAATCACAGCTCTCCCTTCCAGAGCGCACGTGATGTGTCCACTACCATCTTTATTGTTGAACGTTGTGCTTAACCCTCAGGTAATTACCATATGCGGGAGTCGCTATTGTTATTTACAGAAAATACAAGGTGCCTGGTTCTTTCTTTCTCATGCTCTCACTGCCTGTGTCCCATGTGCCACCCCTGCACGTCTCTACAAATCTTTTTGATGTAGCTTCCCCGAGTCCCGAGGTTGCCAACTCTACACTGAGTTCCTTTTATCTGTTCACAGACCACAGAGCCAGTGCATGGAGATCACATTCAGAAAGGACGTCGCCGGGGCGCCTGCGTGGCTCAATGGGTTAAAGCCTCTGCCTTCCGCTCGGGTCATGATCCCAGGGTCCTGGCGTCGAGCCCCGCATTGGACTCTCTGCTCAGCAGGGAGCCTGCTTCCTCCTCTCTCTCTCTCTGCCTGCTTCTCTGCCTACTTATGATCTCTGTCTGTCAAATAAATAAAATCTTTAAAAAAAAAAAAAAGAAAGAAAGAAAAGAAAGGACATCGCTGAGACACTGCCATCCTGAGGACCTCCCGGGTGCCTCTTTCTGTACAGAGATTCCAAAGAGAGAGCCATAGTAGGTGCACAGCTGTGCTGGCCAGGTGCATCTTCATGAGTAGATGGCAGTTGCTGAACGCAGAAAGCATGGCCTGAAATGGGCAGGCGTGAGGATTTCTTTCTGCTCACCTGGTTAAGCTGCTGCTCAGTCCTTACAGAGCACCCTGCTGAGACAAGGTGAAGTGGACACCACCCTGGCCAGATTGATGTGAGGTCCAATCCTAACTCTAATTTACACTTGCTTTTTGGAGCTTGGAGAGCAGGGTTAGCCTCCCTGAACACAGTGCGGGTGATTGCCAAACGGAGATAACAATACCCGCCTGGCAGATCGGATGTAGAGATTATCTGGGATGCTTACCCAGTGCCTGGCATGCAGTCGACGCTCAATAAATGGGAGCATACGCTTTAACTGGAGAATAGGAAGAACATGGCCAATGGGGTTTTTTGAAAGTATCTAACTGGAGAAATCAAAGATTAAAATGAATAATATATGAAGCAGCCATTGGCTGAATCTGCACTTGTTCCACAAAGCTTAGCACTTCCTTATCTCCTCCTTCTTCCACTGGCCTCTTTATCTGGGGGGGAATAAATTATGCTGCTTTTCGTTCTTCTCCTTCCCCCATTCCCTTCATCCACTAGCGAATGAATCTATTTCGACATCTCAAAGGGCTTCATCCCAGTCACACGTTTATCTCTCCCAGAAGATTTGAGGTCATCCCTAGAAACTTGGAAAGGCTGCCCTATATTCGCAGTTCCCTATCTTATCTCGCATGCAAATTAGAATCTCCCATCTGCCACTCCTATCCCTCCTTCAGCTCTGTAAAGGAAACGCGGGGCTCCAAGCATCCCAGGCTAGAAGTCCTTTCCTAGGACAGGTCTTTCAGTGGTGGTGTTTCCTTCCCACTCTAGCACAACTCCGATGTCACCTCTCCAAGACCTGTCTGGGCATATGAGTACTCACATTAATCTCTTCAGAACTCCAAGTACCATAGCCCCCTCCTTATCTGTGGGGCGGAGGGTATGTTCCAGTACCCCCAGTGGATCCCTGAAAGCATGGATAGTACCGACCCTAGATATACTATGATAAAGTTTAATTTATAAATCAGGCACAGGAAGGGATTCAAAACAATAACTAAAACTAGAACAACTATAATAATCCGTAATAAAGGTGATGTGAATGTGCCTGTCTCTCTCAAAATGCCTCAATGTACCATGCTCAGCCTTCTTGTGGGAGAACATGCAGGGAGATGAATGACTAGGCACTGTGATTTAGCCGTCAGGTTCCTACTGACCATCTGACCATGTGTCAGAAGGCGAATCTCCTGCTTCTGAACCACGGGCAACTGCAGGGAATGGAAATCCCAGACAGTGAAACTGTGGATCAGGGGGAGCTACTGCCTTAAAGTTAGAGTATGGAAATCTTACTGCTTCACTGAGCCTACCAGTCCTTTGAGAAACAGGAATAAGGTCTCCTCCACCCCTGCCCTGGTGCTTGTTAAATTTCAACAAAGGCTCAGGAGTCAAGTGTGCGGGTCTACATGGCCTTAGGAGGCATGGCTGTTAGCGTGTTCATGAAGCTGGATTCTTTTCCTGCTTCTACTATGAAAGGTAACTGGTTAGTTTCATTGAAGGAGACCTTGACCGTTGTTCATAGGTGTTAGCACATACAGACACAGAGGCTGTGGCTCAATATTTCTGCATGTATGAAAGGCTGATGGGAAGTAGAAATGTACTTGTACGATTCATATACTGTAAAAGAATAATGACTATAAACATAAAAATATCTCCATTGATCCAAGAAGAATTAACAAAGAACTAATTAATACATTTGGTTACTGAATTTTCTTTCCTGGTTATGAGTCTGACTACTACTGCAGGAGTATTGTTCCTCCACCTTCCTTGGCATTTTCTTTGATTGTTTCGGCCTTCTCCCTTTTGTTTTGTAAACGATCTGTGTTTTATGAAATTATGAAAGGGATTGCACATCCAAAAAAATCAGAATGCACAAAGGGGATGATTTTTGGATTTGAGATTTTATTTTATTTTTTTTAAAGATTTTATTTATTTATTTGAGAGAGAGAGACAGTGAGAGAGAACATGAGGGAGGAGAAGGTCAGAGAGAGAAGCAGACTCCCCGCAGAGCTGGGAGCCCGATGCGGGACTCGATCCCGGGACTCCGGGATCATGACCTGAGCCAAAGGCAGTCGTCCAACCAACTGAGCCACCCAGGCATCCCTGGATTTGAGATTTTAAAAGCTCAATCCTCAGATTAATGGGAAACACGCAAGTGCATAGCTAAGAGACTCAGGAGAAGGTAAGCAAATCAGAACAAAAGTTCACATCTCACTCCTGAGAATACAGGAGATTTCCTCAGTTACAGGGCGTGGGGAAGATAGAGATGCTGAGGGAAGGCAGTGCGGGTCCAGAGGTGTGGCAAAGGGCCCACACATGCAGTAATACAGTGACCATCCAGCCACTCACTCCTCATTTGGGCAAGCGATATCTATTGGCAATTCCCTGCAATCAACTGAGAGCTAATTTGGTGCCCTACAAACCATGCAGATATCACTCAAGTGAACATCACTTAGGCCTGCCCAAAGGAGCCATGTTATCTCAAAAGGAGGAAATGATTTTTTTTTTTTTGAAAAGCCTATTTAACATCAATATCAAACACCGAAAGATTTATCAAGAATATATAGGATCAGGGCGCCTGGGTGGCTGAGTCATTAAGTGTCTGCCTTCAGCTCAGGTCATGATCCCAGGGTCCTGGGATCCCAGGTCCCTGCTTAGCGGGAAGCCTGCTTCTCCCTCTCCCACTCCCCCTGATTGTGTTCCCTCTCTCACTGTGTCTCTCTGTCAAATAATAAATAAAACCTTAAAAAAAAAGAATATATAGTATCTAAAATACACATATCAAGTGTGTAATACTATATAATCATCAAATATATATATCATCAAATATATATATTTATATATTATATAATATATTTATTTATAATATATAATATATATTTATTTATAATATATTTATAATATATGTGTATGTGTGTGTGTATATATATACATATACATATATATATATACATATACATATATATATATATACACACACACATACACATATATATGGCATACAAGTACCATATATGTGTTGTTCTTATATTAAGGAGCACATGGAAGGAATGCCTTAAAATTACAAAAACACCTATTTGTTCATTATACATTTAATACAAATAAAATTAAACGTATAAGGGAAATTGGAGAAATTGACCATCAAGACTAAAATTCAGCAACTCTTAACATCCTTAGCTTTCTTTCCTCTCCTCTTTTTTCACAATGGACTTCTCCATGTTGCCTGAATAAAGGCCATCTCCTTTCTTCCTGGCTGGTAGTCAATGTCAACTCACTCCTCCAGACCTCCATCAAATGTTAAGTGCATAGTTTGCTTTGAGAACAAGGCCTCCAAGAAACAGGCACACAGAATTTATGGTTGGTTCTCTCTCTCCCGTGTTGTGAAATTGGACAGTTAACGAACCTTCTCTGAGCCTAGTTAATCCCAACTCTAAAACTAGAAAAATGCCTGCACCATCTACACCCAGAAGTAGATCAAAGAAAGCCTAGTGAAGTGCTTTGGAACTTAACGTTGACCATACTGAATCATGCTATCTGTCCTTCTAGAACTCTCATTTGCAAGAAAAGGCTGCCAGTGGACTTGACTGCTCGCTGACAGAGGAGACGCTGTCTGAGCTCAGGCTGTGCCCATGAGATAGGTCGTGGTCTTGGGGTAAAAGGTAAACCAAGACAGTCACATTCCGTATTCAGAAAACTGAACTGAAAGAACAGAAAGGAAATTCTCAGCAAGAGCAGGAAGAGAAAAGGGAGAGTGCAATGTGGAGACAGTCAAAATGCATCAAGAGAAGTTTGCCAGGACCAAGTTTTTATACATTGTGACACCCAATAATACTGACGGGTGGGATCAGTCAGCCCCATCCTCCTGTAGAAAGTAACTGAAAAATACTGAGATAAATTTTAAAACATCTTCTCAGACAGATAGACTTGGTGACTAGGTCTTAAGGAATTATCACAACAATATATGAGTGGAAATGGGCACCCAGACAGGCAGGGAAACCTCAGAGTCCTTGGGTAGCCAGGAGCACTTACTCTTATGTGGGAAAATTCACTGGACCCAGTGAAGTCAAAGCCCTGGGCCCACCTACAGTCAGAAGTCCAAGAGAAGAGTTCCCTCTGCACCACTAGGATCCAATGGGTTGCATCCTCTGGGTTAGGAAAAATCAAAGGGAGACTCATTTTAACCCACCCAAAAAAACTTCACAAGAAGTGGTGTTGCTGCTGGGACATAAAAGATCTCTGAGAAATTAAAACCAGAATCTAGCCCTTGTAGAGATATTGAAGACAAACATTCAAGACACTCATGTGGTCCAAAACACTTCTTGCCCAATAATATTCAGACCTTGAAATGTTTCTTATTATTACTGTTATTGTTGTTGCAAAACACACAAGGTAAAAGTTTGCTGTAACTATTTTAAAGTGTGTAGTTCAGTGGCATTAAGCACATTCATATGTTTTGTGTTACATAACCACCATCTAACCCCAAAACATTTCTCTCACCCCAAATGGACCCCCGTCTCTTCTAAACCACCACTCCCCATTCTTCTCCTTCGCAAAGCCCTAGCAATCACTCATGTGCTCTCCCTTGCTGCATTCGACTCTTCGGACTATTTCATATGAATGGAATTATATAATGTGTGGTCTTTTGTGTCCAATTTCTCTCGTTTAGCATGTTTTCAAGTCCATCCATGTTGTAGCAGGTCTAACTATTCATTTCCTTCAATGGCTGGATAACCTTCCATTGTATGGATTTAGTACATTTTGTTCATCCCCTCATTCATTGTTAAATATTTGGGACTTTTTTCCACCTTCCCTCAACTATTTTAAAAGAGTTCTGTGCTGGTAGTGACCCTAGGAACCTGGCAGAAGCAAGTCAAGGAAAGACTACTTTACAGAAAAATGAACAGGTCATTAAAAAACAACCAAGTACATAAGTTTCACAGCGTGACTGAAATTGAGCGGAAGCGATACAACAGAAATGCAAAGATTGAAATATGGGAATTATCAAGGACAGACTATAAAAAATACATTAAAATTAAAAAAATAAATTTTATACAGTGAGTTACGCTAACAAAACATATTAAATAAATAATAATATAGCTCGAAAGCAGATAAAGAACAAATGGAACATTTGAATGAAGACGCATTACATTCAGGACACTAAAAACAAGATAACATCAAGTACCTGAATAACATTCTACATCTTAGAGAATATATTTATTATTTTTAATTTCCTGAGTTTCTACATGTGATGTTTTTCAAAATATTATTACTCCTTAATATGTGTTTGATGTTGAGTTCCTAACCAACCATAAACTTGGTCTTAGGTGAAAATACTAGCTGCTTCATAAGAATCAGCTTCTCAAACCTATTCCTGGAATGTGTTGTGATAAAAGACAAACATGATTTGCTTATTTCATTCTCTGCGTGCCAGAAAGATCCATGGAAGGATGTTGAAATGGAGTCAGACCCACTAACTAAGGCCCAAAAGCAGCTGTGAATTATTAAAATCAGTGAAGTCAGGTAGCTATTGAAGCCTACCCTTATCACCAAATCTAAACAAGGACAGAACAACAAAAAAAGGAAATTTAACAGGCAAGCAAATAATAATAATTCAGGATGTTTTTAAAATTATGATAGGGCACCTAGGTGGCTCAGCTGTTAAGGGTTCAACTTTCGATTTTGGCTCAAGTCATGATCTCAGGGTCATGAGATCAAACCCCACATCAGGCTCCACACTGGGCATGGAACCCATTTAGGATTCTCTCTCTCTCCCTCTCCCTCTGGACCTCCCCTCTACCAATCTCCCTGTTTGTGTGTGTTCTCTCTCTCTCTCAATAAATAGACAAACTTATGACAAATATCTTGAGATTATTTATTATTTATAAATTATTTATTTTTATATATTTTATAACTTTTATAAATTTTAATTTGTTAATTATAAATTGTTTATTTATAAATATTTATTATTTGTCTAAAATAAAAGAATTCTTCCAAAATGTAATCCTGAACCTCTTCCTATTAACCGTTCACAAAAGACCAAATCACATGAGCAAAAAGTGAAGACTTCAACCTATCTCAAGAATGGCTTGTCTTGAGAATGCTAAACACCCAGATGACTGATGTCTGCATGGTTCATATCCTAATGCATACGCACAGCCAATAGGAATTTAGGTAAGCATTAAAGGAGAGTCCAGGGAAAAACTTCAATGTTCATCATCAAATTATTATAGCAAGATATTCCAAGTATGATAAAGGCTTGGGTAAAAACTGCTTATATTTGACTCCCCTAGTTAAGGAAAGAAATACCAATTAATTTCTTATCTGTCCAAAAACTGTATAGAATTTTATGTTCAAAACTTATAATACAGAAGTTCAACAGAAATATTTGAATACGGGCACTCCTCATTTTGAAGGGCATTGTGGTCATGGAAACTCATGCATGTGTCCTCTCCGAAGCAAGGACTGCCTGTATTCTTAACAGCTCAGTACTTTACCCGAGTACATGCATGCTTATTCCCCAAGAAGCAAAAGTCAACAGTCTCACTATGTGGGCAAGTCATGGAATTCATTTTCTTTGAGCTGATTCACATATCCCCTATTTTCCCAAATATCATTCTATTTTTATAAAATATGGAAGGAAGAATGGAATTCAATTTGTACTCAGTTATGCTGATTAATAAAACTGCTGTTTTTATCTGAGAATATTATTCTGGGGTCTATTTAATGTGTCCGAAAAGACACAGATTACCACATATCACTTTCTGTGAAACTTAAAATGCTCATTCCCATGAGCTTTATTTTATACTCTGAATTCAGATAAGTACATTCTATTCTGAAATGCTCTTTTGAAAAGGACTCTACAAGCACAAACAGATGGATTAATTACATTGAAAACTGACATGTTAAATATGAAGTTAAAGCCAAACTTATGCAAATAGAAAATTTATCATTTAATACCCAATTGAATCTAAATGAATTCTTTTTTACTGTCATCAGGTTTCAAAACATTTCAGGCATGGGATAAGAGACAATTTATCTGGCATCATATAAATCTGAGAAAATAATTTTTCCTTCCTTTCAAATTCTTGAGAAGAGTCAATTCCTGTTTGTAGACTAACGATAAAAAAAAAAATTTGGGATAGAGACTTTTTTTTTTAAACAGTAAGTCAACGTAAGGAGGAAAACACAGACCATTCATTTCCCCAAATCAGCATTTTCTTTTGCAGACCTCATTGTCCTTATCTCCTATTGCTGGGAAAATAGCAATTACAGAGGAACAGAAGGTTCACTTTCCTCCAGAGCACTTTCATAGGCGAAGTCACCAATTAAAAGTATTGCCAGATTTCAAACGATATCATGAGAGACAAGTCATTTTTGTCTTTCTCGTTTTTATAAATCAAAAGGAAGGAGCATACCTATCTATTATATGCTGAAAATTTATTAAATTTCTCTACTTATAACTCACTTATTTGCAAAACTGTAACTGCAGCTACCTGCACCAGACAGGCAGGATCGTGGGTAGGAGCACAGACATGGGGCCAGACTGCCTCCGCTCACATCCCAGCTGGCCATATCACTTTGGGCAAGTCACTTAACCACTGCATGCCTCAGTGTTTTCATCAGCAAAATGGGATGACAGTTCATATATACCCCCAGAGACGACAAAGATTGAATGGGCTGACCGTGAAAAGCATTTTGATGAGCACAGTAAATGTTTGATGAATGTTGCAAAAATAAAAACACAACATAACCACAGAAGTCTGGATGATGACAAAATTCTTGTAGGGGGCCAGATTTCCAATTTAATTTTTAAAGAATCTTCTATTTATTTCCCATTCTATTGCCATCCTGCCTCCTCCAAACAATTCTTTCTTTCTTTCTTTCTTTCTTCCTTTCTTTCTTTCTTTCTTCCTTTCTTTCTTTCTTTCTTTCTTTTAAAAAAAGATTTTATTTATTTATTTGACAGAGAGAGATCACAAGTAGGCAGAGAGAGGCAGAGAGAGGAAGGGAAGCAGGCTCTCTGCTTAGCAGAGAGCCTGATGTGGGTCTTGATCCCAGGACCCTGGGATCATGACCTGAGCTGAAGGCAAAGGCTTTAACCCACCAGGACCCTGAGATCATGACCTGAGCTGAAGGCAAAGGCTTTAACCCACCAGGACCCTGGGATCATGACCTGAGCTGAAGGCAAAGGCTTTAACCCACCAGGACCCTGAGATCATGACCTGAGCTGAAGGCAGAGGCTTTAACCCACTTGGACCCTGGGATCATGACCTGAGTTGAGGTCAGAGGCTTTAACCCACCAGGACCCTAGGATCATAGCCTGAGCTGAAGGCAGAGGCTTTAACCCACTGAGCCACCCAGGGGCCCCCCAAACAATTCTTTCTGGATAACAACAGGGCAGGTCCACAGTTTGCCTTCTTAGCAGGAAGCAAGCATGAGAAGAAAGGAGGGTGCACATCAGAATCCACAGGCCGAGGTGTGAATTTGCAGATGAGCTCTTTAAAAAGGTTCATTGGCAATTTCAATTCAGAGACTAGTCCTTATGCACTGACCCAACTCCTCCTTCCCCACACCCAAAGAAGCAATTAACTCCTTAGAAAGAGGACAGTGGCACCAAAGCTGAACCACGGTCAAGGAAAATGGAACTATTTTAAAGCCAAGTCTAGAATTGGAAGTCTTACGGAAAACCAATTAAAACAAGACTTGGAGAATTATTTAAACACATTTGTCAATAACCGTCTCGTATTTGCATATGCAAATGTGAGAACTCCCTTATGAACATACCAAACGTGAAAACTTCTTTCTGTTGTTGCAATAATGACAGTGGTAATAATAATGACTGCAAATTATTATAGGTCAACATTTTGATAAACCCTCCACGTAGTTTATGTCATTTAATTCCTATAACTTTATGGGGCAGTAACTATTAAACCTTGCGGCATAAAGATTTTAAGTTACTCTTGCAGTGGCCAGAGTCCAGGTTTGAAATCGGATTCTTCTGACTTCAGAGTCCATGCTCTTAAAGCCTGTTCTATAGTCCCTGATTTTCATAAATTATTCACTTCGTGTGATTCTCCTTGCTGCAAAATGATCACAGCACCCATTCTAACCTTACTCAGACATGAGAGAATTCAACTTTCTTTAGGAGAGGTACCTCCACCTGAGCCCTTTCTAGGACATACCTCTGCCTTACCAGGAACCTGAACGAGAGAACTGGGTTTATTGTCCCTCTAATTTTATTCTTCAGATGTCAACCATGTCTTTGGACATAAAAGAGAAGGGACTTTTGAAATAATTTCCAAGAACTTCCGATCTTTTTCACTTGCTAGAACTTTCAAGTACTAAGATGTGAATTGTGTGTCGGATTCTCAAATCAGATGTAAAAGCTATGAACGTCTTGAACAGCTTTCAAGATCAAGTGGAGAGGCTAGATATATTTGAAGGGGAAATATCATGTATTCAATTTTAATATTGGAATTCAAGTTATTTAAACGTAGCTGAGGTGGTTAGTCACAAGGTTTGTGTGTGGAAAACAGATGAAAATATTGAGTCCATTTTAATACTGAGAACATACGGACTAGCTGGAAAATTTAATGGAGGCATCTTTCTCCTGGTTTTCTTCCTTGTTATTATATTTCAAGCAACAGCTCTGTCCTGCCAAGTCATCATACTACACTGAATTTAGAACTCGTATGGGCACATGCTTTCAACAGAAAGATTCCCTTACCATAATATTAGTAATTTCAGGCAGCTTATTTGAATGTCAGTGGAAATTTAGGGTGCCCCAACAATATATTGATTTCCAAAAGTAGAAATGTGGTTCTAATATAACCGCTTGCAAATATTACTGCCGTTCTCTCTGGGTCTGTATTTATTTTTGAAAAATGAAAATGATAGTTTTATTTTAGCAAGAGCAAGTATGGAAATCTTTAATTTAAAAGACAGTGGTAAATCTCGTGTAATTGCTTCAGCATTGAATTTAACACTGAATTTTCCTTGTGAACTCATGTATTTAAATAGATGGGTAGAGTAAGAGTCTCAGGGAAAGTTTTTGGAGATGAACTGTATTGTCCCCATTTATCTAGTAAGAGAGAGGGTGGTGATTACGAAGGGAGGCGATGTAGGTACCCTTGGCCCGACAGAAACGTACTCAGCAGAAGACAGGAGGGAGGGCACTCATGGAAGAAGGGAGAAATTCCTGAACTAAATGTGAAAACACATTCACTGTTGAGGAAGAGGAGAGATGTATAAAAGCAGTATTTCTCTGAGCATTTGCTATATAGCTCAGCCCAGACAGAAAGTCAATACCAATTGCAAAACTGGCAGAGGTTACACGGTAATCGGAGAGCAGTTGGTTTTGCATTTGCACGGGTCTAAGAAGCTTTATTCTGCTACAAAATAACACACTTTTTAAAAGTGGTATGTAATTTTAAAAATAATTATTTAAAAAAGCATTTTTTCAAAACATAAATCATTTTCTTTTAATCAATAAAGCAAAGCCTTTTCATAGGAGAAAATGTACAAAGAGGTATAAGAAGAAATAAAAAAAATAATAACCATTTAAAACCTATCTTCAGAGATACAGAGTGTTAAGACTATTGTGCCTCTTCTGAAATGCACGTGTGTCCATATAGGTATGTGTTTGTGAGAGTGTACATATTTATATAAAGCATGAGTTGGGACCCTGGGTGGCTCAGTCAGTTAAGCGGCTGACTCTTGATTTCAGCTCTGGTCATGATCTCAGGGTTGTGGGATCGATCCCAGCACTGGGCTCTATGCTGAGCATGGAGCCTGCCTGTCCCTTTCCCTCTGCTCCTCCCCCGCTCACATGCATTCTTTCAAATAAAGACATAAATAAAATCTTTAAAAATGCAAAGCATGAGTGGAAACAGAAATGTATACAATATTTTATAATTTGCTTTCTGTAAGTATGTTGAGAATATTCTTCCCTGAGCTATTTTTCCTTTCAAATTTGATGTCTCTCTGTAGAACAAACAAGAATAATTCAAATTCTGACCAGTACGGGACCACATTTGTTCTGGACCAAGGAAGTGGATGGAGATGCTGAAGGGACATAAACCTTAAGAGGGAGAAATCTTGTTGTACTAGGTTCATTACCATAAGGAAGAAAGGAATGCTCGGCAGACCAGAAATATGTTATACCCACACTGGATTGTGATCAAAATCCAGAGATAATCGCTGTAAGGAACAAGACTCATTACTACAGCATCTCCTTCTTCACACATTTATCTAAAGAGCTTTCTTTTCTTAATATATAAGACACATTCAAAGCACAAACAGAAGACACACTCTCTGGGTATGAATCCTACACCCTAAGACTCAGCGTTCTCTTCTGTAAAATGGGAATAATTAAAAGGGTGATATGAAACCAAGTGAGCTAAAGACTTTGGAATAGTGCCTGGTGTAATCCACATATTCCATAAATTAGGCTGTTACTGCTATTGTGGTTAGACTTTAAAATTGATTATTGTATTCTGATTATTTGGAACTCTTCAACAAACTTTTTTCAAATAGAATTACCTTCCTCAGGAACAGAGCTGTAATTTAGTTACCATTGTATGCTTGGCTTCTCTCATGGCTATCTCATAATGGGGCACAAAAGCAAACAAGCAAAGAAAAATCCTCCTTGTACCTGCCTTGTCCTTAGCCTTTAGTTCCTTCTACAAGCCCCTGATGAAGCCCTCTGATAAAGTGTTAAAGCAATTTACCCAGGGTTGGTTTCTGTTGTTAGTAATTGAAGAATACCAGTTGTCTCACTGACTCAGATGCCACCCCCCAGGCCAGAACAGATCTCAGTGTTCATTGAGGAGGAATGTTCAGAGTAAGCTATTTTTTTTTAAAATATCTTTTAAAAATATTTTATTTATTTACTTGACAGAGATCACCAGTAGGCAGAGAGGCAGGCAGAGAGAGAGGAGGAAGCAGGTTCCCCGCCGAGCAGAGAGCCAGACATAGGGCTTGATCCCAGGACCCTGGGATCATGACCCAAGCTGAAGGCAGAGGCTTAACCCACTGAGCCACCCAGGCACCCCCGGAAGCTATTTTGTTAATCGGTCAGTTCCTAGAGAATATTTTCATATAATGACCGTGTTTCCTTCAAGATGGACCTCAATGGTGGGAATGTGAAAAATGAAAATTCAAGTAATGAATCCATTGTCATGAAGACCCAGTCTCAGGGTTCCAAACTTCGTTTTAAGTTCTACTAACTGTGTACTGCTCAGCAAATCGTGAAGATTCTCAGTGCTCGATTTCTTCATCTATAAAATTGGGGAAATAATAATTCTCACCTCATAGAGTATTGTAGGCATGTAATGTGCTTAAAAGGTTACCAGAAACAAGAATTCAATCAATTCTGGGAATAGTGATACAAATAATGGTTAAAAAGAACAGTCTAGTGTCAGCACTACGTTGATTTGGTTCTCTAAAGGACAGTGTTCATGAAGCTCGGGGAGGACCCTGAAGGAGTGGCCGTGTTCCTGAACTGCCAAACCACTCTGACTGAATTTCCCTCATTACGAATACACTTTAATTAAGGCTTAATTTTGTAGGTAACAAAACTAAATATAGTAGCCATTAAATTAAATTTGAGTGATTGAACCCTCCTGCTAAAGGGCAGAGTTTATGATACTGGCTTAAAACAGCACTGGCTGGATCCTCTTCCTTATTTCAGAGAGAAAATGGTAAAGTGAAGGATGTGTAAGGAATGCCAGTGAGTACCGGTGAAAAGAAAATGAAAATTGGAGTAATAATATTACTACCAGACAAAGCGAAATTAAAGAATAAGAGCAGTAAGCTGGATAAAAAGGGACAGTATGAGGCCAAAGGAAAAAGAGAGAGAGAGAAACCGAGAATCAAACTCTTAACTAGAGAGAATTGATGGTTCCTAGAAGCAGGGGTGGGGAGGTAGAGGGCACCAGATTAAACAGGTGATGTGGATTAAGGAGCACGCAGGCTCTGATGAGCACCTGGTGCTGTGTGGGCGTGATGAATCCTTACACTGTATACCTGAAATTAATATTATACTACATGCTATACTAAAAATAAAATAAGGTAAAGGGACATTATGACATGTAATGACACACAAATATAACTAATACATCTGCATTTCCAGACAAGCTAACTAATATCTAAGTCAAAAACCATTTGTTATGAACAAAAAACTTAATAAAAAAAGAGAATTATAGTAGGAGTTCAATAACCCTCAAAGAATTAAATAGATTAAATAAAAAATAAGACATAGAACTGATTACTAAACTTGCTGAATAAGTATACAAAGGTATTTTTATCCTACAAATAGAGAGTATTTCCTTTTTCTGTGTCCATTGACTATGTATAAAAACTACCCATTAAAAATACTTAATACTGGGGCACCTGGGTGGCTCAGGTCATAGTCCCAGGGTCCTGGGATCAAGCCCCGCATCGGGCTTCCCGGGGAGCCTGCTTCTTCCTCTCTCTCTCTCTGCCTGCCTCTCTGCCTACTTGTAATTTGTCTGTCAAACAAATAAATAAAAATTAAAAAAAAATACTTAATACCAAAAAATATATTTTTTAAATCAGAACTCTATTTTTAAAGCTACTTAAAAAAATCATAATCGAATTCATATACTCAACACAATTAGATATAGACAAAAGATGGTCAAAATAACATTATATTTGAAAATTATTATCTGAGATAATTCCTGGAATATGAACTTAAACGCAATCTAGAAAATACTGACACAGACGATATTTCATCCCCAAAACAGTGGTTTAATGAAAGTTGTTCTAAAAAAAAAAAAAAGAAAGAAAGAAAGTTGTTCTAATAGCACTACTTCTGACCTTAAACACCTTCATTAGTAAAGGAAATAGACAAAAAATAAAATAGGTAACATCTTTAGAAACAGTAAAAGAACGAGATAGAAAAAAACGAAGATACACTTAAAATTAAGGAAATAAAAATGAATATTAAGTAGAATGGATACATAAATATGAAAGCTGGTTCTTGGAAATGGCCAATAAAACAGACAGCCCTCTTACAATAACCATCAGAGCAAAAACAATATATAAAAAATAGACATGACTAAGTGGAAGTAGAACTTATAACCGTAGATTGAAGAGAAATTGAACAAATTTGAAGTCAAGAATGCCTGAAACTTCATGGCAGCAAAATAGAAATCTTAAGGGGAAAAAAATGAGTGATTACCTGGAAAGACACATTTTAACAAAGTTACCCCCAAATAAAAAGGATAACCTGAATAGATCCTTTCCCCCAAAAGACACGAGAAGGTGGTTAGAAACGTGCTGTGAAAAGAGATGCCAAGTTCCAGATGCTCTCTAAGCTGAGTCTTATCTTTCAAGGACACATACACTGTTAAACAAATGATTCAAGCCACAGAAAAATATGGACATTCTCCCCAAGTCACTTTGTAAAGACGGCTTTGTGTTAAAACCAAAAAATGGAGAAGAAAACACAAAAGAAACAGGGCAAAACTACAATATTAATCCACTTTCAAAGAAAGATGTAAACTCCTAAATAAAATGTTAGAGGTAAAATCCAACAGCATATCAAAAACTAACACAGGTGATCAAGCGATCACTGAGTGACTTAGTCTCAGTAAAGTCTATCAAATAGGTCCTCAATAAATTAAAGGAAAAAGGAATTTATGATAATATACCTGGAGTGTGCAAAAAGCTAGTTGATGAAATTCAGTAGCCATTTCTAATGAAAACTCTAAATCTAATAACAGAAAAAAACTACTTAAATAAGGCAAAATATATTTACCACAAACCCAAGTGCTATCTGAAAACTACCTCACCTTCAAGTTTTTATCATGCCATTTCTAACTTGCCCCACTGAATTTTGCCCCCACCTTCTCCCTTCCACCTGCAAATGTTTATTGTGTGATTTTCTATTTCAGGCACTGTGCTGGGCAGCAAGTTGAGAAAATTAAATCCATAATCCTGAATGAATTATGGAAAACAAGCAGCCTATGAGAACAATACAGAAAATGTGGCAGACTGGGTGTTTGGGTGGGGGGGGGTGCGGAACACGTTAAAATATACAGATCAGGTCGAACTCAATTTTCTTTCCTGAATCCAAAGCAAACTGAAATTTTGCTTGAAGCACATTAAAAGTGAAAACATTTTCTACAAATAGGGTCACTGATCTGTTAACAATGAAATGATCTCCGTTTTTCTCACATCTTGCAACACTCTCTGAACCCAACAAAAACAAAAACCGCAATTTACTGAAGGGAAGAGGAGGCATTTCTACAGCATCTCCCCATTGCCGACTCTGCTCTGGGGTTTCAGATAGTTTGCATTTAATTAGAGCGCCCTGAAGTGACTGCAGACAGGTGAAGCCGCTATTATGCTGCGGGGAGAGCTGACAGACAGCTTCAGGAGCGTTTAGTTAACAAATCATTACTTAGTGTTTGTAAGACTTCTACCTGAACCCAAACAGAATGCGTAACTGTCTTGGAAGAACAAAGCCATCAATTGTAAACCAAACCTTGGTAAAGGCGGCTAGGATCAGCAGGGAGGGGAAATCAAGTAATATATTCAAATTGTATATCTGAATAGTAAGAATGTTTTTCTTGGCTCAAAGAAACAACTTTGAAATCATTAAAAAAAAAAGCAATGGAAATATGAACGATAGTTCTCTGCTTTCTGTTAAGGATAAGTTGTGCGTTTGTTATTTAAGGTGAACAACAGGAAAGATGCTCATGGAAAAAAAAATATTGATAAACTATTTTTTTTTCCCAAAGAAACGACCATGTGTCTGCTCTGTAACTCTTATGGAACACCTGTGGTGTTGGGTTTGGTTTAGTCACTGAGAAGAGAAAGGCAAAGTGTTAACGGAATCTCCTCGCTGTGATTTCTTAACTTATGCCCTAGTCCAGACTCTTTCATCTTCCTCTGCTAATTGCCAAAGCCACAAATAGGCAGGGGAGAGCCAAATGCAGCGCAGGGGTTGGGGGGTGGGGTGTTGGGGAGAAGGTCAAAGCAGCAGAGTTAACTATTATTTTTCAAAGACTACGTGAAGCATTGCAATTCTGATACCTCATTCTTGTGACAAAAATTGTAATGAGAACAGGAAATGGTACCACATGAATCCATTGTCCTGACAATGATTTAATGAGAACGGGAAATGGTGAGGGCATAACTAATTCGCATTATGATCCTAACGTTGTCATCTTGTGGTTCTGCTCAGATGCCGCGAAATGAAGGATGTCGGACATCAGCTGGGAGAGCGCAAGGAAAAGCATGAAGATGGTGACATTGTGTGCCTGAAAGTAATGGCAGAGTGTGTTAGTGATGGAGGGGCAGCCTGGGAGGGGCAGGAGGGGGAGAGGAAGCATGGAGTTCGTCTGCTGAATGACAAAATAGGAATACATTTAAAGGTGCTATGGATGCCAACTGAGGAAAAAAGACCAGCCCGTGAGGCAAAGTCTGTGATGGAAAGTCTGAGAGGGAAAAAGTCACAGGACCAAACGAGGGTGCATAACACTGGTGAAATCTGCCCGGGCTGGAAACTGTAAAAAATAGCCTTCTTGGGCAACAGTTGATTCTGTAGTTCTAATACACTATTTCTTTTCCTCCAAGCCTCTCATTTAAACAATACATTTATAAAGGACGCTCTCCAAAGATACCCATCCCAGACTATAAAAGCTCCGGAACGAAGTGGTCAGTGGGAGAAGGCACATCATTCAACTTGATTATGTTGGTGGAAACCAGCTTGTGATATGTAAGGATTATTTAGAAGGTAAATCCCACAGATAATAGAAAGCAATTTATTTCTGGTTAACAAATTTTCACCCATTTCTCTTCATAGTAACTCAGGTTCTAGACATTTTTTAGTAAAGAATTGTCTCAGGACTTCCAGACTTTGGGGCACATGCTCATGCAATATTAATCGTTTGCTTACACTTAGGGAAACACCTTACCGCACATGGAAATAGTTAAGAAGGTAACAGGAAAACTGATAAATTAAACTTTGTTATGCACTTTCAAGTCTGACTTGTTCCCCAAAGTGCTACCGGGTCATTTAAAGCAGTTCCTTAAAAATCCCTTTGTAAAGTGGACCTGGTACCACGCTTCTCACAGGTGAATCCTTCCCAGAAGAGAGAAAATAACAGGTATGAGGGATATCAGACAATATAAACTTCTTGGAAAATAAACTGCATTTTACTAATTATAATATCAAGGCAGCATAGCACTCAACATTCCTTATTCATTCTATAAAATGATGATGATGATAAAGGGTGGTGTTCTTTCCATTCAGTTTTGTCTTAGCATCTTTTATATAAATATAATGATAAAGGGAATATTTTTGAAGATGAAAAGCAACTCGAATAAAAATGAAAAGTACTATAATTCTCTCGCCCACTAGTCAAAAGCCTTTCAAACGAAGATAAATGCCTGTAAGCCATTAGAAAAAAATTATTGCAAACTTATGTGTGCCTAAGCCCCCCTACTTTGCATTTTGATTCATATTTAAAATATTGATTCCATCAAATGGAGGAACAGTTAGTGTCAGCAAGAAGATGATGGAGAAAATGAAGTCAAAGGGGAACAATGTAAACAGTGGATTTATTTATTTACCCTTAGGTGAAGGTGCTATATTTCACTTATATTGAACATTTATTCAATTTATTTTATTAATTTAATCCTCCTAAAGTACTACTTCATACTCTGATGCAATTTCAGATCAAACAGATCACTGTGTACTTGTTGAATTCATGGTTAATGTTACATGAATTTATAATCCAGAATGATTCATAATTGAATGAGCTATACCTTACTTTACGCCCCTGTTACAGGAGAGGTTCAAAACGAAAGACTATAATGTTCAAAGAAGAAATGTGAAAGATACTGTGGACATATTTAATGTCCATATTTAGGTTCTTGTTCATTTATTATGTGGCCATGAAAGGGGTGTCAAATGCTGATGAGAATTTCAATTTGACCTGGCAAAAAGGAAGTAAGCAACACACAGTATTTCATCTGTTCTGTCCACTTGCATAATGAAGGATTGGTTCTGTAGTATTTTTTACACAATCTCATGTCAAGGTCCTAAAAACAAAATTTGAAAGAACGTAAGAGGCTCTTTTAACGGCTGTATTTAGTAACAAATGACAGATATCTATTAATGCAAGTACATCTTATATAAAATATTTTAATATGGATTTTAAGTAACAGTATATTCTTATTAACATCAGGTGTAAATTGACACATCACAGCAAGTCTTTTAGATGAAAGATCCATTTAGCTACATCTTTAAATTATGGATTGATACAATATTCTACACCATAATGGTTCCAAAAGTATTGTTAGTGCTATGTATTATTCATGTTTTCAGGTGCCATTGTTTCAGACCATAATAGAGTGTCTCACATTTGCGACTGAAGTTGATAATGAACTGAAGCGAACTACCTAACTGTAGGACTTTAATGGGTCACCCAGTTGGCCCTGAGGACGTATGGGAACTACACCCACATCGCTACTTGTCCTGCTCAAATTGGTGAAAATAAAAATCCTTCAGTCCTGAATGATGTACTCTTATCGCAACAGTACAGTATATTTGAGACGATATATTTTTTTAAGGATTTTATTTATTTATTTGACAGAGAGAGATCACAAGTAGGCAGAGAGAGAGAGAGGAGGAAGCAGGCTCCCTGCTGAGCAGAGAGCCCGATGCGGGACTCGATTCCAGGACTCTGAGATCATGACCTGAGCCAAAGGCAGCGGCTTAACCCACTGAGCCACCCAGGCGCCCCTGAGACGATATTTTTAAGGGTGCATGTTATCATCAGGTATGATGGGTGTCATGGAGAACTGGATTTGTAAATTAAAATGTTTAGCTGAGTTAAAATTATGTGTTTCGGTAGAGGTCAATCTATGTCTGTTAGCGGTAAGACAAGCTATACTACCTAGTTGTGGAATCTAAACACTGCGAAACTTGCTTTCCAAACTGCTGTGCATACAAAATCACCTGGCTGTCTTGCTTAGGTGCAGATTCCGATCCAATAAACCCGGGGGCGGGGCCCGAGATTCTGCATTTCTCCCAAGATGCCAGATGCGGCTATCAGTGCCCCAGCCAGGCATCGCCCTGGACATCCAAACACCTACTGGCTGCTTCGGGATTTCCCACTCCGTGGAAAGGAGTTTCCTAGCAAAAGCCACTTCATAAAGATATTTTACTGAGATAATTAGCTAGAAACTCATGGAAAGGGTTGTTTGGAAAGCATAATAAACAACTCCATCTTTGACACCCACTTTTGGGCATTATTTACTTTGTTTATTTCTTGGGTTTAATACCCAGTAAGTGTTAGTTTAAAACAAATCCTTGAGTGAGCTCTGTTCTCTGAGTGAGTGGGTCCAATGATGGTTAATTATCAAGACCTTATAGGGGAGCAGATCTCATTACTGGCAAGTGCTTCCTACTTTAGCTGATAGCAGCTATCTGGCAATAAGAAACTTTGCTTCCAGTTTTGTGTTCTGACCAAAAGTAATCTAACCCCTTTCTGCATAAAAGCTTCGCTCATATTTCATGGTATGTGGTTTTTAAAATTTTCTTTGTAATTTTATAAGTTAATTTATTTTTGAAGATTTTATTTATTTGAGAGAGTGAGAGAGGGAGTATGAGCAGGGGGAAGGGCAGAGGAGCAAGTAGACTTCCTGCTCAGTGGGAAGCCCAAGGCGGAGCTCAATCCCAGGACCCTGAGCTGAAGACAGATGTTTAACTGACTGAGCCATCCAGGTGCCTCCACTCTTTTTAAAAATTTAAAGTAACTAAATAAAAATTATTTTTGAACAGAATATCTTCTCTTGGTTTAAAAATTGGAACGAACCAGAAGGTACCATAATGTATGCTATGGGCATGGAGTTCACCACTCTGTGCCTGTGATCAAAGAGCAGCGGGAACGCTTCCCCATCCCCCAAGCAGTGACCAATCCATGAAGGTTCTTCACTCCTCGCTGGGTAACCCTGAAGGACACTTGACATGTTCTGCCAGAGGTTGTGGGGGGCATGGAGCTCCAGTTACTCTCAGTGCTGACCTGTTGAAACATTCCTTACCTACTATTTCCTTCTCCTGTCTGCTCTCCTACTTATGCTTCCTGGGAACTTCTAGAAAGCCACTTGGATGAAAATCATCACCTCAGTGTCAGCTTCTGGGGGAACGAACTCAAGCCTGGTATGAAGTAGAAAGTTTCCCGGTAGTCCCTGTCCTTATCCTTCCTCTGCCCAGTACTCCTCTCCCCATCGCCATAGATAAGTTACATTTTCCTTTTCTTTCCCAGTTTAAACTTTGTGAATCTCTGAAAAAATATAGATGCTACTCCTTTCTTTTTATATAAAATATAACAAATTATACTTACACTCTTCTGCACCTTGCCTTTTTTTTTTTTTTTCCACTTACTCTGTCTTGGAAATCTTTCAGTTATGGTACACCGAGCTCCTTCTCATTCTTTTATACGGCTGCATGGTGTTTCGCTGTATGTAAATGACCAGCTGGTCTAAATCTCTTTTGCCATTTCTTCTCCAGCTTAAACACCTCCATTTTATTCCACTACTTATTGAATGACAAAGTTTAATCATTTTTATGATCTCTTCTGGTCCCAAACCAATTTATTGATGTTATTCTTTTTTCCCCCTAAGATTTATTTTGGGGAGGAGGGGGAGAGGGAGAGGGATACAGAGAGTCTCAAGTAGGCTCCCTATAGAGCATAGAGCCCAAAGTGGGGGCTCAGTCCCACAGCCCTGAGATCATGACCTGAGCTGAAACCAGGAGTCTAATGCTTAACTGACTGAACCACCAAGGTGTCTCTATTAATGTTATTCTTAAGATATCATACCCCATATTGAACATTTATCTTACGACATATGGTCTAAAACACAATGGTTGAGTATTGTGAATATTCCTCTTTCTGGAGACAAAAATAAAGTCTAAGACAGCCTGCTCATGGTTACATGGTAGGGTTCTAGTGAATTTGTAAATAGGTAAAGATCTTAAGGCTTTTCATTCATCCTGTATTTTAATTGACTTATTTTAAACATAGGTCTGGAAGTTTACCTTTTTATGTCTATTATATGTCCATTGCTTCTGCTCTATGTCTTAGTTCATTTTGGTAACACAATTATTTGCTTCTACTTACTGAACACTTAATGTGTGCCAAGCTCTGTAATGTGTACTTTCCATGTATCATCATTTATCACTTTTTTTTTAAATTGGTTTATGAGTCAGTAATTTTCCCCATGTGCAGCTGAGGAAACTGATGCCTGCTATCTTTATGTAAGTCCTTGGTAAAAACTCCAATGACAATATGACTAGGGATTGGGCTATGGATGGATTTCTGAGAACAGGAGAACAGAATGTTCTCCTGTTACATTAGTCAAATTTCTCCAGAAAAAGGATAGAAACAGATACAGATATATATGAGGGGATTTATTATAGGCATAGGATCATGCAGTTATGGAGGTCAGGAAGTCCCACTCTGTCATCTGCTATCTAGAGAACCAGGAAAACCATTGGTATAACTCCCAGTATAAAGCCAGAGGCCTGAGAAGGGGGCCTTTGCTGGTTAAGTCCCAGAATCCAAGGACTCAAGAACCTTGAACCAATGTTGGGGAGCAGGAGAGATGAATGTCCCAGCTCTAGAAGAGAGAGAGAGGGAACTCACTTTTTTTGCCTTTCTGTTTTATTAGGTTCTCTAGGGATTGGATGACGCCTACCCACATTGGTGTGGGCAGATATTTTTTTACTAGTCTACAAATTCAAATGCTAACCTTTTCCAAAAACAGCCTCACAGGCACACCCAGAAATAATGTTTTACCAGCTAGGTAAACATCCCTTAGCCCAGTCAAGCTGACACAGAAAATTAGCCTCAAACCTCTTTAGCAATGATCAATTATCAACATGCTTTACCTAGTCATCTTTCTAAAAGTCAACTTGCTCTATGGGTATGACTATATATTTCTACCATTGCCCAGAAGAGTATCATGGTTGTGAGAATTCAAAAACAGTCACATAACAACAATCACAAAACCCAAAACACTTTACTATGTTCACTTTTTCTCCTGGAAAGAGGGATTTGATTGACATGACTCGTTGTCATAACCTACACTGACGGACTACAGAGAAATGCTTTGCTTCCCCTATCTTTCAGTCTGCCATTTCAGGAATGAGTTGCCCAATTTTGCTACCTATCTGCATGTTCCTAGATTTTGGAAAATTGTAACGTGATTTACTCATTTCTAGCTTTACAACACTTCTGCCATCCTCCAGCACCCCTTTACAGATGGCAGAGAAAGGTTCTAGCATCACAAATGCAAGTGGTACCCTGGACAAAATCCGTCTGAGCTTTATGACAACTCACTTTACAGAAACACATGACCTCCCCTCGGTCTCCTGCTTGTTCGTCCCATTTGAATACCATTTCTGGTGGAAGAAGAGGGATGGAGGACATCCCCGAGTTTGCTTTCTCACTGTCATTAGTTAGTGACCCACCATCAGCCTCATCTCTGTCCAGTGGTTCCTCTGACTCCAAATATTCCATAAAAAGTTTCTTTGAAAAATCATCTTCAGAACATTTTGAAAGCTGCAGATAATTAATTTTTCAATGACTCTTCTGTCCCATGTCATCATTTGTTCAAGGCTTTTTTTTTTTTTTTTGGTAGTTTCTAACTCACTGCAGATCATTCTGCGAAGCCTCATTGCTTCTACCTGTTATCTTGTAAGAATTTAACTTATAAAACCTTCCATTGCTTACATCAACTTTTCCATCCCTGAGCATGGAATTTTATGCATCATTTCCAGCAAATTCAAACCTTTCCATGATCTAGGTCTATGGTTTTGAAAATTCCCTTTTAGAATTTTTTGAAGACAACGGATAACTGCTGCAAGCAAGAGGATGTCTGGCAAGCAGCACCCTGTCCCCCTTAATATGGTATTTGCATCAAAGCAAAACATGTGCATGGCTTTACTATCTAATGCCTTATGATGTAATTCTATGAGAACCTGAAAAACCTAAATTTGCAGTGCAACATGAAATTATTATTTAAGTATCACTTAATGCAAAAAAAATTACGATAATGGAAACTGTTTTAAATTTTAAAATTTCATCAGGAACTACAGTTTAATCAAGGTTGTCCTCATAGATTATGTTTATGTTACTTCCCCAAAAACTTACTCACCCGGGTACGTGATGTGATGAGCACTGGGTGTTATATGCAACTGATGAATTATTGAACTCTACATCTGAAACTAATGATGTATTATATATTGGCTAATTGAATTAAAAAACAAAACAAAACACAACTTACTCACCCCCCTTTGATGCCATCATTTGAAACACAATGGGGTTTAGATGCACTTTTGGTGAATCCAGTGCCAGATTTTTAACATTCTAGTACTGACTACGATTTAAACATATTTTAAGCTATTTCACAATAATCCATATAACTTTAATTAGCCAACTATCTTTATCGACTCTCTTCATTTCAATAATCTTGGAAGTATCTGTCCTCTCATCCATTCCCCTAAATCCCCCTTGGTACTGAAACCACCCACCCCTTCTCTAGCCTCCAACCCTATCCCCACCCGCTATCCCCCACTCTAGGGCAGCAAACAGTTTTACTCCTCTTTGTACAGTACCATGGCTCTTACTAAGAATGACATCTGAATAACAGTTTTATGGCTAACATAATTTGAAGACCAGCTATCTGGAATCTATGGTTAACTGAAATGAGTATTTTATCCCTGGCTAGTTTGAATTATACAGTAAGACCTGGTGGAAAGACGAGGTTTGACCAAGTAGTTGAACAAATGGGTTTCATCCATTCACTCTAAACTCCCCTTTAAAAATGCCCAAGAAGATAAACATGAAGCCATAGCTATCCAAAGCCCAAACTGAATTTCTAACAACTCCACCTTTTAGGCAGAGAGGTGGCTAGGCAATTCTTGCTCTCTTAACCTGTTGGAAGAACAAGATCCTCACTAACAGGTCTTTCATCAGAGATAGAAGTTGTGCTGACCAGCTGACTCTTTTCTGAGTCACCTAGAACCAGAATCCTACCTTCAATAGCTCCTCTGTATAAATTCATTATAAGGTCATGGGAAAAAATTACATCTACAAAGATAAATGGATATATAGTCTCATGGGATGTTCTCACACATTACTACCAGCCTAGGACAGATTATTCAAAAATAAGTAAGGATGAAAGGATTCAAGTGACGTTTAATAATGTTGAGTTAAAAATCATGTACGAAGGTTCATATACTATATAAAGCCATTATTTTCTTAGCATTCAAGATATTTAATAGTATCTACTCAAAAATATCTAACAGACTGAAAAATATTAAAAATACATTTTTCAAACACATGGTAAAGAATATAGTCTTTGGGTATAAGGTAAAATTAATATTAAAATAAACCTATAAAAACTGGATATTAAAGAACCATCTATCCTCCTCCTCCACCTCAAAAAACTACTGGTCTAAAAATAAAATACAAAACTTCATGTATTATTTCAGAGATAATAAAATCAAGACTTATTTATAGCATTTTGTGAAATCCACCAAATATAATCCAAGGAACAAATGTAAAAAATGAGATTTATATTTAAAATATAAAAAGAGACAATAGGGCAGATTTGGCCGGCTGGCCATAGTTTACATACACTTGTTCTTGTTTTTGTTTTTTAAAGATTTTATTTATTTATTTGACACCGAGAGAGAGAGAGAGAGATCACAAGCAGGCAGAGAGGGGGGGGGGGAAGCAGGCTCCCCGCTAAGCAGAGAGCCTGATGTGGGGCTCAATCCCAAGACCAGGAGATCATGACCTGAGCTGAGTGGGGCTTAACCCACTGGGCCACACAGGCGCTCCTACCTACGCTTGCTCTAAGAGATGATCTTGTTAAGAGGCACATAAAACTTTTGTGAAATTTCTTCCCCTTAATGAGGGAAAACAGAAGTGTGGAGGAGATGAGAGAGCTAAACTTTTCTGTCTGCACTCTTCTATCCTTTCTAGTCCAGTCATGAACACGTTTATAAGTGATAATAATGCATTACCTTCCTGCTGGACGAACCCAGCACCATTTCCCAGTGCACCTGCACAAAGCCTCAGAATCCTTCTCAACCCAGTGGTCTGGGCCACAGACAAAAATGACAGACAACATGAAATACATTTGCCATCCCTGATGTTCTACACTCTTCTTGGAGTCTACCCCCCAGAAATTGGTCCAGTCCTTTGATGTGAGGAGACTTCACCTTGCTTTACCTAAATTGTTGTAGCCTGAGGTCATAAATTTTCTAACAATCGCATCACACACTTTATAAACATTAAGCTAAGAATCACCAAAACTGTGAAGCTTTCTCCATAAGGTTGCTGTTAAGCAGCATCTTGAATATTTTACACTTTGTAATTCCCAACTTCGATTTGTTGAAGTCAAATAAGCAAACCTTCAGAGATTTTTGCCAATCAACATGGGTAATAACAATCATCTTAAACAGGATCTCTTAACACACCATTGGAGCCCATCTTACTCATAACCAAAATAACCGTATTTTAAATTACCCTTTGCTTCGGGTATTGAGATCTTTGGAATAATACCTATATTCAAACTATACCTAATATGTACACAAAAAATACATTTTTAGAGCATATAGGAACTTTTTTTTCAAAACCATATCCTTGGTTTAATAAATTAAAAAATAAGGTAACTTTAACATTGTTCTAGTACCTTTGAGCCTCATGCACAGACTTCAGCCAGAAAAAGCTTTAAGCAAATAGGGCTTGCAAGGTATTTCTTGATTTCCAACTACAGCTCTTGGTTGAGCAGAATACCTGTCATCAGGAAAGATAAAAAGAATGTACACACAATTGAGTTTCATAGCACTGAACAATAAAAAAAGTGAGTTATTGCTGTAATACAACTATAAGACATTAAATACTATCATGAGAGCGCTTTGAAAAGTTACAGGTGGTATACAAATGTAAGGAATCATTTTTAATAAGTATTTGTTGCCTTAGGGTGGAAGAGGTTACTCCGTCTATGCATTTCTAGAACAGAGATGGAAGAGGAAAAGCAGGATTCTATCGTCTTTAATTTTGTTATCCCCTGATTGTATTTTCTTCATTTTCACTTTTTTTTTTTCCAAAACATAATTATTTTCCTTTTAGGGCTGATTTTCTTGGTGAAAAATACAGTAACACATTGCTAAGCTCTAATTTGTTATGATAACAGAATGCTTCCCATACAGTAGTCTTACATGGATAAATTCTTCACAGGGGTCAGCAAAGTCTTGGGGCCAGTGAATAAATGTTTTAGTCTTGGCAGGTCAAGAAGCAAGGTCTTCGACTCTGAACAACTGTCCTTACTGAAATAACAGTAGTCTCTTTTACATGTTACATTTCAATATGTAAAAACCTTCCTGGGGGTACCTGGGTGGTTCAGTGCATTAAAGCCTCTGCCTTCGGCTCAGGTCATGATCCCAGGATTCTGGGATCGAGCTCCGCATCGGGCTCTCTGCTCAGGGGGGAGTCTGGAGTCTGCTTCCTCTGCCTATCTCTCTGCCTACCTGTGATCACTTTCAAATAAATAAATAAATAAAATCTTAAAAAAAAAAAAAAAAAGCAAACCTTCCTGGCTCACAGACCATACAGTAATAGGTGATGGACAAGATGTGACCATTGTTTGGTGACCCCTGCATTAGGGTATTGACCATTAAACAAAAACAAGATCACAGTTGTCTTGATATTCAAGCAAACTTGCAACTAGTACTTACATTGTGTTTGTGTGACAAGATAGAGGACATGGTTCAAAAACCACCTCCATTTTGATCAATGAAATTTCACATGTTAAGTTGCAATCTTTCAACTGAAACAAATGAGAACCCAAAAGATTCCTGTTGTCTTTCAATTAGCAAATATTTAGTGCCACTTTCATTTACTAGGCTGTGTGCTGGGCAACAGAAATAGACATTAAGAACAGTATCATGGGGACAACTGGATGGTTCAGTTGGTTAAACATCTTCCTTCAGCTCAGGTCATGATCCCAGTGGCCTGGGGCCTGAGTCCTGCCTCCAGCTCCCTGCTTAACAGGAAGTCTGCTTCTTTCTTTCCCTCTGTCCCCCACCACACCTTGTGTTCTCTCTCAAATAAATAAATCAGTCTTCAAAAAAAAAAAATACCATGAACCTAATTAGACCTAGAGTCCATTTAAAAACTGTAACATTTATAAATGACACTTCCTAGTTCATATAAATATAGGTATAGGCCTCATGAAGCAATATATAAAAGGTTTAAACATGTCTTTTTATAAAATCTGCAAATGAAACATGAAATTCTTTCTTTCAGTTTACCTTCAAAATGGTTTCTCCTCTGTTATATGCATAAATAATTTTATTATATATAATAACTATATTATTTATAAATAAGTAATATAAATAAATCTATAAAATTATAAATAAATATTTGTACATAAATATATTATTTTATTATATAATGTAATTTTATTCAATTAAAAATAATTTTAATATAAATATCTTTAAGAACTTCATAATAAATAATCATGCAGCAAAAAGCTTAATACACATGTAGCTCTTTAGTATTATAATGAACTGTAGACTAAATGTCCACCCATAACTTAAAGAAGAGTAACATTGCATTCTAAGGTAGAAAATATAAAGAATGGTGACAAGTTCCTCAAATCAGAAGTTTCATTTCTTCTCTTTCAAAAAAATTAAACTGGTATCTAAAAATGCAGAGAAAATTCTATACACCCTCAGGCATTCTAATTTGTCACTGAGACTAACTGTAGTGGTAGTTTTTCATGTTTTCTGGCTTCGTGACACAATTTGAACATTTCTCCTGTATTGGAAGAATTTCTCATCTTAGGAGAACTGCATCCCCACAGAAGCAGTGGGAAAAAAACATGCTTTCTCACCTCTCTTTCATATCTTGGCTTTGCCCACACAAGATTTCACTTTGGAAGAAGCAACATGTAGAAACTGGGGCCATGAATACAGAGTTCATTTTCTCTTCAGAGTGGAGGCTCCTGGCTCTCAAGGACAAGAGGGGGTGAGTTCTAGAATCTCACATACAACAGCAAGCACTGACAAATGAAGTTCAGTGTCCATGCTAACTGACAGCAGCTCTTCTCAGGGATCACTCCTTTGTGTGCTTGGGTGGTATTCCTTGCTTTGGAGTCCCCAAGGCTAAATGCTCTGGCCCTTCCTGTAAGTTCCCTAAATTCATTTCTCTTATGTTACTATCGTGGGTCGAATTGTGTTCCCCCAAAAGATATGCTAAAATTCTAATTTATGGTACTTGTAAATATGACCTTGACTGGAAATGGGAAGTTTGCAGATGTAAAGTTAAAATAAAGTCATGGATTATAATTCAGTATGAATGGAGTCCTTATAAGGGAAAATAAAGTTACATGAAAGAGAATGCCACATGAAGACACAGAGACACATGGAAAAATGCTATGTGACAGTATTGGTAGACATTAGAGGCAGGGGCAAGCCAAGAGATCCAAGGATTGAGGGCCACTGCCAGAAGCTGGGAAGAGTTTAGAAAAGACCCTACTCAGAGTCTCAGAGGGAATATAACCCTACTGGCACCATGAGTTTGGACTTCTTGTTTTCAGAACTGTTAGAGAATATGTTTATGCTATTTTAAGATACCCAAATCATGGTATTTTGTTATGGCTGCCCTAAGAAACCAATACAGTTGGGTTCCTCAGAAGGAGAGCCCAACGCAAGTATTTGGTACAAGTGATTTTTTTAAGAAAGTGCTCCTGGCAAAGCAGGTAAGGAAGGAAAGAAGCATGACAGGGAAGGAATCAAAAGCCAAGTTAAGTGTGAGATCTCAGACAAAGTTCCAGCTGAAGTCCAATCCTGCAAGGAACTCCAGAGTTTAAATTACATCTAGAATTTGTCCCAGCTGCAGGCAAGGGAGCGGACTTGTATATTCCCTCAAAGGGGAGGCAGTCAGTTATTGGCAGAGGGCCACCCTACCTGACCTAATCTCCCTGTAACTTCAGGCCACCTCTGCATGTTGGCAAAGCGGTGATCACAGTTCTGGAAGAGGCCTGTGAAGAAAGTTGCTGGTGTCAACCTTTAAAAAAAAAAAAAAAATCTAGACTATCTGCATGTAAGCACACAGAGTTAAAGGAATTTGAGGATATTTGAGCAAAGCATGGGTGGTATCTACAGTATCATTAATAAATTTTTCTTTTTTCAAAACTTTATTTATTAGAGAGAGAGTGTGTGTGTGTGCGAGCATGAGCTTGAGTAAGACCAGAGGGGGCAGAGGGAGAAATAGACACCGTTGAGTGCAGAGTTCAACTCAGGGCTCAGTCCAAGGACCCTAAGATCATTACCTGAGCCGAAACCAAGAGTCTCTCGCTCAACTGACTAAGTCACACAGACACCCCAATAAATTTCTTTTCTGTTCAAGTTTCCTGAGTGGAGTCTGTTGTTTGCAACCAAAAACAATCACTAATACGCCACCCAATAGAAAAAGAATCATCTGTGCTTTCTAAATGTAAAATAATAGGCCACAGTTCTTCATCTTTTAAAATAGGTTCCTAAAATGTATTTAAGGCCCAATTTGGGGGGCACCTGGGTGGCTCAGTGGGATAAGCCTCTGCCTTCGGCTCAGGCATGATCTCAGCGTTGTGGGATTGAGCCCCACGTCAGGCTCTCTGCTCAGCAGGGAGCCTGCTTCCTCCTCTCTCTCTCTCTGCCTGCCTCTCTGCCTACTTGTGATCTTGGTCTGTCAAATAAATAGATAAATAAAATCTTTAAAAAAAAAAAAGCCCAATTTTGGAGCACTGGGTGTGGTACAATGAATTTTGGAACACTGAGAATAAATAAAATAAAATAAAATAGAAAAAAAATTAAAAGCCCAATTTTTACAAAAGATTTTATTTGTTTGACAGAGAAAGAGAGATCACAAGCAGGCAGACAGAGAGAGAGGAGAAAGCAGGCTCACAGTTGAGCCCCGATGTGGGGCTCAATCCCAGGACCCTGGGATCCTGCGCTGAAGGCAGAGGCATAACCCACTGAGCCACCCAGGAACCCCTAAAAATCCAAATTTTTATAAAGCAAATTATGTTTTTAATGTATTGTGAGAAACTCAATCATGAAAGAAAAATTTGTAAAACATTGAGTAAGGTGAAGACTATTTCTATCAATATTCAAATACCAATTCTGACATTACATACTCCTATAAACCTACTCATCAACAAATATGTATAATACCTCTTGTTAGAGGGCACCATTTTGGGTCTATAAAAAATAAAAGCTTTTCTTCTGGTTTTCAGGGGTTCATAAGCTAGTAGCCATAGGATCTTTGGCCAAGTCACTTAAAGTTTCTGAGCTTCAGTTTCCCTTTCTGTGAAATGTAGAGGATAATGTTAATGTGAACCACAATGGAAATCATCACATAACTTAAATAAGTGCCTTTTGTGAATGTAAACAATTATATAAATATAATGGGATTAAGAAACACATAAAATATGATACATACAATAAGTCCCAAAGAAATTCCAAGTGGGAAAAAAAAAATACCCAGTTCATAAGACCAGTGGAATTCTAATGGCAGGTCTATTCCTTTCAAAGATAAAGGTGCACTGAATAATTGTCACTGGGTTCAGGAAACCCTTGAGCCATACATCTAGCTCTTAAACATGTATCTGTCCATTTTAATTCCAAATGCATCAAGTGAAATCGTGGTTATAACTTACCTTCCCACAAAGTTTGCCGGCAAGGAGACAATGTGCCAAGCAAATAACAAGAATGGCTAAGAACTTGACAATTAAATTTATCATAATAATTTAAGAATTTGGTATTCTGATGAGTAAGCTTGTGTATTATAAACTTGGTTGATGGAAATTTGGCCTTAAGGGAGGCCTCAATCAATTCTTAGGAAATAAAATCAAATTGCTGAGATTTCAAAGTGATGACCGGGCCCTGAAACATTTTCAATTCACTAAGATACCTTCCTTCATGGCTTGGTAAATAGCTCGCATCTTCTTTTTTGAAATTTTATGCTATTTATTACATTTTAATTAAAATAAATGCTACAATTTTCTTAAGGCTCTTGAGACTCCCCTTAATTAAATCTGTAGGAAGCCTCAAAAAGTAAAATAAACAAAAATACTATAGAACAGATAAAATACTATAGAAAAATGCACATCCATTCTGACAGCTAGTTTGAATACAGATTGTAGGTTTATGGACTGCTGGTCTCTAAACCAGAAATTATATAAACCTCTGCATTTCTTTCTTTTTTGGATATAATCTCTTGTTTGCTGATATTTGAAATGTGTTTATGGTAATTTAATGCTTGTTTGTTTTTCCATCTATTCTTAGTATAAAGGAATGGCAGGAATTTAAACACTTCTCTCTCTCTTTTTTTTTTTTTAAGATTTTATTTATTTATCTGAGAGAGAGAGAGCGAGCTAGAGAGAGAGAGAGAGAATGAGCACATGTGAGAGGGCAGAGGGAAAGGAAGAAGCAGGCTCCCTGCTCAGCAGGAAACATGACCTGGGGCTCAATCTCAGGACCCTGGGATCATACCCAAGCTGAAAGCAGACACTTCACCTACTGAGCCACCCGGATGCCCCAACACTTCCTTACTTTTACATCCAGGCAAGGATCATTGCAAAAATCTCCATTCAAGCTCAGTTAAGATACTACGTGAATATTCCAGTCTGGTTCCTCTAGCCTCAGAAAGAGGATTATGTTTTTTCTTCTTTTCCCCTCCTTCCTTCTTCTTCTTCTTCTTCTTTTTTTTTTTTTTCTTGTAACATCTGGATCACAGTTCCTCTCTTTATCACTTCAATTCTCATTCTCTTTCTCAAGTCTTTAATCTCTATGGACCCACAGACCCATCTTTTCTTACGCATGTACACACAGTTTTCTCTTTGTTAGAAAGGAAAGATAAGTAGAGCAAAGGTGGGAAGGAGAAAAGGGAAGGACAGGACAAAAGAAGGAAATAAAAGAACTGGACACAGTTTGCTTTTCATCAGACATGAACCCATTTCTCCAAGAAAAGAAAATTTCTTCAACACCTGCTACATGCAAGATTTTGGTCTAGGTGCTGGGGAAGTAAAGATAAATTAGATGGTAGATCAGATACCAGAGATTTGTGAATAACCTAAGACAAAGCAAAAGGTAGACAAGTTCCCCAAGAGAGGCATAGACAAATGACCATGACAAGGGCAAAAGATGATAGTCACTTAATTGGGGGATGCAGAGAACAGAAAGTCTTGTGGAAGGGTGGCACTAGAGATTGGTTTCGCAGGATTAGATTTGCTTTCCCTTCCAATTTCTCCAATCAGCTTCACCCCATCTTTCTTCAAGCAACTTCTCTAGTTTCCCTTTTTCATCACTCCTTCACTTCCTAGCTAATCTGCCTTCTAGTCTTACTCTACTCCCAAACTGGTCTTTCAAAGTATAGTGTGATACTTCTGCATTCAAAGTCCACACTTGCAGACGTTTGATTTAAAAAAACAAAACAAAACAATAATAATTCTTTAAGAACAAAACTTGCTCTCTTTTTAACTTCCCTAACATGACATGACATTATCCCAAAGGTATCTTCACACCTTTGACCCAGGCCACATGCTCTAACTAAAACTGCTTTGTGATTCACCACATCATTAGTATCAGGAATTTACCCATCTGAGAAGTCTTTACAGATCTACTGTAGGACATGACTGAAGACTTGTAATCCTCTTATAGCTAAAATGTGATGGAATCACCTTTGGAAAATCTTGTTTATTTGGTCTATGCTTGCCTTCCACCAAGACTCAGCACACAGAGGTACCATTAAAAAGCATATTCTGCACCAAATTACATTAATTGGAAAATGGGTCTTTTACTAAAAATGTTGAAGAGCAACAATGGGATTTACATTGCCCCTGACCCTGGAGAACAAATCCACCCATCAGGTACTATTGTTTTTCTAATAAAACATCTTTCACTGAGTGCTTCAGGCCCCCTTTTCTATAGACAAAAATAGAAGATTAAATTATCTTTGTAGAACAGAAGGAAAATTATGTGAAGAGTCACAATGTTGTCCTATAACTAGGAGTATAAGTTAGAAAGTGAAATATGATAGAAGAGGTAGAGAGGAAAGAGGAGTACTGGTATTACTATTTTCAGCTTCTGTCACTGGGGTGTTGAGAGGAGTCCATGGTCATAAATGGTGATTCAAATACATTATTTACAGGTACAAAGTTCTTTAGAAGATGAAAAGAAAGGCCTATCAAAAATTGGGATTAAGGGGGAAATTAGGAGTGTAGTATAAATGAGGTAATCTCATCTTTTATGTCCAATATTTTTTATTTAAATTTGGTAAGTTGTGATATAGTAATTAAGTATATCATTTAGCTTTTGGAGGTGATTGCTCCAAAGAATTAAACGGGAAACCATTAAAAGTGATTCCGCAGTAAGACTGAAAGTACTAAGGAGAGGGGTGACCAACTGCTGCTTGCATTGTAAGCCCTGTGTCCCATTTGATTTTTTTTAAACTATGTGCATGGATTCCTTTATTTAAATTTCACAAAGGAAAAATGTATTGGGGAAAATATTTTTAACATCAATTACTTGAATGAATAGTTTTTATATTTTTTGGTTGAAAGAGCATTCCCTAAAATACAGATCTTTTTATTCTTAATATAACTGAACATATACTTTCTTTCCTGCTAATTCTTTTTTTTTTCCTGCTAATTCTTGATGCTAGTAGAGGTAAGCAGGTTCAGATATGAAGGTTTAATTAAAAAATAATGGGAGAGTCATCTTCAGAGGACACTGTTTTATTTATAAAATATTTTTTTCTAGTGTGAATTAGATCATTTAAAAATATTTAGCTTCAACTGCCCAGTGCAAGGGCATCATTTGAGAATCCACGTCCTAAATATTCACAACTGGGTTTGTCTCGCCTAAAAATAGAGACCCTCTATTTCATCAAAATGCATGCCCCTGTGGGTGGTGGTTTGTGTTAGACTCTCTCTGCTTTTCCTCTTTTCTTCCCTTGCTCTATGGGGCGTTCTAGGCTGTCAGGCAGTTTGTGCTCTCACTGCTTGTCTGTTTTGTTCCTTTTTTATTTCCTTTCCTTATTCAATTACTCTTTATCTGTTTGCCATCCATGTAGCAGCATCTGAGTATGTTTTAAATTGTTACATTTAGTGAACAATTTATTATCCAGAGCTCTAAATTCAAAAAGGAGACCAATGTACTGTTTGTGGACCTGTTATTAAAATAATGAGGACAAAAGGGAAGGAAGGAGGGAGGGAAGACAGAAAGGAAGCGAGAGAGTGAGAGTGAGAGAGAGATGATGATGAAGGAAAGCAGCTATAGATACAGGGAGAAATAACAGAGACATATTTACCTTTACTCAAGTAGCCCTTATTTAATGTTTCCCTTTGTGGTTCAGAGGACTTCATGGAAAGGAGCTACCACAACTCTGGTTGAAATGGCCTAAATACTCTGTTTTTAATTCTAGGGTTTGGAAATAGGTTTTTTTTTTTTTTCCAGCTTTATGAAGGTATAATTGACAAACAGAACTGTAATGTATGGAAGATGCATACTGTGATGATTTATATATGAACTGTGAACTGATTCCCTAGGGGATGGAGATGCTGACAAGGATATTGAGCCAAGTATTAAAAGGCAGGCCATTGTAACAGAGCTAAATTTTCATTTTCCTAAGCTGGGGTAACCTGAAAATTCAAGTTTGGTCAATGAAGAGGAATGTTTAAGCAAATTACTACCAACATCAGGCAGGCTGAACCTCTCTTTTGACAATTTTCTAATGATGTAGCTGCCCTTTGGAGAACACAGATCTTTAGATGTGTTCTCAAGTGCAGATAGCCTGAACACAGATCCAGACTTCTAGCATGGGCAAGGGACTTTAGGAGCAGCCTAATCCCTTATCACAGAGGAAGGGTCCAAAGTCCAGGGCAATTCAAAGAATTGCCTGTGTTACAGCTCTGTACCCCAAAGAGGCAAGCTTACTGAGCTGCACATTTAAAAATGGGGATATTTTATTTGATGTAAATTACATGTCAATAAAGTTAATTAGAAATCAGTGTTTTCCCTTTCTATAGGTCTTTGACGTCATCAGTAGGATATTGAATATTGCTTCATTCAACATGTATATACCCCAGAGACTGTCCAAGCCTGGGAGTAAATGATGAACAAAATGGGTATGTTGCTGTCTGCATGTAGCTTACAGGCTACTGGGAATTTATCAAAGAACCACACCAATGAAATATAACCATTTTCATTTGGCCTATTTAACAAAAATAGTTAACCAATGAAGCTAATTCACTGAATGTTTCTATCAATGATGTCAAAAAAACACAACAAACTGATTGGACAAATTTGATTAAATTCCTTTCAATTCAATCTGTGGCACACAAGTATTCTATTAAGGGGTAAATCCCTCACAGCAGCTGTTTGATTGCTTTAACATACTTATCTGAAAAACACGGTCTTTGACTAAAATGGTAAACTTTAATTGATTGTATTTTTTACTTGAATGAAATATTCATAAACACCAATAACTAGGGTAGCTAAACTCTACCATACAATTAGTCGGGTCAATGAAAGCTGAAAAAAATAAAACCAGTCAGACCGGTCTATGGGTCACTTTTAAAACAAAATTTTTAAATGGTCACTTTTAAACCAGAGGAGCTAATTAAGCTGCTTGTTGGGAGGCACTGATTGTTGAGACTCAAAAGCCCAACCCTGGGACATCAGTTGGAGCTGGGAAATGTAAAAACCTGAAGACAGGATTGCCCTGAGGTTAAGAATCTGAGTTGTGGAAGTATATGGTGACTAACAAAACAGAATTTAAAAGAAAATAAAAGAAAGAAAAGGAAAAAAAAATCTGAGTTCTGGAAGTTTAAAGATCTGGTTCTACACATCTGGCTATACCACTTTCCAGCTCTGTGACCCCAGACCATACACTTAATTCCTTAATTTTCTAATCTGGTAGTTGAGGACAATGATAACTCCATTGCAGGCTGCTTGAAAGATGAAGTGACACAGCCCAGTAAATTATCCAATGTAAATATTGACAGTCCCATCTCCCCCATTACGATTAGGTGATATAAAGTAGCTCTTCATAGTCAACAAAGTTAACAGTCTACAGCATGGGATTCCTTCACATCATCTCACAAATCTGTCAATTTCAACATCGAATGAAGTAGCAGTCTCTGTGGTTATGTTGCGACAAGTCAAAATGAGACATCTGTGCAATTGTTGGTGGTCAATATCTATCTGGGTAAGATTCGTAGAGGCAAAGAATCCCATCTTGTGTAGGGATGTGAACATTGTCTTTCACAGCTTCCAGAAAGCTGGCTAGCTCTCTAGAAATGTGGGAGTATGCCAGGTCTAATCTGTTTTAAGGCTGTTTTAACGAAGTTGAGTGGATATCATAGATCGCCGTCTTCTATTTTTCCACACTAGAATGCCTTTTGAATAAGATGTTTTATTTTCATGGTAATTTAATCATTAAATGTTATTAAATAGGGGATATAAAGAGGCAATTGTTCCTTAGGAGCTTGAAATTGAGGATTTTCTTTTGAGCTGCCCCTCATTCCCCTTCTCGTTGTGACCTTGGGATTAGTTATTTAGCTATTCTGTATTCTAACTTTTTATGCAAAATGAGAAAAATGCCACTTTTATGAGTAGGCTGTAAATTCCTAACTAATGCTTAAAGCATGCTTTAGTTCCTTTCATCTGAGAAAATTAAAGTAAATGAAAATATTTCATTATTAATAATCTAATTCTCTTTGAATCTTTGATTAATACCATTTTAATATATGAGATTTTCAAAATTGGGTCATATTCTATATAAATTTTTGAAGTTGGAAGTTATATACAAATAGATAAATTTGAGTTAAAATCAATTCTCCTAGGAAGATCTAAAATGCACCTAATGCCTCGTGAATTAGGCATAAAATAGCAGGTGCAGGTATCACCTTCAATCAAAAACTACTAGTATATTGTTACTTTCAGCATTTTATTTTCATTGGTGGTGAGATAATCACTTTTATATTTTTGAAATTTTCAAAAATGTACAGCATCAGCCATCCTTTGATTCACTTCTCTTAAACATAAATTGCAGTTTTGTCAAAGAGGCATTGTGTACCTACTGGAGATGTAGTGCTTCGGCACAGACTGTCATTTTGGATTGGTGATGATCTCCCCCCCCCGCCCCATCACTAATTAGAATGTGCTGTGAAGTATTTCTCACCACTGTACTCTTTATGATGTTCTGTTAAGGCTTTCAAAACTACGGTGATTTCACATGAATGGATATTTTCAGGGAATCTTAATGAACACTGACATTTCAGTTGGACCTCGTTTTGTTAGCGTCAACTTTCTTCACATCCTTCTATTAAATGTGTAAACCTACTAGAATGTGAGGCACATTCCAAAGAGAGGGTCTGAAAGTGTTAAAAAGAAAGTGTCAAATATGTTATAAAGTTCTGCCACTGAACTCTGCATTACCCTTCCCCTTTCATATTTTCCAGTTAACATGCACACAGCTGCTCATGCCATGTAATCAACTGATTGTTACACAAGCATTTTCTAAAGCTATGACAATCTCAGATTTATGAGGTCAAGAAGTGCAGACTTAATCCATTCAATAGCTGCAATTTATCGTCTGATTATAATTGTATACACAAACACAGTAATGATTTAGATGACATAGTGTAAAGATGAAATCCGTTTATTTTAAAAGGGTTTCTAACCTTTAAAATATGTTGCCATGAACACCTTTCAATGTCCGCTTTTAACAACACAATTATTATTGTTTTATTGATCAGGGTTTTATTACGGATTTGACACTTATATTTCATGCTAATCGAAAAAGGTGTAATTTTTCTGCACAATTTTAACAAGAATATGACTGTAATTAATTATATCACTATTATGTTTTCAGTGTCTAGAAAGAAGTGCTTAATTTATCACACATGTCTCCTACAGCATATGGAAACCTCTTTTAAAAAGACAGGGCACGTGCTCCTTCCAGAGATGATAGGATATGACATAGGCACGATATTTATAGATTTCTGCTGCCATGCTGACCTGGTTTTATAGTGACAGCTCTTCTGGAATGGGACTGTACATTAGCAACTTAGATAGCCAGGGTGGCACCCAATATGACCATCGTTTGGTCTTGTAACACTAATTAGTGGTCATTCCCTAATGCCTTCATAGATCAAGAAAACAACCCACAGACAAGGCCAAAGTGGTGTGTTTAATAACACCACCATATATACTTCAGATATTTCTTCCACTTTACAACTTTTAACAAATGACTAAATGTCACTTGCCAATGTGCTTAGCCATGTATGGCACTTTTGTTCATTCATTACTTACTATCATACAACATCACTGGTTGTCGGCTTAGTACATACCCTACAACACGCATGTGCGTGTGCACGCCACACTTATGTATATAGGTAACTTGATACTGATCTTTAGTTTATTGTTAATGATCTTACTACTTTTCTAACATAACATGGCTCTGTTGTCCAAAAGAATTAGAATCTCTACGTATAGCAGTATAATTTACGTTTCAAACAAGAGTTTTAAAATAATTTGCACCATATGCTAATAAAGCCAAGCTTTTTCTTGTTCAATTTTTACACATCGTTCAATAACCACCTTATTAAATCACATAAATTTACATTTCACCTTCCATCTTACCTGCATATATAAACTGCATTTCATTATATACTGCTGTCCTATATTCATACCATTAGAGCTTCTATTATATTAACCCATAAATTCTAATTAATACATATAATTTGACACATTTAATATTCAGATACATGGTTTCGTGTTTTCTGAAATTCCTTCCGTATCGTAAGGGTTGATGTATCTCTCTATCTCTTTCCTAAATTTTCAGTGTGATGCTGATTATTTTAGCCTATTAGAAATCATTTGATTTAAGAACCTAAATGGGAAGGCATTAAATATTTAAAAGAATTTATAAATATGAAATTCTATACTGAACATTATGTAGAATGGATGAAAAAGTATATAATATATTATAAGATGGCAAATGAAGTAAAATCAATAGTTGAATTGGTAACGTGTTCTACTATAATTAAACAGCCATGTTCACTTGCTTTTCTAGCATAGTGTTTTAAATAGCACAATCCCAATGGAAAAACACAGGCTAAGAGTTTTTCTTCCACCTTTGAAAGAAGTAAGTCAACATTATTATGATCAATACATTTTATCTTTACTAGAGCGGTGAGAGGAAAGCATCACAAATAAAAATGAGCATTTCCTACGAATTCAAATTCTAAAAGACCTATGATACATGTTCTCGCCACATGTCATCTTAAAAACACTCACAGTTTTTTACATTTTATTCAAAAATATTTTTTCCTCATTACCAAAACTACAGTTGTACTATTAGGTCTAGGTTTACTTGAAACTCTGGAGGTTAAGAAAAACAAAACAAAACAAAACAAAACAAAAACAAAACAAAACAAAACAACAAAAACAAAAAACTTTGCTTTCTATTTCATCGTTATGCTTCTAGTTTTGAGTCTGCTGTGTTAGTGAATTTTGAAATCATTAGAAATAAATAGCTGAAACAGTAAAAGTTTTTGTAAAATGTTCACTAATGGCCTCATATATTTAACAGTATTTATTGAGTACCCACTACATTCTTGACACTATCCTAAGCCCTGTTAAGTCATCGGAGAACAAAACACATAAAGATCCCTGCCCTTCTAGAGTTTATGTTTTAGAATGGGAAAGATAGGCAATTACTATACGGTAAAAAGTAAACTACATAGCAGGTTAGAAAGTGAGATTGTTATGGAAAAATAAAAAAGGAAAGAGAACCCAGGGGGGTGAATGGCCAGGGGAGAGTGAGGTTCACATTATAAATAGTGTCGTCTGGGTAAGAGTTAGTAAGGGATCACCTGCAGGAAGATTCCAAGGAAGTGAGGGAAAGAGCCATTTGGTATCTGTGGGGATAATGTTCCAAGCACAGGAAACATCCAGGGCACAAAAAAATGTGAAAGTACTTCTGGAATGTAGGATGGCTGGCGAGTGCTAATGATGGAACAGAAGTAAGATTTGGGGGTGGAAGAGAGAGCGTAGGATTTGTGGGGTCAGGTCTGAGAGATAAGGAGGAGGAAAGCAACACAGAGTCATTGGTGATCTACTCTGAGTAAGATGGCGGACTGAGCAGGGAGTAAGAGGACAGGTGCCGAGCAGGGAGGAGCCTGTGCTAATCTAACTAACATTTTGAGAAGATCATGTGAAGAGGGTGTTATCATGAGAACGAGCTGTCAGGAGATGTGCATGGAGCAGGGAGATGATGGCAGGAATCTGGTGGAGAGAGGAGGGAAGGTCAAACCAGGGTCTAAGCAATAGTATTGTGATGGAAACACTACCTGGGCTTAATTTAACCTCCTTCTTCACTGCTGACACATACCTCAATGCTTTTCTTAAGTAGAGCTAGCTGGAAATCAGAAACTATTTAGGGTAACATTTCTGTTTTCCAATTAAGATCAAATTCTAGAGAAAGGACTTTCTTAAAAAGTATAATTTACACAAAATTCTTATAGCTTCCTTTTTCTGTCCCTCCTAGCCAACATAATTGCTTCCACATTATTCTTGTTTCTTTACTGGCAAAAGACAGTACTATAATATATAGTATTATTTATTGAAGATTTTCTTATTATCTCTGAATTTCTGTGTTCTTTGGAGGAACTGAAATGATTTAAACAAATATTTATGGGCTATCAATTGCCTTCATAACCATCCATTCATTCCTTCATCAAATACAGTGAGTACATACTATGATCCAAGCACTGTGCTTGGTAGTTAGGTCTTATACACTTGGAATTTAAATATCAACACTTTTTTTTTTTCTTCTTTAACATGTACTTTTATCCTGGTTCACCTAAGGTGATCTCTTAGATCTTTTATTTGTAACATGTGCTCTCTCCATTTCACACAATGTATTTTTTGAATAGTCACACCTTGAAATAAATTATAACAGAAAATAGAGAGTTTCTACCCTTAGATTGTAGTATAAGAAGGACACACATGTCTCACCATCATACAAAGCAGAAGGGATAAAGGCCAAGAAAGAGCCTTCAAAACCAGCAAAGAGGTTTTGAAGAATGAGCAGGACTCTGGATGTCAAGATGAGAGAGAGAGAGAGAGAGACAGAGAGAGAGAGACAGAGAGAGTGATGAGGGAGAAGGGGACAGAGAGGGTGAGGACATTCTCCTTCCTATTGCCACAAGATGGGAGTGGTGATAGATACCTGTAGTAACACATACACACTGTCTTCTTTTCTACCTAGGGAGAATTTCTGCTATGTTAGGTTTAGAATATGTTTGCAGTACAGCTTCTTCATGGCCGAAACACAATACGTGAGTTCTGCTGTAGTGAAACACAAGGGCGGATGGATGATCCTGGTGATGGGTATTAAGGAGGGCACGTGTTGCATGGAGCACTGGATGTTATACACAAACAATGAATCATGGAACAGTACATCAAAAACTAATGATGTACTGTATGGCGACTAACATAATACAATAAAAAATAATAAAAAAATTGTTTAAAGATCATTACATGATGCAAATTCCCACAATAAAGACCACAAAGCTTATGTGGAAAATGGTGTTAAGAGTGCAACACTCAAAAACAGTGATGCATAAAAATAAAAATAAAAAAAGGAACATAATAAAAGCAATGGCATAATTGTACACACTTAAGAAATCCAGAAATATGGCCATAAACATGACACTTTGCAATGGAAACAACTAAAGTTTGCTCGTGGAAGCGAAATGGGTGTTAGAAGGGATGCAGCTTGTAAGTTGTTGTGAATGGTGGAAACAGTGTTATCTGGAACTGGCTGGAATGCTGTAACACCACATGTGAATGGGTGTGATGTGTAATACATGCAGAGAACCATGGCAGAGGTTTAAGGTATACTTGGTGTGCATTTTGTATATATCTATGTGACCCTATTTAGTGAGGTGCACTTTCTGCATTTACCTAACGTGTCTTGTTGACAAAATTACACAAATGCAAATGCAAAATTCACGTTTCACTGAATTGTTCCCCTCTATATTATTATGTTGTAACAAATCACATTCTCAAAAAAATATTATAGCGGAACTGCTGTAGTTTGTAGTTACTTGAACTTAAGTTTTAAACAATCCTTACCCAGACAACTGGATTTTAAAAGGCTTGAACAAACCCCCATAGGACTGGTGTAGTCTCATTAATAGGTTTTTATGAAGAACGGCCCCTTTGGTTGATGAGAAAATACTGCCCCTACTTCCAGCAGTGCTGCCTGGTGAGCAGAGGTAAGGCTGGATTTCAGGTACCTGCTTCTCAGCCAGGCTGATAATACACTAAACTAGGATGAACTCTGAGAAGTTAAGGAGCTAAAAATTCACTGAGGTTCTAGGGTTTAATGTTGACATTCTGTTTCTTTTCAGTTGTTATAGTTGTTTGTTAAAATGGCTTATAAAGTTCATTCTGTCTAATGTTTAACAGCTCCAAAATACTATGTTAAAAAGTCCTAACCTATTTACTACCATTTCATCATCTAAGGATGACAGAGAATCCCATTAAAAAGAAGTCCAGAGAAAGAAGGAAAGAAAGAAAGAAACCAACTAACCAACCAACCAACCCAGAAAGGACACAAAAAGCCAAAACTATAAAAGAAAAAAAAAGGGCACCTGGGTGGCTCAGTGGGTTAAAGCCTCTGCCTTCGGCTCAGGTCATAATCCCAGAGTCCTGGGATTGAGCCCCGCATCGGGCTCTCTGCTCAGTGGGGAGCCTGCTTCCCTTCCTCTCTCTCTGCCTGCTTCTCTGCCAACTTGTGATCTCTGTCTGCCAAATGATAAATAAAATCTTTAAAAAAAAAAAAAAGAAAGGAAAAAGAGAAAAAGAGAGACCAATGAGACTAGATCAAAAATAAAATTTCTGCTCATGCAAAGAGAATTTAATTGAAAGTGTATGATGCACAAACTATCACATCAATGGGCTAAAGGAAAAAAATTAGATAAAATTAGCAGAAGCAGAAAAACATTTGATAAAATCCAATACTCTTTACATTATATGTTAATAAAAAAATCCAATACTCATTTATGATAAAAACTTTCAGTAAACTAAAAATAGGGGGCAACTACCTTAACTTGAGAAAGAACACCTACAATTCACATTATACTTTGTGATGAAAAAACTACATACTTTTCTATTAAAATGAAGAACAATCCCCTCTCACCACTCCAATTTATCATACTAGAAATTGCAAGTAATCCAATAATGAGATTAAAAGTATACATATTTGGAAGGAAAAAATAAAACTGTTCTCAGATGCTAGAAGTGTCTGTAGAAAATCTCAAGCCCCCACCCCCAAATTTCTGGAAATAATATGCAATTACAACAAAGTTACAGGATATAATGCTAATGTGCAAAAATCAATTGGTTTCTTATACACCAGCTATGAACAGTTGGAATTTGGAATAAAAAATGTAATACCACTTATATTAGCACTGAAAAAGGAAATACTTAGGTATAAATCTGACAAAATATGTATAAGATCTACATGAGAAAAACTGCAAAGCTTTGATGAAAGAGATCAAAGAGCTAAGTAATTGGAGAATATTCTATGTCACAGATAAAAAGACTCAATATTGTTAAGATATCTGTCCTTCCCAACTTGATCTATAGATTCAGGGCAATCTCAACCACAATCTCAGGAAATTATTTTGTGTATATCTACAAAATGATTCTAAAGTTTATAGAGAAAAGGGAAAGACCCAGAATAGCCAACACAATATTGAAAGAGAAAAACAAACTTGGAAGACTGATACTATCTAACTTTAAGACTCACTATTAAGCTATAGGAGCCAAGACAGTGTGGTACTTGTCAAAGAATAGATGAACAGATCGGTAGAACAGACAAAAGAATATAGGACTAGACCCACACAAACCTAGTTAACTGATATTTGATGAAGGAGCCAAAGCAATTCAATGTAAAAATGATGCTCTTTTCAGCAAATGGTGCTTGAGAAATTGGATATCCACATGCAAAGAAGAAGGAGGAGGAGGAGGGAAGAGGAGGGGGAAGGAAGGAAGAGTAGATAGAGATCTTACACCTTTCACAACTAACCCCAAATATATCACAGACTCAATGCAAAACTATAAAACTCCCAGAAGATAACACAGAAGATCTAGGGAAACTTGGAGTTGGTAATAACTTTTTAGACACAAAACCAAAAGCATGATCCACGAAAGCCAAAATCAGTAAGTTGGACTTCATTAAATTTGAAAACTTCTACTCTGCAAAGGCATAGTTAGGAGAATGAAAAAACAAGCCACAGACATGGAGCAAATTTTTGCATAACATATATCTGATAAAGGACTAGTATCCAAAATATGCAAAGAACTCTTAAAACTCAGTAAGAACAATTATATTAAAAAATGGACAGATAATCTGAACAGACACCTAATCCAAGATGCTAATACAGATGGCAAATAAACACACAAAAAATGCTCCACATCTTATGTCATCAGGGAATAGCAATCATTACAAACTTATTAAAGTGACTGAAATGCAAAACACTGAAAACACCAAATGCTGGCAAAGACAGAGAGCAAGAGGAACTCTTGGCTGGATGGAATGCAAAATAAAACAACTGGTTTAGAAGACACGTGTACAGGCATATGTATATTTTTTCCCCACAGTACATATATTTGACAAAGGAATTATATGTAGGTAAATAAAGAACTCTTAAAGATCAACAATAGGGGCACCTGGATGGCTCAGTGGGTTGACGCCTCTGCCTTTGGCTCAGGTCACGATCTCAGGGTCCTGGGATTGAGCCCCGCATCGGGCTCTCTGCTCAGCAGGGAGCCTGCCCCCCCCCGCCTGCCTCTCTGCCTACTTGTGATCTCTGTCTGTCAAATAAATAAATAAAATCTTTAAAAACAAAAAGATCAACAATAAAAGAGGAATCACATAAAAAATCATGAACATAAAACTTTTAACATGTACCTTATAAAAGGAAATATATCAGGGCCAATTGTCATCTGAGAAAAAGTCCACAATGAGTTAACACTTCTAACCCACTTGAAAGGTTAAAAAAAAGAAAGAAAAAAAAAAGCTGACAGAACCAATCATCAAAAATATGGAGAAACCGAACCCTCAAATATTCCTGATAGGAATATAAAATGATACAGCACTGGCAAACTGTCTGGCTAGTTCTTATAAACATTCTTGCCTCATGACCGCCATGACCAAGTAATTCTACCCTTTGGCATTCATGCAAAAAGACAGAAATACATGTTCCCACAAAGATTTCTATCTCAATCTTTCTAGCAGCATTATTCATAGTAGTGAAAAATGGAATACATTGTGGTATATCTATACAATGTCTAACCATGCGGGGATATGGGATGAATGAACTACTTACACATGCAGAAATATGCAAAAGTATCAAAAACATTCTGTTAAGCAAAAGATGCCAGAACCTAAGGAACACATATTATGTGATCCAGATCCATTTATATGAAATCCAAATACAAGTAAAACTAACCCATTGTGATAAAAATTAGATAATCATTGCAAGGAAAATTGCCTGGGAGAGAGCATGAAGGAAATTTCTAGGAAACAGTCTTTACCTCATTGGGGTGATCATTATATGCATATATACAAATGCCAGAACTCATTGAACTGAACATTCAAGACCTACGTATTTTATAGTATGTTAATTATAGCTAAATAAAAATGCCCAGATGTCAGCACAATAAAATATATTCACATGAATTAAAATGTTTCCTACTATAGAATTTGGGCAGACCCTGTTCCCAAACTAATCATTTTGGAGACAGATTGAAATATTTTATTATGTTCCTATTACTCTCAAGGATTCTTATCCTCAGTGAATTTCATTATATATTAAAACAATCAAAACTGAATATCCCAAGAGAATCACATAATGTTCCAAAGTGTAAGAGACAAATGTACGTTGTACCTGATGAGGGTATCTCATGGATTTTATTTTACCCCAAACTAAGTTAGTAATGCCCTATTTCTGATCAATTCCATTACCTTAACATTTCAAATTTAAAACTCACAAGAATCAACACTTTAGTGATGATTTTATTTCACTGAAAAGGGACACTTCAAAAATTTAAAACATTTTGAGCTTTTCTGAGGACTTCATATAATATGGTACTTTTTTTGTTCTTCTCATTTGAGCTTTTTTTGAGAGAGTTTCTATTCTTTTCAACAAAGAACTCGATAGACTGTCCAAACTATTCTCTAAGAAAGCAGGAGCTTAAAGAAAAATTCAGTAATCATCCATCCATATCCAAACACTGAACAGCTGAAATATATTCTCAAGTGAAAAAAAAAAAACAACAAATTGAACAGGAGCCCAACTAACAAATTAAATGAGGTATCCTCTTTGTTGAGAACCCTGGTGGAATTGTCTCAAAACCAAAATGTAAAGATAAAATAAGAATGGGTAGAAATTATAACTATACTGTGATAGGCATATATGCAAAACCCTATTTAATCGTTGATGTCAACCAAATTCTTGGTGATGATAAGACGAAGGATATTTCCAAAACCTAATCTTGTCTGAGTTTGTGCTGGTGGATAGCCATTGGTGCTGCTGTGAACAATAAAAATAATGGCCTTTGTCCTCCTGAATTCAAAATTAGAAGATTACAGTTCAAGACTTGTGTTGCTCTTTCAATTGTATCAATTCAAGGATTCCAGTTATGGTCCTGTGCAAACTCCGCCTGGCTACTTCCATTCAGGTCTCAAACTCAATTTTTTTTTTCTAAGAAACCTTTTTCAGCCCTAACCCCCAACCTCCTCCTGCACTTTTTCTTCTATGTTGATATCAGGTCACAATACTCTCTTAACAACTTATATTTTTCAATTCAACCTACTGTGATTTTAGTTACAAAACTAGCATCGGGAAGATTTATTTATTGTATCTCCATTATTTACTCTTTCAACAGGTCCATGAGAGCAGGAATTATGCTTACCTTGTTCATCAGTGTAACATCAGTCTGGGGCATTGTCTCATTACTCGATGAATATTTGTTGAATTACTGAGTCATCATCCTAAGATAAAGCCTTCACAAAATTCTACACTAGTAACCTATCACATTTTAAAACTACAGGGTGCCTGGGTGGCTCAGTGGGTTAAGCCGCTACCTTCGGCTCAGGTCAAGATCTCGGGGTCCTGGGATCGGGTCCCGCATCGGGCTCTCCGCTCAGCGGGGAGCCTGCTTCCCTCTCTCTCTGCCTGCCTCTCTGTCTACTTGTGATCTCTCTCTGTCAAATAAATAAGTAAGATCTTTAAAAATAAATAAATAAATAAATAAATAAATAGAACTACAATATCACCACTGGCAAAAATCCATAAAATTCCACTTTTTTTTTTGTTGTCCCCATAAAAACCCAATGGTTCCCATGTCATTTATCAAAAGTTCTCCAAGGCATGGCTTTGTATCTTTGTCAAAAGTCAGTTGTCAACCTACATGTGGATTGATTTCTATCCTTTATTCTTTTCCATTGCTTTATTTATCTGCCTTGAAGCCACTTTGAAATGATTTTGGTTACTGATTCTTGAAATGATTCTTGAAATCCTATCATTTTAATTCCCCAATTTTTCCTTCTTCAAAATCTTTTGGCTATTCTATGTCCTTTGCATTTCTATATGAAGTTTTTAATCAGCTGTCAGTTTCTACACAAGTCCGCTGACATTTTAAATGGACTGCATCCAATCTATAGATAATCTGCAGAGAATTTATCTTGACAATATTGAAACTTCTTACTTATGAGCAAAGTATTTAACTCCATTCTTTTAACTTCTTGTTAATTTCTCTCAGCCATATTTTATAGCTTTCAAGGTGATGTTTTCTCACATATTTGCTTAGATTTATCCACATAGTTCATATATTTTCATACTATTATAAATGGTAGGATATTTTTTAAACTTTATTTTCTCATTCTTCATTGCCAACATATAGGAATACGTTTTTTAAAATAATGATATTTTATCTCTCAACCTTGCAAATAAAAAGTAGAAGTCTATGTTGATTAATGAAGATGTCCTTGAAAATAATACTGAAATAAACATACTCCACAAATACTTCCTAAGCGAGAATTTTATGATTTGTATGAATAATAGAGATTGTTAGGACATTTTATGAGAATTAATTTCCTTTGTTACTAATGACTTATGTCATTAAAACATTTTGTTCCGCGTTTTTGCCTAAGTGAGAAAATATGGCTCAAGTACCCATGTAAACCTCAAAACTTTATACAAATACCAAGTAGTAGACAAAACTAACAAATACCATTTGAACAAACGAAAGAATGGAAGATCAAAACTGAGCATAAAAAATTCAACTGTCTGCTACCACAGATTTTAAAATGTGCTTTCCATCTTAGAAATTCACATGTTAGAAGACTTTTCCTGCCTTCAATCTGGTCACATTATATGATTAACGACCTGAAGTCACATGCTTCATTTTTGTCTTAAACCTTGTATGGACTGAGTGGTTACTGGAGTGAATTTCTGAAGAATTTTAACTTCCACAAACTATTAATATCTTTATCACATATATACTTTCAAGCAAAAGTAAAAATTTTATTTCACAATTACCCTGGACAATCTGACTAAAACCTATTTGTCAAATTGTGAGTAGTGATCTGGTTGTAAGATCACTTGTTCAACTGATCATTTGGGTTCTTCTGCATGATCCAGCTAGTTAAGTAGGCCCAACTTTCTTTCTATTTTCACATTGATGCTTTCTGCTGTTAAGTTCTCAAAAATGCCAAAAATCCAAGGTAATGGATTTGTGCTGCTCAGGGCATATACATAATTCCACTATCCTGTGAGATCTTCAGTCTGTGAATGGCTAAAAGCTCAATCTACTGACATTGAAGTTCTTCTGAAAGTATAAAATAAAAAAAAATATATATATATAGATATGTACATATATGGATATCCATATATGTACATATCTATATATATCTAGATATATCTAGATATATATAGATATATATCCATATATGTACATATCAATTAATCAATCAATCTATCTATCTATCTATCTATATTAGGGGGATAGAAATATAGACCACACCCTTTGCCACACTTAAGGAGAAGCAGAAGTGGAAGCAGAAGAGGCAGAAGCAGCCGTAGCAGAAGAGAGAGAGAGAGGGAAGACTGGGAGGGAAACAAAAAACAAAATCCCAGCTTTTCACTTAAGTGTCAAAGTTGAGCAGCCCCAGAATTCTCAACCCAAGCATCCTCGTATATTTTGAAATATTTCACAGGGGAGAACTCAAGGTGGGACGTGTTCTTAAAATCACTTGGTGTCTGTAGTTCCTCTTCAAATCTCTGCTTCAGTAATCACAGTGGTTGTTTGCAATACACTATTGTTTCTAATAAAAGATCTGCTCTGTTGAGTTTACGGAATTTGGGGACAGGAACCTCCTCCAAGCTGTCACATTTGGTTTCTTCACTGTCAGGCAAGTGGTCAGGATCAAAGGACTTGCTCTTGAGAAACAGTCTGTTTGAGGACACAGGACAACAGCCTTGCCAACTTGCTTACTATTTGTCACATTGTTCCACGTTCAACAGAATGACTTGATGCTACTGAATTACTGAGTAATTCTAAACATTTCTAAATGTTTCTTTCCAATCAGTAATGCTTCTGATTTTAACAGCAACTATATATTTAGACCAACACAGGTTCCTGAGAATATCACTGAGTTTAAAGAGGCCTGGCTGCAGATGGCACAAAAATAACTTCAAAAATATTTCTGTTGGACTTGACCCCAACAGAATTATTTAGAAATATTTCCTTTCAAATAATGCACAACTACATTTTAGAGGTTACTCATCCTGAGTCCTCACATAGGCCTCAAGGAAGAAGAAATATTTCTTATCAGTTCATACCAGTTGCTCAGTTAATGTCCTCAGGTATTTCTGCCCATTAGCACAGAAAATAGACAACTTGAAACCAGTCACTAGCCGGCTGGTTAAGGGAGTATATCAGCAAAATCTGAAGATCTGCTAGGGAGGTTCTTGGCTCAATTTCTTTTATGCTCCTTAGACTGGGTCTACTAAAAAGGGACATGCTGGAGACCTTTAAGTGTAACATTCTTGTTTGACAAATGAAGGAGCTGAGAACCAAGAAAATTAAATGATGTGACCATATTCTCCAAATAGGACAGTGATTTTAACATTGATCTCTTGACACATGGTCTAGGGTACTAGTGACTACTGATATAGTAATTGGCCTGCTGCCAAGTTCTTTGTTCTTCTTCTTTTCTTCTTCCCCCTTTTTCTTCCTTATTCCCTTAGTTCAGGCATTCTCAACTGGGAGCAATATTGTCCCTTGGTGAGGAGGGAGGCAATGTCTGGAGACACTTTTGGTTGTCACAACTAAGGAGGAGGTGTTACTTTACCTAGCGAGTAGAGGCCAGGGATGTTGCTAAACCTACAATATAGAGGACAGCCCCTCCTCTAACAAGGAATTGTCCAGATTGAAATTTCAGTAGGGTGGAAATTGATAAAGCCTGTTCTAGTTACAGTCTGCAGTGATTAAAAGTGGGTATAACCTAGGATTTAAAAAAAAAATAGAATCTTTATATTCTCGATGACCTCTTATATGTAACTCTAATTATGCAGATAAGAGCAGTGTTCTCTTGGATATTCGGATATTTATTTTATGAGTTCAAATCTTTAATTTTTACATATCATGAAGTCATATAATGGAAGCCACAGTTTCTGTGTGGTTTCCAATGTGATATCAAATTTGGCACTTAACCCATTTTAGTCCATTTGTCATTTTTCATTTGAAAAACTATGTAATAAAGGGTTTAAAAGTAAAGCCCGAATCAAACATTTTTAAGACTCCTAAGTTCTGTGGACCACCTTTCCCTCTGACCTGTTTGTTATAAACCCCAAATAATACATCTTGGGCATTAAGATAGGATTTTTCAAAAAGTAAAACACAAGACTTATATACAAATATAAAATGAGCCTGTGTCAAAAAAGTAAAGAATTAATGAGGAAACCAGTAAAACATCATAACTGGTTCAAAGGAGGTTTCAAATAAAATACATGCAAAGTAAGAAATGTTGATGTGGTAGAACTAGGTACTCTTCCCCTGGGCAATAAAATGTTATATTTGGGACCATCTTTTCTTCAGAATGGAAATTTTATCTCTATTAAACAAAATTCACTCACTTCATTATGAACTAAAATCATTGCAACTTAACCTCTATGTCAGTAGAGTTGTGAATTAGCTTAGATAATAACCTGTCAAAGCTGCATACCCCCATAGAGTCTAGAAATCCCTAGATCAGAAAGGTGAGCTCAACAGTGCCCAGCACTCCCCTGAAAGATACCTACTAATCTCTCTTGTCCATTTCCCATTGAGTCCTAAAGTTTCTGTCTTATGAAGAAGTCTTATAAGAGTTCAGAGTCATTTCCAGGTTTTATTTCATGATTTCACTCCTGCATCCTCTTCCACCTAACCCCCTAACACACAGAGCACTGTTGCTAAGAAGCCCTACACAATTAGGTCAGCTGAGCCTATACTTTTTAGACCTCCCATTATAGATAGAGAAGAAAATGTTAATTAGTTAATGTAAAAATAAACCAGGAGAACACGTTTTTCTCACTGATTGCCTGACTGTTTTCTGGTACTTACAGCTGAGAGGGAAATTAAATTATCATCACTGATTGGAGACTCAATGCTTGTTTTTATTTGGGGAGCAATCTGGAAACGGAGATGCTATTAGGTAGAAAGGTAAAATGTGATCTCCATGTCGAGTGCTCGGCATGCCTACCTGGAAAGATGCAACAGTATTTCTAGAATTGAAATTCTTACAGGTAATAAAACCACAGTGGTCCTATTTCTCCATGGAAAGGCAAAGAAAGGGCCCATTTTTTCAAACATTTAATCTGATTAAAAGAGAACCAAATTTGTGCCAGAAAATTTGTAAAATAGAGAAAACCACAAAGAACACAAAATACACCTGTAGTCCCCAAACCCACAGATAAACATTGCTAATTCATTAGTATAAATCTCTTTCCTTCTCTCTCTCTCATACAATTTTCTTTCTTTCTCAGTCTATTGTTCTCCCTTATTTTATATGCACAGATTTATTTAAACACTTCATTTTTAGTACATATTGTATACATAATTTTTAGCTTCCTCTTTTATGTAATGATACCTCTTTCCCAATCCCTAAAAATTTTCGCATCTCCATTACAAGTTCTGTTTTAAGTGAAACATGAATTTTATTGAAGTTTTGTTAAAAATTATTAAAATTGTATAATTGTTTGCTTTTATGTCTAATTTTAGAACATGTTAAAAAATTAAGATTTTTAAATTTTAATTATTATTTATATAGATGCCAGAAGGAAAAAATACATACTAAGACAGTGAATATGAAATTTCAAAAATGATTTTGTATTAACTAAATCTTCAGTTAAATTTTTCTTAACTAAATCTTTAGTTTTATCATCACCCTTACTAGAGTTTTAACTGGTGGGTCTAACAGAAGTGAAAAGAGAAAGTCTTCCATTTGTTATGTAATTTACAGAAATTATTATGTAAGACGCGTAGTACAATGTGGATGTTATTTCATTTTCTGAATTCAGATAGTATTACACCATAAATCTGTGTCCAAATAACTCAGATGTGCTTTTGTGTTCTTGTAGCTCAAATTCCATCAACTGAAAGATTTTTTAAAATCAGAGATCCCTAAGTAATAGGTTGTTCAGAATAAAATATTGACTAACATAAGAGAAAGGGAGAATTCATAATGTGTGATAGTTAATGAAGATCAAAACTATTGTCCGATTCTGAAAACAATATTTGGTATTGATTCTCTCTTTATTAGAGGTAAACCTGAAGTTGAGGGGGTCAGGAATTAAACAAATGGGGATTGAGGAACATAAACTAAGAACAACAAAGAATATTTTTCTCTTTTTTTGTCACCGCCCTGCTTCATTGCACGAGTTTTCCCTCATACACACTCTATTAAATACACAAAGTGCCTGGGATTTTTTTTTTCTACTTTCTTTTTTTTTTTCTATACCTTAACTGCCACAATACTGAAAAATGTAGAGTTTTTAAATGTTTATCTCTAGTACACACTGACTTTCTCCTTTATGGTATTTGTGGGTTGAATTTTTTTTTTTTTCTTTAATGGACCAGGCACAAGTCAATTCCATCTACATTTTTACTGGTGTAAAATACCAGCATAATTTATTTTAATCAATGTAGCCCTCAGCCATTTCAAATATCTTCGGGGAAAGGAATGGAAATCTCTAGAGAACAAGAAAACTGAAAAGTGTGAATCACCTACATTTCTCATTTACCCATGCTAATTAAGACCAAGCATTTGAAAGTTACCATCTGAAGGAAAATTAAGCCAATTAACCCACTGATGAAGATAATTTTCAATATTCTATCAAGAGGCAAAAATCTTCACCAGCCCTTCTTATTCCTACTGTGGAGATAATTTTCTAACTGTCTCTGAGCGCTAAGAACTGAAACGAGTGTCAAGCCAGTTCTGTGGGTTCTAATTGCAACTTTTATTTAAATTCTGATTTTCTGCCCCACAGCTCGATTTCTGATTGGTTGGACCTGATTGCTTTCCTCCTTGATTAGATTTTATTTGTAGGCCCTTGGAAACTTGCATGGATGAACATTCTCTGAATTTAGAGGGAAATCCTCCTAAGATCTAGCTTTTCTATGTCTACTAGGGCCTAAGAACCACTAGAGGTTCTTTAGGAAAGAGATTAATTTGAGAGCATTAATTACCAAATAATTATAGCCTATCTATAAGTGACTCATAAAGATGTATTTCCAGATCTAAAGCTGTTCTCAGATTAATACATTTCTCTTTAATTTCAGCATATGCAGCTTTTGGTCTTTTATTGTTTTTTTGTTTTGTTTTGTTTTATTTTTTCTGTGCTTAGAGTCAGGTAGCATGGCTAGCCTAAAAAGACACATTACAGTCAAAAATACCTCTACTAACTGAAAACTGAGCAAGTTACTTTGCCCATTTCTTTGTAAGATCTTTCTTGCCTTGGGGAAGGGAGATTGAAATGATCAATTAATGCCTTTTAGACATAAATGAGAGTTGTGATTATTATTTATCCAAATACTTAAACATTTCCAATTTTAGACCACAATTAATGGATTTTCACAGAATAAAATAAAATAAAAATCATTATTTTACATATGGCCCTGTTCCTGCTTTTCTTGCCTACAGGCTTTTGAGTTTATGGTCCTCGCTGTAGGTTCTCCATCACTGGCACACACTTCTACCTCATTTTGCCTGTCTCCAGCACAAATAATTTTGGGAATATGTTAGCACCTTTCTTCCATGAGGAAAACAGACAACTATTTGTATTTAAGCCCCCATGATCTCCTATATGTTATTTCTGGAACTAGACCATCTTCAACATGCCTAAACACCAACAAGAAGAGTAAATAATCCCATGAGTCTCCTTGGAGATAGAGGTGAGACATTTTAGGATTTTTTTTTTAACACATAAAATTTTTTTTTTTACAGCAAAAATCTAATTTATATTCATGCAATATTTTTATAATACATTTGAAAAGATTTTATTTAGTTATGAGAGAGAGAGAGAGCAAGCATGAGCAGGGAGCGAGGCAGAAGGGGGATGGAGAAGCAGACTCCCTGTCGAGCATGGAGCCTGACACAGTGTTCGATACCAGGACCCTGAGATGATGACCTGAGCTGAAATCAGACAGTTAACCAACTGAGCTACCCAGGCGCCCTTATAATACATTTTTTAAAAGAAAAACACAAGCAATTTGTAATACTATATCCAAGATGTTTAAACATACTTTAAGAAAACTTTTTCTTCTTTAAGATTTGTTTGAGATAAAGAGAAAGAAAGAGAGCATGAGCAGGGCTGAGGGAGAGGGACAGGCAGACTCCCCACTGAGTAGGGACTTGATGAGGGGCTCTATTATAGGACCCTACGATCATGATCTGAGCTGAAGACAGATGCTTAACTGACTGAGCCACTCAGATGTCCCAAGAAAACTTTTTCTTAATATTTTCATCATATGTCACTACAAATAACTGTATACTTTATTCAACTATATTTACCATTAATAATGATAGATTAAGATAGTGGCTCTCAGGGTACCTGGGTGGCTCAGTGGATTAAGCATCTGCCTTCAACTCAGGTCATGATCCCAACATCCTAGGATTGAGCCCCGCATCCCATTCTCTGCTAGGAAGAGAACTTCCTGCTTCTCCCTCTCTCTCTGCCTGCCTCTCTGCCTACTTGCAATCTCTCTCTCTCTGTCAAATAAATAAATAAAAATCTTTAAAAAAAAAAAGATGGTAGTTCTCATTGTACTATTGTACATCAAATACAGGAAAATATAGATCAAAAGACAGTCACCCTCCATTTTAATCAGAACACAATGAAATCATGGCAACACACCCACCAGTATGTTTCCAGAAACAAAGATTCCTTTTTCTAAAAACATTCAGTGAACAATTTTGAATTTGTGGTGATTTCGGAATGTCTACATGCATGTCTTTCCTGATTTGGGTGTAATAATGAAATCTGTGATACTCAATGCAAACAACCACGAAAGTACAAAAAAGCCTCCTGGTACATCAGAGAACATGTGGAACAACTAACTGTTCGATGACTATTTGTAAGTCAGTTAGTGTATGCTACCTAGGACATGGACAATGAGCCATAACATCCAGGTGTCTTTCCCCAGAAAGGCTCTTCATAGAGGGTGTAGACTCCTCTTCCATCTCTCTGAGTTTTTGGAGAACTGTTAGTTACTTTCTTCAGTGAGGAAGAAAGACAATAAACCAAAGAACAAGCTCTGTTAGGTATAACACCATTTTACAGAACGTATAATTGTGGTGGGGTTTCAACACATAAGAGAATCTATTTTCACCTCATATATAACCTATAGCCTGGAATTGACTATATCAAACCCTTCTTCCAATTAGTGTCAGTGGCAAATACAGGGGACACCTAGTCACAACACTAACTTGAAGGACTGATCCAACAGGAAGATTTGGGGGTAGTAACTATGCAGTAGGTTAACACATGAAGGTCGCAAGTGAGCCTTGTAACCTTCAGGTATTACCTCACTGCCTGAATTAAGAAGTTAGACCAACGAATCAGAGTCTAACTCTTGGGCTTGGAGCTCCATGTAGTTTTTTGTTATTCAAGAAAAAGAGGATACATTTGACTTTGGCCATCTGAGAGACAAAAATATGGCCTATTGCAAAATCTTAATGGTGTATCAAAAGCATGTTCTGAAAAATCTGACCATGTCTTATATTCAGTTTCTTGGAAATAGACTCCTACTTAGGAAGTTACCTGGAGAAGATTTATTGGGGAGCATGGGGGCACTCTTGAGAAATATTCTTGGAAAGACCTGAATTAAAGAAGGAGTCAAGGTCCTATTTTTAAAGACAGAGTTACATACAGTGGCTTCAAAGTGGCCATTGCCTTAGGGGAAGACTATCTAACTACAGTAGAATTTTAACTTAACACTTTGTTCTACCTAGGGTTCCTTAAGTTTATACATGATAATTTTTTTTAAAGATTTTATTTATTTTTTTGACAGAGAGAGAGAGCGATCATAAGTAGGTGGAGAGGCGGGGGGGGCGGGGAGCAGGCTCCCTGCGGTGCAGAGATGCTGAGCTCAATCTCAGGACTCTGGGACCATGACCTGAGCCAAAGGCAGAGGCTTTAACCCACTGAGCCACCCAGGCGCCCCTATACATGATAATTTTAAATTACTCCTAAACCAATTTCACCTGACTGATGTCTTAGTTCTAGGAAGTAGACTGATCAAGCCCAGTGTTGACTGACATTGACAAAGGGAGTAAATACTCTAATAGGTAAGATCTTCCTATTTTGCAAAGGATGCTGGGTTTTACTCCTGTGCCAAGCTATTTGATGGCTTTGTTCCAGGTGGCTGCCTGGAACAACAAGTAGAAAAGCATTCTGAGGCTGGGACTGAGCTCGGTAGAAAAGTGATCTCAGACTATTAGTGATGTCTGTCACAAGAGTTGGAGGGGGAAATGGCAGGATCTATGCCAGGTGTTTCTGCTATCCCGGCTCTGGCTATAGAGCTTCATTTTCAAAGCCAGAGCCCTTGAGCAATAGCTTATCGGACATGAATTTCCTGGGCCAGTGACAAAATTCAATAGCTCTGCTAGCTTATTTACATGGGCAATATCAAACATTACAACTGAAAAGATTTAATCCTTGGCCTGTAAATTTCTCATGGAAAATTCTTATGAATTTCACTCAATGAAAAGGAGTCCTTCCTGGTATTATATATCCCTTTAAGTGGTTTAAAATGATAGTGAGGTGTGTGTGTGTGCGTGTGTGTGTGGGGGGGGTGTGGTGTGTGTTGGAGGGAGAGTATATACCACATAGATGAGTAGCAATTCTATTTAAATCAGCCATAAAATTATGTGTCTGGTTTAAAAAAAGGAAAAAAATGACCAAGCTCTGCACAAAACATGCAGAAAAATCACTTCATATTGTATTTAGATTGATTTGGATGACAACAGAAGGAGAAATGTAATGTAAAATGCCATAACTTTTACCACCCATCCGTGAGTAATACACTGCTAAGATATAGCATATTTACAGTAGAAAGAAGGAGTCCAGATTTGTCCCAATTAACCTTGTAACTAGATGTACTCCAGTGCTTATTAATGACAGTAATGAGATGCAGACAAGACAATGCATTAAACATCATTGGCATATAAATTAAATTCACATACAGTTTAAAAGGAATAGATACCTTTATGTACTGGACACGAAGGGAAATTATTAAGAAGCTATTTCATAAGAAAAAGCTAATTAGAAAGAAAATTCAATACTTTCTCTAGTGCTCATCTCCATCCGTGTTGGAAACAAGTTTGACCACGAACTAAGAAATTGTTCCCATTGAAATTACTGTGCAAGGTATGAAATTAATTTTATGATTGTCCCAATGGAAGCTACAGTAGCTACAAATACTTATATGCCCATTATCATTTTCCTCTATATTGGCCTACATTTTAATTTGCTTAGGTTTCTATCTAAAGCTTATGAATAATTTAAAATAGATCTTCTGCTGTCTTCACAGCAAAATAATGATAGATAGAAGAACAAGATAGACATTTTGCTGTACACAGAATCCAAACTCAAGAGCGAAAAAAAATGCAAAATACATGCAGGAAGATTGTTCTAAAAGGTCATTTGTAAGACTATATAATAAAGGGTAGCTCAAGGTCCAACATTTAACAACATGACCCTGGTTTAAAAATATTTGGTAATTAGCTAAAAGGATTCCAAATAGGATCTGGGTGTCCTATGATAACTCTTCAAAAGATTGTTTTCCTTATCTTAGAAAGAGAGTCTAAATTTTTTTCAGAGCTTCTGACAGTTGAAATTTGATGAGGACATTGACCTCTCCTGACAGGTTTTGGAAAATATTAGCATATTGAAAGGCGGAAGACAAAACTGGGTCTTCCCAATTGTCACAGACTAATAACTACTGCTTTTCCCCCCAAGATCAAACTAAACACCAGAGCCAGTCTCACAATAGCAGCCACCAAAAAGGAGGGGGCGCTCCTCCCACTCACCTATGTAATAAACATCAAACAATCAGGTTGGCACTGACATTAAGTACAAGAGTGTCAGAGTCACCATCAGAAATCAATCAAAGACATTTTTCTTTTGTGAGGGTTTTTTTTTTTTTTTTTAAATTCACAGCAATTCAGAGAACCAAAGAGGAAAAGCAAGCTTCTAAACAAAAACGAAATTAGTAACAGCAGACCCATTGCCAAGGGCAACATGTATTTGACAGAAGAGGAGATGACAGATGAGTCCTCATTCCCAGTCTAAATTTTGTCTACAAAATGAATTCATAATATCTTAAATATTATCAGGCACACTTTGCTCACCTTTGTTCTACAGAATGGAAGGGGGCTGTGTTGGCAGAAGTCAACAGAGATGTAATTTCCTCCTTTTGCCCCCTTGTGATCGACCCCATTTACAGTTGACAGTAATTGTTGTAGTTTTTCTATACCCCCAACACCCCATCCTCTTCATCTTTTCTTTGTATTCATGAATCTTTTTTTTCTCTCCTCTTTCTGTATCAAGTTAGTTGCCATTGTCTAGTTTCTGTCACGGGGACCATGAGTTTAAAAAAAAAAAGAAAGAAAGAAAGAAAGAAAAGAAATCACTTGAAATACTCTTAATCAAAATCATCCTTAATTTTAAAATTGTGTTCTTTGAAAAATATTTGTTTTCCCAGAATTCAATTAGAACGATTTCATTTTATAATACTAGAAGTTGTCAGGGTTCATCTAGTGCAATCTCCTCATTTTATAATGAGAAAACTGAGTTCTAGAAAGATGATGTGGTTTCATCAAGGTCACATTAAATACCTAATATTAGCACAGTCACTAAAAAGTATTTAGCAAACTGTTTTCAGTTGTATTTTGCACTCTGATTTTGAATCTCTCAAAACCTCGTGGAAAATCAGGAATTAATTATCACCACTTTATAGATTTAAAAAAATGCAGGCTCAGAGAAAGGAATTAGTTCCCCTCAGGTCACACAGTAAGTGATAGCCTTTCTGACTGCAAGTATAGCCCTATGGTATGTTACTGTGGTATCATACCACAGTAGGTAGATTATTCATAAAAATAGAAATTTGTATCTTTATATTCACATTAAGTGGTACTTTCATTGTCATTTCCCCCAACTCCAAAATAAACTAATCACCTTGGTAAAGACTACCATCTCATTGTATTTACAAGCTCTATGAATCTAATAAAAAATGGGCCAGGGATTATTTTTCAATACGTATATCATGGGATGAGCTGAAGTGACCCGATGATAATGGGTTCATACATCTTACTGACCAAAGCAAATCAGTCTTACACTTTTCAAAACTGGTGCCCCTCACACAAGACATTACAAATTATCTAATGATTAGAAACTAGACGTTTTCAGAGAGCTCTCAATAGAACAAAATTATCCAAAACAAATGTAGGACAAATATCAAAAACTATTCTTGTATTCTACTTATTAAGCTCTTTGCTACAAAAGACTGGATTCTCCCTTCTCCCACTTTTTTCTTTACCTGATAAGCTTCAGAACAGTTTCTATAAAGGACTAGCTAGAAAACAATATCGAGCTTTCAAGCACACTATGTTTAGACAGGCTGTAAAGGTAACAAAAGGTACAATTAACAGAAGCTACCGCAAACTAATAATGGCAGAGCTATTTATTATTGAATCATCTTCCTCTAAATTTAGAAACTGAAAAACCTTCATTCCCTATTGTCCATATTTTAATTAATGCCTATTATTTTCCCTAAATAGTGCCCTCTTTTGACATGCTATTTATACACACAATTTCTGAAAATATACAGAATATGCATGGCAAGCAGAATCTCCATAAAATGTTTTGTAAGACATATTTGGGTTCCTTTTGTCTCAGGAATGTCTCGAGGACAAATTAGTAGTTGTGCCCTCTTGGGGTGTTCAGCTTTCAGTTTCTTTTTATGTAATTTTAATATTTGATGTTGTATTTTGATTACTCTGCGTATATTTTCTGCTTCTTCAATTAATTTGGCCTCTGTAGGACAGGCTTACAATTAGGCACTTCAGTTGGCTGATGATTGGACTTTCTCTGGTCCTTTTCAGGGTGACTTTGGACAAACTCACTCTATGCTATCACACATAGAGGGTTTTTAGAAAGTTTATTTATGTAGAACTACTGATAAAGGAGTATTTGTCTAGTCTAAATTAAATGTAGCTTAAATTTCTATTCAAGTAATAAAGTTCAGCTTGACGTAGGGAAAGAAATAAGACTGGACAGTAGGGGCACCTGGCTGGCTCAGTAATTTGGCATCTGAATTCAGCTTAGGTCATGATCTCAGGGTCCTGGGATTGAACCCTGCATCGGGCTCCCCATTCAGTGGGTCTGCTTGTCCCTCTTCCTCTGCCCCATCCTTGCTCTCTCTCTCTCTCTTTTTCAACTATTAAGTAAAATCTTTGAAGAAATACTGAACACTAGTGCAGACTACTAAAGAAGACTGAATAATCCATACTATCTAGAAGTACAGTGCCTCAAAGGCTTTTCAGGATAGAAGCTTCAGAACACACCAAATATTTGACATTTCCTCTGTTTGATATTTTGATTTTTCTCACTTTTCTTTAATTAGGAAAAATAAGTTTTAAAAGTCTTATTTTTAGGATATTTTCTTAAGAAATGCAGAATCTAGGGTTTTTTGTTTTTGTTTTTAATAACCTGCCAAGTTGAAGATGTTATAATTCCAGGCCTCAACTTGCTTACGCCAAGTACCCTTTGTGCTCAGGCAGGACTGCCCTTCTAAGTCAAGCTTGTCTTGGTCCCAGCATGGGAGGCCCCTCCCTGAGAAGACCAGCATAAACCCCTGTCCATACCATGTCTCCTGACCAGAGAGGTCTGTAGGTCCTCAGTTCTGGTGGAGTTGGTGTCACATCTCATTTCACAAGTAGATTAGAGCACACTTAGTTGAAATGGCCAGGAAACACTGCCCACAGTAGGCAAGGGGAGTCTTTGCAGATGACTGGCCTAAAGGATAGAGCAGCCACAACACAACAACAGAACACCACCTACAGCACACACCGGAGAACTCCCTGAAGCACCAGGCCCTGGGTACTACATAAGCTCCTCTTCCTAAGGCCATTACTTTCAGAAACAGGAGATATAACTGACTTTCCAAACACACAGGAGGTGGCGTAGACATAGAAAAAATGCCAAGACAGAGGAATATATCCCAAATGACATAACAAGACCATGGCCAAAGATCTAAGTGAATGCGAGTAACATACCTAATGGAGAATTTAAAGCAACAATCATAAAAATACTCACTGGGTTTTAGGAAAGATATCAGGGAGACCCCTACCATGGAGATAAGAGTTAAAAAATAATCAATCAGAAATGAGAGATGTAATAAATGAGATTGGAAACAGGCTAGGTTCCAAGTGAACAGCAGGCTGGAAGAAGCAGAGGCATAAATTACTGAGCTAGAAGACAAAATAATGGAAAATAACAAAGCTGAACAAAAGAGAGAAGGACCTCAATTATGACTTGAAATATCTTGTCGTTGGTCAACTGTGTGTATGTATATATATATATATATATGTAATATATTTTAACTATAAAATATATATATTTTTGCAATCTCTAGGAGAAGCAAGGCACAAGAATACTGGTGATAAGTTAAGAACACCTTTACTCGGCATAGTAATTTAAGTCCACTCACGATGTCACCAAGTGTTCAATGCAAGGTGTATAAATGAAGCCCTACGAGCTTCTAAGAAGACACAAACCCACCAACTATATTCTGTCATAGTAGGCCATCTCTCTGACATCAATGTAGGCAAAGGAGATACTGATTTTAAACACCATGAATTTGCTGTTTATCTGTGCTACTTAGGTCCTCTTCAGTACCCAAGAAGCAAACTTTCTTGTACCTTATTTTACATCAAACATTTTGCATCATTTGTGATTGAATGCACAAAGCTAACTCTTAGTAAATTGACAATTCTTCATATATTTTATATGTTCTTTTGCCTTGATCAATTTTCATATATTAAAAATTTTCTCTAAGCTTAAGGAAAAAGTGAGCATTTAGACAGTTCACGCTTTGGTACAAAAATCTATTTTAATTATCAAATATTTTGTTAAATGTGACATGTAATAAGAATTAGTAAACATATTGTCACTCTGGTATTTTAAAACTAGGGTGGATATATGATATATTATGGGCTTGAGCCCTACACTCCATCACATTTTAAAAAGTCTGTCTGATCATGTTGGTAAGATAAGTTCATAATGGTTAATATGTTTTTACATATTCAATTCATGAAGTTTAACTGCTTCTTTTAATTTCATCAGTGTTGAATTAGTCCTTTAAAAGCTTCCCCTCATTAACGTGAAAGGAAATGGAGAGGAAAAATGAACAGAATGGGTTGTGAGATCGTTAAAATTACTCAAAACCAGGAGGAAATGTCCTTCTTGCTTCCAAACAGCACAAGTACGTTTTGTAAGATATTTCATGGGCATATACATTTTCCATCATTACAAAGCATAAGCAAAATCATTCTCATCATGGTGTATATATATATATATATATATTCCTTTTCACTTAGCATAAGAAGCAAAGTTTTCAATATCTAGAAATAAAAAAGTTTTTGATTCTGTTAACATGAATGGACATGCTGAATGTTTCTCATCTAATGTTACTGTGGGCAGAGGAAAGTTCTGAATTAAGACTCTTCTATAAAATAAGTTTTCTATTCACAAATCAAGAACTAGTTCATGTTTTTAAAATCCTTACCTCTAGGAAGACTCAAATCTGAACCACCCAAACAGACTGAATCTGACAAAATATAAAAACCATTTCTGAAAATAAACACCAAATCTCAGTTAATTTGCCTCCATTTAGCCTCTGCAATATTCTGGTCTCTGTTGGCTTTAAAGTTCTATAATTTCTGCAGTTCTGCAATATTCCACAATATTTTGGTCTCTGTTGGCTTTATTATTATTATTATTATTTATTATTATTTATTTATTTATCTCTGTTGGCTTTGAAGTTCTACAATTGTAATACCTGCTTAGTCTGTAATTGTACTATTTTAGGTAGATCAATGGTGGGCTTCAAAGAAAAGGAAATCCATCTGGGGAGTTGGAAGAGACAAATGTTCAACAGTGATAAATACTCTCAGTGCCTCTGCCTTCTTACTTACAACAGTGAAGGAGACAGCATTTGGGTCCTCAGTAAGTAAAGATCCTAGTGAGTAGTTACAATACCAAGGGGTTTTAGATAGAAAATGAAAGATGAAAAAAAAAAAAAAGAAAGAAAGTTGCACATGTCTCTGGTGTTTCTGAGAAAAGAGACATTATCATTGGTAAAGTCATTCCTTGGCTTTGCCCATCTAAAAATAAGCCTTGGTAGTAATTTTTAACTTCATGGTTACTATTTTGTTTTATGACAGTGGGGACAGAGTTAAGTTATAATTTCACAAGTTTCTTTCGTTGCTTTGTTTTAATCCACAACCTCACCAGATTTAAATGTTAGTTACCAATTATAAAATTGTGGAGCTTGAATTTTATTGACCCTTCAAAATCCTCCTTACCATATGGAAGATTCTAGAAAGCCCTATAGTTCGAGAAATCTGTTTTTATCCCAGCATCCAACTTGTTTTTGGATCCCTTTTTATCTTTCTAAAGTACCTTCTCTCTCTTTTTTTTTTTTTTACATTTTTTGTTTTGTTTTAGTAATCTCTACACCCAATGTGGGGCCCAAACTCATGACCCCAAGATTAAGAGTCAAGTGCTTCTTGGATGGAGCTAGCCAGACACCCCTCCTTCTCAAGTACTTTCTAATTAGACCTTTGGGAGTCATGTTCTAAATGAATCTTGGAAAAAGGACTATAATTTCTAGGTTCCAAGTGTTGACGGTCCATGCCTTGTTTTTTTTTTGTTGTTGTTGTTGTTTATTTGTTTTGTTTTTTAAATATCCTAACTGGTGAGCAGCCTAGAAGAGGGATTACAGGCTAGGGGTGAGTTACAGTTATTCATCAGGACTGAAGTCTAGGTCATCCTCTTTTTCTCTAGCTGCAGAACAAACAGAATACCTGATTTATCAGAATATGGCATTTACCTTGGTGGAAGATAGGTTGTAGAAAAGATTCACAAGCAAGGTCTAGTGAGGATGTCAAATATGGATGCCAAGAACACAAAGAAATTGGGAGATGGAAAGACATTTGAAAATGAGATGGAGAATAGTTCAGGGAGAAGAGTTCTGAATTCAAAATTCTGATGCTTCATTACCAGATGAAAATCTCTAAAGTACATAGTGACACCAGGATTAAATATACCTCACACTGTAAGGTTTTCCTTTTCTAATTCTTGACGACAAAATAGATAATAAAAGAATGTATTTAAAAAGTTTAGATCATTAGTGATGTATTAATTATGCCTTAAAATGATCTTTGGTCCCCAAGTTTCTTAGTAACACAGACTACCCTCTCATTTTACAGAAGAGGAAACCAAATGTCAGGAAAGTGAAATGCTACAGACAAGGCCATACAGTTACTTAGGTGCCATTTTGTAACCATAATACATGCATACATCTTCCACCCTCAGCATTTAAATGTTTAAAAATTTTTTTCAATTCTTTTCCAATGGAAAAAGATCTTAGTTTTTTGAAAACTTTTTTTCTCTTTTGAGTGACTTTTGTATGGAGTAAATTTTGCTACATGTAATAGTAAAATTTTAATTGTATTTCTTGAAATTAATTTCCAAGAAAATTAAAACTTCATTTCCAAATATGCCAATAATGTATCTCAAAATCTATTTTTGAGAAAATGTCACAAGAATTGTATTGGCTCATCAGATTATAGGCTTACAGCCAGATTCTTAATTATCTGACCATTTACATGTAATGTTACATGTAACATTGGTCGTTGGTCTGTTGTCTTAATGTATTTTGCTCATCATGTCTGTTTTTTGTTCTCTTTTTCTTCTTTTCCTGTCTTCTTTTGGACTTTTTTTTTCTTTAGATTCCAATTAACCTTCTCCATCAGTCTCCTGGCTTTTTAAACTATACTTATTGCTTTATTTCTTAGTTGTTGCTCTAGGATGACAGTTTGCCTATTTAACTTATCACCATCCACCTTCAAATAAGACCATATCATACCATGTATAATATAAAGTCTCCATTTTTTTCCCTCTGATCCTTTGTGATCTCATTATCATAAATTGTATTTCTATATAAGTTCAAGTTTTCTTAACACATTATTTCTGCCTCTAAACAATTACCTTTTAAGAAATTTTAAAAGCCAGTAAAGCAAAGTGTATTTTTGCATACCATTTTTGGGCTCCTTCACTATTTCTTTAAATACAGATAGGTTGGCAATAAATTCAGATTTCTTCTGTCAAAAAAAATATAGTACTTTTGTTTTTAAGAATATCCTCACTGGATATAGAATTCTAATTCAATTGTGTATTTCTTTCAGAATTTTAATGATGTTGTTCCATTGTCTTCTGGTTAGAATTATTACCAACTTCTCATTTATCTTTGCTCTCCTTTGCTTAATACACCTTTTCTGTCTGCTTTAAAAATTCTTTCTCTTCATCACTGGTTTCTAAAATTTTATTAAAATGTACATGGGTATAGTTCTGTTTTGATCCTGCTTGTAATTTATTAAGCTTCTTAGCTTTTTTCAGTTTATACTTCCAAAATGTGGACGAATTTTGGACATAATTCCTTGAAATATTTTTTGTTTCCCTCTTTCCTTCCGAACTCCAACATGTGTGTGTTAGACTTCTTGATACTGTCTACAAAACACTGGGTCTCCATTTATTATCTTCATAGTTTTTCTCTTTGTGCCTTAGTTTGGATTGTTTCCATTCTACTGCAATGTCTTCAAGCTTATCAGTTTATTTTTCCCTGTAGTGTCTAATCTGCTATTAAGCACAACTAGTGAAATTTCTATATTAGTTATTTTATTTTTATTTCTAGAAGATACATCTGGCTATCCTCTCATAAATTCCATTTATCTACTTTTATGCTAACATTTTTCCTTTAAACCACTGAATACATTCATGGTAGCTATCTCCAAGTCCTATCATCTCTGATAGGACCCATTTGTGGGTCTATATTTAATGAATGATTTTTTTTTTTTTTTGGTCATGGGTTACATTTTTTCCTATGCTCTTTACTAGACTATGCAGGTGAAGTAATTTTTGATCAGATTGTGGTAATTTTAACATTATGTTTAGTATCTGGATTTTTACTTCTTTAAAAACATCAAGTTTTCTTTTCTTTTTTAAAAATTTTTTTCAAGCCAGCATTAAGCTTTATTCTTTGAGACTTATTTCAAAACTTTTCTAGGCAGGTCTAGAATACTCTTTAATTTAGAGCTAGTTTAGCTTACCTACTACTATGGTGTAACCCTTCTTTGATATCCACTAAATGTCACAGTTTTAATAAGGTCCTGTCATTTTACTTGGTTGGAATTTGAATGTCTCCCAGCCTTATGAGTGCTCTGGGAATTGTTCCACTTAAACCTACCTGGCAGTTATCCTTTCACCAGAGTTTTGTTTTCTTTTGTTTTTCTTTTGCTGGCCTCAGGGAGTCCCATCCTACACATGAACGGTTTAGTTTTTTGCCAAAGCCTCAAGGTGACCCTTTATAGGTTTCTGGAGCTCTTTCTCAGCATAGTTTCCTTCTCTTCTCTACTTTACTCATCAAACTCCAGATGTTTCAGGTTCACCAAATCCTGTCACCCTGTGTCCTCAACTGAGGGAGCCTCTTGCACTTTGCTTACATTCCCCTCCCTACATTGTTGTCTGCAAAGTGTCTCATACAGAAATCCTAGACAATCATAGGGCTTGCTGCCTTTTTTCCCCCTTGTCTTAAGGATCACAGCTTTGTGCTGCATTTTATTTGGTTTCATTTCTTATATTTTATTCATATTTGGTTTATGATTAGAGTACAAATCTAGTACCACCACTCCATCATACATATAAGCAGAAAACAATCATACTTATTTAATAAGAGAATATATAAACTAATTCAAACTATATACAATCTTTACTATGGTTTTATTCTTATGCTTGAATCCCAAGAAGATTAATTATATCAAGTCAGCATAGCTCCTTCCCATCTGGTCTTCTCTGTCTACTGGGTATCTCCGAATCTTGACAAGATCAAAACTGCCATATGGAAGCATATCTACAAGGGTCTAGGTCAATATAGGGTTCATTAATGTCTTATATGGGTTAAATTTGATGCACAACATTCCTTGGTCTCAAAGTCATAGATAATGAATTACTTCTCAATTGCATGACCTTAAATATCAACAAATCCCCCAAAATATAAGCCAGCATTGTGATAATGATGATAATGATATCAGGAAAATAAGAAACTACTTAATACCCATGATGACTGCATGCTAAATAAGCTTAAAGGTAATAGCAGTAAAAAAGTCTTAATCACTCAGATATTTAAGATATAACCAAAAAATTCATTCACAACTCATGAATGTTTCAATAAAACCACTATTTTGAAAGTTGATGAAAAACACATTTGATACTGCTTCCAAACATGGACCTTGTATTTTGAAATCTATAAGCTATTTGTCAAAATCTGGAAATTTTTTACAGACACTCGAAGTGAAATTTGATAGAAAGCATAGTAGCTGTTCTGGGTCAAGAAAAATCTTAGCAAATGGAAGGAAGTTTCTACTAAAATACACACACACACACACACACATATATATATATATATGCACTATATACACACACATACACATATGTATACATTTATCTATATATCTTTATCTATGATCAGAGGATCCAAATGAGGACATTTGGTATCCTATTACAAGATTTCTTTACAGCAGGAGTCAGCAAACATTTTATGTAAAGAACTCTATCATGAATATTTTAGACTTTGTCACAAGTGCTCAACTCTGCCATTGTAGTGGGAAAGCAGCCATAAAAAATAAGGATATGAGTGGGTGGGGCAGTGTTCCAATCAAACTTTATTTACACAAAAGGTGGTGAGCCAGTTTTGGCTTGTGAGTAATAGTTTGCCAATTAGTGATCTATAGCACTAGAGAACCAAAGTCCTAAAACCACTTGAAGATAGATGCCTTATGTAGAGTCAGCTTTGAACCATTAAGACCAAGTTCTGTGCCCATCTCTTGTGTAAGCACAATATGGAACTGGTAACATTCAAGGCTAGAAATCAACCCAGATGCGTATCTATCTGTTCACATTTCAATCCATTTGTGTGCTTGCTTCCATTTTCCTTTTTGGCCCCTACTCCTGGCTTTGGATAGTTGTTTGGTCTCTCCAGCAATTCTCTAGAAAAAAAAAAAAATAAGACTGGGTCGCTCTTCTCTGGTTTTTATTTTTTCCTTTTCTTTTTTTCTGTGGAGTGCTTGAGGCAGGATACTCACACAGGATTTTTTCTCTCTTTCCTTGACCTTGGATGGACCTCCCTAGAGCGAGGTGTGGGGTGAGCATATGAACTCTTAAGACTACCATTTGCGTGTCAGATTATTATGCAGAATTAGGTTATCAAAGCCATCTCTTTTCTCCACATCCCTAACTAACTTCAGAAGCAAAATGAAAATGACTTATGAACTGGTCATCTATGACTATAAATTAGAAGTCAAGGCTTATACCAGTTTGATTTGGGGAAAATGTCCATCATACACATTGTAATTTTGAAATAGATACTTTTAAGAGGCTATATAGGACATTCCACCAGTTTTGTGATTTATAGCCTTCAGAAAAATATGCCAACCTAACCCATGTACAATGAACTTTATAAAACAATGAGTTGTTGTGAAATTTTAATTAAGATGACATATATAAAGTGTCTGGGACAATACATGGCATATGGTAGGCATTCAAACATTACTTCCATTACTGTTACATATCAGACCTAGGTAAAAGTACCTCCTGAACTAATCCAATTCATTAAAAGAAATGCATATTTTCAGATGGTGTTTTAGTAAGAAATGTGTGTTTTATTATTCCTCAATTAAAGTTCTATTACTCCAGAAGGAATAACAACGGCAATTATAAGGAACCAAGACACTGGCAATAGCCACACTTTCACCTAGAAGGTACTCTCTGTACATATGCACATTACCTCTACAGAACAGAGCTGAGGTGATGGATCATATTGAAAGACAAGCACATAATAGACCAAGATTTTGGCAGAGTGTACAGGGTCACCCTTTTATGTAACCTGGAAAAATGTGGCTGGTTAATTATCTGTTGGATTTTAGTAAGCACTAAAGACATACTAAAGAAATACGATTAGGGAGAGTAGAACAAGAAGTGCTTTAGCCAAGGTTTATAAAAATAAACTTCATTATAAAGAAGAACCTTGCAAATGTTTGCTCATGACTTTCTTCAAAAAAGGGAAAATAAAATATTTAATAATCTCTTTCATATGGCATAATTTCACTAGTTTTTGCCTTAGGCAAAAGGAAGATTTTTGCCAATGAATTTGCTTTGAGCTTTTTCAAAAAGGAAACCTAAGCTAAAAAGGTATATTTCTTTTAGTAAGAAATAGATCCTCAGACTAAATCTTAACCACATTTTCAATAATGTTTTTGAATTGCAAAACAAGTGAAAATAAATAGGAAAAAATTCCAGAAAAAAATTGGAACAAAATTTTGGAAAAATTAGAATTGAGAGTGAGCAAAAAAAATTTTTCCTTGGAAAATAAACTGATCAGCCCTTCTATTTCTTTTTCACATTATTCTGGGAAAACAGTACACTGTAAACCTATGACTGAATTATTTTATCCAAATTACTAACGACTATCTCCCATTCAAAGAATATTAATGAGAATCCCTTAACCCAAAGTACTTGAGACTACCCTATTTGAGGGTAGGGCAACTGCCTACATTGAAACATGTATTCCGGGACTGTTTAGAATTTCTCAAGCATCACAGAGTTCAGGATTTACCTAAATTATTGCCTAATCTAAAAATGAGTTGTAAATATTCACTTTGGCTTTACTATCTGGAGCTATATAATGATATAAAGACTATTAAAAAGAAAAACCTTTGTTCTTCTGGGCTCTACTAATTTGTGATGGGAGACAAAGGTCTTGTCAAAGGGGAGAATACATATAACTTTATATGAATTACGAGTGTGAACAAGAAAAGAATTTGGCTTTAAGAATGAAGGGAACATATATAAAATAGAAGAAGAGAGAGTAAAAGAATAGCTTACAACATTGGTGGGCCCTATTTTGACATTAATCCTTAACTGTATTATAAAATTACATGTTCTTTTCAGAGCATCTTAATGACAACTATCCCTAACTTCCTCCAACATTCTCCCAGCTTAATGTTTTTTAAAGCACAGTGACTCATGTGCCAAATTCATAATCCCGGCCATGTTTGTATGCAATGCCTTCTAATTGTTTATAACCAATGGGATTTTTTTCTCGATTAGATGAATTAAAAGAAAACTTATTAGCACCCCGAAATGAAGGGTTTGGGGGTCCAGTAATATTTTGAATTCTTATTAAAATAAAAATAGTATTAAAATGTTTATCAATATTATCACATAAAATCATCATATGCTCTGCTTACCCCACTCAAAGAAAAACTACCTATATTAGAAATGTATACTTTGGGGTGACTGGGTGGTTCAGTGGTTTAAAGACTCTGCCTTTAACTGAGCTGATTACAGCTCAGGTCGTGATCCCAGGGTCCTGGGATCAAACCCCCCAACAGACTCTCTGCTCACCAGGGAACCTGTTTCTTCTCTCTCTCTCTGCCTGTCTCTCTGCCTACTTGTGATCTGTGTGTCAAATAAATAAATAAATAAATAAATAAGAAATGTATACTTTGAATGAATGAGAAAACTGATACCCATGAAAATGTTTGTTTACTTGTAAACATTTTGCTGAAATGATATCAATAAATGTATTTTTTTTTAATTGCATGGACTTCTAGCTGGTGTACAGCCTGGGGGAAGTCTAACTATAAAGAATAATCAGCTCCCTTTCTTATCCACTATCATATTTACTGGCATTTTATCTGGCTTTTGACTTAACTACGATTGATTCACACAATAACTCAATGGCTTTGGTATATTCCCCCCCCCACCTCCCCTCACCTTATTTTGCTGATGAAAAAACTTAGGTTCAAAGAATTTAAACAATTTGCCTAGAACGGACCAATAGGAGTTCGCCCATTATCTGTCCTCTTACAAAGTCTCCCTCTAAAACCAAGATAATGAGGATGTCTTGGTGGAACAGGAATTGGTGGGCTGCTTATTACAAGTAAAAACATTTCGGTCTCTATTTCCATTGTAAATTTCCCTAAGACTGAAGTCACAAGATTCATATATTGTCTTTCAGATGCGCCTAGCTCTAAAACAGAATTCATCTAAGCCTTACATTTTCAAATGATCACTAAAAGATGAATTAAGGTATATGTCTCATTAGCCCATGTCCATTTTTTTTAGTCTATTAACTTATTTATATGGAGACCTGAGTTTCACAAAGCAATATAAATCATATTTTGTCACATGTTCATAATTTTGGAGTTAGGAAATTTTGGCTCCCAAAAGCCATGAGGCTGACAGATAGCTGTAGTAATTCCAACAAATCTATATTTATGTGAGTCTCAGCAGAGCATCGAGCATTTACATTTTCTACCACACACTCCCTATGTTGTTGATGAAGTGAAAAGTCAAATTTGAAGAGATGAGTATAAAATTTACAGGACATCTTTAAGATTTCACAAATTATGAAGAGTAACTTCAGGTCATATAAAAGCTATTTTGTAAAGTGTTTTTCTTTAATATTTAAAAAATGCCTCAGAAACATCTGCTATTTATACACACTGGTCAAACAAACGGTTCAGTTAAGGATTACAAAGATGTGTGCCATTGAGAAAGAAATTAGTAATGAGAATGTGCTATATTTATATGAATTGTTTAAAAGAATACATGGCTTTAGAAATTTCTCTTCCTGTTTGTTAAAAAAAACAGGTTTGTAAATTATGGAAACATAGGAATATTTGTTGGAGATACATGTTAAGATACGACCTATAAAATTATTTTGAATCCTTTTCAGATGAAAAGTCTTTCATTTACTGTAGCCTCACTTTCTTTTCAAATGACAAACATATTTAAACCACTGATACATATAGATAATTTTATATTTTTCTTTTCAATATCTGCTCTATAACTCATGGGATTTTTTTCTAAGTTGTTCTGGTATAATCATTGTGTCCCTTAGATTTGTATCCAGACTTTCTGCATTTCGACACTGGCCCCTAGGACCATTGTTACTTAACTGTTTTGAAAATTCTAGATAATTCAGTTAAGAAAAATGTAATATGTAACTATTAGAAATGAGGGGAGAAAAATCACACATATTTGCTAAGATGTTAGGAAAGCTAAGAATTTCAGAATTCAGAAGCTTATTCAATATTATTAGTACAAAGAAATTGTGATATTATATTTTGCCTAACCTATTAGTAAGTAATAACCAAATATCCTGGTGTGGGTACTGTGAGATGAGCTTTCTCTTCCCCACTGTTCAGATTGTAAATGGTATCATCTTTTTCAAGATAATTAGATCATAAACATTAGTATATTTATACCTTTGATCCAATAATTTTTCTTTTAGGATTTTTTTCCTAAAAATTAAATGAGGTTAAATATATACTATTAGAATCCTATTACAATCATATATTATAATTATTATCTATTATAGCAATATATATTCACACATGTTCATTGAAGATTTGATTTTCAACAACTGAAAAATGATCATTCTATACTCCTTCCAAACATTAAAAACCATTTTTCTAAAAGATAAGAGAACAAATGAAAAATCTTCTGATGTAACTACCAGCTAAAAATGGGATGCTAAACTTAACACGTAGCAATTCAAAATCTTGATTAAACGTTATAGATACTGCTCAGGAAAAATAAACTGTGAGGAAATATATCAACATAACACTGAAAATCTTAGTGTTGAGATTTGTGGTGATTGTCTTTTTCTCTTTTATCACATTAAATACTGAAGAGTACATACATATAACAATTTGGAACACTTTTGCTGTCTGTTTTTATGTAACAGACCATAGTCCAAGTAATGGACTTATTAAGTATTTGCTAAATTTACAAAATTTGCTTTCCCATTCAAAGCCAAATTAAAATTTAAAAGATATGCAAGTAGTACCATTCTCCTTTAATTACATTATCTTTTTGAGTCCTCCTGACTTTCTTTTTCTTACCCCAAACTCTCCCCTCTCTCCCATAGCACTTAAGGGTAAGAATAAGAGGTGATCCTTTTGTTTTCACGTTCATATTGACTTTGTATAACATGTACATTCTGGGGGCGCCTGGGTGGCTCAGTGGTTAAGCCGCTGCCTTCGGCTCAGGTCATGATCTCAGGGTCCTGGGATCGAGTCCCGCATCGGGCTCTCTGCTCAGCAGGGAGCCTGCTTCCTCCTCTCCCTCTCTCTCTCTCTGCCTGCCTCTCTGCCTACTTGTGATTTCTCTCTGTCAAGTAAATAAATAAAATCTTAAAAAAAAAAAAAAAAACATGTACATTCTGATTACTCATGAATTTGTATTTCTAAGCCAGGTTTCTTTCTACGACTCTAGAATCATATAACCAGCTGTCCATTTCAAACCTTAATTCGGGTATCTCTAGGCTCTTCAGTTACTCTCTCCAAAGCCTGAAATATTCTGGTTGTGGTTTACTCACACCCCATATCCCTGGAAGGAGGCCTGAACCATGCCTTGGACACAATAGATGCTCATCATGGTCGAGGATCTTTAAAGGATTTGATTTCTTGAGATTCTACAATTACAATTATTAGTGACCAAATGATCCCTGAAAATCACTACAAAATAATCCCACATTTTGGCCTAACCCTTTATAATATACAATGCCATTTCATATTTTTTACTTCAGTCTTTCAACAAACTATGCATCAACCACAGTACATAATCTTTTTCCCATGTCATAAATGGATAAAATAGTAATAGCTTTTATTTATTAAACACCTACTGTATGCCAGGCACTGTGCTTTTTTGTATGCTTGATCATGTTCAACACTTGGTGCTGAATAACATCTTTTTTTAAAAATGAGGAGACAGGCTCGGATAAGTTTAGTATCCTCGTGAGCTAGGGGATTATAATCATTAGAAAGTGTAAAGAGGAGAAAACAGACTTAGAGAGATGAAATAACTGGCCAGTGCCTCACAGAGGCGGCTGGAGGAGCAAGGATTCAAACCCTGCTCATGTGTTTGAACACCACGCAGGGCAATGTAAACTCCAAGGGAAGAACCTGGCCCTTCCTGCATTGGTCACAGAGAGAAACCAGACTGTTGGCTCCTGACCTGGGGCACTTTAAACTTCACTGTAGCTTATTTAATTTCACTTAGTGGGATTATGGTATTTGAGCTATTATGTGGCCATCTCTGCCACTCCAGGTTCCCCGAACCCATTCTGTCTTCCTAACCATTTAGGTGTTTCAGGGGAGGTCACATAAAGCCTAAAACAAAACCATCAGATACATTTCTGGATGGATTTTGTGAACCTGAAACAAAAGATAATAACATGAGAGCCAAGTACTTTTGGGGAGAAAACATAGGACTTTTGCTGGCATTTCTACAGCTTGGTTTAAATATTAAAATCACTGGAGGAGATTACGCTGAGTGAAATAAGTCAAGCAGAGAGAGTCAATTATCATATGGTTTCACTTACTTGTGGGACATAAGGAATAACAAGGAGGACATTGGGAGATGGAGAGGAGAAGTGAGTTGGGGGAAATCGGAGGAGGAGACAAACCATGAAAGACTGTGGATTCTGAGAAACAAACTGAAGGTTTTCAAGGGGAGAGGGGTGAAGGATGAGGGGTTGGGTGAGCCTCGAGGTGGGTACTATGGAGGGCACGTGTTGCATGGAGCACTGGGTGTTGTGCATAAACAATGAATCTTGGAACACTGAAAAAATAAAATTTAAAAATAAAATAAAATAAAATCACAACTTTAGAGGTCACAAAGCATACAATCCAAACCATAGACTATGGGTTTCATAAAGTCACTTACTTGCCATACACAGAAAACAAAAAAAAAAGTCCTTTACAGTCTGGTTACAGGCGCCAGAGTGGATAGTAGCAAAAAAGACAGACGAGAACTCTGATGCTGGCAATGGGTTCCTACCTGTTCTCACCTTGGCTTTTGAACTGGGGAGAGATGAGTGTAATCCAGGGGCAGTAACATACATTCCTGGCAGGATTAGGAAGGTTGAATAGCAATGGAAACAACTGTGTCCTGTTCCCCAGAGTGAGCCAGAGAAAAGCTAGGTTTCTGAGAGATCCTTAGTCCACAGCAAGACCACTAAGTGGTTGGGTGATGGTTCTCACACCACAAAGAGACGGGAGAATGAAATCCTGGCCTTGGGCATGACAGTTATGGAAGCCCCCAAACCCCAATATTCAAGATAAATGATATCAGAATGTATGGCCCCAAACAAATCAAAATTAATGCAGAAAGCCAATGATGAACAAAACATCAAAATAGTAAGTAAAGATCAACTATTGTTGGCTGTCTGTTCTACAAGCCTGGTTATCGTACAACAGGAACCATCAATTTTAATCACCCTGTGGCTCCTGGCCTCCAACAGCTTCTGTGTCTCCTGATGGGTGTGTTTATAAAGGACTGGCATGGAGACTGGAAATACAGGGCAACACTGGACTTTATATATAGTTTCTCTTTTCTGGGAAATTTTTTAAACTGTGACAAAAAAATATATTATATATATACACATATATATATGAGTGTGTATATATATGTCATGGCTCTGTCATTTAAGCATCTGCCTTGGCTCAGGTTATGATCTCAGGGTTCCAGGATTGAGCCCTGCTCAGCAGGGAGTCTGCTTCTCCCTCTCCCCATCCCTCAATCACCCATGCATGCTTGTGTACTGTCTCTTTCAAATAAATAATATATATATAGAATATATATGTATGTATGTATATGTGTGTGTGTGTATATATATATATATATATAATTTCCCCTCTCCCCCAGCCCTGGTAACTGCCATACAGTCATGTTGTTTGGTTGTCAAATTTTTATGAACTTTCTCCATTTGGTTCAAAATATGGGGAGAGGCTTTAGTAAGTGTATATAGGAAAAAATATATTTCTTTTTGGCTCCAACAGACTTGGCAAAGCACTGCAAAAGGAAATTTCAGGCTATTACCTGCTTTTCTTTGCATGCATCACTTCTAGTCAATAATCAGGGTATTCTGAGCAAGTTTAGAAAAAGGCCAAGATTCATCCAAATAAAGTAAACAAACCACTCCCAGGTCCCCTACATCATAATTGACCCAACACTCTTTAAACTCACATTTCTCTCAAGCGATACTACATAGCCATCTCTTCTATAGGTAGCAAAACCTAGGACCAGAAAGCAGCCTTGGGTTTAGTAATTCGGGCTGCTACTTCCTCTCATCCACACACCCAGTCCAACAAGAAGTCCTGTGGGTTTACCTTCCAAAGACTCAAAGTTTTCTAGCACCACAGCTAGCGCCTGATCCCAAGCCATCATCAGAGGTGCCTGCCCTCACTTGTTAACGCCTCCTGTCTCAGCACTGTACACAGATCCCCCCACTCAAACCATTCTGTCCACAGCTACCAAAGTCATCTCTAAGAAATACTGAATCGTGTCACTGCCCAGCTTCAAACCCGCGAGTGGCTATTCTCCACACGGAATATGAATCCTACTCTTCAGCAAACCTTGTGCTGCCAGACCCAGCCCACTTGTCTGAGCTCAACCCCCACTTCTGCCTCAGGTTTTTTGCTTTGCTGAGAGACAGAACAGTGACGCTTGTTCCCACCCCCAGACCTTTGCCTCTGCTGTTCCCCCTGCTCTGGATCAGGCTCACTCCTTTCCATCTCTCAAACCTCAGCCCAAGTATCGTCTCTTTAGAGAAGAAAACCAAGCTCTTTCACACCTTATTTTTTAAGAAGCTCTTCCCCCAGAGTTTCTTAAAAGCTCTGATATAAATAAGAAGTAAAGTTCTGATATAAAATGATATAAGTTAAACATAATTTATATCATTCTGTTTAATGGCTTATATATCTACTATTCTCTACCCCTGGACAAGGGCTACTTCTTCAGGGCTGGCTTTCTCCTTACCCTTTAGCATTGCTTATGGCATATAGTAGGTACTCAAACATCTTGTTGAAACAGTGATAAACAAGTGATAAAGGTTTTATGAAAAATAGTAAAACAGCCACCATTTGTTGCAATCAACTGAGTGCTAAACACTGCACAAAGCTCTTTACATATACTATCTCATATTAATGTCCCAATTTAATGTGAAAAAACAGAGGCTCATAGAGTTTTATGGACTTCCCCAAAGCTGAAACCATGTGAAGTTGAGCTCTGTGACGTGAATTAAAAACTGGCCTGCCAGTAATATTTAGATATTCAAGCTTTTTATCAAAAGCATTCCATTCAGTCTCTTTTCTGTTCCTGCTTGAGTCACAGTTCTTCAAAAAGAGATAGGAATTACCTTTCCTAAGCAAAATCTTCAGCGGAGATCCCAAAATGTGAAAAATTAACGTTGTGACGGGAATTAAAATCGGCCTGCCCCCAAAGCCTCTCTCTTGCTACCATCCCAGGCTCCCATGGCTTCTGCTACTTGAATCCTCAACGTGATCACCTTGCATTCACCTGGCACGGCCCCGTCGTCACCTGGCACCTGGTGTGAGTCAGAATTAGCACAAGTTCTACCTCATTTCATTCCACAACAACCCTCTGAGGTATATATTATCATTAGCTCCACTCTACAGATGGGGTAATGGGAATAGAGCTTTTTCGTCAGGTCATGAAGCTGGTCATATGTCAGGATTCAAACACGGGTATAACTACGCCAGAGCCTCTGCTTTTAACTCTTCAAACGTTCTTCAGGGTGGTTCTGTGGGATTTCTGTGGGGGCAGACTGGGCAAAGCAAGCCCAGTCTGCCATGTGTTCTGTCAGGCTGCAGAGCCCCAGATGTCTCCTATTAGTGGATCGTCCCTTGAGGGAGGCCAGGTGTACATTATTTACTTGCAGGGGCTTTGAAGTCAGGTAAGCCCAGGCTTGTGTTTTCTGCAACTTTCTACCTGTGTGACCCTGGCTCACTTACATAACCTCTCTGAGCCTCAGATTCATCCCTTCAGGATGGTGAGACTTGGAAGGATATAAAGGAGAGAGAGAACACATTATATAGTGCTTGGCACAGAGTAAGTGTTATCAGAGCCATTAGTATGATGAAGATCTTCAACATTTTTCTGTCTTCTATTTAAATTTTCAGAAAGAAGACAGAAATTTCCAAAATAAAGTCATATCAACTGGCAAGATATCTAGAGCTAGCCTAGGGGTTGATGTACCCTGCCTCCTCTATCACCGGACAGAGGAAGCTTGGTATTTGTGAGCAGATGGGCTTAGCACACATGGGGAGAAATAGTAGGGTCTTCTGATGTAACAGGAGAATATGTGACACGCAATAACCAGTACATCTCATACACACTGTTTGATGGGCCCATGGAGAACTTAAAAGACATCCTTATTTTATATGAAATTTGTCAAATTCTTGCCATGCATATTTGCCATGACTGGTGAAGTTGCCTTCGTGTAACAAAAATAAAGAACAATATTAACTGATAGACTTAAAAGTCCCATTCTTTTAAAGGGATTACATTTTAGCTTAATACGCAAAAACTGAAACATGTAAGTTTGGAAAAAACAAAACAAAACAAAACATGAATCTCTGTTCCAAACCCCTTTAATCAGGAAATGTAATTAATCATTAAAATAAAAAGGAACCAGAACATAACCCTCAATACTACTGACAATCAAACTTTGGCTATAGTGAACACAGACAATTATGCACATATCATTGGACCACAGACAACTTCCGCCTTGCAATTATAAGAAGAATATCCCTACGATTACCATGAAAGACACACATTACTGGCACTTGCCTAAAACACATGTTGTGCCATTGAGAACCCAGAACAGGTGCCAACATGAAATGAACCTGAAATTGTACACAAAATATTACAAAATATTATGCCAAAAAGGGCATAATTCTAAAGAATGTATCAAAATGATTATAAATATTTATTCAGTTAATTTGAATCTTTTAAGTTCAAAATATTCTACTCATTTATCCATTCCTAGTTTAATACATTTTTGTCCAAAGAGCAGTTGGGATTCACTTTTCTGAACTACTGTCTTCAAAGGTGATCTCAAACAATATAGAAAGAGCATGCATACTGGTTAATTCCTAGGATATATGGATCCAGCTGTAGAGGAGAGGGGTTTCTTCTTTTGCATTGGCACTTAGCCTTTCCAGTACAAATTACCACCAGTCTCTCTACCCAAGATATGGCCTGACCATGATAAAATATGGTAACGTATATTTTTGAGTTACAGTGGCATAATTGGGTCATTAATAAAAACTTGTGAACAGACTATCTTAATATAATAAGTGATAAATACTTTTATAATTTTGTTTATAATATTTTCATCTCCTACATATACTCTTCTCCCATTTTTTTAATTTAAATATTCTTCCAAAATTTGGAGGAATCCAAAATTTGGAGAAATTTCAAAATTTGGAGAAATTTGGTTACCCTTATATATAGAAAAATCCTATTTATTAAAATAATGTTTCTTGACATCAATTTTTGGATCTTCTACCAAGTTCAAATAGAATAGTCAGCAACAATGAGAACAATCAAACTTAAAGCACAAATGAAGGAATTTTATTAGGGAATTACTCTATAAAATGATCATTTGTATTCACATTACAAATGAATAAACTGAAATACAAGGAAGATAATTTGCCAAGTTCTCATGCACCAAGCATTAACCTTGCTTTTAGGAACCCTGTTTTCACAATGAGACCATACTGTCTTAAATTGTAGGTTAAATCTAAGAATCGTATTAGAGGATTTAAGTAAGTTGTCTCTATTTCTGCCACCCTAAAAAGTTGCTCTCCACATATCAACCCTCCTTCAATTGTTACTGGATTTTCAGGAAGAGATGAAATACTCATTTCTTTCTTCCCATTTTTTCTTGAATAAAAAAGAAAAAAGAAAAATATAAAATAATAAATAAATAAATAAATAAATTTATTAATTAAAAATATTTTAAAGAGTCTATCAGGACTTGGCTCCAAATGCTCCACAGACATTGCAACAATCCAGGTCATGGATGATATGCACCTTACTGCATCCAGTGACCAGTTCTTGGTCATCGTCCTACTGGATCTGTCAGCAGCACTTGACAGCTGATCACTCCTTCCTCTTTGAATCACTTTGTTCTACTCTTGGCTTTCAGAAAAATCTGCCGATCCTTTTAAGGCCAGTCCTCAAACATCCCAGCATTTCAGTTCAGCTGCATTTAACTGGTCAAAGCATGTCTCAAAGGCCAGTCTAGATTCAAGGGAAGGGGATACAGACTTCACTATTAGAGTGCGCAAGGAGGGAAGGAGTTGTGGGTAGCCAGCCATCTTTGGAGACTACAGCATAGACCTCAAGGATGAGTAGTAGTTAAATAGATGGATGAAGGAAAAAGGGCATAAGGGGAGACAAAGGATATTATGTCCCATTTAAACAAAACAGTCATAATTTAGGATAATATGCTTATAATGCACACCACTTATTTAAATTGAATTTGTGGTAACACTCGTCATTTTCTTCCCCCCCCAAAATAAGATTTGCAAGATTTCAGATTATCATTTTTATTAGATAGGCTTAAGACTGATTAACAAAAATATGAAATATCAGTCCTCATCCTTCTGCTATTTCCTTAGGTTCCCCCATAGATTATCAGTGCGGCCCCAAATCAAGGTTTTATGGTCACATTCAAGGCAAGCAAGTGAGCATGGGACGGGGCTAGTCATGGCTATTCCTCAGAATTCCACAGCCACCTTTTATTCATATATCAAGGACTGGAACTGAGTCACATGGCTGCATTTAACTATTAAAAAAAAAAAGGAAATGAGTCAATAAATTTCCTGAATACAATTTATTTTATTTTATTTTATTTTAAAGATTTTATTTATGTGAGAGAGAGAGAGAGTACAGAAGGAGAGTGAGAGAGAGAAGCACACTCCCCCTGCAGAACAAGGAGCCTGATGTGCAGCTTGATCCCAGGACCCTGAGCCGAAGGCAGGTGCTTAACTGACTGAGTCTCCCAGGAGCCCTCTCAGACTACATTTTAGACATAGCAGTGGACAGGGGAGTTAGACTAGCTCTTGCATTTGTGAATCTATAGTGATTTCTATTTAAAAAGAGAAACCCTCAAAACAAAATAAAAAGAAACAAATAAAAAATATATCGTTTACAGCATGAGTTCAGAATATTCTTCTGTAGAGGACAAGATAAGAAATATTTTAGATTTTAAAAGGTCACTTATTTCTGCCAAAATTACTCAACCCTGCCACGGTAGTACAAAAGCAGGTACAGACCGAATGTAAACCAATGGGCTTGTGTTCCGATAAAACTTTATTTACAAAAGCAAGTGGTGGGTTTGGATGACTGTTCACTTACCCCTGCTTTAGAACACTAATTTTAACAAATACATGCCCAACTAACTAATCCTCAGAGTCCTATGCCTCTACTAGGTGGTCTGCACAAACACGCTTCCTATTTTGTGACCAATGTGCTAAGAAAGCATACATCACTTCCTTGCTTTTGTGGGTAGGGAATTAACAAACAAACAATAACAAAACAAACAGAAACAGGCTAAAATGTAGCAAATATAAAATCAGTATTTCATTACAGAACAAGATCTCTTTTTATAATACATTTCAGTCATGTTCTACAGTAAAATGTCATGTGGCCACTTCAAGTAACTCTTACATCTTGATCATATTAAGTCAGTGGAGAGGTAAGCAGAAGCATTTCACATAGCCCCTGTAGGACTGTTATGGTGGACTTAACGCCATAGCGCAAGAAAGAGCACATTCCTAAAAACTGTGTACTCAAAAACTTTATCCTTGATAAAACAACTTCAGTGCTATTTTGAAGTTTTTCATGTGACCCGATTGTTACATTTTGCCCTTAGTTAGTCAGAATCTCTTAAACTCAACAGAATTTTCCCAAGTATGGTATCATCATAATAGCTGAAAAGGAAAACGATTCCAAAAATAACTTCAAGTTAATTGTGCAGGTGAGAAAAATATATCCACCTACACATCAACCAGTGCCAAACTGTCTGAGTGAAAAAATAAAAATCTGGAAAGAGAGCAACTAAGCCCCGATACAAAATATGTCACAATATATTCAGAACACAGCTTACTATTACAAACAGCATAAATTCAAGCATTCTACAGGACAGAGTCTCTTTTATAAAAATTATATCAAAAGAGTTTCTTTTTGAAGTATGCAAAAAAACAAAATGATTTGTGCACATCCCTTTATCCAATAGACTATTTTCCATGTACGGCATGCAGCATTCATGATTCTATTTCATCTTATAACAACCTTCTACAGTGTGACAATACTGCTTAAATCTTTTTTTTTTTTTCCCCCGAAGAGTTTAATTCTTATGCTAAAAAGAGCTCTTTTGGTGATCTCTTGAGACCAACTTCTGGCCGAGAGTTAGATACTATTTCCACTATTTCCTCTCCTTGCCATGTCCCCCTACTTGTTTCCAGAAAATCTATAATATGTAATGATTTAGAATTAATACCCCAATTCCCTAGATCTTTTAATGAATTCACTTACACTTGGGGATCTGACCAAGGCATCTGTTCATGAATAGTGGAATGGTTACCAAATCCTGATGGGGAAGGCACGATGCCATCTTTTCCTGAAATACATCCCAACTGAGAAATCAAGTGCCTCATGCCTGGATTTTTTTGTGTGTCAATTTTTTTCATTAACTAAAAAAAAAAAAAAAAAAAACTTCTTTGGACATTTTCTTCCAAGCTACCTGCCTTTACCCTAGTATATTTGCTACAGAGATCCGAGATACAATGCTTCCCGCACGCACCTACACTAGGACTTTACATGAGATTTTAGCATCTGATTCAGTTAATAGCCATTGCTACTCCAAATTTCAGAAATCATTTTTTAATTACATTGGGCTTAACTGACACCTCCAAATTCCCCATCTGCCAAAAACTTTACATGAGATGAATCATAGTCTAATTCCTGCAGTACCTCTAGTTAAAGTAGTCGATAATGGAGTGTAATATACAATCTCTATTTCCTTGGTTTGTTTCTCACTTACCACATATTCTATTAAAGTTCAAGTGGCTTTATTTATTTTCTTTATTCTATATACTTAGAAACAAAGTTAAATCCCGTCACAAATGGGATATATTCTTAACAGCACATGTTTTCTGTTTCCAGTTGCCTCAAGTAAACCACTTAGGGGGCCAACAGTAGCTGATAACCTAACTCCCCTCTCGAAATCAGAGAGCCAGACAGAGCTGTTGACTTTGAAATGGGAGACAGGGCATGCCAGGGACCTTGACAATCAGGGGAACTTCTGTCATTGTATGTCTGGCTTGAATTTAAATTGTTGACCTGATAGCATAAGGCTGAGATTTTCACTCACATTTTCCAGGCTGCTTCCAAACTCTCTTGCCAATGGTATTGTGCGGTCCTGCTCCCAAAGCACAGAGGCAAGCAGCCAGTGTGATTCTCCACAGTGAATAACCTTCTTAACTCTTGCAGATTTGTGACCCTGAGTCTGGATGTTTGTTCAAAAGCTTACCTCATTTGTTCTGGGCATCACATTGCTAGTTCAAAACTCATGATGGAAAAACACTGCTGAAAAGAGACTATGAATAGTGTCCTTCCAGCACTGTTGGGCACTTGTTAATCTTTAGCATTATCCATAGGAATTTTTCCAAAAAACAGAAGGTGAACTCTGCCACTGTGTAAATCAGGTTAAGACAATGTATCTGTCCTGGGGCACCTGGGTGGCTCAGTGGGTTAAAGCCTCTGCCTTCGGCTCAGGTCATGATCTCAGGGTCCTGGGATCGAGTCCCGCATCGGGCTCTCTGCTCAGCAGGGAGCCTGCTTCCTCCTCTCTCTCTCTCTCTGCCTGCCTCTCTGCCTGCTTGTGATCTCTCTCTATCAAATAAATAAAAAAAAAAAAAAAAAAAAAAAAAAAAAAGACAATGTATCTGTCCTTTAAGAGCTTAAAATCAATAATGGACAAGAGTGAAGAGAACGAAGCTTTTGAGTTACTGCTGCTAATGAGGTAGCTCTCTTACTGACATCCATCACCACGTAGGTCATGCCATTAGTCAAAATTCTGACCATTGACAAACCATTGCTATGGCCATGAGACTCACATAATCACAGACTGTTGTGAACTACCCCCAAGAACTCAAGAGCCGATAGTACTCTTGGAGTCACCTCATCACTCTCCCAGGGCCCACCAGAGTAGCACACGCAACCTGACAACCTGACATTTAAGCTATATCTTAAATGAATGAATGGGATAAATCTAACATCTGAATGGGTTCACACGTTTTGGCTGGTTTCCCAGGAACCCACCCACACCTGCAACAATTAAATGTTCTTTGGCTAATGGCTGCACCCAATTTAGGTCCAAGTCTTCCATCATGAACATATTTGTAATGATTTTGAGGACGTATTCATATTTGATTAGCATCTCCTAAATCGCAGGCCTTTGTCCTAGGAACATATTCTCTATTCATCTTCACAATGGATTAATTAACAAAGTAAGTATTACGACTCTTATTTTACAGAAATCTAGCTTTAAAGAAGAAGTTGTCCAAAGTGTGGAATGTCAGGACTGGAACCTCGATGGTCAGACTCCATTACCCCCCTGCTCTTACTGATACATCCCTTTGCCTCTCAGGGTGCATGACCTAGCCTTTCCTTAGAAGGGATGGACACATTCTTGGTTGGAGATGCCTTCCACTTTGGCTAATTCATTCCCTGATGCCTGCACTGTGTTATCCCAGATGTTGGCCCCTATTAAAATTGTGTGTGGCTATTAAAATTAATTGAAATTGCAGAAAATCCACTTCAGACGTCCTCACTAGCCACCTGTGAACAGCACTACCTCATTGGATAGAGAACATTTCCATCAAGCCTACGAAGTTCTATCAGATCACAAAGAAGCCTTTATTTCCAAGGATTAGTAGGAAAGAAACCTTTATTTCCAAGGATTAGTAGGAAAGAAACCTTTATTTCCTAGGATTCTAATTAAAAAGTCTGAATTTGACCACCTTCTGATGAGAGACAAAAGGTAATCTAAGCGTGCTTGTTCTTTTTCTTGACTTCTCAATGGACTTATTAATTAAAATGTATCATTTGCATCAAATGTATCATTTGTTTATCATTATTGTTAGCCCCCTCCTAGACTGAGGTGTTAAGTGCTTCTCCTTGGCAGTGACAATAGAAAGGGACTTACAATAATTTGTGCCCATGCCCTTTTCTCTGCCCCTCACTTCCACTTTGAGAGTGAGCTGATTGGTTTTGTGTCCAGAGGAAAAAACTATTTGATTCTTTGGGAGATTAAGATGAAAATGCCTCAACATCTGGCCTCAGGTCATCAGATTGACCCATATTTATCTCTCTGATTGCCAGGAGGAAAGCACCCATGTTTCTATATTTTCATAAATATATAAAACTACAAATGGGCTTTTTTCTGTTTTTAATTAATTAATTTTTTATTGTTATGTTCAATTAGTCAGCATATAGTATACCATTAGTTTTTGATACAAAAAGGCTTTGATGCATTCTTACCATTTGGATTTTCTTTTTCAGGAGGTCTTATTTATTAATATTATTATTTTTTTTAAGTAGGATCCATGTCAGTGTGGAGCCTACGGCAGGGCTTGAACTCACAACCCTGAGATAAGACCTCAGCTGAGATCAAGAGTCAGATGCCAACCACTGAGCCATCAGGAACCCCTTTCAGGAGCTCTTAAAAGGTATCCTAGCCTCCTTCAGATCATTTTCATTTTCCGTTTAAAAAAAAAAAAAAAGTTCCAAAGTGTTTTATTAAAATTTTTCATCATGTATACAACACTCCAATTTCTATTTTTTAACTGAAAAGGATTGATTAAATCAGCAGGTAGCAACAGAATCCTGTTTAAGACTCAGTATGACTAGAGTAGATTATTTTATTCCTAGGTGGGTTTTTTGTTTTTGGTTTCTTTCTTTCTTTCTTTTTTTTTTTTTTGGTTTTGTTTTTAATCTCTGGGCAAGGCTTTGAATCTGCTGCCTTATTCAGCAGCACTCAAATGGTACAACTTCAACCAAGGGTTTTATTGGTCATTTCATTCCCCACTAAGGACATTTAGAGAAAAAAAAAAAATGCCTCAAAGGATGTTGCTTAATAAAATTGACAGGCAGTGTTGATACAAGAGAAACAACTGTTTAGAGGTGAAGAACCTGCAGTACAAAGCGTGCCTTGCTATAATACTGTTGGGCAGATTTTATAGGCTCGTTGTAACTTGTAGCAAAGTTAAAATAATAATGCTTTAGCAGTAATAATACCTTACATATCTAGAGTGCTTTCATCTGCACTTAGCCTAAGGCTTTTTGCATTCTATATATAGATACTGCTTCAAACACTGGGGAAATTCAGTTACCTTTGGGGTGGAACCAAACATCCCCCCTCTGCCAGCAACATTACACAACAGTTTTCAGGAGGGAAAATGAAGAATAATTTCTCCTGTTGCAACTCCAGGAGGAATTTCTGAGTGGGAAGAATGTAATTTCTAAGTTAGAATTGGCACTGACACCAGGACTTAACACCCCAATTCATACAGAAAGTGGGTGTGGAAGCTTTAAAGAACATGAGGGGTCACTGCCATAGTTTTAGTCCTCAAATGATTAATTATAGCATTTATAAAAAATGAAAGCTATTTCCCAATATGACTTCTTGCTTTTACCTGTTGGCTTGAGAGGACCATAAGGGTTCGTTCTTTCTTTCTTTTTCTTTCTTTCTTTCTTTCCTCTTTCTTTCTTTCAAGGGAAAACAATTATAAAAATACACCAACACTTTAAACCATGCAGAATGGTCAATAGATGTAACAAAGATACATTAAGCCGTGCTAGGAACCGGAGGAGTGAGATAGCTTTGTATGTAATTGACTATTTTGTTAGTTTATGATTTTCAGAGAAGTATAAAAGTTAAATGTAAAAAATGTTACTGAAAACATTTAAAACATAATAGATTTATGCTTTGGGATTCTGCCCCCCCCTTAATCTTCGATAGAAAGGATTATCAAGAGAGGTTACCTGTTATAGAATAAGCATGGAAAAGGGGGTGGGATGAGGCGGATATGAAAAGGCTGGAAGGATCAATTTTCACTTACAGAGAAGTAACAAAATATCAGCCTCCACCTTCATCTCACAAACTAGGGAATGACTGAAATATTCTTTTTTTCTTATCTTAGATGTTCTCTCAAATTTTCTTTCAAATGAATCCCTCTCAATTCTTGCAAAACAAAGAACCTCAAAATCTATGTATTGTAGACCCATAACTGTAAATTTGAACTATATATGAAGTGAAATCAGTTCACAGGGGAAAAAAAAACGGGGAAAAAAATGGTTTACTTCCTACTATGCAAAGTAAGGGTTTGGTTTCTTAGCCTCTTAGCATAACCACATTAATTTTTGAAAAAAATACCTTGCTTTCTCATACAATGTTGAAGATTCTTCAAGGAGCTCCCAATTCCTTTTAGAAAAGAAGGGTACTTAGAGACCACAATCTGAGCAGTTAGTCCTCATGACGACTAGGTTGTCAGTTTTTCTGGGGCTTTGAAGTGCATAGAACTAGGTGTATTTAGGTACATGGAGCTGTAGGAACAGGATATCAGCAAAAAAATGTGTATTTCTAATGTCATTTTAATATTTCCATTTCAAATATAATGTGACAGCATGTTTACTTAAATTCTTTGATTTTAGTAATTGTACATCCCTTTTCCTTACAGTGAAAATTCAGGTTTTAAATAATATCAGCAAAATTATTTATCCTGCAATATATGTACTACAGTCCCAAATAATACAACCAGTAATAATGTAGTTTAAAATATTTTGTAGTCCTTAAATTTCTGACCTTAGAATATAGCCAAACCAAGGTGATAGTCAAAACCCTGTTCTAGAATGACTTGATGAAATTTTCCCTCTTAGTTAGTATGTCTCCTAGGCTTGATAAAGATTTACTTATTTCAGTCTAACTTTGTAGATCTTTATTTCTTCGTGTCTATAATTTCATTTTCTTAAAATATAAAAAAAATTACATTTTTTGACTATTGAACAAAGTGTATTCCGTGATGTCTCTCTTCCACTGCCTATTCCTTCTTTTTGCCATTGTTAACCATTCTTGATAACTTTAATGTACATTTACTATTAACTTTCACAAACATAAGCAAGTACACCATATATTATATTTTATGCCTTTGAAAATCAAATGTAGAGGTGCTTGGGTGGCTTAGTCGGTTAAATGTCTGTCTTTGGTTCGGGTCATGATCCCAGGGTCCTGGGATGGAGCCCAGCCTCCAGCCTCCTGCTCAGCAAGATGTATGGTTCTCCCTCTCCTGCCACTCCCCTTCTTGTGCTCTCTCTCTTGCTCTCTCTCAAATAAATAAATAAAATCTTAAAAAAAAAAAAGAAAAGAAAAAGAAAAAGAAAATCAAAGGTAGCATATATTGTTTTTTTTGGCACTTTGCTTTGCTTTCTTCCCTGTAAGCAAAACAGACATCAGTCACCTAGATTCCCCTTCGAAAGAGGACCATTTGTTTAGATGCTGGAAATGGTACAAGTAGATTACCTTCAGGTATCAGCTCTTTCATGGATGTTTCAGTCAAGGGAACTGCCTTGACCATCTCCAGTGACTGAGTTAAAGAAGACCTGCCAATCTCCTAACAGAGAATGGAAGGATTATTTTAGCTCTAGAGCTCCTTGTGGGAGCTTGTTTGGCTACTTGTTGCCTAACTTCTCCCTCTGCTCCCGTATTCACAGGTGTTGGTCCAGGGACACTGCTATAAACATTCTGCACACTAACCTGTATTTTGGAGTCTTCTTCTCAAATAGGGCTATCAGGTTTAGCAAATAAAAATATGAGATGCCCGGTTAAATTTGAAGTCAGATAAACAACATATTTTTTTAGTATAATTTTGACCCCTTATAAGCATATTTATACTTATCCTAAAGAATATAATGATCACTTTACAAAATATTCTACAAATTATTCTGCATTTGTATATTTATCTTTTCTTCATTTCTTTTTGCTGATCATTATAAAAATCTAGGTAGCTATTTGGGTCATTTTTTTTTTAATTTTTATTTATTTATTTATTTTTGCCATTACAGACAATGTCACAGCGAATAACCTTAGGCATATATCATTTCCTACTCATCTCATACTGTTGCACTTTGGGGGTATATTCTCGGGAATTGGACAGTCAGATTAAGAATAAATGCATATGTAATTTTTAAAAATATTGTCAGTTATCCTCGATAAGTGTTGTGCTAGCATGGTATGGTGGAAAAGATACAGATCAAAATGTTAGCACTGCTTTTCTCTGGATCTGGGGTTATTGATCCCTCTTACTACTGTCTTTTTTTCTTTTTCCTAATGCATTGCATGTGTAAAATTAGTACAACCGTTTTTAAGTGTGTATATATTATTGTTTGGATTTTAAAAATGAGAAACTCTCCAAAAAAATAAAAGAAAAATATGATCAAGTTAGAAATTAATAGAGGAGTAAATGCAGACAGAAGTTAGAAGGATTATTCTCTAAAACCTGAATAGTATGGTAGAAATAATTTCTAAAAAGTATTTGGCAAGAAATGTTGGGAAATTTCAAAGTGTTTGTGTATTTTAGTCTTGTACCTATGCTTTAAAACCATTGCTAAGAATATGGTCTGAAATAAGTATAATAATTTGTTCATAGCACAAATTCTGGACACAAGTAAAATACTGTGTGGTTATAAGAATGCATATTATTTTTAAATAATTTAACTCAAACCTGCTATCAAAATAACAATGACAACCCAAAGGAAAATTCTCTGGAATTTCATCACCCAGTCCACAATTTTCATGTGTACCAAGAAAACTTCAGTGCTGCTGCAAGTGTATGAAACTTGTACATGGTTACAATAAAATCAAATTTGATAGCCTGCATTTACAATACATACTTCAATATGTTTCCATTTTGTTACTACCTTGGTGTTTCCTACCTAATTCTCACCCCCACTAAGATTAGCCTACTTACCAATGGATTTGTTTCCTTCCTCACCTTCCTCCTTACTTACCTAAGTTATGTGCACAAATTCACATGCAGAGAACATTCTGCTCATCGCTTATTTTTACATAAATGTGATCATTCTTTAGACATTTCTCAATAAGTGGCTTGTCTCACTGAACACCATGTCATGGACATCAGTACAGATCACCAGATATCTTTCTAAATTACTCTTTTTTGTTTGCTTGTTTGCTAGCCAAATGATTCTTTCTTTCTTTCTTTTTTTTTTTTTTAAAGATTTTATTTATTTATTTGACAGGCAGAGATCACAAGTAGGCAGAGAGGCAAGCAGAGAGAGAGAGGAGGAAGAAGGCTCCCCGCTGAGTAGACAGCCTGATGTGGGACTTGATCCCAGGACCCTGAGAACACGACCTGAGCTGAAGGCAGAGGCTGGTAAGCCTCTGAGCCACCCAGGCACCCTGAATGAAATTTCCTAAAATGGTGGAACATATTTATTTTAAGTATTTTCCCCATTTATTGATATTCAGGGTGATTACAAACTTTAAGTATTTTCCCCATTTATTGATATTCAGGGTGATTACAAGTTTTGGGGGCGGGGAGAGGTTTGTTTTTGTATTTGTTTTGCCCCTTGATGCTAAATAAACATCCCTAAACATATCACTATGTAGAGGGCTTTAAATAGAAAGGATTCCCAGAAGTGGAGTTGCTAGGGCAAAGGGCATGTTGCTTTAATTTGGAATGCATATTTCCATATCATTTATTTGTTTGTTTGTTTGTTTGTTTATTTGAGAGAGAGAGAGCGCACCAAGCAGGGGGAAGGAGCAAGAGGGAGAGGGAGAAGCAGACTCCCCATTGGGCAGGGAGTCTGATGTGGGAGTCCATCCCAGGACCCCAAGATCATGACCTGAGCCAGAGACAGATGCTTAATCAACCAGGCGCCTCCTCCATATCACTTTCTAAAGTCTATATCAATAAATTCCCACCAGCAATGTATGAAAATGTCCTCCTCCCATGTACTCACCAGCACTTCATTAAATTCTTTTGCCAGTCTGATGGGGTGAAAATAGTACCTTCTTGTTACTAATGAAATAAAGTGTTCTTTCATATGTTTACCTCACTTTTGAGTTTCTTCTGTCAATTGCTTATTTATATTCCACATGTCTTTTGCTCATATAATCGTAGGTATTTTATACTATGATGGCTAATATTCTTTTTCTGTCGTATATGTTACAACATTTTCCTCCAGTTTATCCTTTGTCTTTTGACTTGGTTTTTGGTGTGCTTTAACACGCAGAAATACCTTTATGGAATTATTGGTTTCTTTTAGAGCTCTGAGTTTTCTGTCTTGCTTAAATTACTTTCCTTCATCCTGGAGTTATAAAAATATTTCCCCACATCTTCTTATCAAGTTTTTGATTTTTTTTTTAAGAAAGCTTTTAACCTTTGACCCATCTGGAATTTATTTCTGTTTATTGGGTGAGGTGAGGGTCCAAAACCACTGTTTATCCAGATGGATAGTCAGTTGTGAAAGCACATTTAGTAAATAAACCACTCTTTTCCTATGTAATCAAAGTACCATCTTTATTATATTTTAATTTTCTAAGTATACTCAGGTATATTTTCCCACAGATATATTTTTCTGTTCTAATGCTAATCCCTTAGTATTTTGAGTATACTAAATCATGGTATATTTTAAATTCTAGAAATTAATCACCTCATGCAATTTTTAATCTAATTATATATATAAATATTTATATATACAAAATATATAATTATATATATATAATATAATATTTTGAACATTTATTCTTCCACATGGATATATAAAGCATTTCACCTTTTCCCTTCACTCTTTCCAAAAATACTTTAAAGGAACTTCTGGACTTAATTGAGATTTAATTTACTTATGCATTAAGTATTGGATGCTTGACATTTTTATAATAAATCTTGCTGTCCAAGAATGGCATGCCTTTGCTTTCCTGTTGTCTAGTCTTGTGTTTTCAACAATATTGAATATTAATTCAATTATTCAAATGATATTTGAAAGATTTTAAATAACACTTAATAACATTTACTATTAAACCCAATAAAAACAAACAATCAAGAATTACATGGAAACAGGATGACAATTAAGATGAAATGCACAGAAAAAGATGCACAAAATATTCTAAAACATTAACAATCTGGTTTGTCTAAGGAAAAAATTTGTAGATGATCTTTATCTACCATGTATAATTTTCTATAGCTTCCAAACTTTTAATAGTGGGTTGGACCCAGAGCATGTTTCTGGATGAAAAAGCATATAAACTCTTCTATTTTGCTTCCTGAAAGAGGTAGTGAAGTAGGAATCCTAGAATCAATAGTGAAAAACAAGTGGCATCTCTTGCTGTGTGCCAAAGTCCCATTTTGTCACAGAAGGACCTATAAAAAACCCTCTATGACAAGGTGTCTGATGGATTCAGTCAAATTACATAGCACCATTATATGTGTAGAACGTTTCTTTCCTTATAAAACAGGAACTCTAAAATAAGCACACCAGTTCAGTCTTCCAACATAAGCATTATGTTGGAGTTCATGAGAAGTAATAGCAATTAGTGTACAGAGCATTTATAACTTCTTTCCAACATATAATAAATGCTTCATGTGGAAATTTTGAAAGCGCTTTACCTGAAATCACCAACCAGCCAAAGAATGAACTGGAGACAACGCCTAGTTAACTCAAATAAACTTTCTGTGAATTCTCTAGAAAGTATTTTGATGAAGGTTAAATTGCCAATTGAAAATTGTTACCCCTGAGCAAACACTACCAAGGTGTTCTTTGTTGTCTCACCTTCCAATATATGTCTTCTTTTGATTCTTTTGAAGTATGAAAATGAAAGATTGAAACTTTAGGTACTCAATAAAGGCAGGTTGAAAATTTCCAGAATGAAAATGTCTCCTTAAGTCAGCACTTCTTTTACATTCTCTCCTTGGAAATCATATAACAATATCATGAAGACGGGAGGGGGGTGGGTGGTGGTGGTGAATTGTCTGTAAACTCCATTTACAATGAAGCTAAGATATAGATAAAACCCTGCGATATATAGATGATCTGCCAAAGACAGCTTAGACTGGGAGAAGGTGAGGAGAATGTTTTAAAAAAAAAAAAAAAAAAAAAAAAGGCTGCTGAGAGGACCTGGCAAAAGCAGCTAAAGGCAAGAATTAACAAAATACATTTCCTGAAAAGGAGAGCCTCACCCTGTAGTGAAAAAAATTTTCATATCCTGTATGAGCAGCGAGTGGGCAGAAAATGAAGTAGACAGGGCTGACAATAGAACAACTGTGACCTGGTTTGGTTCAGAGAAGTAGGTGAGGGGGACTTCTACAAAAAATCACGTTGACATGCTATATTTTTAGGAAGGGCATATTTGCATATTTGTCTCTTTGGTAGCAGAGGAGAGAGTTTTCTGGTTGTGAACCTGGAGGTCATCCCAAACTCCCATCCTGAACTCTCACACCACAGCAAATCTTCTGGAAATAACCACTCAATCCGTTAGGAGTGATAAGAAAAATTCTAGAATGGTATCAACACAAAGATGTAACATGAAATCAGTGGCAAAGAACAGCAAATGGTTCAAGAGGTAAAAATACATTTACCATAAAATATTTCCAAGAAGCAGAAAATAATTCCAACTAAAAATATCATTGAGTGTTCTGAAAATGTGAGGTAGTGCTCACTTCTAAGAAGACCATAAAGAAAAATGCAAGAATCCTTGCATGAATGCAAGAACATTATCAAAGTATAAATACAAGAATTTAGGGGAAACACTGAGATATAAAAAAGAGGATATAAAAATCAGAGACACTGAGATATTAAAAAAGGGATATAAAATGTGATGTGCATGGATAGTTCTTAGAAGTAAAATATAAAAACAAAAAAGTTGGGAGGGACTTGTGTTTATGTCAAAACAAAGTAGATCTGTCCTTCATTATTCTTCTCACTAATTACAACTAAAAACTCTGGACATACATATACATATATGTAATATATGTAGATATTGACAAACTGATTCTAATGTTTATATGAAAAGACAAAGACCTAGAAAAACCAATACAATATTAAAGAACAACAGAGCTAGAGGATTCAAAGATCCTATTTCAAGAGCTGATATAAAACTGCCATGATCAAGACAGTATGGTTTTGGTGAACAAGCAGATACATAGACTGATGGAAGAGGAAAGGGTCCAGAACTAGACCCAAATCTAGTATATATAGTGTAGTCAATTGATAGGGGTATATAGTCAATTGATATTTGACTAGGTAGGAACAAAGGCACTTCAATAGAGAAAGGGTACTGTTTTCCACAAATGGCACTAGAAAAATGGAGGTCTGTATGCAGAATAATAATAATGATGATGATGATGCTAAAGCTAGATACATACCTTAACTTTATACAAAAATTAACTGAAAATGTATTATATACCCAAATGTAAAGTGCAGTTCTCTAAAACATTAGAGAATATCTGTATGCCCTTGGGTTTGGTAATAAGTTTTGTGTGGAACACAAAAATTGCAATCCATGAGGAAAAATTTTGAGAAGACAGACTGCACTCATTAAAATTTGGAAATTTTAATTAGAAAATAAGAAAACTTCTGCTCTGCAAAGGACACTGTTAAGAAAATTAGAACATAAGTGAAGACTGAGAGAAGTACTTGCAGAAAATGTGATAAAGAACTTGTATTCAAAATATACAAAGAACTCTTAAATTAACAATGAGAAACAACTCAATTTAAAAGTGGACAAAATCATGGAACAGACACCTCACTAAAGCAGACCTACAGATGGCAAATAAGAATATGAAAAAGTACTCAACATCATTTGTGATTAGGGAAATGCAAATTAAAACACTGATATGAAACATGTATTTGGCTTAAATTGACAATATCAATTGCTGGTGAGTACATGGAGTGAAAGGAATTCTACCTTATTACTGGTGGGAATGCAAAAATGATAGAGTCACTTTGAAAGACAGCTTGGCAGTATCTTATAAACTAAAACAGTCTAAACATAGGATCCAGCGATTGTGCTCCTAGGTACTTACCTAACCAATTTGAAATCACAAAAACTTGCTCATGAATATTGAGGGCAGATATAATCATAACTGCCAATTAGTGGAAGCAGCCAAAATGTCCTTCAACAATTGAATGAAGGAACAAACTGTAGTACATCCATTCTATAGAATAGTATTCTGAATTTTTTAAAAAATGAGCTACCTGGGCAAAAAAATCAAGGGCTTAGATGAATCTTAATATGCTGTTTAATGAACAAAGCCAACATGAAAAGTCTACATAAGTCATGACTACAACTTTATGATGTTTTGGGAAAAGGCAAAGACATTAAAAAGATCAAGGCTTGTGTTACAAGGTGGAGGAGGGGGGCACCCAGGTGGTCCAGTCCATTGAGCATCTGACTCTTGACTTCAGCTCAGGTCATGATTTCAGGGTCATGTGATGGAGCCCTGCATCATGCTCTCATGCTCTGCACTCAGTGAAGAGCCTGCTTAAGATTCTCTCTCTTACTCTCCCTCTGCCCCTCCCACTGTTCATATGCAAGTACACATTCTTTCTCACTCTTTAAAAAAAAAAATTCTTAGTAGTACACATACTGTATAATTTCATGTCTGCTCCATTCTAGAAATGATAAAATTATAGAGAACAATAGAAGATCTTTGATTGCCAGGGCTAAGGTCAGTAGGGGGAATTGGAGGTCAAGAAGGAAGTGAGTATGGCTATAAAAGTTCAATGTGAAGGATTTCTGTGGTGATGGGAACTTCCTATATCTTTTTTGTTTTTTAAGTTTATTCTTAGGCATTTTATTCTTTCTAAAAAAGTTTTTAGTATTAACATATAATGTACTATTTGTTTCAGGCATACAGGTCTGTGAGTCATCAGTCTTACACAATACAAAGTGCTCGGCACAACATATACCCTCCCCACTGTCCATCACCCAGCTACCCTATTCCCTCACCACCCTCCACTACAGGAACATTCAGTTTGTTTCCTGAGATTAAGAGTCTCTTATGGTTTGTCTTCCTCTTTCGTGTCATCTTGTTTCATTTTTTCCTCTCAGAACTTCCTGTATCTTAACTGTATTGAAGTTAATATTCTGGGTGTGGTATTATAGTGTGGTATTGTATTGTATTATAGTTTGTATATGAATCTACAACTATTTCAAAATGAAAAGTTTAATACAACATGAAAAGTTTTAACACAAACACCCAAATTACAAAAGCAATGAGCAAAAAATTGCAGAGAGCGCAGGAATGGCCACTGTGGAATACAGGACAGAAGATACGGACACTAGAGAAGAAAACACAAACAAAATAAGAAAAAAGAAAGTTTACATTAGAAAAATAATAGATATGGAATGTAGGAAAAGGAGATGTGACATCTGTATTATTAGAATCCTCAAGGGAAGATCAGAGCAATGAAAAATCAATATATTTAAAGGTTTGATGCAACCAAAAAACGTCCTGGATGGAATAAGATTTGAGTCTCCTTAAAGAAAGGATATACTATGAACCATAGATAACTGGCCAGAAACAGTCAACATCAAGACCCATCTTTGTAAATTTTTTGAATCTTAAAGATTCAGAGAAAGGAGTTCTGGTAGGGAATAGGACAAAAAGGCCAAGCCACTTGTTAAAGGAGAAAGAAATGAAGTTTGCCTCAAAATTTCTTCATAATAATATTTTAAATCAGAAGATAAGAAAGTAAAGAATGATTCAAAGATTTTATATTCCTCCATGCTATCCTTTAAGAATAATGTTATTAAAATACACACAGATGCACAAAGTTTGGAACACTGAAGAACTCAGATGATTTTTCCCATAAGCCCTTCTTGATAAAACTACCCAAGGACAAACTTCTAACAAAGGGATAATTGGGGAAACTATGATGAAAAGACACTAGCGGGCATTGACTAGTAGAACTGTAAAAAGAAAATGGAAACGAAAGGGTGCCTGGGTGGCTCAGTCGGTCAAGCAGTTGACTCTTGGTTTCAGCTCAGGTCATTATCTCAGGGTTGTAAGATCGAGCCCCACATTGGGCTCCATGCTTAGCATGAATCTCCTTAAGAGTCTCTCGCTCTCCCTCTAACCCCTCTCTGCCCCACTCTCTCTCTCTCTCTAAATGTAAAGAAATAAATTTTTTTAAAAATATAAATGAATACTGAAATTAATCATAAATGTGTATGCTTTGCATGGTAGGAATGGTGGAAATAACTATTAGCGAGGAAAGGGGAAGGGGGGATTGAGATACCAGCAGGTAGGATTTCAAGAAAATGAAAAACATTTGTACATTTTTTTTTAAACCCATAGCAAACTAAGTTAAAAAAAAACCAAACAAACCTAGAAATACATGCACAGCTCATAATATATTACATGGCCCATGTAAAACAATAAGAAAATATTTAAAGTTAAAAAAATATGGGAACAGGTCACAGACAAATCCCTCTCTCTCACACACACACACAAAATGCAATAATGCAATTTAAAAATATCAGCTTTTAAAAAATAATAAAATTACACATACTAACGAGGGCCAATGAAATGGATACTCGCAAACACTGCTGGTGGTGTTGCAAATTAAACTGACTCTTTGAAAAACAATGCATTAAACATACACACACAAATCTTGTACTAAGACCTTCAAATGTTTTTACAAAAAGAATGTTCATACAAACTGACCCATTAACTCCTCTTCTGGGCACCTATAAAAAGATAATTCTGAGCTTGGGAAAGGGCATACAACAATGCTATAATTTAATGAATAGTTATTGTATGCCATTCATTCTAGTGCATTTTACATGCACTAAATATTTTCATCCTTGTATCTCCTTGGTACTATAGTAGGTACTATAAGAAGATACATCACAATAGAGAAATGCTTATGAAATAATGTAAGACACAAAGCAGGTATATAGCAAACACATACAGATATATTCTACAATTGCTGCAACATAAAAACATCTCACAAAGGACCATGTAGTAGTGAAATTCCAGAATGTGTTTACCAGAAATTTTGCAGGATTTTCTTTATAAAACCTGGTGATAGCTTTCAAAAGACTGTTAAGGAAATAAGTAGGGGGTGGAGAACCTAGGTGGGTTAGTCAGGTAAATGTTCAGACTCTTGGTTTCAGCTCAGGTCATGTTCCCATGGGTCATGGGATCAAGCTCTGGGTAGGGCTTCATGCTCAGTGGGAAGTCTGATTGAGATTCTTTCCCTGTGCCCCTCCCCCACCCCCACTCTCAAATAAATAAATCTTAAAAAAAAAAAAAAAGAAAGAAGTAGGTGGAGGAAATGAAGGAACAGAGAGAGGGAGGACAGGGTAGGGAGAGGTGCACACAGCCTGACTAAATGCTAGTGATTTGGAAAAACACACCCAAGGACTTCTAGAGATTTCTTCTAACCATTGTTCCAAAGCAGAGGTAGCAACCTGCCATCACTATCACCACATGGCGTCCTAGGTAATTTTTGTTGGCCTTTTGCAACTAACCTACAATCTCCTCTTCTCTCTTTTCTGCTCTTCTTTTCCTTTCAATTTATTGTTTTATTCTGTCATGCCTTTGTCCCGAATGCAGTCTATACGGTAGCCCATACATCTGGTAGATCACTGCATCAGAATTACCTGCAATGCAGTGACATCCACAGAGAGACCTAGATGTCTACCCCAGACCCAGAGGTATCAGTATCACTGGAGATGGTCCAGGAATCTGCATCTATCATGTCTCCTGGGTGATCACTGTTCACCTACACTCTGAGAACCACTGTTGAGGTCAATACAGAACACTTGCTACGTATATACCCATTGGAAGAAAGACATTAAGGACAGACAGAACAGATCTTTCCTGGGTCTCTGAAATTCCACAGATCAGTGATTGCAAATTGAGTTAGAGTTCTTTAGATGCAATCTGAGGGTAAGAAAGCAATTAAAGTGATTTAGGAACTTAAAGAAATCACACACACACACACACACACACACACACTTTTTATCAAGTTCAGGGATTTTCAAATGGTACCTTGTAGGTGGTCTTTTTCTCCCTGTCCTTCACTTCAGCGAGACAAGCTCTCTGCTTTTAACTGTTTTACACTCCATATTCCAAGAAATATTTTGTTTAATGAAATGTTCTGCTTCTCAAGGAAAAGGATAGAAAAATCATTGGTACGGTTCTACCACTAACCCCCTAGCCTGATTTGCCATATCTACAGTATACAGAAATACAAGGTCAAAGAGAGACAGCTTATGGCTTCCGTAAAAGAAGGAAAGGGAAATCACCTGCCCACTTCCTGTTTTCTGAAACTTAAGATCGATCCCTTCTAAGAAAGCCAAGCATCTCAAACTTTGTCTGCTAGATTTGATCTTAGACTTGATCTTGTGGTCAACTGACCTCTAGCCCTTCTAGTGTTTCATACAAAAGAAAATCCAAACCTTTCCTCCTTCTCCAAGAATCAATTTAAATATTAGATCACAAATAAAGTTTCCCTGACTTCTTCAGTCATCTCGAGAGAGTGTTTCCCCTTTTTTGTTCCAATACCTTACAGGTGCCTAACACAAAATCGCAAATGATGGTTTATATAACTCTATTCCCCCTAGACAATGGCCAAGGTGTAAACATTCATCTCTGGAAATCCTGGCATAATAAGGTACATTAAAATGACTGCATGAATCTAAGTATACAGTAAAAAAATTCAGTCCTCTGCTCTAGATAATTCTACAGAATCTTCAGAACATATTAGGAAAGTGTTACCCATTTAAAATTTGTCTTCTATTTTGGGATTTGTTTTCTTGCTTTCTGACCTTCATTTGTGATGAAAATGTTCAAAGAATGATGTTGCCTGCTGCCGAGTTCATGTTGAAAAAGGCACTATATTGAGGTGCGGTTTGAAACATGACAGCATATGTAAATGTGTTGGTGACGCTAAAAATACACAGATAAATGATGCATGACATCCACAGAGTATGCACAACTTTGTATTTATATAGTACCTACATGTAGACATTAGGATTCTATTTATGCATTTGCCAAGAAAGGGAAAAGTGTCTACATATGTCTCGTAAATATGGATCCGGGCTCAAGCCCAATGCAGATGCTGCAGAGAGACGAGAGTGGAGAAAGGGCCGTGCTGCTCTGGGAGCAGGCTGTCTGTCAGATCACTTCCCCAGAATAGGTTTCTGGAAACACGAACAAAGATGATGGCCCGTAGACAACGGAAATTTATCCAAAGAGGATGAAAATTCTCTTCCATCATGCTTTAGTATTGTGTAGAATTTCTTAAAATTCTTTGAGGATCAGTAATCTAGAAATGTCGTAGGTGGTTGCTTTCAGTTTTTAAAAGAAATGGAGAACCTTCAGTTCCCAAGTAAGTGATGCCTTACTCAGAACCAGGAGAATGACCCGGAAGGGCACTGCAGGACTTTTCAAAGATGGAATGAACCTATCCCTGATGCACCAGGTGTTTGAGAACGTTGCCCTCAGAGTCGGAAATACCAGGATGAGAATTCTGGGTTTATACATAGTGTCTCTGTGACCTTAGGCCTCTGAGCCTGAATTTTCCAATCTGTAATATGGGCGTGATTAAGTAGCTACGCCAAAGTGGTGTTTTTAAAAAAGTCAGTGATATAATGCTAGTAAAACGCTTAGCACAGTGATGACAGAACATTTAAAAATGCAATATTTTGTAGTTATTTGTTATAATTATGCTCTACTAATACTTCTCCTATGAATAAAATAGGGTTTACTTCTTCATTCAGAATAACATCAGATTACACAGTATTTTAATACTTTTAACCTCCAATATGAATGTATAATTCCAAAAGAGGTGAGCACACACAAACTTTCCAAAGAAATATGAATTTTTTTCCCATTTATATTATGACTTTTTATACAATCTTTCTCTGACAAGGGTTGGATTGGTTGGTCCCATTCAAAATTCAATGACCGAATTCACCTTATGACGCTCAGAAAGTGAAATCAAATTCCATGTCTACCATCCCACTCTGCCTTCAGATTTTCCTTGCAAATCAGTATCAGAAACCTACTCGGTGGGGCGCCTGGGTGGCTCAGTAGGTTAAAGCCTCTGCCTTTGGCTCAGGTCATGATCCCAGGGTCCTGGGATTGAGCCCCACATCGGGCTGTCTGCTCAGCAAGGAGACTGCTTCCTCCCCACCGCCCCACCGCCTGCTCTCTGCCTACTCATGATCTCTGTCTGTCAAATAAATAAACAAAATCTTAAAAAAAAAAAAGAGAGAGAGAGAGAGAAAAGAAAAGAAAATCTACTCGGTGTGTGATCAGTGGTAGGGGGAGCGGTAGAACAGAGTGCATTTAGTCTTTTGAAGTGAACGAGTCCCTATAATCTCCTTCTTTCCCTCTGCTGATGAGTTTAAAGTACATAAAGTACATAACTGTCATTTTCACAATAGGAGAAATGACTTACTTGTATCATTGTCAGTTTTTACTGCAAAAGAATTAACATTCATAACCACTTGATTAGCATTGTTTCCAAGAAGGTCCTGGCCTTATTGTACATTAAACCATAATGTGCAGTGATGCAGAGTCCATGTTTTGAACTTGGAAAACTTGGCTTTTTACAAGCTTAACTTCACAGAGTCTAACCCACAGGAGGGACAAGAGTCAAACAAAATGGTGTGTGGAGAGAAAGAATCTTTTGTCTTCTTCCTGTTCATTTTCTGATTTTTCTCATTCTCTCTTCTCGTGCAGCTCTCTAATCACCTTGTTTATTTCTTATATTGACAACAACACAGAAGGAATAGGGTGAGAGAAATAAAGGCTCTCTCTTTGAACAGCAAATGTCCTGATAGGAGTCTGTTCTGTCTAGGAGCTCAAATTTCTTAGGTGAGGGATTTGATCTTTATAGTAAAACCAGTCCACGTGGATACGTTCAATTGTGAATTCCGGTGTCAATTCTACCACCAACTTAACCTATTTGGCAATCGATCTGTGTTCCTGTAACTTTGGAAAGCTCTACAAATGCACAGATAAGTATATGCTCAATTAGTACCTGATAAGGTCTGATATGCCACAATCACTATTCTCTTTAAAATAATTTTTCTCTAAATAGTACAAAATGATATTCCTGTTAAGCGCACAAAAGCAGTACCTTTGCATCGGAATTAATATTAAATGAGAAACCTAAATATTTTAAACAAGTAAACAAATATTCTTAAATGTTGGGACTTTGCTTACAGAACAAAGGCTCACTATAGTTTTAAATAATAGCAATACAATTTTAATAAGGTTGTATTTTTTTATTAGGTATATTTAAACACTCCTTCTGATCTCTCATATTATACTCAGCAGTTAAGCAGTTTTATTTGGGGAGCTTTTGTAGCCACCTCATTTAACATTAGGTATATCTTTTAGTTTAATTAAAGCATTCCTCTTTTTCAGTAATAGTCAATTGTTTTCAGCTCACCCATTATGTATAATTGTTTTCTTTGATCCATTCAAAACCTGGCTATTTTTCATGGCTAATTAAATCAACACTTGACCACTGCATTTAATGCTTAACTCAGTTTTATTTCTAATCTTGCATACCTGGGCTTCTGCACATAATACGCCTTGCAAAGATTGCTCACGTTATTAAGTTACATGCCGCCTACAACGTGTCCCTGTAAGTAGAGGCAAAGTGTATATTTCAGGAATTCCAGCAGAGGGCAGTCAAGCAAGAATAATCACTTTTGCAAGAGGAGAAATTGATGATGATGTTTCCTGATATTTTTTCAAATCAAATTAACATCAGAGTATGTGTGTGTAAGTATATATGTGTGTTGGGGGCTGACGGTGGGTGGGACAAATGTATCCTTGGCGAGCCAACTCATTTCTCACTTAACCTCTTCCTCAGCTGAATAAGAGCCACTGTGTGCACAAGATAAGAGACAAGATATTTTCAAAACACTCCTCGTATTAAAACCAAAGCCATAAATTCTGTTACTACAACTGACATTTTTATCACTCTACTTTGGCTTCTTTTACATTTTATGGATTTTAAGAATAAGTTCACATCACTGAGGAAAGTAACTAAATTTCAAAGAATACTACTTGTCAAGAAATTATTGAAACACAATTTAATTAAAATAATATAAACAAAAGTAGGACGGATTTAGTTTTCCCAAGGAAAAAAATTTAGAAGATATATTCTCTATGCCTCTTTCAGAGACAGGAGGCAGAATTTCTCATTCACAAAGTGTTCATGTAAAATGATCAACAGCTCCCTACTGTCTCTGGTCAAGGTGTTCTCTATTACTTACCATCTATTCCTTTTCAAGGAAGGCTTCCTCTACCAACTAAAAGTATGTCACCAGGAATCATTGGCCAGGGACATGGAAATTCATTTCCATTTACTCTCATATCCAGTGGTGTGCTGGTAAGTGGCTAACAACTACCTCTCCAGGAGGAAAAAATTCTAGTCTACAGCTTTTGCCAATTTCTATACTGTAAATACTCCCACTATGGTCCATTCTGAACTACCACCAGGAATTTACTGAACATGGACCTGGGAAGAAGTGCACAGTAAGACACCATTAGATTATATTTCCAACCTACAGACACAGTACCCATAAATAACTATAAGAACAAAGAAAATAGTAAAATGTGGCAAGATAGGAAGTGATGAGTTTTGAGGATTTATTACCATTATTTTTACTATAACTTACTTAATGGTAAATTTGTATAATCTAATGGCTATGTTTAACAACTTGCTCACAAAATTACTGAAAATTTAACTCTTGGGACCTAGTATGAACCAGATTATCCTCTTTGATGATATTTTTTCTCCCACTAGACACATATTTTTATATTTAATAATTTATATGACACACTCATGGTTTTGTTCTGCCATATCTACAGACATCTGTTATTATTTAATGGGAAAAAATCAACTCAACTTTTAACGTTTAAATAATTTTATTTAAAAAGAAAAATCTCACATCCACAAAGATGACATCATTATTAAACTTCTTTAAGTTGGCCTTATCCAATATAAATAAATGATGAAGTAAATAAATAATCAGAAAAATATGATTATAATCAGATACTACTGTCTGTCAAAAGCTGTATCTCCAAAGCCTGTTCCCTTTGGATCAAAAAATATGCTAGCGAGTTTTAGTAAGGTATTAAAAACATATTAGCACGCATTGAGACTTTCTCCCAGACATAATCAGAAAAACTGGAGCTAAATGAAGCTCACTATGTAATTCAGTATTGTTAATGTTCTTGTCCACATCTTTATGCTTAAAATCCTTTAGGGTGTACCCTAAAATCATCTCATCTTCCACTAAGGGTGCATACTCCTGGTTCTCGGTATTAGTACAACCATTCCACCAATCATGCGGGCTTAAAACCCCCATACAATTTGCCTCCTCCAGATGTCAGTCCTATCAATTCTACTTCACGTCAGTACTCTTGTGTGAATTTGGGCAAATTACTTAATATCTGCCTAATCTACAGTTTCCCAATCAGTTGTTATGAAGATTAAAAGCACTTACCACAGTAATTGCCTGGAGTGAAATAAGTGTTCCAAAATATGCTAGCTATCCTTGCTGCTTTGGGTGGAGGTATGATTATTAATAAACTTAGTTACGGGGTTTCCTAGTACACAGCAAATTAAAAGCATTCAATTAGAAACAGACACGACATGGGATTAGTACTCTTAGGGCAGCAAAAATACTAGTTAATGTTGGTCATTCATGAGAAAACAAGTCATACAAAACAAAATCACAGTCGGGTGTTTAAAAAGAAAGAGTGTGAGGAACTGTAGAACGCCAGGGTAAGGAATCGACATCTCTCAGCAGATCCTGAGAATGTCACTAGGCAACAATTGGGACTTGCAACCAGAACTCAGAAATACCAAGAGAAGTTTGTAATATATTCAATTATGTTTACTTAGCAGGATAGTGTACAGTATGTCCTGGAAATCTTCTCACTGACATGTTTAAATTTATTAAAGCTGGTTAATAGGTACATGATTTGATAATATTCTTTTGTAGGCATAGAAAAAAATTGGAAAAATAATATATAAACATCTTAATCATTGCTATTTCTGGATAGGGAATTATGGGTGATTTTTATGTTGTCTTGTGTGTTAAGTTCCAAGTTTTCTAAAAAGAGCATGGGCTGTTTTGTGATCCATAAAAGAAAACTATGTGTATTTTAAAAAAGGGCTTTTTTTAGGGAAACAACTTCACTTCTTCAGAAAGTATGGTTAAAAATAATATCTGCTTCTATCAATGTCACTGAGTCATTACTGTTAGGTCTTCAATCAAGTGTTAGTAATTCAGATTCATATAAACATGAGGAACACATAATTTCATTACCCTTCCCATGATGAACATTGACTTAAACTTATTTTTAATGATTATGACAAATTTATGATAAATTTATTAATGATTAGGACACTTTTTTGTGGCCATTCTTTGCAGACTACTTTTCTGTAGAATTTCTTTTTAGAACATGTGAAACATTGTAAATTAAATGTAGTGAGAAAGCCTGGATTACATAACTCAAAAGATTGTTGAAGGCACACATAAGGTCACGATTCTGAATGTGATTTATAAACACTACCATAAAAACAATGCCAGTGATTATTAGTATTATCATATGCTTAGTTCAGCTCTAAAACTCTCCGACTGTAATATGTGTATTTCTGATAGTGTTACCAAGAGAAGACATTGTCAGATTAAGCTCCTTGCATAAGTGAGATCTTAATAATATTTTCTCTAGCTTTAGTAATATCCAGGAAAACCCAAATGATATATTTGAGTTAAAAAGTAAAAATCAAATAATAAAAGTCTTAGAGATGGTTAATTTGAAGGATATTCTTATTTTCTAACTGTGGTCCTTCACTTGCGTCTATCTGTCTCCGGGTCTATCTATGTATCCATCCACCCACCCATCCATCCATCTATCCCTGAATCTATCCGTGAATCCATTCATCCACCACGGGCTCACTGGGGAAGCTTCTGAAAGCTCTGACTCTCCTGAGACCAATGTGTATTTATACCAAAACTTACAAAACACATCAAATGATTCATGAACCCTCTCTGCATTTGAAGAATCCCTTCTCTTTATGCCATAGCTTTCCATTTTTCATTTGTCGTATATTATCTCCCACTGGAATATTTTAAGCATTAATAAAATGATAGGATTCGATGGCTCTGTATCTGGAAGATTTTAAGATATTCTCTTGCTGGTTTGTAGGAATTTCACAACGATGTGCCCAGGTGTGCTGTTTACCACTCTCCTCTCCCATTATTCCTCATGCTGGGTACCTTGTGAAGAGTTTCAGTTTTCAGTGTGTCTCTCAGTTCTGGAAAATTACACTTGTGCTATTTATTTAATCATGTCTTGCCCTCTACTTTTCTCTCATCTCTCTTTTAAACTTACTCTTAAAACAATCCTAAGAATTTTTTCTCATTCTTTTCTCTCATTTTCCATTTCCTTCCTTTTTTTTGTTCTACCTTCTAGAAAACATTTCTGACGTCATCTTCCCATTTTAAAACCAATTTCCTTAGCGGTACAAGCCCTTCTCAAGAAACAAGAAAGGTCTCAGGTACACAACCTAACCCTACACCTAAAGGAGCTGGAGAAAGAACAAGAAAGAAACCCTAAGCCCAGCAGGAGAAGAGAAATCATAAAGATCAGAGCAGAAATCAATGAAATAGAAACCAAAAAAACAATAGAACAAATCAACGAAACTAGGAGCTGGTTCTTTGAAAGAATTAATAAAATTGATAAACCCCTGGCCCGACTTATCAAAAAGAAAAGAGAAAGGACCCAAATAAATAAAATCATGAATGAAAGAGGAGAGATCACAACTAACACCAAAGAAATACAAACTATTATAAGAACATACTATGAGCAACTCTACGGCAATAAATTTGACAATCTGGAAGAAATGGATGCATTCCTAGAAACATATAAACTACCACAACTGAACCAGGAAAGAAATAGAAAGCCTGAACAGACCCATAACCAGTAAGGAGATTGAAACAGTCATTAAAAATCTCCAAACAAACAAAAGCCCAGGGCCAGACGGCTTTCCGGGGGAATTCTACCAAACATTTAATGAAGAACTAATTCCTATTCTCCTGAAACTGTTCCAAAAAATAGAAATGGAAGGAAAACTTCCAAACTCATTTTTATGAGGCCAGCATCACCTTGATCCCAAAAACAGACAAGGATCCCACCAAAAAAGAGAGCTATAGACCGATATCCTTGATGAACACAGATGCGAAAATACTCAACAAAATACTAGCCAATAGGATTCAACAGTACATTAAAAAGATTATTCACCACGACCAAGTGGGATTTATTCCAGGGCTGCAAGGTTGGTTCAACATCCGCAAATCAGTCAATGTGATACAACACATCAATAAAAGAAAGAACAAGAACCATATGATACTCTCAATAGATGCTGAAAAAGCATTTGACAAAGTACAACATCCCTTCCTGATCAAAACTCTTCAAAGTGTAGGGATAGAGGGCACATACCTCAATATCATCAAAGCCATCTATGAAAAACCCACCGCAAATATCATTCTCAATGGAGAAAAACTGAAAGCTTTTCCGCTAAGGTCAGGAACACGGCAGGGATGTCCATTATCACCACTGCTATTCAACATTGTACTAGAGGTCCTAGCCTCAGCAATCAGACAACAAAAGGAAATTAAAGGCATCCAAATCGGCAAAGAAGAAGTCAAATTATCACTCTTCGCAGATGATATGATACTATATGTGGAAAACCCAAAAGAATGCACTCCAAAACTGCTAGAACTTATACAGGAATTCAGTAAAGTGTCAGGATATAAAATCAATGCACAGAAATCAGTTGCATTTCTCTACACCAACAGCAAGACAGAAGAAAGAGATATTAAGGAGTCAATCCCATTTACAATTGCATCCAAAACCATAAGATACCTAGGAATAAACCTAACCAAAGAGACACAGAATCTATACTCAGAAAACTATAAAGTACTCATGAAAGAAATTGAGGAAGACACAAAGAAATGGAAAAATGTTCCATGCTCCTGGATTGGAAGAATAAATATTGTGAAAATGTCTATGCTACCTAAAGCAATCTACACATTTAATGCAATTCCTATCAAAGTACCATCCATCTTTTTCAAAGAAATGGAACAAATAATTCTAAAATTTATATGGAACCAGAAAAGACCTCGAATAGCCAAAGGGATATTGAAAAAGAAAGCCAACGTTGGTGGCATCACAATTCCGGACTTCAAGCTCTATTACAAAGCTGTCATCATCAAGACAGCATGGTACTGGCACAAAAACAGACACATAGATCAATGGAACAGAATAGAGAGCCCAGAAATAGACCCTCAAATCTATGGTCAACTAATCTTCGACAAAGCAGGAAAGAATGTCCAATGGAAAAAAGACAGCCTTTTCAATAAATGGTGCTGGGAAAATTGGACAGCCACATGCAGAAAAATGAAATTGGACCATTTCCTTACACCACACACAAAAATAGACTCAAAATGGATGAAGGACCTCAATGTACGAAAGGAATCCATCAAAATCCTTGAGAACACGGGCAGCAACCTCTTCGACCTCTGCCGCAGCAACATCCTCCTAGGAACAACGCAAAAGGCAAGGGAAGCAAGGGAAAAAATGAACTACTGGGATTTCATCAAGATCAAAAGCTTTTGCACAGCAAAGGAAACAGTTAACAAAATCAAAAGACAACTGACAGAATGGGAGAAGATATTTGCAAACGACATATCAGATAAAGGACTAGTGTCCAGAATCTATAAAGAACTTAGCAAACTCAACACCCAAAGAACAAATAATCCAATCAAGAAATGGGCAGAAGACATGAACAGACATTTCTGCAAAGAAGACATCCAGATGGCCAACAGACACATGAAAAAGTGCTCCATATCACTCGGCATCAGGGAAATACAAATCAAAACCACAATGAGATATCACCTCACACCAGTCAGAATGGCTAAAATCAACAAGTCAGGAAATGACAGATGCTGGCGAGGATGCGGAGAAAGGGGAACCCTCCTCCACTGTTGGTGGGAATGCAAGCTGGTCCAGCCACTCTGGAAAACAGCATGGAGGTTCCTCAAAATGTTGAAAATAGAACTGCCCTATGACCCAGCAATTGCACTATTGGGTATTTACCCTAAAGATACAAATGTAGTGATCCAAAGGGACACATGCACCCGAATGTTTATAGCAGCAATGTCCACAATAGCCAAACTATGGAAAGAACCTAGATGTCCATCAACAGATGAATGGATCAAGAAGATGTGGTATATATACACAATGGAATACTATGCAGCCATCAAAAGAAATGAAATCTTGCCATTTGCAACAACATGGATGGAACTAGAGCGTATCATGCTTAGCGAAATAAGTCAAGCAGAGAAAGACAACTATCATATGATCTCCCTGATATGAGGAAGTGGTGATGCAACATGGAGGCTTAAGTGGGTAGAAGAATAAATGAAACAAGATGGGATTGGGAGGGAGACAAACCATAAGTGACTCTTAATCTCACAAAACAAACTGAGGGTTGCCGGGGGGAGGGGGTTTGGGAGAAGGGGGTGGGATTATGGACATTGGGGAGGGTATGTGATTTGGTGAGTGCTGTGAAGTGTGTAAACCTGGTGATTCACAGACCTGTACCCCTGGGGATAAAAATATATGTTTATAAAAATAAAAAAATTTAATAAAAAAAAAAAAAAAAAAAAAATAAAAAAATAAAACCAATTTCCTTGCAAGTATTTTTCTTTTATTTCCCAAGAGCTTTCTTTTGATTTCTAGTTACTTATTTTAATAGTTAGTATCCCGTTTTTTGTTTTATAGAAGCAGTGTCACACCTATCTTTAAGGATTCTTTTACTTCTTTAAAATTTTTAAAAATTTATTCATTTGAGAGAGAGAGAGCCCAAGAGCATGAGAGGCTAGGGTCAGAAGGATAGAGAGAAGCAGACTCCCCACTGAGCAGGGAGCTAGACATGGGGCTCGATCCAGGACCCCAGGATCATGACCTGAGCCAAAGGTAGACATTTAACCGAGTCACCCAGGTGCACCAATCTTTGAGGATTCTTATTTGTTTTTCTTTTATGTGTTTTTTTCCCTGTTTGTAGTCTCTGTATCTAATATCCGTATATTGCTTTATATATCTAGTTTGCTCCATTTATTCCTTTCAATATCTTTCTTCCTTGGAGGTTTCCCCCCAATAGCTGGTGGTACTTAATCCGTTTGTATTTAAAAACAAGCTACGAGAAACTGACTGGAAATTTAGCAGGGCTTGTTGACTGTAGGCAGGGAAAGCCATATTGTTGAGCACATCTTCAGCATCAGTACGTAACATCTTTTCTTCAGAGTTGTTCTGCCGATCCAGGAAAGAGTCCTGAGGTCCTCTGTCTGAGGGACGAGGATCTGGTTGCCAGCATTCTTTGTATCAGTCAGGGGATGTATCAGTCAGGGGTGGGTGACTTATTTTCCAGTCCGGAATTTCTTTTTATCCCTGTTTTCAGTCTCTGTTTTCTGTGTATATGTACTGTACTCCAGTCCTGTACTGACTGTCTAGGGCCTCAAAGTCTTGGTAGATTTTTTGTGTTAGTTCAGGTCTTCCAAGGAGCAGAAGACAGGATATGATTTCAAGTCCAAATATTTTTATGAAGGAAATCATTATAGGAGAGAACATAGAGAGAGGGTTTGGTAAGAAGGGGAAAGCTGTCAGATCACGAGGCAAGGCTGACGCCCAGTGAAGGAGAGGGAAGGAAGATTTAATGGAAGCATTCTAGAATGTACACAGTCCAAAGCAGCTTTGACAAGGCTGCTGGGAAAGACGAATTCAGAAGCTCTGTGTCTTCCTCCGTGCTACATCATTGGCTTGAAGCAGCCCATCGGCAGCATAGCCTCACATACCTAGCACTAGCTTTCCTGGTCTCGCAAAGGGGGTCCCTGGTTAGTTACATTCCCTGCAGGTGGAGGTCTGAAAGGTACATTTTCATGGCTGCCATTTCTATCACGATTCTCTACATTCCTTAATGAAGGGTTGATCCTGCTATTTAACTGCTTCTGCTGATGATTTTATTTCTGTGACTACATCTTACTGTTTTTAAAGTATTTCTCGCCTTTTGACATTCTTCAGTTTCCAATTTCATATTCATTTGATCTTAATTTTTTTCAAAAGGTCCAATTTTTTCTTGAATTTTGAGTGTAAAGCCACTATTTCCTTTTTCTTTTTTAGAGATTTATTTATTTATTGTAGTAAGAGAGAGTATGTGTGAACCGGGGAGGGGCAAAGGGAGAGGAAGAGACTCTCAAAGAAGAATCCGCACTAGGTGTGGAGCCCAACAGGGATCCTAGGACCCTGAGATCCTGACTTGAGCCCAAACCAAGAGTCAGATGCTATACTCTATGGATGGAGGTTTCTGTGCTTTGTCCTGTGTAACGGACCACCCTGACCTGCACGCCTGCACGTGTGCAGACATGCTCAAGAATGCTGTTTGTGAGACTTGTGATGCGTGAGGGACCTCAAGAGCTTGGTTAATTGACATTGGCCAGCCTCCGGGTCAGAATTTGCCCTTCTGGTTTGGACTCCAAGAACTAAAAATTTTGCCTTCCATCCTTTCAGCTCCAAGCTGGGCTGCCTATCTCCCCAAATAGAGTCCTGGAGGGGAGGCAAACAAACCTGCCCCGGGCTCCTTCAATATATTAAGACATGATAACATGTTTATCCACAGGCAAACAAATGTTTAACTTCAAACCCTGTCATTTGGCCTATAAATATGGCCTTTATGGGGATGGTCAGCTGGATGTCTCACCTTAGGGGAGGACGCTCCCCTCAGGACTCTCCATCAGGACTCCAGCCTGGCTGTCTCCACCCCGCTTCCCCACCTAATGAGGTTGTATGTTTTAAGTACCCAATTTGATGTTACTCTGTCTTACTCTGCTTTACTGCTTGCTGTTGTTCTCATCTATGCACAAACTTTCCTGTTCTTCTTTTTGTAATCATTCACCCACCGAAGGACATTCAGTTTGGAGTTATAATAAATAAAACTGCTATAAACAGTCATTTACAGACTTTGGTAGAAACATTAGTTCTCATTTCTCCCAGATAAATGCCCAAGAATGTAATTACTGGAACACAGTGTAGGACTACGTCCAGCTTTTAAAGAAACTACAAAACTGTTTCAGAGTGGTTATATCATTTTCTATTCCCATGAGCAATGCAGGGCTGATCCAGCTTTCCAGATCTTCTGACTATAATCTGCCATTATTTTTTATCTCAAGTCATTCTGGGTGGTGAGTAGTGTATTGGTATCTCCCTGTGGAGTGACATTTTCCTAATGACTAATCAACACTTTTTCCTGTGATCATTTGCCATCTGTATGTCCTCGTCAGTGAAATGTCTGTTCCTATCTTTTGCACATTTTTAATCGGGCTCTTTATTTAATGTTGAGTGTTGTGAGTTTGATCTGTATTCTATATGCTAGTGCTTTATCAACAATGTCATTTACAAATATTTTCACACAGCCTGTAAGCTAACTTTTCATTCTTTAACAAGGCACTTTACAAAGAAAAGTTTGCGTTTTGATGAGGTTCTGTTCATTAATTTGTCCTCTTATGGATTGTACTTTTGCTATCAAGGCTAAGAATTCTTTGTGTAGCCTTAAAGGTATGTTTTACATTTTCGTCTATGATCTAGTTTAAGATAATTTTAGTCTAAGGGATTAAACTTAAGCAGGGTTCTTTGTTTTAAACCTGTGGATGGCTAACTTGCTCTAGTATGAATTACTGAAAAGATTATATTTCTTCCATTGAATTGGTTTTGCATCTTTTTCAGAAATCAGTTGAGTATCTTTGTATGAATCTCTTTCTGGGTTGTTTATCCTGTTGCATTAATCCATGTATCTCTTCACTGATACCACACAGTTTTGTTACCTATAGATATATAAGAAGTCCTGAAATGGGATGAACTCATTCTTTTTTAAAAGTTTTATAAGTTTTTTTAAACTTTAAAAGTTTAAAAAACTTCAAACTTTTTAAAAACTATTATATTGTTTTTAAATTTTGCAAATAATTTTGAAGTACTCTTGTCTTTACCTACAAAACTGTGTTCATGATATAGTTTTTAAAATTATTCTTCTACATACATTTAGAATCATATCAGTGTTAAGATTTTTGCTCAACTGTTAAGCACATTTTAGAAACTCAAGATGGAAAATCAATTGTATTCAACCATATTTTTGCTCACCACATTCTTTTTTCCTGACATTACAGGAAGTTTCTTTCATTTATTTATTTGTTTGTTTGTTTATTTTTCTGTTCAGAGACCTCCCTTTAGCCACCTTATGCTTAGTCTTCTGGGGACAAATTCTTAGTTATCCATTATCTGAGAATGTCTTGATTTCCCCTTCATCCCTATAGGATATTTTTGCTAGTTATAGGATTCTAGGCAGACAGTTCTTTTCTTTTAGGACTTGAAAAATGTGCCACTTACTTCTGGCATCCAAGGTTTATCCTGAGAAATCTGCTGTCACTTGAATTATAACCCCTCTATAGGGCAGATATCATTTCTCTCTAACTGTTTTGAAGGGTTTTTGTTTTTTGTTTTTCTTTAGCTATCGCTTCTCGGTCTTTTGGCTAAGATCAAGTGTAGAAATTTGGCTATGACATTTCTCGGTCTTCATTTCATTGGGTTTCTTGTCTGGGGTTTTCTCAGTTTCTTGAATCTCTAGATTCATAACCTCACAAACCAGGAAGCTGAATCACTGTTTCTTTAACTACTTTTTCATCCCTGCCACCTTTTTTCTCTCCATCTAGAACTCCAAAGACATATACATTCAATTTTTTGTCATAGTCCCAAGGATCCCGAAGATCCTTAAAATATTAACTTTCTTTAATTTTTTTTTTTTTTTTTTTTTTAGTTTATTCTTTCTGTTGTTCACATGAAATCATTTCTAGTGTCCTCTAATCCAGCTGGGGAGCCTTGTTACAGTCTGGTGAGTAAGGAAGTCTAGACTCCATTTTGAGCCTTTGCTGACAGGAAGGGGAGATGGAGTCACAGTTTTTCTGCAGTGTATGGCTAGAGCAGAAAGATTATTGTCTAAAATACTTTGTCTTGTTAGGTTTTCCCTTCTGGTCATTTGGTTAGAGAGAACATGTTTTTGTTAGGATGTGTGCGTATTTATGTGCCTGTGTGAGTCTATGTGTGTATGTGTGTATCTATGCCCATTAGCATTTCTCAGGAGCTAGCTTCTTCAGCTCCACGCCTACGATATAGGAGATACAAAGAAAACCCAGGAATACATGCTGGTGTTGTTCTCAGCTCCCATGACTCCTAGCCAGTCTTCCTTCTGTTTTTCCCCACTCTTCTTCTTAGGCTTTAAAAAATGTAAAATGTCTAGGAGGTTTAGTTGAATGTAGCAGGAGAAATAAGGCATAGTGCATTTATTTAATCTTCCTAGAAATAGAGGCATTTCTGTTAATCTTAAAACATTTTGAAACATTTCTTTATTCTCTGCCTCATTTACTATGTTCTCCATGTTTTTTGATACAGAACCTTGTAAAAAGCCCATACATTTTTTTATTATGATTATTTATTATTAAAGAAGATAAGCTCTAGCCAGGTATTTTTTCATAAAATTTGGAACTTCTTTTACATCTTCCACATGTCAACTTAGATACTTATTCTTAAAATCTTTCTCTTGGTTTTTGAATTAAATGATTAAATGATTAAATGATTGAGATGAACTCCATCTGCCATTTTCCCATTTTTCCCCCTTTTATATTGGGAATATGTTTTTATCCCTGAAATTCACATCTGTCCCCAGGGTGTGATTTTACATGGTGGCCTAGTTAAAAGGGATATCACAAATTATTCACAATATCTGAAATAGGATATCTTTCAGGTATTATATTATGAGCACTATGACAACACTATTCAAGCCCTTTCTCTGACTCTTCAATACATCATACTCATTTTAACTTCAGGGGCTGACTTGACTATACTCTCTATCTGGAGGGTTCTTCACCCACCTCTTTGCAAGACTAGCTCTTTCTCATCATTCAAGTCTCAAATCAGCATTATCTCCTTAGAAATGCTGTTCCTGACTGTCCTCCTAATCTAAATTAGTCCATCCATTGCACAGTATTCCTGATTTCATTATCTTACATTATTTTCTTTATAGCATGTCTCAACATTTGCAATTACTTTAATTTATTTACATATTTTACATTTATTTGCTATCTTCTCTCTTGAACATAAGTTTAATGAGGAAGGATCTTTGAATTTGAATGAACAAATGAATGAATGAATAGCCAGGATGACACATTATAAAACAGTTTTATATTTATAATTAGTTTTGAGACTTTGAGTTTGAATGAAGAAATGGTGGGAAAAAATGTTGCATATGGGATTGTCTTTCACAAATAGTCCTTAGCTTCGGAGAAAGACAACTATCATATGATCTCCCTGATATGAGGAAGTGGTGATGCAACATGGGGGCTTAAGTGGGTAGGAGAAGAATAAATGAAACAAGATGGGATTGGGAGGGAGACAAACCATAAGTGACTCTTAATCTCACAAAACAAACTGAGGGTTGCTGGGGGGAGGGGGTTAGGGAGAAGGGGGTGGGATTATGGACATTGGGGAGGGTATGTGCTTTGGTGAGTGCTGTGAAGTGTGTAAACCTGGTGATTCACAGACCTGTACCCCTGGGGATAAAGATATATGTTTATAAAAAATAAAAAATTAAAAAACAAATAGTCCTTAGCTTCATTGTATCCCCTAATGGATTAATGATATTTCCCATATGATAACCTACTTAAATACACATTAAGAAATAAACTCAGACTTTAAAAAAAATTGAAAGAAAGAAAGGAAGAGAGGGAAGGAGAGAAAAAGGAAGGAAGGAAGGAAGGAAAGAAGACAAAGAAAAGGGAAGAAAGAAAGAAGAAAAGAAAGAAAAGAAGGGGAGGGAGAAAGACAGAAAGAAAGAGAGGAAGGAAGGAAGGAAGGAAGGAAGGAAGGGAGAAAAAGAAATCCCCGTCTAATTTTGACAGAAAATCCTGAGGTCGAACATTTTACATATTTTGTTCAAAATAGAAGACCTAAAAAGATAACTGTTCTTTAGAATTTCAATATCCCTCCATGGAAGAGAATATTAATTATTTTTAGCCAAAAAAAAAAAAAAGTACTACAGAGTCTTTGGGAGGTCAAAAGAGAGTTAAAATAAGTAAACAGAACTGTATTTTGGAATAATAGCTTGAGGAAACAAGTTCAGGATTCCATAGATTTTAATCACCCAGAAGATTCCTCTCTGGCTTAAAATAGATCATTTTGTTAAGTGCTTCTGGTATTTCTTAGGGAATTTGGACCATAGTATTTCACCAGCACTACTGTTCAAGTTTAAATATCCAAAGGGAAGAAGTTTAGGGAAGAAAATTTCCTACTGCTTTAATCAATGTGTCTATAGACTTCCTAATAGAGGAGCACTGTGCAACAATCATATTCATACAAATTCTGTGGTTTGCATTAACATTTGTTCTAATACCTTTTCACCTTATTATTTGTTGGGGTGCACAAGCAAAAGGAGGATGTGTTTGCTAAGACAATTTCCCATTATTGTTGAGCACTTTCGCAGTCTCCTGAGTAAACTCATGCATCATTTGTGCATAAAATACTGTCTTGCTCTATTTTACCTTCCCCTGCCTGGGGGAGGAAACATTCAGGGCTTCTTGCACATAATGTTTTCTCTATATTAAATGACCTCTTCTTCCACCCCTACCTCCGCCCCCATCCCCAGATGGCCAAATCCAAGCTGTCTTTCAAGTTCAAATGTTTTAACGACCCACATAAAAGTGATTTTTGCCTCCTTCTAACCTCCCTTCATATTTACCAATACCCCTCTTACTACAGGTAATATGGGGAGAAAATCTTTATGAACACATTTTATTCTGTTAGTTGGTAACTGACACGAAGTGAGCAACTAATAGGTTTCCAGCCTCTTCACACTCTTTCCTCTAACTGCTCCTCACTTCCTGAAAACCTCTCCCACCCCACTGCCCCATCTCTCAGGCACAGGTTCCTGAGGAAGCCAATATCCCCCCAGGCAAGCTGGCCTCACTTACTGAGGCACAGCTCCTTGGGAAGCAACCATCCGCCTGGCCTGGGGTGGGTATGGGACCTCACAGAGCCTGAGAAGAAGTAGGAGAGAGACTGCTGGATTTATTTATCCATCTCCACATAGCTCAGACAGTAAGATCCAACCCTGAAATTAAATCATGTCATTCATTTCCTCAAAGCCTCTCATAACTCCATTGTCCTCAAGGAAAAAAGAACCAGTCCTTAAAATAATCTGCAAAGTTCCACAGGACCTGTGGGCCTGTGATCTCTCCGCTGGCACCTCTTGATCCTTCAGTTCTGTTCCAGGCACACTAGCTTTCATACACCTAGAGCACACTCCCCCTGGAGACTTTTACCCAGATCATTCCCTCTGCCCATGACGTTCTTCCTCCAGATATCTACATGACCAAATCTCACACTTCCTCCAGTCTTTCTGCAAATGTTATCCTATCGATGAGGCCTATGCTGATGTAAATGCCCTTCCCTCTTTGCAGGCCACGTGGTCTCCTTTTGGCACTTAACACTTATTAACGTTTTACTGATATCTTATTTTTGATGTTTATTGTTTATTGCCTGTGTCTATACACTAGGGTAATGAGCTCAATGAGGGTAGGTGTTCTGTCCTTCTTCATTGCTGTCTGTACTCAAGTATGTAAAACAAGGCTTGGAGGAGTGCCGCATGGCACAGTTGCTTAAGCATCTGACTCTTGATTTTGGCTCAGGTCATGACCTCAGGGTTATGTGATTGAGCCCCACGTTGAGCTCTACACTGTGTGGAGTCTGCTGAAATTTTCTCTCCCTCTTCCCTGACCCTCTCCGGGCTCACACACTCTCTCTTTCAAATAAATAAATATATCTTAAAAAAAAAAAAAAACAACAACAACTCAAGGATTGGAATGATGAACATTCCATAAATGTTTGTTGAATTTGTAAATGGACAACTATTTTTTATTATGTAAACAGGAGAGCAGAAAGGCAGGTCTGAATGTAAGACAGCTTAAAATGTATATACGAGGAAGTCAAAGATGACAGGCAGAGAGGGAATCTGCTGTATTCTTCAGTGCCCTGGTTTATGCCTTCCTGGCATAAAGGCTTCCTGGGGCTCTTTTTCCCTGTCACCCTTATGACACAAGACATTCCTATCAAGTAAAGTTCTTTTTCTATTGAAGCCAGTCCCTCCAAATTACTAAGGCTTGACCTAGGAGTCTAATACAATTAAGAAGGCAAAAGCCAAATGCATTTATTTCTATCTTTTAACCACAATCTCTTAATTTGTCACAATGCTTTGCATACAATGCATGCATTTATGCAAAATGAGTAAATGCAACTTTGCCTAAATGAATCCTAACTTGCTAAGTTATTTGTTCCACAGTAAGGAATATTTTTAAAAAGACTATTTGACAGAGAGAGAGAGAGATAAAACAGCAGGAGCAGGAACACAAGCAGGGGGAGTGGGAGAGGGAGAAGTAGGCCTCCCACTGAGCAGGGAGCCTAATGCCAGCTCCATCCTGGGACCCTGGGATCATGATCTGAGCTGAAGGCAGATGCTCAAGGACTGAGCCACACAGGCGCCCCTCACAGTAAGGAATTCTTATATTGCTACTGCTTGCAGTTGGAAATTCAGACTGCTGATGCATTTAGTTGCCCATGTTATCTTAGTCTGGTTTGCTATTAAATTAATTTCTGTACATTTCAGGTCAGTATTTGTGGATCTTATTTTAGCTTGTTGCAATCCACCTAATGGCTCAATTCATGTTTGGGGTGGTGATAGCCATTCCTCTTCTGCTTAGATCGGTAATCAATATGCTATCAGTGTGTAATCAGCATGTCTTTGTGTAATGGTTTTACATTAATTTCACTGCAAGAATCTACTCGCACATTCCTGAAGGAGTCAACAACTGGAAGCTAGAGCATAACACACCAGAGATTATTGCTTTGCCCTTGAAAAAGGAATGTTCTATGACTGGATTATAGGTATACAAATACTTACATTAATAATGTCCAATTTTGTTCTTAAAAACAGAAACTATAATTATCTTTTGTAAGAATTTTTGAATTAAAATTATATTACAAAGATATAGCTGTTAGTCCATCGAAGGGCAGGATTTGGAATATTGAACCAAATCTGGAATACTGATGACATGTTTAATTTTCATTTCCTCCTTAGAAATTTCTGTTTAAGGGGCACTTGGGTGGCTCAGTCAGTTAAGTGACTGCCTTAGGCTCAGCTCATGATCCTGGAGTCCAGGGATCAAGCCCCATGTTGGGCTTAGCGGGGAGTCAGCTTCTCTTTCTTCCTCTGCTCCTCCCCTCGCTCCTGTTCTCTCACTCTCTCTCTCCCGAATAAATAAAATCTTTTTTTAAAAAAGAGAAATTTCTGTTTAAGAAATGTTTCTTAAATAAATATATGTAAATATAAGTAAATACATCACGACCCTCTGTAAGTAAATATATGACAACTTTTTCCTCTTTTTGCAATGTACCTAGTATGGAGGAAAGCTTAACTGTACTTGTGCTGAATTTTTGAAGAAAAAGGACTCCAAAGGAAATATAAGAAAGAATTTAAAAAGGATCTTTTGTGTTTTTCTATTACATTCTCAGACTTCTTAATTTTCTGATGTTAAGAAGTCATGAAGGAAAGAAAGAAAACTGTCTTTATTCACAGATGACGTAAGTGTCTATCTAGAAAATCCCAAAGATTTTACCAGAAAACTTCTTGAATGGATAAATGAGCACAGCAAAGTCACAGAATACAAAAATAAATTGCTTTCCTAGATAAAAGCAATGGCATTCAAATAACTGAAGTTAGAAGTTATAAAAATAATATAATTTACATTTATAATAGATATTTGTAATAGCACCTAAAATTAACATAATAAGGTATAAATCTAACAATATATACAAGCCTTCTGTATGTGGAAAATTACAATGAAAGAAATCAGATATATAAAGTAATGAAAAGATATTCTATGTTCATTGATTGAAAGACTTAATGTCAATTTTCCCAAATTTGATTGTCATATTTAACATAATTCCAACTAAAAGTACAGTGAGATATTTTGCATTTATTGATATGAATTCTAAAATGCATATGGAAAGATATAAGACCTAGAATAGACAATACAATATTGAAGGGAGTTGTAGGACTCATACAATCCAATTTTAAGACTTAGTATAAAACTACAATATTCAAGAAATGGTGGTATTGGTGCAAGAACAGACACATAGATTAATGGACAGGAAGAGAGAATCCAGAAATAGACTCACACAAATACAGTCATTTGATATTTGACAAAGGAGCAGAGGCAATGCAGTGGAGCAAGGATAGTCCTCTCCGCAAACAGTGTTGGAACATCCATATGCAAATATATAACTCCAGATATAGACCTTGACCAAAATTCACTCAAAATGTACCAAACACTAATGTAAAATGCAAAGCTATAAAATTTCCAGAAGAACACACAGGGAAAAATTTGCTTGGCCTTGAGTTTGGTGGTGAGTTTGTATGTACCACCAAGAGCAAAAAAAAAAAAAAAACTATTTTAAAATAGACAAAAGAGAGGCACCTCGGTGGCTTAGTGGGTTAAAGTCTCTGCCTTCGGCTCAAGTCATGATCAAGTCCTGGGATCGAGCTGGCTCTCTGCTCAGCGGGAAGGCTGCTTCCCCCTCTCTCTCTGCCTGCCTCTCTGCCTACTTGTGATCTCTCTTTCTCTGTGTCAAATAAATAAATAAAATCTTTAAAAAAAAAATAAAAAATAAAATAAAATAGACAAAAGATCTAAAATGATACCTCATCACAGAAGACACCCAGATGGAAAATAAACATATGTAAATATGCACAAAATCATCTTTTAATTATGGAGATTCAGATTAAAACAACTGGAAACCTCATGCTTATTAGAATGGCTGAAATAAAATGAAAAAACTCTAACAATTGTTGAGGAATACACAAAACAACAGGAACTTTACTTCGTGGCTGGTAAAAATGCAAATTGGTACAATCACTCTCAACATCAGTTTGGCATTTTTTTAAAAAAGCTAAGGATAGGGTGCCTGGGTGGCTCAGTGGGTTAAGCCACTGCCTTCGGCTCAGGTCATGATCTCAGGGTCCTGGGATCGAGTCCCGCATCGGGCTCTCTGCTCGTCAGGGAGCCTGCTTCCTCCATTCTCTCTCTGCCTGCCTCTCTGCCTACTTGTGATCCTCTCTGTCAAGTAAATAAATAAAATATTAAAAAAAAAAAAAGCTAAGGATAGTTTTTTTTTTTTTTTTAAAGACAAAGTCTTGGTCTACTTTATAGATTTTTTTTTAAGATTTTAGTCATTTATTTGACATTTATTTGATCACAAGCAGGCAGAGAGAGAGAGAGATGGGGAAGCAGGCTCCCCGCTGCACAGAGAGCCCGAAACAGGGCTCAATTCCAGGACCTGAGATCATGACCTGAGCCGAAGGCAGAGGCTTAACCCACTGAGCCACCCAGGCGCCCCACTAAGCATAGTTTTATCACTGATCTAGTAACTGTGCTCCTTGATACTTATCCAGTTGATTGGAAACCCATATCTCTATGATGCACAACAATACCCTGCAGTATATGTGGAAGCTTCACACATAATCACCAAAACCAAGATACTTACCCTCACTTGGTAAGTAACCAAGCTGCATTGCAGAATACTATTCTGCGATAAAAAGGAATGTGCTATGAAGCCAGGCAGAGATATAGATCAATAGCAAATGCTACTGTTAAATGAAAGAAGTCAATCTTACATACTTGATGATTCCAATTATGTGACAGTAATAATGTAAATGGTGAGGTCCAAATAATGTAGATGGTGAGGTCCACGGGTTCTGGAGAGGATGGGAAAATGTCCTACTTTCAACAAGCAAAGTACAGGGGATTTTTTAGGGCAGTGAAATTATTCTGTATGATACTGCAGTAGTCTATATGTGATACTACACATTTTTCTAAATCTATAGAAATTTACAGCACAAAGAGTAAATTTAAGTGTACACGAATTAAAAAAAATAATTTAGGAGATCAGAGAATTAAAGGATGAAATGAAAAATGTGACAAAGCTATCTGAGTGTATTATAAGCATATGAGACAACCGTACTGAAGGCTCAGGGAGAAAGGGGCCTACCTAAGGAACTTTAGAAACAACTATAGTCTGTAAGACTAAAGGTAAAAGGAATTGTTCATACATACTGAACCGCACTTGGTGATCTTGTTTCCTGTAGGAGCGTGGATTATTCCTTCTGGGATCACCATGCATGTAAACTGTATATGAACAGTTAAATAAATGGATGACAAATGTTGAGAGGTATATTTCTTACTGTTGAAGTAGGAGATTACAGATAAGAAAGAAGAGAGTTAGCATGAACCATGTGAAAATGGATTACAGTTGGAGACATCAGAATGAACTCATTGAATTTAATATACATATAGGTTGTTATATGTAGGAATATTTATAGCTATAGGTATAAAGTTGTTAGTACACAAACATCTATTTCCTTGCTCTGTCTGCAAGGAAGGCTTAGAAGTACAGATATCCTGGTAACAAGCAGGTCTTGTTAACTTGGTCTAGATCTCTGGTACCATTCTCTATAAAACCAGAGATTCTTGGAGAAATCCCCTAATCTAGGACTCGGGTAGCAAATATAATGGGTGCCCTTGGAGCATCTTCTAGTGCCAGAAGCTAAAAAAGGGCTCAGAAATACCCACAGTGATGGAGATATGTCTAAGAAACATAGGAGCCAGTTGGAAAAGCTCCTGATGGCCAGTGATGGGACAATTTTAGCAACAAGATAAAACATTATTAGCTTATAATCTGAAGTATAAAACAAATGTCCATGGGTCCAAAGAAATAAATAGGGTAAAAGACAAACCCCACCTGTAGAAGAATTTCAAATAATTTTTGTAGGTACTCCACCCTCCAGGATGTGGAGCAAAACTCCCCACTCCTTAAGTGGAAAGGTGGGGGGAACCTGACATATTGAAATCAATAGTGGAAGCTTGACAGACATGACCTCAGTTGAGATTAATATCAATGGTGATAAGCCAAACTGGGAGTGTATACCCATGACGTAAGTTGAAGAGACTCACCCTTTCTCCTCTGTGGTCTTCCTCCCTAAAACCAAAGCCTTAGTGTATTCATGAGAAAGACACCAGAGAACTCCCAGTTGAGAGACATTCTGCAGTATACGTAAACAGTGCTCCTTGAACTTGTCAAGGTCATCAAGTGCAAAAACTTGGAGAAACAGTCACAGCCAATAGGAGCCTAAGAAGACATGACAACTAAATGTAATGTACTCTCCTGGATGGGATTCTGGAACATACAAAGGACATGGGATACAAACTCAGAAATCTGAATAAGCTATAAGCTTTAGTTAATGATAACACACCAATACTGGTTTGTGAATTATGCCAAGTAGGCCATCCTAATATAAGATGCCAATTAAAAATGAAACCCAGTATGGGATATTTTGGGAATTCTACATTGTATTCTTAATTTTCCTGTAAATTTAATATTATTCTAAAATAAAAGCTTATTTTTAAAAAGTAATGAGGAGTTGGCTTCAAGGACAAACTGGCTTCCTTAAAAGGGTACCATCCCCACTTCCATCTTGTTTGGTCATTGTAACTCTTCAGAGCATTTTACACCCACTGCTAACTCTCAGTTCCTACTATTTCTATTTGCCAAACGCTGGTAGTTTGAATTATAAGTTAAGAGGAATCAGCTACCTCTCCACTCCCAACCACCACAACTCACAAACACTGGCCAAAGGTGTAGGGAAAAGGAGAAAATTTGATGATGAAAGAGCCATGCAGGCACAATTATGTTGGAGGTGCCAGGGCCACCAACAGTGATCTCATGCAATGCTAACTGGGCCTTGACCACTGTTGTCCATCTCTGCATAAAGACGACGTTTCTGGAAACTAGGGATGTACCTCTCCTAAACTCTCTCCTTCATTCTGCGGCAGAATTCATAAAAGACCACAGGACACTTGGGATTCCTTTGGAAATGCAGCTTACAGTTATCCATTAATCAATCAATTTAGTGAAAGAGAAGTGGCATTGGGTTCTTCGGAAGTTAATGAGACACTAAGATGAATACTTTGGAAAGAGGAGAGTGTAAAGCCAACTATGCCACTGCGCGCCATCGATACGTTTCAACTCAAAATTGTCATCAATTATTCACGAATTCGAAGCCAGCTAAGCAGTTATGCTAAGATATAGATACTTTAAAAATTTTCCACTTATTAACAAGCAGTGTCAACTATGACAGCAGGTGTTTACTGCAGCTACTGGAGATCTGAGCTTGAAGTGAGTCACCTAAAGTTTCTTACTATAGATACCATGCAATCTTCTCCCCAGTTTTGGCAGAGAGAAAAAACAAAAAACAAAACAAAACAAACAAACAAACAAAAACCTGCTTTCTGTCATCACTATTTCTGCCTGGAAAAAAAAAAAAAAAAAACTGACCCCAAACACTCAATGGTAATAGTAGTTTTTAAACAGAAATGATATAAACAGAATGATCATTTCTATTAAAGGCTATATTCCAGAATATGGTTTGCTGCTCTTATTCTAAAAGTGTTTTCCTTGTAAAAATCCAAGAAGTCTGCTTTAGGACTCAGACCAAGGACAGTTGTACAGCAAGGCTTAGATTCCTACATATGCAAATGTTTGCTTTGGATTTGACATGTTCATTGATTCCCAGGGGTATTTATTAACAGGCTTCATATAGTACTGATATACTGTAAATACTGCTGCATATATTGAATATCCATAAATCAGTATTTCAAAAGGAAATACTGTATCTCGGTAAGGAAATATCATGATGCTCCATGGCTCCATTAAAGGCAAAGGTCTTTCCATCCTTCTGCTCTGACATCCTTACTTTCCTGATCTGTGTCCTCATGGATGCAAAATGGCCACTGTGCCTCCAGTCATCACGTTCATGTTCTTGGCAGGAAAGAAAAAGAGTCAAGGGGAAAAAGGCTTTTGCCTCATGAAGTTTTATCTTCTTACATCAGAAGGGAAACACTCCTTGGTGATCTTATTCTTTCATCTCATGAATCACAACATAGTCACCTATCAACTCTTATACTCATCAGTGGTCAAGAGGAATGAGGTGACTTGATCATGATTTGTTATGACCAACCAGGATCCATCCTCTGGACTGAGGATGAAGGTGGAAACCTACCTGCCCTGAAATTAAGCAACCTTGTTCTCCTCATGAAAAAAAAAAACAGGGTCATCAATAACGATGATACTGATGGCCTGTTAAGCAGGCAAAAACAAAACAAAACAACCCAAATAATTCTAGATGATAGTGGGGGAGAAGCGGTTGCACAAGCAAGGGGGAGGGGCAGAGGAAGAAGCAGAGGGAGAAGCAGACTCCCTGCTGAGCAGGCAGCCTAATGGGGGGCTTGATTTCAGGACCCTGAGAAGACATGAGCTGAAGGCAGCGGCTTCACTGACCGAGCCACCCAAGAATCCAGAGTAAGTCCTTTCAGCTTTATCATAGTGTCTTACAGACTAATTATGGAAACATCAGGACCACACGGAGAAGAGGGAGTGACTTTGATGCTTCTCCTCTCCCCTTACAGTGCATCAAGAAAGAACAAGTTAGACCTCCAGAAAGAGGAGGTCTCTTTCTGGAGGTCTAACACAAGGCTTTGATGACAAGAATGCCAGTGATAAGAAGAACAGCACCAAATTACTTACATCAGATATTGTGCAGATGTACACAATCACATTTTAACTTCACAGTCACCCAGAAAGGGAGATGTGGCAGCATCATACACATGTAACAGAAGAGAAGATGAACCCAGAGAAGCTTACGAACTTGCTCAAGATCCCTGGTCGGGGTCCCCACCCTTGGTTCAGTGATTTGTTAGGAGGACTCCCAGAACTCAGCTCATCATCATGGTCATAGCTGATTCTTACAGTGATGGGATATGAAGAAACATCAGCAAAGGAAAAGACACACGGATGAAATGTGGAGGACACCAGGTGCAAGCTTCCAAGAATTCCTTCCCAGTGAAACCATACAGTATATGTTTAATTTTCCCAGCAACGAGTCCTGACAGCATGTATGAAATGCTGTCTTCTGGGAAAGGTCAGAAGACATTCAGTGCTCAGGGTTTTCAGTGGGGATGGGTTATGTAAGCATCCTCTGCCCGGTGCATACCAAGATTCCAGATTCGCCGAAGGAAAACAGGTGTTTGGCATAAACCACATTGTTTATACAAACAATCTAGGCACAGCCAGTCACTCCTATCTTTTAGTGTGGTGGGATCCCTTCCCAAATCCAAGTTTCCGGAGGCCAGCCAAAGGCCAACATTTCAAGCAGGAATTTCTAAGGACAGTGGTCTCAGGTCTGCTACTAACTCTTATATGCACAACCACATACCTAGAATATTGTGAAACTTGGACTCAAACCTGGACCTTCTGATTTCATATCCCATAAACCTCCTTTTTTTCTTTTTGAATATAATAAGGGAATCCATAACATTTAAGAAAATGTAGGTATAGGGATATTTGCATCTAAGTATGGCTATGAGAAAGTAGGGGCCAGACAGTTCATATTTCTTGCCCAATATTGAAAAGGAATCTTTGTGAGGGAGTTACAGAACTAGGATTCTAACACAGGCTGGTCCAAATGTGGAAGTTAAATTTTCCCCCATGAAAACACATTGCTTTAAAAAATTCATCATGTAATAAATATATTTAAAATGTATTACACATTTTGATTTACTGAACCATATCCCACAGTAATAAAAAACACACAATTCTAATCGTTATACTGGGAGGTATACAATCAAAAGAGTTTAATGCCTTAACAATAATTTTAGGTATCTACAAATTGATATATTGCAGAGGAACTAAGAGAAATAAAATGGAATGGGATTTTAAATAAAGATGAAGAGATTAATTTACAGCTATAGTATGCCATGTGATTTATGGAGAAAAAATATAAAAGCCAAAGTAATTACTGATTAAAAGATAACATGACAAATGTTACTGTTTTGAATTTTATTTTTGTAAATTTTCATTGAGTGCATGACTAGTGGAATTCCATTTAAAGAATCATATTTTTAAGTCAATTTATAAAATGCACAATCATTATTTAAGTTAGTATTCAAGCCATATCCCAGCAGGAATAGAGGCACCTTCAAATATCCGCTATAGCATATGGTTATGCCAAGGAATGACAAAATCTCCCTAAATAAAGCTTGCAAAATGTCTATCATCATTGCAAGAAATTATAATAAAGTTTGGACATGCAAGATGTTGAGCATTTATTTATTCATATTCTTTGCTTGCTGCTTTTTCCTTGGGGAAAACTAACAGCTGAAATGTAGCCATAATGCAGAATATACAATAGGGAAAACAAACACTTAACAGGGTAACTGCATTCCAGCTTCACTGGACCACTCCTAGAGCAGGAAGCTACGGTTCTAAGAGGAACTGGGACTCTCTTTGTGGTTCTAAATCCTGGAACACCAAAGCAATTATTTTTAAATTAAATACCTAAGATCATGAGTTATAAAATTCCCTATTAAGTTTAGATATTATTATTAAGTCATTCTAATTTTCTGCAATTTGAGGAAGAATATTTGATTTACTGGTGATGGTCTGGGAATAATTAGCAATAGATAAACTATTACCTCTTGGTAGGGACTCTACAATGAACTTTCTCTCTCTCTCTCTCTCTCTCCCTGCCCCCTCCCCCAGCCCCACAGAGACTAGCAAACAACAAAACTCCATTATGTTTAACTCCTATAACAAAACATGACAAAGAAAAGATGATGATTCTCTCTAAAGAAAGGATTCATGAGGTATGGATTTGCTAGTGAACTCAGCTCAACTGCAGGATTCTACCCAGTCCCAACTCAGGCAGAATACTGCTGTGGTTTATTTTTATTGTACAACACTGATAAAGAGCAAAAGCTGTTCATAAGTAGGAGATGTCCATACCAATCAGAAGAACCAGAAAATGTTAGTTTCCTGAAGCTTGACTTTATCTGACTCCCACAAGTTTCTCCCACAGACCTCCAGGATTGACAGATATGTCTTTGTGTGGGAAAAGGGAACTCTGTGTAACATGGAAAACTCTAGAAAGGAAATAAATGCTTGTATAACTTTAGAGGTACCCACTGCTACACTGACTACCCTCACCTTATAACCCCTAGGATAGAGTACCAGTGAAACAGTCAGTTTTCAAAGAAACAATAATGAAATCATAGGAAGTCATCAAATTGGTACTTGCCTTCAAAAACTCAGGCTCTACTTACTTTTTCCCTTTTATATAACTTACAGGCAGTTCTTAGATATGCAAAGAAGTTGATCACAACTTTCAAGTTAAAGCCACAGTATATATTCCCAATTCAAATTGCAAGATTTGGAGATGCCCAGGCTCACATATTTTCTGGGTGCTGGGAGATATTTTGTACAGTGATTTTTTTTTTTAAGATTTATTTATTTATGAGAGACAGCGGGGGAAGAGGGAGAGAATCTCAAGCAGACTCCCTGTTGAATGTGAAGCCTGATGTGGGACTCAATCTCCTGACCCTGAGATCATGACCTGAGCCAAAAACCAGGAGTCAGACACTCAACCAAGTGAGCCATCCAGGCTCCCCCGTATAGTTATTCTTTAAATTATAAAAGATCTTGATTGGGGGCACCTGGGTGGCTCAGTGGTTTAGGCCTCTGCCTTCGGCTCAGGTCATGATCTCAGGGTCCTGGGATCGAGCCCTACATTGGGCTCTCTGCTCAGCGGGCAGCCTGCTTCCCTCTCTCTCTGCCTACTTGTGATCTCTCTCTGTCTATCAAATAAATAAATAAAAATCTTTAAAAAAATAAATAAAAGATCTTGATTGGATTCTGTTCATTTATTTAAACTTGAGACTGCCTTCTGGGTAAGAACTTTCATTCTTGTTGGTGATACCAATTCTTAACTTCAGCCTGAACTGAATGCCTAGACCATGATACTGCTTAACCATTTAATTCTTTTTTTGTTTTCCAAGATGGAGCTCCCTATTTTGGTACAGTGATGATAACATGGGGGATTTTGAGACTTACAGCATATTTCAAATCTATTATTTGAGGAGTTTGAAGAAAGGGATCCCTATTTTGAAGGAAACCAAATATGCCCCTTTACACTTTGTTGATGACCTAATAAAAATATTTTCTTATTGACACAGTGAATTTAACTTCACTGTGTCAATAACAACAAGCGTGGTTTTGACAAAAAATTGCCCAGATAGGAGTGGGCACAAGTTCAAGATATCTGCAGTACATCAATGTCACTCATGATGATAGCCCTGGACAGTCCCACAGTGGCTAAATAAATAGGCTGTCTATTTCAAAGCAGCTACTTCGGTTATTCAACCCATTCCAATTGAGCTCTTTCTAAGAAATACCATGTGTATTTCTACAAAATATTTCTACATAGTATTTTGATGAAAACCTTCACAAAGATAATCATCTGCTGGTCAAGGGGACAAATTCTGGGCATATACAGTGTTCTGCTTCACAACCAACCCCAAACAAAGCAAAACAATGGAGATTTGAGGTCTCTGGGAGCTAATGACAATATTGCATCAACATGCATTGAGCAGACTTATGTTTATAATATTATGAGGGAAACAAAATAGCAAAGCATCCACACTTCAGCCTCAAGGAATTTGCAGTCTAGCTGCAGGTGAGATACCCACCAGGGGAGAAAATGACATTCACATGAATACATATACATGCAAGTTCACTATGCTGGGGTTTCTTTATCAGAAGAATGTCTTTTTTATCCATTCTACATGTGAAGGAACCATGTTTTCTTACCCAAGATGACTCATTTGTGGGTGAGGCACAGTGATGAGATGTCAGGTCAGCCTGGAACCAAATCCATTTCCCCCCATTACATCACACTGGCTTTGATGAGGAAAACCAGCTACTGAAACTATGTCACAAGGAAGGAGACAATCAAATGAAAAAAAAATGTGGAAGGCACTGTTTGTGCGTAAATTTCAGGAGGAGGTAAGATTACAGTGAGATGGAAGATGTGGTATCTTCTTCATCTGAAAAAAAAAAAATAGGGGATAATGCCAACTAGCTAAAAGGATTACTGAAAATGTTTATTATAAAGTATTTCAAATACCTAATATGCTCTCTGATACATAGTATATGCTTAGTTTAATTTCCTTACTTTATACATACGTGTGTGTGTGTGTATGTGTATGTATGTGTGTGAATATATATATATATATATATATATATATATATATATATATATTGGGGGGGGCTTGTTTGTTGCCACCCCTAGGTATCATGAGAGTTGAGACAAAATAAAGAATAGTTTAGGGGTGCCTGGGTGGCTCAGTGGGTTAAAGCCTCTGCCTCTGGCTCAGGTCATGATCCCAGGGTCCTGGGATCGAGCCCCACATCGGGCTCTCTGCTCAGCAGGGAGGCTGCTTCCTCCTCTCTCTCTGCCTGCCTCTCTGCCTACTTGTGATCTCTGTCTGTCAAATAAATAAATAAATAAAATCTTTAAAAAAATTAAATTAAATTTAAAAAAAAGAATAGTTTAAAGCAGTTGGTGGGGCTTAACTGTAGACTGGATTCCAGTTCTCTAACTTATTAGGAGAGTACCTTTGGGATAGCTTTTAACATCTGTTTCTTCATCTGTAAAAATAAGGAATAGTATTCGGTTTACAAAATTACTTACAAGGAGTATTGAACAAAACAAATGTTATGAGGCATAGGACTTAGCACAGTGCCAGGCATACAATTAAGCATTTAATAATGAGAGCACTTATTTGTAATTATTTTACACTATTGAAGAAAAAGCAGGATTTAGCCCATCAGCAAAAGGAAGTTACTGTCCTGTAGGTACAAGTGTCCAATTTATTCTCATTTAAATCTGAACTAGAGAAGCACAGTCTTGAGCTTGTGCCCTGCCCCCAATGTATGCATAATTATTTACATAGTTCACACATATACTTCTATCATGGGCTAATATTTCAAGGTGTTCTTGTCTCAAGAGGTGGTGATAATTATTAATTATCATTAATAATAGTGAATATGAACTAATATTTTAAATTGCCTTCTTGATAATTCTGAGTTTTTTAGCTGATTCATGTTGAAAGGGATTACCTTATTGTTTCTGCCTCACAGTGAGACTGAAAAAGAGCTGATGTGCTGAATGGTGGAATCGTGCCCACATAACCACACTATCTTCAGAAACCACTTTAAGCCACTTTTTAGAGTTAGTTTAGAAAAAAGCTAAATTATATAATTTACAAATCCACTTAACCAAGCTCCAATTACATTCAATATCTCAAATTATGCCGAAAGCAATTGAACAAGTGAGGGTACATTGTCAATAGATGCCCCATATAGAATTCCTACCTCATGTCTGATATGCGACCATCAGATAAATGGACTAGTGAGAAAGCCATTGATAACTAATGTAGAAAATATTAGCAAAGTTTAATTTCTCCCCTTAATATATAATTTTTATGGTTTCTTCACATGATCCATTGGATTATCCTGCTTACCCCACCCCTTTTGAAGACCATTATTATGGACACTAAAAACTATTAAAGTTGTTTAATCACGACTAAGACAGAAAAAAATGGGAAGTTTAAAGAGTCCCATTTAACAGCAATGTATAGGATAGTTTGGAACAATAAAAGAAGAGTCAAGCAGACGAGTTAGAGAACCAATTTAGACTCTAGCATCCATGTAAGCTTGAAAGGAATAAAATAAAATCAAGATCCAGATGACTTCCATCTATCCCCCCCTACCCCCGCCCAGCCCATTCATTCTCTACAAAAGTGTACTTTTTTGCCTAGTATCAGGATTCCCATAGCAGTTCCAGGATGACATGTCAGTGTGACAACTTCTAGTGAAGAAAACAATGGAAGTTTCCACTAAAGTCTTTTTTATATAGTTTCTCATTATTTTGGTATTTTAAAATATTTTGTCATTTGTTTCTGACTATTAATTACTTATTTTTAAATTTATTTTTTAAACAGAAGAGTACCCTTCCTAAAAGCCTGTCATTTCATAGGCAGGAGTGGGTCATATGACTCTGTGCTGGGTGCAAAGGAGTATGGGACTGTGAGTCTATGGCAGTTCTTCCTCCAAAGTGGGAAAGATGTTCTGTCAACAAAAAGTAGGGAACGATAATAGCTTATGCAATATTTGAAGCAAGAGGTTAAAGGATGACAGTTGATAAGAGAAAAAGAAATTGCCAAAAGATCGTGTGTACATGAATCTGTGACCAAGTCAGACAGCCTGTGTAAGGATGAGAAAGGAATGGAAATGACTTCCAGGTTTTGAGGTCATGTGATTAAGGAAGATAACATAGATACAACAGGGAAAACAGGAGGAACCACTAGATCCAACAATATTTATTATTACTTGTGATAGCATCGATCAATAGTTATTAGGAAGTTCCACCAGGCCAGACATGGAGCTAAGACCTCCTTGTCTCATTAATTTCACATGCTAATCCCTCCAATGATTAGTAACCTCTTCCCAGAGATGGTAAGGAGCTAGCTGGGGGATACTAGATCTGAGATGACACCTGGACACCTACCAAGAAAGTGAAGACAGGAACTGAGGCTTTCAGTCAGGATGAGAACTGGAGGAAGAGACCTAGGAGTCATTCAGAAGCAGCTTAGCCTACACAGCTTACTAGCGTGGAGTTCCCAGGAGGAAAATAGAGTTACTCGAACATCACGAAGGAATTCTACAAAAGTCAGCCTATTTATGGGAGAGTTTTAGTGAAGAAAATAACACAAATCTGACATGAAATTCTGGTAATAGCATTTGTATCCCCAAACCCATCTTTTCTTTTAGAACACTGTGTGTTTTGAATTAAAGAAAGCTCTCCAAAAATATCTGCTTAGTTGACTTACATTGCTGTGTCCTTCACTTTGAATATTTGTACAGTGAAAGAGAAAGCAACACTCCAAAAAGATTCACAGCTATCTAAACAAAGGAGGTTTTCATTTCTAGATCTTTCATGAGATCTATCAATATGGAATTCACAAATGCCCCACTTCTCTTTGCACATACAGTAGTGATACGGTAATTTAATTGTGAAGTTACTGTACCAAATCTCATGAGATTTTCCCAAAATCTCATGCTAATACCATTTTGTTCCATTAACTTTTATAATCTCCTGGCACTTGATAAATTCTGAATTGTGCCATTATCTGAATATGACAGTCTTCTGTGAATAGAAGTAAATGGAATTTTATTCCTCCAATACTTTAATAACAGTAGAGATAAAGGGCATAGATGCAAATTATCTGACAATTTTTAGAAATAAAAATAAATGCACCTTACTCCATCATTTATATAAACAAGTTGCTTTGAAAAGTTTAAGTGGATGAGTTCCACATTTTAAAATGGCTAAATTCACTCCTCTGGCAAGATTTGTGTGTGCAGACTTTGTTGTTTTATTTTCATCAACAGTGCCTTGAATTTTCCCCTTATCTGTCATAAAGTACAGTGAGGTGTTGAGGGTTACGTGGAATGCTTGAGTCTAAAATAGATTGAATAAATTGGATTTGTAGGGGAGGTAAAATCTAGGGTCTGATATCAGGTGGCCCCAAGTCTTCTTCTGATAAGAAGGAAACAGAAAACACACATTTCTCCCCTGGAGTCCCATGATGTGATAAGCTGCTCATAAGCTCTAGCCGTCCACAATATTAGATCATCCACCAGTACCAATTACTTCATGGGACTAAGTTTTGATTGGGCCAAGTAGGAGTGTTGAGAGTAGCAGGAAATCAGGCATTGCGGAGAAAAAAATATATAGAAGAGCAATAGAAACAAACAAAATGCTATAGGAGCTATTCCCGACAAGTGGGATGAGAGTCACTGGGCACATTTAAACAGTGCTCAGAGGTTTGAAGTATCTGTGTTTTGTCCAAGAGGAAAAACCTTCAACTTCAAAATCCTCATTTTCCCAAGTTTCATATCACCATAGGCTACCGGAGCATATTGTTGTCAACTGACATAAAACTAAATTAATTAAGATATGTAAAATTTTACACTCTAATTTAAAAATAATTACATTTTGTTTTCACTTTATAAGTATATAAAAGCACATCTAATGCATTGTCTGTAATTCATCTTTAATCATTGCAATCATACAGATTCTACACAATGAGTGTCTTTTTATAGTATTTCTTTACAAGTTGAAATTATTTGCTTAGATTCTATTTGGAATGCTTTACCGAGATGCAAGGAAATCACAGCATTAAATTAACCATTCTCTATATTATTATTTTTATATTTAATTTAAAAACCTCATACTCCCCCTTATAGATGACCAACTTTTTAAGAAGTAGTACTGACTCAAATAGCATAATTACCAAATACAAACATATAAACAACTATTTTTGAGTGATATAAAAACCAAATAAATGAAAATATGGTAGAATTAGTAAATAAGCAAGTGCTGTAATATTGATTCCCCCTCCCAATTTATTTTCTGGTATGCCCCCTTACCTATAAAAGACCTCAGGAAATCAAAATGCTGTACCCAATGGTATTATATAAAGATAAATATAGATATACCACAAAGATAAAGATAATTCGTCTGAATATGCCATTTAATGTTAATTGTTCCTTTCACTTTTCATGTACATCAGATTACTGATATGTTCCCAAAGTTCTACAACTAATTATAGAAAAAGGTATGTGGGTTTTGAAAGGTTTAGATCAACTATCACTTCATCATTAAGATTTTTAAATGATTTGACTTTTTAAAAATGTAAAAACACATTTATCCCTATGACTAGTTATTCCTTTTTATCACTTTTGAAGTTTCTCTTAAAGTTCATATACTCTTTCAAAATTAGGCTTCCCATCACTTCATATTAATGAGGGAATGTATGTCCTTCTTTACAGATTATTCATTTTCTTTTTCAAGACAGGATTAGCAGTCCTTTTCCACATTGTATTATAGCTGCTGTAATTGATCCTGCTCACATCCTACCTTGTAACTGTCTATTTCTATTGCCTATAAAATTATTTCAGGATCTGCCAATACCTGATAGATGTCTGCAGTACATCTAGGCATTGTCTGATCATTTATAAGAGACATAGTGAAAGTCTTTACTCAAAATATTTATTATTCAATTAAGCCTTTCATTTAAATGAAGTTTTCAGAAACTTCAAGTTATTAAAACTGTAAACTTTTTGTATGGAAGTTATATTTTTAGTGATATAAGCTTACGGATTTTTTCCTGTGATGCAATACTTTAACAATATTTTTGCACAAATCCTTACTGAGATTCAGTATGTAGGATGAAGTTACCACTGATTGATTAATACAACTGGACACAAACTGAGTTTCAAACCTCTCTTACAGTACTTCCAATTTAATAGTGTTTAGAAAAATTGAGTCAAATAACAGTAAAAAAGCTTAACCATTAATCTGCTCATAGATAGCATTTTTGAAGTTTTCTAAATGAAAAACAAAGGAAACTGTTAACAGAGCTTCTAAAATCCCATAACTTATAAAAGGTGTAAGTTTAATCCTTCGCTGCTATTCTGAAAGTTTCTACTGAAAAGCTTAAGGAGTGCTGTGAGTCTTCTTCTTTTTCAATTTTAAATATTTCAAAAAGTTTATAGCTATTATTATTTTAATTTTTTTAATTTTTTTTATTTTTATAAACATATATTTTTATCCCCAGGGGTACAGGTCTGTGAATCACCAGGTTTACACACTTCACAGCACTCACCAAATCACATACCCTCCCCAATGTCCATAATCCCACCCCCTTCTCCCAAACCCCCTCCCCCCGGCAACCCTCAGTTTGTTTTGTGAGATTAAGAGTCACTTATGGTTTGTCTCCCTCCCAATCCCATCTTGTTTCATTTATTCTTCTACCCACTTAAGCCTCCATGTTGCATCACCACTTCCTCATATCAGGGAGATCATATGATAGTTGTCTTTCTCTGCTTGACTTATTTCGCTAAGCATGATACGCTCTAGTTCCATCCATGTTGTTGCAAATGGCAAGATTTCATTTCTTTTGATGGCTGCATAGTATTCCATTGTGTATATATACCACATCTTCTTGATCCATTCATCTGTTGATGGACATCTAGGTTCTTTCCATAGTTTGGCTATTGTGGACATTGCTGCTATAAACATTCGGGTGCATGTGTCCCTTTGGATCACTACATTTGTATCTTTAGGGTAAATACCCAATAGTGCAATTGCTGGGTCATAGGGCAGTTCTATTTTCAACATTTTGAGGAACCTCCATGCTGTTTTCCAGAGTGGCTGCACCAGCTTGCATTCCCACCAACAGTGTAGGAGGGTTCCCCTTTCTCCGCATCCTCGCCAGCATCTGTCATTTCCTGACTTGTTGATTTTAGCCATTCTGACTGGTGTGAGGTGATATCTCATTGTGGTTTTGATTTGTATTTCCCTGATGCCGAGTGATATGGAGCACTTTTTCATGTGTCTGTTGGCCATCTGGATGTCTTCTTTGCAGAAATGTCTGTTCATGTCTTCTGCCCATTTCTTGATTGGATTATTTGTTCTTTGGGTGTTGAGTTTGCTAAGTTCTTTATAGATTCTGGACACTAGTCCTTTATCTGATATGTCGTTTGCAAATATCTTCTCCCATTCTGTCAGTTGTCTTTTGATTTTGTTAACTGTTTCCTTTGCTGTGCAAAAGCTTTTGATCTTGATGAAATCCCAGTAGTTTCATTTTTTCCCTTGCTTCCCTTGCCTTTTGCGTTGTTCCTAGGAGGATGTTGCTGCGGCAGAGGTCAAAGAGGTTGCTGCCCGTGTTCTCAAGGATTTTGATGGATTCCTTTCGTACATTGAGGTCCTTCATCCATTTTGAGTCTATTTTTTTGTGTGTGGTGTAAGGAAATGGTCCAATTTCATTTTTTCTGCATGTGGCTGTCCAATTTTTCCCAGCACCATTTATTGAAAAGGCTGTCTTTTTTCCATTGGACATTCTTTCCTGCTTTGTCGAAGATTAGTTGACCATAGATTTGAGGGTCTATTTCTGGGCTCTCTATTCTGTTCCATTGATCTATGTGTCTGTTTTTGTGCCAGTACCATGCTGTCTTGATGATGACAGCTTTGTAATAGAGCTTGAAGTCCGGAATTGTGATGCCACCAACGTTGGCTTTCTTTTTCAATATCCCTTTGGCTATTCGAGGTCTTTTCTGGTTCCATATAAATTTTAGAATTATTTGTTCCATTTCTTTGAAAAAGATGGATGGTACTTTGATAGGAATTGCATTAAATGCGTAGATTGCTTTAGGTAGCATAGACATTTTCACAATATTTATTCTTCCAATCCAGGAGCATGGAACATTTTTTTTTTCCATTTCTTTGTGTCTTCCTCAATTTCTTTCATGAGTACTTTATAGTTTTCTGAGTATAGATTCTGTGTCTCTTTGGTTAGGTTTATTCCTAGGTATCTTATGGTTTTGGATGCAATTGTAAATGGGATTGACTCCTTAATATCTCTTTCTTCTGTCTTGCTGTTGGTGTAGAGAAATGCAACTGATTTCTGTGCATTGATTTTATATCCTGACACTTTACTGAATTCCTGTATAAGTTCTAGCAGTTTTGGAGTGCATTCTTTTGGGTTTTCCACATATAGTATCATATCATCTGCGAAGAGTGATAATTTGACTTCTTCTTTGCCGATTTGGATGCCTTTAATTTCCTTTTGTTGTCTGATTGCTGAGGCTAGGACCTCTAGTACAATGTTGAATAGCAGTGGTGATAATGGACATCCCTGCCGTGTTCCTGACCTTAGCGGAAAAGCTTTCAGTTTTTTCTCCATTGAGAATGATATTTGCGGTGGGTTTTTCATAGATGGCTTTGATGATATTGAGGTATGTGCCCTCTATCCCTACACTTTGAAGAGTTTTGATCAGGAAGGGATGTTGTACTTTGTCAAATGCTTTTTCAGCATCTATTGAGAGTATCATATGGTTCTTGTTCTTTCTTTTATTGATGTGTTGTATCACATTGACTGATTTGCGGATGTTGAACCAACCTTGCAGCCCTGGAATAAATCCCACTTGGTCGTGGTGAATAATCTTTTTTAATGTACTGTTGAATCCTATTGGCTAGTATTTTGTTGAGTATTTTCGCATCTGTGTTCATCAAGGATATCGGTCTATAGCTCTCTTTTTTGGTGGGATCCTTGTCTGGTTTGGGGATCAAGGTGATGCTGGCCTCATAAAATGAGTTTGGAAGTTTTCCTTCCATTTCTATTTTTTGGAACAGTTTCAGGAGAATAGGAATTAGTTCTTCTTTAAATGTTTGGTAGAATTCCCCCGGAAAGCCGTCTGGCCCTGGGCTTTTGTTTGTTTGGAGATTTTTAATGACTGTTTCAATCTCCTTACTGGTTATGGGTCTGTTCAGGCTTTCTATTTCTTCCTGGTTCAGTTGTGGTAGTTTATATGTTTCTAGGAATGCATCCATTTCTTCCAGATTGTCAAATTTATTGCCGTAGAGTTGCTCATAGTATGTTCTTATAATAGTTTGTATTTCTTTGGTGTTAGTTGTGATCTCTCCTCTTTCATTCAGGATTTTATTTATTTGGGTCCTTTCTCTTTTCTTTTTGATAAGTCGGGCCAGGGGTTTATCAATTTTATTAATTCTTTCAAAGAACCAGCTCCTAGTTTCGTTGATTTGTTCTATTGTTTTTTTGGTTTCTATTTCATTGATTTCTGCTCTGATCTTTATGATTTCTCTTCTCCTGCTGGGCTTAGGGTTTCTTTCTTGTTCTTTCTCCAGCTCCTTTAGGTGTAGGGTTAGGTTGTGTACCTGAGACCTTTCTTGTTTCTTGAGAAAGGCTTGTACCGCTATATATTTTCCTCTCAGGACTGCCTTTGTTGTGTCCCACAGATTTTGAACCGTTGTGTTTTCATTATCATTTGTTTCCATGATTTTTTTCAATTCTTCTTTAATTTCCCGGTTGACCCATTCATTCTTTAGAAGGATACTGTTTAGTCTCCATGTATTTGGGTTCTTTCCAAACTTCCTTTTGTGGTTGAGTTCTAGCTTTAGAGCATTGTGGTCTGAAAATATGCAGGGAATGATCCCAATCTTTTGATACCGGTTGAGTCCTGATTTAGGACCGAGGATGTGATCTATTCTGGAGAATGTTCCATGTGCACTAGAGAAGAATGTGTATTCTGTTGCTTTGGGATGAAATATTCTGAATATATCTGTGATGTCCATCTGGTCCAGTGTGTCATTTAAGGCCTTTATATCCTTGCTGATCTTTTGCTTGGATGACCTGTCCATTTCAGTGAGGGGAGTGTTAAAGTCCCCTACTATCATTGTATTATTGTTGATGTGTTTCTTTGATTTTGTTATTAATTGGTTTATATAGTTGGCTGCTCCCACATTGGGGGCATAGATATTTAAAATTGTTAAATCTTCTTGTTGGACAGACCCTTTGAGTATGATATAGTGTCCTTCCTCATCTCTTATTATAGTCTTTGGCTTAAAATCTAATTGATCTGATATAAGGATTGCCACTCCTGCTTTCTTCTGATGTCCATTAGCATGGTAAATTCTTTTCCACCCCCTCACTTTAAATCTGGAGGTGTCTTCGGGCTTAAAATGTGTTTCTTGGAGGCAACATATAGATGGGTTTTGTTTTTTTTATCCATTCTGATACCCTGTGTCTTTTGACAGGGGCATTTAGCCCATTCACATTCAGGGTAACTATTGAGAGATATGAATTTAGTGCCATTGTATTGCCTGTAAGGTGACTGTTACTGTATATGGTCTCTGTTCCTTTCTGATCTACCACTTGTAGGCTCTCTCTTTGCTTAGAGGACCCCTTTCAAGATTTCCTGTAGAGCTGGTTTGGTATTTGCAAATTCTTTCAATTGTTGTTTGTCCTGGAAGCTTTTAATCTCTCCTTCTATTTTCAATGATAGCCTAGCTGGATATAGTATTCTTGGCTCCATGTTTTTCTCGTTTAGTGCTCTGAAAATATCATGCCAGCTCTTTCTGGCCTGCCAGGTCTCTGTGGATAAGTCAGCTGCCAATCTAATATTTTTACCATTGTATGTTACAGACTTCTTTTCCCGGGCTGCTTTCAGGATTTTCTCTTTGTCATTGAGACTTGTAAATTTTACTATTAGGTGACGAGGTGTGGGCCTATTCTTATTGATTTTGAGGGGCATTCTCTGAACCTCCTGAATTTTGATGCTCGTTCCCTTTGCCATATTGGGGAAATTCTCCCCAATAATTCTCTCCAGTATACCTTCTGCTCCCCTCTCACTTTCTTCTTCTTCTGGAATCCCAATTATTCTAATGTTGTTTCGTCTTATGGTGTCACTTATCTCTCGAATTCTCCCCTCGTGGTCCAGTAGCTGTTTGTCCCTCTTTTGATCAGCTTCTTTATTCTCTGTCATTTGGTCTTCTATATCACTAATTCTGTCTTCTGCCTCATTTATCCTAGCAGTGAGAGCCTCCATTTTTGATTGCACCTCATTAATAGCTTTTTTGATTTCACCTTGGTTAGATTTTAGTTCTTTTATTTCTCCAGAAAGGGCTTTTATATCTCTCGAGAGGGTTTCTCTAATATCTTCCATGCCTTTTTCGAGCCCGGCTAGAACCTTGAGAATTGTCATTCTGAACTCTAGATCTGACATATTACCGATGTCTGTATTGATTAGGTCCCTAGCCTTCGGTACTGCCTCTTGTTCTTTTTTTTGTGTTGAATTTTTCCGTCTTGTCATTTTGTCCAGATAAGAGTAAATGAAGGGGCAAGTAAAATACTAAAAGGGTGGCAACAACCCCAGGAAAATATGCTTTAACCAAATTAGAAGAGATCCAAAATCGTGAGTGGGGAGAAAGGGGATAAAAAGAGGTTCAAAAAGGAAGAGAGAAAAAAGAAAAGAAAAAAAAAAAAAAAGAAAGAAAAAAAAAAAAAAGAAAAGAAAAGAATTTTAAAAAAAGAAAACACCTAAGAAAAATGTAAAAAATATATATATATATATATATTAGATAAACTAGTAAAAAATCGTTAAAAAAGAAAAAGGTAACAGTTAAAAAAAATAAAATTTTACCCGAAGGCGAGAAAAAAAAAAAAAAAATGAAAAAGAAAAAATTAAATTAACTGCAAGACTAAAAAAAATCACAGGAAAAAAGCCATGAGTTCCGTGCTTGGCTTTCTCCTCCTCTGGAATTCTGCTGCTCTCCTTGGTATTGAAACCGCACTCCTTGGTAGGTGAACTTGGTCTCGGCTGGATTTCTTGTTGTTCTTCTGGGGGAGGGGCCTGTTGTAGTGATTCTCAAGTGTCTTTGCCCCAGGCGGAATTACACCGCCCTTACCCGGGGCCGGGGTGAGTAATCCGCTCGGGTTTGCTTTCAGGAGCTTTTGTTCCCTGAGCGCTTTCCGTAGAGTTCCAGAGGACGGGAATACAAATGGCGGCCTCCTGGTCTCCGGCCCGGAGGAGCCGAGAGCCCAGGGCCCCACTCCTCAGTGCGCCCTCAGAGAACAGCGCCCAGTTACTCCCGTCTGCCTGACCTCCGGCCGCGCTCCGAGCTCACCGAGCCTGCGACCGGTTCAAGGTAACACGGAGCTGCGAGATTACTGTCGGCTCTGTCTCTGTAGCCGGCTTTCCCGTTCCAATACCCGCAAGCTCTGCGACACTCAGACACCCCCCGATCCTTCTGTGACCCTGCGGGACCTGAGGCCACGCTGACCCCGCGTGGGCTTCGCCCCGGTTTAGCCTCTGGAGCGATGTCCCTCAGCGGAACAGACTTTTAAAAGTCCTGATTTTGTGCGCGGTTGCTCCGCCGCTTGCCGGGAGCCGGCCCCTCCCCCCGGGGTCTATCTTCCCGTCGCTTTGGATTCACTTCTCCGCTGGTCCTACCTTTCAGAAAGTGGCTGATTTTCTGTTTCCAGAATTGCTGTTCTTCTTCTCTTCGATCTGCCGATGGATTTTCAGGTGTTTGCAATCTTTAGATAAGCTATCTAGCTGATCTCCGGCTAGCTGAAGCAGTCTCAGCTTGCTACTTCTCCGCCATCTTGACTCCTCCCCCTATAGCTATTATTATTTTAATAAGATAAATGACCATGATTGTATATATGCAATAAGTGATTATCTAGAACTTTATACTGTGTTGCCTAAAATTTGTACTGTATCTTTACTGTCTAAAACATAAGAAAAGGATTTCTTTAAATATCTCTTCTTGTAACAAAGATTTTTAGTAAATATGAGCTCTTTAAAATGATAATAACATTAATAGCTTAATTGCCATAGCATTTTTTGGACATTGGATTTCTTTTTGTTTTTTTAAGATGCGTTTATTTCTTTGAGAGAAAGAATGCACACGTGTGCTGGGAGCATGGGCATAAGCAGGAGAGGGGCAGGATGGGGAGGCAGGGGAGGGGCAGGGAGAGAATTTCAAGCAGATTCCTCACCAGGTGTGGAGCCTGATGCAGGCTCTAACTCGCAACCCTGAGATCCTGACCTGAGCTGAAACCAAGAGTCTGATGCTCAACCAACTGAACCACCCAAATGCCCCAACACCTGAATTCACCACCTCCTGCCAAATGTCAAAACACACTATTCCCTGGCTGCAAACTATGAATTAGACCAGTGAAACAAATATAGATATAGCAGACTTTAAAAATTTTTTAATTTAATTTTTTATAGCAGTTTTTAATTCACAGCAAAATTGAGGGGAAGGTACAGAGATATTCCACATAACCTCTGTCCTCACACACACACAGACTTTTCCAGGATCAACGCCTTCTCCCAGTCTGCACATTTGATACAAGCGATGATCCTACAGTGACATGAAGTCATAGTTTACGTTAAGGTTCACTCTTGATGTTCTATATTTCATGGGTTTGGACAAATGCATAAGAACATGTATCTATCATTAAGATACCATACAGAGTATAGTCACTGGCCTAAAAATCTTCAGTGGCCCACCTATTGATCGCCCCACTGCCATCTCCTCATGACTACTAATCATTTTGGTGTCTTCATAGTTTTGTGTTTTCTGGTTATCATATAAATGAACTCACCCAAAATGCAGCCCTTCAGATTGGCTTGAACTCTATAAGTGCAAATTCTATAATCTGGCTATCCCATGCTGTGTTTTTTGGGATCTCACAACCTTAGCTTTTTACTCCATAAAGTAAGGATTCCAACAGCATGTATCTGTATGTTTGGAAAGGATTAGATGAAGAAAAGCACATTAAATGCTTAACACATATTGTACTGCATGTTTGTAATGGAGGTCTGCTGGTGTTGAGCTCTCTTACCTTTTGTATGACTGAAAAAGTCTTTATTTCAACTTCATTTTTGAAAGAAATGCTTTTGGTGGGTATAGAATTTGAGGTTGATTTTTTCCCCTTGATATTAAAAAAAGTTGCTCCAGTTTGTATTATTTCTGATTTCTATTGCCTGTTGTCATTTACCAATTTTTAGTCTATTTTGTAACGTGTTCTTTTTTCCTAGATACTTTTATTTTTCTGTTTCCCCACTTCATCTTTATGTTTTTTGAGCCTCCATTTCACTAAGTTACACTAAGTTATTTCACAGCTCAGTAATTTCCTGTTCCTTTTTTTTCTTTTTTTTTTTTGCCTCATTTTTTTTCTTTGTCTTGTATTTTGAATAACTTCTATTGCTCTGTCTTCAGGATCACTAATCTTTTCTTCTTTAGTATTTAGTTTGCTTTTAATCCCAGTCACTATAATTCTTTTCATCTCTAGATGTTTAAATTGTTGTATGTATGTATGTATGTATGTATGTATGTATAGATCTTCCATGTCTGTCCTATGGGCATGCTTTCTTCTACCTTTTGGAATATACAGAGCATATAGCGTTAATTACTGTCTTGAAATTCTTGTAGACTAATTCTATTATCTCCAGCATTTCTGGGTCTATTTATGATTGATTCTTGTCCTGTATACAGGTTATGTTTTTTTTGCATCTTTGTGTACATGGTAATTTTTTATTGGATCTGAGACATTGTCTTTTTGCATCTTTGAGTGCTGGAGGATGCTTTTTATTTTAAGTATTTTTCATCTTTCTTCTGGGACAAATTAGAAATAGCTTGATTCTTTTGTGGCTTGCTTCAACAATTGGTTTGGCTGAAGACTTACTTGATGCCCAGTATGTTAGGACTTTTCACTCTGTTTGATGATCATACAAGCTCTTCCTAGCCCTGTGTGTGTTTCAGGTGTTGTTCTGCCTATTCCTTTCTAATAGCCTTTCCTGAACTTCAGTGGTTTGTCATGGTGGCTCTGAGTGATACTTAGCTGAACAAGAGAAAAGCTACACAATTTTCTCTGTGTATAGTTCTCTTTAACCCATTACTCTGCCTTATAAATTCTGTTTGGGATTCTCTGATCTCCAAATTTGTCTCCTCAACTCTGTGATATGTCAGTCTCTGTTTCAGTTCCTCTAACCTACAATGAACCTGTAAAATCCTCCTGGAAAGCAGGCTGGAGCAATCATAGGTCTCATCTTGTTTGTTTTACTTCTATCAAGGGTCACTGTCCTGAACTGCTTGTTCTCCAGAGTCTGATCACCATGGTTTTCCAGGTTTGTTTGTTTGCTTGCTTGTTTTAGTTGTTTCAACTGGGGAGAGGGACATGGTAAATCTGGTTCTTCTTACTCAGTTATGACTAGAAACTGAATTCCTTTATTATATACCTGTTGAATGTTAACACTCTTAGTAGGAATAACCATCATCATCAGCAGCAGCAGCATCAAATATGTACAGTGAGGCCTAAAAAATAGTAAAAACAACTTCCATGCATGACTGCCTTGCCATCATGGAATAATTGATGTGTCATGAAATTGATATTTATGGGAAAATTAAATAACAAGACTGAGGGAAAGGTAATGATATGAAACAGGGAAAAGTGTCCAAAATTTGATAAGAAAGGAATAAGAAGACACAGAGGACTAAAGACTTATGTATAAGTCTCTATCATACATATATGTATGTATATGTATATGTATATACAGCTCTCCCACATATCACCTGACATATATGTGTATATATATACACATATATAATATATATTACATATTATGTATTATATATATATACATATATATGTGTATATATATATATATTTAGCTCCCCCATATAACTCCTCAGAACATAAGAAATGACCACTACATTGAACTTCATGCATAAGTGCCATGGACTTCGGCACTGTCAAACCAAAAAGAAAGTTTGCTGTCCCAAAGAGGGGAAGAGAAGATTATATAGCACCAAGAATATCTACAAACATTTATATTGCATTTACTATGTCCTAGTAACTGTTCTAAGCACTTAACATTTAGTAATCATTTAATCCTACAATGACACTGTGATATAGATACTATCATTAATCCCCATTTAATAGATGAGAAGAGCACAGGGTGATTGAATAACTTGCCCAAAGTCAGACAACTAATAAATGACATAGCTGGGACATCAAACTCATCATTTGAGGGATATATTAAGAATCCCCACTAATTCACAAATGTTACAGCCTGTAAGTAAATAAGAAGGACGGAAAAAGTGATGGATGGATGGATGGATGGATGGATGGAAGGATGGAAGGAAAGAAGGAAGGAGGGATGGATAGAGAAAGAAAGAAGGAAGAAGGAGGAAAGGGAATATGGAGGAAGGAGAGAGAAAGCACATTATAAATGAGATTAGAAATTCACAGAATTTAGAAATGCTCTGTAATGATGCTGATTCCAAGAAGACCAGGGTGCGGCTGATATCAAATCAGTGTTGCTAGGATTTGGGGAATGATGAACTGAAAAAAAGAAAAAGAAAAAAAGAAAAGGTGATGAACTGAAAAAAGGTTGTACCATCAACTGGATTGTAAATCTGTAAGGGAAAACAGTTCAACAGAAGGAAAGATGTCTATCCATCTAGAAGAAGGTAAGCCAAAGGGATTTATCCAATATTTTAGACCTACCCAGGCTATCCAAAGGTGTCAATGGTAGCCTATCTGTTTGTGGAGAGAGGAATTGAAGGTTGGCATAAAAGATGGCTACATGCCTTAATGGACCTTCAATTATTTTTTGCTAAAGCTATATGCTCACCATTTATTTCTTCATTTGCCAATCCACTCCCTCCTCTAGAGTCTTGCTATACAAATTACAGTATGTGCAGTAGCCTGGCCATTACCTGCAAGCTTGCTTGAAACGCAGAATTTGAGGACCTATTCCAGACCTCTTGAATGTGAACTTACATTTTAACGAGACATCCAGGAGATTCTATAGGCATGTGAAATGCCGGGGAGGGCCTGGGGAGGAAGGGGCCACAGGACAGAAAAGGTCCCTGTCCAACCCCTATACCATTGTATTCTCAGGGCCTAGTCCAGATCTTCACACAAAAGCCTGCCACCTTTTTTAAAAATAAATCATGGCTACTATTAGTCACACATCAAGTCTGAAAACCAGCACTGGCTTTTTACCTGTCTCTGTCAACTTTGAGCTCTTCCCTACTAAACTCCTGCAGAGTTACTGAATGTGCATCTCCACTGGCACTGATGAGTATTATGTCATGTTTTGTTGGCTACCTTTCCATGTGCATGTGGCATTGTACGCAGGACATCTTTCAAGCTATCTAGAACATGCATATCCATGAAGGGCTATAAAACAAACTGAAAAGACTTACATACTGCAGGGTATGGTAATGAAGTAGGAGCTTAGATGCTAAACTAACCTGAGGTCAATTCTGACTTCTGCTATTTCTCCACGGAACACGTCATATACTCAAGCCCACTAAGCCTCAGGTTTCCATCTTTAGGATGGTGGTAGTGGCACATTTCAGAGAGTAGATCTTCTATATACACATAGGCAAAACAGCTAGTGCTACAATTAATCGGTTACTCCTACTCTACTACCTTTGGAGCTTTTAGCCCAAGGTGAGAAAAAGTAATGTAGAAAAGTATTATTATGCCATAAACCAGACAAGAAAATTAAATATTTTTGTTTTGGCCATGTGTAGGCAAGAGGAAAAATCAGAGGCTGCTATTGTATCTGATCACTTGTTTTTTGCAGAGAGTTTAATAGTTCAGCTAAGACTTCCTTTACATTGACAGAGACACGATTTACACTGTAATGTATCTACCAGTTCTCTTCAAGGGCCGGCCTTTTGTTTTTATGAATATGTATGTACAAAGGTTAAAGGTTGGTGCTGTGCAGATGTAACATCAACCACATATATTTAATTCATTGGAAAGGGTTTCTTGTGACTGGACAGACAGAAGACAGCATTTGAAATGAGCAAATTACAAAGGAAGGAAGAGATTGCAAAATTTCTTTCCATATAAGAGGACTACACTATTATTCTAATAAAATATTTTAATATTTTTTCCTCTTAGAGCATCAATTAGTTAGGGACTCTCTGGAGTTGATTATTTCCTCTTTTGAAATGTAAATGAACACTTGAAAGTTGAGTTTTATTCAATCTGTCTGCAATAACTTTTACCAGCTAATCAGATCCACACCTAGTTGAGAGATACAGCCCTCATGGGGGAAATGACTGAAAAAGAAGAGGAAATACATGGAACCAGATGATGGGCTCTCAGTGTTTCTCAATGGTGAAGCAACTCATTCTGGGTAGGTCATTTTTTTATCATGCAGGATCTTCCTTGTGCAACACCATGTTTAGTACCCTGGGCTCCTCTCCTTCATATGGTCGTGATGCCGCCCAGTCATTATGGCAACCCGAAGGACTCCTCTTGGGACCCACCTTTTGCTTTATCAAGAGAAAATAAGTACATCAAAAATTAACCTTGTTTATTATATTTTGCAATTTTGTCTAGGCTGGCCCTAAACCATCTCTTGGACCCCTGAAATAGCTCATTGACATGTAAATTCCCTAGTTGAGATACAAAGGATGTATGGGGACTGTCCTGAGCCTGATTTTCCTCCATTCCAGTCAAGCTAAAGTGGTTCCAACTTTCAATATCCCATATCTTTCCTTCCTGATCTCATTGCCTTTTTCGCCATTCACATACTCACCCTCTAACTCAACACTAGGAGGGAAAAGGAATGGAGAGAAGAGAAGAAACATTTCCTTTGTTACCTCTTTTGATCATCATGGTGCAATACACTTTGTCTTTCCTATGCAGGATATGTTCTCTGCCATCAGCCTTTCTCTTGTGGTTCAATATCTTCTGAGAAGTGCTGGAATGAATTACACTGCATATCAGGACACACTGTTCTTCACTATATTCTTATTATCACATCCTCTTTTGCATTTAATTTTGACAGCCTATACAGGATTTTAAAATACATTAACTCTGTCCTCAGATGGCACTTAGAAATGATGAGAGCCAAATGATAAATAACTGATATTATCAGAATGTATCCCAGTGTTTCTCAAAGGTGGTTTGTAGACCACTAGGTCCAAGGCTATGCTAACAGACACTACCGAGAAAATAATTCTGTTGTCAAGTAAGTTTGAAGAAGGCTGGGCTGAACAAATTACTTTAGTGCATGCACAGCTTTATAGAGTCTTTACTGTGTGAGTGTGGTCGGCTCTCAACGCAGAGATACAGAGTGATTTCAGTGTTTTCCAAATGTATTTGGCCAGGGAGCCAACTTTCCCACCTATTACTAGAACAATAAACAAGAAACAAATGATTCTAGTCTCTATGCCATTTAAGCTATGGGAATGCAGACTTTCAGGGCTGCTGAGGCAGCCTCCAGGCCGTGCACTACATGACTACAGGAGGTGGTGCCTTTTATACGATGCAATGTAAAGGATGCTATCTTTCAGTCAGAGATCAACCAAGGAGGAGAACTGCCAGGAGGCTCATATAGTAAGGAATCTGTCTCCAGGATTTGACCTTACACAATCTGGTGAGCTGGTTAAACTCTAGAAAGCTACTGGTTTTGCTTCTCACGTAGCTTGAAGTTGGAAGAGAGAGTAGCTGGGAAGAGAAGGGTCCATGTGAAGTAGAGGAGGACAGGATAAGCTGGAGTACCTGTGTCCGTTCTCACTCCCTCCTGATGAAGGGGCTGTCCTACAGGAAAAGTTAGTGCCCCTGACCATCAGTGGTCACTGATGAACACACAACCACCCAGGACATGGTGGAGCCGCAGGAAGATGTAGGGGAAAATGGAATGTTGCAGAATGGCGGCTGTCCACACCAAGGAAGTGAGCCAGCAGGTACGGAGGAACAAACAGGTACAAACAGTACCAGTCGCTACTCTAACCTTCCCAGTGAAAGGTGGTCTTTCAAATCTCCCACAAAAATATCTTCTGTGGCCCATTCTAACTGGAAATACACAAGGAAAGGAGTTCTAGGACACAGAGTGCAGCATAGCTAAGCTGACATATTTACACAGTCACCTCAGGCACCCTGAAGTTCTAAAGTGCCCAGCTTGCAGAACTGCATGGACCGGCCTGAGGCCATCAACCCTACAATGGTTTCATTCCGACCGTGATAAGAGCTGCAAAGAGGAAGTACACTGGGATGGAACAGACCATCCTAATGACACCATGCACTCATAGTGGGCCAGTTGGCAACTGGGAGAAATGAGCTGGTAGTGATGAAAGTTTTCCTTTCAGTGATCCTACTTAAAGATCCATGAGGCCTGAATGTAAATCCCAACCCTGCCGCTTATTAGTATGAAATGAACAAATTCATAATGATTTTGTTTCCTTCCACCTTTCACAATAACAAAAAATCTCAGGGTTTTTTTCTTAAATATGTGACTTACAATTCAAGAAGAAGAACCTGGTACTTTTTATTTCCCCCCAAAGCAAAGAAGATGACATCTTCAATCTACTCAGTGAAAGAAGAAATCTCCCCCTTTGTCACCTTCACCTATTCCTTCCCATATGCAACCATTGTTTTTGTAGGTCTCTGCCCACTAAAATTTTCTTATCTCTTGTCTGGAAAACCCATTTTCCCCCTTAGAATTTGTACATTAACAATTATGTGTTCTTAGATCACTGTGGCATTACCTATGGAGGACCTGTGTGGTTTTAACTTTATTAATTTCCTAATTCATGGATATACTGATATTCTTTTCCAATTAGTCTCTACGGCTCTTCAAAGAATTATTTTATCTGAGATAACATCAAATAAAACAGCTTACAATTTTTTATTTGCTTTATAGTTCTTTAAAGGATACAAAGACATCATTTGTGAATAGCTGATCAAATGTCAGAATTTCTCTTTGGATCCAAAAGTCCTGTTAAACTGAAATTGTATTTGAAGTTCAGTTTATTTAAATGTCCTGCTTTAAGACTGACCCATGAGAGGTGGTCTAGAGAAAAGACTGATCAAGATAAGATTTTTTTTTCTTTCTCTCTATTGGGTTTAAAAAAAAAGTGTCCCTCACTGATGTAGGTAGAAGACCAAGTACAGTATGAAAGAAATTATAGTTGTCTGCCCTACTTGGCAGAGAATATCTTGGAACTACAAAAGCAGAGACATAACCAAAAGATGACAAAGAATGGGGCAAAACAGGAGGAAAAGAACTGCATGCAAAAAAAAGAAACATTTCCAGATGTTAACATTTAGGGTAAATTTTACTGACATAATGTATTGATTACAGAGGACTTCGTTTTAAGCATCGTCATACCTCCATCAATAATATCTATTAGTTTGCATAATCATTTTAAATAATTACTAAGAATTTAGCAAAAGCTACTGTACTGTAAGAATCAATAAATCAATATCTTCTTATTAATAAATAATTTTAAAGTAATTTCTAATACAAACTCAGTAAACAATATTACTATATTACTGCAATCACTGTCATCCAAGTATCTCAAAATATCTAGGTTTTGAGTGAGAGAGCAACGCTGCCATTCCTGTAATTGATTTTTTAAATAAAATAAACTGAGTTTGCAAATGTACTAAAAGTTCACTATCTTTTAAAAAAAACAATAGTCTACATTTACAGGAAGGCAGTATGCCTCTTCATTTCTACAATATAATTTTGAGAGGTTAAGGGGGTAGTGTCTTGTCTTACTGTCTTTTTCTCCTTTAGAGGGTTTTCCAGCAGATTTTAGTTGATCAGAGACCTCATAGTAGTCAAATATAAAGATGAGACAGTTGTAAACTCCATCTGGATACCAACTAGTCCTTCAAAGGTAAATTTGTATGTTACAGGATAAAATTGACTCTGCAAGCTAATGGGTGGTATTTTTTTTTTAAAGTTGTATTTTCTTTTCCTTTTTTTTTTTTTTAAGATTTTATTTATTTATTTGAGAGAAAGGGAGCTCACAAGCTGGGAGGGAGGTATCAGAGGGAATAAGACAAGCAGACTCTGCACTAAGTTTAGAGTCCAACATGGGGCCAATCCCAGGACCCTGAGATCATGACCTGAGCTGAAACCAAGAGTCAGACACTCAACCAACTGAGCCACCCAAGTGCCTCCAAATTTTATGTTATTTTATTTAAGATTTTATTTATTTATTTTCTGAGAGAGAGAGAGAGTGAAACAAGCAGGGGGAGTGGCAGAGGGAATGGGAGAAGCAGAGTCCTCACTAAGCAGGGAGCCAGATGCAGGGCTCAATCCCAGGACCCCAAGATCATGATCCAAGCAGAAGGAAGATGCTTAACCAACTGAGTCATCCAGGCACCCCATATATATTCTAATCACAGTTTTATTTAAGATCTTTCTCATTTTTCCCTTAAAATGCTTAAATTTGATAAAGGCTAAACCCACAAATGGTGAAATCACAAACTTGCATACAACGGTTTCTAACAGCTTTATCTGTGCTATCCATAATGGAAAACCACTCCAATACCCATACAGGTGAACAGATCAACACACTTTGTTATGTCCAGACAATGGAAAGCAATAAAAATAAATGCACTATTGATACAACAATAGGAATAAATCTCAAGATCATTGAACTGAACAAAAAGGAGTTAGCAAAATAGAATACACTCTGTAAGCTTCTATTTAGATTGAGTTCTAGAAAATGAAAACTCATCTGCAGGGAATAAGAAAAAGAAGATCAGTGTTTGTGTGGCGATAGCGGTGAAGGGAGGGTTGGATTACAAAGGAAAGAGTAAACTTCCGGGTTGTTGCAGATGTTGGTTATTTTGATTCCAGTGATAGTTTTATGGGTAAATATGTAGTCAAAACTGACTACCACATGTTTTAAATATGTGCCATGTGTTGTAAACTTCAGCTATATCTCAATAAAGTTGAAGAACAAATTACTCAAAATAAACATACTTGCTAAGTCTTCATTCAACATTTACTATAGCCCAGGCTCCTTTCCAAGTTCTTTATATTCTTAAACATTTACCCCCCACCCCACACAACTCTGAGGTACATAACATTATTATTACCTCTATAATGCAGAGGAGGAAAATGGGATGGAGAAGTTGCCCGCTTTGCTCTCCCTCAGCTGCCCAATTTCTCCACTTTCCTACAAGCCAAACAGGCCTCCCTATATGATTCAGACAACCCTCACTGACTTAAACAGCAAAATCCTAATGACTGGATCCTAATTCAAATTTTGGGAGTGAGGATAGTGGATTGACCAGATTGAATCACCTATTTCTGACATAATCCATTATGGCCAAGGAACAAGGTCACCGAGTGCTGCTAGACCCACCCCTGCGAGTGATGGAGGTCATTATCTAGGAAGAAAGCCATTCTAAACAGGGCTCCCAAAGTACAGACTACATTGGTAAACTAACTCATCTTACAGCTCTCAGGAGAGTAGAGGGAATGGAGGTATAGAGCAAGGCTATGTGTTCAGAACAACAAAACACATAACGTTCCTATTTTTCTATCACTGATATTAACTAGGCCTTTGGGCCCACATTTATGATGACAATGAAAAACAAACTTACAAATTCAAGTTAGCTCAGTCTCTTCCAGCTTCAAAGAGAGGCTTTCAGGCTATATACAATTCCCTTTGGCTTTCCCTCTGAGAGCAAATACAGTACAAGATAGTCCTCTGTCATTGCTGCTCTTCACTTAGCTAATACTTCCTGATTGCCTTTGGGGATCATCTCATTTTTCACTATTTCTTCTCCCAAAGTTAGTAACCCCTCCATTGCCACTAGCTTGTATTGTCCATGCAGCATCCACTAATGGCACCACTTACTGTGATTAAGGGCTTTGCTCCTATTTGCTGGCCCTTGGCACTTCTCTCAGACTTGGAGGAAGTTAGGGATTCTCTCCAGGTTGTCCTCCAAATACATCATAGGATGAAAAATACTCGAGTCTTTCCACCTAGTTCTCCATCTGCTATTGATACTTAGATGGCACGTTGGATGCAGAGATTTTTTTCCTAAGTCTTGAAAACCACTAGAGTGCTTCTAGTAGAGTGGGCAAAAATCTATTCTGCTACTATTCTCCAGATCACCTGGAGATCCTACGGTCCCTATCTTTCTAGGACTATCTAAGACAATAATGCTCCAAATTCCTTTTTAATGAACTTTCAGCATCTAAACCATAGTCACACATTCTCTTCAAACTTCCTTCCTACTCACTTGTCAAAATTTAATTTGGTGGGGTGATTAGCTCAAGCACTACTTTTAAGCAATTTTGTATTTTTACCTAATATGTGATTTATGGCTTAAATGTGATCTTAATTCTTTGGTACTTATCATAAAAAGGACTTGCTTTCAAAACTACTGATTCTTCTATGAACTTAAAATAAAGTGAAATTTGAATCACAAAGATAAGTCACCCTTTATTCTAGGTTCATCTGCCCCGTACCAGGAGATGAGAAAGAAAGTTATCTCTGATGTCTTCTTGATTAGAAGGACAGAGGTAAAGGAATTTTTTAAATTCTTTCTACTTTTGGTCACAATGGAATAAATGATACTGTACTTTCATTACTTCATATATAGTTATAAAACCAGACAAAATAAATGAGGAAGCTATTTTTCAACATTGGACAACAGGCAGAATTATACTATAATTCTTGAGAGTAGGAAAACACAAAAAATAAACTATACATTTGCTCTATCTCTTGCCTTAGCAGCCCTTTCCCTACCATAGTGCAAGTAGGTGGAATGCACATAGAGTAGCAGATGTGCTCAACTAAATAGGCAGAGACTGAAGTTTGGACTGTTGAAGTGCCTAGAATTTTCAGGGCAGGATTCTGGAGATGAGTGAGCAGCATAAAGTAGGGAAGGGACAGAGTTCAACACTAGTACTCTTGGCTAAGGTCCTGGCTATGCATGCACAGGATAAGACACTGAATATCTTGCAAAAAGTAACTTTTATGGGGCTGAGCAATTAATGTGGCTACCATGGTTAATATAGCATTAGAAGGCCCCTGGCTCAACTAGAATGGACATATCTCACTGACCACTTTGGACATTTAGTTAAGACCTAGGAAAGCACATAACTGGCCATAACAACCAGATCTTTTAGCATGAGCTATATCATGAAACTAAGAAGAGAACTGAAATTGACCCACCCTAACAAAACATAAAACCAAGCCTGTAGAATACAAAATATGTGTCAGGAATTTAACTGTTTGTTAGAATAAAATTCAACATTCTCTCACAGAATACAGCATAGTGTAAGACTCTCTCATATTATCTAAAATGTCAAGGGTATAATAAAAAATTATTGCACACTTAAAGAATCAAGAAAGTGTAACCTATAACCAAGAAAACAGTCATTAGAAGTTACAGATGTCGGAGTTACCAGATAACGACTTTAAACTGGCTCTAACAGATACAATCGAGAAATTGAAGGAAAAGATGGTGATAATGACAGATAGGTGTTATCAGGAAAGAAGTGGAAGCTGTTAGAAATGACCAAATAGAATGTAAATTCTAGTATATCTAAAATGAAGATATACCTATAATTTAAAATATATCAAATTGCCTTAAGAGTAGATTAAGGACTATAGAAGAAAGTGTTACTGACCTTGAAGGCAAATCTACAGAAATTATTCAATCGGAAGAATAGGGAGCAAAAACTGGGAAAACATGAGCAGAGCTTCTGTGACCTGTGTGAAAATATTAAGAAGTCTAACATAAGCTAGACTTATGGGAATGTTAGAGAGAAAGAAAAGAGGGAAGAGGGCAGAAAAATATCTGAAGAAATAATGGCCCCAATTAACCATCATAGTCAGTCTGCTGAAAACCAAAGAAAAAGAAAAGAAAATTAAAGTGATCAGAGAGGGGAAAAGGCATGTTAGATGTAGGAAGGAAGGAAAGGAAAGGAGGGAGGAAGTTGGGGAGGAAAAAACTGGCAGTCAAGAATTCTATGTCTAGGATAAATATCCTTCACAAAAGGGAGTAAACTGAAAGGTTTCTATATAAAGCTGAGTCTGTCACCAGTTGAGCTGAACTTCAAGGAATGGTTAAAAAACAACAACAACAATGACAAAAACAAACCGAAACCAAAAAAAAAAAAAAAGGCAAACCAAAACCAAAACAACAACAAAATAGCTCTATAGGCTGAAGAAGAATGAAATCAAATGAAAACTAAGGTCTACTGAAAGACAAAAATGACAACTGCATGGGTTAACATTAAAAGAATCATCTTTTTTTTTCTTTTCCTAATTTCTTTAAAAGACAACTGACCATTTAAACACACACACACACACACACACACACACACTGCCTATCAGTTCATCACATTTGTAGAGTACAATATATGAAAATAATAGTTTAAAGGAGTGTGTAAGCAGAATTATGCAGTTATAAATTTGTTACATTTAACATGAAGTGGAACAATATTTACACTAAGTGGGCTGCATTAAGTTAAAGATGCATATCATAATTCTGAGGAACCAAAAATCTTCATAATAAACCCACTAGTGAGTGTCATTGACATATTTGAATCTTTTCTCAATGCTAGACAACATCTAAGTCAGTAGAAAGAACTCTGTAAGGTATAAAAATAATTTGGTAAAGGTAAACAGCTCTTTTTAATGATCTGGCATAAATCGAGGATAAAACTTAATGTATTTTATATCCCTGAGTGTTATTTCTTAAACCTTAACTTTTGATGAGATGTAACATCTAATAAATCCATGAATTGGTATGCCTGTGGTGTTAGCTCTAACCTTCTCTGGAAAAGTCTGTGTTTCAAATATGGAACTTTCTTCTTGTTTTATTTACCTTGCCTCTGATGTTTTGAACCAGTGTTTATTTACTCCATGTGCATTTTTGTACTGAGGCCAAAAAATCCCAAAGAGAATGTTAAAAACACAAAATATTTGATGGCATATATTGATCATTAGAATAGTTATTGAAAACATTTTAAGTAACTGTATAAATAATATAGAGATTCTAAATTAGATTATTAATTATAAATTAGAGTATTTAGATTCTCTAAATAATATAGAGATTCCATTCTATAGCAGAAAACATACTGCCAAAGAATAGCACAACTTCCTATCACATTTCTATTTGGATCCAATCCACTAATCCTTCAGTAAAACTCTGCTCTACAAATTATATACCTTAAATCCAAAAATCTGCATTGGTGACTTCTCTCCACATTGATTAATATCATAGTGATCCATTGAACATACAATTTCATTGTTTTAGAAAAAACAGCAAGTAACAATATAGTGATCTCAGAGACAACAAAAAAGACTAACCTGACAGCACATAATTATTTGGTAGTTTGTAAGTTTCTAGGAATTTGCCCATTTTTTCCAGGTTGGGCAGTTTGTTGGCATATAATTTTTCATAGTATTGTCTTATAATTATTTGTATTTCTGTGGTGTTGATTGTAATCTCTCTTCCTTCATTCACGATTTCATCAATTAGGGTCCTTTCTCTTTTCTTTTTGGTAAGGCTGGCTAGGGCATTATCAATAATTTTAATTCTTTTGAAGAACAAACTCCTAGTTTTGTTAATCCATTCTACTGATTTTTGTTTGCTTGTTTGTTTTTATATTATTTATTTCTGCTGGCTTTAGGCTTTATTTGTTGTTCCTTAAGGTGTAAAGTTAGGCTGTGCATTTGAGACTTTTTCTTGCTTCTTGAGATAGGCCTGTGTGGTAATATACTTCCCTCTTAGGACTGCCTTTGCTGCTGATAACACATAATTATTCGTCTGTTAAGGAAGTCTCCAGCTTCATACATTCAATTTTACTGTTTTATTTTTACAGAAACAAGAACATGAAACTTACAATGATTATAGGTTTTTCTCTTGGCAAAGATTGCCTTTTGCTGGATAGTTTGTCCTTTAAGTTTCTTCCTTTAATCAGATTTTGACCAGGAACCAGAAATACTGATGCACGATCAAAATAAAAGGAATGGAATTACAAGAAGAGCACATTCACACTCTCCTTATTTAGAAAAGAAAACCCAAACAGATTTTAACAAGACAACTTGAGCCTCAAAATCACATCCTTCGGTTTGAATTGTTTAGCTCGTTATTTTAAGTGGACACAATGAACACAATGGGGGGGGGTTCTTTTTCAAATACATTCTCTTTGAATTCTAGATAAACCAGCCCATCTTCTGAGGCTGGTATGTCACTTCTACCTTCATTTTGGACTACCTATTGTTTCCATGCCAGGACCGAGATTCATTAGACTTGGTCTCTCTTCACTTCCTACCATCAATTATGATTCATTCCATTCATCCTAAGGCTCAGTCCAGCTCAAGAGACTGTTTTGTGGCCCAAGGACATCTCTAGGTGAATGAATGAATAAATGGTTTGAAGGTTGGCATGGGTATGCACTACCCCTAATGCAACGTCTTGCTCTCACGGACACTAGGGATACACAGTTTGACACAGAAAAAGAGCTGCTTATTCTTACCATCTTTACTGATAAAGTAGAGGAAGGAAATTGAATATGATACTTATTAACATCTACAGGTCTCATGATGATGGCTGAAACAAAGACAAGAATAGAATTTGAAATGAGCTGTCTGATTTCAAAAAAAGGGTGCTCCTCCAAATAAAACAAAATTCCACACAGAAAATTCAAGTAACGTCAAACACTCTTTAAGATCAAAGCCAACTGAAAAGACAAAGGCAATATCGGAGGGCAGTGAGAGGCTCAGCAAAGAAAATGGAAAAAAACAAAATAGTACATATTCTAAGCATTAGAACATGTTGAAAATAAAATTGGCCAAAATTAGGTAATTCCAAATTAGAAATGGATTTTATCTTCATAAAAATTCCCTCCTCAGGACAACTCTTGCAAAGGGATTTTAAAGTTTGCAATTTACGTAACACTGGCTCTCAAATAATTGTATCACAGTAACCACAAAAATGAAGTGAGTAGAAAGGATGTAGATAGCAAGGATAATCAGAGAATAAACCAGAAGCAAGAGTAATCTGTAATCTCCAAAGTAAGAAACATAGACAGGAGTTTGAGTTATAGACTGCCCTTGGGAGAGATAACTAGAAAGTAGTTTAGATGAAATTAAATAAAATACATAAAGATGACCACAGAATCTGACCCTGGAAGCATCACAGGCTCACAGGTTAAAATGGGTTCCCTGCCTTAGAACTACATGGAAAAAGATGACTTATAACCCTAGAAAGATCCAAACTTCATTTTGAATCTTAAGGGGAAAAAAAAGTTTTATTAACTATATAGTCTGACACAAAAATATAACTGAAAATAAGCAGGGAGGAATAATACATTCAAACAGTGCTCCTGCTCTTTCATTATTCTCTTCTGGTTGCTTGACTCTCCTCCACTAGCTGTTTGTACCTTACTTTTTCTTACCTTCCCCATTGTCTCTGTTCACTGTTTAAAGAGCACCATAACTATTATCTATCAAATTTCTTCCAGACCCACTAATATATAAGCTTTTAAATAAATTAGATATATTACCATACGGGCCTATCTCAAGAAGCAATTGTCCCTTTCCAAAGGACAATGCCAAAATATTAAGGAAATTAGATGCGGTCATCAGTGAATGAGTAAGGGACATAAGATGCTACAACAGAACACACCCATTTAACAGTGAAAATCTTCTTTCTTCATCTCTCCCTTAACCTAACACTTTCCTGAACAATTTAATGAGTCCATTGTCCATTTTAATTTTCTTTTACTGAGAAGCCCCCTTTTCCAATGATGGGCCCTCTTCTTCATGGTCACAGGCCAATAAATCCAACCTCGTTGGGGGGGGAAAAAAAGTGCCCTAACTATAGGAAAGAGACAACCTAAAGGCATTTTATAATGGATGTATCCTAAGAATTTGGGACAAAGGAAAACACCATCAATTGTATGTGTTGGTTTTATTTCATTATTACTGTCGAATATACATTTCCAATCCAGATACGTATTATCTATTGAGGCTCTTATGCTATAGAATGCTCTCCTTTATAGGCAAGAAGACTACACAATTTGAGGAGAGGTACTTTTTAAATAATAATCATAAAAAGAAATGCATGCTGTAGGAAGTAATGTCTACCAATAGAATCGCCATGCACTGCAATTAGAGAAGCCACACACTGAACAAGATACAGAAAATGCTGAGATCTAGGCTGAGTGCTCACGGGGTTCACAGTCTTGGGAGGAAGATAAGACGGGTTTACGTGAGACCAAAGTGGATATGATTATACCAGGAGTCCCAAGTGGGATCAGAATAGGGAGCAGTCATTTCCAGGGGAGAGGCGTCAAGAAGGCTTCAAGGTGGGAGTGGAAATGGAATTTTGAGGATATATTTCTGGAATGTTAATAACAGAAATGGGCAAGTTTAAGGAATAAGAGCATTGCAATTAGTTTGGAGTAAAAGGTTAGGCACCTGGAGAACTCTTAAAACTCGAAGCCACAGTTTAAACACGATGCTGTATAGAATCTGACCATTCGAGGTATTCCTTAGCTGCCTGAAGAATTTTATGTCATTGCTAATGGGAGGAAGTGAAAGTTGTCACAGTATGAAAATTGGATCATCAAGGGAGTTTTTAAAGATGATGAAACTGGAAGCAAAGTACAAGAAATGTAGTTGGTGGAGGTGATGAAATGGGTTCAAGGTGATCAGAAAGCAGACAGTTGTCTGGGGACGCTGGAGGAGGAACACCACTTTGGGCCAAAAAATAAAGATTATTTTCCATGATGGAAAAGAAAAAAAAAAAAGACAACATTTAGGGGGCGCCTGGGTGGCTCAGTGGGTTAAGCCTCTGCCTTCGTTCAGGTCATGATCCCAGGGTCCTGGGCTCGAGCCCCACATCGGGCTCTCTGCTCAGTGGGGAGCCTGCTTTCCCTTCTCTCTCTGCCTGTCCCTCTGCCGACTTGTGATTTCTCTCTTCTGTGTCAAATAAATAAATAAAATCTTTTTTTTTTTAAAGATTTTATTTATTTATTTGAGAGAGAGACAGTGAGAGAGAACATGAGTGAGGAGAAGGTCAGAGGGAGAAGCAGACTTCCCATGGAGCTGGGAGTCCGATGTGGGACTCGATCCTGGGACTCCAGGATCATGACCCGAGCCGAATGCAGTTGTCCAACCAACTGAGCCACTCAGGCGCCCAATAAATAAAATCTTAAAAAAAAAAAAAAGACATCATGTAGGAATGATGGACCATTTATCATCATGCGTAAGTAAGGATTATCCATTGTGTTGTTAACTTGTGGTTGAAAACTGTATGATCTTTGACTAAGAATTTAATGACAAATCCTCTTTTAGAATGTTTCTCCAAATCTTTTTTGGATTATGTGGAGACTCTCAGAAGAAAAAAAAAAATGAAATGTTTCTTGTTGCCTAAAAAATGTTAGAAAAACTTGCCTTTCAAAATGTCAGCTGCAGGATGGACTTCTAGAGAATAAAACTTCGTAGAGATTGCCCTTCCTTTTCTTTTAACCCACATAGTCTATGTCTATTTTTCAGTATGTTTTTTCCCCACATCCTTTACAATTAACCCCCTAAGTGATGAATGGTGGGTATGGAAGGACAGGGACTAGAGAAACAGTCAATTTGAAAAGAGTTCATTATTGTACCCTATCTTGCAAAGTGTCATTTTAAATAAGTGCTAGCCTGGAAAAGATTTTTATTGTTTTGAACCACAGGCTTTCTATTACCTTTAAACACACACACACACACACAAAACCTCTCAGCCGCAAGTTAGATGTTTCTGGCAGCAAGACAAATCTAGCACCACCCCGGGAGGCAGCATATTTGCTTCTCTGCTCACTTCTGCCAGGGTGGAGGAATGCTGGACATCCAGAAACAACAAGGAAGACTGCCCAGAGCATCTTCAGGCTGCTCCCCCGTCCCGCGCCTTGGGCTTCCTCCTTTGGGAACACGCAGGTAAGTTACACTGAGGTGCTAATTCAAGTGGAGCGTCCTAGCTCACCGCAAGCAAGCCATTCAAGTCAAGTACAAATGCACTGAAAGGGCATGACTGGCCTTAGCACCTTCCGGGAGCTCCACTTGGCCTGACTTAGGTCGTAAGGTTCTCACTGGATCCAGTAAATTGCTGAAAAGGTCCTTTTGAGTTTTATTATTGGTTATATCTTTGTATATCATTTTGCAGCATGCTTTTTTATAGACTATAAAAAAAAGACATTAAAACAGCAACTGATTTTTTTTTTTTTTAACAAATCTGTGACAGTTGTTAATCTGTTATTCTTTCGTATGTGGAAATTATTAGATCTTATAGCCATCTTTACTGCTGGAAAATGAACCATCATATAAAGTTTAGTTCTCACTGTCAATGTTTTAAAATACTACAAATGGGTAAAATGTAAGACTTAATATTAGACAGCGAGCTGAAAAAATATAGAGATCAAATTTTCCTATAATATTGCAGTAGTCTCTAAATATAAAGCTCAATGTTATAAATTCGGGTTCTTAATGAATTTTTTATATCACAAATTCTGTTTCCACTTAGATGTCAGAAACTGAGCTGGAAAATATAAAAGTAAGAACAGCTGAGCATTTCGAAAATGATAAAAATAACATTTCTTGGTTAAAGGAAGGTAAGTCCTCTTGATGTTGATTTTCTATCAATGTGAAAAAATGGTGCTTTTGTTTATTAGTAAGAGGTAGTGTGGGACAGAAGGAGGAGAATGTCCCAGAAGTTCAAATAATGTTAGTACTTTGGGTTTTCTTTGTTTCTTCCTTTTTTGGGGGGGGGGGCTCAGTGGTAGTTTGAGTGTCTTTAGTATTGAAATGCTTTCTATATTCCCTATGCTGCAGTAAACACTGATTATTTTGTTGATGAGAGAATATACATTTTCACTTGATCTTAGCCAAAAGGCCGAGAAGCAATAGAGAATATACATTTTCAAGCTAGATACGTATAATCTGTGAGTGTCTTATGCTGGAGAATGCCCTCCTTTATAGCCAAGAAGACCAAATTATTTGAGGAGAAGTATTTTTTAAATAATAATCACAGAAAGAAATGCATGCTGTAGGAAGTAATGACTACAAATAGAATCACCATTCACTGCAATTAGAGAAGCCACCTTCCCAGGGGAGACTGCTGTCCGCCACGGGCCTTGCATGGGTAGGATGGTTGCTTGAAATACACACACAAATCGATATGTTCTCCTAAGATGAGTACAAATTTATCCACTTTTGAAAATATGAAGAAGCTCGTGATTGTTTACTAGAAGGTATGGTTTTATAATCTTTTCCACTTATGACTATCTTTAATGCCTTTTAAAGGAAACTGAATTAACATTTTTTCTCTATAGATGTGAGCCTTGTAGACTATTGCATGAATCTATCCAACTGTAAAGAGATTTTTAAGTAGCTGTCATTCCTCAAGAGTGTTGTCTAAGGTCATGGGGGACTTGAATGTTTATGTCGAGGAAGCTCTAGGATACCCAAACAATAATAATGACATCAACCACACTGAGGATGCGTATCCAGGATTATGCTGAGTCATCATACCAACCTGAGGAAGCAGTAGCTGTTCCTAATTTTCAGATGAGGGAAGAGAATTTCAGAGAGTTCAAGAACAGTTGCCTCAGATCACACAATCAGCAAGCGACAGAGCTGGGATTTGATCCCAGAATGTGGGGACTCCATAGTATATGAATTTTACCACCGCCTTGCGCAGTGTTTCAAAGGAAAGACACTTAATTACTCCTCAGGGCGTAGAAGAGCTCAGATGTTTTTTTTTTCCTAGAGTGTTTAAATCAACACCTTCACCTTCATACCCTCACATCTGCTCTTATTCTTAATCCCACTCCCATTCAGAAAGGGTTGACTTCGTAAAAAAAGATCCCTTTTGCGCCCCCCCCCCCCCCCCCGCTGGATGACCCAGTGATGGAAATCAATGGCTGGCGCTCATCTCTCCTGCAGACTCTGTCTCTGAATAAGGGCTAGTACAGACTCAGAACTACTCCAAAAAGCCACGGGGCAAGAAAATTCTCTAACTTCTTTTTACTCAATATTCTTAAAGAGAATGTTTTAAAATACGATAGGGAAATAAAAAAATTAAACCTGAGTCCGAGATCCCCGTTGGTTTTGCTTGTGAACTCCACACCCATGAAGACACGGGTGCTCTTCGCTACTACTTAGAGTGAAGTTTATATTACTTATTTTTGCTTTCGTTGCCCCAGGCTATACTTGTCTCATATAGAAGTAACGGTAAAATTGATAGAACAGTCAATTGTGTCCTGAAGAATTTTTTTTTTTTTAAATTGCATCCATTAAGTGAGATTTAGGCATTGAATTCTTGTAATCTATAAAATCTAATTTCCCAGGTGACCTGTTTTATCCCATTTGGACACTTCATTTAAGCTATAGTCAAATTATGTTTACTATATTTCATAAAAGGAAATTGAGCCAGATGCCAGATGACAACATCTTAATTGGGAATTATCAGGATGAGTTAGTTTTCAAACATAAATGTCTTTTTTTTTTTTTTAATGTTAAGAAAAAGTATATGTGCTGGCTTTTTTTTTTTTTTTTTTTTTAAGGCAAACTGGTGCTGTAGGAAGAACAGAGCATTTAAAGCAGGCAGGTGTGGTTTTTAAATCTCAGCTCAGCTATTTTTTAGCTTGTGTGACTGTGGCAGTTTATCTCACCTCGCCAGCCTCAGACTCCTTACTTAGCCAGGGACCAAGATACCTGCTTGGTGAGATGATGGGCTTGAGTTTATTACTACTGTGGGGTTTCTTTCCCTTTTTAAAGCATGATTCAAAATAATGTAACTATGTTTTTTGAGATCTTGATTCACACTTTGAACAATCTGCAAGAGTACCAGCACTGTATGTTTTTATAGTATTGCACATAAATTCCTTCATTTAGTCCCTACAATAATTGGTGGGGTTGCAGCGTTGTCCCCATTTTACAGATTAAAAGACTGAAGTTCAGAGAGAGAGGTTGGAGCTGTTCAAACTTTCAGAATAAATATGGGGCAGCCTGAAGCTTTCTTTCTTTATTTTTTTTTTCTAAAGATTTATTTATTTGAGAGAGAGTGAGAGAGTGCACAAGCAGGAAGGAGGAGCAGAGAAGGAGGGAGAAGCAGACTCCCTGCAGAGTAGGAAGCCAGATGCAGGACTCCATCCCAGGACCTAGTCAAAGGCAGATGCTTACCCCACCAAGCCACCCAGGCGCCCATGGCAACCTGAATCTTGAAACCCGTTCTAAACTCCATCCTTGGCCTTCATGCACTTTGTCACAGTGACTCCTCCAGTGGTTATCAATCCATATTTTAAATTTATCAAACCCTCACTTTCAAAGAAATGAAATCTGATGCTTTAAAGTTGTTCAAAAAAAATTTTTTTCACGAATGACAAAAGTACTTGCTTCTCACATCACTGTGTCCCGTGCCTTCCCCTGCAATCCTGCTGACCGCTCCCTGTTGTTACAATGTAGGGAACCCTAGCAATGCGTAATTTGGGTTGGGGCAAGCCTGCCCTGGGGTCACCTGCAGAAAACAATGACCTCAGTGTCTGGCGTCAAGAGTGAGTTTATAACCCACAGGGGTTACCACAGTCATTGCCAACCTGAGAACTGACAGTCGTAATAACTTCTCAACTTCAAACATAATTTAGTTCATCCTATATGATTCACATTTCTTTTCCTTTTTTTTTTTAAGTTTTATTTATTTATTTGACAGACAGAGATCACAAGTAGGCAGAGAGAGAGAGAAAGGAGGAAACAGGCTCCCTGCTGAGCCTGATGTGGGCCTGGATCCGGACCCGCGACCCTGAGACCATGACCTGAGCCAAAGGCAGAGGATTTAACCCACTGAGCCACCCAGATGCCCTGTGATTCACATTACATATTCATGGCATTACTGGAGACAAGGCATAAGCATGGTAAAGAACCATTAAAAAAAAAAGAAGTGGGGGTTATCTACTTGTCTTACTGTCTTGCTTTTGCCTGAAAGGCAAAGAGGCTCATATTTACCTTCCACTTGCTTCCGGATGGGGATGGATCTCCGGTGCCTGAAGGCCTCAGTCATGGGGTCAAAGAGCTGGTGAAAGCCACACCCAGAGCTGCTGTCAACAATTAGAGTAAAAAGGTTTTGAGAAACAGGCTGGCAGGCCTGAAAATGCACTCACTGTAAAATTAACTGAATCTTATTTGATTTCTTATCAAACCATCAGGCAGTCTTGTGTACCACTATTCGTCATCTTGCCTTTAAATGCCAGACTTTCCAAATCTGAGATTTATCGGATTCCTGGGCCCCTACTTAAAGAATCTGGGAAATATGGGAAGCCCAGGAAAAAATGCTGAAGAGCAAGATGGGTGATTCTGAAGTAAGGTGTGCACAGAACTTATGTGGAGACACTCGGTTTTAAGACCATCAGAGGAGCACAATATAATTTTGAAATATGTGCGAGGCATGATGAACCATGATACACAAGTGTGGACCAAAATAGGTGAGAAAGGAGGTCTTAAGGAGCTCAGGGCCTATTTGCACAGGTGGGGAGGGGGAGATAGACACGTGGGAGCAGGGACTTCGGGGCTGGAAGACGAGTGCTTTGGTGCAAGGGAAATGGTCCTGTTGGTTAGTCATCTGTGTATGGATTAACACAAATTGTGGGGAACGGACAGACTGAATTCCCAATACAAGCTAAGTCGCTGGATGCCAGTTCTGGGTTGTCACGACAGGCCTCAGGGCAGGGACGAATATACTGAAGGGGGATTTGGGGATATGATCTGTCACTGCTGTACAGAGCAGGAAGGCACAGGCAGAGGCAAGGTTAAAGCAGGAGAGATGGTAATGGCCAAGACAGCAAGGTATTCATTCAGTAGCCCGGAAGTGAGAAAAACAACCTGGATAAAAGTCATAACAAGGAGAGGAAGAAAATAGGCCCAAATGTGAAAAACTTCATGAAGGAAAAATTGATAGAACATAGAAATTGGGGGGAAAATTACAGGTGGAATAAGATGGCATGTAATACCCCATTAGGCCAGGGAGCATTCTGGGTAAGCATTTTAGTGCTTGTGCCTTACACCATTTGATACGGAAGAGAAACATCAAAATGAAGGGATGGAAGCCTTTAAATTGTTGCCATTTGCAGTTTAAAATCACAGCATCACCAGTGTTTGAATGGCACACAATTTTTTACAGTGTCTCTGGATTTTTCAGAAGATAGAAATCCGGATTTCTATGTGGAATCTCCAGATTTCCCTAGATGCAGTAAAAATAACAACAACAACAAATAAAAAAGCACCGGGCAGGACGAGGGAAGGCAGGTTCTGTGAGTCTGTTGTAGTCCGGAGGCTACCAGTTTGGAACTTCTGTCCCAAGAGCTTGTGTCTCTAAACAAAATCTATTACAATTTCCTAAAAGGCACATTCCCGTAAAAATTGCTGCATTGGTACAGATCTATCTAAATAAACACACAGATTTATAGGTATGAACAAAGACAAGTGTGTGACCTAAAAAAGGTAAAATTAAGAACCTTGAAATAAAACTTTGTCCTTCGAAAGAAGAGCTGTCTGTAATTGTTTTAATGAAACATTCTTTTCATGGCTGTAGTAAGAAGAGGGAAGAACAGAATTAAACCAAGTTGTAAGTGTGCCCTCAGTGTAACAAGCCACAGTTTCTTAATCTAACTGGGTGTTCACTCCATCCAACAGTTGTTAAATTGGGAGAAGCTCCAATGAGAAATTACACACTTCAAAATCAGGTGTGGTCAAATAACAGGAGAGAGGAAGGCAATGTACAAGCTTTGCTCTCATCTTCCATAAATCCCAGGAAGAAAAGAGCGTGAAAAATAAGAATTCTATAGTTATTTGGAATTAAGTATCACTCCTTTTCTAGAGATAGTTACACGGTGACTATGCTCTTTGGTGATTTCAAAATCATTACTAAATACATTTTAAAGTAAGCGTCCCTAAACTTATTTAACATTGAAGTAGAGGGGTTAGGTCACCAATGACTTGGCAACTTGACAGCACTGGTTATCATTTAATCAGAATTCATGAATATTAGAGGTTAGTAATCCAAGATACTGAAAACAGCCTAGAGGTCCCCAAAGCCATGTTCCCCAAATTCCCTTTTCAATAAAATGCTAAACTTCAAATCCATAATCCAAGAATCCCATCTCACTCCTGATCACTGTTTGTCTGCAAATGAGACAGCAAACAAGTGAGACTCTTATGTTTATTGACATTCACATATTCACTGCCCTTCCCTTGATTCTAAGTGAAGACAGTTTACTTCTTTTGCTCAAAAAATAATTTCAGATCATGGGCATTAGAACAGTTCCAAAAATGCATGTTTTATTCAACTCAGTAATCCATTTGATGAAGCTCTTCTTGAACTCACAGACAGTATGTGAGGCAAAGAAATAAAGGTGCCAAAGACAGAAGAAGCCACAGTCTCTGCGCCCCAGGAGCTCATGTATTTAGGTGCTTTACTATAATGATTAATGTTAATTGACGTTAATTGTTTCTCTCGGATAATCCTCATTTCTAAAGGGGCTTTCATCTACCTTAAAAATTAAGACATGCTAACATCCATTTTCAATTGTTAACCGCCACAAATAACATATCTTGAAAGGCCTTGTACTATGTATACCCACAAAATGGAATCATTAGCTCTTATTCCTGTACTCTTCATTGGCTTATAAAAACGTGTTCTCTAATAACCAAAACACAGGTGAGTAAAAAGTAACAGCCAACTAGAATGTTGTTTTGTTTTTAAACATAGTTGAAAGGGAAAATCCGATGTGAAATTATATCCTCGCCAGTCGTATAAATAAGAAAACACTAAGTACAAGAACGTGATTAATTTTACAAGGGTAACTATTTGGAAGTTTTGAAGCAAGATGATGTGATAGAGATTGGCATGGGAATTATTCTTTATAATCAGGAGAAATTCTGAGGGAGAAATATTTCAGTCAAGACCTAAAAGACCAGAGAGAGCCAGTGGTGCCGAATCTGGAAAAAGCATTCCAGGAGGGACAAGAGTCTGTCTAAATAGTATGGCTCAGCATGGTTGGAGGGAAAGAAAGGACAGAGGGAGGGAAGGAGGCAAAGGAAGGTACTTCAGTTGGAAATAATGTACGACCTTGTTGGCCACAGTCAGAAATTGGGGTATTTTTTTCCTAATTGGAATTAGAAGATATGTTGATTCCAAGCAGGGGAACATACAGTCACTTATATTGTATGAAGCCAAGAGTGTAGGCAGAAATAAATTAGAAGACATTGCAGTTGACCAAGCAAAAGATGATAACTGGGATAGGATAAAACTTGGAAGGTGAAAGTGGGAGAATAGGGGTGGGGATCTATTTTGGGAGATAGGACCAACTGAACTCAGTGGTGCATTCGTGTGGGGCAATCCAAAGAGAGGAGTCAAGGCTGACTTCTGGTTTGAGACACATGACAATAATGCTGAATGGAGAAGAATGAGAGAAAAACTGGCTGAGAGCAAAAGAATCAGAAGATCTGGGTGGGTCAGATTAAGTGTGAAATGTCTATGAGGCAACCCCATGAAGACTATCAGCTGAGCAAGAGGACATATGAGATCAGTTGTTCACTCTGACTAAGGCTGATGGGGGAAGTCTGCTACAGATTTTGCTTAGACCTAAGAATGAAAAGGCATTTGTGGATGGGGAGAGTGAAAAAAATAAAATAAAATTGCAGGTAAAGGACTAAGGCAGGAAAGAACATGTCATGTTCTTGGTGAATTAAGGGAATGAAAACAAAAGTGTCTGGAACATCTTGACCCAAAGGAAGGTTGGCATTAAATGAGTCTGGAGAGTTTGCTCAGGAACAGAGCTTCAAATCTTTTGGATTCCAATGCACTCATTACCCTGAAAATGCCTGCAAAAGATATATTTTATATTGTAGTAAAAATATCCCACTACATTTTATTCTCAAAAGAATGTAAGGTAAGAGACTAAAGAAGGACAACACAATTACTTCCAAAATATAATAATTTCAAAATAATTACAAAAAAGCTTTAATAGTTTTTATTAGTCAGGGTTCTCCATGAAAACAAAGCAAATAGAATGGATGGATGGATAGATAGATGATAGATAGATAGATAGATAGATTTATTATGACGAGGGAGGCTGAGAAGTCTTATGTTCAATTGTCTACAAACTGGAGGCTCAGGAAAGCCAACCTTTCCTGTATATAGTGCTCAACCAAGTCCAATTTCTGGTATACAGCTTACCTCACCTGAGTATAGTGCTCAACCGAGTCTCAATTTCTGTATATAGCCAACCTTTCCTGAGTATAGTGTTCAACCGAGTCTCAATTTCTGTATATAGCCAACCTTTCCTGAGTAAGGTGCTCAACCAATTCGCAATTTCTGTGAGCCAGAATTAAGCAAATCCTGGTCCAAGTAACAAGTTCCAAGAAACAGGAGTGAAGGGTCCAAAGGCACAAGAGATGGATATTCTAGTTCAAATAAATAGAGCAAATTTGCCTTTCTTCTGGTGTTTCATCTAACAGGTTGGATGATGCCTACCCACCCTGGTGAAAGCTTATTAAAAAAAAAAAAAATCAGACTACAAATTCAAATGTTAATCTTTTCCTGAAACACCCTCAGGGGTACTCCCAAAATAGTATTTTACCAGCTACCCGGTTATCTCTTAGCCTAGCCAACTGACACATAAAATTATTCATCACATAGTTCTTGAGGAAAAAGTAACAGACAGTGATTCTAGCTAAACTAATAAAATGAGGAACTTACTGGAGGCTTGGAGGTAGTTTATAGCCTAGAGGGAAAGTCCAGGTTCAGAATGGGTAGAAACCAATCTAGATCTCGTGATCCAGATAGCAAGACTGAAAAACATACTTGGGTCACCACTTCCAGAACAAATTGGCTCTACACTCTTACACTCAGGAGTCCAAATCCCACGAAGAAAGTTCAATAGCTTTGGCCACGAGTCCCCCTTGTGGTTAGGCAAGGCAGGGAACCCTGACTGCCAATTCCACAAGACTGCACCTAAAGGGATGGAGATGCTTCTTCAAAGGAAATTCAGGGTAATCAGCACCAGAATAGAGGGAGAACAGATACTATGTGGCCCCCAAATGATATTTACTCCACGAGCCAGTACGCATGATCTGACTTCCAGTGCTCTTTTCCATAAGGGAGCGTATTTTCTTAAGAACCTGACGTGTACTATCGATGGAGCACTGAACATTTCAGGAAGGAGAGTACTTACTTTAAATGTATTGGCCTTCTACTGAAGTTCAGGGGTCAGAATCATTTTGATTCTCTGATAACCTTATTTTATGTTTAGAAAGTTCAGTAAAAGATGAGATATTCTGTGTTCTCATAGGTCAACAAATTAAATTCCAGTGGCACGTCCTAAAGCTGACGTTTGAAATTTCTCTCCAACTAAGCCTATAAAGCAGTAAACTCATTTCTTATAAAATGATGATGTTGATCCCAATGGAATGGAAGGCCTACAAGATGCCGTGTCAGCCTTGAGACTATGACCAGATGAATTAATCAAAGCAAAGTCCCTATAAGTTGTTAAACAGCAGATTTAAGGACTCTCTTTCAACCATGATAGGGCAGTACATCAAGTCCAGAATGATCTTAGCTCACCATTATTAATTGCAATTTTATGAACTAGGAGTGAAGCAGTCTGTACAGACTGGAAGCCATCTCCCCTGTCTTAGCAGGAAGAAGAAAATTGTAGATAACTCGAAACTTCAAGAGATTTACTCCTTTCAGTTGAGATGTTCAATAGACACATTCGTTTTCTATACGTCACAACAGCTGTTGACGTGGTCCACTTAATCAACATTAGCAGAAAGAGCAGTCTTCGAGTGAGAGAAAAAAGTCCCTTATGTTCTATGCCTCAGGAATAAGGACATTCCATTTCTTGTAAATTCTACAAAGAGATACTTTATTTTTATATGATTATGGCCCATTTCTTTCAGCTTAGGAACAGCATTTAGAGGGAATATACTCTCTAATAAAACGCACCTACACTAGGTGTTCACCAGACCATTAGTAAAAAAAGAAATGTGAATAGAGCAAATGAAGACATCACTCTACAGACATAAATCACTTCAACCATTTTAGCCATTATTTAAGCCTGTCTAAAAGTAAATGTGCAGCAAAGACGAAAAGCAAGGGCAATGACAGTACTTTTGCCAGTGTCTAACTTCAAGAAAAAATAGAGAGGACAACTCATAGAGGCATAATATTAAATAAGACATCAGAAAATTCTTCTCTTGAGCGGAATTTCCACACCAATAGGGATTTGGAAAGAAATAATTACATTGGAGAAGGCAAGAAAGGTGCTTTGTGTTGTCCAATCTCAAGTAACAGACAATAGGAAAGGAAAAGTCTGCATTTTAGCTCTCTTCACTTACCAACTTTATTTTCTTTTTAATATTTAGAATAGTCAACATGACAAATAGGAAAACAAATTTCTTTGGGAGTTACCAAAAGATAGGTGCTAATACTAAACATCTTGAATATAAATTGCAAAAACACATACAAAGTACATATAAATAACCTCTTCTGGAGGAAAAAATATATCAAAAGTTATATCCTGGCCACAGTTAATAAAAAGGAAAAAAACGCCACTCTATGCATGTATCTTAAAACTGATTTCTTACAATACATGAGAAATCAGATTGATAAGATAAGCCATTCATACCATAAAACTAGTACAATATAATATGAAATTAAGTAAACCAAAAACAACAAATGTTTTTATTTCTTGCAAGGCACAGACTTAAACAAATAATATACTATGCCTCCCATGACCAAGGACCTTATAATTCAGTTGGGGAAAACAAAGCATCAACAGTACATCCTATTTGCCACATGATTCAGATAGGAGCGAGCTCGTAAGTAAGCTGTATTTGAATCATAGTGGAATGTACGCAAACCATTTGGATGGAATCTTTCAGTACCAAGTCTCTCACATACCAAACCATATGGGTCTACCCAATTCCTTAGGTAGATACAGATTTCTCTTAGGATTTTAACAGTGCTTTTTGGTTTGTCTCGTCTTTAATGGATTTAGCAGATTTGAATTAAAACAGTTTACTAAGGAGTCATTTGAAAACAGTCAAATTCATCTAAAAATATTAACTTAGATTCCCTACATAGTCTATTAAAAGAACAGACTTTTTGTGTAAATATCCTCTAATGTATTACCAACCCTTTTCCTTTCAAAGAGAGAGAGAGAACAACTGAGAGTCTCATTTTAAAATGAGGAAAAACTGTAACATAAAGAGATAGAGATATTAAAGAGATAGTAAGGGAGTTCATGTTTCCAAGGGAAGTTTTTAAGGGAATAACTTATTCCATGAAGAAGGAAAATTACACTAAGGACTTTTTAAAAAATTAAAGTAACAACACAACCAAGAGGCATAGTGTCCAAATTCAGTATTCTGTTAAGCCTCTAAATTCTTGTTCGTGAACATCTACTTATTAAAAGACAGGGACTCTCTAGCCTTGGTCTTTCAGGCTAAATGATCAAGTGTGAGAACTGTAACATAACTTGCTAACCAAAGAATGTGCTCTGCCTCAGTTTTAACTTAAGGAAATTAGTCTCATCTTGGATTCCCCTGGAACCAACCAGCAGAAAGAACCTGTTCTCATCATTGAGAGGTCAATAACGTTCCATAAGAACCAAATTTACATTTTGTTTACTTACTTATTTTTTAATTTTAATTTTTTTCTAAACTTAAATTTAAAAACACTGAATGGAAAAAACTTACATATTTTAAAAATTATATGTGTACTATATAAAATTATGTATAATATATAACTATGTGATATACATAAATATATATTATATCTATAAAAAACAATGTTCCTTGAATAAAATACTTTATTCCATTCTTTTCTCTGCCCTTTCAACTATACATTTGTTGACTGTCTTCTATTTGTCAGACAACACAGTTTTCTAGGAGAAGCAAACATATATAACCCTCAAGGTGCCACAGTCAATGTATGTGTGATTGCAGGGGAAGGTGGTAGGTAGCTAAGGCAGGTCCACCATAAGTCAAAAGATTTAAATAAAGCAGAAATGTTTAAGTATTAGATTGTTAATTGCTCAAGGGCAAGAGTATATCCGACTTGTTTACCTCTGTATTTTAGCATCTGGATAGCCCCTAAACACAGTAGCTGCTGAAAAAAAAAGATATGAATAAATGAATGAATATATGAATAAATTTCAAAAATCCTAAGAGATTCAGGGGTAGGAAAAAATACATGCAGAATTCTGAAAAAGTGGGAATTGAGCCAAGCTATATAAATCAATTGTAGGGTTTTAATAGGCATTAGCATTACAGACTAATGATCTAAAGTAGAAAATTCCAGGGCATACAGAGAACAGTAGTTATGTTGGGCTGGGTGAAGGGTATGTATGGGAGAGCAGGAAATAAACCTTGGCTGTATTTAAAAAGGCTGTGAATCCCAGGCTGAAGAGCATAAACCAAATACCCTAAGACAGAGAGATATGATCAGATATATGAGAGGCTGATGTCGGGAGAGCAGGCAGGACCTGAAGGTAACAGAATCAACTCTCTGCTCTAGAAAACATTTGTGATTTGAGGATCTTTATGAAGATGGATTGGAACAAATTGAGGGGAAGGATGGAAACAGAGGGACTAGTTAGAAGCTTGTTGTGTCCACAGATGAGGAAGAATGACTTCTGAATTGGGACACTAGTTGCCAGGGCAATGGAAACAAAGGTCCTAGTATCCAAGAAAGGGCTGGCCCCCATGCCTTGACCATAAACTAGTTATTAACGGGTAGGAGAAAGAAGGAGTTATCAGATATTACAGAAAGCCTCTGGATTGAAACTGGAATTTCGTGTGTGTGTGTGTGTGTGTGTATGTGTGTGTGTGTGTCTGTATGTAAATAGTCTATGTGTATTTCAGAAAACTCAGAAGATGTGAATAGCCAAAATCATTCCAAATCCCAACATTAAGAGATAGCCACTTTCCATCTTTCTTCTATATTCATGAGTCAACGTTTGTATGTGTGTTTGCATGGACACATACAAAATTAGCAATTAGTAATAAATTAGTAATTTTAATAAAATCTGATTCTGTACTATATTTAATACTGTGTTTTTCTTACTTGTAAATGAATATGCATTCCTTTCCAGATGAATATAGATGTATAGCATCATTTTGATGATGATACACATAGCATTCCACTAGCAAAGTAATAAGATATATACAACCAATTTCTATTTTTGGATATTCAGGTTTTTTCCAATTTTGTGCTTTTAAATTTCACACTACAACATCTACTAGAAGTTCCTTATGAGTGAACCAAGGACAAGCATCTTACAGAGTCCTCACACCTTACCTCTGGCTTACAGGTGACAGTTTTTCCAATGTTTTGTTCATCAATTTGCTTACATGACAACCATGTGCAGAAGATCTTAGCATGCTTTTTTTCTATAGATGAAGAACATTAAGTCAGAGATGTTTAGATAATCAGTCTTAAGTCTTATGGGTAATGAATACCAGGACTAGGTCTCATTCCAGGTGTTCTGATTCCAAATCCAGTGCTTTGCCATTAGGGTCTCTGCTCTGAAATACACTTGATGGTAGATAACCAATAACCCCTCACTGGCACTCATTTTGACAACTGAAATTGGAGGAGCTGGGGAATGTTTGGAGAAGTCATGCAGATGATGCATATTTAAAACTATTATTCATTTACCTAGTTTCTCTCAACACCTATCTTCAGCTGGTCATGGTGACTCGAATAGGAAGGAGGACTTAATTATGACATCAGGTAAAAATTCAGAAGCCAACTTATCTACAGATTGTAGTGATTAAATCGTTCAGGATGAATTATAAGTCTGTAATATACTGCATTCGTATTTAACAGATAGCAGTTGGAGTCCAGCTCCTATAATTTCCAGTCACTTAAGACACAAGCAAGTTATAAGGATTAATCATTTTAATATTGTCCTATTAAAGTTGGTTAACAAAAAATATGAACCATGGAGGGAAGAAGTAGATATCTTTTTTTGTTGTAGTTGTTGTTGATCTTTGTGAAACGAGCACTTGAAAATAAAACATATCACACTTCAAACATGGGGTGGGGGATAACTCTAATGGTAGAATCAACTAAGATCAATTATGAAATAGCAACATATTTTTGCATGGCCAGTAAACAGACCAAAAATCTGCAAACTAAAGGGTATTTAGATGTCAAATTTAACTTTAATTTTCAAATATCCCTATCTGGCCATACCATCTCTTCAGCAAGAAAATTGCATTATACACAGCCCTGTTTCTCATATTCAGCAAGTAGATCCCCACCATCAAACCTAGACATGACTTTGATTTCCTTGTTATATTTAAAATGTTAAAAAATTTGTCCCCTTAAATCTTTAAATAGTAGGATTTAGCAAAGACTAAAAGACAGCACTCTGTAAAAGCTGTAAGCCAGAAACAAATATACTTCAGATAGCCATTCCGGGTATGCATCCATTGTATTTTTCAATTATGAATTAATGTCAGTTATACATCAGTGATCAGAAGCCTGTGAGTTTACAATAATGATATGTTTTACCTAAAATTATAAAGCTTGGAGTTCAGAAAAGCTAGGTAGTCAAATGATACTTTACAAATTACCTGAATGTTTAACATCTACCTCACAGAAGGAAAACGGCAGTAACAAAGTGCATAAGGAAGGATTTTAAGTCCTCACTTTACATAAGGAGAAAACAAAGTCAAATACTTTTCCAGTATCCAAGAAGAAATGTAATGAAGCTCAAGGAATTGTGATTACCCAAATACGCTTATTGTTCCTCAAGGTACTCAGACATATGTAATAATAAGCATCTGTATTTCTGTCCAATTGAAACTATAGACATTACATTAATTTGGCATGACCAAGCAGAGAAACTAAATGAATAACTTGGGGGTTAAAAAAGGTACAGTCTAATGACAGCCCTTTAGTAGCTCAAATATCTGAACTGTTAATTTCCACCAAGACATTCAGTCTTTTTGTGGTTTGTAGCATTTACCTTACAACCTTTATCTCAACTTTCCCTAGCATATTTAAGTAAACAGGTAGGCTCTCTGGTTCTTTCACTTTGTTTTCATAAGGACTTATTTTACAGTAACTAATGATCCAGAGCCGGGCAAAAGAATTTGTACAGTTATTAAAATTGTCCAATGTTAAATTCAATAAGAGAAGTGTTGCTTCAATATAAGTTTGGTTTGTTCTCTTTTTTTAAAGATGTATTTATTTTAGAGAGACACAGAGAGAAGAGAGTAAGCCCCAGTAGGGGGAGGAGTGGAGGGAGCGATTCTTCAAGCAGACTCCGCACTGAGCATAGAGCCTGATGTGGGGCTCAATCAGAGAGAAGAGAGTGAGCCCCAGTAGGGGGAGGAGTGGAGGGAGAGATTCTTCAAGCAGACTCCGCACTGAGCATAGAGCCTGATGTGGGGCTCAATCTCACCACCCTGAGATCATGACCTGAGCCAAAATCAAAAATCAGACGTTCAACCTCAACCAACTAAGCCACCCAGGGCAATCCTTGTTCTCTTTTTAAAGTAAGCAGGGCTTAGAGAAAAATAGGTGTACATCATTTCTGAAGAAATGTCTCATAAGACATGATCAACAAACATTGGTAAAGCAAAGACACACTGGGGGACATTGACCAGAGCCTGGTAACACACTAAACCAGAGGGGCAGAACACGGTACTAAACAGCATGTGAAAGTAGCTATGCTACGGGTGATAAGAAAATGCTAAATGGCAATAACCACAGAGGGGCCATGATTGGATTTCCTTTGAAAAAGACCACCCTGGCGTAGCTGGGTGGCTCAGTGGGTTGAGTCTCTGCCTTCGGCTCAGATCGTGATCTCAGGGTCTTGCGATCCAGCCCCACATTGGGCTCTCTGCTCAGCAAGGAACCTGCTTCCTCCTCTCTCTCTGCCTCTCTGCTTACTTGTGATCCTTCTCTGTCAAATAAATAAATAAAATCTTTCAATAAATCAATAAAAAGACCATCCTGGGAGCAATGTGGATTGGAAAGGAGGTAAAGCTGATTGGTGGGTGGCAGGTAGGAGAAGGGCTTATGGCAGTCAAAGTAAGAATTAAAAGAATGACAATGTAAATGGGAAGAGAAATTGGAGAATACAATGAGTATTAGAACTGTTAGGACTTCCTGGTAAACTGGTGCTGGGGACGAAGGAGACAGAGACCTCAAGGATAGCTCCCAGGTTGCTGGGGAAACAATCAAGCTCTTTGCTCAGCTGGAAACACAGAAACTGTGTACACGCCACTGGCATGAATTAAATAACTTTTTTTAATTTTTTAAATTTACCTTTAGAAAAAATCTAAATGACTTTATCTGGGGAAGTATGTTAACTAACGTCAAAGTATTAGAAGTAATAGGTCAAGGAATTGGGGTTGAGTATTTTTCGGACTTTGATGAACTAAAACGAGGTCTATCATATTCTCTAGTAGGTTCTGGAAGCAGTAGTTGCTAGGGAGAAATTGTCAAGTGTAGTTTGTTTCCATCTCTTAGGGAGACAATCAGCTGACCATTTAGAAAAGGAAAAGCAGCATAGGGTATAAATTAAATCTCTCTGCATCCCATGTGTTAAACTACAACTTATTTAGGGGTTTATGGGAAAAGGAAATCTAAGGTTTGTAAGAGATGCAAACAACTCCTTCATTTTATCTTTGTCTTATTAAAAGTGAGGAAAATATTTTGATAAACGTGGCTTTTCCCTTTCCCCATCAGTAAAAATGCTTCTGCTTCGGATGTACTGTCAGATGTAAAACAGTTTTAGAATTCTGCTGGTGTCCTCAACAAGCTGCCCCCCAGCTTAGCTTAGACACTCACTTAAATGGTGGACAAAGAGGCTAGGAGGACAGTAAGACACAGGGCGGGTGCCATCTGCATCATTCCAGTAAAGATCTTTATTTTGTTTCATTTCACTTGGGAGAAGGTAGATGGCTAGTTGCTTTATTTTACTTTTTGTTTTATTTTGGTTTTGTTCTTTGGTCACTAAATTCTCCTCCAGATACTGTCAAGTTTCATGTGATGCCTGAAAGTGTGGAAGCCATCTTGTCACCCTAAAGTTTGTTACCAGACAGATAGCAGAGCTATACACCTAGCTCTCCAAAAAAATGGAGAAGAAATCTGTTATAAGAGATGTTGGGACATGGATTTGATCATCATTGAACCACCCTACTTATGAAGTGGCACACGAGAAATACATTACCTTATTTTAAAAGCCAGCTTCAGTTGGAATTTTCTGTTATTTCCAGGTGAAGTCTACTTTCCTGAATGGGCAAAAATGAATGAAAAGTACCAACACCCGATAATAACCACTATTATTATTACTAATTTTTTTTTCTTATGGCTTACTTTTTAGGTCTCTTCCTCCTTTTACCTGACCCTTTTGAAACCACCAGGGAATGTGTGGTTTCTTATTCTTTTCTCTGTTTCCCTACTTATCCACACAATGTCTGGCAATAGTAAGTGGTCATAAATATTGTCAAATTAAAATGAAATGGAATCTAAGCATCTTCATGCTGAATGATAAGATTTCATTAGCAAAAGGAGAACATGTCTTTTAAAGAATAGTATGAGATTAATCAATGTATTTTTCATTCTTAAGATTGATATATTTTTCATTTTAAAGAAAAATATAAATTCCCATGAACTGAGTTGTAAATGGTGGGGCGGTATTATTTTTGAACAACTGACATTTCTAGAGCCCTGAGAAAAAGAAACAGAGATGGAAATACTTGAAACATGACATTGTCTTCGCAAAACCAAGCTGCATCCTTAATAAAAGTTGATAAATATTAAAAATTCATTCAACTCTTGCCCATAGTACCATCCTTGATCTTACATTCATATTGCTGAGTGATAGCTTGGACTGTGTGTATGCTTCCTCCTTCATCAGATAACTTTGCTCTTTCTCTGGCTCTAAAAGCTTCTTTAGGTCTCAGTGAATAAAACAAAAATAAATGCAGTAATGAACTAGAACTTGGTACAGTTCATTTACAATAAGTAAACATAACCAGGCTCATAAGAAAGTCTTTTTTCTTTCTTTTTAGTAAGGTCCAGATACTCGTTCATCTTTTTTTTTTTTTCCTTAACACTATCTGGCTGAATATTAATGTCATTAAAAAAATCCTGTTACTTCAAGTGAAGTGTTCTGCCGAATGGGCACATGGGAAGGAAAGGAACAGACGTATTCAAAGTCTTACGTAGGGACAAAAACCAAGCTAACACCATCTTATCTCCCTCTAGCACCTAACTAAAGCAGAATTATTTTGATTTCACTGATCTCTAACTAAAATTTAGAAGTCCCTTCAATCATAAATATAGGCAATATCATAGTATTGGCAACAACTGTGATTTTGTGAAGACCAGAAATCACGGGTGTTTTCATATCACACTATAATTGTCACTGATATCTCAAAATATTCTTTCTTCTTTCTTATTTTAATTTTATTTTAATTCCAGTAGAATTAACATACAATGTTGTACTAGTATCAGTACTGTTTACTCTTACCTATTATTTGTATTCAATTTCTAAGTCTTATTTAACTTATTGATAAATACGCACATAGATTGCTCTTTCAAAAAAATTTCAAATGTTTTGCTAACTGTATGTAATTGGTTTTCTATGTATTTTATTTCATGCATTTAAAACATTATTCTAAGAAGGGGTCCATAGGCTTCATCAGGCTTCCATGGTGCAAAAAATTTGTTAAGGACACCTGCACTAAAGGAGAGCAAACAAGCAGTACTCTTCCTGGAATCTGAAAAGCAGGGGCGGGGAGCTGGGTTGGGTAACACTAAACTTTTGCCCCTTCCACTATATAATATGCTACTGATTTCCTGTCAAACAACACAAATCAAAGGCCCGAGATTACATGACCAACACAGTCTTCTGTCTTATGAGATAATCACTTCAATTTTTAGTAATCGATGATACATAGGTTTCTCTTATCAAAAACTTTTAAGTCATAAATATACCAAGCTCATTTTGAAAAAGTTGCTTATGTAGGAAATATAACCATGAGGATAATTTAGCCATTTAAGGAAAAATCTGAGAGGCGGATGGCTCAGTAGGTTAAGCATCATGGACTCTTGACTTTGGCTCAGGTCATCAGATCAGGCTCTGTGGAGCCTACTTAAGATTCTCTCTCTCCCTCTCCCTCTGCCATCTTCCCCCTAAAATAAATCTGAACAAAACTGCTATTTTTTAAATAATTTTTGTACAATTCCATTGTGTAATCATGAAAAGGAAGGGAATCCTTCCTTTCATCAACAAATGGTAGATAGATAGATAGATAATAGATAGATAGATAATAGATAGATAATAGATGGTAGATAGACAGATAGATAGATAATAGATAATAGATAGATAGATAATAGATAGATAATAGATAATAGATAGCTATATGGATATATATCATCAAATATATAGTTTTAAACATCTGTGTATCCTTAAAGATAATATTTCATAGATGTCATAACAGAAATGAATTTTATTTTTTGTCAAGTTATTAGGTGGCATATAAGGGCTATTGCTCAAAAAAAGAAAAAATGATACAAATACAAGACACTCCTACATAAAAAATACATTAAAATGTATAGCAGATACAAAGTACTCCTACATAATAAAATTTACAAAACAAGTTTGTAAACTTTCTTCTCACAGTGTCTCTCAAACTAAAGGAGCCAGACATACACATAGCTTGAATCCCGTCTTTGCAATTACTTCCAGATTCACTTAATAGTGATTAACAGTAATTGAGTTCACTATGTATCAGACATAGTGGCTGACAACAGCTATCAAGGGGAACAAGGCACGCATAATAACACTCAGAGGCCCCAGTCGAGTTAAGCAGATATTACATATTACAAATAATTGATTAAATACAATTGATATCGGTATTATAAGAGAAAATCACTGGGTGTATATTCTCATTTAATTCTTACAACAACTCTATGAGATAGGTACTGTGAGATAGGTACTAGTATCTTCATTTTGTAAAAAGAAGCTTGTATTTAGAGAGATGGGGATATTTGTCCCATGTCCTAAGGGGGCCACAGAGCTGCCAATATAACAGGGAGATTAATACACACAAAATTAGTCATACAGTTATAGCTTAGTACTTAATAATATTAATTATAATTACATTTATAATTAATAATATTATTGTTTACCTTCTTGGGGAAAGAGATATTTATTCATCTTAAAACCATCATGTCTCATATTTAATAGATAGAGCTCAACAAAGGAATGACTCATAATTAAAAATAAACCATGGGACAAATTTAAGTAAGAGATGGAGAATGGGAAAACAGAAAGTATTATACCCCTACATTTTGCCAGGAAGTCAACGACAAGATCTGCAGATGCAAACTACTCATCTTGGAACAAAGTTAGGTTCATCTTTAGTTTAAAAAAAAAAAAAAAGCACCATCTGGTTTATAATGGAAGTGATGTTTATAACGGAAGAGGCCATGCATGCATGGAGGCTGGGGGTTTAGGAAATCTCTGAACCTCCCTCTCAATTGTTTCATAAGCCTAATACTACTCTCAAAATTGCTTTTAAATTTAAAAAATAATAAACAAACAGACAAAGGAAATTTACGTTTCTCATTTGATGAGCAAGTATTCTGTGGGTAACAAATATTTTGCATCTTGAACTCTTTGGTCCTAATCTCCTAGAATGCTGTGTTGAAGAGGCTTCTGAGTGGGACAAGGGGAGCAACATTGTCTTGAGCATCAGAGGGAAGAATGTCAGCACATTTGCCAAAGAATTGCCCTTTTGGTCCACTCATGCCCTTGCTCTGTGCTAAGAATAGTGTCCCTTTTCAGGAGAATCTCTGTGTATATTGGCAGATAAGGGCAAAGAAACAGGAAAAACATTATATACTGTGACATGTACCAGACACAGCCAGTTCAAGATTGTGGGCCAGTCCAGGGAAGGGAGATAAGAGTTCTGCATGGAAAAATTAGTAACTTGATTTATCAGTCCTAACAAAAATAATAGTGCACACATATCATATGCTTACAATTTGTCTGCCATTGTCCTAAGCACATACACATTTGAATTCATTGAATTCTCTCAAAAACCACACGAGATGGCTGTTAGAATTTCCCTCATTTTACAAATAAGGCAAATGAGCTCTAGAAAAATAGAAGTAATTTGCCCAAGATCAATATGTGGTAAGTGGGAAAGTCAGGTGCTGACCCCTTATGGTCCAGAACCCTAGTTATTAATCATTAAAATAGGTGAAAAATACTTTTTTTTTCCTTCCTTCCTTCCTCCCCCCCACCCCCCGCCCCAGGGTATGTTTTCTACAGAGGAAGGTAAGACTACTTCAAGAATATTATTTTCCTTGGTAAGAAACAAGTAATTTAGAACTATAGTGACTAAGTTTAACCCTTTTAACACTGTCAGTAAAACTTCAAAAATGTGGATCAGCTATACCAATTCCATTTGCTCTTGTTGTTTGTCATTCTTCAAAGACTGCTTTTTTTGCTTTTGTTTTCATTTCCAAAAAGGTTAACATAAATAAAGAGTCAAATACAAATTTTGATAGTTTACAATTTAGAATTGAATTAACCTCCCTAGAAAATTTAGGGCAAAATTACAGAAAAAAAAAAAATCATAGGAATGAACAAGTACAAATATCTTGGCCTTGTCACTTTTCCTGCTCATTAATGTTCATTATGTCTGTCTAACGAGATAAAAACTATAAATGAAACACAACATGACCCTTGCTTTCATGGAACTTTAACTAGAACAAGGTGACAGTTTTAAGAGTTGTACTCATGAAAACCGTCTAATTGGGCTTTAAAATCAAGTTCTATTCAGGACGTTAAAAAGCCATTAGCCAGTATTTCTGCCACCCAAAGACTATGTAAAGGCCGTCTGTTTAAGGGGGGCTTACTAATATTCAAGGATCAGAAACAGAGCTAAGATTAATAATCTTGTAAGATTATTAACCGCACATATATTAACTACTTGATTTTTGACATTTTACACATTCTTTTAAAAATACATTATTTATTCACCACCCAGATTTAACAGATGTTAACATTTGGCCATATTTTCCTCAGATCCTTCTTTTTTTTCTTCTTCTTCTTTTCTCTTTCTTTTTAAGAAATAAGTATCTCATACTCTTTACTCTGTCTTACTCTGTATGAAATCAGGACTCTAAATAACAACCCCCTTAAAATTCAGACATCCAAACCCTGACCCTTATCATGATAATAGCTACAGAGAACCTGACCCAAACACCAATCCCTTTAATCTGTGCAAGGCTCACAGAGGGAAAGGGGTGACCCAATTATGTTCCTTAGACAGATTAGGTAACAGGAACAAAGAGAGACTGAGACTAGTCCTCAAAGTCCTTGTTCTTTGCATATGTCCATAGTACCCAGGAGGAATAATGATATCCATCAGTCTCAATAGTAACTATTCAGACTCAGCTACTGCCAAATCAAAGTCCCATTTATTCCACTATTATTGAGCATTTACTATCTGCCAGGCACAGTGCATTAAAAACACAGACCAACCAAAAAGCAATCACTCAGAGTACCTCCTAATTTTGCAAGGTTTCTACAAATCTGGTCCAGTGTCTTCCCTTCTAATAAAGCTGGGATTCACAGGCATCTCCTGCCATAGGACTGCTTGTGTTCCTGACCACCTAGTGCTGTTATCAGTGCCAGGATAAGTAGATCCAATTATTTGATTATTCACCACCCCAAAGCCATTGCTGGAGAGAATCCTACTGAGGTTTCTAAGCACTAGCTCCCAAATCCTTGATGATTGAGATATTCAACTGCTTCTTTAGTCTCCTGCTCCATTTGTCTTGTTACCAGAGTTAGTCTTGGTGACAGGTATATCTTGGATGCCAAAAGGTTATAAGACTTCTCTTTTATTTCCCCATTTCCTGTTTTGTACTGGTGAGAAAATTTTGGCAGATTTGTTCACTCTACAAATACTTACTTAACACCTCATTTTTTCAGCCACTGTTCTAGGTTCTGTGGAAGGAATAAAAAACAGTCGTATGTTTAGAGAATAGTAGGCAATCAACAAACAAGTATACAGAATGCCTGGTGCTGAGAAGTGTTAAGTAGTAGAAGCAGGTAGGTTATAAATTGCGTAGTCAAGGAAGGCTTCTCTGATTAGCTCACACCCTAGCAGAGACCAGAATGAAATGAGGCAAGAGTCATGTTTATACCCACAGAGAGAGAATTTCTAGCATGAGGAAGAGCCAAGTGCAATGTCCCTGAGTCAGGAGACTGCTTGCCATGTTCAAGGCCAAAGATGAAGGATGAGCCAGATTGAGCGGTAAGAGGGAAAGCGAGAGACTCAGAGGCTATGTGAGAGAGGATTTTAGATTTTAGTCAAGGAGGAATGAGAAATCATTAGCACGTGTAAGTAACACTATCTGATTCATAAAATTTAGGTGGTGGGAATGATACAGGTGGTCATTTGGGAATTTGATAGGAGAACACACCAGATTCTAAAGGATAGATGTATCTTCCTGAGTCATGTGTCTGGCTAGAAGGGCTTTAATTTCAAGCCAGGACTTGCCATGTAGGGTATACAGGGTATTGGAGCCGGTTGAGGAGCCTCCTGCTCTGCAATCACTCAAAGAGCTTTTTAGGCCTGAAGATTTCACAAGACCCACCCAAGATCAGATGAACCAGAATTTCTACAGCTGGAGCTGAAGAATTTGCATTTCAAACAAGGTGCCCTAGTGACTTATGAGGGTAAAAATTTTGGACAACTGCGAAGTAAAGGAAAGCTTAGCAAAGAAGAGAATTATTGAGCTGAGTTCCAAATACAAGAAAGAGCCCAGCTGTGGAGGCGGGCGGGGGAGCAGGAAGTAATGATGAGGAGGATCCCTCAAGGGGAGGAACCATCATGGATAAACACTTCAAGACATCGAGTCATCTGATCGTTAGATTCCTATCTGATAGGATCTGATATCATCTGATAGTTTGACACCACTGGGGTGACTTTTTTGTTTTTAACTTTTACCCTGTGCCAGACAGATATGTTGTCTCATTTTATCACCCCAATCAGCACAAAAGGGGCTTTAAGGCAAGTGAGGTTCAGTGAAACTAAGTGGGCTATCCGAGACTACTTAGCTACTAAGTGATAAAGGCAGAGTTGAAGTAAATGTGATTTAATTCTGATCTTAATTATTAGATTGAGAAGAGTCAAATAATGAAATCTGAGAGATAGGAGAACAGATCAGGAGGTCCTGAATGGCTACCTACATGCCAAGACACTAATTTGCTACTTGCGTCATTTCATTTGTCTTCATGGCAGCCCTTTGACTTGGGGTGTTTTGTTGTGCTTTATGAAAGAGGGATCTGAGGCATAAGGTAACGTAAGTTACTTTGCCAAGGCCCACATTTATCAATTGGTAGAGATAGAGATGTCAACCTAAATCCCTGTGATTCCAAAATTTGTGTTCTCATTACATTCCTCATATTATATTATCCACACATGCTCAAGTGTACATGGAAAACATATGTCAAAACCAAGTGTATTTTTCTTCAGTTTCCATACATGCGACATATAAAAGCATTTAAATTTATTAAAACAATAGTGCTGACAACACCAGATACTGGCAACAGCACAAAGCAACTAGAATTCTCATATGTTATTGATGAGTGTACATTTTGGAAAACTACTTAACAGTATCCACCCAAGTCTTAAAAAAAACAAAATCCCATTGTACAACCAGCAATTCTAATTTCCAAGTTTATACCCAACAGAAATGAATGTTATGCCCCTTGCACAAAAACATGTGCAAGAAAGCTCAAAGAAGCTTTATTCGAAATGGCCATTCACTGGGAACAGCCTCAATGTCTCCTAACAATAAAGGACATAAATAAATTGTGGGATAGTCCTGCAATGAAAATACTACACAGCAATAAAAAGAACGAACTACTGGTACCTATAAAAACATGGGTGAATCTTACTGATATGATACTCAGCAAATGAAGTGAAAGATGAAAGAATACACATTATATGGTCCCATTCATACGAAGAAGAGGCAAACGTCATCTACAGTGATAGAAATCAGAACAGTACTGTAGTTACTCTTGGGGCAAGGTGCTGACTGGGAGTGGGGGGTTGTGAGGGTGACAGGAGCTGTCTAAGGTGCTGAAGGTGTTCTACATTTTGAAGGGTAGTGGTTACCTGGGTCTACACAAAAAATTAAATCAATCTGTATGCTCAAGATTTGTGAACTCTTATACATAAGTAATATTTCAATAAAATTTTAATTTATAACATTGAGGAGCCAATAAAATCTGGCCAGCAGGCTATCAATAGTCATCTTCTTACTAAAACTGAGTTCCATCTTAATCTGATCTATGTCATCCTTTCATCACTTGTAACGAGCACACACTGGGACTCAGCAAAAATTTACATAACAAATGAGCACAGGCCTGTGACATTACCCAAGTTCCCACCCATCTTCAAGTGCATCCATCCCTTGTTCCTCATATGAACCATAGACCATGGTGGAAGCAGACCCTGCAGCCCAGGAGGTGATAGAACCATCCCCATACCTGGCCATACTTTCATTAGAAGAAATAAACTATAAAACCAAGCAGCAGTTTTGCAGTATGACACAGCAGTATTGCTTGCATTAGGCCAATTTTCCACTTATGACAGTAGTAATAGCACTAAAAGCCAATAAAAGCGGTCTGTTCGTTCAGAGATCGGCTTTTATGGCTTATTCTAAATATTATCAAGTGAATCAAGAGCCGTCATTATAGTGTCTAAAAAGCCTTCATACCTTGTAAGCAAACAGTGTGACTTTGACAAATAATCATTAGCGTGCCTGTGTGAGGCCAGTGCAGGGGGAAAAAAAATCAAATAACTGATATTTCCGTTTACATAAGTCATTAAGGTAATGCAGGTTAGTTTCAGAATAAACAAAATGGATTTCACATGTAAAATGACATACTATCGCTTTCCACAATCCCAGCATTTTTTAACTCTTATTTCTAGGCAGTGAGATATGGATGGCTTGTTATTCAAGTCTTCTTGGTCCCTATGAGCATATAAGGAAAGTCCAATAAAACTTCTGAGGGCTCAGTCAATCACACTGGCTCAGCCAATATTTCTCATTTAAAGTAAATCTCAATAATTCTGATCAGACTAATTTCAGATTTGGTAATGACTCAGGCATGTCAAATACTGAAGATGACTTGTGCTGTAAGGAGTTCTTTCAGAAAAAATAAATAAATCCAGCAAAAATGAAGACATGTTTGCCTTGTTAATGTGAAGACTTTTCTTGGATTATAGTTGAGAACATAAACTTTCTGGAGGGTAACATGCCAACATTAAAATTGACTGGATCAGTGGTTGGCCAACTTTTTCTGTAACTGGCCAGATATTTCAGCTTTGCAGGCCCTACAGTCTCTGTCCCAGCTATTCAACTCCACCATTGCAATGTGAGAGCACAGATAGTACATAAACTTGTAAATGTAGCTGTGTTCCAATAAAACTTCGTGTATTGGGGGGGAGGCAATAGGTGTGTTCAGCTCGCAGATGATAGTTTACCAACCTCTGCACTTAACTATACGATACAATGGGACTATACCTGGTATAATTCACCATGGTATTCCCAAATAGGAATCTAGTAGAGGGCACAGCTTAGATATTTGGTAAATATTTACTAAATAAATGCTGAATAAGTCATAAGCCTTAAAATTTCATCTAATTCATTGGTCAACCACTTCTAGGTGTTACTCTAAGAAAATAATCATAAGTGAAGACAAATTTTACTATGAGTTTTCATCACATTACTTGTTTATAATAGCAAGACAGCAGAAGTAGTGATAATGTCCAACATTGTGAAAGTAGATGAAGAAATATTTATATTAATTATATGGGATGTTAATCACTCATTAAAAATTATATGGAATATTGGAAGAATAACATTTAACACCATTAAAATATCTTCAAATACATGAAGTACAATTATAATTACAATAAAAAACTTTTTCCATTAAACAAATATTTATTGAACTCTTATTCTATACCAAGTACTATTCTACACACTGAAATACAACAGTAATTAAACTGGCAAAAATCCTGCCCACATACAGCCTATGTCATACTATCATAAATAAGTATGATTGTGTTTTTGTTAAAAAGAGCATATATGTATAAATGTTTTTGTAAAGTTGGAAATGTTCTTCATCAGAATATTTTTTAAAATATTGTGAGCAAGTGAGATCATGGGTAATTTTATCTATACATTTTGACTAAAAATATTAATAAAAACTGATTAGGTAATACATATTGCACCAGTAATAAATAATCTGAGGGTGCCTGTGTGGCTCAGTGGGTTAAGCCCCTGCCTTCCGCTCAGGTCATGATCCGAGGGTCCTGGGATCCAGCCCCGCATCAGGCTCTCTGCTCAGCGGGGAACCTGCTTCCTCCTCTCTCTCTGTCTGCCTCTCTGTCTACTGGTGATCTCTCTCTGTCAAATAAATAAATAAAATCTTTATAAATAAATAAATAATCTGATTTTCAGTAATTATTATCTAATTAAATACTCATAGGATAAGACACAAATTTTGGGATTTTTTGCGAAACAGTCCTTATTTCAAATGTAATTTATTTTATTTACCAGCTCCTCATATAGCACTTATACACACACACACACACACACACCCCGCTTAAGTACTTCACAAATAGAAACTTGCCTAATCCTTGCACCAACCCTATGAGGTAAGTATTATTATTATCCCTAATTTACAGAAGAGGAGACTCAGGCATGAGGACCTGGGTAAGTAACTTTCCTAAAGTTACAAAACTAACCAATAGCAAGGCTAGAATTTAGACCCAAGCTAAACAGTTCTAGGGCAATCATCATGAATCCTATTTGGAAACACAAAATACAAAGCAGATAATAACTTGTTAATTCAACTTTTTTGTAAGTTAAAATTCTAACATTTTTAAAATTATAAGATCCGTGAGAATAATGAGGTAATACTTCTGACAATTATAGGAATTTGGTTGGGAAGTGATCAATGACAGCTACAGACTTAAATCACCCACAAAGGGCAGCTTATTTCTGCAGTGAGCTTTCGAAGACAAAAATCATTGTTATCACAGAAAAGTAGTTCCGCATGGTGATAGATTTTCTTCTCCCTTTTTATATAACTCATTTTGTAAAACTGGTAAAAATCTCTAATGGAACTAACCCAGAGTTCAGAGAAAGAGTAGTAAGACCTTTATATTTAAAAATTAAATCACTAGCAGTATCTAATACATTTTACAACATTCCTTAGTGCTTCTAAGTTAGTCACTTTAACAGTAATTATCTGCAGAAAATATTCCCCAAACATATCCTGTAACACCCAACTGGTGTTAACTATTCATCAACTATGTTGTTCACCAACTGTGCATCAACTATGAACAATGTTACTAAAAATTACATATCAGGGCTCGTTTCTGTCAGATATTTATTCTATATTTTATGAGGACTCTGAACCTTGTTTTATTTTCAACAGTCATAATTTATTTGCAATCAAAAGCACCAAAATGTTATAATCTGAATTGCCTCATCAAAATCTGTGAGATTCAAAAGAACTCTACTGTCTTTCCAAGACATGTATGTGCTGCGTGCACATACACATAGAGGCCTCTTTTCATTTTACTTATAATATTTATAGCAATCTCTTGCTTCTGAAAGACCAATAAATTTTGGTATCAAAAGCAAATTCTGAACCACATTATACATTTCACTACTAAACAACTCTAGGAAAAACAAAAAACAAAAAACACCGTCCTTTAGAAACTGTGATCAATTAGTAATGCCTGCCATTGGCATCATACATTGAGAATGGTAACGTCTCCGTGGGACAAAGACCTATGCTTTGCCTTTCTCCCCACCTGGACAGGATCAAAATGCTTTTATAAACCAAAAACAAGACCCTGCACTTCTTTTTTAAAAAGTATCTTTATAACTCTGACTTTACTCAAGTATTGACTTTTTCCCAATTAGATGACATTATTGTATTATCTGGAGTTTACTGTTTTAGGGAGGATTTTTCTGGAGCATCTCCCGGGTGATGGCAATCATCCTAAAATACTCCCGGAGAGAAACAATTCTGTGATCTCATCCTGAAGCTTTTAAGACTTCCCTTTGGATTAAAGGTTTTAGCATCTCATTTTTAAGAAGAAAAAAAAAAGGTGATAAGTACTATATAAACACATATTTTCTTTAGAGTAATCTTCAGAGAAATTGTTGAGTCAAGAAAGTTTTAATGAACTAGCTGGGCTTAGCACACTTGTTATTCCACCTCTGGGACCAGCATTCACGTCTGCATGAAAACTCATGCATACCTTTCATGTCTCACTGATCACTGGGGTAAATCTCAGCTTTGGCAGTCCTCAGGATCTTATCCATTTTAAGACAGCCTTTCTCAGACAAAATTCGGGTGTCTGGCTGGACTTGCTTTGGCAACAGGTAGGCAGGACTGTGGAGAAGATTATTTGGAGGTAAAACGAGGACGGAGGACACTATTGGACACGGACCTTAATGGCCCCAGTCAGAAGGCACAAGCCTAGGAAAGCCTTTTCTGACAGGCTGTGCCATGGCCCTTGCTAGCTATCTCTTTATTGGAGTGATCTCAGATCTCTTTGCCATTTCTGCAAACATTGATTCTGAAACATTGCTGAAAGAAAATTCTAACTCAGTAGCACAGTAAATATTCATTTATACTTGTCAAGGAGAACTTAGAGGAAAACATGGGAGAATTCAGAGAAAGGATAAGAAGGTTTCTGCATTGCAGCCATGCTACAGAGTCTATCTAAACTCACAATTCGATTGTGAGACATATATAAATACATAGAAATAATATGTGATATATATTTATATTTTATAAAATATACTAAAAATCTATTTTTTTATAATGTTAAACATGCGATTACCATACAACCCAGCAATTTCACTCTTAGGTTATCTACGCAAGAGGAATGAAGGCATATGTCCACAGAAAGACCTGCACACGAATGTTCCTAGTAGCTTTCTTCATGTGATCCCAAAACAGGGAACAACCAAATTTTCATCACAGGAGATCAGATAAACAAAATTGTGGTTTATTCGTATAATGGACTATGCCTCAGCATTACAAAGGAATGAACTCAGTAACATGGATGAATCTCAGAAATGTTATGTCAAGTGAAATAAAACAGACACGAAAGGGTACGCATGAAATGGCTCTACTTACATGAAATCGAAGAAGGGCAAATTTAACCTATAGTGACAGAAAGCAGATTGCTGGTTCCCTGGGGCTCCCTGGGGCAGGAGAAAGCTTTTTGGGGAGATGGAAATGGCCTGCACCTTGATCCTGGTGGTGTTTTCATTTGCCAAAACTCCACCATACATTTAGAATAGGTACACTGTATTGTATATAAATTACACTTCAATAAACTTAACAAAAATAAATCACAACTCTTGGCTTGTGATGGAGATTATCATTATGGCTTTAAAAAAAAATGTTGGACTCATCACAGTTTTAACCTTTATGAATGAGGGCTGGCAGGTCACTTGGCTCTGTATTCTCATAGGTTTTTAGTGTAAACATTCTTGGCGACTGTGATTCAAGGCTTATCCCTGTCCCTCGCTGTCTGTGGGACCTCCTGGGTCAGCTAACATACCAGGGTCTCAGTTTTCTCAGTGTAAAATGAAGGTAATGGACCCAGCCAAATTTACAAACTGGTGACCTTGTGGTTCACACATTGGGTTAACATTTGCCAGTCCGGTGCAGTGTGATTCTTACAGTGAAATTTTTAAATATTTGAATTAATTACAAATTCTTAAAAATCGGAAAAATTTCGTAAAATTCCAGACTTCTGGCTTCTGTCGAAAAGCAAATCTCTGATGTGACTTAATCGGCATCCCAAATGGCACCAGCTAGCTAGAATTGATTAACCACAAGTCTATTTACCCATGTGTAATATTCTCCAGTTTGCCTGTTCCTACGTGGTCCTTATCATTGTCTACATACCTGCCTCGTCCCTGGTCATTTGGAAACCCTAAATCAGAACAATGATAAATAAGCAGTTCCCTAAGGTATAAATACAACTTGTAAGCTTTGATAAATGACCTAGGATCCAATTTTAGGGATGAACTTTTAATGTATTAAACATCAGTCCTGCAAAGTCACTCACTCCTGTGTATACACAGAGAAAGCACTCCAACCTATGAAGTTCCAGCCAACCTTTAGCAAACCCTGGAAAAGGATGATGCACAGCCACATGTGTACTAGAGAAAGTTTCAGTAATTAAAATAACCCAGGAATTACACTATGATCATCAACCACTGATCAAAAAGTGAATGAAACACAAAATTCAGGCCTGCAGAACCTGTTTTTTATGTGATGGCTGTTTTTCTTGTGTTGTTCAGCTCATCACTTGGGTTTCAGGATTTAATATTCTTTATAAAATAAAATTGGAAACTGTTCCTTTTCATTTTCTCTACTTTGAAATACTTTATAAAGTGCTGGCATTAGCAGTACCTTGGACATTCGAAAGGACTCATCTGTGAAATCAGCTGGGAACTGAGACCTCAAACTGTTTTCTCTCATCTATCCTGCTTGTCCACATACTCCAAATTTTTAAATAATCTGGAATTTCTAATTTATTTACATAACTCTGTGGCTTATATTATTATATTTCTCAGAATTTTGTATTCTCAGTATCTTTCCTTCCCTGCAGGAAAAATAAACTCTTGAATTCACTTTTCTTCGTATTCTTACTCAATTCAAGTTTTTTGCTTTTATCTGTCTTCCTCCCTTCTCTTTTCCTTAGGATCATTTTCTTTTTCAATTTCCTTGAAGTGAGTCATTATCTCTCGAGAATAGTAATTTTCCTAAATTAATGTTTAACGCGTCTTAAGGTTGGATATTCAGTATCACTGATTTTTTCCCCCTAAAAACAGTGTAATTTTGTTTTGATTTTTTCTTTGTCCTGACAACAATTTGGAGAACAGTATCTAAACTTTCAATTGGATGGGCATTTCTTTTTTAAACTGTTGCCATTAATTTTCTAATTTTATGTCACTGTAAAATACAGCCTGTATGTTTTCTGCTTTGGGAGGTTTATCAGTATTTTCTTATAATGTAGTATGTGATACATAATTAACTTTTAATTTTTGTAGTGAATGTGGATATTCCAAATAAATATTTCACAGATATTTTAAAAGAATATGTATTTTCTGACATAATACCATCCTGGAAGTTTTATTCTCCCAATCCTTATTTTATTTATGTATAAATATTTATAAATTTTAACTTTTGACAGATCAATAAGGGATGTTAGGATTTCATATGACGACAGTATTTTTCTAATTTCTCTTTATATTTGACCTGAAACTGAAGCTGAAACTTTTTTCTGGTTCAATGGAGAACACTATATTCTAATTGCTTCCATTGTTAATTAGTAATAGCAAGCATTTTCTGTGTGTGCTTCTATAAAAATAATTCTCATAAATTGAGAGTTTATAAATCTATTGATACTAAATATTTTATAATAATAATTTGAGGGTTTTTTAAATAAATGAAAGGAAAATATTTCTGAAGCAAATAATTGCAGATAAAGTGGACACTTTTGAGGTAGTTCTCTAAAGGAGTTGTCAGAATCAACAGCTCTTTTTCTAACCAGCCTAAAAAAAGTGGGGTAGGGGAAGGAGAAATACTAAGAATTTAATGGTTTGAAAGAGAACACTCAGAAATTAGAACCAATGCTCAAATTTCCAAGTCCACTTTTCAGAAGGTGCACTAATCCCTTGACTGGATTACTACTCATATCAGATTCCTATTTTTACTTCAGAATTTGTTTCCTAAAAAACAACTTAGTTCTCACCTGGTGAGGGTCTTTATCTTAAATTGTGTGCCAAGAATTTTCCATGAAAATGCTATTAAAAAAAAATCTGTATTAGAGATTAAAGTCCACAATCCTATAAAGTTAGAATATATTATTTTAGAACATGATAGAATAGAAATACGTCCACAATACTAAGATATATCTAACATTTTGCCCTTAATAAAAAATGAAACTTCCCTCACTATATGAGAAATACAGGGGTAATAAAGTATAAAATCATTGTATAATTGATCAGTGAAAGTGTATAAACTGGTTTATAACCGACACTCCCTTCTTTACCCTCCCCCCACCTCAAGCCAGAAATTTTGGGGAGTGACCCAAATGAACTGACACATCACTCAGAAGGATAGACTTGGTCATTCATGAAAGCTTGAATAAGAAAAACTATGAGAGGCAAATGTTGGCAGTGTTCATCCAAGCATGTCCATATGTGAAGGCTTCTCAGCCAACAAAATTCCAATATCTTATCCCACTGCCAGACCATGGCTCTTATGAGGATAGATGTGTAAGATCAATGTTCCCAAACTTCTACTTGCTTTTTTTTTTTGACATATTCATGTAACATCTGGACCAGTATTTACTAATTTGCTTTAAAACTTATTCCTGTTTCAAAAATTAGATGAATGTATTTTAAAGAAACTATATATCTCTGTGATAAACAAAACAGCAAAGCAGTTACAATTGCTGTAAAATGTTTACATAAAAAGCAACTACAGTTGAAACAAAATGTCATTCAACTTTATAAATGAAAAATTTGACATGTATAAATAATTAAATATGATAAAGGATGTAATCAACTTATAAAAATGCATAGCTAAAAATAAGTTATTCAGTGAAAAGAACATAAGTATTTATAAATACTTTGTAATAAAGGGACATTCTGTTTAAGGCTACTTAATTGAAATCAAAGATATAAAAACCAAATAAATATAAAAGCCGTTTCTGTTCAATAAATTTTGGGTCAAAAGGCAAACAGATCTCACATTCTCTTTTTCTTTTCAAAATGCCTACTCATCTTGAAAGGTCCAAAGGACACTATGGAAATGTCCCTTATCCACTTAATGTTGGTTTTTTTCCATATCAGTGAAGCACCTTGATTGTGTTTTTCCAGCGTCTCCACATAAGGTGCCAGGTATCTTTACATAGCTCCCTAGATATGTTTATGGTAAAGTAGTTCAGAGGAGGGGAAAAGCTTTTCTTATTTGTGTACTGCTTAACAAATGAATAAGTTTAAAGTATTTTCTATCAAGTCTCTTGGGTATTATCTCTGATGCAGTATAAAATAATAATGCTATCATTTATTAGCTACTCATTAGAAATAAAGCACTAGGGAGGAACAGGGGTGGCTCAGTAGATTAAGCAACTGACTCTTGATTCCGGCTCAGGTCATGATCTTAGAGTCATGCGATCAAGCCCCGAATCAACACCCAGCTCTCTGCTCAGTGGGGAGTCAGCCTGACATTCTCTCTCTCTCTCCCCTTCTCCCCCTGCCCTTCCCCCTGCTCATGCTCTATCCCTCTCTCTCTTAAATAAATAAATAAATATTTTTAAAAAAGAAATAAGGCACTGTGTTTAAACATACCTGATTTCAATCTCATTTAACCAGCTAATCTAAATATTACAATAATTACAAGAGATAGGCACTATTATTATCCCCACTATATACCCAAATATGCTGGGACCAAGATTCACCTAAGGCCATACAACACATAATGATTATTTTAACTCCAGAATTATGCTCTTAATTATTGCCTTCTGCTGAATCACACTTCGGGGCTAGAATTCGTCCTGATTCTTCCCAAGCCCTCTAAACAAATGGTTATGTTTGGGGCCCTTTAACATAGAGGGATACCAGAACTACTATTTCTAACTATCCCTACTCTTGATGGTTCAACCTCACCCCAAAAGTCACAGATGGATGGGAAGTTTCATTTATGAACTAAGTGTTAGTGGGTGCACGGAGGAGGAGGGGTGAGATGGCATGAATTGGGGCTGGGGAAAGGTGCAGTGGTGTTCATCAAAGCTCCACAGTCAAAAGAGATGACTGATTTCTCTGTTAGCTCTTTCTTCCTTCACATCTACTCAAAAACCTATACCCTACTCTGTTCTTACGTACCGTCAGTGAGAAAAATAACACGTGTTAAGAATACTTAACTAGGTCAGTTTTTCTGCTTTCTCTATCCACATCATTCTTGTTAAACCTTTAGATCTCAATTTAATATGACATTCCAGAGAGCTTTACCTATTAGCTTACTTAAGTTTCTCCCTTGATACCCAGCTCCCAAGGATGCCCATAGATCCTTATACATTTACTACCATAAGATTTATACAGTGCTTTTACCCCTTCTCTAATGTTTGACCCAAGAATTCTGATAGCACGATACTGCATTTGACCTGTTTACTGCACTTAGCAAAGTAATGGCATATTGTAGGTACCGAGTAAATATTTGTCATACAGATGAGTGACACAATGTATGGCCTGATGTCAGAAACTCTTTGATTGACCTAATTCACTTTGCTCAAATTCCATGCTCATAAATGAATCTTTAGGTTGTGTTTCTTACAGGGAGAGAATGCACTGCTCATGTAGACTAAGGCACTTTGATGTTCATGGTTGGTCTGTAAATTAACAAACTGAACTTCAATTCTTAGACATTCATCTGACAAGCCTATTGCTGTGAATAGGTCCCTGAAAAATAAATCCACTCTTAGAACATTAAACAAAATCACATTTCTAAGAACGTAAAGATGACAGAATACTGCAGTATGAAAAACTATAAAACAAACTCAACTAAGGAGACAACTAGTATCCCTCTGAAAAAAGCAAGGCCTTTTAGAGGTTAAAGGGGGTTCAGGTGTGCCTTAAGTCATTGCCATTTTTCCCCCTAAGGCAATCTATATTTTTCTAAACTATGAAGAAATACCAAGACATTTTGGAAAAAAATCTATGCTATGTATTAAATATTTATATTTTTAATCACTTTCAAAGTAATGCTTTATGTAAAGAGATAAAATGCAAAATGATGTGCTAGCTACAAGATAATTACAGAATTTTAAAAGTAACAATAATTCATAGTGAACTCGTTGCTTCTAGACTTGAGGAAATAAGAGGATCTGAATCATCCTTCCCCCTAATACTAACAACTAGAAAACTGGAAAAAATAGAGGCGGTAACTATTTTAGATATTAAATAGCAGGAATTTCATGATTTTGATCCCTGGGAAAAAAGAAACAAAGTACATCCAACCATTATGCAGACCTTCTGCTTAGGGGTAATTTCTGCAGCTATAGAAAGAGGAACCCAAAGGGAGCCAGGTAATGTCAGTGAGTTGAGGAACTAGAGACTGAAGACTGGCGAGGCCTAAAAGGATAGAATTTGTAGGTCAGAGAGCCCAAAAGACAGGACATATGCAGAGACATATTTGAGAAATTTACACAGGAGTCCCTGGAGACATACCATCTATATGTGTTAGGATGAAAACCCCATGAAGCTAGGCATGAAAAATTTTCCTGAAAGACAATAATTACTAGAGATATGAAAGCCAAACATTTTCCAGAAATTTCTTCCAGACTGAGAATTATTTGAATTTCCACCTGCCAAAGTAGAAAAAGCTCATGAACACATGAACAATCAGGAGAGACTCCACAAGAGTCACATTTCAGAAGAAGGGCTAAAATAAACCTAAGAGTAAATATTACTATAGGCCCACCCTAAAATAACCTAAAGAAAAACTTAGAAGAATTATGCTGATCATAATTAATTTAGTTGTCACTAGAACAAGTCTAACACACTTAGAAAAATATAAAAATATCCAACCCTTGATGACATAAAATTTACATAAAAACTTATTTTTATATGTAATATAAATAAAATAAAATAATAAAATTACATAAAAACTTATTTTTAAAATAGATAAACTTATTTTTATGTAAAATACATAAACTTATTTTAAAATACAAAAACATATTTTTATGTAAATTTATTTTTATTTATTTTATTTACATAAAATGTCTAGCATAAAATAAAAATTACTAGGCAGATGAGGAAGCAGGTAATCCATAACCACAAGGAAAAATCAATTGATTAAAAACAACCATAAATGACAAATATAATGGATTTTACAGTCAAGGGAGTTAAAACAATTATAATAAAGCTGCTTCACATGCTCAAAAATTTAAAGGAAAACATAAATGGAATTAGGAGAGAAATGAATTGCAAAGAAATAAACCAAATGAAATATCTGGAGGTGAAAAATACAGTATCTGAAATAAAAATTTCACTGATATAATTAACAGTAGATTAGACACTGGAGATTAAAAAAAGTAATGCACTTGAAAATATAGCAATAAAATTACCCAAAGTAAAAAACAGAGAAAAAATGCTGAAAAATGAAACAGGCTTATTGACCAATAGGACAATATCAAGCAGTCTAACATAAGTGCAACTGGAGTTACAAAGGAAAAGAGAGAGATGAGAGATAGAAGAAAATACTTGAAAAATAATAACTAAAGACCTTCCAGTTTGATTTAAAAATATGTATATAAAGCTACAAATCTAAGAATCTCAAATAACCCCAAGCAGGATAGACATAATGCATGTACTAATCTAATGTCCATTATGCAGGATACCTGGGTGGCACAGTTGGTTAAGCATCTGCCTTCAGCTCAGGTCATGATCTCAGGGACCTGGGACTGAGCCCCACAATGGCTCCTTGCTCAGCAGGGAGCCTGCTTCTCCCTCTGCCTGCTTCTCTCCCTGCTTGTGCTCTCTCTTTCTCTCTCTGACAAATAAATAAATAAAATTTTTTAAAAAAAAAAGGTCAGTTATGTGACACAGCATAAACTACAGAGTCAATAACTACTTGTTTTGAACCTAGTAGTACATTTTCTATATATATGTTACATATAATCTTGGGTAGAAAAAACTTTTAATCTATTTTATTTAACAGTAAATAAGGTGTACATGAAATGACCTTCCAGATTCCCCTAAGCCATCATGATAAATTCCTCTGCATTTCCTAAAAATGCTCTTATTTCATTTTACAGAGAGACTACCTAAGAATGTTTCTACATCTCTTAAAAAAGCTTTTATTGAAGTCACTGTCCATTATGCTTTTCAACAACCTAAACATAAGTAGCTACTTAGATTCCACTTAGATTTTTTTTTCCTCATCACAGCTTATTTTATCAGATGATGAATCTTAACAATGCATCATTTTCCATTTTGCTTTGGCCCCCAGGAATCTCAGTGTTACATTTTATTCTAAGTCCTAGTACCTATTGTGACTCTAAAGTTCCTGGTACAACTATTATCCATTCCCACTCTTTCTTTATATGGTCTTTTCATCTTTATTGATGGTTCTGTTGAAAGTAGAAATTGTTAAAAGTGATGAAGAAACCTCATTCAGTATGATCTTATGTAAACAGCTTTCATTCATTGAACTCCTCTACACCCTAAAGACTGTACTGAGGACTTTATTTACATGCAATCTCTCATTAATCCTCATAGCAACAGTGTCAGAGGTATTATTGTGTCATCCAGATGAAGAAAAACAGGGCTTTGAGAGGTTAGGAACTTTTCAAGTTCACAGGGCTCAAACTTATTTTGTCGGACTCCAATAGTCGTGTTTTTAACCACTATCTTATCCAGTCTCTGTACATGCTGGTTTCTTGAGTGTAATAATCACAAAACATTAGGGACAATAGTATCATCACTACCAAGAGAAGGAAATTCAAATTACATTAATGGGCAGGAGGCAGAGATAGTCAAGGGAAGTTGCATCTGAGATACTTAAAGGCCACAGATAATAGAGCAAGTGAAATGACTGAGGTTCTAGATTTAGCATATATATATTCACATGCACTTTTTTAAAGAGAGATGTGAGAATATGATGAAGAAGGGAGAAACCAGCAGAGTGGTCAGGAAAAAGCTACACTGTACTAACTCCCTTCATTTAAAAGCAAGAGCCATGCTTTTGATTTTAAGAATCTGGGATTGACTCAAGTAAATAATTTAAAGCTTGGACCAACCAAAGTCTTTGGGTAAATTTCAAACAATGGAAAAGAAAACTAAACTGAAATATAATATTTTCTGCTCATGGACATTTGAATTCATGCTTCCATCCAAAATTAATGGAATTGAACATTAAATACAACTCAAGTGCTTATATTCTTACTTTTTGAGTAAGATCCTTCTGCAGGTTTTGTTTGGTGCTGAAGGCAATTTCTCAAGAGATCTGGAGTCTACAAGTTCTGTACATTTTATGCCCTTGAGAATCTTGTCCCCACCTAAAAAGATGTTGAGGTGTTAGTCCCCAGTACTTCAGAATGTGATGCTATTTGGACTACAAACAGGCAAGTGTGATTAGTTAAGAAAAAGTAATGCTGGAGTAACATGGGTCCCTAATTTCAATATGAGAAGTGTCTTTGGAAGAAGACTGCCATGTGAAGATACAGAGACACACAAGGAGAATGCCATGTCATGAAAAAGACAGAGACTGGAACTATGGAGCTGTAATCCAAGGAATATGGAAAACTGCAAAATACTAGAAGGTAGAAAGAGCAAGGATTCCCTGACAGATTTCAGAGGAAGCTGTGCTCTACCAGCACCATTATTTTGGACTTCCAGCCGCCAGAACTGTGAGATAATCAATTATCTAGTTTGTGGTTTTTTTTTAAGGGCAGCCAAAGGAAACTGACATGGAAGCTCACAGATACAGCCCATACACATGGGACTTTCAGGGTTCAGGATGGTTAGAAAAGAGTAAAAAAGTAAGTCTGGAGGAAAAAATAAAAAGTATTCAGCAGAGGGATCATCTAGAAAGCCCTACTCAGCTCTAACGTCTGAGACAGAGATGAATAAAGCAGACAAGTCCTTGCCATTCAAGAGCTTCTGTACTAACATAACCTGGACCTGAGTACAAGATTTGCCTCATTACTTTCAACTGATAAAGTTCAGTTTTCTTGAAAGCTAATGCAAAATTCTAGCCCTTACTCTTTCTTTAAGATTTCTAGCCTTGACTATGAATAGAGTGCATCCTGGCAAATGGCTAACATTGGGGCTGTAGATCAAAGAGCCACTTGATAAAAGGCCCTGTCTGCCATCATGAAGAAGTTGGCATATAAACTGAGAGCTGCTGGGAGCCACTAGATAATTTTCAGCATGGGTTGACCTGATACCTACATGATCGTGATCTAGTTTGTTAGCACAAACTTCAGGACTTTCTCTTTTATCTCTTCACCTTTTTTTTTATACTTTGTTTCTCAATTTTACATTTAAATTTTAATTATAAAAAATAACAACTTCACTGTAAGGCTATGTCTAAAACTTTTTTAAGAAAAGAAAAATATCAACTACAACTATGATAGCTAGCCACTATCAGCATTTCTGTGTGATTTCTTCTAATTTTATATTTTATTAGATAAACAACATTGTATTGTAAGGTTCTGTTTTCCTATTAATGGCTATTTATATAATTTAAATTTTCATTATTTAAACAATGCTTCAAAGCACATTCATACAAGTTTCTTTTTACTTTCTATAAATTTCCAGTAGTTGAGTTGGGTTGGAGCATATGAATATTTTAAAAGATTGTCCCAATCAGTAATCTCCATCAGCAAATGACAGAAATTCAGAATTACTAACTTTTAAATGAGACTCTACTGGCTCCTATGACTGGACAGTCTAAGGATTGGTCTACAGTTATGGATGCATCTAGAGTTTATGAGAATATGTACCCATTTGTCTATGTTTCTATATATGTGCTTGTGCTCCTTTCCTCAAAGAAAGTTCTCTGTCAAGTGAATATACCATTAATAGTTTTTTCTTTTTTAAAATATTTTTTATATATGACTTTCTTTTTTATTTTCTTAACAGTCTTTCAAAGAGAGGTTTTTAAAAGATTGAAAGAGCATAGTTTTAAATTTGATAAGCCCAGTTTATTCATTTTTTTATAGTTCATGCTTTTGGTAGTCCTTGCCTACTCTAATATTCAAGTTGCAAAACCTTTCACTTATGATTTATTCTAGAAAATGATAGTTTTTACACTTATACCTATGTCAAATTTGAGGTTAATTTTTTGTGTATAATGTGAGGTGAAAGTTGGGATTTATTTCCTCTGTCCATATGAATATCCAGATATTCTAGTACCAATTGTTGAAAAGACTAACCATCTCCTATACTGAATTACCCTGGTATCTTTGTCAAAAATCAGTCATTTCCTAGGCTTTAGTGTAAAGGCCTTACACATACATCCTTAAATTTATTTCTCACTACTTCATGGTTGTTGATGCTGCTATTAAGTGGTATTTTCTTCAAATTTATTTTCCAATTCCCCTCTTTCCCTCTGCTTTCTCAGTCCCCTTCTTCCTTCCATCTTTCATCTCTGCTTGTCTATGATTCTTTTTTTTTTCCTTCTTGGGATATTGACTTTGACTTCTGCCACAAACAGTTTGTCTCCAAAGGAAAAAATGACCACTGGCAGTCCTAAACCTAATCCTTTAAATACCACTTAACAACAAAAAAGAAACCATTGCATATAATAACCTCTCATGTTTTAAATAAAAATGGAGGATGTTATATATGCATAAATCACATATAGAAGAAAGCATAAGAAACTCTGCATAATTTAACTACTATGGGGAGGTGACTGGACATCTCCATTGAGGTGGAGTAGTTGAGTGATGACAGGACTTTTAATTTCATTTTAGAATCTCAAGATTCTTGATGCCTGATTTCACAGAAGAAAATTGCTGTTCACTTTTTGGTTTTTCATTGCACTACCTCTGTCATCTCACCGTCAGAGAAAATACAGTTGTATTTACGGTTCCAAAGACTGCTAAGTGGAAATAAATTTTCCCCAATGTTTGGTGGAAGGGAAGTCTAAGAATGTCTCTTTGTACTTTTACATCTTTTGTATATAAGATGGGCTATTTTATTTCTGTTCATACTCACATCTGTTTATAATAATGTAAAACTTGTATAAAACATAATAATTTAGAATAACTCCATAGATTGCATAAAGATAAGAAATTTTTGAATGTTTGGGACTGACCTTTTTTAAAGATTCTTTTAAGTAGTCTTAAAATATGATTTTAATGTATCCATTAAATTCAACAGAATTCAGATAAAGGATTTATAACTGTTAAAATCTTCCTTTTGACACTAATGTTTTATCATTATTATTTAGCATACACTTTTTATAACCAAAACTAGGTTTTGTTGTGTAAGATTGCCCAAAAAATTAAATATTCTGAAAAGATTATTAAAAATATAAATATGCCTACTAAATACCTATTATTTGAATCAGACTATACAGATCAGTCTTATTTCTGCATTTACTAACCTCTTATTTTATTTCGATGAAATAGTTCTATTTTACCAACAACCAGAATAGAAACTCTTCTGGATTTTGTTTTGTTTTCTTTTTGGACATGATTGTGCATTTTTAATATATTTAAATACTGTTACATCCTGGAGCAGAATTTTTTCCTTTAGGTTTATTTTTTGCAAGAGTTTCAGACTTCTCTAAGTGGGTTATGGCATAGTCTTGTCGGATGGTTTGTTATTTTCTCTTCTTTTGTGTTTTTTTCTTCTTAGCACTTACAACAATCTGAAATACTCTTCATTTTACTTACTTAGTTGTTTTTTTTTAATGGTCTGTTTCATGAACTAGAATGTTAATTCCATGAAGATTTCTGTTTGTTTATTGTTGTAGCTACAGAATCTGTAACAATTCCTGGCAGATAGCAGGTGTTCCAAAAAAGGGCTTTTGTTTCTGTTTTGTTTTTGAATAAACAAAAAGCTATACAGGACCTGTATGACAAAATCAGTCAAAGCCAAATAGCTACCTCTTATAAATGGGGTATATGTTCTTCAGTTTATCATGGATGTCACATTCTTATTACCTAGCCCACTTTATTGATTTGCTTAACTTTTGAGATTGTAAATTTTGAACCATTCTTGTAACTTACTACTCTCCAACCTATAGTAAGTGAGCTCCTTAGCTTAATAATCCATTTAAAAGGTATTATTATAATAGCTTATATTACCAGTCGAGACTCACCTCCCCCTCTATCATCCATTAAAAAAATGTCATGTATCGATCCATGGAAGGTTTATGGAACACTGGTATGTCCCACATACCCCAGTGGTAAACCATGCCATGTGATAAACATATGTTAAACCTAAGTGATATATTGGGTAAGAGTTACACCCAGACTGTGTGTATTTCTACTTCATAAATTATTTCAAGTTTGCAAAAGTCTTCTATTTTGTTCTATTTCACCAAAATTTCTGGGCATTGATCAATTATGCATAACTCATAACTTTATTTAAGCTTTTCAAATCTGTATGGGCTGAAGTCAAACCGTATCTTCCAAGCTAGCATAGAGCTAAAAGACTTCATCAAGAACAGTGGAGATGTCTTCCTTTTGATCAGCACCTTCTCACCTATGTAGAATGTTGTTGTTTTTAAGGCACTGGATGAAGAAGCAGAATCAGGCACACTGTATCATTTGTGTAGATACCATATAATATTGCATTACAAATCACCTCAAATTTTAATGGCAAATGACAAAGAGCATTTCTTTCTTTCTTTTTTTTAAAAAAGACTTTATTTATTTATTTGACAGACAGAGATCACAAGTGGGCAGAGAGGCAGGCAGGGAGAGAGAAGAGGAAGCAGGCTCTCCATGGAGCAGAGAGCCCCATGTGGGGCTCAATCCCAGGACCCTGGGATCATGACCTGAGCTGAAAGCAGGGGCTTTAACCCACTGAGGCACCCAGGCACCCCCATTTATTTCTTTCTTGCATACCATTGAGTCACCTGCAGTTTGGCTAATCTAGGCTAGGGGCAATTGGGGCACAGGTCAAAGCTACAGAATGGGTCCAGGTCTGCCCCACATGTCTCTCATCTTTCTTGAACCACAACTATTTGGGCATGATATTCTCAGAGGAAAAGGTAGGCGTTCCTATTTGCAAGTATACTGCTCTTAGTATAGTCTTTATCTTGGCTATGTCATTAGACAACACTAAATTCTCCTAAAAGAAGCAGGGATGTATATTCTACCTAACATGAGCCAGAGCAAGGGCTTGCAGATAAAATGGTGTTTGAGAAAGTGAAAACTTTAGACCAATAAATCAATGTAATATACCAACTATTATACAAAAGTAGAACGAGACCTGATATATCTATATTCTTAGACCTCAGTATGCTTAATCCGAGAAAATAAAATTCCAGTAGTGCCCTTAACATGGCAAATATGAGTTATCAATATTGGATACGAAGACAGAAGACAGTAGCAAATCACTTTACCTTCTGGTCATTAAGTTCTAAGAACTCAGATGGTAGAACTGAAACTACAAAGCACAGACATCTCAACATCCTGAGATAGCAATAACCACAGAACCTGAGGAGTCACTTTGTCTCCAAAGATGTGGGCAGAAACCACCTTTTTGCAATTCTCTAATGGAATTACAATTAACCACAAACTTGTTGTGGACTAAGGCTCCACTGGGTATTACAAGTTGGCTTAATGAAAACAGTTCAAGAGTGTACAGCATATTCTCTACATCTCTCTGGTAAGGCATTTAAATGGTGATTTCACAAAATATTACTTTTGATCAAATCACATTGGGACTTATCATTATTTTATAGTTTAGCTTTCTCTAAATAGATTAAAATTCATTGAAGATCACTTTTTCAGCCAAATGTACTATATAGTTTTGATAAAGCCTTCTTATTATTTGACAATCTGCCCATTAAACCCAGCTTCCTTTGCAAAGAGCTGTGTGCTGAGAAGAAATGCATATGTTTATGTCGATAAATCCAAAGGGAATATACTATTTTCTTGGTCCCAAGTTGCATGATGCTTCCAGGACAAACAAAGAATTGCCAGTGGAAACTCTGGATATTGGTAATTGAAGTGTTGTGAGGAAGCTGGAAATTTTTGCGAAATAAAAACATACAGTAATTTAAAATTACACACATTCACAGAACAAACCTTTGCCAAACTGGCTGCTCAGAGACTATTTTTCCACCCAAATAGTTTAATGGCTTTTAAGTATTAGTTGAAAATATTTACCACCAAGTTCAAGAAATGTCCCAGAATTGATTAAATTTGGCTGGAAAACATTCTGAGTTTTTTTTTAAAAAAGATGATTCATTAAAGAAAAAACAATCTTTTCTTGTCAATAACAAAATCTGAAATAGGCTGTGGTTTCTTTACAATTACCTAAAAAAAAATGTCATTGACCTCAATAAAATTATAAATAATTTAGAAATTATGGACTAAGAAGAATTAATAAATCAGAGAGATTTAAGGTTTTAGCTATAGAGGATGAGAAGAATTAGGGTGCCTGGGTGGCTCAATTGTTGAGCATCTGCCTTTGGCTCAGGTCATGATCCCAGGGTCCTAGGATTGGGCCCTGCGTTGATGCTCCCTGCATCAGTGGAAAATCTGCTTCTCCCTTTCTCACTTCCCCCGAGTGTACTCCCTCCCTTGCTCTCTCTCTCTCTTCAAATAAATAAATAAAATCTTAAAAAAAAAAAAAAAAAGCTTTAAAGAGAAAAGAAAAAGAAGAAGAAGATGATGATGATGAAGGAGATGGGGGGAATTAAGAGACGCAATTCAAGAAGTTGCAAAAATGTCCTAAAACTTCAAACCTCTCAAAATATGCATTGAACAGAAGAGATTAACTAGCAACAAATTGAAAAAAAAAAAAAAATCCCTTGGCTTTAACCACTAAGTAGAAGAGGGGATATAAAATTTACAGAAACTTACCATCCTCTTTGTTTAAAAACAGTAATTTAATTTAAAAAAAAAAACTTGAAGCCAGTTCTTTCTTGATTTTCAACTGAAATAGCTCAACATCAGCTGGACTAGTAGATCCAATTACGTGCTATAACATAGGCTACTTGGTGTACAGTTCCTCTTTTTTGTTTTGTTTTGTTTTGTTTTGTTTTGGCCAAAAACTTCCCAGTCCCCTCAAGAATGTTTTTCATTAGAGTTAGCAAATAAAGAAATTTTACTTCTTTATTTTATGACCACTGGCATCAGTGGTTACAATTTAAATAACTACCGTATCTTAGCAACTCTAATCTTAACAAAATAAATACAGCAAGGAGCAAACAGGCTCCATGCCACACTAGTGTCTCATCAACATCCAAATAAGGGAAAGGGGGAAATAAACGGAGGATGACTCTCATCGTGCTGGTACTCTGGGCTTGGCAGCTTTCCCTATGGCCAAAAACATTACATTTCATTCCATTTTCACAGCAGGGGCACCTGCAATGATATATTTTAGGAAAAAATTTACTTAGACGTACAGGGGCAAGCATGAAAGAGGTAGAGAAAAGGACGGTTTATCAAAAAAGAAAGATGAGAGGGAAAAAATTGAAATTTAAATTCATTTCTTCTCCCTTTTCTTCTGGGACATGACTGTTATCACAATGATAGTATCTGGTGGTTGTCTCCTACAACACATCTAAAACAGTGCTTATACTTGGAGAGCATGATAAGTTCCTTCCCTTAGACACTAAAGCCTGAGGTAGCAACAAACTATGACAAAATTAAAAAGGAAGGCATTCAAGAAGTCTTGAGTGGATGAATGAATGAATGAATCCAATTCTGTCCTTCCAAGCTGGTTAGGAAATATCAAAGACATGAAGCTCTTGAAACCAATTCCTACTCCTGGATAGATCCCTCAAAGTGTGCCTGGTATAAAATTAAATCCTTGTTAACTTGGTCCAAACACACACATAAGTCTGAAGTCAACCTGACGCTACGCTTTTTAAAGGGAAGAACAGGAACTCTGTGCTTTGATGAGCTTGAAGAGAGAACTCCACACTATGATTTCCCAGCTTTGTGACCTTACAACAGTACATTTAATATTTCAGAGATCCAATTTCTTTTTCAGCCAAATGGGATAAAACCCCATAGGGGAAAAAGATGGCTATAAAGTTGTCCACTGCAACAATGTATGTAAAGTTACACAGTCCATTTCCTTATAAGTTGGTTTATCATTAAAAAAAAGCTAATTTACTTTCCTTCTCTTGATTTCCTTTCATCCAAGTCATACAGGCCACCATCAACAAACATATCACATATGGCAGCCACTCAATACAATCCTGTTTTATGTTAACCAGGTTTATCACCACTCTTCCAGAATGTTCAGCTGTTGAATTCTTTGGTTCATTAACTTTTGAATTTGTTATATCCTGTCCATCTCTAATTACAGATTGATACTTTGTTTAAGCTGTCATTACCTCTTGCCTGGATTATTGATTATAAGAGTCCAAACATTGCTCTTCTAACCTAATCTTGTCCCTTCCAATCTGCTGCCAACATTTTCCTTTTAAATTTGACCCCGTATTTTCCTACTTTAAATTCTCCTTTTTATGAGGTTTAAGGTCTCCAAGTTCTGAGTTATCCATATTTCTCAAGTCCCATTTCCTGGAACTCTTTCTACCCTGAACCTTACCCTCTAGTCAAGTGACTTTGCTTCTGATGCAGCTTCATGAGTCAACACTCTGGTAATTGTTGTACCCTCTACATAAAATATGATTTGTTTTCTGTTTTTTGGTGTGTGTGTGCGTGTGTGTGTGTTCTTTCTTTTTTACTTTGTTTGGCCAGTTGATAAATTCTTTCTGAACCAAACTCAACATTACCTCCCCAGTGAAGACACTCCTGTAATTGCATTATAAGGTTGGTAGCATTCTACTTGAGACTATGTCTTCACAATATCCTAAGTCTTTATAGCACTTTCTTACAATGCATTGCAATCATTTACTTCCTTGTGTGTCTCTCCCACTAGACCATGAGTCAAAAAGTCCTGAGGTCATCGGGCACCTGGCTGGCTCAGTTGGTAGAGCGTGTGACTCTTGATCTTGGAGCTGTGAGTTTGAGCCTCACCTTGGGTGTAGAGATTACTTAAAAAAAAAAATTAATTAATTAAAAATTAAGAAAACAAACAAAAGACAACAAAGGGTTCTGAAGTCAGAGATATGGCTTAGTACTTCCATTGTCTCCTAAATTAGGAGATACTTGATAACTGTTAGTCTCTCTCTTCTATCAGCCTCCTCCCTACTTTTTAAGTAATAAAAAGATAGATTAAATTGGTTTGTTTGGATTTTTATTTTGATCATCTTTACTGAAAACTCTACTTTATTAATATAATGTCTAGTCTAAAAAAAAAAGGAGTTTCCTTTCAACACACACACACATACACACACAAATAGATAGTTACACTTAAAAAAACGCAAGTTTGATGTTATTTTTGTGCTTGATGAATACTTCTGGTTTCTGCCTTCTTAATAACCAAAATCCCATGTGTTTGTAACCTTGAATCTTTTTTAAGGCTCTATCTCACTCTGCTTCTTGTTACACTCACTCCACACCTCTCTCACTTTATATTTCCTTGGGAAATGTCTATAGCATTATGCAATAAAAACAAAATCAATAATAATGAGGAGGAGGATGAAAAGACTTACTGTTTGTTATTAAAGCATCATAAAATTCCAAGTTTCAAAAGAGATGTAATTTTATATATCACTACTTTAATACAATGGAGCTACAACTTGGATCTGTGCTTCAAACATTAGCACAGTACCTAAGATCAAAATTCCATATATTTAGAGTCCTTTAAGAAAATTCTTATTTTCTCCTTTATATTGTAGATAATATACATTACATAATAAAGAATATATATGAAGTGCTCAAGAGTATAGATTAATTTCTCAAGTTTCATGTTTCTATAATATACCTTTCCTGGTGGGGTTATAAAAATACTTAACTAATTCTCTCCATCTCTAGGAGAATGACCCTTAACCATTCAGACTTATCTAAGAAACAGTTGTAAGAAATACTGCCAGAGAAATACTGTCTATACCTTACCACTAAAGTTGTATAACATCTCACCCTGTATATGCTGAAGAATATCTCAAAGTAGAAATTATAACATAGAGAGAAGATTATCATTCTGTGTGGAAAAGGAGGAAAAGTAGAAAAGGTTGGAAGAAAGGAGAGAAAATAAATTCAATGGTCAGAGAGTAAATGCACTGAAGCAATACAGATAGAGCTCCTACCATCTGCCTGGCACCATTTCCTGGTTCTCAGGAAAATAAATTTTAAAAAATTCTTTATCTTTCATGGGCAGTCAGGGAGACAGGTATTCACCAATTGTTATGATATAACTTGAGCCTTATATTGTTCAAGAATATTCTGCCCAGGATCTATACTTACAAATTTTTTAGCAGAGTCATGCTGAGTCTAATATAAATTACTATTCTATAAGGAGGAAGAGAGTTTTATAAAATTTTAAGTCAGTAAGTTTATTTTCAGAATAACAAAAAGATAAGCTACTTTTTATTTTTCTCTAAAAACTTTCTTTCCCCAATTATAAACTACTTTCTAAACAGTACACAAAGCCTTGCTTTTATAGTTAGGATTGCCAGATTAAATAGAGAATGCCTCACTGAATTTAAATTTCAGATAAATAATGCATAATTTTTTAATATTAAGTATGTTCTACATACTACATGGGACATATGTCTCCTAAAACTTATGCATTGTTTATCTGAAATTCAAATTTAACGAACATCCTGCATTTTTATTTGCTAAATTGGCAACCCTATTTTGGGGGGTGCCTGTCCAATCTTCAGACTCTTCACTCTAAGTTTACTGTGTGTGGTTTTAATGAATACAATGGATCCCACAGTGGCTGAGATACAAAGCAGGCTACTCGACCTTGTGTTTACAACAGTGCCGTTGTTCAAGTATGCAGACTCAAACAACTGTGTTCCCAGCTTACTTTCCTAAACTGCTTCTGGTTCATCACACAGGTAACAAAGTGTGACCTTTATCCTTTTCTTCCTCCAGAAGAAAACAGAAATTTTCCAAAGGGGGAAAAAATTTCAAAAATTAAAAATGACTATGAACTATTCTAGAATCCTAAGGCTGTCGATACTTTATGCTTTTAAATAGTTGCCATGGTTCACCCCAGAAGCATCTGCATATTTCTGTGGGTTTTTTCATGGTGTGTAGTGAACTTTGATATCTTTGGGGAATAAAAGAACTCTCTGTCTATCTACACATATATATTTAACAATGCAAGTTATTGTTATATAAATGTAGGCTGTTGTCAATTTCAGTTCCCTGCCATATCAAAAGAACAAAGCAGGCAGGAAGAGCAAAAGGATGATCTAATATGCCTACGCTAATAACAAAGCCAGTGTCCTAAATTGGCAATGGCAGCCCTCTTCTGCGGAGATTGTTTTTAACACCAGCAGTAGACATTTAAAAAAATTGGATGGTGACAGGAAGAGTACATTTTAAATTGTCAACCTTCATGATGTCCTTTTGAAGAATAGCAATTACATAACTCAGGGAGCTTTATTTTGCATTTGAAAAATATATATATATATAAAGCAGTTTGCAGGGTTATGCAAGACTCCATATTCAGAATTCTCTGTAGAAATCAAAGTTACTTACTCTTTACTGTAATCATTTGTCCTTTTATTACCCAATTGTTAGTTAAGGTTGAAATCAATATTGAGTATTAGTACAGAATGAAAACTGTCTTCTATTTCAGTTATTAGCAAATCCACTTAAAGAGGCTGTCAACCGTATGGTATTTCTTAATCATAGTCGAGGTCCAGTTTGTAATTTCCTAAGGGTCACTCACCTTTCTTCTTCTCTATGGCATTAAAAGAGTTTGCTAATAATATTGTAATATTTTGCTAAAGTTTTAAGTTGCTTCCTCTTAGGCAGTGAGAGGAAAATGTTATGCAAAAGTAATTTTATATCACCAAAATGTCATTTGGTCTTTTTTTTTTTTCTAATTCTCTTCTTCTTTTGAAATAATTTTAGGGAAAAAATTTTTATAAAAATACAGACCTAATGCCAAAAGAAATGCATTGCAAGTACCCTAAATAGTTAATGTATTTTCTAAATGAATGATTTAAAATAGCTATTAAAGGAGAGGAAATGAGCTTAGGTTTCTAGTAATGACTTCTCCTCTTCAAAATGAAATCTGTAAATCCCTGATTGCAATTCCAAATCCCCAAAGGACCAGCAGTTCTGGGACCAGGGCTCACTGGCTTTATGTCTAATAGCACCAGATAAGTAGCATGATTTTTATATATGTAATTTGGGAGAATATTCAGAATTTATAGACCTGGAGACAATTTATGAATGAATTTCCTTTTTAAAGTACATTATTCTAAAAATCAACTTTTCCACCCAAATGGTAAGCAGAGCACATAGGAATGTGAGCGGCATGGATATATACGTACAGAGACATATGTATATGTATTTATATATGCATGCACACACATGCACAAAATATAAGTAGCATCTTATTCATAAGAGCATAATGATTCAGGCTGTGATTGTTAATAAAAATGCATTTCTAACCATCAACTTTGAGTCTATTATTCTAAGTTAATTGCATTTGCCCTGAAGAGACTTACAGCTGGCTGTCAGCCTGTTTGTGTCAGTTTCATTTTATCCGTCAGTCAATCCTGTCTTTTTACATCCCATATATTGATCAAATAGATTTTTTAGCATACCTCCCCAGCTTCCTCAGCATTTAAAAAAATAAAGAATTATCTCAATATTATTATCAGATGAGTCTGATCATTCATTTGCATGTTATCTTAATTGCTATTTGAGTAGCACACAGATGCCCTTTTGACAGGCCCATAAGATTGCCCTTAAATTTAACAGATGTAATGCTCAAGGAGGCAGTGAGAAAAAGTTAAACGAAAGTTAAATGTTTAAGTCTACACTGCAGTGGTCAGTGGCATCCCCGCTTTTCAGGAGGAAGAGAGGGTACTCATCACGGTAAACGTTAATTCTCTACCGGAGTGTATCACAGAGTAGAAAGCATCTTGTTAAAATTCGTCCTCCAAAGAGGTGTATTATTAGGTGGTGAAATGGATTAAAGAAATAAATGGGTACCATGTTCCCATTTGAGCCAAAGAAAACCAGGGGGGGAAACAGAAGAGCAGGGAGGTTAGGGTAGAAAAGTAGCTTAGGTGGAAAATCTGAGAAGAATTAGAATCTTCCTTATGTGAGTCAAGTTGCACAGAGGAGAGATAAAGGGCATCACAGGGTGAGGAGATAATTAGCAGATCAGAAGCAAAGCAGTTAAAAGGTGACCCTTACCTCCTCTGTTACTCAGTCTAAGAAACTATAGACAATTATTACAGTATTTTCTCCAGGGATGTGTGATACAGTTCCTCCACATATCCTCCAAAATACAAAGCTCTCTCAGCATTGTCATTGCATTGCTTGAATTCAGTGCTTTTTATGGAAATTCCTTTACATCACGCCAGCCTTGTCTTTCAACCTTGCTTTAGATCAGTGATTCTCAAACAGGGTGATTTCACACCTCCCCCACCCAGGGGACATTAGAAATATCTGAAGACACTGGGGAAAGGTGCTCCTGGCCTCTGGTAGGTAGACCAGGGATGCTGCTTGCTACACAGCCCGCAGCGCCCAGAGCAGCCCCCCACAACAAAGAATCATCCAGCGTCAGGTCACAATAGCGCTGAAGTTAAGAAAGCCTGCTTTAGATGGATGACTGAAATGCACTTAAAGCTAAAAAACAAAACTACATCACAGTTCAGCAGTAGTGCAGTGAGTAGGATTTAGCAACTCTGAGAGGCAAAGCTCAGTACAGCCGCCACACAAAAGAATTTCACACTTGCCTATTAAATAATACAATTCATTACCTAGACCCCAGGAACAGTTGAGCAGAATACAACCCCAATTTTGAGGAGAACAAAGAAAAATGAAAATCATTGCTTGATAGGAGACATTTCAAAGACCTCCAAGACAAACCAACTGAAAAATCCCCAATAAAAAGACTCAGCAAGAAAATTGTGTCACAGACCCTAATCCTCAACAGACCTTAACAAGATGCTCATGAGCCAAAGACTCATGTCTGCAGAAGACAAAAGACATCAGAAGCAACGTCGTCTAGAGAAGGATTATCATTAAGACGCAGGAGAAAGATAAAACAGATTCTTCAACCTTACAATGAGAACTCCTAAAAATAATAACCACACATGTGATAAAAACCGTGTCACGATAACTGTTCTATCCTTCAGCTCCTGGGCAAATTAATATTTAGGTTAGGCCCGGGGCAATATTTTTAAAACCTTTATTTTTGACGGATGTTTTTTACCCCACCTGACCAGACACCCCTGCCACCAATCCACTCCCTGGCACAGATGGCCAAGACATTTGCTTTTTCAAATACTCCATATTTCCACAGCCACCCACCAGACAAAAATTAGATTACCAATGCTTGTGTAAACTTTCCAAGCTCTGACACAATAAGATTCCAGGAAATGTACATGCACAGCTAAAAGCAGCATTATACATAATGCACTGTAATTCCAACAGACAAGTTGCTATCTTCGATAGATATACACATTTTCCATGCCAAACACATGAACGTCAATACATTTTTCTCAAGTTAAAATGGAAACCATTTAACAGATATAATGGGCACAATGAATTTCATTTTGCATTACTAATGCAGCAGCAGTGAGGGAGGGAAGGTCTGGCAAGGACTGCAATGAGACCAAGAAAAACAGGAAACAACTTAGAAGCTGTCATTGCTGTCCAAGTTATGGCCCCAAAGCATGGTCATGGAGCCCGAGGGATACTGAAATTTCACATCCTCAAAAATCGAATTCCACATAAACAAATTTTCTGTTTATGGGGAAAAAAGTAAAATATGGACATTTCTGCAAAAAGAGCAAGAAAGTGCCCCCAGGTATTTTTCCTATGGTTCCTGAAGAGATGTTACTCTTTCTTCAGGAGTATAAGGGAGAAACATATCCCCCGACACCCTTTTTCATCACTGTTAGAAAAATGGCAGAAACAGGAACATGCATCATTGGTTCTTACCCTTATTTCAAGTCTTACTGGCATCTTAATTTATTCAGTCATTGCACACTGAAGGCATTTTTTTTTTCTATCTACTAGATTTAGGTAAGGAAACTCGAAAGGCCTAAACAAATGTTATCATGCAGTTTAGAATGAAGGTTTTGAGCACCAGGTTATTGGAATCGGAAAAACCCCAGTTCTAAGCCCATCACCGCTGCTTACAAACCAAGTGAGCTGGGGCAAATGACTCAGGCAAAATTTCAGTTTCTCCATCTTTAAAATGGGTACGTGTTCCCCATGTTGATAGTTTTTAGGAAGGATTAAATGCGATCATGTGCGTAAAGCATTTCGTATCTTAATGTCCAGCAGCAGTAGGGACATGATTAAATATTCTGGCCCTTCCAGGTTCAAATCCCAGCCCCCACAGCTTCTGGGAGCTTTGGTGTGTTAGTTAGCCACACTGAATCTCAAATGCTTAATCTCTGAAATGAGGATGGTAATAATAATAACTACTTAGGGGATTGTTATGGGGACCGAAATAATAAAAATATAAAAGGCTTTGTGATCTCTAATACATTTTAGTCATATTTACAAAGGGGATATAAACAACTTTCACATTGGGCTCTGCAATAGTGGTGGAAAGTATCTCAAAATGTAAACGTACATACAGAGGGAGACTTGGAAAGACACCGACTGGATGAAGAGCATGAGCTTTTCTTCCTTATGTTCGCCATGAGTTCCAGCAGCGATTTACCTTTCTTGGATTTTATTTTTGCCCTTAGAAAACAAAAACACCTCTCCCCGCAGTCAAGTTTTAAAAGTGGAATATGACAATTTCCAAAATATTTCCAAAATATCCCCACTCCCAGCAACTACTGACTTTTTCCTCTAACACGCCGTGTTGTGGTACATCATCTAATTACAGCAGTCAATACCGGGACAGTCCCGTGGCTAAAACCGTTATGACAGTGAATTGGTTTCAAAGTGTAAAAACTGGTGGACACAGAAAAAAATGAAGAACGCCTTTGGCTGTGAAGGGTCAAGATGAGTTAGTAAGCTCTTAACGTGGCTCATTTTTCAAACTTCCATGAGAAATATTAAGTGTTTCCAAACCCCTTATCAAGATCCTAATTCTGTCATCTTCCAGGCCTCTATGACTGAACATTCAGAACACCACTTAATATCCTAATTGTTAAATTGCCCTGGAGGATGAAAATGACTCAAACTTTTAGCTTGTTTCCATCTTCCCATGTACAATAAACTTTTCAAAGTGAGGGGCTTCTGAGGTGTACCATGTTTAGCCAGATGAAAGATAAACCAGATTGGTATGAGAGTCAGCAATAGAAAGACAAAAAAATTAAGTACTTATAATTAAAGCTTGAGGAATTAAAGAATTCACACTTTCTTAGAGCTATTATTTCAGACAGTCTGGTGTCAGAATTAAAAGCCAACCAGTGCATCTGTTTATATTGCCAAGGATTTTCACAGTAAGAAGGGCTAGGAAACACATATTTTTTAATTAGGGTCCAAATTCCAAAGAACACCAAAAAAAATAGTATGTCAAAAATATATGTTCTTGTGATTTGTATTGTTCAATGTCTAAACAAAGACCAAAAAATTATGTTTCTTTCTTCTCCTTCACAAACACAAGTGAAAGAATTAAAAAAAAAAAAAAAAAAAAAGTAATTCTGTTGCTTTGGCCACAGACTCTTTTTCTGTTATCCTGCTTGCTTCTGGCTTAGCTACTGCTTTTCTTTCCCAGGATGAAATAATATAGGAAAAGCCGATTAAGGAAGGCTTCATTCACACAGAAGGTTCACCAGGATGGCTAAGTTACCAAGTCTTAAGAGCTGAATTACAATGGCCACCTAAAATGACCATTTTACACTTTAAAATACATCTTTTATTTTAAAAATTTGAGTTAGCTCTTGGCTTATACTGAGCTTTCAATTAAAAGAAAGTCCTCTTTAAAAATCTATGCTGATATATAGCACACTGTAGTACTCAAACCTATCATTAACCTATTTTTACCTCTCACTTGCAAAATTGGAAGTACTTTTGGTCAACTGGGGGGGGGTCAAAATAAAAACTAATATTCTGTACACAAAAGTGAGTAGACTTCATTTCCTAATCTATTTATTCAACAAATATTTATTGATCATCTACTACTTGCCATACCCTGGGCTTACTGTTGGGAAATATTGAATTGAACAAGACATTACTGCATCTAGCAAATCATTGGCTGATCCGATCTCTAATAGGAGAGGTACAGCATTCTAGGGAAGCATTTGCCAGTAGAAAGGTTCTGACAGAACTGACAGATGATTGGCCATTATCTTTTCCTTGATGGAAGAGGAAACTAAGATTTGGAAAGCTTGAGTCACATAATCACAGTGCTCTGTAGTGGGAAAAATCACAGGACTTGGATTCACTTTTCCAAATTCAAATTTTGTACTCTCCCTATAGCAATATACTTCACCCCCAAAAATGCTATTTCCCCAAAACAATAATACCAAGTCATGAATGTCAAGACAGTTGACTAAAAGCTGGAAATGTGCTTTAAGAACAGAGACCGGAGTCAATATCCACCCTAATTTCACGGCATTCCAGATGGTAGAGAAGGACAGTTTAGAAGTCAGACCCAACTAGATTCTCATCTTAAAATCTATTAAACTTAACTAGCTAGGGAACATCAGGCAAGACTAGAACTCTGAAAATCATTTGGATTTTTTTAAGCAATTTTTAAACAATTGTTCAAGTCAGGGGTAAATTTCATCAAATAGTGGAATTGAGTAGGTAGTCAATATATGTAAGTTCCTGTCTACTCTTCTCACTGTTGAAAATTGAATAAAATGGATAAAAGACCAGGTCAGCAGAAATCACATTTCAGTTTCTTTATTTCTAACCAGTCATTTTAGCATAAGATCCAGCCTCCAATTTTAAGCCATTTTTGTAGATCCTTTTTGGCATACCTTCACAAAATTAAACATTTCCATTCTGTGAACATTTTGGGAGTTAGAAAGCAGAGACTAAACAATTAAATTTAGAGAATTTCATCACCATACATCCTCTAAAAAGAGACGGGAAGAAAATAGAGTCAGAAGAAATATTTAAAATTAATTAAACCTTCTATATCATTTTATGAGTCTTTCTCCATTATAGATATAAAATTCCTCTCGCTTAGGTAAAGGGAATTTGGAAACTCACTTACTTATCTAGGATGTCCAGGAGTAGACCAGCTTCAGGAGTAAGTAAATCAAGAGATCCAAATGATGAATTAAGTGTCCTGCCTATACCTTCCTTTCTCAGCTGTTTGGCCCTGATTTAGGCTTTACTCTGACTTATCCATGGCGGGAAAGCGGGTTTCTGTCAGTTAGAAGCCTACATTATCTTTCCACCTCATAAAAGAGGAGAGAACCCTCTACTCCCAGCATGCTCATCTCAAGTCACAGGGGACATTCTCATTGGTACAACCTGACACTCGTAACCATCCCACCACAGACTGCGTGGTGGCTAGCCAACAGAGAATGTGGGTTCCCATGTCATTGTGCACAGAGCAGGAGTGGGCAAGGCCATTCCACTCAAGCTACAGGCTGTAGGTCCTCCACCACAAAGCTGGGTTCTCTTTGCTGAAAAAGAGGGGGAAGGGATTTTTGGAAATGCAAAAACAAAGCGAAACAACAACAACAAAAATAATGGATGTCCATGTGAATAATCCTTTTTCATTTCTTTTCCCTTAGGTTTATCCAGCTCAATTCAAAATCCTCTTGGAGATCCTGGTAGGTTCATCCCTACTTCTTATTATAACTTCCTCTACTGACTGGTGGGTACTGTTGATACATGATACGGGAAGAACCCCATCTTTGCCCACGTCTACAATACAGCTGATATAGCCCTGACATGCAAACCATCAAATATCTGCATTAGTCAAGGCACGCTGAGATATGCTTTTACCTTGAAGATGCTCATAGCCTATCTATGCATACATGTCAGATCAGAAAAGTTAAAAATCATGTATTTGTTTACACAATACAAGCATTCAGAATTTACCACACATAGGATGCTGTGTTTAGTCTTGTGGTAATATAACAATCTCAGTCCCTGTCCTCAAAATTAGGGACTCTCTTAAAGATATCATTTTAAGAATGAATTAGCAGAGAGGACTCCAAGTGTAAGTTCACATGTGAACTGGGTTTTGCAGCCCAAGTAGAAGTTTCACTAGAAGGAATAGCAAAAAATGGCATGCACAAAGAGACCAACAGAGGAAAGTATGAAATGTGTTTTCTCACTCAGTTAAAAGATTATGCATCCAAGAGGAATGGGAAATAAATAGCAAGGTAGCTTTTAAGGATTCATCAATAAAATCTGTGTAACTATGTTATGGTGCTTCTGGAGAAGGCAATACTATGCAGTAGATCTCAAGGAAGAGGCAGATCTAAATGGGCATTCCTCCAAGACATATTAATAAGGGGAAAAGTCCAGCTTCACATTAATAAATACAGTAATGTGCACTCCCATAAAGTAAAAATCAAACATGCATGTGTTCATTAATGTAGGTAAAACGTCTATAAAAGAGTTATCCTTAACTGATAATAGAAATCATCTCTGTAAAGAATAGTAAGAATGAAGCAGACGTCAGTGGTGGAGTGGGGATTTGCTTTTAATTTTACACTTCCATGTTACTTTTTTTTTTTAACAATAAAAATGTGTCTACATGTTGTTTGCATAATAAATAGATAATTGTTTACAAAAAATAAAGTCTTCTATTAAAACAAGGGTCAAATCACTAGCAGGCTAAAGAATCTGGTCTTTTAAAAATTAACAATATTATTGCTTTTGGTTTCAATGGAACAGGTAGCTAATAACTAAAGGTACAAACTAGGATGAACAGTATTTTACAGAGGGCATTATCTTGGGGCCCATAAAAAATAAGCAAGTAGAATTCTTTGGAGGTTATTACAAATATATAATACATTTATTTTATATGTGTATATATAAATTAAATATACAGGTTAGGTCTATATTTTCATATAGGAGGCCATTGTATGCACATGTATAATAAACAAATATATATAACTGTAAATATATAATGGATATATATGAGTGAAAAATAAGAGAAGGAAAGAAGACTTGTTCTTTTTTAAACATAGGTATTTAAGGTATCAAAGAGATGTCTTGAGGATGTTATTTTGGGAGTTATCTTAAAGATAGGAAATCTGGATCTGAGGTCACAATGAGCTGAATCTGATTTCAGTTTAGACTTGGTAGTGATCTACATGAAGATGGATGGAAAATATGAATGAGGTCCAAAGGTCCTCAGGGATTAAATGAGGTCAGGAAGGGAAAGGGTGAGGGAAACTAAAGCCAAGCCTTTGGGAAAGATCATCCATTAAGAGAAGGGAAACAGTGCCTTTGCTCACTCATTCACAACTAATAGTTTTCAAGCACCCCAAGCTCAGCACTGCTGGTTTTGAGGACAGAAAGAATAGGAGGGGAAAAAAAGGCATGGAGACTAACCTTAAGGACCTTACAGCTACTGGAATGCAAATACTAACATTAAAGGTCTTTGCAAGGGCTTAATGCATCACATCGACCTTTAGAACAACACTATTATCACCTCCTTTCTATGGATGAAGAAAGGGCACTTTGTCTTAAGTTTTAACAGCTCTGAAATATCAGGGACCTGATTTGAACCCTAAGTTTGTCCTGCACCACAACCCATAAAGTAGAACACTGCTTCCAAAAAAGTGGCCAGTCAACCATCATACGAGAAACATCAGAATAAGAGAAGAACCAGAATTCTGTTAAAGACAACAGGGACAGAGTCATGGGCCTGACTAACCATGTATTAAGGAAGAGAAAAACTGATTAAAGATCACTGATTTGGTGATGAGAAAGTCTCGTATTCACTTTATTCATTCAACAAAGATTTATAAAGCACATAGTATCCGTATCACATGAACTTTGAAAGAGGAGTTTCATCTAAATGGGGATGGAACTCAATTATACGGGATTAAGGAATGAGTGAATAATGAAGTAACAGTGTTGGGACCATGATCAAAGGAGCGAGACTGATGCAAAGCGAAGGTCAAGCAAAGCTTTATTTTGCGCCAAGCATGGAGAATCAAACCGCCCCTTACAAAGAGGCAACCTCTCTCTGCCTTACAGACTAGCTTTTAAGGGCAAAGGCCATGTGGTTGGGCCTGGCCACGCACAGGTGACCAATGAGATTGTAACACAGAGAAAGCTGCACAGTCATGCTAGGTCACACATAAGTGACCAATTGAATGAACTGAATTACAATTTACCCTATAGTAGATATTTGAACTAGTCTATCATCTTGGTCAGAATTGGCACCCAAAAGGCGCCCAAAGGGTGGGGCTCACACTCCTTGGTAGCTAGGGAAACAGTATGCCCCCACTGATTGGATACCTCTACCTGGCCTGACCCACCCTTGTATTTGGGCTTTGTTACCTGGGACTGGTTTCCGGGACTTGTTTTTAAGTAAGTCCCATGGAGGGAAGGGGGACAGGGACGGTTTAAGTTTTACTGTATAAACAATAAAATCATTATTTAACTGGATGGAATCACTCTGGCTAAATAGGCACTTACATTAGGTGTTAAGGAGTTCTTTGAGGAAATGGATGGAAAAAATTAATGCAAGAAGGATTTGGGGTTTTGTTACATGTAAGCATACATGCAAGGGAGGAAGGAAGCAGTAGAGTGATACTGGAAATATAGGGGAAGGGGGCAATGGTAGACAAAGATAGGTCTTGTATATGGTGAAGACACAGGGATGCAATTCCCTGGTACATGCGTTCACCATTAAAAGGAAGAGGGCCTCTTCTCCTCTGATAGGATATATAAAATGTAAAGGAAGAGACAAATACTACAATTATATACAATCATAACGAACTGTACCAGTAAGATTTTATATGTATACTTTTGTGGGGGTGGTTGGTTTTAATTTTTATTTTTTATTTAATGATAAGTGACATACAACACTGTATCCATTTTAGGTGCACAACACAGTGATTCTATGTTTATACATATTACAAAAGGGTCACCAAGTAAGTCTAGTTACCATCTGCCAGTATATAAAACTGTTACAATATTTTTTTTTTTACTATATTCCCTATGCTGTACATCTCATTTCTACATCTTACTTGTTTTATCACTGGAAGATCTTTCTTCTTAACCCTTTTCACCTATTTTGTCCATCCTGATCTCCCCTCTCCTCTCTTGCATCAGTTTGCTCTCTGGACATCCAAGCACTGTTCCTGTTTTGTTTTGTTTTGTTTTGTTTTTCAACTTTAATTTTAATTTTTTTTATAAACATATAATATATTTTTATCCCCAGGGGTACAGGTCTGTGAATCACCAGGTTTACACACTTCATAGCACTCACCAAAACACATACCCTCCCCAATGTCCATAACCCCACCCCCCTTCCTTCAACACCCCTCCCCCCAGCAACCCTCAGTTTGTTTTGTGAGATTAAGAGTCACTTATGGTTTGTCTCCCTCCCAATCCCATCTTGTTTCATTTATTCTTCTCCTACCCACTTAACCCCCCATGTTGCATCACCACTTCCTCATATCAGGGAGATCATATGATAGTTGTCTTTCTCCGCTTGACTTATTTCGCTAAGCATGATACCCTTGAGTTCCATCCACGTCATCGCAAATGGCAAGATTTCATTTCTTTTGATGGCTGCATAGTATTCCATTGTGTATATATACCGCATCTTCTTTATCCATTCATCTGTTGATGGACATCTAGGTTCTTTCCATAGTTTGGCTATTGTGGACATTGATGCTATAAACTGTTCCTGTTTTGTAAATTCCTAATTTAAGTAAAATCATATGGCACTTGTTTTTCTCTGCCTGACTTATTTCATATAGCATAATGTCCGCTGGGTCCATCCATGTTGTTGCCAAGGACAAGATTTCATTTTTTTATGACCAAGTAATGTTCCAGTGTGTATGCATGTCTGCACATGGGTATACACATGACATCTTATTTATCCATTCATCTACTCATGGATATTTTGGTTGATTCCATATCTCAGCTATTGTCAATAATGCTGTGATGAACATAGGGATGCATACATCTTTTCAAATTAGTGCTTTCATTTTCTTTGGATAAATACATACAAAAGAAGTTCTAGATTGTATAGTAGTTCTATACTACTGTATAGTAGTTCTATTTTTTAATTTTTTTTAAGATTTTTATTTATTTATTTGACAGAGAGAGATCACAAGTAGGCAGAGAGACAGGCAGAGAGGGAGGAAGGGAAGCAGGCTCCCTGCTCAGCACAGAGCCTGATGTGGGGCTCGATCCCAGGACCCCGGGATCATGACCTGAGCCAAAGGCAGAGGCTTAACCCACTGAGTCACCCAGGCGCCCCTACTTTTAATTTTTTGAGGAACTTCCATACTGCTTTCCATTGTGACTGTACCAATTTATTTATGTATATATATATATATATTTTTTTTTTTTTAAGATTTTATTATTTATTTGACAGACAGAGAGGCAGAGAGGCAGGCGGGGGGTGGGGGGGTGGGGTAGAAAGCAGGCTCCCTGGTGAGCAGAGAGCCTGATACAGGGCTCAATCCCAGGACCCTGAGATCACAACCTGAGCTGAAGGCAGAGGCTTAACCCACTGAGCCACCCAGGTGCCCCCCAATTTATATTCTTAATAGCAGTGCATGAGGGTTCCCTTTCCTCCACATCCTTGCCAACATTTGTTCTTTTGTGTCTTTTTGATAATAGCCATTCTGAGAGATATGAAGTGGTATCTCGTTGCAGTTTTGATTTGCATTTCCCTGATGTTTAGTGATGTTGAGCATTTTTTCATGGGCCTGTTGGCCACCTGTAAGTCTTCTTTGGAAAAAAAGTCTATTCGGGTCCTCTGTCCATTTTTAATTGGATTGTTTGTTCTTTCAATATTGAGTTACAGGAGTTCTTTATATATTTTGGATGTTAACCCTTCATTGGATATATCATTTGCAAATGTCCTCTTCCATTCAGTAGGTCACTTTTCATTTAGTTAATGGCTTTCTTTACTGTGCAAAATCTTTTTAGTTTGACATAGACCCATTGTTTTACTTTACTTTTCTTGCCCTTGCATTGGGAGACAGATCCAAAAAATGTCACTCCAGATTGATGTCAAAGAGTTTACTGACTATTTTTCTTTTAAAAAACTTCCAGGCTTCAGGACTTACATTTGAATATTTAATCAATTTTTAGTGCATTTTTTACATACAGTAAAAAAGTGGTTCAGTTTCCTTTGTTTGCATGTAGCCGTCCAGTTTTCCCAGTACTATGTACTGAGGAAATTCTCTTTTCCCCATTGTGTATCTTTGTCTCATTTGTTATAAATTAATTGATTAGAAAAATGTGGGTTTATTTCTGGGCTCTCTTCTGCTCCATTGATCGAAGTGTCCATTTTCATGCCCATACCATACTGTTCTGATTATAACTGCTTTGAAGTATAGCATGAAATGAAGAATAATACCTTCAGCTTTGCTGTTTTTCAAGATTACTTTGAAAAACATTTGTGGGTCTCCTAGGACTCCATACAAAGTTTAGGATTACTGGTTCTAGTTCTGTGAAGCAGAGATTGATATCTTGACAAGGACTGCACTGAATGTGTAGACCACTTTGGATAGTAGGGACATTTTACAATATTAATTCTTCCAATCCATAAACATGAAATATCTTTCCATTTATTTGTGTAATCCTTAATTTCTTTCATCAATGTCTTACAATTTTCATAGCATAGTTCTTTTACCTCCTCATTTAAATTTATTCCTAGGTATTTAATTCTTTTTGATGCAATTATAAATGGGAGTGTTTTAATTTTGATAGTTTGTTATTAGTGATAGTAACACAATAGATTTCTGTATATATTTTATATTCTGTAACATGACTGAATTTATTAGTTCTAATAGTGTTTTGTAGAGTCTTTCAGGTTTTGATAACTTACAGATTATGACAGCTTTACTTATTTTTTTCCAATTTGGACGCCTTTCATTTGTTTTTCTTGCTTAGCTGCTATGGTTAGGACTTCCAATACTATGCTGAATAGAAGTGGTGAGAGTGAGCCTCTTTGTCCTGTTCCTAAACTTAGGAAAAGCTTTCAGCTTTTCACCAGTATGTGTAATGCTAGCTGTGGCTTTGTCTTATATGGCCTTTACTATGTTGAGGTACATTCTTCCTATAACCACTTTGCTGAGAGCTTTTATCATAAATGTATGTTGACTTCTGTCAAGTGATTTTTATGCGTCTACTGAGATGTTCATATGATTTTTACCCTTTTATTTTTGTTAATGTGATATATCAGGTTGATTGACTTGCAGATACTCAACCATTCTTGCATCCCTCAAAAAATCCCACCTGATCATGGTGTATAATCTTTTTAATAAATTGTTCAATGTGGTATGCTAATATTTCATTGAAGATTTTTGCATCTATGCTCACCAGGAATTAGGTGCTATGGCTTTCTTTTTTTATAGTACCTTGTCTGATTTTGGTACCAGGGTAATTTTGACCTTGTAGAATGAGTTTGGAAGTGTTCTTTCTACTTCAATTTTTTGGAATAGTTTGAGGAAAATAGGTATTAATTCCCCTTCTTGAAATATTCCGTAGAATTCACCTGTGAAAACTTCTGGTTCTGAATTTTTGTTTGTTGGGAGGTTTTTAAATTGTTATTATTACTGATGGAATTTGAAGTTGTCCAGTGGTCATATGATTGTAGTCATCTCTTGTCACAGTCTTTGTATTTCTGTTGTATCAAAAATTCAGTTCAGTTGTTTTTCATTTCCAATTTTATTTACTTGAGTCCTCTTTATTTCCCCATGAGTATGGCTAAAGGTTTATCATTTTTTTATCTTTTTAAAGAATCATAGTTTCATTGATATCTTCACTCTTTTTTTTAAGTTTCTATTTCATTTATTTCTGCTCTGATATTTATTATTTTCCTCCTTCTACTAACTTTGGTATTTCTTCTTTCTCTAGTTCCTTTAGGTATAAGCTGAGATTGAGATTTTTCTTGTCTCTTGAGGTGTGCTTTTATTGCTAGAAATTTCCCTCCAAGAACTGCTTTTACTACATCCCATGGATTTTGGAATATTGTGTTGTCACTTTCATTTGTCTCAAGGTATTTTTTTTTTTAAATTTCCTCTTTGACTTCTTTGTTGATCCACTGACTGTTTGTTCTTACATATGATCTATCCCGGAGAATGTTTCATATACACTTTTAAAAATGTGTATTTCAGTGATTTCAGATGAAACAAAAATTATATATCTATTAAGTCCATCTGATCTAATACATCGCTTAAGGCCAATATTTCCTTATTACTTTTCTGTCTCACCCACCCATTCATGTAAGTGGGGTATTAAAGTCCCTTACTAATATTTTGTTATTTTCAACTTCTCTTTGTGTCTGTTGATATTTGCTTTATATATTTGAGTGCTCCTATGCTGGGTGCATAAGTATTTATTAATATTATATCCTCTTGTTGGATTGATTCCTTTAAGGGTATTCATTATGTGATGACCTCTTTTTTTGTCTTTTGTTACAGTCTTTATTTTAAAGTCTATTTTATCTGATATAAGTATTATTACCCAGCTTTCTTTTCATTTCCATTTGCATAGAATATTTTCTCATCCTTCACTTTCAGTCTGTGTGTGTCTTTCAATCTGAAGTGAGTTTCTAGTAGGCTGCATACAGATGAGTCTTGGTTTTTTGTTTTTTTGTTTTTTTAATCAATTCAGTCACTCTAGGTCTTTGACTAGAGCATTTAGTCTACTTACATTTAAAGTAAGTACTGATACGTATTTATTGCCATTTTTCTCAATTGTTTTCTGGTTGTCTCTCTAGTTCATTTCTGTTTCTTTGCTTTTCTCTTATTCTTTTTCCTTGCAATTTGATAACTTTCTTTAGTGTTATGTTTGGATTCCTTTCTCTTTATTTTTTATGTATCTATTATAGGTGGGTTTTGGTGTGTATGGTTACCATGAGATTTATATATAACAACCTATGTATATAAGTCTATTTTAACTTAGTGTTCACTTAAGTTTGAATGCATTCTAAATGCACTACATTTTTACTGCCTCCTCCCACATTTTATGTTTTTGATGTTATATGTTAAATCTTTTTATTTTGTGTATCCCTTAACTAATTACTGTAGATACAGTTGATTTAGACCATTTTTGTCTTTTAACTGCTATACTAGCTATAACATGGTTGATCCATTATGTTTACTCTGTTGTCTTTACCAGTGTGATTTTTTTTTCCTTCATGACTATTCTTGATAATAATCAGTGCTCTTTCTTTTCACTTAAAGAAGTGCCTTTAGTATTTCTTTTTTTTTAAGATTTTATTTATTTATTTGATAGAGAGAGATTACAAGTAGGCAGAGAGGCAGGCAGAGAGAGAGAGGAGGAAGCAGGCTCCCTGCTGATCAGAGAGCCCGATGCGGGACTCAATCCCAGGAACTTGAGATCATGATCTGAGCCAAAGGCAGCGGCTTAACCCACTGAGCCACCCAGGCGCCCGCCTTTAATATTTCTTAGAGAGCTAGTTTAGTGATGAAGAACACCTTTGGTTCTTGCTTGTCTGGGAAACTCTTGATCTATCCTAAATTTCAAATTTACCAGATATGGTATTCTTGGTTGGAAATTTTTTCCTTTGAGCACTTTGAATATATATGCCACTCGCTCATGGTCTGCAAAGTTCCACTGCAGAATCAGCTGGAAGTTTTATGGGGGTTCCCTCAAATGTAACTAATTGCTTTTCTCTTGCCACTTTTAAGATTCTCTCTTTAATTTTTGACATTTTAACCATTACATGTCTTTTTATGGAACTCTTTGGGTTCATCTTATTTGGAATTTTCTGTTCTTTCTGGACCTGGATGTCTGTTTCCTTCCTCAAGTTAGAGAAAATTTCAGGTATTATTACTTCAAATAATTGTTCTACCCCTATATCTTTCTCTTCTCTTTCTGGGACCATGCTAATGCAAGCATTAGCATGCTTAATGTTGTCCCACAAGTCCCTTAAACCATTCTCATATTTATAAAAATTCTTTTTTCCTATTTTCTGTTCAGTTTAGATGATTTCCACTACAGTTCCTCCCAGACCATTGATCCATTCTTCTGAATTATCTAGTTTGGTGTTTATTACATCTAGTGTATTTTTTCATTTCTTTGCTATTATATGTCACAGCTCTGCTTGGAAGAATTTCCTGTTGGAAACATTTTCTATTTTTTTTTGTTGAAGGCCTCACTGTGTTTATCTATTCTTCTGCCAAGTTCAGGAAACATTTTTAGGACCAATATTTTGAACTTTTCATTGGGTAGATTTTTTATCTTCATTTTGTTTAGCTCTTTTTCTGAGGTTTTGTCTTGTTTTTCCATCTAGGACATATTCCTCTATTCTCTCATTTTGCCTAACTCTGTGTTTGTTTCTATGTATTAGGTAGTTTAGCTAGCTCTCCTAGTCTTAAAGGAGTGATCGTATATAGGAGATGTCCTGTGGAGCCCAGAAGCATCATCCCCGTGTCATTAGAGCCAGGTGTGGCATGTGCCCTTCTGTTGTGGCAAGTCTATGACTATTGCAGGGACATTGGTGAGCAGTGTTGGCCCCTGGCTTGACTATCTGCAAGGCCTGGCCACAACTGCTGGAACACAGTGGTGGGCAACATTATCATTCTATTAGCTATGAGGACAGTTAAAGTATAATTTGTACCAGGCTCTCAGAGGGGGATGACCCCTGGCATTCACAGTTTAAAAAGAGGATTCCAAAATGTCACCCATTAGTGCCAGGATCACCACAGCAGAACAAGATAGCAAAAATGGCTCCCTCCACCATCTCAGTCCCTGAAGAGAGGCCCAGGTACTGCCTGCCTCTTCAGTATGTGCTCCATGATTAGCAAGTGGTTCTCCTTCATCTATGGTCTATGCACTTTTTTCTTTTTTTTTTTTTAAGATTTTATTTCTTTATTTGACAGAGAGAGATCACAAGTAGGCAGAGAGGCATGCAGAGAGAGAGGAGGAAGCTGGCTCCCTGCTGAGCAGAGAGCCTGATGGGGGGCTCGATCTCAGGACCCCAGGACCATGACCTGAGCTGAAGGCAGAGGCTTTAACCCACTGAACCACCAAGGCACCCCGTCTATGCACTTTTCAGTCTGGTGTTTTGTACTGGTTTCCGGAGTGAGTGAGTCTTCACAGATGCTTTGAAAGCAGTTTTCCTTTACCTATACTCTGTAGTTTTCCTGGATGTATTTACTGTTGGTTTTCAAAGCCAGATGTTTTGGGACTCATCTCTCTTGTGTAGGATCTAACAGTTAGAGTGCCTGGTGTGGAGCTCAAATCTCTTGCTCCTCTGGAAATCTTTGAGACCCCTCCCACCCAATGAAATCTCTTCTTGGGTGTAGCTTTTCTTTTCTTTTCTTTTCTTTTCTCGAGACCATGTCTCTGCCTATTCTACCCATCTCAGTGCTGTCCCTTGTTGTGCAGGCTATGTTTGTCCAGCTCCTACATCCTCTTCAGAGAGAATTGTTGCATGCGAGGCTATAGATTTGCTGTGTCCACAGGAAGAGCTAAGTTCAAGATCTCCCTGCACTGCCATCTTAAATTCCCTCTATATGTCCACTTTTGAATTGTGGTTCTCAACCCTGGCTCTACATTAGAATCATCTTGGCAGCTGTCACAAATTTTAATCTCCACAGTGACCTCCAGACCAATTAAATCAGAAAAATCTTGAGGTTTCTTTGGGCGGAGTATGTTCAAGGCAGGTTTTAAAGAGAAGCTGGCAGGATTTAACTAGGTGAGAAGAAGGCAGGCATTACATATGACAGTGACTTGAGGAAAATTTTACAGGAGCCAGTGAAGAAATTAATTCACTTAAAACAAAGAAAGCAAGGAAGACATATGGAAGACAGTAGAAATGGTAGTATGTGGGCAGATCACATAAAATCACTATAAATTTCTAAATTGCTACAAGGTAGATATAGGTGTATCCCATTACTTACGATGATAAGCTATATTAAGAACAAAGATCTTTTCAGTACTAATCACTCTTGTATTCCCAAACCACTCTCAACATCCCTGGCATATAATAGGTGTTCAATAACCATTACTTGAATAAATACATTTAATAAGTAAACAAATATATAACTCAGATGTCATCCCAGGAATCTCTTCAGAGTCTAGATCCTTGTCTAGAATCCTTGAGAAAAGGAGAATTGCCTCCTACCCAACCCCAAATTGCTCATTGCAAAACTTTTCCACACCTCAATCACCTATCTGGGTCCTCAGGTAGCTTCACTGGATATGATTTCAATCTCTTTGTTCTTAATATCATCAACAATAGATTATATCTAATAGATTTGTACTCCAGTTGGAGAAAAGTAAAAAAATCGTAGGGACGAGGACTTTGTGATCAAAGTACTAGCTAGCAAGCAATTTTAAAATGATCTTAGATAGCTATGTTGTTAACTATGTCACTTGACCATTCTCATTGGCCATTATGCCATTCTGAGATCTTGCCTCTTGCCATATTACTACACTCCTATTTCTCTCAAACTTCACCAGTACCAACCAAACCACAAATTTCAGCTTCTTCTTACACAGGGCAATTTAACTAGGACCACCTCCTATACCATGGCTTGGGGGAAACTCACTTTAGTATCCAATCTCAGAAATTACTCTGCCAAACCAAACCTCAGCTATTAGCCCCATCTCTCTTAGGGCTTCAGATTTTTTAGCCAACTATGATTTTAAATGGATTTTTTTTTCTTCTCTTTATACAAAAGAATGAATCACCTAGGGAAGACAAGTAGAAAATCTCCAACCCATTAACAAGTGAGGACCCATGAGGGAATAAATATTCATTATCAGTAGTTCACAAAACAATATGTATTCAATGACTGGGGAGAGTAACCCTTCCCTTCCTTGCTAAGGAGTCACAAAATGAATGTCTTTGTCTTAAAATGTCATCACTATATCCAGTCACTTGAGTGGTGGTGTGAATACAGTGGGCACTCAACACATGTGCACTAATCATGAGGATAAAGGGTAAAGATGAGATACTCTCTGAGATTTTATACCTTATAATAATAGTGGTAATAATAGCTACTTTGTATGCCCAAAGTCGTTTAAAAGCATTAACATTTCACATGGCGCACATCCTCAGAAAGCAGATCAATATTTATTCTTCCAAGTGTGTCGAGTATACAGTTGGGGCACCTCGAGGTGAAATCGTCACCCTGCCAGTGTCAGCCGCAGAACTTGGAAATCACATCCCCCAGTTCATTATGTCAGAATAATAAAGTGACCCTGGCCAGTTGAACATACTCATTAATGGTTAGGGGGAAGTGGGGCGGAAGAAGCAGACAATAGGCTTCGGAGGCATCCAGCACTAACTAGCCTTCAAGAAAACAGGACTGTTATTTGGCAAAGCAGCAGTTTGGGAAGAGAAAAAGCCATGAAAACGCACACACACACACACACACAATCACAGCAGGCCTGTTTAGTCCTTCCAGATGAGAATTTATCTTTGTGACTCGCGAACCACGTAATTTCACTGCCACTAATTGGGAAGGGTAAGAGAGTGGAGAAGGGACTACCTTTTGCCCCATCTCCTTTCCCTCTGTCTCTCTCTCTCTCATTAGTGTGTGTTTAGCTGATTAAGCAAATCAACCTTAATTAGTAACTAACTAGAAAGAACTCTGCAAGGTTTAGTTAAGCAGCATCAAAACCCACAGCTTGTTCTCAGAGCCCATTAAGAAGTAATCATCCAGCGCAACTAACAAGTCACTCAGACCATACTTTTGTAATTTGGCTCTTTTGTTCTGTCAGTTTGAAGAGTGCTGCGCATGTGATGCAATTTAGAAGGGAGCTCTTTCAGAGCCTTCACTCAGGAAGGCATTGGGAGCTCTGGGGGTAGAGCTTAGCTCAGAAAAAGGGAAAGAATTCAAGTTTGCGTTGACAGCTTGATCCCAGAGAGAGATGACTGGCTGCTTGTCTAGCAGGTCCTTTGGGTGTGGATGAGGCAGGGGCAGGAGTCTTAGTCTTAAGTGAACATGTGCCGCCAATGTTAAAGGCACAATTACCTTCCTGTGCACTGCTCACCGTTTGCTACCTCTGTTTCCTTCAATAAAACCTCTTTTCCATTGCCACACGGAGCCTGTAAGGCAGTCATATTTTTCATGCACGGTACACATACTAAAAGCCCTTGAGTGTTTTTAATAAATTTACGGCTGATAACAATAGGGCTGTTTTGTCACGAAAGGTAAAAATGTATTTGTTACAAATGCAGAACCATGGCCAGTGTTGACGTGCCTCGCAGCTGCTAGTCCCTCATACGGGTCAATCCAGCTCCTGTGAGCTGGGAAAGGTAGCACAAGTAATCAAGTTGCAGGTCTCTTTATTCAAACACAAGTTTGTTATTTGAATAAAGAGCTTTGTTGGTTGAGACCCTCTTTTCCCCCCTGGGAGAAAGATGATAATGCCGGCCTGGGGCATGCAGAATCCTCAGATTTGAATGCATACTTGGCCCTTGCATTCATCATGGAAACTTGTCATGGAACCTTCTCTTCAAAACTCAAAGAGGATGAAGGGATGGGATAAATTGTTCCATAGAGTAAACCAGAGAGGAGGTAGCCATCGAAAAATGAGACTCCTTGACTAGTAATTTATAGATTGCTATGATCACAGCTTAGTTTTTTGTTAAATGAAATCATGTATTTACCAGTAAATAATAAATAAATGACTTCTATCAGCCCATTCCAAGAGAGATTTCTGTTGTTTTTCAAACATCCATTTGGCTAGACTTAAAAGTGTGTATATTCACCTATTATTTGCCTAATTAAAATGAGTTGGTAGAGGTTTTGAGAACCAAATGAGGTTCTAGTGGTCAAAAATAAGGGTTTTACACCAATCTATATCCAAATACATATTTTTATGAAAGGACATACTGGTGAAAAGAGTTTCTGTTGTTATACTAGGGGTGAAATGGATCTTCTACATTATTTTATGGAATAAAGGGAAATATGCTGCTTGTTATTCAACTGTGTTTTCTTTCTTGTAAGAAGTAATATGTGACATTAGTTGTTCAACACATATTATCAGATCTGCCAGTGGGACACAATATACTGTCAAGTGGGCAGTTGCATGGATTCAGATCTTGGCCACACTCTTGTTAATTCTATGATCTTAAGTAAACGTCTCTAACTCTTGGACCCCAATTTCTCAGTCATTATAGTGGGCATGGTAATAATATTACCTACCTCATAGCATTTCCTATAAGATAAGTTTATATAATAAATATATTCTGTTCAAATCCTGGAATTCAATATACATTAAATACTTTAAAAATTATTATTCTATAGTAAATACTGAAAACATTCATTAATGAATTCACATATGAGTTGTATTGCATATTATGAGCCAGATTCATTAAGAGTAGTGGCTGTAAAAAAAACAAACAGACAAACAAAAAACCCCATATTTCCGTGGCCTAACTTAATAAAAATTCATCCCAAGCCACTCAAAGCTCAACACAGGTAGATATTTCAAGTTACTGTCCCCCATCTGGTGACTCAGGGATCCAGGTTTTTTTAAATCTTTTTGCTCTGCTATCACCAGGGGCTCCCCAGTTTTCTACTGCATTCCTTTTTTTTTTCCCTTTAAATTCAATTAGCCAACATACAGTACATCATTAGTTTAAGATGTAGTGTTCAATAATTTATCAGTTGTTTATAACATCACATCATGTGCTCCTTAAAGCCCATCACCAAATTACCCCAGCCTCCACCCACTACTGCATCCTTCACTTTAAGCTGTCCATTAAATAAAGAATAAAACGTGGAGAACCATGTGACATAGTTTAGAAGACAAACTTGTAAGTGTGACACATCCTTTTTTCCCCACATCCCTTCTGCCAGAACCATTTGCATGACACCATCCAGATGCAAAAAGGTCACCGGAAAATGTTGTGTAACTGTGTGTCCAGAAAGAAGAAGTACATTCAACTCAGTAGGCAACCAAATCAGGATGTGTCACCAACGTAAATCTTTATGAGCTAAAGATGGTATATTTGAGAGTATTTTCCTTAGCTACACTTGAAGCAGAGGATATACCAATATATGTAAAGAAGGAATTCTCTGAATATGCAATGTTTATATATATATATATATACTCTCTCAATTATATATATATATATATATATATATATATATATATAAAATCAGCCCCATTGAGATACACACACACACACACGCACGCATACACACACTAGCCCCGTTGACCAGTAAATACTCTTACACACTGAACTTACTTGAAGGTCTCTGGTTTTTTCTTCTCCTTTGCTGCTCCCTCTTCTACAATATGTGCCAGGATGCTGGTAACAGAAAAAAAAATTTTTTTACCAAAAGTTTTATGCTTTTTGCAAAAGAAAATGTGCATTCTTCCTATCCTTCCTCTAGAGTCATCTCTTGACTTATCTTCTCTGGAAAGACCCTTTACCATGGAGGCTGTGAGCATCCCTCACTGGTATCCCCATAACCCCTGTTGTCACATTTGGTACATGGCTTTCTCAGTGTCACTTAACTGAACTTGGCTGTTGGAAGATAAGTGAAGACTGATTTGGGTTTTTTGTCTTTGGTTTTCTTTAAAGATTTTATTTATTATTTGACAGAGAGAGACACAGTGAGACAGAGAACACAAGCAGGGGGGAGTGGGAGAGAGGGAAGCAGGCTTCCCGCCCAGCAGGGAGCCTGATGTAGGACTCAAACCCAGGATCCTGGGATCATGACCTGAGCTAAAGGCAGACGCTTAACCACTGAACCACCCAGGCGCCCCTGACTTGGGTTTTCATCTGAGTTTATCCTCACCTGCTATAGTGTCTGCTATATAGTAGACAAGACCATTTACCAAACGAATGGATGCATTTGAGGAAATAACCCAGTTGTACATTTTCCTCAGTAAGGAAAATCATAATACAAATAAAAGCTGAATACTATCTATCAAAGAAGAAATGATTCATGAAAAACATCAGTGTGAGGAAGATACATTTTTTTTATTAAACTATGAAACTCTTTGTTTTTCCGTTTTTAATTTTTAACATTGAGCATCATCCTTTTCAAAAGTAAAAAATCTTGACTATTTCATCAGGATCCAGTATGCTGACTTGGGAACTATATTCCTTTCCTATGTGTATTCACATATTTTAGCTAGAAGACAAGGACAAATGATGGGGAGCAAAGGTCCCAGGGATCCTTCTCCCAGAACTTTTGTGCTATCATTCAAAAACCGAGACTATCTCTGAATCTCTATTAGTGAAACATTATTTTTTTGGCAACCTAACATTAGTCATAAGACAAACGGCTCCTTTTGAGGGATAGGAATGAATGCTTAAGCTGGAGATAGTTTAGTTTTCAAATTAAACTTTCATCAGAAACAAAGGATTTTGTCAAGGTTTTTTTTTCCATTTACAGTGAAACACAACATGATGCAACATTCGCTTTCTTCAGTATTTTTACATTATTGTAATATTTAAGATCTTGTTATAGATAGTCATCTTTGAAAAATGTCTTTCTTCACATCAAAACTTCTAAAACTTAAGGGAACTGAAGACTATGGCTAGCACCTTATCCAGTCCCAAATAATGAAATATTTAGCAAACATTATTCTAATAGTGGCAACCTATTCAAATTGAGATTGAAGTTTCTCTTTTGCATATAATATAGATTGCTTACTAATCACTATAAGACTACTATATTATCAATATTACCCATTACAATACATGTATTATGAGTGTTACTATTTACCTATGACATCTACTTTATCAGAGGAAGTACACTGTAATAGTTAAAACTCACCTTCTTTTCTGAAACCAAACTTCCTTGTTTAAATCCCAACCGTGCCTCTTACTATCTGTCATTTTAATTCACAACTTATATTATCCTTCTGTGCCCTAGCCTCCTCATATGTAAAATGTGGAAAGTAACAATGTTTAGTAAATTGGGTTAAGGTAGAGATTTAGATCAGCATCAAAAGCCTTATGGAATATCGGCTCATCAAAATACTCTAGAAATATTTAGTATTAGTACCTATTGAGAGAGTAATACATGTTCAGCTTTTCTATGTTCTTATTTCTGTTCCCCTCATCCTGTTAATCTGTCTTCTATTCTTACTCATCTATTGAAATTGTTTTAACAAACATTATCAGATTGCCAAAATCAGTGATTTGTTTTTCATCTGGAAATATTATTGCCTTCTCTGTAGCATGTAGTCCTTTCAACCAGACTCTTTTTCTTAAAATGTTTTCATCTCTTGGGCTAGGAGAAGAGGTGTGGAGAGACTCAGAGAGACTAATTCACAGTGGCTCAGAGAAAAACCGTGTAATGAGAAGGTAGGAACTGGTTTCCATGTTAATTTGAAAGACAGCAGTCGAATAACAATAACTAGAATCCTGGACTCCAGTCTTTCCGTAAAATCCATCCTTCATATTGGCCTTTCTGAGACAAAGATAAGATTTTATTTTATTCCTCCTTAAAACCTTTATTTCAGACTCAGTTTGGATGTTTGTGGGGGTAGGGTTGGATCACCTGTATCGTATGTCTGAATATAGTGCATTTTTCCAAGAGACGACCCACATATTCCCTTGGGGCCCATCCCTCCCAGATCAAGAACCATTACCCCAGAGGCTAAAGGCTAAAGAAAGATCTTACCATGCTCTGCTTAACACTGGTTTCCACAATTTGAAGTTTTATAAACTTTTTCTACTTCATGCAATGTCCCTCCTTTTAATTCCCAACTGGTTATTGAATACTAATTTTTAAGACTCAATGGAAATTTTATCTTGTCTTAGATATATTCCTGCATGGCATCCAGCATAACTGCAAATTCCTGAATTTTGCACCCATAGAACTGTGTACATACCTCAATTATCCACTTATCATATGCTCCGGAAATTGCCTGAATGCCCGTCGCCCCACAGAATAGTGAACTCTGAAGGCAGGCCCAGGTCTTATTTATCTGTATCTATCTACCAGCACTTAGCCTATTGCCAAGTACTTTATAAAGAGCCTATAAATGTTTCCTAAATGAGTGAGTGAATCTCTAGTTGCTGCCTTATTTCCAAATCTTCTGTTGGGTGAGGTACTGTGTAGTCTTTACTTAAATAAATGTTGATTAACTCACATGGTTACCATACCCTTCCACTTAGAGATGGATTCAGGAATGGAGTGCTATGCTTCACACCACTTCGTCATTGTTTTAGGTCCTGTCAATATCCATCAATAACCAACTTGGTAGTTGGTGAAGGAACAATGATTTGATGCCATGACTTTTTTTTGTTTTGTTTTGTTTTGTTTTTGTTTTTTTAAATATAACTATTTTATAAACATATATTTTTATCCCCAGGGGTACAGGTCTGTGAATCACCAGGTTTACACACTTCACAGCACTCACCAAAGCACATACCCTCCCCAATGTCCATAATCCCACCCCCTTCTCCCAAACCCCCTCCCCCCAGCAACCCTCAGTTTGTTTTGTGAGATTAAGAGTCACTTATGGTTTGTCTCCCTCCCAATCCCATCTTGTTTCATTGATTCTTCTCTTACTCACTTAAGCCCCCATGTTGCATCACCACTTCCTCATATCAGGGAGATCATATGATAGTTGTCTTTCTCTGCTTGACTTGACTTTTAAGTCCACAGAGGCCACTACTCTCTCCAGTGGCATCATCTGTCAAAACAGGGCTCATGGTGATGTTATCTCACAAGAGCCCCACCATCGATCCTGAATTGTTAGAAAGAAATAATGTAGTATAAGGCACATGCATGGCTAGAGAGGGAGAAACTGAGTCAGAAGCAAGCAATAATATTTTAAAAGACATAACTCTAAAGAACTTTTGTTCTTAACACTAAAGTATAGTTTCCCTCCATTGTTTCATCTTTGTGGATTAAAAAAAAAAAAAAAAAACATCAAACCTCTTTGGATCCACACGAGATACAAAATTTTCTTATGAGGGTGTATAAAGTTAGAATTAGGGATGCTTCTGGCATCCTTCGTACAGAGGAAAAGATTCTGAAGCAGGGAGAACATAAACAGTATACACCAACTCTTGACATACCATTGCTTTCTTAAACTAGAATAATAAAAATTTGCAAATGAACAAAAGAGTGGGAGGTAGATATCTGATTTACAATGTTTTTGAGATAAAGAACACTATAAAAAAAGATCAATGTGAATAATAAAGCATTGTTAACTGAGTCATGACATTTCTATTCTAGTGACAATTGAACAGCAGAACTGCAAATGAGCACCTTGTGCCACTTTCAAAGTGGGAAGAAGACATATAATTATAATTCTTACACTGACGAGAATTCGAGAAAATCTGGGGAAAAGTTTATTGAAAAACATATTGACATATCAGTATTATAAATTACTTTCTCTTATTAACCCCCCCCCAAAAAATTCTTTTGTTGGCTAGCTCATCATGGCACAAAAGGTGTTTCATGAAAAGACATCCCTGTCTTAAAAATCCTTTTCTTACATTGGAAAATATCTACCATATATTTATTCTGTAACTTTCTCAACATGCAAGCTATATCAGAGAAACATATTTTCAAACAGTTTTAACCTCCATTGTCTTGAGCTCACATATCAACATTGTCATGTCACTTACCGAAAATCCTTACAGAAACCTTGTATTTAGTCAAAACTAATGAATCTGTTTTAACACCCTTTGCGAACGTAAAAGAAGATATAATATTATGTTTTCACTTAACATACATTTTCATCCATCTCCTTTCTTTGTTGGATGGTTCACAGGGGAAAAAAAAACTTCAAAAATTACAGGGACTTTATCAACCGTTAATAAAGAACCGAATGGAAGATGGCATTTTGCTGAGTGAACTTCCAAATGAATTAAAATATATATATATATATATATATTTTTCTATATATATATAGAATATATATATATATATATAGAAAAAAATATATATATATATAAATATATATATATATATATTTTTCTATATATATATATATATATAGAAAAAGAAAAAGAAAAAAAAGAAGAAGGTGAATTTTCTCCTGATGTTTAACTCCGCTAAAGTCTCAGAGGGTAGACTCCCAAGTGTTGAAGGAAACTCTCTAACTGACCCCATTACTGCCTGTGGCACTTGGGAAGGCAAAGGGGCAGTTGTAAAATCAGACAAAGAGTGAGCATTGTGGAAATTATAGTGGGGCATTAAATGTGTCCTCTGCAGGGTGCTTTCCTATCTTCAGGGAACACACTCATTAAGGGCTGCCAACAAGAAAACGAAGCGTTTTTCTTTATAAAGAAGTGCCACCTTTTATGGGACACCTGGAGCTCATCCAAAGGGCTTCCAGAATGGGTGAAAGAGCGTAATGTAGCAAAATGGCTCAGCCGCTGAGGTTTTCACATCAGCTGCACCATGGAGTCATGGCTATATCGGAACTGGGGTTATTCACCTGTCATTATAATGTGCGTGGAAGACCCAGGAAGAATGCAGTATGTCTGGTCCAGGTAATGTCCTTAGCTGGCACTTGGAGTCAATCTGCAAAACGTCTGCTTACACACTTAGAGGAAAATATGTTTATAGTTCACTAAGCCAGTTTTATCCACACCCCATTATTTCTCCTCTGTCTATTAGTGATAAAGATAGATCCAGGGATTTGATTTCTACATTAACCTGGTGTTTTTAACAATGTCTGCTGTTATCAATAATGAATATTAAGACACGCAGGAAATATACAGACCGTACACATGACCTTCTTGTATATACCCACTGCAGAAAGCTCAGTTTAGACTCAAGAAAGAAAGAAAACCACAAGAGTCAGTGGAGAAAAGGAGGGCACAAAAGTCAGACTGACTAAGAGCATTAGAGAAAGAAAACAATAAAAGAGGAACAAAGATTAGGTCTTAAAGAGTGATCATAAAAACAAATTCACCCATGAGGGGGGAAAAATGCCAAAAGAGCCCCAAAGCAGCCCAGCATTGATTTGTATGTGAATTAAGCTGAATGCGTGGAAGCTTGTGGTTGACATGGTTCTGTTCTGTGGTGCTCTTAACCTTGGCTAGGACACACTGAAAAAAGAAATTTCTTAGAATTAAGTTTTGGAGGTGAACCTGGGGCAGGATACCAGCCTTTACAACTCCTTATGACAAGGCTGGAGTACAAGAACTTGTCAACCGAACCCTCATGTTTCTAGGGAAAGAGAACTTCAATCCTTCTGAATCAAGGTGCTACATTTAGTTTCCTTGAAATCTCAACAAAAAATGTTTGCTTAGAAAGGGAAAGGGACTCCTTTTGATTCTAACTAAAACTCTTTAATCATAAGTGGGGCCCAATTATTGGACTCAAGTGTTTATATCCACAATTTGGACTTATCTCAGCAGATTTTAAGGAATCTGTGCAGAGATAGATGAAAGCAAAAGCTTGAGTGGACTGGGTTTGAGGCCTGGCTGTGTGACCTTGGGCACAAAGTCAGTTTCAGTTGCTTCCTAACTCCAATAGGTGTACAATAAATGAAAACTGAGCCCAAAGTCTTGCTTTCATAAATTAACGTCCTGCTGTAAATAGACTAATAGAGGCTCATGAGAATCACTATGTGGTGATTACAGCAGGTGGCAGACGTGACCATAAGACACTCCAAGTTTCCCATCACTCTCTGTGATGGGAATTTACTTGAAATTAAAGTCCACCCCTAACACAGACTAACAGAATCAGAAATCCTGAGAGTATAACAGCCATCAGTGGTTTAATGCGCACTCCCGGTGATTCCGATGAATGCTAAAGTTTAAGAATCACTGCCCTGGTATTCTACAACAAGGTTTCAGTGAGCTCATGCCAACACACTGTATAATCTGTTTACATATTCTAGTTGGACTCAACAAGCTGATCACCTATAAAGGTACTCGTCTCAAAGCAACCTTGACAATAGCATATGTATTTTCCTTAAAACATCAGCAGTATCTTCTGGAGCTCTCTTAGAGGAAAAAAAAAACCACTCTTTCAGTCTGGCACAATTACTGAATTGGACTCACCTGGTATATTTATACTTGTTTGTATCACCAAGGGACAACTTCAAACAAAGTATGGCTGGCTCATTTCAGGTTTAAATATTCCATTAACTAAGTAGTAAGTAAGTTCATGTAACCCAGGAGGCCCTATGGTTCCATTTTAAGTATTATTCCTTTAGAATTTCTGTTACTGTTTTCAACTTCTTGAGCTTCTGCAAATGTATTTGGCATTCAGTTAAAGTGAGATTAATCCGAAGCAGATGCAGCAGTAGTAGGGAGCTGCTTTGTTGAAAGCCTGGCCATCCGAAGTACTAAATTACAAGCACACAGACACAAACAAATCCATAAATATAAATTATTTAAAATTATTTAAAATGCAGTTTTATATAACTCATTTGACAAAAATACAAATGCCAATGAGCTCTTAACAATGAACTACAATGACTAGTTTTACCTTTATGGCAACATAAAAGTATTTCAGAAACTGAAGACCTGGGAATTTCAGAGTCCCCAATTCCAGTTGCCAAGAATTCCAATTTGACCCAACCTCTGAGACTCTATTGCTATGACTGTACTCCTAGCTTAGATCTTAAATTTCCAGAGTCAAAAAGAACCAGCAGAACATCTTTGTCCTGTCAGCTTGAAGGGGAGCATGTGGAATGTAAAAGCACCTAGAGAAACCTAAAGCATAAAGGGTGGGCGTGGTTAATATTGTTATTTCCTAAACTGGTAGAGCCAGAGCACTTACCTACTAGATCTAGAGGATGTCAGCCAGGCGCAAGAGTGTTGTTGTGGTTGCTGTTGTTTCTATGACAACCTAATTTCTAGAGCCTCTTGAAGGGGCAATCAGGTGATTAATCCACCCAACTGATAGGATGAGAACCAACCTTCATCTTCGAACTGAGCCATGACCTATAAACATGGAAGATGGCCTTAACAATGATAGCTTGACATAATCATATGCATCAGAGTCCCAGAAAGTAGGACAATAGCTAAACTGTCTTATTTCCCATAATGCACAATCTCCTTTTCCCCCCTTTATTTGAACCTTGGCCTCACTGGGGAATTCTGACCAGACATTAGCTATTAAACAGAATTACACTGGCACAAAAATCAGGTTACAAATGGCATAGAAGTTTTGCCTGTGGACAATCTACCTGTTGACCAGGGTTGCTTGTGGGCAGTCTCCGTTAAAGACACCATAGTCCCCGAAGGCACAATTAGGTCTCACTCACTTTTGCATCCCTTGCATACACCACAGTGGTTAAGAGGGAAAATGATAGTTGCCAAAACCCTAAATTCAACTTCTTACTCTGATCTTTGCTAGCTTAGGAATGCAACAGTGAATAAAGCACAACCCCCTTCCTCACTAGGAAAGCTGAACTTGTAATAACTTCTTCATTGGGTTATTGTGAGGATTAAATGAGAATCCATTCAAAGCTCCTCATAGTGTGAAGCAAATGTTAACTATCATTACTTTTATTATTATAGCAGGTGCTAAATGAATGAATGAAGGGATGAATTGGTGTGCGGGAAATGAAACTGACTGACATCTACAGTTAATTCCACATCTAAAATTCTATAATTCTATTTAGTTTTCAGAGAGCTCCATCTCTGAAAACTTTTTATCTGAAAATATTGCACCCACGTTGGTTATTATCATGCCCGATTCGGATGCATTGTAATATATGGAAGTGCACAGGACTAGAAGAAGCCAGAGAACCATATTAAAGCATTCAGTCACCTGCCGTTTTTGTAAGCTGACACACACCTACATTCATTTGACTTCTATGCCAAGCACTGGGCTAGGCTCAGGGACACCAAGGTAGGAAAGATGCACTTAACACAGAATGGTATGGAAGCACAGAAATGACCTTCTTCTTCACAGGTTAGGGAAGGCTGAGATGTCTGTGAGGCAGAAATGGGTTTCATTCATCCTTGTATTCCCAGGACCTGGAAGGATTTCCAGGTACAGTAGCAACTGACAAATAGTTGTTAAATAAAGCACCATTTCCTCTGAGTCTTGAGTGATGATCTAGAGTTCATTCCTTCATTCTCTCTTCCTCCTTTCTTTGTGAAAATATTTTAGAAATTCACTTAAGAATAAAAATATACAATACTTGCCTTCATCATTTCTTTTGTTAAAAAAGGAAGTACCTCTAGCACTTTCCAAAAAAGAGAATGACCAGTGTCTACTACACTGACCAGTCTAGCCACTAAAGCTTCCCTTCAACTATCTTTGTTCCTGATCCACATCATGATGTTAGCACGTTTCGGCACTCATTTTAAAAATCCTCATTTTTAATTTGTCATTTATAAAGGGACTATCTCTTCAATGAAGCAATATATCCTTCTAAGCTCCAGGACAGCCCTTTGCATGGAAATGCTCATTTAAGAAAACCTAAGATTGAGAAAATTGGAAAATTCATGCTCAGTTGGAAAATTCAGCAAACTCTTCTGTGAGTGGAGGTTTTACTGGAGCATCTTTCTTACATGTCATTTCAAGGTTACTCCCACAATCAAGAATAAAAATTAATCATGCAAAGTTTTCCTTACTTTACACCCAGATACCATCCTAAATAAGAGACCAAAGACTTCCACACACTTCCTGGTTTCTGGCTTTGTATCCTCCAATGAAACTTGGTTTTGAATGCCGAAGCTCACCCCAACAGTATCCTTGTAATTCCTAGGAAGATCTGTCACCTTTCCTCACCTCAGCTTCTCACAACTTAAGTTCCTGATTTTGTTTTTGCTGTCTCACAAAGTGAAAATAGGATTCTAAGTAGTTTTTTCAAGAAAGTCTTCATTGCTTTTATCTGGGGTAGGACATTTTTCTCCTGAGACTGCATGATGAGAATGACTTATTGGACTTCTGCACAGAAAAGCCGAGTGGATTGAGGATAAAATGATCAAGGCAAAATTTTATTCCCTCAAAATCGAGAAAATATTGTGTGGCTGTTTTCTGGCACTTCGTTTTGTGCAAGAAGGATTAGGGGACAAACTCAGGACAGTTTTTTCCTACAGTTTTGCTTGTCTGCATGTTTGAAAAAAGATCTTTATTTTTGTAATTCAAAATATTTTCTAGGATTGTGAGTCTCTTTTTCCTAAATTTTAAGCAGTGAGGTACACATTCAAAAATTGTCTCTACTTAGAACATATACTTCAGGATTATCTTTTGAACAAAGCTTACGTTTAAATTGCTTTGGTTTCTTCTTTGGAAAACTTACTTATTAGGTGACAGCAGCATGCTTTGATCCATGTACCTAGTGCCATTTTTGCTATCATAGCTTGAATCCTGTCTTTTTTACCTTTGTACCATGGGGAAGTTGTTCATATTTGTGCTCCACATTACTACTGCTATTTTCTGCCGTGTCAATTCAGTGCTTTGCTGCTCCTAAGGCAGATTTTAATTCTCTAAGTACAATTTTGACTTTTTCAGAATCTTTAATTTCACCATGTCCCTTTGGATCTGTCCTGTAGGCTTTTTATCTCAATTTGCTTCTTGAGATTATCTTCTCCTTTCTTCATAGAGCTCTTCGTGTAACCTAATGAGAACCCTGAACAGTTTTTGAAAGTCTTCTTCTGTTTCTTGTCACAAACCCTACCTGGATTGGTTAGAGTGATGAAGAGTTAGAGCTCTCTGGTCAGGTCACAAAGCACACCTCATCAAAAGCCATGGCAACTCAGTTTTTGGGATCCTGAGCCAAGAACAGGGAAATAAAGACTGCTCATTTTCTTCTCAGCATAAGTGCCAGACTGATTGAATTCTTCCGTTCAATTCTAATAGGTTGATGTGTAGAGTAAATAACTCCAGGTCAATATAACATGTATTCTGTGGATGGGAGCATTTTTCTTTTTCTCTATTGTCGTTAAGTATTTTAGAAGGAAGCTAGCAGAAGGTATATCAAGGCTTGCTAAAAAGATATCTTAAACTGTAAACTTTGATTACAATGACTATTCGGTCTCTGAAAATGATTTTCAAACCTATCATTATTAATAAATGGAATAATTGGACACTTCTTCTAAAGGAGACTTTTTTCCCCTTCAAATGGCCCAAACACTTCATAGAATTGTCCTGTTATTTTTAAGACCTGAAATCTTAACCTAACTTTGTGCTAGCTTGTTTTAACACTCTCAAATATATTCAGAATAGTCTACCTTAACATGCGTGAATGTTGAATATTTTATGCTTGGACAAAGAGCAAACTGTAGGTCTTTCGCCAAGCACAGTCAATGCACTTGAGTATGGGTTACCAAAAACGCTGGAGATTTTTTTTTTTCTATTTATTGTTATAGCTCAAATCCTTGTGTCTCTGGTAGGCTTTAAGTGACATAAATATGCATTTCCATCTGCACATCCTTGTCAGGAATAGTTCTGCTGGGAGGTGTTATGCCACCCAAGTACTTCCAGAATAGAGTCTGTTAATCCTGTTACCACTATAGAAACTCAGAGGAAAAGTCTACTCAGGCCACTACTGCAGCTGCTGTGGCTGTAAATGTTCCAGCAACCACACCCTGGGTACCAAAAGGAAGAATAAGAAAATTGATTTTCCTTCAGGTGGAGGGGGACAGAGAGAGAGCTGACCTTAGTCTATCACTTAGACCAGTGACCTCCAAAGTTTTTATTGTAAACTTTTATTAGTAAAAAAAAGGGGAGGGATAGCAAGCCCATTACACACACACACACACACACACGCGTGCACGTGTGTGTATGCTTGCTTGTGTGCATACGTGTAGACATACACGCATGTAGATGCACACACAATGGACACATATGCTGCCATATTAACTGCTATATACATTATAAAATGTGCAAAAATAGCTACTATACTGATATTTTTTTAAAAATTAATGTAAATAGATGTTCTAGCCCCATTGGATAGTTCTGTAAATCTGCTAGGTCTATATATGCCACTTTGGAGACCACAGGGTCAACTTCTACCATGTGGTTCCAACAGGAAAATAATTTTTTTTTTTTTTTTTTACTACTAGGAAAATAAATCTTAACCCCTCAATTAGATTCATAGATTCCATAATACATTGGGCAAACACTGTGGGCAAAAAGGGGTTGTGAATAAACAGGTCATTTGTTTCTCCTGGTTACTTCTTGCCCTTCCTTCCAGTGGGGCTTGATTTCTGACCGCCCCAGGATCTCTGTGTAGAACACATCTCTATTCTCCATTTATCCAGATGTATAATTGATGGATACTAACTGCTCAAGGTCTCGAAGTAAACAGGGAGCCTCCAAAGTCTGTCACCTGATATGTCACCTCAGAGACCTTGTGACACAAAGGCAAGAACGAGCTAAATGATCCAAATTCAACTGCCAATCATTCAATAAACTTTGTTCAACAAGAGTTCTTGATCTACTACCCACTCTGAATAATGCAGGAGATCTCAGCATTACCCATGAATTTAGTTGTGGAAAGAAGTTTCCTCAGAAAGGCAGTGCATATGGAAACAAAACAAAACAAAATCTTCTACCTCTCATGATAGTGAAAGACTCTTTTTGGATTTAGAAAATTTGGAAACTTGACTCAATGTTCTTTTCAAACTGATAAAAATAAATTATTTATTGGTAAAATCTAGAATTGGCCTGAGAATAGCAAACTTCTTCCAATTACTATTGGTGTAAGTATAAATTGACATGATCTTTCTGGAAGGCAATAATTAGTACAATATATTCAGACCTTTAGAAATCTGGCCATTAATGCAATAAGTCATTTTGCATTAATTCAACCGATATAAACAAATAGATATACAAAAAGATTCATGAAGGTAATGCTTAAATGTACTCAAGTAGCAAAAAAAGGAAACAATCTATTTTTTTAATTAAATGGGGAAATTGTTAAGTACTTTATGATACAACATGCAAGAAATGTTATGCATTCTTTGACCCCTTATTCATTAAGTACCAACTATGTCCCAAGTCGTCTTCTAGGATATAGCAATTAATTAATACAGACAAAACTCTCATATTTCAGTCAAGGATAGAAGATACTTGAACTCCACAAGTGAACCAACAAACACATAAACAAAACATTTTCAGAATACTGGAAAGCACTATGAGGACAATGAGACATGGAATTGGCTGGTGGTGAGAGCCTGGGACTACTTTCTCTATGGATTTCTCAGCTTCAGCACTACTGACATTTGAAACCATAGTCTTTACATTTTATTTGGGCAGGAGCAGGGAGAAGGAGTTCTTGTGCCTTGAAGTATGTTTAGCAGTATCGCCTGGGCTACTCACCCAGTACTCACTAGTACTACTACTAGATGCACTCACCCCTGTCAGGACAATAAAACATGTCTCTAGCCATTGCCAAAATCTGCCCCTATTGAGAAATATTGCTTTAGATTTAGTGTAAGAGAAGACCTCACCCAAGAAGTGACACATGAATTGAGACCTGAGGATGTTTTTAAATAATCTTTAGGATAGAGAGAAATGCTCCTGATATAATGGTAGCATATATAATGTATTCGATAAAATCCCGATACTGTTTTTCTTGTTAAATCTCTAGAGGACAATAAAGCATCATGGCTAGAAGCATGGACTCTGGCGATGGCTAAGTTAAAAATCACAGTTTCATCCCTTCGTAGTTGTGTGACCTTGAGTAAGTTACTTCACATCACTGCGCTTAAGTGTCCCCATCCAAAAAATGGGCATGGCACCAGTAGTAACTACCACAGAGCTGCTGGGAGTATTAAATGAGTTCATTTATGGAAAAGTCCTAAAAGAGTGAGTGACACATCTTGGAAGCACTGTATGTAATATATATAATATACCGAATTGAATGACACATCTTGCAAGTAGTAGACATGTGATATATATAATTTATTAAAATTAGAACATATATATCCTATTCTAATTTTACTATCTGTAATATAGACATATTCCAGCTCTGACATATATAAAGATATATATACACCAAATATTTCCATTGTCTTTTTGTGAAACAAATATAATAATGTGTTAATAGTGGTAGAATTATAGGGGATTTTATTTTCTTTGTGCCTTTTTACATTCTTCACAGTTTTACAGATATCAATGCAAATGTTGCCTTCAAATCAAAATAAAAATTAATATGTATTTTAGCACAAAAGAGAATTTTTAGACTTTCATCAGGATTAACTGGCATATCGAGAGTGGGGGAGGAAGACCGATGGTAGATGTGCTCAGAAAACCTGTCCCAGGGAAAATGAGTCAATTGTCAACTGAAAGCTGAGACACCCCACATTCAATCTGTCAGTCAGTTCATCAGTCATCTGAAATTTATTTAACACTTGCTTTCTGCCAGACACTGTGCTAGGTGCCGGGAAATCAAAGATGAATGGAGCATGCATTTCCTCTAGGAGCTCACAACAGGAAGGGGAAGAGAAATACATCCACAATTAACCACAGTACAAAAAAAAAAAAAAAAAAAATGGATCTCAACCCAGACCTCTGGGGACTCCCAAGGGGAACAATTAATTTCAGTTGGAGTCAGGGTCATTGCAGAAAGCTTCATATAGAGGATGACACTTGCTTTGGACTCTGAGGGGTATGGAAAAAGCAGTCATTTGTTGGAGTTCTGGTTTTTAGCACACGTGCCCAGTGCCTCTCTTAATCAATGACTAGTGAGGTCAATTACCCTTGGAGAGAAAAACATCAGAAGGGATACAGGAGTTGTACTTCAGAAAAGTATTTTGATCTCCTATCAGAGTGCCTGGTGTCAGAAAGCGATTTGCGGACATGAAGTTTGACAGTCACAGGAATTAGAAGACCTAAGTGCAAGTACCAGCTTTGCCCCTTACCAGCAGGGTAATCTTGGGCAAACCACTAAAATCTCTGACCTTCCATCCATTTCCTCATTCATATAATAGTGATAATAATACTTTGCAAAACTGTTGTGAGCCTCAAATGAGATAATGCAAGAAAGAGACTTTAAGTGGCATTCGCTTCGTTGGGATGAATAAATTGTGATGGTTTTAACATAACAGAGACTATTTTGAATAATTATAGCTTAATTTTTAACATTTATATTTAAATACTGACAATAAAAAAGCAACCGTATATGTAATACCAATTAGGCATGAGTTTATAGCCTGATTGGCTGCGCTGAGTTTTTTAAAGCCCTAAACATATTACTAACCCAAGTGCATCAAGCTATAAAAGCCGCTAACCAATTTGTTTTTTCCTGAGATAACATCATCTTTATTTCTTGAGACACTTTATACAAACATTAAACTGAAGGTAACTGCATACAAATGAATGGGAGACCCATAATTGCAAACTGCTCCCGTGTCTGAAGATCCAGCCACCTCCTAGGACAGAATTTTTCCTTGTTACAAGCTTAGGATCTAGCTATAAAAGTATATCACTTAGCCTGCGTCTGTCTACCGGTGCCGAGTGTACCACAGGGGAATAGAAAACAGATAATGATCTAGAAGCATTAGGCCAAAAACCCCACTTCGGTCCCAGATGGTTGAAAATGCTTTGCAGGGTGTGGAGGAAGCTTGGCAAGGGGACTGTGTTCAACCTTTCTCGGTTCTTTTCCCCTCTTTAATCCTTTTCACCTTGAACGCTCACTGCTATTGTATCGGGACAAATAGTATTCTTTTGCTTTTACTCTCTTTAAAAAAAAAAAAAAAGATTTACTAATGCTGATTGAAAAGGATTAATGTCCCCTTGTCATGGCCCTCGATAAACATTTCATCTAATGCTTTTTGAGGCAGGGTTTTAGTTAAAGCACCACAGAAGACAAAACAATGATGTATAAAACTACTGCTTTAACTTGAAAGTCTTTAAAGGACATCTTCTCACCAGGGCTGGCATTTGAAAATTACAGGAAAAAAGTGTCTAATATCTGTACCTCATTGATTCCACTCCCTTCCAAAAAAGAGGTTTAATAAACTCAAGATTTTATTTTGTCCTCTCTCATAGACTATAGCAATGAAACATGCCATGAATAACTTATTTCCATTCCTTTGAAAAGGTGAGAAGAGTTTCATCCCTTAGTTTGAACAAATTATCCCCCACTTGGTTTCCAAAAAAGAAGATGTGTTTTGTGGTTTTGGTTGTTTTTTTGTTCTTGTTTTTGTTTTTGTTTTTTTAAATGCAGCTTCTTCAAGTACCGGTCAGCTTTCAATATGCATCTGTCAGTACTGAGAAATCCTCATCTTCCTAATTTTGTTCTGTCTCTAGCCATAAGTATCAGCTTCCAAAATTGTCCTCAATATAAGCATAATAGTTCTCTATACCTCTAGAAACTGTGATTCTAGCTCTTTCTCATAATTTCCAGCAATTTCTGTCATGCCGAATGCTCTTCAATTTTGTGTTCTTACCTACCAAGCTATGGAGAATACAACCCATATCCTCTAGTATTAACAACAAAAATTACTCAACATTTGTATGAACTTTATAAACTCTACATACAAAGGAAAAAAAAACACCTTTTTTTTCTTCTTCAGTGTTACTTCAATTAACGACATTTACTAACCATAATTATTTGTTGATGGTTTAGTAGCTTATATCTTGAAATGTCATCTGTCTGCTTCAATCTGATTTCAACCCCAGGTAATTACAATACAAAATTCTAAGCTAGAGGATAGTTTAAATCCAGGGGAAAATATAATTTATCATATAGCTTTAGAAATGGCCCATACTTTTGAAATATACACTGACTTTAAACATTTTGGTCCAGAATTTAAATCACCCTGTTTTTTTAATTTTTTTTAAGATTTTAATTTATTTGAGAGAGGGAGAGAGCACAGAGAGAGAGGGAGTGGGAGAAGCAGACTCCCCCCTGAGCAGAGAGCCCAATATGGGTCTCACACCCAGGACCCTGAGATCATGATCTGAGCCAAAGTTAGATGCTTAACCAACTGAGCCATCCAGGTGCCCCCAAATAACCCTGTTTTAAAGACTTATCTGACAATGTTTGTGTAGGCTTCTAGAGTTTACTACTTAAAAGAAAAACAACACTTTTTTCTATTTCTATTCTTTTTTTCTATTTTCTTATTTCTTTTTTTCTATTTTTCTATTTCTATTGAATCCATGGATTCAATAGAATACATAGATTAATTCAGAACAAGAGAATGGGAAAATAGTCTGGTAATAATGAGCTATTAACATTTGGTGTGTGCATATGTGTGTGTATGTATTTTGTTTTGATTTTTTAATGAGTAATATGATGAGAAGACTATTACTCAAAACATCGCTCCAGTTACAGTGTACACGATGTCTTGGAGAGGGTTGTCACCATAGCTGAGACCAATGGTGACAGTAATAATACAGATTGAAGAACCAAAAGGATTCATCTTGAGTGGTACTGATGGGAATGAGAAATCTGAGATGCATTTGTAAGATATTTAAGAAAAAAAATGAAAAAGAACTGGTAAATTTTGGGATGAAAGATGAGGCAATTCAAAGAATATTTTGAAGCACTGGGAATTTGTTAAAAATGACAAAACAATGAAAAGAAATTGAACTGTGGGTTCTCCAGGGATATCTCCAGAGTCACCCAGTTCGGGGAGAAGAATAAGGCCTTAGGAGAAAGAGATATACTAATTGTAAAGATTAGCTGATAATGGCCGTAAAATGTCCCAGTAGTCAGTTACAAGGGTGTGACTAGAGTTTGTGCTGACTACGGGCCTCTTGAAGAATGAGACTCTTTGCTGTTCTTCTCTGAATTTCCCAGAACCCAGTACGGGGCCAGACACATAGTCTAACCCTCAGTAAACATGGCCCAGCTGGCTGATGAACTGCACAGTTTTGGGGACCAGCTTTACAAAGAAAAATAATTAAATTGGGAGTGTGGACAAATATGACCTTGGAGGGTAGGGCACCAAGAGAGGAACTAAGAGGACAGAGAGAGGAATAAAGGGAATAAACATGTTGAAGGAACTGGAAGGGAAAAAAGAAACCAAAAACAGAGACTGTGCAGGTTGGGGAATTAAACTGAGAGAGAAAGAGGAAGGGAAGCGAAGGGGCCAGGGAGGGGAGAGGAGAGGTGATGGGGACTGGAGAGAAAAGCAAGAATAGCATGGGAGGAGAGGAGCCTGGGAAGAAGAGATGCTACTTATTCACAATTAGAATGCATGTGTATAAATATATATATTTATATATGCACTCAAATAGAGAATGCATGGATGCAAAAATTATAAAGTCACATTTAGTGAGCAAAAATGAAAACCATTAAAATGTTTCCTTAATAACATAAAGTAAATAAATTAATAGCTCCTGTCATATTGATTCATCCATTGCATGTGGGCACTCAATAAATGTTAATTGAATTAAATTAATAACATTTGCTCAATGGCAATAAAAAATTAATTAACTGCCTGTCTTTTCTGTTACTTAAGTTTATGCCCATTGGTTCTGCAATTACTTCTAACCCAAACATGAATTTTCTATTTCACTGACTTAAGATACACTTAAATTTTTTTCCCTTAGAAATAGAGTTGAGCTTCTAATTTTTGTCCTAATTTGGGTGTTTTTTTTTCTGTTAAAAAATTATTTTCTCTAAGTTAATGTCAAGAACTATGTATAACATCCCAAATATAGTTTCACGAGTTCCTTATTTAATTCCAAAATCGGGTTTTTTTCTGCAGGAGATGTGATACCACTTTTTATATGTTTCTCCTTTTAGCCTATGCTACTTTATAATACTTGGGATACAATGTCAAATAACACAGCAAGAGAGGAATCTGGGGAAATTTATTGTTAGCTTTCCATCTATAAAAGATGGAAGATGTCAGTAACATTCACCCAAAAATTGTGACTCACTTCAGATGTCAGAATTCTGGGTTGAACAGACTGGGGTCTGAAATGTGTGTATGTCAGATGATTTTCTAATGAGCAACAGATAGTTCCCGCTGGGGAATGAAAAAAAAAATAAAAATATAAACAGAGATAGAGAATTAAAATAACTTTATGAATGGCAGTTTAACTTCGCCACAAAATTCTCTCAGTACAAACCCAGTGGCTCCAAATGGTTGCTTAATGTAGCACACCACTTAGATTCAAAATGCTATACTTAAAATTGTCGCAAAATTAAAAAGAGAATCATATACCACTTGGCTGTATACAGTACTCTCCGCATGTTCTTACATTCCAGTAACCTCTATCCAACATTTTTTTTGTTACTGAATTACTTTGTGCAAAAGCAATTTAAATTACATGCAGCCTGACTACGTGTGATAATTTGAACTGATTGTTAATTAATTCCGTAAGTAAACAGCTGCCGCAATCTCTACACTCATCAAGGTTTCGTTATCTACCAGCTCTTTCTGAGCTGCTCTTTAATGTACAGTGTACAGCAGCTGTAACCAAAGATGCAGAATTCCCTGAGCGTGCAAGAAGGTAGTCTTGCTTTGCAGAGCTCAGGGAGAGAGGCAACGGGAACGTTAAGTAACCAGCGAGGCTAGATTTTGGGTGGGTGACGCATGGTGTACGGGACTTCGGGCTCAGCGGGGTTTGCTGATGGGCGGTCTCTGCAGCTAGGAAGCAGAGATAAAAGCGAAGGACAAATCAGAGATGATGCTGCATGAGACAAGGATGAGAGCTGAGCTTTGGGAATACACCGGGCCTGGATGCAAATCTTAGTCCTGCCATTTGCTAATGAGGACTACTGGGACAACTTATCTAAATAAACTATCTAAGCTTCGGTTACACTCCCTCATCTGTGTGCAGGGGACACCAGCCACTCCCCTCTGTTCAGGGAAGTTGACAATATCTGCCTCCTGGACTCTTTGTGATCTTTGGGTAAATAAGATTTGTAAGCGCTAGCTCTCCAGAGCTGATACAAAAGGCATGCCATGGAGTATGTGGGTGTGGGTATAAAGCAGTGGTTTGGATTTCCACTTAGGTGACTTTGCCCCGGAGGGGAAATTTGGCAATATCTGCACACAGTTTTGTTTGCCACAGCCTAGGACAACGGGTACTACTGGCATCTAGTAGGTATAGAACACAAGATGCTGTTAGACATCCTACGATCTCCCCATGACAAAAAATAATCTGTCTCCAAACATCAGTACAGCATAATGAATATTTATCTGTAATATTAGCTGATTGCCCAGCACTTTGATATCCCCCCCCAAAATAAACTATTATTTTGACATCATTATCATTACAACATTAATTTGCTGAATCTCTCTGGGGTTAGAGGAAGTCTAGAGTTTCCCAATCGGTTGAGCTAATTCCATCTATTCACGATTACGTTAATTGCTATTAATAAGTGGTCAATGTTTTCATGATCCGTAACTTCTACCAGTCCAGTTTAAAATGAATCAAACCACAACCAAGAGATTTAAAGCCAGCAACATAAGGGCTAGGGAATAAAAAGCAAACCTGGTTGAAAGCCAAGGCTGTTTGGAGGCTGAGAGAGAAACAAGACAATGGCGTGGGCTGAACAAACGGACAGCTCCCATGCCTTGCAGGAACCTTTGAAGGTTCACAGAGGGAGCTTCAGAAATCCCCTAGGGGCTGTGAGCTAATCTGCCAAGGGGTGGGAGGGTTTGCCTGAGCTTGAAAAAATTCTTAAGTTTTAAAAGATTTCCCAGGTTATTTTACTCTTTAGACAAGTCTCTGGGAACCACTGACTGAGGAGGCAGGACCCAGTAGAGATTTCCATCTGCCTGAAACAAAGTAACTTCGGAAAAGGTGAATGGATGCTGGGAAGAATGTACCCTTGCACTGAGTCGTTGTAAGTATGGTAAAAGCCAGGTTGGGGAGTTGTATTATTTACTCCAGTCACTCCATGAGCATTATTGGATCAAACAGGCATTGGGCTAGCCACAAGAATGCAAGGCTCCGGAATGCATCTTCACCATCTCCCAGGAGGGCCACCAAATAACTCAGACTGCTGTTGGTTTAGGGCTTAATGTGTCCCCAGGAACCAGCTGGTCTGCATGTTTAAGAGTATCTTCTATTATCTCTTCTCTTGATCTTAGGATTCTGGGCAATGGGTATATAGGTAAGTTATGACCCAGACTGGTTATGACCCAGACGCTAACATGATTTCATCTTCCATTGCTCTGTCATACACTCTTCAATATTGTGATTTAGCTATTTCTTTGCTAACTCCTTTGATGTTTGTGGAAGTTGGGGACCATGCTGGTCCTAGGTGCCACTATACTCCCCCATGCCCAGCCCAGTGTTTCTTATATAACAACCCATATATGATTATGGAAGAATGAATGAATGAATGAATGGATGGATGAATGAATGAATATGGGAGCTCTAAATTACATGAAGCACCTGGGCCTTCTTGGTCTTTTCTATGCCTCTCCCAACCAGAATCTCAAGGGTCAAGGATTTTGCCAAAAGTTCCCTTCCAGGTGGTTATATGGAAATAAAATAGACTCCAAAAAGCACACCCTCAAAAGCCATATGAACACTCCCCTGAATAGGAACCTAACAAATGCTAAGGCAGGGGAAGGGAAGCAACTGAGAGTCTCGGAGGGTAGAAACAGGTATGAGCGGATAGATGGTTCATTGACAACCACTTGTCTTATACAGAGGAGGAAACTGAGGTTTGTAGAACCAAAGAAATAAAAACCATTTGATTGCGAAAACCTACATTATTGAGCAGCACTGTCCATCCAGCATTTAAGACCGTTTTACTGCTTCTGGGATTCAGAAAACACTTGGACCAAAAGCTGACAACAAACTATGAACTTTTGTTGATCCAAGTGAATGAATTCTTTGATTCTCTCCACCCATCACTTTAAAAAAAAAAAAAAAAACACAGTGGAAGTAAGTGTTACAAATGTCTGTGATAGGGAAACTTGTACTGTGTGTAAAATTTTATGATTCTTGCCCTTTTCTATTCTTAACTTAAATATTTATTCAAAAAGTTTCCATTCAATGATGCTTCAATCTCTTAAGACCTTATTCTCACAAACGTCTTGAGTGTGAAACTTTCTGCAAATGTCCGTTCTGAGATCACTAGGTCATGTCAACTATAGTGGGTTTGTGTATGTGTTTTCTTTTTTCATCTAGATATGCAACTCACAAATGAAAAGCTTGCAGACGAGAAACCCATTAATGCTATCATTATAAATTCAGTATCTGAATTCAATATCACAGATGGACCAGCCAAGGAAACCCCCAGTGAGAAAAAACTGTCAGAATCCAGCACATCACTGTCCTCCCTTGAAGAATGCCAAACGAAATTTTCCTACCTCCAAACTGATACTTCAGTTCATCAGAGAGACACTGATGGTATGTTTCTCCGAATCAACCCATCTCTAAATAAAGCTCCCCAACCCCCAGTCCCTGTAAAATCATCACATATGCTGTTAGAAAAAAAAAAAAAAGAGCCTTTATGAATATTAAACAAGAAGACTTCGATTTGAAAACCCTGGTGAATGACACATGTCAAGGTCACTCTGCAATTATGAGGTGCTTGGCAGATTGTTTGCTCTCAAAGCTGGAAATCAGAGGCAAAGTGCTTTAAATAGCTGCAGTGAGGTATAATCGTGCTTGCTGTGGACCTGGGAAGGGGATAAAGAAGAATGGTAAAGTTTTCTCAAATCTGGGACCATTTCAGCCCATGACGCTGGGCTGAGAGGAGTAGAGGTAGAGTAGAATGGTATTAAAATGCTGGGAATGTATAGATGTGGACTATAAAAGATATCACGATGCTTACATCAGCAAACAGGGTTCGTTCCTCTAGGTGATATCACTTCCTGGGCATTCTGGTCAGTGCCAACCTATACCCAACCATCCATGCATATGACTATAAAAGGCACATTCCTTTTGCAAATCCAGTTTCAAATTGATATGGTGCTAAATGGTCATCGCAGTCAAGTTCAAAGTCATGCACACCACACCAAGATATATGTAATTTAACTCGGGTTGACTTTATAATGCCCTTTACAGGAGACACAAACCATTCAAGAATTTTGTAGCGTTCCATATCCTCATTTGCATTTAAAGAAAGCTTGCAGTTTCTCGAAGGAAAATATAAGAGGGTATAGTTTCTAGTCTATATTTAAATTAATATTTACTTTTTGAAAATAAGGAAAAAATAAATAAATGGGCTTTGTGTAACAGGAGCTGTGGAATCACATCTGTTTAATTCCTGGCTCTGAAATTTATTAACCATATAAACTAGGATAAGTTTTTTACCATCTCTGAATCTGAGTCTTTCAGCTATACGATGGAGTGAGGGTATTTTGAAGACCAAATGAAATAACGTGTATAAAGGATCCAATAATGGACCTGGCACATAATAGATATTAGATTTTTGCTTTTGTTATGGTTGTGGCTTCAAAAAGCAAGGGGAGAAATTTCTAACATGTGTTCCTTCTTTTTTTTTTTTTTTTTTTAAGATTTTATTTACTTATTTATTTGACAGATCACAAGTAGGCAGAGAGGCAGGCAGAGAGAGAGAGAGAGAGAAGGAAGCAGGCTCCCTGCCGAGCAGAGAGCCCAATGCGGGACTTGATCCCAGGACCCTGAGATCATGACCTGAGCCAAAGGCAGATGCTTAACCCACTGAGCCACCCAGGTGCCCCCTAACATGTGTTCCTTATGGTCTTGTAACAAACATTGTCATGGCTGCTTTAGACCAGAGGCTACAGAAACGATTGCTTGCAGGTGCCAGGAGATATATGAATAATGAGTTAGACTGGCAGTGAGCAACAGGGATTGGTGAGGACTGGGATAAAGTGAAGCACACTGCAGCTACTCAGCTCCAGCTAACTGCCGCCGGAAGGAAACCAAGGCTCAGAGTTGCCAGTTACAGAGTGTCTTGTGAAATCGCCAAATTTTCTGAGTGTTGGCAATACTTTGATTTCTTTTATGAAGCCCAGACACTCCCAACAACACACAGCTTGGGGATAACTTTGGCCAGTGGACTGTCAGGTTACAACCTCAAATTCAAGATGATGCCCACGTTTCTGGCTTTGCTGGAGTTTGATGTCAATCAAGAAAACGGGCGATACAGGAGAGTTCTCTGAGATACCAGAAAGCACTGTGACACTAGAGCATTTTGTCAGATTGTCTCAGGGATGCACGTAATGGATCTTGGTTGTCATGACCCCTGAATTAGGATTTGTCCTAGCAGGGATTCTGGGAGAAGGAGAAGGGCTGGTGCCGCTAACATGACACCCGAACCCCTGTATTCTCAGGGAAGGGCCAAAGGACCACTCCATTGAAATGGCAACTGATACTCAGGGTCTCATGCAGGAAATACAAGACTTACTGGTTTTTTGGGGTGGTTTTTTTGGTTGTTTGGTTTTTTGTTTTCAAAAGATCAAAGGAGACTCACAAGGACAGTTGACTTAGTCTGTTTTTCTTAAGCCTTGCCTGAGAGGCCGTCACAACCCAGGAAATCATGATTTTAGGCTGACAACACAGGTAAAAACCCACCATTCCCTTCCCACATGGTGAAAAAAATCCCCCCCATCGAGTTAAGAGTTTGGGATACCTGGATCAAAAAGAGAACAAAACATCCAAACGAAGGCCCACAAGTGTGTCTAAGAAGCTCTCATTATCTTAAACAGCAAACATCAAGGATCTCAAGAGTTAAGTCAGAGAATTTTTATAGTAATTAATTTAAGGATGCAGAAATTGAGAGCTGGGGTCATTGTTCGTACTGAGATAAATACAGAAATATCTTTCAGGAACAGCAGGGGAAACAGAAGGGAAAAGAGAAGATTGCATCCACTTTCATGTAGTTTGTGGTTAATTTATTTTCAAATGTATAAATGAGTGCATAGGAATGGATGCTTAATTGCTAATATCTATTATTTATATACATTGCCCCACTTAAAACAGAATGGAAAAGCCTCACACATGCAGATTTTGTAAAATGTGTTACATCCATTAGCACAGTTCATGGTGTGTGCTCTGATGGGAATTTAAAAGGATCTTTACTGCACATCACACACTATGTGCTGCAACATTACTTTATTAGTAAATTGTGGCTCATCCTGTGTGGTCCCTTTCCTGAATAAAATGGAAAAAGTCCAGAGCACTCTCTGTGTCTCTGTTTCTGTTGCTCCATTCTGATTGCAAAGGCAACCCTGCGGGTAATAAAATCAGGAATACACACAATGCTCGAAAACAGGAGCCTTAAAAAGAAGCCTGAGAATATACCTAATTGATGTATAATTTTGATTTTGAGACATCTCATCCAGGTGGAAGAGGAAAATCATAAATACAAGATACCTCAAAAGAATAGTCTTAATTACACCATGGACTACTGAATAAAATGATTACATTTTCTACACTGTAAATTTCATACAATTAAATGCAGTAGTGTCACCTTATAAAATGTTTCAATTTTATAATTATTTCAGTTCATTTGCTCAGAAAAAAACATAAGCACAAATTTACTAAGTATCACCCAAATCTAGTCAGCCTCGTTCTAAAGAACTGACTTGAACGTTAGTTGTGCTTGTCTGAACTTAAATAGATCTTGACATATTTAAGTAGCTATTAAAATTGATAACATCAGGGATGATACCCCAGCTAGAGAAAGGCATTCAGTCACACTTTATTTATTCCTATTCTACATTAGAGACTTAAAAAAAAAAAAGAACTCAGTAGTGTTGAAGAAGTGGGAACCAATTTTTCTACTTTGTGACCAAAAACTTGGAGTAGTTCATTGGAGTCACTGTGTCATGAATCTCAGGATTCTGTTGAATCTGCTGGGACAGCACGGTGACCATGAACATATTAGGATACTGGGTTGGGGCCACGTTTATTTGCCTTTTTTGTTTGTTTGGTTTTTGTCTGGAGGGTTAGGGAGATTATTGTTTCTCTGGAGACACTTCTGGAGGAACCATATTCTTGCTATTTTGAAGAGTGATTCCCCAAAGAGCAGGTGCTATGTTTCTGGAACTGAGGAAAGCTATGAGAACTCCAGTGGATGGCTAAACCTGCCTCTGTCCCTCTCTCCTCTTAATCCCAGGCATCACGGTGGCAGGATCAAAGGCGGGGAGGGCAAGCCCAGAGAGTTCAGGACCGTGACCGTGAGGCTGACCTCAGGTACACTGGTGGAAGGTCTTTGCATCGTTACCTTTTCCACTATAATTAAACATGATCCTTTCTAATGAGACAGATTCTCCCTCTTAATTAGCCAATCCCCAGCTGCACATTTAGCACAGCTGGAGGCTGCATTCATCCTTCAGTATCACTTGAGTATCACTTAGCACATTACAGCCTCGATGTCCTAATGTACCCTAGGGGTATACAAAGGAAATGAAACCACCTAAGGGCGGGGGAGGGGGTGTGTCATGGCTTCTTGTTCACAGTCAAGTACCACTTTGGGCTGCTTGTCCTGCAGGTCTTAGCTCATCCTGGAACCTTCCCTGACCCAGGTTTAACAAGGCAAGGGGAGGGAAAGAGCGATGGGCACCACTCTGAGAGCAGGCCAGGATGCCAGGGGCGTCATTAAAGGGGCTTCAACACGCAGAGACCGCCTAACAAGATATCAGGAGAGGTAAAAAGCCAAGTGAGGGAACAGTGAGGCCTAGACGTCAGCAACAAGCTCTGCCACCTCTTCCCTTGTCCCCTCCAGGCCACTAGTAGAGGACTAGTCCTGGACTCCACTCGTGGGCCACTAGGAACTAACCATTAATAGGCAGACCACTAGCAAGTGGCATTAACAAGAGCCGCAGAAAGGAAGACTCCAGAAAGAGGTAAAATCAAGGGGAAGATACAGGTACTGACTGAGACACGCTCAAAGCAGAGGAGGGGAAACACCCCTGGGATTCCCTTCTTTCCACCTTTCCATTTCCTGCCACTGCTTCTCACTGGCTGAAGCAAGCAGGAGGCCACTTGACAGAACTTGGAGAACAGATGTTAGCCTTCTCGGGAAGACAGAGCAGAGCAGGGAGAGAAGGGGTAGCAGGCCTTCCAGGAGCCAGCCATGTCCTGCGCCATGTTGGACTGTAACAGAGAAGTGGGAGCCTTCTGAAGGGCAGGCCAGCTGCAGGGTTCAGAGCTCTGGAGGGGACAGTTTGACTCAAATCATGGCCCCTCCATTTCTGTGTTTCTTAAATTCCCTGAGCCACAGTTTCCTGGTCTGTAAAAGAACATGATAGTACTCAACTCCAGTTTATTTCAGGACCTATGTGAGGTACCTACAAAGTGCCCAGCACTGTGCATTTGTTTCCAGTGTAACACCAGCTAAGAGAGCACAGACTTTGGATCCGGAAGGACTGAGATGTGAACCTCTCTTCCCCCACCCCCAACCACCCTACAGTTGAAAGATTCAGGACAGTCAGGGACAATCCCTAAGCGTTAGTCCTTTCACCCACAAAATGAGGATGACTTTTCTTATCTCCCATCACTCATTTATTCATTCATCCACTCAACAACAGACAGAGCTTTCTTGTAATTCACATTCTGGGAGAAACTCTGTATTAATACACGAATTAGTTTCATATCATTCCAATGGTCTGTACCATGAAGAAAAAACAGAATGCTATGAGACTTTCAGAAGGAAGATGTTTCAAGAAAAAGACTCAGAGGCTGAGTAAGAATCAGGTCAAGCTGTGAGGGGGAAGTATATAACACGGGCCAAAGAGAGAGCACGGTCAAAGTCTCTCCGATGGGGTACGTCAGGGTCTGATGCTGAATCAGTTCAGTGAGCAAGAAGGACAGAAGGATGGGAAGCCAGAAAAATAGGCAGGAACCTACCACGAGACTCGCAGGCTATGGCAAGGATGTGGGACTTTAAGGGGAGAGTGAGCTCTTCCCACCTACAGTGAAAAACATGACAGGAGCTGATGAACTTGAGCTGGACTCCTGTAAAAGCCATGTGTTAGATAGGAGCCTATTGCTTGTTGACCTGATGATGGCTGAGAGTGGCCAGAACTAAGGGGGTGGCCCTAGAGATGGGTAGAGGCTTCTGATTTTCACATACCAACTTGAGGATGGTGGTATCATGGGGAAAAGGGAAATGACAAGAACGAGTCCCAGCTTTCTGCTGATTTCATCTGAGTGTGCCCGAGTCATTGACAGGAGGAGGTCAGGAGGACAGGTGTGTGGAATGGGGTGAGAGGGGAGATCTAGATGCAATCTGGCCTCGGTAAATGGGAAGATGATTGAAGGAAGACATTGCCAACGAGACCCAAAGTAGGCAGAGGAAGCATAACGTACTCTTTTGGATGGGCTGAGAGCAGGGGTGCTAATCATGAGCTATGACTTTGGGTATCATGTTTATTAAACATGAAAGCCCCCAGAAATAGTGCAAAGGAAAACACACCCATTCCGGAATAGGGGAAGCCCAACTCTCTTTTCAAACAGTTGCAAATCTCCCCCCACTTCTTAGGCTACTTTTGTGCAAACAAAAATTGTCCATATGCAAAACAGCTTTGCCTGGCCATGTAGAACTATGTAATATGCCTTTTAGGAAAAGTTTTCAATGCTCTTGAAAGTTTGGAAAAATCTGTTTTCAATTCACCAATGTTGCCATGTTTTTTTGGGCAAGAGGTTCTGCCTTTTATAACCAAATAAAAAGGACTGACTTATACACAGAAAAGGGGGGGGAAAAAAAAGAGCTCTTCTATTCTCAAATGCAAAGTAGAGAGGTAGAAGAAAACAAATACCAGTTTGGCCAAAATACTAGGCCAAACATGTATGTGTGTGTGTGTGTGTGTGTGTGTGTGTGTGTGTGAATAAAATCTAGGGGGTACATCAGAAGTGGAGACCTCCAGAATCTGCCAGCTTGAGAAAACACTGGGAAGAGGAATTAAACCAAAAGATTATATATGCTCTCAGGAAAGTGTAGGTCCAATACCAATAGGTATTTCATACTTTGACAGGGAACACCAGCCCCCACCCTAACTTGCCTGCAAACCAAATTTTCAGCCTCACATCTCCATCTACAAAGGATGTGATCCCACTGGATCATTTTTATATGATCATAGCCTGAGTCAGTCTCTCGAGTCTCCAGCCTGAAGGATATGGAGAATATTTTCTACTGAGAACTTCTTTGCCAGGGGCTGCTAGCATAGCCTTCTTGGCATTAGTAAAATTTGATGAGATTTTCTGCTCCATATCTTTGACGACAAACATGCCCTCTTCAGAAACACATACATGAAATGGAGTCTAGGTACTGTGCTAAGTAACTCCTGAATTTTTGTGGGTGGTTTGCACTGACTTATATGGGTGAGTTAGCCACATGCTAGAAGGTGGCTCTAAGTGAATAAAAACGGTACCCCGTCTGGCAAAGAGATGAGTACATACGCCCTGGGGTATTATGGGATATGCTGTCTACCCCAGAAATACTTAGTAATGGCCACAGCACCTGCAACAATATATGGCAATTAAAGTCATCATAAAAGTCATGGTGAGGTTCTTTAACACCGTCTTATTGGGAAGAAAAAAAAAGGAGGCTGTGAGGCAGGGATGAAGGGTGGGGTGCAGGACAGGATGGAGGCAGGAAGATTTTTGTTTACCTATAAGCAAGGTCACTTTAGACCTTTATATAAGTATTTTAAAAGAAATCTTCAAAATATTTCTTTTCCCTTTTAGAGCAAGTTTCCATGTTCTCCCTCCTCTTACAGGTTAACAAATAGCTGAACAACAAAAGTGGAAAGGTTTTCTGGAAAACGCTCTTGGAAATAAATGAACAGGGCTCTAAGAATACTCAGAACCCTTTAGCGGAGGACTCCAGGAGCAAAATCACTCCTGCAGGCTTGTGTAGTCTCAGCCAACCGAAGTCTGAAAACCAAAAGTTATTAACATTAACATTCTTGGTGAAAGAATTATAAATCCCGATGAAAATCTAACTTTAATTGATGGATAAACCCATTAGGAGGAAGAATTTTTCTCCAATTCATGCCAGATTGTTACTTTCAACCGTCAATAATCTTCAGGATACTGACTTCAATTAATTACATGATGTCTCATGTAATTGCTTACCTACCCATTTATAAAATGCTCACACATTTTTGAGACCTTTATGACTAAAAAAAAAAAAAAGTTATAATTTTAACAAGAGAACTGCTACATCTTCTAACTAATTCCCTTTATGGAAACAAAAACTATAATAATCTATAACCCATCACAGCTGTTTGGCTAGAATTACCAATTACCTTCAATACCTTGGAGATACTTTTCAGATTTTCACGAGTCTGCATGGTAAATTTTTAAACCAATTTTCTTAAAGAGGATTGAGAAGATTTCTACTCTTTAAGGCATATGATGACACATTTCCATTTAACATGAACATAAAATCAAGGCCTCACATTAACTGGAGCACAAAGGATGCAGGGATCAAAAATAAAATACAACTAACATCAAAACTACAGCTATTTAAAAATCATTTGTATTGGATTTTGAAATGTGCTTTTTGCTTGCATGTGGAATATGGATGTGGCGGATTCCTGGGAAACCACACCATACAAATGACAAATCCTTGAGACAAGAAGCCAAAAGTTTGTACAGTCTCTCTCCTTGTCCCCAATCCTAATTGCTCCCAAAAGCTCTCTGCACTTGGGGAGGACCTGTTAGTTTTCAGACAGTTGCAAGGTTTCCAGATAGGTAGTGAATTGTGTGGTTTCCCAGCACCTCTGCAGGCAAAGTAAATAAAGGAGTTCAGAAGAGTGACAGCATTTTAAACAACCAGATTATGTGGAATCAATAGAAATGCTCAGGAAGTTAATAAAGCAATTACTTAAGCAGAGGGAGTCCTGCGTGGGGGGGTGGGGAAGCTTGAGAGAATAATGATGTACATTACCCCTAATATAGACAATTAAGAGTTGGCTATAAAGTCACTGCACATGCCTGTCCTTCAGAGATGCCCCCGTATGGGCCACTATTCATTTTCTTCTTCTTCTTTAAACAGAGGAGTGTGCCTCCCTTATCCTCACCTGTCTGTTTTGCCAGTTTTGGGACTGTCTCCTGATGCTCCCGGATACGTGCGAAACGGTGTGTACCAACCTGTGCTGCCCCTCTCACAGGTATCACCACACCTCGGATGAAAGCCACTCTCGGAACGATTGCAGTTGCAACTGTGACGTGGACTGCAGCCTGTTTGAGTCTTGCCACGAGACCAGTGAGTGTCTGGAGCTAGCTATGGAGATTTCAGAAATCTGTTACCGCTAGCCCAGTGAAATTAACCACATTCCTCCAGACCCTCTGGCCCCAAGGGGAAATTCCATGACAACAAGGCTGTGATTTCTATGTGCCGAGATGTAAGGACTGTACACATTTCTTGGATGCTATAGACCATTTTATTCTGCACCTGCCTGACAAATCTAATACTGTCAACTCTATGGTCTCATTCCAAATTTCGTAACCGCATGGCTCGTTGAAAAATAAGATCTTGATCACATGTGATGAACAAATCCTAAGTACCTCTTAACTGCCATAGGTACAAGGTATTTCTTGACTGTAAAAGAGCATGCTAACCCACTCTGGGTTACTGCATTCATTGGCTTACGTCATGGATTCAACTTCATTCACAAATCCAGGACAAATTAGTGCATTCTTTTCGAATTGACATACATTAGCTTGTCTTTGTAATGGACTCATGCATAAACATTATGCATTGTTGGTTATTATTAATAATGTATTGTATAACATGATTTCGTAATTAAAAATTTATTTATACAGTCTCTTAAAATTCACTTATATGTACAGTTTAGGTAGGAAAGGGAATTAAATGAATTAGAAACCATGTTCCTGTAATTACAACAGATGTCTCTAAGACATCTCCAGTGAATTTTGAATATGATGTACTTCAAGAGAGTACTGTAATTCTAGACCACATTATTATACGTCTATGACTATGTCATAACAGGTTATGCATGTTCTTAATTTGTTACAGAAATGCTCTTCTTTATTCCAATGAGCATAAATGGGAATTATATGCAAGTTTCAAGAAAATGACCCCAGATAGTCAATTCTTCATTTTCCTCATTTCTGTTTGTCAGGTACAATAAGCAACAGGATATTAAAACAGAATCATATCATTTCACTAAACTATTACTTATATAGGAACCTGAAAGAAATACATGTTTAGCTACTTACTCAGCACCTAGTTTCCTAATAAAGCATGTGCTTCAGAAATCATATTTTCTTCTTTTCTGATAATTACAGTAATTCATAATTATGCTGTGTACCTCCTCGTACTTACAAAAAAAAAATTTAAAGATGTGATATCAACTTGGAAAGTGATTTTCAACTCAAACAAATTAAAACAAACCATTTTGGGGGAAACACATCTAGGTTGGAGTTATTTCAGCATCTTCTTTTCTTTCAGTAGGCATGGCATTGCTCACTAATCTGTGCTTATATATTCCCATGGAGATGCCTCAATATATTCACTGAATGTACATATATATGTATATACTTATATATATTCAAACAAAGAAAACAAAAGTGAAGTAAAGAGTAGAGGGAACTTTCTACAATCTAGTGAAAAAAAAATCCAAAATAACTGTTTTTGCCCGACTTAGGTAATTTCAGGCAAAAGCAACATTTGTTTAATTTCTGTAGTAAACTAGCACATTTTTCTACTCTCCAAAAAAATTTCTCCAAAAACTGAAAACTATTAATCTTTTAAAAATGTTTTTAAGCTGTCTATAGAAAGGTATTTAACTGCTCCTGTCTTGTCCTGACGACACAGCGCATGTGTGGTTAATGCGGCTGCGTTTCTCTTGAACTATTGCCTTATCCACAAACCACAGAGCATGACGGTGCCCTACACTGCCTAGGAACCCCTTTGGTCTCCCTGCTTTCCAGAAGTTCAAGGACAACTCTACACTCTATGCATAGAACTTGGCAGCTCATTTCTGGAGGGGTTGGGGGGGTAGAAATTGATTCTTAGAACAGGAAGGGAACTAGGACAGTTCCGATCCAATAGTCTCATTCTCCATAAAAGAAAAGGGAGGCCCCAAGAACCAACTTATCCAGGACCACACAGTGAGTTAATGGAATTGTTAAGAACTCTAGCTGGTGGTCTGATTTTCTAACTGCACTTCACTGCTTAGTTCTGTACTTCTGAGTCCAGCTGGTACACAGTGGTACAGCTGCTCCAATGGCCCAAATATTAAAATACTACCAGACTGGCTCATAAACAGTTGTTACCTTGTACCTCCTTAGTGTTTCCTCTAAGCCCCCAAGCATCCTGGCCCCACTCCAAGCACCCATCCCACCGCACCATGGTCCAGCCCTAAAACAACATGTGGAGCACCAGGGTCTCTGGGCATCCTGTCCCAGTACAATGGTACCTGGTATTACTGATTAGGCCATGTTGAATTTGTGTAAAATATTTTGGCCATCATCACTTATTCCTTTCAGTCTATGAGCCCTTAAATGGTGCAAAGAGGATACATTTCAAATGTGAATCAAATGCTTGTCAATTAGAGACCTAAAAATTGCCAGGTCTGATTTTATAATGTGGTCAGAGTACTACAAGATTTTTCTGTGGTCTCTCCATGGTTAGTTAACTTGTTCCTCACTTTCAGAATTCACTGTGCTATAACAGAAAGGGTCGGTTATACAAAGTATGAAATTTCTTTTCTTTATAACCAATAATAAAACATCATCCTTTTTGCAAACATGAATGGCTCCTTCAATTGAATTCTTACAATAAAACATACACAGCTGGGAAAACGCACTTCAGAGGTAAGACAGATGAAAAAGGAATGTGGTTATTGATTAAATACAGGTATCAGAATCTGAAAAGGCTAGGATTTTTTTTCTGCAATGATGAAGGCCTGTGATTACAAGTAAAGACAATATTATTCTTTAGATGGGCTTTTTTGGTTGTGGAAGCACAATAGATTTTTAAAAATTTGAAAACATACCACATGTATAGCGAATGGAGAACAGAGATTTCTCTTCCCTCAGCACTATAACAACATAGTTACATTGTCTTTGCTTTGCTCAGTGAATTTTTATAAAACCATTGCTTCTCTAAAAGCCAACAAAATATGGGAAGCAAGGAAGCAACAAAGTTACATTTAACTTGCTAATGAAATCCTCTTATTATATAAACTGATAGGCCTACAAAATTAATTATCAATGCTGGACAAAATTAATAAAGCAAAAGTCACTTCATTTTTTTCCCAAGGAAGTAAGAAAGGGCAGGAGAAATTTACAAACAGGAAACATCACATGAAGGCATAGCAGCAAGTTTTTCAAAAATAAATATGTAGGTGGAAATGTCTGAAGGACAGAATTCATTATCCAATGCCTCCAAATCCTCCCTCCCTCTACAAAATGAAACTAAGAGAGAATATGTATACTTAAAAGTAAGGTAGTTTGACTAAGAGTTTTGCCCATGACATGGCGAGTTCACCCAACCACACAAACTGATGACCTAAGACAAAATTGAAGTACTTGGTTTAATAGTTTGCTAGGTGTTTTCTAAAGAAGAGATCTGAGCCCAAACCTCTAGATTTGCCATATCTAACCTCATGTGATCTATGTGGACAGGCAAAGTCAATACAGCATGAGGGCCTAGTGTTTATAATCAACATGGGACTAGAATTGTGTTGTTGGGATCCTCTGTCTAGGTCTACATAGCCCCTAACATTACTGGGAAGGAGCTCAAACTGGGGTGGGGGGAGGGGCGGAGGAATGAAGACAGAGGAAGGGCCTGCATCATTTTTTGGATCTATAGTTGACTCTTGAATGATGCAAGGGTTAGGGGCCCTGAGCCCCTGCCCAGTCAAAAATCCTCATATAACTTTTGATTTCCCCCAAACCTTAATTACTAATAGCTTACAAGAAGCCTTACCAATAATATCAACATTTGATTAATGCGTGTTTTGTATACAGATGACATGCTATATTCTTAAAGTAAGCTAGAAAATGTTACAAAGACAATCATAAGGAAAAGAAAAATACATTTACAGTACAGAGCTGCATTTTTACAGTACGGCGCTGTATTTGTTGGGGGAAAAAAAAATCCACATAAGAGTGGACCCACACAGCTCAAACCTATGTTAAGTGCCATGTTCTGGTGGCATCTTGACATGCTTCACATACCTGCTTCCGCCACTATCTCTAAAGCAGTGGTTCTCTAGTAGGTGTTGTGTTGCCCCCTCCCCTGAGATGTTTGGCAATATCTGGAGACATATTCAGTTGTCCCAATGGAAGCGGGGGCAATTCTACTAGCATCTCATGGGTAGAAGCTAGAAATGCTAGTAAACATTCCACAACACACAGGATACCTCTTGCAACAAAGAAAGAGCTCTGAGAGCCTTCCTAACAGTCTCAGTGAACTATCACCAAACTGACTGTTAAACATGGCTGAAAATAGAATTGCAATAGAATTGCCAGCGAACCCGGAGGATGCCCACTTCCCTTCAAATTTCAGATAAACAACAAATAATGCTTTAGTACAAGCATGTCCCAAATATGGCATGTGACACACTTATACTACAGAAACGATTCCTCACTTATCTGAAATTCAAATTTAGCTGGTTGTCCTATATTTCTATTTGCTAAGTCTAGCAGCCCTAGTTCAAAAGAGCCCACATTTAAGAGGGCTCTCTGGAAGGGATGATCTTCCAGCTCGCTCCCTGTCTCCGAGAGAGAAGACTTGTTTATTTCTCCTGTCAGAGGCCAGGACATTCATTGGACCCCATTTTATAATGTGGTATAATTTAGGTCAGGGAGCTTGGCTTAAAGATCAGCTCCAAAGAAAAACACTCATTTGCCCTTCTGTCCCAGGCTTACTCTATGACCTTCGGCTAAGCTGACCTCATCTTACTCTCTCTGCTTCACATTTCTGAGAAGAGAACTCAGCCAAGGGCTATCTGGATTCAAGGGGTAGAAAGCAGTAGTCTTTATTTACACCTTGAAAACTAAACCCACATTTTTTGGTTCAGTCTTGGCCAGAAAGACCCTTCTTGTCTGGTGTCTGCACACCTGAAGGGATACTTTTTCCCTATCTAGTTATTTTCCTTTCTGTATTGCCTGCTCTTTCAGAACTCTGAGAGGGAAAGGAGTGAGTGAGAATTTCTTGGGTCTGGATTGCAATACCATCTATTAACACATGAACTTCACCATGCACTCTTAGCGTATATTTCAGGGTTGACCAGAGAACCTGAACATTTTCCCTTCACTACATTATTCTTATTTATTTTACAGATGAGAAAAACATTCAATAGAAAATATTTGATTAAGTGCTTTATATACATTACCAAAGTTCTCCAAACAGCTCTTAAAATAAATTCTATTATTAATTCCATTTTCCTAGGGGAAATAGAGACTTAAGGAAATTAAATAATGTGTCTGAGGTCACACACCAAATAAGCAATAGTCGTGAGGTTTGAACTCAGGTCTCTTCATTCCAAAGCCTTGTTTCCAATCACTATGCTTAAAAGTTGTACATATGAAGAATGATCAAGCCAAGATAGAGTCCAAGTATTCACTTCTAAAGCAAAATCAATCAGAAAAATATAATGACTAGATTCAAAGAAAACCATTCGCTGATATAAATGTTTTAAAAGTTGTTATCCTATGCAGTGATTAGAATTTGGAACATCTTCAAAATGCTTTTAAGATATGTCCCCAATATGTAATAAATGCAAAGTCAATGTATTGCAATTTAATCTTTATGTCAGTAGCTTTGCCCCATTCATCTAAAGTTACGAAGGCTTACCTTTTAGTGTTCCATTTTAGCCAAGCAACTTTGATCTCAGCCTCAAAAATCCACCCTGCACAGAGCACCCAGGGCAGCCCTCATTGGCATTCCACAAGGGATACTAGGAGCATGAAGGTTTTTAATCAGTCAACAACACTACAGTCAACCAAATGCACTCTGATACTTAGACCTTTTATCTCAAAAGCTATGCGGAAACCAAGGTCACAGTAACCTCTTTTATGGTTTATTGTTCCTCAAATGTACTTAGAGTGGATTTACGAAGCCACAACTTATTGCGTGGATACAGAGCTTTCACTAGGTTCAGCCCTCTCCAGCATTCACTTTGTGTCCCCTTTCAGCACTTTCTGCCTCTGGATCCTTATTTAATATCAAGTTCCCGTAAATTTTTTTAAAAAATAAAACAAGAATATTGAACAAGATTTTCCCAGTAGCTAAGCTACTCATCATTTGTAATTGAGACTCTTCAGAAAGCTGCATTAACATCTCAAATCACTGCTGAATAGCTTTGCAATACCAGGGCAGGTCCCCCCAAGGGAGGAGGAAGACAAGAAGGTGGGATGGTGCCAGTGTGGTAACTCTGCCATTGTGACAGTCGGGTCACTGCCAAGGCGGGCACAGCAGGAAACCACCTTGGTCAGGAGTTAAGTTTGTGGAACTACCCCTGCAAGGTGAGGTGGGAAGGGGATTCTAACTGTTGTAGAACAGCCTCAACAGATCCATAGATCACATGTGGTTCACTTGCTTTTTTGATGACTCTCACTCTGAGCAAAACTATGCATAAGTACATAGTTTTAATCTAGAAGTGACATTTTTACAATAATGTATTAACAATGTGTTAGAAATAATTTTGAGAACAGAAGTATCTGTGTAGCACCCACATCTTCCTACATGCTACCCACAGTACTTGTAGAATATGCTGGTTCAACGAAAGCCAGGAGTGGGACCCATTCAGTGACTGCCCAACTTCAGTTAAGTCCTAGTCTGCATGCCTGGTCTAAGGAGGTGGGTATGAACTCAATTGTTGGGGAGGAAGGGAAAAAGCAAGAGCCATGTCTAGAAGGGGCCTCAAAGGCTAGTTTGTTTTCCTTAGGAGCACATGGAGAACCACAGACGAATGGCAAGGTATCGCATGACTAAAGTGGTATGTGAGGAAGCCCAGCCATGCAGCAGTGTGCAGGACAGATTACAGCAAGGAGAGACTGGAGACCTCCAAAGGAGAGAACTTGCAGGAAGGTATGGGGTGATGAAGGCCTGAAATAGGATGGTGACGGGGAAAACAGGCAGGAAGAGATGGATGGGGAAGAAATTAGAAAAGGACCATTAGTCCTTTCTCAAACTCTTCTTATTTTAAGACTCGAATATTCCCTACTGTCTATCACATATATGACTCATGAAGCCATTATTTTCATTAGGAAAGAAACGGGTTGGGGAAGGGGGGAGATGTATTCCAAGTGGAAAGTCAAGGTATATTTTTAGCTACATTAAGCCAGCCTTCTGCTGCTCTGCACACTGATGTAATTCCAACATAAAACATAATCTATAATATTCCCGGGGAACAAATCCAATTCTGGGTCATATAAATTTTCATATAAGTCCATCACAATTCATTCCCAAAACATCTCATTCTCTTTGAAAGCTGGAACTGCAGCAAGTGATCAAAATGAGTAGTTTAAAATTGCTCTGGAATTTCCAGAGATGCTAAATCTAACCTGCCCACGGTACAGGACCAATCCCCCAAACTTTAAATCAGAGGTAAAGCATTTTATGTTTTAAAAGATATATTCCTCAAAGTTTATCACAGTGTATTAAAGTCAAATGTGAGTTATTGCTCACCAAATCTGGAGCTGATGTCTCCTCTTGATTACCCTAGGTAGGCGAGAATAAGTATCTTCCAACCAACATATTTTTTACCTTTTCATCTGCCTCTTGCTATTTACAATAGAGTGAAAAATAATATCCAAGGAGTGACTTTGCAGGGTTGGACGAAGTGCAAATCCCATCTGACTCAGGCCTAAATTGTATTCCAGGCCCTTGGCAAGTTCTGCTGCATGGGGAAGAATTATGGAAACTAACTTCTCAATAGCTGGGTTGGTCCTGGAGGAATAATCAGTGAAAAGTCATCTGATGAACTTTCAGCACATTTGCATTGGCTTAGAACCTGGCATATATATTATTGGTCATGCCTGAAATGTACCTCTCTCTGCCCTTGCTGGGGTTTCTGCGTGATGGAAGTAGCTGGGCCATGAGCATGATACCCTGTGAAACCCTAGATTGATGCCATTTATAGCAGAAAAATTATTACTAGTGCCATTTATAGCAGAAAAATTTATTACTAATGCCATTTATAGCAGAAAAATTCCCCGCCAATTTTTCTCATCTTATCTGTTGTATATATAGCAACTGTCCAGAACTCAAGATTCCTCCTATGGGTTGGGAGAAGTGTGAGAACAGAGGACATCCTTTGGTTTAAAGCTATCTCAGAAGGATCAGACTTCCCTGGGGGTGTGACAGTATCACCTTAGCAGGCCAAGTCAGAAGAGCATCCTAGGGTACACAGTTTCAAGTGCCCTCCCTTCTGGTCTTTGAGGATTGGGGGCTATTAGGAGGCTCCTCTTCCAGAACACGCCATTAGAATGCAAGGGTATTCTACAAAAATACTTCATGTTAGCCTGTAATGACAGGGAAGGAGGTTGAGGTCTACCAACAGACTTGAAGCCGAATCCTGCCCCCCCCCATTTATGAGCCAAATACATTGAATTGGTAACTAAGATCTTTGAGCCCCAGGTTCCTTGTCAATAGACTGTGGTTAATAACACCCATCCCATGGGTCATGATGAGGAATCAAAGAGACAATTCAACAAAGCTTTTAGTCCTGGTTTAGTACACCAAGTACACTTACTGAATTTCAGCTACAATTATTGTTAGCATCACTACCCAGTTCATTTGTTTTCCCAATACGGGGGAGATGTCTACATCTTTATTTCTGCCCTACCCCATATCATACCAAGATTTTGAGACTTACCCCCTTTTAGGGCAAACTTTTCATTGTTCACTGATTCCTCTCCCAGGAAATGAGCACCTCTACTACCCGTATCTTTTTATTTTGCTTTTCTCTTGTGATACCATATCTTAGCCTCCAAAATTAGGATTATACTTATTACAGCAGGCAATCTTAATCACGCTTTACAGGTGCCACTCACAGTAGGAATGACCTCTCGGGCATTCTATCATTATATCTTTCTCAGCCCCCTGAGAAAGGTGGTATGATCCCCAGAGTACTGATGAGGAAAATCTGACTTGCAGCATTTAAATACTTTGCAAATGCCAAGGAAACATGACGGTAGAGGAGAGATTTGAACGTAGGAGTTTATCTGATTCCAAGACCCACGTTCCTAACCACTTCAGCTGTGCGGCAACTGTGGCTGAAGGCCAGGCTGGCCAATTTGACACCTCGAGGATTTAAAATGGTAGGGCAGTGGGAGTGCCCAGCCCTCCTCCCTACTCTGGTGAGAGAGACTTCAATGTGACCACACAGAGAACTGGACACACGCCCTTGTTTTATGGAGAAGAGGTGGACTGCATTGTTTCCCACCCAGGAAATCAGAGGGGTGAGCTGCTTTGCAGCTGAGTGACGGGGAGTGGCCTCAGCCAGAGAAAGCCCTGCTTTCCAGAGGGTGTCCGGGCAAGGAGTAGTACAGGTTAGGCCAGACACAGGGTCCACAAAAATCAGAGCATATTTGGAACACTACCTCAGCCAGAGGGAGCCAACGAATGTGGTCAATTTGCCAGTCCCTTACCAGCTGGGCACTCCGGTGAATGGCCCCAGACTCCTTTGGCAGTTGCCTTGGGCACTGCTTAGGCTACACAGATACCTCATAAGCCAGGATGTGGAAAGCTATGAGGACAACCTCAAGGTCTTACAGGTGAACCCAAATGTTTTGACAGACATCCTGACACCCACAAGGACCACCCATGACCATCCAACCCTCAGCTTACCACTGTCTAAGCCAGAGGGTCAACCCTTCTAGAACAGTCCAGCTGTGCCAAGGGGGACTGGCCAGGGCTAATGAGTGACCACCAGTCAAACCGCTCTGAGGTTAGCTCACTGGCTGCTGTAGTTTATTCCTTCCTGAGAGACTCTCGCTGGAGGAACACCATGCATACTCCTAGGAACCAGGACTCTTGAGGGATGTGGAAGGTTTCTGTCCTCTTCCAGTGCTGGGACCAAAATTCCTAGGGGTCCTTCTTTTTTTTTTTTTTTTTTTTTCATTTGTCTCTGCCACAGTGCCTTGACATGTATTTCTCAGAGTCACAGACAGGTATATCTAACTCAAAGAGCAGCCCTGTTTGGGGCAGGCCCAGAGCTTTCATCTGGTTCATTAGTATTTCAGCCTTCTCAAAAGTAGTATGCTGATCTGACCCCCAGTCCCGCACTTGCTCCTTCTTTACTGGGGGGGGGGGGGCGGTATAAGGGATGGAGGCACCGTGCCAAATGGGGGTTAAATACTCTACAACTCTAAAATCCCCACAGAGACTTGGATTTCTTTCACATCCTTAAGGGTTAGATGGGCTTGGACTGCATCACCCATGGCTTCTGAGACAACATGTGTCCTCTGTGACTAAAGACTCCCAAAAACTTTATGAGGCTGCGTAGGCCTGGAATTTTCTGTGGGTTTCCTGCTTATCCTCTCCTTCAAAGACATTCCAGCCAAAACTACAGCACATCCTGCAACAGAAGCAAATCTTGCCATGTGGACAGTACATCACCCGTGTCATGGGCTCATTTCACTGATGTGACCAAAGAGAACGGGCACCAGGCCTGGGGGCTACCATCCCATGTAATCCATTCTTCTTTCAGGGCAGTGGTAGGATCGGAGTTAGCAGAAAATTCTGCTCCTCAGAGTTTTCTCCATGAACCTCCTTGAAGAAGAAACACATCCACGGGAGCACTTTGGCGAAAGCATCAGAATGAGACAAGAGCTGTCTGAGGAGAGTTTCTCATAATGAAATCGACCAGGGAATTCGGTTATTTCTGGGGCATACATTTAAAAAGAAATCAATACATTCATTATGACTGATAACAATCCAGGACAGGTCAGATTTTTTAGGAATTTCACATAACTTCTAGAACACATATTAACCATTTCCATATAAATATTTCCTAAGGAAAGCTTAGCATCACTTACTTGAAAATGGTTCCCATTTAATGTAACATATCAATTAAGTCCTGATGAGTTTAATATCTCTGTGTTACAAGGGAAAAAAATAAATATTTTCAGATGTTCCTGGAGAGAGACCCCTGAAAATCCCAGTGTTAGTTCAAAGTCAACAAGACTTCCTTTAGAATTTTATTTAGGGGAAGTTTGTCAAAAATATCAAAAGGTTTGGGCACCTGGGTGGTTCAGCCAGTTCAGTGTCTGCGCTTGGCTCAGGTCATGATCCCAGTGTCCTCCAGGGGCCTAAATGGAGTCCCAAATCAACCCTGCTCAGCAGGAAGGCGGCTTCTCCCTCTGTTCCCTCCAACCCCCGACCCTTGATCCCCACCCCCACTCACGTGTACTTTCTTGCGCTCTCTCTTGTAAAAATAAGTAAATAAAATCCTTAAAACATATATTAAAAGGTTTTTAAAATATTTGATTGAATAGGATTATAGGTTATAGGTCACTGTGAAACACTGTTTAGCTATCCATCCAACCAAAATGACAAAGATTTCAAAGGCAAATACAGAAAGTTACATGGTTGCAAAAAAATAACTTAGCTCTTTTAATACAGAAGGCTCTGTTTTCTTTCGTAATCAAAGGCATGATCAAGACAACATGAAGCGTAGGAAATTATTTTGATGAAACACAGAATGTTTGCCAGACAACTTAAAAGGTAAAGAAAAACCTGCTACTATCCCATTAAGAACAGACCACTAGTCCAAGAAAACTTTGTCCTCCGAGCAGATGAAAGAAAATTGTTTTACTTTTACATGAGTATACTATTGATGTTTAAAACTTATTTTTTTTTAAACTTATTTTTTTCTTTAAGTCAGTTAAATAGAGCTATTTTACAAATTTATTTTGGCAATCTCCTCTGGAGGTAGAAAAACCAAATCCACGTAGCACATCACCATGGACAGACACAGAGACCCTGCAACTTTCATTCCAAATGGCAGTCCTTGATGAGGAATCATAGGCTGTAAGGAATCTTTGGGCAAGAGATCTTCCTTAGCAATCTAGGGCTAAAAAGCCTCCTTTCAGGAAAAAAAAAAAAAAGAAAAGGAAAGAAAAGAAAAGCCTCTTTGCCCTTCTACTCTCCCTTTTCCCCCAGTCTTTGTGGGCAGTCTTTTGGCTGTCTCCAGTGGGGTTTACATTTCAAAGACATGATAAGATTTACAACATCAAGAGAGAGAGAAAAGAATGAAAGGTTTCTCCTAGGAGTTTTGAGGGGTAGAGTCTCCTATTCCTAGAAGTCTAGGTTAATGGCTATTTAAAATTGTCCTTTGTATCAGGGGTCAGAAGGCATGGGACAGTCCATCTGTTTCCTCCTGGATCACCACAATATCCTCCTGTTTGTTTTCATCACTTTCCCATGGATTCTACCTCTTAGGTCTTTTTTTTCTTTTTTTACTTCTTAGCATCTTAATCAGGCTTTGTCATCATCGCTCAGACCTTTATCCTAGGCGGCTGGAACCCTCCTAGCTTTGCAGAACCACACACTAAGGTCTCCAAATCCTCATCCTACTCCCCCTTGCCATCTGCTGCCCCAGAAGCCAGCAGAGTAGGGAGCACTCACCCGTCCTTCTCTAACCTTGGCTCTACTTCCAGCTTTCTTCTTAGAGCCTCTACTCTGGCATCCGCGGTCAGCCCACTGTGACATGACAGCCATGTTTCCCTTGTCTTGGGCCACCACAGACCAGCAGGTTCCCTCACCCCGCCAGCAAATCTGAAAAGTTTCTATAGAAGTTAACTGGGTTCAGTCAGATATCTCATTTCATCCAGATATCTCAACATCACACTACTATCTCCAGGCTGTATTTTGGGGCAGCTTCTGGGAGCAGGGAAGGCAAGTGGAATGCACACTCCAAGGACAGGGGACAGAGTGAGAAGCACCTGATTGCCCAGGGTCCAGCTGACACATAGGCAGGTGGTCTCTTGATGACCTCCCGTGACAGAAGCTTATATAATATCTACATATGCTTTAGTGGGAAACATCAACCATTGGACATTTCTAGGCCTCTTAATTATAGGGGAGAAAAGACAGACCACACACTCATGGCTATAGCTTAGCACCTACATGAAAGCTTCAGGTGACTACCCCAGCACATGAAAGGGATATTCTGAACATTTTTATTATCACCTGCTGTTGGTTAGACACATACTGTGGATGAAATTTTAGTATGTCCCCTCTTTTTGTGGCAAAAACCGATTAAGGCTTTCTTTGGAATGGGGATAGAGCCACGTTTTGTGAGGCTTGATGCTTAAAACTTGGGAGAATCTTTCTAAGAATGAAAAATGCAAAAACATCTTAATTTTGCAATTTGGTAAAAATAAAAAACAAAAACAAAAAACATTTTAACAGGTTGAAAGGGGCCCAAGAAAGGACCCCCAGAAGCCTAAGTTTCATCAGCTTCAAGGTAAATCATATCTGTTTGGGATACAATAGAGCAAATTTTTCCTGCACTCTGTTGGTAGAAATCTGGAAATCAAAGAGACAACCAACTTTACAGCTAATCAGAAGGAGTCTCGGCAGGGCATTTGCACATGCTAGCATTCTCCTTTGGTCTAAACAGTCCTGTCTTACAGGAAAAGGGCACAGCAAACTTGGCCGTCATGCTTTCGAACAGTACACAACACATAGTCTCATCTGACAACTTAAGAAGTGAAATATGCTATGCCAAGAGGTAGCTCAGAATTCACTGCAGGATTCTTCCCAAGGATTCCCCATAAAGGTGACATAATTGCACATAGTTATTCCAGCAAGTGCTTACAGCTAAATTATTCAGTGGGAGCTAAGACTCCAAATTTCAGTTTTGACTTACCCTACTGTTTTCATTTCTTCTTCAACATCTTTAATTTATGGTTGTCTGAAAATCTAATTAGTTATTAATCCTTAGGAATTATGTGCTACAAGCATGATAAGAAACCAAAGAGGACTAAAGGAAGGTGAAAGAAGAATATTTAACTGAAAAATTTATTCATAATGAACTTCTATGTAGGTGGGGGTTTTGCTACAATTACCGTAACTACAATTAAAAAATAAGACCCTTTTTTAGCTAAGTGATGGTGTCTCAGCACTTACCTAAGGCTGTCTGGCAGCATAGTAGTTTCACACAGATATTTTGTGGAGAAAGCATTCTAAGAACCAGTGGTATAATATGACTCCTTCTTGGAGACGCATGGGGCATATTAAAGGCTCTGAGAAGTCCTGCAGTAAAAAAAAAAAATCCTGCACATACGTTTAGTTCAGCATTTTCCAAACATATTAACTAAAGAAACCCACCTATTAATAAGGGGAAATATATCTAAAACACTGATTTAAGCATTTATTTAACATTTCGAAAGCATCATAGATGATGCACTTCCTTGGGTAATATAATTCTTTTAGATAGTTGCACAAGACAGTTTTTCAGAGAAAATCAAATGACCCACCCCATCTCTGCAACCACACTGCTTCAAATAGGAATCTGCACCAACATGGAGCATCCATCTGCTTTAGCTCACAGAACTAAGATTTGGAAATCTTTTCAACATGACATCCAACAGAAGATTTTGATTCTGCCACAGGGAAGTAGTGACACCCCCTCTCTTCTTATTTTTCTCTTTGTTTCATGGTATGCGACTTGCTCTTTCCTTCCGTGTATCCATCCCTCTAAATATATATCTATGCTCTTATTATTATTATTTTTTCTGTTAACTGTTCTCAATCTGAGAACTGTAAAAGTGCTCCTTTATTGATTGATGTGGCTAAGAATCTAAAAGAGGCACAGCTCTGGGGCTGCCTCATTCACATGATGCCACTTCTGCTTCTTCCAAGGGGACTCTACCTTTTGGTCACAATTCGGGCAAGCCGGGGGACATGGGATAGCTGCTGGGCTTTCACAGAAAGCTACTCCCAAAATAATAAAGAAACTGTTGGTGTACCTGGATGGCTCAGTGGGTTAAGCCTCTGCCTTTGGCTTAGGTCATGATCTCAGGGTCCTGGGATGGAGCCCTGCATAGGGTGCTCTGCTCAGCGGGGAGTTTGCTTCCCCCTTTCTCTCTGCCTGCCTTTGCCTACTTGTGATCTCTGTCTAATAAATAAATAAAATCTTTAAAAAAAAAATAAAGAAACCGCAACTTCCATATTAATTAGTTATATCTGACATTTGGTTGCACATTCATGGATTTTTCTATAAAAGAATGGCCTTGACCTCCGAGAGGCAGAAACCCCTGCTCCTAGGGTAACAGGATTATCTTCATTCTAGGATAACTCATTTTACGCGAGCTGCTGAGAATAGAGAAAGGAGTGCAACATTTATTCTGGGTATTATGGAATATTTTGCTTTTTGTGGTTCCTGCAAACTTTTCAAAAAGGACCACACCACTCCCTCCGTTATGCACACTCATAATCATCTTTTCCACTTACAGGGTCGTGTAAATTCTCCAACCTTCACTTCCTTCGCCTGGTTCATACAGATCACATTCAGATCTCATAGTTATAATAACGATGAAATGAAAAAGTGCATGGGAATCACTTAGGAGAGGGGCAGACACATGGCAAATATACAATAAAGAATAATTATTTCAATCCAAAAGCATGAGGAGGACTCCAGTGGCGACTTTTTCCCTCATTGTCAGAGTAAGAGGGACTTTGTAGGTGCAAATTTCAGTTTCGATGAACTTGGTGGAGGCTTTCTTTTATAACATTTACATATAGTTGCCCCCCCCATCTAATTAGTCATGAGTCCTTTGAAATTATGAGCTATAGCATAAGGAACCAAAGAAGGCTACAGAGAGGGAGAAAGACAAATAGTTGGCTATTAAATGTTCATTCATAATGAACTTGCATGTAGATAGGATCTAAGCCACAGTTGCCCTAAATTAGCAAGAAATTTGCATCACTAAGAACAGTCCTGCCATTTCCATTACGCAGAACCTGTTAGATTTATGTTTGAGTAAAATGGAGCTAAATTGGGCTAAAATCACATTTGGGGGCCTCACTATAAATTAGCCTGTGAAATCATTGAGATTGAGGTGAAATTTCCAAAAGCTTCGTCTTCATTGGGAAAATGAACAGACCAACAATTCCTGAGTGTTAGCTCCTCCCCACTGCAATCTGTTACTTTTACGTCCAACGTCAAAGGCAAGCTCTCCTCATTCCAATTGTACCCTGAACACTCTCCCCCATAAAATACGGTTTAAAGGCCAGCTGCAGTGTGGAGCCTTTTCTCGGAGCCTACAGTTTCAAACAAACGACTGGGCAGAAGCCAGGATCTATATGGGCTCACGAAGACTGTAAAACATTTGGTGCCTAGTGGAAAAAGACGCCTGTGAGCTCTGCCAGACGTTTTCAGTTTTCTTGCACCTGTGCCAAGTGTTTTTCAGTTCCCCTACCCCTTTCTTTTGGGGGGGGGGAAGCAAGGAGTGGAGAGATAAGCAAGCTTTCTGAGGGCATATGCCATAGGAATTGAAAAACTTGTTACCACCATTAGACACTCATTTCCTGCCCGGTCCCCTTTCTGAAGGCAAAATGAGGACTTCCAGCCAATCTTGGTACTGACATTCTGAGCGTTTGTGCCTACTTGACATTCATTCATCCTATCCTATATCCCCCTGGATTCTGAAGAACACCCTCCTCCCCCACCCCCCAACCCCGGTCCCCTCCCTGCAGTCTGTCTGAAACCTCTTTCTCGAACTCGGAGTTGAATCACCCCTGCCCATCACAGACACTAAATTGCCAATTATTTCAAGGAAATAATTTGCACGTTGAGACAGTTTGTAACATGCAAAAATATGTGTGGAAGAAAGTATATGTTTCTTAAAGCAAGAACACCCAAAATGTTTTCGGATTAAAGTGTGAAAATGTCTAAACATAGATGACATGATACAGATCATGAGAAAGTCAATTTGAAATTACCCTGGAACCTTGTGATAATGTTTTCAAAAGAAGGAGAATTCAGGGGAAGGGAGGTCCTTTCCGGGCCCTGCACAGTAGCGTTGAATATAAAGAGTTCTACAATGATGTGTTTATTCCTTTGCACCATTTCAGTGAATTCAGCAACTCTGAGTTCCCCCTCCCCCATTTACAGATAAGTAAACTGAGGGTTAAGAAGATGAAGTACATGAAGTCATACACCTAGGGAGCAGGGCTTGGACTTGATCCCAGGTCTTGTCTCTGAGCTCTCACACACTGATAGGCTGGCCATGTTCCTCTCCATGAGAAGCCCCTTCAGCTCTTAGAGTTGTTGATGGAAGAAAAATCACACTTAGAGATTCATTCCTTTGGCTTAAACTTGGATCTCTGTTAAGATATAAATGTTCTCTCGAGACAAAATATACAGCTTCATAAACCACTTTTCTTACCAGGAAGGAGAAAATTAAATCCTTTTCCCTGGGCATGTTTCACCAGATAGAGAGGGCAGATGCATCCCTGGGCTGCTGCAGATGGCAACAGAGCAAGAGGATGGCAGCTGCAGATGGGAAGATGGTGCCAAAGAAGGGTCTTAAAAATGTAAACTAAAACTTGTCACGTCTTTGCTTAATATCTTCAATGTTCACCCATTGTTCCCTGATAAATTCCAAGTTCCTCACCAAACTCATGCCATGATTCTTGCACAGAGCTTCTAGCCTTAGCAATCCGTTTCCCCCCAACACAAGGAGCTCTTTTCTACCACAGGCCATTTGCTTTGGCTGTTCGTTCAACCAGCTAACTTTGATTCACACTTCAGATCACAGATTATGGGTCTCTTTCCCCTGAAGCCTCAATTAAATTAGGAGGCCTCTCCTTCTGTTTCTTAGCACCTTTCTTTTCCTTCATGACACTTAATTCAATTTGTAACTCCATTGGGGGCAGCAACAATATGTCTTATAGTCCCTGGTATGTAGACTCTGGTAAATAGTTCCTAGCACAGAGTCAGAATAGATTTCATATTGTGTGAAAGAATGAATGGATACAGGGCAGCACAATGTACTCTCATATTCCCTGATTGTTCAGTGAAAAAAAGTACATCTTGGAAGTTCAGCTAAGATCTTAAATGTTTGCTTGACTAGGCACTAATACAATTTTTTTCTTTTTTTCTTTTTTCCTTTTTTTGGAAACAGAGAGAGATCACAAGTAGGGAGAAATAGAGGAGGAAACAGGCTCCCTGCTGAACAGAGAGCCCGATGCGGGGTTCGATCCCCAGACCCTGAGACCATGACCGAGCCAAAAGTAGCAGCTTAACTCAGTGAACCACTTCAGACACCCTAGGCACTAATACAATTAAAGGAGATTCTTGCTTATGTGGGTCTATAAAAGAGACTCTGCCTTATAAAAAGGTCTAGGGTCTTAGATTGCAATTCTATTTTTTTTTAAACATTTATTGATTTATTTTAGAGCGCAAGAAAGAGAGCATGAGTGGGTGAGGCAGAGGGAGAAGGAGAGAGAATTGCAAACAGGCCACATGTTAAATGCAGAGCCTGACCCGGGACTGAATCCCAAGACCCTGAGATCATGACGTAAGCCAAAATCCAAGAGTGAGATGCTTGACTGAAGAAGCTACCCAGGCATCCCTTAGATATCTATTTTCTAAGGCCTAGGTGTTCTATACCTCTATATAATACCTACATATATACGTATTAGTACTTATGTTTGTGTTATATATACTGCCTATATGTAATACATGTATTATATAATATATAGGTAACAACGTGATTATTATTTCATTACTACTATCATTACAGTGCTTATTATTTATTATTATTAGAGTGGTCCCCACTGGCCTGAAAACTTGCTAAATACTAGACGCTGGCCTGGGCAATTTATATGTATCTTTTCAGTTCAAGTTTCACAGTAAGTAAATAAATAAAATAAAAAGTTACCACTACACTACCTTCATTTTACAGATGAAGAATTAAAAGACTTGGCATGATGAAGATATCTGACTGAGATCTCGTAGAGCCAGGATTAAAAGCTACGTTTATTCCAAGTTATTTATCTTCAAGGACAACTGACTTCCAGTTCATTATTCCAAAGCAAAACAAAAATCCAAAAGTAAACAACAAACAATCCTCCTCTTTATCCATCTTTCCACTTCTTACACACACACACACACACACACACACACACATACACCACACGCACACATCAAGCTTAAGTAAAACAGCAGAAATCTATTCTCTGATGAGAGAAAAAGAAAAGCAGCAGGACCACAAAGGCCACAAGACCGGCAGAACTGTCTGTGGGCATCTCGTCACCTCATACAGACTCCCTCCACTCAGGGAGTATTTAATATGGTGCCCGAGTGGAGACAAGATAGCGGTCAAGGGCAGCGGAATGGACAAGAGGCTGGCCTGCTCTTCCCCTGCAGCCTCCACGGCTCCTCCGTCTTAGGCACCGTGATCCCACAAATGTCTCCATTTCCACACATCTAACATTCATTCAACACACACAGAAGCCGTTCATTGAACACTGTGCTCCAGGGGCTGTTGAAGTGACTCAAAATTCCACTTCCTAAAAAGAGGAGGAGCAGAGGTTTCGGAAGGCAGAGGGGGAGAAGGAGGGAAAAGAAGAGAGAGAGGTCCGTGGCTCTAGAATTCTGACAACCCTTCCAGCTCTGACACTCTCAAATGTGGACTTGTTCAACCCTGGACACCTGGATCTGTCCATCTTTAAAAGGGGGATCACTCCCCGGGTGCGGTCGTCAAGAGATCGTGGTGATGTGTGATTCCAGAAGAAAAGAACTTAAGTGGAAACTGCTCAATTAGCTGTGAAGTTCTTACTGTTGTTCCGGGAGTAACCAAAAAATCTTTTCTCCTAGTGAGGCATCTAATCATTCCTCAGGACCCATGAGGGAAAAATTCTAAAGGCCCACCCAACGGTATTTGCAGATCTAGAAACTCCCAGTGAAGATATCCTTCGCAGTGCCATGCCCCAGTTGCGAAACATTAGTCCCTTCTCAATTTAACATATCTTCCTGGGTTGTAGAGACTCTTCCACTAACAGGCAGAGGTGCATTAGTGGGAGATTTATGCTAATATCTCAGCAGTGGAAATCATGAGGCTCGCTCTATTCTCATTCCATCCCAGACAAGTAGCCCGGGTACGTCCTTTAACAGGATTTCCAGGAAGGATGCTGTAGCTTAAGAAATGCTGATTTGCTGGCATTTATGTATTCCAGGAAGAGGGCTGTCTTAAGTGTATCAGAGCCTAGAGCAGAAAATTATTTTAATGCCCCCTCCTCCCTCCACACATCCCCAGCCTAAGAGAAGAGCAGAAAATATCCATTGGCTACTAAAATGCTGGCACTGGCGAGGGGCCTGGAACCGTCACGAAGAGCCCTCATGAGACAATAGGACAACCCTTCTGGAGAATGGGGGTGCTATACAACCCCAGCAACTGCTCCTAAGATGGCCCTGCCAGCATGTGTAACGGCCAACTGGTTCATCTTGCTAACTATAACGCTCAGCATATGGGGAGGGAGTGTTTATAGATATATACATACACCATACATTTTTCACAGCAAGTACATATAGAGACCATCCAACTGTATATTTTGCAGACATACAAACACGCACATATATTGTCCATATGTTCAGACAATTCTTAAGCTATATCATGAACAAATAAGGATCTCTTTTACAATAAAAGTTCCTAAAGGTACTGTAGTGGGCACTTTCGTGTGAGTATTTTAAAAATGAACAGAGGTGGGCTTGAATCCCAGCCTTACCTCTTGCAGCTATGGGACCTCTTCTATAAAATGGGAATAATACTGGGACCCTCCTCCCAGGATACCTGGGAGGACTGCGTGGGATTATATATAATTATATATGTGAAGCATGAAGCACATTGTTTAGCGCAAGGTAAATTCTCAGCAAAGGTTAGCATAATTAATAGCAGATGCCGTAGCGGGTTGTGACCAGCAAAATCTTTCCAAACTAAAAGAAGTCCAAAAAAAAAAAAAAAGAAAGAAAGAAAGAAAAAAAAGGCAAGATACTATGGAGGGCTCATTGACAGCCTTCCCCTTACTGCCTCTCCTCTCCTACTCGCCGTACCCCAGATGCCTCCCTATCATTCTACTTACCCTACTGTCAGTCTCTCCCTTCATGACTCCAGGACCTTCTTGAAGTCAGGAACTAAAAGTGTATTTTTCATCTTCGTTTTTCCAGCTACAGGGTCAGAGATTGGATCATGGTAGGTACTCAATAAATACTGATGGAATAAACTACTATGAACAGATAACATCCCCTGGGCAGACAGATCTGTAAATGGGAAGCGTCATATGCGGTCATTCAGGGAGACGGAAGAATGTGAATTATCCCAGTAAAAGCTGATTTCCTAAACAAAGAAGTCCGCATAAGGAAAAAAGAGTACAAAAGAAGACACATACTTTCTTCAAACATTTTCTTTCAGTGAGACTATATAGATGTACGTATTCTTTCTAATCTTTTAGGATCATGCCAAAGGACAAGAGGATATGTGATAAAGTCCAGCATCATTTTTCTTGCATACACCACCTCATTAACACATAATCGGAATGTTCAGCCTTAGCTCTTAAAGAGCGTACAGACCCTTCAAAAAAACAAAACAAAACAAAAACCCGAGTGAGGAATTCCTCTAGATATTCTAGTTTGTGTTGTGGTGAATTTGGTGAATCCAAATTCTTACCTGAAATGTGAATCCTTAATGCACAGAGCTGTTATGGCTATGCTGAATTTGAGTTTTGGAACAGAGACAGAAAGATCTCTAAATGAAATGTGCTCTTGAATGGCAAACTAAAAATGCAACCTAATTAGCATGAGCAAAGGTGTTTTGGTGGCCCAGTGTAAAGAGCAACTAGGAAAGGTCAGGACGCCCCATTTTAAAAACTACCTTTCTACCCTGGCCCCAACTTAGTACCACCATCAAAGGGGATTTTTAATGCTAAGATTTCCTTGTCCTATCCTTATGCAATAGTCCTGAGAAGCTTACCATATGAAGTCACTCTAAGCCATTAACACCTCATCAGGAATTCATTACCCAGTGATTTGGCAGAATTTCTGGAGGAGACTGCAGAGACAGCGGGGTAAGAGAAAGAATCAGTCCAAATCCTTGGATTAGATCGATGAAGTCACAGCCCACACTATTATTTTTTAGCGACACAGATCTGTAGACCTGGGTCAGCTTTCAAATACCCACTTCCCTAAGGAAAGGATTCCTTCGGATGCTCACGTGATTCATGGGACTCAGGCGAAGTTTTAGGGCCAGAGTCTGAAGAGAATAAACCAATCACGGTGAGGCATTGCCCTCGAAGCTCTGATTGGTCCATGGGTGGCCAGGTGACCTAAACGGAGCCAATCAGACTGAAAGGAAGAGGTCTTCGTTCTCACTTTCAAGTGGCAGGAGTAAGGAAGTGAGGTGTCCCGGTTGCTACTGACCACACCTGATGTCCATGATTAAATCAGTACCATACCCATGTTCTTATCATTGGCAGAGAAGAGAAAAAAGAACCAAGATCTCTAATATTGTTAAACTACTGTGTCAGTTAAAAAGCAAACCTATTCATCTCTAGATGTACCGTTAAGTGAGAGATAATTTTTTTAATAATTTTTATACTCAAGTCAATTCAATGCCAGCTTTTGTGATATAAAAGAAAAACTACTGCATTAAGTGTCCATATTGATTTTAAGATGTAGTTCAATTTGAAAACATTAAAATGTATATGGGCAGGTGGGGGGGTAGTACTTATTAGAATTTGGGAAATAAGCTATAATACAAAAATAAGTTAGAATTGGCTTGGTTCATGATTTTGAAATTAGAATGTCCACTTAGGATTTATGATCTATAATTAGAAGTGGTTCCAGTTCAGTGGTTATTCTTTCATAGAGGGCCGCCTAAAAAAATCGTAGGCCCTGCTGGTATTAATTGAGTAGATAATTGAAAGGATGGAAGATTAACCTTTTCTCGATTTTTCATTTGTAAGCATATGAATACAATAAAACTAGATCCTCTAAGAAAAATAGACTGTTGAGAAGACTTGGGAAAAAATTCTTTTTAGGTATCATGAAGTACCTCTAACTCATACATTTTTTTTTATAACTGATGTCTATTTACCTAAATCCAGAATAATTAAATAGTTGTCCCCCCCTTCCAGGATTCTTGATTTCCACACCACATCTCACTTAGTACCTTTCTTCCCCATGCCTTCATGTGCATTCTACTTTGGCTGGACTTTGAGCTTAAGTTTCAATTGCTTTGAGAGCCTAAGAATACTCTCCTTATTTAGCCACTTAAGCTCTTTTAAAGATATCAAAAAATGACACAATTTGCCATTGAGACAAGGTGAAATAATGGTTTCCTGCAGTAAAACGTTTCTCTTGTCGCCATGCTTCATACTGTCTTACTAAATATTCTGGGGTAAGAGTGCTTCACTGAGGGGTGCCTGGGTGGCTCAGGGGGTTAAGCCTCTGCCTTCAGCTCAGGTCATGATCTCAGGGTCCTGGGATCGAGTCCGGCATCGGCATCGGGCTCTCTGCTCAGCGGGGAGCCTGCTTCCTCTTCTCTCTCTCTCCTTGTCTCTCTGTGTACTTGTGATGTCTCTATGTCAAATAATAATAATAATAATAATAATAATAATAATAAAGTGTTTCACTGAAGCCCAAGAACAAATAACAAATCCATATAATCATCCAAAAATACGCCATTCAGTCAAAAAAACCGGAAGCTCACACATCACTTAGGAAAAATACGAGAAATTACACTGAATGGGATGCTTCAGGAAAGGAATGTTCAGCTAATCCAAGGGAGAATTTTATCCAGAGGTTCTCACTCCAAGTACCTCTCCTGGGGAGCTCATTTTTGTTTTGCCTCTTTTATTTATTTATTTTTTTAAACAGTCATTCTGAGTCCCCAGATGCACAGATAGGGGCACTGATAACATAGTAGGATACACTAGATCATGTCCCCATCCCTTTAAATGCATAAATTTTTTTCTCATGCTGAAAAGTTAATAAATAGCACCTTTAGGAGACGACGTTAAGACTCTTTAAAGGAAAGCAACCCTATTTTTTTTTTTTTAATCATCTTCAGAGAACAAAACCAAATAGGGACACGGTTTTTACCTAGTTAATGTAATTAAGACAGTGGAAAACAAATGCTGCAGAATTTCAAGAAGTATGAAGTTTTGTCATTTTGGCACACAAACACTGTAATCCATCAACAACTCGAAAAAAAAGTATTTAAAAAAGATTTTGCAAGAACTACCCAGTTTGAGCATTGAATTCTATTATTTATAAAGCACATGTTAACAGTAGTGGGGGGGGGGGTATCAAGATAATATGACACCCGCACAGGTGACTTACCAGTTACCATATAGACTCGCTTTTTTAGTGAAAGTGGTTTTTTGTTTTTTACTACTGTGAAAAACCTGGGCAAGTTTTGCCCCACTGCTTGAAATATTCAAAATATTAAAAATGGATTTAGATAAGGCAGGACAAATAGGTGGCATTTGATATGTTGTTTTAAGAATTAATCTGAATTGATCAGTGTAGCACCACGTCAGCCACATGACAAAGAGAAGAGAGACTATTTTAAAGGGAATTCATGCTGAAAAATTAATGGTTGAGGAAACAGTAGCTTGTATTACAATCTATTAAACTCTCAAAGCATTAATACAATAGGGTAATAATATCTCCATAAGTCTAAATTTAGGCCACTTATATTTATCCAAGAAGAAAAATGCGATAGGCTGTTAGTGGTTAAGTGTGCGAGCCATAATTTATATATCCCCCTAATCCCTGCATGGCGCTGGATCATCTAATGTAGATAGCTTCAACGTCTTCAGTAGGAGAGAACCAGTATGAGATTAGTTCTGGAGGATGCAATGAGGCACACTTAGCTAAGAGAAGAAAATTCTTGGAAAACTAAAGTTTCAAGAAAGAAGCAAATAACTGAGGTATAAAACTAATATTTTCCCTAAACCAATGTCTTTTCAAGATAAACATAAATAACCCCTACGGAAAATGTATCTCCTTGATATCATTTTATTCCTTAAATAAAATATTCAAAGAATGAAAGAAAGAGACAGAGAGAGAGAGAGAGAAAGGAAGGAAGGGAAAAGAGAAAAGAGAAAAGGAATGGGAAAAGAGAAGAGAAGAGGAAAGGAAAGAAAAGAAAACAAAAAAAAAAAAAGAAAGAAAGAACTCAGATCTTGAAAATGAGCCCAGCTGAAAATTCTGAAATTCCCAGGTTCTCATTCTGTTGTGGTCAGCTATGAGAAATAGTGGTGCTGGATTAGCTTTTAGGGAAAATATCGTTATCTTTGTAAAAGGCTCTTCCTAGGGTGTTGCCTATCTTGCTATCCTTAGCTCCTCCCACTTGGTGTTTAAGTTCCCCCTTAGCTCCTCCCACTTGGTGTTTAAGTTCCCCCTTAGCTCCTCCCACTTGGTGTTTAAGTTCCCCCTTATGTGAGCTTCCAAATGGCCAAAGCCACCCCTAACCCAAACATGGGACTGACATCTCACAAGAAACTTGCTGCTATTAGATAGAATCTCTTCAACTCAAATAATATAAACAAGCATGCCTAAGCAAACGAGTGTAATGAACTTTTTACCCCTTTAAATAACGTGCAAAAGCTGGCTGGAACAGTTTCTTAAAGGCACTGAATTTCCATGGACTTAAAATGAAGTTTTGTTTTCTCTTTCTCCTGGATGCAGGTGGGACCATAAACTTTCTAGCGTGACCCAGGGAACTCCCCATGGCTAACATGAGACTGTCACCTAAAAAGAAAAAGACCACTCGTGAAACAAAGTCACACCTTGGGGAGGAAAATCTGTTTGGGTTCCAGCAACTAACAAGCCTATAAGGAATTTTAAAATATTGTACCTGGCCTGTGGTTACCCATTGAATGAAAGCATAAGATGTAAAATATGAAACTTAATTGAACAAAGCTTAACAGAAAGTTCTCTGTAAAGGGAAGCATATTTCTAAAGGATCAGATCAGCTGTCCAGATGAAATCATCACGGTTGCAGTACTATCTCCTTGTTAGCTTACTTTCCAGAGAAAAATGATCACATCACTGCTGACTTTTCAAATCACTTATCTGCACAAACCAAATCACTTCCAATTTAACCTTGAAATATGGAAACCTGCAACCTGAAGCTTCTTCAACTTAATGCTCTCTCTCCTTTTCTAACATAGCAGGTGTTTTCCTAAAACTCATGGAAGGGGGTGGTTTTAGGGTAGTTCATTCATTTTTGAATATCCAGTGATTCTTATTTAGATTTTCTGTTTCTTAAAAAGAGTTACAGAAGGTTTAAAGGACAACCGACAGATCCCTAAATACACCACATGAAAGTTACAGTAGAAAAATATAAAAAACTTTCAATTTTTTTTTAATGAAGATCATTCATATTGGGGTAAAAAAAATATTGGGAGTAAAACTCCCACAAAAGACTATGCCTTTTAAGTTGCACCAATGTCTGGATATTTGGTGCCTTTTCAAGATTATTTCAGCCAAAACTAACACTCAGATTTTCCATTTTCTGCAGCACACGTTTTGAAAATATATTTTTATTTATAGCATTCTACATAAAACCTGTAAGTGCTTCGAAGACTATGGGTTTGCTATGTCTGAAGACTTTTCTTAAAACTTATATTCACAATATCTTCCAGGAGAAATATATGACAATGGAGTTAAGCTTTAGCTAACCTAGACATAACTCTTAGGCACTCCCAGATTTACTAGTGATCGTTCTCCACACTTGTCTATCTCTGACACTTTGATATACAAATTTCAGTTTTAAAATGATGATGTTCGGAGAGTCTCCTGAAAGAAGAGTCTGCTTAATTTGTGAGAAAAAGAATATAGAGAAAAAATAATATGGGAAAAAAAAATTTAATGTGTATTTTCTGGACAGCAAGAAAGTAGGTAGTTATTTCTGGAAATCTTGCACTGCATTAAAATATCACAGAGCCAAATTCTGCCCTCCAATGATTTTTCTTAAAGTTACTTGAGTCCATATGTTTCTAGAAGCTGAATATTTTTCACTGCATTTCCAGGTCTATCTTGCTGTTATTACACAGACAGAATGTCTATATAATTGAATTTTTGTTTTGTGTAAGGACAATGATTTGAATATTTCCCGAAGCGAAATGTGGTCAAAGACTGTAGAGAATTAGGGTTCGTGGAAAATAAATTGCAGATCACCAAAACGTCTCTTTACTTTGCTAATTTTTCATACAACGTTTCTCCATCCACTTAGAAAACTCCAAGAAGACTTGTGAGAACACGACGTAATGTTTAGAGAATTATGATGTGTAGCTCTCTCTGAAAAAAATTGACAATGGCCTTTACAATTTCCTTAAAAAAAAAAAAAAGTGTTGTCTCTGTTTAGCTGGTGACTAAAACACAAAGGTCTATGAAAAGCACCATAAATGTAAAATAAGGAAAAGGAAAATCTACACAGCAAGTGATTCTGCTTAAAATTGTTATTCTTAAAGCCTGGTTGCCAATGTAATACCATATGGCCATTAATTGTGCAGTATAACGTAAGATATTATGTGCTTTTCTGTATAATTAATGAATCTTGAGTTGAAGAATTTAAAAGAGACAAAAAATTATTCCGGCAGATTCCAGACATTCAGGAACCTCTACATAAAATCACAAATCTTCTTTTAAGGTTTCTGAACATTTGTCATTTTTCCTGTAAAGCTATATTCATCTTCATACCAAAAGTACCTGTTTCACTTTTCAGATAATAAGGGGGAAAAAACTCTCCTACATCTGCACAAAATATGTCTATCCTCATTAGATCCATTTTCTCAATTAAATTCAAGTTTCTCTGTCCAAAAGGCATAAATCTGGGTATTGATTTAACTATAAAATCATGAAACTCCCGGTAGTCTTCTAAAACCATTTTACTTGGATGAGCATATAAGCTTTTAAAATATCAAGTTATTCCAGTATTTAATACACATAACTGCTTCCAGAGGGCTAGAGGCAATAAGGCACAGCTGCCCATTCCATTTGAAGAACTACGACTAGACTACTAGCCAGTGTCTTGCTACTTTCTGGGGATTTTTTTTAAGCGTTTGCTTCTATTTTATTCAGCATGAGTTTGATACCTTCTGAACATGAACCATATCACCAGCAGCCAAAATCAATAACCTATCTAATCAAGGCCCTATAAACTAACAACAGACCCTCGGTGCTCTGTTCCTATAAAATGTAGTTCATTCTAAGTCTTTCTTTCCAAGCCAGTCTAACTTTAAATTTATTATCCTCTTCTGACAAGGTTAGAGCATTGTCTACTCAGAGTTCTAGAAAGACCCTTTTGGAGAGCAAATCAATTACCTCTTGCAAGGAAAAAAAAGAAAAGACCTCTCTAAACTCTCCTTGAAATCTTTTTATTTAGCTTCAATTTTCTGTGGAGAGCAAGGAATCTTCGCCGTGAAGACTTCCTGCAACAACCAGCTACTCCTTTTCACATAAAAGTCATGTGTAAATATTTCATAGGCATGACTCGCACGTGAATTGCACAATATGAAAAAGAGATGTTAAAGAAATATTTCCCTAAATCGTACCAAATATGAAATACAAACATTTTCTTAAATCCATGAAGTTTTGAAGTATAAGCCACAAATTCTCCTTGTATAAAAACTCATGTGCTTTTTTGATATCCTGTGAGCTGTGGCTGAATAGCCTTCACTCGATGGCTTCAGAGTGTATTTGATACTTATGTTTATTTTAAGCTTCTTCAACTGATGTTTTCCATCTTAAAAACGGAGAAGGATTTGTGCCCTGAAAGATTATTCATAGGTAGCAATATAAGCAAAACCAAAAGTTTATCCAAACTTTTCTCCCCTAGATCTGTGACATAAAACACATGTGTGTAAAAACACTTTTCATGATAGCAATTTTCCTTTTATATTTTAGTTGTTTTTTTAATAATTTTTTTTCAGATTTTATTTATTTATTTGACAGAGAGAGATCACCAAGTAGGCAGAGAGGCAGGCAGAGAGAGAGGAGGATGCAGGCTCCCCGCTGAGCAGAGAGCCCGATGCAGGGCTCCATACCAGGACCCCGCCGAGACCATGACCCGAGCCGAAGGCAGAGGCTTTCACCCACTGAGCCACCCAGGTGCCCCATATTTTAGCTGTTTAATGAGCCTTTCTCCCCAGCTAGATTCTGAGCTCTTTTGGACAGGGACCTTGATGCCTTCACGTTGTTGCTGTAAGATTTCTTTGGAGTAGAAGCGATCCCAGCAAAGCCAGGGATAAATACACAGCTATTGAACTGGATAGAAACCAGCAAACACAGACAACAGCTGGAGAATTTGAACCAAGTATCAGCAAGAACACTAGTGTGAGTTCCACATGTAACCTATTGCTTCTTGGTAAAATATAATCAACAACCCCCTTTAGAATAGAACGGGAAATGAAAACTCAGGGTAAGCGTAATAAATAAGAAATATGCTAATAAGTTGATGGACAAGCAGAAATGTTACTATCTATTGAGAACACTCCTAAGTAAACCTAATATCATAAAGAGGGGCCATAAATAAGGATTGATATGGAAACGTTGGTGCTGATGTTGGCTACCAATGCTAAGTCTAAGGGAATTCTTATCTGCCCTCACTGATCTCACCAGCTTGGGTTTTTGTTTGTTGGTTAGGTTTGGTTTGGTTTGCATTCTTTTAGGATCTACTGATAGCCCCTATTTCAAAGAGCTAATCTCTTTCGCTGCTTTGTTTACTGGCTTTGCATCCATTCTCAGCTTTAACGCCAAGGCAGGCTTTCATTGAAAACTCACTGTGATCCAATTTATTATAAGCATAGGACTCTTACTGATGATGCAAGCTCCGTGTGCCATTATGCTGTTTTTCTTTAAAAGGTGCAACCTCTGGGGGCACCTGGGTGGCTCAGTGGGTTAAAGCCTCTGCCTTCGGCTCAGGTCATGATCCCAGGGTCCTGGAATCGAGCCCCACATCAGGCTCTCTGCTCAGCAAGGTGCCTGCTTCCTCCTCTCTCTCTCTCTGCCTGCCTGCCTCTCTGCCTACTTGTGATCTGTCTGTCAAATAAATAAATAAAGTCTTTAAAAGGTGCCACCTCTGACCCACGTTCCATAGGTTATGACTTGTTTTGCCAGTAGGGGTTATGGATGGTCCCTATTGGCCACCCCTCTTTCCCGTCATTCCCTTGGGATCAACCACACACTCATTCAAGATAGCCGCTGGAGGAAGGAGGGGATCTGTGAGCCAGAAATATTGAAGTTCACTAGTCTGGATGATCATTGAACCTATGCCCTTGAACCCATGCCCTTGAACCCTTCAAGCCTGTTAACCAATGTTCTAATCAAGATACTCTGAGAGGACTAGGAAAGCATGAGGAGATGATTCTTTGCCCTTGGATTCTGAATATATGAGCCTTCTGCTGAGTGCATTTTGAGCACAGACACAATGCTGTATTTTTCATTCCTTAAAACTGTTTCTGGGACAGCGGTTCCCTGTGAGGGTGGCTCTCTGTGATTCAAGATCATCATCTTTTTCACATTCGGATATAATCCAAAATCAATAGATTTAGCTACTCTCCTTACAAGCTGTTCAAATGATCCTTCAAATGCAGTGATGACATTAGCAGCACCTGCAGTGACCACAGGCTCCTTCCAGCACGAAGCTTATCAGTGTAGCCATCTCCAGGGAAGCCCATTACCATGAAAGATTTAACAGCTAGAGTTTCACAATGCAGTCGGTGCTGATGATCATCTGGCTCTGTGATGCCCATTTGCTCCCGTAACATGCTTTATGCTGGCAAGAAAGCTGATGCATTTCATTAACCAAATATCTAAGAGATAGAGATCTCCCACTAGGAGAAATTCCAGAGTTTCCTAAGAGGAAGCTTGAAAGGAGTACACTGGTCATGTTTTTCTCAGTTCAGTCTCTCAGTCACCATGTTCTCATGGTTCTCTCTAGCATCCTGCTAGATTTGTACTGTCCAAAATATATTGCTGACCATGTCCAAAGACGGCGAAAATACAGACGCAGTTGCTATTTGAAACATATAACATTAAAGCATGGTCTTTATTTTCACTTAGAATGTTCTGCAAAAAGATCACCTATTTAGAAGATGCCTGAATTCTGTTTGCGTTAGTTAAATGCAAAAATCATTGACTATATATTCTGTACCTGTTACTACAAGGCAAATAACAAGCCATTTATGTTTCCCTTCATCTGCTTATTTAATATTTGTTAGCTAACTACAATTGAATGCATGTATATAGAACTGTGCTGTCCAATATGGTGACCCCTAGCCACATATGACTACTGAGCACTTAGAAGGTGTCTATTCCAAATAGAGATAGGCTATACGTGGTAAATACACACTAGATTTCAAAAACTAAAAACAAATTTTTAAAAAGGAGAATTTTATCTTGATTAATGTTGAAATCATATTTTAGATATATAAATATACTTTAAATAAAATATACTATTAAAAATAATTTTACTTTTTTTACCTCTTCAATGTAACTACTAAAAAATTTTAGATTATGTATATAGCTCACATTTGAAGCTTGCCTTATGTTTGTGTTGAACAGAACTGATTTAGAAGAGAAAGCTAGTTTCAGAGGTCAACTAAGGCAAATAATATCACTGAAATGCAATCATTTATAGCCATACCCATTTCCAATATTCTCTTTCCCTGGAGGTGAAAGAAGAGGAAATCTAAGATGTTTATTGTATAAAACTATGGATCACAATGATTTAGAATTTTAGACTTTTTTTCAAGGCAAGTATTCAATGTTGAACATTCTTTTTTTTTTTTTAAGGTATTATTTATTTAACAGAGAGAGTCCCAGTGAGAGAAAGATACAAGCAGAGGGAGTGAGAGAGGGAGAAGCAGGCTTCCTGCTGAGCAGGGAGCCCAATGTGGGTCTCGATCCCAGGACCCTGGGATCATGACCTGAGCTGAAGGTAGACAATTAATGACTGAGTCACCCAGGCACCCCTCAGTGTTGAACATTCTAAAAGAAAAATTGCCATTTCTTAAATTGCCTCAGTTGATTTGGACAAATTTAGAATAGAAGGGAATTTCCTTATCACGAAAAAGACATCTATGAGAAACCTACATGGAATATCCTACTAGACTGAAAGAGGTACCCTAAGATTTTTCAATGTTGTTCAGCAAGTGCTTGCCCACACAATCAGTCAAGAAAAAGAAATAAGAGCCATCCAGATCAGGAAGAAGAAGTAAAACTCTCTGTATTTGCAGATGCCATGTCCTGTTTGTAAAGAATCACACACACACACACATGCAGATGCCATGTCCTGTATGTAAAGAATCACACACACACACACACACATTAAAACTAACAAGTAATAGGAAGGTCAAAGGATTTAAGATTAATATAAAAACATCGACTATATTTCTATATACAATGAACAACCCAAAGTAGAATTATACTTTCACAGTAATGTCAAACATAAACAAATAAAATCCTTAGGAAGAACTTTGATTAAAAAATGTCCAGAGTCATACATGAAAAATTATAAAACATTGCTGAAGAAGATCTAAATAAACGGAAAGGTGTTGCATGTTCATGGACCGGAATACTCAATATTGTTAAGATAGGAATTATTCTCAAACTGACCAATGGATTCAATGCAATCTCTCTCAAATTTCCATCAGACTCTTTTTGGTCTTGTTTTTCAAAAATCAACAAGCTGATTCTAAAGCCTATTGGAAATGGAAAAGATCTAGAATAGCCAAAGCAATTTTGGAAAAGAACAAAGTTGGAGAACTTTCTCTTCCCAATTTCAAAATTTACTATAAAGCCACAGGAATTAAGACAATGTGGTATTGGCACAAATATAGACATGGAGGTCAGCAGAGCACAGCTGGGATCAGAAATAAATCCCTATATTTATGGTCAATTGATATTCAAAACCCACATTAAGGAAATTCACTGAAGGAATAATAAATGATAGTGGTACAATACATGATCTATGTGCAAAAAAAAAGAAAAAAAGAAAGAAAGAAAGAAAATAGACCCTTACCTCAGAGCATACACAAAAATTAACTGAAAATATATTACAGATTTTAAAAGAGGTAAACAACACAATTTTTAGAAGAAAACAGAAAAATCTTCAAGACCTTCAAAGATATATTATGTATGATATCAAAAGATTGATTCATTAAAAAAGTTGACAAACTGGACTTCATGAAAATTCAGTATCTTTATACTTCTAGAAACATCATTAAGAACATCAAAAGATGAGCAGCACATATCTGTCAGATATGTGCAAAACACATATCTGACAGAGTACTTGAATTCAGAACATGTGAAGAACTCCTACATCTCAACAATAAGACAAACAATCCAATTAAAAGTGAGCCAAAGAGGGTGCCTCGGTGGCTCAGTGGGTTAAAGCCTCTGCCTTCGGCTCAGGTCATGATCCCAGGGTCCTGGGATGGAGCCCTGCATCGGGCTCTCTGCTCAGCAGGAAGTCTGCTTCCTCCTCTCTCTCTGCCTGCCTCTCTGCCTACTTGGGATCTCTGTCTGTCAAATAAATAAGTAAAATCTTTAAACAAATAAAATAAAATAAAAGTGAGCCAAGGATTTATAGAGACATCCCACCAAAGAAGATACACAAGGTGGTCTAATAAAGCACATGAAATGTTGCTCAACATCATGACTCATGAGAAAAATACAAATAGAAACCAAAAGTAGTTGTGATTTTACACTCACTGGAAAAGCTATAATAAAAAAGAGAGTCAATAACAGGTACTGTAAAGATGTGGAGAAATTGGAACCCTAAGACATTGCTAGTAGCAATGTAAAATGATACAGTCATTTTGGAAAACTGTTTAGAAGCATCTCAAAATGCTGACATAACCCTATAACCTAGCAATTTCTCTACTAGGTATATATCCAAGAGAAATGAAAACATATGTCCCCACAAAGACTTTGACAGGAATGTTCTTATTGGCATTATTTATAATAACCAAAAATTGAAAACAATCTAAGTGTCCATTGGCCAGTAAATGATATGCAAAATGTGTTGTATCCTTATAGTAAGATAATATTCAGCAATTTTTAAAAAAAGGCATTAACTGTGAATGCATGTCACAACACCGGTGAATCTTGAAAACATGTTCTGTGAAAGAAGTCTGACACAAACACTACATATTATTATGTTATAAAATTCCATTTATAGGAAGTGTCCAGGAAAGCCATGAAAACAGAAAGTAGATTAGAAGTTGCTAGGAAAGAGAGTAGGAACAGGAAAGGGCTTAAAAGTGAATGCAATTCACTTTTAATGAATGCAATATGATGTTGCAATGATAAAGATACTCTAAAACTGCTTTAGAGGAGTGGCTGCCCAACTTGGTAAGTTTACTAAAAATGTGGGAATTGTACACTGCAAGTGGGTGAATTCCAATATGCCAAATAAAGGCGTTTTTGGTTTTTTTCCCTAAAACACCAAACTGACAAAAACTTACAATCTGGCATTTAAGACCCTACAAAGTCAGGTGTCCTCACACCCAGAATAAAACAAAAAAACCAAAACAATTAACTATGAGCATAGAAGAGTATGAACCCTAGAGGCAAACACATCAGGCTGCAAATCTGATTCCATCACTTAACAGCTGTGTGTCTTGGGTGAGTGACTTGACCTCTCTGAGGTTTACAATCCTTGCCTGTCAAAAGGGTTAATAATGGCATCGCTTCGCAAGATCATCCCAAGAAGTGGAAGCTGGGAACGCAAAGCACCCAGCCAAGCTAAGCAGTGTAAATGCTCACTGACTGGTAGCTGGAATTCTTAGCTACATTTCCAAACTACTTCTAGCCTTTTCCAAAATGCTCTGGCTGTTTTGGGTAAACTGTTGGTCCTAGGCATTCCTGATTTGGCATATTGTACTATTGTTCTCTTCGCCTAAAGATGTCTATCCATCGTGCCTACCAAAACAACTCATTCTTCAAGATCCACTCATCTTCTTAGAGCACGCCTTTCCACAAGGGATGCTCGTGGAAAGGTCTAAACTCTTCTATGAATTACTGTATACATGTCACTCATGTGATTTATAAGCACATGATACATCATTGCCTTCTACCTTTCCTTGAGTGTATAATTTGCCTGATATGCTTTCATAGTCTCCACTGCCTGAGGCCACGGAAGATATCAAATCCCAGAACTCTTGACTGGGGAGCTCGAACACAACTTCTAAGTCCTTCTTTAGCATCCTTCCAGGTAACCAGGGTGGTCTGAGAGAGATTTACTGACAGATATTCCTGCATTGAGATTAAATCTTGGCAGAAATATATTTACATAGAGAAATAGTCTGTGATTTTGGAATGGATAAATAAAAATGTTTAGGAAAAGGTAAAAGTACTATAAAATGCATATTACAAATTTAACCAAGCAATCAATATCTTCTTGGGCTGCAAGACAAAAAGATACCCAAGCCCATGTCTCCTTATCCTGCTTTCTAAAGGGTTAAGCAATTAAGACTAATGGAAATGAACTCAGTGGGAATAGGCAAGAAAATAAATTTCAGTGCGTTAAATCTCTAATTTGTAAAGAAATTCTGAGCCCTCTCTTCTTGAACTTTCTCAATATACTGCAAACAAGCAACAGTGTTTTTGTGAATGAAACAATGCATTACTGTATTAATCTTCCCTATTAAGGACTTAGCAACACTCCGTTTCTTAAAATAGAAACATACATTGTAAGAAATGTTTCCATATTTTACCTCCTATAGTTCTTTCAAATGAAAAAAATCAGACATTTTTCAGGAGTTTAGACATCAAAATTTCAACCAAAAGACCTGTCTTTATCAAAGGAAATAACTGCTCTCTCTTGTTAAGATTTTTATTCTTCAGACAATTTCTAAATTGCCCCCTTCCTTTTTTAAAATACCTTACAACAGATAACGACCTACATCCTTCCCTTTTTTTTTTTTGTCATTTTTGATGGGATCTTCACTTTTCTGCTTCATTCATTTGTCTTGTCTCTATAAAAGTATTAGTTGTTGAAAAATTGGATAAAACTTCATGGTGGCTCAGTTGGGAGTTTGGGAACAGCATCTTCCTGGCCTCGAGTCAACACGATGAGTGTGACCTTAGATGAGAGCCTCAAAATACAGGGAGATCAAAACACCCACTCCATGTATCACAAAGGTATTTGGGGAGAACAACTGAGACTACAAATATAAATACACAGTGATTTAGGATAAAACTCAAGATCGTCATCATGCTTATTACATTCTTCCTTGGCTCTGAATGGCCAGACCCACCAGAGACAAATCCTCATCTCCCATTTGTCCCAAGAAGTTCAAAGGCATGTTGGTTAGTAAATCTCATCTTTTCTTATTCATGAAGCTGAGGGATGGTCTTCATAAATTAAACTTGGATCTTTCTATTTGAAAGGAAGGAGATATTTGGGGCAGAGGTTTATGTTGAGTCGTGGCTCCCATACTTTGAGCTCTGAGCAAACGTCTCCAACTCTGGTCAGGGTCCCCATCTGCAAAATGGGAGTGAATAGCAAAGCTTATAAAGCCCTTTAGTGCTGCTCAGATGCAAATGCTCATTAAATATTTAGTAAGTCTGTTTCAAAAAGATGCATGTTCAATATTTGAGGAGCTCTAACACCTATCAGCTCTATTCCTTATTCCACTGTATACTTCTCATAGACCTCTCCACTGCTCTCCATCTGTACCAAGAACTGAATTTTCAAAACAGAGTGGTTTTGTAGGAACAGAGGAGAGGGCGGGGAGAGAGAGACTGATTTACAAATATACCAAAGCTGAAAGCAGATTTCCCAAATATCTTGCCCATTATTATAGCAAAATATGGGTAAAAAGAAGGCTTCATTACTGCCCAAGCCAATTTGACGTGTGCAGAGCTAATTAAACATGTCTTAAGTATATAAAATATATCATCCCCAGATAACAGCATACTGTTAAGTTCTTCATCTTATTAACAGCTTGCGTTAATGCTTCTTCCACATAAATTTTATACCCAGACAGGTACGATTTGAGACACCTCACAATAGGAATGACCTAAATTAGGGTGACAGAAGCGAAAGATGGATCACCAGTGCCTGTCTCAATGAGAAGAGGAACGAGGATTGAATCTTCCATTATTGCCCAATTCTAATGTGCTAACACTATCTTCTGAAAAAGCTTACTTCCTCCGGCCTTGGGACCCCCGGGAGCTCTGCAGAGAGGGAAGTGATTTCACAATCCCGAGGGATAAACTCCAAACCCCCAAATCATAAAATCAATACCAAAGGGCCCACTGAATGGAAAGAGGACACTTGACAAAAGAGGAATGCAAAACCGAGACAGGCGGCACGTCTACGGGTATGTGCACTGATCGCTTAGCATTGTGTTCTGGGAGAAAAGAAAGTGCATAGAACATAAGGAAGAGGGCCACCAGGACCTACTTGAACACTACCAATAAAAACAAAGAAAATTTTAAGAATTAATCAAGGAATTCCATCAGTTGATCTGATTGGTCCACACTTTCATATCTTCTACTACATATTTGACTGTCTTAAAACACTCTTCTGGTTCGTGGCCCCCCATCCTTTGGATCTGGTGTCCCCAGTGAATCATTCCCCTAGCCTATATTTAAATGCCCCTTTTGATGCAAACTTTCCCCCTTTGGGGTGCCGCCTCACCATAGAATCAAAGGCGAAGCCAAAGGCAACAAGAGAACCATGACTCACCATAAGATTCTACAAAACAGCTGGCAACCAAGACCTTTATCACCTTAACTTGCTTAAAACAAGTTCTGCTTCTATGACTCCCTGAAACCTGCATGATTTCCCCACTGCTAAATAAATCAAGGCCAAACTCCTTCAAGGAGACAGCTAGTCAAGGCCATTCCCTCAAGTACCAAGGCTCATTTTCTCTTATTTTCCTATATTTTATTCCACAAGTTCTCAGCCTGACTGGGCTCATGTAAGGAGCATTAAAACACCGTGAGCCCTCGGATGCCCCCTCAGACCAATTTAAGTACAGTCTCTTATGGATGAGATGGGAACGTGAGAGAAAATATATAGTGAGTGAGGGCACAGCCTCTGGAACCAGACAGCCTGGGCTTAACACTTGGCCACACTATTTCTTTGTTGTAGGATCAGGGACAAGTTGCTTAAGCTTCTTGTGCCTCAGATCACTCTCTATAAAATGAGGAAAATCATAGGCCACTTTTGTTAGGTTATTATAAGAATCAAAAAAAAAAAGAACACATGCAGAGCACACAGAATTATGCCTCGCACATAGATTGCCCTAAGTAGTGCTGCTATTATTATTATGGTTGAAGATGTAAGGCAGGGATATGTCTGTAAGGACTAATATGTTTTCCCTGATTTAATTTTAATTCATTATTTCAAATAGCCCCTGAAACAGCCTTTAAAAAGCCGATTTCAAGGTGTGTTTTGGTATCACAAAAGCATCACTGTTTCGGTGTTTTCACTGAAAACAAACATCTTGAAAAAAAATCATGGGATGCATAAAACTTCAAGATATGATGTTAAGGGAAATAAACCAGACACAAAAGGACAAATGCTGGATGATTCCACTGATATGACGTAATTGGAGTGGTCAAACGTGGAGAGACAGAAAGTAAAACTGTGGTTGTGAGAGGCTGGACGTGGTGGGGAGTCGTTGGGAGTTGCTGTTTGATGAACACAGTTTCAGTTTGGGGAGATAGAAAAAGCTCTGTAATTGGATGGTGCTGATGGTTTCACAGTAGTGTGAGTGTACTTAATGTCACTGAACTGAAAAAAAAATGTCACTGAACTGTATGCTTAACATGGTTCCAATGGTAGATTTCATGTTATGATATTTAACTACAATAAAAACATGTTAAGAGGAAAAAAATTCACAGGAATATAGAATTTTCCTTTTTTCTTGATTATAAGATTACCTTCAATCTGTTAAAAACCCATTTGTATTCTTTTTTCTCTTTCGTGTTCCCTGGGCCATTATTTCAATACTTTATTATTTTTTTTTAATTTATGACCTCACTTTTAATAGGTACAATGGGAAATTGACCCAACCACAAAAATAGTTCTCCATTATATCCTTTGCAGTGAATTGGAGCTATAGAAAATGCCCTGTGACTTCCAGGGTTTCCCCAAACAAAAAAAATCCCAAGCATTAATGGGTAAATTTTCACTGACATTGTACAGTTTCTGTAGAGTTGACATTTGATTGATGCTGTGACAGCTTCTTCAAACCTTATATACTGTTAGTGCAACCATATTAGAGACTGCTCTTGACTTTGTAAAGTCATTTAAAAAAAAAAAAAACAGGGGTAGGGTGAGGATTAAAAAAATACTTCATTGACATCCCAAGGGCACTTACATTGACAGAATAATGGCCCTCATTTTGGGATCATTTCCTTGGAAGGAAATGTCTGTGCGCGCGCGCGCGTGTGTGTGTGTGTGTGTGTGTTTACACATACTTATATACCCTTTCTAGGGACAATGTGTTCCCCCTGCAACGCCTTCAGATTCATTAAAGGGCCAATGGAACAATGACTTTGCGTACATTTACGCACTGTGCGAGACACTTCTACTGAAATTCAATTGTGACTGTGAATGCTTCAGACCAGATACAATTTTACCATTTTCTGCTACTGGAGTGGGAAGACCAAATAGCTATTTCAAATTCACATTTCCCTTTTCCAATTGATCGTGGCACTCCCCCTGGAACGCCCCCATGTTACAACAGCTCTAACTTTCCAATTCATTTTCACTGGAAAAGTCTAAACATGAAGCAATCCCTTCTACTCTACCAGTCACTGTGGTTCCCCTAAGGGTATTTTTGTGTTGAAGAAAGTCACTGAGTGGCAGACTGATAGCTTTTTGTCTTCCGAAGCTCATTGACTAAGAAAATAATACACATAACGGCAGCCTATTCCAACAATATCCCAAGGGGAAATGAGTCTATTGCCACCCACTTTTAGTGATGGGGAAAGAGAGGGTTAGGGAATAAAACACCTTGAAAGAGGGGAGGGGGCTACAGGAAAGAACATACCAATACTCTATGTTTTGATGGAAAAAGTAAAAAAAAATATCATAAAAACTGTGCCTCTTTAGAAAATATAGAATAAGGTACCTACTGTCACTTCTGATTAGAAGAGAGTTAGGAAGAAAGATTCATTGGTAATAGATATTTCACTGAATCTGCACATTGCTTTTCTAAATGAAAATCCAAAAATGAAAGGGACATCAAAATGACTCTTTGTTATTCAGAGGACAGACCTGTCCCTACTTTCAGGGACTATCAATGCTCAGAACCATATAGTTGAAGTGGTGATTTTATATCCTCCCTTGAAGTGTTTGATACTGGGTTTTTTTTTTTCCCTTAATGGTATTGCAAACCAAGTGTTCAGTTTCAATACAGAAATATAAAATTTGAAGGATAAACGTATTTCTGTGGCAGGTGTCATAACTAGATATTGTATTTTATAAATATTCTCACTTTCATGTGTATAAAAGCAGCATAATTAGGAAAAAGGTCCAAGGATCATGGAATTATATTTCTGTTTATGGTTTTTATAAACACAGCTCTGCTTTACTCCCAGCTCTATAAACAGCAGCTGTAAAACATCCTTAACACCATTTGTTAATAATCTGATTTCATTTAAAATTGCTTCCTTCCTTTTGTACATGCTTTTTTCTCTTTTTTTTAAGATTTTTTTTTTTTTTAATTTAGAAAGAGAGAGCAGGAGGAGGGAGGGACAGAGGGATAGGGAGAGGACAGACTCCTGGCTGAGCGCAGGACTTCATCTCATGACCCCAAGATCCTAACTGGAGCTGAAATCAAGAGTTGGAGGCTCGACTAAATGAGCCACCCCGGCACCCTATCTATATTTCTTAAAACAACAATAACAACAACCACAACTACAACAACAAAACCTCATTTACATCTATTTTAGAGAACTAGCAGACTGAAAAATAATTCATTTATGTCCTCAAACACAAAACTTCTAGGGCTTTGAGTTTAAAATGACAATGACATCAGAAAGTAAATAAAACAGGCGGTATGGAAGAAGAAGACGGAGGAGGAGGAGGAGAAACCATGTACTTGATTAGGCAATAGGATTATACACAATTATGTCTTAAATTTATCTTATTATAACATTACATTTTGAAGCACAGCCTAAAAAAATAATACCCAGAATTTATTTGGTATTTTCTCATTTCTCAAGTGTCTTAATATTGACTCTCCTAGTTTAATTATTTCTTAAAATAGTTTGTTTGTTTGTTTGTTTAGAGTGAGTGCGGGGAGGGGCAGAGGATAGGGAAGAATCTCAAGAAGACTCTGAGCGGAACACAGACCCTGACATGGGTCTTGATCCCACAACCCTGAGATCGTGACCTGAGCTGAAATCAAGAGTCAGATGCTTAAATGACTGAGCCCCCGGGGTGCCTCAATTTATTTATTTTCCAGAGATACTATCGAGATGAGCAGAGGTTAAGACTATTAGTCTCATTTTATAGATGAAGACAATGAAGTTCCTGGAGACTGAGACAAAGGAAGAAGGTAAACCTGTCTGCCCAGCATTTTGACTAGAGGGACAGATCCCTATAAATGATCTTATGGGAATCCTGAACAGACCACAACTCAGGATAATAGGGGATATCACCCTGGTAGCAGCAATCCCCTCCAGCATCTAGCTCCTTTCTACCTTTGTTTCTCTAGCCTCAGCCATGGAAACTGCTCCCTGTAGGTAGCTCTGCACTACCTCTAGACTCAGTTTCTGAGTCTTCTCAGACCTACTTAACCAGTGCCCTTTATGAAATTCTCTCTACTGAAATACTGAACGTGTGTCTGTTTTCTCAACTGGACCCCGGCTAATACAGACATGCAGACCATCAGTAAGAAGCACTCATTTGTACATTCTGTCACTCCAGTAACACAAAAGTGTGCATTTTTTTAAGCATCGTCTGATTTAAGAAGCTAATATTCATTCACATTTTTCGGGAGTCTCAGACATTTGTCATGTGTGACCCTCAATCAGACAGCAGCTAGCCACCTGCTTTCCTTTCGTGTTCCCCAATTTCCCACACTAACTTCTCTTCCCATGAACATTTTAGAGAAAGAGGCCTACTCATCACTGAAATGAAAACATCAGTACTATCCAGGTAGTTGACTTTCACTTGTGTTCTTTATAATTACCCCCAACCTTGCATGTACGACTGCCTCCAGAGGTCCAAGTCCGACAGTTACACTTCTCTGGAAGAGTGAAAAGAACCCTGCTAATCTAGTATAACATTAAACATAAGGCATTTGAGGCCAATTCAGAAACAAAGCCAAACATGGCTCAACTTCTCCTAGGCTCAGTTTGGTTTATATTTTGCTGTGCTTTAACTCACATCCCATTTCTAAAGACTTCAAGAGGTATGTGATATTTAGACAAAAACTAGTTCTAACAACATAATATTCTGATGAGTTAAGTGTAAATGAATCAGAAACGTAAGAACTATATTTCCCTTGAAACACACAGGGATTTAAAAGTTAATGGAAAAAGTGCTGGCAACTCACATCCAGAATTTTTATTGAAACCAGGATGTTTGAATAAACATGAGACATTCAACTAACTCAAACTGAAATGGGGTTCACCAATCCTTAATTATAACAGTGCTCGAAACGATGAGGAAACATGTCACCTTCAAGTTTCAGACAGAAAGCTTTGCTTGGCAGACATATTTCTGGTTCAAGAAACCTCTACAGTCATATTACAGCAACCAATTGAGATATTAAAACAGACAGTGAAGTTTTAAACTCAATCTGGCAAGCACCATAAGAAAATAACTACCAATTGGAAATTTAAAAAAAAAAATGAGAAAGAGGAGTATAATGACTAAGTTTTAGAAGGAAGTTAGAACAGGATCTATAACTTAGAAAGACCAGATCTTCTTAAATGGGCTAATAATGAGCTAATTACATAAGAGTCTGAAGAGTGGTATGTGTTCAGGTTCCTCCTGCACATTCTGGGGATTGTAAATTCAAGCTGCAAATTGAAAAGGTTTTAAGAAGGAAACAGACTGGTGATGGAATTTTAATGTCTCTGATGCCGAATGCCTGAATTAAACTAGTAGCGGGCCAACCAGAACTTCTGTGGGCAGGTGGTCAGCTTGGGACAGCAAAATGTGAATTTGCAGTGGCTTGAAAAATCACCTTTGTGGTTGTCTGGAGCACTGCTTGAAATAAGTCAGAAGCAAAGCTAATGTACCAGGCTTGCAAAACCTTAACACGCAGCAGCCAACCTTACCTTCCATCAGAATCACCTGGAAGCCTTGTTAACGTACACATTACTGGACAACCCCCTCCCCAATTTCTGATTCAGGAGCACTAGCTTGAAGCCCTAGAATTTGCAGTTCTAATAATCTCCCCCACTGAAAGCTGATGCTGCGGATTTGGGCCATCCTTAGAGACCAATAAATCACACAGGATGGCTAAGGACCATTCTAAGCCACTACTAACTGGAGAAACCAGTTGGCAAGTGCAAACATCCTAGAAAAGGGCTCCAGGCTTTTCCTTCTAGTTTGTTCCCTAATAACACCAGAGCTGCTTAAGGAACTTGCCAAAATAGAAATAGCTGAATAATTTCACCACAAAATCAGCATAAGCACTTTTTAAATTAAATATGGCGCACCTACAAGAAGGATTTTTAAAATAAACTGAGAGTAATCCCACTTGACATTCTGTTGAGGGATAATTTTCCAAAAATCAGAGTGGTCTGGTAGCCTAGGTTCCAAAACTTATCCATCTCTAAAATAACTGTGATTGCACCAATTCCTATGAGAGACAAATTGATGGATCGTTTAGCCAACCTGTATTGTCCCTCACCGCGCAACAACAGTTTTTTCATCATCCCTCTTGCTCCTGCTGTTCCTATAGAATCTCAAATGGACTGACCTCAGAAATCAAACCGAAGACCTGCTTTATGCCGGAATCACTGCTACAAGCTCTCTGGTAAGAGTTTACATCCTTTTATTGAAGATCTTCAAGAATAGAAAACCAATGACCTCTCATGGCTAAACACTCTTCCTTTTTCAGGGAATGAACCTGGAGGATGCCCTCCACCAGGCTTCTGTATCAATATGAAACATGTAACATTCACTTCGAGCAGGTGCACCTGGGTGCACCTGGGTGCATCTGGGTCATAATTTCAGCCTTCTGGTATCTAGCCCCATGAAGGGCTCTGTGCTCAGCGGAGAGTCTACTTGAGAATTCTCTCTCTCTCTTCTCCCTTCGCCCCTCCCACCTTGTTCACAAGAGTGTGCGTGCTCTCTCTCAAATAAATAAATAAGCCTTAAAAAAAAATTTTTTGCTCCTTTTTTTTTTAAGATTTTATTTATTTATTTGACAGAGAGAAATCACAAGTAGGCAGAGAGGCAGGCAGAGAGAGAGAGAGGAGGAAGCAGACTCCCTGCTGAGCAGAGAGCCCGATGTGGGACTCAATCCCAGGACCCTGAGATCATGACCTGAGCCAAAGGCAGCGGCTTAACCCACTGAGCCACCCAGGCGCCCTTTTTTGCTCCTTCTTACCCCTTGCATTGGATTGATATCCAGGTTCTTCTGTTGGATCTACTGCTTTAACATGCACTACCTTTGTGTATGTCTGGGATGTTGTCCCTATCTTCATTTGGATTCCTTTTTAAACTGCAATAAAATTGACTTTTTTGGTGAACACGTCTATGAATTTTAACACAAGTACAGATCTGTATAACCACCACCACAGCATATATCCTGGATAGTTCCCAAACTACAAAAACTCCCACATGCCATCACTTGGTTATCACATTCTTTCCACACCCCTAAATCTTGGCAACCACTGATCCATTCTTCATCACCAGAGTTTTGTCTGGTTAAGAATATTATAAGTGGAATCATATGGTATGCAGCACTTTGAGAGGGATCCCTTTCACTCATTATAGGCTTTGAGATTCATGCACATTGTTTCATGTATCAAGAGTTTGTACTTCTGGGGCACCTGGGTGGCTCAGTAGGTTAAGCCTATGCTTTCAGCTCAGGTCATGATCTCAGGGTCCTAGGATCGAGTCCCACATCAGGCTCTCTGCTCAGCAGGGAGCCTGCTTCCTTCTCTCTCTCTCTCTCTCTCTGCCTGCCTCTCTGCCTACTTGTGATCTCTCTCTGTCAAAAATAAATAAATAAATAAATAATCTTTTAAAAAATGAGATTGTACTTCTTATGGCTGAGGAGTTTTTTATTGTACGGATTCACCAGTTTGTTTACCCATTTGCTTGTTGAAAAATATTTGGATTGTCTCCAGTTTGGGGTGATTTTGAACAGATCTACTATAAAACTCATGCATGGTTTTTGTGTGTGTGAATGTAAGTCTTTATTTCTCCCAAGTAAATACATACTGGGGAAAAACAGGTTATAGAGTAACTACAGATTTAATTTTATAAGAAACTACTAAGCTATTGCCCAGAGTGTCTCCATCATTTTGGGTTCCCATCAGCAGTGTTTGAGACTTTCAGTTGCTCCACATTCTCACCAACCCTCGATAGACTCAGTATGTTTAATTTTAGCCTTTCTATTAGCTGTATAGGGGTTTCTCATCTTGGATTTAATTTGTTTTTCCTTAAGAGCTGGTGACATTAAATATTTGTGTGTGTGTGTGTGTGTGTGTGTGTGTGTGTGTGTGTGTGCTTATTTGCCTTCTGCATATCCTCTTTGGTGAACTGTCCAAGAGTTTGCTTTGATCGTTTTTAAATTTCTTACTGTTGATTTTTGAGAGTCCTATATTCCTGTGTTATTTCTTATTTAGACTACTAATATGGAGAATTACATGGGTTGATATTTAAAGACCAAAGTCACAGAATAAACCTCACTAGGTCACAGCATATTAATTTTTAAAATCCTAATAAATGTGATTAGTTAATACTTTCTGAGGACTTTTTACCTATGTTCCTAAAAGATATTTTCTCTATTTTTTTGGAACCATTTTTGTTTGGTTTTAGTATTGGGGTAATTCTGGCATCACAAAAGGTGTTGAGAGGTGTTCCCTCCTCTTTTCTCAGGGAGACTGATGATAATTGTCATTATTTCTTCTATAAATGTTTGGTGGAATTAGCAGGTGAGATAATTTGGACTTACAGATTTCTTTCTCAGAGGGTTTTAAGCTATGAATTCAATTTTTTAAATATTATTAGACAATTCAGGTTATCTACTTTATATTGGGTAATAGTGATAGTTTGTAGTTTTTTGTTTTGTGAGGGATTGTTAAAGGGAGAGAGAGAGAACTCAAGAGTGGGGGCAGGAGAAGGGTAGAGGGAGAGAGAGAATTTTTTTTAACTTAAGTAGATTTTATTACACAGTCCTTTCTTCATAGTATTCTGAGTTAAATGAACATACTATTTAAAATTTACTTCCTTATCTTTAAGGAGGTATGTAGTACATTTTCAGGATTTTAAGTCAATAAATATAACTAATTTCCCATTTCTCTGATTTTCAGTTTAAAATAAGCAAAGCTTATAATACTTAATGTCCAAAATGATACACATCTGAATTTAAGGAATTCTGTCAATTATTTCTGTACATTTAGTATGTAGAAATTTCCCAGCCTATATTAGACACTTCATAAATATTGTTTGAACAAGGATGAATTGGATCAAACAGAACAATGAGAGAGAATTTTAGGCAGGATCCTTGTCCAGCATGGAGCCAGATACAGAGTTTAATCTCACAACCCTGAGATCATGACCTGAGTTGAAATCAAGAGTTGGATGCCCAATCAGTTGAACCACCCAGTGCCCTGGTAATCTGTAGGATTTGGGGGGGGTGGGTTAAAAAGATTTTATTTATTTATTTGACAGAGAGAGAGATCACAAGTAGGCAGAGAGGCAGGCAGAGAGAGAGGAGGAAGCAGGCTCCCCGCGGAGCAGAGAGCCTGATGCAGGGCTGGATCCCAGGACCCTGAGATCATGACCTGAGCAGAAGGCAGAGGCTTTAACCCACTGAGCCACCCAGGCGCCCCAATCTGTAGTTTTTTAAAAGTGGTTTATTATGATGTTGAATTTTTGTGTCCTGAATTGTATGCACTATTTTCTTACTATTATTTAAATGTCTGTAGTGATTATTTTTATTCCTGATATTCGGCATCTGTGTCTTTTCTCTTTCTTCTTTGTCTGTCTTGTTAAAGAATGATCAGTTTTATTGATCTTTAAAAAACAGCTTTAACTGAATTTCTCTTTTGTATTTTATTTTAAATTTCATTGATTTCTTCACTCTATTATTTCCTTCTTCCTGCTTGTTTTAGGTTATTTTCTTCTTTTTCTAGTTTCTTATAGCAAAATTTAGATCTTTATTTAAGATATTTCTTCTTTTGGGTGTGCTTGGGTGGCTCAGTTGGTCATGCATCTGCCTTGGCTCAGGTCATGATACCAGGGTCCTGGGATTGAACCCCACTTTGGGCTCCCTACTCAGCAGGGAGTCTGCTTCTCCTTCTCTTTGCTCCTCCCCTTCTTTGTGTTCTCTCTCTCTCTCAAATAAATAAATAAAATCTTTTATAAAAAGATGGGGCACCTGGGTGGCTCAGAGGTTAAACCTCTGCTTGCAGTTCAGGTCATGGTCTCAGGGTCCTGGGATCGAGTCCCACATCAGGCTCTCTGCTCAGCGGGGGGGCCCATTTCTCCTCCTCTCTCTGCCTGCCTCTCTGCCTACTTGTGATCTCTCTCTGTCAAATAAATAAATAAAATCTTAAAAAAATAAAAAAAGAGCTTTCATCGTTTTAACATAAACCCTCAATGCTACAAATTTTCACTTAAATACTGCTTTAGCTACAACCCTCAAATTCTGTTATGGTTTTTACTTTTTTAGTTCAAAGTATATTCCAATTTTCCCTTGAGATTGTCTCTTTGACCCATGGATTATTGAGAAGTATGTTTTCTAGTTTATAAGTGTGTAGCGCTTCTTCTGTTATCTTCCTCTTATTAGTTTCTAGTATAAAATATTATAGTCATAGGATGGCACATATTCTAATAATACAAAATCATTTTGTATTATTTCAATAATTTTAAATGTGTTACGATTTGTTTTAGGACCTAGGATATAATCTCTCTTGGGTAAGTTCAATGTACTCTTAAAAAATTTTCTATTGTATTTTTTTGTTGTTGTTGTTGGAGGGTTGTGTAAATGCCAGTTGGATTTCAGTTGGTTAATGGTATTATTCAATTCTTGTACATCCTTGCTGATTTTATGTCTATTAGTTTTTTTAATTACTAAAAAAAAGTGTTAGAATCTCCAACCATAGTTGTGGATTTTTTCATTATTCCTCCCACTTCTGTTTTACTTTGTATATTTTGCAGCAGCTCTGGGGTTAGATGGACTGAGCATGTGAAAGCATTTGGTGGAGGGTATCACTGTAAACTCTGCAAATCACAGAGTTTACAGTGATTTGCAGAGTTTACAGTGACCTGACCGGATTTTTATGGCCAGGGTAGCATTGCATAAGAAGAAAGAAGAAAGGAGGGGCACCTGGGTGGCTCAGTGGGTTAAGCCTCTGCCTTGGGCTCAGGGCATGATCTCAGGGTTCTGGGATCCAGCCCCGCATCAGGCTCTCTGCTTGGCAGGGAGCCTGCTTCCCCCTCTCTCTCTGCCTACCTCTCTGCCTACTTGTGAACTCTCTCTCTGTCAAATAAATAAAAAATTAAAAAATAATTTTAAAATCTTAAAAAAAAAAGAAAAAAGAAAGGAGCAAAGCAAAAGGTAATGGGAGAAAAGAGAAGAGACTATAAAATATACTTATATACCAGTAACAGTTAGGTGGTGGGCAATGAGGAATAACTAGAGACTTTTAAGCAAAAAATAACATAATCAGATTGTTCTTTCATGAGCATAACTTGAAGAATATTGTGGGTAAAGAGCACGATCCCTTAGAGTGAAATGTGGACTCAAATACAAAAATACTTAAATTCTAACTGATAGACTTGAAAATCCAAAGACAGATTTAGAAAAGATGTGATTTCTTAATTTTTTAAAAAGATTTTATTTATTTATTTGACAGACAGAACAATCACAGGTAGGCAGAGAGGCAGGCAGAGAGAGAGAGGAGGAAGCAGGCTCCCCGCTGAGCAGAGAGCCCGATGAGGGGCTTGATCCCAGGACCCTGAGATCATGACCTGAGCCGAAGGCAGAGGCTTTAACCCACTGAGCCACCCAGGCACCCTGTGATTTCTTAATTTTGATCAGAAAAGCATTAAGAAAGAAATGGACCTTGTATACACACAGGAATTCTACTAAAGATTTCTCAGTTATGAGTAGAAAGAGGAGAGAGAATTATTTAAATATAGCAGTTTGGCATACTCATTACAGATTTAGCATGAAAAGTTTAATGTAAAGGCCAATTTGCCTATTTGCTGCCTGTCCCTGTGAATGGACTTATTAATAAATAATGCATATTGTTTAATGAGAAAAATGATGGTCGAGGTAAAAATATAAAACATTTTAACGGGATGCCTCTACAAAAGGTCATTGCCCTTTCTAAATATTTTCTGATGACTTCTTCCCAGGAAAGCTATTTTAAAATGCACACACACTTAAGCATACAATTAGTCCAGGAGCCAAAGAATATCTAAGTGTACTTTGATAGGAATCCAAAATTATCTCCAAAATGCTTAGCAAGAGGCATAATGATGGTCCAATACCTATGTACTTACAAAGGTCCACAAATAAGAATAATAAATAAGTACTTCTCACTTAAAAGAAAAAGGGGGGGGGGCATATCAGGCAGTAACCTGGACAGGACAGGACAACAGAAAACAGTTGCCACACCAAAAGAACACTGAAAAGAATTTGAAAATGAATTATTTACAAAGATGTGGGCAAGTCTCTGGGAAACCTACAAGGAAGGCTGAAGCCAACAATAGTGGGGCACTCATTCTTTTGACCTGAATGGTTAAGGAGAAAGAGGTGCTTTCCAAAGGATGCCTAGGGTTAGCTGTAGTTGAAGAAGAGAATCCCTTTTACAGTCTACTCCCCAGCCAGGTATAAACTCATTCTCCTATTCCTTTGCCCCTGCCATTGGCCATACCCAACAATGTGATTTGATCCATAAGGGTAATATTTCCAAGGTACAGAACAAGGTAGAGACTGGATTGGGGGCTGGGATAGGCAGGCAATTGAAAACATTAATAGGTACATGAAATAAAAATGTTCTACTGTACATATTATAATTGAAATAATTCCACCTCCACTCCCAATTACACACACACACACACACACACACACACACACACACATATACACATACTTTCACACGTAAACTCACTTAGTAGTTCTACTCATTAAGAATTTATTTCTGGGTCTCAAGTGCACAATTTCTTTCACAAAAACTCAAGCCCTTGATTCTCCTACTGCCATTGAAAGATTAATGTCACATATTAGAATCCCAAGCCCAGATGTTTCATCACATGGAAAAATTATGTCACCTTCTATTTTAGTGTAAGAACTGTACCTACCCTTTGTCCATCATTCTAACTGACTGGGCTTGGCATTGGGACAGCAAATGGACAAGCAACAGGTCTAAAACTCTGAAGTTCTATAAGTGCATCTGATCAGGCAACTCAGAAAGTAGCTAAACGTCTCAATGATTTAAAGTGCTTGAGGCTTTAAGTGGTTCATTCAGAAGGCACACTGAGATAATTCTGAGTCCTTATCTTTTTTTTATCATCACTTGATCACAATCCCTCTAATGAGATGAAGGGCTTCTTCTCCATGAAATAGGGACTCGAGCACGCTTAAAGCAATTGAATTATGGGTCTTTTGTACAGGTGCTTCACAGATTTGCTACTTTTTATATCCCTCAGGCTGGGGCAGAAACCCCTTCACCCTGCTGACCTGCTGGGACCTCACGCAGGGCCTTACACAGAGACGCTGCCCAGTGGATTTTTTTAATAAATTAAGAGATAAACTAGATACCCAGTAGTGCAATTGCAGAGTATTCCAATGTACCTCAATGTTCATAGCAGCAATGGCCACAGTCACCAAACTGTGGAAAGAGCCAAGTTGCCCTTTAACAGACAAATGGATAAAGAAGACATGGTCCATATATACAATGAAGTATTTTATGCCTCCATCAGAAAGAATGAATACCCAACTTTTGTATCAACATGGACGGGACTGGAGGAGATTATGCTGAGTGAAATAAATCAAGGAGAGGGAGTGAATTATCATATGGTTTCACTTTCTTGTGGAGCATAAGGAATAACACACAGGACATTGGGAGATGGAAAGGAAAAGTGAGTTGGGGGAAATTGGAGGGGGAGATGAACCATGAGAGACTGTGGACTCTGAGAAACAAACAGGGTTTTGGAAGGGATGGGAGTGGGGGTTTGGGTGAGCCTGGTGGCGGGTACTAAGGAGGGCACGTATTGCATGGGGCACTGGGTGTGGGGCATAAATAATGAATCTTGGAACACTGAAAAAACAAAATTCAATTGAAAACAAAAAACAAATGAACTAGGGGCGTCTGGGTGGCTCAGTGGGTTAAAGCCTCTGCCCTTGGCTCAGGTCATGCTCCCAGGGTTCTGGGATAGAGCCCCACATCGGGCTCTCTGCTCTGCGGAGAGTCTGCTTCCTCCTCTCTCTCTGACTGCTTCTCTGCCAACCTGTGACCTCTGTCTGTCAAATAAATAAATAAAATCTTTTAAAAAACAATGAACTAGACAGGCAACATAGCGCTAGGAAGAACACTGCACTATGATCCAGAACTCACTCTACATCTTGGCTCTAGCTATTTAGCTGTGCGGTGTCTTCAGGCAGATCATTTAACTTTTTGGAGGCTTGACCTCAGCAGCCACGAAATAAGGATAAAACCCCATCCTAGGTGAGGTTGCCAAAGCCTCATGGCTAATGACACGTTTGAAACTGCTTAGAAACTGCAAGGCATCCTGACATACACAGTATTTTTACTACAAAAAATGGAGGCCAAACTCTAAAAATTAATTCTTGTGTCCATTAAAATGAACGGTGTGCTTGTCTTTGACTCAGCAACTTCACTTCCGGAGCTCAGTACTGTCTAGAAATAAGGATGTATAGGGATGGCAACGTAGACCATGACAAAACAATGGGAAACAACTTGAATGTCTATTGGCAAACACTCTCTCTAGATAGATAGATTGATAGAAATTATGGTATGTCTGCACTCTACAACTATACTGTCTGAACAGCAGTCACTAGCCACACGTGGCTACAGAGCATTTGGAATATGGCTGAACCAAGTCCAGGTGTGCTGTGGGCACAAAGTGTACACTGTATATCAATGACTTATCATGAAAAATGAGCATGCAAAATGCTTCATTTATAATTCTTATATTGAATGAATGCTAAAATGATATCTTAGATGTGTTGAGTTCATTAAAACATAATATTATTAAAATTATTTTTGTGGGGCACCTGGATGGCTCAGCAGGTTAAACCTCTGCCTTCGGCTCAGTTCATGGTCTCAGGGTCCTGGAATCGAGCCCCACATTAGGCTCTCTGCTCAGCAGGGAGCCTGCTTCCTCCTCTCTCTACCTGTCTACTTATGATCTCTCTCTGTCAAATAAATAAATAAAATCTTTAAAAAATAAATAAATAAAATTATTTTTGCCTATTTCTTTTTGCATTTTTCTTAATGTGGCTGATAGAAAATTCATAATTACATTTACAACTTGCATTAGACAGCAAAGCTATAGATCAGGAGTTGAAAAACTCTGTAAAAGGACCAAGAGTAAATATTTCACATTTTGTTAGCCGTAAAGTTTTTGCTGCAACAACTCAGATGAGTTGAGAATATATAAAAGAATGAGCATGATTATGTCCCAATAAGACTTTAATTATGGATACTAAAATTTAAGTTTCATAAAATTTTTACGTATCAGGAAATATTTTCCTATCTTAATTTCCCCCCAATCATTTAAAAATAAAAAATGACTCTGGGTTCAAGGAGCATGCAAAAACAGGTGGCAGGACATTTAGCTTACTTTAAACCATTAAACAGTATTGAAAAGAATGGAGTAAGTCTATATGTACTAGATGTACTTTCTCTAAACTAAAACACCTATTGTAGAACATGTAGACCAATATTTCATGTTTATAAAAAAAAACTGATTATGCTTATACCTTTACCTAGTGTTCTATGACCAGACTGCTACAGAAGGATACACACCAGTTCGTCCAAAGTGTTACCATTGCACATAAGACTGGCGCAAAGAAGAAGACATCTACCTATACTAAGTATTGCTAATGGTTATAATCATGTATGACTCATAACTAAATTTCTGAAAAAATAATATGTACTTGAATGTCAGAAAACCATAAAAGTTCCATCATATATATAAAAGGCTTCATCATTGAAATGTTGATATACATGCTTATTTCCTCTGAGTAAGTTTTCTGTTTATCACAACTACAAAAACTGGGGAGAACACTTTTTTTTTTACTTTCTTATTATTTCTTTTTTTTTTTTTTTAAGATTTTATTTATTTATTTGACAGAGAGAGATCACAAGTAGGCAGAGAGGCAGGCCGGGCAGGGGAGGGGGGATGGGGGCGGGAAGCAGGCTCCCTGCTGAGCCGAAAGCCTATGTGGGGCTCAATCCCAGGACCCTGAGATCATGACCTGAGCTGAAGGCAGAGGTTTAGTCCACTCAGCCACCCAGGCGCCCATGGGGAGAACAATTTAGACAAGAGCAAAAAATAATGGTATAAAATATTTTTAAGTACGAGATATTATTGACCTTCTTTAGATTGCCTTTTCATTTGTACATATAGTTTGTTTCAAATTCTACCCTTTACATGAGAGATGTGTACTATGGCTAGTTATAAGCACTTAAACATCATCTGGGTTCTTGTTAAAGGTATAATGTTCTCCTAAGCACTTGTTTATTCAGAACGTAATTAATAGTGTTGATTTAGCAGACACCTTCATTTTCAGTTTGTACTAGTTATCCATTGCTGAATAGCAAATTACTCCCCGCATCTTAGAGGCCTAAAGCAAAAATAAAATATACGCTCTCACAGTTTTTGTGCATCAAGAATTCAGGAACAGTTTAGCTGTTGGTTTTGGCTCACATTCTCTCCAAAGGCTGCAGACAAGCTATCAGCCAGGGCTGCAATCATTTGAAGGCTTGACTGGGGCCAGAGGATTCATTTCCATCATGGTTCACACAGATGACTATTGGCAGAAGGCCTCACGTCCTTGACACATGAACCCCTTCATACGCCTGTGTAACGATCTCATGGCATGGCAGGTGGCTTCCCCCGGAAGGGAGTGATACAAAAGAGAAGAAGATGGAAGCTTCAGTGCCTCTTAGAGCCTAGCCTTCAAAGTCATGCACCACAATATCCTATTGGCTTACAGGTCAGCTCTCTTCAACATGGAAAGGGACTCCGTAAGGGTGTGGATATCAGGAAGCAAGAATCATGGGACACCAACTTGGAAACTGGCTACCAGCCAGTAGTCAAAAATATTTAGAGATAGCCAGAGGTATGGCTTAAATCTAGCTACCAGCCATGTTTTACAAAAAAAAAAAAAAAAAAGGAAATCCGATTACATTATTCTAATTTTGTTTGTCACTGTATTGCAGGGGGGAAAAAATCTTTATGTTATATTGAAAGCATACTTAACTATAACTTGTCAAATACATGACAACCAACAAATCAGTGCTGTTAAAACACTTAGAGAATTCAGGGCATTTTATACAAGCAAATTATCTAACTGCATAATTCACATGCAGAAGTGAAAAACTACAAGTAGTAAAGCGTTAAGCGGAGAAAAATTATATTATAAAAATTACCTGCTCTAGCTTATTATTTCCCGGACAAAGTGGTATAGTATAAAAAGTACAAGAATTCATCTGATAAAGATTTAAGTTATTAAGTAGTATATAGAATGTATTTTTGGAAAAGAGATACATATGCAAAGAAAAAAGACTGGAAGGATATACGCTCACATTAACAGTGGTATGTCTGGGTGTTCGCAGTGGGCATGATTATTTTCCTTCTTGCTTATGTGTTTTTATCTAGGATGTTCACAGAGAACATGCATTAATTGCTCTTATAATAAGCAAAGACTCATGTAAAAATGCTCATAGTCTGTTTTTCTGGCATGCATTAAGTCATTTCTGTTCCCTAAATTGCCTTTTGAATAGTTTTATTTGTACCCATAAATCACTCTTACAAACCAAGAAAGGATAAGTTACCTATTCTAACATTTATCCCTGAGGCCGCTAGAAACTAATTGTGAACCTGTGAAACAAGAAGCAAATTTCATGTACGTTACCTTACTGTTATGCTCAATAAGGTCAAAGGTAAAGGTTTTGTCTCTTTCTGGTCCATAAAATATGGATTGCTATTTTCGAAGTACATCAACACTGGTAATAGCTATTCCCATTAGTCAGTCATATAATCTTATGAAATATTGACATGATAAAACAATGCAACTGAGAAAAAACCAATAGAGCACACGTTTTATTGACAAATAAATGCACAGACTTAAATTGTCTCTCACCACCTTTATACCTGATTGACATGTTATCAGAAAAATAAAGATTTCAGCCAGCCAAGATCAATGATTTCAAAATGATTCTTTAGTGCTTCATCAGATAAAAATACAAATTCAATCCAATCATAATTCACATTTGGGTTCATGCCACTTTGACAGTCACATTTTATGGCAAAATGTACTTTAATTTTATATTCAAACCTTTTCCCAGCTTTTCTTAGAGCATTCACTTTTTAATTTATGATACTTCCTTGCTCAATTCAAGCTTCATTCACTTTTAGATACTTTGGAAAGATAAATAACTGACAAACTCTGCCATTCATGAGTAATGTACTGCCCGTAACTTAAGAAAATAAAATAGGTGGCCAAAAAGATATATTTGTATTACAAATAAATATGTATCATATGTATAAGTAATAACAATAAATTAGAAATAGGTCATCAAAATGCTTTCTTATTTTACTGAGTAATATATTGTTAGGTCATATACATTTTAAGAATGAAATACCTCAGTTGTGGCTTATGAATATAACTATGTTTGAATGTGAAGTGTGCAAGGTAAGCCACATATTCTCATCTTATTACAGGGCTACTTTGCATACATGTCCATTCAAAAATATTTTTTCTTTATTTGCTAAAATATTGTGTCATCACAGCACTAATCAACAACAATGAAAAAAACTTGAAAGTGAGGCCACTTACATGTAGTTCTTAAAACTTTTCTCCAATTTATAAGCCATGGCACAATGAGTGCTTTTTATAAGAACAATAACATTAACTATTTATTGAGTACTTTCTACATGCCAGGGACACTACCATATGGATTCTGCCACATGTTATTATTTCACCTAATCTTATAACCTCCTGTCCAGGTGGGAAATACTACTTCCACTTTGCCGATGAGGAAACTCACATCAGCCTAAACCCAAAACCTGAATTCTTGACCGCTATACCAAAAAAGATTAATTAATGTGTGTATATCAGTGCCCTATATTCTTGTTTTTCTCAGTTACTTACAGGTGGGATTGTTCACAAGCACCCCTTTCACCTGGTGACAAGACTCACACCGAAATCAGAGACTAGAAGCTTAAAGTAGTCATTAGAGGACCTGCCTTACAGAGCCAACCTTTAAAGAAATTTCAAACATTGCACATTATCTCCTGTTTATACTCTAGATCTGATTATAAGCAGGACACTTCAGGCATGGCCAAAAGTCGCAAATTCTACTACCTTGAGCTCAACAAACCCTGTTCTTCTTTTTAGTGATTGGGATAAAATAAACAAAAGAAGGGTATAGTGAACATGAAGGCGACTTCCCCTTAGCCGTGCTGCCTCAGACAAGGGACTAAGCCAATCATGGTCATTTCTCTTCCCCCCGCCCCAACCCACCACTGCCAGTCATTAAGAGTTTTGGGCTGGCAATGAAATGTACAGAAATCTCACTGGGGGAAGAGGATCGCACCTAGGCAAATTTCCTGCCCCTAAGAGAGAACCAAAGGGAGAAAGAAATTCCTTCTTTCTTCTAGATCCCCTTGTGATGGATAGAAAACAGACTTCCAAAACGTTTTGTTGCCAGACTGAAATAAAGCTTAAGAATGGAGCCATCCTTAAGAATGGCTCCATGCGGGCGCTTGGGTGGCTCAGTGGGTTAAAGCCTCTGCCTTCAGCTCAGGTCATGATCTCACGGTCCTGGGATTAAGCCTCATATCGGGCTCTCTGCTCAGCGGGGAACATGCTTCCTCCTGTCTCTCTGCCTGCCTCTCTGCCTACTTGTGATCCCTCTCTCTCTGTCAAATAAATAAATAAAATCTTTTTTTAAAAATGGCTCCATGAAGAGATGAAGAGCCTGAGCTCTTTGTTGACATCACTAAACCATTGAGAATACCAGACTTAGAACTTATCTAACCTCTAGGTTCCCTGTTAAGTGAGATAATCTATCTTCTATATTTTTAAAACTGGTTTGAGCCCAGTTTCTGTTACTTAGACTCACAAGCACCATACTTTATACCTATGGTGACTAAATCATGATCATACACTTAGGTATTCAAGATCCTTTTAAATGACTCATGTTCCAATTACTATATTACTATACCTGAGTAAAGAATTATCCCAAAGCTTAGTGACATAAAACAACAAGTTATTGTGCTCACTGATTCTGGGGTCAGAAATCTGTAGAACAGGGCACAGAGGGAAGAGTGTGTCTGTACGCCACCGTGTCTGAGGCCTCTGAGAGAGACCTTAATATCCTTGGAAGTCCTCAGAGTCCTTGAAGACCGAGGGCTGGAGTCATCTAAAGGCTCATTAAGCCAAGTTCCCCATGGTTTTTCTGGCTATTGGTTGCCAGGTTAGTTGAAGCTGCTGTCTGGGACATCTACACATGGCCTTGCCATGTGGCTTGAGATGCCTCAAGGTATGGTGACTAAGCTCCATAAGTGGGCATCCCAAAAGAGAGTGAGGACCAGGCAGAAGCCACATCACCTTTGATAGGCTTACTTCAGGAGTTACCCAGTGTCACTTCCACTGCATTCTACTGCTCATGGTAATTACCAAGTTCTACCCAGTGTCAAGCAGAAGAAACCAGGAAATGCCACCATCACATTGGAAGAACGGCATGTGGGGTGGGAAAGCACAGTTTGCTTTCTGGCCATGATAATTCACAACCCCAGCACATGCAAAAAAAAAAAAAAAATCTCTCCTGAGACCCTCAAGTCCTATTACAAAATCAGGTCAAAGTTAAGGATCTTGTCACATGAATCAGGTTTAGGTACAGATGAGTTCTCAAATGCACTTCTTAAATATAGCTCCTTATGTATGTTCCTCTCCATCTTCAGACCTGCGTATTCGAGGCAAGTAATCTACTTTGGGGCTGACACAAAATAACTGCTAAACTTCATCCCTATTCACTAAGGTGGGATGGGGGAGACATGTTTAAGATCCTTAAGAGCCCTGTTATTTGTTCGAAGCACCACCTTAGACCTTTATTCATTTTAAGGTTTTATAGTCACACTCTTGCATTTATCTGTATAAAATGTTTTCTTGACATTATCCTGGATTTGATCCCCAACTAGAAAACATTTCCTAATTTGAGAATCTTAGAGAGTCTGGAATGGGAAACAGTTTTCCTTTTAAAATTGGCAAAGCCTGACTCCTTTATGTTTTGCTATAAATTTTACTCAAAAACTAAACAAGTTCATGAGGTACCTTTCCTATTTTCCACTTTCCTATAGGTAACTGTGTTGATAAATATTCTTCCCCCTACAACACGAACAAAAGCCCTTGACTTTCAGCTTGCAGTATCATTTTCCTCATGTTCTTTTAAGACCTCACCAATAGCCTCTTGGAGGGCATGACTTCTGCTACCCACTTACTCTTCTCAAGATCCTCCAAGAGACCTGCCTGGTCTCCACTAAGACTATTTTCATGGCCCTTCCAATTCCATCAATCTCTTAATCAAAGCCACTTCCATACACTTGAGATTTTTGTTATGGTACTTCTTCACTTTGATACAAAATGTATTCCTATTATGATGGTTACATACCAAAATACCCCAATCTTACTGGCATAAAACAATCAGTTATTGTGCTCACAGAATTATGACAGGGTACAGCAGAGATGGCTTGTTTCTGGTCTATGATTTCTTGGACATCATAAAGAAGACTCAAAGGCTGGAAACTGAATCTTCTGAGGTCTTACCCTTTGGGTAAAAGTTCATCTTGGGCTGTTAGCTAGGACACCAACACATGGCTCTTCTACACGACTTGGCCATCCTTAAAACATGTGTTCCAAAACAAGAGTCTTGAGAAAGAGGAACGTTTGCAAAAGCCACATCACCTTCTATGAATTAGGCTTGGAAATCATTCAATGTCATCACTGCCATATTTTATTGGGTGAATTACAAAAGCCCACCCAGTTTCAAGGTGAGAGTAAAAGACCTCACCTATTGATGGAAGAGTATTGCATCATATTATAAAAATAGTATGTATGATAGAATATACAGATAAGGGCATGATGGGAAGTACAATTTGCTGCAGAAAGCTTGGAGATCAGTTTTATTAGGGATAATTTTTTTACATCTACAGACTATAGATGTAAATAAGCCACAGTGAGATTTTTGTGTATGGAAGTGGCTTACTTAATAAGCAGTCCCCAAATCACTGAATCACTGGCTGGATTCAGTGACTGAACGACTGACTTTGACCTCTGCTGGGTCATCCAGAAGAAGATTCTATTCCTTTTTATGCCTTGGATTGTTATTTATAAAGGAAATTACTATTATTTATAAAAGAGATTTCTTAAATAGATGATCTCTATATTCTTTCCATGTTAAGTACTCTATAACTCACCTATTTTAAAAGATGCACAAATATTTTCCACCAGCTGATATCTGTGTCACCTTTGTTACATACTTTTGCTTAAACATCAGGGTTTTCATCTGTGAAATGACTATAACAGTGTCTACCTCTTAAGGTCATTATAAGAATGAAACATATAATATAGGGAGAAACACTCGAAACAAAATCTGAAAAGAGGTAAGATTTCAATATTACCTTTTTTTTTTTTACTAGAGTATTCAATTACATTTTTTTCTTTTTTTCTTTTTTTAATATTTTATTTATTTTTTTGACAGAGAGAGACAGCCAGAGAGGGAACACAAGCAGGGAGAGTGGAGAGGGAGAAGCAGGCTTCCCACCAAGCAGAGAGCCTGATGTGGGGCTCTATCCCAAGACCCTGGGATCATGACCTGAACTGAAGGCAGATGTTTAATGACTGAGCCACCCATGTGCCCCTAGAGTATTCAATTATATTTTGAGAACCATGCTAGTCTGACCATTTGGGAAGCATGTAATCCCCCAAAAGGCTACTTTCATTAAAATATTAACTGAGATATGTATAATCTCAGCCTCAAATAAGTATGAATAAAATTACTTTTTTCTGTTTTTTTTTAATAGTAAATATTTATTGGTACCAGGCCTGGTGTTAAAGATTTACATGCATTTGATGCTTACATAAACCTTATAAGGTAGTTTTTAGAATTGAAAATTATTGCCTTTACCTACCCCATGAAATATTACTTTTTAGACCGCTGTAAATTTTCTATATTTTTAATAATTTTCACTTTCCTGAACTACGAGATGCACCAGGCAAAAGTTTAAGAGATACTGAAGGTTATTAATAGACATTACTAGAAATAAACCATCATACTAATTTCATGCCCCAAATGCCTCTTATCTTGCTCCTCACTGAAAAGAATTCCTTCATCTGGCCCTCTCTGCCTCATGTCACCCCCAGAGCATACAGGAATTTGTTCCCCTTCTTAACGATGTGGATAATCTAAAGAGCAATATGAAAGCAAGTGAAGGTCTCTACAATAAAAATTTCCTAAAAAGGGAGGTACACGGAAAGTCTCCTAATCATATGATATCCTTATTCCAATCCTTGTCTTTGAATCACCAAGCTACTTCTTAAAATAGAAAATGGTTTTAAAAATTAAACTGGTTTCTTACCCCAGGACTGTTCAGAGCTAATATTTGAGAAACCCCTAGAAGGGTCTGTGAATCATGTCCCATACAGATTTAACCTTGTCACGCTTCTTTTGTTCCTATTGGACTGCTATTCAAGGGAATACAATTCAGGGACTAGTGAGATGACCTTATTAGTAATTTCCATAATGACATCCACTAAATCAGATGGAGGAAGGGTAGTCCGGACTTGAGAAGAGGATAAGAAGACTGAAGGCACATCTTGGTAGAGTGTCCCAGATGGGGAGAACACAGAAGCACTTGTGATGTCAGCTTCAGCCAGAAGACAAGAAAGCCGGAAAACCAGGAACAGGAAGAAGGAAAACCCCTCCAAATAAGTTTTTGTCACCTCACACAACTTTCTTTGAGTTTCTGAACTTCTAAGGGCCAGTTGATTCTTTCAGGATGTGAACTCTAACATCCTGACCCAGGGACTTCCTCCAGGTTGGTCCTGACTAATCTTTCTACTCCAAAGTATGAACGACCATTAATAAAATGTGGGATAGAGACTAATTCAGGGGTGGAAAATGGGTTTCACCCCAGCTTATCAGTGCTGATCAGTCACAGTATCTTCCATTTCTTTTTGTTAATAATAATAATAATTATACACACACACACACACACACACACACATATATATATATATATATATATAATTTTTTTTTTTAATTGTGACACCTTGGGCCACCAGGTGACTCAATCAGTTAAGCATCTGCCTTCCATTTGGGTCATCTGCTTGTTCTCTCTCTCTCTTTGTCAAATAAATAAATAAAATCTTTTTTAAAAAAATAAATAAAACTCATGGAACCTTGTATCTCCTTTGTGATATGAAGGGAAATGGAGCCACTATCAACCATTTAGGTCTGTTTGTATTTAGGTGCAGAAAGTGGCAACGTATGGCCTTTTTTATCTGCCATCCTACTCTAGGGGCTCATTAAGTTCTCTCAGCTTATTAGCTGTGATTAGCGAGGATTAACCAATCCTAAAAAACACTGTGGACCATTTCTCTCTGCATTCTGTCCTACTGTCATCCCTAGAAAAAGGAACATAGCAAGAGAAGCCTGAGAACTAACAGTAATAATAGTGACCATAAAGATTTGATGACACAAATTGTATTCTTCCTTTTGGAATAAAAATAACATATTTTATTTGTTTAGTTTTGAATTAGATACCACCTTCTTATTGACATAGAGGCTTATACTCTTCAATGGACTAGTCTTTATCATTATTTAAAGCACTTTTTCACATAAGTATAATATAAGCTATCCATCTCTGACAATTCAAAATGTTCCACTTAATTTTACTTGATTAAGATTATAATTTTTTTAGCCTTGCTCAGCTTTTCACAATTGATCTTGTCATACAAGGCAGTGAGTCCAAATAACAGAGAGAAAGAGAGAAAAATTTTTCAAGTGTTTTTAACTTCAAAAAATTATATGAAATTTCCTTTTGATAGATCATTTTTTATAGTAAAATGCACTTAATGATATGTCTACTATACTTGCTTTTAGGCAAATTTTGAAGAGAATTGGACCCTCAAATTTGGCAGGTACAGTGTTTTAACAGTCTAATCATGAAGGATGCTTACATGTCAGATAAAAATGTTCTCCACTAACATTAAAAGATTTGTACTTTTTTTTTTGTATGTGGTATTCCCCAGCACCTACTAGATGAGCTTTTTAAAAATACATGTTGCTTCCCCAAATGGTGAAACTCTGTGATTAGTCATGCCACTCACTTATAGGTTTATTCATTAGTTCATTCAGCACATATTTCTAAAATACCTACTCTGAGCCAAACATCTGGATTGAGAATTGAAGAGAAATACATTCATTAATTTCATTCATTCATTCATTCATTCAACAAATCTTTATGAGCTAGGATTTGTGCTAGAGATGACAGTGAATAAGACAAGATACTGTCTGGGGAGACAGGCAATCAAATAATCACAATGATGAATCCCAAAGATGAGAGAAAGTTCAAGAAAACAAAGCCAAGTGGTAGCAGGGTGGCTCAGTCGGTTAAGTGTCTGCCTTTGGCTCCAGTCATGATCCCAGAGTCCTGGGATTGAGTCCCATCTCGGGCTCCTGGCTCAGTGGGAAGCCTGCTTCTCCATCTCCCTGCAATTCTCCCTCCTTGTGTTCTCTCCCTCTCTCTATCTCTGTCAAATAAATAAATTAAATTTTAAAAAAAGAAAAAGAAATCAAAGCCAAGAGTTTGTGACTTGAGCAGGGCACTCAGTTAGTGAGTAAATCAGCCTCTGGGGCTTGGGGCACCCCAGTCACCCATCCTGCTCAGAGGTAACACTATTCCTGCCCTCTCAGTGAGTGCCAGGTGCTGGGCTGTGTGCTCATTTCATCTTCACAGATGATGATTCCATTTCATTCTGATAGGGTTTCAAAATTATTTTGCAAAGAGAATCTTCAGAGACCATCTAAAACCTCCTGGTTTTAATCTTTTTGTTCCTCCCCTCCTCCCCACACCCCTGTCCAGCACATATTCAGATCTCTGAGAACAGATCTATTCTCCCCAGAGCCTTGGAGGTTTTCAACCCCCAGGCTCAGGTCACTACCCAGGTGACATGGGAATAGTTAATATACTCTGCAGCTATCCTCAGAACGCTGGTTTCCAAGCCTGGCTAAATACCAGAACCACCTAGGGGTACCTTAAAAACAAACATTTCCCAGAAAAGCATGATCTCAGAGAGCAGTTCCCAAAGAACAGTGCCCAGTCCAAGAGCATCATCATCATCTAAGAACTTGTAAGACACAAAGAATCTTGGGTCCCAACCCAGACCCACTGAATCAGAAAGGCTGGGGGCACAGCCCAGCGATCTATGTGCTAATAAGCCCTCTGGTGAATCTAAGGCACTAACACTGATCTTGAAGTTACCAGGTTAAGTGCCAGGAATCATTTTAAGTACCTCAGGTAATTTTGAAGACTAAAAAGTTTGGGAGCCCAAAGGAAGAACATTCATCAGAACTCAGAACAGCATTTGGAATGCCCCAGGGAATTTAGGTAAATACTGGAAAACAGAACAAACAAAACAAAATATTGGGGGGGGGACCCCTGGGAATTAATAAAGGTAGAGAAATTTGGCAGAGGATTCACAGACTGAAGAGCTATTAACTGTAGTACATTCAAAATTTACACTAAAAGATTTTTTAAAACAGCATTTATTTTGTAAAATAATTCCATTCTGAGACCTAAAGATGTAATCTTTTTAAGTTATGGATTCTAAAGTCATGATTTTTAAAGGAAAACAATTTAAAGAACACAGGCCTGAAATAGGTAAAATAGCCCTGTTGCCAGAGTTCTTGACCTTGAATAAAATATGTGGTATTTTTCTCCTGTTTTTCTACTTACATTTACTGTTACTTTAAATTATTACTATGGGGGCACCAACTCTTGATTTTGGCTCAGGTTGTGAGATCAAGACCCCCCAGCGTGGACCCTGCTTAAGATTCTCTCTCCCCCTCTCCCTCTGCCCCTAACCTCCCCCGGCCCTCCATCTCCACTCTCTCTCTCAAGAAAGGAAAAAAAAAGAAAAAGAAATTAAGTATTTGTAATATGATTATATTTTTATTTATTAAGCATACCTATGTCCTTCATGTTCTTTAATGATTGAAAATTAATGGGAAAGAGGTATGATCTAGGAAGAACATCACATTCTTGATTGTAGGCTGCACATAGTAGAGGTGAAAAATGCCATCCCTGACAGGTAAGACTATTTACGTCTTAGTGAATGCAAAGTAAAGGGCCCACAGAGGTACTATAATAGAATATACTTCTGGAACGCAACAGGTAATCATTAAATCCCAGGTCTGAGAGACTCTGGCCAATGACATGGTCACTCAGTCTTTCATGAGATTCATGCCATGTGTCCAGACTGTGCCAAGTACTTTACACACATCACTGTCCTTCCACAAGAAAAAAACAAACCCACTAAGAGTGTGGGACCATTAGAATCCCCACTTCAGAAAAGAGAATGAACTTAGAGAAGGTAAGCCACGTGGCTGACTCAGTGGATCCCAAGCAGCCTGTCTCTAGTCCATGTCCCCTCCCTGTCACTATCCTGTCTCCCTCTTGCCTGTCACCTAGGCTACCACACGCATACCACGGTACCGGGAATGCTCAGGAGATGAGAGGCTGTTTTGTTTGTTTGCTGTGCACATGGCTTTTGCCTGGGCTGGCTGAAGATTTCCAGAGCCCCTTAGAATTCTGACATATATCAAATTCTGAAAAGCTGACATACATCAAATTTTAAAACCATGCTCAACTATAAAGTAAGCCTAAGAACATTAGACAAAGTTATTTTTCTCACGATGCCTGCGCGAAAGCTTTGTTAAAAGATCGAATGTAAAAATTCCTTAAAATAAATGTTTATGGCTCTGGCTTCACTTGGCACACTAAAAAATACATATGGGACGACCCCAGGCTGGTGTATTTCAACCTGATTCACTGAAGGTGGGGGCAGGGTAGAGGAGAGGCAGTAGTTCTTTCTAGACATTTTCCCTACTCGGGGCTTAGGGGAGGTACAGAAGGGAGAAGGAGAAAAGAAGCTGCCTTCTACCTGACCTCTGCCTACACTCATCACTAGAGGGCTTCAAGATGGAGCCCGTGCAAGAGAACACACTCCCGGGGTTTGAATATGCTCATACCAGTCCAGGCTTAACCACCCTAGTCAAAACGATCTTGGAGTCCCAGCCCCAGAACATGTATTTAGGCATGGAAGCTTGGTTAACTGTAGTTCTCACGTGTGTGCAGGCACCCCCACTGCCAGAAACCCAAGCAATGGCTCCAGAATTGCGTACATCAAGCACACAGCTACTATCACAAAGATATACCAAGAAGAAATCAGTCTTTTGCAATAAACCAAATATAAAAAGCTGTATCTGGCTCTTCGGGCTTGGTTGTCTCTGGAAAAGGCAAACTGCTCAGCCCAGATTCATTCTCACTGATTTGGAGACTCTCAGTCCATTGCCTGACCAACTCACCCTCTAGAACGTGAGTTCTGAAATGCCACGGGTGCCTGGGCTCCGTCATGAACTCCTCACCTTGTTCTGAAGCTTCCATATGAGACATCTTTTATGACAAGTGTGGGGAAAATGTAGCAAGAGTTAAAAGTGAATCTCTTACCTCTTTGAACTGTTTTCTTCGTACTTCGTGTACACAGATACACTTTTGATGTGTTAACTAGAAAATCTGACTAGAAAAGAACAAAGCAGCTGTCACTGGAAGGAAGACACTGACAAAAAAACCACACAGTCCTTTATTGAAGAACTGTCAAGCCCATCCTACAGTGCTGGGGTTGTCTGTGGTATTTATCATAGACCTAGATCTGATGCAGGAAATTAAAAATAATAATAATAATAAATCTGTCCACTGGACATTTATGAAAGAGATCTAAAATTATATTACATTTAAAACAGCAAAAATGTGTATTTTAACAATTCAGATACGAGTTCATTTTTATTAGTTATATATATATACACATATATATTTGTATATGCATATACATGCTTTCCTAATCACAAAAATATCCACGTATATAAAGAAAGGGATACATGTAGATGAAATGTCTACATAAAGATTCAAAGCATATACATTTTTCTCATTGACAGAAATCTTTTAATGCATTTAAATTTTTTAAATATAACTTCCATTTTACTATTAAATATAAAATTGAATCCTTTAAATATTTCTGAAATTAGCTTAAACAAAATCCTTCCCAAGCAAATGGATTTCTTTATTTCATATTTCTCTACTGATTCACCCAGTATTTTCCTGACTATCATTCCCAGCTTAAGTTAAGATTCCTGCTTGACTTCATATTTCTTGACTCCATATTTGTTACATGGTGGTTATAAAACGATGTGTTCTGTGTGCTATTTGGGCCCATTCCTAACTATTGGACTGCACAGAATTTAATAACCTTTTTCTAAGCAAATGTAACTGCATGGAGGGATGGTTTGTTTATTTGCTTGCATAATCCCAATAGCATGAACATGAGGGAAAAAAGAAATCTGCTAAAGATTGCCAAGAAAAAAGATACTAACCATAATTGGAAATAGTCCATATATTCAAATGAGTGTATTTCCTTGTATTTTTAGGTCATGGTACTGATAAGATAGAAGGCTTAGACGCTTCAAATCTTAGCTGTGTCATTCAGGAGCTCTACTACCCAAGGCAGGTCAGTTGACTTCCCTGAACCTGTTACCTTGCCTGTAAAAGAGGAAGGTATCTAACTCACAAGAATTATCTAGATGAGAATAAAAGAGGGGTCCATAATTAAGTAAGTTTGGAAAGTTGTGCACTGAGCAATTCATTCTACACTGAACACTGTAGAACAGATTGCTGAAAAGAATGCAGAACTTCTCAGAGCCTTTCATAGTCACTGAGGTGCACCTTCTCCATCACAAATATAACTCAATCTTTAGAATTCTACAGAATTCTTTGACCTGGAACTCTTTTATGGTAAGTTTTTCTGAAGACTGGTTGTTTCTCAGAAGAGAGTTTGAAAGGGTGATGGGGAGGATTTTTAGGGGCATCTTTAGTCAACAGAAACCCCTCTATGAGTACTTTGGGGCTTATATGCATAAAGAAAATGTGACAAGAACCGGGGCACACTCTGCAAATTGAGGACACTGTTGTTTCAGTTGCAAAGTGATTCTTGTGGCTTGAGTCGACAAGTGTAGTTCCCTGTGTCCACTGGGAAGAAACCCTCTGAAGGACAAATGATTAATTAGGGATTTTTTTTGAATTAAGGATTAAAAATTCCCTTCTAAATGGTTTATATGTATTTATGTATCTTAACATGTATCACATTACAGAGTGGACCAAGCAAGTACCTAAATTTAGATAAGACAAGTACTTACAAGACAAGATGGCAGTCTGATGGCCAGTGGCGTGAGTTTTACAGGTTTTCCATCCCAAATGAACCAAAAGGAAGATTCACAAGCAGGGGAGGGCTGTACCTTGAGTCCGTGATGTCTCGTTTATTTTCAAAATACTGCACTGAACAAGGGCTTTCTCTGTCGCTCTAATTTAACTTTTCAATCAGTTGAAGGCAGAAAGAATTGATGATTAATTTCTCTCCCTTTTGAAAATTCTGTCCTCTGAAAATTCCAACATTTTCAAAGGATCTGATAAATAATACCAAGTTCATTGGCATTTCAAACAGACAAGACACTTATCTATTTTAAACCATTATGAATGTCATATTTCCATTCAGACTTGGGAAGATCACATTTTCAGCTACCAACCAACTATGGAAAAATCTTTCAGGCAACAATAACCTCTTAATTGAAGATTTCTCTTAAAATTATTTTTATAGAATAATGTGGGTGTTATCCTCCTGAAAAACAAAATTACTTTTAATGAAGCAGTTCAAAATCAGGGCAGGGAAAGAGCAAAGAGTTTCCTTGAGGTTCTGGTGACAGTTTACATAAAAAGATGTTTTATTTTCTCTTTGCAGGGTGTACACCATCATTTTGTCTTATTATTCCTGACATTCAGTTCATCAGATTAGCATCTTTGTGGGAAACAAGAAAGCAATTAAGGTTTTTGCTCTTTATTCTTTGCGCGACAGAAATTTTGCTTTTCCCTCAAAACTCCTAATGATGAGGCAGACCTGGTCAAACACCAAATGCACAGATTTTAAAATGCAATAAAGATAGAGCTTTAATAATTTTCAATTACAGTTATTCTGCAATAATGTTAGCAAATCTCATCTAAAAAGTAAATTATTCATTGAATAGGAAATGGAAAAGCCTTGGGATTGTGTGACTCTCCCGTTTAAAGTTTCACTAAGATTCTCCTTGATAAGTTTCTTCTTAAAGATTACATATTTTATACTTTGTTTCTATCCCTTTTCTTCATTCAGGATGCTGTTTCTACTTTTTAATATACTTTTCTAACAAAACACGGTAGTTATAGAGTGGCCATTCAGAGGGATCTATTCAGAATAAGGATTCATTCACTTGCTGCCAGAAATACTGATAATGTGATATTTTTTATTTCATTTTAAGAATACATTTTTCATTTTAAGCAAATGAAACTTATAACCAAATAAAAAAAAAACCTGTCATTGGTTTTCATTAGAAAATGGGCTGGAAAATGTCTTGCATGTTGTCTTTGCATTAGCCCAGCTTGCTTTTCATGTAAATAAATAGATCATTTATTGAAAAGTGCAGAGAGAGAATACAGCAAAATGAGAGAATCCTAGAAATTATTTTAAATCAAAATAAAATATGACACAATGGAAGACGGCAATGCAGACAATTTCTTTAAAAAAGAGAAGCATCACCCTGCTCAGAGAACTGGAAACCAAGTCACTCACTGAAGCCATTTTTTTCCTATCCCTATGTAGTAATTTCTAATATTCGTGCTTAGATGAATGTTGGAGTTCTTATCATCCATCTCCCCGCTCTTCTTTCTCTTGCCATGAATTTGGTTACGTTTGTTCATCTTTCTGCCTTCACATCAAAGGGGGTGTCACAAATTTAACTTTATGATGTGGTGTGGGCAAAATTCCTACAATGGAACTCGTGACCGGAAGAACTCTGCATCCAGAATCCTAGAACACGTTCCAAACTTTCACAGAGGTGTGGGCAGCGTTCTTAAGCTCAGGAACACATGAATCTGAACTTTTCCGATGCTGAATATCACTGGTTTATCTCACAAACCCAAGCCAACATGTTTGAGATAACAACGCTGGAGGAAATTCGAAGGCACATGTCAGATTGAGTGGTTCCACCTGTATATTATTTTAAATGGGTGGGTCTTTTTTGTTCGGTTCAAATCTTGTTTAAAGAAAGCATTTGTTTATCCATTTCAATGGGAAACTACATTAGGGTGAGATTAAGTGAATTATTTTCAGTGTCTCTAGACATTGTTCCAGCTGGAATGAGAAATCCCTTATAACTGCCTCCATCTATTAATTTCACTCATTCCATTTTATAAAGTGCTTTGGGTTCATTACAATGGCAAAGACTTTAATGACAAAATGAAAGAAATGGAATCCACATTTTGCCTTAATCAGCATCCTTCAGCCCTACCTCTCTAGACAAGATATGGATGCTTGAAGTTCACCAGCTTAATTTAATTTACATACTTAATATATATTTAAGTATGTATTAATACATGACTATCGGAGAAAGGATCTTTTCATGAAATTATTCATGAAGAATCTTTGTAACATTAACTTTTATTTTACAACTCTTTTTGAAAAGCTCTTGACTGATGATATCTAGGTTGATCTCACACAGCCGTTACACACATGATCCTTAGGGTCCAGGAGACACAGGTTCAAATTCTGTCTTGACCAAATTACCAGCAAGCTTTAACTTGCCATCTCTGGATTTTGCCTCCTTTCTCTTAGAAGTGGAGAGATTATAATATTAGCTATCTGGAGGGTTATTGAGAGGATTAAAGAAGAAAAATACATCTGAAATCCTCACCAGTACCCAGCAGAGAGCAACCACTTAATGAACACGAGCTAATGAACAGTGAATTGTTATAGTGAATGACCAGAAGTAATAGGCATCTTTCGTAATCTTGTCAAAGTTTACCTGGGCCAGTTGAAATAACCACCTGATTTAAATTAAGTCTCCTTCAAATCCAGACCTGTAGTTTTGATTCCGTCATTCTCTGTGTGATTTGCAAAGGCCTTGTTCTTCACTGCTTTCTCTCTCCCTATGCCTAGGGAAATATTGGCACAAATTTCTCTGATATGACAAGATTATTGTGAATAGCGATAAAAATGCTTATCAAAAATATGAAAATAAGGCGCACCACCTAAAAGACTGGCCAATACCAACCCTAAAGGAAGCTATATCTTGAACAAAACTTGCATTGTGATTTAAAACCTGCACTATGGGGCACCTGGTGGCTCAGTGGGTTAAGCCTCTGCCTTCAGCTCAGGTCATGATCTAGGGTCCTGGGATCGAACCCCATTAGGCTCTCTGCTCAGTGGGGAGCCTGCTTCCCTCTCTCTCTCTGCCTGCCTCTCTGCCTACTTGTGATCTCTGTCTGTCAAATAAATAAATAAAATCTTTTCAAAAATAAAATAAAACCTCCACTAAAAAATTGACAGCATGGAGGTTCCTCAAAATGTTGAAAATAGAACTACCCTATGACCTAGCAATTGCACTACTGGGTATTTACCCTAAAGATACAAACATAGTGATCCAAAGGGGCACGTGCACCCGAATGTTTATAGCAGCAATGTCTACAATAGCCAAACTATGGAAAGAACCTAGATGTCCATCAACAGATGAATGGATAAGGAAGATGTGGTATATATACACAATGGAATACTATGCAGCTATCAAAAGAAATGCAATCTTGTCATTTGCGACAATGTGGATGGAACTAGAGGGTATCATGCTTAGTGAAATAAGTCAATCAGAGAAAGACAGCTATCATATGATCTCCCTGATATGAGGAAGTGGAGATGCAACATGGGGGCTTAAGTGGGTAGGAGAAGAATAAATGAAACAAGATGGGATTGGGAGGGAGACAAACCATAAGTGACTCTTAATCTCACAAAACAAACTGAGGGTTGCTGGGGGGAGGGGGTTTGGGAGAAGGGGGTGGGATTATGGACATTGGGGAGGGTATGTGCTTTGGTGAGTGCTGTGAAGTGTGTAAACCTGGTGATTCACAGACCTGTACCCCTGGGGATAAAAATATATGTTTATAAAAAAAAAAAAAAAAAAGAAGGGAATCTTTCTGCCCTTCAACGGACAAATGGATAAGGAAGATGTGGTCCATATACACTATGGAGTATTATGCCTCCATCAGAAAGGATGAATATCCAACTTTTGTAGCAACATGGATGGGACTGGAAAAGATTATGCTGAGTGAAATAAGTCAAGCAGAGAGAGTCAATTATCATATGGTTTCACTTACTTGTGGAGCATAACAAATATCATGGAGGACATGGGGAGTTGGAGAGGAGAAGGGAGTTGGGGGAAATTGGAAGGGGAGGTGAACCATGAGAGACTACGGACTCTGAAAAACAATCTGAGGGGAATGAAGTGGTGGAGGGGTGGGAGGTTGGGGTACCAGGTGGTGGGTATTATAGAGGGCACAGATTGCATGGAGCACTGGGTGTGGTGCAAAAATAATGAATACTGTTATGCTGAAAATAAATAAATTTAATTAAAAAAACTTTGAAAATACTAAGTTAGAATAAAAATATTTTTCAACAGAAAAATAGAATAAAACCTCCATTAAAATAATTCATATCTTTATATATAATCATCCTTTGAACTCCACATTATGCTTGAATCACTATGGAATATGTTTTATCACAAAAATTCAGTGCTCTTTATCTTTACTTGGTCTATGTCAAAGATGTTTCCTTAATACTCTCTTCCCAATGTCCTGATTTCTCAACGTTTCTCCTTTTCCCTGAACTCACCATTGGGTCCAGAGATATGAACGAGCACGGACTAAACAGAGTCAGCAAGAATCACAAAAATATAAGCACTGTTTGTGAAACTCTGTGACCTCTACCCACTTTAGCTCAAATGACTCTCTTCACAAATACGGTAAATAGAAAAGTTACTAAAAATGCCTTTGATTCATGTGTTTTGATGCCCATTTGCATAAACAATTTATGTGTGACTTCTTCCTTTTTAATTTTTATGTATATTTTACTCTATTTACAAAGAAGTTTTGTTGGAGGAAAAAAAAAACTGCCTGATATTTTCTCCATGAGGCCAAAAGGAAGATTAGCTAAGAATACAGCAACTGGATGTCTCATCAGCTCCTCCTGAGAGCCTATTAAGGGAAGAAGCATAGGGTAATGCACTTGTAATGCTCAACAAAATGTAAAGTAAGGTTCAGTTTTAAATATTCTTATTATGAACACATGCAAGCAGACTGGCACACACCAGAGATTTGGCGCATGCGGTCTACAGGCTACTCAAGGTGCAATCTCCCTTCCCACATGCCCCTCGGGTGGGCATAACAACAGAGATGAATGAACGGGCCCCTCCAGTTTGATCCGCTTGTTAATTCCAGCCTCATCAGGGAGCCCCGTTGTCTTAGTCAGCTCAGGCTGTTGTAACAAAATGCCACACACCGAGTGGTTTAAACAACACACAGTGATTTCTTACAGTTCTGGAATCTGTAAGTCCAAGACCAAGATACTGGTAGATTCAGATCCTGGGAAAGATCCTCTCTCCCAGCTCGCAAATGACTGCCTTCCTACCACACACTCACAAGGCAAAGAAAGAGAAAGCTCTGGACCCTAAGGACAGGAATCCCATCACAGGGACACCATCTGCACAACCTCACCTAAACATAATTCCCCTCCAAAGGCTTCACCTGCAAATACCAGCACACTGGGGGTTCAAACGTCAACAAATGAGTTCCAGGGAATACAATCATTCAGCCCATACACCTGTTTCAGTGTGTCAGTGTACCATATCTGACTTTCAGAATCCTCACAGGGGATCAACTTGTACACGTCACTTTTTATTTACGAATGTGCTAGATCGGATCCCTCAAGGCCAGCTCTCCCTTCATTATCCGAATCGCTGGAGGAGAATGCAAATATAGATGTGTTCAGATAAATAGGGAGTGAGATTTGATTAGCTACATTTTCAAAAGCCACCCAACTTTGCCTCAGTCTATACGTGGATTTTATATAATTATAAATTTGCTTTGTGTGCAGTTACATGAATATAACCTGGCCCTATTATCTACTCTGGCTTTTAAGAACTATGTGCATGATCAAAATATCAACAGCTTAATAACATGAAAAAATGGATTTCAGGAAAACAAGAAAACAAGAGCTTTATGTCATAGCATTGCCACAGCTAATTAATGCTTTCGTGGCTTTCGGATTTCTATTTCATCAGTAATCATGGTGTGGTAAACCTTCATAATTAAAATAACTATACCATATGCTCTTAGATGTGTCCGTTTTGTCTAAAAGGAGACATATATGTCCTTTCATACGCTTTATTCTCAGCCATCTGTGAAAACTACTCCTGGGGCAAACACAGATCAGCAGTTCCTCAATTTGATGTTACAAAGCATTAAAATACTTGGAATCCCACATCCGGCTATGTTCAATTGCTGTTACTTCCTGTTCACTGAAGGCACTCCGTATTCCAGAGCAGGGGCATGAGAATGTCCACATCTATCACGAGAAAGGAGCTTTAGTGACTTCATTAGAGTTTTCACGAGATTAAAAAGAACCCAAGTCCCCTATCATAGTAGGTGCCCTTATATTGAAGGTCTGTCTTTTGAAAGAATATATAACTGGATTTATCTATCTATTTATTTATTTATTTACTAGGATTTTTTTAAACCACTGTATGCATCACACCATCCAGTGGCAAAATTTATTCATGTCTATTAACTGCGATTATGAAAATATTTGGATTTATTTCTGCCATTTTATTTTATAAATAGTAACCTATTTGTCATGCTTTCCTTTTGCCTTTCTCATGCTCCTCCCCAGGCCCCTCCCCCCCAAAAAAATCTTAAACTTAAGGGGCACCTGGGTGGCTCAGTGGGTTAAAGCCTCTGCTTTCGGCTCAGGTCATGATCTCGGGGTCCTGGGATCGAGCCCCGCATTGGGCTCTCTGCTCAGCAGGGAGGCTGCTTCCTCCTCTCTCTCTCTGCCTGCCTCTCTCCCTACTTATGATCTCTGTCAAATAAATAAATAAAATCTTTAAAAAAATATATCTTAAACTTAAATTTTTACTGCACTTTCTTAACAGCATATAGAATCATTTTAGATGTACCCAAGAGCACTTGAACTCTGGTCAGTCATGTTGTCTGATAGAATAGTGCAATTCTGCTTGGTTTTTCACCCTCTACTATATTAGTCTTTTCTCCTCCAATCCATACCCTTTCAGGCCGACTCACACAATTTCCAATATCTTGGACCACCCGTGTTTCTTCCATCCCACCCTTTGCCTCCTGGCTTCCTAATGCCCACCCTCCTTAAAGATTTTATTTATTTATTTGACAGACAAGATCACAAGCAGGCAGAGAGGCAGGCAGAGAGAGAGAGAGGAGGAAGCTGGCTCCCCGCCAAGCAAGGAGCCCAATTCAGTGCTCAATCCCAGGACCCTGGGACCCTGACCTGAGCCGAAGGCGGAGGCTTTAACCCACTGAGCCACCCAGATGCCCCCTCCTATGATGATTTTAGCAAGCTTCTATGAGAGGAGATGCCCCTAATGGTAAACGAGCCTGCTGCCTAACAGTGAGCTGATAGTTATTTCTCTCCTCATGTTGCAGATTTTTATTGTCTTCTCACACATGCTACTACTTAAGCGATTTCTACTCTTCGTGGAATGCTTGCTCCGTTGGAAGAAATCTATCTTTTTTCTCCTGTTGTGTTTAAGGTTTTTACGTTATCTTTGGTGTTCTACAGCTTATTTACAATCTTTCTAGAAGATCATTTTGTTATTTACCTCACTTAGGATTCAATATAACTCTTCGATCTGAAGATTTGTATCTTTATCAGTACTTACAATTAGCAACTATAATACAGTATTTCTCCTATTCACTATAACCTTTCTTTCCAGAAAATCCAGTAACTTTCTTGGATCTTCTTATTTCATCTTGCATATCTTTTAATGTGACTTCTTTATTTTCTAATTTTTTATCCTTCAGGATAGTGATTGGGATTATTAAGAAATAATAGATCTCTATCTAATCTGCTAGTTGACTTATTCACTGAGGTTTAATTTATGACCATATTTTTTATATGGTCATACTCCTGATTTTGAAATCAAAATTGCCTGTTCTTGCATTGATTCTCTTCCTCCTCATGCACGAAGACTTTAATCAATTTAAACCTACCTAAATAATACCGTTTTATAACCCCAAGGTCATTTTAGCATCAATCCCTCTGTTTGTAGAGTCAGTTGATTCGCTAATAATGGATCATTCCCCCGTGTGATTTTTAATGTTTTTGTGAATACATCTTTAGCTGAGATTATTTTTCTGGAGAAGTTCATGTACCACGAGTTATGGAAACAACTCCATGGTACTCCTTATTTGGCTTGAAAAGTGGTCTAAGCTGTGTATTAATCTCCCACATCAGTGTAAAGGGTATACTCTCATGTCTTAAACCATCCTGGACATGACTTCTTCTGTTTATAAGTCCTTGATTCTTGGATATTTCCTTTTCTTTCTTTTTAACTCAGCTATTAATTGTTTTTAAAAATTTCTTTTATCGGGGCACCTGGGTGGCTCAGTGGGTTAAAGCCTCTGCCTTCAGCTCAGGTCATGATCCCAGGGTCCTGGGATCAAGCCCCACATCAGGCTCTCTGCTCACCAGGGAGCCTGCTTCCCTTCCTCTCTCTCTGCCTGCCTCTCTGCCTACTTGTGATCTCTGTCTGTCAAATGAATAAATAAAATCCTTAAAAAAAATGTGTATTTAAAAAAAAAATAAATAAAAATAAAATAAAATAAAATAAAAATTTCTTTTATCATTTATTCCGCCTAGCCTATTCATGTGTTCTCATGTGCAGTTAGGAAATACCTTCATTAACTCTGGTCCATGTATTAGAAATGCTAGAAGTTTCCCCCCACCTCCTGCCACACACACACACACACACATCATTATATAAAGGTCCAAGATCAATATAGCACACTATTCTTGGTGAAAAAAATCATCATTTATCCAAGGGGTTAAACCAAGGGACATTACTTTGATCAAATAAGAGCAGAGTCCTTCAGGAAAACCAGAATCATTGTGAGGAAATGGCTTCAGGGGAGTCTTACATTTCATCAAAGAATGGCTTCTTCTTAGAAGTTTGTGAACTTCTTATGTCCAGGGAGAGGTATCCTGGCACACCAAAGAGCTTTTTCTCTCAACCATCCAAATAGGAGTCATCTCTTGCAGTGCCTGATAAGCTCACAAAAATGTCTCCTTTCTCTGAGAACTGCTTTTCACCACCTCTTTCCCTACTCTACAAGAATGGGTCCTCAACAGCCATATCTTACTGACCCAAAAATGGGCCAATCTGATTGCCTCTTCAGAGAACTTATAATTGAGACTGAGAGAGCTATATTAGTCTTTTTGTGTGACTGAACCTAAAATAACTAAATCTGGGAGGTGTAAGGTGGCCATATTTTATACCATGGACATAAAAAGGAATATATTTGTTTAGCAAGAGAAAGAAGAATGAAAAACAGAGAATTCTGACATTTTTTTCTATTTCTGATTCTCCTTTTCTTCTAAGGGTCAGCTGTATTCCACACTTGATTTCCATGATACACCCCTGTAGTCCCCTAATAAATCACCTGTCTTCACTTAAGTTAGATCAAATAGGCTGCTGCATCTTCAAACCAGAAGAGTCCAAAGACATTCTTCCTGGGCACACAAGAGCTTGTGGCAGATAGCAAGAGAAACACCCTAAGCTCTAGGACTTGCAGCCTTGACAAAGTACCAAATAATAGCTGCATCTGGAAAATCAACCATGGAAAAGACAGTGCTAGCCTTTGAGAACCTTACAGAGTAGGAAAATGGAGAGGAAGACACAGAGACATATAATAGCATTACAGGATGATTGTCCAGCACAAGGTTTTCTGGGTAATTCCACAATTTCCACACCACCAGACAGACTGGGTTGGGTGCCTCTCCCACAGCACCATATAGCTCTCACTAGCATTACTGCACCAGACACAGTTAGAGATACCAAGTCACTGGTCCATCTCCTTCATAAACTCTGAGCCCCTTGAAAACAGAAAGGATGCTTTTCACTATAGTATCTCTAATGACTTGCAAAGTTTCTGATAGGAACTATCAGATATCCTATCAGTTAGTTGTTGCTCAGTACATAGCTGCTGAGTGAATGACTACATGAAAAGACAAATATAGGGATCTGTCTAGAAATAGAGGGGAAGAAAGAATAAGTTATTACTTCCATTTAGAGAGGCCTTGGCAGACCTCTCAAAGACAGTATAAGATAAGAACACTGATTTTAGAGCCAGAGATCCCTGAGTTCAAGGGCTGGATCCAACATGCATTAGCTGTGTGATGTTTTCTTTGCCTGTAATATGGGGATGTTCTTGATAAATGTCTTATAGAACTCTTGTGGAAATTAAGTGTGGGAAAGAACCCAAGAGGACACACATAGTCCTACTAGTTAGAGTCTGGATTTCAGGGAAAGAGAAGAGGAATGGAAACTCTAGGGCATAGAAGATCAAGCTCTTCTCCTGTTTGTCAACTCATTACCATTTATAAATGGACTGGGAGGAATGGGAATCCAGCTTTAAGTACCTCTGGATCTGCTGTTGGCCCAGTTTAGCAGGGAGAATTCCAGGACTCACTATAACTAGATAAAATCAGGCTCCATGCAGCAAGGACCTCAGAGCAATGACTCTAAGAAAAGGGGAAACCTGAGAATGGTGATGAATCTAGTCTAGGTGAATGATGAAAAGGTCAATCAATCAGCAGAACTAATTATTTTGGTGATACAAGAGGACTTGCATTAATAAGGAATGTTTAGTAGAGGGACCTCTTCTGGGTTTCAATAGCAGGCATCTCAGTAAGTGACTCTCTGACAAGTCTGTTTGATAGAAGGGTGGCTCCAGGTGATCCAGCATAAAGTAGCAGCAAGAGTGTGAAGACAAGATCTCACACCAAAGAGGAAGAGGCTGGAAAACTCTAGATCATGTGTCATCAACGGGAAATAATGCTCTGAAGAGACAAAAATTGGTTCTAATGGGTTTTTAAATCTTAGATATCCTACTGATGTGTGGCCCTCCAAAGGACCACAGAATATAAGCAGATATACAGTATATCTGGAGTTTTAAAATATGATAGCGGGGGAGGAGTAGCGATCAGGAAAAACATAGGTAAACTATGCCAGGCTTGATGTTGGCTTAGCCTATCCGTAGCATGTATGTTAGATCGATAAACTTAGCCTTTCACATTAATCACTCAAAAGGTTACTTCCCTCTTGTCCCTATGCCTGCAATTCACCAGGCTGCCACTAGGGCGCCTTGCTCCTATTAAAGCCACGTAGCGTGAAGAGTCAGGCATCCTGTGTGTATGATTAACAGAATGAAGGATTAGCATGCTTTTTTTTTTTAATTCTTTATGTATATATACACTTTTTTAAATGAAAAAGAGCTCTTAATTAAAACAGTCTAACATAACCAGTGTTAGTAAACATTAAAGTTTAAAAAACAAGAGGAAAACACATTTAAATCTAAAATGGTACCTCTGACTGATTTTAGACGAGTGTTAATTACCGTATAAATTAAATTTAAGGATAAATATAATTGTTTCTAATATATTTTTAAAAGCTTTAAATTACATAGTGTGGTATGAAACTATGAATGAAACTGATGATCCAGGAAGATGTACCTAAGTTTATCCCTCCCGTGTCACCTAACACATTGCTGGATGCCTTCCATGTAAGAGGCATAAATTCAAATGCTTCCTAGTTGAAAAATGCCACTACTCTGGATTATACCTTCTTTGCAATTTATAAGAGAAAGTCACCTCTCAGAGGGCAGTACATGGAATCCTCCTTCTCTCCACCCTCCACTTCCTGTTAGTTCCTACGCAAACTTCTCTTCTTTTTATAATCTCTTCTATAGATTATCAAAAATGAATTTTAAAAGAATTAAAATGTCAATTAACACACCCATACACACACAATTCAAATCTGTAAGACTGAAGAACTTTCGGAAGGAGAGCTGAGAATAAGCCAGTGGAGTAAGGGACAGCTCCTCACTGCTTACTAAATTCAAGCCAAACCTCTTCCGCTGGCTCTTAAACTCATTTCCAACTTTCTTCCCAAGGTTCCTGTCAACCAAATCCCTGCATGAAATCTGTACTTCCGCCAAATGGAAACTATTCCCAGTTTATAACACATAAGCTCCTTTCCCTGTCATGTCTGTTCTTGGAGTTTCCCTCCTTTTAATACATTTGCACCTCGGTCCTCACTCACAGCCGCATTTCTACACTCCTAAGCCCAATGGTTCAAGGCTTGTTCAGATGCTACCTACTCCATGAAGGCTCTCTTGGGCTCTGCCATCAGATGAACTCTCTCTCTTGCCTTTGAATCTAATGAATCTTTACTTTAGGTCTTTCTTAGATCTGATATCATTTCAAATAGCCTCCATTTTATGGGTGGTTTTCATGTGTCTATGCTCTATCTCCCCTATCCCACGCCACCCATGACAGAGTTTAAGTTTTTTGGTAGCAGATCTGTGCTTTATCCAACATCCTTCCACACAACCCTCAAGACAATACATTGCACGTAATGGGTGTCCAACACTTGCAGGAGCGGCTCTGTCTCCAGCGAGGGCTGTGTAAGTGAGTTGTGGCTGTCATTCAGATTAGAAGGAGTATTTGCAATTCAATGTGAGCTCTTCAGAAAATAGCTCTTATTAGGCAAGGATTTTTGTGAATCATTAACAGGCGACAGCAGTACTAGGGATTAATTTTAATAATATTTCTGTTATAAAATTCAAAGGCAATCTTAACTAAAACATGTATATCCCAGACAAGTGCACCTGTTGATAATCACAGTGACCACAGCTGAATTTTAAGACTCCTCCTTGGGTTGGAAAGATATGAAAAGCTTTGCCACGCCAAGTGTGACTCAGAGACCATCAGTGCGATTCAACCTGGGAGCATGTTAGAAATGCGGAATCTTAAGGTTCTCTCCAGACGTACTGAATCAGAGCCATATTTCAGCACATACACACAGTAGAAGTTTAGAAGGGCTTGTTTTAGTGGACACTTTTTAAATTTTTAATGTCCATTTATTTCCATTGATTTGGACACATTTATGTTCAACTCTATTATACCTATATATGTGTTAAAGAGCACATCCTAAAAGCTCGTTTTATGTGTTTCCCAAACATAAAGTCAGAAAGTTAACTGCATAGACTAGAAATACAAAATGAAAATGAATTAAAATATCACATCAAATCACTGTTTCTTCTATATTTGCCTTCGGATTTCCAGAAAGCAGCACAGGGAAACTAAGGAATAGGGAACATCAACTATAGAGTCATTTCCCAAATGTCTCTTCTCACTAGAGAGAGGAAAAACACTAAATATCAACATGACAGGGTTGGAAGTGAGGAGGCAGTCTCCCAGGTGGGGCTCATGAAATCCAAATTGTCTGATTCAAGTCTTCAAGCGGAAGAGGAGCTTCATCTAACCTCCAAGGAGAGACCCATAAGACCCCTGAGAAGAGTAGAAATATGGTCTCCCTGCCATGCTGACACCCTTAATTATGGCTTTTGAGCTTTTGATGTTCTGACACATAAATAGCTAAAAATTTGCTTTTTCATTTTGTGCACTTGCAAGTTGGAAATGTCATCAAGTTTCATCAAGATTGAAATGGGGTCCAATTTGCTAAAAATGCCTCATGCATAAGGAAGTTTTGTGCTCTCTTCCACATGGGAGTCAGCCTGCACAATGCATTATGCACCTCGTGCTGGAAGGATCTCGACATGCCACTCAAATCCTGAAATGGAGGGAGCAGTCACGCTTCAGGGTCTTTGCACTTTCGGGGGGAGGGACCCCCCAGCCCTCAAATATTCAATTCCCAAATAAAATGGCTCTGGGTACTCACTACAAAAGGACGAATGTACCAACTATGCCCATAGCTTCTCCTTGCTCATTATTTCTGAGGTGCAGACCTTTATTCTGTCATAGCGCACCCCCAAACAAAGAAAGACAGGCTAATGGCACAAAATAATTGCAACTTTTATGTCCCTTTTGCCTGTAATAAAGTATGAAATCAACAACTTTACTCCTTAACAGTGGGAGAACTAAGTGATTTAGTCAAGGAAAAGATTACCTTCTTCTAATTTCACTTTATCTTTATAATGGGGATTCTATTTGCCTTGATCCTGTCCAGAATCTCTCCCTACATAAGATTCTGCACTCAATAACAAATTTTTAAAAGGGCTTGAGTTATTCTCTGGGTGCACACATTTTTATTTCTTTCTCCAATGTTGATTTTTCCCCCCTACTCCTTTTCGCCCACATCCATACGCCATCACTATTTTAAAAAGTCATAGTGGGGTTCAAGGCTACCAACAACCTACATCAGGGGTCTTTGCTGCCCAGCAATTCACATTGAGGAGAACAGGATCATGAAGTCGTCAGAGGATGTCCCGCTGGGGCCCCACATCTGAAAAACCAGAGGCTGGAAAGCAATGAGTTTCAAGCAGGCTTTCCAACCCAACCATATCAAGAAAGGCACCCAAGGCCTTGGCCTATAGCTTGAATGCACTACCACAAAGTAAAGTTTCTTTGAGATCTCTTGTTGTAGCCAAATCTCATACTAACTCTACATTTTGTTCCTTAATCTATCTGTTTTAAAGATTTAAAACATATTTTTAAGCTCCTTGTCCTACATTCTAACTGGCATCTTTTGAAGTTTTCCCATGCTTTCAAGCACGTGTCGACCAAGCTCTTCTTACCTTGGGGTTGCTCAAACACTTTTTGCATTGAAAATGAAGGGTCCAGGTGATTATAAGGATTTCAAGCTTCTGATTTTACCCAGTGCTTTTACTTCTATCAGCATCATCAAAATATTAATTGCCAACATTAATTGAATATCTACTGTATGTAAGACATTCTCTAAGCCTTCATTCATCATCTCACTTAATCATTAAAACACCCCTGTAAGCAGGAATGGTGAGCCCCACTGTACAGTGGTGGAAACTGAGGCCTAGAAAAGTTAAATTAAAGTTAAACTACTCAGTATCACAAACAAGAAAAATAGATTTGGGCTGATTCCTACAGTGTACTGCCCATTCATATTGGTTTGTCACACAACCCATTAAGGACTTTATCCGATGCCACATTCAAATGAGGAAACTGAGCCACCCAGCTCAACATGACACAGTTAATACTGAGCGGAACAATCCAACATCTTCTGACTCTCAGGCTGTTGGTTGGGTTTTCTGTTCTACCTCAGACACGCAGATCATTTGCAGCTCTACATTTTCTAGAAATCCATGATACAAAAAAAGCTTAAATGAATCAAAAGAACACGATGAAACTTGGAGCCTTTATTTTCATGCAAATAGTCTCAGAATGAAGGTCAAGACATAAAGATTCAATGACCTTAATTGTAAAAGAATTAGAAATTCCATTAGTAACTATCACAATTTAATAATGTTCATTTTTTTTCCAAGAATGGATAATAGTTACAGGAAATTACAGCAACCTCTTAATTTCTAAGACTATTTTTTTCAAGTGCATTTTCCTGGAGATTAGATGCCTTTTCAGCTCCTAATAACAAAGAAGTTTAGTAAGAATTTTTGCCATTGAGAAGTTTTCTACCTTCCAAACTGTCTAAAACAAGAGTGGGCTATCTTGTGCTATAGTAAGTTTCCTGTCCCCAGGGGAATTCAAGTAGAACTAGATGACAACTTGTCAAGGACACAACAAAATAGATTCACAACCTTTTAGGGTGGGACATGTTTGAAAATGGCATAAAGGCAATGGACATTTTCCCCATAAAAATGAATACATATGCAAAATTTTACATATACTGGGGTAAGAAGCTTTGCTCTGCCTTGTCTGTATGGCAGGAAATCATTTGGCTTGGGATACCTCCTATGCATCGAGGTGTGGACAACAACATGTAAACGGGGAAGTTTTTCCATGAGCTTTATCTCATCTCCCTTCTTCAACCAGGTTTCCTAATACACAAGGAAATAAGTAGTTGCAAGCTGGCATATTTTGTGTAGTCTATGTGGTGATGTACTTAGCTTTTTTGTTTTTTTCAACTTATGAAATCAAGAGATCTCACATAAAAAATTCAGATTTCTGACTTGCGATGGGAAAAACACAAGAGGCTTGCATAACAGTGGGCCTGCATTTCAGCAGGACACCAATTTGCAGAAGCTGACTGGAGACCTCAGACCATGCCTTTGGACAGGGTGATACTACATGACCACAGCTGCTCACAATTGCATGCCTCAGCCTGCTCTAACTCACCGATGCTTCCGACTTCACTATGCACTTGAGTTTGCAATACATGAAACAGAAGAATGATTTTTGGTCAAAAACTTTCAGACTGACTCTCCAAAGGGCTGGTATGGTTCTGTTTATCAGTAGTCCATCTCAATAGAGAGATGCACTATACATAAGAAAGAGGGAAAGGTGAGCTTAGGGCCAAATCAAACATAGAGCCAAGAATCTTATGCCTTTTGCAATCAGAGCCTAATAAACAACCAAATACATTCATTAATGTTCACTCCATATGCCCATTTTCTTCTGTTGAAATACAAAGACTCAGCAGGCATACATTCAGAAGATCAAGGACAAGATGCAGTCTTCTGAACTGGGAAATGACATTTTAAGTGCACTGACTATGAACTTGAACCTGGCTCAATTAATACCAGAATCGAGAAGGGTTTCTCAATTTTGCCTGTCCTTTGCCCAATTCATTATGTAGAATAAAAGTCCCAGCATCATGGTCAAGGAGGGAAGAAGGATCTGGGAAAGAGGAGGGACCTGAATGGAGATGCTCCTTCTGTGATCTTTCCACTCAACCACAAACCGGAACTCCCAGAAAAAGTCCAGGAGTGCCTAAAAAACAACTACAGGTGCCCTCGAATTTCATAGAGCTCACCCTCCAGTACCTAGGTTTTAAAACTAAGGCATAGCATTCAAGTGTTCTTACAGCAACTGATGAACAGACATTTCCAGCTGTGTCCCGAAGGCTTTGTTACAATTCCTCTGGATAGTAAGGTAAGGCCATTGATTTGAACATTGTATTGGTTCTTACCTCATTGTCACTAAGAACAGAAAAGAGGACAAAAGGATGAGACACTGATCCTAGTAATAAAAATTGTAGATCTCATAGACTTAATTCAAATAAGCCAAAGGTAAAATCCCTAAACAATCCAAAAATGGCAAGCATTTCCCCTCAGTTGAAGGTTCACTGGACTTGAGTTGTATGTGAACAATGAAAGGAAAAGATTTCATTATAGAACATACAGGAGGGGCGCCTAGGTGGCTCAGTGGGTTAAGCCGCTGCCTTCGGCTCAGGTCATGATCTCAGAGTCCTGGGATCGAGTCCCACATCGGGCTCTCTGCTCAGCAGGGAGCCTGCTTCCTCCTCTCTCTCTGCCTGCCTCTCTGCCTAACTTGTGATCTCTCTCTCTGTCAAATAAATAAATAAATAAATCTTTTAAAAAAAAAAAACATACAGGAAATGCTAAAAATATATTAGAGAGACCAATGGATGCAGCTGAGGAATTGATCATTTATTTCTAATATTCTAGTACTAGAACACTGTCACGTCTTCTTGTATTTTAAACCTCATCACTTGTGGGGCACCTGGGTGGCTCAGTGGGTTAAGCCGCTGCCTTCAGCTCAGGTCATGATCCCAGGGTGCTGGGATCGAGTCCCGCATCGGGCTCTCTGCTCAGCAGGGAGCCTGCTTCCTCCTCTCTCTCTCTCTGCCTGCCTCTCTGCCTACTTGTGATCTCTGTCTGTCAAATAAATAAATAAATAAAATCTTTAAAAAAAAAAAAAAAAAAAAACCTCATCACTTGTAAGCAATATTCAACTTTCCCACATTTTACAATTTGAGTGTGATTACAAGAAGGCATTATGGATGACATCAGGGAACTATAATTTTAGTTTTGTTATTAATTGATTTTTCAGCTTTATTCAAGCCACGTAACCTGTTCTGGTCTGTTTCCTCATCTGTCAAATTAGGAATTCTATCGCCCCAGGGAGAGCAGAAGGACAAAGTGTAACTGGATATAATAATGTTTGGACAAGGTAAAATACTCTGCAGATGGAAGGTCTGACTAAACACTGGGGCGGGCAACTGTAGAGATCATGTGATCATCTCCCATAAAAACGGAACTCCTAAACAAGGAAGTTGCATTTCTTCTTAACAATGTTAAAAAAGGACATGCTTCTTTTCTCTCACTTTCTAATAGTCTTTTATGATTTTTCATTAAAGAACACCCCTAGTATTTTCTCAGGTAAAATAATCAATACACCATCTAGAAAATAAGTGATCAAAATACTGGAATATTCCTTTATGGCTTCTATGCTGCCATTTGTTATTTTAACATTTATAGCTTTAAATAGTAGCCCCATCTTATTTATAACAACACTGGATAGCGCTACTCATTTATCTATTTAAGAAAGGCAATTTGGAGGAGGGGTAGCTCTGGTGATGGCAATTTGTCATTAACAGCAGTTCTAATTAAATAGCCTCATCTACACATGACTGCACCATCTTGTGCATTTTCCCCAAGACTAAATATCTTCTAAACCATAATAATCCACCAGATCAAAAATTCAGCTGCTTATGAAAGTGAGAAAATAGTGATTTACATGTTGCACTTTAAAAGCTTCATCAAAGCTGTAATAATTTTGTTGGATAAACAATATGATTCTTGAGATTAATAAGAATTTCTAAATATGAACAATATGTACCCTGAGGAGAATATTATCTAACAAGGAACTGATAAATTATGTTGGGCAAATAATCTGCATACTAAAATGTGTGTAATGGAGACAGGAAATTAAATATTGAAATGTGTAAATAATACACAGTTTGGTGCATTGTTCCCCACCCCCCTTAGCTGGGTTAAAGCCCAGCTTCAAAATCATAGATGTCCCAGTGCATGTTCTGGTCATTCACACAAGAAAAAGAATCAATGGAACAGAGGTGTGTCTCAGATGCAGGTTCACACTGGGCAGGAAATCGCTAAGTTTTTGATGAGCTACAATTGAAGTAAATACTTGGGAAAGATTAGGGGGAATAGTCATGGAATTTTTTTTCATGAAATTTCTTCCAAAAATTACATTTAGGGATTTTTTTTTTTCCCCAAGTAGTAACCATCTTTGAAAACTGGATAAAATGTTGCCGGTTCAAAAGACTGGGATGATATGGAATGCAGTGGAAATGCCACCGAGATGAAATTCATCTCGGTGAATTTATATAGGACCTGGATTCTCTAGCTGAACCCTTGCTGAAAGTTTCTTCAAAAGGCCATCTCACCACCCATTCCTGGTAGATCTCTCGGGAAGCCTTCACCAGGGTCAAACATATGGGTGGCAAAACCTATCAGGCACTATTTCTGGGAAAAGAGAAGCTGAACATCTTCCCAGTTCTGCACAGGGGGCTATGCAAATACAGAGAGGTTCCATAATATGGGGCAGCAAAATCTTCCTCAAAGAGTGGTTTGTAAAGGAGCAATAAATGTTAGCCAGACAAAGATCACGTAAGTGCCCTCCAAACAGAGGGAACAACATAAGCAAGAATGTATAGGGATGAGACATTTTTACCAAAACATGAGTAGGAGGTGGAAAATTTTTAGAAACAAGACTACAGGAGAAATCAGGACCAAATTTTTCACATTTGCCATGCTAAGAATTTCAGATTTTTAACCAGAAGGCAATAAAGAACAAGCCGGACAAAGATATGAGTAATACTGTCCACACACATAATTAACAAAGGATTGGTATCCTGAATATATAAAGAACACTTACAAATCAATAAGAAGACAATCCAAGGGTGCCTGGGTGGCTCAGTTGGTTAAACATCTGCCTTCGGGTCAAGTCATGATCCTAGTGGTCTGGGGATTGAACCCTGCATCAGGCTCCCTGCTCAAAGGGGAGTCTGCTTCTCCCTCTGCCTTTACCCCACTTGTGCTCTCTCTGGCTCTCTCTTTCAAATAAATAAATAAATATCTTTTTTAAAAAATATGACAATAAAAATAAATTAAATAAAGAGAAATAAAAAATAAAGACAATCCAGTTGAGAACTGGACAAATAATATAGACAGGTAGTTTCCAGAACACAAAGCCTAAATGACCACAAAATCATCTAAAAAGATGATTAGTTGTGGTAGGAATTAGAAAAGTAGAGAGTTAGAAAAGTGGTACCCAATGAAGTACCATTTTTTTAACCCATCCGATGTAAAAATCTGAGAATACCAAGTACAATAAACATATGGAACAACCAGAACTGTCATACACTGTTAAGAGTGACATGGTTCAATCAGAGAGAAATTTGGCAATCATCAATAAAAATACAGGATACCAACACTCTCTGACTCAACAATCCTTCTCTTTGTAATATACCTTAGAAATAAGTCTCGCATGTATCTATAAACATACATGTGTAAGAAACTTTATAGGAGTGTTATTTATATTTTTTTCAAATATTTGAAATATATTTCAAAAATATCTATTTCAAATATTTATACTTGAAAAAGTATAAATAAACTCAATGTCTATCAAAAGGATGTAACTCCAAGCATGGCATATTCAGAGTGAAATATTAAATTGCATGGAAAATGAACTAGGGCCACACATATCAAAGATCAGTCTCCTACGTACAATATTGAGCAAAGAAAAAGAGTAAGAGCTGCAGAAATATATAAACCTTACCATGTGAGTCGTATGCCAGTTTAACACATGGCACATAATAACCTATATTGCCTGGAGACACATAACCACGTAGTGAAATGTAAAGAAAGCCCCGGGAGTTGGGAAGGATGATGGACACACTTAAGAGAAGGGTACGTTAGTGGGTGGTGGCAAAGATCCTGGGACTGTCTGCTTATTATACTGGAAACATTTTCTTCCAAAGCAGGGTCGTAGGGATAGAAGCATGTGTTACAATGTTCTCTGTACATTTGTATATGTTCAGAACACCTCAAAGGAGAATTTTAAAAAGAAAAAAGAGAGAGAACTCACTTGGATAGCTGGAAGGGAAGTGGAAGGGGATGGAGACCAGCAGGAAGGGGAGGCAAGAAACAGTGATAAGCCTCTACCTGTAGAGATAGATGCCTTCAAAGAAATGACACAAACTGCATTCTCCCAGGAGGACTGGACAAGACGTGGACTTCACTTGGACCTGAATCTCAGAACTGACGGCCAGAATCTTATAGCCCAAAATATCCATAAATGGGCAAATACACTGAAAGCTGGAGAGCTCAATACAACGCCATTCTAATTCAAAAGTAATACCAATTTCCTTGCAGGGGGAAAATAAAGCTAATTTAACCTTTCAACCCCAGCTCCATATTTATTGTGTGTTGATAATAACATGGGGGATGTGGTAAGGATTAATAAATTCATTTCTCAAGCTTCGTAGATAAAAATGTACTCCATAAGTATTTTAAGAACTATGAAATGGCTTGTTTATTTCAGTGTCCCATTCGGCCATTCCTTAAACCTTATCTCCCACTTCTGCATTTTGAGATGAATATGGGGTCTTTGAAATGACTGCTCCTAACCTTTGGGGATTATGCATTTTAAGCACTGGTTCACAATGAGTATGTGACCAGATATATGTCACATAAGGGAAAGTCAAAAATATAATCCCTAAGAGGTTAATGACATAAATTGTATTTGAAGTTTCAATTTGCTGCAATAATTCTGAAGACTGTAGAGTAAGTGACTTTGGCCTTAGCACCCAATGTTTGCCAATACAAAGACATCCTGATTGGGGGGGAGGGGTCTGTCAGGAATAAGCTAAGGTTTGGGCTGGAAAGCAGCAAATTAAGTCATCAAAGTCAATGGAAATAGAGACGATTCTCTTTATAAAAATAATTGAAGAAGTTTCTTTGAGTAGTTTTCCTAGAAGCAGGTTTGGTTTATACCAATTGACCCACACTCCCTTGTGTAGCCCCCTTTCAGAAAAAGCACACACTTGAATAAGGCTGACTCTCTTTCAAGGGACAGTAACACTCATGGCCTAGCAACAAAGTCATGAGTGCCATGAGGCTCTCTTGATCTTCGCCTTGTTTTTTCCCTAGTTGAACAAGTAATTCTGGTCATTTTGTGATAATTCCACATATATCCACTTATTCCACAATTACGTACCAAAGGTACGTCTTTCACTCCTTTCCTGGACCAGCTGCATTAAAGTCAGTGGTTGGGTAGCATCCCACACTCAAGTTGTGGGTCAGCATTTCCCAACTTGTAGTCTACGATGTTAACAGATCATTGTTTGCCAATCACTGTGTCTTCTTCCAAGAAAATCACAGGTCATACTGATATTGTCAATTCAGGAAAAGTCGCCAACTAGATTAACTCTGGTAATCTAATGTCTCTCAAATTCATCAGGCCATGGACACCTGTCACCATCTCCTAACACACTGGAATCACTTGGAACAGGGTTCAGTAAACACTGTTCTCCATATGCATCCTGTGGCCTCATTACTAGCATGAGAAGCCACATAGACAGTGACCCCTTATTTCATCGAGTGATGTGACGGCAGCTTCTAAGATGGACTCCAATGTTCCACGTCTCCTGGAATTCATGACCTTGCACGATCCCCTCCTTCTGATTATGCATGGGACTTGTGACTCATTTCTAACTAAAAGATGACAGGATGTCACCTCTGGTATTAGTCACAGATGTGACCTCTGTCTTCTCTGCAGACTGTCGCTCTTGCTGGCTCGGATGAAGCAAGCTACCCCATAGGAGAGGCCCACAGGACAAGAAACTGAGAGCTGATTCCTTCCCATAGCCCTCAAGAAATAATCACGTGTGCTTTGAAGTCAACCCTTCCCTAGTACAACCTTCAGATGAGACATTAGCCTTGGCCAACACCTCAACTTCAGCCTGGTGAGGGGCCCTGAAGCAAAGGGTCCCGCTAAGCCATGCCTGGATTCCTTACCCGTAGAAACCGTGAGATAATAAATGTGTGTTATATTAAGCCTCTAAGTTTTTGATAATTTGTTTTACAGCAACACCAGCTAATTAAATTAATTAATTATCTTTTATGCATCAGTGCTGTGCATGGAGATCTATAATGTCATATACTAATAGTACAGCTAATACTTATCCAGCCCTTACCACGTGGAGACACTGAACATTCAAAGCATGTTACTATATATTTTCTCATTTAAGCCTCCCAAGAACCCCTAGGACCTCTCGCTGTGCACATTTTATAAGGTGAGCAAACGGAGGCCAGGAGAAACTGAGTGACTGTCCAGCATCTCATTTCTAGGCATTGGGAAGGCCGGACAATGAACCTCCCTCTTAACCGTGATGCTATAATAACACTAACATATGCAAAATGTAGGCTGTGATGAGCTCCACGAGGAAAAGTCATGGGGTCTTGAAGGAGGCGGTAAGAGAGATTTAACCCAACCAGGCAGTGAGAAACACCTGAGTTGAAATTTGAACAAGGGGCAGTAAGCGTTTACTAGAGAAAGGCAGGAAGTCCAGGGAGCAAGAAGAGCCAAGACCATGGCCCTGTGGCAGGCAGAAACTGCCCAAGGCAGAGGGAACCAAGAAAGGCAGACACTGGGAGTAGGGCTGAGGCTCCGGGAGAGATTAGATCCGAGGCATAGGACAGCGTATGGTGGTGTGGACCATGTTAAGGAGCTGTGACTTCCCCTTAAAAGCAATGGATGGAATGTCACCGGAGGTATTCCACAGGGCTGAGAGGGAGGAGAACCCTCACAGGAGCATAGCAGCATTGGAGACTACCACCGCAGATTCAAAAAGAGAACAGATTGAAAGATGCACAGAGAGATGTCTGAGCCTATTAGGTCCGTTCAGGCAGGAGACAATGGTGGTGGCCTGGACCAAGGAGGAGGTGGTGGGGAAGAGAAGCGGGCACCACTGGGAGATGTTTCGGAGAGGAAAATCAACAGAGCTTGGATAAGGGGAAGTGAGGGAGAGTTCAAAGACAGATGACTCATAGGTTTCAGCCGCGCACAACTTGAATTTCATATAACACACACCAATTGCAGGCTGATGGCTACGTGATTTCCCAAGTCAAAGTCAGCGCTCAGGAAAGTTGGTCCCTGGAGTCAGGTTTGTGGTTTCCCCATATATCACAACATAAAACATAGAAAACGTGCTGCAGAAGGTTAGGGGTTGCAAAACATCCCTCAAAGGCACCTAGGGGCTTTGACTGAGGACTTCAATCACTCATTTAAAAATCAAACAGCTTTGGTTTTAGAAAACAGATTTTTTTTTTTTTTAATGAATGGGCTAATATAGTGTTTCTCCAGGCATCATTTCAAACACTCTCTGCAGAAATATTTCCAAGTCTCAGTTTGCGTCACCAAACTACAGCACCAAAGGGACCTGCCTGGTCTGCTCCACCACATGAGCTGTGCAGAATTCCGCAAACTTCATTCCTTCCTTCCACAGTGGCCCAGGGCTCCTACGTACCCCCCACCCCAAACCCCACCCTGGCATCCAGTTGACACGACATTCCTGAATGTCACTTGGAGAGGTGCCCAGAGTCTACCATGTAAATATAAAACCAAGTTTCTTTCATTCTGAAGACGGTCATGGCACAGCTCTAGCACAAAGCATGCTATCTTGTTGTCTAATTGTCCCCAGATAACTAAGCCACCTTCCAAGCCAGACAAAAAGATCCACAATCCAAGCCAAGGTAGCATGGTCCTCTAGAGGCTTATGGCTAGTCCAGAGCTTTTCTCCAGCTCCAATCTAGTTTTTGCTGGCCTCGATTTCCTTATCTATACAATGGGTATAATCATAGTTATCCATAAAGTTGTTGTGAGTGGTGAAGGAAGTGATACCCAAATGTTTCACACACTGCCTGGATAGAGTATGTTCTTTATAAATGCTCATGATTATGATTATGCCCTGTCTGGTGATATTCAGAAAAAGAGTGAAGATTTCTCTACCTTCCTCTACATGGAAGGTAGAGAAAAGACAGCCCTTGGCTAAAAGAGCTTCACCTTCCAGGGGAAGAGACTGAGTAAAAATGAAAGCTTGTAAGAGGGGCATCAGCAAAGATACCCTGCCATGTCCTTGACCACTCATGTCCCTTGACCCTCCCAATGTTCTTGCTGTTCTGATCCTAGAGAGAGGCTCCCTGGGGAGCTCTGGCACAAATTTGCAGAAATAAATTTAAGGAACACAGATCTGGTGGAAAACAAAACAAAACAAAACACCAGGTAACACATCTAGAGACCTTTGCCTAAGAACATAAAAAAGCAAATCACTATACTTGTCTGTCTCAGGGCCCCTTCCACAAATGAAAGGAGCCACAGTCTGATTTATACACAAAGGTACACCTGCACTTGGGAGATGATTGGAGGAGATGCTCATGGAACAGACCCCCACAAAGCAATAGCAAGGAATCCGCTGTGTACAAGGCACCTAAGCTCAGAATGCAACCTATGCTGATCCAAGCATCCAACCAGCAAGATCCAAGCTTGGGGGCGAGAAAAATGCTTCCTCTTTGGGTGGGACAATGACTAGCAGTTTTAGAGCTCAACAGGGCAAAGCAGAATACAGTAAACTGAGAAAGGTTGTAGGAGAGATGATCCCATTGCCAGATTGCAGAGCTATGAGAGAACAGTCCGAGGAAAGCATCATACAGGACAGAAAAGGAACACTGGGTGGAGAAAGATGATCAAACGGAAAGTCAAGGTCGTTGTGGGAGAAAAACAAACCAAGAGATGATCCAGAGGAGGGAATCTACAGCGCACATTGGGAGGAAAGTGAAGTACATGAAAAATGAGCATAGAGCTTTGAAGAAGCGTCATCTTTGAAACCATCATCTAACGTCTTCTCGTTTCATTGCTTAATTTCAAAATAGGTATTAGTCGGCACAGGGGAGAACTGAGACCAAAAGAGCTTCATCTCCCAAACAAAGCCAACCTGCAGAGTAGAAACACAGGTCTCGAAGCCAGACCTTCAGTTTCCTACTTTTACGCTTATCTTAGACATTAGCGTCTCTGGTTCAATGAGGAAAACATGAAAAAATCTAATCTCTCTCACTTCTTCGATGAACAGGAAAAAGGTGTCCCAAAGTGCAGGCAACTGCGGTTCAACCGAAGATTGAATCCAACATTATCGAGAGACTAGGGCTCTCCTGATAATCCCGCATGTGTGTGGGAATAAGCTAACTTTGAATGCGTGTCTTCTGACTTGAAGAAGAATAGTTCAGAGTGCTAAAGGCTGCTCCATCCAGCGTCTATCCTGTGCTTGTCCTCGGAGTCTTCTGTTCTGGGTAACATTACCAAATATTTGCATGTCACTCCCCACTGTGGACATTGCCAGACTTTTCAAATGCACAACACTCCTACTCCTTCCTACGGAAGGCAACGTGCTTCTCAGGCTATACCTGTAAGTCAGGATTCTTCGATATTGGAAGCTCAAGATGCTTTAATCCATAAATTTGGGAGGTAGTTGTTCAAGGTGAGGTTCAGGATTTTGCAGATTCCGTGAACGACAGAAAGTCAATCCCTATCAGTGAATTTCTACTTCAAATCAGCAACGTACCATAAAAGCTGGAAAAAATTTAAAAAAAAAAAAACAGTTCTGGCTTTAGCTGGCAGGTGTGCCCAGGTGGTACCCGATCTCTGGACAGACTTTGCAAAACCAAATGCATCCCACCACTGTAAAACCACTGGCAGCTGGTTTTAATTGAAAGCTCCACACGGAGCGCAGAGAGATCCGGGAAACACAAGTGCATTAGTGGGAAAGGCGGCTGCGACCTCCGCCTGAGGGCTTCGCACACAACATCATTTAGGATCCTCTTCCCCCAAGTGCCTTAGAAATGGGTGGAAATTATGCAGGCTGGGCCATGTTGCAGCCTCATCAAAAATAGACTTGTACATTTTTCCCCCTGAGGTCACGTGTTAGGTCACCCAACACAAGGCACAATACGCGAAGCCATCCAAAGTGTCGATTCGTCCCATTTGTATGTGGTCCGTGATGGATGGATGAGCAGAGATTAAACGAGACCCCTTTCTCCGAGGCTAATGTAAGTTACAGTTCCACTTACATGTCAAGCCTGAGCATAATATTAACATATACATTGATCTGGCGTTTTTAGAAGGGTAAAAAAAGGTTTCTAATCATATGGCACCGCATACAAAATTTATCTAAGTAAATAATTATTTTTAAACCCAAGATTTAGGCAGCTTTAGCATTCCACATTATGCTAATGCTTGACAATTACTAAGTGTGGGTATCAGCCAGTGGTTTTTTTTTTTTTTAAGTTTAATTTAAAGCAATTTGACACGGAAAGGTTATTACTTTAGTTGCCAATAAAAGCTGTACTTTTAACATAAGTGTACAGTAGGCCCTAGGGTATGTGACTATTATCTTTCCCGCAATTATGTGGTGTTCTACATAAATGTTAAAAAAAAAAAACTTAGAAATATCAGAAGTACTAACTTAGATACAATATGAAAGTTGAATAGAGAGAGAACACGGAAAACCCGATTATTTTAGGCACAACATGGGTTGAGGTTTCCTCCTAGAGGTTATATTGGGAACAGCACCAGCTGGCTTTGAATAAATTAATTCAAACTATATCTTAAAAACACACACTTAGCAACCAGAATATCGATTTTATGAACATTCTGTCTTGAGATGCAGTTGTTCAATTTCACAAGCTAAATGCCATTAACAGTAAGAGCAAGTCTCTGAACCAATTAACCTATTTTCTGGAGTTGCTGTGCTACCAAAATAAAAAGAACATTTCTCAGATGGTATTTGCCATCCTAAGCTTTCATATGTCCCCGAGAAAAGAAAATAATTTATTGCCAGTAATTGGGTAATTTAAACTTTTCTCCCTTCCCTTGATCTTTTAGGAAGATGGGACTTGAGCAAAACAAAACAAAATAATAATATTTTGTTCTTAAAAAGACAGAAGGCAGCCCTACGCCAGCTCATCTCCCTTCACCTTTTTACATTTATCTCTGAGGTGTTCATATTTAACTAATGGGGGGAAGTCAAGGAAAAGAGGCTAGAAAAAAATTTAATCAATAGCTCCTGTCAATTTTTCATTATTATGGGATACTCCCTTCCTACCATAGGAAATCACTCAACAAAAGTAAGGCCAGCAAAGACAGGGACATCCACCCAGCCATCTGCTTAATAGGAACATTTAATCCATCAACGGTGCCCAAGTGGGGCCTCAAGGGAGATACAGGGCTGAGGAAAATGGAGTCCCACACTCTGCCCATGAAGACTGACCCATGGGAATAAAAGGTGCACCTGATCATCACCTTATCATACCTCAAAATAACCTGAAGGAATAGGTGGTGTTCTCCCCCCTGGCCCCCAAATAGGTTCCATAACCCTGGGATCAAGACCCTGACATCATAAACCTGAGCAGAGATCAAGATTCGGACACTCAACCAACTGAGCCACCCAGGTGCCCCAAGGGATAGGTGGTGTTCTTACAGGCATTTCCCATACGAGCAAGCGGAGGTCCCAAAGTTACTGGTAGTTGGTCGTACTCGGAGCCCCACTGTAGCCTGTCTGCCTGACCTCGGACAACCAAGCAGTTGGAAACACATGCTTTCTGCGCTTGAATCTTAACTTCATCATTCCCCTGCTGAAAAAAACTCAGCGAAATTACGGTGCCTCTGTTTGACTCAGTCTCCCTATCCATAAAATGGGGATGATAAATGTGCTTATGTCAGAAAGCTGTGACAGTACGGTGTTGTATATGAAGCTTTAGAACCTGATGCAGAATGTAAGCGGGTTAATAAACACCAATTTGCTTTCAATGACTGCTTTTTCGCCACATACCTATCAGCTCTCTTTAAAGGTCTTTGTTTCCGATCCCTTTGAGAGACTCCCAAATAAAGGAGCCTTCCAGGAACAAGGCTGGACTAGAACTCAGTTACAGAACGGGTACGTTCTCAAAGAAGCCTCGACAGCAAGCAGTTTGGTTTTTCAAACATCCTCTTTTATTGTCCCACTTCAGTGCAGAAGAGACCTAATTTTAAATTTAGTAACTTCTATTTTGACTCTTTCTCAGAGGCCCGAGGGTCTGCCTGAGGCACAAACTTGGATCTCGTCAGGTTTGTGAGTGAAAACAAGCATCTGGCTAGGGAAGGTTCCTGCTTGTCTGGCTAGGGAAGGTTCCTGCTTGCCCCACCCAGAACCGACCTACTGGTCTCTATCAGCAATAACTGTCCCCTGAAATCTGAAGGGATTACTTTATTTCCCCAGCATCTCTACTCCATTGGACAGCAAGAATCATATGCCACGAAGATGTTTGCAGACTTGTGAATACAAAACTACTATAGGCCGTTGGAATTGTTTGGCATCTAGCCCATGCATAGAACCTTTGGATATTCACAATAAAAGTACTGTAGAGATTATCATCACCCACAGTTTCAAAAAAGAGGGAACTGAGCCTCATCAGTTGAACCACAGTGACCCACCTGGACCAAGGACTCATCACATCTGTGGTCTGACTTTCTCCACAGAGCCTCCCAAATTTAACAGAGAAGAGGGAATCTATACGTGAGACTTTCTCTTGTTTGGATCTGCACTAGAAGCCTTGCCTCCCACCCTAATTATGGTCTTCCCTTTCAGATGCACTGTGGCAAACATCTGTTATATTTGCCTTCCTCCCCCTGGTTGTAACCTTATCACAGTGTTCCTTTGAAAGTTTCCCTTATCAATTCTTAGTCCATGGGGCTTACTTAGCAGGACTCACCCGCCCCCAAGATTGGGTGTGAGCACCAGGATTGATCAATCAAAACACTTATTAACCTGACCAAAGAGACAGGTTCAGGGACTGGCAGTCAACCCAAGCCCGAATCCTGTTTGATGTCCACTGGAAGAAAGCACTGAAAAGGAGGAACTGTCCTTATCATAGGATTGCTCCCATTCTAGACTACAAGCCTAGAGCATCTTTAGAGAAACTAAGGGAAGAGAACCTACCTGAAAATTAAGCCATCACTGAAAGGAAAGCAGATGGAAAGGAGAGAAGAAAGCAAATTTTTCTATCAACATCCAAGTGCCTGGATTCAGCCAAGCCTGAAGCAATGCTATCTCCTAGATTTTTTCAGTTACATAAGTCAATTTACATTTTAATTTATATCAAAGTGGGTTGTGTTTCTTGGCTTTCTCTGTAATATACTCATCAACAAATGCCTACAACTGCAAACATGCTGCCCTCCTTCTGAGTTATGACCTTAGTGTGTGCCTGTTATAGACAGTGAGGATCTAGGGAAATGAAGTGCCTGTGATTCTTTTTTGATCACTCCTGGCACATTTCTCCAGGTCCTTAGGGAATATAGATGATAAATAACAAAGATGATGCCTTGCCCAGCCCAGTCCATTTCTTAAATAGGAAAGCCACCTTTCTCTTCTCTTCATGCTTAAATGAGTGGGGAAATAACTCAGGTGTCATTTCTGCTAACAAGAACATCATCAGTAGGTTCTATGTAAAAGAGACCCACAAGACTACTGACTCGATCAGGGCACTTCTTCTCAAATCTGGGCTCTATTTTGTACCTATGGGTACATTCAGAGGAAAAGGTCTTAGGTGAAGATCTCCAGGATGGCAGGAATATGCTTCCAAATTGTATTGCACTGGCTGCTTCTCCTATAACATACACTTGGCATCTACTGGGAAATTTTCTAAGATCACTTCCCATCAAATTAAATAAACTAATGTTTATTTGCAGATATGATTCTTGGCTGGGAATTGGTCACCCTGGACAACAACTTATGGTCCAAAGTTAGCAAGCCAAGGTCAGCGGCTGAGAAATAGCGCTTGACCAACTTGGCCAAAGTAAAGGACTATCTCCCAGTGGCTGCTAGGAACATTTCTAAGAAACAGAATACAGCAGAGATCTAGGCAAGAAAATTTCAGTGCAGGAAACTCTCTGTCTTCCAAAGAAAGGCTGAAGGCCAATTAAGGATGGCCTAAGGCCCAGAAATGGAATCTCTTGGGCTCAGAGAGAGTGGAAGTATGGTGTATGGACTTCTCACACAGATAAGACCTTGAATTCAAGCTCAACCATGAGCTCTGTAACCTTGGGCAAGTTACTTGACCTTTTCTAAGCCTCAATTTTCCTCCTTATATAAATGGAACTAATAAAGACCTGTGGGATTGTCATGGGGATGAAATGAATGAGCCCCTGAATGTGTAAAACATGAAGGACATTGCTTTGCATGCAGGAGGTACTCAACCAACGTGAACTCTGCCATCAGAACTAATTATAATCATCACAAGAACCAATTATATGGAAGGGCTTCTCAAAAAGGACATTTGAAAGAACTCAAGAACAACATAGTCCAGGACTTGGGAGCCTAAATTTATAGAATTATAAGAAGCTGTTTCAAGAAAGGACAGAAAAATCTCATTAGGCCTAAGAAAACTTCCAACCAAAACCAACTTCAGGCTGGAAGTCTGAGCTTCTTTTTCTAGCATCTAACCCAGACAGAGCTGAATGTGGCAAAAGAAACCAGGGCAGGGTACCCAGGAAGCTTGATCAACCAATCGATAGATAGTCAATAGATAGCAAGACCTCAACTCTGCTAGGATAAGCTTCTGGGCAGGACAAGCTCTGTTCCCTGACTTTGTATGATTTTCTTTCGCTTCAGTTTCTGGATAACAGATCCTTTTGAAAACACTCACTTTTGTCTTGGGTTAAATAAGGGAAAAGAATTTTCACACTGGAAGCATAAAATAAAGGGATTGGTGCACCCTCAGCCATGAGTCCACAGAATAGAACCATCAAGTATAACCACAACATACGGAGATGTGAGAAGAAGAAGGAAAGCTGTGGCCCCAGAGATAGTTTCATGAGGAGATTTTCTTTGTCAGTATGAAAGTTTGCTTCCCTCGATGTTTTTCTTAGTGATAACAAACTGACCTCTTGTTGAACTGACCTACTACATCCCATAACAATCTCTTGGAAGGTTTTTTGGAAATAATACAACTGCCATGATAAATGCTTACTTGAAAAGTGATGCTTTTAAGAAACCTTGAGTCAATTCTTAGACATCCATAAACAACCTAGAGCTCAGAATGTTGTTTTATCCCTTAAACGGAAGGCCTAGAGCTGTGGACCATGTCTGTTGTTTCACGAGGTGACCGGTTTATGACTTCTTTAAAAGACTGTCAGTTCAGTGTAAGAGAACTTGTCCCATTGCTATGTTAGTAATATTAGTCCTTCCCTTATTTGGGGGAACTAGATCGAGAAGTTAACAGTAACTGTGTTACGACTTTGAAGGGAGCTGAGACAACATCATTCCTTGGGCTTAAATTGGGTCCCTTAACAACGATCCTGTTATGCTTGTTAAAATTTTAACAATGAGCACTTTACTCTTCAAATCAATGTGGAATTTACTTAGAGAATTTGGGAAGGGAAGGGCACATGAGTAACTTTGTCCATTAACCATCTGACACTTGATCTCATAGTTGGAAAGGGTACCTATTCCAGGGTTTGATTTGAGAGACATCTGAAGCCATGCCCTTCCAAATATGAACTCTTGATGTCTTTTATTGGTCACAGTAACTAACCTTCTTCCTTCACTGACTCCTTCCCAGATATCACTCCCCCTACTCCCAACTCATTCTTGAGGTACGACATTCTATTCTCAAGCACATGCTATGATAATATACATATTTTGTCCAAAAGAGATTAATTTGTAACCCATTGCTACATATTTACTAATTTATCAATGTCATCACTTGGTTAACCCTGCTATGGTTCCATTTTCATCTCTGAATCAGAGATAATAATTGTTGCTACATCATAGAAGTGTATGTAGATTTAATAAAACAATTCATGTGACGCATTTAGAACTCAGTAAGTGCCCTGGAGATGCTAGCTCATTTTAAAGTTGTTGCTGTTGTTCATAAGTGATAAGCTGCAAGTCTCACAGTTGGGGATATAGAATTGCAAAATACAGAAGTAACAAGGGAAGTTCTGTCATGCAGTCAAGGAGCTGCCTAGTTAAACAGCACAGGGGACATGGACCAGGGACATGGGGACAGACATGCAGGCAGTGCACCCGTACCCCTCTTCTGTTACCCTACTTCTGAACAACTCTAACTTCTCTGATCCAAATATATTCTCTGAGAAAGAAGGAAAGAAAATAATCTCTTCAAATTTCATTAAGTGGTTCACAGGCTACTTTTTTTTTTATTCCATTCTAAGTAGAACCTGGCTACATGATTTAAACGCTGCTAATGAAAGATTTTCTCAGCTCTATTAATTAGTGTCAATTGCAATTGTGGTTTCTGTTTCAAATCCATTCTTGTTCTCCACTTTACCCTTACATGATTCTAGAAAAGGCTACAGCAGGCAAGAGGTAACCCCTAATGAATCATGTCTAGGCAAAATGGTTGGGGTGAATTCCTGAGAGCCCCACTGAAGCCTGTTTATCGATCCCATACTGAGGAGGCCCACAAAAAGTGAGAAGGGGGCATATAACAAACAAGCCGATGGAGACGTGTCAAGGTGGAAAGGTGTGATGGGAACAGAAATACACTTCAAGAGCATGTGCTGATGTATCGCGTATCGCCTAGGAAAAATGAAGCTCTGTGGGTGGGATTCCAGTTATACTTGGATTATTGAAATGGCCGAACAGTAGAAAAGATACCTATAGGAGTGCATTTCATCTCCATTCATTCATTCATCCATTCAATAGAGCTCCTACTTGGGGTGTAGCTTACAATTTTACTGGAAAGATATCAAAATTAATTATACAAAAGGATGGGTGGATGGATGGAAGGAAGGAAGGATGGATGGATGGATGGATGGATGGTTGGGTGGGTGGGTGAATTGATGGATGGATGGATGAATGGATGGACGGATGGATAGATGGGTGAATTGATGGATGGATGGATGGATGGATGGATGGATAGGTAAGTAGTAGATACTGGGTGATAAATACAAGAAGTTTAAGTAAAGATAAGAAGATCATTCCTAATAGGACTGATATATTCAGGGAAGAAAGTTTATATTCCAAATGTCATGCAGAACCAACATCTGAGGGGGTTACAGAATTTAGCCAGGTTAGGTTAGATTAGAACAATCCTAGTCTGCACCGCATCTAAGCACCTGTCTTCCATGGTGCCCACGGCACCAAAAAGCAGCCAAGAAAACCCAGCAGTTGTGGGAAAACAGCTTATCATCGAAGGTCCTGGGGTTGTCTTTGGAGGTGGAGCATGGCTAGATTTGGCGGAATGAGGTGGGGCCAGAGAACTCCAGCCCTTCCCTCTGTGGAGAGAAGCCGTGGCAGTAGGCAACATAAAATCTGCGGACAAGAATGACTTTCTAGAGTTCTCAGCTTAAACAAGAAGAGAAATGACCCCAGCACTTGCTGTAAAGACAGGGAGCAGACATGCAGACTTGAAGCTTTGGAGTAATGGTATCCCTCCGCAAGTATTATGAGTTACGGTCACATGTGGCTTCGGAATGAAAACCAAATGGCAAACAATGAAAGCCTTTCAAGACAACCAGTTCTGGCAAATGCTTGGAATCCTGAGCTCTTTGGTAAAAGAGAATTCTTCTTCCTATAAGTCACGTGCCTCTGAATAATTCCATAGATCAACAAAAGCCTTCAGGGCCCTAGACTTGACAATAGTCAAGGGGAAAAGAGATGATTATTTCAGCTCCTTGGGGCACCTGAATGGCTCATTTCATTCAGCAGCCAATTCTTGGTTTTGGCTCAGGTCACGACATCAGGGTCCCGGGATCGAGCCCAGGGATCGAGCCAGTGCCAGGCTCTGTGCTCTACAGGGAGTCTTCTTGAGGATTCTCTTTCTCTCCCCTTCTGCCCCTCCTCTCTCTCACTCTCTCTCTCTAAAATGAATAAATAATTTTTTTAATTATTATTTCATCTTTCTTTGGGTGCTCACTTGGCCAGCTGCTTTACACATCAAGAGTTAATACCCGGGCGCCTGGGTGGCTCAGTGGGTTAAGCCGCTGCCTTCAGCTCAGGTCATGATCCCAGCGTCCGGGGATCGAGTCCCACATCGGGCTCCTTGCTCAGCAGGGAGCCTGCTTCTCCCTCTGTCTCTGCCTGCCACTCTGTCTGCCTGTGCTCACTCTCGCTCCCTCTCTCTCTCTCTGACAAATAAATAAAATCTTTAAAAAAAAAAAAAAAGAGTTAATACCCAAACACACAGACCTGGTCACTGTCTAGATTTGAATCTTAGCTCCAACACTTGGCAGCCAATGTGATCTTGAGCAAGAGAGCAAACCTCTTTACCTCAGTTCCCGCACCAGAGAAATGGAGCCAGCCACCTACTTCATAGGGATGTTAGGGACTGGAAATGATATACAGCAAAGCCAGCACAAAGAGATGCTAGGGCAAAGTCTGCCCTTAAGAGGGGGATGGCTGATCCTCCCCACATCCCATGGAAGGCTGTGTTTAACAGATAAAGTTCAGAGAAAATAAGAAAACTGCCCAAGAACGCACAGCTCAGGAAGCAGCAGAGCTGGGATTCAAACACAGGTTTGCCTTGCTCTGTGTTTTTCCCACTAACTCTACAGTTTGCTGTAAGCACTTAGTGTGTGTGAAGGCATGAAAAGGCAGAAAGCAAGGTGGTTCAAGGGCCTGTTTTCTTTTTTTATTTTTTTAAGATTTTATTTATTTATTTGACAGAGATCACAAGTAGGCAGAGAGAGAGGAGGAAGTAAGCTCCCCGCTGAGCAGAGAGCCCGATGGGGGGGGGGGGGGCTCGATCCGAGGACCCTGGGATCATGACCTGAGCTGAAGGCAGAAGCTTTAACCCACTGAGCCACCCAGGTGCCCCAAGGGCCTGTTTTCTTAAGAAGACAGAGCAGTAACCAGCAAGGATTCCTCACCAGCCCCCCCTCCCCAAAAAGTACCTTACCTGGCAACTTGATGGTCTTGGGCATATGCACATATGTCATATATATAAAATAAGGTATTTTATTTAAACAACAGTAAGTATCATTTTTGCACAGATGTTCCCCCACCAGATAAATGGTCTTAAAGACACTGGACCTTTTTTTCCAACCATTACTAAGCACAACTATATTGAAATGTTTGTTATGTAGTTATTTGTTTAGACTCCATTTCTTCCAGGAGAATGTAGTAAGCTTCACGAGAGCAGGAAGCACTTCTTTAAGTAATCTATCAGCCTTAGATCCCATGGTTGGCCTGTAATAGAAGTGCAGTAAGTGCTTGATGCATGGGGCGTCTGTGTAGCTCAGTCAGTTAAGCGTCTGCGTTTGGCTGGGGTCGTGATCCCAGGGTCCTGGGATCAAGCCCCGCTTCGGGCTCCCTGCTCAGCAGGAAGTCTGCTTCTCCCTCTCCCACTACCCCTGTCTGTGTTTCCTCTCTCGCTGTGTCTCTCTCTGTCAAATAAATAAATAAAATCTTAAAAAAAAAAATATGTGTTTGATGAATGAACAGATTTTGGGGTCAGGAATGAAGTTATTAGGGGCCATGGCTACAAAGGTGGGTGGGTCCTGGAGAGGAGCATACTGGCCATAACATGATCTTCTTAGCAATGGAAGCAAAAAGGCCATGATGTCAAAAGTTAAGTCACATGTTTTTTTTCTACTATCGAAATAAATTGACACCAAGTATTTACTAAATGCCACTTCTCTATTAAGCATGAGGGAATTTGAATGTTTGTGTGTGTTTTAGTGAGAGATATTTATTTTGATACTGTTTTGTGAATACCAAACCCATAACCTAATAGACTGAGGTTGTCTGCCCAGAACGTTAAATTACCTCAATCCTCTGGAAAGAATACAAGTGTCAACATGTTCCGATTTCAGAGTTTAGAATTCTAATTTAATTCTCGGTACACTTTTAAATTAAATTTTGAGCATTTTTATGTGTTTTAAACAGTTTTAAATTAAATTTTAAACAAGTGTCCATTACATTGTTCTCATTTAAACCGGGGTGGGTCTCCTAATACCCACCTGCCTTGTCTACTCTGGCTCTCCACACCACACCACAACACGGCTTTGAGGACCCAGCTAGGGTTCTAAGGAACCCAGTTTGAAAGCATAGCCGACATTACCACAGATGACACCTTCAAATACCAGCTACCCGCACCTGTGCAGAGATTACAGGGAAAGCAGACACTCCCAGCATTAATAACCTCACAGCGGAACAATGAGGTGAACTCATGTCCCTTTGACTCAACCCATAAAGCCATCTGAGTGTCCCCCTCATCATCTCAGCTATAATCCTTACCTTAAATTCATTCTCCTCACAATTTAAAGGTACCTGAAGTAAATAATTTGTGGTGCACATTTGCAATTTCAGATCTCTCATCGTCTCTATATTTTTTCACATAAGTTCTAATTTCAAGGAAAAGACACATGAATACACATTTGCACTGTGTGGAAAAGTACAGGATTTTTCCAGCTCAAACGAGAGAAGCTCCTGGCCTCATGGGACGAATGCTCGTGAATTTCTTTAAGTGACTTCCTTCATTCACTCACCTTAAAAATCTTTCTTCAGCGTATACTATAGTTCTATAGCTCCAGAGTCAACACATTTCATGCGTTGTGTCGGTCGCAGTAAACATATATCCTCTGTGTGCCTGTCCGGTGACAGGCTAGCTAGAGACAGCAGGCAGGAAAAGCCAAGAGCCTGCCTCCATGGAACTTACTGCCTTGTCAGAGACAAAGATGGCTTCCACTAAACAAATCAATTAGAAAAGCCCAAGTAGTGATGAGACCCAGGAATAAAGTAAACAGGATCCTCGGATAGACTGCAACAGTTCTTGCAAGCTAGCTGAAATGTCAGGGGAAGGGTATCTACCGATACAACCACTAAAACCTGTTGAAAGTCTAAGAAACAAATACTGAAGGCAGTACAAGGCGACTGTATTCAAATGTCTCCCTCATGAGCTATGTGCTCTGGGTGGTCCTTACACTTGGTAGGAAACACAAGAACCACGTTCCAAAGCCATCAGTGCATTTTCTTTAAGAACGGCTGTTCAGGATAATTGTTGCATTATCATTAAAGTGGTTTGACCATGTGGGTCAGTAGATTCGAGTAAGTTACCAAATCGATAACAAGTCACAGGGCATGGACACACAAGAAGGGGGAAAACAGTTCATCTGGCAAAACACTGCAGTGTGGTTGGAAGCACAGAGCTATGGAATTTAGAGTAAAGGTACATGATTCAGAATGCTGCCGCTAGTAAGCACCTTATAGTCAAGATTGGTCTTGGGGTGCCTGAGTGGCCCAGTCCTTAAGTGTCTGCCCTTGGCTCAGGTCAGGATCCCAGGGTCCTGGGATGGAGCCCCACATCAGGCTCCCTGATTAAGGAAGCCTACTACTCCCTCCCCCTCTGCTTGTGTTCCCTCTCTCGCTGTGTCTCTGTCAAATACATAAAATCTTTTAAAAAATCGATTGGTCTTGAGGGGAAGTGCCCTTTGGATAAGTAAACAGAAGCAGAGGCTGCATTTCAGGTGGAGAGAATAGTATGCACAAAAGTACAAGAGCTACACGTCCAATCTGTCCTTCCATCCAGGTGTCTGTCCACCTGCCCATTATTGTTTCTGTCACAGCCCTAAATGCTTCCCATACCTTACCTCACTCCGTTTTTACAATAACCAATAGGTAACAAATGATTCATTATGACCCCCATTTGTTTTAGGTTGGGTTTCTGACAAATGGAGCCTAAAGCAGGAGTCCAGGTGTGTGTGGCATACCGGGGCCAGCAGAGCCCAGACAAGGGAAAGAGAAGGAAGCATCTGATAAGCCACAAAATTATGAGAGGGCTCTCATTCCTAGGGTTGTGCAACTTGCTTAACCTTTGATGGGGGAATCTGTCCTTAGATTTTGTGCTCCAGATGCTTCACTCTGCTCATCCAGGTCCTGGGTCAAGGTCTTTAAAACCACCCTTCAGCGGAAGGAGCGAAACAGGTCAGTGAAGCCAAAAGAGCCGGTGGAGAGTGGCTCCCTGGGTGGACTCTAGCCATAATCTCAGTCGTGTTCTGCAGCCCAGGAGCTGGGCTTGTCTCCTCCCTGTAGCTACAAGCCACTGACTGCCCGTGAGGAAGACACACGTATGAGCTGTCCTCTGCAGCACTGATGGGCTATGTGCAGGGCTGGCTACAGGGATACAGATGGGCCACTAAGTGCACCTGTCACCTCATTTTGAAGAAGAATCTAGTACGTCCAGAGGCAGCACATTTTTAATTGCTGGGTCTCTGAGAAAGCTCTGATAGGTAGCAGTTGCCCATTTTCCTGTAAGTACGCCTAACCACGGCTGATTTCAAGCTACCAACGTGATCTGTGAATGGGGAGTTGGCCAGAGATGCACCCAATCAGCGTCGGCAGACCCCAGTTCGCATGAAGCATGAAGCATGAAGCTCGCGCAGCGTCTCGAGACTCAACGGGGAAGCAGAAGCTGATCTCAAGCAGTCTGACTCCACATGTCAAGGCATAGCTGCAGGGCCACAGAACATAAACCTGCAAAACTTTCCTACAAAGCGCCAGATAGTAAACGTGTTCTGCTTTGCAGCCTGTTGCCACTACACAGTTCTGCTCCTATTGTGTGAAAGTCTTCACAGATGGTGTATAAAAGAAAGAGCTGGCTGGGTTGCAATAAAACTTTATTGAAAAAAAAAACTTTATTGACCAAACAAAACAAAACAAACAAACAAAAAAAAAAAAAAAACAAGAAAACAAAACAAAAACAAAAAACAGACAGTGGGTCAGACTGACCCCATGGGTTATTTTCCTATCACCCACTATAGATGTTATTTAGTTATTTTTATAATAAGCAACATCTGCTATTTCATTATGGTGCATGGTCAGCACTAGGGTGAGGCAGGAGAGATACCAAGGACACAAAGTTTAAGGGGACACTTCTGTGGCCCTGAAAGCAATCTGGTGGCCCCTAGTACCTTGACTGCCTCACCCTATGCACAGCCCTGTTATTGAGGCACCTGACTCAGACTTAAGATGTACTGATCTAGATTCAACTGGTCAAAACTGAACCCTTGAGCCTCAAGAAACCTAACGCATGGAATTAAGAGACTGCAAAAATGCTGGAAGGACTAAAAAAGCTGGCAAGACAACCAGCCTGCCAAGGAAGCTCCTACATCCGTCTCATTGAACAGCCTGAAAACTAACTCCTGAAGCAGCCCACGGAACAGCCAAGTTCAAAGAGACAGAGACACAGGCATGAGCCAGGATCCAGGAAGCTAGCACTGCCACTCAACCTTCTGCAAGTCAGTGAATGGCATGAAAACACTACTGCAAACACACCAAACACCTCCAGGCCCATTTCTACCAGCAGCAGCAGCTGAAGCTCCAAGAAGATACCCCTGCCTTGCTTTGACCTTCCAAACAACACCTGCAAGCACCTGTGTGAACCTAATTTTCCTCCGGTACCCTAGCTGCAAGGGAGTCTGGGAATTGTGGATTTTACCTGCCCAACCCAGGACACTAGAGAAGAATAAAACACACCATAAGTGAGAGTTGACACAATCCACTGTAACAGGCATCCTAAGAAACATCTAATTTGGCGAGCACTTAGGAGTACCTGTCCAACAGACATGGGACTTCCCCATAACAAATTTGATTCCCAGCAGAAGTTCCTGCTCATAAAGGAAACACCAACCCTGCTCTTCCCCCACCACAAGCCCCTGTAATGGGATTGATGGTAGGGATCAGAAGTTTATAGGATGATGGCTTAAGAATGCTTGGGAAGAATTTCAGCAGGGACAAAAACCTGGGTTAAGGGATACCAGGAGAGGTTGCAGCAAGTAAGGGAAGAAGGAATAAAGTCAGGAGCACTGTAGGACAGTAGAAGGCTGGCAGGTGCAAAGGGAAAGCTGAAAAATGTCTCACATGGGTCACTCATCCTAACCATTGCTTTGTGACTACCACATCTATTACTAATGGAGGGAAACTGCTGGCTTCGTTCCCTGAGGTCGGAGATGTGTACAATTAAGTAATACTAAAGCCTGTTACACAAAGCACACCACTGGGTTCCAACTCATAATCATTTCCCTGAAGAACAAAATTCACGAGTCAATAGAAACGGAGCGATTTTCTTCAAAAAAAAAAAAAACAACAACAAAAAAAACCCTGTTTTTTGCTTTGATATATGATACATACAAGCGTACATTACACATATGTAAGTAAGACTTACAATAATGAAAGCCCCACGAATCCGCCCACGTAAGTTAAGAAACACACTAATGAAGCTGCTTGTGTGTTTCCCCTGGTATTTCTGACCCTTCCTCTTTTATTATCCCAAAGTTTGTTATTTTCATACCCTTGCTTTAAAAAAGACCTGGTTTTATCACACACTTCTGTAACCTGAAATAATTCCAGGTTTGCACACCTAAGTTTATTTCTTATGGAGAGAAATTAAGGTTATTGCTCCCATATGTTTGTCAAAACCTATTTATCAAAATTAGAAAATGAATAGAAGTCTTGGGTCTTCCAAACAGGATGGAGAAAAGAAAAGCTGACATCCTCCAGAAATGCTTCAACCTTATCATTTAAGTAAGTTTTCATTAAAAAAAAATATTTTAATCATAAAATCCTTTTAGATAGCTAGCCTACTAAAACAGTGGCTAATTTTAACTGTTTTTCATAGCAGTGAGCCCGTCGTAAAGTTAATAAAATTAAGCTCCCTTCATTTCTCTCAAACCACCCCCCCCTACAAAGAAAAGCTGTAAGGTACAAAACGCAGCATAAATACGTGGCTGGTTTTCAGACTTCAGCCATCCCTGATTTGTCACACCGCCTCTTAACAACATATTTATATTTTGCAAAATGTATAATTTTTTTAGCCCCTGAACAAATATATTTACATAACTGTGTCTAACGAGAAATTACATTTAACTTCTCAGAAATGACAATAACCAAAACCTGAACTGCCAATTCCACTTCATTAGTGTGGTAGAAATGCATTCCAAATGTTAATAAAAATTCCAACATGCTGATAAATTAGAGCTTCTGAGGAGCATGTGACACCTTGGTTAATATATTCAACCTCAATTATATTTCTCTTCAGCACCCTGTTATCTGGAACCTTTGCTGGCAATCAAAGGTGCTGTTTTTCAGCGGCCAATTTTCTAGATAATGTAGCTTATCAACACTGTGGGTAAACTTGCCAATGGAATCAGGCTGCACTGAACCACACACACGCTAATTGCATCCCTTTTTTATGCATATTTACAGACTGTCACTTCAAAGAAATCAGTGGCCCATTGAGGCACCCAGTTAGCTGGAAGAATTGCCTCTTGCAAATGAAAATTAGCAAACAAGCTAGTGATAAATATGAAATGAACAAAGTATAAAAATACTGTTTTGTTCCGCAACTTCCTTGTCATCCCAATTTATACTCCCAAATAGAAGGAGTTTTGAACATAGGATTTGCCTTTTGTTTCAAATGAAGACAGAAAGAATTCTTCCTGAAACCCACTAACTAGGTAAAAGCCCTATTAGCTTTCCCCTCTTCTCCCACGCCACCCCCACCCCAAATTTCTATTCACATAAACAGGTTATTAAATCCCGTATTAGATTTGCTTTGGAGTTTGAATAGACAAATGACATGTTAACACTTCAGAAACAATTAACCCTGGGAACTTAATTAAGTTCTTTCTGACTTTAAGGAAGCACATTTCAAAATAATGCTTCTAAACTCTCTGAGTTTGCTCAAAAATAGCAATGCTTTCCCTCTCTGAAGTATTTCTAAGTTCTACTTAACAGCAGAAAGCTTTGCCTGGCTATATATGGATAAAGGTTATGGTGTTATGAGTCTGCTGTAATTTGACTCAGAGTACTTTTAAAAAAAAAAGGGGGGGGGTCAGGTGCCAAAAAACAACTATAATTTCAAAAAAAATTTTTCCCCAAATCCCCAAACACTGGCCATATAAAAAATAGAAAACGACTTGATAACTATGTCCTGGGAGCTCCGTACAAACAAAAATACTGAGATATGGACTGTGTTTTAGTCTGAAATCCTTTCCCTTGCTCCTTAGAATAACATTTTTAAATCTTTCCCTGCTGCAACAATGTTTTTAAGGCAATATGAGGTTTGGGGAAGCATGTCATTTTAATATAAGCAGGTCATTTTAATATAATTAAAAATAAACCACATACCAATTAAACTATAAATACTTTTAAAGTTCTTGTGCCAAACTGGGCAATTTCGAGGGGCAAAGCTCAACAAATAAATGGCACTTAAAGTCTTAGCTTACAGCAAAGGTTTAGTGAGACTTTATTTGGTTTGGAGGAGTGTGTATCGCTCCTTCTGGACGTCACAGTTTCAACAGATCCCTCAATTCTCACTAACATTGGATGTACAATGTCATTTGAAAGTTTTTGTTTTTTTACAGAGCACAAGCAACAATATAAATATTGATACGAGCACTGGGAAAACACTGCTATTTTAAGAAACAAGCTACACCTACATGCCGACTGCTCTTTTCCTACACGAGAAGAGCAGGATCTTTGGTAAATTAGTGCTCATCTGTGCGCACTAATTTAGACAATTGTTTTATGTCACTTTCCAAATTGCAGTATAATTGCGTGTTTATATGTCTGTCTCCCTGCCTGGACTGGGAACTCCTTGAAGACAGGAATCAGGTTTTCTGGAAAGGTGAATCAGACAGAGACCCCACCATCTAGGAGATCGTGGTGCTTAGGGGGGGGCGGGGAAAGATGCTCACTTCTGCAGCTCTCCTGTACCAGGGCAAAGAACAAAGAGCTACGGGCTCCAAAGAAGAGACCAGTTTATTCTGCCCAGGGGGATTGGGAAAGAAATCCCACCAGTGATGACATGGGCATCAGATCCTACATGATAAGTAATGTTTCAATCCGGCAGGGAAAGATATTTCAGGCACACTGACCCATTCAAGCAGAATAGAAAACAGGAGATTAAATGGACCATTTATAGACAAGAGATTTGGGGGGATGCTTAAAGTTTAGCCTGGGGGTGGGGGGAAGCAGCAGGAGCATCCATAGAATATATAAAAGAGAGAAAGAGATCTAAATTCTATATATGACTATGTCACCCTTACGTGTGTACGTACACCTTTGCTCTGCGAAAGATAAAATGTACGGAAGGCTGTTTGAGCCTTTCTGAAACAGAAAAGTGCTGATGAAGACTGGCCAGAAGATACCCTGATTAAGGAAAAATTTATAACAATTTAATATTAAAGTTTGTCTGAATTGCTATCAAATCCCATAAATACATAGTCACACGACAACTCTACTGTAACCTACTGTAACCACAGTAAGTCTGATTTCACAAGACTCCAGAAAATCGTATCACCTTCCTTTGTATGGATACAATGAGGAATGTGCTGTGTCCAAGTCACTCACGAATCATAGTAAATATGAACAAATTTCTCTATCAAAAGGGCTAACTGAAATTTGGTTCAATCTCACTCCTCAAAGTGTTTGGAGGAAAAGACAGCAATTGTATCTAATGTGGCAGAGATTTGGAAGGTATATCTAAAAACCTAGTATATTGAAAATGGTTTTTAATTTTAACATTCCAAAACCCTGCTTTTGTGAGTGGACAAAAAAAAAAAAATTACAAAAGTTAAGGAGTTATATAATATCAAAGCTGGCCAGTTGTTTTTCAGAGAAGATTTTTCAATTGATTAACATATCATTCACTATTTCTTAGCTGTTTTATAATACAGACATTGCTCCTAGAACATAAAGAACACAAAATAATAGTAGTAATAATTAATAATCATAATAGGCCTGCAGCTAATAATTTTAGCACACTCACTCTGTGTCAGGAACTGTGCCAGCGATTAAACTTACAGTATGGTGTCGAACCATCAGAACATTCCGGCGACGTATGTATTTTTAAACCTTTTTTTTTTTTTTTTTTTAATAAAACAAGAAACTGAGGTTAATTTCTCTCGGCCGAGATTCTTCAGTGGTTAACAGCACAGTCAGGATTCCAATCTGGGTCACCCTCCCCAGCCTATGGCTATAACCACTGCAATCTGCCGCCTCCTTCTTTTTAAAAATGAGCTAGGCTGAATTCTGTTTGGAAAAGAAATATCAAGAGGGAAAGCAAAGAACAAAGAGGGGAGAAAAGAAAGAGAGGGAAAAAAGGAGAGCAGGAAGGTGAGGAGGCGAAAGCAAGAACCCCAAGCTTCTGGGAGCTCCCTGTTCTTCACGCTCTCTTACTTCAGGTTCCCTGGCTTGTTTCTCTGACAGATGATAAGCTCCATGAGGGCAGGAGCTCTATTTGTCTTGATCAGTATCCCTTCGGCTAGACAGAACGGTCCAATAATGGGAACTCCATAAACAAATGAAACACAGCCATCTATTTCCTTACTCTTCGTGACTTGAACATTTCACTTCTCCTTTTCTTCAAGATTTGATTTATTGACTTGAGAGAGAGAGAGGGAGAGTGAACATGAGAGAGAGAGAGAACCAGTGGGAGTAGAGGGAGAGGGAGAAGCAGACTCACCACTGAGCAGGGAGCCGGACACGGGACTTGATCCCAGGACCCTGGGATCATGACCTGAGCTAAAGGCAGATACTTAACCAACTGAGCCACTGGGGTACCCCAACATTTCACTTTTCAACTAGCTGTCCCCTTGTTCTACATGCCTCGAAAAGAAATGTGCCCGATGGCGAGGGCCACAAGGGTAGAACAGTTTCATGACACTGTACCTGCTCATTTGCAATCACAAACTAGGTCTCAATAATCGTCCTCAGTGAGGGCCTCCTAAGTCTGGCCACTCGCATCTGGGGTGCTGGTGCTCTTTTCTTTTTTTTTTTTTTTTTTCATCTTTGACCAGGCACTGGGCACATTTAAAACAAAGAGTAGAGTACCTCTGCCCTCTTTTCGCTTTTGAAAATGAAATTCCCTGTGAGGCAGTTTGAGGACGATACCAAAACCAGAAATTCTACCACTTCCAACATTCCACAGAGGTGAAAGATCATTTTAACCATTTTTGGAAACCAAAAAAATTTATATACAACCCACCTCAGCATATTTTCAATGGGTCGTCACCCCATTTCATAGTATCAATCAAGAAATCATAGCTTTTACTACTGAAACATTTGCTCTAAATTCTCATTTGTAGAAATACATCTTTATTTCATAAATGAAACCATCCCGGCGGTGAAAAATCTGTGTCAAGTGTGTGGACCGTATATGCTGAGTGTGTTCTGGTTTATCTTGCTCATGCTTTAGCAGACACCTGTTTTGTACTGAAATCTTCACTAAAAGGTTTTATTTTTTACGGAATCTCATTGCTTTCCTTTTCTCTCTTCTCCCAAGCCCTTTGCTTTTTGGATTAAACATGCAATTTTTATCTCTATTCTCAGATCCCTCCCCCTTCTCTCACTGGTCAGAAGGAGAGTTTTTTTCTTTGTGTAAGAATTATTCATGGGACCCACGCAACGCAACGAGGGCTGGGCACAAAATAAACTCCAGCTCAGGAAAAAAAAAAAAAAAGTGTTGTTTGAAGAGGATGGCTTTAGAAAGTTCACCAAGCTCAGGGCGGAATAAACAGCACTGGAACTAACTTGGAAGCAAGAATATTCTCAGAGAGAGCAGCCAAGCTGGTAGCCAGAGCAGCATAGAACCTTCTGAACATCTATTTTGTTTCCATTTCAGGAAGTAAGAACACCTTGGTCTTTGCTGATTGGTTTGATCTGGACAGTACATCTGGAGTTTTGCTAAACACACCCCCCCAATCTGGGACAACGTGAATAAAATGGGAAAATGCAAAGAGTCTGCTTAATATTAAAAGAAACAATAGGAGGGAGGGAGAGAGAGGAGGAGGAAGGAGAGGCGATATCTTTCCAAGTTTCAAAAAATTAGGGAAAATGTAATTTGTTCTGAATGTTTTTGACACAAGTCACCCTATAATTGCCATTTCTGCAAGGCGTCTCAATTACAGTAGTACAACGGAGCAGTTTAAATGCCTATACATTTGTCTAAAGAAGGAAAAAAGCCGCAACATTGTCTATTAAGTGTCAAAAAGACTTTTCTTTAACCATGGAGAACTCGGAAAGAACTCAGGAAATACTTCAGCTGGAAAAGAAAGGCTAAAAGCTACCCTTCAAGCTATTGGAAAACCTATTATCAAATGTTAAAACCTTTAAAAAAAAAAAACCCACGAGTGTCCCTAGCACGATGACACATCTTTGTTTAGCAAAAGTTTTTTCATCATGGATAACCAAAGACAAAGTAACAACAAATGCAATCTAACCGCTAATTAGGAATCACGATGCTTAAATTAAGAAACTCAAGGAGAACAGGTATCTGATTACGTATGTTCTCTGAATACTGGAACCACATTTACTTACAGAAAACGCAGTTCACGTTTCTCTTTATCACATCTCTAAGTCATAATGTCAACACTCTGGACGCTGCTAGCTGTCACTGTGTGTGAGAACCTAAGGAGGGGGAAAAAAAAAAAAACAGCATAACTTTCCTACAGAAGAAAAACAGTGTGGAAAAATACACATAGTATATACGCGTATGCAGACAACCTTTCACTATTGCTCTTGGTTCACAGGACATAATGAGAATTAATTAGCACATGCCTAAACCATTAGCCCCAATTTCCTAATGTGTGCATCTACGCAGAACTGAAGATTTTGTAAAGAAAGGGACAGAAACCAGAAAGCTGGGGTCAGAAGCAGATGCACAGATGTACGTATAAATGGATGTTCTGTGATTGTGTCTCTTTGTGATGCATAATTACAAATGATTTTAATTCAACCCCTTCAGGATGGGGAATCCTTTTTTTCCCCTCTGCTCTAAATACGGTAACTACAAGCCCCCCAAATTCATCTCTTACAGACTTTGAAGATTTAAAAATTTCTCCAAAATGCCACATGTCAGTCAAAAAAGAAAATGATTGGCTTTTAAAATTATAATTTAAAGCACATTGACTAGAAGGTATGTTTTCGTTAAAATTTAACCCTTCTTTAAGCTCAGGTGTCTGGGGCTTTCGGGAACATACTGTAAGCTTGGGTTTTTACCTCCATATCCTTCTGAGAAAAGAGCTACAAAATAAAATCACAGAATTTCAATGAACAGTAGCCTATGTTAATACAATGTAAGTCCCTCAGAATTCACCTCAGTTTGGTATTAACTGCTCATTCATTTGAAATACACAGAAAAACCAAGAGCTTGTCACTTTCATCTGCAAATGTTTAGAAATTAAATCTAACAGGTAAGTTTTAAGTCATACAAGTATGGGAACATAATTTTTTTTTGATGGAATTATTTTATATTCTCTGAGGGGAGTTGTCTTCTATGAAGTGTAACCGTTTTGCACTACAAATAATAGTTTTGCACCATCGAAATATTCCATTAAAACATGAATTATTTTGAAAGAGTAGGATATTTGTCAAAGTAAGTCCCTAACATAACAATGCCATCCAACAAAACGATTGTTCTAAACATTTTACTTGCCTTTTTCTTCATGCCAGCGTTAGAAAAAACTACCTCTTGGTACTTACACAAATCTACACATGTGGTAAAATTTCATCAAACTGTACAAAACAATAGTGTGCATCTAAAAACTGATGAAATCCACATAAGGTCTGTCGTCTGGTTAATAGTATTTTGGGAAAGTTGATTTCCCGCTTATGACACGTATAATGGTTATATAAAATGTTACCATTGGGGGAAGCTGGGTTAAGGGTATAGGGTACCTCTCTTCAGTTTTTACAACTTCTCCTACATCTACTGTTATTTCAAAATAAAAAGTAGAAAAAAAGTACCTCTATATGAGTTTTATAAGTCTGAATTCCCAGACATTGTGCTGCATTTTCACAATGCAAGAAACTGAATAGATTCTCACCGAAATTCAGATCTACAAATTTTAAGAGAAATTTCTGGAAGGTTCAGAAATAGATCCCTTAATCTAGTTAGATCAGAGGGAAGTATGATGCAAGTATTATCCTCAAAGTCCTGATCAAGACTGTCTCTACCTTTCTCTGATTGTCTTTTTTTTTTTTTACCCCAATCTCCATACTTACCCACTGCCCCAGGCAGAAATAACATCTCCCTCACAGTGCATAGCAGTCAAGTTTAGTGGTTGAGAGCCTACGTTCAAATCACTGCTCAGACACTACCTATACAACCTCAGTTAAGTCACTTATCCTCTGAGAGCCTCAGTTTGCTAATCTATATAATGGAGCTAACAGTATCTACTGCGTAGGGATGTTGTGATGATTAAAGGAAGCAAGGGGTACAGAGCTCTTAACACAGGGCCTGGCTTGTGGGGAGCACACTATCAACATCAGCTGTGTGCTTCCTACCTAGCAGGTGCGTGAAGTGTAAGGTGGATAGGAGCCGAAACCACACAGATCTTCCTTTCAAGGGCAGCCCCTCCTCTTGATGACTATAAGATCTAACCCTCTGTCCGGGCTAAAGCTCCCTTGTCTGTGAACGTGAATAATGATGCAGTGCCTGGCATAACGGAAGTGTTCAGAGCCAGGCCATTTCATTAGGATTGCATTTACTACATTCTAAATACTGCTTATAACTCTGCCCGTTTCGCCACACTGTAAGATCCTGAAAGGCCGAGGGCGGGTGTTACTTCACCTCTTTTGTCTCCCTCCCGGTGTTGCAACGACGTAGATGCTCCCTACACGTTTGTTAAATTGTAATGTTTTAAAAGCTAATGACTGAAAAATACGACAATAAGACTCACAAAGTGAGTCCCACCACAAAGGACCACGGGACCAAAAAGACATTTCAGAACCACCGAAGTTGCCGGAAATGTCCCTTTTTTGGTGATGCTAACCTCCTTTAAGTTTTCAGCCACTGAATTTGTACCAGTAACCCTCTAGGGGAGTTGCACCTTCTGGGTTCCTAAAGAGAGCGGGCACTCTCTAGCAACCCTGGCTGTGAACACCTGAGTCCTCGAGGGGACCAAACAGATAAAAATTACGCCTCCAAAGGATAACAGAAATACACAGTGATGCCATCCCTGTCTTTATGAACACATTCCCACATGCTCTGGGTGAATAATACCCTTGAACGTGTAATAAATGCCCACAGCATAGCCATGGATGCCACGGTTTTCTGTAACAATGTTTCTCCCTGTGCTCCTGCTTCCTCACCATAAAGGGGTCTCACCACAATCCCAAAGTCCTTTAGAGGACGGGAGGAGGGCACTCAGGATGGTTGCTTTTCTGTCACAAGTTCTTATTGACTGTGACTTGAGAAACCCTCATACAGATAAATCTAACCCCACAATAATTCAATATTTTTTTTCTCCAAAACAAAACCATTAGCATTTTATTAGAAGAAATATTTCATCCCTCTGTCCCTCTCTCTCTCGCTCCCTTGAAACACACCACAGATGTAGCACTCTGTGTGGGTTGTTAGAAAGTCAAAGAATATAATTTCTTGATTAATTGCCATACACAGGACCCAAGTTATGCACAATTTTGGTAGTTAACCCCACCACCTCCCATAAGCAGTTACTGCAAAACGTTCCAAATAAGCACATTTCTGATAAATCACTTGAAGCTGTTTAAGTGGATCGGGCCTTAAGTTATTCCTTGGGATAGATCATGTCATTTTCAATGTGCACGAGCTGCAGGAAAGAAATTCCACTGTAAACCTCTGCCACGGTATCTTCGTTTCCCTCACAGGCATCAGGGAGTCTCAGTCAATATTTCTTATCTGATTTTTAAATATCTTGTGGTCTCAGAAATGGTTGGTGATTCAGAAATTACATCAAGAGTCTAAAGATAGACTACGGGCTTATGACTTCAATAAATGCAGCAGTTCTATAACAGGAAAAGAAAATGCCTGTTGGTTTTAAGACTACTGGGAATCAAAGAGGGATTCTTAGTTGGGCCAGTTAGAGTCCATCTCTCCAAAAGCCAGTTACCTCCTCTGCTCAGCCAACCATCTACTTAAGTGGGTGCGTGACTGTAAATCGCAAGGATCCCTAGATAGGGACAGAGTGCTGATGGCTGAGCTATGGATACATTTCCATAGACTTTTTCCCATCCACCACAAATTGTTTGGTGACAGTCTCCATATTGGTTACTTCACCCATGGAGTAACTGATTTGCCCAAGACAATAGGGCTGATAGCAGCCGAGTCGGTGAGGTTTGGGAGGGGAGTTCATGTCTCACATGATCAGGAGGAGGCTCCTTTATGCCATTCTAACTCAGCGAGTTACACATCCCACGTCTTTCTAAAGCAATCCCTAGCTGGCAAATTCCTTGTAAGTGACCCCATATTCCTTGGTTCTGTTCCTTCCTTCCTAGTATAAGCACAACTGTAAAAAAGTATCTCATTGCATCACATTTCAAACAAGCTTAGTTTGTCAATAGATAAATGGCAAATAACTGTCCCCTCTTGCCCTCATGGCCAATTCAGATGCTCAGACACCTCCTTCATTTTTCTGAGTGTTTGTCTTCTTTAACATCAGAGATGTGTTTCCCTAAAGTGAGTTTATTTGGGACTTATCCAAATAACCCTCCCTTCTCTAGTTACCAAAGTAGGAAGATACAAGAATTCTGTTGGAAATGATGATAAATTCAATGTGACTTTCTAGTAAAGAAAACACAACCTCCATTGTTAACTCTTTTCTTGAATCTAACAACGTTATGACTTAGGGTCAATGTATATTCTTTTAAAATGAAGATAATTGTATTTATCTTTAATAATTTTTTCATTTATATTATTTAAACGTCCCATGGCAAGCAAGGACCACTTTTATAATTCAAATGTTCTTTCAAATGAATCTGATAAGATGCTGTATAAATATATTTTTCTGTTAAGATAGAAAATAACACAAGGAAGTCTCCCAGAGTTCTGTGCCAAGTGTTGTTTGCTTTATCGTGTACTTATTTATTTTTTTAGTTTTTTGCTTTTTAAGTTTCCCAGATCATCCTAGCTAATCTTATTATTAGACTACAATCCATTCAATAATTAACTACCAAAAAGTGTTTTACTGAATACGTAAAATGAGAATGAAGGAAGAAAAAACATGAACAAAAATGTCCTCTAAGTTTTCCTACACATATCCTATAATTTTCCAGTTGGCTTAACCACTCAACATATTTAAATAACCAACCAACATATTTATTTAACATTCGGCAGATGGACATGATAGGAACATCATGATTTTCAGATGTACTTTTATAACTGCAAGGTTTTCTTCGTGCCAGGATCACAACAGGTTCTTAAGGTAAAGCCGCCCCTACCTGCTGTTTCTTCAATGTCAGAGTAACTCTCAATCTAAACATGTCCACTCAGATTAATTTAAATCCCTGACATTACAGTGGAAATCAAATCATTCTCTTCAATCTATTTTTTACCCGCAGCATAAAAGAGACTATTTTACATGTTAATAGTAATCTGATGTGGTTGTATAAATCTGATATAAATATGATACTCTGTTTGGAAATGATGCTAATTTAGTTTAAAATGGAGATTACATTTCAACTTGTAAAAGAGCAGGATGGAATATTAGCATTCATGGCTGTTATATAATTTCCCTTTACATTACACAAGTGTTACTCAAAATCTTTTCTGAGCCTCTTTGTCCAAAGATTTCCCATTCTTCCTATAAGAAAAAGGACTTCTCTATTTAACTGTAAGTTAAACAGGTGGTACAGACCCTTGAAAAAAGATTAACAACAACATTATAAATGCATTTTTGAAGAAACATTTAAAGTTACAATGTAATAAACTGAACAGAATGTCATAAGAATGTCAAACTGGGCACAGTAAAAATAAATGTTATTCCCAAGGAAAATAAAAAGTCTGCATATTTATGTAACATTCAGCAGATGGACGTGATATTAATATAGGGTTTTCAGTTGTACTTTTATAGCTACTAGATTTTCTTGCCTAACTTGGCAACCCGAGGCACCATTTGAGTTTTGGATTTGGACAATACTGCAACAGATGTCCAGACCAATAAAATAAATTCCTTAAGGGCTATGCTTAATTTGTGTAATTGATCAATTTTGGTTGCATAGGCCTCAGCTCACCAGCATGTAACTGCCTTCCACAAAAGCTTTGCAGTTGGGATTTCATTCCATATGTTACGAGGGTTTATGGACTCTCGTTGACAACGCTGCTGATAGAACAGGGGCTGTGGTGACACCTGTTGGCAATCAGCGGTGTAAAACCACCACCGATACAGTGGATGGTGGGGGCTGGGCGGGGAGGGGGGTGGGCAGTGCTTCTCCGTCTCTGCACTTTTGACATTGACATTCCGGGCCACGTCTGTGCTGTGGGGGCTGTCTGGAATTTTAGCAGAGCATCGCGGGCTGCCACCCACCAGGGTCCGGCAGGACCCTCTCCCCAAACCCCGCGTGTGACAACCCAAAATGTCCCTGGCAGGGTCAAATGTCCCAACAGTGTCCCAGGTGAGAACCGTTCCAGTACAGCGGATTCTTCTGGAAGAGCCACCCATGGGAACAGCCTAAGATATCTCACCTAGTCTTTTTCAAACAAAACACAAGACACCTTTTTTTTTCCTTCCTTTTCCTCCCCTTGAAGTCTATCCATCTAATGACAGGTTGACGGACACCTCACAGAAGCTCAGGCCTGACAGAGGGTACCGTAGACGCGTGCGCTGGAGAGGGGATCCGTCACCACACTCTGGCAGTGGTAATTAAGACATGAATTCTGAAACCTAACTCTCGATGCTCATCACTCACCTATTAAACTTGCCAGAGTTGCTATGTTAATTATCTCCCCGTATCCTTGATTTAGCATAATACGGCCTGCAGCCTGTGACAGAAATTAAAGGAAAGACCAGTGACCTCTTTTGTGATTGTGCTAATAACTACATGATCATAAATTAGTTTTCAATTTTCAGAAGACTTTACATGGTAAAAAAAAAAAAAAAAAAGGAACAAGTACATGATACACAAACTCGATAGAAGATGGTCGATCAGCATCAACTTTGAATCTTCCTTTTTTTTTTTTTTAAATGAGTTGCTAATCTGTATCACCAAGAAACTGAAGCCAACTGCCATGTTCTTTACCTGGCTCCGCGCAGGATGGAAAATGATCAGGAGAGGACCGGGTCAGTGGGCGTTTAACAGCAGATATGTCAGCGGTAAAGCCGACTCACACGACCTTGTCGAGAGTGGAGGAAACTATGACACACGCCCGCCGCACACACCCCCCACGCGAAACCTTTTCCCAGTCACACGCACCGGCTTGAAGGAGTCATACTAATATCAGAATAAAGAACATGCAAAGTTAAATGACTCATCCAAGAGTGAAGAAGTGCCATGACTTCTTGGCGTGTTTTGTGCCTTTCTTACATCTGTTCCTGCCTCTGACAGCTTTCTTCCCTTGGCTGGCAAAACACAAATAAGGATGTACAGGAAGTACGGCCCCGCTCTGATGTACAATAATATTGAGCTAATTAGAAGAATCCTCCAGCTCATTATGCGAGGCAGGAAGAAGGAAGAAACGACATGAAAGCATGACACTTGCTCAGCCCTACGATGGTGTCAAAGCTGAACGGGCATCACTTTCTTCTCTTTCTTTATAGACTTGGTCGCATTGCAAGTTCAGCCCTTCAAAATCAGTTTTGACTTCCAGAGGGAACGATCCCTTGAACACTGCACCATCTTCTGGCCAAATGCTTTACTGCATGATCTTAATTAAAGTGTCAAGTCCCCGTTTTCTGAGAACGGCGGCTGCATTAGTCCTCGGTCTGTTTTATTATTCCTGTTTTAAGACAGCACCGTAGATAAGGAAGGAACCCAAAACAGTTTCTGTCTAATTAAATGGAAAAGCAGCGGAACTCTGTTTTAAAACAGGCCTGTGCTTCACGGCCTCCAATAATTTTTTAGCCGACAAAGATTCCTGGAAGGCCGCGTGCTTATTTGGACTTTTGACTATACCGATGGGGGTGGGGGCAGGCAAAGAGGTTAAAGAAAAAAAAAAATCTGGTACTGGTCTGCTGAGAGCCATAATCTCGTCATAGGATTAGGAACTGTAAAATGGGTGAATTCGCATAACCCAGACAAGAAATGCACCAGGACTTAGAGGAAAGATCTGAAGACTGACCCTGATGGAAATGATTTATGTTATATGGCAGACGAGTGGGTCTTGAATCATGAAGAAAAACATCGTTGTTGCCACTAACGATGCTTCAGCTATGCCAGGCACTGTGCTAAGCCCCCTTGCAAACATTCCCTTAATTAATCCTCAGAACAACCTCATCTTACTGATGAGGACCCCCACGATGGCGTGGGAGAGGTGAAGACTCAGGCTCAAGTTGAGCCCGATGCGACGGCTCCTGCTCTGAACCAGCCCGGCACTCTGTCTCCTGTGATAAGGATGAGATTTCCCAGAAAGAAGGGCAGAGGGGCTTCTGGGGAAATGCAGTACATTTAGCAAAAGAGTAGAGGCAGGGAGTGCAGTGGCAGCTCTAACATGTCCCTGTAGGAGGGATTTAGGAGGGAAATCTGGTTTTGGGGGCGGGGGGAGGATAGTTCAGGGACTTACCTGTTTGAAGCTGTGTCTGCAGAGGAGGCACACAGATCCCCGTCCCATAAAGCTGAGAGTTGCTGCTGGGGATTCTGGGAAGAGCAGACCGCCCAGGGCAACCACAGCTGCCGCCACTGAGGAAAAGTGTTACCTTCTCCAAGGCAGGGCCAGGCAGCCCCTGCAGAGGTAAATTGCTAAGTGGTTCAGAGGGCAGTGGTGGGAGACAGGGTTGGAAAAGCAGGTTGGAAAGAGACAGACACATTCGGACAGTTCACAAGAATATGGGGCTTCTGAAGAAATGAAAAATTAGCAGGAGACGCATCCACTCATACAACCAGTCCTTCATCCAACAAAATGAGCCAAAGGGCAAAGGATCCTGAGAGGTGGGAAGGTCTCATGGACATTTTGCAAGTTCAGGGAGACTCGTGCCTATGCACAGCAGAAGAAGGGCCGTCTGGAGAGAGGGACAGGAGAGGCCACAGACAGAAGCACAGTGAAGGCTGCAGGTGGGAAGGACATGGTGATGGGCAAAGGTGGAGGGAGCTGGTCTCCAGCAGGGCGTCTTAGGAAGACAATTAAATCATGAAATCAGCATGTAAACCAAGGATCACGGACTCAGATCTGAGGCAGGGAAAGTCAATGCTCGCGGGGCGGGGGGCGGGGGGGGCATCCAGATGAGCAGCCGGGAGACATCCTGCCATCTCAAGGGGGCAGCTGAGCCTCAGCTCAGACTCCTGCCATGCAAAAATGAGAACCCAGAATGGCCAGATGCTCTGATATTTCAAGACAAGCTAAAAAGATGGGTTTCTATATGCAGTCTCTCGATGTGTATGTTGTTGGAAATTTTAAAGAATTTTAAAACACAAGGCGGGCCAAACAAAACACATCTGTAGTCCAGATGGGGCCTGCAGGTTGCCAGTTTAGGACCTCTGGCTTGGAAGAAAGACATTAGCATGGTCCCCAGACCCGGTCGCAGCTACAAGCTCCTGACCCACAGTTACGCGCACCGGCCCCGGGGATGCAACTGGAGGACCTGACAGCCTCTCCACCATAACCTGCACCAACTCAAATTCATTTTCTCCCTCCTGCTGAGCCCTTCTTCCTGCTGGGCATATTTCTCATGAAGGCTAGGGTCAGCTTGCAAGTTCTAGTCTTTGGCCCGGCCTTGCCTCTTTTCCTTCCCGAACCTTCCATAAGCCACATCCTCGAGTCATGGCCTTTACATCATCTTGGCATGTGTCCTTACCCTTTCCCTATCTCCGCTGTCCCCTTTACTAGTATAAGCTCTCCCTACTTCCATTCGAGACTATGCAATCGTTCTCCACCTCCGCGGGCCACATTGCTCTCATGCTACACATGCGCCAGACGCGTCCTTCTAAAACATGCTTCTTCTTTGCCACACACTTCAGGCTCAACCCAAAAACTGGAAATGATGTTCCTCACTGCTTATTAAAATCAGGCTAATCAACTTGAGCTGACTTGCCACTGGCCATAACTCTTCACGGTGAGACGTGTTTAACCCAACACGTTTAACTGAAATACCCTTCCATGTCTGGTTAGATCCTAAGCTTTGGCCAGTGGGAACTGCCTGATTTCCCAAATTCAGCTCAAGTTTTCATATTTCTCGGTCAGAGTTTCTCAACAGCTGCTCTGTTGACATTTGGGGCCAAAGCATTCATTCTCTCTCTCAGGGGGAGGGGCGATAGGGGGTAGGGACTGTCGTGTACATTGTGAGAATTTTAGTAGCCTCCCTGACCTCACCCCGCCAGGTGCCAGGAGCACCTCCCCTGAGCTGTGCCTATCAAATAAGATGTGGGGGGAAAAACTGAGCCTCAGAATATTTTTCCCAGGATAACCTTCCAATTAACTTGAACTCTCTACATATTCACCAATAGGAAGCAGAAAAGTTGGCTCCAAAATAACCAGAGTGGCAGAGGAAGGATTGTCACTGATTATGAATTTTTGTGTCTGCGTTACACTGCCAATAACCAGAGTTACCACATCTCTGGACTTCTTTTTTTTTTTTAATCTCTTATCAAGCCAAGAGCACTTCCTCCCACTCCCCATATCCCCGGAGGTTTTGCCCTGCCCCCACCCCCGATTCCCATGTTAAGGTAAATTCCCTTACTTTGGGCTCTCCCAACACAGACTTTATGATAATTGCTTATTTAATGTTAGTTTCCCCTCTTGGTTGTACAGTCCTTGAGGGCACAGACCTACGTGGCATTGTCATAGGTGTATCCCCAGCTCTTAGCATAGTGCCTGGCATAGAGAGGACACTAAGTGAGTGTTCTGGCCATGAAGGATAACCTTTGCAATAGTAGAGTGATAGGCCCTGCATCTAGCTCTCAGCAATTCCCAATCCCTTATTCCTTCCAGACACAGCTCAAGATCAATGATCTCCATGAAGACATCTCCAACTAATGCCGACTGACAGTGGTCTCTTTTTACTTACAAATCTATACAGCACATCACAGCATCTTCTGACTCACTTTTCCAGATAGCAGATCTTTATCACCAAAGACATTCAAGATCTTCAAGACTGTCTGTATCTTCAAGTTTTTTTATTATGACCCTTAACGATGAATGCACAGATGACAATTCTAAATATTTGCAGGTGAAATAGATAAATGATGGTATTATTCACTAAAACAGCTGAAGAGCCCTCCATAACCAAATTGAACCTTAGAAACTAAATTTTGAATTTATGATCTCTGTCTAAAATGCTTACCTAATGTTCTCTTCCAGTATTTTAAAATTAAATTTCTATTGATTCAAGCTCAATTATTATTTATTTGCACAATAAACATGTCACTTTACAAATAATACATACAAAAACTTTCTAGTCAGCAGACACTTTTGTCATCCCACAAGCTCATGAGCTGGTAGAGTCGGCTCTTTGTTCGGAAAAAATAGAGACCCGGGAGTTTAAACTGATTGATTAACCTCCCTGGTTTCCTCAATCCATAAAATGGGTACATTAATATCTGCCTGCTGGCAAGGGCAGTGATAGCTCCTACAGGCTTAGGGTTTGGAGTACTACAAACCAGAGGCAAATCTATAGTCTGTGTTCTTAGGTAATGATGTTCTCTCTGCCTTGGTTTCTTTAAACGTAAAATGGGTTTAACGCTAGAAATCTACCCAGTGTAAGACCTCTATGATGTTGTATACAGTTGCTAGCAAGTACCAAGAGCTTAATGAAGGCAGGTCCTCTCAATACAAAGAAATGAATGAGACATTGTAATTAGAAAAGCACTTTGGACCAGAATATTTCCTAGGGATGACCCATTTCGTGATTATTGTAAAGTTAAATGCTAACAGTATGAATGACCTTTTATGACCCATTTAAACAAAATCCTTCCTTCTCTATCTTGCAGCCACAGAGTCAGCACTGGGTTTTTATGGATTGAGAATAAAATTGGGCCAGGACATGTATTATACTTCAAAGTGTATAAACCTGTAATTGTCCCCATAGCTCTCTGAATTTTTAGGACACTTTTTCGTTCAATCTGGTGATTCTGTGTGGAATATCCAAATCTGTTCTGAGTTAGCTGGAACTTTTACTGTACCAAAACCGAGGCAAGCTAGAACTGTAGGTTCAAAATAAAGTCAAGCAGAAATGCGGTTCTTCAGCTATCCAGTTCAGTGACCATCCTACCCCATAACGGCAGGACCCTTTTGCAGTCCCCACACTGCATTGTGAGAATTGTTCTCTGCACTCATCAGCTCTCTTGAGGCTGAACGAAATACAACTAAATTCACAGTTTTGATGGCATTTTTCTCAAAAAGAAAAAAAAAGTGAGGAGCTATTTTGACCAATTCAGATCCAAGACCTTTATTTAACATGTATATTCTATTCATCCAACAAATACTTACTTTCAACTGAAATATCAAATAAATGTCTCAAATTTCCCTCTCACTTTGGGCTCTGAGTGCCTGGATCTGGCATGACCTTGAGCAAGATTTTACTCTCAGATTTTCCATCAATAAAGCAGAGATAATGACAGTATTTGCCCACTGCATGGGGGAATTGTAAAACTTAATTAATTGAAATCTTGGATGGAATGTGCTAGCAACACCAACATTCTGCATTACTTCCTGACCTGTATATGAATGAGTGTTAATTTGAAAAAGACAAATTCTCCAATTTATACCATGATTGTAGAGTGGAATTTTACATACATACATACACACACACACACACACACACACACACACAAACACGTGCTCATCCATATACATATGTATATGCATATGTATAGCTTGGCATTTATACGAATGTGTGATTTCAGCAGCAAATCAGCCAAAGGAAAAATTAGCTACAGTTTTTTCCAAGGGAAATAATTTTCTGTTCATGTTCTGTTATTTTCAAAAGACTCTAATGCTGTTATTTCAAAACTAAATGTCCTCAAACAAGGCAAAGACAATTCTTCGTTGAATTATGCTTACAGATGCCAAATTTTCAGTGTTGTGTTAAAGTCCTACAGGAATAACCCAAAATTTTTAAGAATGTATATGGAAACAGTCTTTCAAAGTGAATTAAAAATATTCTACCCTTTTAGGATCAGATAACCTTAAAAACATAAATAAACATTCAATGAGAGAGGGAAGGAAGGAGAGAAGATAGAAAAGAAGGGTGTATTTAAGGAACTCGCTGTCATCAGCCTCCTCCTCAATAAAAAATTAAAAATCATCCATAAAATTTATTCTGCATTCTTGCTTGACTTAAATCGGGCAGAGTCATTTTGCAAGAAAATAATAGAAAGGGAGAGCGCTGATGTAATTTAGTAGCAGTGTTAAGAAACTGTGTTTTCCTCTTTGCGCAGGTCTCCGGTTATCATGTACATAAAGTCCTGCCTGCCTTTTTTTCTGGGACACAAACAGATAAGGTATTTTTTACAGATCGATGTTTTCTCTGGATGAGACTACTTCTCATCTAAATGCTGTAACGGTCTAGTTTGTTTCTATAGATAAGGCTTTTATTTAATTTAGCACCTGTTCACTTTGGCCTCAAAATATGGCCTCCTGTCATGGGAAAAGTATATGCAACGGGTAAGGATTGAACCCCACCTAATACTCACAGTGGGAGGCATATATAGATAGGGCTGTTTATCTCCTAACATGAATGAACATCTTTTGTTAATTCAAATAACTTATCTTAACACCTAATAAGTGTTGATGTGAGACAGAAACATTTCTATAGATATACTATGAATTTTAATATTCCTAACTCTATTTTATTCCATCACTTCCTACCTAGAGAGTATATTTCCATTAACATGCTAGATGAAGGAAGAAAGAGACCATATGTAAAACACCAAAAGGGCCTTGAAAAGAGGAAAAGAGGGGAAAACTCTCTCTAAGTCAACATATTCAAAAAGAAAACAAGCATAGAAAATATGAAAGTTATCATTATTGTTGATGAACAGATACAGACTTTAAGAAGCTTTTCATGGTTGAAATCCAGTTTTTCTCTGTCTTCCTCATTAATTTAAGGCAGAGATTTTTGTCTGTTTTGTTTCCTACCAGATCTTCACAGTCTAGAACAGTGCCTGACACATAACAGGCACTCAATAAACCTTTGTTGAATAAGAAAACAAAGGAAGAGAACTTCGCAAGGCAGGTTATAAAAGTAAAGACTGGTAAAAAACAAAAGAAATTCCAAAGAGGAGCACCTGGGTGGCTCAGTGGGTTAAGCCTCTGCCTTCGGCTCAGGTCATGATCTCAGGGTCCTGGGATGGCGTCCGGCATCTGGCTCTCTGCTCAGCAGGGAGCCTGCCTCCTCTCTCAGTGCCTGCCTCTCTGCCTACTTGTGATCTCTGTCTGTCAAATAAATAAATAAAATCCTTAAAAAAAAAAAGAAAAAGAAAAAGAAATTCCAAGGAGCCCTTCATTTGTCACCTTGAGATTTGCTTAAGAAGTAGAAGAGGAAAGAAAATGACGGAACAAAACTAGTCAATCAATGGTTCTCTGGTCAGCCCATATAGAACCTGAGAGTAAGAACACAGAAACTGCCCAAAGGATCATTGGATTATTACTCTCCTTTTTCACAAGAGTAAGACCTCACCTTTAGCAAGAAAGAAGTGGAGTTGAAGGAGTCAAAAGTAAGACCAAAAAAATTTGCCACAGAGTAAAGAGCTCAGTGAATGTCTCTGAATAAATGAAAAGCTGTCTATGCACCAGGCATGGGCCCGGCCCTGGGATGGCAAACCACAACTGTCCTCAAAGAGTTCACAGTCCAGACAGGGAAGACTAAACCGGAGACTATCCACTCTCGTGTCCTGAAAGAAAAGAGAGGAAAAATAGGTAAGAAGGGTGACAAATTAAAAGGGAAATAAATCTCTCTTTTTTCCAACATGTGGCACGTTTGAAATTGGTGCAAAATCCTACATGTTTTAAAAAAAGGCACAATGGATCAGAAGAGAGAAGTCTCTGAAAAGCAAGTTGATAAATTTGAGAACTGTTACATGAAGAGAGAAAAATGAAGAACTAAAAATCTTCTGGAAGGATGAAAGCTCAAGGGGATGTGATTGGAGGCTTAAAAATTTACAAATAGCGTCTGCCTTTGGCTCAGGTCATGATCCCAAAGTCCTAGGATGGAGCCCTACAGCGGGCTCCCTGCTCAGTGGGGAATCCGCCTCTTCTCCCTCTCCCTCTGCCCTTCTGCACCATTTGTGCGTGCTCTCTCAAATAAATAAATAAATTAAATATTTCAAAAAAATGTACAAATAAGTGGGAATGAACAGGCACTTGTTCAAAGAAGTTTAAGAACTCTGGAATGAGGGACAGCTCACATACCCTTAGTATGTTTGTGACAGAGTTTCAGAAAATGCTCTAACCAAACATAGTACAAAGTGAAAACATACAGAGATTGGGACATGTACAGAAACATCTCTAGCAGGTCAACTTCTGAGGTCAAATCCGGCCTAGGTCCATGTTTTTAAATTTTTTTTTAACTCTTTATTGTGGGAACTTCAAGCATACATAAATTTTAATATACAGCCCTAATAATTATCAACTCATGGTCAATGTTGCTTTATTTACAACCTTTGTTTCATTTATTTCCACTTCCCCACTTTAATCCCTGGAACTTTTCCTTTCTTTAAAGATTCTATTTATTTATTTATTTATTTATTTATTTATCTATCTAGTTTGTTAGTTATTTAGTTATTTGAGAGAGCACGCCAGAGAGAGAGCGAGAAAGAGAGCACGAGCTGGGGGAGGGTACAAGGCAGAGGCAGACTCCCCACTGAGTGGGGAGCCCACTGCAGGACTCCACCCCAGGACCTCAGGACAATGGCCTGAGTCAACCTGAGCCAAAGGCAGACGCTTCACCAACTAAACCACCCAGGCTACCCTTCCTGGACCATTTTGAAGCAGATCTTATACAAAGCATCATTCACTTAGAAGGACATTTTTTAAAAACATACTGTAATACCAATATCAAATTAAGCAAAAATGGAAATAATAATTTCTTAATACCATCAAATATCCAGTCAAATCTAAAAATTCCTTGACAGCTATGCAACAGAAATTTTTAAAATTAGGAACTTATTGTCACACTTGGAAATAGAGATATTTCTTTTTTTTTTTTAAGATTTTATTTATTTATTTGACAGAGAGGGACAGCAAGAGAGGGAACACAAGCAGGGGGAGTGGGAGAGGAAGAAACAGTCTTCCCACTGAACAGAGAGCCTGACACAGGGTTCGATCCCAGAACCCTGGGATCATGACGTAAGCTGAAGGCACACACTTAACAGACTGAGCCACCCAGGCACCCCTGGAAGTAGAGGTACTTCAACCCAAAGTCTAGATTTCTGACTTTTCTCTTAATGAAAATATCTAGCCACTCAGGGTACACATTCTAGAATAGCAACACTGAGCAGGACCGGAGCAGCCACTCCCCCTTTTATACAGGTCTCACAACTCCAGATACAGTCCTATTGTCCTGCCCACCGCTCATTCCATATGTCTACACTATCTACCTGGTTCCTGGACACAACAGAGTCTGCAATCCTAAATCTAAGCTGACAGAATTATGGGTGATTGCAACCAATCCTTTAGTTTTGGGGGTTACCGATGACATAAGTGATGACCACAGCCAAGCTGTACAGTAAGGTGCAGATCGAACAGAAAATCACGACCCTGAAGACAAATGGTCAGATCTGAAGGTCAACCCAAGGGCAGAACAAGAGAAGATGTAAAGTCAACAGACAAGGAAGCCAAGAGGGGGATGGAGGAGTTACGAAGCACAGATTGATTTGATTAGTTCAAGAATTATTTGGAGAACCAAATTATGTGCTGGGCTCTCTTCTTTGCAATGCATTCCAAGATCCAGAGATGGGTAATGTTGCTTTTAAAGGAGTTATGCCAAGTCCAACACTACATAAAGCTTTCCCCTCCTCCCCACTCATTTGTCAGTTTTGAAATGTGAGAATGCAGCCACAGTGGGTTAAATTAAAAGTACAGTCACTGGGGTGAGGTATTAATTCTCTTAAAATTGAAACTAAAATTAAAATCTGAAATGAGATTCCTTACACTCACCTCTATCTGTATGTTGACTCCTTTTCAGATATGCTGGAATGCTCAACACTCAGTGTAAGAAAATAAAATGGTGTGCGTTTGACAACCAGATGCTATTCAAAATTAAAAGAGCTTAATTTTAAGACCAGCAGAAGAGAAGACATGCAATTTGCTTGCGATGCACACAGTAAATTAAAAACTAAAAAAAGGCAATGAGTGTGAAATATTAAATATTTACTTCTCAGGGTATTTTTGTGCACTCTGATATTAATGGGTTATAATAATTACTGTGCCTTATCCAAGACACACCTAGACTGAGAAATTAAATTCCCAGCATATGGGGGTGGGTACCGGTCAATACCTGTGCTTAATTCCCATTATATTAATAGAAACAGAGGAAATGTACCAATGAAAAAGAGAGAGGGAGAACCCCAGAAACTTAATATAAAGGGAACTCTGGAAGGGTTTGTTTCCTTTGGAAGTAGGTGAATTAATTATATTAAAATTTCTCAAAATAAATATGCATCCAGGACAGAGAAGCAGAGCGCATAAAGGATTTCATAGAAAAGAACTTACAAAACTGACATTTGTCAGTCTCCTTGTGTGCTAAAAACCTCAAAGTGGCTTGGGACTCTGTGGGAGTTCAGTGCAGGAAATCAGCCTCCTTGTGAGAACCCCTCTCTGCCCAGTGGTCATATCTTTAATGAGGAGATGCCTGGCCTTTCTGCTCTACTCTCTACTTGCCAATTCCAATCTCCCCATCAAATCGTCCACACAACCACAGTGCATTGTACACCAGTCCCTGGGGCAAACACAACTCAGAGCCATACCTACATGTCACACATAGAAAGGCTATGTGACCCCAGCCAGTGATTAATGTAATTAAGGAATCCAGAGCTGTGGTCCAACTTCTGTTATTTAAGCGCTTAGATAGCCTAAACGTAGACTTCAGCATTTGTATTTCTAAAGAAGGAAAGTATAATCTCTTTTTACTTCCTTCATAAAATCAAAGGACTCGAAAACATGGCATGTCTGTGAACGTAGGGAAAAGCTCTCTACAAGACCAAGGACCATAAGAACCTAATACTATACATTCTCCTTTACAGAGCTTTGACTCGCTTTTTTTTTTTTTTTTTTTTTGGTCTTTTGACCTTTTTTCTAAAATTAGAGCCATACGCATCAATGTATAAAAATTAAATAAGATAAGCAGACAGAAGGGGGGATGGCATTCATGTTCTCACCACCCCAAAATAACACCCACGAACACAATGCATATAGATCAGTCTAAGCCAGTGCTTCTCCAACAAGGGGTAGGGGAGCCAATTTTACCCTCCACTCCCAGGGGGAGGACATTTGGCAATTTCTGGAGAAGTTTTTGAGTGTCAGAAATTCAAGAGGGGAGGGATGAGGCATCTAGTGAGTAGAAGCCAGAGAGGCTGTTGAATATCCCACAGGGCACAAGACTGCCCTCTACAATAAAGAATGATTCAACCCAAAATATTAGTAGTGCCAAGAATGAGAAATCCCGACCCACAATACATGTGTATGTAACCTCACAGGTAATGTTAATGCCAGAACCATTCTAAAAGGTCTTCCACCAAATTATGCTAAGTGGAATGGCATTCCCAGAATTTACCCGATATTGGTACTATTATAACAACAGAAAAACAATGTAATTAAATTTGTTATTGAAATTCTAAAATGAGGGGCACCTGGGTGGCTCATTTGGTTGAGTGTCTGCCTTTGGCTCAGGTCATGATCTCAGGGTCCTGGGATCGAGCCTGTGTTGAGGAGTCTGCTTCTCCCTCGGTCCCTCCCCAGCCCTGCTTGTGCTCTCTTTCACATATAAATAAATACAATCATAAAAAGAAAGAAATTATAAAATGTTTCTTCATACACAATTAACGAAGGAGGGATTTGTGATAATATACACCATTTATCATTTACTCTCCCAATTTCTTCTATAACTGCAGGAAGCTGGTGAGGTAACAAGGGAGAGAGGGATGAGATGGGTTTTACTCAAGCAAATTTAGGGGTGCCTCTTTGTCAGTTACTCCTACAAAATATTATTTCTTGGCCCTGTGATGGAGTCACTCCGACATTAGATTGGCCATCAAGAAAACATAAGAGACTCAAATTATTACGGGGGACATGTGAAAGTAAAAATATTCTTATGGGTAACAATCTTCTTGCTTTTCTTATAAATAACTAGTTATAGAGTTAAGAAAATAAATAGACTATATATTTTTAACTCTAATAAAAGGAAATATTACTTTTTACAGAGCTAAGAAATCAAACATTAAAACTCCACCAAAACTTATGTAATAATTAAGTTAATAGAAATGAAAGGAGGTCAAATAGGAGAAACATCCCACAATTTTTTTGATCTAAAGAATATTGTAGGGGCGCCTGGGTGGCTCAGTGGGATAAGCCTCTGTCTTTGGCTCAGGTCATGATCTCAGGGTCCTGGGATTGAACCCCGCATTGGGCTCTATGCTCGGCTGGAAACCTGCTTCCCCCTCTCTCTCTGTGAGAGCCTGCTGCTGTGCCTACTTGTGATCTCTCTCTCTCTCTTTCTCTCTCTGTCTCTCAGAGACAGAGAATAATAAATAAGCAAATAAATAAACAAAATCTTTAAAAAAATTTTTTTCATTAAAAAAAGAATATTGTATAAAAATGATACCAATTAAATGGAATCATTACTATAATCAAAATCAGATCTACTGCCTTATTTTTCATTTAGTAATGTATAGATCTTTTATATGTCCACATATATAACTCTGAACAACTCCTTTAACAGCCCTAGAATGCATGATTGTAAAGTGTTTATAATCTACTTAATCACCTGCTGTAAATATTTATATTATTTTCAGTTAATTAAAGTAAACAATGCTACTCTGAACATCTTCATTGTTAAATCTTTATTTTGATAATTCAAATCTATCAAAAATACATTTTGAATTATGTTGTTAACTTCATAGAAGTTGAGTAAAAGTCAAAGTATAAGTCAAATTGTCCTCCAAAAGATTTTATTCGAAGGTAAAATTCAAGTTCACCTTTATATTTGCTGTTTTCCCTTCTCTAACAAATTTACTCTATTCTCGAAAGTAGTGTCCACTGCCTTTCCAGACGAGCATGAGTATTCTCAGTGATGTGCTCTACTCTATGGGACAAGAGAAGCCACAGCCTATCCAAACTACCTAAGTTGACCTGACTTCCAGGTTTTGGTTCAACCAAATTTGATTACTGATCATTGAATTACTTAGGTAAAATTTCACAGACACAGACCCATAGCAAATCTGATTCAGCCATGAGGGGAATCCTAATTAGCAGTTTATCCTTCCTTCAAACCAACCTTCTATCTAACCTCATCCAATGGTCAATGTGTCAATTCAGTTTACATATGTAATTAATTTTTAAATGTTGTTTCCAAGGACCCCCTATAGACTTCCTCTTTTTTCTTTCTTTCTTTTTTCCCTTCTTTCTTTATTTCTTTCTTTAGGATTTTATTTATTTATTTGATAGAGATCACAAGTAGGCAGAGGCAGGCAAAGAGAGAGGAGGAAGCAGGCTCCCTACTGAGCAGAGAGCCTGATGTGGGGCTCGATGCCAAGACCCTGAGATCATGATCTGAGTCGAAGACAGAGGCTTTAACCCACTGAGCCACCCAGGTGCCCCATATTTTTTTTTAAGATTTTATTTATTTATTTAACAGAGAGAGAGAGAGAACACAAGCAGAGGGAGTGGGAAAGGGAGAAGCCGGCCTCTGGCCCAGCGGGGGAGCTCCACATGGGGCTCCATGTGGGGCTGGATTCCAGGATCCCAGGATAATGACCTCAGCTGAAGTCAGATGCTTAATGACTATGCCACCCAGGAGCCCCTAGGTTTCCTCTTTCTGATAGGTTCTCAGCAAACACTCATGAAGACACACATTATTTGAAATTTTAGGCTTTCCTTTTGTTGATTTTACTCTCAAGAATTTGGTCTTCACTTTTCTTCAGAGACCTGCTCTGCCGAACTGGAAGACATAGGAAGTTGCTGGCCAACTCAATGCCAAGGTCTTGGGAGATTCAAATGTAACTACCCTGTGCTTTTTAGAAGTCATTACAGAAGACTACATTTGTGCCTGGGCAGTGTGCCATCTACATGAAATACTTGCAATCAGGTGGAAATGATTCCCCAAACATGAAGAGGTTTCCTCGTTTCGAAATTACAGACCATGATGCCATGCTGCTGCAGTTCTTCCCTCTGGCCACTAGGGTGCCGTTTTCTGCTCCATAAAGGAATTGGCAAGAAGGGGCCTCTAGCCTATAATACCAACTTCCAAGTGTGAATTTATTCTTTCCTGCCTTGCTAGCAATTTTTACTTTTCCAGCTTGGCACATAGAATCTTGCAAGTCTCCCTGGAAGGTGACTCATATTTAAATATGAATAGGGCAGCTGGCTTCTGTTATCTTAAAGGGTTACATTATGTCATTGCACATTTTCAACTGGGGTAAAAACAAACTGTGCTCTTTGCACACATCAATTCCAGTAATATATATTTATATAAGATCACAGGGACTTATAAACTGTCTGAAATTTTTCCAGCCTTAAAAATTAAGACCAATGTTTCTTAATAATTCGGCAGCAACCAACCCAAATAATCCCTTTGTTACCTGGTGTGTTATTTCATAGTTCCTAAAAAATGATGATGATGATGACGCTGATGATGATGACAATGACAAGAGCAGTGATAACAAATGCTCACTTGTGTTGCCATTTACCATATACCAGGCACCATGCCAACAGCTTATATGGAGTCTTCACCGCAATTTGAGGAAGAAGATGTACATTTATTGTTCCCATTTTTCAGATGAAACTCCAAGGGCTTCGTGAGGAAAAGGTCTAAACATGAGAAAAAGGCAGAGACAGGGTTTAAAAGTAAGCAGGGTTTTTTTGATTGCTTGTTTAGGATTTATTTATTTATTTATTTATTTATCTGAGAGAGTATGTGCAAACGGGGTGGGGGGGCAGAGGGAGAGGGACAAACAGACTCCATGCTGAGCATGGAGCCCAATGGGGGCTTGACCCCACAACCATGAGATCATGACTGAGCCAAAATCAAGAGTCAGAAGCTTTATTGACTAAGCCACCCAGGCACCCTGAATGTAGGCAGTTTTAACTCCAGAGCCTAAATTTTTAACTAATATGATATACGTTCACCTGCGTATCTCAGTAGATAATTTTCTGAGGCTCTACTGAGCAAGTCTTTAATTTTCCTCGGGACTTATCTCCTCTGGGAGACCTCTCCTGGCCACCCGAGGCTAGATGAGATGTCCTGAACCTTCCTGAGTACCGCATGCACAAACCTCCGTTAGACCATGAAGCACACTCTATTTATGGGTCCCTACTCACCGCCTGCCCCCACCGAGGACCAAGCACTCCCTAAGCACCCAGGACTAGGTAGGCATTTAGAGTCTGATCGAGTAAGGAACATTTGAGCAAATGAATCCTGTTTTGTCTTAAAACAGCAGTATAAAATCTGAGAGCTATATTCTTCTTCCGCTTCCATATTACCCCCACCATGAAGTCTACCTCACTAAAAAGTTCTCTGAAATCCTGCCTCTTTCTGAGGTGTGACAAATCCAGGGTCATAGCACCTGGGTTAGAGTTCTGGCCTGTCACCCCCTTGACAGAGACCTAGGGTTTCACCCTCTGGCCTCCATTCCCTCAGCAGTGAAATGGGTTCTGTAACAGCACCTAGTCCACACTATAGGCTGTGATGTGGGTTAAATAGCATAAGGTGATTGAGCAAAACCTTAGTAAAAGGTAAGTATTAGTAGGAAGAGCAATCGTATGAACAGATGTCGGTATAGGAACAAGGGTACTAGAAGCAGTAATAGTCCCTGAAATGCTGAACATGAGCAATCAGGAAGGGAAGTTGAGGACACAGCCTCACTTTTTTTTTTTTTTTTTTTTTTTTAACGTTTATCAGCTCTTCAGTGCTTTCCCTTTAAAGGGTATAACTTCCTCATCAAAAATAGTACCACGTCTTCTTTAGATACTAAATAATCATTTTAAGAATTACAAAAGGGAGGCACTTGGGGGGCATAGTCAGTTAAGCATCCAACTCTTGATTTCAACTCAGGTCATGGTCTCAGGGTCATGGGATAGAGCCCCAACATGGGCTCCATGCAGGGCGTGGAGCCTACTTAAGATTCTCTCTCTCGGGCGCCTGGGTGGCTCAGTGGGTTAAGCCTCTGCCTTCAGCTCAGGTCATGATCTCAGGATCCTGGGATGGAGTCCCGCATCGGGCTCTCTGCTCAGCAGGGAGCCTGCTTCCTCCTCTCTCTCTCTCTGCCTGCACTCTACCTACTTGTGATCTCTGTCTGTCAAATAAAGAAATAAAAATCTTTTAAAAAAAAAATTATCTCTCTCCTTCTCTCTCTCTCTCTGCTCCTTGCCGCCTGCTCCCATTCTCTGTCTCTCTGAAAATAAAAGTAATAAATGAAAATTTAATAAGAAAATTTTTTTTTCAATTACAAAAGAATAATTCTCATGTGCCAAGAACTATGTAAACAGTTATGTGCATTATGTAATTTAATCTTTCAAGCGAAATCCTATTAACCTCAGGCACGGATGAGGGAACAGAGATTCAGAGAGGTTCAGTATCTGCCCAGGACCACACAGCAGACAAGTTACAGCACCAGGATATGAATTTTAATCTATTTACTTAATGGCCTCTCCCTCCCACTAGACTGAAAGTACCATGAGGCAAGAGACAACATCTGTTCTCTTCAATATTGCATTCACAGCCCATCACGTAGTGAGTCATCAGTAACAGAAAACTTTGGAATGTGTGGAAAAATGAATGAGTAAATGGATGAATAAATCCAGAACCTAAACTCTTAACCAATTAAGCCTCTTAATTATCTGAGATGAATGATATTTTTGAATAACACATCACAGGCAAAATTAGAAGCTGACTGAGCAATTTTATACTAACACTAACCAAAAAAACCTGCTATTTATTGAGTGCCTCCTATGTTGTTCCTGTCCTTAAAAAGCCTCATAAAGATATATTTAATCCTTTCTCCGATCCATAAGGTAGATAGTATTATCATAATTTACAAATACATTCTGTCGCCCGGTTGTGCAAGATTTGAATGCAGGTCGCGCCTGGGTGGCTCAGTGGGTTAAGATTTGAATGCAGGTCTTATGGTCCCAAACCCAACAATTTTCTACATCGGATTTCCATCTCAAAGGCAGCTGTGTGCTCTACTTACCCTCAGAGAAACACAAGGTTCATGCCAACCAATCTTCAGGAGTTACAAGAAGCTTCGCAACTCTGTTGACTGTGGTCAAGAAGAATCATCCAGGAGACCAGATTACATTTGGTACCCTGTGTGTGCAGAGCTTGTCCCCTCCCTGTATTTTCAACAGGGTTGAAGGAATCTTCAGAGTCATGTACCTTCTGCTGACTATTTCCTTCAGGGAACAAGCATCCAGGTTTGTCCTCGGAACTTTGAGTGTGAACAGTGACTCTGCTCCAACACGTGACATTCAGTTTTAAGTTAGTATACCCCCATGGCTCTGAAAAAACTGGGCACCAAGCTCTGGATTTGCTTACGCCAATAGTAAGCTCCTGTACAAACTCCCCATTTCTCTGCTAGTGACCGATCCTAAAGAGCCCTTCCACTTCTGCTAAATGCTCCAGATGATGCCGTCTGATGAAAAGAGATGAACGTCAACCAACCTTTCATTTACTTACTCAACAAATACTTGATGAGTGCCTACTGTGTATCATACAGGGTCATTTTTGTAAAGGGCACAAAAGAGACACCAGATAAAATAAATGGCAGCCGCTGCTCTTGCTGTTGATTTTCCTCCACTTTCTGCTCCTGGAGGCAGAATAATCATCCCCCAAAGATGCCTGCATCTTTGTTACTCTACCTTGCAAAAGGGGCTTGGCTGATGGGAAGGACGTTGAGATGGGGGACGAGCCTGGGTTAGCCGTCTGGGCCCAGTCTCAGTATGTGAATCCTTACCCAGAGCCTTTTCCTGCTCCTGGGAGAGGCAGAGAGAGATGTGACCATGGAGGAAAGAAGGGTCCCAGGGCTGTAACATGAATGGCTTTGATGACAGGGGAAAGGGCCACAAGCCACTGAACGTGGTCAGCTTCTAGAAGCAGAAAAAGACAAAAAAATAAACAACCTCCTAGAGCCTCCAGAAAAGACACCGTCCTGCCAACACCTTGATTCTGGCTCAGTGAGAACTAGAATGGTGGGATAATCAATTTACACTGTTTGTCTGTGGTCCTTTGTTAGAACAGCCATAGGAAACCAACACACACTGCAACCGAAAGGAGCAGTTCTCTGAGATTTCTAAGTGGTAGGAAAACTGATTTTTTTTTCCAAGTGTTTCAAGGGTACATATCAAATTTTACGCCTAAAAATTGAAAAGTACAAGAATGTAATGAATAATTAAGTAAATATTAGTGTTGGATACAGTTAGTACCAGCTGCAAAAATACCTATCCCACATATCACATTGCAAATCTTCCAGAATCAATATGCAACATTAGTGGATTAAAACGAGCTCCCTCACGAGTTGAGGTAGATGGCCATTCCGCATAGCCAGTCAGCAGAACTCCACAATGTTCACCAAGAAGAGCCACCTCAATCACTTGATTTTTATTGTTTCACTTCAAGTATTTTCATTGGTCACAGTCACCTGTAAATTTGCTCATCAAAATGTGTTTTCCACTCGGATCACTTCATCCACTGGGAGGGGAAAGAAAAAAAAAAAGATTGGCGCTATGCCAAAGAAGGAAAAAAAATTAATTTTCTTGCGGCGGAGGATCTTGTTAAAATGAAACATCTTTCCCATGAAATGGATGCTAACACAACACAACGGAATACTAATAAAGTCCTTTCATAATATTTTTCCTAAAGATTACTTGCATTTTAAGAATTGCCTTTTAGGGGCGCCTGGGTGGCTCAGTGGGTTAAGCCGCTGCCTTCGGCTCAGGTCATGATCTCCAGGTCCTGGGATCGAGTCCCGCATCGGGCTCTCTGCTCAGCGGGGAGCCTGCTTCCTCCTCTCTCTCTCTCTCTCTCTCTGCCTGCCTCTCTGCCTACTTGTGATCTCTCTCTGTCAAATAAATAAATAAATAAATCTTTAAAAAAAAAAAAAAAAAAAAAAAAAAAAGAATTGCCTTTTATATCGCCCCCAAGTGATGCTTAACAAGATAAATCGCTTCAGAACAAGAGTTACTTTTTCCTTGCATTTCTGGGTAACTAACGGATGCTTTTGTGAAGTTATCTTGAGCCACGGAAACTTAACAAAAGATAGGATCGTTTATAGTTAAAAGGAATAATTTGTGTGATTTAAAGAAGAGCTAATAAAGCCCCCAATTTTCCTAAGATAGCACGAGTGCCTGGCAGGACCGTATTTGTGCTTAACAACTGGGAAGAAAGTACTCGTGTTTAATATTTCACAAACAATATATTCGTTTTATGCGCATTTAATACATGCAATTTTAAACCCAAGCTTTTAAATATTCACTAGTCATCTCATAATGAAAATTGAATGCATCATGCTTTTGGGCCTTGGGGGTGGAGGGGATGTGTAGATTTTTAAGAAACTGCACATTTCCCCTCTTCTCCCTCAAGAAAAGCCGGGGGGGTGGTGGGAGATGAAGAAAATGTTGATGGTGTCGGGATATTGGACCGTTGGTGAGCAGGTGTGTGCTATTGAATGGGCCTCTGGTGAATTGGAGGCTTTTAAAAGAGATTGATTCTCTTAACTAATTATTTCAAACATGCTTTTAAAGGTATTAATTACTTGTGGAAAAGATTCTCCATTTGCTTCTAAATTGTTTCTTTGGGTGATTCTTTGCCTGCAAAAATGTCTGGGGTAAAAGGGAACGTTCTGTCACCGTAATTTTAAATAACATATTTAAACGATACATTTAAATGTGATCTTTGAAATTATATAAGCTGTATTCCAATGTCATTAGAATTCTTAAGACACGTTTAAAACGATATGAAATAATTTAAATTCTGTTTTTTATGTAAAAGTAATTTATTCATGTGTAAAATCATTACATGTATTTATATATGATCTACATACATAAATATATATAAAACCATTTGTATACATAGATGTGTCTGTAAATATATTTATATCCATATATAAATGTATATAAGTGCTAGATTGAACATCTCCTAAAAGACCTTCGGTTTTATTTTATTTGTGCATGTGTGTGTATGTCACATAATTCTATGAAAAATCCTACTTAGTTTATTTTGCAGAATTGTGTAAAAGATACTTAGACACTAACCAGCTCCTTCTTTACCTTCAATCCCCGTCTTTAGTGCTACAGAGTTGTTTATTCAATGACTTTTCAGTTTAATCGGCTGAAGGCATTTCAATCTGCATCAGAAAAAGCATCTTTGGTTGGCCTTGGTCGGAAACATTTTAAATGCATCAAATCTAGTATCACAGGGGTAGACATCCCTGTAATCAAGTCATTGGAATATTACACACGATTCCATCCTGCCTTGTGACTTAATTGTTAGAGTGTTAGGAGCCTGGGGCATTCAGGTTCACATGAAAAAAAATTTTGCAACCCCTCAGGCACAGAATATTTTCACCGTGCGGAAGGAACAGTTTCCAGTGACAAGAGGCCATTTTGCCAACTTGCTGTCCAGAACTCAGATTCATGAGTTACAGAAAACAGAAGAAAGAAACTTAACACTCTTGGCAGTAGGGTAGGGATTGGTCATTTTAAATGCTCCTTAGTAATGCCATAAAGTAACAAAATAACACTTAAAAAAAAAGCTCACAGGCACCTGGATGTTTGAGCAACTACTTTATTCTAACCCAGCATCTGCCAAAATGTGTAGGAATATCTTCCCTATGCCAAGATTTCTCTATCTTTTTCCACATAAACATTTGAAACAACAAAAAATACGTTAAAAAAACTAACTGTATCAATTCGGTTCGCTTCTGTTAGATTTTTAATAATACTACCTCTATTCACCGTCACCCATACAGAGTTGTAAAAGCTTTATCGCTAATGTGAAATATATAGATAAGAGAAACACAGAAAGTAAAAAATCGACATCAAAAATCATCTTTGGTTCCCCCCAAATACATTGTAAGACATTGAATGAATACCTAATTGTTAAAACCAACACAAAGGACTGAAACCTTTCTCTCGACGTTCCCAACAGGATAATATAGTGTAACAGTTTATAAACACAAGCCAGGAATTAAAATTAAAAACTACCCCAGGTCAGAAATGAGACCACTTTATAATTAGAGAAAAAACTACCAGTCCCCAGTGGAGATTAAGAAGGGGATGGTTTCTGAAAATGTACATAAGAGGGACAAAAATAAACAACTTCCACAGTCTGGTGGCACAATTCTGTTCCCTTGTGATGGAAACACAAAAAGGAGTCTCTAACAAGCTCCAAAAATATGTGTATGTGTATTTTAAGTCAAATTTAGCTTTCCAGACAACTACGTTTTTCTGCTGGAAATAATGAACTAACATAAAAATGATATAAGGATGTGTGTAAAAAGGACATTTAAGAGAAACAGGTTGAAGAGCTTCATAAATTTACCAAAGATTAAATTAAAGCTGGATGTGTAAGATGTAGTGATAAAACAATCAGGGGCTGTTCCTTCTTTTAAGCAAGGATGGTTTGGGCTTTATCGGAAAGCAGGCTTGCATAACTAATCAGAGGCATGGCCAGCCCAGGCTCTGAAAGGGGGAGTCCCAGGCAGCCCCTTGCGGTGCATATATGCTCAAAACTCATTACGTTTGATATGCCTTGTTCTTGACCTAAATGCAATAGAAATTCTTCCTTGGGGTGCATGATATACATGAAAAAGTACAACTTCTTTTTTAAAACACCATTAGAATATTTTATTGTGTGTGGACATACACTCTTGTTACTCCTAAATGCTATTCTATTGAGTACAGTTTATATTCACTGGCAAAGCGAAATCTCCGGGGAAGCCAGAGAGGGAATGCAATTTCTGGTAATAACAGCTCACAACAGTGAATACTATCCACTTATCCCCACAATTTCCAGCTATTTTGGACTCCTTTCTGAATTAACCTTTCATATCAAAAGGAGCAATTGTGCACACTAGAGACTCCAGCACAATTTCATGCATAATTTATTCACTCAGTTCAACATTAAACGCACAGTCCTTGACTTTGTCAAGGTGGATTCTGTTGGCAGACTTCACAAGCAGCAAAACAGGAGAAATGAGATCTACAGCTCAACCTCTTCACCTATTCTGTCTGGCAAAAGACGGTGAGTGGGGGCGGAGGGAAGGGAAAAAGAAGACAAGACTGGAGCCCAGCATGTTGTCATCTATAGAACCCCTAGCAAGCGCATGGTATTTTCACATCAGTAGTCCCTGAAAGGTTGTTTTTTGTTGTTTTGTTGGTTTTTTTTTTTAAGTTCAAAACAATTGAAATAAACTTGAATTCTGCTTCACCAACAAAAATGTAAGGTACTTTGTTACCTTCCTGACAATTCTGCCATCCCCAGGAAAAACAATACTTATATCTTGGGTTGCTTAGGAGGCATGATTGGAAGAAATGACTTGAGGCTCTTATTAAAATACACCCACACATTAGCTTGAGGTCATATTAGAAGGGCTCATTTCAGAAATTTCAATAATGCAGACTTGCCAATGAGATCCCAAACCCCAGCTTTGCCCTCCCAAATTGGCCTTCAAGAACGTAGACCTCCATTTTCTCTCCTAAACTACCCCTCTGAACCCTCAAATGAGCGATGTGTGCAACGAGTTGTAAAAACGGAACCCGGATACCCCAGGAAACTGTTCTTCTGCCTTTTCGGAGTCGGTCGAAGCTCAGAGTAGATAGGAAATCCATTTTCTTTCCTTTAAAGGCCGTACTCAGGGACACCTGCGTGGCTCACTTGGTTAAGCGGCTGCCTTCGGCTCAGGTCATGATCCCAGGGTCCTGGGATTAAGTCCTGCATCGGGCTCCTTGCTTAGCAGGGAGCCTGCTTCTTTCTCTGCCTCTGCCTGCTGCTCTACCTGCTTGTGTTCTCTCTCTCTTTCTCTCTCTCTCTCTCGCTGAAAAATAAATCAATAAATAAAATCTTTAAAAAATAAAATAAAATAAAGGCCATACTCAGAGCCACTCAATCCCATACCTGAGCTCAACCACTGTCCACGTAGAAACTCTTTCTCAGTCCCCTGGATTACAAACGATTCTGCTCATACTGTTACGGGGGGATTTTTCCTGTTAATGATCACTCTATGAACACTTAATATCTGCCAGCAACTTCATTAAGGCTTCACAATCATTACGGGATTGATTCTGTCCAAGCACCCTGAGATAGTTACCAACATCTGAAGCTGAGACTCAGGGATCTTCATCGGCACGCGTACCCTTGCCAGCCTCACTCTCCCTTGAAAGACAAACCATGAAACTACAGCAAGAATTAAATTTTAATACCGAAACAGAGCGAAGCGATTTCCCTAAATACACTAGACGAAGTGAATTGGTCCCTCACTTTAGCACTTGCTCATTAAAATATTACCTTCCAGAAGCCAAGGCCCACTTTCCAAATCTGTGAATAATATGAGGCCCAGGAGTATGCAATGAGATGCCTTTTGGAAATACGACAAAACGCTGGAAATTTTCACGCAGGACACCTTGGCAAAAGTCTTTAAATCTAAACTTTCTTTACCGGCTGCCCCCACAGTCTAGTTAGAAGAAGCCCGAAACACATAAATTGGAGCCTTACCAAAACGGAGCCTCACTTTTATAATTTGCCTTTAAATTTACTGCAAGACCATGAAAATTAAATGCCTCTGGTACCGTCAAAGTAGCTCACTGAGAGTTCAGCCATCCCTCTCAGTTAACATTCAGCAGCCTTTTTATTGTCTCGAGACTCTGGATTTGGACCAAATCGTTGAAATCTGTGAAAACTCAGAGGTGAAGCAGGTTTTCCATTTATGAGTTTTCAACCCAGAAAGTCCCATCCTAATGATGACATAACAAAATGACCTACCAAACTGGAGTTTCGAGACGTCATTTTGCTCTCACGTCCATTGGCCTGCCCCCCCGCCACCGCTTGCTGCTCCCAGCCACCACCCCTCCATCCACTCCCCCCTCAAATCACTGCAAGTTGAGGTGATTGGCAGGCAGTGGGCACACACAAGGCATGTTGGCCACATTGGACTCAAAATGCCATGGCAGTGGCTGGAGTCCTTGACATGCCCACCCCTCCCCTTTCTTGCTACAACATTCGGGGGGCCATGAGCCCCATAGAAAGGACCTATAATTTCAGGTCCCTGGAGCAAGATCTCATGCTTCTGGAGTGACAGTCAAGTCACAACACTTCTAGAATTCTATGTGTCAGAGGCCAAATGCTGTGTCAGGGCTCTACATCCTGACAGACACTTGGAACAGTGTCAGTTCCTTGGCTTCCTAGCTCAGCAACCTTGGGCATGTGTCTTTTTTACAACTCAGTTTCCATGTTAGGGAACAAGATGAGTAATATCTACTTTAGGGGACAACTGTAAGAATATAACCTTGTAACATTTTGGTGTGGGGGGCGGAGAGAGCAGGGAGGGACAGAGAGAGAGGGAGAGAGAGAATCTGAAGCAAATTCCACGACTTCTCCATGCCCAGCACAGAGCCCAATGGCAAGCTTGATCTCAGATGCTGAGATCATGACCTGAGCCAAAATCAGGAGTCAGATGCTTAACTGACTGAGCCACTCAGGTGCCTTTAACCTGGTAACATATTTTAGTTGTTTAACCTATTGCCTGGCACAGAGGAGCTCAGTATTCACAGGTGACATTTATTGGCTTTTCCCCATATGACATAAGCTTTCATTTTAATCTTCATAACACAGAGGTTATTTGCAATATTTGTCATACAGGTATGGAATCCAAACCCAGAAATTAAGTGACATAGGTAAATACTGCTCAGCAGATAAGCGAAGAGTTGGTATTTGAACTACTATCTCCGACTTCAAATCTCGAAAGTTGACGCCGCCATATTGTGCTTCCACATGAATAAATGTCACTAAAAGGAGCTCGGCAAGAATTCAGAGTATTGAGGAGGGATCTGTGAAGGCCTATAAGCCTAACTTGCAGCTAAATAAATTTAATTTGCTATTTATTCCCACATCATTCTCCAAGCTATTCCATAAAAGGGCCATCCAAATTGGTGCTCCATCAAGACCCCCTTTTCCCCATGGAGGCATCCAGCCACCAGCTGCTGCTTAGGCCTGTGACCTTTGCAGAGACCTTGCCCTTAGCAGATGGGAGCCACGTCCTCTAGGACAGAGACTTCCAGGAAGTGTGTTAGTCAACATTCTCCAGGGAAATAGAATACATAGAATGTGTATAGAGGAGCAATTTATTATAAGGCATTGGCTCACACAGTTAGGCTTACAAGTCTAAAACTGCAGTGTAGGCGTAGGATGGCTGAACGTGCGGTTTCAGCCTGAGGGCCGGCAGCAGAGAGAGAGACAATGGTGCAGAGGAAGCCCAGAGGCAATCTGCAAAAGAATTCCCTCTTATTTGGGAGACTGGATTTTTTGTTGTTGTGGTAATCAGTCCTTCAACTGATGGAGCACAGCTCATCCACATTATGAAGAGTCATCTACCTTGCTCAAAATTCATGGATTCTGATGTTAATCTCACCCCAAAACATTCTCCAAGTGGCCACATTAAAATTAGCCCTCACAAGAGGCTGCCCCCAGCCCTCCCCATCCAGATGGCCACTGACTGATTAATATAGGATTCAAAGGGCTCATGCAGAACGACTTTATGGACCAGAATGAAACTAGACGTCACATGAGATCATCTCCTCGCTTGGAGTCTCTCCTTCCCTCTTCAGCTTCCATCTCCCTCTCCCTCTCTCCCACCCCCCTTCCTTAGCAAATAGATTTAGTGCATTAAACTTTCTAAGTCCTTTTCGCTGACCCTTTTGCCTCATCCCCAAGAGCCCCCAAATGGAACATCAAGTTCATTTAACCAAATGCCTTAATGCGGCATTCAAACCCCTCCAACACTTTTGAACGCAACAACTTTGTTAAATTTACCCAACACCCCCTTCTCTTCACCGCAGGGAGGTATCTTAGTCCATTTGGGCTTCTATAACAAAAACAACATAGATTGTGTGGATTGCACAGCACTGTTGTCTCGCAGTGTGGGAGTTGGAGAAGACCGAGATCAAGGCACCAGCAAGACTAAGTGTCAGGGGCGAGCCCAATTTCTGGGTCATCCATGGCCATCTGCTCGCTGCATTCTTACAGGTGAATGGGTCAGGAGAGCTGTCTGGGAGCTCTTCTGTAAGGTCACTAGCTCCATTCACGAGGGCTCTACCCTCATGAGTTAATCACCTCCCAAAGTCCCCACTTCCTGACACTGTCACACTGGGACTAGGTCTCTACGTATCGAGGCACCATCAACCACATGACCTGCCAAACTCAAACACCAGATGACAGCTTTGGCTTTGGTCTGCTTCAGCCCTCCATGTCATCACCAAAGGTCGGCTGCTTCCACATCTCTCCAAGTTGTCCTGTCACCTCTTCCCCACTCACACCTGAAGCCCTCTCTGCTATCCTCACTCCCCTGGACTGTTACAGTCCTCATTCCCTGCTTCCTGTCTCTCGCCTCTGAGCATGGCCTCCCCCACTGAGCATGTCATGCACCATCACTGATGAGATGGTCCCAAATCTCATTAGCATGAGAAGGTCCCAAATCCTTCTCATGCCCAACAGACCTCTATGGCCTCTCTGCCTTCCCAGATAATTTAGCCCAGGATATTTTGACCTTCCCACTGCTCCCTGCACATCCTATCCTCTTACAACCCTCCCAGAACCACTCCCAGGCCTCGGTGGCTTGACAGCAGCTGCTCTATCTACATGGAAGGTACTTTGCCCCTTGGCCTACACACAACCCCAGCGAGCTCCTACCCACATCATTCGTCTCCCAACTCAACTGCCACATTCTGTCTGCTTGGGTTCTTCCAAAGGCAGAGCTTGAAGAAAGCACTTGAGCACAGATGGTTTGTTTGGGAAGTGATCACAGGAGGGCAAAGTGGGAAGATTGAGAAAGAGAAGGAACAGTGAGAAAAGCTCCAGTGTCAAGGTCATTGCTGTAGGCAACACCAGGATATCTGGAAACCACACAGAATTTTTCTTACAATTTGTTCCTTTGGAGGTGGAATGATGGGAATCTGTCTGTGGACTTTCATTTCCTCCATTGGGGGGGGGGTGGCCCCTGGGGACATCAACTACCTGCAACTACCTGGGCAGTTCCCCACTATACTTCCAGGTCCTGATGCATCAGAGAAAGCTCTCAGGGAGAAAAGCTGAGAGGCACCACTCACACCATCAGTGGGTCAAGAGCTAGCCCCTGCCTGGCAGCTAAATCAGAGATGGGCAAAGAGGAGGTGACCAATGTCCCCCCAGAAGCACCTGCTACTGGTTCTTTGCATAGCTTTCCCCTACCCCTCCAAAGAATGTTCTCCTGGAGCCCTCGGGGCTTAGTCATTCTGATAGCACTTAGCAGAGTGGATTGTGATCATCTCTTCGTTGCTCTCTCTCTTTCTCTCTGTCTCTCTAGACCCTGAGTTCTGAGAGCGCATGTCCTGCTAGTTGGAGCTGTTGGTCTATACTTGAATTTCTTACCTGTTAAATGAATCAATCAAAAAAGTTTTCCTGAAGCCACTCCATCCTACTGAAAGTCTGATTCCACAGTTTGAACACAGATCAAAAGATAAAAGAACCAATTCGTTAACACGAAGCTTAAGATCTGTAGCCCTCCCTGTCAAATACACACCCACATAATTTAGACTGTTCAAAATGCTATCATAAAGTTCTTTGCTTCCTGTCCTTTATAATTTGAAAAGTAATAAATAACAGAGACAGAGGGAGCAAAATCCTCCAGGCTGAAAGAATGTAAAATGTATCCCTATGTATCGTTAAAGTCAATATTCAGTATATCTTTACTACATTTTTTTAAATAAATTTTTGTTACTGTAAACTCAATGGATAAAAAGGGAGCTTTAAAATAATTTAAGTGGCTATCTATCTTTTCCTATTCCAACCTTATTCAAATAATTTGAAGACTTTTTTTCTCTACCCTTCTTTTCCTGTTTGCTTCATGGGCCCTGACATAAATTCAATATAAAGACGGGTGGTTGTTCAGAGGGGCAGCCTGGAAACGTTAACTGGCTGATCACGGTAACGGTCTCATCCTAATTCCAGGCAGCAGCGCACCTCCCTAAAAGAATCATGTTCCCAAATTTCTATACATTTAAAATAGAATTCCAGTATCTTTGACTGAGTATACCCGTTTGCATCATTTTTCCATTTTAGAAAACATATGGCTGGGGGGAAAAATGTGCATTGCACACAAAAAGGTACACAACTCATGATACACAATTCATAAATAATCTTGAAAGTTAGAGCAAAATTGTTGTGTAGCTGTTGACTTTTGGAAAAGCGAGGCATGCCATTCAACAGGTATTCATTGAGCACATGCCACGGGCTGGCCTTGTGCTAGTGGACGTATTTCTTTTTAAGCGCGCAGGGCCTTTCTGCCATTTTGGACTCCCAAAGTCCATAGTGCTCCAATATGTTAACATCAGACTCTTGTGGAAAGTCAAAGCTAATGCTATCCCTCTAATTATGCCTACACCTGAAAATAAGTATTTTCTCCCTTCGAAGATGTTCACTATTTGTTAAAGGCGTTCGTCAGTGCAATTAATGTCTGTATTCAGATTTACATTTCAGTTGTTACCTGCTCTTTTTTCACCCAGCAGTATTTTACCCCCTTCTGTATATGTATTATGTATTACACATAAAATATATATTATATGTAAAATATATAAAACATGTATTATATATAATGCATATATAAATATATATATAAATATATTATAAATATATTATAAACATAGTATAAATTATATATATATAAATATATATATAAATATATGGCATATATAAAATATACATAAAAGACATATTATACATAAAATACACATAATACATTTATTTATGCATAAAATACACAAAATAATAAATTAACACTATAGATAAAATATACATAATATAAAACTAATAACTTTAACAATTTTGAGTGCACAAGTCAGTGACATTAAATACTTTCACAATGTATGACAGTCATCACCACCACTCGTGGTGGTGAGCTCTCTCATCATCCCAAACAGAAATTCTTTACCTATGAAAAAGCAACTCTCCGTTCTCCCTCCCCCTGATAACCTCTAGTCTGCTTTCTGTCTCTTTGAATTTGTCTCTTCTAGGTACCATATATGTAAGGACTCGTACAACATTTGTCCTTTTGTGTCTGACTTCTTTCACTTAGCGTGATGTTTTCAAGATTCATTCATCTTGTAGCATGGTCAGAATTCATTCTCTTCTGTGGTTGAATAATTTTTCATTGCAGGTAAATGTTATAGTTTGTTTATCCATTTACCTGTCCGTGAATAATGGGTTGTTTCCATCTTTTGGCTATGAGGACAAGACTGCTGTGAACACTGGTGTGTAGGTATCAGAGCTCCTGCTTTCAATTCTATTTTGAGCTAATTCTTGTACATGATTTAAAGTAAGTCCAACCTCACTCTTCTGCATGCACATACCCTTCACGGTAGGTTGAAAAGACTGTCCTATCCCATTGAAGAGACTTGCATCTTTGTTGAAAATCAACTGGCTGTATATTTAAGGATTTCTCTTACATGTTTGCATTTAGTCGCAGTGGGCCAGTTGTAAAAATTAAGCACTGGAAAACCATTTGATAAATCTCCCACACTCTGCAAAGAGAAACAATCTTTGACATGGCAAAAAACATGGGACTTTTAGCATGGTATTTGCCAATGTTGTTTAGATACCTGATTTTGAAAAATTCACATATTAAAAATACTATCTCTTTGACCTTTTTTTTAGAGAGAAAGAGAGAGAACGCGTGTGTGAGTGGGAGCAGGAGGTGGAAGGAGAAAGGCAGAGGGAGAGAGAGAATCTCAAGTAGGCTCCACGTCCAGCTCAGAGCCCAACACAGAGCTTGATCTCTCAACTCTGAGATCATGACCTGAGCCCAAAATCAAGAGTTGGACGCTTAAATGACTGAGCCACCGAGGCACCCCTAAAAATCCTATTTTTATTTAGCTCCACATCTAAACATGTCATGCTACATGTGAGCTAGAGCAGAAGTATTGCCTCACCTTGTCACTTCAAGGTAAAGGTCAATTTCTTTGGATCTACCTGCTGTAGCACTCTTGAGCTCAGGTGAGCTCAGGAATGATTCTATTAGCTGTGACTTTTAACCATACTGGATAATTTCACAATGAACAAAACATGTTCTAGAATTCTGAGGCTACAAGTTACAAATGGTGGGATCTTTCAGAGTAATAGGTCCCAACTTCCACATTTAGCTGACTCTACAGTCCAGTTGGATTCAATCCATTATCAGTTATTAGCTAAGGGATCCTGCAGACATTATTACATTAAGATTAAGTTATACAGTCCCTGGACCCAGAAGATGTAATGGAAACAGCTACCTCAAACTTCATCTTGAGTGTGGCATTTCCCTTTGAAAACTTCCCTAGGCAAAACAGAACCAAACAAAACAGAAAACCATAAAAATAAAAGTTGTTATAAAATTTAAAAAAAAATTGAGGCAATTCATGGGTAGACCTTCCATAAAGGAAGACATTATAAAGCCTGTGGCTCAAACGGGTACATGAAAAGATGCTCAACATCACTCCTCATCAGGGAAATGCAGATCAAAACCAAAATCAGATATCACCTCCCACCTATTAGAACAGCTGGTATCCAAAAGCCAAGAGATAACAAATATTGGCAAAGACGGAGAGAAAAGGGCTTGTGGACGGTTGGTGGGAATGTGGTACGGACACTGTGGAAAACAGTATAGAGGTTCCTCAAAAATTTAATACAGAACTACCGTATGATCAGCAAGCCCACTTCTGAGTTTATATCTGAAGGACATGAAATTACTATCTTTTTTTAAAAAAGATTTTGTTTATTTATTTGACAGAGATCATAAGTTAACAGAGAGAGGCAGGCAGAGAGAGAGAGAGGGAGAAGCAGGCTCCCCGCTGAGCAGAGAGCCCGGGCGGAGCTCGATCCCAGGACCCTGGGATCATGACCTGAGCCGAAGGCAGAGTTTTCAACCCACTGAGCCACTCGAGCGCCCCTGAAATTACTATCTTGAAGAGATATCTGCATCCCCATGTTCACTGCAGCATTACTGAACAGTCAAGTCGTGGAAACAACGTCAGTATCCATTAGCCGATGAGTGGATAAAGAAAACACAATGTATATATAAACTATGGAATATTATTCAGCCATAAAAAAGAAGGAAATCCTGCCATTTGCAACCACATGGATGGACCTCAAGAGCATTAGGCTAAGTAAAATAAATCAGACAGAGAAAAACAGATACCATATGATCTCACTTATACGTGATATCTGAAAAAACTGAACTCATAGAAACAGGGAGTAGAATGGTTTTTGCCAGGGGCTGGGGTTTGGGGAAAATAAGAAGATATTGGTCGAAGGATATAAACTTCCAGTTGTAATATGATTAAGTTGTGGTGATGTAATACTGTACACCTGATGACTATAGCTAAAGATGCTGCATTATATACTTGAAAATACCTAGTAGAGTAGATTCGAATGTTTTCATCATACACATAAAAACAGTAATTATGCTAGGGGATGGAAATGCTCACTAACTTCATTGTGCTAATCATTTTGCAATATATAACTCCATCAAATCATTGTACTGTACAGCTTAAACTTATAGAAGATACTATGTCAATTTTATCTTGATAATACTGGGGGGGGCGGGTAAGAGAGAGCGGCATGGGAGAAGAAAGCAGCTCTTAATGATGCTTTTTGATTTGCTTGGGGAAGAGACAGCAGGAGGTCAGGTGTAGGTGGTAGGGGTAGAAAGCAAGAAGGAACAGATTTAATCGCCGCTTTATACAATTCTTTGCATTACCCGTATAAGACAAACATCAAAACATTTTAAAATTTGTGACTTTAACATATTAATGACTGAGAACATTTTTGTTAAAACATTTAAAATGTTTATTAACAAAATGTTTAAATATGATAAATGAGGAGCGCCTGGGTGGCTCAGTCAGTTAAGCCTCTGCCTTTGGCTGCTGTCATGATCTCGGGGTCCTGGGATCGAGCCCCGAGTCCAGCTCCCTGCTCTGCTGCATCTCCCTCTGCCCCTCCTCGCTGCCTGTGCTCGCTCTCTCTTTATTTCTTCTCAAATAAATAAAATTTAAAAAAATAAAATGTAATACAACATTTATCTTAAAACACATGCATTGCAAAACAAAACAAGAAGTGACAAGTTTGTGCCATTATTTTTAGTTGAAGTTTCTGAGACCTATCCAGAAAGTTGGTAATATATTTAAAGGTGATGAGCCAACTTAAAGGATGAAATATTTCATCCTTAGTTTCTTTATTTGTAAAATGAGGTTATTAATAACAGCTTCAAGGTATGGCTGTAAGAAAAAAATGAGATAATAAGCATAGAATCACTTAGTACGATGCATAGCAGATGGTCAGGACTCAACAAACGTAGTTCTATTCTGAATATGTTAGTTGTCTTTTCTTAGGGAAATGGTGAGGTACATTTATATCTTCTCTGGTTATCTTTGTGGAAAGTGAAGCAAGATAGTCACCCATCGCTTTTCGCTTGATACAGTCTATGAAGGTAGCCTGTGTTATCTTTCCTTCTTAAAGAAAATTGATAAAGGATAAAGCTAAAGTTATAGACTGGTTCATCTCTCACTCACTTAAACTCCAGAGAGGAAAATCTGGTTAAGAAAATAAACAATTTGTTGGGGCGCCTGGGTGGCTCAGTGGGTTAAGCCGCTGCCTTCGGCTCAGGTCATGATCTCAGGGTCCTGGGATCGAGCCCCGCATCAGGCTCTCTGCTCAGCAGGGAGCTTGCTTCCTGCTCTCTCTCTCCCTGCCTCTCTGCCTGCTTGTGATCTCTCTCTGTAAAATAAGTAAATAAAATCTTTAAAAAAAAAAAAAGAAAATAAACAATTTGTTAAACTTTATAAAAGGTTTTATAAAACACGTGACTTGGTATATAAAACTAAGCACTTACAACTGATTAACTGTATAACTATATTGTATCATTAATTTTTCCCATCACATCTCTTCAAATTTATTGGCAAAATGTCAAGTAAGGGGCGCCTGGGTGGCTCAGTGGGTTAAAGCCTCTGCCTTGGGCTCAGGTCATGATCTCTGCTCAGCAGGGATCCTGCTTCCTCCCCTCTCTCTCTCTCTTTCTCTCTCTCTGCTTACTTTGATCTCTATCTGTCAAATAAATAAATAAAATCTTTTTTAAAAAGTCAAGTAAAACTATATTGTCATCCTATTTCCCTCTTATTGGCACTCAGACAAGAGAAATATTCCATAGAGTGTGAACCAAAATTAAGCTCATTCAAAAAGATCATTACAATCAGCTTCTTTCCTTACAACTAAGGGAGCTGGAATAAATATGAATTTAAGAAAACAATTTTAGAAGTGGAAACTGTCAGTAATGAGTACATTAAAAAATAACTTCTAATGTAATCCACAGAAAAGAGTGAAGAGCCAAAATTTCAACCAAATATTATTAGGTGAAATTAAAATCACTACTCCAAAGGACCCAACTCAATACATACCCCATTTTCATCAATAAATTAAGGTATAATTAGTAAAAATATAATGCTGCCTTCTGGAAGAATGGGAAGTTTAGAGCCACCAGTCTCACTCTTAACTGAGAGGAGAGAACTTTGAAGGTACATTAGACAAAGAAAAGATCTCACATTGGTCTTATCCAGCATTTAAAGGCTAAGAATAAAGACATTTTTAAAAAACCCTCTAAGTTTGATATGATACCTAGCCAAAAAGGGTAGAGTTGAGCCTCCTTGTGTGTATATTTGGCTGGAAAAATGGATGAAGTAAATGTATTACCATCTGGTAAAAGTCAATAAATTGAGCAAAGAAATTATTATTATCAGAATCAGTCTATGGCTTGATGACTACACTCTCACGTTGTGATAGGGAGGGAGACATAGTGTTTATTTTAAAACACCTGAACCTGCAATATAGTTTAATAGTTTAGATCATGTCATCAGGAGTCAGATGGTCCAAACACCAGATCTACTGAGCAAGCGACTTATCTTCTCCAAGCCTGAACTGCTCCTCTGTAAAATGGACCTAAAACTTGTGCCTGCCCCAGTTCGGTGGAACAGAAGACAGAAGGCCCCAGAGAAGTGGCCAACCATACTCCAGACATTTCAGTGATGATTTCTATCATTATTTCAAGGGAGAAGCTCTGTTGTATGGATATTTGGATTTAACGTTTCTTTCCTTGGAAAAACATAAGATGCGTCTTTTTTTTTGGCTACGCCCAGCGAATGGGAATGATGCTCTGTGGAGAGGCTTCACCCCCAGGTACTAAGAAATGATTCGGTCGCAGTTTTTGTTTTCTTTAGCACAGAGAGAAAACACCACACTTACCAAAGGAATGACTTCCACCAAAACATCCCCTTGAGTGTTTCATTTTGCTTCTCAGTGTCTGGATTTTGGCGTTTGAGAACTAAGGAATGACCACACAATTTCTGGGCACGGATGTGACCCAACTCTGTGGCACATACAGGAATCCACTGCCCACCCACATGCCTTTGCCAGGACTAGCGTCTCCAGCCACAAATTCTGCCATGGCTGCAACCATAAGAACAACAGTCTTGCTCAAAGTAAGGAGTTCAGAGTAAACGCTGCATATTCAAGGAACACGAGGCGTGTGATATCCACACAGAGAAACAACTTCAGGTGAGAGATGTGTAAAACGAAAAGAAAACCCCAAAACCAAAAAAAAACAAACCAACCAAAAAAGAAAAAAAATAACTACCTTAACTCCCATGAGGGAAAGCATTAAATCAGTTTTCACTGAAAAATGCAAGGCCATTTACATTTTCCTTAATACCGCCTAAGTGCCTGTTACAAAGGCATTGAAATACTGTCTATTTCGGAATCACCCCCAAGTGAAAATGGTTTTGAGATGTCTTCTGTATTCTTTGCTGGGGCCTGAAAAGAAATCACTGCATTACCTTGCATTTGCTCTTACACTCATTAGCCTTCGACAGCACCATCGTTTAAGAAATTTATCATCCCTGCTGTCCTTCGCACAATGTATTAGTGCAATACATTATAAGAACACCTCACTCTGATGATGTATTGCTCCAACGATGGCAACATCTGGGGACAAATGGGTCTAAGAATAGATCTGGTGTAAGAGAATAAATGTAGAGCTCCAGCTTGGTAGTGTTACTCCCAAATAAACCAGTATTTGCTATTTTCAACCAATCCCTTATAACAATCTTTACAATTTCCCTGATTAAAAAAAAAAAATTAGTCATGACGTTAAACTGATTTTTCATGACAAATAAAGAAGGTTTCTAAAATTAGTGGGTTGGTACATTGAGGGATAACCTCGCACGAGCTTGATGATAAATTTCGATTGTGGCTTCCAAGAAAACTCTAATAGAGTCCACCTCTCGCTCACTTAAATTTTTCACTAGATTCTCCAAAGGAGAGAGAAGATATTAATGTCTGGGGTCTTCAAGGGTATTAGAACCAAAATTGAGTCACAATTAATTAGTCTATACCAAAGTCTAGCTTTCTACATGGCTGATGATACATTTTTTCCAAAGCTCAATTCTCCCATTTTCATTCTTCAAGTTCAGGGTACTGTTCTCTCCATTAGTTTGCCTAAACAGGATGCAAATATTTTAACTAACTACTGAAATAAATCATTATGAACATTCAACCTCCAAGAATATATGGCAAATAAAAACGCTTCAATGGCCCGATTCATGCATGCTAGAGGAATCTTCAGGGTCACAGACGTCTTTCTTAAAATGGGTACAGAGTGGGGCCGCTGGGTGGCTCAATTGGTCAAGCGGCTGCCTTTGGCTCAGGTCAAGATCTCAGGGTCCTGGGATCGAACCCCACGTCAGTCTCCCTGCTCTGTGGGGAGTCTGCTTCTCTCCCTTTCTCTGACCCTCCTCTTGCTCATGCTCTCTGTCTCTGTCTCTCTCTCTCAAATAAATAAATAAATAAATCTTTTTTAAAAAAATGGGTAAAAAGTGCCTTTTTTACAAACGTCCCAGCACAGTCTGAGCACTGGCCCCATTTCCCCATTTTAAGCACTGTGCCTCTGAGAGTGAGTGCCCAGGGATGCCATGGTACAACTTTCTATCCTATTCCATCAGCCCATAATGTTTCCTTAACTGGAGTTTTTCAACATTCCTCATGCTAAGAGAAGAAGATTGGGAGACTAACATGCCAGGCATGCACACCTCACAACTGTGTCCAATTAGTCTATTTCCTGTAACTGCGTTGACATACCAATCAGCTCGGAGTCCGAGTGTGGTGAACTCAGAAGACCCCACCAGCTCCTTTTACTCCATGCCCACCAACATGAATCTTGGAAGAGACTTGGGGCACTCTGGTCTCTCAGCCTGCTGTAAGATCATCATATTATCTGACCTTAACAAGCCAACTTTCCTCCCACAGGATGTTGTGGAGGGAGGAAAAAAAACAAAACAAAACAAAACAAAACCCTGCTCTGTCTAGACCACTTGTCTGTGGTAATCAGGGATGCCTCTGTGCTCTGTCATCTTTTCGTCTCTGCCGGGGCACTTCCCCATGTTATCTGGTACAGATTTACTAAACTACCAGGAAATCTTAGTTTGGGTGGAAGAGAAACATAGAGGTAGAAAGAAATGCAGACAAGTCAGAGAGACTGAGAAACAGAGAGGGACAGAAGGGAGGAAGGAATAAAAAGGACATGGGTAAGACAAATAAACTGCTGAGCTTCAAATTGTTTTATATTTAATGAGCTAACAACTATCTTAAATCAGAAATCTCATCCTCAGAAGTTGAGAGAAAATATGTTCAATGCCAGCCGAGCAGTGCGGAATATCATCTTCCAATGACATTATTTCCTTTCAAGAAATACAGAACCTTTGCAAAATATTTAATTAACGAACATATCATTGTGTCATTGAGTGATATTTCCTCCTTTTTCACTGTTAGGAGTTATGAAACCTTTGCTGCTCACCACTTCCATGGTCCTGGCTTGTTCTTCCTTTTTTTCTCTCTTCTCTTCCAAGTTCTTTCTGAGAACAGGATTTCTGATTTAAGGAGTTGTGAGCAAATTAAATAAAGCAATGGGATGCCCAGTATTAACATACAACCACTGTATTTATTCCAAGATACCTTTTCCTCCAGAATCTTTTAGGCAAATGTGCCTCAAAATGTTACTTCACCCAGCAATGCTCAAATGTCCCGGGGTTTAGCCGATTTTATTTTATTTTATTTTATTTTTTAAAGATTTTTATTTATTTGACAGATGGAGATCACAAGTAGGCAGAGAGGCAGGCAGAGAGAGAGGACGAAGCAGGCTTCCCACCGAGCAGAGAGCCTGATGTGGGGCTCAATCCCAGGACCCTAGGATCACAATCTGAGCTGAAGGCAGAGGCTTTAACCCACTGAGCCACCCAGGCACCCCTAGACAATTTCATTTTAAACAACATGCCCTCTGCACTTAACTGGAAATTAGCCCGTGGTAGTCTCTGTGGGAACCTCATAGCCTCTTCCAGCCCCTTCACCCCTGTCACTAGGAATGGAAGAAGCATAGGACCACAACAGACACAAGTCATCTTTCTCTCACCTCCTCCCACCAACTCCTCTGCAGACCCCAAAAGTCAAGTGTTCTCATATTATCTGCTCCTCTCTCTCCTTTTCCTCAGTATCTCTCTTTCTTTGCCATCAATGCTAAGACTCCAGATTTGCATGGGTAGGAAATAGTCAGTTGGAGCCTCTCATTTCTGGAAGACGAACCAGACTTCTATTGGGATCGACCTAAATGGTAGAATTGTACACTGAGGTTTGAAGTAAAAGTTAGAGCCAACAAAAGAGCATTCTGATGATTTCCTTTGCCTCTTCTCCAGTCGACCCTGCAGCGAAGGATAGAAATTGGAACAAAGCAAAATTCAGCAGGGAGACAGCAGAGCGTGATGGTTGAGTGGACCTGGGACATCAGAGGCTGAGCTGCTTTCTCCAACTTCCATTTCATTTGATTGCATAGGGTAACTTGTTAATAAATAGCACCTAATTTACTATTATTCTTGGGCTGCTTGCCTAATACCATCTCCTAGCCTCTATTTCAATGAGAAAGGATAGGTCTGGCCAGTTTTTTAATCTAGGGCAAATAGAAAAGGTGACTTTGAAAAACAAAGAGACTAAGACATGAAAAAACATAGTAAACTATTGTTTTATAACATGGCCTATCAATGACCAGGTGCAATGATTCCATTGATCGGATACTCATTTAATATTAAGTACCCACTATATGTCTAGACCTGGGCCAGGCACTGCAGAAATACAGAAGAGATATGGGAGACAGTTCTTTGAATCAAAGAGCTCCCAATCTAGGGGCCAAAACAAGATGGACCCTGAAGACTGGGATTGGGACCTGTTAATGATTGAGGAAGATCTGGAACAAGGGAACGCTGTGGGTGACAACAGTTGGGAAGAGGCTAAGAGGGAGGAGCTTGAACCAAAGCTGGATGGGAAATTTAGGTGAGACTGGCAGAAGAGAAAAGTGTGGGCATCCTGGGAGGAGGCCTCCATGTGAGTGGAGGCACAGAGACAGAAAGGAGCATGGACAGAGCTGAAGATGGAGAGCAAGCTCGCTACAGAAGACAAGCCGATGTAGCTCGGTTCACAACGGTGGGCAACTGTAAGACACTGACAGTGACTGAGTTCAGAAGAAGCACGAGGAGAGGGTGTAGCAGAGTTGGGATTCATATTTTTATGTACTATCAACACCGCCTTCCAGATGTGAGTTGTCATTGGTGCCTGTGATGACAAGCGGTGACCCGAGAAGAGAGCCGTGACTACGAGGAATAAAGAAAAAGAAAAAGTTATTGGAAGATTCCTAGCCTCGGAGACTGGAAATTATTTTGGTAGTTTCCACTCTAATGAATAACGTTTATGGAGGAAACTTCAGGAGAGAGATTATGAAATTAGTTAAGGTTTTGCAATTCTGATGTCCTAACAAGATGTTTTAGAATCTAGGGCAACATCACATTAGAGGGAGTTTGGATTCAATTCTTCTAACCATTTTCTTTTGTTTTTGTTTTGTTTGCTTTGTTTTGTTTTTCCTCTAACCATTTTCTTAATTTGGGGCAATCATGTGAAGATAGTGACCCCATCCAGCTTTTTTTTTTTTTTTAAGATTTATTTATTTTCTTGATAGAGAGAGAGAGTGTGTGTGTGCCCTTGTGCCCATGATCAAATTGGGGGGAGGAGTAGGAAGCAGAAGGAGAGAGAGAATCCATCAGACTTCTCCCTACTGAGCACGGAGCCTGATGCAGGTCTTTATCCCAGAACTCTGAGATCATGACCTGAGCCAAAATCAAGACTTGGACACTTAACTCAGACACTTAACTCGGACACCCAGATACCCCCACTCCGCTTTTTCTTATGAGAAATGTATCCATGCAATGATTCCTCCATCTCCAGACTAAAAATAAGTAAAAAATTCTTTAGAGTGACAGAAGCTCTTGCATTTGAAAATGATGGCAGCTACCATTTTGTTGTGCACCCAATTTAGTTAGAATCATTGAATTCTTTAATGATATTCTGGAGAAACCTCCTGGGAAGGCAAAGTGAAATGGTGAGATGCTTAAGTCCAAAGGGACCTCATCTGGCCCATTAGAATTGCCTTTGTAATACATGATGCAAGCCAGAGTACCATATAAATTTTGCTCTGAGAAATGAAATTAGTCCCACAAATGTTCCCAATTGAAAGACCAAAAGAACAACAACCATAACAAACAACAAACAACAAAAAACAGCAACAAAGAAACCCACCATGAGGGACTATTAGAAATAATCCATTGTCTCCCTTCTATACTGGTTGTCATACCATGCACTTACTTAATGAAATCAAATAATGTACATTTAGGGGCCGTAATATCATTTGAATTCTCTGAGTCTCCATAGAGAATCAGTGTGTAGAAAATCACTGTATATTCCAGCCTCAACTCAAGGACAACAGATTACTGGAGAAAGAAAATATTTAGGTTGGCAAAATAAAAGACGTTTCTTGTTAATGCATTGCCTTCCGCAAAAACTACCTCTCAGCAGGTGACACAAGACTCTGTCACCTACCAGGGTGGTTAACACAGGTTTAGATCTCAAAGTCTTTCTTCTCCTTGATAGGGACAACTTCTTTAAAAGTGTTGACGAAGATTTCACAGGTTTCTTTGAAAATAATTATTAAAAAAGAAATGGCTCCCAGGCTTTAGTCACGCATAGCAATAAGCCTCCGCTGTGAGCAAGTTTTTTAAGTCAAGATTTTTGCTTCCAAAAAATAGATTTGTAGAAGTGCATTTAAAAACCTTATTAATTGGAACAGGCTACAGGCCAATTACTCCAGTGGCTTGAAAACAATCCCGAAATAATAAAATATATAATATGCTGACTTTTTCTCTTGTTAATATCATCGCAATCTGAGAAATCCTTTGAGGCGTTGCACTAAAAAATGATTTGGATCCTTAATGACAATTAATTACAGAAAATCAAAGGCAAGTTTTGAAAAGTAAAAAATTATAATCAGGTAGAGTAGACATCCATTTGGCAACATTTAAACAAGCTATATTTTTCTGACTGCTCTTTTAGCATTTTGCCATTTCTTTACTTTTGCCACAGATGTTTTATTTTATAAGTTGGTATACCTCGTCATCTTTGTAAACTAAAATTTGTAAAAACAGGGTGAACGATTATGAAAACAGCCAAAGGTTACCAAGGCTGAAAGGCCAGATGCCAGCTTCTTTCATGAAAAGGAAACAGGTCGACCAAAAATAAAAGAAAATCCAATACAAAAAATTATGTACATTTTTGACTGAAAATGAAAACTCATTATACTAATTAGAATAGTAGGCAAGGTGTTTTTGTAGCCTTGTACATGCGTCTCCTGAGGTCCTCTCTTCCCTTCCTGGCCCTACACACACACACACACACACACACACACACAAGCAATTCTTTCCTTGCACAGACAATGTGGTGAGAAGAGAAAGAACTCTGAAGTCATTTCCCTCGAAACATAAAATTCCCACTTTTAGCGCCCTCCTCCAAGGGAGGGCATCATCATCTCCAGAAAGCAAATTCTTACAGGCAAATATCCCAACTAGGAGGGAAAAACATTTCCCCGGCTACCACCAACACTTTCAAAACTTGGTTCTGTCATTATCTCCCTCCATGGAACACAGCAACGGGCTTCAACCTTAGAGTCTCAATCCTTTCACTGGTGAGTAACCGTATGTTTCTATAACAACACGCTTCCTAAGGCTGGGGAGGGCTTCCTCTGCAGCGTGCCTCGTGAATTGGAGAAGAAGCTCTATCAACAGTAGCGGGGAGGGGGATGATGGTGATGATTTATTATCATCACTATTCTGATTAGCCAGTGGGGAAGGGATAGAGAAGCACCCAGCAGAGGCTGCAGAACCTGCTGGATCCCCCACGGCAGGGGTGGGGGGAGTGGGAGAGAAATACCCCTCCTTGACAAGTTTGCCTGTGGCCGGGCCTCATTTGCTGCTGCCAGAGACGCCATGGTTTGGGGCTTCCGTAACCAAACAGGCTGGCTTCTAACCGAAATTGATCTCTCACGTCCTGGAGGCTGGAAAGTCCAAGATCAAGGTGGGGGAAGATATGGTGTCTGGTGAGAGCTCACTTCCTGGTTCACTGCCTTCCAGCGGCATCTTCCAATGGTAGAAGCAACAGGGAGCTTCTAGGTAAAGGTACTAAGCTCATTAATGAGGGCTCTACCCTCATAAACCCAAGTCTTTCCCAAAGTGCCCCCCTACCCCCGCAATACTATCACCTTGAAAGTTTGGTTTAAATTAATTTGGGAGGACATAACATTAAAAGAAAGGATAAAAAAATAACTTGTATATATATATGCTCAGTGTTCATTTCTCCAAGATTCACCCAGGGATTTGTCTAATCACATAACTACTCACAACCGGTGCTCAGCTCAGGGTCCTGACCCGGTAGAAATGTCAGCTTTGGCATGGCTGTGATGCACACAGGATACCAAGGCTCTGCATACTCCTTGCCTGTGACTGAGGAGCCCAGCGAGAAATTCCAGAGCCTCCAGTTCCTGGACACGAGGCAGCATTTTCTCACCAAGTGTTCTAAATTTGAATAATTGTTATGCAAGGTGTTAATCGTCATGAGAAAGACTAATCAGACACACCACCGGGCCCTCTTATTGCAAGACTTCTCAGAGCCTTTAATGTGCTCGTATAGAATATAAGCTCTCCAGAGAGAAACTTCCTTGACCATCTAACACCCTTTCCACAGAGCATTTCAGAGGATTAGTGGTCTCCTAAACACTTAGGAAAATGCTCCGGCAAGTCCCAAGATGGTTTTCATCTTGATTTGCTTCTTTTGTCTTAACTTGCATAGATTCAGGAACCCTGGTCTGCATTATCTAATTAAGGGAGGAATTTGGAAACTTGTAATCATTCTCAGTAATGTAGGAATAATGTTTAAGGACACAGAACTGAATCTTCAACTGAAGCTACAAGTCCTCGGCAGATGCAGAGAAATGGACAACTCACACAAAATCACACACTTGACTTCTATGAAGAACTTTTTCCCTCAAACTCCCACATAGATTCTTGAGGATCAAGGCCAAAAGTTACATTGGGGGTCGGAGGAGAGTCAGGACGATTGGTGCTGTTCCCAAGCATACTCTCCATGAGTGGCCCCTTTTCAGGCTCGATGGAGAAGGTAGTCAGAGTCTGTGTGCTCATTCCCCTCTCTACCCCACAGAGCAGAACCAGGGCATTTGGATTTGGCTGGAACGTGTAGGCTCAAAGAAAGACAGTCTTTTTGCCTAGACATCAGGCAAATGTGTCCCAGCACAGAATATATTTATATCCCAAGGAAATAGGGATCGTGGTCTTTAGAAGCAAGCAATCTCTCAGAAGTCTCCTTGTGGTAGCTGAGGGTTGACTGCGCTTTTAATTCTTTCTGCCTTCTTCAGTGACCAGGGTGTGTTTTATTTTCTTTGTAGACACGTCCACATCCTGGGCTGAGCCGTGGGGGAAATGTCAGGATAACGGCCCAGGTATTCTACCCTCACTGGAAAACAGGTTACTTTAGCCAATTAGATTTCCTCTGTCCTGTGGATAAAACCTGGAGAAAAACAGACTTGGAAGATGGATAAGTAAAGATTCCTGATGACAGTGTTGGAGCCCTGGGGCCCAGGCATACCCTGAAATGGAGCCCAATCCAAAGTCTCAGGAATGTCTTTTCTGCCTAAGCCAGTTTGAGTTGGGTTTCTAAAGCTTCAATAAGAAAGTGGCTAAATAATCCACTCCTGTTCTTAAAAATTCATGCAAAATTTGCATTCTCCTTCATAATACATCCATGTTTGCTTTAAAAGAAAAATATGTTAAATTATTTACCTTTCGGTAAAGTTGACTTTCCAGGAAGATGTACCATGTTTATCTAGTGCCTTCTCACCCACCTGACTCATTGCTAAGGACCCCAGTTTTGAGGTGCATGGTTGTGGAATAAGAATGTAAGAGTACCTTTCTTAGTCCTTTTAATCTTACTATCCTGAAAGTTAGGGAAGGAAAAAAGCCAAATAAAGGAAGATGAAGAATTGTATCATAGGGAGACTGACTCGTGGCCTCCTTTGCTTGGATCGCCTCTGACTACAATGGGTCTCAAGTTTACTGAGCAGCTACTATGTGCCCCATGCTTTGTATGTGTGATCTTAATTCTCATAACATTTGATGTGGTTACTATTATTATCTCTAGTTTATAGATGAAAACATTCAAGATTCGCTTCAAGGAAAAAACATTGTGCAAGATTACAAACTTAATAAGAGAGCCAGAATCAAAACCTAGACAGCTAACCATCATCCTTATCTTTATCATCACATGTACCATGCTCTAGGTACCTTCGAAGTTTTTACATAAATAATTCATCAGATGGATACTATTATTCTTAATAAAAAATGGAGAGACCGAGGTGAACTTACTTGTATAAAATCTCAGTATCTTTCACCACCAGATGGTCTTGCTCCAGAGTGTGCAAACTTGGCCAATCTACCCTCTTCTTTCCTTGGCCTTTTAAGGTAGATAAAAAGACATAACAGTGCTTCCTTCCAAAATAGAAGAGGCCCAAGGATCCTTATGCCATCCCACCCACATAAGAAACCAGAGCTTCTAAAAAAAACAGATAAATCCCAATTTTTCATTGAAATCTGAAGAAGCAGAAAATTTGCCACACAAAACCCCACTTTTCTATCACACACAAAATTGCACCTTTTAAACTGTAATCTGATGCATGTCTTCTGATTTGCCTGAAGCATACCAAGACTCCTGTAGTTAGAGAGGAAAGAGGCAAGTGAGTGTATTAGTTTCCTATTATTGCTTTAACAAATTACCATGAACTGAGTGGCTTAAAGTGGCACAAGTGGATTATCTTACAGTCTGGAGGTCACACATCTAAAATGGGTCAGGAGGGCTGTGTTCCTTCTGGAGGCTCCAGGGGAGATCTGTTTTCTTGCCTTTTCTCCCTGCTATAGGCTTCTGTCTTCCTTGGTTCATGGCCGCTTCCTCCATCTCCAAAGCCAGGGGTGTAGATCTTCAAATCTCTCTTGGACTTTGGCTCTTGGCCTCTCTTCTTCACTTATAAGGACACCTGAGATGGCACTGGGACCACCTAGACATCCAATGTACCACTGTACGTTCCTTAACTTAATCACATCTTCAAAGTCACTTTTACCATGTAGGGTAACACACCCCCAGGTTCCAAAGATTAGAACGAGTACATCTTTGAGGAGATGTTATTTTAGCCACCACAGAAGGCAAAGGAAGTTTCAGCTTCCCCAGAGGCCTCCAGACACTGCTTCTAGAAAATAATTCCAAGCCTCAGGCTTTCAGTAAAATAGCAACTGTTTACTCCAGCCCAGGATCTTGGGAAGGAAGCAGCAGGCCCTGGGGCTATCTGGGAGGGATCTTGGGCAAAGGGGTGGAGATAATTGGCCCTGGCTCTTCTGGGCCAAAGGTCATATTGCCTTTTAACTTAGACCCTGCTGTGGTTGGTCAGGTGTGGGCCCTGTAGCCACTAATTTCATCTGCTACTTCCAGAGTCAGTTTCTGGAGAGCTCTCTTTAATAATTGTGTTTTAAAACACAATATGAATAATGATTATTTCCTTGTTTAGGTCTGAGATCCCTGAGCTTTCCATGCCTTCTAATAGCAAGTGATTTATTTGTTTTATAGCTAGCTTTCTTGGATCCCCGCCCAGGTCTTGTTTGAATGGGCGTTATCAGATTCTTCCAATCTTTGTTTTCTTGGCAATTAGGGAAATGGAACTGAAATACCCACAGTTTTCTTTTCAGCCACTTCTTAACCAATGGACTTCACTTCTATAATAAATAAAAAAAATTAAATCTATGTTCATTTCAGTCTCCCATGCAATTCTGAGATATCTTCACTCCCTTGAATTTCAGATTAAATGAAAACAGTTATGGGCCAAATTAGACTTTTCTGAAGATTGCAGACAAGTTATATACATCTTGAATAAATAATAATAATAAAAAACTCTCCCCAACTACATACTGGAGCTAAATTTAAGAATGTCAATGGGGAGGCCTTAACTGAAGGTACTTCCAAAGCTTTGGCCAAATCCTTAGGCATTCACAGAAGGTCCGGAATGGAGTTTAGAAGACAAGCAAGGAAGAAGTGGATTGCTCTGCATAAGAAAATAGGAGACTTTTTGTTTTTCCTTTTTATCTCCTTAGAAAGCAGTCATAGATGATATGTAAATAATTGAAAATAAAAGTGTTCCAATAAACTTAGCAAAAACAGGTAATGGACCGATTTGGCCCCTGGGCCATAGTGGGCTAATGGCTCCTCTAGTTCTTTACACCAATAAGCTCATTTTCACTTATGGCATGTTTTCCCTTTATGTTTGAGCTAAATTAAGTGCCGGTACTGAATTAAACCATATCTCAATAAAATGGGCTTCCTTTGTGTTTTCTTATATACTTTAATTTAGAAGCACAAGAAGCATTCAGAAGCATGAATCTCAGGAATCTTCACCACAGTGTCAAAGAAGCCAAAGCACAAAAAAGAAAAGAGCCATCAAGTAACACCAAGTAACACTTCTACCCAAAGTGTAAAAGCCAGTGTTCTATATTACGTATATTTCTCAGAAACAAATTATTCCTACGAGATTACATAGGATGAAATTATAAATAGGTTATTGAAAAGGAGTCCCGGAGGTTTAGCAGAAACCCTAAGACATGATAATGACATCAGTGTAAGCAGCATCCATCCCTGTTCCATTGTCTGTCGAGAGCACCAACAGAGAATAGAAGAGACTGGCCCCAGGATGACCCCAGTCATATGTCCCAAGTACAACTGTGCACCCTTTGAGAGGCAGCATGGGAACAGGAAACCACAGGGACTTTGGGAAGCATCAAGTCCTGGGTTTGAATCCCACTTCCATCTCTCAGAAGCTGTACATCCTTGAACTACTTGCTTCATCTCTGTGAATCTCAGTTTCCATCTGCCTCAACTTCAGAGGACTCCTAAGACTTACAAAAGAGTGGACACGGGGAGGGAAGGGCAGGCACTCAATCGATATGCTCTTGCTCTTCCGTTCGCTATGGTTATCGGTTTCCCTTGGATGACTATTTAACCCAAGAGGCTGAAGCACTGCACAAATGTGTATGAGCGCAGCTGCTCATTTAGCATTTCAGGTTTTTATTAAGCAAACTGATAAGACTTATATTCTGTAATTGGTACGTGTTCTTTTTTTGCCTAATGACACTAATCTGTTTTTATCTTAGTCATTTAACTGAGTTTCGTGATTAGCACAGGCAAGGTTTTAGGGATTTAAATCATTTGTTTGATGTTTTTGCTTTTAGGCATGTTTGATTATTTATTAAAATCGATAAAATCAGCTGTGTCAACTAGTTATTAAAACTATAATTCTTTTATTGGCTAATACCAGGAGGGCTGAAGCAAATGAAAAACTGAAACATTACATGAATTCTTGATTATAAAGCAAGCTTCTATAGGGGTGGCCTACATACTTTGCATTAACTGCAGCCTGTTTAGAACAAGTCTGTTCTATCTTTAGTCAATAAGGAGAGGACCAAGTGGGTAAGCATATGCGCGACTCATGTTCTAATTTATGCTTTAAAATAAATACAAGTTTGAAAGAAGCAATGTGTTCTGGTCTTCAGAAAAGAAATATGAAATACGTGCTAACAGAGAGTAGTGAATAGTATCCAAAGATGGCTTCCATCAATTTCTTCCATTCCTGGGTGCACATGCCACACCAATGACCAAGAGGTAGATTCAATTTCCCCTCCCCTGAATCTGGGCCTGTACTGTGATCTGCTATGACAAATGATAATGGTAGAAGTGATATTCTGTCAGCTCTGTTCAAGGTCTTCAAAGGACCTCTTAAGGGCCTCACTTTCAGTGTAGGAAGCCAGATGTCAAGCTCTAAAGAAGTTTAGGCCAGAATAGTAAATGAGAAGACACACACAGAGAAAGAAAGGACACATGGAAAAGTACTGAACTGGAATGCGAGACAAGCAGTCACATCTTCTACATTCCAGCCCAGCCCAGCTCAGCCCAGCCCACCCATATGGAACAGAAGAACTGCCCAGATGAGCTCTACCAGAATTCCTGATGCAAATTTTGGGAAGGGTAATACTTCATAATTGTTTCAAGCCACTAGTTTGAGGGTGCTCTCTTACTCAAAAATATATTACTTAAATGGAGGCACGATGGATCAGGGAATGAAGACAACTCTTCATGCAAGTGCTCAAAGTCAAATGCCTGGTTGAATGGTGAGCCTTTATTGACCTAAGATTATTTCTTCCCTCCAAAACAACCTCAGAAGAAAGAGTACCTCTTCTGAAACATTGTAGGGGAAGAGAGAGAAATGCCCAAGGTGTCACACAGTTGTGGAAAAGTTGGTCCAGGAGTTGGCCATGTGAAATAAGAGTGACTGTCAGGAATGGTTTAAAAGCCTTGATGTCATTAATAACATACTTGTCCATATGAAGAGTTAATTTTTTAGCCAGAAACAGCCCTTAGATCCTGTGTCTTTGTGTGTGCAGGGACACACCTGCAAAATAAGCAGATCCATTACTAAAAACATAGAACCTACTACCTTCATCTCAATTATGTGAATATTTTAGCCTCTCCTCGTCTCCTGAAAAAAAAAAATTGCTTTTAACTTTATAAAGAAATTAAATACCTAAGAGAAGAAAGAGAATAGGTAGTAAATACATAAAATATATGCAAATTAAAGCAGTATGATACCATTATCACTTGTCAAACTGGCAAATTAAAAAAATTAATTCCCAATGAAGGCAAAATAAAGACATTTTCATTCTAAAAGACTAAAAGAATTTGTCACCAGCAGATGCTCACTAAAGAATATATTAAAGAGGGTCCTTTAAATGGAAGAAAGATTACCCCAGATGAAAGAACAGAGATGCAGAAAAGACTGAAAAGCAGCAAAAATGGAAAATAGGTGGATATGTCAAAATGGATAGTAAATATACAAAACAACAACTCGAATGTTTAATTTGCTTTTCTCATGCATAAGATTAAAGTGCACAATGTCATATTAATTCATAGGGGATAAATAGCATTAAAGTGGCTAGCATTAAAGTCCTCAGATTATCCATAAGCAAGTTAAAAATACTAATAATTTACTTTGTTAAGTCAAGAATAGATGTAATAACCATATAAATAACAGAAGAATGTCAATAAAACTTTCAAACTCCTTGAGAAAAATATGAGATGATTCAGAGCTCTCTAACCCAAAATGATATTATAAAAAAAGTAAAAGAAAAGAAAAACAGGCTAGACAAATAACATTCTGTAATATATCAATAATTACATTAACTATAAATGTACTAAATGCTCTATTTAAATGACAAAGGCTATTCGACTAGGTTAAAAAACAAAACAAAACAAATTCACTACAAGCTATTTACAAGGGATAGGCTAAAAGCAAAATTTTTAAGAGAAGAAAATTTTATGCCATATAAACTAACAAAAGGAAAGTTGTGAAATAACAAAAAATACACTTAAGTCAAAAATACAACTAGAGTTGAGGAGGAACCATTTTAATAATCAATATGCAACCCACCAGGAAAATACAACTATTCTAAATTTATATGTACCTAACAACTGAGCCTCAGACCATGTGAAGCAAAAACTGTCAGAATTAGAAGGAGAAACAGACAAATCCAAATCATAGTAGGGAATTTTAACATACCTTTCTCTGTTACTGACAAAGAAAATCAATAAGGTTGCATATTTGAATGGCACAATGAGCAAACCCAATTTGAACCAAGTACAAAGAATGCTGCTCAAAAGTAGAGACCATACTCTTCAAAGACACAGAGAAATGCAATAAGAACTGAACATACAGGGGTCCATGAAGCAAGTCCCAGCAAACTGGAAAACCCTGTAACCATACAGACTAGGTTCTCTTACCACTAGCAATTAAACTGGAAATAAAAAATGTAAGTAGAAAATCCCACATATTCAGAATTCAAAACATGCATTGAATGGCCTCTACTTCTAGCTATGATGGTATTGCTTATTGATACTAATCGTTTTTACAAACACTTGCAAGAACTGGACAAAAATGTAACGACAATGGGCAGATACAATTCTACCACTGTGGGTGAGATAATCATAAGCCACTTGGTGGTTGGCTTTTTTGTGTGTTTACATTTATCTTCCCAGTTTTCTAAGTTCAGCAAGACTTCCATTTTCATTTGACAACCATAAAGAGTTGTCACAAATAAAGCATCATTAAAACTTTTTCATTAGTTATCTTCCTGATTGATAGTTACAATAACACAATCATCCTCACGTGAAGGCCTTTGGCAATGTTTGATGTTATTAAAAATGTATAAAAATATCCTTTGACCCAGAGGTTTGACTTCTGGAAATTTATCCCTCAAAACATATTCATGTATCTGTCCAAAGACTATACAAGAGTATATTGTGTGTGTAGATATATATTCTGAAGTAGCTGTGGATGGAATACCAGAAACATCTTAAATGTCCAGTAGTAAGTGACAGCTCAAGAAACTACGATCCAGGCATTCTCACTTTCTGAAACTTTGCTTTATGCCCCTTCGCGTTTATGAATGGCCTACGTTAGTACTTCTTTTTGCAAATCAAATGAGATCTGAAGAGGATTTTCACTTTTGCTAGAAAAGTTGAAAAGAGAAAATCATGTTGTGTGTTTTGCAGGGAGCCCTTACAGAGGCAGCACGTCCTGCCCGGGGAGAGAGACCCCACCAGCCCAGCTCCTTCCCCGGGAAACACACTCAGCATCTCAGCATTCAGCCGCCATCGCTTTGAACTGTGTTGGCAAGCATTTGTGCTTTATCTCCATTTATTTTGTTCATCTGTTAGAAAGATGTGTCCTCAGGTATTGGAAAAGCCTAAGAAGTTATCTTCAGGGTCTAAGGAACACTCGAGATTTTTCTGTATAAATTATATGGTAATTGCTTCTTCATTTTACACCATTTTGAAAGCTTACAAAATGTTTCATAGGATGCTCTGCGTCAGATAGTGGAGGCAGCAAGTACACGGATAGACCCGGATGTCTTTCAGATACTAACAAAGAATGAGATGGGTGTATGTATGCTGATAGACTGTATGTCTTGGGCTAAACATCTTGGTTAACAAGCAGAAGAGATCAATTCTGGAGAGCTTGAGGGAAAACAAAAGAAATTGGAGCATCATAAGTCACAGAATGGCCAGGAGGTTGGAGAGAAGATGACAAATTAGTAACTCCAGACCACTCAACATCAGCTTTCACTCCATCACGTTGTCTGGATATCATTGTTTCAATCCTCAGTCCTTTGGGTTGAAATTCACTGTGAAGAGAGAGTGAGCTTTGGTCCGGGGTCTCGGGCCCAACCCTTGATTACCAGATGATTTGCATTCCCGCAAGGAACATGCAAAGTGAGAAAGTGATTCCCCAAGATAAAATCAGGGTGTTATTTGAAAGGGAAAAGAGAATGTTGTACAGAAAAAACAAAAACAAAAACAAAAACAAAACAAAACATCCTCCACATACTGTTACAGGAATAAAACAAAACACAAGAGTGTCTGTAGAGTAAATCACCACTTGTGTGTTTAGAAATGGGAGAATATATATCACGTATCCATATTCACACAGGAGCTCTCTTTAAAAAAAAATTAGAAACAACTTAACATCTGTATCCCCCATGAGGGATAGGACCGTGTCTATTTCCAATGACTAACACACATGAGTCTCAGAATAACTAGATGCAGAATGAATAAAAGAACATAATTCGAAGGGGGGGAGCAGGGAGAGACAGAGAAACTTCCCTTTCATACATACATGTATTTTTTGTTTGTTTATTTGTTTTTGGTCTGGTGCCTGGAGTTCTTTCGCCACTATGAAAGGAGGTACAGAGAATTGGTAAATAAAACAATGCATATATGTCTGGATTTGAAAATTCCTTACTCTAGGAAGTCTGGGAACTGTTGTTATCAATGACCTGCCTGTCCCCTCCCCCCCAACGGCTGCGTTGTGTACGTGCCCAGAGAGAGGCTCACAGAAAGGCTTCATTGTCCAGTGGAACAAACCAGTTTCAGCGGGGGAAGCTCTCCACACACCCCCCACCAGCCACACACACTGCAACTCAGCTACTCGGGGGCGGGAAATAATGCCTGTGGAAAGATAAACAGTCAAGGGTGATTTGGTCATCACACTGGGGCTCCAACTCTTTAGAAGTCTGCACTGATAGCAAAAACATTGCTGAGTGTCTAAATAATTTGAATGATATTAGTAGGGAGACCCTGGGTGGAGGAAAACAACAATGGCTTGCTGACAGCAACTGACAATGGAACAGAATTTTGTGGGCTGAGATGATTGTAAAAGCAAACAATGGTGATATTGTCCTTCTGGTGTTATTGTGTAACGCTCTAATTTATGGATGAAGTGGAATTTCAAACAAAATAAACAGACTTGAATTTGTTAACTAATACAGTAAGCAGAGAACATTCTGTTATGTGAGAAGAGAAATGGGAATGTTTTCTCTGCCCCTGCTATTTGCTAAACAGAAATATGTTTATATTTGGCATAAAGTCTTGCTTTCCATTGTTTTCGCTAGTTTTTTGAGAATATCCTTTTTCATTTCGTCTTGAAAACAGATAAAACGTGGGTGAGGGAGGAATATTGTCGATATAGATCACCATACAATTATGTTATAGTTTCAGGAGTTAAAAAATAAAAGATGGTATATATCACCAGCCGGAGAAAACTTCCCTGCATGTGTCAACTAATTGCCTCTTTCCCTTGAAAATGCAATGCGTGTCTTGTCACAGATGCGGGGTGATGGGACAGCTCTTTTTCTATCACAGACCGTTTATGGTGTCATGTAGGACAATTTGCTTTCCCTTACACTTATAAAGGAGGAACCGCTTCTCTCTACGCTAAAAACGTCAGGCTTGTGTCTCAGGAAGCATTAATAGTAAGTTATTACTTACAATATCATTGCTAATGATGAGTTATTATTTATGAAACTGTTTATTATATCCTAGGATTATTATTTATGAAAATTAGGATGCTGCTCAGAGGGCAAATCACATCTCTTGCGTGTCAGTGCTGGAAACAGCATCGGGCATGTGGTAGGTAACCAACAGATATTTGTTGAATGAGTAAATATTTGATTCTTCTATGGGCAAGGTGTTGTTCCCAGTTGGGGATACATCTGTCAAAGACAAACCTAAGTCTGAGACAAAATGAACAAACACTATTTATTCATAAACTTGCAAAAGAACCCATCAGCTGTCACTTTTCTTTCAGTAGAGATTCAAGGGTGTTAGAAGGGAGAGTGAGCTTTAGAGAGTCAAACAGGGAAGGCTAAGACAACCTCTGACTGGTCAGGGTTCTGTGAAGGTGGGATTTTTGGAAGCCAGAATGATTTTCTATAGGTATGCATGGTGGTTCTAGGTTGGCTACTAATGTGGGGACATTGTTGAAGTGAATGCTAGGGGCGGAGAGTTTCTTGTGCTCAGTCACTTCCTGGAACACTGTGGTATTCAATGGAGTGCATTTTTCATGGTCAAAGTCTCGTGATGTTCCTTCAGGGGAAGTTGCCTGTGACCTGCGTTCTCCCTACCCCTACCTCTCTTTCAAAAAACCCCCCAAAACCAAAAACCAAAGAAATGCACAAAACCCAAACAAAACCAAACAAATTCTGTCTCTAAATTGGCAAAAAGCCTCCTAGAAAACCCAAAAGTTAAAATATAAATAAATAAATAAACCCCAAGATTTATATATTCAGAATTAAAAAATGACAAAACGCAACAAAAATGAATGAATGAATGATTCATCAGATGTAAGTGAACGTGCATTTTTATATTCAAGCCTTATTTAATCATAGATGTGATTTCAAGGCAAAGACAAAGTTCAATATTTTATTGGAATTTAGGTAAGATCAGTAAAAAATGTACCAAAGAATCAAGAGCATGCTTTCCATAGGTGTCACTATGCTTACTGAGCAAAATAGCCATGGTAAAACAAAACAAGACAAAACAAAAACAAAAAATAAAAACAAAAGCAATTTCCAAATGTTATTTGATGTTAATTGCAAGGATTCACAACCTTTCTGATGGCTCTGACTTTATTTATAAATTTATGAAACTGCCGTCAGGGAGACAGTATTAGTGACCATGGGAAATTTTGAGAAATTAAATAGACCCTTGGCCTCGTGCCCAGAAAAAAAATGTCAGCCCTACACAGAAAACCAGGCAAAAGATAAAAAAGATTCCATTATATCTATAACACAATCTTCTTATGGCTTTAGTACAAGTTTCTTCTCTGCTAACAGAAGTCCCTGCAGAAGGTTTAAACAATCTCAACAATTTCATTATGTGAGCGTAGCTATATCCAATAATGTAAAAGGGTTTAGAGAGCCTTCCCATATGCTCAATTCCATACCCTTTCCTTCTAGGGGAAGTCAAAGAACTTGGCTCTCTGGAAACTGATTCTACTCCGATGGCCCGGAGCACAAATCTTGCTTTGTTGACATCAACGTAAGCTCTCCTGAGGACACACAAAGAAGAGAAGAAGCCATTAGAATTTCTCGTGACCCTGCTCCGGGCCAAATCCAGCTTCGCTTAAATGAATGAAAATGCTTGTTACATGGCCCAAGAAGCCACTTTGTCCATTTGAAAATTAATTAGACCATAGCTGGATGAACAACAGTAAGATGCTTTCACAATGTTCTTAGATGGGTGACCCTGGCGACGGGCCCAATTTTAACAAGTTTACCCTAACGCTAAAACATGGCCTTTTGGCTCGGCTAGTGCCTACAATTATAACGTTTTCCTGAATGGTAGCCAACAACTAGGCACGATCCCAAAAAGAAAGGAAGCAAGGAAGAGAGTAGCTACAACTTTTCCAAGCAATCGTAATAGAGGTTGTTCTTGAACGAAATTTTTTGTCTCAAGGAGCCAATTTAGTTACCCATTGCACAGCTGGGTTTGGAGAAAATGGTAAAATCTTCTATCTCATGATCCACTGTAGATTACGTCTTCTTAAGAGTAGAGACTCTGTTGTTCCCTGTAGTACTTTAAGTACAGTGGGACCACATAGAACTAGAAGCATAAAACACAGGCCTGTGTGTAAGTCTGTTTTCCGAAATGTCAGGAAGAGAGTGCCCATGGCAGGCTGTGGTTAAGAGAAAAACGTTGGGTGTATAAGACTCGGAGCCGCTCCACTCCCAAAGAGCCTAAGGGCTATTTTTAAAAGTAATCAGTATGTCGCTACAGTTAAGAAGGTTGTTAATAAATATCAGACATGACAATATGACTGATGCTAATTATCTGTAATGTGTGGCTAAAGGCTGAGATAATAGGAGTTGGACCCCTTGTGTGGAAAATAACATCATCACAAGAGAGGAGCAAAAATAGATTTTGGAAAGCTTGCCCAATCCACAAGTTCTTTATCGATAAGAACTGGTCTCAAAAGTTGATTCTGTCCTCCTGAGAGCTGACTAGGGCCAGGGATAGACATCCAACTGCAATGGGGCTGGTACATTGCTTTTCTGTCTCCACGGGGCTCCTTCAATCTCTTCTCCACATGCTCTCTCTTTCTGCAGCAGACGATGGAGGGTCCTTAGGCATGACCAAGATGACTAAGAAGGGACGCCATTCGGCTGATGAGGGAAATAGTTCAAGGGTGGAGAGAAGGACAAAGAAAAGAAGTCATGTCAGTTTTAGTTGCTTAGTACGTAGGAAGATTATAAAAGCTGAAGAAAAATAATGGAACAGATTATCAGGAATCCTCGAGAATTCCTTCCTCTTGTTTACCTCCGACTGGGAATTTATACAATTCAAGTGCTGAAGCACCAATACTTAAATATACTTTTTCAGTTTTCCTAATGTAGCTCATTGTTTTCGGACAGCTCTTCCTGCCCTCCTGAACTCCAGACCTTCTGGACATACTTGTACGGCCTTAATAGTTACCAACCATCATCCCTCCCAATGCTCCCTCCAAAACAAAGTAATTAGGTCTGGGCTCTGGAACATCTAACGTGGTCAGAAATCTTTTGGTGAGGTGGTTGTATGGGTGTCAGAGAACAGGTGACTCAGGAAAAGAAGGACATTTCATAGCCCTCCTACTGCTTCCATGAAGAGAAAGGACTGATGTTGATTTACATAAATTTGGGTCAACAGGTGATTCCTTGAATTGAGTACAGAAATCACATTGTGGGGCGCCTGGGTGGCTCAGTTGGTTAGCCAACTGCCTTCAGCTCAGGTCATGATCCTGGAGTCCTGGGATCGAGTCCCACATCGGGCTCCCAGCTCCAAGGGGAGTCTGCTTCCCCCTCTCGTGCTCTCTCTATCTCTCTCTCAAAGAAATAAATCAAATCTAAAAAAAAAAAAAGAGAAAGAAAGAAAAAGAAAGAGATCACATTGTGTCCTCCTACGGAGTCACTGGACTTCACCAGATGAAACCTGTCCTAAGTTACATGATAGAATTGGCCAGTTTTCTCTAGAACCTTCAGGAGGTCACGCCTGCGAGCAGGGAGAATAACCTGATTTCCTGAGGGCAAGCTGGCTATTGTGGGTTTGCCGAGCTGTCGCTCTGTCCTTTCAAGGAAGCCTCCCTTAGAAGTTAGGCTCCCTGTAAGGCAGATTCTGTTCCCATACTTTCGGCCAATAGTTGGAGTGTTTTCACCCACCGCCCAAACGAAAACTTTCACAGAACATCCAACAGGTATGCAAAACATTAGATGGTGTCAAGTTCCTATCTGCTGTATGTTCTCTTCCAGCTAGAGGAGAACTGACAGAACGGGCCATTTTGACAGAGTGGACTGACCAGCAAAGGATCATGAGGAGGCAACACGGAGACTGCCAGGCTGGCTAAAAGGTCATATAATAAACAAGAAAGGGACACCTGGGTGGCTCAGTCAGTTAAGCATCTGCCTTCAGCTCAGGTCATGATCCCAAGGTCCTGGGATGGAGTCCCAAGTCAGGCTCCCTGCTCAGGGGACAGTTTGCTTCTTCCTCGCCTTCTGCCCCTCCCCCTTTCCCCGTGGCTTTCCCCTCCCTTTCCCCCTCCCCCTGCTTGTGCTCTGTCCCCCCATCCCTCTCAAACAGATAAAATCTTTAAAAAAATTTTTTTTTAAATGAACAGGAAAGATTAAAGAAAAAGTCTTATCTGACAAATACACAAATGGGATTCATCACAGGCAAACTAAAGTGTTGAATGTAAAAACAAATCAATAATAATAATAATAGCAATTTGTATTTTTCGCAATGCTTTACAGTTTTCAAAGAACTTTCAAGTATGTTCTCACAGTGGAATCTCACGACACACAGCAAGGAAGGGGGTTGGTATTATCACGCCCAGACTGCAAATGCAGAAGCGGATTCTCCAAGGAGCCGGGAAATTCTGCCAGAAGAACCAAGCAGAACTGTGGTAAGGGCACACAAGATAAGGCGAGAGGACATAGGTTGGAATTTTGGCTCCCACTTTTTCTTTTCCAAATGGACTGGAGCAAATTGTCGAATCAGTCTGCTTCACTCACTTTATTTATCTCTAAAACTGGCCAATGTACAACAGCCAAGCACTGTTCCAAAATACATTAATTATTCTCTCAACAGCCCCATAACATAGAGTCCCCATTTTTCAGATAAGAACGTTGAGGCAAGTAAAGATTTACTCGCTGAAGATGACACAGCTTGTAAGTGGCATCGGTGGGAATCAGACTCAGGCGGGTAGCTCATGCCCACTCACCCCCCGCCGTGCTCTTGTTGGCTGGTGAACCGTAAATCGCATCATGAGACTCTGTTGTGTTTGACATAGTGAGAGCTCAACATAAGGTAAGTACTCCTTCCTTGTAAAAAAAGCTTTTTGTATTTATTAGCTGTCTTTCTTATGCAACGGGTTTCCACAAGGGGACAGGGGTCGGTTTTACCCACCATTATAGTCCTAATGCATAGAACAGTGCCCAATCCAAAACAGGGGCTCAGAAGTTATTTGTTGGTGAATGAATGAGTGAGCAAAAGAGTAAATGAAGAAGGTTCAAACTTAGAAGTCTTCTTTGAGGGAGGTGGGGGCCAGAACAGAGCAAGAGCTATTCCCTCTGAACACATTGTTCAAGACTGGTACATCTCACAATTCCATAGAAATACCACTCATATAAAAGTTAAGAGTCTGATGAAAAGGGGTCTTTGGAAGCAGAGTGAAATACGTGGTTGAGACTTCAGAGGTCAGTCCCTGAGTCAGGCAGAAAGGGGGCAGAGGGCAGTTTTGGGTATGTACACACCTGTTCACCTGCCACTGCTTCCCTCCCCTGCCTTCAGCCTCGCATGTACCCCCACCGCAGCCTCCCTTCCCTCGAGTTTAGAATCTGGCTGTTCCCCTGCACACACCTGGAACCCAAACCTCCTGACTCCTATCTCAGTTTCCTATCATGCCCTGTGACCTTAAATGCCCCCAGAAGGATCCCATAAACGGACTGGGATCCAAATGAAACAACTCGATTGAACTTAGGCAGAGAACTGAGAGTGTCCTTTAAATGCCAATAGGCATTGCCTTTGGCATAACAAAGGAGTTAAAACATAATTAAGATCTGAAGACTGATTACAGGAATGGGTATGATTATTTTTATTATTTTTCCTCTTTCTATCTCTGTGATAGCATGTGATCAACCTCTGCCATGCTCCGTTGCTTAGTAGCAGACAGTCGGAGTTTTAATTATATACTAAAATAAGCTAAAGAACAGAAAACTGCTTTATGTCTAATACGTATATATCAAGAAAGGCATGTGACAGCATCTAAATTGCCTTAGTCCCTGATAAAGAGTGCCTCCGGTAGGGTTGTCATGAAAAGATCACGAATGGAGTAGGAAAGCATTATTAATAAAGCTGCTACTCTATTTATATGTCCTCCATTGTTTGTGATTCCTTGTTAGAAGCGAGAAATGAATTTTTATCTACCACTAATTTCATCAGGTTTTTTTTTTTTTTTCCCAAGTCAGAAGGAAAAAAAAAAAAAAAAAACTTTTGTCAATTGCACTGCCAACCCTGGTCCTCCAAATAGAATTCTTTTCACTCCTCCAGATCTGCAATTCCCAAAATATTGTATCTCGCAATAAAAAATTAAAGAATTGGTTCATTCATTCTTTCCCACATTCCACGAAGTTGTGTTCCGGCAGCAAACCCCAGCGGCATTCTCTGCCCTCACAGAGATTAGATTGGGGACGGAAGGGGGAAATAATCAATCAGTAAAACAATGAAAAGATCATCACAGACTATAACAAGGGCTAAAAAGGAGAGTGTATGACTTCAGATTAGGTTTAGCTGCAAGAGACGGAGGATTCACAATCATTTTGCTTAGACCAAGGCTGTGGTTCAGCCACAGCAACTTCTTGACATTGGTATCCCTTCCCCTTGATCCGCGCCTCGTCTCTTTGCTTGGTTCAGGTTACTATGCTGGACCCGTTGCTCTGTGTGTTGAATAGTGATTGTGGTCTCAAAAGCTTATTTCTCCTTTTACATTAAAGAAGGCTCTTCAAGGGACGCCTGGGTGGCTCAGTTGGTTGGGCGACTGCCTCCGGCTCAGGTCATGATCCTGGAGTCCCGGGATCGAGTCCCGCATCGGGCTTCCTGCTCAGCAGGAAGTCTGCTTCTCCCTCTGTCCCTCCCACTTCTCATACTCTCCCTCTCTCATTCTCTCTCTTTCTCTCTCAAATAAATAAATAAAATCTTAAAGAAGGCTCTTCAAAATGGATAAGGCACATGGGATGCCTCGGAGGCTCAGTCGGTGAAGCCGTTGGGCTCTTGATTTGGGCTCAGGTCATGATCTCGGGATTGTGAGATCAAGCCCCACGTCCTGCTCTGTGCTGGGCATGGAGCCTGCTTAAGATTCTCTCTTTTCCTACCTCCACCCCTCAGCTGCTTGTCTCCCTTTTTTTCTGTAAAAAAAAGAAATAGAGAGAGAATGGGTAAAGCAGCTTCATGAATTCATCAAGGACCTAGATTTGTTGTTCATCATTCTAAACACATGGCTTCTACTTCACAGTTCAGGATGATGGTGGCCTGGGTTTCAGCCATTGCAACTATAAGAAGGACAAAGCCAAGAAGAGGACCATAATTCTCCCCAACACTTAAAGATGTTGTGGTGTTTTTCCCAATAGCCAGATGCAGCAAGAGAAGCTGGAATATGTAGCTTTCATTCTAAGTGATCATTGGCCCGCCTGGAAATTGAGCAGTATTTATTACCAGGGAAAAAGGGAGAGCAGATAGACGGTACCAGATATTGCCACGCAGGGTGATGTGAGGGGCAGTCAGTGATACAGGATGTGTTAACTAGGATAGTCTTAGAAAGGAGTTAACAATCAAGGTGAAACCCAAAGGATGCAAGTGAGCTCCCCATATGTACAGCAGGGAGAGGACACCCAGCAGAAAGAATGTCTTATTTCAAAAGAGATTGACTTAGGCTTACAGAATAACCTTGACCTTATTTTACAAATAATATTATGCAACTAGTAAGTTTTTCTGGGCTGGATGATAGTCTCTTTTTTTCTATAATTCTTAGTTCTCCAGATTTCAAAGCATGTTACATGATGGGAATTTTCGAGTTACTGAAACAGCCAACTACTGGCACCCAGTAATTTTGAACCAGGTAGGAAGAGAGTTGAGAATGCATTTAGTAACAGACTATTTGATGTATTATTTAGGGGTGTGTCTCTTGGGGGAGGGGAGGCAGCCAAGCCAGAAAAAGTGTGCATCTAGTATGTCTTAGAAACCACCGTGCGTGGTGTAAATAATGCTAGATTCAGACAAAACTACCTACAAATTAGGGTATTAAATCACAACTCACATTACAATAACATGATTTGGTTTGGTGTTCACTGGAATAGAACTGATCGTATGGAACTAATGTGATGTTTTGTGTGAATGTCACATTAGTTATGCATTTGTTACATGAGATCGTGGGTGCCAGAATGTAATTCATTGGAATAAACAGAAGAGCCTAGTGGCATTAAAGCCTAAAGCTATAAAGGGGAATTTGCCTTCATTAAGCCTTCTCATACTATAATTAAGGTGACATTACATCCAGCGCATTTTCTTAATAAATATCTCACACTGACATCAAACAAAGGAAGAAATCAGTAATACTATTTATTTCTGCAGATTTCATGCGAACAAAGATCATTATATAGTAAGTGGTTTTTGTCTAAATATATCATGCAATGACAACACATCCTAGCACTGAATAGAGAGATGGTGGGTTCAGCTGCATGGTTGCGTATGTGTGTTTCAAGCCTTTCTCTTGACTCTGTTGACCAAACCATGGAAGAGGGGAACTGTGGCGATTCTTATTATGCTTTCGGAGCAAGAAGCTCTGAGGATGTGTGTGTCTTTTTAATAGATCATATTCCCTTCATCTATATGTGGCTAGCTGTAAACCTAAGACCTAGCTATGAGACCAAAAAACTCATGTCTGTTCTAGAGCTGTTACAATGTGAGCTTTATTGTCATGGGCAAAGACGATGGCCTTATTACGTCTGTTAACTCACTTAAAACAAGGTTTGACATAGAGTAGTGGCTCAGAAAGGTTTAAATGAATGAATGATAACTTTCACTCACAGTTTCCACTTACTCAACAGCTAAGTCTCTATCAATGTATTTGATGGAAATGCAAAATATAATAAAACTCCAACAGAAATAAGAATTGATTATAAAAAAAATGCCATAGAGAATTTTTATTGCATATATCCACTTCTCCCCATAGACTTCTGTACGAAACCTGGAATAGATCTAGTGAACACGGATCGTGGTACACATCTTGAGGTGTGCAAAAAAGGGAGAACTGGTTTCATTTTTCTAAAACTAGATTTAATTTCTCCTTTGAATCTATCACCTCCTATTAAGGAAGTGGAAGATTAATCTTTGTCATTGGTGAGTTCCTTTCCTTTTCCCATGGGGTTTTTGTCAGAGTTTCCTGCGAATATAGAAAAGAGGCTTTGGACAAAGCAAAGCACTGTGTCTCCGTGGCACTCTCTCTCGTCCTGGGTGATGGCTCCATGTGGGTGAATGATGAGTCTTTTTTCATCCTCCTCTGCAAGGTCCTTCCCTAATTGGTTATTTCCTTCTTCGGTTCCAGGTCTTTCGAGTGGGTGATGCTGTCGAAAGCCTGATCCCACCTCAATCCTGCAGTCATCATGTTTTCCTCTAGAACACTGCTTCTTCTCCAGGAACTCACCTGGGAAGAGTTTCATGTCCTCTCAGCTCTCAGATCCCATAAAACTACTTTTGGTTTTTTGCTGTCGCCCCAGCCTTTAACCAAAATAACAGTGCACAAGACCTGTCTTTCTGTCTCTACTCTCATTACTCTCCCTCGGACCCCCTAACCAGAGAGTCTTTGTATCCAAATATTTATCCTAGGCAGTGATAGTCTTTTCTATTTTCCTATGAAGACCCTCCACGGCTTTTCCATTTCTGAAGAAACATTCCTGTTCTGTGTCCGTAAGCTCAGGACCGTTGAGCTTCAACGAGTGTGGGTAGACCAAGGAGAAAGTTACAGTATTGAGGGAAAGTCTGGCTAGCATTACAAAAATATTATTCCTCTCAGTGAGTGTTCTGTAGGCAGATGAGTGGGACTGAACAAAGGAGGAGGGAGGCAGGGCTGGGGAGTGGGCAGAAACCGGGAACGCTGTTGGGCTGTGGAGGGACCAAGTGAAGGTTTCCAGAGGCATGTTCTAGAGTTCAAATCTTAGAGGTTGGGATTAGTCAAGAGGACACAGCAGCCAGGGAAGACTGGGACCACTCGCCAGAATTTGAGTAACAAGTTCCAAACAGAGCCAGATTTATAGGAGGAAAGTTTTACGAAAAAAACAAAAAACAAAAAAACAAAAACAACAACAACAACAACAAAAACAACAACAACAAAATGAGACCTCAGATCCTTGCCACTTGCATCCAGAGTGGCATCCATGTTTCCCTGCTCTGGAATCAGAGAAAACCTGGGATCGCTAGATGAGCTAGCTGAGTACCAGAAATAACACTTTCAAAAAAAAAAAAAAAAAAAGAAAAGAAAAGAAAAAAAAGAAAGAAAGAAAAAGAAAAAAAAAGAAATAACACTTTCTGACTTCCAAGGCCAGGTCACAAAGAGCCATGCTGTTTGTATCTGGGTTTTTGTTTCTTTCTTTTTTTTTTCTTTTTTCCTTCTTTCTCTTCTTTCTTTCTTTCTTTCTTTTTTTTTTTTTTGAAACATTTGCTCTGGGGTTTCTCCTTCTCAGAAACGAGCCACCATGCTGGGAGAAACCCAAGCCACGTGGAAAGGCCACGTGTGGGCACTTCGGTCAATGGTCCCAGCTGAGCCAAGCCTTTTGAGTCAGGCAGGCCAGGCGCCAGACTTGTGAGTGAAGGAGCCTCCAAGTGATCCTAGCCCTTGGCCATTGAGTCACCACCGGTCCCTGGACTCTTCCCAGCTGAGGCCCCAGACAACACGGAGCAGAGAAAACACAAGCCACCCCAGCTACGTCCTGTCCAGATTCCTGACCTGCAGAGTCTGTGAGCCCAATAAAATGGTTTTTGTTGTCTGCCATGATTTGGGGCTGTTTTTTGCCTTTTTTTTTTTTTTTTAAATGCAGTAATAGATACATGGAACAGACTGGAACCAAGAAGAGAAACACCGGAAAAGTAGCAGGCTGGCTGGTGATGCCCATTGCTTTAATAGAAGGCCAACCCAAGGAAAAAAAAAAATCAGCCTCCATGGCACAGAAGAGCTAACATTTATAGACTGTCAGTCTGTGACAGGCACAGACCCTTTGAAATGTACTGATTCAGTGAGTCCTACGCTGTGCAATGTAAGAAGTATTACTTACTGACATTTTATACAAGAGGAAAAAGAGGCAAACAGAGGTTCGGTATCTTGCCCCAAGTGACTCCTCAAAGTGGAGGGCAGTGAATCCAAACCCAGTCTGCCTCCAGCACCCATGTTCTTAACTACATTAGAGAGCCTGGTATATGGTCCAGAATCTGTGTGGGTCCCGCAGAAAAATCTGCAAACCTAGAGAAGGTTCTATTAGCACTTTTGATTTATAAGAAAAAACAACTACTGGCCTTTTCCCTCAAGAAACTCTATTTAAAGGATAGGAAAAACCACTTTTGACATTCTCATACCGTTTCAAATGCTATGACCAAAAGCAGGTTGGGCTTTACGGCCGCTAGGATATGCAGGCTAGTAAGAGTTGCTTTTTTATGGAGAAAAGACAACTCTGGATTCAAAGAGAACACTGGGGTATAGACACAACTGGAGAGAAAATCACAACAACCGTCAAGTATGAAAAGATGTATTTTGCATTTTCTCTCATGAGACTTCACCTCAGCCTCTGCAATGGGCCCTGTTACTCCCATCACCAGGACAAGGAAACTGAGACTCAGAAAGCTGAAGGTATTTGTCCAAGAACGTATCACATACCCCATAGCCTTATATAAGGATAACAACAACAACAAAAATGCCTTTCTAGACCTCTTTTCCTACAGCGAATCACAACCCACAGACAATGAGTTTGAACAAGTTTTCAACGTCTCCTGTATGATTTTCAGTTTTGTGCAGTGTATGTTGTGTGTATATGTGTATGTGCGCATGCACGTCTAACACTCTACGCTCAGCAGTTCCTCATCTCAACCTGGATGTGATTAAAGTTCCACTGACAACCAAAGAGATAATCAAGGCTATTATCCAGCCTTTTATAATAATCCCCATAAACAGAAAAAAACCTGCCTGCAGGTCTCGCTAACCGAGGTGAGATTACATTTGCCAAGCTGTTTTGCTTCTTGCTGTTACAAAAGGGCAAGACTGTCTCGTGAGCTCCATTGTGGAAATCCACAAAATCCTTATCCAGCTTTTCAATTCTATTCTGCAATGCTCATATAAGCCACAAAGGGGGATGTGATTTGCTGTTGCTTAAGCAGGGAAAAAAAAAAAAAGAAAGAAAGAAAAACTCACTGATTTAGATGACTTGAGTAGAAAGGCCAGTAGGAAAGGGTGAAAATCCTGAAGTAATGTCATTGAAGAAAAGGATGAGGAAGAACAGAAGGAAAAACAGGAGGACATGGAAGAGGAGAGAACATTTCTTCCTTTGAACCGTAGACTACAGAGCATATAGTATCTGTGAGTATAACTAAATTGAAAGATCTCAAAATAGAGACTTGAAATAAGTCTCTATCCGGTCCACACAGCTGTCCAGGGCCTGGTGGGAAAGCTCAACTATTGTCATCAGGGTATCTACTCCTTCCAAGGAATGGAGGGCTGCTCACATCTTGCTATCGGAATGGAATAAACTGGTCACACTGAGTCACAAGGAAGGCTGGAAAGAAAGCAAGCCAGCAGTGTGGCTAGGATCTGAGTGAAAACTCAAAGCATTATATCACTAAAAGGAAGAAGAGACAACAGATATTGGGGAACAATTATCAATTTATGCCACGGTCCAGGGATTGGGAAACCATAGTCCAAATCGGGCCCACTACCTGTTTCCGAATAGCCTGGGAGTTAATATGGCTTTTACAGATGAATATTTACAGTCAATTATATGCTAAAGGACACTAACTTTGAACCCCAATTGAGCAAAACATTACTCCCTCCCAAAAAGGGATTTTATTCTTTTCATGAGTAAAACTGTGTTGCAAAAATTATACTAGATTATCATTATTTATACTTTGAAACTCATTCATACAAAATCCATGGAAATTTGTTTTCTCCTTCTCATTCACATTCCAGGATCCTACCCTTGATTTTTCCTGTTGGCCCAGAAAGCCTACAGTATTTTCTACCTGGTTCCTTAGCGAAGAATTCGCTGACCACTGTCCTTGTCTGGACTGGATTAATTTAGTGACATTTCTGCAACGCGTGGAGGGAAGAATGGCCTGTGGGTGGTATAGGAATCCAGGAGCCTATGATCCCAAGGAGTCTGGCCAGGGTTTCTAATTGTAGTAAAATGTCCTTAACAAAGTCACAAATCTAGCAACTTCTGTTAGCTCAAGCCCTGTGGGAAATAGGAATGTAAGAGAAAACAGTCTCTGCACAGCCACAGTCAAAGCCTGAAAGCTGTTCTCTGATGGTCCTCCACGGTGCATTGCCCTCATACAAGACACAATTCCCTTAACTGTCAATGACTTGACTGGGTTAGCCCATCTCCCAAACCCATGGCAGGGCTGCAGCAGTACACGGGAAGGGGTTAGGGAGGAAAGAGGACTGGGTAACAGCACTGTCTCTAGGGCCATTAATACCAGGGACCACAACCTCCATTCCAGCTCTGAAGTCCCCAAGGACACTACTGTCTTACAGTTCGGTAAAACAAGGATTTTACAGATGACCCTGGGCCATCAAGCTCAGGTAGAATTATAGTCATTATATTCTGTATCAAAAGGCAGGCAATAACACACTTGAGAAAGCCTGTCGTCAAAATAGCAAAGAGACAATTTGGGCCATTTAAAGACTAGTTAGATTATTTAATTCGTATAGAACTCGTACTCTCCCAAGAACTCATGGGAATAGGATGTGATGATGTCCTTGTAAATATATATATATAATATATATATATATATATTTTTTTTTAAAGATTTTATTTATTTATTTGGCAGAGAGAGACACAATGAGAGAGGGACCACAGGCAAGAGGAATGGGAGAGGAAGAAGCAGGCTTCCTGCGAAGCAGGGAGCCTGATGTGGGGCTTGATCCCAGTATCCCGGGATCATGACCTGAGCCAAAGGCAGATACTTAATGACTGAGCCACCCAGATACCCTGTAAACATATTTCTACAGTCTGAGCAAACAAATGATATTTTTTTCCAATCTAATATTTTTTCCAATCTTATTTAGATTGTGTTATTTAAAAAAGACTGCATACTTATTGATAATATTATGGCAAAAATTGCCAGTACTTTTCCACTGATTGAAAATATGATTATTTTATATATAAGTGACTGGAAATCAGCCCATTGGTTTAAAGAAAGGAGGAGGAGGCAGAGAAGGAGGTGGGATAAGGTGGAACAGGAGGGGGAGGAAGATAAAATCAAATGGGCTGTGAAGGAAATAAACAAGATGGTGTATTAGAAAAGAACAAACAAAACTTCCCTTCTGAAAGGTGGTCAGTGCCCTCTGAGGAGGTAAAAGTTAACCTGGTCCTAAACGATAAAGAGTCCAGGGGTGGAAGAGCTAGAAGTAGGCACCCACACATGAAAAGGAGAAGTGAACAAGGGCCATTGGAGGACCACCTTCCCAGTTTTCAGGGCTGCCCCTCTCCCTTTCAGAAGGACAGAGACCACCTGACTCAATGGATGGAAACATGATGAGGCATGACCTATCAGTCTGTCCCATGCCCCTGGCAACAGTGATGGGTCCTGGGATAAGCACACTGGCCAATCTGGGCCAAGGAGACTCTAGGAGGAGAGCAACACCTCTTCCAGGCTGGTTGATAAACTGCAGGGGTGTGTTTGGGGCCATGACTCATCCTGCTGCCTCACCGGGAGAGCCTGCATGAGAAGGAAGCCAACAGAGAAGACAGCCGAAGTGAGTAGGAGACACCAAACCATTCATGATATTGTCATTTGAAGATCTGAGGTCACCATGCCAAGTTTCATCCATGGAGTTTTTTTGTTATGTGACCAGCAAATCTCCCTTTCCAGTTTGAGCCAGATGGGAGTTTGGTTTCTGTCACCTGCAAGAGAAAACACCCTGACAGCCCGGGGGGCTTTGGAAATAATGGAAGTAAGAGTCCTTGTGTATTGAGAGGCACTTGTGCTTCGAGAGTCCTCTCAACATCTTGTTGAAGAACTTCGGTCTTAGGATCTCCATGTGGGGGAGGGGTGTGAGCTAGAGAAATGTTTGTGGAAAACTAGCCATGAATGATGAGGAGGGAGATACAGCTCTAGGGAGTGAACACTTTCTTTCCCTCCCTTTCCACCGTCCTGCCATTAAAGTAAAGAAAAATCAAATCAATGCACATGGGAGGAGTAAGAGACTGGCAGAGGGAGAGCTTGCCCAAACCTCTTGAGATCTACATGCTTGAGTACTCGTAGTTTTGTCTGTGCACAATCTCTTTCCCATTTTAGGCTCAGCATCACTCCTGGCAATCTGGGTAAATTAACCCCACCTTCCTTTCCTATAGTTCACACAGTTTAGGGCTGCTGAGGGAATCTAGAGGAGTGGACCATGTGACCCAGACCTGGCCAATCGGCATGTTCCATCTTCCCGCCATGGTCCTCTTAGTGGGCCTGACCAGAACTGATCCAGGGACCTGACCATGGACACTGGGAAGAAAGTGCTGGCTTTCAGCTGGACTGTGGGGGTCCACAGGGAGAAGATTCACCCGCAAAGAGGAGCAGAGAATCAAGAAAATGAGAGACAGGCTGACTGAATGCCTTTAAGCCCTTAAATTCAGACACACGTGAAGTGACATTTACCATTTCAACTTTGCGGTCCTATAAGCCAACGAATTCCTCTGTCCCTCCGGAGCCAAGTTTCTCTTTTCACCATTTATTTCCAGGCAAAGCGTGGAGGCTGAAAAAAACAAATCATAAAAAAGGTGTTGAATGAAAGAAATCTCTGATCTCTTTTGTAAGGGATAGGAAGATGTAGGAAGATGTGTTAATGTGTTTTCCCTCAGACTTTGTAATATGGCTATTTAAATTCTATAACATTCTTAATACTATAATATACCAGATCCATGACAATTAATGTGGCTTTTGTGGGTTGGCCTACAACCAATTAACTGAACTTTTGAGATATAACCTATCTGTTAGGATTTGCCTGCATTCAAAAAAAAGAAATCATTGAGGATCGCCTGGCTAGCGCAGTTGGTTCTTGATCTCAGGGTTGTGAGTTCAAGTCCCACTTTGGGTGTGGAGATTACTTAAAAATAAAATCTTAAGAAGGGAAAGAAAGGACAGGAAAGGAAAGGAAAAAGAAAAGAAAAGAAATGAAATGAAATCACGGAGAAGACTCTGTAAACTCTGACTACCACGTGGTTCTTAACTCTCTTCCACCAATAATCAGTGAGCAGGACCCAAAGTTATAAACCCCTTGTACTGTAACCACGATCTGCCCCCTTCTTCCCACACATCAGGTATTTGTATTTAAAGGGGTGGGATACATGCAATACGAGGGACTACTTTTTACCAGTCATAGAAAATATTATACACTGAGGGCACCTGGGTGGCTCAGTGGGTTAAGCCTCTGCCTTCGGCTCAGGTCATGATCTCAGGGTCCTGGGATCGAGCCCCACATCAGGCTTTCTGCTCAGCGGGAAGCCTGCCCTCCCCTCTCTCTCTGCCTGCTTCTCTGCCTACATGTGATCTCTGTCTGTCAAATAAGTAAGATCTTTAAAAAAAAAAAAAAGAAAAAGAAAAAAATGAAAAGATACACTGAATGTGAGCATAAGAAAATTTGTATTTCCATTATAAATGATGGCATAAATTACTTTTTAAATTCAGGAATAATAATATTTTAATGGCAATAGTTCCCTTAACCAGAATGTTATATTTTACAGTAGAAGTCCAAACCTCAGCTAATCTGCTTATTCAGGAAGAATTCTTTGGTGACAATGGTTTCTCCCCACAGAATAGTAAATAAATGTAAGCATACTTAGGAATAAAAGAAGTTATCTTTTATCAGCTCTATATAATTTCCGTAAGATCTCTGGAATTTCCCAAACTATGTTCTTTGGAACCATGAACTAGTGTTTTACACACACACATACACACAAAATCCTGTGGTCAAATAAGATTGTGAAACATTCAATACTACTGTCAATCCTGAAAACTCTCAGGGCATACTAGCACATTGGAAAATGTGAGAAGTCTCGCAGTACAGATACCTGTCCAAATGTGTTTCACACAGCATTTCCCAACATTAAGTTCCTAAAAATGAAATACGGTGTTTTGCTTCCTATCCCAACCTCCAAACCCCAATTCCCCAAAGCAACTTTTGGAACAGCTTGTGGAACTAGTTCCATAAAGCAAAGTTTGGGAAACACTAGTTGAGTGGTTTCTATCTACACAGATTTTGCTGTCTGAATAATATGGAAGACATTTTGAGTGACAATTACACCCATTTGGATTTAACTTCAACTGACTCCATAATTAGAAATTTAAAATGCAAATTTTTCAAAAGCAAACTGCCTTTACCATTTAGAAATGTTGCTGAGACTTACTTGGATTTGCGTACAGTTATATTACTTTCCAGTATATCTGGTATAGGTAATAGGCTCCAAAGACCTATAAATATTGAACACAAATAAGATTAGCCTTGTCTAAATTTTATCTATAAACAAGGGCTTGACAATTTTAATATGACAAATGTGCTCTAGTTCGTTATTCTTTCTTTCTTTTTTCTTTCTTTCTTTCTCTCTCTCTCTTTTTTTTTTCTTTTTGTACATGCCTCTTGGGAAAACTGGGAATGGAATGGAAGCTTTTTCATTTACATTCTGCACAAGATGTATATTACGGATTCATGTTAGTATGGGTGAGGACATGAAGCCATTGCTATTGAGCCTCAGATGTGGCAGCAAAGAATTAAGAGATCATCACCATCTCTCACTAAATATAATGAAAATCTAACTTTACAACACTCCTCTTAAACGAGCTTGCCTCATGCTACTTGGCTATGCATTAAATCTTGGCATACACAAAAAATAAAAACAGGGTAGTTCTAAAGGTTCATTTCTGTTGGCTGGATTATGAAGATTAACTCCTCAGATGGTGTTCCAAGAAAGTCATCAAATGTAAGTATAATTGAAAATAAAAACCTAAAAACCATTTAAATATTGATAGGAAAGTGAACAGACAGGATATAGTCAAGACATCGCTCTTTAGATACATAACATCAGTGTCTATCATAAAGGATTAAAAAGTTTAATTCTCTAGGGACTATAATGGAGATTTCAACTTCAGTAAAGCGCATTTCCTGAGAATAATATAGCATAATTATTCTCATAGCAGAGGCATCCGTGCAGATTATACACATTTAATACAATTTAAATTTTAGGTCATTTGTGCTGATGGTGTTTTTAAAAGGTGATAAATTGGGTTTATTATTCTGTAAAATATTCTAACCCCGGGTCCTAGATACAGCGCAGTCCTCTTCTCGAAAGCACCCTGTGGCTTCTGTCACCTTGCCGGTTCACACGAATATTAGCTCTGTGCTAAAATGCAGCGTTTCTCACAACATATGCCACCATTGATACACACGATGACTGCATGAGGTCCAGGGAGTGGGCGCCATTTTCTTAATGGAGGGTATTATGATCATACAGTCACAGCTACCATTTACTGAGCATTTACTATGCGCAGCCAAGCAAAAATTCTCGTCTGTCTGTTTGAATGGACTTCATAAGACCACCACGTGGTCGCCGCTGTTAGGTCACCGAAGAACAGAAAGGAAATTGAAGCATTGAGAGGCTAAGTAACTCACTCAAAACCACAGAGCTGGAAATCAGCAGAGGCAAGACCGAAATTCAGATCTAGCTGCCAGTCCATGTTTTGTCACTTCGTGGATAGATTTATCGGTTAAGTGGGTTCATTTAATAGAAAATTTAATAACTCTAAATCTGTGAATATGAAATAAAGACACACAAGCTGTAGGCAAATGTGTGATGTTCAGGTAACAAGGCTTTAACATATAGGATGTGGGGTTTTTGTTTTTTTCCTTTTGGCAGGGGTTAGCTGAAGATTAAGGATCCTTAGAGCTTGTGAGGTGATCGTGAAGAGGCAAATGCCAGGACAGGGTTACAGTTCTGCTGCAGACCTCCTGACATGAAGAGCTCCAGCCTTCAGCTTACCTGCTTTCAAGGTTGCCCAGAAAACTTCTTCTTGACATAGGAAATCTTCCTACTTTTACACGTTTTTAAGGCATCACATAATCACTTTTCTATGGGAAATATAAATAATTCAAATAATTCTGAAAAAGAAAGGGCTTGATTATTGTATATTACAATTTAAGAAAAAAAAATCTAATTTAACAAAAAGCTGACAATCAGGTCAGAAGCATTACGGGAAGTTTCTTGCTCGTTTTCTCCAGAGGTTAAACCAGAATATTTTTTAAAGAGGGCAGAAGTTTAAGGTCTAGCTAGGGAATAAAGACATGTTTTGTCTGACACTTCCCAAGTCAAATCCAACATTTATCAAATGATTCTTAAGTGCTGTATTTAAAAAAAATACAGCCAGGAGCTGGCAACCTGGGTATATTAAGCTTTCATTATTGTAAATTTGTATTTTAAAAACCCAATGTCTTTTTCGTAAATATGCAAGGGCTTCTCTGACAATTTCTCTTCTTATAAAGCCACCTCTCACTAAAACATGTTAAATAAAACTCCTGTATCTAAAATGAATTCTTGGCATCTGGGAGTTTAAAATCTCCCCCAAATTCAGAGGTAGCTGGGGGGAAGCTGTATAATTATAGTTCATCTGAGTGCAAGTCATAATCAAAAATGTTGAAAACTGAGAAGTAGTGTATTAGAATGGCATTTCAAACAAAAAAAGTACTTACTGGCATTTTAAAAATTTTCCTGCAATTCGTTATTCATTCCATCGGAAGAAAATGTGCACTACCATTTTGGATAAGGCAAACAATACTCAAAATTGTCATTAACTAAAAACAACTGGCCACCACTATGTGAAAAACCAAATGCTTTAATGAGGCTATCAAGAACAACAGTTCAATTGTTTCATTGGATACATTAATATCGATCCATAATATACAGTGCTATGGACCATACAGAAATGATTGCTGCGTCCAACAGCAGGGGACTATATTATTAACATTACAGTACCAAGCGTCCGCAAGAGACAGTCATTTGTCTTTTTTTTTTTTCAAGAAATAGGGTCTTTTAATATACTGCTATCAACACCAACTTTTCCCCAGTGCATTTTTAAAAAATATTAATAAGTGCATTCCTTTGTGCTTTATTTTATATCTCTTAACTTCCTATGTATTTTATTTGTTCTTATTGCTTTATTATTTAAAAACAACCAGAAAGAACTTTGTCATCCTGTGTATGTCCAGGTTGGTTGTAAGGGTTTTTGGCAAAGTCAAAGGGTTTGGTATTTCCATGGCCTTATCCGGAGGCAGGTGGACAAGTTTGGCATTTTGGTCACTCCATAGGGAGGCCCGACCCCGAGTCACAAGTGTGCTCTCAGGGATGAGGGGAGTGGTGTGGATTATTCTCTCGCGGTCACAAACGACGACCCCAAACCACCGCTTCTTGGCTTAACTAGTCCCTAAGACAAATCCACACTCGATTTGGCAAAAAAGAAATAAATAAAACCACCCCCCGAGGCTGCAGCATTCTCCTGGGCTTCCTCACCCGCCACTCCGAGAAATTGTCTCTTAAGAAGAAGGGGATGGGGAAGCAGGTGGCAGTGAGCTCAGGAGTTGCGAAAGTCAGGACAGTGGTACGAGATGCCATGCTTCCTCTAACAGAGCTTTGTGTAAGGTCACTTAGCCCTGGCCATATTCCCTGGGCCAGGGGCTCGTCAACCTTGCTCCGTTTTCAAGAACCCTCACCATCAGCTAAAGAAAACAAACATCATACCGTAGCGATCTTGGACTTCTGCACCCAGCTCCCCTCCCCCCATATAAATATGAAGAGAAAAATAGACAATGCTATGATTGTATCAGTGAACACTATGGTACAGTTAGCTGTTCATGCAGATTTGCATCACTATTCTAGGAAAAGAGCTATACAATTAAGGGGATTGAAAGAATGGGAATTAATTTTCCCTACCCCCTTCGGTAATAAAGCTATAAAACTGATTGCATCATCAATGTTTCCAAGGATTCTCATTGCCCGAAGTGCATGGGAACTGTGCAGTTGATTATTTTCATGGAAGCCATCCATTCATTCACCTGACAATCACACCTTCTCTTTGAACCCTCCAATACCCATCCGCCAATTCGTATTTGACATTTAAACTCATTTTCTTAAAAAAAAAAAAAAATTCCTCCTGAATAAGATTTCCTGATGAAAAAAGTTGGCACTCTGTCACTAAAATATATTTAATATGAAAAATACCATCTTGAAACTGTCTCCTATATTACGGTTCAGTCAGTGCTAGTCCAAAAAAGACTACTGCTATATTTAAGGCACTTCATTCTGAATGGATATGCTTTATGCCACTTGCTATTCAATTGTAGGCTGCTACTGAGAAATTCCATTCAACAGCCTGGCTCTTAACACCATATGTCAGCTGTATAAAACACGTAGGCCAGATAGATTACATGTAACACTACTGTTATTGCAAAGGACCACACAAGTAGATAATGCACTGAAACTAACTTACAACTTTGCTGCTTGTTGAAACACTGTTACCCAGTAACAGTAATTTGCCAATACAGTTATTTCTCCTTCCAAAAATTCAGCAGCTGTTTGCTGAAATAAACCCCAATTTAAATGACCATTATGGGCGTATCAATGCTATGGTGATCATTCTCCAAGAATATTGCTACTTTTATATCACTAAAAATAAATATGTAAGTTTATTTTCTCTAGAAAGCCAGTTTTTGCCTATTAATACTACACCTTAAACGTGTGGAAAAAAACAGTTCCAAGTGAGACGGTAATATACAAAATATTTGCAAAGCTCTCTTTAAACACAAGACCTTGCATAAAAGTTTTCTTTCACGTGGGTACAAAGAATGCGGAAAACCACCAGTGAGTTGTAAAAATATTGAAAACTTGCCATTTTAAGATGCATATTCTTACAAATTAATACAAACATACTGAAAAGAACAATGATAATAAAGAATCTGTACAAATCAAATGAACAGTAAAACATAATTTAAAAATAAAAATAGGAAAGCCAATTAGAAATGTGCCCAGTTTGGTTTTCTTTATCAAAAGTGAAATGGGAGAGAGAGAGGAAAAAAATTTTAAAAAGGACAACTTTCAGTGCTCCTCAATATTTTGAGAGGACACTCATTTCCTTTTGAAATAAAATATATCTTATGGAAAACTGAATCACACTAACTGATGAGGAAAACTGTAACAGAGCACAGAGTGAAGGACAGCAAGATTAGGGCCCATGTGTCAGGGCCTCGCTCTCTAACCCTTCAATTTCACTTGCACCTAAGTAAGGGATCAGTTACATTTTCTAACCAGACAATCCTCATGAAATTGGATGCACTTTTTTTTTTTTTTTTAACAGAATATTGTATTGCCTTAAATAGCTTGCAGTAGAAAGACTAAATGTTGTTAAAACGGTACTGGATCTTTAAGGCAGTACCAATGAATCAATACATTTACAAAGTAAAAAATGGTTAGTTTGGATTTCTTCCTTTCTTTCCTCAATCTCTTACTCTCTGCCTTTTTTTTTTTTTTTAAATTTTTGGTTGCTTTACATTCTTTCAATTAAACTTTACATTTAATTTCCAAAGATGTCACAGGCATTAAAAAAAAAAAAAAATCTCAAACCAAGTTTCCCCTGAATAAAAATGGACAGAAATTTCTCTGATGCAAAATCCTCTTGCTCAGAAAGCTAAAGTCCGGGGCGAATTCAGTTCGCAGATACTGTACACTCATTGTACAATACTTTGGAGGCATCTGTAGTTGTAAAATAGAATATACAAGTCTGTTTCACAAAATTCTAAAAATAAAATATATCCTGGGCTATTGATAAAGCATGAAAAAAACTTCCATATTAAAGGAAAAATTATCAAGAAACCCCCTTCGGGGAAATTAGGAAACCTACGAATCGAGAAAGGAAGCAGTTTCGGAAAGCGCAGGGCAGGACGGCCCGCTAACAAGCGTGCTCGGCTTCTTCCATGCTCATGCTGCTCCTTCGGCTGCTTGTTTTGGAAGCTCCGGGGGACACTGACGAGAGCAGCGGGTCAGTTATGCCAACGGGAGAAAGGGTGTCATCCATCAGGATGTCTTCCAGTTTGGATCCCATTTTCGTGGGGACACTATAGGCTTGGTTCCCTTCGGTCCCCGCGCCAAGGTTGTTGTTGAAGGTGATGGTGCCGTCTGTGAGATCAAGCGTTGTTGTGCAAGGTAGGTCTGCGTGGTGCTGAAGGAGGTCTTGGTTGCAGTTCTCGAGAGTGGGTTCTTGCTTAATGATCCGATTCACCAGGTCGGGGGAGCAGAGGCCCGTGGATGGAATAAGCGAAAGTCCGTGAGCTCGAGCCTGCATTTCAAGTTCCTAAAATGAAAGCGAAATGTTTCAAGAGGTGGAGGATTTTAGGGCAATCCAAGGACTGTCTGTGGTACTGTAAGGGGGTGTATGTGTCGTTATATACCTGTTCAGACTCACAGGCTGTACGACACCAACAGTGAACTCTAAGGTCAAACAGGGACTTTGGGTGATGGTGTCATGCAGTGTAGGTCCACCAGTTGTAGCAAATGTACCACTGTGGTGGGGGGCGTGGCTGGGGGGAGGTGGAGTACCTGTGGGAGAGCAAGGAGCCTACAGGGAGTCTCTTTACCTTCTCCTCAATTGTGCTGTGAACCTAAAACTTCTCTAAAAGTAAAGTAATAGGGGCATCTGGATGGCTCAGTGGATTAAGCATCTGCTTTTGGCTCAGGTCATGATCTCAGGGTCCTGGGATCGAGTCCTGTGTAGAGTTCTCTGCTCAGTGGGGGTCTGCTTCTCCCTCTCCCTCTGTGCTGTCTCTCGCTCTCAAAGAAATAAAATCTTTTTTTAAAAAAGTCTTAAAAAAAATCTGACAGAGGAAAAAACAACTACAAAAATAATTTTTTTGCTCTTTTCAATTAATAAATGTTATTTCTTCCAGTAGAGCATTTTAAATGCTACACAGATTTCATTAGGTATTAAATACAAAGACTGTCTCTCCCAGATGTTCATATTCCTTAAGATAAATTTTAAAAACACAGAAATAAAAATAAATATAAAAATAAAATTTCAAAATGTGAGCTGACTGAAAGAAAATGTTTGGTAAATAATACAGTCCTGGGGTCCCTAAACTCTGAACACATATCCAGGGGTGCTGCAGTGAACTCGTAGGGCACTGTGACATTTTCAGATAACTGGAGAAATAGCACACTACTCCAAGAACTACCAAACTCAAGAAGCCTCATGGTCTCAGCAGTAAACTGTGCGACATGCTTCTCCATAGCATATCATTGTAAAGCCGGGTCTTTGGTGGTCACTGTGATAAAAAGTAAGAACTGCATAAAAAGCAACACAGGATGAGAAATGAGGACGGCACTGTCCAACTGGATTCCGCAGCTGGAGAGGTTGTGCAGTGTGCAACAGACACACACAGCCCATTAGCAAGTAACACAGTTATTAGAAAATCAAATAAAAATACTGTTTTTTGGGGTGCCTGGGTGGCTCAGTGGTTAAAGCCTCTGCCTTCAGCTCAGGTCATAATCCCAGGGTCCTGGAATTGAGCCCCGCATCGGGCTCTCTGCTCTGCAGGGAGCCTGCTTCCTCCTCTCTCTCTGCCTGCCTCTCTGCCTACTTGTGATCTCTGTCTGTCAAATAAATAAAATCTTAAAAAAAAAAATGCTGTTTTTCTTTCGGTTTTTCTGTTTTGTATTTTCAAATAGCCAACTGAGTTGTTAGGACCTAAACATTCATTAAGTTGGTTGGAACTAACAAAGAAATGGTAGCTATTCCTTTGGCCTAGGGCACAGCTAAACAGTTACTAAGATACGAAGGGTATCATGACCTAGTAAAGGGAGTGGGAATGGCAAAACTTGTGGAAGTTGTATACAGGGAACTTGACTTTGAGAAGTGTTGCCTAACTCATCTTACCAGGCCCAAGGGAAGTGTTGTGCTTGGCTGGTTTTTTTTTGTTTTTTGTTTTTTGTTTTTTTTAATTCCAAAAGAAAGTTTTTATAAGGAGGATGAATAATTTCTCTCTATACTTTCTCCACATCCTTCCTGTTACGGGCTGAACTGAAAAACTCGTTATGTTCCAGGGTGAGGGTATCAAGCCCCGCGTCAGGCTCCCAGCCCAATGCCCAGTCTCCTCGAGAGGCTGTCCCTCTGCCTCCCCCCTCCACTGTGCTCGCCCTCTTGGTTGCTCTCTCTCCCCCTCTTTTCTCTTTCTCAATCTTTAAAAAGAAAAGAAAAGAAAAGAAAAATTCATATGTTCAAGTCCTAACCCCCAGCACCTCAGAATGTGTGTTTTGAGATGCTGTTTTTTAAAGAGGCAATTAAATTCAATGAGGTCATTTGGGTGGGCCCTAATCCAAACTCCAATAGGACAGATGTCCTTAGAAGAAGAGATTAACAGATGATCTCACCCATAGGTGGAATTTAAGAAACAAGGCAGAGGATCATAGGGTAAAAGAGGGAAAAAAATGAAAGAAGACGAAACCCGAGAAGGAGACAAACGGAAACAAAGTGAGGGTTGCTGGAGGGGTGAGGGGTAGAGGGATGGGGTAACTGGGTGAGGGACTTTGGGGAGGGCATGTGATGTAATCAGCACTGGGTGTTAGGTAAGATGGATGAATCACTGACCTCTACCGCTGAAACCAATCAGACATTATATGTTAATTAATTGAATTTAAATTTTAAAAAAAGAAGAAGAGATTAGGACACACAGACACACCTAGGTTAAGACCCTGGAAAGCCTTTCCTGGAAAACCAAAAGGCATCCTCCCAGAGAAGTATAGAAAAACTAATTCTGCAGACACCTTGACCTTGGGCTTCAAGGCCTTCAGAACTGTGAGGAGGAGATGCGTGTCCCCACCTGACCTGCGGTATTTGTTAGAGCGGCCTGAGCGGACTAATGCACTTTCCAACTGTCACAGCCTCTCCAGGTTCCTCTCTGCAAAATGCCTTCCAAGCAAGCTCTTTGCACTCTCCCTGAGTATCCCTGGACCCTCCTAAAATGAACCCAAACGACTCTCTATGAGTGTTCTTTCTATGCTTGTCGTACCCTAATATAACAGCGACAGAATATAAATGTGAAGTCACCTTGCCACACGAAGGAGGGACAAGCAGCCTCCAGTGTGATCCAGCTACTCAACCTTTGCCCACAAGCCTAGAAATGCACTTTCCTGAAAAGTCATGTCCAGTGTGCAGTCCAGATTGTTCTCTGGATGCCGGACACATAAAAGACGGGAGCCTGAGATGTCACAAAAGTATGTTCATGTTCCTTTACTCGATCTCCAGAAACACAAGTCTCTTTGGGCGTCATTTTAAAGCCTTGGGCTGTTTAATAAAATTATGGTTCCAAAGATATTAAGGCTTCATGCTCTTTCTTCTGTGAAAATTTCTGCATGCATCACTTGGAGTGAAAATGAAAGGGAGCCCTTAGGCCCAAGCTTAAAACATGCACTATTGTAAATCTACACCAACATGCTAATACGAACAGCTCCCCCACACGTGTACTTTGTTTCAAAAAGAAAAAAAAGAAGTTGGATGAAAAGAGGCAAACATCTCACCCTGATCTCTTGTTTAATTAAAAATGTTTATCAGCTGATTAAAGCATTACTTAGATTTCTAAACAATGTGGTAAGTCTCATCTGGAGAACTCAGGCTCATTGCATGGCACGGCCTCCCTAACTAATAATGTTTTCCGTGATATGCTTTAAGTTCTACAGGCTGTCCCATGCTATCACCGGAAGAAACCTATGATGCTGTCACCGTGGCATTTCCAATCCACATTTTTCACAATATTCGTATTCCACACAAAGAGATGAGTTTGGATGCTGAAAACAAAACCTAGTCTTTCAAAACAGTTCCTATGTTTTAACATTTGTATAAGGAAATAACACATCAGTATACGCTACTTTTATAAAAGGGTATGCTAAGTTCAAGAGAAAAGGACCTATGGCTACTTATGATCATACGAACATAAAACAAATGACAAAAACTCAAAAAAAAAAAAAAAAGGATTTTCAAATGACATGCAACCTCTGCTTCACTGCGGACATTCTAAGATGCACCCCCTAGAGGAGAATGGTCTTCTGCCACCCTGCTGAAGATCACAGTCATGCCATGAGAGAAGTGATATTGGGAAATGTCAACCATGTTCTGGGGCATTCAAAAGGTCGGAGACTATTATCATAAACAAATTACTCTGTTAGAGAGGTTGGGTGTCCAGGATTCACACCATCAGGTGGAACACACTGCTATCTGAAGGGTCAGGCTTTGCTGGCCACAAACAGTTGCACTGGAAACCTGAAAATATGGTAAAAGGCGGGTCCATCTACTCAAGAAGAAGATACTCTGTTGTCTCTTACCAGTGGACTGTGCTCAAGGTCAACAAGTAAATGAAAATTACTCTTGCCAACTCCTTTGTTCATGAGCAGGGAGTCCATTTTTCTTAGCCTTCTTCAGGACAGTTTCGGAGGAAGTTATGATTATGCCCTTACCCTCAGCATGAGAGCCCGAGTGCCTAAGAGGAGTACCATGAGCTCATACTACAGAAGGACTGCCCCATTTCACACTTAATAGTACCATGTTTACCCAGTACACAGAATGACAGATGAATTCCACATAACAAAATTAGTATTTCTCACTCCAAAAATAAGTAGCGCGAGTTCAAGATACAATAATTTCACTGTCTGCAATGACTTCTAAAATTTTTATCGTGGTAAGATCTTCTGGATGTCTCCAAGTTCCTTATAAACATAGGCTTTGACCATTGGCTACATACCCCCACCGAATACTGAGGCATCTTGGTATTTAACAACTTCAATTCTTATTCTTTGAAATAATTTTTGCTATTGACTGAATGTTTGTGTCTCACCCCACCCCAAAATTCCTATGTTGGAATCTAATCCCCAAGGTGATGAATTTGGAGGTAGGACTTTGGGCAGTAATCAAGGTGTGAGAGTAGAGCCCTCCTGAATGGAATTCACGCCCTTATTAAAAAGAACACCAGAGAGCGCTTTCCCCCTGTTATCATGTGAAGACCCAGGGATGCCACCTCTGTCTATGAAACAGGAAGCAGGCTCTTACCAAACACCGAATCTACCTGCACCCTGATCTTGGACTTCCTAGGCTAAGGAACCCTGAGAAATAATGTTTGTTGTGTAAGCCACCCAGTCTGTGGTCTTTTGTTACTGCAGTCCAAATGCACTAAGCCACGGAGGTTCTATAAAGTGGCTCTGAACCTTGAATTAGTATGTACCAAACGATCGCTTCTAAAAGAAATATGGAGTTAGGTTTCTATGAGTATCTTAGTCACATTTTCATTAACGAGTCAACATGTAACCTTGTTTTATGTTTAAAGACACCTTAATACACAATGCTGATTTATTAATATGGAAATCACAGCCAAGAGCACTGGAACTTACCTACAAAGGAAACTTATCTCCAGAAGACCCCTCCCAGCCTTTTCATGCTTAGGAATACCAGACAACTTCAGTAATACTCTTAGGAGCCATTTTAAACAGCAAAATTCACCCATAAAACCCACAGAAATGTGAAAAGCCTGGGACTAAGGACCATGAAAAGGATGCTTACGGTGTGAGCTAAAACAAGACAGCAGGTTATTGTCTTGTTCAACCTTAACTCAGATTAGCCACTCTGCCCATGTCCACGAAGGGCCATGAGAGCACCATGAATGTTGATCTTGGGCTTACGGTAAATTTTTATGAGCGGCAAATTCACAAAGAGGCAATCCATAAATAACGAGTAGCTACTGTATTAGGATCATGTAAATCAAGTCCCCCATGGCTCATTATATCCCCTTTCCTCCCACCTCCAAGTCAGGGACGTATCGCAAACCCCTCACAACACGTGCCCCCTACCTGTATTCTGAGCAACAAGTGCCGGTTGGCGTGCTCCAGCTTCTTCTGTCGGTTTTCAAGTTCTTTTGCGCGCTGCTGTTCTCGCTGTAACTTTCGGATATAGTCCACAGATGCTTTTAAGATGGTTCCCTTGTTCCAGCGCATGTCTCTGTAACGAAGAGGAAGAAAACAACCTTTTTAGGGATTCAAGGCACAATGAAAATTCATCATTCAGGGCATTTGATGTCTAAAGATATCTTAACGATGACACGAGATGACAGGTACCATTCACTGAGTGCTTATCCTGTGCCGGACACTGTCTGCCCACCTCTTAGACATTATCCTACTTAACCCAGACGAGCACGTTGGAAGGGAGGGGCGTGGTGCACGGGCTGAAACATATACTGTTTGGAGGAGTATGCCCTTGTTATAGAGCCACGACAAGGTGGGGTCAGGGCTTAAATTTAGTTCTGTTGATTACAAAATCGATATTCTTAAAAACCATATTAAAGAGTTACAGGTTTCTAGGACTATCAAAGTTAACTCATTCAGGCAGGCAGAATAAGCTACAGTTAAAAAAAAAAAAAATTCCGTGAGATCCTACTACTTGACCATGTGAAGCATAAAAGTGGTATCTTTGGATTTTCTCATGAATATCCCGGCCAAGTTCTCAAAGCTCTCCCCATCTCCTCATCTATAAAATGGTAATACTACACATGTATGAACAGCCTTGCATGTACATTACTGAACTCCAAGGAGGCCTCTTAGATGAATGTGCTATGAAAAGTCTAGAAGGCAATTCAAGTAACAGCAGACACTGTGTTAAAGTTTCAACTGAATAATTACAATAGCTATCTTTAAACAACATTTACTATGTGCCAGGTATCTTTTAAGGTTTTTCAGAGCTCATTTGATCCTATCATAACCACCTCAGTGTCTAGGCACTAATATTGTCCCCATTTTGTAGGGTAGGAAACAAAGGCACAGAGAGGTGAAGTAATTTGCCCAAGGTCACACAGCTAGGAAGTGGTAGAGCCAGGAAGCCTAGAGGATCTGGCTCCAGACTCCAGGCACTGAACCATTCTGTCATTCTTCTTATGTGACTGAGTCCTCAAAAGAACCAGACTAGGAAGGAATATTCTGAACACCCTTCCCTTTTTTTAAACAGATGAGGAAAATAACTGTCTTCCCCAAGATCACACATCTAGAAAGGGACTCTTCTGGATTTCAAATCCAGGCAGCCTGAGCTTGGTGCCTTTCAGTTTTTTATGACTGTAACTGTAATGTACTCATGTATATGAGGAAATTAAGAACACCATTAAAATGTAGGTAAAAGTGAGCTGAAAAATGTAGAGCACTCCAGAAAAATAATTAAGAATGAAATTATAATTACCTATGTAATATTTCTGGGGCACCTTAAATTAATCTGAGCTCTTTCATCGACAGTGTTCATGATGACAATGACAAGGACAGTGAAAAAATAAACAAAAACCACTTCACGGATGAAAACTCTTCTACCCCACAACCTACGGCTGCTGGAGGAATATCGGAAGTATCAGCAGGGATGTGTGAATGGAGCGTCATTAAAACAAGTCACCAAGTAATTGATCCTCCTATGGATTAGATGAAGAACAAAACAGAAGTCCTCCTCTGAGAGGCAGAGAATTCCCGGGGGATGATCCCTGGGGTCTGAGCACTGAAGATGGCTACCCAGGGAGGTGTCCTGAGATACGGGGAGCATGGAGCTGACTTGTTTAATGTTCAGGGCTGAGATCAGAGTAACAGACCCTTTAGCAGCCAGAGAGAAATGTAACCATAATGAAAGATGCCTTAACTAGGCCAGTGAAGTTGAAAAACCTGTACTGACCCATGACACATGTAAGCAGTTACTCAGTTTCTAAGAAGTGACTGTTCTAACCAATTATCTTATTAGGTTTTGCCTCCTGTAAGACCCAATCAATCGATTATGCTTTTAGGCTTAAAGGAAGGGTATTCAAACTTTTTTTCCCCTCGTAATTAGAGAACCACACTTTTTTCACACAGAAGTATTAAAAGATCCCCAATATAGAAATCAACAATAGGAGATCTGCTATGGGGGAGGAGAGCATATGGGGCAAGACCCTGGTCAGCCGGACTATGTTCCTAAAGCAGCTGCAGAGCCTGTTCCAGAAACTGGTATGGAAAACCCCCATTAGAGATTATAGTCCATTTATCTTAAAACAATGCCTACAATTAAAGATCATTATCAGTTCAGATTATAAACACGTAAGTATTCTAATACAATAGAGAAAGAAGATATGCAAATAGAGGCTTTCACTGCAGCCCCATAATTTCATAATACGTTGCTAAAGAGATTCACATGCTACAGTTTAAAAGAATATGCTAAAAAGTGAAAGCTGATAAAGAACAGGAAAATGGGAATTCAATTTCAACTATCATGCAAGACTGACTATAGGAAATGAAGGTCACAGCCCCTTAGTAGGATAAATTTGTGCTGCAGAACTGAGAATCTGAATGTTTTGAGTTTCAAAATGGCTTTCCTTGAAACCTGGGAAAGCAAAATCTTGATGATGGAAATTCTGCTTGAACATCCATCAAGACCACCTTACAATGGGCAATGATTTTATTTTATTTTGTCACAAATTCCCCGACAATAATGTGAATAGCAAATTTAATAAGCCTTGCATGAATAATGCTTGATTTCATCTTTACATTTTATTAGGTAGCTAAAAGGTCATATTCAAAGGCTAATTTCATCGGATGCCTGTGGGAGCCATTAAAATGTATACACTCTAGCCCTTTACTTCAAATGGGCCACTTTCTAATGGATAAAAATTGTATATTTGTTGTCCTACTTGCTGACGTTGCTGGTAGGGAAATTATCTTTACAACTGTTATCTGTCTGAACAGGGGTAGGAGGTGAGCAGAGACTGGAAGCTGAAACCCAAATTAGCTGACGTGTACTTAAAAGAGGATGAAAATTACTTTTTTCCAGGTTGGTAAAACACAGCGAGGGCATGCAAGTTTTCAAAAACGTTTTTTTGACCTATTTTTTTTTTTAAGATTTTATTTATTTATTTGACAGACAGAGATTACATGTAGACAGAGAGGCAGACAGAGAAAGGAGGGAAGCAGGTTCCCCGCTGAGCAGAGAGCCTGATGTCAGCTGGATCCCAGGAACCTGGGATCATGACCTGAGCCGAAGGCAGAGGCTTTAACCCACTGAGCCACCCAGGTGCCCCAATTTTTGACCTTTTATCTGTTGACTATTGTTAAACTTGAAGTCTCTAATCCCAGCTCTCAGGGCCCATCGGTACTGTATGAGTTGCACACAAGTTGCCAGCAAATCCAGTCTAAACCACTACTGAAACCTCTGTCCCGCCTGAACGGTGAAGAGAATTTTTCTAGCAGCTTGGGGATCATTTGCCAAAAAGTCTCAGACTTCAGAAAGCCACCTCCTTATATCCCAAGCTCAGAGCTGATGTCCAGTAGCCCTTGAATGCAATTCAGTTGATTTCTCTCAAATTTTTAGTCTGATGAGACTAACCAAAAGAAAGGTATGGGAAATATACCAGCCATGGAACCAAAGGCAGAGGGGTATTTCTGGACTCTAGTTTCTGTAGCTGTGCACTTTTTGCAACATATGAATAAACATTAAGGTACCAAAAAAATATACGACACAGATTAACATGGAATTGTACTCACGGATCATTTGACTTGGGAATCAAAGTACCTAGTTCTTTAATGCGGTCATTTATGTTAAATCGTCTTCTTCGTTCAACTTCAAGAAAAGAGCACAGGAAGGGATGATTAGTAACAGGGTCACATACACATTTAGTAGATACTGCTAAAGCCATGTGTGCCTTAACTGTGCTGGCCCAAGGCCATATAACCCGAACTGGTATCTCCCCGTTGTTGTCATGTTTTTGGTACTGAGTTAAGTGGGAACAGCCAGGACTCAACCCTGAGTATTCAGATTAGGGGACAGCAAATTTTTACGGGGCCAGATAATGGATTCCTTTTGGCGTTGAGGGCCAATTGGCAAAATTGAGGATATTATGTAGATACCTAAAGAATGGAAGAGAAAATACATTTCCATAGATTTTTTTTTCTTTATTGACAAAATTCAAAATGTGGTAATATTAACTGGATACAATTTTTTTTTTTTTTTTGGGCCATTCAAGTCTACCAACAAGAAGCCCAGGGGGCCAGAATTTAGATTTTATATAATTTCTACTTATTGCAGAATATTCTTCTCACGGCTTTTTTTTTTAAGCTATTTAAAAATGTAGAAAACATTCTTAGCCTCTAGGCTGTACAAAATTCCCTGCTCTGGGCGCAGTGTTGCCCAACAGAAATACAATGCAAGTATTGTATTTCCGTAATTTTCAATTTTCTAGTAGTCACACTGAAAAAGTAAAAAGAAAGAGGTAAAATTAATTTGCGTATTTCTGTAAACCCAACATAGCCAGAATACCATCACTTCAACCTGTAATCTATGTAAATATTAATAAATTAAATACCGAACATTCTTTTCTTGGCACTAAATTTTTGAATCCAGTGTCTTTTTTATACTTCCCAGTGCATCACATTCAAACTGGCCACATTTCCTGTGCTCAACAGACAGCTGTGTTGAGCAGCGACAGGACTGAGTAACACAAGCTTAAGAGTCAAGGCAGCTTGTTTCACTATACTCTGCGTCCTGGTGGCATCCCAGTTCAGTTGCATCATTAGTTAAATTATCGTCTTCTTAGGGGAAGATGAAACAGTAAAGCATATGTGTTAATAAATGTCTCTAATTTATCTACTCTGGGAAATAAATTCCAAATAACTTAAGGTCTAACAAATTGGAATAAGTATGTTAATATTTCACTTTAAAACAGTATGTCCAGATACATATTTATATTTGACCAACTAGCATTCCATACACTTAGGTAAATAATATTACGTGTTACTTTCCCAACAAATACTGTATTTTTTCCCCTTAGCTGAGCCATCACTTCTAGGATTCAGTCAGTTACTTAAAGCCTTATCATTAAGCTTTTATAAAATAGAAATATTGATACTCAATGGTTCTAAAGAAGGAACTTTTAGACCTCTGATCTTCTGACTAAGCTCCTCCAAAACTCTGATGCATGGCATGTCTTCTTACTTTTCTAGGCATATAATAATCATAAAGATTCAAACAGCACTGAAATACATAAGTAAAAGTGCCCTATGATCCAGATATGACCACTGTTAAGCTGCTCATAGATCCTTTGGGATGATTTGTTATTCTCCAAACATGCTGTGTACGGGACCCTTTTTGATCTACACTTGCTGAGTGATGACCTCATTTATCTTATGGCTTCCAACACCACATATACGCTGATGACCTCCCAAGTTGTCTTTCCAGCTCAGACATGTCCCATAACTCATATGTCTGACTAGACTCATATGTCTGACTACTACATGTTTCCATAGGGATGTCTAATAAGCAGCCACAATACTCCACATACAAGCTCCTGGTCTTCCAAACTCAAATAGCTCTACCTACAGACTTGTCCACCTCATTTGATGTAATTCCCTCCTTCAGTTACTTAAGCCAGAATGTTGGAATCAATTCTGCACCTCTCTTCCTCTCATATCCCATATCTGATCCATCATCCAAGTCTATTGGCTCTACATTCAAAATATTTCTAGAATCTGTGCATTTCCAACGTCCACTCTACCTGAGAGAAGCCACCATCCTCTTCTCCTGGATGACTGCAATGCTCCTAATGGCTATCTCTGTGCCACCCATGCCCACCGCTTCTTACCCACTTTGATCTATTTAGATTCTGCCGAAACACAACTCAGAACATCCAACCCCTTGCTGAGAACCCTCCAATCATTTCCCACCTCCCCTAGAACAAAAGCCAAGTCCTACAAGGATCTGGTTGGCTCCCATCCCTCTGACCTTATGTTCTCTTCCTCTCCCTCTCTGACCACACCTTCTGTCATGACTAAACTGTGTCCCACCTCCCTTCAGTCCCATGGGCTGCTTGCGAGTTCAACCACTTTAGGACTCTCCACTTTAGGACCTCATACTGCTCTTCACCCTGTCTGGAACGCTTTCCCCCCCAGTATCTGAATGGCTCTGCCCTCCTGTCCCTCAGCTAGTGACTCAAATTTACCTACGAGCCTCCCTGACAGCCCTATTTAAAACTGAACCACCACCTCGTCCGAGGCTCATCCTGACACTCTGTCGCATTGCCTGCACTTTGTCTCCTCACAGAACCTTCTACCGTTTGTCTGAATATACACATATAAAAATGCGTATTTATTCACTGATGCATTCCAAGTACCCATATGAATCTGGCACCCAGCAGGCCTTCAGTAACTATGTATTAAACAAAGAATGATATGCTTAAAGTAGGATTACAGTAAAAATGAATAGTATATTGTTGACATCATGTAACATTTAGATATTACTACACTTCATGAATGCAGTACCTTCCCTCCCCAGTTATTTTTTATTATAACTTGTAAAATGTTCCAAAACACACAAAAGTGCATACAGAAAAAAGTCAAAGCCAACTTTTTATACCATGCAACACCTATATACCTGAGGAAATTATCAATGATAAAGGTAAACTCCTAAATCTTCTCCCAGCACATACACACACACACACACACACACACACACACAACTTTATACACTGTGATCTTTTTATATAATGAAATACTATACATATTATTCTGCCACTTGGCTCTTCTCACTCAGTCATATATTGTGGACATCCATGTAAATCAGGTAAAACAGACCAACTCCCTTCTTCTTAATAGCCTCTGAGTATGCTGTATACGGACATCCCATAATATACTTACGAATACTCTAGTGATGGATACTTAGACTACTTTCAATTCCTCCCTCGCTGTCAATGGTATAATGATCATTTTGGCCAGTGCTCTCCTGTAGATTTTATTACTGTTGCAATTCTTGCTCTATACTGGTAACACCACCTTACTATATTTTTTTGCTCATCTATTCTGTCTGTCCTTGACTCAAATGGAAGCTCATAAGAGTGGGAAGCCCGTCTGTCTGTTCACTTCCATAGAAAAATGCCTCGTACGATATGGGGAGCTCAATAAATAGTTACAAGTAAATAAACGAATATAGTATTGTGCACGTTTTGGCAGCTACTTTCACAAGGTTAGTTTCTAGGAGAGGAAAAGTTATGCCAATGGACAATCTAACCTTGAGTGTTCATTTCTAATGGTTAGATGAGATTTTAAAAGGTTTTTTATAGCCCTCAGAACGTGACCTGATCAGGTGTATACTTTACTGACAACCCTAAATGTGAGAGTTCAGGTGCCTAAACAAAGGTAATGTTTTTAACAAGATACAACTTAGTTTCCCATATTTCAGTCAGGAGAAGTTTTGGATAATGCTTAATGACCTTAATTCTAAGTTATCTGAAAAGAAGAAATACATTCATTTGAGTCCAATTTCTTGGAAGCTGGAGGAGACCTTAGAAATATTAGTGCAAATCTTTTGGTGGAAAGGAGCAAAGCTTCTTGTACCTGATATAGGAACTGAGAAAGGCAGAATCTATTAAAAGAAAGAACTCACCCCCCTCTGGGACCGAGCGATTCTGTTTCTCAGTACCTAACCTGGAGAAACAAACTCCCCTGTACACAGAGAGGCATTATGCAAATGTTCACTGTGGCTCTATTTGTAGCTGGGAGAAACTGGAAGCAATATCAACACTTGGTAGTAGTAGGATTATTGAATGTTACACAGTTATGCTGTGGAATAGTACGCAACAGTTGTTAAAAAGGACACAGATAGAGACTAATAACAGCAAAAGTTCTTCAGGATGGACTGCTGAGTAAGAAAGTCAACAGCAACAAATATGGCTAACATGACAGTGGTTGTGTTACAAAAAACACTATTTATTCGCTATGTGCATGTGTATGTGTGTGTCTTCTTAAACACAAGGGCAGAGGCTGGGAAGGCCAAGAGCAAACTGAAAACAACAACAATGGTAACAGCGAGGATGATGGCTCCAGGGGCCAGAGGAGAACTCTAGCTTTATTCTATCATTTTAAATTCTGGCTCATTCTATCGTTTTTATGAGGACAAAGTATTTATATGTAACCTACATTCTTAAAACTCAATTTAGGAAGAAGAGGACAGGAGGCCGTGAGAGGAAAAATTCACACACTCGCCAATGATTTCCCACCACAAAACCCAATCTTTTTTTTTTTTTTTTAAACTGTGTAGCCTCTTTTACTTTTGTTTATGAAAAAAATCTTAAGTTCTCACAGGAAAAAACTTAAGGATTTGATTGAGGAAATTAAAGACATAAAAAATAACTTTAAATGTTGGAAGATTTTCTTTAAGTCACAGTTTAAGTCCGAAATTGGGGAGGGTACCTCACTCACAGATTCCCTTCCATTTCATTTTTTTTTTCTTTCAAATCTCACTGGAGAAGGTGATCCCATAATCCCCTTTTGTTAATAAGTTCCAGTGTGAGCAACACTTATAATTGGGTAGTTGGGGATCAAGTGTCCCTCTCACCAAACACACACACCAAAACTATTACTATAAATAAGTAAATACTCTTCAGAATACTGGGGAGATTTTCAATTTGATGAGAGATAAATACAGGAAAACCTTAGTTTCTCTGAAAAACATTTTTTCTTCCATAAATGTACCTTTAACAGCTATGCATATCAATTTCTTCCCACAAGATTTCAAACAATTTTGATATAAGGGGGAACATCCACTCCAATTTCAAATATCATGAACATAAAACCAACTTACTCAAATTGTGATTGTCCTTTTTTTGCCTCTCTTTAGCCAACGCTCTTGCTTCAGATTCTGTGGGAAAAATACACGCTGTGCACGTGAATGAAGTAATTAGAAATGGGAACTGTTTAAGGCACGCAATGATGTACACTACAAAACATCTCATTTTCTAGTTAGATATGGAAACTTACCTGACCACATTCTAATAATAAAAAAAATAGGGTTTTTAAAATCATGATTCTTCAAAGGCTTGTATTTTTTCAAAAGCAATATATATCAAATAAATGCAAAGCCATGGCTTCTACAAAATTGTACAAGACCAGTAGCAAAGGTATCTAACATCAAACATACAAGAAGAAAAGTAACTAGAAAACTATGGAAATTTGCTATTTATATTCTGTTATTAAGAGTTGAACTTTCTTTTCTTTTTTTTTTTTTAAGACTTATTTATTTATTTCAGAAAGAAAGAGAGAGAGAGAAAGAGAGAGCATGAGCGGGAGGGGCAGATGGTGAGGGAGAATCTCAAGCAGATTCCATGCTGAGTGCAGAACCCCATGTGGGGCTTGATCCCACAACCCTGAGATCATGACCTGAGTTGGAAGCTTAAGCACCCTGAGCCACCCGATGCCCAGGGAGTCAAATTTTCTTTTCATGCAACAGAACTTTTTGTTATTTCTTCCATGCCTTTGTAACACACTGACATGAAAACCGAGGAGAGAAGCTATCATGTCAGATCTCTGACGGTAGAAATGGACTCTTTTTTGCTGGGGGGGGGGGGCTTGGAGCTAGGTTCCAACAGAACTTGCTAGAATGAAATGATGACCCTGAGGAACTCAGACCCTACTAGCCTGAGTTCCTATAAACAAAAATAGGGTACAGGGTACAGAGGTGTTTGGTGGCAACTCCATTTGAAAAGATACATTTGCAGTGCAAGTTCTGTGAGATCTCTGTGGGGGGATAGCTTTGCACCTTACAGAAGGCAAAACAAAACAAAAGGACAGTTGTTTGATTAATCCTGGCATTCTGCGACCTCTGTTACTTTCTTTTCACAAGTGACACCTGAAACATTACACTACCATCATTCAGAATTGTACCCAAAATTAGAAGTCTTTTTAGCATAACTCATAGCCACTGAAGCTTATATATGTATATATATTTATTGTATGTGTATTATGTATACTTATATACACATAAATAATTCAGAGCCTGAATTATTTCAATTGGGATGATTAATCCAAACCATTTTCTAATTTTTTTTTCATCACATGAGCATTATAGTCAGCTTTTAATTATATACCCTCCCCTTCAGTATTTTAGGTTTTTTTTTTTCCTCTTCTTTTCTTTTTATCTTCAGTTTTGCCAGCCCTACAACCATGGTTTTCTGCTCATCCATCTCAACCCACCAACTGTGGGCCAGCTTTGGTCAGGGCAATCCAGTGAATTTCTCTGCCGTCTTATAGCTTCACCCACATCCTCCCCAAGGTGGGTAGACTCTTGACCTTGGTGGGGGGTTGGTTCTTCCCAAGCTTAGAGAGCCCCTCTATAGCCTCAGGATATTCTATAGTATTCTTCCTCTCCTAGTAGCTAAACGCCCATACACGGTTAACAATCCTTCATATTAAACCTTTCCGGTTTAAATCACCATGTGGACTCTGCTTCCTGACTAGAACCTAATGCAGGTGGGAAAGAGAATTTTTTCCCCTTAGTCAGACCTGACTCCTAAGCCTTTTCTCTTTTGGCTACTTCACTCTGCCTTTCAAGCTAGCAGTGTTCAGAACCCCAATTCCTGTCCATTTATTCCTTTTCCTGGCATTTTACCCTTTTCCTGTCTGGATTGGTCATTTTCTAAGATAAAAAAGTGATTCTAGAAGTGTATAGTTGATCTGCTTCTTTTTAAAAAGAAAAATAAATTTATACCCCCTTACCCATTTCTCTCATTCCCACCCCTGGCCTTTGTTGTTTTGTTTTTGAACAAACAATCCAGAGTCTACTTTGGGGGCACCGGGGGACTTAGTCAGTCAAGCTTCCGACTCCGTCTCTTGGTTCCAATTCAGGTCATGATCTCAGGGTTGTGAGACTGAGCCGCACGCCAGGCTCCGTGCTCAGTTCGGACTCCACTTGAAATTCTCTCCCTCTTCCTTTCACTCCTGCCCCTCTCTCCATTCACGCTCTCTTTCTCTAAAATAAATAAATTTCTTGTAAATCTAAAAAAAAAAGTTTACTTCACATGTAAGTTGTAAGAATTCTGTTCATGCCATATTAACCATATTTAATCATTATTATTATAGATCTCATATAGCATTATTTTCTGAGACTTCACGGTACTTTTCCTTTCTGGGAGGATACCCACTTTTTGTTGACTTTCAATGCGTTTTACACAGTAATTAACTTATTACCACTTTTAGCCCCCCAAATTGTTTTTTTAAACTTTCTCCTGCCACAGTCTTCTGAAATATTTTCTTCAAAAAGACACCCTTGAACAAACAGGATTTTTTTTTTGCACCAAATATATAGTTCATATTCTCAGACCGTTCCCCTAATCCTGCAAGATGCAAGGACCAAACATTAAAAAGGGGGATGAGGTGAGGGCCATAAAACTCATCATGGTAGAACACCAGTTCTAATGGAGTTTTGTCATGTTTTAATGGCCAAATGCCTTCCCTAAAGCATTGAGCAAAATGGTGAAATAGATAATTTCACACTTGCCTCAGGAACAAACAATACCCATTGCTCCATTTCATAATCTATTTTTTTCCTCTGTGTAATAAATCTTTTGCACATGATGTAGCAAAAATAACAGGAGGCATCTAAAGATGTAAGAAATTCATTCTTACCCTATCCTGACAAATGTGGGCTTGATGTGTGTAAAGGAAAATTCAGACCACGGTTCTCAAACTGGAATGCCTCTAGGGGCTTGGCAAGTAACACAAGCACCAGACGGGGTGGCGACATTTTATAATTAAAAGTGTTGCCTTCTGCCTCCCCACCCCAAAGGGGAGAGCAGCCACAGACACAACGATGGGTGTCATGGCATAACAGTGGTGCCTTGGAGTGACAGCAGCCCCAATTCCAGGACCTCAAGAAATACCAGAAACCAGGATTTCCAAGTATAAATCCTCCATCTTAAAAAATAGTTTCACCACTGTGCAGATCTAAGAAGAAAAGTATGTCTACAAACTGGGAAGAGTCTGGAGGTCACAATTCTGATAACTTTGCTTGCCAGAAAATTAACAGAAAATCCCCAGGAAGAGGCACACTTGCCAATATTTACCTGTGAGCTCCCTTTTTATGTTGGGAAGGTTGGCTGGACAGGAGTTGCTGATGGTGAGGCCTGGGGGTGGCAGGCCTTGGTTACCGTAGAGATCAATCAGATTTCCAGAGACAGGTAACTAGAGAGAGAAACAATAAGAGAATTGAACTGCTTGAACAATTCCTAGGTTATTCAGCTAGAGCCCAGATCTATTCCAGACTTGATTTAAAAGAAATGGTTTGAAGTTAAAAACAAAAAAAAAAAATCATTTTTTAAAACAGGAAAGCATGACCTGTTTACCTTTCTACTCACTTAGATAATGGGGACCTTCCTCTGAAAGAAGAAAGGGCACAGAATCTCACCCCTGTAAGACGATTCTATGATCAGCTTATAGTTATATTTTGAGCATGGAGGCAATGGACACTGTGGCAACTCATTATCTAGCACATTCAGCAGCACAGAGTAGATGTTTAGGAAATGCTGGCTATTACTGTAAAGTGGGGTTCTATGTGGCCTGACTTCTTCACCAAATCAGGTTTTTCATTAAAGTCACCTTTTTTCCTTCCCTCTCTTGCCCTCTCCATTTTTAAAAAATCTCTCTTTATTTTATAAGGAAAACCAAGTGCAAAGTGTTCTCTACTGGAAAAGAAATGGTTTCCTTATTGTTGAAGAAAAGCTCTTTTCCTTGAAACTGAAATCTTTCGTAGAGCCACAAGAGGGAGCCCACTGACTTTAATAAAAATAAAAATTTACACTAAAAAAAAAAAGTAAAGAAATATCTAGCCCTCTCAAGCTAGCTTAGGAGTGCTTTTTTCTCCATTCTGAACTAAATATTTTGAAGTGGTAAACTTTCTGCCCCGGATGCTGATTTCCTTTTTCCGTCTATGAATTTCCCTGCACCTCGTTCATTGAAGAAGCTTGAGGATACCCATGTTTGTGGACATCAGAGGTCCCAGATATTTCGTCTTCTTACCCTCTGAAATAAAGTTCTGATTATTAACAAGAGGGACAGAGTTAAGTGACCTCACTACAGTCAGTGCAGAAGTTCCCTCTTCCCAGCTTAATTCAAACAATTCCTGTAACTATCATTACCAAGGAAGTCTTAGAGCATTTGGCCCATCCTTGATCAGACACTCTAAATTTTACTCTAATTTTGAGAAAAGTACCTTGAGATAGCATTCAAGCTGTTTCGTGACCAAGAGGTATCGAGAAGAGATTCTACTGCACATCTCGCCTTCCAATTTCTCCAATGGCCACTAACATACAGATAAAAATACCCGCAAAATACAGATACAAATGTGTTTCCTTTCACTATTTGCCTTGACCATCTATTCCCATTGCGGCTTCTAGAGAAGTAGTCCATGAAAGTACAGGGAGACGCCTGTACTTTCTGACAGGTAAACAGGACACTTGCTCTAATACGACTGGGTCTGAGAACAGGAAGGACAGACTGATCAGCGGAACGCGTCTCTCTCTTGTCAACTCCATCGGAACGCGTCTCTCTCTTGTCAACTCCATCTTTTCTTCTTTTTGAAGGCAGGATTTATATTTTGTATATAAAATGTAATACACCTATCCCACCTCACCGATGCATATAAACAATGCACTGTGAGCATTTAGAATGCCCTTGAAGCACAAGTCAAGCCCCTCTAGCTAAAAACCTGATGACCAGTGACTTTGATTCTTAGCTGTCATTTTGCTAAGTGGTTTCATGTGAAGTAGGTCACCTTCCTCGGGTCAGTCTTGCTCTGTGAGTACTCAGTTCCATTCTTGTACAACTTAAGACAGCAAAGTGAAAGGTATACAAATGTCTTAATACAGCAGCGTAAAGAGTCAGAGCATCAAAACTCAAAGCTGCTGGGACATCTCGTAACCCGCTGAGGGACTCCCAAGATTTATCCTCTTATCCTTTTGGACTTTGAGATTCTGGAGGAACTACTGAGTGTTAATAAACCAAGAATGTGGCTTCAAAATTCAACGCAACAAGCTAAAAAGATATATCCATACCTCTAGAAATACGAATCATAGCTATCATCTTTTCAAACGCAAACTGTAAGCAAAACAAGGCAACTGTGTTATGATGATGATTTGTTAGGGAAAATGTAATAGGCAAGAGATACATACAGTAAACTTTAAAAAAACAGAACAAAACAAAGCCCCTCTAATGCATTAACACTGAATGGATAGATATCTAATTATAAGCTTCTCTGGGACAAGACCATGTTTTCTAAACACATTCTAAAGGAAATGAAGTGCATGTGTGCTTAATAAATGCAGAACCACATGAAGGGAGGGAGGGAGGGGAACAGACAGAGGGCAAACGAAACACAAACTGGGAATGAGGCAGAGACAAAGACACGAGAGGAGGGGTGGAAACTGAAGAGAGAGACACATGTATACAGGAAGGGGAGAGAGGCGGACAGACGGATGGAGAGGCATTCAGGATGGGGGTGGGGAGGAAGAGCACAAGACTGGGGACACCCAGACACGAATGGGATGGGCAGACGCGACTGCTGTGACTGGCATGGACTGACAGCCCTGCGTGCCAAGAAGGGAGACGAATTGTAATCTCTGTAATGAGATGCCTTATCGGACACTCTACTGAGGCCAGATGTCATTACTTTCAGACCAAAAGGCAGCTTATAATCGTCCCCCAACTTCTCTAAAAGATTTCCCGCTTTGGCTGCTTTTCTGATACTTGCCGTTTAGGAATTGGCAGCATACATCCTGCCGGAATATTTTGCTGCGAAACATTTCTCTGTGGCCTCCTACTCTGGGTCAGGCACAAAACTAGAAAGGCACTTTGTGTATGCTGTCTTAATTGATTTTTACAAAAGAAAAACCATGGTTCTAGCTATGTCTGAATAGAGCTTTGTGGTAGGAGGTTTGTATACTATGTTAATAGCAATATTTGGGGGGCAGGGTCAACTGCTGATAAACCAATTCAAAGCTGCAATTTTCAATTAATCTCCAACTAATTCTAAGCAAATAAAAACCTAGCTGCTCATGAGCCAAGTATGGATACTCAAATTTACAAATTAATGGTGCAGGCTGGCTCAGGAGGCAGAGAGCTGGGTTAAAACCTGCCTGTGTTACTGACCTGCTGGGTGATACTAACCTCCCTGAGGCACGCCCCGCCACACACCTTTGCAAAGTGGCAATCCTATTGCCCACCTCTCAGGGTTTTGTACGAATCAGAGGTCAACTGGGTGAGACACTGTATTCAAGTGATCAGTACTGCCATGGTTAGTAATACAATTTTCTACAAAGTACTGTATTCCTAGGCTATTTTCAACAGTCAAGCTAATTTCCACTTTGATCGGCTGCACCACGTGCCATGTTAATTGCTAAGTTAATTGCTGTCAACCTTTGCACCAATTTTACCAGACTGCAAAGCAAATCCAAACACGGAACTACAGGGTTGGGGTAACCACCCAGGGTTCGAATCAGGGCTTCTCCATTATCAGTGGAGGGCATCTGTCAATTGGCTAGAGCCATTTCCAGGTGTCACAACTAGGGGGGAGGGTACCACTGACATCTAGGGGGTAAAGGCCAGGGATGCTGCTAAATGTCCAACAATGGGCAGGACAGCCTCACAAAAAAGAATTATCCATCTCAAATATTAATCATGCTGAAGGTAAGAGACTCTGCCTAGGAATGTGCCTTACGTTCTTTATACTAATGGCTGCCATTTGTTGAAGCTACTAAAAGGAAGGTTGGTGAAAAATGGCTTTCTAATTTAAAAATCAGTCACACATATTTAAGAAAGGATTTTGTGGTTTCTCTTCTGGGTTAGAAAAACTGCCCCATAAACACTATAACTGGGTCAAAATAATATCTTTGGAGCTAAGGAAGAGGAAGAGCCACCTTCTGCTTACATGGTGACGCTGTGTGTTTGCTAGGTTTTTATCCAGCACATTCACCTGATTGGCAAGACTTTACCTCCAGCAGACAAGCAGTACAGAGGACGGAAGCTGCAGCCTAAGAGGAACAAAGAAAGAGAAGGTGGACACATATCTGTGTCCCAAACTTGTTCTGAATTGAGTTCTTCAATGTGTTCCTCCACCAAAATGAATATTTTTCCAAGGAAATGATCATTGTAAAATGTTATTATTTTTTTCTTTCTGGATGTTCCCCTTCACTGAATATCAATTGAGCACTGTTAGCACAAGTAAACTGGGACTTTTATTCTTTGTTTGTAATGGTACAAGAGGGCCCTTGTGTTCTCAGAATAGTTATTTCTAGACTCCAATTCCCTTAGGATAGTTTCCTCTCTAAGTGCTCCCTCCACTTTAATTTTTTTTTAGGAAGTTAACTTGAAATAAAGCATATCAAAGAATCAGATAAAAGGGGAAAAACACCCAACATGAAGAACATTAAGTTTAAACTCTATTGAGGGGGAAGAAAATTAAAATGTTAGTGAGTTGTTGGTAGCTTTGTTATTTATTTTGACAATCCAAACCCAGATTTATCAAGAATAAGAGCTAATAATTAGCTTTTAGTAAGAGCACATCAGAACCAAGATTCTTCTAAGTGCTTTTTGTAGATTAGTGCTTATCATTTTCATAGGCATCCTATAGTTTTAGATGCTATTATTATTCCCATTTACCAGACAAAGAAAGTGAGGCAAAGAGGTCAAACAGCTCACTCAACAGCAGGCACTGAATCCAGCTATGACTCTCAGTCTGTGATCCTGACCTCTGTTCTATACTGGGTCTTCTATAATAGCAAAATGCTAAAATGGCTTTGTCATGAGCTGACTTTGATGGGTCTACACTTAGACTTTTTCGGGTGGAAATATAAAAAAGTAATGAATGCCTGGACAATCAGTGATATCTGAGAGTGGCTATGGGTTACTCCTCCCCAGCTGGCAATTAATTCAACTCTGCCCAGCAGATCTTTTCTACGTAAGAACACCCCTAAGATGGTCCTTCTGCCCCAGAATTATCCTCCTCCATTCAAGGTCTGACAGGGTCTCCCCTTCCCAGACTGGTAAGCCCCCTGAGAACAGGAAGCACACCCTACTCGTCTTTATCCACAGCACCTCGTCTAGGGCTGGGGACATATTAGGTCATTTAATAAATACTAATTAAATCTTTAATGTTAGCTTAGAGGCAGTCAGATTTCCATTCTAATGTAGAATGGCTGAGGAGGAGACATGGGTGTTTAGTCTAAAGGAGAGAAGCAAGTGGGGGTCTTGAGAAGTGTCCTCAGAAGGGTTATCATGAGGACAAGTTCTCCATGAGGGCAATCTGACCCATGTCTGGAATTCACAGAGAGACACACTGTAAGTAATATCTGGATTATTACGTATCTTGTTACTCTGAAGTAGAGCTGGACACATTACAGATGCTCAGGACTATCACCTGAATAAAACACTGTCAAAACTATTTGCTGTTGTAAGGAATTATACTGAATGGAGATGTTGTTGAGTACAGCTTAAGTTTCAGATGCTCAAAGTTATAGTTTATGAGATGACCATGGGAGGTAGGTACAATTATCAGTCCAATTTCAGAGATGGAGAAATGCAGGACTTTAAGAAGCTAAGTAACATGCTAGACCACACGGGGAATGGCAGACTTTAGAGATGTACTGAGATACACTTACATCTCCAACTTCTAACCTCTGTGCTTTCCAGCCTGTCTTGTGAGTTAGTGCATATCCTCCATTGGAGGCTTTCCAGAAGATGGATGTCTAGTTTTTCTGTGTATGTGGATGGTGCACAGAAGATATGCAAGAGGAGACTAAGGCACCGAGTACTTGATTGACTCAGATGACTTCCAAGGTCCTCACCATTGGAGAAAATTTTAAAGATCATTTATGAAAAAAATCATATTAACTCTATAGTCCTCCTAACGTACCTAGATACCACCCGACACGACTGGCAAAATGACCACCTTCATCCAGCAAAGTTCGTTTGGGATGACTGGGCCATTGCTAATGATTGCTGCTAGGGCACTGAAAACACCATAAATATACCCACGTTTCTGGGTATACTTACAAATTTCACAGCGCAAGCTCTCCCAAGTATCTTCCTCACACTGGTCCTAGGATTCTGACCGCTGACAAGTACAGCCTGCCTCACAAGAGGCCCAAAGTTGGAAGCAGGAGGGTTCTACAGAAGCAAACCAAGGGCTCAAAAGAGGGTGGGGAGAGTCTGACATGGAAACATCTGTCAAGATGGCAGAACATCCAGTTCTTTCAAAATCGGAGGGCAAGTTTAAACGGGCAGGAAGTCGACAGAAACTAAAGATCGTAGAAAAGACTTTGGAGTTTTAAGGGTCCTCCTTACCCTTCAGGTAAATGAACCGAAAGAACTGGACCAAGATGGAACAAAAGAAAGTACTGCCTATCAGACTTAAGTTCACTAAGAATTCTGGTGTAAATAAGTAAGGGCTATCATATTCCCTGGCTGAGAGAGTTTGTCATCTGAATTTATTCTTTAACAAATTTTCTATTATGGTAAAAACACATATGACATAAAACTTAGCATCTTAATAATTTTGAACTGTACGGTTTAGTAGCATTAAGTTTATGCACACTGTTGTGAAACAAATCTCTAGAATGTTTTCATCTTGAAAATACCAAACTCTATACCCACTGAAGAACAACTCGCCTTCACCCCATCTCCCTTGTGGGAGTCAATCTTTGCAATACAGGTTATTAAAGGATATGATGGTCTCATGGCATAGCTCTCATAGAAGAGAGGAAAAAACTGGACAAGGTATTCAAAGCCTACTGAGAAGTCCTGACTCTGACACATCGAAGCTATGTAATCCTGTGCAAGACCAGCTAACCTTTCTTAATCCTAAAAATGAGGGCAATGATACCACTCCAACTTGACTCACAGAATTATTGCAAGGACTAGATTTGGAGACTTTATTACAAGGACTAAATAAGATCTACGATAAGACTTTGGTAAAATGGAAACATAAGACACCATTGAAAAAAAGAGAAAAACCCAGTAGGGGCAAGGTTCCTAATGACAGAGAGAAATAAGTTTAATAAACCACTGATTTATTAACCAAAATCAGAAAAATTTTGCTATTGAAGAAAGGGAAATCGAATATCAGTCACTCTATTACTTGTGAATAGTAAGATGCTGCCTTTTAAAAAACTGCACTCATTTTTCAGGCCAACTAGAATGCTAGTGTAAATAGTACTATCCATAGTATTTCCCTTGGGGGCAGTGTACTAAGTTGGGCATTAGATGTCAGGGGGAATTGGAAGGCCTAACGTCCTATTGAAAGTGGACTTGGACTCCAGGGAATGTAGAGCTTTATCATGGGGTTACCAATAAACCCATGAGAAATTCTTAATTTCTGACGTCAAAGTCACTTATTTGCAATCCTGACACAATTCTCTGTTATATTCTTAGTAAGTGTATCAATCAGTCACTTGAGGAAATAACCTAAGAGATCAGGAAATGGAAATATCTGGAAATATCTCAAGATTTTCTTAAGAAAAAAAAAATCAGCAATACCGTATTTGCCATTTGCAAAGCAGGATCCATCAATCCCAGGATTTCTTCATTATAACTTGATTCTAGGCTAATGATGTCATCGATTACATCATCCATCTGTAGGAAAAAGGGCAATGTAAGAGAGATCAACAAAAGCAAACACTGTGCAAAGCCACCCAAAGAGAGAGCCATGGTCTTTTCTTACCCTAAGCACTAATTCTCTTCAGTTAGATGCTAAGAAATTACCTCCCTCTTCTTCCCAAATATGAACATTACCGTTAGGTCACGGACACTAACAGGGGATAAGGACGCCATCTGCAACCAGCACTTAGTGAGGGATTACTAGGTGTCCAGCACTGGGTTTAGGGCTTTGGATGGGTTAAATTATTCTCCCCTAAGAATACCTCTATCAGTGCAGGTTAGTAAATCAATTTGCCAAGTGACATAAATGAGAAGCATCTTGCCCAAAGTCATACACGGAAGAGGGTTAGAGCCACAACTTGAACCCATGCTCTCAAATGCTATTCCCCAAACGGGAAAGGTAAACCAGGAAACCTTATCTTGAACAATGGCTGCCATTTCTCTTTTTTTTTCTCTCAAGACTACACCCCATAGCCTTTGTAGACCCTCCCTTCAGTAAGACAATCCAGATGGTAGTTTAGACCTTCACTCTCTTAGGCACATATGGGGCACTGCGGCTCTCGGGCTGCTGGCTAACCCTGCACTGATCCTGCAATGACTTGTAAAATAAGTTTCTCCTTGTACAGCTGCCAGTGTGCTCGTTACTCCCGGAGGAGTACAGCAGGACGAGGTTATCATTACAGTCATGGAGCTGACATTCCCACTAGATCAATTTTATTCCTGAAGTACCAAAACATCAGTTATGATAATAAACAACAGTGATTACATGTGCATTGCAGCAGTTGCAAAGACAAGGCTGTGAAAACATTTCTTTGTAAACACCTGATGTATTTGAGCTAGCTAGTGTGTGTGTGTGTGTGTGTGTGTGTGTGTGTGTGTACACATGCATGCACAGATCTAAATAGTGCTTCACAAGTACACAATGAAATCTCAAAACTCAGAGGAATGCTCCTTTACATGTTTTTACCATTTTCAACTAAAGGGGACAGGCTCCAGTGCCACAGAGCTTGGAATCCTCCTTCTCCCACTTGGTCTATCAGGGGCAAAGCCCTCAATTTTAAAGAGCCTCAACGGGGCCAGTATGGAATATGGGGTTAATAATACTCATTGCCTTACTGGATTCTTGTGAGATTTCAGGATAAACCATATAAAGTGTTCAGAGGGCTATGGCTAAACACCCCAAAAAATGAGCGTCATTCAGTGACCCCCTAAGAAGAATAATTGCAGGTCAGTTTTGATTAACTGCCAGTGGTTTATTAAGTTTCATTTCTAGATACACCAGTTTTGTTTGTTTGCTTTCAAGAGATGATTTTCTAATTGAGTTGAACAGGCAAATGGGTCAGAGTACTTATGATCAAGTCCCCTTTCCTTGTAAATTTTTTTAGGGAAATAAATTTAGTGGGCTTGGTGTGTTTGTTTTTTAAAATAATTTCTTTTTCTTATAAAAAAAGAACCACTAATGCAAATTAATAACAGGAAATATAGAAAAGCAAAAAACAAAAAGAAAAAGAATTTTTTGGTGCTTCTTCTTCTTTTTCTTATACATCTAGACCCTTATTTTAAAATACATAACTATGTTAATAAATGTAGCATTATTTATTTAAATCTATTTTATAGGCTGTCATAGAAGAATCTCTCATCACTTGGGAAAAAATCCATAAAGTATTACTAAATCAATAAAGTTTGAAATGCGTGTTTCCTGAGATTCCATTTCATAAAACAATATATAGAGCTCTCTCTTTCTCTCTCTCTCACACATACACACACACAATCATGTGCATATCGTGGTTTTACTAAGAGCCTTTTGAAGTTGCTACCCTGCAAATTTGTGTAACACACTGATGATATCGAAATGAAGTACAGCGTATTATATTTTATGTACCACAATTTATGTATTTCAAGTACTTTTAAATGACTTGAAGCAACTTAGGGAAAGTGCATTTTAAGTTTAATTTCCCTGAGTTATTTCATCAGGAGACACTATGAAGAAAATGGTCCTGTTCATAGCTTTATTTAAAAAAAAAAAATCAATGAGGGGAAACAAAACCCTTGAGTCATCAGAAGGCGTGATGAGCCACAAATATAGGTTCTCACTACAAAGTGTGACATCCTTGAGCTGCTGGGTCATTCGGTACCTGCATGCACGACGCTCGTGAATGCGTGTTCATAGTTGGGCATTCGCTTTCCGCCCTGTTTTGCTCTTCAAACTTATAAAATCCCTGCAAAAACACAAGCAAAATCAGCCCATGACTTGGATTGGCAAATGACTTTTCAATGACACGTTCACACGAGGCTGATGGCGCGGCAACAAGATGGACTAACAAGCTTTCAAACAAAGTGGAATCTGACCGAGAAATAAAATAGCACAGAAAGAACTTCCACCAGATCAGCTTGAGAGATGACAATTATGGACAGAGAAAAATAAGACAGTTGGTTTGGGCACAGGGGAAAAGACTGAGTCCCTCTGGAAATTAAAACTCAGCAACTTCAGAAGAGTCACCTCTGAAATCCCATGAACATTTCAGAGTACGGTAAAACTCCATTAAAATGAGGCTTATCATCTCATAATTTGGAAATGACGGGCATTAAGTCACAACTCTCCCCTCAGGTATTTTTAGGCTTCGAATTTTGATGCAACAATTCACTTGAGGTGTGTTTGAATCTCGTCTCCAATCCGGCCTTTACAAAAGCGGGTTTCACGGCAGCGGCAATCTTATTACGAAACGGAATTTATCTAGCAATTAAAACCTGAGCTTTTCTGTTAAATTCTCATGCGCTACATTACTCAAATCCGTCCACGCACATGCTGTGCTTCTTTTTTTTTTTTACTTCAAGTCAGAGAGAAATAAAAATAATATTCCAGACATTCACAACAAGCGGAACTTCTAAACCGCCTGTCCCACACCTTTTCTATTTTTGCTTTTCCTTCTCCACCTTGCCTTCTCCTCTCTCTGCGTTTTTCCGGCTTTGTAAATGGAAAGGCATTGAAGAGAAGAGAGCGCTCGGCTCACGGAGCGGAAACAGGGCTGGGGGCTGGGGGAGAAAGTGTCCTCCTCGCCTCCACGTCCCACTCTGGAGTGCCCAGGTGTCCCGACCTGAAGCACAACCCAACAGGACCCGGTGGCGGCGTGAAGAGGCCGGAGCGCGGTGGCCACACGCGCAGAATGTGGGACAAAGGCTGGCGCGTGTGGCCCCGCAGACAGACTAGAGTCCACAGTCAAGTGTGGGAATCATAGCCGACAGACATTCACTTAGTGGAAGAAGACAGGAGAGGGGAGGAGACATGAATTACCTCTTTTTCACAGTTGGAGTTAAGTGTGAGCATAGCCATGGGGCTGTTGGGTGCGCTGCTCCCCGGCACTGGTGGCATGACATGGTCGCCAGGCTGGTTTGGACATGGCAAGCTCAGGACTTGGTTGGCATGTTTATTTGCTAAAGTGGTAGAAAGGTACTGCTTTACCTGCTGCCTCTGGGCTTGCTGTATGTGGTACTTGGTGGGGTTTTCGAGGTGGGTCTGCACCTGAACATAGCCACGGAGGGAAGAGAAGACAGCGCCGTTATTTGTGAGTTTCGGTCGGCTCTTTTCTCACGCACAAACATGAGACTGGCCAAGTCCACCAACAGAATAAATTATTAAGCCCCTGTTATGTACCAGGCACTGTGCTAATGGATTTTGATATTACTGAAGTTTAAAGGCTAACACTCAGGATTTGGGGTAATACTTTGCCCTGTTTTAGTTCCACTGCTAATTAGCTGCACATCTCTTTGAAACCTTGTGCCCTTTTGCTCATGTCCAATAATTTAAAATTCACAACCATCTGGAGGGCAACACTTTCCCCAACACGACCGTCAGGGTTTACTGAGATCAGAAGGACAACCTAGAAGAAGGAGCCTAACAATTTATTTTACTTTCCTTGGCAAACAGAACAGCTTTCTGTTTAAAAACAACAACAACAAACCTCCTTAAGAGCCAGCTGTAAACGGTTGTAGAAAATAAACAGAAACATTCTGATGATTAAATCAACTAGTTGTAGATTAATTCCTCCCACTTTCATTTGGACATGATTATTCAACATTTTAATTAAGATCTTGAACTCAACATAAAAAGCAATTTACAGGAAGCAGTTTCTTTCAAAATACCTCACACTTACATGTATGTGTTTTTCAAGGCATGACTGTGAAGCCACCAGGTTCTTTTTTCTCCTTTCTTAGAAAAACTAATACAGAATTAAAAATACTTTTTAAAAAATAATCAATGATACTCAATTTAAAGTCACTTTTTCCTTGATAAACACAATTTAATCTTATGAGCTCTGAACAGGAGCTGATGGAGAGAGCACAGCCAGGCACTAGGGGAAAAAAAAACCCTACTATATTTACTTTGTTCAAAACCACATTGAATTACCTCTTACGGTATCAAACAGTAAACAGCATTAAACTAGTAGACCTGCACTTATTGGAAAGAGTACAATAACATGAAAAGGCAAATTACTCAATTCACTGCATTACATTTCAGACACTGCATATGAATAAGAATAAAGCTCACCTGATAGTGATTGTATTCTAGCATTTCCAGCATAACAACGTTTTAGGTGGCCCCAGTCCAAAGAGAGAAACGGTAGACTATTCACTCCCTCTACTTTCTGTAATTCCAGTTCAAAGACTGACTGGCATAGAGAAGGCACTATAAACAAGGTATCCCGAGACACCACCGGAAACTTTATCACAGCAGCCCTGCTTATAATAACCTAAGCTAATTAGTTATGCATGTAAAAAAAACCCATTTGCACAAGGGGCTTTTTTTTTTTTTTTTTCTTTTGGAAGCCCTACGAGTTTGGTCTTCAATATTGGTATCAATTTTCCCCCCTGGCTTGACGTCATGCTTTTTTCATAAATATAAAAGAACCTTTTTAAGTGATGAGCTATCAAAGTCAAACTCACTGTCAGATCAAGGCCAATTCACTATTCATCTTTAGTTCCAGTAGTATTAATAGACAATGGTATTTCTCTTTCAGCAATAGGTTAAGAGCTAGTTGCCCCCTTTGGAGAAGATACCGCCTAAAAGTTACTGTTAACACTTGAGACTTTTCTAATGGCCACATAACTCGGTAACTGCCAACTGCAGGAAGAGTGTCTGTGGAGGAGTCTCTGTGCTGCACTTTCAAGTTCAATGGCCTCATCCTGTACCTGGTTTCAGTGAGCATCTTATTCTTAGCTGCATGGAAATGTAACTTCCCTACTGACCTCACATCAGAAAGAAGGGAAAGTATTCTAAACAGAACAAGAAACACACACGTGCACATGTATAGGACTGGATGTGTATTTATGCGGAGAATAAGAAATAAACATCTCCCCAATTTAACCAAGATGGGAAGCATGAAAACTTTTACTAAAAATCGTTTATTATAATTCTTAGGGACAGAGAAGAGTAAGAGTTCTCATATGCACAACTGATGTATATTTACTCATTCACTTGTTCATTATTTACTGTTACTATATGCTGAATGCCAGGCAAGACACGGAATAGACATTGTGCACAAACAGACCTGACAGCTTTCTGAAATGTGCAGTCTGGTGTGAGACAAAAGAAGAAAAAGGCAAATGAGTATATATGTAAAAGTTAGGATAAATGATCGATATTCACTGCTGAAATAGGGAGCTATCTTAAGGATAAAAATTTTGAAATTCAGTAATTTGGTCCGAATGCTCCGGAAAAATGAAGTCCTTTACGTTGCCAATCTCAACTTGTTTCAAATGACTGATCTAACATGCACACAGAGGTTCAGAGAGACATTTTAAGTGTACGAAAGGGTCCAGACACGATAATGATGAGGACAACAGACATTACTAAAATAAACCCAAAATGAGGGCAATGGGTGTAATGTGCTTATTTCACTATTACACTAAAAAAAGAAAGGGCTACACATTTAAAAATAAATGCTAATTCACTGGCAGATCCTTATTCTTTAATGAATTAAAATGTGATGCTTTAGTATGGAAGGAAGAACCTGCTCTGTGTTCAGCATTGACAGTGGGCTCTTTACTATATCTAGGTTGGGGTAATCAGAGTGGAATGTATTTTGTCCCTTTCTGCCAGTGTCTTTTTAGTTTTTAAATAAGCTAGGCACAGTTTGGCTACCAACACTATACAGGAGGTAGAACATCTCCAGCTGTTTCCAACCCAAACACTGAAAACAGGTAACAGCAAGGAGGAAGGCGAGCTCGAGGTAATAGGGGGTAGTGAGGTCTGTGGCAAACTAGGACACACATGTCTAAAAGAAAAGAGCTGACATAAGCTACAACCGATTGTGGCCATATGAGTATACCACCCCAGTCTAGACCTTCCAATTTCGAGATACAGATGGCAAAGTAAACTTTTTTCAGTTAAGTCTCCCAGATGAAAAAAACAAAACAAAACAAAAAAACTGATGCCCAACTGTTTGACTTCTCATCCTGCATGGGACAAGGCAAACACACCTGTGGGCTGGCCTCAGTCTGTAACCCAGAATGTGGTCTCAGCTTCACACCGCCCTTGCAGATAATCCCCCATCGACATTCCCTGGGGCAGGATGAGGGGGCAGGTTCTAGGGCAAATTACTGCCTACATCCAGGCATTTCCTGGTGCCCCCTTGCCAGTCAGCATGCCTGAGAGAACACTCAGCAGAAGACTTAAGGATTCAAAACCTGTGTTCGAATTAAAGGACTTTGCATCTTCACTGTTAAAGGGACCCTTTGCAAGTCACTGACTCCTCCAGGCTTTCATCTCCTCCCACGCTCAAGAGGGATGGTAAGTGGGCCTGCATCATGGAGGTATTACAGTAGTAAATGAAATCACACTTCGGACAGGCTTACCAATATATCTGAAAAACAGTAGTTCTCAAACTTTTTTTTCCTTTGTTTGGTTTTGGCTTTAAAACCATTTTCAGCCCTTCAAGTTCAGATTGTCTCTGTAAGTTATATCCATCAGTGGTTACTATTTTATGAACGAGAGCAGCAAGTTTAAAAAATGTACACGAGCATACATTCCACTGGCCATCAGAAGAATGACATTTTAACGCTCGTGAAGTCTTCGTAAAACTCCTCTGTAAAGTCACAAGATGAGCATGAAAGAAGGAAAAGATGTACTCTGTATTATTAAGAAAATAGTTTTGACCTGGCAGAAGCACTGCAAAGGGTCTTGGGAGACCCTCCGGGCTCTTTGAGAACAGCAGATCTAGAACCTTATCACCTCCCCATCCTAGCCATGCTAGTCACCACTGTGCAGCAGTGGGGTGTGACACAACCTGTGTGTCTTGCCTGCCTTGGCCGGAAGACACTGGAGGAAGGCACTCAACCCTCTACCTTCCTCACAGCAATATTAGGAGGCTCTAAAGTCCTAGAACAATTTTAAAAGCCATATAAATAAGATCTTCTGTTTTCAACCATCCTACACCACAGCTTTTTAGTTAGTGACTTCCCCTGTGTTAGTTTCTAAATAGCCAACCAAGCGAGCATACAAAGGAAAACATATATGTAACATTAAACACTGAGTTATTTCCTGAGAATTTCGGCATGGGGTTGAGCTTCAAACTAACTACCTGACTTCATGAATTCGGAGAGCAAAGTTAGGTATTGCTGGGCCCTGGAAGCACAGTCAACAAAATAAAGCTAGAGCACTTCTGACTCCATCAAGAGATACTATTTTGTTGATAAAAGGGATATTTCGTATAAATCAAGTATGTTAGCTATCTCGTTGTAGTGCAAAACTCCAAAGGCTGTGAAACTCTTTGTCCTTGTTACTGCTACTATCTTTTTGTGCCTTTTCCTTTCTTCATTCAGATCCTGAACTGATACCCAGAGAAGTGGAATGGATCACCTTCTGTCACACTCGTTGTGCCACTTCCCGGGTGACAATGACAAGTTATTTTCCATCAGTTTCATTCGAAAGAGATCCGGGAGCACATCAGTGTGAGATGGTGCCTACAGATATTACCATCTTGAGTGACAAAAGAATTCACCGCAGCAGGAAAAAAAGTCCCATCTTAAGGTCCACGGTTCTTCTATTCCCTCTATTTGGAAACCAGAATGTAAATAAAACTGAGGGAAGATTCCTGTAGTTCTTTTAGCTCACAAATTTATTATTTTTTTTTAACACGTCAATGGAAAGTTCAGATTTCTCATTTAATGTTTAGGGAGATGATGTGTCCTGTTGCTCAATAAGGTTCAGGAATCTTAAAGGGATTATAATTCACTCAGTTGCTGTCCACTACTGACTGCCTCCCACTACCAGTCCTTGATATTGTTTTTTTAAAATGACGATTTATAGAGATGGTCAGTTATGCAATCACCATCCCTGAAAAACATGGTAAAACAGAGGAAGCTAGCTTTTAAAAATGACTCGGGCCAAGTCTTGTCCAGGGTCACATTTGACAGCTGCAGGGCTCTTTTCAGTCCCACAACTGTAATGTTACCACTACAGAAACCTCAAGCCCAAAACACACGTTTTCAGACACTTAGTCATGTTTTTCTGTACAGACTATATAAAGGTATCCTTAATAGAAAGTAAGAATGAGGATATGAATCCTGACCTAAAAGGATAAAAAAAAATCGGATGCAAACAAAAAGCAAAACTAAAGAAGACTCACATAAAGGAGAGGTACAGTGGTTCAAGGCTGATGAGCCCAAGACCCTCTCCCTAGCATGGGGGTGTGCACACCAGCCCAACTGGGCCCGCTCCTTATTTTCGTAAGGCCCGTAAACTAAGGATACATTTTATATTTTTTAATGGTTGGAAAAGAATCAGAAGGAGAACAGTTCATGATACATGGGAATTATGGGAAATCCAAATTTCAGTGGCCATACATAAAGTTTTCTTGGCACACAGCCATGCCCATTCATTACATATGGCCCAGCTGCTTTCTCGCTGCAGGGCAGAGATGGGTACAGCCTGTCCGGCCTCCGGAGCCTTAAAACCTCCTACCTGGATTTTTTTTTTTTTTAAAGATTTTATTTATTCGACAGACAGAGATCACAAGTAGGCAGAGAGGCAGGCAGAGAGAGAGAGAGGAGGAAGCAGGCTCTCCGCAGAGCAGACAGCCCGATGCGGGGCTCGATCCCGGAACCCTGGGATCATGACCTGAGCTGAAGGCAGAGGCTTAACCCACTGAGCCACCCTGGATGTTTACAGAAAAGGCCAACCTCTGCTCTGTAAGGAAGTCTTACCTAACTGGAGTTAGGCTTTCTTATTAAATAGAAGTTTTAAGAAGGAAATGATGAGGTGCCTTTTCTAAGGAGAAATAATGTAAGGAAATACAATTTTGTAGTTGTTTCACCAAAAGTTGTCTAAAATGGACAAGCAGCCATGTAGGAACCCAGGATATGCTTAAATTATCCTTGTTTTAAAGATACGCAGAAACTCTGAAAAGAGAGTTCACAGACGTGCCAGGGTTGGAAATCAAACCAAGATCTTCATCATTCCGTCCCGTGGCAAACTACTGCGTTGCCCTTGGTCACTGATGGATTTTGATCTAGGGCTTTAACTTAGTTAAGGGGGAAAGATAAAAGCATGTAAATCCAGAGGTATAGTCACATACTCCAGTGTGCACACACAAATATATATAAATTTGTATACCATTTCTTTGGTCTGTATCCTTTCACACAACTTCCTATCATATCACTTTGTAGGTTCATTAGGCTTCTGAATTCAGAGATATGAGTTATAAATGTGTACAGAAGGAGAGGATGGCAAATCCAGTTTTCTAAAATTATGATGTGTTAATAAAATAAACCAGACCAGCTTTACCAAAAATTCCTTACAGCTCTTTTATCCTTAGCTGATGACCTATAAAACAGTGTGCTTATTATAAATATAAAGCACAAGGTGGGCATGCTTTGGGTTCATGGCTAACAATATTTAGTAGCCTTAGGAAAAAGAGAGTATTATTGTAAGTAAATTTCTACCATATACATGATCTTTCCTCTCCCAGACTAAAATAAACCAAAGGTCTGAGTATAAAAAGAACATCAAGTGTTATCTCATCCAAATAGAAATATGAGATTTAAGAGTGGTAGCTGTCTGCCTGCAGAGTATTTATAATCCCAGAATAAAAAACACCACTTTCAGAATCAAACTCCTATGAGAGAAGCAGCAAAATCCAATAAATGTAATGCTTTACTCACTTTAATAGAAAACTATGCATTTATAGGTCCTGTACTCTGAAGGTTATATCAGTCATTATGCATGGATATGTCATATTAAACAGCAAACTTTTAAAACATATATTACAAAGAATTAGCACTCATTCACTCAAAATTCTCTACCCTGTACCAGACACTGTGCATTTTATATTCGCTCCAAGTTTAGGTCATTTAAAAACAAAACAAAGAAATCACTTGGATAACCACATAAGATTTCTTGAAAGCTTCTTCATGAAGTTGTTTTTTTTTTAATCATATGATAACTGATTGAATCAGAAGCAACTAAAAAGAGATCTCATTTTGATAGTTTGAAACTCTTTCTTTGAGTCGCTGCTATCTGAGCCTATACCCAACTGCCTTCATACCATAGACATCAAGAACTAAATATAGGTTTGAGTGCAACCTTAATGTGTATATAAATCACCTGGGATCTTGTTAAATGCAGTGTGATTCTGTAGGTCTGAGGTGGGACCCAAGATCCTGCATTTATAATAAGTTCCCAGGGGATGCCCACCCTACTGGTCCATGGACCACACTATACCTTGAGTGCAGGGCTATAATACGTTCTCACCTGGACTTCTCCCCCAAAAGTGATACGTTCATGATGCATTCAATAAATATTGCCTAAGTGCCAACCAGACGCTAGACAACCGCCCTCATCTTACCCAGGCTTTTCCTCAGGGAAGGTCCTACAGAGAAGGGGACAGGTAAGCACAGGCCAGAAGGTGGGGAGGAGACGGGCCGCGCAGGTCAGTGGGAGGACCATCCCAGCAAACTGCAACAGTCCTCAGGTATGAACAAGGCTCACCTACTCCAGGAACAGCAAGAAGGCTCCTACTACACAGTCCTCTCCCGGCTTCCAATTTAACACAAGCACCTCGTTCTCCTCTTACCTCTTTCATCACTCCTTCTCAGTCTCCTTGGCTAGTTCTCTCTTCTGCTCTTAAATCTCAGAGTGTCCCAAGGCTCAGAGCTTGATTTTCTCTTTGGACGCACACAGCCCCAGAGAGCTAATCCCAGGGATTTCAACACTCGGTTTGGGTATCTCCAAACTCCGGATTCACTTCTACCTGCCTAGACCACAGCACCATTTGGAGCACTGCAGGCATCCCGACCTTTACATGGTCATCATCCCCTCCAAACCAGCTCCTCCACCATCTTCCCCATCTCAGTAGACGGCAACTCCATCTACACAGGAAATCACCTTTTTAATTCTTCTTGTAGGTCAAAAAAGTGGTCCTCATATGGTTGGACCTAGCTGCACATTCAAAAATTGGTCATCTTTGACTCTTTTTTTTCTTCATACCCTCTATCTACTGCATCAAAAAACTGTTGGCCCCTTCTTCAGAACATATCCAGAATTTAACAGATTTTCACCACCTCTATGTTACCATCTGATCCATGCCATCATCATTTCTCACGTGGATTACTGAAAGCCACTGGACTCTTCTACTGGCTTTTGTCTCTGCCCTCTTGCAGTCTATTTCAACACACCAATAGAGTGATCCTTGTAAAATATGTCAGATCATATCAGCACTCTGGGGGGGGGAAAAGCCCTCTGTAATGGTTCCCTATTGATCTCTGAGGGAAAACTTAAAAAAAAAAAGTACTTACAATGGCTATTAAGTCCCTAAACCAGTGCCACCCCTCATACTTGTTAGAAACAGAGCCTCAGGCCTCAACCAAGACCTAAAGAATGAGACTCTTTGGGTGGGGACCAGAAATCCATGTTTTAACAAGTGATCTGGGTAGATTCCTCTGCACATCAAAGTCTGAAGACCCCTGCGCTCTTTGCCTACTTCTCCCTTCACCCTGGGATCATGACCTGTCTGATTTTATCTCCCACAACCATTCTAAGAGCTTATTCAAAATCCCAACCCATTCCCTGCCAGTGCTCCTGATCACCATATAACCTGCTCTCCTGTGTACAGAACATGGCTTGGCGCGTAGTAGGCACTCAGCAAGAGTTTGGTCCATCAGTGAGTGAATGGAGCGACTGTGGCTGAAGGGCATGAATGGGGAGGGAGAGAAGAAGCGACGGACAAGGAGTCAGACTGTGCAGGGTTGAAGGCTAGGATTCTGAGAGCCTCTAGAAGTGTTCTGAGGAAATGGAGAAGTGACAAATGTCCTCTCTTCCTGACTAATTCAGGAAGCTCTGGAGGAACTAAGTACCCAGGCTAGGCAGTGATTCATAGCCAGCCTCCCTACTCAGAGAGCTAAAGGAGCCTTTTCTCTTTAGGGTCTTTCCAAAGACTGTCAATTCTTAGAGCTCTCATCTACAAGGCTTAGGGTCCTGAGGGTCTAGGACACATGGCCAGGAGCCTGGAGATTTGCCTCCATGTTGAAACCACGGCACACCATTAGTCACAGTTAAAGTAGAGGTCCCCAAGCACGTGGTCCATGGGCATAGTTCACAGGCGTGGCTTACAATTATCTCAGTATTTAAGTAAAAATTGGGAATTTTCACACCAAATTTTGGAATTCTGGTTTCTATGGATAAATCAGAAGATCTAGCAACACTAAAGCACATTCTAGTGGGCCACCAATGGATGGAGCGGAACAGCAGCTTCCCTCTTTGGATGGGCCACTTACTCTCCATTTTTTCCTGCGTTGTACCACTCCCTGTGGCCACAGTAACAGTTGTGTCCTCCACTCACCAATCTCCCTGACTCCTGAAGGCAACTGAGCTGCAAACCCTGCTTATCCTTTAAACACTTCCCATTCCCAGGGTCATTCCAAGTCTGATTGAATGGGTAGCATACACATGCTTACAAAGCCACATTAAAGGAACAATCTTATGTGATAGAGGAGAGAATATAAGATAAATTGCTATAACCTGAATACCTAAAATAAACAGTTGTAAACTTCCTGAAGATACATGCACGCCCATTCAACAATTAAACAATCAAACACTTTTCTAAGGAAAAGATACAGGAAAAGGTTTAAGTATGAGGATGTCCATCAGAGAATTAACAGAATAGTCAAATTACTACCCTAAAGCCCATGGCTGGGTTCTGTAGTAGTTTATGAGGATACGGCCATGTCCATTTGTTTGCATGTAGTCCGTGATGGCTTTCAAGCTAGAACAGTCCTAGAGCAGAGTTGAGCAATAGACCTCATGTCCCCCCCTTTACAGAAAGTTTGCCAACCTTAAATCTTTAACAACAACAACAAAATGGAAACAAAAATCTAACAGCAGGCAATGGGTTAAATTAATTGCAAGATGGCCACACAAGTTCAGGGTTCCCCCAACCTTGGCCAGTTGGCCCTGGGGTCAGATACTTTCCTGTTATGGGGCCGTCCTACAAACCATAGGACAGTCAGCAGCATCCTTGGCCCCTCCCCAATAACATGCCAGTAGTGTCTCCCCTGCAACCCCCATTGTGACAACCAAAAATGCCTTCAGACATTCCAAACATCCTTGGGGGAGCAAAACTGCTCCCAGTCGAGAACCACTACATGTAGATGGATACAATACAGTCATTAAAAACCATATCTTAGAACATGATTTAATCAGAGGGAATGTTCAGAATGTACATAGAAATCCAAAGCAACTTAAAAACACTAGATACCCTGTGATCCTAAACTGGCTTTAAAATGTTACTTATATATAGCATAGGCAAAAAAAAAAGACCAATTACCAATCAGTAAGCGATCTTAATCATGACTATTCTGGGATGATGCAATTATAGGGGGCTGTTAATTTATTGGGGTGTTTCCCCATCTTCTATAATCTACAGGGCATTAATTGTGTAATTTTTAAAAAATCTAGGGGTGCCTGGGTGGCTCGGTCATTAAGTGTCTGCCTTTGGCTCAGGTTATAATCCCAGGGTCCTGGGATCGAACTCCACATGGAGCTCTCTACTCGGTGGGAAGTCTGCTTCTCCCTCTCCCATTCCCCCTGCTTGTGTTCGTTCCCTCTCTCGCTGTGTCACTTTCAAATAAATAAATAAAATCTTTTTTTAAAAAATCCACAAATTGCACGAAAACTAAATTCTGCAGATCTGGATGAATAAAAATATATTCAGGCAGAATTCCTCTACTGAAAATTTTGCAAACGATACATTAATCCATGAAGTTGTTATATAATGATGAAATCTGTCTCATTTCCATTTTCCCGTTAAATACTTGATCAGATTAAGAGGACCCTGTTATTCATGAAATTTTTAGTCCAACATTCTAGCCCCAACAGTTTGAGTTTGCATAATATTTGACACATTTTTATGGTTTTGTAAAGGGCTGTGATTACGTGGTCCAGTGGTACCCTAATAATAACCCATTGTAAGGGCTCCTAACGGGAGCTGTGAGTGCAGCATTCCACGTGCTATAACTTTTCCATCTGCCCCAGTTTAGCAGGGCCTCAGAACTGCAGACGCCTTTTTTTGTCTTAGTATCCCCCCCCCCCAAAGGCCCCCATTGTTTGCAGTTTATCGGGTATTAGAGATCATTATGGCACAGGCAGTAAAACTCCTTTTCATAAGGGCCGGCACTCTTAAGAAACTGGCAGTGGTCAAGTTTGTCAAAGATGAAAACATTGCCCTGGGCTTAAGCAAAAGGTCAGTCAGAAATGAGAGCTGAAGGCTGCCAGTTTGAAGGTCAAGTCCACACTGGCTGCAAACTGGCAAAAAGCAGCCGCCTCCTAATAACACCGACTTCAGGGTCCGGATCATAAGACCGAGGGGTCTCCTGGTTTTTGAGGAACTGCATTGTCTTAAGAAATTCCCAAGACTCGTTGCCTAGATTATGGGAAGAGGAAAACCTGGTTTGGAATGAACCACCCCATGGGAGGGCTTTCGGGGCATGCTGGGCTCTGCACTGAGCCCTCAGAGGGAGACAGGCGGACTCTACCCTGCTTCCCTTCTCGGGCGCTCAGGCAACCAGCACACACACGGGCACTCACTGAACATATGGAGAAGAGCAACTGCAGCTGGGCTCCTGGCCCCACAACAAACCTCTTTAATTTGGAGAAGCAGAGACAAGTGCGACGGAAACAAGTCGACAAAGAATTTCACACAGTGACTCGGTGCATTGCAGACAATAAAAGAAAGTTATTGGGAGAAGAGGCTGCTTGGTGGCGACGGCATTCCAGCTGAAGCCTGAATGATAGGAAGAAGCCAGGTTTGTGGAGAATCCAAGGAGCTGAAATTCCAGGTGGGAAGCAGCCATGGGAGAAACGAGGATGTCAAGGCAACCAGAGTCCAGCGGGGCTAGAACGGTGACCAGGTCGGCATGTGAACTGAGACAGCCAGTCGGGGCTCCCCGGATATAGGATTTTGTACAATCTGTGAGAAATCTGATTTTTCTTCTCTGCTACTTACAAGAAACCTTTCTTTCTTTGAAGGTTTTAAGCAGAGAAGTGACATGATCTGATGAACATCTGTAACACATCACTCTGGGGCTGAGGTGGGTGGGAGGAAAGAACGGACACAGGAGGAACAACTCAGAGCCTTCCACAGCCCCATATATGAGAAAGAGTAATGACCTCGACCTCCAATATTAAGATGCCATTGAGTATAAAATATATGTTACCAGGTCCTATGTCTGGCTTGCATCCAATTTCATTTAAGAAAAGCACGTACAAAGAACTAACAACAACAAAGAAGATCTTACACGATGCTCTGAAATGTCTCACACCACCATCAAGAAGTTAGGGTAAATGATGAATATAGTTATAAAATACCCCATATAGACCTGTTTGGGGTCCACAACCGAAGTGTATGGTCAGTTGTCAGAGTGCAGTGGAGAGAACTGATCTACTATGGTAAATATCTGGCTGAAACTTCAGATAGACCTGAGTTCAAATCCTAGCCAAGTTCTTAAATGCTTTGAATCTCAGTTTTCAATTTGCAAAAATGGGATCATGGATATGTACCTGGTAGTTGCTGAGCTTAATTACTGTAAGTGACAACATGCATGAGAAGTGCTGAGCATGAAATAAATGCTCAAGAAATAAAAACTGTTCACTACTATTGTGAGCCCCAGATTTTTTGTTTTCCCATTCAAGCAGACCGGTATTGGGTCATTTAGCTCATCCATATCAGGGGAGGGGGCGGGGGGAGTCAATCCACCTTGAAGGAGAGGAGAGGGCAGAAGGGAATGGGGACCATGTTCAGTCTCTTCCAGGCAAGCTTTTATGACCTCCTTTTTAGCTGACTCAAGTATCACAGATGGATACTCAAGGTAAAGTAGATAAACAACAGTCTTAGTGCCTGGGACACTTGCTGGCAGGAATGTCTCATGAAAGGCTTTTGTGATATTATTTCTCTCCTCTACTTGCCAAATCGGCTAGCTCAGTCACTGCTTCTTAAACTAGGCTTCAGGGAACCTGGGAACTTCTGAAAATGACATGCAAACTTTTGAGGTGTATTTTTCCTAGGAAGAGGTCTAATAAAAGAAAACAGTCAAAGATGAAATTCTGTCTAGGATTTACAATGTAGAGGGAGGTAGGTACATGAAACCAGATGAGCCCTGAGTGGTCATTGTTGAAGCTGGGGATGAAGACGTGCAGGGTCCATACATTATTCTATTTTTTTTTCTTAAGATTTTATTTATTTGACAGAGATCACAAGTAGGCGGAGAGGCAGGCAGGGGGTAGAGGGGAAAGCAGGCTCCCCACTAAGCAGACAGTCTGATGCGGGGCTTGATCCCAGGACCCTGGGATCATGACCCGAGCTGAAGGCAGAGGCTTGATCATGACCCGAGCTTAATCATGACCCAAGCTGAAGGCAGAGGCTTAACCCACTGAGCCACCCAGGTGACACTACACTATTCTATTTTTATATGAGTTTGAAACAACCTATAAACATTCACATACAACATACATATTTATGTATAAGGTATTTTCATGGGTACTCATTTTTTAACTTCATTTCTTATAAAAAGGCAAGTCTTACAGTAACATATTTACTAAGCAAGCACTTAGTTAATCCATCAACATATCATAAGCATAAATGTCTGTTTTTTTGTTTGGGTTTTTTTTTTTCCCTTGCTTTTCTGGACTTATGCCCAAACTTGCTTCTCAAAATGCTGATTTTATGTTCTATGAATTGATCGTGGATTCAGTATGGTCCCTGCCATTTCTCTGTGGTGGTGTCAGCTTAAGCAACTCTCAGAGAAACATCTTGTTTACAAAAGTAATTTGGATCTGTCCATCGAGTGTTCTCACTGATCAAAGCAGAAATGTGTATTTTAGCCACAAATAAGACATTTATTTGCACATAGGGTACAAAACTGAATTCAGACTGACCTTTGCAGATCAGGATCTGGACTATCTCTTTCAAACAAAATGCCCAGTGATGTATATTTATGTCAGATAAAAAGGACAAGCAACTGAAGCTTAAGTTTATAAAGGTATTTAGAAGGAGTTGTTTTTATTCATTAAAAAACATTTGCAAAAAATGATTTCATCACACTCTCAAAGCAAATTCTCAGAGGGACATATATATATTCATATATATGTGTGTATGTATATATATATATATATATATATATATATATATATATATGTAGGAGGCACTTATTATAAAACCAAAAAATGAGATAGTCCTGTTTGAGTTTTTGTGTTTGACAGAAACAATGAATAAAGGGACTGAAGGTAAAAAGGACAAAATACTTCTATGGGAAAGAAAGGTGAGAATTTTGTAAAGTATAAGAAAATGTGAATATACTGGGACTTCTCACAATGAAGATAAAGAAATAAAAAGTAACACCGAAATAATGATTAGCACTTACTAAGCACAGGGATTTTTTCTAAAAGTTTTCAATGGATGTGCTCATTTCATCTTCGCTCCAACCCTATGACATAGGTAGGAGCTGTCATTATTCCCATTTTAGGGAAGAGAAAACTGAGAATTCTTCCTAGCCACTGCCATGTTATGAGTTATCTACAGAATTCATTTTTCAATGTAGTATTTCTGGTTTTGATACTGTACAGCTTTTGTACTAACTACTTCTTTTGTATACATGCTTTCACGCTTTTGTTATAAACAAGGCTCTCTTTAATCTTTGATCTTCACCTAGGTGGACACGGGGCATTTAAACCAAAGTTCTACTCAGTTCCTAAATGAACAGATGCAGGCGCTCAGGCCAGCAGTGGGTCAAAGAAGACAGGACTTTACAACAGAGAAGTTAAAGAGAACATTTGTTACGGGAAAACTGCCTCAGGACTCTGAGTAATTTAAGAGTTGATGCCTTTTCTTTCTTCTTCTTTTTTCTGGGGGGGGAGGGGTGAGGGGGCAACAGGCAAACAGAATCTTCCAGACTCAATAGGAATTTTGTTAAGCAAAAGCATCTAAGTATCATGCGGTTTCTAAAGGAAAGATTAAACTATTGTACAATATAGTAATTCTTTTATGAGAAAGAAAATAGGCCACTGTATTAGAGAAATGCCAATTGCCACACACCTAATTATAAACTGTTATCAAAATAGTAAAAAAAAAAAAAAAAAAAAAGACTCACTGGCTGGATACAAACAACAAAAAGTGATGGCTTTATCGGTCCCCAAAAGTCTATATATTGCACACAGTAAATGGAAAGAAAGCCCTCAAAATGAAAGAAAATCCCTCATTCCTGTCCTCAAGGAGCTTACAGCTGTAGGGTTAGGGTGACAATGGGAGGAAAGGGACACACACACACAAATTTGTACTTAAGTTACCCCTATCCTTTAAAACAGCAGTTCTCAACCATGGGTGATTTTGCCCCATGAGGAACATCTTCTGGTTGTCATAGCTGGGGGTGTCAGGGGTTGGAGGAAGGCTGCAGTCCCCCAGTGGGTAGACAGGGGCGATGATGCCACACACAGTACCACAGTACGGTACCCACGTACCCTCCCTCATGGGAGGGAATTACCTAGCCCCAACATCGACGGTGAGAACCCACAACTAGGAGATGGGGGGTCACTTCCTAGCACCAACCCTCTCAGAGGTAGTTTCAGAAGAAGGCAGTGAAACCAGTCAAGACACAGGAAGGGCACAGATACCCCATGAACCACAGATGTGCTTCCTTTTGGTATCTGAGCTCTGCAGTGAGCCAACGGTCACTTCACACCCCGTCTTGACACGCAAAGGACAACTTTTTCGTTAATTGCAAGGAGGAGGAAATGTCATCACAGTGAATGGATTAATTCAAAACCCTTCATATTGGGCACCTGGGTGACTCAGTCGGTTGAGCGGCTGCCTTTGGCTCAGGTCATGATTGAGTCCCACATCATGGCTCAGGTCCTGGGATCGAGTCCCACATCAGGCTCCCTGCTCATCAGGGAGTCTGCTTTCTCCCTCTCTCTTTACCCTCCTCTGGCTTGTGCTCTCTCTCACTCACTCTCTCCCTCAAATATATAAATAAAATCTTAAAAAAAAAAAAACCCTTCATATCAACTAGACAGTGATGTGGGAATGAAAAGTTATGTTAGAACACAGATCCATCAATTCAACACAATAATAAACTATCCCTAAAGCTATGCAGAATGAACACGGATGACTCCAATTATTCAAAAGACTGCTGGGAACCTGCTTTGGTGTTTCTGAACATGAACTGTCAATCCCATGGAGTGTCACTCACAAGTCCCTTCTGTCCGACAAAATATGGAGTAAAGGAACATGCCAGTCCTTGCAAACAAAATCATTTGCTAGGGCTTAGTTTTACAGGGCTTCCTGTAAGTCTTCTTTCTCATCCCAAACTGTCAATAGCAAAACAACCATAGTTCCTTGTCTATTCATTTTCTACAGTGTAAGGTGGAATTATCCTTTTCTTTTTTTCTATTTTTGGGGGAAGGGTGGGGTTCTTCAAAAATAGTTTTATTTGAATATAGTTAACACACAAGGTTACGTTCGTTTCAGGTGTACAACACAGTGGCCAAGTCTGTAGGTCATGCTACTGTCACCCCAAGTGTAGCTACCTTCTGTCACCACACAGTGCTATGACAGCATCATTGCCTATACTCCCCAAGTTGTGCCCTTTATTCCCGTGACTTATTCATTCCATTACCTGAAGCCTGTATCTCCCTGTCTCTTTCACCGATTTTGCTCATTCCCCCACTCCCTCCTCTCTGGCAACCATCAGTTAGTCCTCCACTTACAGATCTGATTCTTTTAATTTACTCATCTGTTTTGTTTTTCAGATTCTACATATGATTGAAATCATATAATATTTGCCTTTCTCTCTCTGCCTTAATTCACTTGGCATTGTATCTTTCAGGTCCACCTGTGTTGTTGCAAATGGCAAGATCTCATCCTTTTCTGTGGCTGCATGATACCCACTATGCATCCTTTTCGATGTATTTTTGAGAACTTTTGATCCATTTATTATTTTGTATCTGACACACAGTCTTTATTTTCTAATTTCTTAGAAAAGTACAAATGGAAATGTAGTGATACAACTTTTAAAGATGAAGAATGGGAGAGAAAGAGTCACACCGGGCAATTCTTCCCACTTCCATACATATTAGAAATTTTCCATGTATAAAAAAAAAAGTATAAATAGACACACACACATATACAAATGTGGCCATGTGTGTTTACATAAAATAATCTAATCCTGATGACTTCAGTGGCAAGTTCTTTGTGGTCTCAAGGATTTTAGATCCAGCTTTATTTTTCTATCTGCCTCCCCATCATCTACATTTAAAAAAAAAAATCTACAAAATGCTCAGGAAGGAAAAACAACTCCCTCAAGTTGTAGAAATAGCACTAATTAAACAATATGCTTCCCACATAGTTTGTCTCAAAGGATGTCTATAAGAGACAAAATCACCCCGAAGACCTTAAATGGACTTATCTTTTAGCTAAATGACAAATGACAAGAGGTTTCAACTGGCAAACTGAAACTTCTTTGTATTATGTGTTTTATCTAATTAGCATTCTAGGAAATGCATTTGTGGCGACCAAATGTGAGCATTTCCCTTTCTTCCATCGGCCTTAAAATATGGAGGGAATGCAGTTACACCTCTAATATAAAATAGTATGTGTGTGCAAGAGAGAATGCTCTCTTCAAACAAAAGAAATGATTAAGGAAAAGTACGTAATAAAAGGCCAGGTAATATGGTAATTTTGACTTGTTTTTCCTTTAGAAAGAGCATGATTATTTACTTAGCAAGAAGCCTTTTTCCATACTCAACATGGTCATTGGAGTGCATGAGAATGAGTTAATAGTACGATGTTCACCCTGTCTGTTCAGGGAAAAATTATTAGGGAAGAAAATTAACTTCTGCTGAGCATTTCTTCCATGTGAGGCATAATACAGGCCTTCAAATACATCAATCTTGTTTGATGCACCCAAGGTAAGTGCTCTTGCTTATCTGCTCTTACAGACGGGGAAACAAGAGCAGAGAAGTTCAATAACCAGCCCTATCTTACCTGCTTATTCTCATACAGTGACAGACCTAAACCTAAACCTTAGTTTGTTGGGCTCCTAAACCAAGTGAAATACCCAGGATGCATTATGGCTTCACTTCTCAGGAGTGATCAGTATCCTGCCCAAGTAATATGGTAAATATGCTTATTTAAAGACCACCAAAATTGTTACTGCAAAAAGGAATGCACTAGAGAAAATTTGCCAAGGGAATTTTATTGAATTATTATCATCTTCAAGCCTAGGGACCAAACAAAAGTTTTATGACTTTTCTTACTAAAAATGTGGTTGAAGATAATTTAAGGAATAAAGGTGAGCAATGAAAAGGAAAAAAATATATCACAGATAATCCCAAACTGAGAGATCAATCCTGAAAGCATGATGGTGTTTATCTTTCTATAGGTCAAAGTAGAACTGTGATGTGGTCACCAGGCAACATTAGCAGGACTAGAGCAAAAGTTCTCGTGTTCAAAAAGAGCAAGGTTCCTGCCTTCCTTCCTCCATCTTTCCTAAAGGGGGATTTATACATAACCCTAAAACAGAAAACATACTTGCTAACCTACCCCCACAGAGATCAGCTAAGATTACACTCAATACAATCTCTGAAAGTAGAATTCAGATTTGGATTATTAATTTAAATTACATTCTACTACTCCTGACTCTTTAACTGTATGTTGTAGGGCCCGCATTCTAGAGAATACTTGGGGCTGTAATGAGCCCTTTGCTAGGTATCCAGGAAGTAGAAGTAGAGCCATCGATGTGAGGAATACGAGGAGTGTGCTATAAGGAGAGACTTAGTGCTGAAAAATCCTGGGCTTTCCCCCAACCCTTCCACTTCTGCTACATTAATGTCAATGTCTTTTCTACATTGTGCCATAAGTGCAACTACCCTCACCCAAGAGAGCATTACAACCTAGACTGGTTCAAGGGCTAATCATGGCCAAAAAAAGGACATAAACTGTATCAAGTCAAATATCCCCATATTTCAAAGGCAAGAATGCTGAGTAATACCTAAGCATTTTCCTGAGTCCTCTGAGATCTGAGTTCTCAAACTATGTACCCTAACTTAAATTCCAGTAACTTGAGTTTGCACAAATGAGATTCTTTTGGTCATTATTCCCAGCAATAGCCCATTGAGGTTTTTTGAAAGCATCCACACACATACATTTCTGTATTATAAAACCACCTCCTTGACAGAAGCCCCTTGACAGCAAAACAGACTTCCTTCTCATTCTTGTACTCTAGTACTCAGCACAGCATCTGGCATGCATGAGACGGGTAATAAACACATCGCAAATTAACAAGTGGTGACAAGAGAAACTCATAGGAGAGAACAAGTCTCCTAAAGATTCAAATGGTAGACTGACAGATTGACCAAAGAGGATGGCTAATAAACCATGGTATCATTTAATTCTAAAAGAACCCACTTGTAAATACTGTAATTGATTAATATCCACAAAGTAAAGACAGTATCTTTTTAAAAAAATTTTTTTAATAAACACATAATGTATTATTAGCCCCAGGGGTACAGGTCCGTGAACCGCCAGGTTTATTAGCCCCAGGGGTACACGTCCGTGAATCGCCAGGTTTACACACTTCACAGCACTCACCATAGCATATATCCTCCCCAATGTCCATAACCCTACTACCCTCTTCCTCCCCCCCCTCCCCCGGGCAACCTTCAGTTTGTTTTGTGACATTAAATAAGGACAGTATCTTTCTAATAAATGTAACCCTGATAAAAATGAACATGTTTTACTTTAAAAAATACTGAGGCAAGTGGTGATAGTCACAAGGCAGCCATAAGCTTCTTATCATGCACATCAAACTACCTCATCTAGATACAGGGTACTTATTATTAGGTCACGTATTTGTATTCCTAATATCAATTTTAAAAGCACTGCTATGTGGTAAATGTTTGACTAACAAACAAAGCTTGCCTATGCCTGGCTGGCTTGGTCAGAAGAGCATTTGACTCTTGATCTCATGGTACTGAGTTCGAGCCCCATGTTGGGTGTAGAGATTCCTAAAAAAAAAAAAAATCAACTTAAAATAAATAAAATGTTTTAGAAGTTCAAACAGCCTCAATTTTACTCACTCAATTGTGAACCTATAAAATGTCACATCAAAAAGAGTCAGAAATGTGTCTATATTTAAATCAATTACAGAAAGGTATAAATTGAATATATTGATTTTTCTTATTAGAGAATGGAGAGGTAATATGATACATCTCTGGGTTCTTAACCCCTAACATCCAGATGCCAGAACTTTAGATAGGAACATGTTCACCATCATTTTTCATAATGGTAAAAATGCATCAGCAAGTTCCAATGTTTAGAAGAAATGGCAAAGAACATCTCATTTGAATTGTTATCATGATGAAATTATTTCATTTAAATTATTATCATTATGAAATTATTAAAATGATACATATGGAGAGTATACTGTATAAACACACTTTATATGAAATATAAAAACACATATGATATTGGAAAAAACACAGTAAAATTTAAAAAGCTATGATTCCAGTTTATTAGAAATAAACTGGAAGGTTAGAAAAGATTAAGAAAAGTGCTTTTGTTGGGTTTTTTTTTTTTTTTTTTGCTTTTATTTATTTGACAGAGAGAGACATCACAAGTTGGCAGAGAGGCAGGCAGAGAGAGAGGAGGAAGCAGGCTCCCGCCGAGCAGAGAACCCAAAGCGGGGCTCGATCCCAGGACCCTGGGATCATGACCTGAGCCGAAGGCAGAGGCTTTAACCCACTGAGCCACCCAGGCACCCCTTAAGTTTTAATTTTAATTCTAATTAGTTAACATACAGTGTAATATTAGTTTCAAGAAAATTGCATTTTAAAAGAGCTTTGTACCTTTGATGACATTTTCACCTTTTCTAAGAACTTTCCAGCATTTGCAATATGACCATTATAATAACAATTTGCCAATTACTTTATTTTTTTTCCTTTTTTGTCTGTAGATTCTGCCTCTTATCAAAGACAGTGGGGAAATGTAGGTATTTCTTCTCTGGCCTCCCTTGCCACTCAAAGTGAACACATGACTTAGGATTCACCCATCAAATGTGCCTGCAGTGGAATGGGGTACTAGAGAGAAGTAGCAGGTACAACCCTGGATGTTCATGTTGCAAGAAGATTCAGTTCCAACAGAAGCAATGGAGCAGGCTCTAGCAGTAGCTCTTCAGACCAGTTCTGTGGTCTATACAGTTGGAGGTTCTGTACCATGCCACATTGCTCCAAGCCTGGTTCTCCTACCTACTTCTGCAGATATCCCTACATCCTGTCTTTTTTCTTTTAAAATTAACCAGAGTTGCTTATTGCTGCTAGTTATTAAAAACTCTGACACAGGGCTAAGATTTTATTACTTTTATGGATACATATATCAGTGTGTTATAAATATGTATTTATTATAAAATATTACATATTTATTTATTTATTAAAGATTTTATTCATTTATTTGACAGAGAGCGATCACAAGCAGGCAGAGAGGCAGGCAGAAAGGCAGACAGAGAGAGAAGGGGAAGTAGGCTCCCCGCCGAGCAGAGAGCCCAATGCGGGGCTTGATGCGGGGCTCGATCCCAGGACCCCAAGACCACGACCCAAGCCGAAGGCAGAGGCCCAACCCACTGAGCCACCCAGGTGCCCCTAAAATACTACATATTTAAATGTACATGAATGTATGCATCTATACATACAAATATATTTACATAGATATAAGGAGGAATTATTATTCATTAATCTTTATGTAGTAGGAACTTTTTACCCAAACAAGAACTGTTTGGCATAATTCATTTTTATTATGTCTGATTATGACTGTTTGGGTTTAAGGAATACAAACTCAATTTTAGAAAAGAATCCTAACAATATGGGAAAACTGCAAATGAATAGGTTCTCTTAGATTTCTTCCCATTGGAAGCAACTGAAATTTGCTGTTAACATTTCTCGCTGGGTTATATGTTACAATTCAATGTTAATATGTGAAAGCAGGCAGTATCTCTGATTAACACTGGAGGAAAGGGTAACTGATCATGTTTAATATCCATGCTCCTATCTATGTATTGCACGGTGACCCACAGGACATGAGTTGTTTGTTACATAAACAAGCACACCCATTCAGGGTGTTTACCTTAGAACCTACTAAACTAGGATTTAGATCTCCTCCTACGCTTAATACATTACACACAGAAGGTGTTCAATAAATACCGGTTCAAATACTGAACTGATGTGAACTCTCCCGAACTTGCTCATTACCTTTGAAGCTTAAGTCCCCCAGAAGAAGTCAATATCCAGGTTCCTCTTCCCAGTCTCCTATTCATCAACCGGCCAACTATTACAGCCCATCCCCGTGCAGACCAGCCAGCCCCTGCCAATCACCCTTTCCCACACACTTTCTCATCTGCCCCTGCACAATGATAACAAGGACCCAAAGCTCCAGCGGGGCAGGGAAGATGACTGCCTCCTCACAGGTGGGCAAAGCATCCCTTCGAGCCAGTAACAATGTGTCCAAAGACCCCAAATGCACAACAGGAAGGCCAAGTTCATCTACTAGGGAGTGTTCACTGCACAGCCCAATCTAAACAGCCTCTTCTAAAATCCACATTGTCTTTTAAAAGCAAAATTGTTCAATTCTACTAGCAAGTATCGATGAGTATGAATTATGTGCGGGTGTGTCTGTCTGTCTGTCCAATAAAGGGACAGGAGACAAGGGCAACCACAACAGAAAATACATGAAGAAGGCGAGGAAAACCATTTCTCCCAATAAGAAGCATTTTATTAATTCACATTTCAAAAAGAGAGGGCATTCCCTTTCTCATTTCAAGTGCGGTAACCCACAGTGTCACGGTTAATAAAAAGCACAATATCAAACCGATGCGGCATTCGTGAAAGCCAGTTCCAGCTTTATATCGTCCCGAACAGGGAGAGGTTGAATAGGCACCACCACCAAAACAACTCAGGGCCCTTCGTTTTATCATGCTATTAACACGTCTGTTAGAATGCTATAAAATCACTGGCTTAGTTTACATGCTGATGACACCCGCGGAGCTGCCCGGCTCTCCCCTCCTGTCCAGTGAACTGTGCTACTATTTATACCTGAAGAGAATGGACTGTATTATCATAAACGAGACGCAGCCCTTCACCGCGCACGATGATCGAGTATCTCAAGGGCTGAAATCTGAGTCACCTTCATGCAAACTCAGCTATCCACCATTGTCATGGCTCCATTACCTCTGCTTTTTCTCTGGAACCGTAGAAAAAGCTTACATTTCGAATGCAGGGCAAATGAGAGCTCTCAAGGAAGAATTCATCTACTAAAGAAAAATAAGGACCTATAACATGACACGTAACTGGTGACATGCTTCCTTCACATACTTAGACAGAAATGTCACCCAACCATTAGTAATATTGGTGGGTTGTTAACACTGATAAAATAAAAGCTCCTTAAAAAAATCTTAAAACAATGAAGACAAACATACATCTAGAACAAAAGCCTGTCCCACCTCCTCCTTCTCTTTTATTTCTAGTCTCTGAAAGTGATTAGTTTTAGAGTCCATGTGCATTTTCAATGGTTCTAGCCTAATTCAAAGAGAATTACATAAAAATGTACTCACATCTATAGGATACAGGCATTTAAAACAAACACCTGGTTGGGTGATGCCTATGTTCCTGCAGTTTGCTTTCTTAATAACAATATAGGCAGCTTTCCATGTCAACACACCTTGATATACCCCTCCCTTTTAAAGCAGCTACCTAGTGTTCCATTCTAGATTTCTAGACTTAAGGACATTAAGACGGTTCCAAATTTTCACTATTATAAGCAACGTGGAAAAAAAGGTAAGTAATGCAGATGTATATATCACTGCATTCATGAATATTTTATACCATTATATGAGCTTTTATCTTTAAGATAAAGGACAGGTGAACAAAGAGAATGCCCATTTTATACTTTAAGAGATGCTGCCCAAATTCCCCATGAAAAGGCTATTATACTTATATTCCTAACAGAGGATCCAAGTGCCCTGAATCCAAAAGGTTCAAGAAGCTTTCTAACAACTTTTGTGAGCAGCTTGAGAAATGAGTGTCACATTTTTCCTTAGGAAAATATATGAAATTTGACTTCAAAGAAATTGCAGGGAAAGCTCCTGCCCCAAAGATAATTACAGTATAAGGGAAAATTACAAAAAAGAAGGCAATTAAAAATGGCACTCAAGAGAGCTAGCTAAGCAAAGATAGTATGACAAGCTTCTGTGATAAATACTTTAGTGGTTTCTTTAGTTGAGATAAGCCTCAATGCATTTTTTTTTCTCCTTAAAAGGTGTTTAAAAATTTAAACAATTTAAATTATTATTTTTAATGTTTTATTGAGATATTATTAACAAATACTCTTAGTTTCAGGTATATAGCATGATTCAGTAAACGTATATATTGTGAAATGATCACAGTAAGTCTAGATTACACCCATCACCCCATAGTTAAATTTTTTTTAAATTTGTACAGAATGATATAATAGCAATCTTTCCACTCCCAGAAAGAAAATATAATTAAAATATTCTGTTTGTTTTGGATTAAATATTAGAAATAACAGTAAGTCCCTCAGGTTCAGGTTTCCTTGTCCAGTCCCATTCCCTAGTCTTTCTCCCCAGATGCAACTGTTACCCAGAATTTGTTGTGTGTTCATTCAGTCTATGTCATAATACATATAAAACATAGCACCTATAAAATATGTTATTTGCCGTGATCTTCTTTAAAAAAATACATAAATGTTGACCATATGTATGATTGAGCCAATTTGCTTTTATTACTTAAGCATTACATTTCTGAGATCTGTCCAAGATGATATACACATATCTAATTTGTTTGTTTTTTCCACTTTATAATGTTCTGTGTAATCCATTCCTGTACTGATAGACATTTAGGTTAACTGCAATTTTTACAATCACAAAAAATACTGAGTGAGCATCCTTGTGCATGTCTCATATGGTTTCTTTAGAGGAACTGCTACATAGTAGGTTCCATGCGTGCATTAAAAACTTCATTAAATGTTGCCAAATTTTTCCCAGGGTATTTGTAGAATCTGTGACCTTGCTAGCAACGTATGACGGCTGTGATTTCTCTGTTCTGTCCCAACATGGTATTATCAGACTTTCTAATTTTTGCCAACCTGATTGTATGTGAAACAGTGTCTGGTTATTGCTTTAATTTGCAGCTCTCAGATTATGAATCATGTTGAGCTTTTGCGAATTGTCTATGTATATTATTTGACCTTTCTACACAAAGCTTTTCTCACTGATTTTCAGGAGTTCTTTATTTATTTCATGTGCTAATCCTATGCTTGTTATTTATGTTATCAACATTGTTTTCAGATGTATTGCTTGTCTTTTAACTTTGTGTTTCTATTTAACTACATCTACCCTCCTTGAAAAAAGGATCAGGAATAAAAACCCTTAGGAAGGGGCACTGGGGGTGGCTCAGTGGGTTGAGCCTCTGCCTTTGGCTCAGGTCATGATCTCAGCGTCCTGGGATTGAGTCCTGCATTAGGCTCTCTGCTCAACAGGGAGCCTGTTTCCCTCTCTCTCTCTGCCTGCTGCTCCGCCTACTTGTGATCTCTCTCTGTCAAATAAATAAATAAAATCTTAAAAAAAAAAACCCTTAGGAAGAGATCTTCCATTATCATTTATTACATTTGAACTGTGCATTCATCAAGCTTCCAAAGTAAAATTTTAAAGAGTTTAAGAAAACAAAGAGGGGCGCCTGGCGGCTCAGTGGGTTAAAGCCTCTGCCTTTGGCTCAGGTCATGATCTCAGGGTTCTGGGATCGGACCCCGCATAGGGCTCTCTGCTCAGCAGGGAGCCTGCTTTCCTTGCCCCCTCTTATGCCTCTCTCTCTGCCTGCCTCTCTGCCTGCTTGTGATCTCTATCAAATAAATAAATAAAATCTTTAAAAACAAAACAACAACAAAGAAAGCATACCCTGATTTTAAATTATTTCCCCCAAAATATTTTTATAATCTTATTAGGGAACTAATCCATAAATATTATAATAAAGGTGTCGATCTATAAAATCTGGCTTCTTAACATTGGAAAATCAGCTTTTCATAAAAGATATTATTTATTTATTTGAGAGAGAGGGAGAGAGAACACGAACAGGGGAAGGGGCAGAGAGAATCTCAAGTCAACTCCTTACTGAGCACTAATCATGGACCTCCGTTCAGCGCTTGATCTCACCACCCTGAGATGGCGACTTGAGCTGAAACCAAGAGTTGGACGCTTAGCCAACTGCACCACCCAGGTGCCCCATCAGCATCTTTTTTTTTTTTTAAACAAGAACTTCTGTATACAAAAAGATTCACTATTTAAACACAATCACTCAGAATGATAATCAAGCTTAATACAGAAGATTAAAACCTTATATGATAACTAAGAATCACCTCTGTGGCAACTCAATTTGCCTTTCAAGTTCAAAGTCACAGAATCATAGCATCAATGTCCCAACTTTTACAATACCGTCTCTTGAAAGTGTAACTAAAAACAGAATTTAGCAACCAGTAAAGGAAATCACCATACCCTATAATAATAAGCATCAAAGACATATTTTCTAGGGTCTAATTTCATATTAAACATATTTTATAACATAAATAAACTCAAGTTAAAAGCAGAATTGACACTACAAAGGAACTAACTCTGATACAATCTTCAGAAATTGTGTTTGCTCAAGTACAAACAAATACTCTCAGACTGTTCCTTATTCTTTTCTCCAGAAGGGAAAAATAAGCTCTACGTGGAATTACCAGATAAAAGGATAATGTAATACTGAAGCTTTTGATGCATTTTGCCAAATTTTCACCACAAAAATACCAATTTACATTGTTACTGGCAGTGTGTGAGTAGCCATTTCCCCACATCTGCATAAGAATTGAATTGCAGTGTCGTGAACAAACCAAAAACATGCAGATAATAATGTGGCGAACAAAAATTGTACTCTTATTTTATTTTGATAATATTTAACATTGTTACTTTACCATAAGCTTTTTAAGAATAATGATTTGTTATGCTTGTTAAAGAGCAACCATTTTTTTTTTCATTGTCAAATTCTTAAGAAACTCTACCACCCAGTATTTTTTTTTTTAAATGGGAAGGGACCAAGAAAAGGAAATATGAGTCAGTTTTTAAACTCATGCCAAATCAAGGAGTGATATAGCATGTAAAATAGTTTTAACTGGTTTTGTTTTTAAAATTCCATCAAGCAAAGCAAAAAAAATGGAAACCGTTCTTCACCATTCAACTGCACTAGAGACAGGGAGAAGACAGAGCTATGCCCAAGGAGAGCAAGGCTCCCTCTAGAATGTTTTCTTGCTGTTTAAAATACTACGAAGTCGAGTCATGCCCCCAGAGTTAAGTGGGTGGCCTAACCAACCGCTCTGGACATTTCTCCATTATCTTTCCATCTCATGTATCCCTCCCATATGCCACAGCAAGACCGAAAGGCAAGAGGGAGAGACAGATGCAGCAGGACCTTCTGCAAAGAAGTATTAGAAGAAAAAAGAACTGGATATTTTGGGTCATTTTCCTCACTCCTGAAATAAAACCGTTAAGATGATACATAGATCATTTCCTTCTTCCTTTTAAAACTCGTTTTTAATATTTGTTTTTAAGCTTCTCCTGAAAGAATTTCTCTCCGAGAAATTCTGAGATGGCGACTTCAAGAAATTCTCTTTGAGTCCAGCAGAAACGTTTTCTCCTGTGTTCATACAGACATTATTTATTCTCAAGAGCAATTACTCTGTTCGGGGGATTTTGCTCTCAGACATTTAAAAGGCACATGCATGGAGAGATGAGTGGTCTTGAGGAAAACTCGATGCTAGGCAGTACAGCCAATGATCTAAGTAAAGCAGATAGTCTACTCAACTAAAAAGAGCACTCAAAACTGCCAGGGACAGACAAGCTGGGGTCTTCTGCCTGAAATCAAAGGTAATTCCAATTTCAAGTTGAAAGACCCGCGGATCCCCTTACCCAAGAATCCAACACTGCCACTGGATGCAATCAGCAAGAGGTTCTTTATTGTTACGCAGGCGCCTGCGGGTGGTCAGCGCGCGCCTGCGGGTGGTCAGCAGCTCCTGCTAGCTGAGCACACCCGGCTGGGGTGGTGCCGGGTTTTTATAGACAGGTACAAACAAGTTTTGGGTGGGGCGCAACTGATTGGTGGACAGTTTGAACTTTTGAAAAAGGCATACTTGGTGTTAGTGGAGTGGATCAGGGGACCCACATGTGAAAGCAGACAAAGCAATCTTACAGAAGCAGAACTGGCCAGTTAGCCCACGCATGCGAAGAGAGCGGCGGGAAGGGGAAGTTAGACCTTACTACTCAGCAGAAAGACATCCTGTCTACGTGACTATGTGGCCCCCTGCCTACATGACCATGCCCCTGCTATTAGGAGAGGGTATCTTGTTCAAACAGGAGTCAAGTGTCATGCCTTAGTAGCCAAGCTGTTACAAACAGAAAGGCAAAAGAGCAGTTACATTGAATTCAACCCTGGGGGAAGGGTCTTTTCACTGCAAGGGGAGGAGGGGTACTCTTACACAACAAAAGAGCAGTTAATTATTTAAAGACTGGGGGGGGGTCTTTCATTCCCCCCTTTTTCTTGATCATGGATAGAATCTTATATCCATTCGTCTTGTTCTTGCATGTCCTGCCCTTGCATTGAGCTAGTCCGGGGCTCTGTTTGCTTGAGGAGTTGGTATCGCTGTGTGTCAGTACCATAGTCTGAAAAACAGACAGGTGATCTTTAATGAACTGTACTAACCTGTTTAAGACACAAGGACCAAAAGTTAGAATTAATAACAGAATGATGAGAGGGCCCGTTATAGATGACAACAAAGTAGTAAGCCAAGGCAATCTGTTGAACCAGTTTTCGCAGTGGAGAAGGGTGAAGAGGGGGTGCAAGGCATCAGCCCCTTCTCCATCCTCAGCCAGCCTCCTGCTCCTTGATTCCCCCCTGAACAATCTTGACCCTGAAATCTTTAAGGTGGTTGAAGGTGGAAGGTCTCATCTTCTGTAACTTCTTCCTGCTGAATAGGGGCGTAGAGCTGTCCCTACCTACTGGGGTCAATATTGATCAGTGGAGGAATGTATAGGGGAGTTAGGAAAGGCGGAGGCAGGCAGCCGAATCCAGTGCTGACAGCGAAGAGGCGTCCTCTCACGCGACAAGGATCGTCTGTCATGGTGAAGTCATTGCAGCAATGGAGTCTCGGCACCAAGTAGAGAAACATTGAACAAAGCAACATATTAAGGTTAATAAGGCGATAATGAGAAGCCCGAAAAGGAGATTCGGCCATAGTCCTCCTTCAAACCAGGAACTTAACCATTCACTGAGAGAGAAGGATCTTGTAGGGCCTTAATCTGGGTATTCATATCCTTTATTAGTCCTGTGATACTTTTGTGATAGTCTGGAATGTACACACAACATTCTGTCTTGATAATTGCACATGTGCCACCCTGGGCTGCTGTCAGGACATCTAAGGCCATCCTTAGTATAGCGATAAGGAGGGTTTTGGAACTTAGGCCCATATTGGATTGGGGAGTTATGGATTGACAGCAATCCCCTTTCCTTCCAAATAGCTCCATGGGCATGTAGTACCAGGAAGGCATATTTGGAGTCAGTGTTAATGTTTTTAGGCTTTGGCAATTGCAAAGTGCTAGTGAGCACTTTGGCACACCTAGCTTTTCTTTATTTTTTTCTATGAAAACTACTGTCATCAGAAAACAAACTGTCATTCATATTTTTAACAGGGGCATCTTAAATCTGGCCAGATAGAGTAAGCAAGATCAATAACCTTTGAACATTTTTGCTCTATAGAGAAAGAAGTACAGTAGTCAGGTTCAGGCATACAGGTAACTAGGTTTAAAGTTTGACAAGTTTTAAGTATTATTTCTGGCTTATCTGTTAGTGTAGCCCAGTATTTAATAAGTCGGCCTCCATCATCCATTGGTGGTCTTTGGCTTCTAAGACAAATCTGGACCTGATGTGAAGTTATTACAGTCAGGGACAGTTCCATAGTGAGGTTTGAGGCACTTTTATAGGAGGGCTGTTCCATGCTTAGCTAAAGCATCTATTTGCAATTGCACCTCAACAGAGGTGGCCTCTAGGATAAATATGACAAAGGGATGAAACCAAGAAGACGACCTTTGAGTGGTCCAGCCTTAACAATATCCTGATTACAGAGGATCACTGGCAAGTGAGAAAACTTGTCAAGAGATAAGGGGAGTCCCCCATGGATTATTCAATCCATTCATAAAGAAAGTGGGGTCATCCACGGTGCCTCCAAGTCCATAGTTGATCCTATGGAGTGCAATAGGCTGGCTTTTAGGCAATTTCATTATCCCAGCCACACATAAGGGGTTAGTTAAGTTATACAATTGTAGGGGAATCAATCCCATTTTCCAGTTGTTTAATCATGTGCCGTGGGGTCTGCGAATATCCCCACAAAACAGTAAGATCAACTAAAGAAGCTATTGTACAACTTCTCTGAAGTTTACCTCAAATTGTTTAGCTTAGGTAAACATTTAAAGACAATCAAATCTAGAATTTAACATCCATAAAGGTGTGTTACTAAAACAATTTTTCTCTCTAAAATAACCCTCATTTACAGAGATAGTGAAATCAGGACTAATTCACTTGTGAAACAAGTCCAGTTTTAACAAACTTGGCCCATTATTTACATAAGCTCAGCAAGAACAGTGACTGTGATCAATAGATCTTTTAGAATCTGCTTTGCTGGAACTTTGTATAAGGAATCTCTAGGTTGAACTTTTAGTAGCCTCTCCGGGCCAGAAGCCAAGCCCTGTACTTGCCATGAGGCATGCCTGCAATACCTTTGGGCGAATGAATTCCTCTTCCCGAGACTGCACCTACCAAGGAGTGACATTCTTTACTCACCTGGTGGGGCTGCTGGGAACTCTGTAAGCAAGGTATCAGGCCAACAGTCCCAAGGGTTTATGGCTCCAGGTTTCATAAAGTCAACCTTAGTTCCTTTAAATTATCTGGTCATATCTGAGTTTATGCATATCTTTCTCAAATATGACATTCCAGTCAAAGCCTTGGTAAAATAACCAGTTTCCAATGGTGTCCTGTTACAAGGAGAACAGATTCTTATTGAACTTATGCAAATGACTGATTGCCATAGAAGAATGCTTACTGAGACCTTTTGGTTTCAGAGGGTTCATATAGAGAGAAAAGCTTGAATGCTTTGAGCACTTTTACAAATGAGCACTTATACATCTCTATAAGTTACAGATAACTTAAGAAAAAGTATCCCTAGTCTGGAAGAGCAAACATTAGAGAGAACCGGCAATGTTTAAAATAAGACAAAACATTAAGAGACACAACATTATAATCTTTTAGTTCATTTAGTCCCATGTTACTAAATCTGGTGAATGTGGCTTTAGTCAGTTCTGGAAATTCTTACCCATTTCAGTTTTAGGATTTTCAAGTATATCAAATATCTATATTTGTCCTGAAAGTCCTTTACAGGAATCCCCTTGAAGATAAAACTCATTTTACCAGAGAATTAAAACAATTATAAATTACAAAAACTCAGAATGGATATGGTTAAAGCTAAAGAGACATGGGAGTTTACAATTTAGCTGCAAGGAAATCAGGTTATTTCTGTGATACATAACATTTCCATAATTACAGTATCAAGCGATGATCTCTCAAAACATTAAAACTTTAGGAAGTGCGTAGAATCTCTAAAATAGTTATAGTATTTTCCCAAATGTAATCCAAGGTTTATCATTGGTTCAGTAGTACTTCATGAGCAACTTCACATACCAAGGAAAAGCCTGAGTTAAAGAGATTTACAATTTAAATCCTGTCAACATTTCCTAAAATCTTAGAAAGTTTTAAAGCACATGCCTAAATATAATTAGGGATGTTAAACACCTGATAAAAACAAAAACATAGAAACTGGTTTTTCTGGGCAGGCAAAGAGAAAACCATTTACATTTTCTTAACAGCAGATCAATTGATCTAAGAAAACATTGTCCTTTTGAACAGAGACAATTTCAGTCTTGTACCAATGTACCTTTAAAACCCATTCATTCAATCTTAATCTATTCTTGACCATAGATAAAATTCCTTTTCTGAAGATTTCCCTTCACAAACCTTCTACAACTTTCCTTTGCATTCAGGTTTGTCCCAAGCCATTTCCTTCTAAACAACCATCTCATTTAGGACAAAATTACCTTCCCTTACCTTCAACAAAATGTATTCCCATTCCTTAAGTCTTTCTTACATGTCATCTACTTTCCTAGAGTTTCCTTTTATTTCCATCAGTCTTAGTTACACTAAGTAGAACTTTGTATTCTTAGAAACACCTTTAGTTATTAACCAATTGTGAACTGTTACAACAGAATTCTTCAGGTGGCAATTTATGAATCAGTTAAGTGGCAAACAAGTTTACCAACAGATTTAAATACTCTTAGTTTCTTTGCAGTAAGAAGTCAAAAGCACAAACCTACATCCACTAATTAAAGACTTAGCATTTTTATCCTGTTTGGTTAGGACCTAGATGTCTACAATTTAATTCCATTTGTCATCCAAGCAAAACTTTAAAACTTTCAGGTTACCAAAGACTTTGAAAGCTATTTCAGCAATTACCCATTAGAACTTTGAGACAGACAATTAACCATCAGTTTAGTCATTCCTTTGCTAACAAATTTTAACAAGTAACACAAGCTTATTTGATCTTCAGTAAACTTTGATAGATTACTGCTGTAACTTCAAAGACACATCTTATCTTAATTAAACCAACAATCTTAACTTAGTTCCAATACTGATTTACGTTCCACCTGGACCCACTCCACTTTGAATGTTTACCTGAGACATGCGTGGGAAGATCTGGAGTGGGGAGGTGTTAGGTCCAGGGGGTGTTGTTCTTGCTCCTTGACAGTGGAGAGAGAAGGAGCTGTGGTGCATGATCTAGAGGCCAGTCATGCAGGCTGCACACACGTTGGTACAGAAACACGTAAGGGGGAAACAGAAGAAACAAAGTGCTGCCAGGAGGCAGAGAAAGGATTCCCAGTTTTGGAGCTCCTAAGCCCCAACAGAGGAGCAGACACCATGCTTTCCCACCAGCAAGGGGGAAGGGGTTAAGCAGTCTAAGTCAGGCCAGAGAACACAAGGAAACTTCCCCGAAACAAAGAGAGTTTTCGGCAGCTGCTTGGGAATATTCCTTATAGTCTCTGTCTCGAGTGAGACCAACCCCAGTTGGCTCCAGTTATACCCATTAACATGGGAAGTGAATGAGGGAGAAGCCCCATTTTAGACTCAAAGAAAAAACACCAAGGACAACGAAGTAGAAACACACAAAACAATTAACAAAAAGGTCGCTGCGCGGTTTCGGTATGCTACCGAAAGCAAGGTTTCCACCGGCCCAGAGGAGCCTCGAGATCTCCCTGCGGTGGACAAATTCCATCCAGGGCCAAGGGGTTCCTCTGGAACGGACAAACGGATATAACCCTCGGACAAATGAGGGGCTCCAAAAAATTGGGCCCCTCGACACCCTGGAGCGTCCCCCAGGGTTGGCAGGGGAGAAGTCCGAGCTCGTCAGCTCCTTCTCAAGCTGCCTACAAATACAATCCAACAACGCACGCTGTTGTACAAAACACTATACCGCTACCCGCAGTATAGGTCAAACAGAGGCCTCTCAAGACTAGAGACAAACAAGAACACGAGACTGGATACAAACGAGAACATGAGACAGGAGACAAGAATGCTGGCCAGCTTACCTCCCGGTGGGAGTCAGTTGGATCCGTGGGCAGGAGTCCGATGATCTCGGTGGAACCTCCAAATGAAAGACCCGCGGATCCCCTTACCCAAGAATCCAACACTGCCACTGGATGCAATCAGCAAGAGGTTCTTTATTGTTACGCAGGCGCCTGCGGGTGGTCAGCGCGCGCCTGCGGGTGGTCAGCAGCTCCTGCTAGCTGAGCACACCCGGCTGGGGTGGTGCCGGGTTTTTTATAGACAGGTACAAACAAGTTTTTTGGGTGGGGCGCAACTGATTGGTGGACAGTTTGAACTTTTGAAAAAGGCATACTTGGTGTTAGTGGAGTGGATCAGGGGACCCACATGTGAAAGCAGACAAAGCAATCTTACAGAAGCAGAACTGGCCAGTTAGCCCACGCATGCGAAGAGAGCGGCGGGAAGGGGAAGTTAGACCTTACTACTCAGCAGAAAGACATCCTGTCTACGTGACTATGTGGCCCCCTGCCTACATGACCATGCCCCTGCTATTAGGAGAGGGTATCTTGTTCAAACAGGAGTCAAGTGTCATGCCTTAGTAGCCAAGCTGTTACAGAAAGGCAAAAGAGCAGTTACATTGAATTCAACCCTGGGGGAAGGGTCTTTTCACTGCAAGGGGAGGAGGGGTACTCTTACACAACAAAAGAGCAGTTAATTATTTAAAGACTGGGGGGGGGTCTTTCAAAGTCACTGTAAAGGCCATTAGCCAGGGATCGGAGGAGGGTACTACATCCAGCTCACAGCCTAAGCCAGCTGGATTACCTCAGAGTTGTCTATCATGTGTCCCTCTTCATCAGAATATAACCTTCATTGAAGAAGGACCCTCATGTTTGTTTATCTGACTGTTTCGCTGCTGTATACCCAGTATATATTTGTGCCCGGTGCATATACGCTGATTTGAGTTGAATTACTCAATGAATAGATGATCCGTTTATATTGACTCAAGCATCTGACCCACAGGGCCCCGTCCCTAAATACCATGAGACTTCTTCATTCAGTGGTTCAAAAGAGAACATTTTGGACATAGAAAGTAGGAATTCCAGAGATCAATGGCCTATTTAAGTTGCATTTCAAGTTTTGAATCCCTTTCATTCTTTCAGTGCAAAGGGTATTACAGCACAGTGGTTAGGAACAAAGAGTATTTGAGGAGGCAGGGGAAGGATCAGATACAGGACCCATCACTTCTAATTGTGTGGCCCCTGACAAGTTTCTTCACCTCTCTCCAAGCCAAACCGGTGGTGATGGCACGTACCTCACAGTGACAATCAAAGTATCAAGTATAACAATTTGAAAGAAGTCCTTAGCATGGTGACTAGCATATATTAAATAGCCAATAAATAAAAGCTGTCTCTTTTATTGTATACATGTGGTCAAAGAAGCAGAAAACGGAGTGCATTGACAGCTCTTATTATAAATCACACCCAACAGACTATAGGTTGCCAGTCTCCATTCTAGACTCTCTCCAATTGGGCATCTTATAAAACAAGCAAACAAAAATAAAACCATGGCCCTCCTGGTCGGTTTCTGCAATCCACTTCCAAAATTACCCAGAGTTTGATTAGTCTTGTGACAAGCTCTCTGAAGTTAATTCTTAAGTGTTAAGTAACTATATTGTTGTAGGCTTTGTAGAATAAGGCTTAGAGAAAATTAAAGATTAAACAAATGGACTTGTATATAACTCATTCCTCAGCTATTTGGGAAAACTCTGAAACATCTTAGAATAATAAGAAATAAACTATCTTAAGAGAAAGACACCTAGTAGAATGCCAAATCATGGCATTTATTAACCAGAGTGATAAAGCAGTTTCAATTTCACTTCTCTAAAGGCTGACATCATGTACACAACTATTAACCATTAAATTCCACTTATAAAGTAACAACAAAAGAACGAACTGAAGTGCCGACATTACCTGTTCAAGACTTACGGTAAGACAGTCTGTATCAGTGTCAAGACAAATCAGCAGAAAAAAACAAAGTACAGAAATAGGCCTACGCATTTATGACCAACTAATTTTTTAAGAAAGGTACAAAGACAATGCCATAGAGGAAAAAAAATATTTTCAACAAATACTGAAAAAACTGGACATTCATCTGTAAAAAAAATATTTATTTTAACCCATATCTTATAACATAGATGCACACTAACTCAAAATGAATCATAACACTTCAAATTATGAAACTTCTAGAAGAAAATTGCTATGATCTTAGGTTAGGCTGAGAGTTCTTAGATATTGCACCAATACCACAATTAATAAAGGGATGGATTGATAAATTGGGCTTTGTTAAAGTAAAAACTTTTGTTCTTCAACAGACACCACTGCGAATGAAAAGATACACTAGAAACTGGGAGAAAATACTTGCAAAGCAGACATCTGATATAGGACGTCTTGATTCAGAACAAATAAGGAATTCTCAAAATGTGATAGAACAAAGAAGGTATATAAGAAATGAGCAAATGATCTACACTGACATTTCACTGAAAGAAGATCTATAAATAGCGAACAGATACATGAGAAGATGTTCCACATAATCAGTCACTCAGGAGATGTGAATAAAAACCACAAGGTGACAGCATTATACACCTATCGGTAAACACACCTCTCAGAAATTAAAAAGACTGACCATAGCAAGCCACTGAAGAGGATATGAGGAAATAAAGCTCTCATACACTGCTGCTAAGAATACGAGTGGTACAACCACTTTGGAAGAAAGTTAGGCAGCTTCCTAAAAACGTTTAAAAAGTGAAACATATGCCTACTGTATGGTTCAGCTGGTCCCCTCCCCAGAGCTGACCCAAGAGAAAAGATAGAATGTATTCATGGAGAGACCTGTACACATGTTTAGGCAGCTTTATTTATAATATTCCAAAATGGAAAACAACCCCAAATGTCAAAAAATAAGTCAATTTTTTAAGCTATCATTTATGTTGTATCTCTTTTGTTCACCACCATATCCCCGGTGCTTAGTACTCTGCTAGGCACATAGTCAATACTAAATCAGTATTTGTGAGAGGAATAAAAATTCCAGAAAGGATGAAAGGAGACAGTAATTAATAAACAATTATAGGGAACACTGCCTTAAACCAATAATGATAAGTTGTCTCTAGAGTTTTAATTCAAAATTTGTAGTAATAGGGTTATAATACCAGCCATTAACAACGACTACACACTTACATTTTTACACAAAGAGGCATTATTTTATATCTCCAACAATGTTACATCATTATCCACAACAACCTTACAATCACTGTTTTTACAATGTGTTGTATTACAATAATGATAATTATTATTGCCTTTTTGCCAAAGGAAAAATAGAGGCTCTCAGAGGTTAAGTAGTTTGGCAGCCAAGATCAGATCCTTAGTATGTATATAGGAGAAGCAAGATTGGAACCCAGGTGATCTGATTCTAGCACCTCTTGACCAGACACTCCCAAAACATACCCAAAACGAAGGCAGAGTTAAAAGCTATGACTTCTAGAAGGGCACTGAGTTTCTGAATTCCAGCTTCAGTAGATACTGGAAAGGACCACTGAATCTTGCCTAGTAGCAACTCAACAACATCCTTCTGCTAACCACTGATTAAAATAATAATAATAATAAAGAAGCCCCCAGTGATAAGGCTGCTGCTTGGCATAGTTAACAAAAGGAGCTGCCTTTAGAAAAGATGACCCCGGTCACCCCCATCATCCAAGAGTTGGTCAGGGTCAGAAGCAGGTCTTAGGTCACAGAACAGAGCATAATCAATAGGCCAACAGACAAATCATGCCGATGACTTTGAACTCATTGATCCAGTGTTCTAAATCAGACTTTGCTTATCATCAGAAACCACAAGGGAGTTGCTGTTTTGTTTTGTTTTAAATAAAGATTGAAAGAGTACTTCCACATCCTATATCTGGGCCCAGCTATCTTTACTTTTAAGAGCTCTCCAGGGTATCCCAATGATTTGGTAGTTTGGAAATGACTGTCCTCAACCACATACCAGACCACATCCTAGGGAAAAGAACTGATACACATTGAATCTTCATCTCTATGGTCTCATAAAAATTGAAACTAAGACCCATAAAATGTAGTCAACTTAAAAGAGCAATCTAATTCCTAAACTCTTTGAAGACTCGGAGACCACAGCTTGTAAACTCCGCCAACAAAATGGGAAATGATGAAACATGATAAAAAAATATCTTTATTGCATTATTTTCACTATTATATATTTTTGTAAAACAAAAACAAAACAAAGTAACTTACATTAAAACTCAAAAACAAACTCATTTGGATTTTTGTTTTGTTTTGTTTTTCATCTTTAAAAAAAAAGTATATGTTAAAATATTCTGTCCAGAGGAAATTCCAATTAAATATCATGGACTGCCAATGACCAAGTCAAAAAACAATATCTCTAAAGACAAAGAACTGAATGTGTTACCATCTCAGGGTTCCAGAGGCTATGAGTATAACTAAAGCAACTATAAGTAGTATTTTTGTCAGAAGATCAAACTAGCGTCATATACTTTAAAAAAAAAAAAAAAAGGCCTTAGGCTGGTTTTCAAAGGAGTCTATTTTATACCAGAATAACCTATGAGCTATCTGTTTAACTTTTCCTTTGGAGGAAAACATAAATCACCCATACAAGCCCACTGGACAACTAGGTCACTCAAACATAAAATTGTGGGATGAAAAGTAAGCCATGAATTCAACTGTAATTCCACTCCGAAAACACTTATTGAGCCTGTAGTAATGCCTCAGAACTCTCTAGGCAGTGAGGCCCCAGCCATAAGCGAAGCAGACAAGATCCATGTTATCATGAAATTAAAACCAAGCTTCAAGTATAAACCTATTTAGTATAGAATAGTTATGAATTTATATGCATGGAAGAAAAGATGAAGCACAGCGATCCATCATTAGAGATGCAAAAGAAAAAACTGAGGAAAGTAACCATCACACAACATGAATGTATTTCTCTGTGGTAGATCTTATGATTCCAATGTCAAAGGTCTCAATTCCACTGATCTTAATTTTCGCCAAACCATGAGGGACACAATCTAGAAGGCACGTCTGTCTCCCTCTCCACTGCCCACTGTAATAGGGCCACATCTCAATTTCCAATGCAAAGCAAATGGAACTACCACCATTTGCTCCCACCTTGCCAGACTGGGCCAGGCTTCCATCTGCCTCTATTATCCCCATGTGCTCATGGAACGGACGGCTCCCGGCGAGAGCCTGCGAGGCTGACACATTCTGGGATAAACAGGTCAATTAATTGCCTATACCATGAGCAATTAATGACTTGGGGATGGGAAGCTACACTCAACATATGGCACATCTTGGAGGCTCAAAGTACTACAGATAGGTGGTGACATGTTAAAGGCCTAGATTCAGAATTTACTATGATATTAATTAGTTTCTTCATCTAGCTGCCATTTATGCAGACGTGTAGGGCTATTCACAGGATAGGACCAGCTGCCTTGTCTCAAAATGACCATGGGCCATGGGGAGAAAAACAATTAAGCAATCACTAATCTCCATGGTCACTATCCATTCCGAGTAGTCTCTGATGAAGATCATCTTAAAGAAATACAAACTATGGTGGGTGGGAGAGGGACGGAGGAGGAGCGGAAGAGCAGCCAGTGGCACAATGGCTCAAAACTTGGTTTTCTAAATTGAAAAGACTGTGCTCACACCCATAAAATTGATCTAAACCTTGGCAAAATGGTGATGGCAAAAACTGTTATTAAAAAAGACTAATAAAGCTTGCATTATTAATAACACACTGTTCATCTTTAGAAAAATAGGCTCTGAATGAAGCAAAATACTACTGATTTTAACACAGAGGCAAAGACTTACTTCACATATATCAAATTTTTAAACATCACGTCAACTCACATGACTGCTAATTTAATTAATAAGCAATTCCTTTTATCTAGCAGGTCTAGGAGTATGCTGCTTGAATTTACAACCCAAACCCAAGTAACAGATAGATAAATAAAAGTTACACTGTGGCAGCTTTCATCCAAAGAGCTCAAGGTACTTCACACATATCTCACTCCATCCTTACAAGTTTTTTTTTTTTTCTTTTTAATTGAAACATCTTTTCTGGGGAGACTTTAAAAGGGGCAGGGGTTTCTGGTGTTTACAATACTTTAAATCCACTCTTCCTCTGTTAAGTATTACTTTTCCAGGAATATTCCTCTCATTTTAATAGGTAACAAATTCAGGACTTTCACTTTTATTAAATCTAAAATAGACACTAGACAGTCATTTTTCACTTATCCATCGACCATATTTGCCCTTAGTGAGTGCACTCCCCCACATCCTTTGTTTGCCTTAATTATGTTACTTTTGTCCTTGAACAAATCATCTAGTGAAATACTCAAAACACAATTTCCTCTTAATATATTCACCTAAGTTCCTTCCTCTTTACTAAAGAAAGGGCTGGCTATAGGTTTCTATCTACCCTTGCTTCTCTTTTATCAGCTTTTGTCAACTTCAGCTCAAAAAGAAGGTCACTGTCTTGCCAAACGTCAGCCAGTGTCACCTTCTGAGTCAATCAGGATGAGCATTAAGAACAAAGATGTGGGAGGTGTTTGGTTAACCAGAGTCAAGAAGCATGAGAAGAAATTCAGGTAATCGCACCACGCATTTTTTTGCAAAACTAATTAAGAAAACACTGTTGGAAAAAAAGGGAGAAAGGGTTTGGGAACAGGAGAATATAGGCACGAACAAGACAGGGAGATATTAAGATTTTTTAATTCTGTGGAAAAAGATTATCAATGACATAAAAATACACCAGTTGCAATGGGCCAGTTGAGGTGAGCCTTGACAGAGAAAAGATCACCCACCCACCCACTGTGATCAGAAGTACACCATGAGAGACTATGGACTCCGAAAAACAATCTGAGGGTTTTGAAGGGACAGGGGGTGGGAGGTTGGGGGAACCAGGTGGTAGGTATTAGAGAGGGCACGGATTGCATGGAGCACTGGGTGTGGTACAAAAACAATGAATACTGTTATGCTGAAAATAAATTTTAAAAAAATCTAAAAAAATAAGTAAATAAAAAATAAAAAGAAGTACAGCAGAGGAAGCCTCCCTACAGCGTCAGTTCTCATTCTCCATCTAGGCCAATGGTGATCACATTCTCCAAACACACAAAGATTTCTTGGCGGACATCATGTAAGTGAGATACTCTTTGTGGTTTTCTTGATTCATCAAATCTAAGAACAGGAGTGCCAGAAGTAGGGAGGGGTATAAATGCCTTTTTAAGAGAGAGGTCTTTGCTATAGAAAGAACCTAGATGTCCATAAACAGATGAATGGATAAAGAAGATGTGAGACACACACACACACACTACACACACACACAGGAATACTATGCAGCCATCAAAAGAAACAAAATCTTGCCATTTATGATGGAACTATAGGGTATTAGGCTGAGCAAAATAAGTCAATCAGAGAAAGACAATTATCATATGATCTCTCTGATATGAGGAATTTGAGAGGCAGGGTGGGGAAGTCATGGGGGAAGGGAGGTAAAAAGGAAACAGGATGGGATCAGGAGGGAGACAAACCATAAGAAACTCTTAATCTCCTGAAACAAACTGAGGGTTGCTGCAGGGTGGAGAGGTAGGGATGGGGTGGCTGAGTCATGGACATTGGGAAGGTATGTGCTATGGTGAGTGCTATGAAATGTGTAAGCCTGATGATTCACAGACCTGTATCCCTGAAACAAATAATACATAATATGTTAATTAAGAGAGAGAGAGAGAGAGATCTTCGAAAACCCTTCTCTGTTCTGCACTCATGTACCCACCAGTAACCCACCAGTAGTAAGTGGGTCTCCCTTTTCCTTTGCTTCCTATTCTCACAGAACCCTTTTCTTCCCTTCATAGCACTTTCCTTAATTCACTTTTTTGGGTGGTACTGGGAAGATTATTTGATTAAGCACCCATCCCCCTCCACCATCACCCCCACTTAACAGTAGGCCCCAGAACAAAGACCCTGTCTGGTTTTGCTCAACACCAGATCCCTAATCCATAGATGTTCAGTAACTACTTGCTGAATAAGTAAATGAATATATACTTATTTCTGTTTCCTCTCTGCTCACTCATTTGACAAATTGACAGCTCTACCCTTCCCCCTCCACTACCCAAAATCTACTCTTTCAAAGTCACAGCGATCTCCCAATGGAATAATCCAATGCACACTTTTCAATCCTTAATTTCTTGGACATACATGCCGTATCTGCAACTGACAAGCTGTTCTTTCACCTCAAAACTTCTCTGCCATATGGATTCTCCAGATTCCATTCCTAGTTTTTGTATCTCTCCATTTCTCCATACTCTGTTTTTCCCTCTACTGGTGTGTTCCAGAGTTCTTCCCAAGACCTAGATCCTCTCTCACAACACTCTATCTGGTAAACCCATACTCTCTGGATTAAAATACTTACTCATGAGTCTTAAACTTGTAGCTCAAGTTCAGACTCAGCTCAGGAAGCACAAGGACTCCTGATCCTGATCACAAGAGCCCTGCCCATCTCTCCAGTCTCACCCCCAGCATAGCCAGCTTTCTCTGTGTCCTTGGCCTGCTTTTACCTGCCACGGGGCCTTTGCACATGGATCTCCTTGAAATACTCTTTCCACATCCCAACACCAATTAAAATCTACTCTCTCTTCAGACTGCAGGTCAGGTATAACTAGCAAACTCCTCTCTGGTTTTTTATACTGTATCTTCCATCTCTAGCTCCTCTAGCACTGTGCCCCTCTCTTTTTGGCTACTCCATCAACAGAGCAATTATGTATCCATTTCTGTGATTATGTGATGAACATTTGTCTTCTATTAGCAGTGAGCATCATGAAGGCATATAAAAATCCTCAAACCAAGAGCAACACCCTAAACGTTGGTGTCACTTATTAATAAATACTCATTTTATATATTAACTGCTGCTCAATAGCTTTCTAAGAATGAGAACAGAAATTAAAGGCTGTAAATAGGTAGATTTAGCTTTGCTACTTTGCTCGTTCATTCAGTATTCACATTCACTATTCATTAATCCAGTAAGAGTTTATTTATGAGGCCTTCCCATATATTGGACACAGAGTAAAATGCTCATGATCAGAGGTAAACAAACGAGATGTCATCTCAACTCTCAAAGACTGGAAGCCTATGTCCACAGACCAAAGGTCAACAAACGTATTTTCTATAAAGATCCAGAAAGTAATTGTTTTCAGCTTCGTGGGCCTTGAGTTCTCTGTTGCACACTCATCCCTCCACTATAAGGCGAAAGCAGCCAGAGACCGTTTGAAAATGAATGAGCACGCCTGTATTCTAACAAAACCTCACAGAAATAGGCAGAGGGCAGAAAATGGCTTGTGAACATGTTTGCCAAGCCCTGGTATAGACCAATGTCTTCATCTCTACTACGTTCGGTTCTCCTCTATGTCAAAGGCACACAGTATATTACCCTACCTTTCTTCTCCTTTCTATCTAACAAGGTTCGGCTCACTTTACCCCTTAAGGTTTTAACCACTGCTTTCTACTTACGTCTTCTAAGACTTCTGGAGTCAACGCTTTCATAATTTATTCCCCAAATTATTTTGATAGCCTCCCCACCTCCCACCGTATTCCTCTAAAACTCAACCTCCCACCTCCACCAGCTCCCAGAAGCATCTCGCCGAACATCCCTCTTTTTCTCTAAAATGAAAATACAGGAACCAACCCAGAGAAACAAATAGAAATATGTGCCATCAGGGGCTCCCCAGCATGCACACCATCAGAGCCGAGCTCGACAGGGTCACAGGGACAGGCCCTGCTCGCCTGTCCCGCCTTCACCGCCCGACTCCCTCTCGGCCCCATCTTCTATCATCTCACATTTCACTGCTCCACACCAAGAACCAGAGCAGGTATGGTTGCCTTGTTCCTCTCCTCATGCCACCCTCCCTGATCCTTCTAGCGTGGCCTCCTTGTTCCTCAGGGCTCCACTCAACATTAACCACCTCACCTTGGGGGGCGGAACCGTAGTCCGTCTGCAGGCTCAGGGTCGCCACCAGGCAGACCGACTGCCCTCCCAGCGCTGGGAAAGTGAAGGCTTCAACGTTAGAAGGCTTTCCTAGTGCTGGCTAATATTTATTGAGTCCCTTCTACTTGTCCTCCAGGCCTCCACTCAAAGGCAACCACCTCAGGAGCTGTGCTATGTACTTTACATACATTAATTCCCTGAAGGGCCACAGCTGGGGGGTTGATGGAGGTGTTTCTGCTCTAACTTCATCTATACAGTCCTGAAAAATGTCACGTTTTGCAAAATCACACACTGTAAACAGGGCGGCATATAGGAAAAGAAGTTCGAGGCAGACCTCTCCAAACTTCTGGACCTTTGTAACCAGAGCACGAATAACAACAATCAGTAAACCCTAATTCAACACGAGCTGGTTAAATTTCTACCGGCATTCGCGGCCAGCTTCACAGACGGTTTTTAAACCCTGAGACTCCTGCTTTCACCCCTCAAAAGGTAGAGTACGGAGGGTAAGTGCTTCTGATGGAGATCATTTCTTTAAAAATTACAACCCGGGGTGCCTGGGTGGCTCAGTGGGTTAAGTCTCTGCCTTCTGCTCTGGTCATGATCCCAGCGTCATGGGATCGAGCCCCGCGTCGGACTCTCTGCTCAGCGAGGAGCCTGCTTCCCCCCGCTCTCTCTGCCTGCCTCTCTCTCTGCCTACTTGTGATCTCTGTCAAATAAAGAAATAAAATCTATTAAAAAAAAAAATCACAGGGGGCGCCTGGGTGGCTCAGTGGGTTAAGCCGCTGCCTTCGGCTAAGGTCATGATCCCAGGGTCCTGGGATCGAGTCCCACATCGGGCTCTCTGCTGGGCAGGGAGCCTGCTTCTTCCTCTCTCTCTTTCAGCCTGCCTCTCTGCCTACTTGTGATCTCTGTCTGTCAAATAAATAAATAAAATCTTTAAAAAAAAAAAATCACAACCTCATCCTGAATATGGCCTTTTTTTTGTGAGTGATTGCATTACTGTAAAGAGAAATATCTTAGCAGCTGCCTCCTCTGCACGCTCGCCTTCTCCAGAGAGTGGAGCCTGGTGGGAAAGACAAGCAGTTCCAGGAGCCTGGATTTCACGAAACCTCCAGGAGGGGCGGACACTTGGTAGACAATCTGCCTATTTTAAAGTCTTCATCTATGGCTAAGGCTTTCTCTATGATAAAGCTTGCCCTTAGCTGCTTCCAGCATTTACATGCTGTGGAGGATGAATTCCAAAGGAATTCCGTGTTACACCAGCACAAGTTCTTCATTTACCAAGAACACTGGAGGTACGCACGTTAAAGAAACATACTGCAACAGGATGGGTGGGGTGTACTGATACTGTGCCCATTTTACAGATAAGGAAGCTGAGGGTTAGACTAGAGATTAGATCACCAGACCAAGATTACTAAAGACAGAGCTGGGATTCAAAGACAAGCTGCATAATTCTAGATCTGTGCATTTAAGGAAGAAGAGAAGGAAGGAGGAATCGCCATATCACTGAAAAAGTAAAGCCTTTGATAGAAAACTGGAAAAAATACACATTCTTTCTCTCTCAAGAGAATTCAAATCAGTATTAATATATAAACTAAAGTAAAATTAATAAATCTATAGAAGTGAATCACACACTCCGTAAACAAACATCCTTAGCCTCTGCTCATTTTCTGCTTAGTATAGGGAAGAAAATAAAAGCGAGCTATTGAACATTCTGCGACTGCAAATTATGTCAGACAGGCACCCGGGTGGCTCAGTGGGTTAAGCATCTGCCTTCAGCTCAGGTCATGATCCCAGCGTCCTAGAATCGAGTCCCACATCCGGCCCCCTGCTTGGCAGGGAGCCCGCTCGCTCCTCCCTCTCCCACGTCCCGGGGGCGGCTTGCGCTCTCCCTCACTCTCCTTTCCTCTTTCTCTCTCTGTCAAATAAATAAATAAAATAAAATATTTTAAATAATTATGTCAGAAATGAGTTTTCACATTAGAGATTCAGTAATCCTGAGATTTAAAGATTTAAAATGGATTTCAAGCCGTTTGTGCAAAGAAACTCGTGGCAGTTCTGGGTTCACGCTCATCGTCTGGTCCTATCACACCTGTGCTCAGTCTCCACTCAGAAGCCCTCGGGAACATCTCTAAGACATGGTGAGTGATTCGTCAGTAGTGACACTGTTTTTATTATTATAGGAAGTAAAGCACACATAGGCAAAATAATAGAACATCTAAATGATAATACAATAGAACATCTAAAGGTTTTCCAACTCACCCTTCTCCACCCTCAAGGAGAAACTGGTCACTTTAACTACAGTGGAACTGTAAGCCTTATATACACTGAGGTCTTTGTCACGGTAGCTGTTCAGTGTATATCATGCTAAAAACAAACCTAATGTTTCTTTCAAGGGCTTTCAAAGTCCTTTGTCCTATTCATCTCACCATGAATTAAATTCCAGCGATGTGTAGGTGGGCCCTTCTCAAGCAAAAAGAAACAGATCACTGAATGCCAGTGTTAGGAGGCAAGTTTGAGTCAGATGTGGAGACTGAGGCCCAGGAAGGCAACTTCCCCAAGGTCACACTACAGGTTGATGTTTGATTTCATGGCTGTAGCTTTGATTGTAAAGTAGCAAATACTGTAAGTTCGGCTGAAGACAATGGCAATTGGTCTTATCTCAAGATAATACATATCATGGAAATAAGATAAATGGTGTAATAGCAAAAAATGAAGGTCAGTGAGTAAGCTAGTGTTGAGGGCAGAACACTCAAGGTGACACATGTTTCTAAAAGGAAAAAAAATAAAAAGGGAAGACTAAAATTTTATCTGAATTTTAAGAGATGTGGTTAGGACAGCAGGATCTTAGACAAGAAAAAATAGGTTGTATCATGTTAGGAAGAAGTCAGGTAAACCCAAGGCATGTGAGTCAAAAGACCTGGATACTAGAAAAAAATAATTATGACATCTGATTAACACAGAAGCTGGTTTCCACCAGTTGACTGGCTCCATAAATCAGGTACTAGGGCTTATGGATGAGATGCGGTGATTAAATGTTTTGAACCTCTACTTACCTAAATATAGGAATGCCTTCAAAAGTGAACAGTTCATAAAATTATGGATGGTCACTTATATTTAACCAGAACCAAAACTGCTAAATCCTCAGCTTGTAAGTGAAAGTTTAAACTCAGAATCAAGGAGCAATTTTGATAGCCTGATACCTACTAATTTTATTTAAATCTAGCTCCCGTGTATACCAGTTTCCCCAGGATTTTCCAAAAGAAAAGATTTAATCTTTACTGTCAATCATCAAAACAGTTTCTAAGAATTTAAAGTAATGGGGGGGGGGGCACCTGGGTGACTCAGTGGGTTAAGTATCTGCCTTCGGCTCAGGTCCTGGGATGGAGCCCCACATCGGGCTCCCTGCTCAGCAAGGAGCCTGCTTCTCCCTCTCTTCCTCACTTGTGTGCTCTCTCTCATTATCTCTGTCTCTCTCTCAAATAAATAAATAAATACTTAAAAAAAAAGTATTTAAAGTAATGGATGTAAATTAATTTGGGGGGAGGAGAGATTGAAAAACTGAGCCAAGCATCCCACGATCTTTCCCCTCCAAGAAAAAGTCACTGGGAAGCGAACCAGCATCACCAGATGATTTTCAATACTAAAAATTCCTTGCTGCAGAAACCTAATTGAGGAGTTAACAGTTACAAGGATCTTTATACATCTCATAGACCGCCGGAGAAATTAATTCCAATTTGTATGTAGAATCAACTTTCCTTGTCTTTTGCCAAAGCATTAACCTCTAATCATCTCTCAAGCACCTATTATGTGGCTGAGTCACTGTGGACGTGGTGTGTGTCCCTGGGTGAAACGGAAACGACAGTGATCAGCAGTAACAAGTCCTGTGCCAGGTACAAAGCTAAGTGCTTTGCAAGCATCATGTCACTGGCTTCTCACAGTAACCCTATGAACGAGGGACTTCTATTAACCTTGTCATAGAGACAAGGGAACTGTGGTTCAGAAAGGATCTGGACACTGCCGATCTGACTTGGGATCCCATGTCTTTCCAGGTGAGAAGGGGAACAGCACATAATCAAACACCTTTAGAAAGGAGTTCTTTGAGTGATTTTTAATTGAAAAATGGTAACTCCACTAGAAAAGCAAATTTTTGGTGCAGAAATATGCCAGGGGCATTTTAGGGTTGTTTCTGATTTCCTCCTCTAGTAGGAGGAAGATAAGAACACAATCTTTATCTTCCGGTGGAAACAAAGGGCACCTGATGGCTCCTGTGTGAGCCAGGCCTCTCCAAGGTGGACTTAGGTCCACACTCTGGTTGTACAAGAACTCCAAGCATCAGAACAAGTTGGTCTTTCCTGCGGAGTTTCCAAAAATGAACCTTTGTTTTATTCCAACCAGAGGGCAAGTTGGCCACATGCACCGCCTATACTGCCTTCAGGCAGAAAACTAATACTGGAAAAGAAAAAAGAAAGAAAAACACTTTCTGTTGATGTCAATGCTCCAGTGTGAAAGGCAAAGCCAAGACCATGGTCACGTCAGTAAAGACCTTTGATGTCATGGTCTGACCCATCAAGGGCCTGCTTCTTGTGAAATTATAGATGTTAGGGTCCCTTGGACTCTGAAAGGCCATTCTGTGTTACCACTTAACTAAATCCAATTTGACAAAAGGAATGTAGTTTCCAAAAGCAGAATTTAAGTAACAGTTGATAGTTAATGTTTCTTAAAAAGAAATGACTCTTAACCTTTCTTAAAAGTCAAATACCTTAAGGCCCCCCATTTAATTAGAAACTGAGCTTTTCATTTTTGTTAAAAAAATGAATAGAAGTAAGGGAAAAATGAATTCCATGGTGCTTTTATCAATTTGGACTTGGTTCACACAGCAGCATCAACATTTACTTGAAGGAGCGATGTACAGTATGTATGCAAGTGAGATATAAATTTAGTTGCCATGTACCTGTGGATGGGGGATTTTTTTTTTATTTCTTTTTTAAAAATTTTTTTATTTCTTTTCAGTGTACCAGAATTCATTGTTTATGAATTTTTTTAAATTTCTTTTCAGTGCACCAGAATTCATTGTTTATGCACCACACCCAGTGCTCCATGCAACACATGCCCTCCATAATACCCACCACCAGGCTCACCCGAACTCCCACCTGCTGCCCCTTCAAAACCCTCAGATTGTTTTTCAGAGTCCATAGTCTCTCATGGTTCGTCTCCCCTTCCAATTTCCCCCTACTTCCTTCTCCTCTCCATCTCCTCATGTCCTCCGTGTTATTTCTTATGCTCCACAAGTAAGTGAAACCATATGATAATCAACTCTCTCTGCTTGACTGATTTCACTCAGCATAATCTCTTCCAGTCCCATCCATGTTGCTACAAAAGTTGGGTATTCATCCTTTCTGACGGAGGCATAATACTCCATAGTGCATATGGACCACAACTTCCTTATCCATTCGTCCGCTGAAGGGCATCTTGGTTCTTTCCACCGTTTGGCGACTGTGGCCATTGCTGTTATGAACGTTGGGGTACAGATTGTGGACAGTGGATTTATTGACCCTTCAGAGCTCCTCCAAAAGCATAGTGGTTTCTGTAACTTAAAGTAGAAACCACTGTATAATTTTAGAATTTCATATTTCTCATATCTGAGGGATTTTACAGGATTAATCTATTTTTAACAACTTTGCACAAGTATATGCATATAAAGGGATTTACCCCACATACAGGTGGCTCTAAAGGGCCACTTGGTCACTGGATATTTTGCAACTTCTCTCACTCTCTCGCTCTATTTTTTTTTTTTTTTTGAGAGAGAGAGAGAGCATACATGCATGCGCAAGGGGTGGGGGGAGAGGGAGAGGGAGAAAAAGGATCTTAAGCAGGCTCCACATCCAGCACAGAGCCCGACAACAGGGCTCGATCTCAGGACCCTGAGATCATGACCTCAGCCAAAATCAAGAGTCAGACACTTAACCTACTAAGCCACCCAGGCGTCCCTATTTCACAACTTCTACTTATCTATTTTACCTGAAAGCAACATCTACTTTACTTGCCTTCCTCCTCCCCTCTTCTCAAGTAAGTGCCTACCTATTATACCACTCTTGGAAAGTTGCCACAACTCCTTACGTATTTACCATAGATCTAAGAAGCCCTACAGGAAAGAAACTTGGTTGACTTTATTTGTACTAGCATTTCCCAATTTTCCTCAGGTTTCTTACAAACTAACTTCCAGACTTCCACAACAGTGAATTTCAAACCTGAGCATGGCATTAGAACTTTCCAGAGGACTGGCTACAACAGAGATTAACGGCCCCACCCTCAGAACTTCTGGCTTGACAGGTTTGGAATGGACTCAAGGAATTTGTGTTTCTAAAGAGCTCCTGGGCATTGCAGGGCCTCTGCATTGCAGGGCCCCTGGCCACACATTGAGAGCCACCAAGTTACAGAATATTCTTCCAGAAACACCATTTAGGGTTAAGTTCTACACACATTAGCTTCACGTCAAACTGAATAAAATTTTTACGTCAAGATTAAATGTCCTTCCAGAATGTTATGGATTTTCTCCTGTCTATGAGATATTGGTAGTCTTAAGTGTCCATAAAAATGGTCACAATGACCCATACTCTTAAACCTAAATTATTAATTCTATAAAGATTATGCCAATTAATGAGTTGAAAAATTCTTGAGGTATATGATTTTAATATAAACCTGGAATGCTATTAGGAAAATTGAAAGCAACTTTATAATGGCTTATGTGTTTATTAACTTACATGAAGATGATAATAAAATAAGTAATAAACATTGAGAAAATATATAACTCCAAGCTAAGGCAATCATAAAATCTAACAACACAATGATTTTTCTTTCTGGAAGTCACAGCATAGTTAATATTTTTGCTCTCTTGACTTTCGTGCTTGTTGTAATTGAACAAGAATGTTACTTTGTAGGCTTTTAGTATTATATAAAGAACAAATTAAATCTCTTGAACACAGTTTAATTCCAGTATAATCAACTCACTGTTCCCATTAGGAATAACAAGGTATCTAATAAAAGATAAATTATCATTTTAGGTGTATTATTTCTGGTTTAACAAATGGTCAAAACTGGTATCAAAACAGAAAACTTGGGTTCCCAATGAATAAGAAAAGGAAGAAAAATGGTTTCATTGAATTATTAGCTGTGTTGAAAATGCCTAAAAATATACTGCAAGTTAATGGAGAAAAAGCTGCCTTAGCAACAAGAGCATGGACAGAAATCATGTAGAAAATCCCACCAAAAAAACTAGTTTTCAATAACCTACATGTCAATTTAGCTACTAACGAATATATAGTACATTAGTTAATCCTAGGATTAACCAAACTCCTTTTACTTCAAAGTCTTCTTCTGCATCAAGAACATTTTATCAATGTTAAAATGCTTAAATATTCCTGGGGTTTGAGACATCTTGAACATGCTAGACAGGCGCTAGGTAAGTGTGACACATGGAGGTTTGAAAAGAAATCAGGTTGAAAGCACAAATAAGACGTGTGACTCACAAGTCAAGATTTGTTACTGGGCTCAGGCCTGAATGGAAGGCTGTTGGCAGAGAAAGGTCCAAACGCCACGCCACCAACGGTGACTCTTCACTGTGCCTTACTGTGAGAGGCTGTTTTTGACATAAAATATCAACCATACATGAGGTATGTCAGCTAACCTGGCCTCCAAGGATTGCAAGAAGGAAAATAATGATTGAATTTTTTAGGGTCTCTTTGGTGGGGAGGGAGGATGCGAGGAACCAATTTTACTGGGCAGGTGTCATGGCGGCATAGAAAGATGTCAATGTGGAGATGATATTAATTACTGTATTTTGGTAATTAGTAACTAGAAATTATTGTATCATTCATTGTCAACAAAAATAAGGCAGAATCTTTTACTGAGCACTTTCCACCTACCTGACGCTGTGTTAAATGCTTTGGGTCCGTGCTAACACAGAAGCCACACTGATAGTGCTGGAAATGTGGCCAGTGTGATGAAAAAATGAATTTTTTACTTTTATTTCACTCAAATCCAAATTTAAAGATGTATATGCAATTTAGTTATCAGAAATCTGTTAAATATGTTTATTTAACGTAAGAAAACTTGGGTATATAAATCTACTTTTTCAACCGTAAACCTCAGAGAAGTTAAACACAGACTGAGTAATTCTGATGGAAGTTTAGCCTCAAACTGAAATGTATTGACAGAGGGAAAATACACACTCAATTTGAAGACTTGGTATGAAAAAACCTAGTATGAACCTAGCATGAACTATGAAAAATAAAAAGAATGAAAAGATCTTGTTAACAATTTTTATATTGGTGATATCCTGAAATGATAATACCTGGGATATACTGGGTTAAATAAAATACATTATTAAATTGCTTTTCTCTATTTCTTTTCACTGTGTTTAATGTGACTACAAGGAAACTTAAATTGCCATACTTGGCTCCCATTCTGTGTCTAGTGGGCAACACCAGTTTCAGTGTACGATCTCATTTAATTCTCACAAAAACTTCTCCAGAGGAGGTACTAAGATCTCCATTTCACAGATGAGGTCACTGAGGCCCAGAGAGAATAGTAAACTTGCCCAGTCACCCAGTTAAGTGTTGGAGCCAAGCTAATCCTAGGTTTTCAACAGGGAAGCTGATTATGATCGCATCCCAAAGCATGAAGGAGCAGAGCAGTCAGCACGAACGGAAACTTAGCTCCCAAATAGTAATTTACTACATTGTATGGATCCCAAGACTACAGGGCTGAAGTCACAAGGTGCTGTACTTCTCATAAATGCCATCTTTTCAGATTAACCTGCCTGTCATAAATATCACCAAACACTTAACAATGCAGGAGGAGCAAAGGCCATTACTACAGCCCGTCTTACCAGACGAGGGATTCCAATTAAATTCCATCAAACCACACTGAGCCAATACACTTTGACAAGCACCTCACATCCAAGACCTCCAAGAGCCTGGAATTTTTTTTTTTTTCCCTAATTTGCTCCCCCTTTCTCTTCACCAAGAGACAAAAGAAAACCCAGTAAAATGCTGAATGGGGCAAAAGCAAACACAACAAAGTTAACAGAGGCCTATAAATGGCCCTTCAGAATTTGTAAAAACACAAAAACAAGAGGGCGCATTTCCATCACTGCACAATATCACTTTTGTTTAAGAGCCAACTCTCAGGCTTGAAACGTGTTGGTAATAAATCAGCAGGCATTATTTTAAATCAACTGGTTTTATGAAATAAGCCAAGAGTTGAAAGAGGCAGGACTAATTACCAACATTCCTTGATGAATTACTTAGCGGCGTGTGCTAAGTCAATGTGCGTCTACGTCTTGATCCCCAGTTTTATCCCATACTTATTTCCCAGGAGGTAAAAAGAACATGTGGCTAATTAAGGCACCGATCTCCACAGCCAGAAGTACTCAAGGTAAGATTTCTTTCAAAAAAAAAAAAGAAAGAAAGAAAAGGTTCTTTGCCTGGTACTTATTAATCTAATTTTTACTACTTCACTAGAAAAACAGAGCTAATCTTGTCACCTTTAGGCAGTCTGAACTACCATGCAGTGCTCAGAAAAAAATGTTACATATTTGTAATTTAGCCAATAAGAATTTCTTAAGCCCTTCCTAACCAGCAGGAATGTCTCTGGTTTGTCGCTTCTAATTAAGTCTCAACAAAATTTCTAGCTCCTAAATTTTAATTATACAAAACTCAGGGCCAACAGGGGAGATTACAACAAAGCTATGCCTGGTGATAAGGTAGCAGAAATCTGAATTTCACTTTTCATGTTGGGCCTCTTAACTACTTTTGAAAATTATTCACAACCTGGTGATTCAAATCCTTTTCTTCATGTTTAATTTCCAGGACCTGTACACCTTGCGATCTCTCCTACGGGAAAGGCCATGAGAGGTGTGCGATGTGTGGAAGTCTAGCCAACTCACTTGACAGACCAACTCTACAGCTCGGAAAGCTGTGGGCGAAGAGAACTTTGTCAAGAATCCTGAATAAAAGGCACTGGAGATACTCACTTTACATTAAGAATATATGCACACACTCTTCTAATTAAAAAAAAAAAAATAGAGCCTCTCACCACCACCACCTCCAATCCCAAAACCTGTTCCAGAGGTGTACGCTTGTACATTTGTACATCTGTACATCTGTACATTTGGTACAGATTCATCCAGACCCTTTACTAAAACATTAGTTTTTAAAAGAATGGTTAAAATGATTCTTTTTCACAAAATAAATCTCTGGCAGCCTCCAACTTCATCTGCTTTATATGCTCCAGTTTTGAGTCATCTCATTTGTGCAAAATTATAAATTAATATGCAAAACATCCAACTTCATAAACAAGGTCTGAAAGACTAGGATATTGTCAGGAACTACAGTGTCCTTAAAGTTCAAGGTGATATCCAAAGAACTCAATAAAAAGAGACATATTCAGGACAAGAGTTAATATTCTAGTCCTGATTGCAGTTATACCCTTGCATAAAGCCACAGTGCTGATTTACATAATTTTAAACACAGGTCCCCCCCACTTATTTTAGTAGGGCAATGGTAAAATTAGATTGTGCTTACTCGTGTCCACAATCTCTGTTGTTCAAGGGCATATTTATAGAAGGTGGTCTTTCAAATCGAAGCCCTTCCCCTCATTGTTGGGAATGAGTAGGAAACATTCATGAAGAGGACTTGTGACCTTTCTGTAGAGTGATGTAAGAATTATTACAGCTGACACTATTCACTTAAAATCTGCTTGAAAGCCAACAGAAAAGCAATCAGAATTGAAGCTCCAGTTTTAGGTGCTAAAATATAGCAAAAGCTATTAATACTGCAGGGGGGCAGGGTAAGAAAACAATAATGCAACCATAATTGTAGGAAAAGATTCCTATTTTTATTTTTTATTAACATATAATGTATTATTAGCACCAGGGGTACAGGTCTGTGAATCACCAGGTTTACACACTTCACAGCACTCATCACAGCACATACCCTCCCCAATGTCCATCACCCAGCCACCCTCTCCCTATCCCACTCCCCCAGGCAACCCTCAGTTTGTTTTGTGAGATTAAAAGTCTCTTATGGTTTGTCTCCCTCCTGATCCCATCTTGTTTTATTAGGAAAAGATTCCTATTAAAAGATGTGTGTGAGTCCATTGAAATCAGTGTTTCAAAAGCAATTTGCTGCAAAACAAATACATTATTAAAATGTACACAGCTATAAAGGACATGAATTGGGACAGCCTGAGCCAACAGGATCCTTAGAACATAAGCGATCCTGAGTTACGATTTCTGGATGCTGTCACAGAAACTTTCACTGTAGTGCTACATTAATCAATAATGATACTATAACTAAACCAAAAATTGCCACTGTGGTCACTGTGGCCAGGTGGTCTTTTATGAAGTAAGAACATATTCCGATCTTTTATCTGGCAAATCATGGAGACTCATGGATCCACTCTAATTATTCAATATAGATGGCCCCATAAATCCTAAATGCTTCAGATCATGTATCCTTCCATTAAACCTATACAATTCCTCTATAGTTTCTCTCTAACCTCCCACTTTGTGCTAACACACTCTGTTACTGGGGATTCCTTAGAAATATTTACAGTATGTCCTTGAACTCTGTAGAAAACCACAGGGGATATGGTTATAAGTAACAGGGTAGGGTGTGGAGCCTGCATGACAAAAGTGCCTCAGTTTCCTCATCTGGAAGACAGGGCTTACCCCATCAAGCCCGTAGGGTTGCTAGAGGAATAAATCAGATATAGAATAGGACGTATTTAGCCTAGCAGCCAATAATCGATGTCTGCATAGTCACTGTCTTTCTTCCTCCAAGTTACTTTAGCTAGTACTGCATTTACACCAGTCATTCTTTTTTATTTACTTATTTATTTATTTTATTAAGTAAACTCTACCCCCAGTGTGAGGCTCGAACTCACGAACCCAAGAGATCAAGAGATGCATGCTCTACCGACGCTGTACTGGCTGGTACCCCTACTGGCCGGGCACCCCTCCACCAATAATTCTTATTAAAATTTTAATCTGTGGCCTGAAGCTGTGCAACAAACATCTGCTGCAGGCCTTAGGCTACGATGTCACTCTAGAGAGTAACAATACTACTTCTCCCTCCTGAAGCTTCCCAGGCCATTTACTCTAAGAGAGGTACTACCACTAGTGGTTAAACAACCTGAGCCATGGAGTGCTAACTGAGCAGGTTCGTTTCCTGACTGTACCACCTGCTTCCTCGACTTTGGATGAGCTGCTTACCCTTTGCCTCAGTTCCCACATCTGTGACATGGGGATGCGAATGCTAACTGCCCGGAGCTGGACATGCCAACCATGACCAACACCCTAACTGCCCTCCTAGGGAGACACAGACTGGCTGGAATGTCGGAGTCCCACCGACAAGAGCCTTGCTAAGTGTTCTCTAAACAAAGAGAGGAATTGAGGAAAGTGCTGAGCACTCTACGGGCATATTTCTCAAGACTTTTTTCCATCATCACCACCACCACCTCCACAGCAAGGAGACTTTTTAGGCATTTTTTTTTCCCCCAAATTGCCTCTCCTAAATCCCACACCCATGAAATTTTAAGAGGCACCTAAACTTGGTATACGAAGGCTCCTTAGAAGCCCAAACCACTGTAACATCTATGATTTTTTGCCTTCCAAAGACCAAAATTGGTCCCTTGTCCAACTGGGGACAATATCATTCTTGTTGGCAGCACACACTCTACAGAGCCAAATTTTAAAAGCCTACTTCAATATTCAGACCCCACTCCTAGACCCCTACATCACTATTCTCCATAAGATGCTACCCTAGCCTCCACTAGTCCTGAATGAGGAGAACTGTGTCAATGAACAGACACACACCTGTCAGCATGGCTTTTTACAACAGCAGAAAGAGAAGGAGCTGAGCAGGCACCTGTGCACACAAACCTACAAGAGGACTTTGGTAGCTCAAGATGACAAAGATCTTTGTGCCTAAAGAGAAGGTGTCCCTCCCAAACCTGCATGGTCCAGGTGTCCACTGAGTGTATCTGACCCATCTACAACTTAAGGAAATCGAATCACCCAGATTCTACTGTTTCCTCAGTCACATAAAAAGGGCCTTGTGGTCACAGGAAGAGAAACTACTTACATTCTGTGCTAATATTACCAAGTGAACAGGTGATTAGAGCTGATGTTTCAATGTTTTCAGAAAAGTGGAATTAATTCATACACTCAGCTGTGTAAAGACTAAATATTTTGTTTTAGGTAGTGGCTCCCCATGGGCCCGCCCATTTAAGCGGACGAAGCCTACAAAGCTGAGCAGAGATGACGCTCTTCAGTCAGCATATCATCACTGGTTCCTAGTCACTGAAAGCAGTGCAGACAGAAAACAGTATCTAAAATCAATCAATGTACATTTATAGGTATTCTTACACTACTTACCGTGTTAAGTTTGATTTTACCAATCTAAGAGAAGCCAATGGAGCCGCTCCCTGCGCCAGTCCCGAGATGACTAAATTCTTACCCACAGGGGTTTGTAAGGCAGCATGGGAGGCAAACAGTCTGTCAGTCAGTGCCCATGGAAGCTAGCACACACCTGCGTCCCCGGAACCAATCTAACTGCTTCCCAGCACAGAGGAAGAAGTCCCCACTCTGCTTTAGGAAGAAAAGTTTGAAGCAAGAGTCTCAAAGTAGAGAGAATCCCAGAAGAAACTCTGTTTCTTTTGTTCTGTTTATAAATGTGAACAAAGAGAAAGGCAGGATTTACAACTACAGATCAAAACTGCCTAATATATTTCTTTAGCCCTCGCTCCCACGAAAGGCAACTGTGGGCTGGGAAAACAGCAGTGGTCAGGGAGGTCGTACCCTAAACTGCTAAGAGCAGCTCCTTCCAGGGAGCTTGAGGGATGCAAGCGATGAGAGGGAGGGAAGAAGGGAGAGTTTCCAGCTGGATTTTTCTTCCCCGCTGTTAAAATTGGTTCCATGTTAACAAACGTGGTCTATGATTTTTAAAAATCAATAAAAATGAGTTTTGAAGAGAAAAAAATTTACCTTATGTGTCACGATGAGCATATCAAAATGATACAAACAGAAGACTCAAAGACCCCATAGGGAAATGAGGTCTCTGGGAGGATGAGAACTTGTTGGAACCTGGAATCTGCTTGTCCCCCCAACAAAGAAGGATACCAAGTCTGATCCAAAAATGAAAGGACTCCAAAGTTTATAAACAGTTCTGAAATCGGGCCCACAGAATGTCTATGGCACACCATCTAGTGACAAAAATACATGATGGACCACAGATGAACAAGAATAAATATGTGATGGCCCAGACTATGGTAACAGAATTCTCAGATGTCCTTTCTTTTGGGGAAAGCACCTGTAGCAACAGATTTCGTAACTAAGAGGAACAATGTGAGCCTATCTGAGACTCCCGCACCTGTTCCTGCTTCTTGTAGCCACCATCATGCTCATAAGGTTCTGTATTCCCGGCTCAATAAATCAGGAACAAAATTTACATGCATAGTGGAGTATGGAAATAGTCCCTTTTGCTAATCTGTAACCCACCAACCCCCAGGAACTCTACATATCCTTTTTCATGTTTCTGTATTCACCTAAAGGAGAAGCAACGCCTTAAAAATGCTACATCAGGTCTTCTTCGTAAGTTATGGACAAAAGGCCAGCAGATAAGTCACACACCTTTCCCTGACTAGTGAAATCTCATGGAATCTCGGTGTAGAGCAAGGTGACAAGGAAGCAGACTTCCATCCTGACCTACCAGACTATCGAAACAGGATGCCACATTATTACACAACCAAATAAATGCCAAAGTAAATTGAGTTGACAATGTAGCAGCCCCTGGTAAACTGCTTGTACGTTTCACGGGACACCAAGCACCATTTCAAATTTTGCAGCAATCTGCTCAACTTCTTGGATTATCTGAGAGTTTAAAAAGGGAAAAAAAATTTTAAAAATATAGGCTTGCAAATGACTTAAAATATCCTAAATCTTTGAATTTTTAAATTCCAAGGTGAAGAGAAGAAAGGGAAAACCTTGGTGATTCCCTACAAAATTCTGAACAGAGAAATGTCTTCAAACTATAATGTTTTCAAGGTATGAGCTGTCAGAGCCCTTCTTGTGGGAGGGAATGAAGGGAAAAATTCTGATGAACTTGCCAATCCAAGGTCAGGGCAACCAGGCGCTCCTCCAATCAGTCCGTGTTACAGATGGGACAGTGAGAACACATGCCTGGTGTGTGCAGATCTTAACACAGTGCATGGTACTATGATGCCTCTTTAACTATGAGACCTGACATGCGTCTGCAGAGTCCACCCCTGGTTCCTCTGCTTTTGTTTGAAAGAAGCCAGATCAAATTGCAAAACTAAGATATGCATGACTCCCATGTCAACAAAACCCACCTGTGGAAGAAACTGCTTCCATTAATGGTCCTTAATGATTTTTTTGTCAATTCATAATTTGAAATATGAGGTGTGTTCGCTGTGATGAACAACGCATTATGTACACTAAGTGTTGGTTAATTTATGATAAAAAGCGTCCTTAATTATAATACCCAATTGAGTCAGGTTGTTTTTAAGAAACCAGACGATATAGCTAATATTTAAATATACAGCAGTAAGACTGATCAGTCCATATTACCCACCATGAGAGTCAGTAAGAAGTAATTAAATAAATATAGAAACAAGAAGCTAATCCTACAAAGCTTTGTGAATTTACAGACTAAATGGTGAAAATGTGAGGAATAAGTAGTAATGCGTATTTCCAACCTCTAATCTGAATTCCAAAGACTGGACCTAAGTTTATAGGAAGCTGTCAACAATTTTTAAACATGCCTTATAAAGCTCCATTTTTTTTAAGCCTAACTCTGCCAAAAAAAGGAATTAATCTGAAAACATGAAGTTAGCTTTTCAAAAATCATTCAACTCACTGATAGTAAAGTGTTGGTAATGAGTTTGCGTGTGTGATCTTCCATCAAGTTCTCGAAAACCAGTAGGAGATGGGGAGATTTAACCAGGATTCTCTAGCACTTGTAACCACAGCTGAGTATACACATCGACCTCCACTGAGAAGCAGGTATGTTCTGTTTTGACAATTTAAATCTTAAAAGTTTAATGAAGAATTTATTGAGGCTACACTATGAAAAAATATTTGTTCAACATAATCTGTATGATAATGCACTCAATTACTAGACTTGCTATTACTCATTCCTTAAAAATGTATATTTTTAGAAAGAGTCCAAGTCTGAAAAAATTAACTGTTTTTAGTTAAGTTAACCATTTAACTTTACAAAACTATGCTTATGATTTTAAAAATCATACGAGGGAAAAGAAAAAAAAAACATTTCTCTCACTTACCTTTCTATAGTAAATCTTTCATAATAATATTTTCATATATAAAAGTTTTGAAAATACGTAAACTATTTTTAAGTAACAAATCCTCAAGTATCTGGGGCCATCCCTTACATACTACCATCCTCAAAAATATTTTTTGAATTTCTGAGAATGTCATTTCATAGGCAATTACATATTTTACTTGGTCTTTTATCAAAGGGCACTACAATTTGTCTAAATAACTATCAAACCCATCCGCAGTGCTAACCCAACTTTTTAAAATATGATATCACTACTTTATACTACACACTGAAATATAAAAATGTACAAGTCAAAGAAACTATATCCAACCTGAAACACAGTTATACCAATTGCTCATTTTTAGTTACATTGGGACTTCTACTTGTAATAACTTTATTTGTGCTTCAACTTTGGCATTTTTCTGTGATACCTAACTTGAAGGTTGTAGCTCCAGTCACCGTTACCAGGACACAGCAACATATAAGGAAAAATGGGTGTATTATACAAACCACATAGTATAGGTTTTCATTCTAAGCATTTTCAAAATAACATTTTAAGTAATAGAAACATTTAGGAATGATGTTCATTTTTAAGAAGATACAAAAACGGTATTTCAATGCATTTGCATATGGGTGATTTCCGCACCATCACATGTAATTGCCTGAATAGAAATACTGTTTGCAAGTAATATACTTTAATACAATACGAAACATTACCTTTGAATTGGACACAAACCACTACTAGCACAAATCCATGTCATCTCTTCTACTATGTATCCTTCAGATTTAAAAAGTAGACTATTACGGTGAATAAAACAGACATATTTCTCCACATTTGATTATAATTTAATTCATATAACTTTAAATTCATCTAACTTTAAAAGACATAGACAAAACAATTGTGATTCCTGTGAACACCAGACAACGTAAATCTTAATAATGAAAACTTAGTTTTTGTCAATTTTCACCCAAGCAGAACGGAAAGATTTAATGTATAGTCTAGTCCCAAAAAAAAATTTGTCTTTATGGGGGCAGCAGGGAGGGGAACAAAATAGCCATTAATTGCGGCAATATCTAGAACTTCAACCACATCAGAGTAATATTTTATGCTCAACTGTTTGGATCTCTTTTGCCCTCACCAAATTTCTGCTTGTTTTCTTCATGAAAAAGCTTCATTATTTCATCACTACATCTTAATAGGGTCTTTGCAAATAAAAAACAATTGACTTTAAATTTGTTTTTCAAGAATCTTTGCTACTTCCTGGGAAGAATGATACATTGCTTCCAGTTATAACACATCATCCCTCTATTTACTTTCATTGTAAACGTTAAATAGTGGGAGATGTTTTTTATCTGAGCACACGAATGAGTGCGAAGACCAACAATGAATCACCAGAGTGCAAAGTTCACATTGTTTAATGAACACTAACACTTGGGACTCTTTCGAATGAATCAATTGGGTGAATGGGTTTAAAAAATGTTCTTTTAAGTAAGGAAGTTCCCTTACTAGTTCCCTTTTAGCTTTCCTTGCCTCATGTTTAAGAGTTGGAATGTTTATCTTTAAACAAGGAGCGTGGCCAACGTGAGGTGGAGGGCATGTGTGAGATGGAATTCTATTCTTAGACTTGTTACAGTTTTCCCCAGTAATTAGGAAGCTATATGTCCCTGATAGAATGATGTTAACAAGCTCCTGCAGTTTCTACTCTAGCAAGAAATCAAAGAGGCCCCAAACAGACCACTTCAGTTAAAGGATTATGCATTCTGGTTATTAAAGTGAAGAAAGCTCTCCTACAGTTTTATCCCAGAAGAGACTTTCTAAACCAGTCAGATTCTACAGCCAAGCTTACTTACTAAATAAAGAAGAAAATTAAAAGGCTCGCCATGGAATATATGGAGGGGGGAAAAATACATTATTAGATGAGATTCATTTCAGGTAACATGTACATTTGGAAATTCTCCCAACGAAAAAATGGAAAGGTATCATTACAACCGATGCCTATTCCTACCTGCTGTTTCTCATGCAACATCGACTCTCTCCCCCCGCTTAGTGAGGGCTACTACTCCATTCGCATTTACTCTGCGCTCTTCCTCGAACATGCAAAGCCAGGTAGCGTCAGTAGAGTTGGCATTGACAAGACAAACGGGATTCAGATGGGTTAATCTGACCAAAAACACACTCAGATAAATAAAACACCTAGGAAATGGACAATGTTGGTCTGGAAGAGGGCTTGGCCCAACCGACAAGAGTGACGCTCACGTACCTTGAGGACTTCCATCGGCACCTGGGTGGCGGAGGGAAGGGTGGTGGGCACGCTGACGTTTATGGCTGGGGTCTGACTCACAGGCACTCTCTGTTGCATGAACTGGGCCGCCTGCAGCTTCTGCTGCTGCTCCCTGCGCTCCTGCTCCTGCATTTGCTCACGCATGAGTTGCTGGCGTAGCAAGATGCGTGATGTCATACTGGAGGAGCTTATCGGAGGCTTGGAGGCCCCAGGATGCTCCTCGGAACTGCTGTGGGAAAACCAAAAAAAAACAAAAAGCACAACATTTAGTTTCCTAATGAGACCTTTCGTCGGCATTTTAGGGGGGATCCTAAATTGCACCAAACTATGAAATGATCCTGTGTGAATATAATCAAGTCGCAGAATGGTACTCCACATAATTGAAAATCAAGAGGTGACAGGATTTAAGTCATTAGGAGTTGAATTAAAATAAGGCAGCTTGATTGCATCCAGGCATTTTTATCATGCGGCTTAATTTTTTTTTAACATTTTATACCACATACTACTCATCACCACCAAATATAGCGCCGCCATATGAAGTGCCAAGAAGCAGTGCGTCTTAATGGCACCCAGATTTCCACATTTAAAAATAAATTGCTTGATTTGCTTTTTCGTAACTGACTCTAACCAAATAACTACTCCTACACATTATCTAAATTCCTTGAAGATGTCGAAGATGTTTACTAACGTGGAATAATTTCAAGAAAAGGTGAACTTTGTCATGGGGAGATTCTGTGAGGAAATGGGAAGTAAAAACCATTCACGAAAGAATCATTTGGACCAGGAAGGTTAACCCTGGGCTCACTTCAGGCTTCGGGGAGGGGGCAGAGGACAGGCTGGTTTGACAACACAGTTCTCCGGCTGGTGTTCTTTGTACGGTCTTTTCTCCTGATTCATCTTGGCAAGCTCTCCCCTACACATGTCTGTGAGATCCCCATGCGGCCTACTTCTGATGGTTTTGGTGCTCACTCTCTCCAAAATTACAGAAAAAGCTTAAACACTAGTCTTAAGTTAGGAAGAAAAGAGCTCCTGATTTTCCTAAATATGGGTTGCGACTGCTTATCTTGCCAGCTTTACAGCATCAACAAGTTTATTCAACCTCCCTCTGCCTTAGTTACCTTATCTGGAAAAGAGGGATAATAATAGCTTTTTCACACATTTACTCATTTATCAGAGAGAGAGGGGGTTTTAAAAACTTCGGTTACATTCCTTGTATTTTATGTCCTACCTCTTCAGGATTTGGAGACAATTCAGTAAAATAATGCACATAAATTGCGTAGTACAATGAGGGCCATGTAGTACTACTGTACAATAAAGGTTTGTCCTTGCTATTATTACTAGATAGAATTTTTTCATTGATTATTTATTTCCAGCAATTTGGTTTTCTTTAAAAAAAAAAAAAAATCTCTGCTTAGGGCAAACAGTGCAAAACCTTGGTACCTAGAATCGGAAAAACAGTAACATTTGAGAAAATATTCACTCTCAAGGAAGTCGCTCATCAAGGGAAATATGAAAGGCTTTAGCTTCCTTCCTTGAGTATAAAGCTCAGTATGGTCTTTACCCTCCAACAAAAGACAAAATAAAGCCTTTAAGCCATTGGCCGTCCTCACGAACTCCTTAAAGACAAGAACCTTCAAATTCTGCAGGTAGCAAAACATGCTAACAGATGAGATGTTTGTGTTTCTCTCTCACACGGTTCCAGAAAACTACATGATAAAAATTATACTAGCAGTTAACTTACTACTCACCATAGGAAATCAATTCAGGGAATTATGATAGTATTAAATAAGGTAGTACTCTCCAACCATTCAAAATGCTGAAGAAATAATATGTTTACAGTTATAATTAAATCTACGCAATATAATGAACTTAGAAAAGTCAGCTGCAAAAAAAAGTATTCACGGTATGACCCAATTAAAAAAAAAAAATGTTCACTACCAGAATAAGTATACCAATAATGCTAGTCTGAGCCATTGCTGGCACAATCCTTTAAGGCATATTAAGAAAAGCAAAAGAAAAACAACTTTATCAAAAAGCGTTAATATTGTTCAGACAATCTAACTCAGAAATTTCATTGATGGACAGTTTTCCTAAAAACATAATTCAAAATGTGGAAAACTTGACATTGCAAAGCTATTTACACATTGCAAAATATTCTGAACCTTGGGGCACCTGGGTGGCTCAGTGGGTTAAAACCTCTGCCTCCGACTCAGGTCATGATCCCAGGGTCCTGGGATTGAGCCCAACACTGAGATCTCTGCCCGGCAGGGAGCCTGATTCCTCCTCTCTCTCTGCCTGCCTCTCTGCCTACTTATAATTTCTGTCAAATAAACACATAAAATCTTAAAAAAAAAAATTCTGAGCCTCCTAAATCTTCCCCCTCATATGAGAATGACTACATAAATTATTAGGGGAGAGCCTGGTCAAAAGGCACAAACTTTTAGTTTGAGGTCAGGTTCTAGGGATCCAATGTTCATCAAGGCAACTACAGTAACAATACTTACTGCACACTTGAAATTCGCTATAGGAGTGGCCTTACTCATAGCAAAAAAAAGAAAAAAGAAAAAGAAAAGAAATAGTAACTACATGATGGATGTATTAATTAGCTTGACTGTAATCATATCACAGTGTATACACATGTATCCAGTCATCACGTTATACACCTTAAATATATATATATATAGCTTTTGTCAATTATACCTCAATAAAACTGGGGAAAAAATAAAGCTATTTATGAGATTTCAGCATAAACCTGGTTTTAAAAAAGTAAGTTGTTAATACATGAATTTGATATCATACTATTTTAAAAAAAATGCACAACTACAGAGCAAAGTAAGAAAAGTAGGTAATAAGGATAAAATAAAAAGTAGCAATCAAAAGAGTATTTATGTTTTAATTTAAAATAAGTAAAGTGTGTGTATGTATGTACACAAATAGACATGCCTAGTAGGGACTGTATCAGGGTGATCTTAGCTGTCAGATGGAAAGTAAAACTAGAGGTTAATTTCTTTCTTTTCTTTCTTATTTTCTTTCTTTCTTTTTCTTTTCTATTCTTTTTTTTTTCTGCTCTTTCTTTCTCTTTCTACTCCCCCCTAAATTATAAAAAAGCCAAAATATTTTTCTCAATGGCAGAATATATGTCTCTAATTTAAAAACACGAGGAACATGAACTAAATTACGAACATGAAGGAATGACTTGGTAATCAAAGTCACCCGTTGCCTGAAGGAAAAGAGACAGGGTCCATCACAGACTGTATTTTGACAGTAGGAAGAGAAAGTGCTGAGAGTATCAGTGGCTTGGTTCTCCTGGAGATCTTCAGCATTCCAGAAGACTTAAATCCTCTGTCCTTTACAGTTTCCTATAGATGCGCACAGATTAAACAATGTGAATACCCCACTTATTTTAATATCATGTACTCATCCACACAGTAGGAACACCTAGACGTTACTCAAAATAATCTATTCACCAGGTAAGGCTCTATTTAGAAGAGCATAAAAAGCAAAGGTATTTTCACATTTTTGAGTGTGTGTTCAAAGCTCAAATGCAGCTTCTTGAACGAGAAAAGGAAGGTGGTGGGGGAAGAAGGGAGAACAGCTCCTAAAAAATAAATAAATAAATAACAGCCTTACTATTCAAAGCCTGTCAGGTTAAAACATTCCCAGAGAGACTGATCCTTTTGATAAAAACAGGAGCAAACCTTTGTGCTGTAGCAAATGCAGCTGTGGAATAATCGCACTAATTAGCTGCTCAAGACAAGCCATTGGCTGTGATACTGGGGGAAAAAATCCTTTCAATTAACAGTAAAGCATTCTTGAGACATCTTAAATTAAAATTACCAGTGATCAACCACAGTAAGGCTTCAGACTTTACGTTCCCAACAATATCATTTAAAGCATTTGCTGAGATACCCTATCAGAAAAAAAAATGCATATTTATACAGTATACCCTTATAAATAAATTGAAAGTCCAATAAGGAAAATGTAGCAGAGCTTGGCTAATTGAAATTATTTTAATAAATTTTCTAAAAAAAAAAAATGCAAAAGGAAGACTGTAGTCACTTCACTGCACACACTCCCTGCAGGGTCTTTCTAGATTGTTAAAGATGACTCCAGATCCTCAGCTTTATTTGACATTTTTTAAAGACCTTTGTCTCTTAGAATTAATTAAATCAGCAATCATAGACAAAAATGAAGATATCTACCCCTCAAAGTGGGAGCAAGACAAAGGAGCATCAGGTTTTAAACTCAAAGTCGCGGCTTATGTGAGAACATCACACGTGGCTACAAAAGCTTATGTTTAAAATGAGGACCTGATGCTTTCGCCATTAAAGATAAGCAAGGAGAGTCGTCCAGATGAATTTAAAAGCTAACTGCACTCATCTGGGGCTCAATCTGTATTGGTAATCCTAATTCAGTGAGTCTGATGCCTTTTAATCAGATTATGTAAAGGTCATTTATTCAACAACTACTCAGGGAGTGTTCCCTCTGTGCCAGGGGAACAGAGCACTCTATGCTGGGGATACCTGGTTTCTAACCTCACACTGTTTAAAGCCACGGTCACAAACATTTTTCTGAGATGCCCTAAAATTAAATCAGTTATCCAGATTGTCTGACTCTTAAATAGTTCCACCTGGGAAGGTGGATCACTCTAAGAAATCACCCTTTCACAGCCAAGGGAAAGAGAGGCAAACGCCGTTACTAGCATTTCCCTGAAGCAGTGAAGCCTGACACACAACTTCCCAAGAGCTGCGAATTTCTCAACGGGATTCAAGGAGGAGGACTATCAACTGGACGCAAGTTCTAGCTCAGTCACTGCAGAGCAGCCGGATGGTCCCTGAGCCATTCCACTGCTCTGACCCTCTCCAAGCCCCCCTCCCTAATGCACGGCTATGACTGAGTGTGCCAATGTCACCAACGTTAAAGTCCACAAGACAGCATCCATCCACACACGTGACCTGAGTTCCCACTTCTATGGCTGAATTTGTATTTAAACCTTCAAAGCTCCCCCCTTCTCTGGGATGGTGTAGACATTGGATATGTGGTCCAAAATGTTTTGTAAATTCCTCAATTCATACAGTCAATTCCATGGCTTTCATTAAATTCTTAAATATACCAGAAATTCCATGAGAGGACACCTGGATGGCTCAGTGGGTTAAAGCCTTTGCCTTCAGCTCAGGTCATGATCTCAGGGTCCTGGGATGGAGTCCTGCATTAGGCTCTCTGCTCAGCAGGGAGCCTGCTTCCCTCTCTCTCTCTGCCTGCCTCTCTGCCTACTTGTGATCTTTCTCCCTCTCTCTGTCAAATAAATAAATAAAATATTAAAAGAAAAAAAAAGAAATTCCTTGAGATCCAAATGACATTGACCCAGCCACGCTTCATCTTTGACAGTGATGCCAATATCCCTTTAATAGGCCTTATGGTTCAGCTTGGTCTCCATAACATGGTTTATTATCCAAGGTAGGAAACCAGATGTCAGTTGCAATGTAGTCTCTGGGCTGAAGGAGACGACATACTTTTTCCTGTGTTTCCTCTCTTCAATTCCTCAGGCAGAGTCCAGCTCTGCCACTTATGAATCTGTGACCATGGCCAACTCGGTCAATCCCTTTGAGCTTCAGTTTTCCTTATTTATGAAGACTGTTTAATACACCTGCCTATCAGCGTTGTGATGAGGATTAAAATCTATGACAGATGTAAACAAAATTAGCATGACTGGAACAGAGTCCATTAAACTGGAACAGAGTTAAAAAATTAATAGTAGAAGAAATAGCAAACCATGAACTTGCTACTTCTTTTTTGATGCGAAGAAACAATTTTGTGGGACGCCTGGGTAGCTCAGTTGGTTGAACAACTGCCTTTGGCTTCGGTCATGATCCTGGAGTCCCAGGATGAAGACCCGCCTCGGGCTCCCTGCTCAGCAGGGAGTATTCTTCTCCCTCTGACCTTCCTCCTTTCATGCGTTCTCTCTCTCATTCCCTCTCTCTCTCAAATAAATAAATAAAAATAAAATCTTTTTTTAAAAGCAATTTTGTATAAGCCTATATTCAAGTTCGGATGACAGCAGATTTCCCTCTTAAGATTTAGGGAATCCCTATTTAATTCAGAGAACAGGACAAAGTTTTGCAGGGGTGGAGGGAGATTATTTATCCTGCAATTCTCCCCTGAGATATAAAGTAAAAATTCTAGCGTTTTCCTCCAGGGAAAATTAATCTTCAGTATAATCATTAAGTTAACAGAGCTCAAAGCCTAGCATTTGCCTGTACACTTGGAGTATAATGTAACGATGTTCAGGAAGGCACAATGGCTGAGGTTCAAATACACAGTGGAGACACAAGAAGGCACACAAGTGAGAATGCCAGGTCAAAATCAGGTTAAGGCACCAGAGTTTCCATGTAAGAGTGGCTGCCAAAAAAATCAGCTGAGAATGCCATTCCAGTCTCCATCTCTAGAAATTCTGATTTCAGGTAAGATGAGGCTCAGGGATCAATATGTCTATAAAAATTCTGCAGCTGACTCTGATGCCTGACCATGTTCAGAAACTAAGAGTAAATTAATACCTAAGGAGTTCAGTAGGCCCTGAAGCTCACACCTTGTATTCTTAGATGAGAACACTTTCTTCCACATCTGAGGAAATTCATGCCATCCCCCACCTCCAGCAAGCCTGCCAAGAACTCTGAAGTCTTTATTACCCTGATTCCAACACGAGGAATGGAAGGAAATGGGGGCTACTCTCTCCTGCCAAATGGGCTATAAAACCAAACAAATAAAAACATCCATCCAAAAAGTGCCAGTGGATCTTTATGGTTACAACACAACTATGTTATCCTAAGAAAAAGAAACCAAAAGGCTGAATTTACAGAAAGTGCCCCCCCAAATCAGTTGGTTCTGTCAGCAAAAAGAAATGATTAAGAATCTTGTGTGAGTGCCTCCAAGTGCAGAAACCACTGAAGCAAGAGTTGGTCAGTGGATTTATCTTTTTAAGTGGCAGTCTAGGTATTCGATACTTCCAAATGATCAGCCTTCCCATTATCTGAACCTTCCCATTCCTTCTCAAGTAATCGCACTGTGAATATAAGGATGACCTTTTCACCACTCATGGTAGAACCAAGTGCCCGTAAGGAAAGATTTTGTTCCTTGTACATGTCAGAGTACTAGATTTCATAGTTCGGCTTCAAATATGGGGATCTTCTGGACTTCTGTCATCATCAACTCTGGGTTTTAATGGTCAAGGAAAAAAAAAAAATGAAAACCTGCCAAAATGTTTCTGGTAACATTACCAGCTCAGATAATACATACTACAGGTTTCTGGCACAGAGAAAAGAAAAAGGACTGCAAAGTACAGCTTGTCTTTCTCCTCTCCTTTCCTTCACCAAATACTTGGATGCTTCCCAAAGGTCAGGTTCTGCTAGACAGGAGGGAGATGATGGTGTCCTAAGTGGACAGCACTCCTATGCTTTGAAGCTCTGCACCTTTCATTGTACGAAAGGAAGAGAACATCCTAAAAGAATCACCACTAATCCCATGTAAATTAAAATCTGAAATCTTGGGGTGCCTGGGTGGCTCAGTGCGTTAAAGCCTCTGCCTTCGGCTCAGGTCATGATCCCAGGGTCCTGGGATTGAGCCCCCCATCGGGCTCTCTGCTCAGCGGGGAGCCTGCTTCCTCCTCTTTCTCTGCCTGCCTCTCTGCCTACTTGTGATCTCTCTGTCAAATAAATAAATAAAATCTTTAAAAAAAAAAGTCTGAAATCTTGACTTTTCCAAACCTAAGCCCTAATTCGTTGGTTAAAAACTGGAGACTCTCTGCATCTATTCAGAATTAATATTCTTAAAGCTGGACCTCCAGTATCAGGAAAGATAATCTCCGTAATTGATTAGGTCAAAATGAAAGAGAACCCTAAGAAGACTCCCAGTATATCAATATTCTTCAAAAGAAGGTTCAAAAAATGGTATTCTGGGGCTCAGAAAGAAAATATTAGAACATTTCTTTACATATATTTTAACCTTCATTTTTATTTTCTACTTTTGTACATATCATATAATGTAATTATAATATAATGTAACATAAAGTAATGTGTATAATATATAAACATTATAAACATGTTTATAATTTATAAATAAAATAAAAGTATGTTGAGAGTTCACTTGAAAAATTTTAACTAGGAAGGATGACCAAAAATGTTCAAGAGACTTCTGTAACATACGACCAATGTTCTTATAGGCAATTTTCATCATCAGACTTTTTTTTAAGTTGATTATTTTCCCCACTCCCAGAGTTTCTCAGTTCTATACACTCTAACTAAAAGATGACATTGAATGATACAAGCATGCCATTTCCTCATTTTATGACCACAAATGTTCTCTGTTTTCCACAGATGCCACTATGGGCTGGCATAATCTTCACACTCAGTTCCCTTCAGGAATTGCCTCTGAGAGCCAGGCCATCAAAAGGTTTTAAAGCCAGTAAAGTTAAGATGCCCCACACTCGAACTTGCTTTCTTTCACATCAAGCTTCCTTCCACTAGACCACATTCTAGAATTCTCGCTTACTCTGTCCAACTATGGAAGCCCATTCACACACAGCTGCCATGTTTTAAAATGCTCTGAAAAACTCATCCCCTCTAAGGTGTAAGTAATTTGTATGACATGACAGGATAATGTACCTACAATGTTTCAAAATGAAGAACTCTCTTGATGCATGTTTGGACGTAGCTACTGCCAAGATGCAAAGGTCACAAAACGGTGTGGAAATCAAAACAAAGTACAAATAATGGCCTCAGGAGCAGCCTAGCATCCTGCCCCACTTCTTTGGTAAAGCACCTTGATTTCACCTTGAAGGACCAGACTCCTCACTTTCAGCTCATGAGGTTATGATGTGCTACTAACCCCAGACCAGACATAGAAACACAACCCAAGATTAGCCAATGAGCATATCCACCGAATGGGCTTGTGCTCCAAGATGGTCAAGTAGGAGGCAGCCCTACACCTTTGACTACAGTTACTGGGGTAAAAGAACTCTCCTTATACAAAGATTTGGAGGGCGGGGGCTTGGCTGCATTGCACCCCTGTCCACACTGAGCCTCGAGGAAGCCTGCGAGCCACTGGTCAGGGCCCATGGGGTTCTGTAGCTGCCTTGGCTTTGTATGATTTTGTTATTAGAGGAATAAATGTACAAAACCTGGGAAAAAAAAAAAAAAAAACAAAGATTTGGAAAGATGGTGGGATATTAAGTCTGCAATTTCCTGGGCCAACTGAAAAGAAAGCCAGACTAGGTGAAACAGTAATGTAAACTGAAAGAAGCAGCAGAGGACGGAGAACAAGAAGGATGACATTGAGCATCTGAATGAAATGGTCCTTGAAGCCCTGAAAACCCTGAAGACTGGACACTGACTTGCAAAGACTAGTCAATCTCCATTTTTATTAAACCAGTTTGATGTGCCCTGGATACCACAGTTGGTTTTTGTGACACTTTGGAAAAATATCAGTCATTCTGAAAAAGATAAAATTTCAGCCTAAAATCTACAACTCAAACAACCCAATATTCATTTTCCTATTTTCTTTTCATTTTAGCTAGTACACTGCTATTCATGACATTTCCCAGATTTTCAGGAGCTTGATTAGCTTCATGCCTAAGTTCTACCATCATATCTCCTGGACTTCAGCTGTAATGACTAGAGTCCAGCAGCCACTCTGGACTGTAAGGATGAGGCCCAGACTTAAGAATGGAGCTTAAATGTGCATAGTCCTTCATGACCTGGTCTCCATAAGGACAGGATTTTTTTTATATTTCATTTACATATACCTTCCCCAGCACCCAGAGGACTACTTGGCACCCAGTAGGCTCAAATAAATATCTGTTCAATGAATAAATGTAGTGTTTCTATCCCAATAAATACCCCACCTCTATTAAAATCAGATATTAGAATCTTAGTGTTGGAAGACCTTTCATCAAACCATTTTGCTTGAATCATCCAGTGACAGAGAAACATTCTTCCAAAGAGCTCTGGGCTCTAGGGAGCTACTATATTTCCTAAATTCTAAGACAAACTTTCCCTCTATATTTTAAGATTTCTCAATTTAGGATGGATTTCATAATCAATGTATATATTTAGTAGATCTTTTCCCCAAATAGATGCCTTCTAATTATAATCAATAGTGAATTGGATATAAGGAAATATATCTGATAGACAAATACTGTAGCAGTGGAGGAACTGTGCCCTCCCAAAGCTCAAATGAGTAACCGTTGGAATAATTCAGGAATGTGTGCATTGGAGAGGCCCACTCAATAAAAAGGCAGAGAAACAAACATCATGCATTCAGGATCTTAAATGAAAATCCACAGAGCATCATAACAGAGACAAGAATAAGTCCTGGAGTCAGAACACCGAAGGTTGAAAAGCTGGCTCTATTATTTCTCAGGTATATGACTTGGGTAGGATTTTTTATCTGACCAAACCTCAATTTTCTCATCTGCAAAATGGAAGTAGAAAAAAGCACCTTTGTCACAGAGCAAATATAAAAATTAAATGCTTTAGTACAGGTAAGATACTTAGAATGGTGGCCGGCACACCATGGACAAGAAGTAGACATTATATGACACTATGTTCTAATTCTTCATTTAGGATCCTCTGAGCATCTTCTTAACATCTCAACACTAGTGAAAACTAACAAGTTATTTTCTAGGAAGCCAGAACTCTTAGAATGTTGCCTTCTGCTATAGTGCTCCTCTGCTTTCCTAGAGGAAAGTACAAGGGAAACAATTAATTCACAGGGAGTGCCCTTCCTAAAAGAACAGGAACAAAGAAGTTAACAGGCAACAGCTCAGTGAAGAGTTCTGTCAAAGACGTGTGCTAAGAACTTCCTTCTGGGAATTTAGAAGGGAAGCCTGCTCCTATGAAGAGTATTTCCTTTAACCAAAGAAAGAAATTCAGAATCAATTAAGCAAAAGAAGTTCAAATTAAGAATTAACTGGTGTAATTTCAAGGGTGACATCATTACTGTCCTTAGGCTGCATCAGAACGGCATGTTTTATCCATTCATGCCATCCACTAATTTGCATAAAATTAATATTTAAAACATTAGTAAGTTACAGATACATTCTTGGGTATAAATCAAACAGAGCAGCCATCATCTCCTTAACTATTATCTGGTTTGCGAAGCAGAAACTTATAACCTTTCTAGGATAATGGCATTTTGAATACATAATTAAAATACACAAACTGTGTTCGTAAAATGCTCTATCATTTTAGAGAGGTAAGTATTTAAAGTGTTTCAATGACCTATAGAATGAAAACAGTATCAATGAAAACAAACTCAGTACAGCCAAAATAGCATAAGAAATTAGAAATCATTTAAAAAGCTACTCTGAGAACTTCTAAAGATCTACGTACTGAACATTAGGAACTTCAACGGCGCTTGAATTTGTGGGAATTCATTTTTTAAGAATCAAATTCTAAAAATAGTTCTGCTACATTTAGTATTTTTCCATGATTCTTGCCGTCTTTAAACACACCTTCACAAGCTGCTGAACATAATGCTTTTCTGACTTAATCAGAACCTCTCTCATGACCCAGGAACGTTCAGTAAATAATTATTAAGCTCCAGAGGTGGCTTTTGCATAAGTTGATTTGCTTGAATGCCTATTCACTGAGGGACACAGCTTTTAGTATTGTTTCCAAATCTTATCACCTAACACTGAAAGTAAATGTTAAGGTGGGGGGGGCAGCTATCATCTATTTAGTCTTTCTCTTTTTAAGTATTTCTTTGAAACTGCCCATCGCAAACTTGTTCTACATTGATATGCCAGGCAGATGATTCTGATGTTTGGATGTTTTGTTTTTCTCTCAAAGAGGAAAAAAAAAATCAATATACAGAAATGCAAACAAGATTATTTATAAATGCAACTGCTATTATTCCACAGTTAGGTAAAAAAACGAGAAAGAGAGAGAAAGCAAAAAATCCGAAGTGTTTGCAATAGGACAATTCTGACAAATGTTATTGCTAAGCACACTCGTTTTCCTGAAGAGAACCCTTTTTTATTCATGACGAAGCTGAGCTGTAATCTACCCCATAATCATAAATCAAGCTCTGTTCTCAGATTTTTCAAGCGGTCATTTTTTTGGCATTATTAATTTAAGATCAACATTCAATTTTAAACAAGAAGACAAAGCTAAGAGGCCAGCATTTTGATCCTCCACCCCCACCCCCCTGGACAAATTAGTTGTTATCCTTGTCATAGCCACATACTAGAGGCTACAGCTGAAGCTGATTAAAGCCACAGTCACAAAGTAACAGTTCCAGTATTTTTAACTCCCAATAAAACCTTTCCGTTCTCTATCCTCCCCCTTAAAAAAAAAAAAAATCGCTCCTGTTAAGTGGTCCCGGGATTATTTCCAGAATAAAACTTCACTTACAGATATAAGCTTTCAAAGGAGCAAGGCATGAACATCTGAACTCTAAGCGCCTCCATCTTTTTTCCTTTAAGGTGTTCTGCAAGCCCTTGGCGAGGAGTGAAAGTCAAAGTTAGTTCTGGCACCGGCTGTGTCACTAGGGGTGGCTCCTGATAAGGCCCTGGAAACTCCAATCCAAACACAGCTCGTGCTAGAACGGTGCCTGGTCTCTGTCTGCAAGAGCAGACCTGTTTAATCCAGTACCTACTGTACCTGCAGGACAAAACTGCTGCTTCACCCCTGCACGGGGGGCGATGCAGGGACCCAGGAGGCCCGCAATTCACCCCAGCAGTCAGGCGAGCACTTCAGGATGCTCACTTAGCCCTCCCCAGCACAGGTGCTGGTGGAGGCTTGCAGCGGCTGTGCCTTAGTAGAGAACTTGAAAGGGAGGTAATTTCACATCCCGGTGAATTTTTAACACTTAATACAGTCCCAGAATCTAGGAGGGCTGTGAGATCGCTTGTGTCCCTTTTCAGTCTGGGCGATCTGAGACATTTTTGGAACTGCAGCTGGTAATTGGCCATGCTCTCCTGCTGGCAGACTAGAGATCCAGTCAGCATTCCTCACTCTTGGACCCCAAGAATATGAGGGGGGTCCCTGCCCTGTCCTACTAGGAACCAAATGCAGGCTGCTTCTAACTGTGGGCATTGTCTTCTAGGATGGACACATCTTTAGGCCGTATATCTGTGTGCTCTTAGATTGTCACCCAATTAATTCTGGACACACCGGTGTACAAGAAGAAAATAAATAACAACACATGTTCTCCGACAACACTTTAAAAATTCCAACATGACAACATCAATATTATCAAATATTGATGGAGCTCCTACAGACTCAGCACACCAAAGATGTCCTGTAGAGTTATGAAAATATGTATGTTTCTCTTGACACATCATTCAAAGGTCAGAACAAAGATATGTGACATGAGCTAGCTGTGTGCCCAGGACAAGTGACTTCACCTCTCTGTGTCTAAGAGCTTATCTCCAAAGTAAATGATTAGAAAACAATGCAATCTCAACAAGCCATAATCAAACTGAATTCCATAATGTAATGAAATTACCTTTGTCTTAACTTCCCTTTAATAATAGGAAATCTCCAGCCAGGAGTCTCAAGCAAGCTATTTAGACTCTTTAGTCTGCTCATTTGTTCATTCATTCATTCTTTTGTTTAATAAATATTTATGGGACACCTACTATGTCCCAGGCTTTGGTAAACTCTTGGAGTTTATGGATTAGTGGGACACATATTAAGTAATCATGCAAACAGATAAAGATACAAGTAGTAAATGCTACAGAGATCTAGAAAGGCTTAAAATCCAAGGGTCAGAAAAGACTTCTCTTGGGCAGGGACCTCTGCACTGAAATCTGAGTGGGGGCACCAGCCGGGGGAAGGAGGACATGGAAGAAGAGTCTTCTGAGCGGTAGTAACAATAAATACATGCAAGAATCCTGAGGTGGGAATTAGGAGAATGATCCATTATGGCTGGAGGACAGAGAAGAAGGGAAAAGGGTGGTGTCCATGAGACTAATGCCGTGACCAGAGCCAGACCATCACAGGATCTGGTAGGCCAGGGAGAAGGAGGTGATTTTGATTTAAGGTGACAGAAAACCACTGAGAGGCTGTATGAAGGAGAACAAAGGGCCCAGAGATGAGTTTTTAGAAAGTTCCCTCTAGCTGCTATTTTGAGACTCAACTAAAGGAGGGCCAAGATTGGCTACTGCAATAGTCCTGGTAGGAGGTAATGATAGTTCATGGGAGGTGGGGAGCCCTGAGGGTACAAAGGGTGAAGAGAAGTACAGAAAAGTGAACAAAGTACTGGCAAAACTAAAGACCAATAAATAGAAAGACAAGGGGGTAGGGTAGGGCATACAGGTTCCTAATGCAATAACTGTATTCATTAACTAGAGTTACTGAGCACTTCCTACACACCAGGTATTGTGCTGGGTATGGGAGCAAAGAGATGACTAAGAGGCTACACTATTCCCCTTACTAACCTACCTGACCTCCCTTCTCCTAAGTCACAAATGGCATAAAAATAAAGGACCCAGGTTCTGCTGTCAACTTATGCAGGCTGAAATTCTACCACTTAGTAACTCTGTGGCCTTGTGCAAATTTACCAAACTTCCTGTACCCCAGATTCTTTACCTGAGGAAGGGAAATGGAAAGTGCCTATCTTAAATGTTACTGTTAGAACTGGAGAAGATAATATAGTGATGTGTTTGGCATAGTCTTTGGCATATAGTAAGCTCTCAATTAAAAAAAAAAAAAGCTCTTAGGGTTATGACTGTGGTTAGGGCTGTTATCCTTGATTCACACTGACTGATCTAGAGAACTACTGGAAATAGGACAGAGTGGGGGGGGGCAGAGAAAATAAAGAGGAAAGGGTAAGAAACAACTATATCGGGACCTTTAAGAGATTATCTTTTAAAAGTCTGAATTGGACTCTCTCTCACTTTGGGCACTATTTGAAACTGCATTAAGTTACAAGGTACCGGGTAGCTTTTAGAACTGAAACCCTGATTTATTACATGCTTACACACAGGGAAAATCTGTACCCTCCATGGGCTCTCAAGTGTTGACCATGAAACCAATGGTATCAATTCCAGCCATTCCAGCAGGGACACCAAGCGGTGCGCCAAAAGCTCCCCTGGCACGTTCAGCCAATGACATCAACTTATCTTTCATCCCAGATAATTCACCACCCCAAGAAGGCTGTCCATTGACTGTTTACATAAGTATTTAAATAAAATTACTTTTAAGAGGCATGTGTTCCACTATTCATGGTACTTTAGAAAGATCTATATTATACTAGAGTTCTTGGAAAATCCTTTTGGCTGCAGCAATGAAATACCCACCAGCCAATGGAATATAAAGCTTGACTGAAACATGCATATATGCCACCATCTACAAAATTCACAAAACCTTACATACATTACCCTAATACTAAAATACTGGTCTGCTAAACACCAAAAATAAATAAAAATCTGATTTAAAAATGGGCAGAGAATCCAAACATTTTTCCAAAGAAGATATACATATAGCCAACGGACACGTGAAAAGAGGCTCAACATGGCTCACCATCAGGGAAATGCAAATGAAAACCACAATGAGATATCATGCCTACCTGTCAGAATGGCTAGTATTGATAAGATAAGAAATGACAAATACTGGGAAGGATGTGGGGGTGGAATGGGGAAGGCACCATTGGTGGAAATGTAAATCACCGTAGCCACTATGGGAAACAGTATGGAGGTTCCTCAAAAACTTAAAAACAGAACAACCATATGATCCAGTAATTACACTTCTGGTATCTACCTGAAGAAAACAAAAACACTACTCAAGAAGATATATGTATCCCTATGTTTACTGAAGCATTATTTAGAATAGGTAAGATATGAAACCCTAAGTGTCCAATGAAAGATGAATGGATAAAGAAGGTGTGTGTGTGTGTGTGTGTGTGTGTGTGTGTGTGATGGAATATTACTTAGGCATCAAAAATAATGAAATCTTGCCATTTGTGATGATATGGATAGAACTACAGGGTATTATTCTAAGTGAAATAAGTCAGAAAAAGACAAATAACATATAATTTCACCTATATGTGAGATCTAAAAAACAAATGAACAAACACAAAGAAACTGACTCATAAATACAAGAAAAGAAAACAAACTGGTGGTTGCCAGAGGGCGGTAAGGGTGGGAAGATAGGCAAAACAGATGAAGGGTATTAAACTTCCAGTTATCAAATAAATAAGGCATGGTTCAGAAAGTGCAGCATGGAGAAGAGAGTCGGTAATATTATAATAACTTTGTGCAGTGGCAGATCGTGACTATACTTACCATGGTGAACACTCTGTGATATATTTGTCAATTCATTATGTTGTACACCTGAAACTAATATAATATTGTATGTCAACTATACTTCAACTAAAAATTTAAAAATAAAATAAAATACCAATCCTCAAGCAGCCACCCAATTATTCAACAAATGTCTCAGAGCAGCGGGAACCATGTCCGCTTGGTTCACCACTGTGTCCCTAGAACCTAGTGGAATAAACTGTCAGTAGTTGATGTTCAGTAAACATCTTTAAAATGAATTAATCTACAACATGAAAGTAACTCTCTTGTACACACCTATATTAACCAGATGAGTATCCTAAGTGCATATGCATATGTATACATATGTATATATGTGTGTATCGATATATATAGATGGAGATAGATAGATAGATAGATAGATATACATATATGCCCTAAATTTAAACATGAACTTTCAAATGCCAGTGAAGGAAAAGGAAAAATAATATTTAAAAAATAAAACACCAAATGTGGACTAAAAATATTACCTGTATTCTAATGCATTAAAATCTTAATTATTATTCCTTGCCCCAAATCCCAGCAAACCAACAAGGGTCATCAGAATTCTTACTGACCTCTCCAAGGATGACCTTAACTAAAATGGAACTATCAACTATCCAAGTGACAGCCAGCTTTTTCTTTGGATGCTAAATTTGGGCCTTGGAATCTTTTTGGAAGGAAAAATTCAATCACTACGTTGAATGAGTGAGAGAAGAGATAAGAGGTTTTACTTGTTACTTGTCCAAAACTTGGCTGAAGAAATGTAGAACCATTACCACGGTCAGATTTCTCATTTTATTTGGATATCAAATGTTTTATTGCCCCCCAAAGTGCACCATTTTCTTCCACCTTTTCTTTTGATAGTCATTGCTTTTTTCTGTAAAATCGAACTTCTGCTCACTGGCCTAATGACAGTCCACGGTTGAGGGCTTATGATGTGCCCAGCACTGTACTGATGCAAGAACCACCTCCCACAGGCAATTTAGGACACATCTAACCACTCTTCAAATGTTTCATTATGATCGCAGCCAACAGTTCCCAAGCCTGTCTTCCTATCAGAAGCACCTGGGGATTCCTCTCCCCACACTACTCCCTTGGAGTCAACTCCGGAGCATCCAATGTCGAGGATCTTGTCCCAAACAAATGACTGAATGAGACTCCCCAGGTGTAAAGTTTGGAATTCTGTGTTTTTTTAAAAGATTCTCATAAAAGTCAAATGTAAAGTCAGGCCCAGGAACCCCTAATATATAATGTATTATAACACATACAATTAAATACAATCTATTCTATGTAAATCATCTAAAAGAGGCAGGAAATAACTCCAGAAGGTAAGTGCTCTTTACTTGTTGCATAAAGAAGTTTCTACTTGTAGAGTTTAATCCTTTAAAGCATCCAGCTGGAATTACTGTGAGTATGCTTTGAATGTTCAGTGACAGCCTTACTATGAGGTAATTCAAGAGTACCATGAACATGACTATGAAACTCAAGAAATACTCTCAAGGTAACAAAGACAGCCCCTCTTCTCCCCACATATCATCATGCTCCACTCTGGGAAAAGTCAAACGCACTGTAAGGCCCTGCGACACAAACACTGACTGACTGGCCCAGCACATTTGAGAGGCCCCTTCCGGCGCTGTGTGCAAGACAAAAGTGAAGAAGCATGGGGCTCTGGTTTTCAGGGGCTCCCGCCAAAGAAACCCAGACTCCCATACACTTGCCTATCCGAAGACTGGGCAGAGAGGACATCGCCAGGGGCCCTGCTCTCCCTCCTCCAATGACTCTCCCATGGCTGGCTGCCCCTCATCTCTCAAAGGAGGGCTTTACAGGTTTGACATTTTTCCCTCAGAGAGATCTTTCCTACCCTCCCTACCGCAACCAAAACAACCCACTTCTGGTTGTCTGCTCTCCAAGCAAAAATTTGTTTCTTTCTTTCATAGTATTTAATCCCACTAATAGTCATTTTATTTGTTTGTCTTTTGTCCTTGATGAAGGCAGGTTCCTTTGTATTTACTTTATTCTCAGTGCCTGACATAGAGCAAATGCTCAATAAATATTTGCTGGATGGATGGATGGATGGATGGACAGAAGGAAGAATGGATAGAGGAGTGACAAAATGAAGGGAAAAAAGATCAATAAGAAAGGCCCTCCAAAGTACAGCCTGATGGCATTTTATTAATTAGGAAGAAGGAGTCAACAGGCATTAATGGGACAATTACATACTCTGGAAGCTTTTGGTTGCTGAGCACAACAGATCTTCATAAGTAAGTATTGTGATACAAAGTTACAAGAAAGGGGTCCAGCAGTTCTCAATTGAAACCCTCACAGCCTGACTGGAGACGATTTTTAATGACTACCTATCTGGAGAAATACCCAGTCAGTACCATTCAATCACGATTATCTCTTTCATCCTGTTTCTATTTCCTTCTACCAAGAACAGATCTCCCTGTAAAAATGATGGCACAGCATCTTCTGAAAGACTGCTCATTGTACCTAGCACACAAAGAAGTCTTTTCAGGTTGATAAGGAAAAGCAGATGAGACCAAGATGACCCCAGGTAAACTTGATTTAGGCTCACTGTGACCTTAGTAAAGAACTATTTAGATGCTTATGCAAACATCCAGAGAGAAAAACTAATGCTTTTCAAGACTGTTTAGAAAAATATGTCCTGAGAATAAAAATATAATTGACAAAGAGTCATCTCAAATGTTTTCTGAAGTCAATTTTTAAGCAATTAGTGAAGGGAGAATCCATGAAATAATTGTTTAGCCTTTCATTTAATATAATAATCAATACAATAGATTAATTTCCTCTCTTGAGCCTTCTGATATTCTCTCTCTTGGGGTTCACTTCAAAAGAAATATTTGTTCCTGAATTAAAGGAGATTAAGAGGCTGTTTCTTTGTTATCTGGGGTATTTTGCAATAAGCAGACCACAATCTACAACACGGCCAAGTTCCTGAGACAACACAAAGCTGGGGAGGCAAACACAGACGAGATTATGTCACTTTGACTGGCATTTCTTCAAATGAGAAATTTAGTAAAACTGCAATTTACTTTCTTTTATCTAGGTAAATAAACAGGAGAAGATAAGGCTGTCGCCATTGTGGGGGCCCAAAGTTACTTACAATGTGACATCAGGATAAATAAAATCTTCCACTTCAGGAGTTTAAAATCGTGGTGTCTTTCTCTCACTTTAGGGGCTAACTCCAGACTCATTTAAAAAAAAAAAAAATTGGCTTTCCTTTTATTGTAGTCACTATATATATATATATATATATATATATATATATTTTTTTTTTTTTAAGTAATTAAAGACTGAAGAATGAACAGGCATGCAGGATGTCTTTGCCATCCTCTTAAGGGTGCTGAGGACTGATGCAGGAGCATGTACCAATCACCACTATCTAAGGCTCCAGCTTCTTTCTTCTTCAAAGCAAGAGTTAAGATATTAAAATATTTTTAAAATATTTTATTTATTTATTTGACAGAGATCACAAGTGGGCAGAGAGGCAGGCAGAGAGAGAGGAAGGGAAGCAGGCTCCCCGCTGAGCAGAGAGCCCTATGCGGGGCTCGATCCCAGGACCCTGAGATCATGACCTGAGCCGAAGGCAGAGACTTAACCACTGAGCCACCCAGGCGCCCCGAGATATTAAAATATTTTTAAAGTAACATCATATTTGGCCATTCAAAATGGCTTCCTCAGACCACCTGAGATGCTAAGGAAGGTGAATCCATCCTTCCCAAGGTTCCCTCTCTGAAAGAGTTATCAGGGCATCAACAACTGGAAGAACCACCTAAATCCTTTCCAGTCCACAGAGAAGCTAGGAAAGGAGACAAAGATAAGATGAAAGGGATGGATATTTTGTCAGCTAAACCTTCTAATCTATTCATGTAAATTTAATACTTGTATTCCAAAAACTGAGCTGAAGGTAGGGATAGACTGCTTCTGTGGACAATCAGGCTATGGTAGAAGGTGGTATGGAAGTCCACAGAGTGAAGTATGGAAACTCCGGTTTGTACAAGATGAGCTAGAGCCCCAGAAAAGTGGTTTCTATATAAATGAATGAATAGTTGCTATATCTCTCCTACAAATGCAAACAGAACCATTTTTCATTCAGAGACAACACAGTGTGGTGGTACGGTATAGAGAACACACACACACACACACTGTGTTGATCTCATAGTTTTACCTAGGGCAAGTCATTTAATTTCTGAGTCTCAAAATTTGCATCTGTAAAATGGGGGCATGAATATTACCTGTTTGATAATTAATGTAATGATGAAATGAGGTAATGTACAAAAAATACTTAGCGGAGTGCCTAAAAACAATCACACTCAACCAAAATTCTGCAAGGAACAGAGATTTGATTTCAGAACACTGTAAGGAATGAGAAGTCAGCCTTTGGAGCCTCAAAAACTTCTAAAAGTTATTATTTAGAGGCAACAGTGAAGGTGCTTTTGAAAATTGATTTTTTTAATTAATCTTTTTTTTTAAAGATTTTATTTATTTATTTGACAGAGAGAGAGATCACAAGTAGGCAGAGAGGCAGGCAGAGAAAGGGGAAGGGAAGCAGGCTCCCTGCTGAACAGAGAGCCCGATGTGGGGCTCGATCCCAGGACCCTGGGATCATGACCTGGGCTGAAGGCAGAGGCTTTAACCCACTGAGCCACCCAGGTGCCCCTGAAAATTGATATTTGAAGAGGTTATACAGACTAAATATTCATAAGCTCAGGAAACATTTATGAATAATATATTTGTGATTTTTGTAAATAGTATATTCATAATGAATAACCAAAAACTAAGATGTTAATAATCTGTAACTTTTGATAGTGGACAACTTACTGCCTTTACAAATTGTTGTCTTAGCTATAGGGAAATATTCTAGCCCAAGGAATGCTCTGCTTTGATTCAGTATGTCAATTATATTTTTAACTTGTATTTTTACTATATAAATATGCCCAGAAGTTAAGCAGGAAATCATGTATTTAAATAAGCAAAACTCTAACTAATAGAACCTCTTTGTGTTCAACAGATCACCTTATGATAAATTTGTTTTACTAGTCAAATTTCCTAAACTTCTAAAACATCTCAGTACTGACTCTTATTCTAATGACATCCTGTTTTGGTTATGCTGAGCAAACAGGATTTAAAATGAGGAAAATAATATTTGCACATAAATCCTTCCTGTGGTTGATTAAATCCAATCAATCATAATAAACTCAATACATACTAGTGTTCTGTACCTAATTTACACCCTAGGGAGTCTTTCCTATAATCAAAGTGTATATTTATGTGGAAAGTAAAATGCTAAAATAACCAATATTTTAAATTAATGGCCTGTGTAATTTCAAGTAATACTGCCATAAACTAATAAAAAGGAAAAAAATTTAATCTTTGCTTTAAAACATTAAGTCATGTGTCCTTAAAAAAAAAAAAAAAAAAGAAAGAAAGAAAGAAAGAAAAAGAAATAGTGCCAACAAAGCTACCTAATTTTAACATCTAGTAAGTATTAATTACCTGCCAGATATTACAGGCAAGGATGGTAAAGCAGATGTAGAGAATGATAACCATTCCTATTCAGGATTTTCTAGCCTCTACTATCAAACAACATTGTTTCATTTTTAAGAGATGTGGATGAAATCATGAAAGGAAAAAAAAAAAAAAAGGAAAACTCAAAATATTCTCATTAAAACTCATTCCTTCTAGCAGTTAGGGGCCATGGGAATAAGCCCCAAGTGAAAAACATTATGCATCTGGGACACTTACTGTGGGCATCAGGGTGAAAATACTTCTCTCACCAAACAAAACCTGGATATGGCCAAGGATACGGCCCCATACACAAGCCAGACAACACTGAGGATCCCAGCCCCAAAAAGCACCAATGAGCTGCCTGAATTACCGCCAATATCGACCTTCCCACCAATCAGGAGGAGGCACTTTTTTTTTTTTTTTTAATGCCTCTACCTTATTAGCATAGTGGACCAGACCCAAGCGGGAACCTACCGGAGAGAGAACTTTCTATATAGCAGCAGGGCCTCCCCTGTGTTCTGGGAGGCTGCCCTGATCATTCTGGCTGATGCTGTTTCCCTTCCACTTGAGCTATAGCCCCACTAAAGCTTTGCTTGTGCCTTTGACTTTTGGATCTGGTCTCCTTTCCATCGATGGGAGGTCCAGGAACTCAACTCCGTTAACAATTCAACAAATACTTTCTGAGCACCTACTATGTCCCAGACACTGTTTGATATACTTGATATAAATCAGTACTACCAGGGACCTTAGAACCTGGACAGAGAAATGCTCAAATCATTTATTAATTTACATAGACAATTTGAAAATTGTGTGGCTTTGCAATCTTTAAGCACTATCCACAGTGATACTCCCATTAACAAGGATGTTTGCTTTCTAATACTGGATCAAAGATCAATGTATTTTCATTTACAAGTGTGGCAGGCAGGGAATTTGAATATTTGGGGAAAATGACATCCTGTCTCTCTCTATCTCACTTTTTAAAAAGTTGGGGGGTTGGTGGACAGAATACAGAATTCATCATATTGTCACAATGATAACTGCACCTTGTATTTGCATATCACACCTTATGTTTATCTAATCTTTTTTTTTTAATTTAAATAAAGACACTGAGGGACACTTAGTGAGGTGAGTAGCTTGCCCAAAGTCAAGATGTTAATAAGTGGTAGATCTGAGGTTTGAAACTCCAGAGCCCACATGCCTTTTTTTATGCTTCTGTGTTCCAAATTTACCTGAGGCACCCAACAATCACAGAAGCAAACTAAGTCTATAATTAGCACTGTGCACTACAGACATCTCTTTCGTAGTCTATGCCCCACATCCCACACTAGATTCTGAATTCCATGAAGGCATAAACCATGTGTTTAGTTCACCTCTTCTCTCTTGAACCAGGCACCTTTCCAGATCCAGAGAAGGAGCCCAATAACTATTCGTCAACGGGCTAAGTGATTAATTGATTGAGCATGGTGCTTTTTCTGACCACTTCTGACTATGATTTACCTTAAAAAAAAAGGAATGACGCGTGCTTCCCTGCTTATTTATGCCAAGCATGAATTAAATTAATGGCATTCGCGAGAAGGAAACATAAACACACAATTTTTGTCCTCAAGTTACTTTATCTAGTTGGAAAAGAGAGTGAGAAAATGTGGGATATCAGCATAATTTATACTTGTTAATGGAGGAAGAAGTAAGGAAGTGCTTGGAAAAGTATTATTTGAAAAGGCTTTTTAGGGGAAACAAGGCCTTTTGGAAATGAGGAAAATGATGAAGTTCCGTTGGCAAAGATGGTAAATCTTAAGCCGTCTGCCAGTGTGGGACACAGATGATCTTAAATCCAGACGCACAGACTCCACAATAAATAACCATGGAATTACACAGTGAGAAGGCCATTCAAATTTCTTTCATCCCAGGAAAAGTCTCTGTTTGATGCTAAAATATGTCTTCCATCTCTCAACACTTGCCCTTTGTAACCAAAAAAGCTCGGACCTCAGGCTCAGGCACTTCCAGAAAACACACCTTATAAGAATCTGACAGTTTTCTTCTAGTTTCGTTTCATTTATTTTACGTGTACTTCCACTTGTGATTTCCATTATATCCTTTCTTGAAAATACAGTCCTAATTTTTTAAGCCCCCACAGAGTCAAGGGGGGCAAAAGTCATGAAGTTCGCTTGAGAATGGCTGAAATTTGGGAAATGCTGGTCGAAAGAAATGAAGACTGTGCCAGGATCCTTCCGAGGAAACAAGATTAAACACAACCAAGAGATAGGGGCCTACTCCGTGGCAGGGGAAAGCTCCCAGCTACAAAGAGTTGCAGTGTGATCAAGAAAATCATCCAGGGCTCAGAAAACAGAGTAAGGGGGCCTAGCCCTCATCGCTCACCTAACTGTGGAAAATGAGCATGACTCTCAGATATGATTCCATACTGGAAGAGTGGGGATCTGGCCAGGCAGGATGGAGAATATCACACTGCCAGGCATGGCAAGTGACATGCCATGTTTGTTGACTGTGCCTGTAAACGAGCCCTCCATCCAGGAGTGGGGAAAGGCAAGGCTGTTAGAGCACAATGTCAGGCATGCTTGATGTTGATGTTTCAATGTATAACGACTTCTCCTCTCTCCTCTCTCGCTGTGAAGGTCATTTCTACCTGTGTTACCTCCTAGGGCACAAATATAACTTGTAGTCTACTTTCATTTTGGTCTGTTTTTGTTTTTTTTCTCCTAATTTCATAATGAAGTACCAAGAGATTTTTAGTACAGCTTTCCCCCCCTAGCTGTATAATACTTTCACACACTAGATGGAGCCAACTTTATAATGCTTTGGGATTCATGGACAGGTTTGTGTTGCACTTGAAAAAAAAAAATCCATGCACAAAGTTATGGGAGAGCTGTGTACACCGAAATATATTTTAATTTCAATTTTTCAGATTTTAATTTAGAAAAATGAAAGGTTCCATCATCTTTACCAATGTGAATATTTTCCATCACTCCTAGGCCCAAATCAGTATCAAACTATCAATAATGCTATAAAATGTATACTTAAAATATGTGCATCTTACAGTTTATTGGCACTTTTAACTCTGATTTTTTAACATGTACTTAATATATATTTTTTTAATGACAGTAAATCTCAAGAATTACATGCTTACATGCTTTTTTGTTTGCTTGGGGAGAAATGGAATCAATTTGTAAATGCAGTAAGCGTGATTTGCTCATCAGGCCCATAAAAACTACCTTGAAGGGGGGAGGGATTAGGGCAAAGAGAGATGCAGCTAGACAGAAAGTAGACTTATGGTCCATGAGAATACAGAAAATAGTCATCAGCACTTATAAGAGGAAAAGGCCCATCTCCAGGACCCGGAAAGGTCCGCTACCAAAAGACAAGAACATACCACTGTCCACAGCCACCTGGGGCTGGTGTGGGGCAGCAGGGAAGGAAGGAAGGTTACACAATGGCTCTCTCCTGTCAGTCACAGAAACTCAATGCTTCTTCACTGAATCCTAACACTTCAGAGCAGTGGTTCTCAACTGGGGGTGATTTTGTCTCCAGGGAACACTTGACAATGTCTGGAGACACCTTCAGCTGTTACAGATGGAGAGGCAGGTCCTACTGGCATCAAGTAAGCAGAGGTCAGAGATGCTACTAAATATCAGATAAAAGACAGTTAAAGTATGATGAAAAGCAAGAATGTGATTAGCCTGAAATTCAGGGTGGCAGTTAGCTGGGTAGGAGTTAAAGGGAAGGATGTGACCAAAGATGAGACTTTTAAATATTCTGCGTCTGTAGATACAGTGGGTACATGTTTGTTCATTTTATTGTTCTTTATAAGCCAATAGGTTTTAGACATATTTAACAACTTTAAAAAAATTACAGAGTCTGAAGTGTAAGGGAAGGGAAGAAAGAGGGACAGCAAGCATAGGTCACTCATTAAGGGTAACAGTGAACTTTGACATGACTGGCTAACATACCACCAGGTCAGAGATGTCTTTTACTCTTTGCCCCCTTAACCTTCGACTGTCCGGTTACTTATCACATCTTTCCCATCAACCACCAAATTGCATCTTCTCTGCCCTCAAGGTTATTCTGCCATGATTCAGCTCTGGCCTGGACTGCTAACCTGTTCACTCTAACTGCCCTCAATATATTCTATGCTACTACTATTGAGAGTGCTTCCTAAAGCATGGCTTGCTGTTTTCATACAGCTATTTTAATGAAATTGATGTGTCGTCAACACAGAATAAGTGAATTTCAGGTTTCTTTTTGAGACTGACAATCAAGGCCCGCTTACCTCTCCAGTCTCAACTATTGTAAGTATTCCAAGCACTACAAACAACATATTCACTCCCTCATCCTAGCTACATGCTCTTGCTTGGGTTGTTCCTCTTGCCTAGAGCACCCTTCATGTGCCCGTAATCTCTTTCTATGAAAAATCATATACAGTCCTCAATAAAATGAAATAGAGATGCATTACCAAACACTGGCAAGAAATGGAGCAAGGAGAACATCCGGATGTTGTTGCTGAGGGCATAAACTGGTACAAAGACTTTAGACAATTTTTTATATGCACCTCTATGTGTACTTCAGCATTACTCACAATAGCCAAAATATGGAAGCAACCTAAATGTCCACGAAATGAATAAAGAAGGATGAGAACACACACACACACACACATTTATACAAACACACATGCACAACAGAGTATTACTCAGCCATAAGAAATGGATGAGATCCTGAGGGTTGTTGGGAGTAGGGGGAATAGGGATAGGGTCGTTGGGTTATGGACACTGGGGAAGGTATGTGCTATGTTGAGTGCTGTGAAATGTGTAAGCCTGATGATTCACAGACCCATACCTTGGAGCAAACAATACATTATATGTTAATAAAAATAATTTAAAAAAAAGAAATGGATAAGATCATATCATTTGCACATATACGAATGGACCTAGAAGGTATTATCCTAAGTGAAGTAAGTCAGTTGAGGGACACATGGGTGGCTCAGCTGGTTAAGCATCTGCCTTTGGCTCAGGGTCCTGGGATGGAGCAGCACCTGGGGCTCCCTGCTCAGGGAGGAGTCTGCTTCTCCCTCTCCCTCTGCCACACCCCCTGCTTGTGCATGCTCTCCCCCAGACCCATGAAATAAATAAAATCTCTTAAAAAAGGAGAAGTCAACTGAGAAAAACAAATAACACATTTCACTCATATGTGGAATCTAAATAATAATAATAATAATAATAATAAAGAAAAAAAAGCAGAATCAAAAAATGCAAATACAAAAAATATAAATGACCATTTCCAATGGGGATAGCAGTGGGGAGGGTACACAAATGAGTGAAGGGGGGTGGGAGATACAGGATTCGTACCTGTACTGAATACCAGTTATGAATAAATCACAGAACTAAAAGGCACAGCACAGGGAATATAGTCACTGGCATGGTGATAGCATTGTATGGTTGGATGGTGGCTACGCTGGTAGCAAGTATAGCAAAAGGTATAGAGAAGCTAAATCAGTAGGTCATACATCTGAAACTAACGTAATATTGTATGTCAAATATACTTAAAAAATTTGGAAAAGACAAGTGAACATATGCATACCTTACAACCTAATAATTCCAAAACCTTTTGGTACATATCAAACAGAAATGGGTGTGTGCATTCACCAAAACTATATGACAATAACGTGCATGACAGCACTGCTCATGATAATGCAAAACTGTAGGCAACTTAAACACCCATCAACAGAAGAGATAAATAGTGACGTATTTTTATAAGGGAATATTCCATGGGAATGAACTGCCACATACAAAAGAGATGACACTCACAAAAATGCTGAGCAAAAGTATACAGACATGAGAGTACACACTGTATGATTCCAATTGCATAAAGTTAAATGACACATAGACGTTATTAATCAATGGTGTTAGAAGTCAGGATAGTGATTATTTGGGGGGAAAGGCTGCCTACCAGAAGGTACAAGAGCGCTAATAATGGTCTCATAGACTGGGTATTGACAACTTGGTGGAAACTGATCAAGCAGTACACATATGACTTGTATACTTTATTGTAGAAATAGTATACTTCAATTAAAGGTTTGTTAAAAAAACATTTCAAAACTCTACCCATTTTTCAAGATTACTCCTTAAAAAACCTCCTAGACTTTTTAAAAAATAAGCATCCATGATCCCAATTAGATATACCTTCTACCTAAATTCCCATATGATAATTACAACCCTAAAGTCATCTTAGAGTTTTTTGCACCTGTTTATCAATGTCCAATTGTTACACTACCAGACAAGTATTCCCTTTATGGTTTCCCATAAAATATTGCATTAAAGTAGCTCATCAATATTATTTATGAGATGTGAGTGACATGCATTACCCCTTTCAAAGCAAGTCCACACTTCTGAGTGTTGGGCAAATGCTGGCATTCCCTTTTTGAAATTATTTGGTTTGTATTTTCTTTTTTCTTTTTTTTTTTTTTTAAAGATTTTATTTATTTATCTGACAGAGAGAGATCACAAGTAGGCAGAGAAGCAGGCAGAGAGAAGAGAGAGGGAAGCAGGCTCCCTGCCGAGCAGAGAGCCCGATGTGGGACTCGATCCCAGGACCCTGAGATCATGACCTGAGCCGAAGGCAGCGGCTTAACCCACTGAGCCACCCAGGCACCCAAGGTTTGTATTTTCTTATACTAAAATTCATCTTTTTGGTGTACAGTTCTGCAAGGTCTGAAATTACAGATTACTATAACCACCACCACAACCAAGATACAGAACTTCTACTACCTCAAAACACTTCCCCGAGATGCCCTCTGGAGTCAAAATATCACGCACCCCCAACTCCCAGAAAGCACCTATTTTTGTTCCTACAATTTTGTCCTATCCAGAATGCCATATAAATGGGACCAAATGCCTGGCTTCTGAGTCCAGCTCCTTTCCCTTACACAAGTACATTTGAGAGCTTCTGTGTTTTTGCAGGTGTCAGCAGCTCCTTCCTGTTCGTTGCTACTTAGCATTCCACTGGATGGTAGACCCATGGCTTGTAATCCTTCCACCAGGAAAGGACATTTGGGCTGTGTCCAGTTTTTGGTGATTATAAAGAAAGCTGCGATCCACTTTAAGGATTTTATTTTTAGTAGCTACTTGGAAGCAACTCATTCAAGGTCACACTGTTACCAGTGATAAAGAGAAATAATATAAACTTTTTTTTAAGTGGGAAAAGTAGGAGTCGACAGTATTTTCCCTTATGGCAACACATCCAGCTCACAATATATTTTCCGTAAAGAGATTTCGAGCTATCTTTTCTATATTTAGCCCACATTAATGGGCCAGAGTTTGTAAGTAACCCACTAAAGCACTTTTCTAAGGGCAGCTTCTTGCCAATGTGACCCGATGGCCGTACTATTAGAAATAATGTGTATGTCTTGATCTACGCGCAGCTATTCATCAGTGTTATGTAAATAAGCGAGTATGCCCTGCTGCCTTCTGTCTTTCATCTGACCTACTGGACTCTCCTGCGATGCATAGAGGGGACAGCAAGCGACAGCCTTGGTACTCCGGAGCTCCAAAAACATGTGAGCAAAAGGCCTACTTCGACGATTATGGAGAGGGGTGGCTACAACTGCATTTTTTTTCTGTTGATTTCAACACAAAAAGCATATGTCCAAATCCTCAGGGGCAGAGTGGCCACATCACAAAATTTCCATTAGCTGGCATTCTGAGGGAGGCTCCGTCGGAGAGGAGCCTAAGCCACTGCACAGCCAAGGTTGAGGCCGTGGGGAAAGGGTTATATCCAAGAACATTTCTGGGAGGTGTCTGAGCTGCAACTGCCACCGTGGCCAGAGGAGTCATCTTGGTTTGAGCCTTTAAAACTCAAAAGCAGCATGGGAACTCTTTTTGTAGTACCCCATGACGGTCACTAGGAGAATCATAAGAACCTCGTCCTTCAGCCCTTTTCCAGTGCTCTTAAGTCATAATAGCAGCTAATTATGGAAGGTATGCTATGTACTCTTACACTAAGCATTTCCACGCAGTACCTTATTTTAATCCCCAATGAAACCCTCTCGCTTAAACACTATTAGTATGTCCCTTTCACCAATGAGGAGAATAAGGCTCTGAAAGATATTAGCACTTGCTGAAGGAATTTCATTCACGGCAATCTGAATCTGATCACATGTTCTGAACCCAGATGTTCTAGCACCCCAGAGCCCGACCAGTAAATACATTCATTCATTCACAAACTCAAAACATCTATTATTATATCCATCCAAGGAAATAAATATGAGTAAGATATGCTTCTCCCCTCCAGTTGTTCATTACTTGGGAGAGGGTGCAGAAACCTATAAACAATAATACCTTAACCTTTTTGGTCAACTCCTTTTCTGAGACTCACATGAAAACCGCGGGCTCTCCAGAAAAAAAATCACACAGGCGGACAAAAGTCCACCAAATCCTTGAGCCACAACCTAAGATTCCCTGGAATACTTACATAGCAGACTGTTCACTGAAAAGGGTGTTGGTTAAGCTAGAAGCAAAATGTTATGTGAACTCAAAGGAGAAAGCCAGGGCACTGGAGTCCTGAAGACGGAGAGGAATTTACCAGACAAGAACGGAAGGGAGGAAGGGAGAAAAAGAAGGAGGGAGGGAGGAAAGAAGGGGGCTTCTGTGGAGAGGTCCTTGCTTCAGAAAGCCTAGGGCCAGGGAAAAGATCCAAAGACTCCTGAAAGAGGAGGGAAGCAGGGGAATGAGCAGCAGGATACTGAAACAATCCAGGCAAGTTTCCTCTTTCTAGAAACAGTGTGGTGAGAATAAGCTGTGAGCCCAGGCTCTGAGGTCAGGAAAAACTGGGGTCAGAAATGACTGGGTTCAAATCCAAGGTCATTCCTGTCTCACTTTAGTTGTGTACCCAGGGGAAAAGTATTATGACCCCCTCTGAGCTTCAGTTTTTCCTTTTCTGTAAAATGGGGATAAGGAGAGCCCCAACATCACAGGCTACTGTGAGATAACCCATGGAAAAAAGCATGACAGGCACTTGGCACAAAACCTGAAATGGTGCAAGCATTCAATACATTGTAGCAGCTATTATTACCAACCTTGTCATCACCGCGGGCCTGATGCTAACAGGGCCTCACAGAAGAAGCTCCTCCATAACAGCAACAGAGCTGAACTCCTCCTATGTGTTTGGGTCAGCCTACTACATTCTTACATACATGAGGTGCTACAGAAGGTCCTCTGCTCCCCAAAACTCTCAGTTCCAAAAGCCACCTCTCAAAATGCTCTCTTTACACACTCACACCTGATTTCTTACTCTTATTGATCACATCAAGACATGAGAGGCATATTCTAGAGAAGATGGTAAAAAACAAAACAAAACAAAACACAGAAATTATGATGACTGTTGGAATACCTCTGGTGGGCTTGTTTTATATTTGTCACATCATCTGTGTCTGCTCTTTTCTTAAGTGAGATTAGAGGTCATTATCAACAGCTAAAGAGATGTTCCATGCTGTTGTCATTACTACCGTGTCCATAACAAAAGTCTGAGAGCATATATTCTTGCAAAGTCCTTCTGCACCAGTTCATCTATGTCACTATTCCTGGCATGGCATTACTATGCAAAAAGAAGAAAATGGTACAAATAGTCTACTCAGTTCTTAGTCACCATGTGTTCAGTAATATTTTATCTTAAATTCTTCATGTGGTCTAGGAGCTAACATAAAAGTAATATACTGGAATCCGTCCATGAGTGCTCGAGGAAATGTGGAGACTATTTTGTTGTGATTCCTCAGCCATGGTAATAGACAGAACATTCATGAAACCCTTGCTCTTAAAAATGTTCCATGGCCAGCCAATATTTGCCATAGTGATACTGCCATATAGTCAGCACTGGAAAAATAAAGTCATGAGAAACACAACCATTCCCATCTTCCTCCCAGAAAGCTGGCCAGGATATCTGCTTCTCTCTCGGCCGTCTAGGCTGACAGCATCCACAAAAGTCAGAATGTTCTCTCACTTTAAAACACACAAATCAAAGGAAAACATAGGGATTCCAACGATCCTTCCAGAACCCAACAGACCATTACAAAGTCACCAAGCTTCCTTTCAGCTTTAAATCTGTTCTCCTGCAAAAGCACTAATGTACATGAGTTCATTCCATCAAAAACAGAAATAAGCACTAGAAAACCCAATTGTCCTAGAGCAAGCAGAAGAACGTGTTCATGAAGGGGACAGAAGGGAGGAATCAAGGCCGAAGAGAAGAGAGTATTTCTAGCACATCATTAAACAGAACGTGACAGGAAGAGCTTATAGGCTGCAAAGCTAGTGGAATGCGATTCTGACGAAAATACCCAGGTCTTACCAGCATCAAAAGAAGATTCACGTTATAAGGAAGGGGTTCCCAAACGGCTTCCAGAAAATCTGATAAGTTCTTAAGAAACTGAACCAAAGCACTGTTTGAAGCATGCACAAGAAAACGAGGGAAGTGTGGGTGATGAAAGAGTCCTTTCTCTCCATCCAAAACCTGTCAGATGTGAACAGAACTTTTACCACAGAGAACACCAGCAGTGACCAATGCCACCAGCACGGTCCACTTAGCCCCAGTGCATTCTCTTCATGCTTCTCTTGCCTACGTTGCTAGGTATACTTTCCTGTGAGCAGCACATTCTGGGGGTTAGGGACACAACCCCTGGACTCAAACTACCAGGCTGGACCACTTCCTGGCTCTCCGGTTCTATTCATCTACAAATGGACTAAGTAACTAAATGAGTTAAAGCAAGTAAGACATTAGCACTTGACACCGTTGTAGTCTTTCTGATCTTCTCTAGCTCCGGTATCTTTCTTGGGAAGCAAATAGAAGGTACAATATCCTTCCAATGTGACTCCCACTGGGTTATAAAAGAGTTGAAAATATATGCTGGCTTTAATTTTATTCACTCTTTAACAGATATTTATTAAGCTCCCATTATGAACCCACAGGTACTACGCTAGGAGTTGGGAGATAGCATGAACACCGGATACGAAAGCAAAGAGCCAGTCCCTGCCCTCTGTCTACCTCCCAGTGCATGCAGGGTCCAGGAGCAATTTTTAGTAGAATTTAAGGAACTGGCCCCTTATTGATTAGGCTTATGCCTTTCAAAGGAAAACATCAAATAATCCCTGGTCCCTTTCCTGGGTCCTAATAGTCCCCAATTATACTCTGTAGATGTGCCTTGTTAAGCATAGAGAATACAGACTCACCATTTAAGAAAAATTCCTTGTACACATGCTTCCCAGCTGGTCGTGTCACTAATGTATGGGACTGTGAAATATATACTTAGCTAAGAGCCTGCTTTGGAAATGCTTTATATGCTCTTAAAACCATTTATGTGTCCATCTTTAATTGGACATATATTTACCAAGAGCCAAAGACCAGATGTGACCTTGGGTAGAGACTGGAGAGAAAGGCATGATCTTTCTCTACTGTAGCATCTTAGCATTGCAGAAATGAGCTCACAGACGTCCAGAGAGCAAAACAACTAACCCTAATTCCCACCATTAAAGAGACCCAGCCCTGAAATAAAAGTCATGTCTAATGCCAAATCCAAGCGTGTTCCCTTCTCAGGGATTCTGCTCTTGCTACTGTCCCCACAGCCCACGATGCTCTTCCCCAGACAGCTGTGTGGCTCGCTCGACTCACCTCTCAACTCACAAGGAACCTCAGAGGTGAGGTCCAACCTATCAGGCACAAATTAAATAGGAACCCCTCCCAGTGTTATTCTTCTTCACAGCGCTTACCACAGCTTAGCAGAAGGTCAAGTCCAATCGGGCACATATTTTTGTCTGTTTTATTCCTGTGCTCTTCGTCCACAGGAACAGCACCTGGCCCAGAGTCAATGCTCCATAAATACTGTGGTATGAATGAGCCCCGGGTGCTTTTATCTACAGCTCTATCTTTGTGATACTCCTGCTGAGGAAACTCACAACCCTGAGACGGGGGGAGGAAGGGCAGCAAGAATCCAACTCAGGAAATGTGAGTGCTATGCAAACAGCTGATGGCTGGGAAGCACATGGCATGCGACGACAGCAGGGAGAAAATGTGCCGAAATATGAGATATACTTAAGCACCATAATGAGTTGGAGCAGTGCCTCAGTGGGCCACTAAATAACAACAGGTTTCAGATGAAGGAGTTGGAGAAATTCAGGGTGATGGCCTTCTGCCTTAATGTCGTCGAGGTGACAGAGGTGGACGGAGACAGTGAACAAGACACAAACCCATCCAAGGGCAAATGTTCGCTCATTCCTGTGGGATCTTCAGACTTCTCAAAGGAATATGGGAATTGTGAATTATATGTGAAAATAAACGTTTCCACATTAATTCAGAGTTGTGTTCAACACTACTTGGGCCAGCCTAACATCTAGCATCAAGATTCAGACCAGTGGCACACCTACTGTGTACTCCAGCCACTTCCCCAGGACCCACAGTAGTGCCACATGCAGGACATGAAATGATGCCTTCTCATGGTCTTTGCAATTGGCCAAAAACCTCCAAGCAGGTTCGTGGCATCCTAATCCTCCTTCTTAGAACTGAATGAACAACTATTCTCACAGTTAGCTTTGCAGTTCTTAAATGCAAGATCATGGGAACTCAACCCATCTTTGGTACAAAACAATGTTTCTCGGGATCTCTCTGAAGATTCACAAGCAAACAAATGTCAAATAATTATGGAGCTTTGAAGGGTACTAGCACCAGGTAGGCACTAAAATAAGCCAGGGAAAGAACTGATAGCATTTTAAACTCCTGTTAGATAAAAAGTTAAAAATAGGAGAGTGGCTTTTCTCTCTTCCCATTATTTTATTTTTTATCTGTTTATTCCCAAAAGGACTTAGAACTTCTTATGTAAAAGCACACAATATGAAGACAAAACAACAACAGAAAATTAATGTGTGTGGGTGAAGGAAGGATAATTCAAGAGAAAAAATGTAATGAACTTAATAAAATTAGTATACAAAATACAAGTAAGAGTCGGCATGTTTTTTAGAGGTGGGTCACAAATCACTTTCTAAGCTGGGGACAGAGAGTCTAATGTCTACAGGGGCCAACCAGTTAGAATAAAAGAATAAAACAAACTGAGTGTCTGTTTTATTTTAAGGAAAACGGCATTATATTACTAGCTCCCAAGGTTGCCATGGAGACATGTGAGCCCAGTGTTACCAGATCTGATTTTTCAATAGATGCTGGAAATTCAAACATACTTGTGTGAAGTCTTCCCATTTTCCAATGTTGGTGAGCTAGTTTTTCTTTTGGCTAAAAAAAAATATGTGTGAGTTAAAGAAAACAGGCCTGTGACCATAAAGAGGAAGAAGACATGATCAGTTACATGACTAACTATATCCATAAACTAACCCAAAGCTGCAAAGAAGTACAGTCATTTGTGGTATCTAAACCAGAAAGACACTTCTCCCAAGAGTCTAAAGAGGACACCGTAACATCCACAAGATAAGCACCCCATACAATCAAGATGTATAGGGCTAAGAACCCTATCTCGTAACGATCTTCAACAGAGGCTAAGGGCATAATACTAAGTATAATTTAGTAGAATCAACTGCCAGGGTGGACAGGTGGCAAATTCTCAGGTATAGAGACTTCTACTGGTCTCACTTATTTCAAGTACAGATTTTATAGATTTCCCTTAACTGATTTTAACCAATTACCCTTTTTAACATTTGTAAAATTCTCACACCTTTCTTTACTATTATTTCACAAATCCAAGCAAAAACCGTCTTGGAAAACAATTTTTCAAACAGCATTCTCCTCTTCCCACAGTGGTTTAGAGTGTCCATAGAAAGGGAGGAAACCTTTTCAAACTGTAACCCCTAAATACTGTTTTTTCACAGCAGCTTTTGGTAAGTATTGAGTAATACCATGCTCAAGGTTAGAGTCCCTGACTAGGACTCAACGTGAGGTATTCTATGTGACCATTAGGTTCAAAGCCGTTCACTTTAATGGACAGTCCATCTGGCAGTGGGACTGGACTTTGTGAATTGCTGAAGGAGCTGGCACACCTCCAGCCACTGGCCAAGGAAGGATACGCACGTAGGACCAAATGTCTCCACAAACAAAGCATTGTTCTATATCTGTCCCAGGTCACGAACAAAAAGGACAATCAAGTTCTATGCCACAGAGTGATGCTTCACAGAATCCCTGGGGTGGTATGGATAGGGAGGCTGCATTCCAACCTGGGCCCTTAACATACCTAGAACTAGTGCAGCTTTATTTCATCTCTCTCAGTTCTGCTAGAACGCTTCTTTCTAAAATGCAGATTTGTTCAGATGTGACGGTTATGTTAGAGAACAATCTGCCCATAACTCAAATGAATTTTGGTTTGCCGTGCATTGTTTTGTTTGCAAGAAACATGAGGTGAACACAGAAAATGCACCCAGCAGAATCAAGCCATGTAGGCATACACAAAACACATGCACTTCAAACATCTACCAGCTACCATAGTTCACCATGCACATGACGCACCACACTCATCCACTTCTAGAGGCACAATTTTCCATCAATTTCAGATAGGTTTCCTTCCACCTCTTCACGGTAATGTACAAGCTGCAACCCTTCTCACACCCAATGCCACAAGCAAACACCAGGTCTTTTCAAGGCAAACTACCAAGTTTATTGCTGTATTCATATACTGCTTACCCACTCAGCAAATGTACAAATGTCTACTGTTTTTATTAGGTTCTTGTCCTTTCTTCTTGTAACATGTCACTGACATAGTTTCTAAGTATAAGACCCCTAATCCTCTTTTTCCTATAGATTCCGTGATTTTGCCAAGCCTGGTGATTTTTTAGAAGGGCCTATGTTGTGTTACAGCAGAAATGACCATATTAGAATGTATATAAAATATTTGAAAAAAGGAGTTTTGCTAAAATGTAAGTTCTACATGAAGCTAACATGCTCTGAACTCCAGGGGACACCACTTAGATGTAAGTGGTATTTTATGTGTATCCTCTTTATGATTGATTAATTAATCTGGCATTCAACAAATAATTACATGAAGCCTCATCTATGTCATGAAAGTACTACATTCCAAAGAACATACTTGCTCACTTGGGAAAATTCAAAGAAAACCAAAAAATGCATAAAACTAAAAATCATTCACCATCTTATAATGCAAACACTTTCATGTTTTTTTCAGTCGTTTTTCTTTACATATATACTACTACCATCCCTACTATGTGTGCTATTTCATTTACCTATTATCTTGATTTGGCTTAAAAATTGACTTGCCAATTCTAACTCAAAGATGCTAATTTTTCCGGGTGGAAAAAAAAAGGCTTTGCCAAACTGAGTCAATCACTTAACATTAAATGAGCACACACCACCCGCTTAGCACTATGCTCTGTGACATACAAATTAGAATAGTCAACAGACTGTGCTTAACAACCAAAAGAATTTCTTTAACTTTCCAAATTTGGCATAATTACAACATTTCCTGCCCTTAAGATTAATCATTATTTTCATTTGTGTTCTAAGATTTGTTAAAAATATAAATTATATAAATAGCACATTTAGAAAAGAAAATGGACTTGTATTATTGGTTTCCTGCAAATTACAGCTTCAAGAATTGTAATCTGCCCTTTGCTCTGTCACCTGTTTGAATGCCGTGCCACCAAAATTACCTACACAAAACAAGCTGCGTTTGAGTATTTCTAAGTAGTAAATACACACATTAAGGTCTCATGGAGACTGCCTACTAATTTTCCCTCTTTATTTTTTCCAGCAGAATTATTTTAAGATTTGATTTTTTTATAAATATAGATTATAAAAATTTAGTAAACTATGTGTAAAATATAGATATACACACATGTATATACATATGTATATATGTGTCTGTATCAAATACTGGGCTCAAATATATATATTTATATATATATATATACACAACATGGAAGATTATACATATAAATATATGCAAGTATTACATGGAAGATGTAGGTATAGAAGCACAAGACACAGACAGATACAGATATAAATATACATGTATATGTATGTATATATGTATCATTCAAAGATCAGGCTCCGATATATATATTCTTGAATTTTCTTTACTACAAAATGTGAAATATGTTTGCCACTGTATCTGTTTAAGCTAAATTCCCTAACTAGCAACAAGCAACTAAGAGTAAAAAGCTGTTTGGGATTTCATCCCCTCTTGCTCTTTGACAAAATGCTCACAAACAGTAAGAAATGAGGGCAATAGAACAAAATCAAAAGAGGCTAAACACTCCATAACACACACAATAATTTTCTTGGAAATCACTGATAAATGATTTCACTCTTCACTTTAGAAAAAGGGGGCAGGGGGCTCTTGACTAAGTCACTGGTCAAGTTGCAATCCAGGTATACGGAGGGAGCATTGGAAAAAGTCACAAGGCTCTATCTTCGGGTGCCCATCTCCACCACATTTGACACTTCTCTCTCTTACTGAAAAAGACAACTGTCTTGTAACTATAACAATTTCAGGCGGAGGTAGTTAAACCTTTAGTCCCGATTCCTCCGTGTGTGTGCCACGTGATGGATTAAGGTTCCAGCTTCCACTGGGCTGTAACTTCCCTCAAACCTCACAACGATTCACCTTGTTTTATATATTCCTGGGGAGGCTGTGTTTGAGAAGGGCTGAAAGTGAACCCTGTAACCTTTCCACCAAAGCACACCTCACCACACAGGCGACACACCCTTGCCCGCAGGGCTGAGAGCAAGGCCTGGGAGTGGGGTCTGAATTCACCGTCAGTAAAGGAGATATCTATTTGCATCCTCACACTTTATCTCACAGACTAGTCCATGATATATTCTTGCTTTTACCAACAGGAAAAAAAAATCCTAAATAACTGACCAGCTGGATTACTGCAACTTTTGCTCCCCTTTCTCCAAATATTCAAGAACGACTCACGGTCCAGAGAGATGAGCCCTGTTTACTCCCTCCAACTTCATGAAGCCCTTAGCAGAAGCCTTCAGTCTTCAGACTCTGCGGGCTATAGATACTTCTAGGTGACACACACAGCACTTAGGACATGGGTGCTTTACTTTTTAAAGTCTATTTTATAGTCTCCTAATGTGAATGTTTTCCTTTTTTTAAAAAATCAGCTGATATACTCATTTTTATGTTCCCGTCTTTGCTGAGGTAGGACCACATTTAGAACGAGATCCATTTTCTGTTTCCTGTGTACTGAACATAAATGAACAGAAATCTTGAGGTAAAGGCCCTTCTGAGTCCACAGAGATGTCACTGTCACTCGGAAAAGCTAATCGGCCACCAGCGACGTGGCCCAGCCCTCACATCACAGTGACCTCCCGGCAGCCTGAAAGCAAAAGGGGGAGAGGGAAGGGCAGCACCTCCGAGCCCTGGCTGGCCAAGGATGCAACCAGGCTCTTCCACACCCTCCAGCCCAGGCTCCTCTGCAGGCTTTTCCATTTAGAGAGCTCGTCAGACCCCTCTGATTCATCAGAGTGTCCTAAAAAGATACAAGAAGATAAAGTCCTCGACTGTGCTAGGCACCGGAAGGAAAAAAGCAGCCACAAAATGAAAACTGCCTTTTAAAAGTAGCTATGGTTAAACATTAAAAAAAAAAAAAAATCACATGCTTTTGCCCCCATACTATAGCTAATGAAAAGGGGCATTTAACATCCAGTGGGAAAAGCAGTGTTTTTATAATTTCAACAGCAATTACTACAAAGCTCATTTGTAAGAGCTTGGCGAATCCTCACTTATTCTGACCTCAAGAACCCACATTCTCTGGGGTTAGAATCCAGAGACTTATTTTAATGTTCAATGTTCTCCCGAGTCCCTTTAAGAGGGGGGAAAAAATGAACTTCACATCGAGTGATGCATGACATTGTTTTAATCCAAAAAAAAAAAAAAAGTGCAGGTTGAAACCATTATAACATGTCATAAAGCATCAGTAATGGCCACTCAGCAATAGCTAAACCATTTTTAAGGTCATAAACAAGCACATAAAGTGTGCTACACTAATTTATTGGAAACATCCTCTTTAAAAGAAAGGGTCACAAAGGGCTTTGGCTCCATCACATTGCTCTCTCACACCAGCCGCCAGCCGCAGAACTTACATATGACCTTTGCAATTCCCCTTGCAAATTCTTTCAGCACTTGGGCATTCCACTTTCAAACCTAGGGGGAGGTGAGGCAAAGCTATAAAAATCAGCCACGGGAACACTAGAATATGCTGGAATAGGATAAATGTCTTTCTCACAGGAGAAATGCAGGCACTATTAATTTACAGAATCCAGTGCAAAAAAAAAAAAAAAAGACAACTCGTCAGACCTCCTTCACCGCTTATATTTTAAACCCAGAAAAGCAAAATCAGACTTACCCTGGGAAGCCATCCTATAGGCTGACTCAGAAAAGGCGCCTGTTGACAAGCCAAAAAATACAGCTCCAGACCAATGCTCCAAAAACTCGCTGGGTTTAATCCTCTCTCATCCACCTACTAACCCCTGCTACTACGTATGCATCTGGCTTTTGTTAAAGAACTTCTGCAAACGTACAGCGGATGAGTAATCGTTCAGACTTCGTAAAATATGCCAAACCCATCGCTAATAACAGTAGTTTCATTTACTCATCACATTTTTGAGTGCCTTTATTTTATTTTTCTAAGCAAAATTAGTGTTTTTTGCTGATACAAATTCCCTACCGCTAGGGCATGCACACATCACCCAAAAAGCAGTAGGTTGCCTAGAGTGTACCTAACTTTCTGGTCCTTGTCAGCAGTCAGTAATGTTGAACTAAGACATAAAGGCACAGCCTGCTTGACAAACTATTTTTTAGAATTAATATTGCCACTATTTCCCCAAATAAAGAAAACCTCCAGCCAATTCTACATTTTTTCCCCCCCATGGAGAAAGACAACTGTTTTATCATCATCTTTATTAGAAAAACCGAACAATAGGAAGCATAAATTCATCCCCCAATGATTCCCCATCCAATCCCTGCTCTTAGAGATAATCACTGTCAAAAGCTTTTAATGTATCATCCCGCAAATTTCTACTTACATATTATACATGTGTATTCACATACACACTTCAAAGACACCCTTGGGGACTGAGAGCTCTTGGACATCAGAATTTTCCAGATTTTATAAAGGTAACAGAATATACACAGTAGAACATCCCCAGTGAGATGGGGCAACAGCTCATAATGAACCGCATTAATATTTCTGCTGGGAAACATATGAATATTCAACGTAGTAAGATAACAAAGACTTTAAATAGCCTCATGTCATTTCAGGTCAGGTAATTCTGCCAAATGAAGTAAAAAAAAAAAAAAATCTTCAATATTCGGACTTCTGGATTTCAGAATTGTGGATAAGGGATTTTAAACTCATAGCTTTTCCCCCAGCTACTTACCAAATTTTCAAGGGTTTTTTTATTCCAAATGTTCATGATAGGAAATTTAAGAAAAACATACACGAGTAGAGTTAAAGTTACCTGTAAAATCCTACCATGCAGAGAATTGCAATTTTATTCACTAATCTATCAAGTGCCTCCAGGGAGTACAGACTCAGTATCCTATGGGCAGGTTAAAAAATCAAAGTAAAGGTATTTCCTGTTTTCATACCACGTCCAAAGTAATACCTGTTTTAAAAAATTAAAAGGCACTGTGCTACCAAAGTTCAAAGGAAGTGTTAGGTGGACATGTATTATTTTTCAGTCTACCTGGCTCCTTTTAAGACACTGCCTGTGTTTTGGAAAATTCCTTTTGTGGGTTTTTTTTTTTTTAAGATTATTTTATTTTTATATTTTTTAAAGGTTTTATTTATTTTTTCAGTGTATATCAGAAATGACTTTTTATTTTTATATGAAAACAACTTAAATTTTGTTTAAAAATTTTGTCAGAGAGGGAGAGAGAGAAAGAGCACACATAGGGGGAGCTGCAGGGGGAGGGAGAAGCAGGCTCCCCGCCAAGCAGGGAGCCTAATGCAGGACTCGATTCCAGAATCCTGGGATTATGACCCAAGCCCAAGGCAGGCATTTAACCAAATGAGCCACCCAGACATCCCAGATTTTTTTTTTTTTTTTTTCAGAGAGAAAGAGAGAAGGTGAGCAAGTTGGGAGGAGGGGCAGAGGGAGAGAATCTCAAGCAGACTCCTAGCCGAGCATGGAGTTGACATGGGCTCCATCTCATGACCCTGAGATCATGACTTGAGCCAAAATCAAGAGTCAGATGCTTGACCGACTGAGCCACCCAAGTGCCCCTGGAGAATTCCCCTTCCTATGAGTTCTGAGGGACACAGAAATAGCTGCCACAGTGGAAGCCAAGTACTCATTTTCCCAGACTCCCTTGCAGCTAGGATGAGACAGGGGCCTTCCGTTTCAGAAATCCGATGGACCTGGGTCAGAATTTGCAGAACTGTACTCCAGTGAGGAAAGAAGCAGCTACATCTGGAAGGTGTAGGGGAGTGGGGCTGGGCTGTGTGGTCTAATGGTCTGGAGTGGCTGGGAAAATGGTGCAAGCCACAATGTCTACACCCAGAAGCAGCTACATCAGTGTCCTCACTGGATTGGTTCTATGGTGTGCGCTGGGGTATGGGTCCTCACTATTCAGCCCCCAGCCTGCTCCACTGGCCTCCCAGGGATCACAGGCTCCTGAATATTCTGTAATAAACTCTCTTTCTACTTCAACTATATAAAGTTTAGTTTGTTAAAAAAGTGAAGAAATGTGACTGCTACAAGGAGAAAATCTCTTTTAACAAGGCAAGGCAGCGCAATGTAGTGAAAAGAAAAGATAAATGAAAGCCAAAGATAGCAGCTTTCAAAATTTGACTCATATTTCAACCCTATGCCAAGTGTCTCTGGGAGCATGGGCAAGCTCATTAGTTTGGTCCAACAGCAATTTCCCTATCTGTAAAGTAATAACATTCACCTTGCAAAACCGCTCCTGAGAAAGAAATGAGCTCTTTCATTTATTCAATCATTCATTCAACCAAACCCTTTGTTGAGTTTCTTTTTTTTTTTTTTTTTTAATTTTTTATTTTTTATAAACATATATTTTTATCCCCAGGGGTACAGGTCTGTGAATCACCAGGTTTACACACTTCACAGCACTCACCAAATCACATACCCTCCCCAATGTCTATAATCCCACCCCCTTCTCCCAAACCCCCTCCCCCCGGCAACCCTCAGTTTGTTTTGTGAGATTAAGAGTCACTTATGGTTTGTCTCCCTCCCAATCCCATCTTGTTTCATTTATTCTTCTTCTACCCACTTAAGCCTCCATGTTGCATCACCACTTCCTCATATCAGGGAGATCATATGATAGTAGTCTTTCTCTGCTTGACTTATTTCGCTAAGCATGATACGCTCTAGTTCCATCCATGTTGTTGCAAATGGCAAGATTTCATTTCTTTTGATGGCTGCATAGTATTCCATTGTGTATATATACCACATCTTCTTGATCCATTCATCTGTTGATGGACATCTAGGTTCTTTCCATAGTTTGGCTATTGTGGACATTGCTGCTATAAACATTCGGGTGCATGTGTCCCTTTGGATCACTACATTTGTATCTTTAGGGTAAATACCCAATAGTGCAATTGCTGGGTCATAGGGAAGTTCTATTAGTTTCTATAATGCAAAAACACTGTGCTAAATATCAGGCACTAGGGTGGCCAGATGTAGCAAATAAAACTATCAGCCACCAAATTGCGTCTGAGTTTCAAATAAACTACCAATCATATCTACTATAAGCAAGTCCCACATTTGGGATATACTTATACTTTAAAATGTCCTATATAGGGAACACACATATATTAAAATACTGTTTGTTTTGCTCTGAAATTCAAATTTCTCTGAGGCCCTATATTTCATCTGTCCTATATTTCATCTCAGTAAAGAACAGTGCTCCAGAGAGGCAGTGTTCCTGTTGCCATGGACCCTCAGTCCGGTAGCACGGGGCGAGAGAAGGTAGGCAGACAAGTAACAAATGGGCAAACAACAACACGGTGCGAATAAAGAGCTGCAAAGGCGATGATTTGAGCAAGAAGATGGAAATAAAGAGGAAGGTATGTTTAATTAATAGGATTATTAAGGAAAAGCTTGTCTAGGAAGTTGAATCTGAAGGGAAGATCACACTGAGGAAATAAAAAAAAACTTCCTTAAGACCAGAAGACCCTGCACAAGGCCTAGCACACAGCAGATGCTCAATGTTCATTTCAGTCCTTAGCAGAACCCGGACTTCCAACTGTTTCTCACTCTACATCGGCCCCGGCCCTGTGGGGGTACAGAAAGAGGCTAAGAAAGGATAGAAATTGACCATCAAAGTCCTCCTGCTCCCGAGGGGATAGAAGCCACCTTCAATCCACAGCATCCTGAAAGACTCCAAGCCAGGCCTTTCCAGCCCAGTCCTCCTGAACGCATGACCCACAGAGACCACAACAGATAATGAAATGAAAGGGTTTTTTTCAGCCACTGTATTTTAACAGGATTTGTTATGTAGCGATAGTGAGCAAGCGTTGGCAAGAATGGGGAGCTTCCAGAACGCGCAGACACTGCTGGTTTGACTGGGATGACTGCTTTGGGAGACTGCTCGGTAGTGCTTAAGAAAGCTGAACGTACACCCACCCCATGTACCGCCTGGTTTCCATGGCCAACAGCACAGTTGCAATTCTGATTCTAATCAATTCCCATACGACACCCCCTCCCTCTCTTTTCTGCTGGATTTGCAACACCCCCTCCACCAATTATACACAGTCCCCAGGTTAAGCTTTCTAAAACTCAACCTTCACCACACCATTCTGCTTCTCAAAACGTCCTCCATATATATACTTAATAAGTCCTTGCTGATTGATTTTAAGATTCAAATCTGGGGAGTTTTACTAACCTGTCACTGAGGGGGAAAAGACAAAAAACAAATAACCCAGGCATTCAGAGATTTAGAGGGCAGCTCCTTGAAATGCCCTCCAAAAAATTAAGCCTTTGCCAGAAATTGTGATCACTGTGAACCATGTGCGGAAATACGTCTCAAGGAACCACGCTAGTTAACTACTGCGATCTATTCGAACAGAATGTTGCACAAAAGGCTGAGTGCTATACGGTGGTGACAGCCACCATCACAGTGCACAGCAAAGAATGAGTTTCAAACCTGAAAGGTCTTCCAGTGCACAGAAAGGGAGAAAACCAGTTGATTCCCAGCATGGGAGAGGAAGAGGTGGAGGTAAAGGAAGGAATGGGAAGGGAAGACAACCTTAATCTCCTCTACTGTTTCCTCTGATGATGGTCTGCAACCGTGTCATGGGCGGTGGTGATAATGGGTGTGAAAAAGCATAACTGTCACAAGTGCCATTTGCTCTGTGTCTGACCTATGCTAGAAACCATAAGCTAGGGGATGGGGTGCACACAGGGCAATATGAGGACCCTCAGCTAAACTGGACAAATTTAAGCTCCATGCTGTGCGCTCTGAAAGGGAGAGTCCGATCCCATATTTATTCCTTTATTCATCAACTACAGAATGAACACCTACTGTGTGCCAGACATTGTTCAAGGTGCCCAGGATATAGCAGTGACCAAGAGGCAAAATCCCTGTAGAGCATCTGTGGATAATAAACTCCATAAATAACGAAGCCACAGAAGATGTTAAAGGTGTACAAGTAAAGCAGAGCAAGAAGCATCAAAAGGACCGAGATGTGGGCAGGAGACGGATGCGGTTTTAAATATGGTAGTCTGGGTAAGCCCAGAGGGTGACATCGGAACAAACGCCTAAAGGAGGTGAGGAGAGGAATTCTGGGGATGGTTGGAGACCAACCAGATGGGACCGTGCCAGGCACACTAGAGCTGCTGGGAGAAGACCAGTCTAGTCACTGCAGAAAAGCCCAACGGGCAAAATAAGAGGAGATAAAATCAGATTAAATAATAGGGGCCAAACTAAAAAACAGCACTGTAGGCCCCTGTCCATCAATCAATGATTCCCCAGCCTTAGCAGTCACAGATCACTTGTAGAAGCTGACGGAAGTTGGGGCACTTACCCCAGAAAAGTGCACATATACAAAATGCTGCTCTAAGTTCAGTGTTAATACCTCCCCGGTGCTTTAGCCTAGACTCCCAGGACCAGAACACGGTCCTGCAAAAGACCATTGTTCCTCCTGCTGGACCAAAGAAATGCACTCACTAAGAACCCTATTTAATGGCATCCCAAAAGGGGACAGTGATTCAGGACAGTAAACAAGCGCCTCCCATCTCTGAGGTTTTATGTGTTCCAGCATGCTCACCGGTCTGGGGAGGCCACACTCAAAAGCCTTGATGACCCTAAGGGAAGCCATCCACACCTGTCACCTAGGGACTCTTTGTCAGCCATAGCATTCAGACACGAAGCTACATCAAGAGTGATCCTAATATCCAAACAGAGGAAGGTATGCATCAGTAGCCCAAGTGGGACTGGATGATACTTGGAACCAAACAACCAACTCGCAGTTCGTGTACGTGTATACATATGTACATGTGTGATTACAAACATATTCACATATTTTAATTCTTTTCATGTAAGTTAAGAGAGCAGGATTATACATCTGTTTTGTTATCTCTGAACCCCAAATGCACAAAGGAGATGCCCAGTAAATAATGGTTGAATGAATGCATAAACCCAAAGAATTACTTCTTTGCAAATCATTCCAGAAAATAAGCAGATCAAAATGTCACCATGAGATGGACAGAATAATTATGCTAGAAAAGTTAGGGAATATGGCTATATTAGGATTAAAAAAGCCCACGTCATAAGAGTCACTGTATTCCATGTCATAGAGCATGTCTATGGAATATAAGAAATTATACCACCTTTCTGCCACAGTGATAGAGCCTTCTTACTGATGTTTCTAAAACCAATTGGGTCACCAGTTTGTCTGTTTTCTCAAATACATCACAGACCGATACATTTGTAAGAAAACAAAATAAAAATGAATCCTCAAATAAAAAGAAAAACAAAATACACACACAAATATGCAAACCCAAGTTCATATCAGATTCAACAGACCCAAAATTACTCCTTTCAATTGCTATAGATATTTCTAAACATTCCCAATTTTTCTTCTTAACTTACTGCACACCAGCAACACACAGCTCATGAACCAGTGCAGCTCATGGGTCCCACTTAGAATAGCATGAGTCTTAGATCATACACACGTGTACACACGTGCATACACACACGTGTGCACATGCTAAGACCAGTATTCAATGCAGTTGCAAATATTTTTGCTCTCCAGCTGATAATAAAAAAAAATTCTTCTACCCATTTAATTTCTGTCAAATATTTATTTCAACTGTCAAGTTTCATCATGTCAAGTTCATGATGCTCATAATATCAGAATCCAAGAATCTGTTAATATTCGGATTATGCCCTTCTTCAAATCAACCCAAAATTTAAACAAGAAAAATTAGGATCAGATTGTTCATTTTATAACAGATCCCACATTTATAGTAGTCATAAGATTGACTTTATATACTTAAATGCCATGGTGATTTTAAGCCATTTACAAAATGTAATCTTTATATATTTATCTTCCATATTTATGTATCTGCAGTTTTATAAAAACATTTATTGTGTAAACTAGCAATGATGGGGTTTTTTAAATGCTATTAAAATTAGGTTCACTTGGACAACAGTGTTTTCCTTTCCTTATTCTAGGTTAGTTAACATTCTCTACTTGAAAATTATCTATCCAATCTAAATAAAATTTGATGAAAAATAATTTATAAATCAAACTAACATATGACTTTCTAAGAAGCAGGTTACGCTTTTTGTTTTCATTAAAATAGCTCCAGATTAATGAGGGATGCTACCTAATCTTCTTAAATCATACTACATCTAAAAAAAAAATACAACCTTTGAAACTGCACAAACATAATCCTGAAAGCTCTAGTCATTCACAAAGCTTTCTTAAGTCAGTATGAGTTCATGATTTTCCTCAAAGTCCAAGTTAAACATGCATTCCAGGGTCGCCTGGTAACTCAGTTATTAAGTGTCTGCCTTCAGCTCAGGTCATGATCCTGGGGTCCTGGGCTCGAACCCCACATGGAGCTCCCTGCTCAGCGAGAAGCCTGCTTCTCCCTCTCCCATTCCCTGCTTGTATTCCCTCTCCTGCTGTCTCTCTCTGTCATATAAATAAATAAAATCTTTAAAAAAAAAAAAAAAGTTGCATTCCAGAGAAAAGCATGCTTGAGGCCATGCAAGGAGTCAGTATGGAACGACTAACTTATTACCTAGTACTCAGGAAAGTAGTGTTAGTTTTAGGCCGATTGTAAATAAAAGTGAGGATATTCTTGATTATATTTATAGCATGAATTTTCTAGAAGGAGTATTCAAGACCATAGCCTTCAAGCTTTATAGAGCTTCTATCACATCATTTAGAGAAGGAATAAATATTTACTGAATAAGAGAATGAAATGGTGATTCCCCACTTCTTTCAGTCTACCAACAAATTGGGAATTATATGCCAGAACCTATCTACCAAGGCAATGACTCTTCTGCCCCTTCTCGCCAAGTCTCTTCCTACTGACTGCTCCTTCCAGGGAGATTATATTTCCCTCCCACTGATACCAGGCTTTGCCGTTGGCATCTTATGGCCAATGAAACATCTGTACAAGTGACATGTGCCACTTCCCTGGGAAAGTTCTAAGAGCCAGGGTGTGATTCCACCATTTCCCTTTTCCTTGTGTTTAAGGTAAATATGTCCCAAGTAGTTGCTGATCTTGAAGCATTAGCTTCAGAAGGAAAGAAGCCGAGAACATAGCCACTGCCAAGCTGAGATTTTTTTTTCAAGTCCCTAAAACTTTGCAGGACTTTGTTAATGTGGCAAAATTGGCTGCTGACTAATACAGTGACCTTCTCTCAGTGTGTATCCACGTCTTTGGGAGAAAAGCCCATACATGGTGTTTGTTGAAGACCTAATGGTAAAGCAGAGTTTTCTTAAGCTCTTACTATAGGAATAGCTGACAGACACAGGTGTGGAGAAGGACTACCCCATCATCCACAGGTAGCATAGATTATACTAGGGAAAAGCTGAAGCAGAGCAGTATTTTCCTTCAGAGGCTGTGAGAAGTGAGGAGAAAGCAAGCCATGACAGTGGTAATAAGGAAGGACATCAGCAAAATTTAAGGTATGCGGCTGTTTGCTCAATTGTCCTCCTCTACCCACAGACCAGGAATTCCAACAAGCAAGGCCCATGCTTGATGGAAAATTTCCAGAAGTGTAATATGCAGTGATGGCACATGAAATGTATTTGACAGCAAAGGACAAACACTTCAAATATTGCTACAAACTCCTTACTCCAAGGACTTTGTATCTTTTCACAAAGTAAAGTAAAAAAAAGTGAGCTGATTAAAAGCAAAATAAAAGAAAACATAAGTGAATAGCATTATAATGGTGAACCTCTACGGCAAAAACTGAGAAGATAACTTAGTAATGAGTAGTGTCTTAAAAAAACTCTGTTCTGCAATCTCTGCCAGTATACCTGGATTATAACAGGCAGGTAACAAGTGTGGCACGGAGGCAGGGAGAGGGAAGAGAAAGATTTTAACAAAGCCTGTGCAACCTCTAGGAAAAAAAAAAAAAAGAAAGAAAGAAAGACTGCATACAAGCAAGAGAATGCAAGGAGTAAATTATGTGACTGCTTTGTTAGAATTTACAAAAGTTTAATTTAAAAGCAACTTCCATTCTTTGAGTACTTATTCTATGTCAAGCACTATGCAAATCATTCATTATTTCATTCACATCTTTCCAAAGCCCTGCAAGACTGCAATTCGTATGTCCATTACAAACATGGAGACAGACTCAAGGATGTAAAACAAACAAACAAACAAACAAAAACTTGACCAAGATCACATACAGTTAATGGTTTGTCCAATACCAAGCTTATGCCCTTAACCTCACAGTTGGCAGTCTTCAAATGTCCAAACATCTAAAAAACAGCAACAACAATGACAAATGTTCATAGGTACACTATTTGTAAATACTCCAAACTAGAAAATGCCCATCAAAAGTAGAACAGATAAATAAATCCCAATAGGTTCATAGAATTAAATATTATATAGCAATGAAAATGAATGACTTACAGCCACAACCGCAGCAACACAGATGAATTTCACAAACATAATCATGATTAATGGAGACTAGGCACAGGTGAGTACCTATTATATGATGATATGATATTCCATTTCTAAAAGGTATAAAGCAGGCAAAATTAACCAAAGCTGTTAGGAGCCAGGATGGTGGCTATCTTTCGGAGACTTTGCAACCAAAGGGCACAAGAAGGCAGTTTTTGGTGTGTGGGTAACATTGTGTTAATTTGGCCTGAGTGCCAGTAAACATGGGGCCAACTTATAAAAAATTCATCATGCTATACACTTATAATAAGCAACCTTTCCTCCACATATGTTACACTTCAATAAAATATTTTTCAAAGTAAAAACATGAGCACCTACTCAAGGCATTTTCTGGTTTGTCCTTTTAATGTGTTTAGACTTAAATAATCTTTAATAAGCCACATACTATATTTTCTTAAGCTTTATCAATTGTAAGTATGAAGGTAAAAAATAAACCACCAGATTTAAAAGTTAATAGGTGGGAGTTGGGAAAAAACGACTGGCTCGGAATCAAAAGATCTGTCTTAGTGTCTTCTTTTGTTCTCTAACTGGGTGCATACTCTAGAGCAAGGCACTTGACCTCACCTTAGTCAGTTTCCCCCTCAGAAAACTGAAGGGATCAGACCAGATAATTGTCAAGGCACCTCATTCTTCTGTCCTCCTTTTTTTTTTTTTTTTTTTGAGTCCTACACTTGCCATTATCACATTGCTGCAGCAATCACACAGAAAAGGGGAACAGAAGAGCAACCAACCGCTTGCAACCCTATCACATGATTCTCGGATAGAAGGAAAGAAACTTGACATGTACAACTATCTAATCAACACTTGATTATCAATGTAGATCTGCACTGCTCTGCAGACGATTTCCAAAAACAGAACTACCACTCACCAACTGGGTCCCACAGCAGCCTTGCTCACATATTCTAAAGCTCACACACACACACACACACACACACACGAAGAAGAAGAAGAAGAAAAGAAAAACAGAATGGCCAATTTATCAGACAAAATCTTTTACGGATATTTTATTCTAGCACCGCGAGAACCACTAACCTCCTCCTTTACTACAGATAATTGCAAATTCCCAGAATTCCATAAGATTTTTTCATATGATCAGAAGAATGCAAAGAAATATAGAATAGCCTATGGACTCTTATTTCATGCTCCTTTGTACAAATCCATTAGACATTTCTCACCTACATGCTTTTTGCAATGCAAGCAAACAACCTAAATCCATTAGTGGTACCCAGTATTAGTCAGGGTCCAATCTGGAAAGAAACTACACAGTAATTTAAATAGGGAAAGTTTAATATAAGGAATTCTTAACTATAACAGAATTAGCTAGTAAGACATCAACAGAAGGTGCACCTGGGTGGCTCAGTTAAGCATCTGCCTTTGGCTCAGGTCACGATCTCGGGGTCCTGGGATAGACCCCCGCATCGGGCTCCCTGTTGGGCGGGGAGTCGGTGCTTCTTTCGCCCTCTGTTCCTCCCCAATCCCTGCTCATGCTTCCTCGCTCTCTCTTTCAAATAAATAAAATCTTCGAAAGGAAAGAAGTAAATAGCATTCTAAAGAATGTAAGATTGGCAGATATATGGAGCAGCCATATCCTCGGTGCTGAGTCACAATGCCCGAGGGAGAGCCTTCCTCCCCAGGGCTGAGATCAAGGTCCATTGTGCTCACGCATGGTGGGGAATTCACTGCGACATCGCCTATGTGAAATTTGCCAGAAATCCATCCTCTACGGTGCCAGGGAAAAAGCTGTTCACAGACAAGTGGTTCAACAGAGGCACACTGCTCCGAAACCACCTAAGTGGGGATGCCAGAGGAAGCGGCTGGCTATTGACCACGGTCCCGGCCACCATGCTCTGCGGGAGCCTGACGCCGCAGAAGCCCCCAAGCTGTAGGGGCCAGGGCATGGGAGAGGCATGGGTCCTGCAGGAAACGAGCACTGGCGGTGCCTCTCGTGCTCCAAGAGTCAGGCACTGGAGAAGCCAGGAAGGAGAATTCCTCCCTCCAGAGTGCTCTCCTGACAGTGCTTAACATCATGCCAGCTGCCAGAGGAAGAACATTCAGAGTCCCGATCCATTTTCACAGAGCAGGCGAGAGAGGGTGCACTCAGACCTGAAAGGCGATAAACTGATGGCCAGCTCAGACCCTACAAGCAAGCAACTGCAGTATGTTCTAATAACCCAACACGCAGGCGTGCCACTGATATGAACTTGATCCCGTGAGTACTACCCTGCCTACAGATGACAAACCTGATTTGGAGGGAGGAAAACTCTCGGGTCAAGAGGCAAACAAGTCCGATAGTAAGCACAGAGAATAGCGCTATTTCTGGGTCAAATGCAGGGTTTTGTTTCCTGGAATACAGCTGAATTGTCTCCTTCTTGACTGTGTTCTGAGTTTGTACTAAATCACTTCATAGATGGTCCTTTGCCTGGCACAGACGTTGAGAATACCAGTCTTCTGACAAAAGATGACAGGCTTTGAATAACAAATCGCTCACTGAGCCATAAATAATGTTGCTCATATTTTGACCTTTGCTTAGCCATTTACATGAATGTGGCAACTGTTTTGTAACGAGATAATTTCAGGCCTGTGTATGTGTCAGCCGTGGCCTTTTGTCCAAGCTCCGGTCATTCTAACCAAAATGCAGGATAGAGGGCATATTTTAAACCAGAGAAGAAATCATACTCAACTACTCATATGCTTAGAAGACCAGCATTAATAATCATGTAGAGTCACAAAGGGTTCCCAAAATAGGAAAGACCCAAAATGAAGGGAACTTGCCAAAACTCACTTTGGTAAAGATCACAAAATGCAGGCTTTACAGAGAACCTGAGATGGGGAGAAAGATCCTGATGCTAAAATAAGTAAATAAATAAATAATCATAATCCATTATCGCTGGAAAGAGGGGGAGCGGGAGCCTAAATTCTAATAACCCAATGCGCAGGTGCACCTAACTTCTAAACCCAACTATACGCTATTTGACTGAAGTTCTAAACCCAACAATATGCTACATTCAAACAGTGAACCTGAAGGAGAAAGACACAGAAAAGCTGACTGAAAAACAAAAGGATGGAAATAGACCTTGTGGGCACACACCTGAAGGCCCCCCCGGAACCCAGGGCTGAATAGTGGATTTCAGTTGGGACCAAAAAACAACTTTGGGAATAAAGTAACAAAGAAATAAGGAAATCACAGGGGAAAGCAAACAAGTGTTTTTTTGTGTTTGTGTGTGGGCGTGTGCGGGGTGAATTCAAAATCTGGGAAATAACTTAGTCACCATTTCACAGCACAGTCCAAGGGAGGCTTAACAGCCGGTGAGATGCGCAGGAACTGCCTCTGGCATTATTCCCTATCTCACACTCAGCGGCTTTGATTTCCCAGCCCTTCAGTTTCCAGTTTCTTATTTTCCCGTTTGATTTGGTCAGGCTTGGTCTTGAAGGTAGAGACGTGATTCTTTTTTTTTTCCCCCAACTTGATTACCCCTAATATCTAGAACAATGCTAGGAACAAAATGAATACTCAAGAAATATTTGTTGAGTGAATCAAAAAAAAAAAAAATCCAAGAAAGGTACTTTTCATTTGATCACCTAGTGAATATCAAGGGTCGCACAGCAAGCACATTCTAAACCAGGGGTCAGCAAACTATTCAGGTAAAGGGCCTGGTAATGCCTTTGGCTTGGTGGGCCACATATGGTATCTATTGCATGTTTCTTGTCTTGTTTAGCTTTAAATGGTTGAAAACAACTACGTTTTTTTCCTAAAGATTTTATAAAGAGAGACGGAGAGAAAGCATAAGTAGAGGGGGAGCTGCAGGCAGAGGGAGAAGGAGGCTCCCTGCTGAGCAGAGAGCCCAATGTGGGACTTGATCCCAGGGCCCTGGAACCATGACCTGAGCCGCAGGCGAGGCTGAACCAACTGAGCCACCCAGGTGCCCTGAGAACAACTATTCATTGTAAAACCATTTTTAGTTCTATGGCTGCACATAGAACAGGTGGTAAGCTGGATGCCAGTTATGGTTTCCTAACCCCTACTGTACCCTAGCATATATAAACTCAGAATATAAGGCCAACATATTTTCAAATACACACACACACACATACACACGCACATATATCAAGAAAAGCTGGCTTGTACTTTTGTTCTCATGGATATATTTTTTTTTCCTATTCTAAACGGGGAATTCAGGATCTCGAATTAGCCTCAATGACTATCTACTTAGGTTTTAATTTTTTTTTTTAAATCCAAATCTAACTAGATGCTCTTGATGGAAAAAAATAAAGTCAAGGTCCTGAAACAGGAAAATGCAAAGTGCGCAGGTCGCTGCAGAGAAGCTCGTATCCACGCTTCTGTATGGTCCGTGCCATCTCTCATTGTTTCCCTTACATCTTAGCAATTAGATTTTAAGTTTCAGCAGCCTCATTAGTTTTTCAGGCTTTATGACTCAAGCACAGGGGTGGGGGAGAGGGCAGCGACCCACAAAACAAAGACTTCAATGTCTCCAGAAGCTGAGAAAATTCCAGCATTGTCAGGGCAGACACTATTTATAACCCGTGTAATGTGTACGCTCCTGAATGCATTTTCTACGGAGAATATCCGACCTACACTTCTGAATTCCTGGCTTTAGCCAGGAATTCAGAAGAAGTCAAGCCGCTAAGAGTCTGACGACTGAGTGGGGATCGGGAGGTGGAGGCGCAGTAAAGAACTCCTTGCTATTAACTATTTTCTGAAATCCGGCATCATGTGACAGAATTAAAAGGTTCCTGTTTTTGACGCACCTTTGACAAGAAAGTACCTCAGTGCTACGAGTTTTGAGTTTAAGTTACGGGGGAAATGTGGGGTCAGAAAACATCCTACAACTAGGCTGAAAGAAAAAAAAAAGTTGTGGAAAACCCATTTAACTTTTTTCTAGAAATACTCATACACACACACACACATACACAAGAATCAATGCCAAGTAATGTTACTGGATGTGTGTCTATGTAGCCTGTAATTATGCACATAGTCTATGTGTACGTTTACCCTTTCCTCTTTTTACATGGTGGGGGCGTCTCTAGGAAGGTATCTTGACATGATGCTGCCCACAGTGGAGTGTGCTGGGCCGTCTAGCATCACAGCAAAACCTCTGCAATGATTGATTACATGGACTCTTGCAAGCCTTGCTCATTACCTCCATTCCATTCATGGATCCCAACCAAATTAATTTTCTCCTGTGCCAATTCTATCACATCCCCAGGGTTTACAAAGAAGTTTTACCAGGCCATCAGAACCCAAAAGGGACTGAACATTTTTGTTCTGGCAGAAACTTAAAATAGAGCTTAAAAATAAAACAATGAGAATGAATTTTTAGCTCTGCAAAGCTCTTAGTTTCTAGAAATTTCTTCTACAATCAAAAAAAAAAAAAAAAAACCCTACTCTACTCTTGCTTTTACTGCTACATTTAAACCACAAGCTATTACAAACAAACCTAGAAATTTTAAGATTTTAACTCTGTATTGGACCTAACATATTTCAGAAAAAATAGTCAAATCAAAGTATAAGCTGGACAAGGTTTACCAGGACATCCCTGGCAAAGATTACCCTGCGAACACCACTGTCTAGTAGAAATATAAAGCATGACACGCATATAAATTTACATTTTCTTGTAGCTGTTTTTTGAAGGAAAAGCAAAATAAAATAGGTCAAATTAATTTTATTTTATTTAACCTACTGTGTCCAAAATAATGTTTCAACATTAATCAATATGAAAAATTAGTAACCAGATATTTTACATCCTTCTTTACTACTGAGTCTATGAAATCTGATGTGCATGTTATACTCACAGCACATCTCAATTTGGATGAGTCGCATTTCAAGTGCGACAACATGTGCCTAGTGCTACCATATTGGACGACAAAGCTCTTAAGGCTTCTTTCATGCTTCTTTGAGCTCCCTCTTCCAACCCAGTTGCAGTGACGAGGCTATCATTGGGAGAAGATATTCTGAGAAGTGTTTCAACTTCTTGGACAAGTTCACACTCAGGCTTCACTCTCTGGCACGTCCACACTTAGGGCCATCTGTTACAATGGAACAATGCCCACCCGAAAGAAGTTACCAGCTTCCAGAACCAGACGTGCAACGACAGCAAGAAGATTCTCCTAGCTTAAGCAGTTTCAAATTCTGAACTTCTGAACCCCGTTTTTCCCAGGTGCTGCATCTGGACATTTTAGCCCGGCTTAAATTAGTACCATTTTTGAGATACTGTCTTTGAAAGAGAAAAAGAAAAAAAAAAAAAGTAAGGCTGAACCTTTTTTAGGATGGGCTTTTGAGAAAGAAGGTTACAGGAAACACAAGCTAACCCGGGAAGAGACACTGCACCCGTTATATGGCATTTTTAAAAAAACAAATCGTGACTTTAAGTAAGTCCCTTCGGTGTGAGGCTTTATGCCCATCCTCCCTGCAACTGAACGCTAGCAGCTTTTCTCAAGCCATTATAAGGTTCTAATCTATAAAGGTTTATTTTTTTCTTCTTGAAGGTGAATGAATCCTCTTATTGAAATTTCAAGCTATTTCAACCTATTAATCAGATAGGATTAAGGAAAAGTGGAGCTGACAAGGGCTGCTTTTTATTTTAAACATTCTCCTTTGATTTTTTTCCATACCATGTGCTACTAGTAAGAAATGTTTTAATTCATTTATTTCAAGAAAATTAGCCTATCAGAGCCTATGGATTCTAACAGTGCTTCCCTTGTGAGTAAACACTTTACTTCTCTGACTTTAAAATGAATCTCTGATCCCAAATCCGCTTTTATGTTTTATGAAAATATTCACAAAAATACTGCAAGTGTTTTACTTAAATATAGTACCTTCCATTACTACTTTTAAATAGACAATGAAAGTATGTAAGCCAAAAGGCTATACTGTACTTCATTCATCACAGAGATCTTCGTTTACTGCCTAAGCTACAGCAGACACCATATAGGTGCTACAGAGGTACTGGGGCAATGGAAACAAAAAACTCAACTTATATATATACTTTTAATGCCATTCCGATCAAAATTCCACCGGTATTCTTCAAAGAGCTGGAGCAAATAATCCAAAAATTTGTATGGAATCAGAAGAGACCCCGAATCGTTAAGGAAATGTTGAAAAACAAAAAATAAAGCTGGGGGCATCACACTACCTGATTTCAAGCTTTATTACAAAGCTGTGATCACCAAGACAGCATGGTACTGGCATAAAAACAGACACATAGACCAGTGGAACAGAACAGAGAGCCCAGATATGGACCCTCAACTCTACGGTCAATTAATCTTTGACAAAACAGGAAAAAATATACAGTGGAAAAAAGACAGTCTCTTCAATAAATGGTGCTGGGAAAACTGGACAGCTATATGTAGAAGAATGAAACTCGACCATTCTCTTACACCGTACACAAAGATAAACTCAAAATGAATAAAAGATCTCAACATGAGACAGGAATCCATCAGAATCCTAGAGGAGAACATAGGCAGTAATCTCTTCGATATCAGCCACAGCAACCTCTTTCAAGATATGTCTCCAAAGGCAAAGGAAACTAAAGCAAAAATAAACTTTTGGGACTTCATCAAAATCAAAAACTTCTGCACAGCAAAGGAAACAGTCAAGAAAACAAAGAGGCAACCCACGGAATGGGAGAAGATATTTGCAAATGACAGTACAGACAAAAGATTGATATCCAGGATCTGTAATGAACTCCTCAAACTCAACACACACGAAACAGGCAAACATATAAAAAAATGGGAAGAAGATATGAACAGACACTTCTCCAATCAAGACATACAAATGGCTATCAGACACATGAAAAAATGTTCATCATCACTAGCCCTCAGGGAGATTCAAATTAAAACCACATTGAGATATCACCTTATACCAGTTAGAATGGCCAAAATTAACAAAACAGGAAACGACATGTGTTGGAGAGGATGTGGAGAAAGGGGAACCCTCTTCCACTGTTGGTGGGAATGCAAGTTGGTGTAGCCTCTTTGGAGAACAGTGTGGAGATTCCTCAAGAAATTAAAAATAGAACTTCCCTATGACCCTGCATTTGCACTCCTGGTTATTTACCCCAAAGATACAGATGTTGTGAAAAGAAGGGCCATCCGTACCCCAATGTTTATAGCAGCAATGGCTACGGTCGCCAAACTATGCAAAGAACCAAGATGCCCTTCAACGGACGAATGGATAAGGAAGATGTGGTCCATATACACTATGGAGTATTATGCCTCCATCAGAAAGGATGAATACCCAACTTTTGTAGCAACATGGACAGGACTGGAAGAAATTATGCTGAGTGAAATAAGTCAAGCAGAGAGAGTCAATTATCACATGGTTTCACTTATTTGTGGAGCATAACAAATATCATGGAGGACAAGGGGTGTCAGAGAGGAGAAAGGTGTTGGGGTAAATTGGAAGGGGAGGTGAATCATAAGAGACTATGGACTCTGAAAAACAATCTGAGGGGTTTGAAGTGGCGGGGGTGTGGGAGGTTGGGGTACCAGGTGGTGGGTATTATAGAGGGCACAGATTGCATGGAGCACTGGGTGTGGTGAAAAAATAATGAATACTGTTTTTCTGAAAATAAATAAATTGAAAAAATTAAAAAAAAAAACCTCAACTTAAAATCTAAACTGGAAAGATGACCAACTAAGTAACACCAGTAAGGATATGAACATTAATATGGCAGAACTGTACAACGTAAAAGGATGAGTGGATAGATAGGGATATAGAAGCTAAGGCCTAACAGATGTACAGCTGGGAAGAAAGTGAGGGAAGGAACAAGAAACCTGAGAGGAAACAAAAGAAGAAAAGGGAAGTCAAGGATGGTTGGATAACAGAAAGAAAGAGGAGATGACGGTAGGAGGCAACAAGAAGGGGTGGGTGCTTGACAGCCACCCTTAAATTATAGCACTTTGTCCTCACACCGACAATCCATCCTGGGCTTTTAAGGTTTGAAAGGTTTGAGGGAGGGTGATTGAAGCTTGAAGCACAATACAGTCCAGGAAAAGTTTCCTGCAGTCTGGATCTCCAAAATCCCAACTTAGGTAGACCACATACCAAATTACAGAGCTACAAATACATATATGGGAGGAAAGGTGGTCTTGATCTCTGGTTTAAGTTTGTACTATGGAGCTGTCCCAGGGTAAAACACAATGCAGATACTGTCATAACACCCCAAAAAGCCTTGATAAAACAAGGGGTGCCTGGGGTGGGGGGATGAGTTGGTTGAGCATTTGACTCTTAGTTTCAGCTCAGGCCATGATCTCTTGGGTCATGGGATTGAGCCCCACATCAAGCTCAGTGCTCAGGGTAGAGTCTGCTTAGGATTCTCTCTCCCTCTACCTCTGCCCCCCGCCCTGCTGGTGCTCTCTCTCTTTCTAAAAAATAAATAAATTAAAAAAAAAAAAAAGCATGAACCAAGGCACCAAAGCAAAGATTTTTAGTTCCAACTTGAACATTAACAGTATTATATTTCTTTTCTTATATTTCTTTTTAATGTTTTGTGGTGTGTGTATGTATCTCAAGCATACAGAGAAGAATTTAACAAACATCCATTTAAGTACCATCCAGATCTTAAGATGTTACTCTGAATATCTGATTCCATTTTTTTCAGAAATAAAACATCATGAATTCAATTTAAGACCTTCTTGTATTCTTGCCTGCTTTTTCTCCCATTCATTTCTCTTCTCAGAAAGAAACTGCTTTCCTGAAGTTGATGTTTCTTTGCAAACAAAGTTTTTCATACACACACACACAGACACACACATTTTCATTAAGAGCATATGGTAAAGTTCTATATGTATTTTAAGGGCAACCTATCCTACCCATCATACTGCAGTTTCTATGTTTAATTCAATATTTTTTAAACATATACATCAGGACTATTTGAGGGGCAGAGACAGGCCTTTTTAAATGATGGAACATTTCAGGTGTCCTAAAAAAATGAAGTCAAATATAACAAGCATATCCACCACACAGTTTAAGAAATAAAACATTGATGATAAGCTCAGGCTGATTTTTAAGGGCATTCTGCACACAGTGTTCAGTTTTGTACCCTGAGAGGCTATAGAAGTAGCTTCAGAACAAGCATCAGCTCTTCTTACTATCATGCCTGGAAGTCATCAGTGAATTTTTGTGTAACTTCTCTGACAGTTCTGCAGGCAGGGAAAAGGAAAAGTGTCTGTTCTGTTTTACCCTATCCCACTTTGGGGACAACTAACAGCCAAAGACTTGCGGCACCTTGACTTTCTAACATAACAATAGCTTGTTTTTTGGGGCTTTTTTGTTTACCATGTAACATCCCCCTTTAATGGTGCAAGTAAAGCTGAATACCACCAAAGTAAATACCATCATCATCATCACCAAAAAAACGAGCTCCAGTATTTGTCAGGAGCTATACCAAGCATTTTCCTCGGGCTTTCACAAATAAAGCTCATAAAACCCTATGTAAGGTTTTTACAGATAAAGCAAGTCAGTCAGGGAGATGTTAAAATGCCAAAGATCAAGAGATGGTCATGCTGGAGACAATTCTGAACCACCTATGTCCGATTCTCAAGTGCTACACTTAATCAGGATATAAGAACTATGTTAGAAAAAAAAAAAAATCCACTTCCAGCAACGCAGAGTAACTGGTACCAGGTTATCTCTCCCCCTGTAATTAACCGGAAAAAAATTACTCAGAGAAAATACATGAAACAACGGTTTTCGGTCATTAAACAAGAGGCATGTCGGGACAATGATCCCTGCAGGGAAATGAGATGAGCAGGATGACCAGCCGAGCTTTCTGCCTAGAAGTACTTCCCTGACGGTGAGGCAGAGGGGGTCACCTGGGCAGGGCAGAGCGTCTCGGTGCATTGCAAGCAAAAGGGCTGGAACGCAGGGAGAATGAGGTGGTTATGGATATGTACGCCAGAGCACAAGATAGGAAGGAACTAGGCAAAAAGGAAAAATAAAGCGGGGGGGGGGGTGATTTCTAAAAATCTTCATAGGAATTTCCTTGAGTCTTTAGCTACACGGCAAGATATGTATGCAGAGGGCGAGCCCCTACAAGGCTGAGCAAAGCAACGACCAGAGAAGGAAAGACGAGCAGTAAAAAGTATCTGCTGGGAAGCTATTAGCTGAACAACCCTCAGCGCCCACAGAGGGCTGGGTGGTCAGCATCCAACCGGCCAAAGTGCAGAACCTCCATTAAACACCTGCACACATTCGACAGTGACTCCTGAGAGTTGCTAAATTGGGAGAAAGGATAACCTAGGCCGACAAGAAGGCTACTCTGGTTTTAATCTCACGAAAATTAAAAACAACTTTAAAAAAAAAAAAAAATCAAGCTGTTCCCGGGCAAATTAGTTGCCTGCCAGAACAAAACTTGATAATTCTTTTAGAAAGACAACAAAATTCAGAGACACAACAGCAGGACGTTCACAATGGCTACCAATAAAGTACTGCTAGACCTGTGGGCAGGAAAGCCTCAACTCAGCAGGCCCAGATTGCTCAAACCCCGCACATTCCAAAGACAAGTCTGTCTTCAGGACTGGCTTTGGTGGCCTCTGAGGAGATAACCTCTGAGCCCTGGAACATTCTGCTTGATCAGAGAGTGTTTTTATGCCTAAGGCCTTGGGCCATGCTGTACCAGTTTACCAGTGGAGTTTCTTCTAGAAAAGTCTTCCTAACAAAGTGATTTAGGGTGAACATCTGTTTTTGCAGTATTCTAGCTACAATCCCTCAGTATTTTTGCATTTTGTTCGTTACATCGATCAAAAACAATGACAACAGCACAGCTACCAAAAAAACTCAAAAAACAGAGCCACCCTCTGTAAATTACTTATTGTTCTCTGAACTTAATTCTATAAACTTTAATCAACTTGTCAGTAAGTTTTTTAAAAAAGAATGGTATGGCATACCCCATTCATTCCTGACTGGAAATAACAAGGTTCACACCTTTTAAAGAAATCTTAAATATTCAACAGTCAGGTAAGTCCATAAAAGCTGCCAATAAAGAAACCTGTTTTTTGGGGTAGCTCAGTTGGTTAAGTGACTGCCTTCAGCTCAGGTCATGATCCCAGGGTTCTGGGATCGAGCCCTATGTCTAGCTCCCTACTCATAGGGGCACTGATTTCTGCCACTCTTTCTTGCTCTCTCTCTCTCTCTCTCTCTTCCTCAAATAAATAAAATATTTAAAAAAAAAAAAAGAAAGAAAGAAAGAAAAGAAAAAGAAATCTGTGTTTCAATGTCAGATCTATGAACAGCATTTGATGACCTTCCTTTTCCACTAAAGCATAAGAAAACAATTTGAAATGCAAGGAAAATGGCCTAGGTCTTTCCAGCAGTAAAATCTATCAAATCCTACACTTACGTCTCTTACATAAACCAAACGTGTCCATGACTCTGAGAAAGGGAATAATATTAATGCCCAAATATATCAGGAAATGTAACAGCATTTCCAAGACAGCAAATTATTCCACGTGGTGTCAATAAATACAAAAATGACTAGAAAGATTTTTGTACACATTGTGTCTACTGACTCATCCAATCTTCCTTTTATTTTACCTTATCTGTCTTAGTTACCTGACTTTGTCAATGAAAAGTTATCTTCAAGAGTACTGTGGAAGGATGAGAAAATCTTGTCTGAGTCAGGCTTAAGGGTATCCAAATGCTAAGCATATTCACTGCAGAGCCAATTCCCCTCAGTCCTGAACTCCTGATGCCCTTACTATTTCAATTATAAACCTTTCCCATTGTCTGCCCAATCCACTGAGTGGGAGACAACAAAAGGAGCTTGCAATGTACCAACTGAGGACAAGAAGGAAACCGACCAACTAAATCATCTGCATACATGACCCAATTCTTGCTCTCCAATGAACCCAAAGAAAGAAAAACAACTTTTATCATTAACTCATAACACAAAAAACTCTGTTGCCCCTATCTACACTAAAACTTCATGAAAAAAAAAAATGAACTATATCTAGAAATATGTATTAGAACAAATCCAGGAAGCAATTCGGGCAACAAATAAGTAGAATTTCGGAGAATGACATAATAACCACTGGAGAAAAAAAAAAAATCAAGCTATGAAAATTAATGACAGAGTAAAGAAGTATACCATTTGCAGTTAAATCCACACTTAAAAATTTGGTCCTGTAAGCATATTTTATAACTCAGTTTCTCTTTACTCTGTCTCTGAGAACAAACACCTCAAAACTCACATTCTCCAAGTGTCTGTTAACAAGGCAGTCCCCTCATGGACATGCCCCTTTCCCTTTTCAAAGCATTTCTACAATGGTAATCTAATTTTTCACTACAGCATCCCTGTGAGGATTGCACCATTCCCATTTTAGACAAACCTGGTCATGTCAGCCACCTTGGATAAGGTCACTGAGCTATTCTGGGACAGAGCTAAGACTATAACTTACTATCCTCATTCTTTCCACAACCGTGCACAATTTTGCTTATTCTCCCTACCACATTTCTATTTTTATTATCGTCCCATTTGTTTCTCAAAAGGGTCTACTAACCTAACATCCTACCCCACATATATGGGGTTGCAAAGGGCAGAAACCCACTGGAGGGAGTACGAGGAAGGAAAAATGATAAGGAGATGGCAGATGATAGCTGCCCAAGGACAAGAATTAAATACAGTCGGGGCCCTGGGGACTCGACCTGGGATGAAGTCAAAGACAAAGCTCTCCTTGCCATCACTCTCAGGGGTCATCGAGCGGCATTCTTACGAAATCTGTGTCCCTCTCCTCACCCCTTCTCTACGTAGTTGGCCTCGGTTCACACATGGTCCAAGACGATCATCTAGGTCTCCCAACCCTTCTGAAGCTTCTGTGCTTCACACACTATGATAACACTGTAGCTTTACTCAAACTCTCTCAAGAGTGAATTAGCTGTCTGTTGGCCCAGTGACAGTCTGGCAGGCTCTGGTTAGATGTCTACCACTGGTCTGGTTAGCTTTGGAGAAGGAGGGATACAAGGCAGCAGGCCAGGAAAGTCATTCTACTACACTAGAGCACAGCAAGATACAAGCACTGCCAGACATGGGCCCTGTACTTAAACAAACCCCTCCCTCTCAAGAGGAGAATACTGATGTCTGAATGCTAAAAGGACTTACCTAAGGTGACAGAAGCACTATGGCAGTCATGCCTACAGTCCACATATCCTGGTTCTCCGAAGCCACATATTTTATTCTGAAACCTATCATTGAAATTCTTCAACCCACAGCTAATAGTATGACTCCTCTCTCACATCCAGCTGTCATCTTGATATACAAACAGTAAATCTATGATTACACATGATGTGTAAACACTCATAAGATATCGCTACCTGTAAAGCAATAAGTGTCTACCAGAGCAACCCATCAGAACCATCTTAGGGGCTTTTTAAAAAATACCACTGCCTGTGTCCCACCGTAGACCAACTGTATCAGAATCTCTGAGGACAGCCTTGTGACACTGGTATTTTAGGTTCTTAAAAGCCCCCCAGCTCATTCTAATGTGCAGTCAGAATAAAAAATCACTACTTTTAAAACCTTCAATACCCCGACTTTAATTCAAATTCAAACTAAGGAAAGTTCTTAAATAATTTAACAATGTATCTTAGACCATAATTTTAGAAAAATTTTCTATAGCGACAGAGCTACCATTTGTTGATCACCCATAATGTGCTTTACAAATACTAAGCAGAATATAACCTCCATGAGGGTGAGGGTCTGGTTTGCTTCTATCATATTCCCATTGTCTACTGTAGGGCCTTGCACAATGTAAATGCTTAAGAAAGACTTGTTGAAGGTACAAGTGAATGAATGGTCTTATTTACCTCTCACAGTGGCCCTGGAAGGTAGGTGTTATTATTTCCTAGTCACTAATGAGGGTTTTTCAAGCTCAGATAGACTCTAATAAACTTATAGCAACACGTGCTCTATTTATACACATAATGTTGAAATTACATGTGTTTTCATGGAGTTAATCAAAACTGATCTTTTGATCAAAGATCAAATCTGTCATGTGAAAAAAGTTATCTTGAATACTAGCTCTATTTTTTAATTTCAAAAGCTGAGCATACTGCCATCAAATACATCTTTGGACAGTTCAGATTCATTGTGCATAATACTCAAGGAACAGAGTTTCAACTCAAGCCATATTTCTTTTTCTTTTCTTTTTTTTTTTTTTTTTTTTAGATTTTTTTAACCCACTGAGCCACCCAGGTGCCCCTCAAGCCATATTTCTAACTTAGTGTTTTAAGAGTTGAATGGAGGGGCACCTGGGTGGCTCAGTGGGCTAAAGCCTCTGCCTTCAGCTCAGGTCATGATCCCAGGGTCCTGGGATCAAGCCCCTCATTGGGCTCTCTGCTTAGCAGGGAACCTGCTTCCTCCTCTCTCTCTGCCTGCTTCTCTGCCTACTTGTGATCTCCGTCTGTCAAATAAATAAATAAAATCTTAAAAAAAAAAAAAAAGAGTTGAATGGAAAAACCTAACCGCATTTAATCTAAAATATGACTCAATGCTTAGTAAAGTAATGAGCTGGCGAGCAGGAATCAAAGCCACCTGAATGATCCCTGAACGCTGGCTTTGGTCATTCTCAGTGTTAAATCCTGCAATGAGATACCAAAATCATACTAATCTTTTGAAAAATAATATCCAATTCTTCTGGCTAGCAAATGTCAGGCTCGGGATAAAGGACCAAAGATAGATGAGCCTGTTTAAAATACTCAGTTTAAAGAAAACCAAAAAGGGAAGACACCAAAAATTAAAAGAAAATTAGAATTTTTAACAACATCCTTCCTCACCTCCAGTCACGCCAAACTGACTGCTAATGGAAACTGAATCCATCTCAACTGGGGTAGAAATTTCATAATTTGCCAAGACATAAGAGCTCAGCAAAAGAAGTGAAAAGAAACTTCTTCCTCTTATTTAATTGAAACAGTATTTAGAGAAGAACATCTAAGATACCATATTGGGAATTTTAGAATGCCCTAAAATGGATATTTAATATCTAAGGAGTAAAGAGAATTTTTCTTATGTGCATATAAATTTTGATGTTCCTAGCATAGTATCTGAACTAAGAGTGCAGGAAGGCCCCAGAGATAGACCTAAAAAGTGTGCTTACCATATCAGCAACAAAGGCAGAACGAATGAAAGAAGAATCCAGAATCTAGGAGAGAAGCAACCTACAATATGTCATCATTCAACAAATATCTAAACACTGATGTTAGCCTGATACTATGCCATTTGCAAAAGCAAAAGTCTTCTATCCATGACATGATGTCCTACAAAGAAAGATATACTTAGTTCACTGGTGTTAATACACACTCACGTGACCCTGTGGGTTTTTATTTTTAATTCATAAGCTCTATTACATCACACTTCAATAAGAGCAACAACCTTATAAAAGAACCATGTAATAAACCAGTTGGCCCAAGGTCTAAGATGCACCCTGGTCATGGATGAAGCATTTGGGAATCCTTCCCTTAACCCCTTCGATGCACTAAGGTATTATTTAGAAAATTACCATCCTGGCCTCCTAAATGATACTTTAGTCACGCTGCCCTACAGGCTAGTTGAGAAGAGATCAGGGTAAGAAATCAATGACACAGCAGTACTGGTTGGGGTCACACTATAGTTCAACTCTTGCATAAGAATGTTAAAAAAAGGAGGGTATGTGCTATGGTAAGTGCTGTGAAGTGTGTAAGCCTGACAATTCATGGACCTGTACCCCTGGGGCCAATAATATATTATACATTAATTTTTTTCTAGTGTAAAAAATAAATAAATAAATAAAAATAATTTGAGGGAAAAATAAAAAATTTAAAAATAAAAGAATGTTAAAAAAAAATTATATTCTCCCCCAACACCCAACTCATTCCTTATGCTACTCCTCCTCCACACACCCCATGGCACCTTGGTGATCTTGAAAAGTTAAAATATCTCTGAGTCTCCAGAGCTGGGTGCAGGACCCCACAAAGGAGCATGGAAGACATTCCTTTCATGTAATGCCCCTGGCAGGCCCTGTGCTTTAACCTTATGCTAATATTCGCCTTAGCGATCACTGTCTGCTTCCCAACTTCAGTCCTCGGTGTTTCGATACAGATGTTTGTTCAGTGTGTGGAAAAAATGTTTACAGCGCATTGTAGAATTAAAAAGAAAAAGTGTGCTGAACCACAAAAGAGGTGGGGGAGGATATTTCTGAGTTTCAAACTTCTTAGAGATGATCTCCAGTCGCTCAGGGACTAATGGAGAAGTCAGTGAAGTCAGCTCTGTTCTGTGGTTTCTGCTCAGTGCTCCCATTTTTAATTTACAAATCAGGTTGACCGGACACACGTAAAACAATTTTAAACACCTTCGTTCCCCATGTCTCCAAGGGCTCTGCTTCCAAGCTCTTTGAGTTTTCCTCCTAAATCTCTCTCAAATCCATCCACTTGTTCCAACACCCTTGCTAGTTACCAACCCAAGGTAAAGTCGCCACAGTCTCTCAGCTGAACTGCAAGAGTTACCTCACCACCCTCCCCAGATTTACCCCTGCTCCCTGCCCTGCTTCAGTCCAGCCATCCTTACTCAATCTCTTCTTCACTCTGCAGTCCAAATGATCTTCTCAAAAACCGTATCTAACCATGTGATCTACCCATCTACCTATTATATACCACCACACCCACCTGTTAAATTCCATGATCGCTTCCCATTTCGGCAAGGGTAAAGATCTTGATGCTTCCAGGCAAGTCAAGGCGTGGTGTGGTGTGGGCTATACCAAGCTTCCCAGCCTCAGCCCTCTCCGCACTCCACACTGAGATCTGTGCTTCAGTCATTTCTGGTCTTCTTGTTTTTTTCCTGGGCACACATATGCCTTCCCACCCCCAAAAATGTCTGCACACTGTTTTTTTCCTTCTGATGTATTTAATCTGTACCTTCTTCCAGATCTCAGCACATTAATTTAATTCCTTAGGGAGGTCTTCCCAACCCCACGACTAGGTCAAATTCCCTTGTATTACACAGTCTTGTATAATGTGTTTACAGCTGTAAATTAGTATTTATTATCTGATTATTGAATTAATCTTCACCTCCTCCACTGACTGCAGCTGCATGAGGACAGAGACCATGCCTGCTTTAACTAAGGTGACCATACATCCCAGTATTCCCAGAACAGTCCAGTTTACACCAGTTGTCCCAGAGTATTATTAAGAGTGCTACCATTGCCTCTGGCAGGTATTAACTGGACTGAAATGTAATCACTATCCAATTTTAGTTCATCCTTAAATCAGCAACTATACAGTCAGAAAATAGCCACTGTATTATTAGTGAGTAAAAAAGTCTAATTTTATATAGCTATATATTCATATTTCAGAAAAAATATCTACCAAGTAGCTTTCCAACAAAGTTGCTAAACAGAGAGAACCATCAAATATATGGCCAACTCCTGGGGCACCTGGGTGGCTCAGTGGGTTAAGCCTCTGCCTTCCGCTCAGGTCTGATCCCAGGGTCCTGGGATCTGGCCCCGCATCGGGCTCTCTGCTCAGCAGGGAGCCTGCTTCCTCCTCTCTCTCTGCCTGCTTCTCTGCCTACTTGTGATCTCTGTCTGCCAAATAAATAAATAAAATCTTTTTTTAAAAAATATGGCCAACTCTTAAGTCGCTGGCATTCACAACAGCTAAGTTAGTTACTAAATACACAATACTTTAGATCAACTCTAGAGACGCACCTTTGTGTCCATATTACTCCAAAATAGGTCACTGGAAGATTAACTGCTTCGATGAGGTCAGTACCTCAAAGGCTGTATAAAGAGCACTTTGACGCAAATAAAGGTATCAAAGTGGTTATCTACCACAGAAGGGCAATAAAATGTCTGGCTTTAATTACTGCACCAAGTAAACAAAGGTGTTGCCCGTATATATGTCATGGAGACTCACCAAATTCAGCTATAAGTGTAAAAGAAATTAGATTTCATTTCCATTTATTAATTGGTTTCATCAACATAAAAGGCCTTTGTTAAACAACTGTCTTAGAAGCAGGGCAATGCAAAAGTAGACCCAGTTCATGCATCTGCTTTGGGCACTAGCCAATCTCTGATCATTAATTCCATCAAAGCAATAATAGTTCAGGTGAACTATCTCCTAAGACAGTTCTGAATTCCCCATTAATCAGAATGAAGAAGTAAGAGATCCACAGACAGCCCAAGGCAAGAACATAACATCCAAGCATTCCTCGGGTCTGAGGTGGACTATGGCATCCCTAGCATGGCTCTATGAGCGCTATCATGCCCCACAGGAATTTTAAATAATAGACAAGTCAGACAATAAGACCACCAGCCCTCGTGCTGGGGGAAATCATGTAAGAGAGAATCTGGCCCAGGCAGAATTAATTTGGAGGGGGGGCTCCACCAAGAAAAAGCAGACCACTGTGTTTTCCTTTAGGTTGTAAATTCTGAACAATCTATGCAGCCAAGATAAGAATCTTAACAGAGAAGTACACAGGGATGAGTGTGTAAAACCCTCTTCAAAAGGAAGCTGAGCATCAGAATTTCCTTGCATTACTCATTTTACTGGCTTGTATTTTTTTCCTGTCTTAATTACACATGGAACCAATCTAACAATAATTGTGGTTTTGATTACAAGTTCATAAGCTCACAGAGTTTTAAGGAAAAGAGCTCCGTCTTTAAACTATCACAGTTTTGTTCTTATACAAAGCTTCAGAGGGAAGAGCCCAAATTCTTAACAGGTGGGTTCAAGAATCCACATATAAAGGTCCATAAACTTTACTGTTCCATGTACACATGTACAATAGACTATTTTTCTAGGAAAAGAAGTCTTAGCTTCAAATTCTAAACTGGCTCTTGAGTTAAGAATCTTTTCATTGTTATAGGAATTCCTCACTTAAAAAAGAATCTCTGTTTAAAGAACAGTGAAATGAATCTCTCAGTTAAGAAAATTGGGTACAGGTAGCCTGCATCCAAAATTTGCTTTGCAAAGCAGATTTTTACATAACTAGTATACATTAAATGGGATAAATTATAATAACTCTACATGCCATGCCTCTAAAAACACATTTCTTCACTCCATAAGTATTTTTTTAGTATCTATTAAGATCGTGCATATTTTAGGTACTGAGGAAGAATAAACAAAATTTTAACATTGTTCCTGTCCTTATAGCATGTATAGTGTAGTGGAAAATTGACAATAAACAAGCAAATAAATAAATGAATATAATACATAATAATTAATATTCTTAATCACTAGGAAAGAAACCAACCAGCAGCTGTGATTAACTATAACATCAAGTGGTCAGGGAAGTCCTCGTTCTTTTTCCCTACAACCCAGAAAAGAAGAAATCTTCAAATAATTGGAACTAGAGAGGACCTTATAGAGATTCTTGGTTTTTTCCTCAGAGTACCTTTAAAATATCAAGTAACAAGAAGAAAAAAGTTTAAATTAAATTAAAAATAAGTAGATAAACAAAATATCAAGTAAACATTAAAATTTTAGCTAACTAGTTAATAGTTATTACAATATCCATTACTTTAAATTCTAGCTTCTAGCTAATGAAGAACAAAAATTACAAATAGGAAAAAACGGAGAGAAGGTGAAGAAACATGTGGCCATAGATGAATGTTTTTTTCTAATTTGAACTGATTAGCTAAGAAGGCAAAAGGAAATTGTATGGTCATAAGAAGCAGCAAGGCAAAATTACGTCATCTTAGAGATTCAGCTTCTTATGAGTTTAAATGGAACGTGGGTGAGAAGTCAGAGAAGGACTCCTATAGCCTCTGGTCTTACAATGCACCTAGAAATTGACAAGCTTTATTTGAAAATTAGATTTAGAATCACGAACACTACACGTGTACTAGAGATACGTGAGCTCTTTGCCTAACCCAACGTGGCTTCCTTGTTCTAATGAACAGCACCCGGTGGTTTCCCTGCTCTTTCAATTCACGGGACAAAATCCCACGCAGCAAAGTCTCAGGACTGCATCATGCTGGCCTTCCACAAGACAGCCAACAGTCCACACCTTCCTTGCACTCAGACCTCCCTTGCTGAAGACGGTCTCTGCTTCTCTGGGGCCCCTTTGAGAGTTCTCTGAGGCTCTTGAAAAAAGTAGAACCAAAAGAAGCATCAAGAATAAAGAATACACTTTAGGGCCAAATTAAAATCTGGTCATCATATATCACAAAAGCAAGTCACATTTTCTAACTATCCACTCTCAGTTGCACCTGTGTACCGCAACTTTCCAAAATTCTAGTAACAAAAATAAACATGAGAATAAGTGCTACCAATATACAATTTCTTTTTTTTTTTTTTTTGAGATTTTATTTATTTATTTGACAGAGAGAAATCACAAGTAGATGGAGAGGCAGGCAGAGAGAGAGAGAGAGGGAAGCAGGCTCCCTGCTGAGCAGAGAGCCCGATGCGGGACTCGATCCCAGGACCCTGAGATCATGACCTGAGCCGAAGGCAGCGGCTTAACCCACTGAGCCACCCAGGCGCCCACCAATATACAATTTCTAAGAGATTGAACCATAAAAACTTAGTAAGCACCAGACATGGAAGAATCGTAGGAAAAAGAGAAAAGAGAAGTAGGTAGTAAAGAACAGGAAAAGGAAAGGAGAAACAGAATAAAAAGGAGGCCTCAGTCCTCAAGCGTGCAGAGTGCTCAAAAGAGATTAAGTGTTGACAGGAGGAGAGGGGAGATGAACCAAACCAGCAAAAATTGATCATGCACAAAACACTATACTAGCTGTTGTGACAAATGGTTATGCATTTTTAGAACTTCAGGAAGATCGTACAGTTGGCTGCTCCACAGTGAAAAAATTCAATTGTTCAGACAGCACAAGTGTATTCAAACTGTTCAAATGGCTCAGATTACGCAGGGATGACCAGTGAAACCGAGCTCCATGGTGCTCAGTTCTTCTCTATGTATACCACCAGGTACACCAAAGACACACACACACACATACACACTCACATACATACAAACACACATACACACACACACACAAACTCACACATACAATACCCTCATACATGTATATACATACACGAACACATATACACACCTACACTCACATATACAGACATACACACATACACACTCATGCATATACACATATACACACATATACACTCACAGAGATACACACACACACACACACATACACTCACACACAAAAAATATACCTATAATACCCTAGCTCATCCGTGATGAACATATGCTTCTAAAAAAGGGACTTCCCAGCACTGGGGGAACTTTTTACCTCTTCCCCACTATGGGAAAATTTGTGGTTAATAAAAAAATCTTTAAAAAAACACTGAGATATCGGGTCAATGGAGTTCATAATACTAGCAATAGTAGCTTTTCTTGCTTTTTCATGGGATAAAAGTATAATCTGCTGAGAATCAAGACCTTTTTGAGGTATGTGTGTACATATTTGCTTTCCATCACTAAGAAAATTTCTATCCAAACAGACATATTGTAAAAAAACAGAATCACTTTGTCCCAATTCCATTCCTTTTCTTTTTTCTTTTGTAAGTGAAGCATTTACTTTTGTGAGGGGAAATTAGGTATTTAATGCTTCTGCCCACAAAACCCAGCAACATAGCGCATATTAAAAGTAAACCACGGGGCTCAGTAAACATCCCAAGAGGAATCTTGCTTCCCCAAGAATTAACCTCAATTCCAGAAGTCATCCGAAATCCAGACCAAACATCTCCTATTTCTAAAAAGATTTTTACTGGTAATGAGAATGATAAAACTGCAAATTCTTTCTGAGGGCTACAGGAAGGCTTCTGGAAAGACAAACAGAAGGCAGATTTGCTGGAGTGTACAGTGTCAGGACCTAACACAGTGCCTAGCGAGAAGATGCCAGTGAATGGCCATGTGTAGCTGTCAATGAATAAACAACGATTAATGGGGAGAGGGATCCCCCAAGCAGACAACTTCAACAACTAGATTTTCATATATTGAATAATTCTTTTTTCTCTTATGTTACATTTCAGAAATGTTCTCTCCCGTTTCAGGGTGATGTTTGGCTACTGGAAGGGAAGCTGCATGGGAACAGAGACCATCAACTAGCACAGAGCTGATACTCACTGAATACTCAGAGAATTAACGATCAACACATAAATCAAAAGAGGAATATCCAATCAGTACAGGAATGAAGGGTAGAAAAATAAATGAATAGCGTTTCCCTCCCACATCACCTTGGTTTCTCAGGACCTGGCCTGTCACCCTCCCCATAGAGGCATATTTTGAGTCTCAAGGCATGAGGCTATCTTAAAGGGACTTGTCAAAAACTTACTTCACTCCTTGGGTTCTCAAGAAGAAATGGAATGGTTTCAAGGGGAAAATATAAACATATGATTCAGAAAAGTTGGTTCAAATCCTACTCCTCTACCTAGAAGGTCCATGACTCTTCACCAGGGTTTCTCAATCTTGGCACTATTGACATTTTAGGCTGGATTACTCTTTTGTTTGGAGGCTGTGCTGTATACTGTGGAATGTTCAGCAGCATCCCTAGTCCCTAACTCACTATATAATATTATCACAGTGCACCCCGAGTATCACAACCAAAAGTTGTTTCTCTAGACATTATCAAATATTTCCAGGGAGGGGTGGTTCAAAATCATCCCCAGATGAGAACCACTCCTGTAGGCAAATCTCTTGATTATATATGCCTCATTTTCTCCCATAAAAAATGAGTGTAATACTACTTTCCTCGAGTAATGATGGAAATAATTAAAATATAAAATAACAGCAATTACAAACAATTCTGACCACAACAAGGTTAATATTTATTGGGTGCCTGTGGTACATCAGGCCCCAAGGAATTACCTACAGTGATCCCCTCCAAACCGCACAACGACCATAAAGACTGCAGACACTCTCCTCTTCACCCTAATCACACAAATAGGAGCTATCCCAGCCAAGATCCAATTAGAAGCCATCCGACTCCAAGAGCCTTAGCTCTCACTTTCCATACTCTACAGTCAACCGGCAACACCACTTGGCACCCACAGGCCCTCAACATAAAGTTGTTGCCTTCCAACATTTTTCTTAATTTTCTCTTCCCAGAATAATCAGAGTTCAGTATGCTTCCTTACTGCAGGAAATCTGGGAGTGACGCCTTCATCTCCCGCATCAAACATATCATTGTTGCCTCTTCCATCCTTATCCTCACTGGCTTCCTCCTGCCTGGTATATGCTCCAAAACCTTCTCAGCCCTATATCCACAGGAATCAGTGCCATCTGGATTCAGCTAGAGGTTCCTAAAGACCAGAGACCAGTTTCTCCACACAACTGACATATTCATTACATGTTTATGGGTGATGGTGGTGATCCTACATAGTAACCAAAATACACAAGTGTTGATTTGACATTGTCTAGGTTTATGATGAAAAGGCCATATACAGAATTTTAGGAGGGGTTATGACAGCTGAACTTCAGTGGAAGGTGAGGAATTCTACTTTTAAAAAAAATACTTAACTACATCTAATGAACGTAAGCAAAAGAATCTGTAATTGTTTACACTCCCTGGAGCTGGGCCCTCAGCCATGATGTTTCATCCACTCAAAACAAGAGAATAAAAAATGAGGTGGTCTAATGTTAGCAGAGCCTTTTCTACAGGATTTAAAGGATCTTATAAGATTAGCCTACAAATGAATAATCATCGTGGTAACAGGATATGAAGATTAAGCATTTAAAGTTGAAAAAAAAGTTAAACAAGGGGGAAAAAAACCATAGAAAGACAAATCTTTATTACCCAACTTCTTTTTTGACTTTTTTCCCCCCTATAATGATAGGTTTCTGTAATTTACACATGAGAATATTTACTTGAGGCTTATTTTGGTGGAATAAATCCTAATTTGTAGGTCAAAACTACCATTTTCTGGTTTAGTTAGTTTCTCCAAGCACATCCTTTCCAATCCTAAAGTAGTACTTCAAACACTGTTCAAGATTCCCCCAGTCCTAGAAAAGGCCCATTTCGAAATCCAGGTCCAACAAAAATGACAAGAGTAATATCGTTTGTTCTCAATGAAAGTAGTGGGGGAGAGGGACTAATCACGGCCCACCAGAAACCACAATTTAAAGAGTAAGACACAATGGCCACTCCACACACACTATAACAGCAATGATCAAAAGACCGAAAACAGTGCTGGCAATATGGAGAAACTGGAACTGGAACCAGTACCCATCTGGTGGGAATGTAAAATGGCACAGCTGTTGTCAAAAATCAGTCCCAAAGTTCCTCAAAAGGCAGAACATAGAGTTTCCACAGGACACAACAATTTTATTCCCAGGTACATACTCAAGAAGACCAAACACAAGTCCACACAGAAGCTTGTACAAGAATATTGAGAGCAGCTTTATATGTAAAAGACAAAAAGCAGAAGTAACTCAAAGGTTCATCAATTAAGGAATGGATAAACAAAATGTGGTATATCCCTATGATGGAACATTCCTTGGCCATAAAAAGGAATGCTACAGCAAGGAGGAACCTTGAAAATATTACATGCAGTAAGAGACGCCAGACATAAAAAGCCTCATGTTCTGTGACGTGATTTATACGAAATATCCAGTAAGCAAATCCATCAAGACAGAAAGTAGATCAGTTGGTGCCAGGGGATAGGGAAGAGGGAAACTGGGACCAACTGCTTAAAGCTTCAGGGCTTCTTCTTAGGGGCATAGGAACATTCTAGAATTTGATAGCTGTAATGATCGTACGAGACAGTGAGAAATACCAAAAACCAGGGGCGTCTGGGTGGCTCAGTGAGTTAGCCTCTGCCTTCGGCTCAGGTCATGATCCCAGGGTCCTGGGATCGATCCCCGCATCAGGCTCTCTGCTCAGCCGGGAGCCTGCTTCCTCCTCTCTCTCTCTCTCTGCTTGCCTCTCTGCCTACTTGTGACCTCTGTCTGTCAAATAAATAAATAACATCTTTAAAAAAAAAAGAAAGAAAGAAAGAAATACCAAAAACCACTAACATGAAAACAATAAATTGTTGAATTTTATGTGATGAGGATTACATCTTAATTTAACATAATGTTGAAAGGAAAGGTCAGAGACCATGAAAGAAAAACACTAAACTTCCAAATGTATAGTTGGTTCCTCCCCCTCAGCAACGACTCAGCCCCCCGCAGTGAGTGAGTGGTCTCTTCCCCAAAAATGAAAGTCTCCCTGTCCATTTAAGCGAAGTGGACTGAGATAAGAAGCAAGTGCTAAAGCTTTAAACAATTAGAAATGGTAAGGAAAGCATGGTAGAGGATTCGAATCTACTTCAGTGTAGAGAACATATATAAATTTACGCTTATTTTTGTGTATTTTTGACAGAAGAAAAATAAGACCGTGAAAGCAAATGATAAGGCGGCAGGAGTATCCTAGCAAAGCAGGACAAAACAAAGTCTAAACTGCTATCGTTTCTTTGCTCGTTTTTGGTATTTAAGTTTGTCTGTGTAAGTAAGTAGACATGGCATCCTAGGGGAATATAGTAAACACTGTAAAAACAGACTTTAAAAAAAACAAAACAAAAAAAAAAAAAAAAGCAAGGCTGACCAGTGTGTAAACCAGACAAATAAGAACTACAGCAGAGGAAACAAAAGCACAATTTCCTATCAGGTCACTTCTCAGTTATTTCCGCTTTCCAGCACTCCCCAACTATTTCCTGCCTGGCTCTTTCCTTCCTCCTGCATTCCTTCATTTCCATGTTTACCCTCTTGCATCAACACACTGCTCTTCTCCATGGAGGGCCGGACCTTTGGCTAATCTGTCTTCTCTGGATGTGTTCTCCTAGGATGAACTTCACACCCCACAACCTCCTCTCTCTCCTCGAAGGTCGCCCAGATATTTTCTCTTAACTGCATCAGTCGTCCAGTTGGTCACTCCCTCCCCTAGCAAATGAGTGTGGTGGGGCACCAAATGAAGATAACAATGACAATCCAAATCTGACACCATCTCTGCTCTATCAGAACCTAGAGCCTAGGGTGGGACAAAGAATTCATTAAATGAGCACACATAAAAGGATAAAATGACAAGTGATTTAAATAATTAAGTACAAGGCAAAGTTAAGGTTAAGTACAAGGACCCGGGAGTATATTTAAAAAAACGGGTGGGTAGGCAAGTGAAGAGGTAGAAGAGGAGGGGGAAAGAGGACAGAACTAGCCCGAGGAGATAGCATATTGGAAAGGCCCTGTGCAAGGAGAAGCATAACATACTTTAAGAAATAAATGAAGTCCCTGGTGGCTGAAGCACAAAAAGAACTGTAGGGGTACAATAGGGGAGCAGAGCAGAGAGGATAGGCAAAAAGACCAGTTGGGCAGGCTTTTTGTGCCAACACAGGGACGAGGGTTAGAAAAGCTATTTCAACGATACAGGGAGAGATGATAGTAGCTGGGCTACAAAAATGGCATATATACTTAAATAATAAAAACGATCACAACAATCATAATAACAGCTGCGGCTATTATTGTTGCCAAATGCTTATTATGTGCCCAGACCCATGCTGTTTGTTTTAAATATATTATCTTCCCCCCCCCCAACTCTAAACAATAAATATTGTGATTCCCAATCTGCAAGCAAGGAAACTGAGACCCAGTGACTTAAATCACCTGGCCAGGACCCCAAGCCGTTGGTATGTGATACACAAGGAACTGAATGAGTACTCTATCTGCCTGGTTTCTACTAACACAACATAGTTTCCTTATCATAAAAGGAATAAAAATACCAACCAATGTAGAGCCAAGAACTGTGCTGGGATGTTTAAAATCAGCTGGGCTTTCAACTGTCCCAACAACTGTGCCATATGGACAGCAGCAATCCCACTTTGAAGAAGGGGAAACTGAGGCAGAGCCAGGTCAGTGGTGGGGATATGCTGGATACTAATTGTTCCTAGGTCACAGAGTCACAAAATGGGGAACTGGACTTAAAATAAAATTCCAGAGGGTTTCTCCTTCTCAATGAGGATGCTAATTAAAAACTAAAGTTCTGAGGATTGCCTGGTTGGCTCAATTGGTTCAGGGTCCGACTCCTCCTTTCAGCTCAGGTCAGGATCTCTGGGTTGTAAGATTGAGCCCCGCGTAGGGCTCCATGCTAGGCATGGAGTCTGCGTAAGATTCCCTCTCTCCCTCCTACTCTCCCCCCCACCCACCTTTCTGTCTCTCCCTCTCTAAAAAATAAAGAATTTTAAAAAAAGAAAGAACAAACGAATGAACAAACGAACCTAAAACTCTGGGATATCCCTTTATCTGTTGATAAAGGGTAAAAACCCTCTGTAAAATCTAAAGTGGTATTGCTTCTGAAATGAACATTCATATTTTTATTGTAATCTCTGACCCACAGCGTCGGAAGTTCCAGATTTATATCACTGCATGTGTCACCTCATCACTGACGGCTCATAAAGATAAAAATAATCTCAGTTACAGATGAAAAACATTGAGTATTTCCACCAAAATGGGCAGAAGAAATGACTCTGACAATCAAGTCAGCTATACGAAATCATATGATTTTCACAAAATGCACCATCAAAGTATCAACACTTCAAAATCAAGACCGAAAACAAATGTCGCTTACCACCAAAGAGGAAGATTTTAGACTGAGAATTCAAGAAAACAGAAAGGAGTGAAAGAGGCTCCCTGAATTCCTAATTCCCCCATCATAGCCTGCCTCCCTCAAAACTCTAAGGCTACACGTGGATTTATGTATCTGTGTCCCACTGAGTCCAACAAAACAGAAAATTCCTGCTCTTTGGTCAAAAGAATCCTTTTCTTCCCCCCTTTTAATCTGTTCACTCCCCAAAATATTTAATGAATGATCTCTAGTAAAATAATAGATACTGTAACAAATGTTCATTTATATGACTTGTACATATTGCCACTCAGGCAACAAATACCTCTGTGAATACTATTGTACAAAGTGAGAACAAAGGTTTAAAAAAAAAAAAACTACTTAGACACAGAGATTGTGTTTTATGTTTCCATCAATCAGGCTAACCTTCAGCTAATGTATCAAGTATAATCCAGTTAGTTTTCCATGTACATGTGGCATTAAACTGGTTTGATGAAAGCCAAATAATTATAAGTGCACCTTTTGGATGAAAATACAGTGCAAATTACTGCATATTGTTATTTAAAAATAATCTGTAAACTTATGAGAGCAGCAGACTTTCCCTTTGCTACTGCATTTAGCTTACATGCGAGTCAGAATACTTAACAGTAAAAACCTTCTATTTAATGGGTATGGTTTCTGCAACCTTTATCATCTAAATGTGGTCTTGGTTCATCTGCTTGAACAATGTAACCCCTCGGCATTTTTGTTTGTGGCATTTGCCCAAGTATTTTGAAATGTTTAGTTTATTGCCAAGGCAACAGATGAGGACTAAGTAACAAGTCAGTCCCTCCCAGTTTTTGTTTCACAACTATCCTACAGAGATGTGGCTTCTCAGCTTCAGCGACCACAGTGAATCCAAAAGGCAGTGGAGTTTACTACCTGGAAAACTATTTCAAAAGATTCACAAGCACTGAAAGAAAAACTCCTGCCAGACCAGATCCTCTTTTTCCATCAAGAAGTAAAATTGCCATACTCCTCAAAGGAATAACAACTAAACCCAAGCCTCAAAAATGACAACAGAAAATTAATTTTTTTCATAACAAAAGATTTTACATAAGTTAGGATGTCAGGGACCAGTGTTCTATATAAACTGTTACGGCATGAACATGAACAAAGGTGAAGAGAAATCACAGATTGCCTTAAAATTTGTACTGTATACTTAATAATTTTAAAATGTGTGAACATAAAATATGTAAGACTGATTTACTAGCTATGTATAAACATTTGAATTTTATAAATGCATTGATATTAATTGATGTATGAAAATTATCTTTTTTAAACCAAAGGTGATCTTATTTTTTTATGTTAGTTACTGCACAGCACATCATTATTTTTTGATGTAGTGTTCCATGATTATCTTTTTATCATATGAAGAGTGATTACATAATTTTTTTTTAATTGGAATTGTTCTATACCAGGCTTTCTTTAAAAGAGGCAAAAGATCAAATACTGGTTGATTACACTAAGATCAAGAATAGGTTAAACTAAGTCACAGGTCAGACAGGTTCAGACAAGTGGTTACTGGCTGAGAAAGATACCTGAGAACCTTCTACAGTGCTGTAAACAGTCTAATTCTTAATCTGGGTAGTAGCTACATGGGTATGGGGAACGGGGGCTGGGGCATAAATAAATAAATCACAAACACAAAGCAGTTTTAATGACATTCCATTTCTTAAGTGCATATAGACTGTAATGTTTGCATATTACCTTGAAAACCAAACACATGACAACTGTGTCTCCATCATCTTAAACTCTCAATTAAGGCCAAAGAAGGGACATGCACATGGCTTATTCCCCAGCCCATAGAAATATGCGGAATCTTTACCATGACCTATTTTTTTTTAAGATTTATTTATTTATTCTACAGAAAGAGAGAGCACGGGCAGCAGGGGCAAAGGGAGAGGGATAGAGAATCTCAAGTTGACTTTGTGCTGAGCACGGAGCCCGAGGCAAGGCTCAGTCTCATATCCTGACATGATGACCTGAGCCAAGACCAAAAGTGGGACACTTAACCTGCTGCGCCACCCAGGAGGCCCTATCATCACCTATTTTAAAAAGGCATTAAGTCAAACCAACACAAGGCCATGTGACTTTCTGTAATAAACAAACAAACAATGCTTTGATCAGGGGGTCACACTTCGGATTAAGGGCCTGATGCCCAGTTTTGTTCAGATATGACAACACACACCCTAATAATTTAGCAAATCACCCATAAAATGTCATTTGTAAGATATAAAGCGACTGAAATCATACACAATGCATCTCTTTCCAGAAACAAATCATACATGGAAAGTAGGCAGCCCCTCAATGATATGCCCACGTGGGGCTATTCTGCCCAATGCTAGAAGTTGGAGAGATTTGGTAGGAGAGAGATGGGGGGGGTGCAGGTGACTGGCTACTTGGGTCCCACTGTCTCCTACATACTTGAACTATCTGGAGTGCCAAGAGCAGAACTACATGCACCACCAGAAGGGCCTGAACCCCAGTAGAATGAAATCATGCACAACTCACCTGTCATTTCCATCTCCTTCCCATGGTTCTCTAATTTGAGCAAGTGTTGCCCTAAATACAGCCAAGAAATACTCAAACTGATAAATAGACCACAGATTATAAGGACTCTGTTATATACATTATACATCATAGCAGTGGTTCTCAAACCAGGGGGGGAGGGGAATTTGCACCCCCTTACCCCCAAGAACACTGGCAGTGTCTGGTGACATTTTGGTCATTACAACTTGACATGGGGGTAGGCATGGTACTAGAATCTAGTGAGTAGAGACCAGGGATGCTGTTAAATATCCTGCAGCGTACAGGACAGCTACCACAACAACAAACTATCTGGCCCCAAATGACAAGAGTGCCAAGGCTGAGAAACTCTGCACTGAAGCCTAGATAAGCCAGCATGCAAAGATTCCAAAAGGCAAATTAGCAAATTAGAAAAGCTAGAGATTTAAGCTCATGAAACCAGATGAAAGTATAAATAAATAAAAGTAAAATAAAAAATAAGCCTGCCAACTTTCCTCTTCAAGTATCACACAGGGTCAAGGCTTTTCAAAAAACCTATGAAAAATAAGCAGCCCTGTTCGGTGTTTTGGTGGGGGGGGGGGCAGGGAGGGGACCTGTAAACAATCTGAATCAATAAACAGGGGATTATGTAAATAAATGATGATAAAATCATACCATGAAATACTCCAATGCCATTAAAAATAATGGTTTTTGCTAAATGTACTAATTTGGAGAGATGCCCATGAAACAGTATCAGGAAAATAAAGAAAATTACAGAACACTGTAGACAGCAGGAGTCTCCTTTTGTAAAAAATTAAACAACCATATATAGATATAGAATATAGATATAGATATATAGATATAGATACATACATGCACACATAGTTTTGCATGAGCAGGGGAAGGACTGCTGATACAAACCAAACCATTACATCTAAAGACCTAATGAGGTCTTTAAAAGGATAGGATTGGAGATGGTAAAAAGGAAAATTAATAACTTTTTCTTCAGATGATACTATTCTTCTGCAGTTCAAAAAGCCTTATCAAGGGCACCTGGGTGGCTCAGTGGGTTAAGCCTCCACCTTTGGCGCAGGTCATGATCTCAGGGTCCTGGGATACAGCCCTACATCTGGCTCTCTGCTCAGCAGGAAGCCTGCTTCTCCCTCTCTCTCTGCCTGCCTCTCTGCCTACTTGTGATCTCTCTCTCTCTGTCAAATAAATAAATAAAATCTTAAAAAAAAAAAAAGCCTTATCAAGTCAACTGAGCTTAGGAAAGGAGGGGAGGAGCAAATAAAGGAACAAGCAGAGGAGAAAGGAAAAGAGAGCCTCATGCTAAGAGTTCATTGGGAAATCTGAGTCTGTTGTTCCTGTTTTTACCAGTGAGTGCTGCTGTTGACTAATTTAATAGATACAAGCAGTGAAATAAAAATGGGGAAAGCAACTCCAAACATCTGTCCCTTTGTTCACCGTCAGGCCCCTTCAGCCAGCAATGCATGATTTCGTTCAGCTGGCATGTTTGGTCTGGTTTCTCTGACCCACTGCTCATCTTCAAAACTTCTGTACCGCATAGTGATGGAATCAACTCTGGTCATATCTCTTCTCAAAAACATAGACACCGACTGTGCTAGATGACAGCCTCACTTCTGGCGAGAGGAGATAAGGATTCGGCACATCAGTTTTCTTGGAGGAGCAACTCAGGGCACAAGAACGTAATTACCCAAGTCTCATTACCAGAAAATTCTTTGAATACCTCTCGGCCACCAACACTCGAAACTAAGGGCTCCTCTACTGTTGGTCACTATTAGTCAAAGCATCAAACTGTATTTTCCCAGTTCTACTGCACAAATGAATTAGACCCAGCATGCACCACAGCGGCACTCCTAGTAATGCCTCACACACACGTACTTACACGCACCCATGAACGTCAAGCAATGTGTAACCTTGAAAAATGTCTGGCCAACACTTTTCTAGTATTTTGTTCCCACTTGCAATGGACACCAATAGCCCTATCTTGAAAGACAACATAATAAGATTTAAAAGATACAAGATAAAAAGTTGGGCCAGTTTGAACTTTTTATATTTTGCACAAGTAACCATTCTTAACTTCCCATAACAAGTAGGCCCTTGGGTCTGTGTATTTCTTTTTTTTTTTTTTTAAAGAGTTTGTTTGTTTGTTTGTTTGTTTATTTGACAGACAAAGATCACAAGCGGAGAGCCAGATGCCGGCCTCGATCCCAGGACCCTGGGATCATGACCTCAGCCGAAGGCAGAGACTTTAACCCACTGAGCCACCCAGGCGCCCCTGTATTTCTTTCTACTTGCAGACAGCACAGAGAGAATAAGAAAACACGATTTGTTTTTGCTTGTAGAAATGATTTATTACTGTGCTATTAATCCAGTACTAGTAAAATGAGCTAAGGAACATGTATTTATCTTTTCTGAGTTACGACAGTCAAAGAACCACCACCACGCTGTTAAGAAGAAAAACAACTTGGAAACCTCTTGAGCGGTCGCTGAGCTTTCTTTCAACCCCAGAGCTGAATCACAGTTGCGGCCGGATTTCACAATCCCCCCAGGGTCTGTGAAGACACTGGCGCCAATCATAGCATTTCCCCTGATTAGCAAACTGGCTTCAGACCCATCAAAAACTTTCACATTTGAAATTTAACACATCTATATTTAGAACATGAGTTGTAGGGCAACATTTGCTGCAAGCAAAACAGCAAAGGAGGAAAAAAAATAAAAGCACTGAGGCTGTATTTGTTCCTATGGAAAGACGGGTCATAACTCTCGAACCTAAATACAGAATGGGCCACTTAGAGATTAGGCACCGGAAAATGAAGTAGTTAGTGTAGGACCAGTGAGTGTCCCTGGTGTATTCTTAGGAGAGGCACCTGGAATTAAGGAGTTTACTATGTTAAACCTACCAGTACCATGGCCAGCAAATTAGGATAAATCTATGAGGAGTTGGGTCTGGTATAAGAAACTAGGGAATGAGAAAAAGGTAATCTGAATTTCATGCCCAGTCTAAAAAGAGGCTGACTATGCCTCAGCTCCAGCCACTTGGTGATTAGACAGAAATGTGGATCCAGACTTTCCGGATTTTCCAGTTTTCCAAGGGAAGCTATTATTATGTGAAATTTCCTAATTTTTTTTAAATGTTAACCACTAATTCATATTTTGTCAAAAACAGATTTATGGCTCCATCCGAATGTGTCTGTGGGCCATGGTCAGTCTGTAGGCTTGGGGTTTGCAACTTTGACTAGAATGTTCGAGTAACTCCATCAAGCAGTTAAATCAGCAGCAGTTTCTAATTTTGTTTTTTTGGTTTTTTTTAATTCTGCATTTTTAATTCTGGTTAAACACACACACACACACACACACACACACACACACACACACACAATTTACCATCTTCTAAGTGTCCAGTTCCATCCCCAAAACTTTAACATCTTGCACAACAGAAACTATACTCATTTTAAAAATCCCCTTTTCCCCTTCCCCAAACCCCTAGCAACAACCTTTCTATTTCTGTTCCTGCAAATTTGACTAGTTTAGGTACCTGTATAAATGGAAACATACTGTACTTGTCTTTGGGGGACTGGCTTATTTCACACACAATAATGTCCTCAAGTTTCATCCGTGTTGGAGCATGTCACAGACTTCCTTCCTTTTTAAGGCTAAATAATAGTCCATGGACAATTGGGTTGTGCCACCTCTTGGCTACTGGAAATACTGCTGTTAGGAACAAAAGTACAAAAATATCTCTTTGAGACCCTGCTTTCAATTCTTTTGGATATATGCCCAGAAGGAGAATTGCCAGATCACATGTTCATTCTATTTTTAATTTTTTGAGGAACCACCACAAGTTTTCCATAGCATGGGCACCATCTCACAATGCCTTTAACAGTACAAGTTTCTGATTTCTCCATGTCCTTGCCAATACTTGACATTTTCTGTTATTTTAAGAAAAGCCATTCTAATAGGCGTGAGGTGATACCTCATGGTGGTTTTCATTTGCATTTCTTATGACTTGTGATGTTGAGCACCTTGTTCACATCCCTGTTGGTCATCTGTATGTCATCTTCAGAGGACTGTCCTTTGCCCATTTTTAAACCGAGTTATTCAACTTTTTGTTGTTGAGCTATAGAAGTTCCCTATATACTCTGATATTAACCCTTTATGAGATATAGGATTTGTAAGTATCTTCCATCATGACATAGGTTGCCTCTGCATTCTGTTGATTGTGTCCCTCGAGGCACAAAAGTTCTTTTAAGTTTAATGTAGTCTCACTGGTATATCATTCCCTTTATTGTTGTCTGTGCTTTGGTTGTCATATCGAAGAAATCATCCTTAGCTAAGTCCAATGTCATAAAACTTTTCCCCCATGTTTTCCCTTAAGAGTTTTACAGTTTTTGATCTTATGTTTGATCTTTAATCCATTTTGAGTTAATTTTTTATATAGTGTAATACAAAGGTACAACTTCATTTTTTTGGTATGTGAATATCCAGTTTTCCCAACCCCACTGATTGAAGAGACAGTCCTTTCCCCATTCTGTGGTTTTGCACCTCTATCAAAGATCCTGTGGCCATATATGTGTCAGTTTATTTCTAAGCTCTTTATATTCTATTCTATTGGTCTTTTCGTGGGTCTTTATGTCAGTATCACAACATTTTGTATACCGTGGCTTTGTAATATACTTTGAAATCAGGAAGTGTGATGGGGCTCCTCGGTGGCTCAGTTGGTTAAGCATCTGACTCTTGATTTTGACTCAGGTCATGATCTCAGGGTCTTGAGACTGAGCCCCGCATTGGGCTCCACACTCAGCACTGTTTGCCTGGGTTTCTCTCCTTCTCCTTTTGCCCTTCCCCCATACTTGTGCATTCTCTCTCTCTCTGTGTCTCTCTATATATATCAGATAAATAAACAATAAAATCTGAAATCAGGAAGTGTGAGCCCTTCGACCTTGTTCTTCTTTTTCGAAATTCTTTGGACTCTTGGGGTAGATGCAAATTTTTCATGGAAGACTCCCTGCTCGGGTTTTTCCAAGGATCATGCTAGTAAAAGCTCTTTCAATCCTCTACCACTACTAATATATACAGAAGCATAGAACTTCAGAAGGACATAAAGACATAATAAAACTTCCCAGGAATTCCAAACTTATCAAAAGATGGAGCACTCTGGAAGCATCCTGGCTTTGCTGGTGGAAGGAAAAGTGGTCAAGAGACAAAAAGTGGTCAAGGATCAAAAAGATCTGTGTTGTGGCTCCACCAGTTCCTGTCCACGTTACCTTGTGCATATTGTTTAATCTCAGTTTCTTCATCTGTAAAATGGAAGTAATGAGAGCACCACCTTCCCAGGGTTACTGTGATGAACAAACAGAACAATTCAGATAAAGTACTTAGAGCACAGTGCTTTCCAGGCACACAGTGAACATTCATTCCACTAATGGCTACTATCAGCACTCCTGGAATTTATGACTCTCGATATTAAGCATTCTATTTTTATCAGTGGTATAAATTTTATAGAATAAAATACAATGTCTGGCACCTACAAGACCCATATGGAAATACAACTTTTTATTTACTAAAGCAAAAAGTTCACTGTCAGAAGCAAGGAGATCAATACAAAGAAAAGACAAAGTTAGGGTAATTTTTACTACTTTAATGAAACTCAGATTCATTCATCCAAAAGGCTTTTGGCACAGAGAACCACTGGGCAGATATACTTTACAAATCAATACCAAACACCAGGAATTTCCAACAACCTAAAAAGAAGAGAATCCTCAGTTTGGTCTGCTGTAGCCCATACTACTAAGAACTTGAAACTAAATCCTTAAAAAGTTAAATCTCAATCTAGGTCTTTTATTCATTAAAAGGGCAGTTTCACAAGTAACTGTTAACATGAGTGCATGAGTGCACAAGAGAAAACTATCAGATTGTATCCTGAGTCCCAAATGTTTATATCTACACCCATTCCTGATTTTCCTACAGGATCCAGAGATCCTTTGAAAAAGCTCACTTCACCTTGGAATTTACATGTGGAATAGAGCAACACTGCATTTTCCAGTCAGTCTCAACTCATTCCCACATCAAAGGCATCAGCTGATGAACAGGAACATGAGTTGAGAATGCCCAATAAGAAAGGCTTGATTTCTTCCTTGCTATTCTAAAAGAGCTTCCCAGAAACATGTCTGTCTGTCTGTTCTCTCTCATTTGCATACTCTTTCTTTCTCTGGATATGGAAGAGGGAGTAAGCAGCCCCAAGAGTATTTGGTACTCTCCTGACATTAAGTAGGACCAACGATACAATAAAGGTGACACTAAAGTGGACAGGATCAGAAATGAGACCCATGACAGTAATGCTAGGCCTCTTAGTAAAACCAACCACGAAGTTCAAACCAACTCTGAAAGGACCTGGACTCCTCCTCTAAATCAAATAAGAAATCTTTTTTCCTTGAGTTGGATTTTATGCCATTTACAACTACACGAATTTTTACCTATACACTGATAAAACTCTAATTCTGAAACAAAACTTTAAAATAACACACACTTCCAAGAATATATGCCCAGATATAGATTTAGGTCTCTGGCCTCAAATATTTAAACATCAAAAGGATAAGACCATATAAACAAACATATGGCTCTCACGGTCTTATGGGAAACTCAGTATCCATGTTACACAAATGACTGTCACCCATCATCTGAATGCCACCCTTAAGCACTTGAAGATTTAACTCAAGGAGGCTATAAATATTTTGCAGATATATTCCCTTTGCTCCTCTGAGTAATCTAAGGCTACTGAATCTGTCCTGCTAGGATATACATTCATTTTTCAATGTTAAACAAAATGAAAGAACTCTGGATATGCGATATGACATTAGGAAGACCTTAGACATCAGCAGCTTCTTTCGTCTAAGGAGCCCAAAGAGCTTTATGCTCATTTACTGTCAACATTCCTATAAAGTAGATAGAAACAGGTATTCATGCCCCTGGAGGCAGCAAGATGAATCTCTGATGAAGGTCATTGGGCACTGGGCAGTTACAAAACAAAGCTAGACACTCAGGGAGTCCTTACTCTATCTTGAAAATAAATCATGTCTTAAATCTGTGTTTGAGGGCTCAGAATAAAATGATTCTCTTGTTTGGGATTTCCCAAAGTACACACTGGCAGATATTCTCCCTCCAACTCTCCTCCCCCAATAACAACAACAACAAAAAAGGCAGGAGAATTCTGGAGTCAAGTAAGTCTGAGAAACACAGGGCAAAGACACCAGTTTGTTCATTACTGCCCATTGCAGAACCTTTAATATGTTGATGTACATTATGATACTTGAGAAGGTTAAGTGAGTAAACATAAATATATGTAAGAACTCAGAAAAAGCCTGACATATCTATATGCGCTCAACAGATGTCACCAGAAGAGGCAACAATAGAAAGAATCCAGTATCTAGACCCAGAATGCCTTGGTTAGGCTCCCAGCTCTACTACACAAAAGCAGAATGACCTTCCTTCACTTGTGAAACTGGAATTAAAATACGGTTGATCCTAAAAAAACATGGGTTTGGACTGTGCTGGTGCACTTAACATGTGGATATTTTACAGTACTGTGCTGTAAATGCACTTTCTCTTCTTTATGATTTTCTGGATAATTCTCTCCTACAGCTAACATTATTGTAAGAATTCAGTATATAATACAAATAACATACAAAACGTGTGTTAACCAATTATTTATGTTATTGGTAAGGCTCCCATTCAACAGGAGGTTATTAGTAGTTAGGTTTGGGGGGAATCAAAATTACACATGGATTTTCAGTTGTGCAGGGGGTGGATGCCCCTAACCCGTGTCATTCAAGGGTCAAGTGCAATGCCTACTCCACAGGGGTGGTACATACAAAGGGCTTACAAGGCACAGAAAGCAGTAAATTTTAGGTGCTGTGGGTCCTTTATTGTTGTTGTTCCTTAAATGGGTATTAGAATATATAGTTCCCCAAATTTACTTAAGCACAGTACCTTTTGTTTTGTTTTGTTTTTCATATGGCATGGATGATTATCTGGCTGACCTTTTAACTCTAGTTCTTAAATTCTATTTACTAGCCCTCCTTCTTCTCCCTGAAGGTAGATATCACCCTGGATATGTCCACCTGCCAATCCCCTTCTCTATTACCCAACCCTCCTCAACCTTTCACCCCAGAGGATTCCTTTTTTCTACTGACCATTCAGGAAATGGACATGGTTTCAGGCAGAAGGTCATTCTCAGTCTCCCAAGGCTGAACTTTATGCAGTCCTATTCCTTCTCACTCAAAACCTGAACTCGTGAAAAACAAGAAGAGAGACTCTCCAGGTCCCTGGATCTAATGACTTAATAGTCAAAACTGCCAAGTAAACACTGATGACGATGATGTGATTTAAGAAGAGGCAGGGAACCTGGTGACATGGTACGCTTTGGTCAAAGAGAGTATAGTGCAACTTTGAAAGGTATGAGTTGGGGGATCCAAAAGATCAGGGTTCAAGTCCCACTTCCACTCCTTGCTAGTACCATGACTTTGAGCTTCTGCCCTGTGACATGGAGATGATATGGTACTCGGCTCATGGGATTGTTGCTGATTTAAATGAGATCATGTGTGTGGGGCACTTAGCAGAGTACCTGGCACGTTGGAAGCCTCAATAAATGCTAGGCTGGCGACTGCTATTAAATTGCCACCACTGCTGTTGTTATTTCAGGACACAACTGCCCCAGCACGCCGTGACTCACTGCTCTACTCAGCCTGCCCTGCCTCAGCCCTTATGAGGCATTTTTGAGCCCCTCACAGGATGACCCGAATTACAGTCCTCACCACGACGGTCACGGTCAGCCCAGCTCCATAGCCAAGAGCTCTCTGCCAGTACACAGCTTTCATGAAGAGACACAACAGGAAGAGAATAGATTTGTACCATTTAAAAAAAAAAAAAAAAATCCAACCACAGCACTTTGACAAAGATAACAGGCTCTCACTTGTATTAACCAGCCCGAACAAACAAAACCCAAACAGTTAGCTGCTGGAGCCCACAATCCAGGCCAATCTTTCCAGATTGGGATACAGAGGGTCCTTGAGATTTACCTGGGGGGTGGGGGTGGGGGGGTCTCCAACGGAAAACATACCTTGGATTTGACACTTCAGAAAAAATCACCACAAAAGTTTCTTAACTTTACAACACTTAAATTATGATTGCCCTGTGTTGTCAAGTCTTTTACAAAGAAGGACCTGCCTCTAAAATCATCTACATTAATACACCTGAGTATCCATTTAAATCACCTGAAAAATGCCTAACCTCTAGCAATCCAACTACTGATTTGCCATGGATGAAAATAGAGAAGAGTTTGCTAGTCCAGCTTCTCAACAAAGCAACTACTCTAATATGGGGGAGTGAGGGGAGGATATTCATTTGTCTGAAATACTTTTAGTGAAAAACTTCATATTTTAAAAATTCACTCAAGACTCCAGTTTCGTAACTATTTCCAGTACTTAGAAATCTTAAAATCCTTAACACTAAACACTGAGGCTATCATCTATCACTACCTATTCTGAGATACCAGAAAATCCTTCAAAATGATTTCTCAGAGAATTCTGATTGCCTTCTCTCACCCTCAAAAGAAGCTTCTGTAAACCAGAATGTCTGTACTAAATTCTGGTATTTATAAAAAAAAGGAATCACAAATTGCTGGAAAGCACTGATCATAACACCCACTAGCAAGGAAAACCATGGTTCATCCTAAGAAAAGAACAAAAGGCATGTTGTTCCTTCCTGGAGATCTGCTATAAAGAATAGCTAGTATTTAAAACAAAACAAACAAAACAAAACAACAACAACAAAAACTCTTCCCCAATGGCTCCTTTTATACAGACCACAAAGGAAAAGATGGAATTGTGATATTGCTAAAATTAGCAAAAGCCTTTCATGAACAATAAAAAACATAAATCATCAGAATAACTCTTAAAATAGTTTTCTTTAATATATTGGAGGGAACGGGAAGAGGAAGAGAAACAGGCAAGAAGAAAGTAAAGCAAAAAAGATAAAATTAAATTAAATCTTTATCCTCAGGCTGATACATTTCAGACCACGGCTCTCCATTTGCAGTGGGGCAAAGACTCACAAAAGAGCTGAGCAAAATACAGTGGTCCCAAAACCCTCCAATCATAGCACTAGAGTTCCAGGACCCAGGAATTCATATTTTTAATGCATTCCCAGATGACTTTAACACAGGTGACCTTCAAACTACATTTTGTGAAACAATGCTTTTAGACACACAGGGAAAAATATATATTCTGGGTAGTTTATAACATCTTTTATCAGAACCTTGCAAATAAGTAAAGGATCCCATAAGCCCTAGCAAATAGATCAGTTAGAATTGGGAAGTCCTTGGTCAATATTTGAGGTACTGAAAGCAACATATCTGACCTGGCATTTTAACAGAGGCTATACCTATACACACACACATATATACACAAAGGTACATGTATACATAAGTATGCATCTGTCTGTGTATGTACCTACTTGACTAAGTCTACTGTAGTCAAACAAAGCACTTGTCTTTCTTTTCTACTTGTTCAACATAGACTGTTAGTCAAAAACAATCAGAACTTTGAGAAAGATGACTCTATCATATTGTGTGCAACTTAATACAGTACAGATGGGCAGGTGAGGCAAGAAGCATCCAAGCAAAACATAATTTCTGGTATCTGAACTTCGCCATAATCCGTCAGAGGATACCCTGGTCTCTGCTTCCAAACCAGCATTGTTCTCACACCTGGAAAAGAGCCTGTCTTTTTATACGCATAAACTTAACTGACAATCACTCTGATAGAGAATCGTAACTGCTTCCTGGGAAAAAAAGAAACAGAGCATAAAGGTGTTTATCAAGAGAAGAGTCTAACCCTCTCATCACAGAGCGCGTTATACCGAAAGCAGTATAAATTAGATGAGACTAATTTTCTTTATCACTGGTTGGAAATTCTCTGGTGATGTGTAGGGCTCTCTTCTCATCTGTGTCAAGCAAATGAGTTAATTTTTCTGTTCTCTTAAGGATCTGTAAAACACACAGCTCGAACATAATCACTCAGCATTTGCCATTTATAATTTCAATTAATTCAGATTGCACATTCCTAGATTTACTTAAATAGATACTAATAAAACTAAGGGAAGGCCTGGTGGTTACTTTGAAAAGAGGTAAGAATCCTGAGAGAAATAAACACAGGTGGAAAATATTTAATCAGGGAATGATCTAGAAGAAAGAAAAGGCCTCTGACAGACTAGGCTTTGAATGGTGAAGTGTGCTATGTAAGCATTCCTCTAAAAGTATAGTGCACACCCTATGAAATGGTGCTTTGGTTTGGAAATCAAACAGACATGGGATCAAATCACAGCTTGTCACTTAATTAGCTACGTGACTATGGGCAAGTCACACAACCACCCTTAACCTCAGTGCCCTCATCTGTTAAATGGAAGAATAACAGTAACTATCTAATAGAGTTGTTGTGAAGATAAAATTAGATAATGCATGCAGAGTTCTTAGCACATAATAAGCATTCAATAAATGTTAACTTATTATTATTCTATTATAAGGATCAGGTGTGTGGGTGTACAGGTAATTTGACCTTGGCTTCCACTGATTGGCAGGGAAGATTAAAAATTAAAACAAACAAAAAAACATACAAGCTTATGATGCTACAAATCAGGGACCCAAACAAGTAAATCCAAGTGGCTCACGTACATAAAAACTCAGCTGTACAAACACCTCTTCTTTAAAAGGTTAGAGCAGACTGAGGTTCTTACAGGACATGGCCACTTTGGTTGTACATAGCCCAATGCCAGGGGCTGCCATTCCCAGACCATCATCAGAAGATGCTCTTACTACGTGTTGAATTATGCGTCCCCAAAATTCATATGATGAAGTCCCAATCACCAATACCTCCAAATGTGACCTTATATGGAAACTGAGTCCCAACTGAATCCGACTGATGTTCTTATAAAATGGGGAAATCTGGACACAGACACATATGCAAAGAGAAGCCATCTGAAGACTTGGAGTTAGGGTACCACATGCTAAGAACCGCCGGAATTCACAAAGGAGGCCTAGAACCTATCTCTCCCTAGCACTGACAGAGGGAGCATGGCCTGGCTCCCACCCCATGCCTTGATCCTGGACTTGCAATCCAACCCATCCCACCCCACACCTTGATCTTGGACTCACAACCTCCAGAACCAGGAGACAAGAAACACAATGTGGCAGCCCTGTCTACAGTCCACACCTAGCTTCCAGAGACGTAGACCCCCGAACCTCCAGATCTTTAACATAACAGACCATGCTAGTGTCTGTTCCAAATGTGCTGATGTGCCCACAGATGAGACAGGCAATCCATTCTGCATGCTTCAGAAGCGGAGCTCTGTGAAAAGAGAGAAAGGACACGCAGGAGATAACCTGTCAAACGCTAAACAACATGTACTGTCCCTGCTTCACTGGTGCCACTGGAATCCAGAAAGACTGACTGGCAGGAAGCTCCGACTAATGCCTGCCAGCACCAGTTGCTGTGGCCAGAAGGTGTACAGTCTGCCTGGGAGACAGAACCGTTCCACACAAAGCTTCTACCTTTTCTGATTTGTCTAAGCAGTGCTTCTGAAACTTTCTGGGGTGTCAGCATCAACTGAGATTTTGATTAGAGCCAACAGCCCTCTATTGGAAAGATATACTTGACCCCAATACTTGCACACAGGTTCAAGAGTCTGAGCAGAGCGGACCTGAGGGGCAGAGAGCTGGGTAACTGCACAGGGCCTGGATTTGGTTAAATACCCTGCTGTGACTGTCTTGAAATTGCTAATTTTTAAATAAGAGAGCCTACATTTCCATTTTGCACTGTGCCTCACAAATTATGTAGCTGGTTCTAGGTTTTAGGAATACAAAAGCACCAAGAGAATGGACCTTTTAGCTGTACCCATTAAGGGCTAGGAAAGATTTACAACTCCTATTCAACAGATTTTATTTGAGGGCTCCTTTTCTAGTTAGAGACACAACATTAACAAACTGGTTACATATGTGAAAAACACACTCTCACCAAAACCAGCGCAGACCTGTCTCATCACTTATTATTATTAGTTTTTTAAACGACTGGAACCCAGATGACTACAAATGATTTACATGTCCAAAGAAAGCCCTTATACTAAAAACCAAATTTCATTAGAATCACAGTTACCATAAAAAAAATTCTTTTAAATGATGTTTTCCCCAAAAACTTCAGAGGAACATGAGCTAGAGAATAGGATAATTTGCCCTGTCTTTCTGGCTTATCTCAATAAGTAATGTCACCACAATGTGGACATCTTGACTTCAGCTGTAGGTAGTCTCCAACAACAGCTGGAGGTTGTCTCCAAGGATGGCCTTCAATCAACAGAACCAGGCTACTCAGTGTTCATACCCTTGTGTAGTCCCCTCCCACAGTGATTCTGGCCTGGCCTCTTGACCTGTGTTAACCAAGAGAATGTGGCAAAGGTGATGCTCCTAGTCATAAAGGAGACCAGTAGTTTCCACTTACCTTTTCTTGGAACATTCATGGTAGAGAGGCCTGAGGCACCAAGCAAGGAATTCAGTGACCCTACTTGAGAGATCACACGGAGAGGCCACAAGAGACCATGAAACTATGTCAATTGTCTCAGCACTCAAGACAGATATTCAGATTTCTTCAACCCTGGCCATCACCTAACTATAACTATAGGAAGGACCCTAAGCAAGACCAGCAGAACTGCCCAGTTGAACTCAGTTAACCCTCAAAACTCTGAGGGATACTAAATCATTATTGTTTTGAGCCGCTTAGTTTGGGTTGTTTGTTACACAACAGCAGGCAACTGAAATAAGCTCAAAACATTTCTGAAATAAGCTCTAAATATTCCATCGAGAAAACAGAGGGTAGGAACTGGACATCCAATGGGTGAATCTAGCCCACAAATGAGTGCTAGTTCACGTGCATCCTTCTCTCTCTTTTTTTTAATCATATTGGGTAACATTTAAAATTGGGAGATCTGAGATAAAAATCTAGATTTCTGGTTTCTGAGAAATCAGAATAGCAGGCACCTTCGACCTACATTCCATCGCAGTAATAACCAACTGCAGAAGACTAGTACTTGCCCCTCTACAAAGGATTCATGATTTTGTTCAGTCTGAGTTTCCACCTGGCCTCATCTCTGTTAGATCATCTTTTCACCCCCACAGTACTTAATAGAGTGACTGGCACACTAGTTGGTCCACACTTGGTTGAGCAATTGCACAAAGTACCAACTGGCCTTATCATCCCACGTGATTGCCAAATCTTATTGTTCTTACCTCGGTTACCCCCTCCTTTCCAAACCCATCACCATTGTCATCATGCCCTCTCTTAGATCATTGCAAGAACATCCTATGGGTCTTCTAGCCTCCATGTTGTACTTCCAATCTATTCCAGTCCATCCCCACTAGGACCACCCACTTAAAACATAGACTGAGCATATCACAGACTCTCCTTAGAAGTCTTCAGTTGGAGGGTACCTGGGGGGCTCAGTTGGTTCGGCAACTGCTTTCGGCTCAGGCCATGATCCTGGAGTCCCAGGATCGACTCCCGCATCAGGCTCCCAGCTCCACGCAGAGTCTGCTTCTCCCTCTAATCTTCTCCCTTCTCATGCGCTCTCTCACTGTCTCTCTCTCAAATAAATAAAAAAAATCTTAAAAAAATTTTTTTAAAAGTCTTCAGTTGGTTTCCTGGTTGTGATATTGTATGAGGTATCACCATTGTGGAAAACTAGGCAGGCACATGAGCTCCCTCAGGAGGATTTCTTAAAACCATGTATTTTACGAATCAGAGTCCACAACTACCTCAAAATGAAAAATTTAATTTTTAAATCTATGAAAATGTTCAAGGTACATATTCTTTGACCCATAAAGTCTACTTCCACCAAAATTCAATTTGTATATAATTTTTGAATGTCTTTGGTTGCTCCCCTACATCTATACCTATAGAACAAAGTCCAAACTCACTCAGCCAGACTTCTAAGGTTTTCCTCATTTTGTCCTTTACTGAAAACAATAAATCCCTGGAATCCTCAAATACATCCTACACGCTGTGCATTTGCCCAGCCTAGGACCATCTTCCATCATCCAGTAAACCCTCTGCTTTCTCCAACATGGGGTTCAAATTCCCTCTGCCACAGAGCCTTTTTTAAGTTTCCAAAAAGAAATTAATCTCTCCCTATCCTCCCCCAACACGTTTTGTTTGCACCAGAGTGTGTCCCAGCTACCCTTGTGCACAAGCTATTTCTGTATATATGCAGATGTATATCATCCCAATTCATAGAATAAACCAGTTCAGAGAGGTTAAGCAATATTCCCAAAATCACAAAGCAAAGTGGCAAGCTTGAGATGCCTCTTTCCAAAAATCTCTCCTCTTCTGCTATACCTCAAAACCTGGCAAGTAATTTCTCCTCAGCACTGCTGTTAGCTAAAACAGTCACTAACAGAATTCTGCTTATATTTGGTGAGAAGACTTTCTTGAATTAAACTAGAGTAGAAAACAAATATTTGCACCTTATGATACCCTGAATAATGTTACCTTCAAAAAAAGTAAACAAACATTTCTCCTCTCTAGTTTTAAACACAGAATAATTATATTCTTCAGAGATACAAAAGTCATAGTAAAGGGTATGACATTTTCCATCATTCATTCCCTGATTTTACTTGCACATAAGTAAGGAAACGCCAAATGGAACTGTCCTCATTTGCTCTAAACCCAAAGAGGTCCACTGAAAAATTAGGGATAAGATTTGGAATAAATTTGAGAAAAATGTCTTTTGTACGTTGAGAATTTTAATCAGACAGCAAACAAGATGAGTTTAATATATTTTAAAACAATTCAGAGTTATAGATGTTTGAATGTAGCTAACAATTATATAGTGGAACTTACAAATTTACATGTTAATGAGAAATTGCAGCTTGGGGCTGACTGCAGAGTTAAGAGAAAACATGCCCACTGACATTTCCCACCCATGTGATTAAACTCCTCCATGTCCTCAAACATTTCATACCCCTCCACCTCTTACCAGAAACCTTGGTGAGGCAAACCCAGCAACTATTTGCAGATATAAATTCCACTTCCTTTGTTTGCTACTAACAGAACTAGAACTTGTTCAGGGTGGCAAGTGCCCAGACACAAGATGCCATGTAACACAGTTTCAGCCACGGAGATACAAGGAGACATCTACAGCCAGGAAAGCCAGGTGGAGGAGGTGGAAGGGAAAAGCGGGGAGCTGCTGGTACCTGGGAAAGCCTGTGTTTTCTTCCTGGTAGAGATGCTACTCCTCTTCCTTTTGCCCTCTTCTAAGCAGATGTGATTCCTGGAGGAGAGGCAGCCATTTTGCAACCATGAAGTAAAAAACATGAGGAAAAAGCCAAGACAAATGGCTGTGAGGATGGTTCTGACTCTGGGGAGCCACTAATGGCTGTGGTCACAGACCCTCTGGGCTTCTTGCAGGAGAGATGAATGAATCTCTATTTGTTTTCAGGCATGAAAATGTAAACCTGACTGAGAGCCATTCTTCTTTCCTCACTCTCTTCCCATCTAAGTCCAAACCAATCACCCAGGCCCATCCTTCTTCATCCCCCAGTATTTCTTAATTCCATCCCCTTCTCTCCATCTCTCCAACCACCAGGCAAGTCACAAATAGCACTATCTCCTGCCTCACTTCCCTGGTCTTCTTTGTCACTACCCTCTGCAACCCATTCTCTACGGCACTGCCACAGTGACCTTTTCAGAAACAAACAAAATCCCGTAGCTCCTACTTAAAATTTTTCCATGCCTCCCTACTGGCCTTGGAACAAAGCCCAGCCTCCTAATCATAGCTTAAAAGTTCTATGGCCCCTATGACACTGAACTTGAATTAATTTCTCCTCAAGGATCCAACCTTCAAACCATTCTCATACTCTCAGCAGATATTTGCACATGACTCCAAGAAAGCTCTCCCATATACTTTTGATTAAATAACTCTACGCATCTTTCCAGAACACAATGTAGGAATTTCATTAGCACTTCCATGTTTGACTTGAGTATCTTACCACCTAGGACTGGTACAACCATTTGTGCTTCTTTGCATATCCAAGTGCACAGTGCCAGCTCCCACCTTCCATTAAAACATAGGGACTTGGGGTCAAATGCTTGTCAAAGTCCTGCTTTTCTCAAATGCCATTTATAGCTCTGTACTATAATCACTGCTTCTCCTTCCCTACCTTATTTTTTTTTTAAAAAAAAAGGAAGTTGAACTGAAGATATATTGCAAAACAACACAAAAGTTTAAATACAGATACTGTAGAAACAGTGACCCAAATGACTAAACTGGAAAATGTTACCAACATTGGAATCAGTGTTTATCCATTTCCGGTGATGCACGGTTGCGATGCATGGTTATCAGTCATAAGTGAGATTTAACATCAGAAATTTAAACTATGTCAAAACTTTACTCTGTGAACACAATCCCAATGAAGATATGAAATAGAAACAGACTTGATTTAAACACGGTTAATGTAATGACTTTTTATTTCTTTATTTTGGAAATTTTAGTTCCTAATGTTTCCTAGGAGTCATTTTCCATGAATACTGTCCACGTAACATTGACCCTGACTGACTTCAATCTTTTGTGACCTATAAAATCATAAATGCATGATTGTAAGATGTTTACAGAGTATTTTCAAGTTCCTGAAACAGCTCCATTTATATAGATATACCAACAGTAACAAAAGACCTCAACATTATTTCCTACATATGAAACATGTTGATTTCCAGAGAGGGTCTGTGGAATCCATCTTACCATGTAAATTCTATATAAGCCAGAGATAAATTACCAGTGAAATTAAAAATAAAAGAAGCAGTGACAATTATAAGAAAAGTCTTCACTGTAGTTATGACTTAATTATTTTCCACGTGCCATTTCCTACTCTAAGCACTTTACACATGCATTATCTCATAGATTTCTCATAAAACTTGGCACTACAACTGGAATTATCCTCATTAAAAAAAAAGAAAAGAAAATTAGTCTCAAGGAAGTTGACAACTTCATGTTGGTAAATCTGGTCCATAACGGAACCTGACTTATGACCCTAAACCATCAATCTGCAGGTTTCTTCATCACACTGCAAACATTTACATAGCACTTCGCATGTACCAGAAGCAGATGTTTATTTTCAGGACAACCCTATGTAGCAGGTATTATCACTATCCTCATTCTATACATGGAGAAACTCAAACATGGAAAGGTCAAGTTACGAGGTCAAGATGACCCAGCCAATAAGCTCCAGATCCAGGAGTCAAACCTAGACCAGGACCTCTGGAATCTATGCCCTTAACTACCACCCTATTCACCGCACTAGCCTCCAAGTAATAATTGTATCTCTAGGGCATTTATAATGTGCTGGGCATTTTGACCCTTTCCCTATATTATCTCATGGAATTCTCACAATTACCAATGTAGGTGGTATTTTTATCTCCACTTGACCAATGGAGGTTCTGGGACTCAGAGAAGTTAATTCAGTTGCCCAGGGTCACATAACCAACAAGTGCTACACTGGGGAATGTAAAGTAGCAATGTTTGGGTTTCACTCCCCACCTCCCCAAATTTTTTCCTGAGGCATGTCTGTCTGGGAAACAGTAGGCATCAGATTTTCCACCTCTTTAAAACTGTTCAGTTCGTGTAATTTAGGGTGTGACTATTCATAGATACTGTTGAGCTCATCTTATGGGAGCCAGTGTAACCGCAATGCATCCTGCAGAACAATGCATGCTTTCTCTATAAATTACATATGCCAGTCTGGCTGAGGAAAAGCCCATCTTTGTGATATGAATGCAGAAGACAGTTCAGTTTTAGAAATAAAGAAGGTCCACTGTGGATGCTGTTTTTCTTTTATATACACAGTAGGAAACTTCGCTCTTTCTTCTAGAGAAAGTACTACTTAGTTTTCTATTCCTACCCTCTTAAATCTCCATTATGCAAGCCAAAATAAATCCCTCCAAAAAAGCATTATGAATCCTATTAAGAAAAAGCAATAGTTCTCTATTCATTTTCAACAAATAGAATGGAGGAGGATCTAAAGAGAATTAAATCTCATTTCTGGAAACAGAATTAAGGAATAAAAATGCAACTACAGCAAAATAAATTGATAAATCATAGCCCAACATGTCAAGCCTACACCAGTTAAAGAATGCTGAGTTGTATGTGTCATTGAGTTTTGGTTTTTGCAGAGACAACTTTAATAAAATTCTGCAAGGCCACAGACTTAAGCTGGAGACAAAAATCACATCTTCAGCATCCTCAATAAAATGCAGAGTCAATAACAGTTGTTACCCTTAACCAAGATAGGCAGAGACACTTAATATGAATAGACAAGATAAAATGCAGGGTCTGCCTTTTAATCATTTTATTCTTTTACTTAGGGACTCGCTTAATCAACAAATATTTATACAGTGCCTATGTGTGCAGGCCATGGGCTAACCTCTGGGGATACTAATAGTGAACAAAATCGCTGGGTTGCCTGGCCTCATGAAGTTGGGAGACATATACAGAACAAACAGACAAGTATAGGATAATTATGTATGTAATTAAGTATGTGAGAAGGTAGCATGAAGAAAAAAATCAAGAAACCATAAAGGAGGGGGCTTGGGTGGCTCAGTCAATTAAACATCAGACTCTTGATTTTGGCTCAGGTCATGATCTCAGGCTCGTGAGATTGAGCCCCATGTCAGGCTCTATACTGGGCATAGAGCCTACTTAAGATTCTCTCCCTCTCCTTGAGTCCCTCCCCACCCTCTCTCTCCAGAAGGAAGAAAGGAAGGAAGAAAGCAAGCAAGCAAGCATAAAGGAATAGCACAGCTACCTCAAGTAGGGGGCAAGGAAGTGGGTCAGGAGGCAAACTTTTTAAGCTGACACTGAAAGATGGAGTAGAAAGTAGAAAGGAGAGTGGTAGAAAATTTTCCAGATGGCAAGAGGAATGTGTGAAAAGGCCCAAGGTAGAAAAAATCAAAAGGAAGTAGTGTGACATCAGAGTCAAGAGTTCTTGGCTCTGATCCCAGCTTAGGTGCTAAAGGGTTAGCTAAAATCAGGATGTTCACAACCATGGTAGCTGTCCTCAACATCAAGGCCTCCAGTGCCCCAGAATATGCCAGGAGACAGCTGAAGGGCCAGTCTGGGCAAGTGGCAACCCTCTTATCTCCTGGGGAGTTGTTTCCAGAATCCTCAACCTGGAAACTTACAACATTTTTTTTGGCTGCCCAAAATGAAGCCAGTTAACAGAATATGAGGAACAGATTGCCAGTGGGTGACACAACTGGGGCCCCACCTGACTTCTGACAGAGCACACACTGAAGACCTGAAGGTAAAGGCAAGGCAATGGCGATATTTCCCCACAAGGGAGGTAAATAAGCTGACCAGCCATTGTCTACCTAAAGCACCACTCTCTAAGGGCACTAAACTCTCACAGGAAGTGGAAAAAATATTCTGATGGAAGGGAAAGGACGGAGATGCCCAAATTCTTAAGTAACAAAAGATGGTCCCTAAACTGCCTTAGAGACAGTTAACTCTACAACTTTGATGTGCTAAACAGTGAGATGCAAGTTTGGGGCAGAGCCAAATTGCTCAAGGCTGTGGAAGAGAAGCGGCTGGGTCCCTGGCACTTCCTATCCCACGTGGTACTAGGTCTAACTGGCTTGGGGGTGGAACATACTTAAAAATACCAGTGTGACAGCGCATCTGAATATTAGTCTATATGAGACTCCCACAGGCCTCAAGCTTGCTATGCTTCCTGCCCTAAAACTGCTTTGTGGGTCGTCCCTTAGCCAAGACTCTCTCCTACTCAACTCCCTGAGGGGCAGAAGCTGTGCTTTGTTTATCACTCTACCTCAATTGATAGTTCATGGTAACACTTGATAAATTAGCTCTATTTCTGTAACAACAACAAAAACAACAACAATAGCATTAAGGCTATATGAGAAAGCATTTAATTTGTGTTTACCCACACCATTTAACCTTCAAGGAACTTTTAATGTCAATATATAAAATTACTTCATATTTGTAAGGCTTTCAATGTGAGATGTTTATGGAAATTTTCAAGAAATTAAATAAAGTACAGTAAGATATTTCACACACTGAGGTCCAGCTGTGCATACTCAAAAAGAAATATAATCAGCCACAAATATGAAAAGCTCACACACACTGAGATGGAGGTAGGAATCAATAAATGCAGACAGAGCATCAAAACCTGCAAGGTCAATAAAAATTATCTGGTCCATCAGCTTGCTTTATAAGGAGGAAGGGAAGAAAAAAAAAAAAAACAGAAGCTCAAAATGCTGAACAAATCTGCCTCTGCACAATGACAAAACTTCAAAGAACCTCCAAATTCTCAGACCCCACCATACTGAACTCTGCCCTGAATTAAGCAGGTCACCTTACTCCTCTAGCTGGAGACCTGCCATGGCTCCCCATTTTTAGTGAATAAAGAACAAGGTCTTTAAAACCCTTAGAGTGTCTGCCTCCATTTGGATCCCACTTCTTCCCTGACCTCACATCCTGCCTTTCCCATCACCCTTCCCTTTGCTCAGCCTGTCCCAGCCATTACAGACAGCATGTGGATCCTGAAGGAGGTACATTCCTATCCAGGGCCTATGTACTCATCCTCCCCTCTGTCTGCTGAGCTTCTCTTCCAAATGCGAGCATGACCCACTCTCTCTTTAACCTCCTCGAGATCTTTCCTCAAGTGTCATTTTCTTGGGAAGGCCTTCCTTGCCTACTCTATTTTAAAGTACAAGTCACCCCCAACCCATCGAGCTTTAACTCCTCCATAGGACTTATCACCCTTTATCATAGTATATATTTTACTATTTATGCATGTATTTATTTCTACAGTCCTCCCTTCCCCCACACATAAGCTCCATGAGGGTAAGGATTTTCGGTAGTTTGGTTCATGGCTCAACTCATAAAATATAGATGGGTGCCTGGCAAATACTGAAACCTCAGTACATATTAGCTGAAAAACTGGTTATATGGATTTATGGATGGAGTTCAAAAGTGGCCCAAATCCAGAGAATTCAAGAGCTGTGAAATGTCTGATAATGTCTGGCAGTCCCTGGGAAGCAGCTTGTGGCCTGGGTGTCATCTACTGTCGCTATGTGCCCACTCTAGAATTGGCATTCACTGATACCCTGTGGGAAAGTCAGGAAACTAAGAGAGGAAGTGATATAAAGACTTGTCAAAGCAGTCCCTTTTGAGGCTGCATGACTCTGGGTTGAAGAGTGAACTAACAAGCCAATATTTTTTTAATCAGAAATAAGATGCTCTTCCATGTATAGAGACATGTATAGATATAGAAATCTTTTCTGAATTGCTTCCCCATGGCCTTAAGCTTAAGAGTAAAAAGGGATGGTTTGCTTAGACTGGACATCCCAATTAAGAGACCAGATTTCAAGAACTTTCTGGCATGAACCAACATTTGCTATTAAGCCTGAATGGCTGGCACAGCTAAACCTCCATGCATCATTCTAAATATAAAACACCAAGCTTCAATTATAACTTAATGACAGATATATAAAGGAAGATACTGAGAGGCCAAAAATAAGGCGGTAAGAACCAACAGTAGATACTGAAACTACATAATATTTGGCCCAGCCATGAAGGAAAAATAATAATAATAACAACATTCACACAGACTCAAAGCAGGTGATGTTCTTTCATGGATAGGAACCCTGTAAGGGTTTACATCCAGGCTTCATCTTACCCCATCAGTACCTGAAATAGCAAAATACTCACAAAGCAGGACCTGTCAGATTTTGAAAGACAAGGTTAATCATAATTTACAAAAATAAAATACCAGGGGTCACTGCATGCCTTGCTAATTTCCAGTCTAATTCAGAGGCTTATGGCTCAACATACACATACTAACTGAAGACTGGACTTTTCAATCCCAAAGTCTCAGTAGTGTGTCTCGGGCACTAGGCAAACTGCCAATCCACTGCTCTTCAAAACGTAGCCTTTTTAATCGCTTTACAACACGAACACGCTATCAGATGTTAATTCATGTGCCAGAAAAGTTGGGTGGTCTGAACAAGTTTTGAATGCTGGGGCCATTTTTAAGTGGCATCCATTTCATATGTAATCATTTTAAACAACAACAACAAAAAGTACTAGGAAAGAACTGTTGAAAAATAGTTTAGTATTTCCTACAATAGCAACGCTTACTCTCCGGGAGTCCAAACGTCCATGGCTACATCTCAGTGGGGAACAGCTCTTCCCTGTCATCTACTACAGCTAAAGCCGGTATGTATGTGTTGCATACCATCTGCAGAGACCTTCCCATTGGCTAATGGTACACTACAGGAGAATCATTTGGGACCATTCAAAACCATTAGGGCTATTAACTCTGACTTGGGCCAAGTCTAATAAACCAGTGTCATCCCAACAGGAAATGAGTTAAGCTGGCCTTCAAAGTCATTTCAGCAAATACCTAAAGTCAGACTGCCTAGTAAGAAATCCTTCTGCTGTTTTTGCCCAGTTTAGAGCAGTGATCACTGGGAATGCATTTCAGGAAAAAAAAAAAATCATTTTGTTTAAAAATACTTAAATAAACTTTCAGTTGGTTTTAAGTGGCCAACTGAAAGAGTGTCTGAACTTGCTTAAGTCCTTCTGGCCACTGCATACATAGCAACAGCAGGTGCACAATAAATATTTAAGAAACCAACAGGGAACAAATCCAGCTCCACCTACAGAAAGTCAAGTTCCTAATCCAGAAATTCTAGACCAGAAACAGTCACTCATGAGAGAAGAGGATGCAGCTACCTGCCATGCTGTACATTTCTTGGTTTTGTTAAGTCTAAATAATATATTCATTTCAAAATGTGTCCACCCCAGGTCTTTATTAATGCTAAGCCTATACCTAGTACAATTCATTTCCCAAATGAAATCATTCCCAGCTTTGAAAAGTTCTCTCTCATAGGAACCTCTAGAAAGCCATTCCTAATAGAGTATGTTCCTACTCCACTTGTTCTTTAGAATTAATCATTTCTTACATTCAACCATTTGGGACCTGGCATTACTTCCCTTAGACCCTGCCCTTACATATTCTTTTGTCGTAATTGTTTCTGGCCTTGCTGCTCCACTGAACACTACGATTTTTGAAGGCTGGGGCTGTCTTTGCAATTCCTCTCCACTCCTATGCAGTTGCTTTACACCCAGCAGATACTCCCTACATAGTGGCTGAACTGAAAGGACCTCAGTCTTGGATTTAATTCTCTCAAAGTCTCCGAACAGTCTAACAGCTTAAGGACCAAATCTACCTAAAAATTAACTTAAATTGCAAGTACAACAAAATTATTCTAAGTTATTAACCTAACCACTTGATATGCTTATTTTCTTACCTGGAAAATCAGGCCAGCCACAGGAAATGAGATTCCCTAGATCAGTGACTCAAAGAGTAATGAGGTAATTTCCTTCAAAGATGATTACGTTTTCAGGATTCTCTGGAATGCATACCTATCCCATTAATGTGTCATTATTAATACTTCCCTCTGGGTAGAACCAACACGAGAACATTTCAGAATTTTCAAGCAACTTTGTACTATATGCTCAGGTGTCAACATAATCTCAATTTGATAGTCCCACCGCTTCCATGAATTAGGAGACAGATTTACTTAGAGATACTAGGGGATATTCCATCAAATTTGGGTAACTATTTCTAGGCTCATGCTCTAAAGGTATCATTCATTGTGCTTGTCTAAGCACCCATATACATCTATCTCAGAAAAAAAAAAAAAAGGATGAGAAAGTGAAGGGGTAAGTTTTACCCCAAAATTAAGAGTTTCCAGATCTAGCAAATAAAAATATAGGATATTCCATTACATTTGAATTTAGATAAACAAATAATAGTTTTTAGTGTAAGTATCTCGTGAAATATTTGGGGCTTCCTTATACTAAAAAACTATTCTTTGTTTATGTGAAATTGAAATTTACCTGGACATCCAGTATTTAACCTGGCAACCACACTCCAAACCTTGAAATTTTATTTTATTCATTTAAAAGATTATATTTATTTGAGAGAGAGAGCAAGAGAGAGAGAGAACACAAGCAAGTTAAGGGTAGAGGGAAAAGCAGGTTCCCTGCTGAGCAGGGAGCCCAACGTGGGCCTCCGTCACGGGACTCCGGAATCATGACCTGGGCCAAAGGCAGACACTTAACTAAGTGACTGAGCCACTCAGGCACTCCAAGTCTTCACTTCTAAAAAAGGAAAAAGGAAAGCACATATGCAGCTTATAAAGTTTTAATTTTCAAAAAGAATAGAAGTCATCAAATAGCATTACAGAATATTTTAGAATGCTCAATATAATCATGGTAAGAAAACTAAGTAAGGTAACACTGGGTCCTAAACATGTACCAGATACCACACCAAATCTTTTGTGTACATTATCTCATTTAATTCTAACCACATCCTTATGAGGTAGGAATTACTACTATTATTACTACTACTACTACTACTACTACTACTTCACCGATAAGGGAAGCAAACTACAAAGAGAACAAGTTGCCCAATGTCATGGGATAGTAGAGCAGATACACAAACCCAGGCGGGTTTAACAAAAGGGCTTCCAAGCTTAACCGTGACCTCATTTTACAGATGAAGAAAAAAAAACTCAGTGATTTGCCCAATTCAGACAGCTGCTCATCAGTGTAGATGGAATTCAAGCCTAGGACAGTCTGACTCCAGAGTTTCAGCACCAAGAATACACCACCTATACAAGCCAGGCCAGGCAAAATGGGAAAAGTGCACTTTTCACCTAACCCAGCTGCAATTATCATTGTAGTAAGTCAGAGTGCTTCCTCTTCGAAGAACAGTGTTTGAACCTAGAACGGGGAAATTCCCCGGAATTTTTACCAGATTCCCCCAGCGAAATTTTGACTCCTTATAATCAAGAGATTATCCTGAGTTGGATGGAGAATGTGGAGATCTATGTGTGGGGGGAGACTTTGTTGTTACTGCCATTTCTGTACCAAAATGTGAACTTATTTTAAAGAGATATTTTGGCCCCTTTCGACTTTAAAATAAGTCACTTATCTAATGTCAACCAGTCTTGCTGCCCTGAGGCAAACTGTTGCTACTGCACATGAACCTCAAACATTGGAAGTGACCTGGAACACAAACATAAAGACCAACTTGAAGCAGCCACCAAAGTCAGCAAGGACCACAAGAGCCAACATGTCTCTTCTTGGATCTGGAACTCATAAGATCCAGATCCAAGAAGAGTTAAGTTGTAAAACATAAGAGTTCAGGAATGTCAGAAGATATATGGAGCTTTACCTGGAGCAGACTGACCTTTAGGAACCTTTATATGGCTTATTTTGGTGCTTGTCTACCTCTGGAGTAACCGCAGATATCTTTAATCGGGGCGTGTGTGTGTAGGTGCGGGTGGGTGTGTGCACATAAGCACGGGCAGTACAAGGCATATACAATACAGTGCTTATCTCAAATTATCCTCAAAACCCACTCTAGGGACCAGACAGCAGGGTGGTCAGGGCATGAGTTAGCTGAAGTAAAAGGGGGTGGTTCTGTGATAGGACGGACACTTAGAATTCTTCTCATGGAACATAGAAAGAATGCATACTAGTATGTCACTGTCTGTTTACTTGACCATGTCTCCATTAGAATACAGGCTCCCTCAGGGGAGGGACCATGTCTGTTTTATTGGCCATTGTGTTTCCCAGGTGTGTAGCACAGAAGAGGCCCGCAACTATGAATGACTAAATGAGTAGGCAATCCCTACTGTCACTAGTAAGCAGTACGCGCACAGTCTTGCCTCTGCCTTCACTGCCTATATAATCTGGAACTGACATTTGCATCCTCTTGCAATCACAACCACTCTTAGGGCTGAACAATGTGTGTGTATCATCATTTCTCACGGAGACTGCTACGCCGGAACCATCCTACCCGGCCTCTGTGACACCAGATCTGGCCATCCTCCAACCCATTCTTCACTTGGCAGTCAGAGTGCTATTCCTCTGCTTCCATCCATCCATGCTCCCTGATGTTCCAGTCATGCTCAAAAGCTTACACAGCCCCAAAGGCATCATACTGGGCTATACCTCTGTGTCTCCCATCTACCGGGAATGCCCTCCTCTCCTCGGCTCGGCAGTCAAATTTTGTTAATAAACTCAAATTGCATTCCTATAAGACTTCACTCTTCCCTCCTCCCCCCAGAGGAAGTGACCCCTCCATCTTCTGTCCCCAAAGGTACAATTACAAACATAGCATCATATTCATGTTGCTGTGAGTTATAAGGCAGAGCTCATGCCTTATGGGCCAGCCATTTTCCACTAGCATAACGTCTGGCATGCAGCAGGTGTTCAAAAATCACTCCCTAGATGGATAAGCAAGCTTTGGAGAGTAAAAGTGAAAACCCTTCTTAATTTAATCATTTCTTGATATCTTACTTGACTAGAGAAATATGGTCTGGAATCATTCATTAAGTTCTATCTGTAGCTGCCAGTTCTACCCGAGAAATTATTTCAAGGAGAGACAATGGTGTATGCTATTGTTATTCCATTGTTTAAGCAAACACCTGCTCACCATGGAACGTCATAGAATATTTCTGACCTGTAAGTGGGCTTAAGGTATCAAAAAGAAAATGATCCCAAACCAAGGAACCATAGTGAGGGACCTGAGAGAGAAGGCACTTCCGAGATAATGAATAAGTCCGCCGTCTAGTATCCACGACGGGTTGTGAAAGCCAGGTACACTGAAATCAGAAGGCTCCAAGGCACCTCCTGCGATCATGGGACAGAGCAAGGTGATCCCTTGCTTCCGGCAGCTACACCATGGCAACCTGTGCCATGGTGTAGCTGGGGGAAGGACCAGCAGAGTAACACATGGCCACCCTGCTCCAGTCCTTACCCTACAATGTACGTAAGAGGAGACACAGTCCTCGCAAGTGGTTAACGCATGGTCACGCGATCAGCTGCTGGCACAACTGGGCCTGAAACCAGGCTCCCGAAACATCCATTCATTAAACATATATTCAGTAGCTATTAGGTCTTGCGTGGTGCCACTTGCTGGGATGAAACGAACAGAAACAGTGACAGCCATCAACCTAGTAAAATGTGCTGTGTATATGATGCTTCAACCACAGTTCCTCTTACTACCTCATGGTATGTTTCCAGCTCCCACCTCCCCTCAACTATTCATCTCCCAAGTTCTTATAGGGAGTGAATTTCCTAGATAAATATAAAAGCTATTTTTTGAAAAAATAATTCATGCCAACAATTAAGCTGATTCATAACTCTTCTTTCTTTCCCCACCTGTATTCTATTTATCCAAACTTAAATTCACATTTAAGCAAAACTCCATGGTAATATTCGAAATATTTTGCTGATACCTATACCATTCTCACCTCAATTCCAAGAATTTAACATCACAATGTTGGAAGGAAGTGCTGGGTAAGAACATACAGATGTGCAGTGCACATTTTCCAGAGACTGAACAACCAGAACTTATACTCAAGAAGTCAAACCAGACCTGAAGAGTTTCTACAGTAAAGAAATTCTATTTTTATTCCTAATCCAAAGCTAACCACTGAAAGCTCAACTAGATTCACTCTGTCCTCAAAGACAACAGAAAAGTTCAAGACACCATTTTGCATCTTATGTCAAATAGTGTAGAACATGTGATTCTGTCCTGTAATTCTTCTGTTTAATCTCACTTTCTCTTTCAAAATTAGAAAAATTAACAAGTGGGGAAGGTTCAACAGAAAAAGAGACTGCTCTGAGATCTCAATTTAGTCAAAAAAAATTTTTTTCAAAGAAAGTGACCCAAAATGGAAATATGTAAGTATCTATAATTTCCACTGAGGAGTTTCCATTTTGACTCTGAAGTAAACATAATTTTTCAAATTCACGTTGGTTTGCAAAATCCCAAGTCACCAAGTAGCACTTATTTCCATAAAGTAAAAAGACATATTCTGGCCTTATTCTAAACAGGACACCAGAAAACAAAACTAATACTGTGAACAAACAAATCTTAGCTAAAACTCATTGAAATAATCCAAATGGTTTCCATTCCAGGGAAAATAGTAAGTCAGCAGATTGCATACGGCTGCCTTTTCCAAATACACAAAATAAGCAAAAACACCACCAGAGGAAAGTGCAAATGCTGAACCCGTTCTATTTCCGTTTCCACGGGACTGCAGTCTGATCGATACCACGGCGGTGCACTGCTCGGCCACCATTTACACATACTTCCAGGTGGCCTCTGATGCCCAGCCTAGAAGCCCAGAGAACTCCCAGGACAAGGTTCAGAAAGCCATCACTCAAACCACAAAGAGAAGGACCGGAAAGCCTGGGTCTCTGAGGCTCCAGCTGCTAGAACAAGGATTTGGAAAGTCAGAAAAACAAATGTTTGAGGGTGTCAAGCACACTGAATGCTCAAAAAGAACATATAGATTCTAAACAAGAAAACAATGGGGACAGATCTCAGCATTCCTTGGAAAACAAAAAGCTCTGGAAAAAAATTATAAATGAATCACAACCCTTCACCTAATACCAGTAACCGTCTGGAGTTGGCAAAAGACTGTTGAGTAAAAATATTCTATATAAGGAAACTAACTTACTTACGGGAAGTATTCAAAACCCTTCACCCAGGATAGAAGACAACTCAATGTGCAAAATCAAGAGTGGGGCAAGTCTGCCAGGGTTATAAAAGGGCATCTGTAAGGAGCATCCTTAACCCAAAATCATTTTTTGAAAAACAACATTTAACAGAAGAAACAAAAAAAACAAAAACAAAAAAAAAAAAAAGGAAAAGGAAAATTGCTGTCCTGACTTCAGGACAGGGAACTTACTTCCAAATCCCCATCCTCCTACAGGACTTGAAAGGACAATAATTAGTCAAGAAAAAAGCAAAATGAGGAAGTGGTATTCTTTTACAATTTCTGTTAATCCCCACCAGCTGTAATTTAAGAAATTCGGTGACATCAGCATTTATATTTGCTCCAGCAAGAACAAGAGCGACCGAACTACAACTGCAGAATCATATGAGAGGGGGAAAAGAAACTTGGGGGCAACTGGAAAACACATCTGAAGATGTGGAAAATTAATTCACTTTGCAGTGAATCACTTCAACAGCTTCAAACACCACCACTGCCAAAAATAACAAAAAAAAAAAAAAAAGTGGAAAAGGAAGCTTAAGCACTCCAAACCTAATCAAATGATCCAGTGGAACTTCTGAAAAAAAGGTCCACTCCAACAAGTGAACTGAACATTTCTGGAAACAAACAGCAAGCGATCTAAGCCACTGATGAATGGTAAGAAACCAAGACTCAGTATTATATAAAGATCACCAGCCTCTTAAAAAAAATCTGCTATACAAGAAACTGTCAACCGAGTGACTTTAGTTAGCGTCTGCATTACCTTCTTGAAGACAGGCATAGGATTGATTCCATGCTCCCCTTCCCCCAGGGAGGGAAATCAGTTCGTGGGGAAACCACCACAGTGTTCTCGAGGTGCCCCATCTGAGCTCACAGACGGACCGGGAGTAGGTCTGAATTCCCAACGTAAATGCCAGCCATCAGCTTTTTTACTCAGGTCAGAGTCAAAGGGAGAAGAAAACCACCCGAAACTTGACCTCCCAAACAACCTGTAGAAGAGAGTTGAAAACACTCACCAGGGCCACCTCGGCCCTTTGGCTGAACATTGAGTCCGCTGAACTGTCTCAGAAAGGAGATTATTACAAAGAAGATGCGATGGCAGCCGCTCTGCCACACGCTTTACGTGCACCTTCTCTCAACACTAGAAAGGCTAAATTAGAGATAGAGTGATAATTAATAGGATCCTTGGCAGCAGGAGCCAGCTTCTTTAGCAAACCAGTAATTGCTGCCTACTTAAAATGACAGGGGATTGAGCCAGGAAAGGAGGGAGGCGCTAATGATGGGAATCATAAAAGGTAAAACAGACTTTACATCAACAGGTTACTTGGCTCCCATTCAAAACTACCTCTTTATCTATGGATTCAGTTGATAATGACAACAATCTATTCAAGATCAGACAAAGGAGGACTAGAGATCAATCACCCTTCCCAAAATATCATCACAAATGCAAGGAAATTGGGAGAAAACAGATCTCCCCTCCACACACTCCCCCACTCCAAAAATGACCTAACTTCCGAAGGTGATCGTGAAAATAATTAACCACTTGTAAAAGATACCATATAAGGGAAACAATTTTTTCCCTTAAGTGATATAGTTTGACTTGGACCTCCTTTGAAAACACCCAGTTTGGTGAGAAATTTTTAGTAGTGGCCATAGACAGAGTTTAGGCCCTCTATTTTGATATGAAAGTAATGTCCTAGTTGAGAGCTTCTCTAGGAAAGAAAAGGCATTGAGCTCCCAAATTGTTTACTGGAATGGCTGAAGAGGCCCAGCCGGAAAGGTAAAGGAGAGTCAGCACCCGGTGTCTCTGGTTAAAACCTCCAGCCCCAGGAAATAAGACAGCACATCAACCTGTTACACTGATGACTGACCACGCATGCAGGCGATGTTCCATCAGAGAAGGCCAGTACCTACCACACACTTCCCAGCAAGAAGCAAACCAATGTACCTCTAACATCTTTAGATGCCCAGAGAGACAGCGAGAGATGAGGATTCAATCTTCTGCCACAGGGAGATGTCTACAGATAAACCAGGGCAGCAAGGTACATAGTTTCACAATGACTCATGCTGACCAAAACTCTTCATAAAATCAGCTCCATGGGTAAAGAAACATCTCGTTTGCTCAGGATGTCCCTGGCTCTCTAATGGTATTGCAAAGATGCCCTGATGGCTCTCTTAAAAAAAAAAAAAAAAAGAAAAAAAAGAAAAGGAAGAAATGATTACAAAGCTAAGGGCTTGCCAACAAGACGCAGCCCAGGAGCCCCTATTCTAAATATCTCATGGACATCTCCAGCAATTGTGGTAGTTAGTGAAAGACCGACGTGAGAGCAGAAGCACTGGAAACTCAGACAGCTTACCTTTCTCTCAGTACGCATAAGAATCAAGTGCTTTTGTCCCCACCCCACCACCCAGGATTGGTCTTTTTCCCCTCCCACCAATAAGGAGTGAGAATATTTTTATCTTCATTCTATGAATGTCTAGCCCATTGCTGATGGAACCCACTAAATATATAGCTCACCATTAAAGCCACAAACTAGTATTTTTATAACTTCTTCCTCTCTATTAGATCATTATATCCTTTTATTGAAAATATTTAACTCAATACTTTGCAATGACTAATGCTCTTAACACCCACATGCCAAGGCAGAAGTTATGTTCATTACACAACATTATGATGTTTCAAGACCTTTGGCATTCAAAGATAAACAGTCCAGAATGGAATAAACTGGCTATAACTTTATGAAGACACACAGGAAAAGCAATTAACGAGTCAGGTTGAAGAGGGAGGGAGTGATAAGAAAAGAAAGATAAGTGAAAAACATCAAGATGTCGGGAGTTCTATATTCAGTGGCAGACCATAAGTACGGGTATGCAGATAAGACTTCTTGATGTCATCAGCAAGGAAAATCTGAAGATCTTTAATGAGGAATGAGGAACATCTAACAACTTACATACCATATATCCTTGTGAATAATTGAGCGTCCACCATTCCATCTTTTGCTACCTTTCTTGGAGCCTTCAGCACCAAACTCCTTCCTTTCTTTAGAAACAGCTTTGAAAACAAAGGACTACCTTTAACAGATAGACCTATTTTTCTTGGATTCAGATGTTCAACCACACCCAGAGTCTCCTATCTTTACTTCATCAGAAACCTAGTCCTCTTTCTATTCCAAAATCAACAGGACTTGTCACCCCTCATCACTTCCCAACCTGCCTCCCTCTCTGTACCCCAATATACACACCAACCACTGCAGTATGGCAGTTACGAAGGTGAGCTTTGAAGTCAGACAGTCCTCAGCTTACGTCATGGTTCCACCCTTATTGGAATGGCTTTAGGCAAGTGAGTGAAGATGGCCAAGCTTAGTATGTTCATCTATAAAATGGGATCTTACCTACTGCATATTAGAATTAAATTATACAAGACATTCTAAGTGTTTAACACAGTACCTGGTAGATAGCAAGTGCCTTAATATGTTTGTCCTTGCACCAGATCTAAATTATTCATTCCTTCTGCTTTTTTACTTTTCTAACACAGGAAAAACCTAGGGAAAAAATTTACATAGGTACCTTCCTGATCCCAGGCCTAACACACACACACACACACACACACAGATGTGCACACATGTGCACACACAAAGAGACAAACTGAACAAGCTATTCCTTTTATCCTACACATAAATACAGTATGAAGATCCAAAAGGCAAGCTACCTACAACAGGCAAAGCAACAGGCAACTTGAATGACTTTAACCCTACTGAGCTCATCTTTTCAAAGTTTAAGAGGTGAAGTATCAATGCAAGGCACAGCCCACAGTAAGGGCTTGAAAAATGCTAAGTGCTGCTGTTGCTATTGTTGCTGTTTGGGTTTCTTTGTTTTTATTAAATTATGTGATCTGCCTCCTAGGCAACCTAAAACCACTGGCCCCACTAAAAGTAAGTCTTCCCTTCTTTCCTTAAAAGAATTCCAAGAACAAGTACTCAGGTAATGTTTATAACAATGACATGGTTCCAATAACAATTGCTGATCCTTATAATATGCTAATTTGCAATACACTCAGAAGTAAGCTGAGCCCAGTTTCTTGAAAAACTGCCTACACCGTAATATCTACCTCATTCTACTGCTTTCTGCTGGGTTCTTCACCAGTGGCCACCATAATATCTCTGCTCTTTTTCCAGGGCCCCATTCCCACACTCTACTTCCTAAAGAACAGTTGGAATATATCAAAATAAAAAGTAACATATCTGAACAGTCCCATTCAACTTCAAAAATTTGGAAGTAAGGGACCGTTTTTAATTGGCAAATAAATGTAAAAATGGGAGACTGGGTCCTTAGAAAAGCTTCGTTAATGTGCCTTCACGTATAATCCACAACAATGCAGGAGCAAACACTGTTTGAAGATATTTTCCCAAGTGAGCATGTTTTTAAGCTCAGAGAAAGAATTGCTAGAGGAACAAAACTGAAGAAAACAATTTTTTAATATAGCCAACCCCCGTTGCTTGTGGAACCCCCATTTGCAAATTCACTTACTTACTAAAATTTAATTGAAACCCCCAAATCAATATTTGCGGCATTTTGGCGCTCATTTGTGGATACATGCCAAGAGGTGAAAAAGTTGAGTCATCCAATGCATGCATTCCCGACTGACATCAAACAAGGTGACACTCTGCCTACTTGCTCCAGTTCTCATACAGTAGACAAATGTCCTTTCCAAGGTTTATTTAGTGCCATGCTTTTTGCATTTTTGTGTTTTTGTAAGTGACTTCACCATTTAAGACAGTCCCCGAGACTAGTGTTACTCTGCATGAGAAGGCTGTGATGTGCCTCACCCAGGAAACACAGGTGTTAGAGAAGGTTCAATCCAGTATGACTTACGGCACTGCTGGCCTTGAGTTCAATGTCAATGAATATATATTAAATAAAGTGTCCTTATATATATTTATATATAAATATATAAAACAAATTTAGGTATTAGTTAATTAACAAACATGTTGTGACCAGAGACTTCCAGGAACCAAACTGTGCCTTTCCTCTAGGAGCAAAGGTGTAGTGTCCTCTAACCAAATGTTCACGGTGGTTTAACAGAACATAACTACCACAAATAACAAAAATTGACTGCATATTTATTTCATCTCTGAGCACCCACAGGAGCAATAACACTGATGGCCCCTACTAGCTTAATGGAGCATTTACATATACTTGGCACGTTTCACATTACCTTCTACAACCTTCACAGGTATGTCAAGAAGGAACACTACTACCCCCATATTTTAGGTGAGAAAACTGAGCCTCAGAAAAACTTCAGGGCCCATCGCTAATAGGAAAAAAAGTCAAGATAATATTTTACACACTTTCCTGAAAGTGCTTTAACAGAGTTCCTGAAAGGTACTGATTCCTTCTTGTACATGAGAAACCGATCCCCCTTTTTTTACCTTTTTATTCAGCATTTGTTTTAAAGATTTTATTATTCATTTGAGAGAGAGAAGGAAAGCCAGAGGAAGAGAAAGGGTGAAGAACACTCCATGCTGAGCAGAGAGCCCAACGTGGGATCCCAGGACCCAGGGATCATGACCTAAGCTGAAGGCAGATGCTTAACTGACTGAGCCACCCAGGCTTTCTATTCAGTGATTATTTATCAGACACTAGCTATCCTGGATCCTGGAGATGCTCAGTGAAAGAATTCTCCATTCCCACTGGGAGTCTTTCAAGTAAGAACAGACAGACAATAAAATAAGTATCACCTATCAGCCTATTTATAGGTAGAAGATGCTTGATTTCCTAGAATAGGCATCATCTTTTAAAAACGAGCATCAAACGAAGTGACAACTAAAGACTGTCTTCAGAGAGTATCAGTTTAAAGTACATTTCTTGGGACGCCTGGGTGGCTCAGTGGGTTAAGCCTCTGCCTTCGGCTCAGGTCATGATCCCAGGGGCCTGGGATCAAGTCCCGCATTGGGCTCTCTGCTCAGCAGGGAGCCTGCTTCTCCTCATCTCTCTCTGTCTGTCTCTCTGCCTATTTGTGATCTCTCTCTCTCTGTCAAATAAATAAATAAAATATTTAAAAAAAAAATAAATAAAGTACATTTCTTTCACAGGGTAATTGATGTGACCAGCAGGTGGGTTCTTTCCCACTCCCGGAAAGAGTTCCCCTGACCCCTGATGGCCTGATCTGGGTTCCACAACATCCCTTGGTGGCCACCCATTTGTCAAAAGTGACAAAGGTTCATGCTCAACATTATCTCCTGACTCCACAGTGGGCTCAATGAATATTTACTGAAAATCATTTTTACCTCCTAGGGCAAGGAACATTGGCCCAAGGACTTTGCCCATCATTCCCAAACCGTGACTCTGAAAAAACAAGGGTGTCAGATATCGTAATATCCCCCTATTTAGATGACCAAGAAACAAATCTACTCTGGAAACTTCCAAAACCGCCTTGTCCATCTCCAATGGCTGGCTCTTCCCCTACACATGGGTGTGTTAACTCTCAACTCCATCCTACACAGCTGATTCATCCGGCTCTCTCACAAAAAAGCAGAACTCAGAAGGTCTTTCAACTGTCCACATCTGCCCATCCTTCCCAGGCTTCATCTTCATTCTCCCCTGTGTTCATGACTTCTCAGAGCACACTGGTTCTTATCCTAAAGCATCTAACTCTATGGTCCTTTGTTTCCGTGTGTGTCTGTGTGTGTGTCTGTGTGTGTGTTTCAATCACACGGAAAAAGGAAAACTGTCATTTTCTCTGTTTCTTTATAAAATTCAGGACAGGAATTATTTAACCAAGAGTGAAGTTTTGATTAGTCATGATAACACCAGAGAAAAGATGCAAATACTCCGAAAAATGAGGCCTTGAGAATCCAGTATGTGTTGGTGTGAATGTGTGCATGGATTCTTATAAAAGATGTCTCCCATTAATTGTTGATCAAATTAGTGCCATTCCTCTGCACACAACAGCTGAGAGTTGGGGAAAGTGGCCTGGCAGACTCGGGGAGAAAAATGAGTGCTGGCACATGTCCAAAAACTTGCTGCATATATTCCCAACTTTTGAGAACTGACTATATGATCAGGGGGTTTTAAGCTATGGGGAATTAAGTTATTTATTTACTCCCCAGTGACAGACAACAGAGTCAATAGCTCTTGCACAGATTAACCACTTTTTTGCTTCTTAGGTAAATCTCTAAATTCTTTTTTTTTTTTTAAGATTTTATTTATTTATTTGACAGAGATCGCAAGTAGGCAGACAGGCAGGCAGAGAGACGGTGGGGGGGAGCAGGCTCCCTGCTGAGCAGAGAGCCCGACGTGGGACTTGATCCCAGGACCCCACAATCATGACCCTAGCTGAAGGCAGAGGCTTTAACCCATTGAGCCACCCAGGCGCCCCAATCCCTAAATTCTAATGGCAGTGACGTGAGCACCAGCACATGGGTGCACTGGGGTCTGACACAGGCTTCATGGTCATGCAGCAGGAATGGTAGGGCCATGGCTCACCAGCAGAGAGCCGGCATCTACAGCACCCTTCCTACAGGAAGTCCTCTCGGAACCTCACTGAATCTTCAGAGATCTGATGAGGCAGGTAACCCGGTACCCAGCTAACACATCAAAACTGCAATGATGAAGGCATCTACTTATGTATGCCATGTCATGCATACTTGTCTCCTGAGACAGAAAGTTACTATTTGGGCTCATCCCCTTTCTGCTTTCTAGTGACCAGGTTAGCCACTGGTTTGGGGGAGAAACTTTCTGAGGCTCAAGAAAAGCAAGCTATTTGATTGTGGTATATGTTCATCAAAACATCTAGTTGTACACCTTAAAAGTATACGACTCTTATTTGTCAATTATACCTCAATAAAGGTAAGAAAAATAAAAGACAAGGAAACTATCATATTGAGGTGGATAAAAAACATTTCAGTTTTATCACAGGATCAGTTTAACCAATAGATGGAAACCCAAATAGATGGTTAACTGAAATGGCCCATACAGATACAAAGGACTAGAGGAATCAAGTTTTCAGAAAATTAGGCATAAAGGGTAAAAAGCAAGCATGAAATGAACAATTCTTTGGAAAAAAAAAATTAAAACTTCGGCTCTAGTCTCAAAAATAGCCATACTTTGCTAGAAGGACGGAAAAATCCTGGAAGAGTAAAAGATATGAAGATTTTGAGGTTCAGGAACACAGAGCATCACGGCTTACTTCGGGTAAGGACAGCTATATGAAGAGGCTGCCGAGTTAAATGTGAAGAGATAAGGCAGGCCCTCACTGGAGGCAAAGTTGAAAGCTGACAGTTAGGAATGGCAGATTCCCATGTGGAAACAGTGATACAGCTCGGCTGCTAGACTGCTCAGTGTTGTGAAATCTCCATCAGCGCATCTTATTATTTATTCTTCCACCTGCTATAGTCTGTAATTATGATGAAAGGCAACATGTTGATAAAGGCAAAGATTGTTCTCTGTAAATAGCAGGTGCCATCTTTAAAAAGCCTCCCTGCTAGGCTTCCCACAGTTCGCCACTACAAAGTTCACTCTCAAAGATCCTTCTGCAGATTCTCCAGCTTTAGGATCATTTAAGGCCTCCCCCTTCTCATCTACGGCCCTCTCCTTTACCTCCTGGCTAAAAAGTCATTTCAAGTCAAAACCCTTATTGATGCTATGGATACAAAGGGAACCAGAATGCAAGGACCAAATACTCAGCAGCAAGAGCCAGGTTTTGGGGCTGAGCACTTCACCCACCTATTTCTTTTAATTCGCATGATTACTCCATAGCCTAGATCATATTAATAATGTCCATGAGCCCCATTTAGCCTGCCACTGACATAAAAACAAGAAAAACTTGCCATGATTTAAAAAAAAAAAAAAAAAAAGCTAAAGGTAGTCAAATTGGAATTCAAGTTACAAATCTGTCTTATTCTTTTTTTTTTTTTTTTTTTTTTTTTTTTAAAGATTCTATTTATGTATTTGACAGAGAGAAATCACAAGTAGATGGAGAGGCAGGCAGAGAGAGAGAGAGGGAAGCAGGCTCCCCGCGGAGCAGAGAGCCCGATGCGGGACTCGATCCCAGGACCCAGAGATCATGACCCGAGCCGAAGGCAGCAGCTTAACCCACTGAGCCACCCAGGCGCCCACAAATCTGTCTTATTCTAAAGGTTACACTCAGAACTTTAGACTTCAACTGGCGAGGGCTTTTAACCAGTTTACACGAAGAGATGCAGGCCTTTTCTTTGGAGAAGGTCAGCATACAGCAAAACAAAACAAAACAAACAAACAAAAAATGCTTGGGTCTAAGTAGATTAGGGGTAAAGGTTGAGTTTCCTGCTAAAGTAAGTAGTCTGGCAGTTCTCTATAGGCTCTTTTTGTCTGACACAACCTTGGCCTTGTCCTTCCCTGTCGCAGTCTATACCTCTCCATCAGATAAGTGAATGGCCCAGTGAGATTCAGAACAAGAGGAGTGACTCCATGAAGTCAGGACACCCTTTCTGTGACAAGACAGAGGCTGGCGGGTCCCAGTCATTCCATCCCCCTGTTTTGGAAGCTCCTACGCTCTGCACACTGTCTGGAATTCATTAAGACAAGAAAACAGGCTGAAAGCCGTATTTCAAATTTTATTCAGCAGAAGTTTTGTGAAAAACAATTTGGTCATGTGGGCACGCTCAAAATCATCACCCTATTTCTCAATCAAATCTTTCAGTCATGTGACCGCACACTCTTGGAGTCTGTATCACAACCCTGTCTTAAGGTACGGGCCAGGGCTCCTTAGGGTAGTGCAGCTAGGTTAACTCCAAGTCACCCAGAGATCACATTCAGAAGACCAAGAATCCTTCCCTGGTTTCATTAGGGTAGATCTAAAAGTGAACTTTTTAGAAGGGAAAGTTGTTGGGTTTGGGTTTTTGGTTTTTAATCAGTGCGGAATGACTGCCAGGGAGCATCCCTAACCTGATCATAACAAGCAGCACCCCATTTTTTTTTTATTAAATGTATTCTAATCCCGGAAGTTGTTAATTCCAAAACAGCAATAAAGACACAACTCCATATGGAGACAGAGGATTTATGGTGAGAGCATTGGGGTAGTCTTTCTCAAACATGAGTGAGCACCACCAACTGTGGAGGGCTTATTAAGACACAGACTCCTGGGACTGCCCACCAGTGTCTGATTGAGTAGGACTGCGGTACAGTCTGAGAATGTGTATTTATAATAAGCCTTAGGGCCACATGTTGAAAAGCCACTGCTCTCAGGTGGTGGTGGTGGTGGATGGGCTGCTGTTGCAGGGAACTGGGGTGGTGATTTTACTCCATGACGTAGAATAGGAAGCCCTGAAGAAAGGTGGGATTCAGACAACACAAAAGCTTGGAGAGTGGGATTCAGAAAACACAAAAGCTTGAACAGTCTCCACACAGGTGGCAGAAAATCCAAACTAACCATGTATACTTAGAAGAGGAATTTATTGATTAAATAACAGAAAAGGCCAAAGATAAGCCTAACTAGGCCTACCAAGGAAAGCCACAACTTGATCCGGAGGTGAAACACTCCTAATAGGATCACAGCAAAGATGGCTGGCCATCCACCCAAAATGCACACTTTTCTAGCAGACAAACATCGCTGCCAGCTGACATCTGCATTTTCCAGCTCCCACCCCTGCATCCAGACACAGATGGGAGTCTGGTCCTTGTCAATAGCATCTGAGCAAAAGTGAGGCCTATCACTTTTGGACCTTAGTTATGCCTTCTCCTCCTCTTCCTTTCTACCACCAGACACGAAGGACTCCAGGGTCCTAGGCAAAGGGAGAACCAGAAGACAGAAGGAGTCTGAGTCCTTGATTTGCCAGGTGGAGGAAAGCTGCCTGCCAAGCAGGAACTATTTATACTTACGACCGTTGCATGTCATTTTGCTACACCAACTAACGTTAACCTAATTTAAGAACTTGCTTGTTCTCTGCCTACGAGGTATCTTTATGCTAAACCCCGACATCTCCCCCAAAGTTCAAGATCAATGGAAATAAAAGGAGAATCTTTCTGTTAGCACCCTAATAAAATCCTGGGATTCATTTTCACTAGTCAACATGTACCTCCCTAAAACCAATCTCCATGATAAAGAACCGTGGCAGGGCCTGGGTCAAATTCTCCACTCCTAGAACCGTGAAACTGAAGCAGATGGGCTGAGCATGTGGGAAGGGGTTGTTACTGGAATTTGGAAAAGAGACTATGAGCAGGCAAACTAAAGGTGTCCACTAGAGAAAACACATAAAGAAAGGGAAGTTGTCTGCCAGTGAGAAGTGACTAGAACGATGCCAAGTATATGAACCCAAGAATGAGAAAGAAGGGTAGAGCAGACCAGCAGAGTGACTGACTCAGTCAGTATCACTGACTCCAAAAACAAACCTCAATTAACTGTCCTTGTCATTCAGCCTCCTGCTGTTAAATCACGCCTTTCAGTGATTATGATGCTATGACCAAGCAAGTGCCATCAAAACTTCTGGTTCCTTTCTGAATCAACAAAGACTTCAAGCTTCCATATGCAATCAGTATCATTAAAACTGCATTCCGGGATACCATCATGTAGCATGTACATATACAGCATTTACTTAGATAAAACATCATTAGTGTTTACCTACTTAAAGAGAAGTGGACAAATGACTTGCTAAGATGACGCAAGGTATGGTTCCAAAAAGTCTACACACCAATTGTCCAACACGCAAGCCAGTGTCAATTTCTCACAAACAGTTACTCTCCAAACACGATTCCTTGCAGCAAATGGACAAACTTTTATTTGGAATGTCAGGAATCATGCTAGTTGCCTATATTTTTAGGTACTGTTTCACTACGCTTTTGCAAACTCTTCTTTTAAAACTAAATAAATGGAATTTTTAAGAATGCATGGCTGGTGTCATCCTCTTCCCTTGAAAGTAAATGACCCTAACTGGCCAACACTATTTTAATGTTTATTCATAGTTACTCTCTGCCAAAAGCATTATAAATTAGTTGCAAAGGGTTCTACCAGCCAAGGTGCCAATGTTCTAAATTTAAATGGTGCTGTTATGCAGGCTCAGTAATACAACAAAGCAACAGCACCTTTCCATCTTTTGCTGAAAAACTACAAAGGCTAAAAAACAAAACAAAAATGTACCCGATTCTTTTGATGGAGGAGGGATTGTTGCATTATCTGTGTTACTGTTCACTGATTCAATTTTAGAGTATTCTCTCCAGCTGCTTGGGAGAGATGCAAACAAGACAGTGTGGCCAGATCTCACTGAGATCCTCCAGTAGGCTCTACCGGACTGTGCTAGGTTCCAACCACTTTTCCTATTCTGCCTTTGATCACAGAAGAATACAGACATCAGGAAATCATCTTCAGGGTTTCTGCATGCTTTTCCTTTCATCAAGTTTCAAATCTCCAGTTACAAAACTGAAATGTATGTTCTGAAAAACATGTGTCTTTTTTTTTTTTTAGGATTTTATTTATTTATTTGACAGAGATCACAAGTAGGCAGAGAGGCAGGCAGAGAGAGAGAGAGAGAGAGAGGAAGAGGAAGCAGGCTCCCCGCCGAGCAGAGAGCCCGATGTGGGGCTCGATCCCAGAACCCTGGGATCATGACCTGAGCTGAAGGCAGAGGCTTTAACCCACTGAGCCACCCAGGTGCCCCAAAATATGTGTCTTGAAACCCGTTTATATTTAGGAAGATTTTACAATAAAGGTACCAAAGGAAATGCAGCATTCCTATCTGTCAGTTTGTAATTTCATAGATAAACTCTGCCATCAGGCTAAATGAATCTTCCCAACTTCAAATCTTCTTCTCACCAAAACAAGTTAAGCTTCCTAGAAGGCAAACATTCTACAATGTAAGTTCTACATTCCCAACAGTGGAGACCACCACTTTTCCCATCCTGCCTTTGATCACAGAAGAACACAGACAAATGCGTGTGAATGATTCAGCAAGTTATCCTACTTTGGGGAAGGGGCGGGGGTGGCGAGGGTGAAGGCCACAGATGCCTTCCTGAAGTTGCTCAACAAACCACAATTTTCTTATAGAAGGACAGGATTCTACCCGTGCACTCCACAGACCTGTAACCCACTGCATTTGGATTTAAAATATTTGTTCTCACATGACCCAGGATTTTTCCTTTTGAAAGTCACCACTCCATGAGTACTTGAATCAAAGAACACAGTTACTGGAATTCGAAAGCTTTGAAGATTTTTGTTTTAAGTTGTTGAATTAAAAACGTGCTATTGCCTGTAGATGTCAACACTGATGAAAGCTTGAGGTGCTGTGTGGGAAGAGAGGCTTCTTGAATTTCCATTTCTGCACCAACACTGACATTTTCACATCAGTGTGAAGAGGAAGCGTGATCTAGGGGCTGAAACACAGGACTGCAAGTCAGGAGTTCCGTAAGAGCTGCTCATGGTGTACGTGTATATTGTGTTAAATGACTCTTAAGCTCAACGCTTTAATTCTAGAGCCCTTGGCCTTCTCCTTTATACCAAAACTTAATTCAAAATCCAACCAGAAACCATTCCTAGGCAAAGCCTGGTCAAACAGGAATGATCTCAATGCAGCAACAGTGAAAAGAGCAAGGGGACAACTCAAGTAAGATGATCCTGGAGGAAAGAAAGGATAATAAAAATAACAAGACCCATCTCCACTTTCAGTGGAGGTTTATAAAGACAAGCATAAATCTGTGACTCACTCAACATTAGGAAAACACTTAAATCCAAGTTATAAACAGTTACAGGGAAGATTAATGTCTGTATTTTTCTCCACTATTCATGTATGGCTTTAAACCAGTCCTGTGTGTCTCCTAACACCTATGAGGTGAAGCCTAATGTTAGAGGTTAGTGGCTTTATAGGCAATTCCTTTTAGCCACACAGCAACCCTACAAGGTAGCTACTGCCCCCATTTTACAAAGAAGGAACTGAGATTCAAAGAGGTTAGGGAACTGACATTTGAAGAGGTTGGGTAACTTGTCCGAAGTCACACAGCTAGTGAGTGGTAGCACCAAAATCTGCACACTTTTTTTCAGACACGCAGGTCTTGCCTCAAAATCACCTCCTCCGTGAGGTCATGGGATCTGATATCAGATCCAATCAAAAAATCCCCTTCTTTCCCAATCACACTGTATCAATTACACCCTATTGAGCAACAAAAATTATACTGTCCATTTATTTGGTACATTATTAACCACGTTCCCATCTCCAAAATGGAACGCCACGGTAGCTGGAACCTGACCTGTCTGGTTCTACATTTGATTCCCTCCAGCCCAGCACAGAGCCTGACACACCATTGGCACTTAATAAATAACTTCTGTAAGGAGGGAGAAAAGGAAAAACAAATAAATTGAGGTCCTTCTGACCCAAAGTTAGACAGCCTCTGCTTAAAGTGACTGAGCGATGTTTTAAAAACACCTTGGGGAGGACACTAGGGTCCTCATGATTCTGAGCTTCCATTACTTCCCCGTGGGTTTTTCTCTCACCTTTGCCCCACTCTTCCCCCTGCCTCAACTTCTGACTCAGGTGGAAAGCAACCAATAGGTTATCATCTGCCACACACCTGGGGCAGCGCCTATTGTTTGAGAAGCCCACGGAAATTTTGAAACTCGTAGACAAGGACCTCATGGTTCTGAATCTCAGGACAGAGGTCTCGCAGCATGAACACCGCAAAGGTGTATCCCTTTGTTCTTTGTGGCCTGCGTGAAAGGCCAAAGGAGGGAAAGAAATAAGGAAGTCATGTTCAAGAATCAACCTAGAGAAAGGAGGAGCCTGGTCCTCGCCCCAAGACCTCAGGGACAGAGAACGGCAGGGAGGTGGGGCGGGGGGGGGGCAATCACAAAAGAGACCCAGACCTGCCTGCAGGTCTTTTTGCCCTCAGCCTACATCTGCCTCCATAAAGACAGACCATGACTCAGTGGAATCCCCGCCCTAGAAATGTTTGCTAGACTCACAAAAACCAGCTTACAACCCGCGACTTGCCTTTACACTATCAAAAGCCTGTAGTAATTCCATTTAATATCTCTGACCCATTTTCTTGATTATTTTCTCCAAATTATGCATATAACTGGAGTGGAGTCAAACATATTTTTATAATTTACTTTGGTGAGACAAACCTAACAGCAAAGTACATTTCATACTTAAAACACCCATGCAAACACATACACAAAACAAGTGAAACTCTTGCTTACTGTCCTTGAAAAATGCGCCCCCCACCGAAAAAAAATAGCTGAGTGGTTTTTTTTTTCCCCTATTATTTATCCTAATACTGCCAGTTCTGAAACAAAGCAGTTGGAGGGAGAAATTTAGTAACTTTGATTTGTCCCAAGATACATTTTTTTACACTGAGGTCCTATTCCTGACAGTAAGCACATGTGACCTGTTCTAAAAAAAGGATATTTTCCACTTCTTGCACAACTGGAGCAGATATAAACATCAGCCTGTGCAAACTGCACTGCAGAACTCAAAGGCAATTAAAAACACACACACATACATACACTTAAATAAATTCCATAAATAGCCACACTCAGGAAAAGGAAATTTCTAATAACACACAGAACCAACACTTACAATCCACTTTAATCAAATTTCCCATCTAATCATACCACAAAACTCATTTGCATAATAAGACTTGAACACCTGCCAGTGTGAGGCACCTCGATCTTGCCTATTTGGCTTCAGATTCACAGATCTATATGTGTCTTAGTTATTGTCAGGAAGAAGAACAAAATGTCCACGTTAAAGTAGAAAAGAAAGAATTATATTACTAATATGTCTAGGCCCTCTGCAAAGCACTTTAACAGATTTTATTTCCACTTTAAAACTTATCCCAAAAGTAAGAGAATGGTTCTCTTGACCCCATTTTACCGTTAAAGAAACTGAGGCCCAGAAGCTAAGTGTCTTAAACACACATGCAGCAGTCACGTGGCAAAGCCTGCACAGAGCACTTCGTCATGGCTCCCTCTGAAGCCGTCCGTGTGCAGCTGGTCTCTGCCACCACCAGGTGCTCCCAGACCCTCAGGAAGGTTCGGGAGTCTGCTGGAACATTTAAAAGGCAACCAACCCCCCCAGAAGTCCATGGAACTGGACATGTTCTCCAAGAGGTCTAACATTTTATTGAATGTTGTAGAGAAATAATGCTTGAGTATTGCTTGACCTTCGAGGCCAAATGCAAATATCCCTACCTGTTCCCAAAACTGGCTTCCAATGTCCCTTCCTTTGGGAAAGGCCCATTGCTGATGCCCACCTCCCCATCAGCTCACGCTCTGCCTCGTATGTTTAGCTGGGGCCATGTGTTCTTTCCTTCCCCCGCTGGGAGCTTTGGAGAACATACAGAACTATGCAGTGCTGCATTTCTGCTGTTGTGCACGGTCCTCTTATGTGGCTAGTGCACAAGAGCTTGGGGCTAGAGCCAGGCAGTCTCAGGTTAAAACCAGGCCCATCCACTTACTATATCCCAGTTTCTTTCCCTGTAAAATAGGAATAATAGGGGGCACCCAGGTGGCTCAGTCAGTTAAGCGTCTTGCCTTCAGCTCAGGTCATGATATCTGGGTCCTGGGATCAAGTCCTGTATCGGGCTTCCTGCAGGGAGTCTGCTTTCCTCTCTCTATCTCTCTCTCTCTCAAATAAATAATATTTTTTAAAAATAGGAATAATAAAAATATATATACCCAAGGTTGAAGGGAAAACTAACTGAATTAATACAAGCAAAACATACAGTGCGGCTGGTACTAAGCACTGTAAGAATTACCAGTTTCAAAAATTATAATTAACATCCTAGTTGTTTTTATTCATTATTATCATCTCATGCAAGTTTTTGCAAAGACTAAGTCCACATACATAAAAACAGACATAAAAACCCTGGCACAGGGTATGTGCTCCATGAATGTTAACTATGTTTATTGGTGTTAATTTGCACATACCAGAGCTCAGTAGACACGTGCTGAATATGAGGTTTGAGGCCACAACTGCTTTTTTTCTTTTTTTTTAACTAGCACTAATAAATTTTTATGGGTTGGATCAAAAATATAAAATGTGAAAAAATGTCTCTGAATACCTCATTAAGTGGTGGTATTCATTAGGAGACTGGTGGTTGTTCACCAACAACCCTGGCCTTAGGAAAGAAAGCCAAAGAGAACCAAAGGCAAACACCTTCTGGAATGTCAGAACTCACTGCTAAGTAATAAAGAAGTAATAACTAATAACCAGAACACCATTTGCTAGCATTTTACTGAACCCTTACTTTGTGCCTGGCACCATGCTAATACTCTCCCACAGTCAATGTCACAGCTACTGTTTTTAAGACCCCTAGGATGCAGGCCTCCATTAGTCAGATGAATAAACTGAAGGCAGGAGTCACCCAGCCTTCCCAAGGTCACCCAGCTAGTTAGAGACAGTGATGTCAGAATAATGCTGGCAGTTCCCTGCAGATCGGACAGACAGAAAAATCAAGAAAACTCGCAGAAACCAGTAAGAGATTGACAGTTTTGTTTTGCCAAGAATGGATTACCATTTCAAAAAAGTGTATTTTTAAAAAATATTTTTTTAATATTTTAATATTTTATATTAAATATTATATTTAATAAAATATTTTAATCAGAGAGATTTCTCTTTCAAGTAGAAGTTCGAACTGATAGATCAGACGGAGAGCCAGCTGTGTTCCACAAGTTCATTCAGATGTCCGCGTTCCTTCAAATCTTGTCTTGTCAGTGTTCCCTAGGGTATTGCCCTTGGCTTTATGGTTAAGCAAAATAACTACCACCGTGTCTGGGTCCCAGCCTGCAATAAGAAGGAAAGACAGAGTAGAGAACACACAGGTTCAGAAAGGGTATTTTTAATAGGAAGACAGGAGACAAAATCTCAGAATAAATCCAAGAAATAGCAAAGGCCTTATACTAAAACGTGTGAGTGTGCGTGTGACACAATAGTCTTTATCTTTCTCATTTCACCACGGACCTGTGAAAACTTCACACATCATGAATCAGCATTTGGGAACTACAGCTGTATCCTATCTTGCCATAATAAAACTAAGACTCACGCTCATTCCCATTTCTAATTTGCAGGAAGTTAGACAACAGTTACCTAAAATGCAATTAAATTTTGGAAAAGAGTAAACTGGAAATAGATTCGGTCAATTCTGAAGTCTGTCCAGGAAAGGGGCATTAGTGACTACAAAGCCACAGAATTTCACACCTAGTAAAGTGAACAGAGAACCTTAAACCTGAGAGATGTGACCATGTTTTAAAATGTTTTCAGATCCCAAAGCCCTGCAGAGAGTTCCTGCACTGCTAGGAATGCACTGACCAGCTCCACATGTGTTTCCCTGATGGGACTGTGCCGATGTGTGAATTCTGGGTTCACCCTTGATATCTGGCACTTTTCCCCTGCCACCCACCATTCAAAGCTCATTCCCAGGAGAACACACAAAGGCTTCAAAAACCTTGCTGGGTGATGCAGGGGTTGGTGCCTAGGTGACTCGGCTCAGGTCATGATCCCAGGGTCCTGGGATCAAGCCCCGAAGGGGGGCTCTCTGGTCAATGGACAGTCTGGTTCTCCCTCTCTCTCTCTCTCTGTGCTCTCTCTCTCAAATAAATAAAATTTAAAAACAAACAAACAAACAAAACCTTGCTAAGGAAACCAAACTGCAAGCAATTCTTCATTAGAACCTTCCCTCATAGCATGTGTCTTCCTCTAACACAGATTTGCCATTGAATATGACCAAAAGGGGGTTCACGCGATCTAAACCCAGAAGCTTCACACTCCTAAAGGCCAGGAGGACTGGCTTAGGAATGAAACTGTCTTTCGTCATGAAACACCTGCACATCTGAGCTTAGCCCGAACAAAAAGTACATAAGCTCCTCTTTGGAGAGACCTTGGCGGTACCTATTTTAAAAGGCTGCAATTTTGTTTTGTTTTGTTTTGTTTTGATATTTTATTTATTTATTTGACAGACAGAGATCACAAGTAGGCAGAGAGGCAGGCAGAGAGAGAGGAGGAAGCAGGCTCCCCGCTGAGCAGAGAGCCCCATGCAGGGCTCGATCCCAGGACCTTAAGATCATGACCTGAGCCAAAGGCAGAGGCTTAACCCACTGAGCCACCCAGGCGCCCCAAGGCTGCAATTTTGAATGCAAAATCAGAACCAAGCACCCCATCCTAAGTGGAGTCCTAAAGGAGAAAGTAACACCTGTTCAAACAATGAACATTACTGTGCCAGGCAAAGTTGTAGGCCAACTGGAAACAGGGGTGACTGTGCCCCTCATGGGCATCTGGCAGGGTCTGGACACATTTCCGGTGGTCACAACTGGGGGCAGAGGGTTACTGGCCTCGAGCAGGCAGAGGCCAAGGATGCTGCTGAACGTCGTGCAATACCCAGAACTGTTCCCACAACAAAGAATTAAACAGCAACTGCACTGAGGTTGAGAAACTCTGCTCTAGATTCTAGGAACACAACAGTAAACAAGGAACAGACAGGAACCTGCTCCCTTGAAGCTGGCAGCCTACTGGGGAGAAACATAAACATAACATATTAAAAATGATAGAGTTAGTTGTAATATAAATATTATGGAACCAATAGAGCAGGGCAAGGAAGATGAGAGTCTGGAGGGAAAGCAATTGTACATAGTGGGATGGGCCTGCTAAGGATATTAAAAGTAAGATCTGAAGTTGGTGAGGAAGTGAGCACTATGGCTCTGCGGGCAAAGATGGTCCACACAGAGGCACCAGCAAGAACAACATACAAAGGCCTTATGATGAAGGGGTCTGGAGTGCTCCAGGAACAGCGACAAAACGAGCTGGACAACAGCGCATGAACTCGGAGCTGACAGGGAGCTTGACCATATAGGCTGCCTTTTGTCAATTAAAGGATTTCGAGTGTTACTGAAACTAGGAGCCACTGGAGAATTTTAAGCAGAGAATGGCATGATGTGGCACGTTTTAACTCACTGTCTCTCAGCACTGGCGATGACCATTGAGGGCCAGATAATTCTCTGTTGCCGGGGCTCTCTTGTGCATTACAGAATGGTTAGCAGCATCTCTGGCTTCCATTTACTGAAGACCAGTACCAACGCCCTTTCATTCGGACAACCAGAAATAACTCTGGACATTGTCAAATGACCCCTGGGGGGCAAAAATCTGCCCCCCTCGAGAACCAATTTTAACGGGAACATTAAAGCTGCCATGTAGAAAATCCACCAGAAAGGTGGAGAAGGCAAGAGAGCAGTTAAGAGACTACAGCCATCACCCTGGCACAGGCTGGTGAGGACTTGCACCAAAGAGGGAGCAGAGGAGCTGCTGAGAGGTGGGCCGACTCTGAACACATTTTCAACTCCAAGACGCAATCCAGAGAATATAACTGATAGACGAAATGGCTACGGCAGTCTTAACCTTTCCATTTCTGCTTTTTCCAACCAACACTTAAAAGAAGGGAGGTGCCCTGGCAAAGACTTCAGACAAAAAGCCATGAGGAGGCCCCCAACAACATGTAGCCCTTTTAAAGTCACACAACAGATGCCAATGACAATAAGTTAGACAACTGTGGAAAACAGTATAGGGAAATTTTGCCAACCCCATATATTTATTCACAGATTTTATTTAACTGGTTTATTTCAAAGAGCATGTGTCTGCTCCACAGACAAGTTTTACAACAACTTTTTTAATTTAGCATTCCTCTCCATACCGGTTCTGTCCCGCACCTGTTTCTAGCTTCAACGTGTGAAGCCATTGCTTCCCACGTACCCACATTTTTCCTTACACATGCTAGCTAGCTACCGAGGACGTTCACCCTTGCAAGTAATTTTTTGCCGACTCTGAAAAAGAACAGGCCCAAATCCTTCAACATGAGTTTCATGGCACTCATTTGGGTTTTTCCAGATGGTATTTTCCTCACTCTCTCAAACTCATTTAATGTTATGTATCAGCTCCCATCAAAAATGTTCCAAACAGTCCGGTTAATTCATTTCTTTCAGGACTACACACACACACACACACACACACACACACACACACTCAAACACTCACTCCCTCATTCTGGCCATGTAAGCATTTGCTTATAGAAGCAAAAGCAGAGACTGCTCGGTAAAACACTGGTCCCTTCAGCTGAATGCACATAAAGCCCCAGTGAGCATAACCAACAATACCCTTTACACAATATTACTCAAAACCCCCCAACCCCCAACACACACAATCTATGCTCACACACAAAACAGCCATTATGAAGAGAAACCATCAACTAAAGGCTGGTTTTAGGCATCTAGCTGCATTTCCTTCCAATCCCCTTCAAGCATCTGCAAAGAGACTGCTTTAGCAGCCCAGTCAGTGGGTATGTCGTTCCCAGATTTTCTTCCCAGACTTGGATTCAGAGTCTTGACACAGCCCTCAAGGAAACGAACCTGGTGCTGCTTGCCACCAGAGCAAATACCAGCCCCACGCGCCCCAGAAGCAAAGACTGCACTACTTCCCTCCTGATTCAGTTGCCCTTCTCTTCCTCCACCCTGATTTCTGGAACCTCTCGCCCTCTGCCAGCCAGGCCCCTTCACCCAGACTCTGCCCGCTGCGAGGGGTAGGCAGGAAGATTTGAGATGGGTACAGAAGCACTGCTGAACCTTCCCGGTAAAGCCTCATCTCCTTTCTCAACTGAAAGGGGTGGACATAAATCCTTTTCTACTATCACAACCTCAAAGGACCATCTCCCCCTTGGTAAACAGTGGAAATGCCCCGGGGGACCACAGGACAGAGAAAGGAAGATACCCAACCCATTCCGATGGACGAGTGGAAATGGAGGTAGCATAGGAAGTGGGCACTGGACGCGGTGGGGCGCCAGACCAGCGGGTGTCTTCGCTTCTCTCCAGAAAGTTTTGGAGCAGTCCCCAGCAAATAAAACACGTGTCGCGGCCAAGCAGGGGCCCTGCCAAGCAGGTGTGTCCCAATATCCTCCAGTTCCAAGGCTTCTTCCCCTCCAGGGGAGGCCTGGATTTGAATGGAACTCTGTTGCCTAGGGAGTTTGACCTGGACGAGAGACACGCCCACCCGCGGCCCCAAACCGGCCCGCGCGCGGGTGGCGAAGTCTGCAAGGTGAGAGGCGGGGCTCGGGAAGCATCACCTGGAGGCTGCCAGGGGCGGGCTTTCCCTGAGGAGCCCGACTCCTAGGAGGCGACAACAGACTAACTAATTGCTTCCCTCGCGCCTCAATCCACCCCAAGCACTCCCTCTCTGAGTCCTCAACCCGCTAGGATCTCCAGAAAAGGGGTTCACGAGAAACTCTTTTTTTTTCCCTCTTTCCCACCCGGACAGCGTCCGGGACCCGCGCTCCTCCTCCCCAACCTGCGCGCCAGGTCCCTCCCCAGCCCCCACCCGATCTCAGCAGCTGGTATCCCCAGACGAGGGAACCCTCACCTGGGCGGGCTGTCCCGGGCTGCCCGCTGCGCCCCCGACGCGCACTTGGGCGGAGCCCCCCAGGGGTGTCCCGGCCCCGCAGACGCGGCCCCCAACTGCGGGGGGCAGTTCGCCCTCTGCCCCCGGGCAAGGACACGGGGTCCTTGTCCCAGAGCCCGAGCGAGCGGCTTTCCCCGCCCCAGGGTGTGGGGCGCGGGGCCCCCCAGCCGCCAGCCGCGCCTCCCTCTAGCTGTCACCACTCACCTGCTCTTCAGAGGTTGACTTTTGAGTTCGTAATAGGTTTTGGGCTCTTCGTGAAACTCCTCCCCGACTTCGAAATCCGGCACGATCCCCGATTCCGACTGCATGGCTCCCGCTTCCCGTCCGTCCACTGCTCGAAAGTGAGACCAGAGCCCCGGGGCAAAGGGAAGGTGACGGGGCCTGGGTCCCCGGAGCGGTGCGCCCCCGCGCAGTGCCCAGCTCAGCCCGCTCGCCCGCTCGCTGCCGCCCGCCCCGGCGCGGCGAGTTTACACTCGCACCCGGGCGGGAGGGGCGGGCGGTCGCGCGCTGCCTGGGATCTGTAGTTCGACCCGGACGGGGTGTTCCCGGCTCGCCAGGGGAGCCGCTCCCGCGAAAACTACAACTCCCAGAAGGCCAGGCGGGGGCAGAGGCAACGTGGTGGACACCGCTATTGCAACTCCTGTTTGGATTCATTGTCAATGTCAGCAGCTCCTCTTGCTCTTTTCTCCCCACTTGCTTCAAGGGTACAGACTTGGCTATTTAATATTAATAAGAATGGACTCAGCCTTGCTCTCCTCCCGTCACCCCTACTCCCAGCTCAGACATTTGCGAGGGCACGCCAACTCCGTAATGAAATAAATAATAATAATAATAATAATAATATATATATATATATATATATATATTTTTTTTTTTTCATCGTGAAGGGTTTGGGCACTGGAAAGTTTTAGCCTTCAAGGCTGCCTTAAAATAAAAAGACTTACTATCAGGCTGTATGCTTCCCAGCGCTTCTGCGACATACCAGCTTGTCCTCGGATTGGAATGGAGTGAAGGAATTTGCCTTCGTTTTATAATTAAAACATTATTGTAAAAAATTTTTCTTCTGCATTCCTTTTCTATAACTCAGTCTGGGCTTTTACAATACTATTCATCCTGCTGAGTGGCTCTTTTCCCTATATCCGGTTAGCCACTTTTAATCTAAAGCAGCACTTGAAAGTTTCTGTTAATTTTAAAAGGCACGAAGTTACGAAACAACGTCGTCACTGTCTGCCTCTAATTTCTCAGTTGGCTGGGACTTCAAACGAGATTTTCCTAACAATTCAAGAGTGAATTTGGGGGTGAATGAATTGTTCAGGTGTCTTCCTCCCGCCTGAGCTTTCTGGCACCCATTTAGGTAACAAAATAACAGACTTAAATATGGCTCATTTGTACCTCCAGACCTTCCCTCTGATTAGTTCCAAATGGATGTGTTCCTTCTTTTTTTAAAAAAATGTCTGGAGACATCAGGGAGGCAGTGGAGTTAGAGGGTGGCATTTAAACTTATGAGACTCAAAGTTGAAATCCTTAAATCCCTGTCTAAAGTACTGTGTAATCTTGGGCATGTCACTGATGATTAGAAGCCTCAGTTTCTTCATCTGTAACAGAAGAGATTGGCAAACCTTGTCTTAGAAGATGTTGCAAGGTCAAATGCAAGGGAAAGTGATTTATGGTCTATAAAAATGCTGCCCAATGATCATTCTTTCATGTATTGTATCTTAAAGATATTCCTCTCAGAACACTTCATCTGTGTGTTTGTCCTTCCAGAAGTAGTAAACTAAATGATCATCCTTGGATAAAACTCTAAGGAGGCTGGACTGGTGATTGGACTTCTCCCAGATTCCATTGACCCCTTAAAGGTTATCAAGAACTTCATGTTAGAACTGCAGTGTATAACCTCTTTAGGACTGTAATGAAATAGTCCATTATGTCACTTATTACATCAAAGAGTGACCTAACTAGACCAAACGAACTAAACCTGAAGGGGGGAAAAAACTGTCGAGAAAGCTAAGAGCCCTGAATTTACTTCCAACAAAGTGCACCTTCCAGAGAGACATGTAGGGTAGGGCTCTGAGCCCTGAATTTACTTCCAACAAAGTGCACCTTCCAGAGAGACATGTAGCGTAGGGCTCTGAGCTAAGGTTGCCCTGAGGTACACACAGATAACTCCTATTTTTTTCCCCTACACCTTTTCTTCTGGTCTCATCTGCTCTGGCTTAAGGAAACGTTCTCTTCTATCACATGTGACAGAATTATTGATTAGAGTGTCATCTGCTAATGGGAGTGGGTATGTGAATTAATCCTGACCAATAAATAGCCCCTTTTCCTTAGCAACAGTGATTCCTTTAGAGATGGACAGAGGACACTAACATGACTAAAAGTTCTCCTTTGAACTTTTCTGTAGGGCAACCAGGAAAGGCTGATGTGTGAAAGTATGATGATCCAAGGAAGACAACTTAAAACTAATTATTTATGGCCACATAGGGAAGCTGACCAAAACTGAGACCATGAGATAAGATCAACAATCAGAGAAACAGATACCCTTAGGTTTTCCAGAGATACAAGCCTAAAATTCTTTCTTTTCCCAGATACTATTATGGTTTAGATTTTTGTTACTTGCAACCAAAAGAGTTCGAGTAATCACTCTAAAAACTTTTCACTCCTTTAGACACTTCCCTATGGGAAGCCATGCCATTAATCTACATTATAAAAAGTTGGCCACCTAATAGATGGCACTGTAACCCCTCTTTATTAATGATTTAGCCCTAGGAATAGATACCCCTTCTTTAAAAAGATGATAAAAGTCAATATTTTCATACATTTCAAGCAGAGATTGTGTCTATTGAAAGTACAAAAGAAAAAACATACAAAAGATTATAAATTATTGTCACACTTACCTATATGTTAATACTTTACTCTTTTGCAAATGCTTGTCACACACACCTCTCACTTTTTTTAAAAGATTTTATTTATTTATTTGACAGAGAGAGCACAAGCAGGGAGAGCAGCAGAGAGAGAAGAAAAGGGAGAGGCAGGCTTTCCACCGAGCAGGGAGCCCAACTCAGGGCTCAGTCCCAGGACTCTGGGATCATAACCTGAGCCGAAGGCAGATGCTTAACTGACTGAGCCACCAGGTACCCCACACCCCTTTCATTTGAGCTCATATGAATCCAGCAATAATAGGGGTGCCTGAATAGACCAGTGTGTTAAGTGTCTGCCTTTGGTTCAGGTCATGATCCCAAGGTCCTTGGATTGAGCCCCACATCAGGCTCCCTGCTCAGCAGGGAGTCAGCTTCTCCTCTCACTCTCCCTCTGTGCGCTCTCTCTCTCTCTGAAAATAATAAAGAATTATTATTAAAATAATATTTATTATTATATTTTATATTTATATTATATTATATTTATTATCATTATTATTAAAATAATTATTATTAAAATAAAGAGTTTTTTTTAAATCCAGCAAGAATAGATGGACAAAAGAAGACCCTTCTCTCTCTCCCTCTGTCACTCCCCCTCTTTGCATGCTCTCTCTCTCTTTCTCTCATTCTATCCCAAATAAATAAATAAATAAAATCTTTAAAAAAAATAAGAAGAAGAGGGGCGCCTGGGTGGCTCAGTGGGTTAAAGCCTCTGCCTTCGGCTCAGGTCATGATCCCAGGGTCCTGGGATCGAGCCCCGCATCGGGCTCTCTGCTGAATAGGGAGCCTGCTTCCTCCTCTCTCTCTCTGCCTGCTTCTCTGCCTCCTTGTGATCTCTGTCTGTCAAATAAATAAATAAAATCTTAAAAAAAAAAAAAGAAGAAGAAGAGACGGGCAAGGGTCTTCACTTTAATATGCACTGAACACACACTAGTTACAGACAGAGGCCTATGTTAAGTATTTGACCTCTCTGCCCTCAAGAGACTCATAGTCCAGGAGTTGAGTCAAGACTTGTAACGCAGGGAGAATGTGATGTGACCAAGCTTAATCTATTAAAAAAGAAAGAAAGAAGATAGATTGATTTTAAAGAGAAAGGAAAAATCTAGGACATAAAACATGAAAACTGAACTAATCAAGCCCCTAGATCTAGCCACCAATTTACAGGAATAAAGGGAGAGGAACATGTTAATAATACCATGAGGATGTGACCAGACAATCCCAGAAATTGAGAAATTCTACAAGACATTGGGAAATTCTTCAACAAATAAATAGCATGAAATAAAGAGGAAGGGGGAACTGATCTAGATTTTCAAAGACATAAAAGACCTTCATCCATGTGAATTATATTGAAATTTTTTAAATAAATTGGAAAAATAGACCTATCACTCAAATACATTGTGTGGGCTTTATCTGGAACCTGATGTGAACAAACTAATTGTCAAAATTCATTTCAGAGCACACTAGGAAAGTATGGACATGGACAGGAATTGGATGTTAAAAATTATTGGCAGTTTTATTAGATATGATAGTGACATTGTACTTATTTTATTTTTTGAAGTTCTTATCTATAGAGATACATATAAAGTATTTATGGGTGGGATGATATGATGTCTGGGAATTGCCATAAAATACTCCATCTCTTCTCCCTCTATCCCCCAAAAAGTGGGGAAAGGAAGGATGAAATGTGAATAAACGCTGAAACCGGGTAATGCACTTTGGAAGTTTACTACAGTACTCTCTCTACTTTTGTGTATATTTGAAAATTTCCATGAAAAATAATAAGCAAAAAAAAGAAAGAAAAAGAAGGAACTGTCAGTATGATTTTTTTTTAAGTTTTTTTTTTTTTTTTTTTTTTTTTTTTTTTTTTTGACAGACAGATCACAAGCAGGCAGAGAGGCAGGCAGAGAGAAAGGAGGAAGCAGGCTCCCCAATGAGCAGAGAGCCCGATGCGGGACTCGATCCCAGGACTCTGGGATCATGATCCGAGGTGAAGGCAGAGGCTTTAACCCACTGAGCCACCCAGGCGCCCCAAACTGTCAGTATGATTTTTTAAACAGGGTAGAATTTCTGATAACTTCAGATAAAATGGCATGTCATTCAGAAAGAGAAAATGGACTTGGGAAGATATGGAAGCAAAGTTGCCCTTGGTATGTTTGCAGGGAACAGCCAAGAGCAACCGGGTATGGTTAATATCAGCAGAAAGCAATTTCCTGAAAGTGGGCTGAGGATCAGCAGAAAGCAATTTCCTGAAAGTGGGCTGAGGAGCTCCCAGCCCTCCAGAAGGGCAACAGTGCCTGGCACCGAAGCTGTACAACCAGGAACATCTCTAAAATCTATGCCATAGAACTGGACTGTTGAGGCCACCACCAACACCACCTCCGTGTCATGGGCTAACCATGACAGCTTGCGCCTTTGACACTGAACATGGCATGTTGTCGAAATGCTGCCTCTGGGACCTGGATAGAGCCACAACTGCCCACCACCAAAATGGATTAGGCTGAGTCCCGGCTGCTTCACCTATTTGATTGTCCCACCCAAGGTCAAGACTTGATGCCATTGGCAGATCGAAGTTTTGTGCCCAAACTCTGACCGCAAGGATGCATACCCAAAACCGTTTCTGCACCCTCTTTCCCTCACTGCTTTAGAGACTTAAAATAAAAAACAATTTCACAATCTCTCTGGGAGCATTAAATTCAGTTATGTAGACAGAAACATAAAGCTACCCTCCTGCCCCTTTTAACTGGAGTGTTTCTTACTTGAAGCACATTCTGAGGAGCACAGGATTGAACAGTAATGAGGCTGTACAGTGACTTCCAAAGAAGGTGAGACAGGCCTGGATGAAAAAACAATGTAAATGAAAGAAAAATGCTAAGGAAAGGATGATGGGGGAGGGGGAAGGAGGTGGTCAACAGGCAAGTCTTCTGCACCACTCTTCCAGGGTATGTTCTCCTACCTGTGCCAAGGCAATGGAATATGCACCCAGACATGGACCCACTCCAAGAAAACAATCTCAGCTACACAAAATTCAGACATGAAACATAGCAAGTGGAAGGATAATTTTCAAGGCACAGGTCTGCTTAATGGCTTTGTATGGTTGACTTTGTGGGTGGTGGATTTCTTTGAGAATCTGATGAAAGCTAGAGACCTTCTCACCAGAAAAAAAAGAGCATGCTCAAATATCTTTGCAACTTCAGAGGTACCAGGGACCACCCAATGGCCATTTATTACTCCTCTGGAGTCTGTGGATCCTGGTTCTTACAAATGCTGTCTAATGCAGTTTTCTAGAGCCATTAAATAGGACCCAGGGGAGAGGAAAGCGTGCTATGCTGTGTAGACCAGGAGAGGAAAGAGGTGTGTCCTTCTCAAAGTGTTGTCCATGAACCATGTCCACCAGAATTACTCAGGGCACCAATTACAATGCAAATTTCCAAGCCCAGAAGCAGAATGAATAAATCAGAAAGGAGTGGGGATTGAGAATCTACATGTTTAGCTAGCTCCCCAGCTAGCTATTATGCACCTGAAAATTTTAGAACCACTACTTTAGGAGATGTCATAAAGCCAGAATGAAAGAAAGCACAATAAAAATGAGGCTAGGGGGAAAAAAAGATAAATAACAATACTTATAAAAAAATAAAATAATTATTATTCCAATGCAAAATTTGTGAAATTTGGGTGTGAATATAAATGGCAACATAAATGGATTTGGAAAGAGCTGGCTGGGATCTGGAGAGTGATGTAAAGGACTTCAGGAACAGAAATCTGATAGGTCTCAAGAAAAGCTGATTGCAGTGGAGTCACCGGGGTTATGAGCTGAGCAGCGGGCTTGGGGATAGAATTACCCTGTTAAAAGCTGTTCAAGAAAAAGTTATTCTGACACTTACTAAAGCACTCTAAGGCCAAGTTTATTCAGGGCCTACTATTGTGATATGTATAGGCACCACTGCAATGGGGCTTTGCTTTGGAAAAGACAGATTGGACTCAACTCCAAATACAACTAGGAAAAGTTGGGGATTTATAGCCAAGAAGCAGAATGTGGGTGGGATGGGGGTGAAGTGTGGGTAGAAAATTATTAAATGACTAGTGCAATTCTTTGCTCAAGTGACCGAACAGGATTCTTTACGAAAGATTTTACTCATTTATTTATTTATTTGAGAGAAAGATCGGGAGCAGGAGGGCAGGCGAGGCAGGGAAGGAGGAGCAGAGAGACAGGGAAAAGCAGACTCCCGGCTGAGCAAGAAGCCCTAAGCAAGACTCACGCCCAGGACCCTGAGATCATGACCTGAGCTGAAAGGAGAGGCTTAGCTGACTGAGCCACCTAGGCACCCCAAAACGGGATTCTTGCTGAAGGCAGATAAGGGGGCTGGTGGGAAATGAGGAAGGTGATCAGATATCAAGGATGTGGATGATGGCTAAACCATCTCGATGGGATTTTTTGCTAAAACTGGTCAATGTGAATGGAAGTGTAAAAGTCAAGACCTATTTAGGAAGAGGATTCAGAGAAGAATAAAATTTGGTCCAGAGACTCAAAGCAAAGAAGTACCTCTTGTAACCAGGCCAATGGCAGCAGGTGACTGTCACCCTACAGCTACAAAGCAATGGTAGAAGAGTGACTAGACCCTGGTGTGAACTTTGTGCCCAAACTCAATGCAGAAAAATCAATAAAAGTCATGCCTTTCATTCTCCTTACAAGGTATCTGCAGTCACAGAAATTAGAATCAGAAATACAACACAAAATGTTCCATGAGATAATACAACGAAAGATGGAATATATACCCCCACATTGGCATTCCTGATTTCTGCCTTCCTCTAAACAGCTACCAAAGTAGCCAATTACCGGCTTTTGTGTAAAATATTTTTTAAAAATGTATCTTCTGGGCGCCTGGGTGGCTCAGTGGGTTAAAGCCTCTGCCTTTGGCTCAGGTCATGATCTCAGGGTCCTGGGATCGAGCCTTCCATCAGGCTCTCTGCTTCCCTTCCTCTCTCTCTGCCTGCTGCTCTGCCTACTTGTGATCTCTCTCTGTCAAATAAATAAATAAAATCTTTAATAAAAAATGTATCTTCTTATCTTAAAGTAAAAAATATTTATTATTCAAAAATCACGGGTTGCCTGGGTGGCTCAGTCAGTTAAGCATCTGCCTTTGGCTCAGGTCATGATCCCAGGGTTCTGGGATGAAGTCTGACATTGGGCCCCATTCTCAGCAGGGAGCCTACTTCTCCTTCTACCTGTGGCTCCCTCTCCTTGTGCTCTCTCTCTCTGACAAATAAGAAAATAAAATCTTTTTTAAAAAATACAAGCAAATAAAAAAAAATACAAGCAAATAAATAATTAAAAAAAATAGAAATCACAAAATACAGCTAAATAAAAGAAAAAAACTGAACTTCTACCCCTGGGGCAAATAACACATTATATGTTGATTTATAAATAAATAAATGTTTACCCCCACCAATAGGGGGTAAATTATCCCCCCTTTAAAAAGGAAAAAAAAAAACTGAACATCCCTAATGCCACTATCCAGTGATGTCCATACCTAGGCACATGTTATTCAGTGTTCGGTATATTCATTATACATGTACATATGTATACATAGTCTCAATAAACATTCACAAGGTCATACTGAATATATCACTTTGTCACACTTCTCCATTTCATGTACCATGACTATTTTCCTTATCCACAAACTCATTTCAGTGTTTCTAAAATACACTTTCCATTTTATATATCTACTAAAATTTGTTTTCCTAATTTCTGCCTTGTTGGACCTTTTTGCTGTTTTCAACTTTTCTCTATTAAAGATAACTTCACTTCTATCTAAGTCACTAAATCTTTGCTCCTCTTCACACGAATTGTCTGGAGGTTTAGTTGCTCAACCAACAAGGACACGTTTTCCAAAATTTTGCCGAGAGAGATCATTCTAGAACACAGATCTCACCTTGTCTTTTCCCTACTTTAAGACCTTTTAGGATCCCCACTGCTACCGAATAAAGGCCAGGCTCTTTAATATCGGATATCCAGCTCTCCTTGCCCTGGATTCTTCCACCCCTCGCTTCCTCCTCTCAGATCACTCCCTGACTTCCACACTAAGTAGCTGCAGTAACCCCAAACTGCTTGATGCTCCTGGAATATGTCACACAGTTTCTCTCTGGCGAGCCCTTCTCTTTCTCTTTTGCCCAACATCGTTCCTTAACTTTTAAGAAACAGCTCGGGTGTGTTACCTTCATCAGGAAGTCTTGCTCTCTCCGTCAACCTTCACCAGGTGCCCAGATGGATTTAGGGATCCCATGCCTGTTCCCCAAATTCATTTGCTCTGTGCAATATACTACATTAGATTTGCTTGTCTAGCTTTCTATACACATCCACCACCCTCCACCCCACTACCACCACCACCACACACAGAAGCTCAGCATACCCCTACCCTTGCCCAGACTGTTGGCCCCCATGCCCACAATAGATATTCAGTAACTGATGAATAAACAAATAGGTTAGCCATCCAGTAAAAGAAAATACGTTTTCTCGCAAATTTACATTGTTCTTTTTAGTAATGATAGCGATGATAACGCAAATAAAAATAAGATTTTAACTTTGGTTTTCCACCCTGTCCATTTGTACATCAGGCAAATATTGATCGAACAAAATAACTTTCCATCACTAGGGCTCTCTCCTAGTCAAAATTGATTTATCATAGTAGAATTTAGCCTGTGTCCCAGAGGCATTGCTGATAAGGAGGCTGAGATCTCTTCATTAGAACAACAAGCAGACAGGTTCAGACTTGCTGATGGGTGGTTTGGAGAAATAACATGCTGGAAAATAACTGAATGAATCATATTTAGCACTTATTAAAAGAACTAAAATCAGAAACTGAAATAAACCAAGATGCATGCCCATTTCCTGTCGTGAAGGTTACAAGGGAAACCTCAAGGGTTTTAATGTCCCCATCCATGTTAACCCAAGAACTTGTCAGAAAGTTTGAGAAAACAAGGATTCATTTATCAGGTTACAGAAGAAAATACATTCATCTTTGTTTTCCCCCTAAAATCCAGTAGGAGTCAAGGTTCAAAAATACTGCAGTCGAATTGATTTGCACAAGTAAGATGCTAAAATATCAAGCCCCAGGGGTCAAAAGTCAAGTAATTGGAAAAACAGAAAACTTCCAGCCTGTCTCAGGGCAAGTGAAGAAAGGGAGATCCCCAGAGACTTCCTCTTAGAGATGAATTAGAATGGTTGGTCATCAGGGGACAGTCACAGGACTGCGTTAAGAACTAATATTTGCAGGACACGCAGACCATAAGCCCATGCTTGCCACATGATATGTTCCATACAAGATGTTAGCAAAATAAATAAACTTAATTGCTTGATATATTTATTCATTTAGAATGCATCTATTTTTATTTTCTTTTCGTTCATTTTCTAATATTGAAGTCTAGTTGACAGGACTCACTGTGTCAGTCGCTGACTGGGAAATCCTGGTTGACTGATCAGCTAAAGGTTTCCTAAGTTTGTTCAATCTAGGCAAAAATAAAGAGGTGAAAACATGTAACAGTAGTTGGACTTTCTTTTCTGCATCAGAACAGCACACTGGCTGGCTTCGAACCCTGGCTGTAGCCAAACACTAGCCTGTGTGACCTTGGGCAAGATACCTAAATCACCCTAATTCTCAGTTTCCTACTTTATGAAAAGGGGACACTCGAAGCAAATTAGTTGTTGTGAAGAAGGGGACACTGGAAGCAAATCAGTTGTTAAACAAGGAAATCAGTATAACTTACTGATATATAACAATATAACTATACTGATACATAACTTAAACAAGAAAATCCGTATAAAGCACTTAGCATTCTATTTTCCAGAACCCATAAGAACTGCTGGCTAATTGTCTATTATTATTGATGTTAATTGTTACCGTTGTTGTTACTCTTCATTTGACCATACTTTTGATTAACCTTTAGGAATTGTTGATCTACATTTGAGACCTAAAAGACAACAGAAAACTTTCTGTTTCTATCTTCTTTCTTTTCTAAAGATTTTATTTGTTTGAGAGACAGAGATAGTGAGGGCAGAGGGAAGGGGCAGAGGAACAAGCAGACTCCCCACTGAGCACAGAGCCTGACCAGACCTGGGGTTCAATCCCAGTACCCTAGGCTCATGATGTGAGCCAAAGTCAGACATTTTAACCGACCAAGCCACCTAGGCACCCCTGACTTTCTGTTTCTCATGTCAATTCCCTTTTGGTTAAAAATATTTTAAGACCATTTTCTTGCAATTATGAAATGTATTACACTTTGGAAAAGTGCATAAAACATAAAATGTGTTCTTTTACTAGTGATCCTTATTCACTCACACCTTCTTCTTTGATGGTAATCATTGCCCTTTTTCTCCTATAATTTTAACACCTAAGCCTACGCCCTAAGCAACAATTTTCTGCCTATTTTTGGACTTCAAAGAAATGAAAGCTTCCAAGATGGCTTCCATTGGGGGCCAGCTTCCAAGATGGCCCCCAATGATGCAGGTCTCCTGATCGTCTTTTCCTACATTGACTCAGGGCTGGTCTGTGTGACTAACTTCTAAGTCTGTCATAAAAGTTTACTGTGGTTTCTGCCTAGCTCTTAGATTGTTCACTTTGAGGGGAGCATGAGGAGATTCAAGTGGTCCTTTGAAGAGACCCTCGTGGGCAGGAACTGAGGCCTCCCACCAGTAGCCCACTTCAACTTGCCAGCCTTGTGATTGAGCCACCTCATAAGTGGATCCCCAGCTCAGTCAAGCCTTCAGATGACCATACCCCAAAGAGGCATTTGACTGCAACCTTCACCTCAAAAGCAACCCTGAGGCAGAATTGCTCCAAGCCACTCCCAGATACCTGACCCGCAGAAACCATGAGTAATAATAAGGGATTTCTGTTGTGTTAAACGAAGAAGCTTTGGAGTAATTTATCATACATCAAGAGATAACCAAAGATTATACTGTATGTGTTCTTTATATCTTGATTCTTTTACCCAATATTTTTTAAAGATTCATCCATGATACTGAATGGGGTTTATTTCTTTCCATTACTGTATAGAATTCCATTGTATGGAATTTGATTTGATGTTTGTGAACATTTCTGTCTGTGGGGAAAATTCTGAACCTGTAGAGCTAGATGAAGGGTACTTTTTAAAAAAAATATTTTATTTATTTATTTCACAGAGAGAGAGAGATCACAAGTAGGCAGGCAGAGAGAGAGGAGGAAGCAGGCTCCCTGCTGAGCAGAGAGCCCGATGCGAGGCTCCATCCCAGGGCTCTGCAATCATGACCTGAGCTGAAGGTAGAGGCTCAACCCACTGAGCCACCCAGGCACCCCGAGGAAGGGTACTTTTTGATGTGAGGGTGGATCTCTGCAGATTCGGGAGGGAAGAATAAATAGCACTGACCTGTCAAAGTCAAACTTCTTAGAATGATCCATACTTCTCTTCACTGTCAAAAAAGTCAGCTGGAGGCCACCTGGGTGGCTCAGTTGGTTAAGCCTCTGACTTCAGCTCAGGTCATGATCCCAGGGTCCTGGGATCAAGTCCCACATCAGGTCCCTTGCTCAGCCCCTTGCTCTGCTTCTCCCTCTACCTTCAGCTCCCCCCTTGTGCTCTGTCTCTCTCTCTCAAATAAATAAATAAAAATCTTTAAAAATTTTTTAAATAAAAAAGAGAATATTCACTGGCTCCATCCACCTTCAGTGAAGCGGTGTTTGCTCAAAAAAAAAGTCAGTTGGCATCCTGAGTGACAACCTTAGTATCACTCATATTGCCTCAAGTAGTCACTGGGTCTTTCTGCTTCTCAAATAAACATGAGAAGAGAGGATGAGATGGAGACACGCACTCTCTCCCAGGACATATTTTCCTCTGACCAGTAATTAAACCAAAGCAAACATGTTAGCTGTGGTAATTCAGAAAGTCATGTTTTCTTAACACTGAAGCTGTTTGGTCAAGCAGGAATCCTGAGCACTTCCAATCTCCAGCCAGCAGGACAGCCCAGCTGCTTGCCCTCTGCCACTGTTTCAGTAGGATCCACAGATTAACTAAGAAATGGGGTTGGCGTGACAGGTACCTGATGAAAAACTAAGACTAAGAATTACATTTCTCGAAATCTCTACTACAGAAATACTCTCACGTAGAAAATACAAGAATTTTCATTGCAATATTTTTCATTACACTGAAAAACTGGATCCAGGGCTGTAGATAAATTATGTTGTATCCTCACAGTTGAATTCTATGTAAGTGTTAAAAACACTGTAGAAGTGTTTAAAAAAAAAAAAAAAAGATGAGACTGTGTTCAATGACCAGACATAAATGTACAAGATAAATCTTACATGGGAAAGAGAAGCACATCGCAAACCATATATGTCAATTCTCTTTTCATTTAAGAAACAAAGTGTGTGTGTGTGTGTGTGTGTGTGTGTGTGTGTGTGTAATGTTGTACATAGATTAAATCATTAATGGCTGTGACAGGGGCTAAGAAATTACAAAGAAATTTCACTTTCACAATCACACGTTCTTGTAATATTTTATTTTGTTACAACATGTACATATTGCTTTTGAAAGGGAGAGAGAAATGGTATATTTTTAATATGCAATTTGCATCAGTAAGAAGAAAAGAAATATTATGATGAGAAAGAGTGATAAATGACAGATAACCCTTTGGAGTCTCCTTAATGCCTGACCTAGAACCTTCTTTTATCTATTCTTCCCAATAGAAGTAGCTTAGTTGGTTAAGCATCTGACTGTTGATTTCAGCTCAGGTTATGATCTCAAAGTTGTGAGATCAAGCCCCATATCAGTCTCCATGTGGGGTATGGAGCTTGCTTGAGATTTTCTCTCTCCCTCTCCCTCTGCCCCTCCCCCCATCCACTGTGAGATCTTTCCCTCTCTCTAAAACAAAACAAAACAAAACAAAACAAAACAAAGAAGAAGAAGGAAGCAAGCAAACCACACAGCAAAAAAAGACTGAGCCATAAGTTACCAAAGCATGTATTTCCTTTATCACACTTTACTATCTTTAAAATTTCACAAATAATTTGTGTTCATTTTAGGAGGATACAAAAATAACACAGCAAACAAAAAGAAAAAAATTATCTGTCAGAAAAAAAATGATCTGTCATTGATCCATCAGAGAGAAATGCTTTTAGTATTTTCCTGACAACTGTCCAAGTTTATTTCAAATGCTATTAGACAGACACACACATACACACACAATTTTCTTTTCAAAATAATGGATAATAAATACTCTGTATTGCTTTGCAGTCCATTTTTTCTTTACACAATATATTTGAAACAACCTTTCATATGAAACCTATACTCATATCATAATGATTAAAACTACACAGTGTTTCATTACATCAAGAGTATATAAAATAGTATGAAATGTCTCTGGACTGAAGTTGCTTGCAAAATATATGTACATTTTTCTGGAAAGAGAGCTCATATCTCTACACGGATGCTCTGAGGATTCCATAGTTAAGGAAGAAGAAAAAAAGAGTTGAGACGTGGGCTGATACACCTGTGAAGAGATGGCGTGACTTATCTAACCAACCTCTTCTCCATCACTTTGTTTCCAGCTTTCACTATTTTAAACAGTGCCACAGGTAAATTTAGGAATTTTCAATTTTGTTGTTTGGGGAAACAAGAAAGGCACGTAGTACTGTGATATCATTGAGACTCCATATGTTGAAAAACAGATGTATGTGCTGCAGTTCAATCATCCATCCAGAAGGCATTTTCTTGGTCATCAAAGAAGAGACCAGAAACCCTGTGACACTGAAACCCCACCAGCTCAGTTAAGTAATGCCCAGCATTGGTTGCCAAATTCAGGGCACAGATAAGCAAAAGACAGCAGAAAATTGGGAAAATTCATAATAGAAAGTAAGAAAAATAAGGACACAGTGAGGGAAAAGGAAGAAATTCATGCACTGAACATCTGTTTTTGATTGTGTCTGTCTTCCCTCCTTCTTTACTTCTTCTCTTAAGAGCACTCCCTTTGCCCTTGGGTATGTGCCCAACCTCCATCATGGGTGGGTTCGATAGAATTGTCAATCAACAATACCCAGCTCCCTCCGGTCAATGGAGTGAACTGTTAGAACTATAAGCTTCTCTGTCCCAGAAAGCTGAGTCTTCTACAGAGAAACTCTAGGAGGGAAGATTGTTAGACCTGAGTCATCCAATGGCAGAAACCTTTGAAACCAACCCATGAGCTCCTGCTATAGACATTCCCCAAGAAGCCTTCATTTCTGCCCTGCCCCAGACATGATTTTTTCCACTCTTCCCTCTGGTATCTGAGCTGTACAATATTCTTCCAATTGGTTCTTTCTTCTTGCTTTGGTTAGCAAAAGTTCATGTCTGCTGTTTACAACAACAATACCACAAGTCCTAATATAGTTAGAATTAGACCCATAGTTCCAGTGAGAACATATGGCTCACCACTTGGTTTCTGTTGTTGATGAAAAAAAGACAAAAACATACAGAATCAGTAATATCAAGATATTTAGCTAAGGTCTCAAAACTGTTAGTGGTAGAGGCAGGACCAAATATAGATGTTTCCTTAGGCTGCATGCAAAATATGTATATGTATATGTTGTAACAAAATAAAACATTACAACCGAGGTGTTCAGGAAATGATCCCTGTTAATGTTTTTTATTTTATTTTAATTACTTATTTGACAGAGAGAGACACAGCGAGAGGGGGAACATAATCAGGGGGAGTGGGAGAGGGATAAGCAGGCTTCCTGCTGAGCAGGGACCCCAATGTGGGGCTTGATCCCAGGAACCTCTGGGATCATGATCCAAGATGAAGGCAGATGCTTAATGACTGAGCCACCCAGGTGCCCCAATCCTTGTTAATGTTGTGTAGTAGTAGTGATAGTTGTTCCCTGATTTAAAAACAGGGAGAGGTGTCCAAGATACCTTATTTACTTTAAATAAAAAAGCAAGTGGTAAAAAATGATCTCAAAGAGAACTGTCCACTCCACTGTTGAGACTTGTTATCTCTGGCAAGAGAAAATAAATGTGCAAATTGTTTTTTATGTTCCCATATTATTCGAATTTTTGCGATTTAAATATATCATTTTTGTGATTCAAAAATGATCATTTGTGGAAAGAGAAAAAGGGAAAAGAAAAAAATAAATGATATAAAGATAAGAAGGAAGGGAGTAAAAAGAAGGAAACGGGAAAAGGGAGGAGGAGGCAGAAGGGTTGTAACACTCCCTAGTGACATTCTGCAATAGACTTGTTATTATAGTGATCATTAGGGCTGTTCACCAGCATTCCATTTTCCTCCTTCCAGAAACATGGTAAGATTGAACTTACCACACCTTTGAAGATATAACTGACCATGAGTCTTGCTTTTACCAACAAAACGTGAACCGAAGCAAAGTATGCCACATCCAGGCAGAAGCCTCTAAAAATCAGTGTGTGCCAGCAATCACACTACAGGTAATTATCCAACAAATACAAAAATACTCATCCAAAGGGATGCCTGCATCCCAATGTTTATAGAAACATTGTCAACAATAGCCAAACTATGGGAACAGCCCAAGGGTCCATCAAATGATGAATGGATAAAAAAGATGTGGAATATCATTTAGCCATACAAAGGAACCATGGAATATTACTCGGCCATGAAAAAGAACAAAATCTTCCATTTGAAACAACATAGATGGAGCTAGAGAGTATGATGGTAAGTGAAATAAGTCAGTCAGAAAAAGACAAATACCATATGATTTCACTCAGATGTGGAATTTAAGAAACAAAACAAAGGAGTAAGTGGGAAAAAAATAGAGAGAGAAACCAAGAAACAAACTCTTAACAACTATAGAGAACAAACTGATGGTTACAGAGGGCAGATGCTTGGAGGGATGTGCTGAACAGGTGTTGGGGATTAAGGTGTGTTCTTTTATTGAACCCTGGGTGATATATGAAAGTGTTGAATCACTATATTGTACAACTGAGACTAAAATCACACTGTATGTTAAATAACAGGGATTTAAATAAAACATTAAAAAAAAAATAAGTCAGTGTGTGATGTCACATTCCTTTCCCTTGCCTACAGCAATAATTAAGGGTAAAGACCCCTTGTGCCCTGGGTTCCTGAATGAAGATAGTAGGAACAGAGTCCCTGACAGCCCATGATGGACATAGAATGTGAGAAATAAACTTTTATTTAAGCCACAGAGATTTAGGGATATTTATTTTTTTATAACCTCAGCATATCAAGTCTATCACAGGGTATATCTATCCCATTATATCCCTATGGACTGAATATTCATGCCCCTCCTCCAGAAATTCCTATGTGGGTTCCCTAAATTTATGGATGTATCTCTAAAGATCGGGCCTTTGGAAGGTAATTAGATTTAAATGAGTCTGTGAGGTTGGGGATAACAATAGGACTAGTGCCATTATGAGAAAAGACATCATCTTTCTCTATCATGTAAAGACCTAGGAAGATGGTAACCTAGAAAGAAGCTAGGAAGAGAATCCTCATCAGAATGCAACCATGCTGGCTCCCGACCTTGGACTCCCCAAGCTCCAGAACCATGAGAAATAAATTGCTGTTTTTTAAGCTACCCAGTGTATGGTATTTTTTTAATGTCAGCCTGAGTGGACTCATTCAGTTTCCTACAGAAAGTCAACGTTAAGTCAGTTTCATCCCAAGAGCCCAGAACTCTCTCTGGCATTGCTTGTGCTACTCGCTCTTCCACACCAGGTACCAGCTCTACCCCATTTGTTCAGCCTGTATGATTCTATGAGAAGTTGCTGAATATTTAATGATGCTACAGCTATGGTTTTCACTTACTTCTGCATGCAACTGGACTTTATTCTCTCTGAGAAGTCTTGTTTGACTATCCCATCCACCACATACAAGTTGAACCTAGATATCCTTCATAAGAGGTATGATTCCCGCCCCCGCCCCCGCCCCTACCCCAGGGCTTGTCACTTTGCACATTGTTCTTGGTTTTGTTTGTTTAATGGGGAAGTAGTTGTTTAAATATTTGGGGGGGGGGGGATAATTGCAGATCTGCAGAAAAGCTGCAAGGGCAGTACAAAGGATTTCTATATCTCATTCACCCAGCTTCTCCTTATGTTAACATAGCTGGGGTACATTTGTCGAAACTAAGAAATGAACATCGGTACAATACTCTTAATTAAACCATAGATTTTATTCAGATTTCAGCCTTTTTCCTATTTATGTCTTTTTTGTGCTTTAGGATCTAATCCAGGATATCTCATGACATTTATTCACCAAGTGTCCTTAATCTCCTAAGGTCTGTAACAATTTCTCAGTCTTGTTTCTTTTTTTCTTTCTTTTCTTTTTTTTTTTTAATTAAGCTTTAGATTTCTGGAGAGTACTGGTCGGGTATTTTGTAGACTGTCCTTCAGTTTGGATTTGTCTGCTATTTTCTCATAACTAGTCTGGGATTACAGGTTTGAGGGGAAAATACCACAGGATGAGATAAACTGCTCATTACATCTCATCAAGAGTGTGTAATATCAACATCACTTACACTGGCGATGTTAACCTTGATTACTTGGTTAATCTGGTATCTGCTATATTTCTCTACTTTAGGGTTACTACTTTTTCCTTTCCATATTTTTGTCTTTGGAAGAGTCACTAAATCCAGTACACACTCAAGAAGAGGAGAATTAAGCTCCACCGCCATCTTGGTTGCTCTCCCTCTCTTTCTCTCAGCTGTGGGGAAAGTCAGCTGCCATGTCATGTAAGCAAAACAATGGAGAAAGTCATATGGCAAGGAACAGAACCCTCCTGCCAGCAGCCACATGAGTGACTTTGGAAGTTCATTCTCTAGCTCCAACTAACATCTTGACAGAACACTGATGAGAGACTCTGAGCCATAAATACCCACCTAAGCTGGTCCCAGATTTCTCATCCTCAGAAACTGTGTAAGCTAGTAAATGTTGGTGGTTTTTAATTGCTATTTTGGGGCAACTTGTGGTACAATAGACAACGAATTCACTAGGCAATACGTTAACTTCTTTGTCTTTTCTCTCTTTGCAGGTAATTCTTCTTGAATTTCATGCTCTTGGGTGAAATGACTACTTACATCTTCCCATGTAAATCTTCTTGGTTCAAGACACTAGAACCCCCTGAACAGCATTCTCTCTGTTGTAAATTCTGGAGATAAAGAAACTGGCCCCAAATGAGTCATGCAATGGACCACTCAGGTCCAATTATTGTGGATGAAGTTAAGTTGTATAAACATGGCTACCTGGGGCCCAGTCTTCTGTGTATATGGAGAGAGTCAATCCTCAGAGGAAGTGATGTATTTAATATGGGCCTGACAAACTCCCCACCAGTATCCAGCTCTACATGCCTGATACACTCAAAGGAGTGAAAAATGAGACAAGAGTTTCCCACTGGATCCCATATTCAGGAACTGATGGTGAAATGGGAAATATGCCAAGTTGGAGGACCTCCTCAGTGTCTTCCATTTATAACCATATGGCAGAAAGGCTAATATTTTTATAAATGTGGGATAACCTCATAGACAAATGTGTGAAATGCCACAAATTATGTTACAAACAATGGAGTTCACGACTATGTAGTCCCAGTCTCCACTGACATGCAGAGATATTTTGAGCCCCAAATCTAGTAAGTCTCTGATGTGTTTCTTGGTAAGGTAATAAGTTCTTGCAGCAATTGGTTTTAAAATAAATACACTGTGGGTGAACTCCTTGAGGTGAAGCATGAACAAAAGAACAAGCGTCAGGATGAGTTCATACTAAGCTCAGAAGGAGTTGCCTGAGGATTTCCAGATGTTGAAAAAGTCTAGCACCCTTTTCTAGTTGGTGTCCAGCAGTAGCAGGATATTAATGGCCAGTTTTGTTGGAATCTACCTCTCTGCCATGAGGCAAAGGAAATGACAAAACCTGTGTAAACAGTCACACTTTACAAGTGGATTCAATTTCTGACACTGCATAGATGAACTAAAATCAGCTTTTACAATGTAAGAACTGCCTAGGATTCTCAATTGCCTTGTTAATTTAATACAAAGGCAATTAAAACACATGCACACACACACGATCATATACATATATCAGAGTGACTGGGAAGATAATAAAGCAAGCAACACACAAAATATTACCCAAAATTCAGAATCCATCCCCACCAGAGCTCATGGGCAAACATTTATTTCAATTCTAAATAAAATACCCTTGAGATTAAGGATGCAAGACGCATCCTTTTCAAGTGCAACGTTATCTAGTTCAGTTCACAGCTAGCCTTCTGTTAATCATTCCCTCCAGATCTGGGAGAGGGCTGATCACATTGATAATCAAGATTTGCTAAAACAAAACCCCCCCAAAAATCTTCTGAGTCATCAGGTTGTAGCTGGAAAACGTTAGACATGAACTGCAGAGTTCATGAGTTTAAAAATATCCTTTATACTTTTAAGCCTATTCTCCTGAATTTGACTATGGAATTTCAGTGCTTCTCTTCTCCTTGCTCTTACCCTTAAGACAGAATCACACCGCAAACAGAGGCCATCATACATGTCCACCTCAAGAATGGACCACCTACAGAGAAGAGACACCCTGGAGATGCCACAGATGACACCGAGCAGCTTATATGGTTTGGCCCTTGCTGGTCAGTGCCCTTTTGCTCTGGGCTCCATTCCCTAGGGAACTGCATTCCTCAGGTTCTATTGCTCTCTGCCTTTCAGGTGGTTTGGCCAATGGGAGGCACCAGTACAAGACTGAAGGACAGGAGGAGGAAAGAGCAAGAGTACTGCTCCTCTCTCTTTTCCACGGGGGTGCTGGTGATATGGCTGTATTTCCTTTGTAGCTTCCTTTCTGCAGGAACCTGATCCCAGTTGCCACCTGTCAGCCTATTATCACTTCAGCTTCCAGCATATGACTCCACACCCCGGGCTTTGGTAACTTAAATCCTTTCTCTCTCCAGTCCTAGACCTGGTACTAGCTTCCTACCATTGCTAACCTCACATCTCTTGTTTTCACTTTTTAACTCTTCCAAGGGCTGTGTAACTAATTCCCTATATTAAATCCTCTCTGTTTGGAATACCCAGAGCAATTACAGTTTCCTCTCTGGACCTTAAATTGTATAGGGACACAAAACCAACACACGTGCATTCAAAAGTCAAAAGTAACACACATGCATTCAAAAGTCAAAAGTGACAAAATTATATGATTAAACAAGTATATTGGCTAGCCTAATATATGTCCAGAAAAAGGACAGAAGCCCAGAAATTGAGCTTTCCTGGGTTTCATCAGGGTTCCCAGTATGACCTTGCTTCTACATCTTGGCCTTTCAGCTTCAGTTTCTGTTAGTCCCATTTCTGGGGACTTACTCGTATCATTCTCAGCATAGGGTGCTGGGTAGTCTGCTCACTGCTCCTTATAGTCCAACCAGCCATGTCCCCAAAAGGACTGAACACCACGATAATGATAGCTGATGTTAACTGAGCATTAACTCTGTGGTCAAGAATCTTTAATCCATTTCCTCATTTACTTTTCAGGACAACATCATAAGTTAGGCTACTTAGGCATTTAAGGCTTAGAAATTAAATAATCTGTCTTCGAACGGGGTTTCTTACTGCTGCATCTTCCATGAAGACTGCACCTGCAGTGGCCCCTTTCCTTCTAGAAGGCCCAAGAATCAAAGGTTCTAGTAGATACTGAGGACAGCGGAAAATTGGGGGATTTGTTTTTTTTTTAATTGCACCTGTTCAAAGTAAGGACCTCTAGGGTTTTGAATGAGTCAGCAAAAAGCAAAATTGAGCTCACAGTCCACAACACTCACACACGGACTTACACAGGTGTATGCCTCAAATTGACTCTCCTGTTGGAAGACAGAAAATGCAAGCCTGCATCTCTACCCAGTAATCTGTCCTGGAGAATGGAAGATAGAAATAAGAATTTTAAAACTACTACCCAATGAGCACAGGAGTCTCTTATCAGTCCCAGCTGTGCAGAAGAACCACAAGGAGTCCAGGGAAGCCGATCAAGAAGGAGGAAGCCACATGGCCAGGCTATCACTGGCAAGAGCCCTTCCAGCACCTTGGAGCAGAAATTCTCTATAGAAGGATGGGGACTCAGGTTGGAAAATAGAAAAATCCCACTTTCAAACTTGATGTGTGTCAAACACACACACACACACACACGCAAAATGTGTCTTTTCTCCTCATAAACAGGATGTCTTATCAAAGAGTCAGGGGGCATTTGAGCACCCGATGGTTTAGAATTTGAATGCAATTCTGTGCCATTTCATATTATGAGGGGGAATTTTAAGAAAAGGTAGAAGGTGCATCTGAATCTGATTAATTTCAAAATTCAACTTCATTCCCTTAATTTCCAAAATTCGTGTTGTCATGAACAGAACTCTACTGAGAAATCTAGGCTTATCTTTAGCTCTGCAGCCTTGGCACGTTATTTGATCTCGGTTTATAAAATGGGCATAATCGTGCCCACAAGCAGGGATCATGGTGCTTATATATAGAGAAAAGTATTCATTTGTACTGGCATGTTCTAATATGGCTGTACCAAATGTTAAAAATTATAGATATTTATGCTGTGGTTAAACTGCATCCTTTGACCACGTGCTTGATGACTCTCCCCTACCTGATACTCTAGCCAACTGGCTCATTTCTTAGAAGCCCTTGGCCTGGATCTGGACCTCTCCACCCACTAAGGACCTGAAACTTGACCCAGCGGAAGACCCCACCCCTAAGACCCTGCTCTACTGCTGATGCCAATGTGGGTTCTGGTCTCAAGTATCAACCTTGTAGGTTGGTTGTGCAGATGGAATGACGTCATGCAACCGGACACACTTTTTTATAAGCTGTTAAACACTCTTACATGTTGGTTACTGACCTAGACAAAAGCTGCTTCTTGTGTAACCTCACACTTAAGAGTATTTGCTAAGTCAAAGAATAATTTGAATCTTCAACTTCGAGCCTAGTGACATCTATGAATAAGGCTTTTTCCATTCTGCGAAGTCAAATAAGACAGAGTCTTTGCCTTCAGAAAGCTTCGCCCAGGGGCGCCTGGGTGGCTCAGTGGGTTAAAGCCTCTGCTTTCGGGTCAGGTCATGATCCCAGGGTCCTGGGATTGAGCCCCACATCGGGCTCTCTGCTCAGCTGGGAGCCTGCTTCCTCCTCTCTCTGACTGCCTCTGCCTACTTGTAATCTCTGTCTGTCAAATAAATAAATAAATAATCTTAAAAAAAAAAAAAAAGCTTCACCCAGTCCAGAAACTAGTTTGGAGAGAGGTCATAGGAACTAATCCAGAAGAGCTCCCAATGACCAAAATGGGGCAATCTGAGCAAGAAAATTCATAATGAGGCTATTGTATTATAGCTCAAAGAATAAAATAAAAATATTCATTTTATGGATGGGGAGAAGAAGCGCATCTTCCCTACAGAGGAATTTCCAAATAATATATATTGATGCTCCATCTCTCAGCTTTGGAGATTATTTTACTGCAGGGTCTTACAGTGGGCAGTGGTTATCTGGGAGCAGCTGAATATTCAGTCTTTCCCTCTCCCACCTGGTCATGCATTTTCCAGGTAATATTTTTGTCTTCTTTCTAGAGGAATTCTCCATTATGTGTAATCTTAGGGATGATGGAGAAGATGGCTTTTCCCAGAACCTACCCCTCACTGCTGTTTCCTATAACAGACACAAAGGAGACCAAGTCCTGCCCTCACCCCAATATATACCTGACCATGAGCCCTATTTCACACTTGGAATCTCACATGCATGATGCAAAGACGGAAAACCCCCTGAGGCTGGAAGTTTGGTGATATCTTGACCACACCTAAGCTATTCGGTTCCTGCTGCCAAGCCTCTGAGATTTCCTTGTTTTCTGTTTTTGAAGCCCATTTTCCTAGCCTGCTTTCAATTCTGGAAGCTCCTGATATCCTTCCAATTGATTCCCTTTTTACTTAAGATAGCTGGTGCCCATGTCTGTTGCTTGCAACCAAGAGGCTGACAGATGAAGATGTTTTATTCATGTTTACCCACCCAGCTAGCACAGTTGTTTGCAAGCTTCTCGGTGTTCCACGATCCCTGGAAATGCTTGCTAGAAATGCCCCACTCCCAGAGAGCTCATTCAGTAGGTCTGAGGTGGCTCCTGAGAACCACATTTGAGTAAGCTCTGTAAAGCACAACGCCATTACTTGCTGCTTTCTATTGTCATCTCTTGAGCCCTATCTAGGATCCACTGACCCATGCTCTGTGGCTCATGCAGAGCCTGGCATATAGTAGGATCTCAGGAAAATATTTTTAAGATTTTATTTATTTATTTGACAGAGATCACAAGTAGGCAGAGAGGCAGGCAGAGAGAGAGAGAAATGGAAGAAGTCTCCCTGCTGAGCAGAGAGCCCAATGCGGGGCTCAATCTCAGGACCTGAGATCATGGCCTGAGCCAAAAGCAGAGGCTTTAGCCCACTGAGCCACTGAGGCACCCCAGGAAAATACTTTTAGACACAAGATTCATCTTCATTCCGACCAGTGTTCCCAGGGGAATGCAGAACTACTTCCACTTCTGTTACAAAGGCTGACCACCCCCCACCTAAATGGTAAATGGTGTAATCTCAGAATTTAAAGCCTACCAGACTGCATTCATAAAATATTATATAAAAACTAATTCTCGTGGTCAACTATGTTTGAAAAATGCTCTGTATCAGCATGGCCCAATAGAAATATAATACAAGACACATGTGTTATTCTAAGGTTTCTAGTAGTCACATTTAAAAAAGGCAAAAGGAGGGGCTCCTGGGTGGCTCAGTGGGTTAAAGTCTCTGCCTTCAGCTCAGGTCATGATTTATTAATCATTTTTAATCATTTTTAATGTCTTAAACCCATGTAATCACAGAACACACACACACACACACACACACACACACACCCCTGGACCAATAATCAAACCCCACAGAATGAGATCCCTGAAAACACTGGTTTAAAAAACTTTTTTTTTTTTTGACAGATCCAAAAGCAAATCACTCCTTAGATAGCAACAGGAGCAGTGGAATCTAGATAACGTGGCAAGGTGGTGCAAAGGAGGGAGGTATGCATGAGGGCGCATGTGTGTTGTCTGAGAGTATGTGTGGGTGTGAGGGTTATGTGGGAGAGTGTTCATACCTGCTGGAAATTGTCAAAGAATTTTTGAAAAGCAAGTTGAAATGTGTTGTTTTTTTCCTCATGATCATCTCTAAGGTAAAGCATTATTTGATTTCATTATTTCCTCATGAAAATTACATTCTTCAGATGACTACCTTAAATTTTTAATATATTTTTTCTTAGCTCAAAAGATGAACCCAAGAGCAAGTGCTTGGTGAAAAGAAGAGTTGTGGCATGACTTTCTTCTGATTTTGTAGTTGTGAAAAAATGGATATAGTTAAGGCTAATGAGGGACATTCCAGGAGTTACCCCTTTGACAAAAATAATAATTAAGAAGCCTATATTAAACCTCCTTATATTTAATGGTTAGAATAATACAGTATATTCAGGACCTGGGTTTCCGCCAAATGTTCCTTCTTATTTTTAGGCTTTAAACAAAAAAACCAAACCACTACCACTTCTCAGACAAATCCTGACTTTTCCCCAAAGGCAGCATGTTATTAACTCAATTGTTTTTTTATTACAATAGAGTTAGGAATACACTCCAAACAAAACATGAGGCAACTCCTCTCAGGGAAGGGAAAATCTTTGAGTTTCCAATGCAGTGTATGTCCCTAGCTCAGTACTTACAATGGGAATGTGGCCCAGCAGGTCCCTGAGATGTTCATTAACTCTAATGGAAGGGACGTGGCCAAGGCACATAATCGGTCTGTAGCTTTTCCAGTGTTAGATTATTCAGGGAGGCCAGTTGCATCCGAGTGATCAACACTTCTACATCACTTCTACATCACTTCAACATCATTTGGGGACCTCTTCTTTTTCAGAGAGTGTCTTCCTCTCTTTTTTAGTTGGTTTTCACATCACCTCCTTGAAAGCAGAGTATTTCTCTACAGATAGATTAAAAATGGTAGATCATCTTACCAGAGTTACTAAGAACTAGAAAGTCCTCAAATCTTTTCCTTACTCTTTTTCAATTCAGAAGGTGGGTTTGAAAAAAGGCATGGGATGCTATTGAATCATCGATGGCAGGGTCATCTGGACCTTACTTTAGAAATATGATGTTATAACAAAAATGACTCTTCTGCCAAGTATTTGGATCACTACAGTCTAGATTTGGTGGAGACCGCTGCTGGGAACTTGAGGTTGGGCTAGATAAAATGTAAGGATGGGACACTAGAGTATAAATGATGTGGTTAAGTGTTCTAGTTCTGATATGGCCTCATGACTCATGGTGCAACCTCGAATAACTTCTCTAACACAGTTTCTCTATCTGTTCAATGGGTAACAAAGTCATACATCACAGAATATTGAAACTTCAACAATATGCATAAACCAAACCTGGATCTCTCTTGGTGTTGTTTATTACTCAGATACTCAGATTTGGAAGCAAGGAAAGATACAATTCACCACATCCTGAGTTAGAGGAGGGAGAATCTTCAGCATCTGGTGAGTACCTCAAACCAAGATGGTGGTTTATGATACAGTCTGACGTGTTTTGACAGTTGTGTTAATGACACTAGCTTTTAATGGAATCTACTACAACAGACGTGTCTGAATGACCAATATTTTGCCTAACTGGGAAAAATGATGGTTTTTCAACAACCTAACTGGCTAGGCTTGTATAGTTCTGTAGACATGATCACACAAATGAATTCAAAGAGAAGCTTTTTATGTCATGAGTTTGGGGAGGACAGTAACTAGAGCCTAAAAATATGTTATCTAACATTGGAAACAGATCTCTGGGTTTTTTTATTGCACAGACAAAGGAGATGACTTTTAGGGCTTACTTGGTACAAATGTCTGTCTTTAAAGTAAAGGGGTTGCTTAATATGTGTGTGGGGGGCTGTGGGTGTGTACAAGTGTGGGTGTGTGCATGTGTGGGTATGTGCATGTGTGGGTGTGTGGGTGTCTGCAGTACCCATTGGTTGGATTTGCTTATGCTGCTACTCTACTGTAAGCACCCAGAGGTCAAGAACTTTGTTTTCAGTACCCACTGCATAGAAATAAATACTTACTGGGTGCTTACTAATGGTTTTTGTTGTTAGTGCTGTGACTAATTGTAGCTTCTAAGGTCATTACTGATTAAAATAGCTTTGTCTCAGCCATTGCAGAGAGCAGAGATGTGTTGGGTCAGTGCTCTGGAGTACTTGACAAACACATGGGAAGATTCCAAAGAGGATCTTCCTAGCTCTTAATTCTGATTATTTTTTCTACTCAATCTCATTGCCCAAATTCAGGCTAACAAAATTATTCTGCTTTTCCTATCCATATCTGGCCAGATCTGTTAGGAGGCAGATACTAACAACTCAGTCTGTGTCTGCCAGGGCCTAAGGCCTGGCCTTGCTCCCACTCCCAATTCCTCAACATCCCCTTGTGTCTCTGTGGTCACACCTGCATTTCAGGTATCTAGTTCCACAGGCCCATCTAAAACCTGCTCAGTGCCCTTGATTTCAAAAGGTGAAATGTGGCAATCATGGCAATGTGAACTATAGAACTCCAACCGCAGGGAGAATTATTGACTAAGCCTAGTTGCTGCGCTCTGAAGTGCATTACTGTGCTTGGTCTGAGGCCATGTTTCCCATAGCCAATGCCTGAACATGGCAAGGATACTAAGGCACGACCATTCCTGGAAAGCACAGGGCTTTTCTAAGTTGTGAATTTTGACTTGAGGACTTCCCCGTGGTCTTGCCAAACATTCCTTGTACTGCTCTTCAAACTTCCTTCTTTCCTTTATTGGAGACAGAGTTGTATGGCAGTCTGATGCTTCCCAGCATCTCCATTTTCTCTCACAACCGTTTCCCCCATAATCACTGGTACATTTAATCTTGTCTTAGCATCTGTTTTTGAAAAGACCCAGACTAACATATGGGAGGTAGGCTTTTATACTAGGGATGGCAAATTGTCTATAAGGGATGCCAATCCTATGAGGAGTTCTGGAAGTGAAATAGGCCGTCAGAGTCATTTCACCATCTCACTGGTATATTTCTTAGAGTCTTGTATTGAGAAGGATTCTGAAGTGACAGGGCTTTGGAAAATATGTTGTCTCTCCTCCTTTCTGTGCCCATGGTGGACAGTGCTAATTGATCATGCTTATAGAATGTAAATAGAGCTGTGCGAAATCAATAATGTCCACCATAGGTCTGAGTACTTATGGTCGAATGGACGCCAGGCACTTGTCATTATGTTTCAAACCTATCAGCAGAAACTAAAGGTGCGGGGCGCCTGGGTGGCTCAGTGGTTTGGGCTGCTGCTTTCGGCTCGGGTCATGATCTCAGGGTCCTGGGATCGAGGCCCGCATCGGGCTCTCTGCTCCGCAGGAAGCCTGTTTCTCTCTCTCTCTCTCTCTCTCTGCCTGCCTCTCTGCCTACTTGTGATCTCTGTCTGTCAAATAAATAAATAAAATCTTTAAAAAAAAAAAAAAAAGAAAGAAAGAAACTAAAGGTGAAACTGGTATATCAAGATGTTTTGATTTTAGGAAGATTAGTGCTTTACCAGGATCTCTTTGTCAAGTTTTTCTAGTAACTCCCAGGAAATGCTCACATGTTCCATGAGTCTTTGTTGGCTGACTCATGCCATCTCCTTCATCTTTGTACTCCCCATTTGTCACTATCACTACATAACAGAACATTTTCTATCACTTCCTTTTTATTAAATAAATGTGTACACATGGCTTTAAAAATCTAACATAAGCAGTACTTAAGGGTTTATATTTTAAAAAGTCATTCCTTGGGGCACCTGGGTGGCTCAGTCGGTTAAGCAGCTGCCTTTGGCTCAGGTCATGATCCCAGGGCCCTGGAATCGAGTCCCACCTCGGGCTCCCTGCTCAGCAGAGAGCCTGCTTCTTCCTTTCCCTCTGCCTGCTGCTCTGCCTACTTGTGCTCTTTGTCTCTCTGTCAAATAAATAAATAAAATCTTTAAAAAATAAAAAAATTAAAAATAAAAAGTCGTTCCTTGCACTGTCCTTTATTTCTTCCCCCTACGAAGCAACCCTTACTTAACTTTCCTGGTATTTACTTCCATATTTATTAAACTTTGCATATGCTACTATCTTTTTGTTCATCAATGTAAGAAGGTATCCACTGACTTCACTATATTCTACAAAAGTACTTAGCTCATCAGCATGTCCCACCATTTTCCTTTTTCTCAACACTCCAACATAGTCATATGCGTTACTAAATCAAGAGTCCATGTTTATATTACTATGATTATGCTAATATTCAACTCACTAGAATCAGGTTCAAACATATATTTCTGCTGGAGTTAATAGTTTATTATTATTATTAATTATTTTGGTTCCTGAAGTCTTCCTTTCTGGAGCCTGCTGTTCTCCTGATTCTATCTGGGCCAATTTTTCTCTTAGCTTGCTGCAAGTCTGCATTCCTAAGACTGTATCTTTGCCAGCCTTCTGGATAACATCCCATATTTTTCCTATCTCTTGTGTCTTTTGCTTTCTTGGTTTACTCTTTCATTTTGATAGACTGTCTTTACTCAGTGTGTTGCTCTTCCCTCTTGTATCATTTCACTCTAGTATTTTCTAAAGAAAGATGGAGAAAGAGGTAGATTTGTTCAGTACTTGTCCATACGAAAATGTCTTCATGCCCTTCTTTCCTTTATTTATATACTCATGAGATAGAATCTACAGTCTAAGAGTTAATCTAAATATAGGATGAAAATATTCTGCCCTCATTGTCTATTTATCTTCTTTTAAAAAGATTTATGTATTTTTTTTTCGGAGAGAGAAAGAGAGAGAGAGTCTTCAGCAGACTCCCTGCTGAGCACAGAGCCCCACATGGGTCTTTATCTTACCACCCTGGGATTAAAACCTAATCCAAAACTAAGAGTCGGTCACTCAAAGGAGCCACCCAGGTGTTCCTCCCCTCATTATTTTAAAGACATTTTTGTAGATTTCAATGTTGCTATTGAGAAATCTAATGCCATTCTGTACCCAGTTCCTTTACAGTTGATCTTTTGTCCCCTGCTGCCCCCTGGAAGCTTTTAGGATCTTCTTTTTTGCCTTTGAGTTCTGAAATTTTTATCACAGCATGCCTTGGTATTACCTGAGCCTGGGTTCAGAGGCAGAGAATATTTGCAGGAAGTTTATTGAAACTGCTCTTGAAAACAGCATGTGTGAGGGATCAGGAAAGTAGGATTAGGCAGAAGGAGACATTGAATAGTGATACAGTTGCAACAGAGCCGTCAGCTAAACCTGTGGAGAGTTATGGAGCTGGAATAGCACTTCAGGGTTGTCCTACCTCGGGCAGGTAGGCTGGATCTTTATGTGCTCTTCTTCTGTTGACCAGGCATGGATGTGAGCCATTACCAACAAGGGACTGACCTTGACTGAAGCAGTACTCTTGAGCAAATATTAACTGCCCAAGGGGGAATCATCTGAGAACCTTCAGCCACCAATACACCCAGGACTTGGGGAATGAGCACTTCAGTCCTATAGGGAAATCTGGGTGGCATGCAACAGAACCCACTATAACGTGGTTCATATTTTAATAATCATACTGAGTTCTTGCGGGACTTAGTCTAAAGAGCTGTGTCATTCCTTATGTTTGTTCTTTGATAATTTCCTCTCTTCTTTTTTCTTGTTACCTTCTTTTTTCTTTCCTATGATTTATATGCTGTTTCTACAGGCTTGGCTTTCAAATCTTACCTTTCTTTCATCGGCCATCTCTTGATCTTTTCAATTTATATCCAGAGAGATTTCTTCGATTTTCTTTTCCAATACACTCGCTATGGTTATCTAATGACATGATGAGTCTGAGAGATATGATTGGGGCACCAACAGCAACTACCATGTGTATTAATACCTTATATATATTTGGTGTCATTTTGCAGAATTGGGGAGGAAGAATATAAAAACACAGTTGGTCTCTCTGACATTTTGAACAAGGAAACAGCAACTACAGACTCTCTTTACTCTGTCTGCTGGTGTTCCTCTTCAAATGTAATCAAGAAGAATCTACTCAACTCAAAGTGAATGCTGACACTAGGCTACAATGTTCAGTGAGACTTTACCAAAGATCTCGGAGAAATCGAAATGTACAACCATAGAGAGAAATTTTAAGTTAGGTGCTAAATTTGGCTTTGCTCAGAGTTCATGAATCCAATTCGTCTCAAAAGGCATCAGGTGAATGTTTAATCCACACCTTGCCCCAAATTTTGGGAAATAGCTCACATCTCCTCTTTAAGGGTCTTTGAGTACCTCTCATCTCTTCTGCTTGTGTCTATCAAAATCAAAGAGATGAAAAAGGTCATCTCACCCCTAAAGGCTTTCCAGCATAGTTCTTATTTTTAACCCAGGATCGGTTTCTTTCCATGATGACTGGTGGTAGGAATTTCTATTATCTCTGTAGCTCTAAGGCCTTTGACAGGGTCATGTTTTTCCCAAGGTTGATCTCAGAGACTCTTCCATAGAAGTTCTGTCAGACATCAGCAATTTAGTGCAGAGATTCTTTTGGTTCATTTTGACAATCAAGTCTGAACATCTATCCTCTTATTTTATGTTCTTGGCTCTCTTGCTCCAGCAGCCAATTGTTTAAATAATAAAGCACACTCACACACATGCATACATGGGCAGGCATACCCCCCTTCCAAAACTAAACAATAATATATAGAATATATATATAGAAATCACAGCCAGCAGAGATAAAGATTTGCATTGAGTAAAATAGCCTTTTACATTCTCCTGCAGAACAGTTAAACTCTTCAAGCCACATTTTCTCCAGAAAATGCTCTACCATTACATGGCTATAATCCATGCTTGCACCTAACCAAGGGACATGTAGCCCCAAAGTAATTTCAAGCATCCATCTCCTACTTATAGAAAATTACTCCATTTGAGAGATGTATAATTACAGGGTATGTTTTTTTTTTGTGAACTAGAGCTTAATGTTTACAGCCGATGACTGTGGTCAGTCAGAAACAGATTCAAATACCAGCTGTGTCACTTCCGAACAGTGTGTCATTGGATTAACTATTTAATGTTTTATCTGTAAAATGGGAATAGTTATAAGAACCTACCTCAAAAAGTTATTGCTAAAGTTAGGTGAGGAGATCGTGTAAAAAATCTCCACACACTACTTAATGAAAAATAAATGGTCAGTAAGTATTAATTACCATTATTATGAACTAGCATGTGCTTTGTCTGGTTCATGTGCTTTTCTGCCTCACAGTAACAATGTGTGGAGACTTTGTGAGGTATTAAGATAGGACATGTGTGATAGAAACTGGAAAATCCAGACTTATATATGTTATATGAATACTACCAATTTAAAAAAAAAAAACAAAAACACCTCAGATGTCAAAGGTCAGAGTAGACTTTTAGCCCCAGCTAATAAGACGACTCCCTTATTTGGCTTGAATCCCCTGTTTCAATGGGTTCAAGAGCGAGGCCCCAAATTCTGCAGCTTTTTTCTCTTCTCCTCCTGACATGAGGGAGAGGCTCCAGGAACCCTCAGCCAATTTAAAGCTTGACCACTTTAGAGCTGACAATTACCTGCCAGTCTGCACTCTTCAAACGATGAGTGATAATGAGGAGTTTCCTAATTACCAGGGTTTCAAGCTTGTCAGATTATAAATCTCTTCGTGAGATGTAGCTAATTGGTACTGTCAAGGAGAGAAATTTAGAAAGACCTAGATAATAAGCAGATATTGAATTCAGTTAGGATGACTATTTTTTTTTTAATTCTTTTTTTTTTTTTTAAGATTTTATTTCTTTATTTGACAGAGAGAAATCACAAGTAGATGGAGAGGCAGGCAGAGAGAGAGAGGGAGGAGGAAGCAGGCTCCCCGCTGAGCAGAGAGCCCGATGCGGGACTCGATCCCAGGACCCTGAGATCATGACCTGAGCCAAAGGCAGCGGCTTAACCCACTGAGCCACCCAGGCGCCCAGGATGACTATTTTTTATTGTTTCTGTTCCTAGGTCTCTTACATAATAAATCTTCCATCTCTCCGTTCATGTGTTGGCAAAAAGGGGGTTTTGTCCTTCCTCCTTCTACTTCAGTGGTGCCCTGGTAAGAAGAGAATTCTGTGGAATATTAGTCTGATTCCTCACTGGGGGGTTTTAAAAATCAAAACCTGAAATTATGTCGGTAACATCTCTCTAGATTCCCTTTTAAGGCTCAATATCAAGTCTTGTGAAATGAAGTTGGGATGTTTAAGATGGAAGACAAAGTTTCACATCTAATCTTACTACTTATAGTACGTGGGAATGTGAGGGGCTAATTCACTACTCAGACACTCCGTTTCTGCATTATACAAAAGGGAAAGAATATCTACTTCACAGAGGTTTGAATAAGGTTAATTAGATAAAACCACAAGCATAGTAGCCACCCATAGTAGTAATTTTTTTCTTGATATTAAAAAAGCTCAACTCTTCCTATTTGGTATATATATTTTTTTAAGTTTTCAGGCACTCTTTTTCCTCTGCCTTGCTGCCACTCCAAATCCAAACAAGTAAACCTGGACAAAAAAATGCTAAAGAAAATGCTTAATTCAATTTTCCACCACTATCAAAAGAAATTAATTTAAAGATTGAGAAAATCCATCCCCAGATGCATTTGTACATACGAGCAGAGATTTAAATCCAAGAGTGTGTGTGATGTTCATGCATACATACAGATCATGTTACAGGTTAGTAACCTAACCATCCGTCGATATGAGCAGTAATACAAAGGAGTATTGGGGAAGGAGTAACACTGTGCAGAAGATCAAGCTTATTAGATAGTTCTGTATATTCAGATGTCGTATGCTATGATCTCAAATATTATTAAGTGAAAAATAGTGTTAAATATTAAAATCTTCAAAATGCTAAGCTTTAAAATGAGATCAGGGCACCTGGGTGGCCCAGTGGGGTAAGCCTCTGCCTTCGGCTCAGGTCATGGTCCCGAGGTCCTGGGATGGAGCCCCACATTGGGCTCTCTGCTCAGCAGGGAGCCTGCTTTCCTTCCTCTCTCTCTGCCTGCCTCTCTGCCTACTTGTGATCTCTGTCTGTAAATAAATAAATAATAAAATCTTAAAAAAAAAATGAGATCAGATGTAAGTCGTTAGCAACTTCAAATACACTGTTATAGATAATAGATTGTTATAGGTAAGCCTCATGGTAACCACAAAGCAAAAACTTGCAGTAAATACACAAAAGATAAAGATAGAGGAATAGAAGCATACCACTGGAGACAGTCACCAAACCAAAAGGAGGAGATCAAGATAAGAAGAAAGAAACAGAGAAACTATAAAAATGGTCATGAATCAATAAACAAAATGACAACCATTAATCTTTTTAGTGCCTTGATCATTTTGCCTTTTCCAGAATGTCATAGGGTTGGAATCCTCAAGTATGTAGACTTCTCAGATTGAATTTGTTCATTTAGTAATATGCATTTAAGGTTCTGCCATATTTTGCTATGGTTTGAAATCTCATTTCCTTTCAGCACTGAATAATATTCTATCATCTGGTTCTACCAGACTTTATCCATCCATCTATTAAAGAACATCTTAGGTGCTTCTAAATTTTGGAAATTAAAAATAAAGCTACCAAAAATGGTGCGCGGGTTTTTTGTGGAGACATTGGTTTCAACTCCTTTGGGCAAATACCAAGGAGTGCTATTGCGAGATCATATCACAAGAGTATGTCTTGTGTTGTAAGAAACTGCCACATTGTCTTCCAAAGTGGCAACTTCATGTAATTTTCATGTGTCATGAAATGCATCTTTCCATTTCTTTTTATTTTTTAAGATTTTATTTATTTATTTATTTGAGAGAGAGACAGTGAGAGAGAGCATGAGTGAGGAGAGGGGCAGAGAGAGAAGCAGACTCCCCGTGGAGCTCGGAGCCCAATGAGGGACTCGATCCCGGGATTCCAGGATCATGATCTGAGCCAAAGGCAGCTGTCCAACCAACTGAGCCACCCAGGCATCCCCCATTTCTTTTCTACAGTTTAAAATGTAAAAATCCATTCCTAACTCATGTGACATATAAAAACAAGTGGTGGGCTGGATTTGGCCATTCTCTAGTAATAATTTGTCCTCTGCTTCCTTATCATCTAGTTTAAATGACATTTTTCCCCTCCTCTATGACATTGGACACACTGATTCATTTCTCTTAACTACAGAGTTCTCCTCTTTAAAATGGAATGGTTGGTGGCTCCAATACAGCAGAACTGTTCAGGCATTATGTTGAAAGACATATGTCTGCTACTCTTCTCTCTTTATACCCTAATACGTCTACATTTTTTAGAGTTTTTTTAGTAAGAATTCTTTCAATTGTGAGTAATGAAAATACCAATTCATACTGGCTTCTGCAATAAAGGATATTATACAGGCAAAAAGCTCAGGCATAGCTGCATCCAGAAATTTAGGCAACGTCATTAGGAAGAGAGCGCTCTCCATTCTCCATTTCTACCTTGTCAACTATATTCTCAGACAATATCTCTTCCAGGGATGGTGGCTGGGAGCTCCAGATTTGTATCATCCCAGGCTTGTGTTCAGTGGGAAGGGGGCATTTCTCTCTTAGGTGCTCAGGCAAAACATCAGAATGAGCTCTTATTGGACTGCACTCTCTTGGCTTAGGATAAATACCCATCTCTGAACCAGTCACCATGGTTGCATGGGTGTGATGTTCTATTAAATAGATCTTTGTTGTTATCTGTTTCTGGAGTGGAAGGAGGAGAGAGGAGAAATCCTCTCCATCTAATGATATGAACTAAGATTGGAACAAAGACGGTTCCTAGATCAAACCCAGGTTGCTATCAGCTGATAGAGTTTAGACAGTGAGCAGCAAAACTCAAAAATATAAACTCCAGAGTTCTACCCACAAAATCTGATTTCACTAGGAGTCTGATCTTATTTTGATTAATATTCAAAATATATGAAGGACTTATACAACCCACCACCCAAAAAGGCAAGCAATCCAATCAAAAAAATGGGCAGAGGATCAGAATAGACCTTTTCTCCAAAGAAAGCATATAGATGGCCCACAGACACAAGAAAAGATGTTCAAAATCCTTAATCATCAGGGAAGTGCAAATCAAAAGCTACCTTACACCAGTTAGAATGGCTAAAACAAAAAAGACAAGAAATAACAAGTTTTGATAAAAATGTGGAGGAAAAGGAACCCTTGTACATTTGTTGGTTGGAATGTAATTAACCCAGCCACTGTGGAAAACAATGTGGAGGTTCCTCAAAAAATTAAAAACAGAAATATCATATGATCCAAGAATTCCACTATTTGGTATTTACTTAAAACAAAAACACTAATTTGAAAACATATATGCACCCTTATGTTTATTGAAGGTTTACTTATAATAGCTAAGATAGCTTAGGCACCCTAAGTGTCCATTGACAGATAAATGAAAAAGGAAGATACACATATATGTGTATATACATGTAAAATCATGCATGTATTGGAATATTACACAGCCATAACAGATTGTGCCATTTGAGACAACATGGAGGGATCTAGACAGAATTATGCTATGTGAAATAAGTCAGACTGAGACAAAGACCATATGATTTCACTCATAAGTGGAATCTAAAAAAACAACAACAACAAAAAAAAAGCCCACAAAAAACAAATGAATAAACAAATGAAAAGCAGAATCAGACCTATAAAGACAGAGAACAAACTGACATTTGCCAGAAGGGAGAGGTGGGGGCTGGGCAAAACGGGGGAAGGGGAGGCTTCTAGTTACGGAATGAGGAACTCATGGGAATAAAAGACACAGCGTGAGGAATATAGTCAGTGATATTGTGATAGTGTTGTGTGGTGACAGATGGGAGATACACTTATGGTGAGCAGAGTATAATGTATAAACTTGTGGAATCACTATGTTGTACACCTGAAGCTAAAGTAACATTGTGTGTCAGCTATACTAAAATGAAAACAAAAACAAAAACCAAAACCCCAGAGTCTGCCCTTGTTTCTTTCCAACTCTAGCGCAATGGAATGAGAGATATTTGCATAATGGATGGTTCTGTTTTTGTAGCTATTGGTTTTAGTGCGTGTTTTAACATGTTTCAAAGACTCAAGTCTTTCCTGTCTTTAGGTTGAGAGAAACGACTTCAGAGAAATTGATTCCTGAGATTGAATCTCCCAAAAGACCTAATGTGAATAATACTCCCCTTGCACCATTTCTTTACTCTCCACCAATCCCTTCCCTCCGACGATTCTATTGGACACTCAAAGCACAACCACATAAAGTTTAAACTTTCTTAACCACCAGATCAAAGCAGACATCATAAAGAGCAGAAGAAATCCTAGTAAGATTATGCAAGACAGCTCAATCTTTTTCTTCAAAGGTCTCCCTACTAACAATCCTGGATCAATGTCTGACATTTAATAAATACACAAATGGCAGACCCCATGAACTATCACCACTAATGCTAGCAATGTTGATATGATCTTTCTTAAAAATCTCTGCCCCAGGGGCACCTGGGTGGCTCCTTTAGCTAAGCGTCTGACTCTTGATTACTGCTAAGGTCATGATCTCAGGGCTGTGAGATCAAGCCCCATGTTGTGTTCCACGAGGAGTCTGCTTGAGATTTTCTCTCTCTCTCTCTCTCCCACTATGCCTCCCCCTGCTCACCCACATTCTTCTAAATAAATAAATAAAGTCTTTTAAAAAAATCTGCCCCTTTCATACAGGAAAACACACCCAGTCTTGGCTCTTTTCCTGACATTCCAGTTGGTCTGGGTCTTCCTCTCATACTATCACTCATGCTTTCTAGCTCCCTCGAAATCACTTTTTCCTTCACCTGCCCCCTTGTTCTACCCCAGTTTCATAGCTCTTCTCTTTCTGTACTTCCCCTCTATTGATTTCATTTGTACAGACATTTTGACCATCATTTCATTCATCCTCAACAACAGCAGCTACAGTTTGTTGAGTGTCTACTGCATATTGGCTTGTCTCAGTGGCTTGGAGAGGCAGGTTACATTACTCACATTCATGGTAAGGACTGATGACTTACTAAAGGTCACATCGATGGCAATTGGGAGGTTTGGAGTTCAGATCTGGCCTATCTCATCTCTGGGTCTATTCCCTTTTTTATGACACCTCACTCTATTCTTTGTTTTGTGATTCAGCATAGATCTCTTGAGTCTCCATCTGCTTTGAACCAGACATAGTGAAGGATTTACAAAAGACCCAGTCCCTATCCACAAAGAGCTCATAGTCTAGTGAGGAAAATAAGCAATCAATTCAATTACAGCCTAAGAGCTATGACAGAATCATGAATACATTCCAAAATTACATGTAAAGCTCAGATCCCTTGCCTGAGCTCTATGCCTGTATCACCAAGGGCTCCTTGAACATTTTCATTTGAATATTGTTTTCATTATCTATTTGTACCTAATGAGTCACCCAGAGCAGAGTGGCTTAAAACAATGATTTATTATTTCTGATCAATTTTTGAAATCACTGAGCTCTGCTGAGTGGTTCTTCTGCTGAAGTCAACTGCCATGCCTGCAATCAACTAGGAATTTAACTAGGGCTGGTATACCCAAGATGTGCTCACATAGCCCTGTATCTCTCTGCCCATGACCTCTCCTCAGCCATTGGTCTAGCCTGAGTTTCTTTATGCCATAGTGGCTGGTTCTAAGAGTTTTGTTCGTGCCTTGAGACACAAACACTCATCAAGCATCTGCCTGCATCATGCTAATGTCTCACTGGCCAAATAAATCACATGGCCAAACACAGAGTCAATATGAGAGGATCTATGCAAGAGCATGACTACTAGAGCCATGGATCACTAGGGCCGCCGACGAGGTGCCAACGATTGGGGGTCCAGTTTTTGCCTCCATATCTTTAACTGAGATCACCATGTGCCTTCCAAACAATCTCTCAAGCCGTTTTTATTTCTGGTATCAATCTCAAAATTTAGGAGTTACTCTCAGTGGAAAAATCTATACTAACTACATCTCATTGTTCCCAATTCTTTTTAATTTCTTTTGTAAATTATCTCATGTTCTTTTCTTCCTTTTTCATATACATCAGTACCTATTTAATTCAGGACAGGCTGCTAACTTAGAGTATGCCAGCTGTGTGCTGGTGCTCACTACCATGCTATAAAAAGAGTCCAGGTATGAGGACACGGTGGTTGTCATTTGACAATATGGGCGTGAATGCCTTGGGGTGCACAAGACTTTGGGTTGGTCACTCCTGGCCAGGGGCTACATTATCCATTTGCCCCATCATTTTTCCTATGAGTCATAATATGAAAAATTTGGGCAACACTGTCACAACTGAATTTCCTACCTTCTATCCATCCCTCTTAACATCACCAGGTTAATCTTTCATACTATCACAAGGTTAATGGCTTCCCACTTATAAAACCACCTTATATTTTACTCTTCTCTCAACAGTATAACTTATCTATTGCACACAGTCAAAGCTGGTGTCCAAAAATTTCTGCCATCTGACTTGAACCTGCTTTTCAGCTTTTTGCCCACCCCTCCACCAAAAAAACTTACTTCTGTAAAACTGATCTGCTTAGCATTCCCTAAGAACACCTTATGATTTTCTTTTTTTTTTTTTTTAAGATTTTATCTATTTATTTGACAGAGAGAGAGAGAGAGAGAGAGCGCGCGCAAGCAGGGGGAGTGGGAGAGGCAGAAGCAACCTCCCTGCTGAGCAGAGAGCCAGATGCAGGACTCAATCCCAGGACCCTGAGATCATGACCTGAGCCAAAGTCAGATGCTTAACTGACAGCCACCCAGGTGTCCCACCTTATCATTTTCTGTATCCCTGACATAGGACAAGTCCACTGTCTTAGAAAACTTCCAGACCCTAACTGTCTTCTGAATCCATTTCGAGTTCCTCATCATCCATGAAGACTACCACATTATTCTGGCCCAAAGTGATGTGTCTGCTTTGCCTCTGACCTCAAAAAAGATATTGTCGATAATTCTACATTGTCTAATACAGTAGTTACTAGCCTCTTGTGCTTATTTAAATTTAAATAAAACTGAAATTTGGTTTCGCAGTCACACTAGCCCCATTTCTAGTGGTCAGGTGTTACAAAGCCTAGTGACTCACATATTGGACAGCACAGATACAGAGCACGACCATCACTGAAGAAAATTCTATTGGAAAGCTAAGTCTATGCTACCTAGTTGGCAGTTAATCATTGTTTCTGACTTTGGGTTGGCTTTTAAATAACCTATTCCAAACTCTCTTAATTCTTTGTTGTTTCCTGTTATAGAACCCCAGCTGCTTCTATCTCTAGACTTCCTTGTGGGTGGACTTGTCCTTGTGGCCTAGGTATGGCCAATGTGATATAAATATGTTTGTTGGAAGTACTGAAAAATACATTTATTTGAAAAAAGAGAGATGTATGCAAGGAGATCTCTTTCCCTTGATACCCTCTTGCCTTCATATATGGCCATGTGGGGATGTCTTACTTAAATGTGCAGCAGCCATCTTGTGCCCAGGACTATCTCAAAGACAGCTACACAGAAGCCTGTGGTGGTTAAACCCCTCAATCAACCCTGATTGTTAATCCCCAGACATCTGAGTATGTAGTTAATTGCACTGGTTTACTATGTAAGTCTCTCTTAGTTTTAATATTAGTTATGAATGCTAATTCTTTTGCACCAGCTACAGCATTAGGAAAATTGTCTATATATGCACTGTCTTTTCAACCACATTGCAAATACAAGGAGGCAAGGACATCTTTACAACATCTGTTTGACTCATTCATGGCACATAGTAGGTTCTCAATAGAATCAGGTGAGCAGATTGATTTTTTTACTGCTTTGGGAAATCAACAATGAGAGGCTCCTGTGCTGGACCAGAGCTTGTGAATTTCTCTTCTGAAACTAATCTTAGCTTATGTGAAAAACTGTGTCATTTTAACAACAGCAACACTTTAATCTATATTTGTACCTGAAAGTTACACTACAAAGGTGAGAAAGGAAGAAATATAGTCCTTCAGTTTTACCTCCGCAATACACCCAAGACAGATCAATTTAAAAAATTAGTGTGATAGTGTGATGTCAGTGGTAATTTGAAAGGAAGCCCATGAGTCTCATTGAAAGATTTGCCAGATAATCTAATCACACTTAGCTTCGAGAATTATTTGCAGTTTGTGGTATGTATGGTGTAATGTCTATGTGTGTGTGTGTGTGTGTGTGTGTGTGTGTTCTCCTCAATGGCTTATTATCAAAAATGTGTGAACTGAAATAGACTATTATTGAGTTTCCTTTACATTTCTTTATGCCTTTGCTTTCCAACCTGTGCCAAAACTCTACCTCTTACACCAAAGGAATTCTCATTTCATTCATTCTTCTAACATCCATTGAGAACCTAGCAAACACCAAAGATCCCAAAGGGGAGAGGACACAAACTCTGCTTCATTAATGTTATTAATAGTGCTACCAGTCAGAGAATTGTCTTTTAGCCCATCCCCCAATCCTGGAGTGGGGGGCTTTTTTGTGTCCCCTGGACAGGGCTACCATTAAGGCTTCAAGTGACTTGTCTACAAGTACACAGAGAAGCCTGTCCAGAAAAATCCCCAAATTAAAATTTTGATTTTTTCTAAACCCTGGTTTTTCCCCCCTCTGCCATGTTGGGAGACTTAATGGGAAAAGGTTTTAGGACACTGGCTTTGAGATCAGAGGTCAGATTTCCATATCTGCCATGAGCCAGGTGTGACAATGGTGGATTATACTATTTCCATTTCCTTAGGCCTCTGTTCCTCACTCTATAAAATGGATGTAATAACGGAACCTATTCTACAAGGTTAGTAGGTACTCAGTAATACAGTAAATGCTCAATAAATAGTACATTACATAGTAAAGCATTTTAAAGCAACAGTTAATGTGAATCTAGACATATGGTGCAATGAGCAAAAATATCTGCAGGATCCTGTGTCTTCACTACAGATGAAGTGGACAGCAGGCTGGTCTGGTTCAGGTCAGAGGTGCAACTTTCTTCTACAAGAAAGGGCCATATTCAAGATCAGCTTCCCATGGGACCAAGAACTCCTTTTCCCTTATGAGAAAGATTGCAACATCCCATAGGCTCCAGGGTCTCCAGGTACTGGGCAGCTGTCATTGGCAGAAAATTCCTGAATAGGGTGGAGGAGCAAGATGGCAGAGGAGTAGACCTAAATTTGTCTGGTTCCAGGAATTCAGCTAGATAGTTATTAAGCGATACTGAAGACCTAAAAACTCAACAGGAGATTGAAGAAAAGAATAGCAGCAATTCTATGAACAGAAAAGCAACCACTTTCTGGAAGGTAGGACATGCAGAGAAGTGAATCCGAGGTGCAGATATACTGCAGGGGGAGGGTCTGGCTCCCAGCAAGCAGAGGAGTAGCAGAGCACAAAATTGGAATTTCTAGAAGTCTGCTCCACTGAGGGACGTCACACCAGAGGCTAAATGAGGGATGGAGCCCTCGTGGGGACAGTGTGGTCTCAGGACCTGAGGAGTCACAGAAAGACCAGAAGTGTCTGAGTGTGGCAGAGCTCCCAGGTATCAGAGCGGGGAAGGCGGCCACAGAGACACGGAGCTGAACAGTGGGCTCTCAGCTTGCAGTTACCTTAAACCGTGATCTGAAGCACAGTCAGGCCATCGCTCTTCAAGCAGGGACCCCACAAGTGGCACATCTGGGAGACTCACCTTCCTGTGGGAAGTGTGCAGGAGTGTGCTGCAGGAATCTGCTGGGTTTGGAGACTCCAAACAGGGCTGTGTGCCAGAGATAGAAACACTTGGTCACAGGCAGGTGAGCTTGGAGTGCAGCTGGAGACCAGGGAGATGAGAGTGATTGAGTGCTTTTCTCTGAGGGCACACTGTGGAGGAGGGCCCTGAGCTCTCAGCTCTCCGGGCCAGAGACTGGGAGGCCGCCATCTTCATTCCCATCCTCCAGAGCTCTACAGAAAGCGTTCAGGGAACAAAAGCTAGGAGAGTGAACCCCAGAAGATTACTTGGCCTGGCCCTGGCAAGGGCAGCGCAATTCTGCATCAGGCCAAGACATTTGAGACTCACTGCCACAGACCCCTCCTGCAGAAGTTCAGCAAGAACATCGAGCCAAGTTCACCGATCAATGAGAACTGCAAAACCCCAGTATTAGGGAAATACAGCACACGATTCATGGCTTTTTCCCCATGATTCTTTAATCTTTCAAGGTAAAAGTTTTTAGATTTTCATTATTTTTTTCTTTTTCTATTTTTTTAATGTTTCCTCTTTCCTATTTTAACGTATTCTATTTTATCTTATCAATACCTTTTTTAAAAAATTAAATTAATTTATTTTCAGAAAAAACAGTATTCATTATTTTTTCACCACACCCATATCAATACCTTTTTAAAAATCTTTTTTAATTTTTATTTTTTAGTCATATTCTATCCCTTCATTTCATTTAACCTTATCTTTTATATATATGTAAGTTTCTCTTTCTTTAAAATTTTGGGATACAGTTTCTTCCAACAGATGAAAATATATCCTGAACCTAGTGTATGGCTTTGTTCTAGTCCCCAGTCTGATCACATTCTTTCTCTCTCTCTCTCTCTGTCTTTCTCTTTTTTTCTTCTTTTTTTCAACCAACTTCTTATCTTTTTGGTTCCTTTTTAAAAATCGTTTTAAACTTCCATCCTTACAGTCATATTCCATCACTTCATCGTGTTTACATATATATATATGTGTGCATATATAGTTTTTCTCCTTTTTTTAAAATTTCGGGAAACAGTTTCTTCTAACAGACCAAAATACACCCCAAATCAAGTGTGTGTCCCTTTTAAAAAATCTTTTTAAACTTCCATCCTTACAGTCATATTCCATCACTTCAGTGTGTTTACATATATATGTGTGCATATATATTTTTTCTCCTTTTTTTAAAATTTCGGGAAACAGTTTCTTCTAACAGACCAAAATACACCCCAAATCAAGTGTGTGTCCCTTTTAAAAAAATCTTTAAACTTCCATCCTTACAGTCATATTCCATCACTTCAGCATGTTTACATATATATGTGTGCATATATATTTTTTTCTCTCTTTTTTTTTTTTTTTAAATTTTGGGAAGCAGTTTCTTCTAACATACCAAAATACACCCAAAATCAAGTGTGTGGCTCTATTCTATTCACCAACCTAATCATATATATATATTTCTTTTTTTTTTCCTTTCTTCTCCCCCTGGTTTCAGGCAGGTCTCTTCTGATTTGGTTAGCATATATTTTTCTGGGGTCATTGCTACCCTTTTTTGCTCCTTCATTCATCTATTCTTCTCTGGACAAAATGACAAGGAAGAAAAACTCACCTCAGAAAAAAGAACAAGAGGCAGGATCAACTGCTGGGGACCTAATCAATATGGACATTAGTAAGATGTCAAAATTAGAGTTCAGAATGATGATTATAAAGATGCTAGCTGGGCTTGAAAAAAAGCATAGGAGATACTAAAGGATCCCTTTCTGGTGAAATAAAATCCCTTTCTGTAGAAATAAAAGAACTAAAATCTAACCAAGTTGAAAACAAAAACGCTATTAATATGGTGCAATCAAAAATGGAGGCTCTGGGGCACCTGCATGGCTCAGTGGGCTAAAGCTTCTGCCTTCAGCTCAGGTCATGATCCCAGGGTCCTGGGATCGAGCCCCACATTGGACTCTCTGCTCAGCAGGGAGCCCATTTCCCTTCCTCTCTCTCTGCCTGCCTCTCTGCCTACTTGTGATTTCTGTCACACTTGTGATCTTTGTGAATAAATAAAATCTTAAAAAAAAAAATGGAGGCGCTTACTGCTAAGATAAATGAGGCAGAAGAGAGAATTAGTGATATAGAAGACCAAATGATGGAGAATAAAGAAGCTGAGAAAAGGAGAGATAAACAACTACTGGATCGCAAGGGGAGAATTCGAGAGATAAGTGATACCATAAGACAAAACAATACTAGAATAATTGGGATCCCAGGAGAAGAAGAAAGAGAGAGAGGGGCAGAAGGTATATTGGAACAAATTACAGCAAAGACCTTCCTTAACTGAAGGAAGGAAACAAGCATCAAAATCCAGGAGGCACAGAGAACCCCCCTCAAAATCAATAAAAATAGGTCAACACCCTGGCAACAAATAGTAAAACTTAAAAGTCTCAGAGACAAAGAGAAAATCCTGAAAGCAACTTGGGAGAAGAGGTCTGTAACCTACAATGGTAGAAATGGTAGATTGGCAGCAGACTTATCCACAGAGATCCGGCAGGCCAGAAAGGACTGGCATGATATATTCAGAGCAACCAAGAATACCATATCCAACTAGGCTGTCATTGAAAATAGAAGGAGAATTAAAAACCTTCCAAGACAAACAAAAACTAGAAGAATTTGCAAACACTAAACCACCCTTAAAGGAAATATTGAAAGAGTCCTCTACGCAAAGAGAGAGCCTCAAAATCACATAGAGCAGAAAGGAACAAAGACAATATACATTAACAATCATTTTCCAGGCAATACAATGGCACTAAATTCTTATCTTTCAATAGTTATCTTGAATGTAAATGAGCTAAATGTCCCAGTCAAAAGATACAGGATATCAGAATGGATTTAAAAAAAAAAAAAAACAAGACCCATCACTATGCTATCTGCAAGATACTCCTTTTAGACCCAAAGACACCTCCAGATTTAAAGTGAGGGGGTGGGAAACAATTTACCAATCTGACAGACATCAAAAGAAAGCTGGGGTGGGGTGCCTGGGTGGTTCAGTGGGTTAAGCCTCTGCCTTCAGCTCAGTACATGATCTCAGGGCCCTGGGATCAAGCCCCATATCAGGCTTTCTGCTAGCAAAGAGACTACTTTCCCCTCTCTCTCTGCCTACCTCTCTGCCTACTTGTGATTTCTCTGTCTGTCAAATAAACAAATAAAATCTTTAAAAAAAAGAAAAGAAAAGAAAGCTGGGATGTCAATCCTTATATCAGACAAATTAGAATTTAAGCCAAAGACTATAATAAGAGATAAGGAAGGATACTATATCATACTTAAAGGGTCTGCCCAACAAGAAGATCTAATAATTTTAAATATCTATGCCCCTTACATGGGAGCAGTTAACTATATAAACCAATTAATAAAAAAATCAAATAAACACGCTGACAATAATACAATAATAGTAGGGGTCCTTAACATCCCCCTCACTGAAATGGATAGATCATCTAAGCAAAAGATCAACAAAGAAATGAAAGCTTTAAATGACACACTGGACCAGATGGACATCACAGATATATCCAAAGCACTGCATCCCAAAGCAACAGAATACACATTCTTCTCTAGTGCACATGGAACAGTCTCCAGAATAGATCACATCCTGGGTCACAAATCAGGTCTCAATGCTACTAAAAGATTGGGATCATTCTCTGTTTATTTTCAGACCACAATGCTTTGAAACTAGAACTCAACCACAAGAGGAAAGTTGGAAGACCTCAAATACATGGAGGCTAAAGAGCATCCTACTAAAGAATGAATGGGTCAACCAGGAAATTAAAGAAGAATTGAAAAAACTCATGGAAACAAATGAAAATGAAAACACAGCAGTTCAAAATCTTTGGGATGCAGCAAAGGTAGTCCTGAGAGGATAGTATATCGAAATACAAGCCTTTCTCAAGAAACAAGAAAGGTCTCAAGTACACAATCTTACACCTAAAGAAACTGGAAAAAGAAAAGCAAAGAAAGCCTAAACCCAGCAGGAGAAAAGAAATAATAAAGATCAGAGCAGAAATCAATGAAATAGAAACCAAAAGAACAGTAGAACAGATCAATGAAACTAAGAACGCGTTCTTTGCACAAATTAGTAAGATTGATAAACTGCTACCCGGACTTATCAAAAACAAAAGAGAAAGGACCCAAATTAATAAAATCATGAATGAAAGAGGAGAGATCACAATCAACACCAAAGAAATACAAACAATTATAAGAACATACTATAAGCAACTATAGGCCAGCAAATCAGACAATCTGAAAGAAATAGATGCATTCCTAGAGGCAAATAAGCTACCAAAACAGAACCAGGAAGAAATAGAAAACATGAACAGGCTCATAACCAATAAGGAGATTGAAGCAGTCATCAAAAATCTTCCAATAAACAAGAGCCCCGGGCCAGATGGCTTCCCAGAGGAATTCTACCAAACATTTAAAGAAGAATTAATATGTATTCTCCTGAAACTGTTCCAAAAAATAGAAATGGAAGAAAAACTTCCAAACTCCTTTTATGAAGACAATATTACTTTGATCCCAAAACCAGACAAAGACCCCATAAAAAGGAGAATTACAGACCAATATCCCTGATTAACATGGATACAAAAATTCTCACCGAAAATATTAGCCAATAGGATCCAATAGTACATTAAAAGGATTATTCACCACAACCAAGTGAGATTTATTCCTGGGGTGCAATGTTGGTTCAATATCCACAAATCAATCAATATGATACAATACATTAATAAAAGAAAGAACAAGAACCATATCAGAACCTTAATAGATGTTGAAAAAGCATTTGACAAAGTACAGCATCCTTTCTTGATCAAAACTCTTCCAAGTATAGGGATAGAGGGTACATACCTCAATACCATCAAAGCCATCTATGAAAACCCCACAGTGAATATCATTCTCAATGGGGATAAACTGAAAGCTTTTCCCCTAAGGTCAGGAACACGGAAGGGATTCCCACTATCACCACTGCTGTTCAACATAGTGTTATAAGTCCTAGGCTCAGCTATCAGACAATGAAAAGATTAAAAGTCATCTGAATCACCAAAGAAGTCAAATTCTCACTCTTTGCAGATGATATGATACTTTTTGTGGAAAACCCAAAAGACTCCACTGCAAAACTGCTAGAACTCATACAGGAATTCAGTAGTGTGTCAGGATATCAGAAATTACTTGCATTTCTACACACCAACAACAAGACAGAAGAAAGAGAAATTAAGGAGTTGATCCCATTTACAATTGCACCCAAAACTATAACATATCTAGGAATAAATCTAACCAAAGAGGCAAAGAATATGTACTCAGAAAACTAAAGAGAAAGAAATTGAGGAAGACACAAATAAATGAAAAAATGTTCCATGCTCATGGATTTGAAGAACAAATATTGTGAAAATGTCATGCTGTCTAGAGCAATCTACACATTTAATGCAATCCCTATCAAAATACCAAGATCCTAGCAAACAGGATCCAACAGCACATTAAAAAGATTTATCCACAATGACCAGGTGGAATTCATTCCTGGGCTACAAGGATGGTTCAACATTCTCAAATCAATCAATGTGATAGAACAAGTTAATATGAGAAGAGAGAAGAACCACATGGTCCTCTCAATTGATGAAGAAAAAGCATTTAACAAAATCCAGCATCCATTCCTGATTAAAATGCTTCAAAGTATAGGGATAGAGGGAACATTCCTGAACTTCATCAAATCTATCTATCAAAGACCCACAGCAAATATCATCCTCACTGGGAAAAAGCTTGCAGCCTTCCCGTTGAGATCAGGAACACAAGGATGCCCACTCTCACCACTCTTGTTCAACATAGTATTAGAAGTCCTAGCAACAGCAACCAGACAGCAAAGAGAAATAAAATGTATCCAAATTGGCAATGAAGAAGTCAAACTCTCTCTCTTCGCAGATGACATTATTCTTTATATGGAAAACCCAAAAGACTCCACCCCCAAACTACTAGAACTCATACAGCAATTCAGGAACGTGGCAGGATACAAAGTCAATGTACAGAAATCAGTGGCTTTCTTATACACTAACAATAAAAATACAGAAAGGGAAATTAGAGAATCGATTCAATTTACTATAGCACCAAGAACCATAAGATACCTGGGAATAAACCTAACCAAAGAGGTAAAGGATCTGTACTCGAGGAACTACAGAGCACTCATGAAAGAAATTGAAGAAGACACAAAAAGATGAAAGACCATTCCATGCTCTTGGATCAGAAGAATAAACATTGTTAAAATGTCTATACTGCCGAGAGCAATCTATACTATTAATGCCATTCTGATCAAAATTCCACCGGTATTCTTCAAAGAGCTGGAGCACATAATCCAAAAATTTGTATGGAACCAGAAGAGACCCTGAATCGCTAAGGAAATGCTGAAAAACAAAAATAAAACTGGGGGCATCACATTACCTGATTTCAAGTTTTACTACAAAGCTGTGATCACCAAGACAGCATGGTACTGGCATAAAAACAGACACATAGACCAGTGGAACAGAGCAGAGAGCCCAGATATGGACCCTCAACTCTACGGTCAAATAATCTTCGACAAAACAGGAAAAAATATACAGTGGAAAAAAGACAGTCTCTTCAATAAATGGTGCTGGGAAAACTGGACAGCTATATGTAGAAGAATGAAACTCAACCATTCTCTTAAACCATACACAAAGATAAACTCAAAATGGATAAAAGACCTCAACGTGAGATAGGAATCCATCAGAATCCTAGAGGAGAACATAGGCAGTAATCTCTTTGACACCAGCCACAGCAACTTCTTTCAAGATATCTCTCCAAAGGCAAAGGAAACAAAAGCGAAAATAAACTTTTGGGACTTCATCAAAATCAAAAGCTTCTGCACAGCAAAGGAAACAGTCAAGAAAACAAAGAGGCAACCCATGGAATGGGAGAAGATATTTGCAAATGACAGTACAGACAAAAGGTTGATATCCAGGATCTATAAAGAACTCCTCAAATTCAACACACACAAAAGAGACAGTCATATCAAAAAATCGGCAGAAGATATGAGCAGACACTTCTCCAATGAAGACATACAAATGGCTATCAGACACATGGAAAAATGTTCATCATCACTAGCCATCAGGGAAATTCAAATTAAAACCACATTGAGATATCACCTTACACCAGTTAGAATGGCCAAAATTAGCGAGACAGGAAACAACATGTGTTGGAGGGAATGTGGAGAAAGGGGAACCCTCTTCCACTGTTGGTGGGAATGCAAGTTGGTGCAGCCTCTTTGGAGAACAGTGTGGAGATTCCTCAAGAAATTAAAAATAAAACTTCCCTATGATCCTGCAATTGCACTACTGGGTATTTACCCCAAAGATACAGATGTAGTGAAAAGAAGGGCCATCTGTACCCCAATGTTTATAGCAGCAATGGCCACGGTCGCCAAACTGGAAAGAACCAAGATGCCCTTCAACGGACGAATGGATAAGGAAGATGTGGTCCATATACACCATGGAGTATTATGCCTCCATCAGAAAGGACGAATACCCAACTTTTGTAGCAACATGGATGGGACTGGAAGAGATTATGCTGAGTGAAATAAGTCAAGCAGAGAGAGTCAATTATCATATGGTTTCACTTATTTGTGGAGCATAACAAATAGCATGGAGGACAAGAGGAGTTAGAGAGGAGAAGGGAGTTGGGGGAAATTGGAAGGGGAGGTGAACCATGAGAGACTATGGACTCTGAAAAACAATCTGAGGGTTTTGAAGGGGCGGGGGGTGGGAGGTTGGGGGAACCAGATGGTGGGTATTAGAGAAGGCACGGATTGCATGGAGCACTAAGTGTGGTGCAAAAACAATGAATACTGTTATGCTGAAATTAAAATATATATATATAAAAATATATATATATTAAAATTTAAAAAAAATAAATAAAAAGTAAAAAAAAAAAATACCATCAACTTTTTTCAAAGAAACGGAACAAATTTTTAAAAAATTTATATGGAACCAGCAAAGACCCCGAATAAGCAGAGGAATATTGAAAGAGAAAACCAAAGTTGGTGGCATCACAATTCCAAACTTCAAACTCTATTACAAAGCTGTCATCATCAAGACAGTATGGTACTGGCACAAAAAAAGACACATAGATCAATGGAACAGAATAGAGAATCCAGAAATGGACCCTCAACTCTATGGTCAACTAATCTATGACAAAGCAGGAAGGAATGTCCAATGGAACAAAGACAGTCTCTTCAACAAATGGTGTTGGGAAAATTGGACAGCCACATGCAGAAGAATGAAACTGGACCATTTCCTTACACCACACACAAAAATAGACACAAAATGGATGAAAGACCTCAATGTGAGAAAGGAATCCATCCAAATCCTTGAGGAGAACATAGGCAGCAACCTCTTCAACCTCAGCAGCAGCAACTTCTTCCTAGAAACATCACCAAAGGCAAGGAAAGCTAGGGCAAAAATGAACTACTGAGACTTCATTGAGATAAAAAGCTTTTGCACAGCAAGGGAAACAGTCAACAAAACCAAAAGACAACTAACAGAATGGGCAAGATATTCTCAAATGGCATATCAGATAAAGGGCTAGTATCCAAAATCATTAAAGAACTTATCACACTCAACACTGAAAGAACAAATAATCCAATAAAGAAATGGGCAGAGGACATGAATAGACATTTCTGCAAAGAACACATCCAAATGGCCAACAGACACATGATAAAGTGTTCAACATCACTCAGTATCAGGGAAATACAAATCAAAACCACAATGAGATACCATCTCATGCCAGTCACAATGGCTAAAATAAACAAGTCAGGAAACAACAGGTGTTGGTGAGGATGTGGAGGAAGGGTAACCCTCTCACACTGTTGGTGGGAACGCCAGCTGGTATAGCCACTCTGGAAACAGCATGGAGGTTCCTCAAAGAGTTGAAAATAGAGCTACCCTATGACCCAGCAATTGCACTACTGGGCATTTCCCTAAAGATACAAATGTAGTGATCCAGAGAGGAACATGCACCTGAACGTTTATAACAGCAATGTCCACAATAGCCGAACTATGGAAAGAGCCTAGATGTCCACCTAGAAGAGGTGATATATATATATGTATATATATATATATATATATACACACACACACACACACACACACACACACAATAAAATATTATGCAGCCATCAAGAGAAATGAAATCTTGCTATTTACAATGACGTGGATGGAACTAGAGGGTATTATGCTGGGCTAAATAAGTCAATGAGAGAAAGACAATCATTATATGATCTTGCTGGTAGGAGGAATTTGAGAAACAAAACAGAGGATCATAGGGAAAGGGAGGGAAAGATGAAACAAGATGAAACCAGAGAGGGAGACAAACCATTAGAGGCTTTTAATCTCAGGGAACAAACTGAGGGTTGCTGGAGGGGAGGAGGGTGGAAGGGATAGGGTGGCTGCGTGATTGGACATTGGGGAGGGTATGTGCTCTGGTGAGGAAAAATAAATAAATAATAAAATCTTAAACTCAAAGAAAGAAAGGAAAAGAAAAAGAAAATTCCTGAATAGCACATTCCCAAATCCAGACTGCCTGGTACCAAGAAGTCAATGATTTCCCATAGGAGGAAATACAACAGAATGCCTTGATCTGGTACAGACTTTTGTGTAATAACAAGACCAAGGCGGGTTCATGCCTTCTCTAATCTTGCTAATCTCGCCTGATATAAGTTTTGCCTTTGTCCAACAGAAGCAGTTCCATTAGCCACAGAATTTGTCTTTGCACTCTGGTTCATAATAGATGAAGGCTTGAGGGGGACCCACCTTGCCTAATAAGTAGGTGTAAGATAGATGTTAACTGACCAAATGGGGATTTGTCCACAAAGCCTAGTATTTCTGCAGAAGAACCAAACAACCTATAACAGAAAGAACATCCAGAGAAGTCCTCTGTACCCCCCAAAGAAAAAGAATTCGAGTCCCAAACTCCCCTTTTCTCATCTTGCCATACTCATGTTCACACCAAAATTTGCATTTGTGATCTTGTATTCTTTTTGTTAGAGGCATTACCAAAACCATGCATATTTCAGACCCCGCACAGCTTGGCTATGATTGAGCATCTGTGCTGTTTCAGAGCAGGACATAAATGTAGCCCTTGTAAGAATCCAACCTCTTCTCTTTACACGTGAGGAAGCCGAGAACGGGGCTGAGAAGTAACTAAATCTTTCTTGGCCAACAATCATTGTTGACAATAATCAACCCCTCCCCTTATGTTTATTACCGACATTATTGAAGTAGCACATCCAGCCCATCCTTCCTCACCCTTCTTCCTTGCTCCTCAAGAAACAGGTTCCTGAAGCAGTCTTGGGGTATAGTTAATTGGGAGGGCCCGAAGCCAGACTGGGCTTGAAGCTGAAGTTCACCACTTGTTAGTCAAGTACATAATCTCACTGTGCCTTACTTTCCTCTGCTGTAGAAATAGAGATAAGGATAACTGTACCTGTCCTATTTGGTCGTTATAAGGATTCAATGAATCTAGTCACATAAGCATTAGGAAAGTTGGCCAGCAGACAGAAAGCAATAAACATTGGAAGAAGGAAGGGAGCAGCGTGTTGCTTGACACGCTTTTTCCTTCTGGTCTGGATCTGCCTGGACTTGGGATGAGATGGGTGTTGTAAGAAATGTTCCCACTTTCAGATAGGAGATAAGAGGTGAGCTTAGGACTTGCTTCCAGAATCAGGTTCAGATGTCCATCCTTCTTCTCCTGTCCAAGGCAGAGTGTGAAACAGATATGAAAATCTGTTTCAAATCTGAACATCTGCCACAAATATGAAATCTTGCTCCAGGATCATGTGCTGAGGTCTAGATTGCTGAGGTCTAGTACACCAAGTACTGACAAGTTCCAGAAGTGGCTGTGGACCAGGTTGTTTTCTTCAATTGACTCTACCGACAAAACACCTGGGCTTGGGTCTTCGGTCATGCGCATGTCTTTCAATTGGTGATGAATGGAGGGTGGCAAAGGAAAGTAGCACTAGCCCTTGGTCTCCCTCAAACACCACAAAAGTCACATCAACTCTACAATGTAGTGTCCCCAGAACTCACAGTTGCAGATGTCTCTATCTGTCAAAACCAAACATACAAGACTCTCAGATTACAGAAGCCTTTGGGGGGGATATGTATGAATTGCAGTTAAGAATGTGCAGCCATAAACTCAGGTGTACAAGAAATAACACATTGATCCTTTTCAATCTTCTGATGGGGAGGATTTAAAACTGAAGCAAAAGTAGATGAAACAGCATAACAAACCTCCATGTGGCTTCAGAAATTATCAAGTGATTGCTAGCCATGTTGTGGTCAGACTCCCAACCCAAACGGTACCATTCTTCCTTCAAAAAATCAGGTAAATCTAACTGCTAACCCCCATTAGGTGAGACTGCAAGAAGTTCATTTCCTTTCCACGGGCTGTGCAAAGGTCCTGGAGTCTTGTACAGAATGAGTCATTTGAGAAGGCACCTTCAGTCTGGTTATAGCAGAGCTTCCCATTGGCAAAAACTAAATGAAGTTGAGGGATTTCTGCTTCTCTCTCATACTGCAGAGCAGAAAATCATTGCTGTGGCCACAGCTCCACAGCCAAGTGTCGGGGTGCAGCCTCCCAATTACCCCTTAAAGCCATTCTTTGCTAAGGTCTTCCTAGCCACACTGCCTCCCCACCCAGGGAGCCAGCCAGTGGTTATGGGTCCTTGAGGTATTGGTGGGACACACAAATCTCTAGCTCCTTCCTAGTGTTAAGAACACTGTTCCTTCTCACTTTCTACCTTTCAAAGACTCCTAGCCCCTAGCATCACCATCTCCCATGGCCTAACTTCTCTCCTACTCTAGCTGGCTGTTTTTGCCTCCTCTGGATTTTATCACACACTGTCTATACCAACCCAACCTCCTTCTTGCTTCATAGAGCATGGGCTCTGTAGTCAGACAGCCTGAGTTGAAACCCCAGATCTATCCCTTACTAGTTGTGTGACTGAACCTCTCTGTGCCTCAGTATCCCCATCTATAAAGATAACAATAGCGCCCACCACATAGGGTGGTTGTGAGGATAATGAGTTAATATATACGTGTGTCTATAAATATATCCATATAAAGCTCTTGGAACAGCCTGGTAGGTAACCATTGCTAATTATTGTCAGTTAGCCTCACCTCAGCCCCAAGAGGTATACATTATAATACTAAGTTTATAGACCGGAGTAAGGATACACTCCTACTCTGGGAATTGTGTAGACACTGATTTCATTTATATTAGTAGCACATTCCCATAAGGGTTTTAAAACAGGGACTTAAGCAATATCCCAGTTTATTTTTAAAGCTGGAGCAAATTATTCGCTATGTATAATTAAGCGCTTTCGAGAGTCCAGTGGAAATGATAATTCACCAGTTAAACGGTAATCTTAGTCATTCAAGATAATTAAAAAAAAAAAAAATCTTCCTCTGACTGATCCTCAGGGAGAGACAGACAAACAGCTGGGAGATATTCCGTAAATCTCAGGTAATGTTATTCCTGTAATTCATGATTTATTTAAACCCAGGAAGGCGCTGACTCAAAAGGCGCAAGTAAGCCATTACTTCAATAACGTCTCATGATTAATTTCATTACTTCCAATATCTCTGTTCTGGTGACACATCCTCAGATTTTCATGGATGGCTCCAATTTTAAAGATCCTAGTGTGTTTGTCTCTCAAGTCACCCAAATATATCTCAAGGAAGTGCCGACACCAGAGCGTCCCTGTCCCCTCTTGGGACAGCGCTGCACACAGATGTAGCAGAGTCACCTTTCCCTTGTGTGTGTGTGGGGGGGTTGATATCCAGGTGGGATAAATGTCCTCACGAAGCCCTAGAGACAGTGGAAACAGTTGATCTGAGAGCATAGCCATGAAAGGGGGTGCGGTGTGTGAGGAGTCTGGGGTCCTGGTAGCTCAGGGCCGGAGGTGAGATCCTCGAGTTTTATATTTGCGAAACAGAGGGTCTGTGGGCCCCTGCTGTGCCCCATCTTCTACTTTTGAAACAAAATGCCCAGGTTCTTCTCCAGACCCGCAGAAAACCACAAAAGCCAAAACAAAAACAAAATGCTGTTGTTTCCCTGTTCAGCTGAGTCAGGAGCTCTTTGGTAAGGCAGAGCTGATATTTATCTGGTATGTGCTTCCTCTCCCGTATTCTGTCTGCTCATTCCCAGACTGTACGTAAGTATTTCGGCAATGTCCCTCTCCTCCTCTTCCTCATCCCTAACTAAGAGGGTTAACCTCTGGGGTCAGAGAGACCCGGGTCTGAGTCCTGACTCTACCCCCACCAGCTCTGTGGTTGTAGGCTAGTTATTTAATATTGCCCTCCACTTCGTGCTCTGTAAAGTAGGGACATGAGCAGGCACCAGAGAGCATTCACTGAGCATCAGGCTCTGGGTTTCACACAGCACAACACCTAATAAAGGTTACTATCCTTACGCTAAAGAAAGGGCCTCAAAGTCTTCAGCTATAAAGTGAAAATTCAAAAGCCTGTCCACTAAGAGGGATGAAAGGAAAAAAAACCTCACAACTGCAGAGAAAACTCTCACTGATAAAAAGAAAATGATACCAAGGGAAAAGTAGAAGAAGAAGACCCATAAGCAAAAGTGACAATTGGCCTTATCAGTGATTAACGTTCACTTAATTGTATCAATGTCATTAGGGAATAGCAATTTAGCTGAATACATTGTAATAGATCTCTACTGCGAGGGTGGGGAAAGAGGAAGGAAAGATTTAAGAGATTGAAGTTCACTTCAACCATAAAAGGCAGTCAGTAAATACTGTGAAAATTGATTAATCAAGAAAACACCGCAAAAGTATATCATTTAGAAATGTGGAGGGGTGCCTGGATGGCTCAGTCGGTTAAGTGACTGCCTTCGGCTCAGGTCATGATCCTAGAGTCATGACACTTGAACATTTTATGAAATTCAGTTGTTGGTGTTCAAAGGTGTTGTTTTATTGCAATACAGCCCATGTGTATTTGTTTCCGCACTGTCGATGACTGCTTTCGTGTAATGTGGTAGAGATGAGCCCTTGCCACACACCATCCACAAAGCTGAAAATATTTGCTATCTAGTCCTTTACAGAAGAATTGAATGACCTGTGATCGAAAACATTGCTAGTGGTCACAGTGTAGGGTCTTTCACAGGGGACTGAAAGCTCTGTGTGTGGGGTGCCTGGGTGGCTCAGAGGGTTAAAGCCTCTGCCTTCAGCTCAGGTCATGATCCCAGGATCCTGGGATCGAGCCCTGCATCAGACTCTCTACTCAGCAGGGAGCCTGCTTCCTCCCTCTCTCTCTACCTGTCTCTCTGCCTACTTGTGATCTCTGTCTGTCAAATTAAAAAAAAAAAAAAAGAAATCTTAAAAAATAAAAAAGATTCAGATGCTTTAATCAAATAAAACCTAAATGCAAACCAGATGGAATACCAGGTGTTCTGCGGTGGCGAGGAACTCAATTTCTAGGGTCGGAGGCTGAGGGTTGAGTCCTGTAGGATCCCCCTTCATGACTCCGACAGAAGGAGTTGATAACTAAAATGTGCTTACAATCGTAGATGGCGTATGGCAAACGCTCATTCAGGGTGTGTTTGTGTGGTGGGGGTGGTCATAAACCTTTTGCAATTACTGAAATACATAAGTGCCGAAATCTCAGCTGACGGAGAACAATCAATGGAAGGGACAAACTAAGGAGTGCAAGGACATCTCCGGGAAAGATTTTGAGAATCCTTCAGGGAATAGAACACATTTTAATAAATAAATTTAATAAATAACCTTAGTAATATTCAAGAAAATACTGTGTACATAAAATGAGAAATTAATGCTTGAAAAGGGGGCAATGAGACAGTATCAGATACCGCTAATACGACTAACATACAGCCTCAGATTCTCTAGGCCACACTGATGTCACAGACACACAGTGGCCTCTGGGGTCTCAGCCCACCTAATACCCCAGGAACGGAGGCCAATCCATTACTCCTCATATTTCTGGCTCTTGTCACGGCTTCTGGAAATGGCATATGTTCTGGCTTCCCCCAGAAGGGATGGATGAGAGTACTAACAGTGGGGGGTGAATTCACTCCCATGGAGCAAACTTCTGACCAGTGAGTGATGAGAACCACGAGGAAGCTTGGACCATCAGATAGGAAACAGAGATAAGTGCATCAATTTTCTAGGGTTTTTGAAAATAAAAAAAGTCAACAGTCCTGTCTTAAGTTTCATGTATTAAAAATGGAAACATGTTATTCAAATCCCCAAAATTAATCAGTAGAAAAGAGTTGAAAAAGTACCTGACAAGGGGCACCCAGATGGCCCCGTTGTTAAGCCTCTGCCTTCAGCTCAGCTCATGATCTCAGGGTCCTGGGATCAAGTCCCACAGGCTCAGCAGGGAGCCTGCTTCTCCCTCTCCCTCTGCTCCTTTGCCTGCTTGTGCTCTCTCTCTCTCTGTCAAATAAGTAAATAAAAATTTTTAAAAATCTTCAAAAGAATAAAATGAAAAACTATTTTTTATTACATTATGTTCATATTATGTTATTTTACACGGTTAAATAAAAGTTAACGATGTTCAAATACTATGTGTAGCCTCAGATACAATTACTTTTTAATTGTGGAAGAACGTATACAGACTCACACTGGTTGACATGGGAGAAGAGTTTTGTCTTGTTCTTGTTTCACATTATATACCTTGGGGTTGTTGTAATGTTTTTGTGGGTCACACGTGACACTTACAAATAAAGTCTTTGGGGGAGGGAAACTGATATTAGCAATACAAACCATGTCTGGCATGGAGTGAGCCTACAGTTGGTGACTTCTTTCCCTCATCTGAAGCAATGGAGCCCAGGAGTTATGGATTCAATGACATGGTATACGTAAACCATTGACTAGAGGGCTTGGCACTGCCCAGTAAGCATTGATTACTCCTATCATCTTGATATTGATGATCTTCAAGCTTCTAGTCCTCAATTTGCTAAATCGCATCCCACCTGGAACAAGTGAATTGCACAAACCAATCTAAAAAGATTCCCTCTTTCAATCAGCTCAGGGTCCAAAGATTTTCCAGAGACTTTACAGGAAATGCCGGTTTCCGCCTCCCCTTGTAATGAGATTCTCAGCATCAGCGTCCTCGTCTGAGAACTGAAGACAGTAACAAGACCTAGCTCCGAGGTTATAAATGCAATAATGCATTTAATGCGTAAAGCAAAGCTTCAATAGGTGAATGCTACAGAGCCATTGCTTTTGTTACAAAGAGCCATGAAGCTGACCAACTAACATCTTGAGTAAAGAAAGGGAGAGATGCCTCCACAAGCACTCGGGCCAAAGACAGGTATCTTGAGACCCTCTGCAATCGGAGGACGAGGCATTCGTTGGCCAAACTCCCCAAGGCTACAGTCATCACTAGGATCTGCTGCCTCCCTGTGGAATTTTATAGACACAGTCATGAGACAGACCAAGCTTCCGGGCCAGAATTTCACTGCCAAGCCAAACTCAGAAAGATATCCTGGGCTTCCTAATTGAACTGTTTGTGAATCATTAATAGACAAGTCCTTACACAGCTATCACCTTCTCAAGGAGTCCTATGCAGGCTACTCTATTTAACAGAGCAACCCACAGCTCACCTGCTCCAATTCCTTCCACACTGCTCCAGCCCCTCCCTCTTTCATTGCCTCTATAGCCTCCTAATATACTATATAACTCACATTTGGTTCCAAGTGCCTAAAACAGTGCCTGATGCATATAAGGAACTCAGTATTTCTTGAACGAATGAATGCGTGAATGAATGAATGAATGCTTTCTTCTGTAACATGACTTGAAATACTCGGGAAGCTTGAGGACACGGGGTGTGGTGGCGGTGGTGTTTCTGAACTGCATAAATGCATGGAAGGCCTCAGTCCATGCTACCAAGTGTTGCCTTCCTGGTTCAATTCAGACCCTGTAACATGAATCATTTCAAGAACATGATCTCTGATGTCCAGAGAACCCAAGCAAACACGTCTGGTATTCAATCCGCAATAGAAAAGCCAGTGGCACTTATGCGACTTCAGCCTGCTCTGTCCTAAGCAAACTGCTGTGGGTGGGTGTGTGGGTGTGTGTGCGTACGCGTGTGCACATGTGCACATGTGTGACCCACACACGATTTTGAAGATGTAACACCTGTGGAAGGAAGAACTAGTTTCCTTTCTGATGATTAGGGGGTGAAAAGGGAATTCGATGAATCTTCAGGACTTTGATTTTATACTTTTAGCCAATGTAAAAAACATTGTAACACTGGGTTTTTAAAAGCACAACCCAAAATGGGATGGGCAAATCTGAGTGAGATCTGATTCCCTTTCTAACTTAATTTAAGGCGGGTCCTGGATGTCTATAATGCAAGTCTTCAAACTTAGGGCTGTGTTCAAATCACCCCCCTCTGCATTGAAACCTCACTTTAAACCCACTGAGCCTCAACATTTTCATCCATCAAATGGGTATTATCTCTTAATTTGAGAATTAAGTGAGACAGTGAATTTATAATTCAACACTTTGATGTCCCTCCAAATCCCCAAATTCAGCTTCTTGAGTCACTTTCCTTTAAAAAAAATTTCAGCTTAAGTCCCACTTCATATCTACACTGTGAATCCAGGAATCAGTCTTCTGGCGGAGGATGACTTTTCCCCTAGAAGCTTCTTACTCTGATTGCCTGTTTCCTCTGAGTCACAACTTGTCTTTTGCTGCTACTTTTCTTTCTCTGGCCCATGTCTAAGGAAATGTGTAGGATTCCATTATCCTCCCCACCAAGAGTCTGTTAACACAGATGGGGTGTGGTGGCGATGGTGTCTAGCACACAGTACGTGTGGCCCATTCCTAATAAAAGTTGGGGACAACAGTAGGGGTATATTTCCCAGAACATTAGAATAGTCAAGTGAACTCACCTGTTCTTAAAGTTTTATTAAGCACTCCCTTGTGTACATCTGTCACTAGACATTCAACTTCTGGATACCTCCCCACCAGCCACACTCCCAGGCCTTACCCACTATTTCTTTCTCGAAGGTGCCTATAATCTCTTCCTAAATTTTTGTGTTTTTAGCTCTTCAGCTCCCACCTGAAGTTAACATTGAAGCTGCTTCTGCATTTCCAAAAGCCCGCTAAGAAGCTCTTCCTAGGAGGGGTCATCTCACAAAGGGCTTTCACCCTTCAGGATGGCAGAGCCACAGAATTGAAGACATACACCCTTCCTCTAAAATGATTTTAAGCAATCTCAGGTCTGGCTCACCCTTTCCTTTGCTCTCTATGTGAGGAAGGAGGAGGTAGAAATATTTGTCCCCACAATGATATAACTTAACGCTAGTTCCATCAGAAGAAGCATTTTTAGTTGTTGTTGTATCAGATGTGTCATCCTAACTTTTTTCCCTGTGCATATTACCTGGCACATAGTACATGCTCACTAAACAGGAGCCCTTATTACAATGCTCTTTTCCAAGGGACACTTTTGCAGTTCTGACAGAGGAATGCAGAAAGGAAAGCCATGCAAGGTCCTCACCTGAGACAGGGAAAAGAGACGGTGTCTTGGTTGAGTTCCCCCAAAGCAGGACCTGAGATGAGGGCTCGGGTGCAGGGGTTTCTTGGGGGAGCCAGGAAGCCTAGGAAGGGAACAGGGAGAGTGAGATAAAAAAGGGAGAAAAGCTAATAAGGGTTATAGAGTCCATACCCACAGAATATTACCGTAGGCAAAGGGATCAACCGTACTAGGGAACCTTGGCGGAACCAGGACAGGGAGACTGAGGCCATTTTCCCACTGACTCCTGACCCTGGTTGGTCGGGGTTTACTTTTGGGGTATATTAACCCTCTTCCCACCCTGCAGTTCCAGATTTGTCTTGCTGGAAGAGGAGCCACTTCCATGGTGTTGGAGAAGGTTCTAAGGGAGAGAGTAGAGCATTTCTGGTGCTTGAATTAGGCTCTGTCACACACAGGATGTCCCCGCCCCCCACCGCAGGTGAACACACAGCAGGGCTGCAGGACGGTGAAGCAGGCTGAGAACAGCATCTGTGCTCAGGGGGAAACAGAAGCACTGAGCCTTAGTCCTGATGTGGCTCCTAAATATTGTCCGACTTCGAGTAAGAACTTGAGTCTTCCGTGTCTCTAGTCATTTCTTCCCTACTCTGGGAAAGGGGAAGGAGACACCTTCATTGTGAGCATGTACTGTGTGCTAGACAAATCCCCTGAAATCCTCAAGGATAATCTCTATCTTCACAAGTATCCAAGGAAGTACTTTTTCTGTCTACACACAGGAAAGCTAAGACCAAGAGAGCACAATGAATATGCCCAAGGTCACTCAGCTACCAATGGAAATATTGAACTTTGAGTCCAGGCCTTTAAAACTGCCAAGTCTTGGCTTTTCCATCACATAAGATGAAATGGGGAAAACAACCCCAGCCCAATAATAAAGGGCAACTCTGCTGGCAAAACCCTGACAAGCAAAGGTCCTCCCAAAATGGTTAAAGGCTTGTTGTTGTGCTCAGTAAACCCTGCCCGCCCTTCCTGAGAATTGGGGGTCAGGGAGGCTAGGAATTGGGTAACTCATGTGCTAAGCCTTGGGCAGCTCCACATTTATCTTGCTTGGCTCTACACACACACACACACACACACCAGACATCACCTTCCCCTCTGCAATCCAGTGGAGTGAGCTTCACTAGATGCAGAATTTGCAACTCCTTCCTGTGTCTGTGACTTGATAGACCACCAGACCCCTCCTGCTGGACCAGACCTTGAACTGGTAGAACTCATTTTATTTGGATGTTTCTCTGTTTGTCTGTTAACTTTCCTATTTCAAGGGATTATTTTTATGAGTCATTTGCTGGCGTTTCTTCTCCTAAGTCATCTGATTTCCATTTAGCTTCTGTTCCAACTTCAAGATGCTTTTTCTTTTACAGTCGTTTTAGCTTGGACTTAATTGGTCTGCCACAGGCTCTCACCGAACATTTGCGTTTCTGCTGGTTTTATGGGTGCTGGAGTTTTGAGATTCATTTGGCTGGGCCAGGTCCCTATTTTCTTGCGCACTTTCCTGCTCTTGACTCCGTTTTCCGCTATTGTTTTGCAATCAACTAACTTTAAACCTTCATGGCTATTTCACTTGGCTTGGTTTTTCCTTGCTGACATTTACTGTTTTCTGAGTGTTTATTTCTCATTTTATTTCTCAATATACTCTGTTTGCTCTACTCCTGCTTTTGGATGCAGCAGAGGAGTGATAGCTTTTCAGCCTCCTGGTAAGAGGTCCTACAAGTTAAGTGACCGTGTGTCCTCATTTGTCTTGGGCCGTCCTGGTTTGGCCCGCTGTTCTGGCATCCCATCCAAGTATCCTTTTGGAAATGTCCCAGTTCCAGTGGGGGGATGAATTTCTATGGCTGTCCTATCTACAAGTGTGTTTTTTCCGCTTCCCTCAGCTGACCAGGGTTGCGTCTACTTGTGTCCCATTGGTCCTGGGGCAGAAGACACATCCCATCATATGTGGGCTTACCTACAGTCTAGGAAGATTTCCCCTTCTTTTCTATCAGGGAGAAGCTGTTGATTGACTTTGTATTTCTGTTGAAACCTGTGATTGGACATCCACGCAATCGGACATCTAAGAAAACGTCCATAAGAAAGGGTGGTCACTGATTGCAGAAGGGAAGTGGAAAAAGGGAGAGAAAGGTACAGCATTATTCTTTTGATGTTTTTCGACTAGTGTTGGGACATGAACACTGCAGTGTCCTAAGCTGTTTCAATATTTTCCATGAAAATAGGAAATCCCAGGGGCACCTAGTAGCTCAGGCAGTTAAGCATCTGACTCTTGATTTCAGCTCAGGGTATGATCTCAGGGTCATGGGATGGAGCCCTGCATTGGGCTCCGTGCTCAGTAGGGAGTCTGCTGGAGGTATCCCCCCGCCCCATCTGCCCCTCCCCCTGCTTGTGTGTTCTTTCTCTGGAATAAATAAATAAATCTTGAAAGAAAGAAAGGAAGGAAGAAAGAGGAAGAAAGAAAATAGGAAATCCCAGGGTCCCTCCTTCTACTCATGTATTTGCAAGGGCTTTGGATGGTTGACATGGATTTGTATCCCTACTTCATTCTATACCAAGGGTCCAATCTCGGACAAATTATTAAAGCTTCTGGCCTTCTTCCTACTACTTGTGAAGATAACAAATATTTGATCTTTCAAAATGTCGTGAGGATTAAATCAGATAATGTGTAAGTGGAACTAGGTAGAAGAAGTGGTTGTACAACATTGTGAATGCACTAAATGCCGCTGAATTGCAAACTCCGAAACAGTTAATTTTATGTTATGTCTAGTCCAACCGAATAAAAAATGAATTAAAAAAAACCAATGTATGTGAAAAGTTCTAGCGCACAGCAGGTGCTCAGGACCCTCTCTCTATCGTTAGGAAAGGGCCAAGGGGCATTTCTGATCCTGTGGTGTTGGGGGGCGGGGACTGACTGTTGCAAGGTCAGGCTTGTGTTCCCTGGAGGAGCACTGCACAGCCCTCTCCCCACTGCCATTCACATTGTCCCACCAGTGAGTGGCGCCCCCTGTTGGCGTGTGACACCCTGGCCCTCAGTTCACCAGTTTGGATGTTTGCATCAGAATATGTGCTGGGTGAACTCATTAAAATGACAGAGGCACGGATCCCACTTCTGGAGAAAAATTCAGTAATTCTGCCGTGGGGCTCTGGATTTTTGCTCCTTATCAACCTCGCTGGGGGAATCTTCTGCATAGGAAAATCATCAACTCAGAATCTTCCATCACCCTGTAATCTCTTCCTCTGAACCATATTCTTCAGTGATCACATTAACACTTGTCAGCTGGATCTTTGTTTGTTTGTTTGTTTTTTAAGACTTTATTTATTTATTTGACAGACAGAGATCACAAGTAGGCAGAGAGGCAGGGAGAGAAAGAGGAGGAAGCAGGCTCCCTGCCCAGCAGAGAGCCCGATGCAGGGCTCTATCCCAGGACCCTGAGATCATGACTCGCGCTGAAGGCAGAGGCTTTAACCCCCTGAGGCACCCAGGTGGCCCTCAGCTGGTTCTTTAAACAGGATGCCATCGAATGCCTTAAATTTGCACAATTAATCCAAGCTCTTTATCCTCGCTCAGTCCTCACAGGCATTCTCTCTACTTGGCTGGGCAGGTAGGTTCCCTACGTTGAAGCCGAAGTGGGTTTTCCTCTGTGGGCACGCAGCTCTCTAGGGGCGAGACAAGAACTGGATTCCCAACTTCCTGACACTCAAGTACTCAGACCTTCCTTCCCCTGGAAATGAAATCAGGCCCATCCTTGTTCCCTGTTCACTCTTTCTTTTTGTTTCTGCCTCTTGGAGATTTTTTTCCCTTTACTCATTCTAGTCCCCCTTTCTTTTTTGTTTTTCCTTAAAGTGTTGGCTTCTTCCTCAAATATCACCATTATTCGTCTTCCTTGATAATACTTTTTTTCTCACTCCAGCAGAGCAGAGGGGGTGGTTATATGAGCAACTGTACAACTTTACAGCGAAAGCATTTGCAGTTATTCAAAGGAACGAGAAGGGAAAGGGCTTCCTAACACAGTGAGACATGTGAAAAGCAGGTCCCAGAGGAGCACACGTGTGTCTGTGAACGAAGTTATGAAAGCACATTTATATACTCAGACAAAACACACAAAGCCAACTTTTACCCGTGAAGCACCCCTCTGGGTAGGTGGAACAACCATCCCAGTTTGCCGTTTCCTAGGAAACAAGACTTTTGGTTTTTAAAAATTGGGAAAGTTTCAGGCAAGTGGGGACAGGTGAGCCACCTTACCTCTGGGCAGCGATGGGATTGGGAGTTGGGGCGGGTGAGAGATGACAGGTGCAGAACTGCTGCCTCCTGCTCTTTTCCGTAAACAACGTCTACAAACTCCAGGGAGTCCTGGTAGCTGTGCACATGGCTTTGAATCCCACTGCCTGGGTTACCGCAGAGCTTAGATGCGGGGGGAACCTTACCGGGGCAATTCCCGACTCAGCATCCGTTGCCCCATCTGCTAAAACTGGGTAAGTAATAATAACCATCTCCCCAGAAATCAGAGGACTGAATAAATGAATACATTTGGAAGGCTTTTTGGTGCATAGCAGGTACCCAAAAAGGCTAGGTGTTACCCCATATCTGCTCTATTTGAATCTCTGGGTGATATTTATTAATGGCTTTATTTAAATTATGGTTGCATTTTTTTTTTTAATTTCAGAGAAATAAGCCTTAAAAAAAAAAAAAAAAAGAAAAGAAAAAAAGAAAAACACTCTGATATCCTGGCACCATTCTTTTGTCTACGCTGTAACTGTATCTGTGTGTGTGATTCTGCGTGTATCATCTTCTAAATATTTTCCACAGCTGTTCTTTTTTATTCTGTTATTAAATAAATATGTTTGACTTCGGTCTATCTCCATGCTCAAAATATAAAGCAGAGCCTCTCTTTTGTCACATGCGGGAGTGGGAGCAGTTCTCCACATTCTTCCTATTTGCTTATTTAAAGAGTGTTTGTTTCCTTCTTTATCTTGGTATGGGATGTTTGGCCAAAGCAAGCAAATGTCACTTTATTTAATGGCCAGCTGGGGCACTCTGTCCTAAAAACTGTAGCTCACCCAGAGGTGATTTGAGCAAGACCCACAATGGAAGACAACTAACTCATTCATGCCTCAGGGTCGTGTTTATCTTTCCATTGTCAGAAAAAGACCTGTTTGCTTGACTGGAGGTCCTTGGGTTAAGCCTATTCGAAAGGATGACAGCTTGATCATCACAGATCTGTGAGAAATGGTAGTCTTGGGCTTCCTCAAATATTCCTGCTTCCAAATCTCCCAGTTTTCAGTGGGAGGAGGGATTTAAACTTAGGGAAGTTTAGTTATTTATTCAAGCTAACAAATATTTATTCTTTACAATGGGACTGCCAACAGAACTTTAATTCATGAGTTTGCTAGTCCTTTGTATGTTGTGTTTAAGGCACAACCTGTTACAAACATAACTGTGCTCTTAAAAAAACAAGTTTTGAGGTTTATTTTTGGCTGATGCCAATGCCACCTGTGCAAATTTCACCAGTTTTTTTCTTTTCTTTTCATTCACTTATTTGTAACTGCTGTTACCAGAGGGCAATAGAGTTGAATGGCCAAGAATTCAGACTCTGGCCACCAACTCCTGAAATCATCCTTTGGCCTGACAACATTAGGCAAATTCTATCACCTTTCTGTTGTGTGGTTGCCTTATTTGTAACAATAGGGATATTTTATTTCACAGGGGCTTTGTAAGTAATAAATGGTGTAATAAATGTAAATGGCTTAAAACTTGGCCAGGCACACAGTGAACATGAAAATGCTAACTTTTCCTTGTGTATGTGTGTATTTACACCACGGGGAGAGGGGATTTTGAAGCTCTCTGCAGCAGTGATAGGCAACTGGGTAGCCATCAGTGTTTAGGGTGATGCAGCTCCCTTACTCCCTTCTTCTGGTAAGGACCTCATTCAATCTGGGGATTGCCTCTGGTGGACCTGCCCATCCCCAGCACCCTGGGCACAAGGGAGCTCACTGGCCTATGAGTGACCAATCAAGTTTTTCCCCTGGATTTGACAAATAGAGGCTTTGATAATGACAATGACAGCAAAGATTACAACAGCCAGTCCTAAAGAACACTTGCTATGTGCAAGTTGGTTGGCCAACATCTAATTGCTATGCTATTTTTTGATAACATTTAAAGGTCCTTGGAAGTGTCTCCTATCTATGCCATTGGTGTCACAGTTTCAAACATTTGTTTTTATTGTCCCCATGTGTGCATATTTTGACCTCTCTGAATTCTTTTTTTATCATTTTGTTAGTCACCATATAGTACATCATTAGTTTTTGATGTAGTGTTCCTTGATTCATTGTTGCATATAACACCCAGTGCTCCATGCAATATGTGCACTCCTTAATACCCATCACTGGGCCAACCCATCCCCCCAACTCACTCCCCTCTAAAACCCTCAGTTTGTTTCCCGGAGTCCATAGTCTGTCATGGTTCATCTCCCGGTCTGATTACCCACCCCCCTTCATTTTTCTCTTAATTATTATGAAATTATAGCTTTGAAGAATATGGGGACTCCAATTAAAACTGTTAGAATAAGTTAAACAGTGTATACCAAGATTTTGTTAAAATAAACACCATTAATGAAAAATTTGCTTTGGAAAATATATGTTTTATGTAATTTCTCAGATCTCTATTCCTTGAGGGGGGAAAAACAATTAAGATGTTAAAGAAGGGGGTGTCTGGGTGGTTCAGTTTTTCAAGCATCTGCCTTTGGCTTGGGTCATGATCTCAGGATCCCAGGATTGAGCCCAGTATCAGCCTCCCTGCTCGGCGGGGTGTCTGCTTGTCCCTCTGCCTCTCCCCTGCCTCATGTTCTCTCTCTTGCTTACTCACTTTCCCAAATAAATAAATAAAATCTTAAAAAAAAAAAAAAGAAGTTAAAGAAGTACTTTTGGGGCACTTACTATAGGATAAGTATATTAGAATGTATATGTTTTTTTCACAGGCATAATCTATTACAAACATAATTGTGCTCTTAAACAAACAGCTGCTATTTATCAAGGAATTCCTGTGTTCCAGACCCCCTACATTAGTTAATTCATGGCAACCCTCATAATAATGCAACAAATCAGGATTTAATTTCCCCACTTCATAGATGAGAAATTGATGTCTTCTGCAATGTGTTAATTCTGTAAGACTAAGCAGCTGTGGGACCCCTGGGTGGCTCAGTTGGTTAAGCAGCTGTCTTCAGCTCAGGTCCCAGTGTCCTGGGATCGAGTCCCACATCAGGCTCCTTGCTCAGCAGGGAGCCTGCTTCTCCCTCTGCCTCTGCCTGCCACTCTGCTTGCCTGTGCTCCCTCGCTCTCTCTCTCTCTGACAAATAAATAAATAAAATCTTAAAAAAAAAAAAAAAGATTAAGCAGCTGCTTTAGGGAAGTAAGATTTAAAGTCAGATACTTTTAGATTCCCAAGATGATACTTTTCTTTTCTTTTCCTTTCTTCTCCTCCTCCTCCTCCTCCTCCTTCTTCTTCTTCTTCTTCTTTAAAGATTCATTTATCTATTTGGGAGAGAGAGTGCACAAGTGGGTGGGGCAGATGGAGAGGAGGAGAGAATCCCAAGCAGACTCGGAGGCCAACACAGGGCTTGATCTCACAACCCTGAGACCACAACCTGATCTGAAACCAAGAGTCAGTCGCTCAGCCAACTGCACCACTCAAGCACCGCCCCCCCCCCAACAAGCCAATGCTTTTCCCACTCATTATACTTTCTTTCATGGAGTAATGAACAAAACAATGTATTTTAAGGTACATCAGGATTTCTCAATTGGTGGTATCGACATTTGGGACCCGATCATTCTTTTTTTGTGAGGGATTTCCTGTGCATGGAGGATGTCTAGAAGCGTCTCCAGGCTCCACCTACTAAATGCTAATATCATCCTCCAATTATGACAATCAAAGATGTTTCCAGACATTGTCAAACTCCCCTTGAGGAAAGAAATCATCCCTGGTTAAGAACCATGTACTCAGTCATACTCCCCATTATTCAGAGGGAGAATGATCTGTTTTGAGTTTTCATAAAGACAGACTGACTGTAAAAGGATTTCCCAAATAAAGCCTGCTCGAAGGGTCCATGATTATGTTGACATGAATTAAGTAGATGCAGATATTGGATATTTGATGATAATTGGTGTGCAGACAGCTCAGTGAGGTAATTTAGACTTCAGAGTGACCAACTTTGCACTTCACTCACTGCCCTGCCTCTATATTAGCACTAACAAACAAGGGTGATGTCATATTTACACAAGGAGAGATACCGCAAAGGATAGCCTGCTCCTTCAAAAACACAAAATTGGGGCACCTGGGTGGCTCAGTGGGTTAAGCCTCTGCCTTCAGCTCAGGTCATGATCCCAGGGTCCTGGAATCGAGCCCCGCATCGGGCTCTCTGCTCAGCGGGGAGCCTGCTTCCTCCTCTCTCTCTGCCTGCGTCTCTGCCTACTTGTGATCTCTGTCTGTCAAATAAATAAATTAAATCTTTAAAAAACCCCACAAAATCAAGTGAGATAAAAATTCAGAAAAGCAGTTGGGCAGTTAAGAACTGTTTAGCAATGCCAGCTCCATGACGGTCATTGTTCTAAACCCCGGGGGATACACAGGCAGAAAAGAGACAATAGAGTTCTTCAGAGAGTTTGACATCTAGTGAGGAAGACAGGCATTAGCAAAAAAAAATTACATATGTGATTAATTCAGTAATTACACATAGGCTTGGAGCTGCAAAAGATTCATCCTTATTATGCTTTTGGATGCCGGGTCAAAAAGCACATGATCTCTGTTAATGCTGGTTAACGAGCTACACTATCCCTGAGCTCCCCTTCCACTTCTCTATAGTCCCTCTTCTGGTTATGCACAAACTACATTTCCCAAATGCCTTTGCCTAGTGGTTTCCTGTTAAATCCTGTTCACAGAAAGCAGAGAGGGAACTTAGAAGGCAGGAGGAAATGAGAAGCAGATAGAAGGTCTTGGAGAAGGGACTTCCTCCTTCCTGTTTGCTTAAAGTTCTTGTCAAAGTTGCCCCAGCAGTAGCCTTCGGCCCAGAGCGGCAGCTGGTTCCAGCCTCCAAGGCCTTCTGGTATTCCTAGGACCAGCCTGGTGCCCTCCAGAGCAGCCGGCGGTGGCCAGGTTGTGCCCCTTCGCACAGCTCTGCAGAATGTTCTGTTCTTTAAACTTCCTATGCTGTTCTGTTCTTTAAACTTCCCAACATCTCACACTAATACCCTTCACTCAGTCTCCTCTGTTAGAACACCTCATGTGTTGTGTTTTCCTGACTGAACTCTCCCTGACACGTGATTTGGAGTCAAGCTTCTACAAAGCAGAAACATAACAAGCCTTCCTGCTGACCAAGGCAAGGACATGAGGAATCTTCCCTATTTCGGAGGGTGACTTCAGAAGACGAAATCAGTGGAAAATAGAAACACGTGTCTGAGGACAGAGAAGTGAACAAGACCAAGTCCCTGCTGCCCACAGAGCTCATGATCTAGTGGGAGGAGCTAGACAGTAAATGAATAAGTCACCAGTAAGTCACATAGTTTGGCGGGGCATATTAGTTTGCTAGGGCTGCTGTGACAAACTACCACAGGCTGGGGGGCTTATAATAGCAGAAATGTATTCTCTCACACTTCTGGAGATCAGAAGTCCAAAATCATGGCCATGCTCCCTACAAAGGATCTGGAGATGGATCCTTCCTTTGCCTCTTCCAGCTTCTGGTGGTGCCAGGTTTTCCTCAGCTCGGGGTCCCATAACTCCAATATGTCCCACCATCTTCACATCGCCTCATGTGTGTCTCCTCTTGTAAGAACACTCGTCACTGGACTCAGAACCCACCTGGAACTTCTAGGATGATTGAGCATCTAGGATGATCTCAAGATCCTTACCTTAATTATATTTATAAGAATGCTTTCTCTGGGACACCAGGATAGCTAAGTCAGTTAAGCCTCCAACTCTTGGTATCATCAGCTCAGGTCTTGATCTCAGGGTCCTGCCCCAAGCTCCCAGTCTCTCCTTCCTCCTTCTGCTTCGGGGTCATCCCTGACTGTCTGGGAGCCTGCTCAGCCAGTGTTGAAGCCCAGACCCAAAGTGTGAGGAGCCTACACTCCTGGAGTCTGGAGCCAGTTGGATATACATTCCACATCACCCAAGTGGACATTTTGGAAAGTGTTTATACACCTCTGTCTCTTCCCAGAGGAATGTAAGCACTGAGAGAGCAGGAAGTTTTTCTGACCTCACACACCCTGTTATTCTCTGACTGACTCTTGTGTGTATTGGTTATTTCAGTGACTCTTCATAACTCATGGGTCCAAATCACCATTTTATGAGAAATCATCTTAATTCTATTTAACCTTGGCTTTTCTTCAATATCTGGAAAGGGCTATCTACTATACTTTATTCTGAAAACATAAATTAGAATTTCAAGGTAAGTTGTCAATAATTATACCTCGTCCTAATGTTTATCAAAACAATACAGAGGGGGCGCCTGGGTGGCTCAGTGGGTTAATGCCTCTGCCTTCAGCTCAGGTCATGATCCCAGGGTCCTGGGATCAAGCCCCACATCGGGCTCTCTGCTCTGTAGGGAGCCTGCTTCCCTTCCTCTCTCTCTGCCTGCCTCTCTGCCTACTTGTGATCTCTGTCTGTCAAATAAATTAAAAAATCTTAAAAAAAAATACAGAGAAAAGTAGAAGACTAATGCTATTTTTATTTTATTGATTTCCTTTACATATAAAGTCCAAGGATTAATTTCAAAAATTCTCATATTACCGATGAAGAACTGGAGCCCTAGACCGTTTGTTAAATCCTCAATATCATACCCCGAGATCATCGCCAAGAAGTGAAATTTTAAAATTACTCCTTTCTGATTCCCAAATCAATGCCCTTTTTGCTCTATTACATTTGTTTTCCCTGAGTCATAAAACAGAACTTTGGACAATACAGGCCATCCTGTAAAGCCACTGATTAATTCATGGGGGGATGAATTCCTTTTGTTAAAGTCTGTTTTTCCTGGATTAAATAGTGGATGGGACTCATGTTTATTAAACATCTACCTCAGTGTTATTTGATTTTCTTCATAATCACGTAATGGAAGATGTAATCTTTAAACCCTTAGAATGATCTGGAAGCCCTTGATTTGACATACAAGCCCTTTCTTTCTGCTGATCATCTAAGATGGCTGGTATGTAAAAATTGACCTCATCAAAGATCACAGTTCAGTCACCTTGGGTCAAATCAGACCTAGTTCTGATAATGGCAATGACTTCATCAGGCCACTTCTAGGAAGTCAGGTAAGGAGAATGCAGCCAGGTAAGGAGAACGTTGGCAGCCGTTTCATGATTCCAAGTAAATTCACTCATCCAGATCACATTTGCTTGTATCTTTACTCATGGTTTTGTTGCCGATTCTGATCTCCTCATCCAAAGTAACATCCGTAGGCTCCAGGCATTCTGCCTGGGATTTTTACCCATCTTAACCTATCCCCACAACAGTCTGGTGAATATGTACCATTCAAATCCTCATTTAGGGACACCTGGGTGGCTCAGTCAGTTAAGCGACTGCCTTCTGCTCAGGTCATGATCTGAGGGTCCTGGAATAGAGTCCCACATCTGGCTCCCTGCTCAGCGGGGAGCCTGCTTCTCCCTCCCCTCTCCCCTTCCCCCTTCTTATGCTCTTTCCTATCTCTCTCTCTCAAATAAATAAAAAAATTTAAAACTAAATAAATAAGTAAATGAATAAATTAAATCCTCATTTAATGACAGTATCACTGGAAATCTTAACTGTTTAGAGGTGGGGAAAATTACAGATCACTCTGACAATCTGAGGAAAGCTTAGTGATGCCTTGGAAACAAAAATACATATGATCACAAGACACACACACACCCCACATACATTTTCAGGGGAACCCCCTAATTCCAAATATGAAGTTATATATGAACTTGGGTTCAGAAATCCTGAGCAGGACACTCAGGCGCAGAAAGCCTCCAGCAGTGGTAACTTCCACTAGGTGCCCTAATGATTAAGGGGCTAAAGTATGTTTGGACTCACAATTCTTTAACCCCAGAGACTCCTTCAAAGCCAAAACCATTTCCCGAGAAATGACATTCAGTTCAAACTCAAGCACATTTAGATTGAACTAGAAAGACACCAGTATGAAGAATGCAGGATATTAACTTGAAGGAAAAGCATCACAACAGTTAATAAAACTCCATTAACCTTGTAGAAAGTACACTTGCCTTCTGACTCAGGAAGGACCTGGCAGTGAGAGCCCGTTTGGTTGGGGCACATCCCACAGCAGGACAGTCCACTTGGTCATCGGGTATGTCCTGGCTTTGCCTGGCCAGATTGGGCACACCTGCCAGGAACAGCCTGTTCTCATGGCCCAGATCCACTCAACTCCCCCCAGCCTGAGCATTGGCTAAGTGCTGAGCTGTTTCAGTAGACACAGAATGGAAGACAGTCAAGACCATAGTTACCAATGGGCTCCAGATGAGCAAAGATGAGTCTGTTATTTTAGACTTGTCAGTTTTTATTACCTCCACATGAAATAAAGAGGGTGTGCTGTGATGGGCACTTGACCAAGAAAATTAAACCAATTTAGCTCTAATCTAGTAAGCTGCAAAGAGGCGAGGGCTCTGAGCACTTTAATTTGCTGATTTAGCCTCATAAAAAAGCTTAAATGGTAATGATGATCATTTTTTTAATGAGAAATGTTTTTTAAAATCAGAGATGGTCATTTTTTCACCATTATGGAGAAAGCATTAACTCAATCATTTTGACAGCTTGAGATTTTATGTACACCATGTTAAAATTCAAACATAACTCTAATCTGGATCTCAGGTTTTACAGGAATTTGAACAACAGAGGAATCTGAAACGCTGAATTAGATTTTTGGGGAGAATGAAGTACAAGGTTGCATTTTGGAAATTTACCACCAGATGGCAGTATCTGACAAAGAGTTTTGATGGGCTCTTCTACACCCCTCCCCCCCATCTCATTAGAAGTTTTTTTTTCAAAAGCCACTGCAAATAGTTGCAAAAATACAGGCAATACTCAAGCTTTACAGGTGCACACTGCAGCTGAAACCAGTTGCTTCAATCCTTTGGAAAAGTAAAATAAAATAATTATTTTGAATCCTTTCTTTAAATATCCTAAATAATGGGTTCAATCTATTTCAATAAAGCAAAACCATAATTATGAGATTAATTTATGGTAATACAAATAGACTAAACTCGAGAATTATTTTTTTAAATATTGATTTAATGGGGGAAGGGAATTCCATAATTTCTTTTTTACCTTATGAATTTCATATAACAATGTCATTAGATTTTGCTGGTGTTTTTTTTTTTTTTTTTTTTTTTCAATTCAATTTGCTATTAATGCTGCCAGGCACTAAATTACAATCAGTCTGCCAGACATCTCCCCTTCCTGTAGGCACCAAGAAATAATAAACAAAGAGATAATAATCAAGGGTTAGGAGGAAGGAATTTGGAATCTTGAATCTGCCAGTTCTGGTTAGAAACCCAGTTTTAATTAACCTATAAATGACATTTTACTATTACTCCTTTTTTTCCCATACTACTCTCTGTTTGTATGTATGTCCATTTTAAACTATATCTCAGGAACAGTGCTCTGAGTTTATATATCACACACACACACATTATTCAATAAATAAGCCAGGTACGGTGCTAGGAATTAAAAGATGCAGTAGTAAAATTCCTCTAGGAAGCGCACATTCTGGTGAGCAGAGGCAAACAATAAACTTGTATACAAATAAGAAATGAGCTCAGAAGTGATCATCGGTACACAGAGCAAGTTAAACCGGGTAAGGAAATGCACAAGGGCAAATGAAGGTGGTCTGGAAGAATTTCTTAAGAGTTGTTGACTTTCGAGTTGAGCCCTGAATGATGAGAAGAAGCTGGTGATATGATGTGGGGGAAGAACATTCTGTGCCGGAGGCCTGCAAATGCAAGGACACGGAGGCAGGAAAGAGCTGGGTGTAAGGAAGCAATTGTAACCAAGCCCACGTGACTCACAGACTGAGTGGGAGAGAGGGTATCCCTGAAGACCATGGTCAAGGAATTTGAATCTAATTGTAAGTGGGTGAGGAGTCCTTGAAGGTTTAAAGCAGGGAGTGAGAAGGTCTGAGCTACTCTTTTGTAAGATTTCTCCATGAAGTGCCATTATCCCCATTTCATAGTTGAAGAAATTGAGATTTATCAGGATGAAACACCTTGCTGAAGATCACCCAGCTCGGCAGGAATGAATGTGACCAAATTCTTTCTTCACGTCTGCAACAAGCATCTACTAAAAGTCTACTTTGAGGTCTGTGGTAATAGCTGTGCAGATACTAGGAGATGCTATCCATGCCTTTTAGTTTTACAAATTCAACTGAAGAATGAGGGAGATTCAGGAAGAGGGCACAATTTGAATAAAAACCGGTATATACATCAGTTGAAACAAAGACAAAGGATGAGCCAGGATGCAGCCATCAGATAATCATGTTTGGGCTCTGCCAAAGAAAACAAAGGCCGTTCAGGATTTTTAGGCATGTACTCTGTTGTACACACTCTAGAGTAGTCCCCAGTGCTAGAGCCTTTTGTGTTCCCTCTCCCTGAGCAATACATGTCAATGATTTTCTTCTAACCAATAGAATATGATAAAGGTCTTCAGATGTCATTTCTGTGGTTATGTTTCATGGTTTAGGAGTCTCTCTTTGGCCTTGAAGAAAGAGCTATGATGATTTCTACAGCTGCAAAGAAATAATTCTGCCAACAATAGGGATCATCTTCAGAATGAATCCTTCCCCAGTTGAGTTCCATTGAGACCCCTGCCCCATCCAGCAGCTGGATTGCCCTAAGGCAGAGAATCCAGCTAAGCTATGCTCTCAGTTTTAACACACAGAAAGGCTGAGATAAGACTGTGCTGTCTTGGGGTTGCCTGGGTGGCACACTCGGTTTTGGTTCAAGTCATGATCTCAATGTTGTGGGATGAGTCCCACATTGGGCTCCAAGCTCAGCGCAGAGTCTGCTTGAGGTTCTCTTCTCCCTCTCTCTCTGCCCCTCCCCCCGTTCTCTCTTTCTCTCTCTCACCCTCTAAAATAAATAAAATCTTGTGTGTTGTGTGTGTGTGTGTTTTAAAGATTTTATTTATTTATTTGACAGAGAGAGATCACAAGTAGATGGAGAGGCAGGCAGAGAGAGAGGGAGAGAAATGGAAGCAGGCTCCCTGCTGAGCAGAGAGCCCGATGTGGGACTTGATCCCAGGACCCTGAGACCATGACCTGAGCCGAAGGCAGAGGCTTTAACCCACTGAGCCACCCAGGCACCCTCTTGTGTGTTGTTTTAAGCCACTTACATTGCTGTAATCTATTACAGAGCATAGAAAACTAACACATGAACCAAAGTTCAGGAAATGTCAGTTTTTTGTAGTTTCAACCCAGCCTTGTATGCATCTCTTATGGCTTGAATATGAACCTCCAGTCCTCAGGTAGAAGGCCCTAGTGTCACCCAACAAAGAGAAAATTCACACATATTCTAGGGAAGAGAGAGGTACCAGTGGAAAAGATTCTCCAAAAATAAATATGGAAACAAATGAACCAAAAGCTTTTCTGCTTAAGCCTGAGCTCACTAGGACTTCAAATAACATGAGCCCTCCTTTTTTACCAGCATTATGCAATGAAAATTATTGTTCAAAGTATAGAAAAACAAAGCATGCTAGGTAGAGTACTAGTCCCCAAAGTCCTGAGTAAAGAAAGAAAGGCAAAAACACATCACATTATATCCATTGTTGGAGATTTCCAGTGCAGATTAGCATATTAGAGGCCTGCACAAAATATACCTCCTTACGTTTTTTAATCAAGAATTTCAAATGTGAAACGTCTGAGTGTCTCAGTCGGTTAAGCCTCTGCCTTGCCCTCAGGTCATGATCTGAAAATTGTGGGATCGAGTCCCACATCAGGCCCCTTGCTCAGTGCTGAGCCTGCTTCTCCCTCTGCCTACTGCTCCCCCTGCTTCTGTTCTCACTCTTTCTCTCTCTCTCAAACAAATAAATAAAATCTTAAAAAAAAAAAAAAAAGGAATTTCAAATGTGATCCGTCCCCATGCCCTCTTTACTGGAGGTATGTCTGCTGGCCTACACACAGAACTGTAGGGAACAAGAGCAAGAGAAGGGGTTCCACAATATTGAAGCAGAAACAAACGTCCCCATAAACTGAACGATAGGTATACTATGAAATGTGCTGGAATTTCTTTCCTCAATAAAACAAATAATTGAGTCATGGTCTCCTTAGGATTATGAGAGTAAGTGGACATAGGTAGGTTTGGCTCCACAGAGAATTAAGTTTTTACTTATCAAGCACTAACACAAAGCCTGCTATGTCCCAGCTGCTACCCAAAATTCTTGACAGACATTAAGCATCTACGGTGGCTACTGTTATTCTCCCCATTTTATAGATCAAAGACCATTCGATTGCTTAGTTTGCTCCTCTGTGAACAGAGGGGCAGAGGGAGAGTTAGAGGAACAAGCCGCTGAGCAGGGAGCCCCAGGCAGGGCTCAAGGGCCCTGAGTTTATGACCTGAGCTGAAGTCAAGCCTTTAGGTGACTGAGCCACCCATTCAACCCGTAACTTATTTTTTTTTTAAAGGTTTTATTTATTTGACAGAGATCACAAGTAGGCAGAGAGGGAGGCAGAGAGAGAGAGAGGGAGAGGGAAGCAGGCTCCCTGCTGAGCAGAGAGCCCGATGCGGGACTCGATCCCAGGACCCTGAGATCATGACCTGAGCCGAAGGCAGCGGCTTAACCCACTGAGCTGCCCAGGCGCCGCCCCGGAACTTATTTTTTAAACCTTAATACATCTTGAACATCTTTCTCCCCTGATATTAAGGAAAAATAAAATTTTTGAAATAAAAAATATAATAAGTTGCTTTTAATCTCTAGACGTGCCACTGTCCACTAAGACAGCCACGAGCCTCATGTGGCCATTCAGTTCTTAAAATGTGGATAGTCTGAATTGAGATGCACTACGGCAAGCGTCAAATACACTCAGGATTTTGAAAACTCGCTACCAAAAAAAAAAAAAATGTAAAATATCTCTTGAATTTTTTTTTTTAAAGATTTTATTTATTTATCAGAGAGAGAGAGGGGGAGAGAGTGAGCACAGGCAGACAGAATGGCAGGCAGAGGCAGAGAGAGAAGCAGGCTCCCTGCTGAGCAAGGAGCCCGATGTGGGACTCGATCCCAGGACGCTGGGATCATGACCTGAGCCGAAGGCAGCTGCTTAACCAACTGAGCCACCCAGGCGTCCCTCTCTTGAATATTTTTTATGCTGATTACAGAAATGATATTTTGGATAAACTGGGTTGAGTAATATATGCTTAAAATTAGTTTCTCTCTGTTTTTCTGGGTTAAATAATGAACATATAATTATATATTATTCACATATTACTGATATTCATTTCACCCTGTTTCCTTTTACTCTGAGTAGCATGGCTACTAGAAAATTCACAATGACCGATGCAGCTCAGTTCTCTTCCTGCCGGACAGCCAGCTCGTGAGTCTCTGCACTGAAGGACTCACTCATCAAGATTCATGGCACCTTCGGTTCTGGGTCTTCCTCTCAGTTCTTACTCAGCAGTAATAAAAAAAAGAATGTGGAAACAATCACCCTATTTCCTGATTTGAAACCTGCCTGTGCTGTTCTGGCAGATCTTGACCTAGAGGATCTGGAACCTTATGGCAAACTTATTGGGAGCCTTGTGGCACCTTGAGTTCCTAACCTTGGGCCCTATCACACCGGACTCCATCTTTCTATCTCCATATCATCTGCCAGACCAGGTACCACTTGAGTAAGAGGCGGAATGTTCTCGTGTAATCGGCGCGTAGTATCTGGCTAAGGCCCCAGCCCAGAAGTACACATGAAGGCTGGCTGTGTCACAGTGTGGGCAGGTCCAGAGCTCGTTACCCTGCCCTAGGGCATTATCAGGATTTATACTTTCCTGCAATTCACGCCATTTCCTCTCCACACCCAACAAACTTCCTACAGTGCCAACAGGTGTGGGATGGCCAGCCTCATCTGCTTCCTGCGATGTGTCCTCACTTCCCAGGAGCCAGAGGCAAACAGCTCTGATGTTTGCTGTGAAATGAGCTCCGAGCTCCGGGGAGCAGACACAAAGCTCCTGGGAGCTCTGGACCCTGATTAACATCCCATCCAGCTGCCAAGCCAGTCACTGTCTCCCTCAGACATAATACAAATAAGCACTTCACACCCAGAGAGCCCTCACAAAGGCGCACCAGTGGTTTCCAGGCAGGAGCTGGTCGCAGAATTTCTCCTACTTTCCAGTGAACTGGGAAAGAAAAATACCCCGTGATGAGTTTTCCGTAAATCAAAATGTCACCCACTGAAAGCATAGCCCTTTATCCCTCTATTTTAAATACTAAGATGTCCTTGCTTTTAGGAAATGATTCTCATAAAAAATAGTGTGTGTGTGTGTGTGTGTGTGTGTGTGTGTGTGTTTAATATGTTCACTTGACAGCCTCATGTCAGCCCTCAGACATGGGAAGTGTCGTAATTGGTCCAAGTGTAGCGATGCCTGGGAATCGTGGATCCAGGCTGGCGTGGACAAGCAGCTACCATAACCCAAAGGAATAAAGGCTCTATGGATTTTCTATACCAAGGGCAAGCCCTTTCATTTCCTTAACAATATTATCAAATCCTTGCAAATAGAAATTGCCCTTTTGGGGGATTTTCCCACAGGAGGGCTAGCGCAGTGCCTGGTGCAGAAAGGTTCTCAGTAAATACATATGGTTTCACATAATGCAGTAAGAATAATGGGTGATGCTTTACAGCTCTATTTGATGGGCTGACTTTCCACCGATTCTATTTAAAATTTTAACACAGATCCCAGAAAAGGGAGCTTTAGTGCATAGACGTATAACAATGCTGGGGCGTCTGGCTGGCTCAGTTGGTAAAGTGTCTGCCTTAGACTCAGGTCACGATCTTGGGGTCCGGGGGTCAAGCCCTGCCTCGGACTCTGGGCTCAGCAGCGAATCTGCTTCTCCCTCTCTCTCTGTGATCTCTCCCACTTTGGCTCTCTCAAATTAATAAATAAATCTGAAATACAAAAGAAGTATAACAGTGCCTTTTCCGTATAACTTCTGAATATCAGTTGGATATCAGGGTTTTTTTTTTAAGATTTTATTTATTTATTTGACAGAGAGAGATCACAAGTAGGCAGAGAGGCAGGCAGAGAGAGAGGAGGAAGCAGACTCCTGCTGAGCAGAGAGCCCGATACGGGGCTCGATCCCAAGACCCCAGGATCATGACCTGAGCCGAAGGCAGAGGCTTTATCCCACTGAGCCACCCAGGCGCCCCAGATGTCAGTTTTATACATAATTTTGAATTCCTATACTAAAACTTGTGTGTGTGTAATAACCAAGTGTAGATATAAAACATAGATATAATGACTCCTTGAGGAATTTTTAGTCTGTGTTTTTAACTCTTTACTGATTCTGATGAGACATTAACCGAATAGTTATTGAGTGCCTCAAAAGAAAACATGTTTCTGTGGGCTCTGGCATGGAGCCTGATGAGAAGTCATCCTCAGGAAGCTTATTGCCTCTATGGGGAGGGTGAATATTAACTGAGTGAAATAAAAGTTTTAAAGTGAAAGGATGGACTAAGTTTGAATTAAAAAAAAAAACCCAACCAAACAAAAAACCTCTACAAGTGAATATCTAGTTCCCAGGAGAGCACGTACTGAGGGAAATAAATAAATAAATAAAAGACATTTTGAGAGGAGAGAGAGATCTGTTAAAAAAAAAAAAGGCAGTAAAGATTAGCAAATGTCTACATTCGCGTCTTGTGGCTCTCTGGATGAAAATTTGCTGCGAAGTACTCAGAGTTATTTTGAGATTTCAGTTTTGAAATCCTGAGTGGATGAAAAGGTCTGCCCAGGTTTAGGTGGATACATCTGTGCAAATATTAGGAAGAAGAGAGTGGGGCAAACCTATTACTAATGACTGTCCCTTGTAGTAAGTGGCAGTGGTGGTTACTTCTTTGCACTCCAGGAAAAGAGACAAATCCCCTTAAGCCATCTTGAGCCACCAGTTTATCTACCACCCCCCCCCCCCCGGAAAAAAAGCATCATTGAGAAGACTTTCATTTGGCAAGACACATCTCATCAAATTGTCAATATATGTAAATGCATAGAGTATTTTGTTTTTTGAGGTTAGTTCAATATTCCTGCATCTACATTCAGTGACAATGACATCTGAGAAATAATGGAATGACATTGGCATCAGGTGACTTCTTGGACCTACTTAGTAACATTCATAAGAGGCTTTGATGTGTACTGGTTTCTGTCTGACAGCTGCTGGAGTTTATTTAATTAATTTGCTTCTCATCAGAATGATGGTCTAATGAAAAGAGGAGGAAGAAATAATGGATTCTTCTGTCTTGATCAAACGGGTCCTCGGCAGGTAGCTGTTAGGAGTCTCAACAGCTGGGGGGAGTTTTGTTTTTTCTACTTATTTTTCACTGGGGGTAGAGCGGTTTCCATATTACTCAGCATCTTGTCGTTTTCTATTTTCCCGAAACAAACCACCTAGTAAATAAACCAGGAAAAGCGAATATGCAAATGCTGGAGGCTGAGTAAGGCAGAATGGGAGTGGCTGGTGAGAAGGATCTTTGTGAACCTGGGTGGTCAGTGAGCTGTGGCACATGTTTGTTTCAATGGTTCTGCCTCATGCTAGCTGTGCTGTACTAGACCCAGAATCTTTCTGGGCCTTAGTTTGCTCATTTATAACATGGGTGTCAAAATTACATCTCCTTCCTAGACTTCTTATGAGTAAGTAGTATATACATGTAGTTTTGGTCAGGGGAGGGCAGAGGGAGAGAGAGAATCTTAAGCAGCGTCCACACCCAGGGGCTCGATCTCACAAAGCTGAGATCAGGACCTGAGCTGAAATCAAGAACTGGAAGCTTGCCCTGCTGGGGAACTGTTCACTCAAGAAAGATATTTTCTGTTACCTCTTTGAAAGTCTGGCCAGCCGCTGGTCCAGCATCGTACCTTCATTTTACAAGTGAAGAAACTGAGTGCATGAAGGAGAATGTTCGTGAGTCACAGGTCTCTTGGATAAAGCTGGAATTCACCACAGATGAGTGTCTTGTTCCCAGTGGAAAGTTCCTTTCACTCCTCAACTGGCTACTTGCACTGGTCACCTTATACACAGAGTAAGGTGCTGGAGATTAAGATTAAGATTACTAGAGGGGCTCCTGGGTGGCTCAGTTGGATAAGCAACTGTCTTCGGCTCAGGGCGTGATCCCGGCTCCTGGGGAGCCCTGCTCAGTAGGGGAGTCTGCTTTTCCCCCTCCCCCTACTTATGCTCTCATGCTCTCTTGTGCTTATTATGCTCTCACTCATTCTCTCTTTTTCAAATAAATAAATACAATCTTTAAAATAAATTAAGATTACTAGAAACAGGGACACCTGGGTAGCTTAGTCAGCTAAGCACCTGCCTTCAGCTCAGGTCATAATCCCAGGGTCCTGGGATCGAACCCTGCATCGGGCTCCCTGTTCAGCAGGAAGCCTGCTTCTTCCTCTGCCTGCCGCTTGTATTCTCTTTCTCTGACAAATGAATAAAGTCTTTTAAAAAATAGATTACTGGAGACAGATTAAGGTCTGAAGGAGTTGGGTCTTTGATTTCTTAGGTTTGACTTTGTACCTCTCTCTTTTTTCCTTTTAACTTTTTATAATGAGGAATTTTGAATACATTAAAAAAAACTGGCAGAAGAGTTTAATGAATGCCTATGTTCCCATCACCCGGCTCCTAAATTATTTTATTTTGTTTCATTTTATTATAAGTTTAAAGCAAATCCAACGTACCATATCACATCACCCCATGAATATAGCTATATATAGAGATCTAAATAATACGAATTTTAAAAATTTATACCCGAGTTTTAATTTCTATTTTCAGATTTTTATTTAAATTCTGGTTAGTTAACATACCATGCAATAATGGTTTCAGGAGAACCAGTGGTTCATCACTTACGTACAACACCCAGTGCTCATCATAACAAATGCCCTCCTTAACACCATTACCCATCTAGCCCATCCCCCACCCACCTTCCTTCATCAGCCCTCAGTTGGTTCTCTATTCTTAAGAGTCTCTTATTGTTTGTTTCCCTCTCTTTTCTTCTCCCTCCCAAATGTTCAACTATTTTTTCCTTAAATTCCACATTTGAGTGAAATCATATGGTATTTGTCTTTCTATGATGGACTTATTTCACTTAACATAATACACTCAAGTTCCATTCTCTTTGCTGCAAATGTCAAGATTTCATTCTTTTTTTTTAAATTAATTGTTTTTATTAACATATAATGGATTATTTGCCCCAGGGCTACAGATCTGTGAATCATCAGGCTAACACACTTCACAGCACTCACTATAGCACATACCCTCCCCTGTGTCCATCACCCAGCCAACCTCTCCCTAGACCCCTCTTCCAAGCAACCCTCAGTTTGTTTTGTGAGATTAAGAGTCTCTTATGGTTTGTCTCCCTCCCAATCCCATCTTGTTTCTATTTTCCTTCCCTACCCACCAAACCCTCCACTCTGCCTCTCAAATTCCTCCTATCAGGGAGTTCATATGATAATTGTCTTTCTCTGATTGACTTGCTTCGCTCAGCATAATACCCTCTAGTTCCATCCATGTCATTGCAAATGGCAAGATTTCATTCTTTTGATGGCTGCATAGTATTCCATTGTGTGTGCGTGTGTGTGTGTGTGTGTGTGTGTGTGTGTATACACACCACATCTTCTTTATCCATTCACCAGTTGATGGACATCTAGGTTCTTTCCATAATTTGGCTATTGTGGACATTGCTGCTATAAACATTTGGGTGCAAGTGCCCCTTCGGATCACTAAGATTGCTGGGTCATAGGGTAGCTCTATTTTCAACTTTTTAGGAACCTCCATACTGCTTTCCAGTGTGGCTGCACCAGCTTGCATTCCCACCAACAGTGTAGGAGGGGTCCCTTTTCTCTACATCCTCGCCAGCATCTGTCATTTCCTGATTTGTTCATTTTAGCCATTCCGAGTGGTGTGAGGTGGTATCTCATTATGGTTTTGATTTGTATTTCCCTGATGCCAAGTGATGTGGAGCACTTTTTCATGTGTCTGTTGGCCATTTGGATGTCTTCTTTGCAGAAATGTCTGTTCATGCCCTCTGTCCATTTCTTGATTGGATTATTTGTTCTTTGGGTATTGAGTTTGATAAGTTCTTTATAGATTTTGGATACTAGTCTTTACCTGATATGTCATTTGTGAATATCTTCTCCCATTCTGTCAGTTGTCTTTGGTTTTGTTGACTGTTTCCTTTGCTGTGCAAAAGCTTTTGATGTTGATGAATCCCCGTAGTTCATTTTTACCTTTGCTTTCTTTGCCTTTGGTTATGTTCCTAGGAAGAAGTTGCTGCAGCTGAGGTTGAAGAGGTTGCTGCCTGTGTTCTCCTCAAGGATTTTGATGGATTCCTGTCTCACATTGAGGTCTTTCATCCATTTTGAGTTTAGTTTTGTATGTGGTGTAAGGAAATGGTCCAGTTTCATTTTTCTGCATGAGGCTGTCCAATTTTCCCAACACCATTTTTTGAAGAGACTGTCTTTTTCCCATTGGGCATTCTTTCCTGCTTGTTGAAGATTAGTTGACCATAGAGTTGAGGGTCTATTTCTGGGGTGTCTATTCTGTTCCATTGATCTTTATGTCTGTTTTTGTGTCAGTACCATATCGTCTTGATGATGATAGCTTTGCAATAGAGCTTGAAGTCTGGAATTATGATGCCACCAACTATGGCTTTCTTTTTCAATATTCCTCTGGCTATTCGAGGTCTTTTTTGGTTCCATATAAATTTTAAGATTTTTTGTTCCATTTCTTCAAAAAAAAAAAAGGGTGATATTTTGATAGGGATTGCATTAAACAGGTAGACTGCTTTAGGTACCATAGACATTTTCACAATATTTGTTCTTCCAATCCATGAGCATGGAACCTTTTTCCATTTCTTTGTGTCTTCCTCAGTTTCTTTCATGAGTACTTTATAGTTTTCTGAGTACAGATTCTTTGCCTCTTTGGTTAGATTTATTCGTAGGTATATTATAGTTTTGGGTGCAATTGTAAATGGGATCGACTCCTTAATTTCTCTTTCTTCTGTCTTACTGTTGGTGTATAAAAATGCAACTGATTTCTGTGCATTGATTTTATATCCTGACACTTTACTGAATTCCTGTGTGACTTCTAGCAGTTTTGCAGTGGAGTCTTTTGGGTTTTCCACATAAAGTATCATATCACCTGCAAAGAGTGAGAGTTTGACTTCTTTGCTGATTCGGATGCCTTTTTTTTTTTTTTTTCCTTTTTGGTGTCTGATTGCTGAGGCTAGGACTTCTAGTACTATGTTGAATAGCAGCAGTGATAGTGGACATCCTCAGGGGAAAAGCTCTGTTTTTCCACATTAAGAATGATATTCGCTGTGGATTTCTTATAGATGGCTTTGATAATATTGAGGTATGTACCCTCTATCCCTACACTGTGAAGAGTTTTGATCAAGAAAGGATTTTGTACTTTGTCAAATGCTTTTTTTTCCTTTTAAAGATGTTTTTCCTTTGCAGGAGTTTTTTTTTTTAAAGATTTTCTTTATTTATTGGGCAGATAGCTACCACAAGTAGGCAGAGGCAGGCAGAGAGAGAGATGGGGAAGCAGGCTCCCTGCTGAGCAGAGAGCCTGATGTGGGGCTCAATCCCAGGACCCTGGGAACATTACCTGAGCCGAAGGCAGAGACTTTAACCCACTGAGATACACAGGTGCCCCTGTCAAATGCTTTTTCAGCATCTATTGAGAATATCATATGGTTCTTACTCTTTCTTTTATTAATGCATTGTATCACATTGATTGATTTGTGGATGTTGAACCAACCTTGCAGCTCAGGAATAAATTCCACTTGGTCATTGTGAATAATCCTTTTACTGTACTTTTGGATCCTATTAGCTAGTATTTTGGTGAGAATTTTTGCATCTGCATTCATCAAGGATATTGGTCTATAATTCTCCTTTTTGGTGTGGTCTTTGTCTGGTTTTGGAATCAAGGTAATGCTCTTCTCATAAAATGAGTTTGGAAGTTTTCTTTCCATTTCTGTTTTTTGGAACAGTTTCAGGAGAAGAGGCATTAATTCTTCTTTAAACATTTGGTAGAAATCCCCTGGGAAGCTATGTGGCCCTGGGCTCTTGTTTGTTGGGAGATTTTTGATGACTAACTCAATCTCCTTACTGGTTATGGGTCTGTTCAGGTTTTCTATTTCTTCCTGGTTCAGTCTTGGTAGTTTATATGTCTCTAGGAATGCATGCATTTCTTCCAGATTGTCTAATTTGCTGGCCTATAGTCGCTCATAGTATGTTCTTATAATTGTTTGTATTTCTTTGGTGTTGGTTGTGGTCTCTCCTCTCTCATTCATGATTTTATTTATTTGGGTCCTTTCTCTTTTGTTTTTGATAAGTCTGGCCAGGGGTTTATCAATCTTATTAATTCTTTCAAAGAACCAGCTCCTGGTTTCATTGATCTGTTCTTCTATTCTTTTGGTTTCTATTCCATTGATTTCTTCTCTGATCTTTATTATTTCTCTTCTCCTGCTGGGTTTAGGCTTTCTTTGCTGTTCTTTCTCCAGCTTCTTTAGGTGTAGGGTTAGGTTGTATACTTGAGACCTTTCTTGTTTCTTGAGAAAGGCTTATATTGCTATATACTTTCCTCTCAAGACTGCCTTTGCTGTGTCCCACATATTTTGAACAGTTGTGTCTTCATTTGTTTACACAAACTTTTTCAATCCTTCTTTAATTTCCTAGTTGACCCATTCATTTTTTAGTAGGACACTCTTTAATCTCCATGTATTTGAGTTCATCCAACTTCCCTCTTGTGGTTGAGTTCTATTTTTAGAGCACTGTAGTCCAAAAATATGTAGACAATGATCCCAATATTTTGGTACCAGTTGAGACCTGATTTGTGACCCAGGATGTGATCTATTGTGGAGAATGTTCCACGTGCACTAGAGAAGAATGTGCATTCTGTTGCTTTGGGATGGAATGTTCTGAATATACCTGGGATGTCCATCTGCTCCAGTGTGTCATTTAAGGCCTTTATTTCCTTGTTGCTCTTTTGCTTGGATCATCTGTCCATTTCAGTGAGGGGGTGTTAAAGGCCCCTACTACTATTGTATTATTGTCAATGTGTTTCTTTGATTTTGTTATTAATTGGTTTATATAGTTGGCTGCTCACATATTAGGGGCACAGATATTTAAAATTGTTAGATCTTCTTGTTGGGCAGACCCTTTAAGTATGATATAGTGTCCTTCCTCATCTCTTATTATAGTCTGTGGCTTAAAATCTAATTTATCTGATACCAGGATTGCCACCCAGCTTTCTTTTGAAGTCCATTAGCTTGGTAAATTTTTTTCCATCCCTTCACTTTCAATCTGGAGATGACTTTGGGTCTAAAATGAGATTATTATAGACAGCATATTGATGGGTTTGGGTTTTTTATCCATTCTGATACCCTGTGTTTTTTGATTGGGGCGTTTAGCCCCTTTACATTCAGGATGACTATTGAAAGATATGAATTTAGTGCCATTGTATTTCCTGTAAGGTGACTGTTACTGTATATTGTCTGTTCCTTTCTGATCTACTACTTTTAGGTTTTCTCTTTGCTTAGAAGATCCCTTTCAATATTTCCTGTAGGTCTGGTTTGGTGTTTGCAAATTCTTTTAATTTTTTTTTTGTCCTGGAAGCTTTTTTTCTCTCCTTCTATTTTCAATGATAGCCTAGCTGGATGTAGTATTCTTGGCTGCATATTAGACTGGCGAATTGAACAGAGCCACCCACTTGATTTTGGGTATATTTTGGTCTCTTAGAAGAAACTGCCTATCAAAATTTTAAAGAAAAAAAAGCATATATATATATATATATATATATATACACACAAAAATAAGTGTAAACACAATGAAGGTATGGAATATGACTGTAAAGATGAAAATTTTTTAAAAATTCTAAAAAAAGGAATTGATAAGACAAGTTGTTGGAAAAAGAAAAAAAAGAGGAGGGAAAGTGCTCAGGCTGGAGACTAGAACAAAGCCATGTGCTAGATTAGAGTATATTTTGATCTATTAGAAGAAATTATATCCCAAAATTTTGGGGGGGGGTGGGAAAGCCTATATGTATACAAAAAATCAAGTTAAGTACAATGAAGGGATAAAATATGACTGTAACAATGAATGTTTCAAGGAGTTGGGTTTTTTTTAAGAAAGGTATTGTTAAGATAAACTACTTAAAAATGTTAAGAGAGGAAAGGGGAAAAGTAAAAAAAAATAGAATAAGAAAAAAATAAATAAATAAAATTAACTTTGCAAAACTAAAGGATCATGGGGAAAAAGCCATGAATTCTATGCATTGCTTTCCCCTACCTCTGAAATTAAGCCATTCTCCTTGATCAGTGAGCTTGGTCTTGGCTGGATGTTCTTGCTGATCTTCTGCAGGAGGGGCCTGTTTCAGTCATTATCAAATGCCTTTGGCCAAGGTGGAATTGCGCTGCCCTTGCCAGGGGCCGGGCTAAGTAATCTGCTTGAGTTTGCTCTTCAGACCTTTTGTTCCCTGAACGCTTTCCATAGAGCTCTGGAGAACGAGAATGAAGATGGCGGCCTCCCAGCCTCCGGCCCCAGAGGAGCCGAGAGATCGGGTCCCCACTCTTCAGTGCACTCTTGGAGAAAAGCCCTCAATCACTCCCCTCTCCTTGGTCTCCAGCCATGCTCCGAGCTCACCCGTCCTGTGACTGAGTGTTTCTGTCTCTGGCACATGGCCCAATTTGGAGTCTCCAAACCCAGCATATCCTGCTGCACTGCTCCTCTCAAAGGATGAAGGTGAGTCTTCCCGGCTCTGCCACTTGTGGGTGCTCTGATCGAAGAGCAGTGGCCTGACTGTGCCTTGGATCATGGTTTAATGTAACCCCGAGCTGAGAGCTCACTCCCCGGCTCTGTCTCTATAAGCCGGCTTCCCAGTTCCAATACCTGGCAGCTCTGCCACACTCAGACACCCCCAATCTTTCTGTGACTCCATGGGACCTGAGACCACACTGTCCCCGCAAGGGTTCAACCCCTGCTTAGCCTCTGGAGTGATGTCCCGTAGTAGAGCAGACTTCTAAAAGTTCTGATTTTGTGCTCCACTGCCCTGCCACTTGCTGGGAGCCGACTCCTCCTCTTCCCTCCCCTACACTGCCATGGTCTATCTTCCTGTCTCTTCGGATTCACTTCTCCCCACGTCCTACCTTTCAGAAAGTGGTCAATTTTTTATTCCTAAAATTGCTGTTCTTCTTCCCTTCTATCTCTTGTTGAGTTTGTAAGAGTTTGGAATGGTTTGATATCTATCTAGCTGAACTCCTGGTATCTGATGTCATTTCAGTCTGCTACTCCTCTTCCATTGCCTCTCACCAAGATTTCATTCTTTTTGATAGCTGAGTAACATTCCATAGTATATACATAGCACATCTTCATGAATTCATTAGTCAATAGACATTTGGGCTCTTTCCATGGGTTGGCTTTTGTTGATAATACTGTTATAAACATCAGGGGGCATATACCCCTTTGAATCTGTTTTTTTGTAACCTTTGTGTAAATACCTAGTAGTGCTAGTATTTACTAGTACCAATACTAGTACAGATATTTATTTAGTAGTGCTGGATGATAGGTTAGTTCCATTTTTCACTTCATGGGGAACCTCCATACGTTTCCAGAGTGGCTGCATCAGTTGGAATTCCTAGCAACAGTGTAAGAGTGTTCCCCCTTCTCCTCATCCTGCTAACACCTGCTGTTTTCTATGTTGTTGATTTTAGCCATTCTGAGAGGCGTGAGGTGGTATCTCATCATAGTTTTGATTTGTTTTGATTTGTATTTCCCTGATGATGATGATATTGAGCATCTTTCTTTTCATTGTCTGGTAACCACCTGGATGTCTTTGGAAAGGTGTCTATTCATTTTTTCTGTCCATTTCTTAACTGGATTTTTTGGGGGGGGGTGTAAGAATTTCTAAATGCAAAATGTCAACATCATTACCCCTAAAATAAAATTTACAATAATTCCTTAGTCAATGTTCAACTTTCCAGTGGTCCCATTACAGCAATTTTTAAAAATTTTTTGAATCAGGATCCAAATGCACCCACCTTTTAAGACTGCTTATACGTCTAAGTTTTAAAAGATCTATCAGTCCTCCCCATCGCTTCTTCCCCTTACAATTTGTTTATTAAAGAATCAGTTCTGTTTTGACTTTGAGGGTAATGAAAATAATTTTTAATTTTTTTATGAGTAGAGATCATTTTCACATACTTTAATAATTATTTTGATGGTTTGCATATTCCATGAAGTGCCTCAGGCTTAACAATAACAGCAATCTAATTTACTTTTTACTGACTGATGATGATGTACTGGGTACTTACTTGGACCCATGTAAAGCAGTGTGAGATAAAAACCTGTTATCATCCCTTTCACAGAGGAACTAACTAAGCAATTGAATAGTGGTATCACTTGCACCACAGGTGAGGAAGTGACCTGGGCACTCTGACTTTAGGGATTGGGTCCCTAACATAAGTCAGACTACCTCTTCTGTGTGTCCTGGAATAATATCAGTAGAGGCTGAAGTCAAAGCTCTTGGGGGGATAAACAGACTTTTGGTTTTTTATTTTGTTCTGTTTTTGCTGCTGTTTTTATTGATAGAGTCTATTTACCCCTCACTGAAGGACCCAGCTCTCCCCAGTCTCATCTGGGCAGAATTTATAACCCAGACCTCAGCCAATGAGCACCAGACATAGGGGCGGACATGTCCCCCAACATGTTCTTGATAACGAATGAATGAATGAATATTTTTTCAGAATATTGGAAAAATATTTCTTTTCTCGGCGTTTGGGATTGTTATCTTCATCTTGTCCATCACACACAGCCTTAGTGAAAAAATAACACTGGGGACAGTGAAGCCAACCTGAGAGATAGAGATAGATTAGATCCTTCATGTAAGCCCTGGACAAGCCATACCTGCAGACAGACTAGTCTTGATCTTTTGAGCTACAAGATTCAATAGCTTCCCTTTTAGCTTAAAACAGTTTGGTTGATGTTTTGTTGTTATTGTTCACTCAAAATAAAATGTAGTCTAACTCACAGGGAAAACTGCACAATTAAAAAGAAAATAGTCCTCATTCACTCTTTCCACGTAGGCAAATGGTCTTTGGATTTCTGGCTTATAGAATCACTTGTAAAATTTTGACATTAACATGACATCATTGCACAGAAGAACTGAAAGATCTGTGGGACAGCTCGTGACACGAAAAGCACAATCAAAGGACATCTGCCAAATCGCAAGTCCATTATTGTCTTTATCTTGTTACCGCACTGAAATATGTCTTTAATATCTTCTCTCCATGGACCAGATTTTTTTTTCCACTATATCGCTAATCATTTCCAACTTCATGAAGTCAATACAATACAATTTGCTCTTTGCTGTAAATCTTAATGCAATCTGCCCTGAACGAACCCATTTGTAATTCAGAGTTGTTTATTTGCTAAATGTGGCTTGCATGCATGCTGACCAAGACACATTTTCATTTTCATTGGTTTTTAAAAAATTCACTTGGTGGGCCACATTGTGACTTTCATGGACCCTGGGTGCTTTGGCCTTCATGAGTCACTAAAAATATTTTAAAATCTATGTTACTGTTATAATGGCATTAAGACCAATATAATTCAAGCTGGACTACATTCATTTTTTTAATCTTATTTTAAAATAGACATTTTTGTGGGCCCCAAACATATCCTAGGCCATAGACACTGCATACACTGTGCCTAATTAACAAGTCTGCTCTGCCTACTAATTAAGTACCAATAAAGGCATTTTGGAATTAGCACAGGTATAAAACGTGGGACCTAAAACTTGAAACCCACCTCTTTCCAAACTTTTTCCACTATCAACTTTCAGTGTGAAGTTTCTCCTTTCTTGGTGGCTTGTATGCATCCGGGTTTAACGAACAGGAACTCTGAAGCCAGATAAAACTGGGTTCCAGACAGCAGCTTGTACACTTTCCAGCTGTGTGAACCAACTGGTCTTCATTGAAAGCTTCAATGTCAGGATGTGTGTAAGAGCACTTAGCACAGTGTCTGGCCCATAAGAAGTGCCTCATTATCATGCTAGCAACGCCAATGAATGTTCCACACAGAGGCAGTATAGCATGGGCACTGAGAGTGCAGGCTTCGGAATCAGGCTGCCTGGGTTTGGATCTGGTCTTCAACTAGCAGTGTGACCTAGGCAAGTAACTTGCTCTCTCTCTGCCTCTGCTATCTCCTGTATGAAGAGGGGAAAACACTATCTCTCTAGATGATTCCTGTAATATTATTCTTTATCTTGCCATTTTCATAACATGTAAAATCTGTTCCCCCCTACTCATTTGTTTGTTTCAATTTTTAAAAACTGACTGTTCAAAAAAGAAAATTGCAACCTTAAGGAAAATTTGCTTGAATAATAGAAAAATGTCCTGAATTTCCTTTTCTTGGATTCTCTAATTGTTTTAGATTTACTCCACCGCCCATGCTGTCTGTACACATTCCTGTTATCATTAGTCAGGCAAATGATAGACATGATATTCCATCATCCCTAAATACTCCAGTGTGTTTCCAAAAACAAAGACATTCTCCTGAAAAATCAGCATCTAAACTTCCCAGTCAGCACAAGCAGCTCCAATGCACAGATCCCTTTCAAATTTCCCAACTTTGCCCTAATGTTTCTTTTTTTTCTTTCTGGCTGAGATTTATTTTGCAATTAGTTGTCTTTAGATGTCACTTCACACTCCTCAAGTTTGGAACAGGACTGCAGGCTTTCCCTGTAGTTTATGCCCTTTATACTTTTAAGGGTTGAAGACTTTTTATTCTGTAGAATGACCTTCCATCTGGGTCCACCCAACATTGCTTCATGATCACACTCTCACTGTACATTCTTGGCAGGAATACCCCAGAAATGGTGCTGTGCTCTTTTCTGTGCATCACAAAAGGAGATACATGATGTCAAGTTGTCTCCTCACTGCTGATGTTAATGTTGATCGCCTGGTCAAGGTGGTGTCTATGGTTCTTACACTTTAAATTCACTAATTTTTCTTTGTAATTGATTAGTATTTTAGTGGGGTGCAGAGTGTGAAAAGTACACTCAAATCCTATTTCTTTTTTTTTTTTTAAGATTGTATTTATTTATTTGACACAAAGAGAGATCAGAAGTAGGCAGAGAGGCAGGCAGAGAGAGAGGGGGAAGCAGGCTCCCTGCTGAGAAGAGAGCCCAATGTGGGGCTCAATCCTAGGACCCTGAGATCATGACCTGAGCCGAAGGCAGAGGCTTAACCCATTGAGCCACCCAGGTGCCCCTCAAATCCTATTTCTTATCAAGTCTTCACTCACTGTCATCAGCATCCATGAATCTTCTACTCTGGCTGTCCCCATTATTTATTTATTTATTTGTTTAGGTCAGTATTCAGTCAGAGATTCCCATTTTAGTCAATGGATTATAATCTGCCACCAAACCTCCAGTTGGCTCTTGCATCCTTTAACTCATTAGTCATTGAACATTTTCTTATATTCTAGCACAATAAGATGTTCTGGGTTCATATTGAACATCCCTTGTCCCAAAATTCTGGAATCAGCCATTTCTCCAAGAAACCATCCTTTCATTTCAGAAAGGATGGTATTTAGAAACCAATATGTGAGTGCTTACTGTGCTCATTGCTACTGGGATGTCATTGTTCTTAGCTGTCAATAGAACTAGAAATATATATATATATATCCATATGTGTGTAAAGACACACATTTATATCTATATCTATATCTATATCTATATATAGATATAGATATATCTATATATCTATATCTATAGCTATATATATATAGATAGATAGATAGATATTTATCTTTCTGTGTATATACATGTTACAAAACCAGGAGCTTATACAGCCATCTTTAGTTCCAATGCCATACCACTGTGTTCTTTCTAGCCTTCTTTTCTGATCTGGCAGTGAGAAGTTTGCTTCTCATTACTCCAAATACACTTGTTTTATTTGGTCAGCCACCATGCTAAACTCAAGATGGAGAGGGAAGAAAAATGAAAGACAAGAGGAGAGGGAAAGGAAAATAGAAAGAGAAGAAATTCCCCCTTTTTATTTGAAAATAAATACTGAGTTCTGCTTCCTTAAATTCAAATTTAATAAGTCCTAAAGTTCTGCACAAAACTTGAAAGTAATTTTATCATACCAAACTTAGAATTCTGCCTTGAAAATTTCTAAGTGAGAGAGGTACTCTTCACAAAAATAAGTAATTATCCTAAGCAATGAAGCAAAAGAAAAAACTGACTCATGTCAGCCAATGTGGGAAAGATATTTTCATCAGTGTATGTATAATCAGTTTCATATTCCCAAGGAAAAACTTTGAGAAAATCTGATTAATTCCAACAGAAATAAACCTGATATACCCAAGAATAATACGCTGAGGGTTCACTGAAATATTTTTTTAATAAAGAGAACTTCTGTTATTTGACAGAGGAGTATGAATACTTGAGTTGTCCTTTTTAATCTTCTCTTACTCATGTTCACTACAGATATTATAAAAACTTATTGCAATATGAGCACAGCAATGCCAGTAAATCACTAAGAAATACATTTGTCCTGAAATTATGATCTCAAAGCCACTTTCTCTCCATGAAGTGTTCCTGACCCCTGACCCTAATTGAATCCATGTTCTTTATGTAAGTTTTACAGATTGGGCCCTGTCTATCTTCAGGGAGGCATTATTTACATAAACTCTTAAAAGCCTATAATGTAAAGGGCTGTTCCAACTCCCAGCAGATATGCAACACAATCTGCACGGGTGCACACTGGGCCTTGACACTTGTCATTATCCTTTCCTTTCTATGTCTTTGATGCTCATTTGGCAGGTATTACCTGTTTGTGTGTGTGTCTGTATGTATGTGTGTGCGCTCTTTTCATCTTGCCTCCTCATGAAGCCTTTCGGGACCACTCAGTTCATGGTAATAATTTGTGTCCTATAGCAGCACTGCTCAAGCAAGTATAAATTAACTTATAATTGTGCTTAACTTTAATCCTGCATGGTGGTGGTTTCAACTCAGGTCAAGGTTGGTTCAGGTGTGTTGGGTCAAACTTTGGAGACCTTATAGAACAGACCTAACATAGACCTCGTTACACAAGTGATTGAGAAATCTCCCACTAGAAAACTTGCCCTATGTGGAGAGAAAATAAGTACATGTGGTTCTTAAAAGTGAGTTTTGATCCTGATTTGAAATTAATGATCTGTAGTCTTAAGTGTGTCACTTTTTCTTCCTATGAAAGGAATGAATTTTTTGGAAATGTTTCTCCATTTTTTTTTAAAGATTTTGTTTATTTATTTGAGAGAGAGAGCATGAAAAGAGCACGAGGTGGGTGAGGGGCACAGGGAGGAGCAGGAAGCTGGATGTGGGGCTGGATCCCAGAACTCTGGGATTGAACCTCGCCTCAGGCTCTCTGCTCAGCGGGGAGTGTGGAGTCTGCTTTTCCCTGTGACCCTCACCCCCGCTCGCGCTCTCCCTCGCGCTCTCTCTCTCAAATAAACAATTTTTTTTTTTAAATGGAGAAACATTTCAAAAAACAAAAATAAAATAAAATGTAACTTAGGATTTGAGTCCCAGGTCAATCTCATATGACCTGTACAACCCTGTGGAAAGTTGTTTGTCTTTCACCGTAACCTTGTAGTTTGCGAAAAGGGTATAAAAATGTTTCCTTTGTAGGATGGGTAAAAAGATTAAGTTAGGTAATGAATGCAAAACATTCAGAAAAATAGGCACTTAATAAATGATCTTGTTCTTATCATGCTAACCCTTCTAATGTTCCCTGTGAATCCCAACCTTCTGCAGCAGAATTAGAATTTGAAACCCAGTATCATCGCAGGGAAGCCATGAGAGGCAGTATTCATGCCCTTTACTCGATAAGATGAACAGACTCAACTAAACTTAGACAGAGGCTCTCCTTATCCTTAAAAATGAGCATCTTCTCTCCCTTTTAGTCCTCCAGGGGTGAGCTGTCAGCTGCAGATAAAGGAAGATTATAGAAGGACAGGCCCCAAAGCTTATGGACTTGAGTTTCCTGAATTCTCTACAATCCATTCATCTCTAGGCATGCTTCTCCTCTTTTTATTGTCCCATCCCCCCAAACACATACCATCCTCTTACCAAACAAGAAGGAAAAACAAAAGGTGTTTTTTAAAATGGGGGGAAATAATGTCACATGGATCTTGGGGAGCGGAGGCCCTTGTTTAAGATGGAGTCAGACCAGCAATCTGTATTCTTCAGGGATTGCTTTTTGGAGAGTTTTACCTAGAGTCCTTCTGAAAATCAGCATTTCCCCTGGAATGCCTGAGTGATGCTGGTAGTTAAAATATAGAGTTTTGGAGCCAGTCAGATATGGGCTTCAAAATCCCCCCCTTGATGCAAGTGGACCTTGGGCAGGTTACTTTATCTTCCTGGAATTCAGTCTTCTCATCTGAAAAATGGGAAGGTGGCACTAACAAGTAGGATATTGAGGTGCTTACGGGAGAGCCTAGATGGAGAGTTTCTCACACAGAAGAGGGCAGGCACTTGGGACACGTAGCTTTCATTATTCATGAAGCTTCTTATCCCCATTGCTTTTACAGTGGCCTGTAAACACATTTTGGGTGACATTATTATTTAGAGTGACCTCAGTATCCTTCTCAGGTGGTACAGTTATTAAAATATTAGAATTAGATGATCTTCAGCTTACCTGCTGGCTCTGGCCCTTACTAGCTGGCGGTGTGGGCAAATCCACGTACATTCTGTGCACTGTAGTCTCCTGAGCCATATTGTGGTTAGAGGTAGATGGCTAGCCCAGTCTAGCTCCTGGCACGTAGCAGGGCCTAGGAAATAGTCTGATGATGATGATGGTGATGATGCTGGTAAGGAAGACTGCAGGAACAATGCTGCTGATATTGCATACAAAACAATGATGGAATTTCATTTCCAGTTATTTCTAGTATGTTCACTGGAGACTACCAGTCCTTGGAGGCAAGAATGGGGGTTTGCCTCCATCACATTCTTTGTGTTTAGCAACTAGCACACAATGGGTGCTTGACTGATAGTTGTCATAGGCATTCGTGAGTTAGTAATAAGAGAATGCTTTGGTGTTAGAGAAAGAAATTATTCCCAGATCAACAACTCTGGCTTTGGAGTCAGACAAAAACGTCTTATATCCTGACTTACCATTTACTATGTGAATTTAGCCGAGTTACTTAATTCCTCTCTGTCTCACATCTGTAAAATGGGAATACCACAATCTACCTCATAGGGATGAGAGAGTCAAATGAGATAATGTATGTAAAGAGCTTAGCACTGGGCCTGCAACATAGTCTGGGCTCAATAAAGGTTAGCTACGGGGGTGCCTCGGTGGCACGGTTGGTTAAGCGACTAACTCTTGGTTTCAGCTCAGGGCATGATCTCAAGGGTCATGGGATCAAGCCCCAGACAGGGCTCTGTGCTTAGCGGAGAGTCTGCTTGAAGAGTCTCTCCCTCCGCCCCCCCTCTGTACCTGTACGAGCTCTTTCTCTCTCTCAAATAAATAAATAAATATTTTAAAATAAATAAATAAAGCTAGCAACTATGCACTACATAGACAGGCCACCATTTGACCTGAACTAACCAGAAGGGAGGCTAATGCAACTCATTCATTTGAACTCATGCCATGGTTTCCTCGTGTGTCCAAGTACTGTCCAGGTTTGAAGTGTAGAAGTGCTTAGAAAGCCTGGCCATCTCCTAATACCCATCAAGATGGCAAAAATAAACGTGGGAGTCAATTACCTTCTGTGAAATGCTCATAACCCCCACTCAGTAATTTGGTCTCAATGCACCATTACAATTTAATATGCAAATAGCAGTCCTTTGATTTTTTATCATTTCTGGTAAGGATGAGCATTTTCAATCTGCTGCATTTGCATCCATTTAGATAATGTTGATGATGCCAACAGATCCTTTCCATTCCACTCTGCCTTTCATTCAAAAAATCAGGCCCAGAGGTGCTTTTAGAGACCACATTTATAGATTAATTCCATCATTATGGAGCTACAGGAATCCCTGGGGTGGCAAGAAGCACATATGAACTCTTGCCAGTGACATTGTACAAACACCGGATTATAAAAGCAAATGGCAAATAATTCACCCAGTTGAAAATGTAAGGGAAATTTATGAAGCTAGAAAGAAAGAAAGAAAGAAAGCCAGCTACACTGAGTGGCATTGTAATTTAGCTATAGATTTCAAACAGCAAAGAATCCACAAACGAATATGACCTCCAGGGCACTCTGAACTACATGGAGATCATGTGGGGGCATGACTTAAGAGGAAGGAAGAAGAATCCCCCTCACTTGTCACCACCCACGTCCCCTGACATTCGAGAATCCCACAATGGACAAGAGGCTGAACGGACTAAACTCTAACCTTGCACTGCAAGCTACTCAGGTCCAGATTCTCATGAACTCTGAAGTTTTGAGCATCCCTCTCACTCTTGAAACTGAAATAAGACAATCCTAGTGACTTGATTCTTCAGGGACACTCATACCCACACTTATTTTTCCCCAAAGCTGCTATTGCCCTTGGTTTTCTATTTTTTCATTTTTGTCATGCAACAGAAAGAAGATGGACCCTAGTTTTCTGAGGAGATTGAATTATAACAGTAATTTGTACCTCTATTATTATATCGGACTTCCTTTGGGAATATGTTGGATGTTGTGGACCAGCTACTCAGAACAATGTGTGCATAAATATCGGCACACAAATTTGATCACAGGGCAGCATTGATTTTAGGGGAAGTTCACTGATCCCTTGCAGTTTATCTGTGGACCTCTGATCAAAAACATCTATTATTGGTTGATTTCTAAGATTGTGTCTCTGTGTGATATTCATTTACTCATTTTCAAGATTTCTAGGACCACTGTGTAGCAAGCACCAGGCTAGGTTCTGGGACTACGAAGGTCAATAAAGCATTGCCTCTCCTTTTGATGCATTCATAACCCGATACAGGGTGACAATATGTGACAACCATCTCTGTGGAAATATAAAAATATACTGAGGGTATATAAGAGAAAGAGTGACTAAGTGTGCCCCAGGAAGCCAAGGAAGACATCAGTATGTTTGTTTTTGTTTTGGGAAAAGAGAGTGAGTACTTATGAGGGTTGGGGAGGGGCAGAGGGAAAGAGAGAGAACAAATCCCAAGCAGGCTGTACGTTCAGCACAGAGCCCAATGCAGGGCTTGATTTCACTAATCTGGGATCATGAACTGAGCTGAAGTCAGGAGTCAGATGCTCAAGTGGCTGAGTCACCCAGGCACCCCAAGGAAGGCATGATTAGGAAAGGGCTATTTAGGTACCGTGTTCAAGACATGTAAACCCAGCCAGAGGGCAAGGGCAATGACGTCATTCCCTACAGACAGAACAGTGGGGGCAACAGCCTGGCATCACTGACCAGGACTAAGAGTTTAGTTGACCAGAACACAGAGCATATAAGGGGAGACATGTTGAGAGAGGAAGCATACAGATTTTGTGAGTCCCACTCTCATCAAGTTTGGACTTCATCTTGTGGGCAACAGGGGCGCCATGAAATGTTAAGTGTGGAAGAAAGACAAAAGCAGCTTTACGTTTTACAGATGAAACTATTACTGTACTCAATTTTCCATTGCTAGTGCCGCACAAAAATAAAAACATTCAGCTGAATCCACTTCCTCAAAAAGCTCTGTGGAAAAGGAAATATATTTTTAGAGTAATGCAGTGTCTGGTACCCAGTGGGGATGGACACGCAGTATTAACAGATGAGGATGGAGGCTTCACAAATACGAACCAGGAAAAAACAGCTGCTACCTCGAACTCGTCATGAATAAATACTTAGAGTTAAGCACCAGCCCAAAGCACTTGGTGGATTCCGGGGCCACCGTTGGAAAGTGTCAAAAGCAATTTGTTATAAACACAGTGGCATTTTAGCTTAAGATGCTGGTGCTGGTGGTGCTGGTAGCGTGAGTGAGGCAGAGGAGAGGTGTTGCCTAAAGCAAAAAAATGATTGCAGACAAAATTACCCTTATAAACTGCTTCAGTTGCCCATGAAGCATAGTACGCACAGGCAGTGGAGAGCTGGAGTATGATTTATAAGTAATCTGTACACAGTAAGTTTTCTAAAAGGGCACCTACTGAAAGTTAATTTTGCCATAGTTTTGTTGCACTGATGTATATTGAAATTTGCATAATTTAAATGCGTGTCTGTTGTGAATGCTGCTGTAACATTTACAACAGCAAAACTTGGCAAATAAATGTTATCTTATTGATTTATTTATTTTTGAGAGAGAGTGAGGGAGAGAGAATCTTAAGCGGAGTCCACCCACATTCAGCACAGAGCTGGATTCCTGAACCTGAGATCATGACTGGAACTGAAATCGAGAGTCTGACGTCCATTCAACCGAGCCACCCACGTGCCCCAAATAAATTAGAAGACATCCTCTACTGGTTGTCCCCACTAGAATCTAACTGTCTTGTATCCTGATCTGCTGTCCCGAGTGGTAAAAGTGAGCACTTGCAGAAAGAGGAAATGCCCAGGCAACTTACATTGCCCCTAACTGCAATAGACTGTTGAGGACCTAACAGGAACCACTATATGGTTAAGAGTCATCATGGAGATCAGAAGCTATTGTAGGTGTTTGCTTTTCTTCAAAATATTTTAGGATTTGGATAAATCCATTGGAGGGAGTCTTGTACTTGAACAACATTTGCCACATGTACCTGAAAACTATGGCTCCTTGGGGCCTGGTTAAAGAGACTCGCAGAGAGCAGGATGCCACATAAAGGGGAAAAATCTGCCCTGTTGATATCTAGATTGCAGACAATGCTAGGTCAATACAACTGTTTCCATTTAAAGGTTCCCGTCACCCTCTGGAGCCATCCCCTTCCCTGGCCCTTCAGCTGCCGCAGTGACAGGTGTCTGAAATCTACCCACTGCCTGGCGGGGGCTGGCGGATCTCTGCAGGGCAGCCACAGGGAAGGACTCCACTGCCAGGACAGCCCGTGGGAGATGTCACTCCAATTGCATTGTAGGATATCTTTTTCTGAAACCCAAGAAGTTGACCCCAAGGTCTTGTTTTGTGTGAATCTGGGCTCATCAATGACCAGAAGTTGACTTTGAAGGACCTTAACAAAATATATTTTTACCTCCTATTCTCATTCCTACTGTTGTAAACGGCAGAGCAGACAAGGACACTAAGAGATCCATCACTTCCGGGGAAGACTAATGCATCCTTGAAAGTACATGGTCATCTTCCTATGTCTCCTTGTCTCCTTCTCTTCCTTCTCCCCCGCACCCCTTTCCTCCTCATTCTTCTACACACCCACTCACACACTGTAGTTGATCAAAGCCTAAACTTTTGAATGCACCTGGATTCTAATCCCAGCTGGATCCTGAATGATTTATTTATGCTTTGCTTTGCTCAGCTGTGAAAAAGGACTAATCCAACAGTTGCTAGGGTTGTTTAGGGGATCAAACAAGACAATGCATATACTGCGCTCAGCCCAGTGCCTGTCACAGGGCAATGCTCAACAAGCACTATTATTATTTATCCCTCTTATTATTTTTATTTTAATTATACACTTTCTCGTAGCTTGCCAATGTTTAATTGTAAATACACTGTGTAAATGTTCTCATATCACTGAGTCTTCCCAAACAGAAGATTGAGTGGTGACACAGAATACCATTGTACAGATAATGTAATTAGCAATATGATTTCATGACTTCTTAATCACATTGCTTTTCCTTAGTAAGCAAGAAGAAATGGTACTAAGGCAGCTAAGTGCTTAGCCATATGCGCCTAACATAAGGCTTTGTTTTCTCTTCATTTCAAATAGATCAAGTAGCAGAAACTATTTTTTTGCTAGATTATTTTCCTCTGCATATCAGGATAAATTCAATACAAAGGAGGCAATTTTTTTCATCTACCTCTCAAGGAATTTCACGATCCTAATTATCAAATGACCTTTAAATAAATTATTTCATGTCGGCTGACACTGCCCCGGGGCTCTCAGCTTCATGGATAAGAGTGGGTACAGCTTTGCCATTTCAGAGAGAGTTTCAGCAGACGCCTTGCAAAGATCATAATCATCCGTGCTCTGTAGGACTGTTTAGGCTGCTTAACAATGATGATACCAATGATGACACGAAAAACAGCTAATGTATTTGAGAACTCGTTACCTGGCAAGCCCTGTTTCAAGCATTTTACATATATCTATTTCCTTTTCCCATGGACTTTTGAGGTAAGCATGATATTTATTCCCATTTCACAGATGAAGAAACAGAGGTCCTGTTTCTTCACGTGTAAAGAGGGGATGTTCCTGTGTACTGGAGAGCATCCTGGGGCAGAGAGAAAAGGAAATGCTCTGCAAATGTAAATACAGTAACATTGAGGGCATTATTAAGACCTGACATGAGTAAGACCTTCATTTTGTAGATGAGAAAACAGACATGTCTGACATGGTATCAATGAACTTGTAGCTCACCCTTGAGTACTCCAGTTCCTGAAATCTGGGATGGTTTTGATGGTGTAGACAATGTCAGGTTTCACCATCTGCTCTCCTTCACTAATCAGTAAGTCCTTTACCAAGAGGAGGAACTCATGCTCCCATGTTAGCAAATAATTAACAAATAATGTGGGTTCTGCAGAGAGAACAGTTTTTCTCAAGAAAAATGGCCCTCGGTGATAAAAGTGACACATGATGTTTAGAAAATGCCTAACAAAATGGCAAAGCATAAAAAAGAAAACAAAAAATTACATCTCTGTAATTCAGAGAGAGATGTTGATAACGTTTGGTGATTAGCTCTCTAGGAATAGTTATGTACAAGGACGCAGTTTACTGACATGGAATCCTACGTTTCTACAAGGTGCTTTTCACACAACAGTATGAACTTATGAATATTAATGTTGATACTAATTAATAATTAAAATGCAAGCAAACCTATTTCATTGTTTTTAATAACTGCAAAGTTCAGTTAACCAAAATGTATTTGCCTAACCCCCCACTAATGGACATTATGCTATTTTTTTGGTGATACCATAAAAAATTGGGTGAACCTCTTGGACACAATCCCTTGTGTACTCTCCTTGGATTACCTCCTTAGGGTGAACCCCTAGAAGGGGAACAGCTAATCAAAGGATACGCATATTTGGCATTCCCACTCATAGTTAGGGTCTGAATACCTACATAATTGGTTTTCTCAAAGACAGTGTAGGAGAGCTTCCAATTCTTCCTGGTTTGTGGTAAAAAGCAGAGAGTTAACACAGCTGGGAAATGCTGTTAATAGAGTTTTCCTGAATTAACAAGGTCAGAGGGCACTGGCCCCAGCAGGCCCCGAGGCTTTGGGTCCTATTTCTCCCACTAGACTCCCAGTTCATGTCTCCTAAGGGAGTAACTGTTTGCAGTTTGGGTTAATGCAATAGCCAGACTTTGAAATACTGTTTCTGGCACCTCTGGAGATTCCTGTGGGATCCCAGGACAATACAATCGAAGAATCTCATTGCCGTCCAGGAAGAAGCTACCTGGGCTGATGATATTTGAGACTTAAAAAGAAAAAGTTCCAGGTTGCTGCTCTGAGGTAACTTATGTATTTGTAGTGTCATCCTTGTTTCTAGAAAGTTATTTGCAGACTCTTCATTGTGACATCTGGAATAGAAATATTCTCCGTGGACCTTGTTGGAAATCCAGCGTAAGTATACACACAAGGATTACTGCCGTATTATAAACAGGGGAAAAACACCACCTCCCATGGCTTCACAGATGCCTTAAATTTTAGAATGAATCAACTATTACTTGAAAGTCTTACTTGCTTTATGAACTTAGGGTCACCATATTAATAAGGGGAATTCTCAATGATTCTCCTTTCTGGGGTGACACACAGCACAGATGTACTAGGGACCTGTGGGTGAAGAACATTTTTTATTTGACACACATTGCCTCATTGCATTTTAATTACACTCACCCTTTGGTGTCTAGGCATGAGTAGAATATCAATGGCATTTGAAATGTTCCAAAAGCAGAAGAACAAAAAATGTTTAATCTCTAAAACGTGTCCTTTCCTGAGAGATTAATTTGGTAGTTGGCATCCTATGATAAATCAGTAAATTTTGATGTGGAAAAAAATTAATAAATGCCTTATTTGAAATATAAAGATAACATTTTTATTGTTTACAAATTTCCACTTCTAGCCCAGTCCTGGGTGGTATATATTCTTCTTTCTTGACACTCTCAGGAGGAACACAATGGGTTTCTATAAAATTGCAAATTATGGGCACACAATGAAAAGAATAAAGGCGAAGAAAACTCAAATTCTGGGAGGTTCAGAAGCAATAAGCAACCTGTCCCTTCCAATTTCACCAGAGAAATGCTTTTTGTCTTCCAAATATAGTTTTTCCAGCACTTCTGAGTTCACAGAGTGTCCCGGCAAAGGCTGACAAGGAAGAATGGAGATGTCCTTCTCCCTGCTTCCCCCCCCAGGCTCATATTCCAAGGGAAATTAATGACAGTGCATTCGTGGAATACTTCACAATTTTAAAAGAATACTCTCCTATGATCCCATTTGGCTCTCATGTAGGAGAGGGAAGGTAGGAGGTTATTAATAGTTCAGTTTGGGGGCATCTGAATGGCTCAGTCTGTTGAGGAACTGACTCTCAGTTTCAATTCAGGTCATGATCTCAGGATCCTGAGATGGAGCCCTGCATCAGGCTCTGCATTCAGGGTGTGTCTGCTTGAGATTCTCTCTCCTTCCCCCTCTGCCCCTCTTCCTACTTGTGCTCTTTCTCTGTCAACTAAATAAATAAATAAAATCTTTTAAAGAATAATACAGTTTTATCAGAAAAGAAAAATTAAGCCCAGATATCCTTGCCCAAGTAGCGTGAGAAGTGCAGCTTAGATAATGCTCGACTTCACTGAGTACAGATCAACAGGTGCTCGTATTATTGGTATTGTTTTTCTTACATTACCAGTGGCCTTAACAAGGCCAAGGCCAGTAGTTGACTCTGAAATGCCCCTAATCTTTTCCCTGGCCAGCCTTTTCATGCATCTTTTGGAAAGATGCTGAAAATCAGTAGGACCTACTCTTATAATTACATTATCCTGTTTTATAAGCATATCCTACATTTACAAGTTTGGTTGTAAACAGAATACAATGGAGTTATTCATCCCTTGAGAAGCCATAGTCACCATCTAATTCACACTGTCTTAAAGAAAGGGAGTGGAACTGTTGTCTCGCTGAAGTGACTGGTTTGTAAGGATTAACACTAAAATATTTAAATTCTTAAAATATTGTTGTTTAAAAAACATAAATCCTATTTTCAGAACATTTCCCTCAGTTTTCTTTTAAAAATTGGGTATTTATTTTGTAAAAGTACACTATAATAGTTTTTGTTTCATTCTAGTTCATGTTTATTTTCCATAATCCTAATATAGTAAGTGAAATATGTGGAAAATTTTTAGTAATAGTGAATAGCAGGGCGCCTGGGTGGCTCAGTGAATAGCAAATGATGTGATAAATATTTTCCCAATTTTGCTTATATCACAGGCTTAGTGTACATTTCAAAGAGGATATTATGAAAGTGCTTTGAAAAGCCTAATTTGGGGGCACCTGGGTGACTCAGTTGGTTAAGCCTCTGACTCTTGGTTTCAGCTCAGGTCATGATCTCAAGGCCATGAGATCGAGCCCTGAGTTGGGCTCTGCAATCAGTGGGGAGTCAACTTGAGATTCTCCTCCCTCTGCCTTTGCGCCTCTCATGTCGCTCAAAAAAAGAAAAGAAAAGCCTAAATTGCACCTTAAAAACTGATAATAGTAATAGGAGTTACTAATGCATAGAGACATTAATTATCTAGTAATATATAATAATAATTACCTCTGTAATTAATTACAGTGACTGTAATACGTAAGAGTAAAGTGCATGTGCAAAATACATGCTTTACATGTGCTCATCTCATGTTCTTTTAATAACAATTCCATGTATTAGAACTATTATTAACCCTTACAGATGAGAAAATCTAAGTGCAGAGGATAGTAGTGACTTGACAAGCTACGAAGTGGTAGAGAGGGACACAGGCTTAACTCCGAAGTGCCTTGGGACAACTGGGTAGCTCAGTTGGTTAAAAGTCTGACTCTTGATCTCAGCTCTGGTCTTGATTTCAGGGTCATGAGTTCAAGCCCTGAGTTGGGCTCCATGCTGGGTGTGGAAACTACTTGAAAAACAAAACAAAGTGTTGCTCTTTTTTCCTCAAATTTATTATTAATTTTCAAACACAAAAGTTGAAAATCAGTGAATACCAATTCACTCATCACATAAAACAGTTTTAACTCTTTTTCCTTTCTTATTCCCTTCCTTCCTTCCCTCTTTTTTCCTCCCTTCTCTCTCGCGCACACGCTCTCTTTCTTTCTGAACCGTGGCTCTAAATAGGCTCTAGGATAGATTTAAGACTTTGAACTTTCTTTTATTTCCCTCCCTTCCTCCTCTCCGCTCTCTAGCTGGACAGTTTCAAAGTAAATTATAGGCAGTGTATGCTTTACCCACAAACACTCCAGCTCGCATCTCTTTAAGAGTAAGGACACCCTCCTACACAAACACAACACCATTATCAAACCTAGATAATTATCAATAATTTCCTAGTATTTTTTTATACTCGGTTTATATTAAAATTTCCTGAATTATCTCCAAAACGCTTTTTATGGCTATGTTTTTCAAATGCAAATCAAGTCTCAGACTTTGCATTGTAGTTGTTATGTCTTTTTATTCTAGGCCAGTTTTTTTCCACCAGTTTTTTTTTCTTTAATAACACTGACTCTTTGAAGAGACCAAACAAGCTATTTTACTGAAGACCCCATATTCTGAATTTGTGAGATCATTTCCTTGTAATTTCTTTAATCTTTTTTTCTATTCTCCAAACCCTCAAACACACTTTATTGTTAAATGTCTAATTCTTAAGTAAAAAGTACAGCATGTAAATAAATAAATAGCAAAACAACCCTCATATCTAATTCTGTTTGTTCTGATGGTAGAAAGTTATCCGGGGCTAGTTTAAAGGAATGATAAACTGGTGGAGACATTCCATGCTTACAACTCTTTGGTGTAAAAAGCTCACGTCTGACATTTTCAGATTTGGCCATGATTTTATTCACATGCGTCAGTTCTGGAGAGATTTAAGCACATGTGTCTTTGGAAACACTGCCAAAAACCCTTGAAAATCCTATAGCTTCTGCCAGTTATGGCAAGTTTGGCTAGAAAATAGAGTGTTTTCTCTGCCATTTAAATGACACTTAAGGAAATCTTGGAGTTCGGTTCTGCTCTCAAAGTCACAGAAGAGCCTATGAGCTGCTCTCCACAACTAATATGCTATTTTTACAAAACTAAACTTCTCTTTGGACTTTGTTTTATTGGCAGCATTTAACTAACTGCCCATATCCTGGCCCCACTAAATCTAGAAATCTCATGAAACAATGAACAAGCTGACACCAACTCACTTTGTAACATGTTGCAGAACTAAAGAATAATTGTATATTCTAAATCTGACGCTAGCTAATGATACAAAATGATATGAAAGTGGGGGAGTTGACATTTTGTAAGATTTGAGCCACGTTCTAGTTGCTGAATATGCTTTTCATGGTGCATATTCACCAAACAGTAAGACTCATATTTCTTTGTACACTTTGCTACTCCACCAAGCATATGTAGATCGGTTCATTTGTGCCAGATAACCAGGGAACGTAGGGGTAAAAACCACACTCTGCAGCCGCAAGAAATTTATTAATGGGGAGACAGTCACATCAACAGTTACTTTCAGAATGATGTGGTATATCACACGATAAGGCAATGCGGAAGCACAGATGAAGAGTATGTAAGTGGGTGTGTCAGGTCTGGAAGGCTTCATTGGGAAAAGGATGATGGGTCTCAGTCTCCAGCTTATATGAAGGTCAGGACCAGGGAGGTAGAAGGAACTGGGCTCAGTTCTAGAACCAGGACCTGGCAGGGATTGGAAATCAATATGTGATCCCCACTGCCTGTCTTTGAGGGACAAGAACCACAGGAGTTACAACATAACCTGGGTCTGGCCTAGAAACACAAAGATTGCTACCTTGTTGCGATTACAAACAGGATGGGAGAGAGAGAGCCAGAGACATCAGACAAAACCTCTCACTTAAAAGGATTTCAATCAGAGGAATAACATGGTCATCTATGTATTTTATGTAGTTTATTCCAAACCCTGAATGAGAGATGAATTTGTGTGGCTTAAGAATGAGCAGACCAACCAACTAGAACACTACTGAGGTCATTCAAGCAATGGGGACAGCAGGCTGACCTTAAGCTAGTCTGGCAGAAGAACAACAATAAGGAGAAGATTTTGTCAAATCTTATGTTTGGGTGAGTTGATGTCTCTCAAAATTCAGTCTGCCTCAGAATCACCAGGAGGACTTCTTAACATAGATTTCTGGACCCCAACCTTAGAGTTTCTGATTTTGTAGGTCTGGCATGGGCCTCCCTCTTTTTTAAAAAAAATTTTTTTATTTATTGCTCAGAAAGAGAGTGAGAGTGCACAAGCGAGGGGAGCAGCGAATAGAGGGGGAGGGAGAAGCAGGCTCCCCACTGAGCAAGGAGCCTGATTAGGGACTCGATCCTAGGACCTTGAGATCATGACCCAAGCCAAAGGCAGAGACTTAACCCACTGAGCCACCCAGGCATCCCCAAATCCACATTTCTAACAAGCTCCCATGTGGGGCTGATGCTGCCAGTTTGGGGAAACACACTGGAGAAGCAAGGATAGCATCTGCTGGCTTTTTCCTGCCTCGTCTTCCAGTGACAACCTTTGATTTTTAACTTCCATGAACTCCTTCCACATCATTGGATACAGTCATGGGGGAACAAGATGTCTCACTCTCCCTATACCCCAACGAGGCTAATCAGATATGCTGTTTTATTCTGGAATTTGATTCTAGAATGAACCAAAGACTGAAAGCAGCTGATTTTACTCATCTTACCAGCCACCTCCCATGGAGATTCCCCATTTGTTTTTCCCTGGTTCCTTCCCCAAGACCAATCCTTCAGCATTTCCTCCAAAATCACTTCCTCTCTTTCTATTTTACATACATGTTTGTTTTGCTTAAGTTATCCAGATATAGACCAAAGCCCCCGGCTGATATTTAGGAAGTGAGGAAACCTGGGTAGAGTGATTGTATTTGTTTCCTACGACTGCTGCAACATACCACCGCACATTTGGTGGCTTACAATCAGAAATTTATCCCTGCACAGTTCTGGAGGTCAGAAGTCCAAAATTAATATCACTGAGATGAAATCAAGATTTCAGTAGAGTCTTGGGGCACCTGTGGCCCAGTTGGTTAAGTAAGCATCTGCCTTTGGCTCAGGTCATGATCTCAGAGTCCCGAGATTGAGCCCAGTATTGGGCTCCTCACCCAGCAGGGAGTCTGCCTGTCTCTCTCCCTCTGCCCCTCCCCTCCTTGTGTTCTCTCTGTCTCACAAATAAATAAATAAAATCTTAAAAATCTTAAAAAATATATTTCAGTTCGCTCACTATCCTTTAGGAGCCTCTGGGGAGAAATTGTTCCTGGCCTCTTCTAGCTTCTGGTGGCCACGGGCAATCCCTGATTTGTGGTTGCATCAGTCTCTGTCACCATGGCAACCTCACCCCCCACCCCCACCCCCGCCTCCTTCTGTGTCAGTTTCTCCCAGCCTCATTGTTGTAATGGCCAGGTGCTACCGTCCACCTGGATAATCCAGAACAAGGTCCTCATCTCTAGAGCTTTAATTTAACGATTGGCAAGTGTCTTTCTTTCAAATAGGTCCCAGGATTGGAATGCAGCCATTTGAGGCTGAGGACTCCACTTTTTACCTTACTATAGTGATCAAGGATTTTCCTGGTTTGAGCGTTGGAAGTCTTAGGCTCCAGGAATGTCCCAAACAACCTTGGATTTGTTTGTTTGCTTCTTAAACTCTTGGTGTTAGCAACAAAGGTGGGGTGACCGCTGGTGAAAGCCTGGGACTTTCTGAGTTTCAGTCCCACATTCCAGGCAGCCTCTCAGTTCTAGGCAAACAGAATTGGTTGGTCACCCTAATTCAGTTTCTCTGTCAATTTTAGAGCATTGGACCAGGAAGAGCTGTCCTCTTTAAACTCCGTGCTAAAGCAAAGAAGACTACCGGGTAATTGCAGCACATGCCTCAGGCAAAATGAGCTTGGAGACATTTCAACAGAGCAACAAATCCAGTACATAACCGTTAACTGCCAGTGGTCAAATTTGAAAGCAGGGCTTATTTCCCAAGAAAGACATGAGAAAGATTTCATAGGATGGGTTTTAATAAATTGTAATCAGTGCTTTGAAACATCCTTAAGGAGAAGGTAAACAAATTGGGTGATCGTTGCAGGTGTAATTTGGGGCGAGTTTATAGCCTCATTTCTCTAGGTGTGGGCTCCTGCTCCCCAGGGCTCCCAATCAACCTTGGTATCTATTAGATACCATAGAATTTACGACTCAGACTCTCTGGGGTTGAGGTTCAGAAATCTGAGCTTTAAACAGTCATTATAAATGCTATATAGGGGCAAGCAGGTGCCCCCAATGATTTTCTGCCCTGTGGCAGTCACACCTTTGTGTGACTTGAGTCCTGGCAAATCTAGGACTTGCTTCTACCCAATCAAAGAGGGCCAGGATGATGGAATGTCATATCCCGAATTACGTTGCATTGTATAAGTCTCTATTTTAAAAGGAAGGAGAGACTTGTGTGAGAGAGAGCTACATAGAAAGAAGATAGGGAGGTCTTTAGACCTGAGGGTGGCCATAGCCAACAGCAGACAGCTAACAAGACAACCGTTCTCTCAGTCCTTCCATGGCTGGGAGAGGAATTCTGCAAACACCTTGCGGGAGCTGGGAAGAAGCCCCTGGCAAGCCCGCAGCTGAGAATGAAGCTGCCACTGACCTGGGTTGCAACCCCCTGAAACTCAGGAGCGGTCAACCGAGCGAGGACATCCGGACCCGGATTCCTGTCTCAGAAACTGTAAGATAACAGTGCATCGTGTTTTAAGTCACTAAGTTTGTAGTAATTTGTTACTCTGCAAAAGATAACTAATCATCACACTACCTAAAACCTGAGAATCATGGCACTGAGGTGGAGAGTGTGGACTCTGGGAAAAAAAAAAAAAAAAAAGATCTGCTTCAACTCTGAGGTCTGCCCCCTTCTCAGCCTTGTGACCTTAGACAACAGCAAAATCTCTCTAAGCTTTTAAAATCTCTTAAATCTTTTTTTTTTAAATTATTTATTTATTTGAGAGAGAGAGCAAGAAAATGCACAAGCGGCGGGGAGGGGCAGAGGGTGAGGGGCAGACTTCACCCTGAGCAGGGAGCCCGATAAAACGTGGGACTCCATCCAGAACCCTGGGATCATGACATGAGCTGAAAGCAGCCGATTAACTGACTGAGCCACCCAGACGCCTCAAAGCTATTCCTTCTTAAGGATACATGAAACCCATGATGGGATAGTTAAAAATTGAGATGAAGGGGGGTGGAAAAAGCCAAAAAAACAAAAAACAACAACAACAAAAAACAGGATTGTAGCACAATGTGCCAACCCCCAAGTTAGCATCCTGTGTTTTTCTTTTTTTCTTTTTTTTTTTTTTTAATTCAGAGCTCTAAGCATCGTTTAGAAGTTCACTTATTCGCGTAACCATTTATTTAATGCCAAACTCCCCGTTTCAAAAGTATAGAAGTTCAGGAATCTTTTGTTTTTGTTTTTGTTTTTTTTAAGAGTATCTCAAACCTATAACACAGTATTAGGCACAGGGTCACTTGAATATTTGTCGATGAATGCATGCGTAAAAGAGAATTCAGGAAAGAAGCTAAGGAACAGGGGTGCCTGGATGGCTCAGTGGGTTAAGCCTCTGCTTTCAGCTCAGGTCATGATCCCAGGGTCCTGGGATCGAGCCCCACATCGGGCTCTGCTCAGCAGGGAGCCTGCTTCCCCTTCCCTCTCTCTGCCCACCTCTCTGCCTACTTGTGATCTCTTTCTCTGTCAAATAAATAAATAAAATCTTAAAAAAAAAAAAAAAGAAAGAAAGAAACTAAGGAACAAGGGTATTGTAATCAACTGACTGACATTTACTATGAGTAGAGTGAAAATTCAAGACAATATTTCTTGGCTGCTAATGAGAAACAAAAAAGCAAAAAACAAACCAAAAGTCAGCAAAACCAAACCAAACCAGGCCACTGATCAATTACGCCAATCAGAACACGTTGCTCATAAGAAGTACAACCATTCCTGGAATTAAGAAGTGATGAAAACCTCCACAGGGAGGATAGCCCGGGATCCTAGCAGCAATTACCAAAACATCCTCTGTAAAGTATGCGTCATCATGTTTCATGAAGCTGTTTCTGGGTGCTGTCCCATGACACACACTGAGGTGCTCAGGGATGAGCGCTGTTAGCCGACAGCAGGTGACCAGGTGTCTGCTGTTCTGGCCTGATGCAGAGTCCACGTTAGAGTATCTGTAAGAGCAAATAGTAGTATTCCCTGGCAACTCCCAACAGCCCTGACTCAGCCAGTGTATCCTACACTTGCGTGCTGAAAAGCTTTCAGACGTGCTGTGAAATTGTGTCCAATATCTGGAACACTACCTGTGGTTATAGCAACTGAACACTGAGCCAAGTGGGTCAGAGGACACCGTGGAGAGGGAGGAACAATTGACGAGCAAGACTGAAGGAAAGAGGAGCCAGTGGCTGCTGGACCCAGCTCCAGAAAACAGATGATGCTCATGTCTTTCCAAATTCATGCTCAGGGACTTCATGTTGTTGGCTTAAAAGCAGCCTTGGTGGGAGTATTCACACTACAGAAGTCATCTGAAACTACACATTAAGGTTTTCTTTTCCCCTCAGTGAGCTGGTTTACCAGTCCCCTGCTGGAGGTAGCTTAAAGTGAAGCATGGACTGGATAAAGACTGGAGGAGAAAGGTGTTTATTTCATATATGAGAACATGGGTAGAGCCGAGGACAGTCCTCTTCACATGGCTCCAGAGCACAGAGGAAGTCGGTTGGATAACTTGCTAATTGAAGACCCCTGTGTACCCTGTACACTGTAAGACAAGGTTGTGCTGTTGTGGTGGACAGTGTTGTAATTGTTCACAACTTGTTTAGTGCCATTTTGAGCCTTTTAATTCCTTTGAATTAGTCTGCCAAAATTTCCGTGCCAGCGAAGTCTCCCAGCTCCCCAGGACTTGAGGAAGATGAGAGAGAAAACAATTGAACAGCGACCCATTCACTAAAAGGACACGCACTCCAAAGTGGTAAAAGTGGTAGGTGCAGATCTGTCTTTCAGCTGATCTCAAGTCCCCAGTGTTTCTTGTTGAAAGAGAATCTCCTTGTCCTGAGGTCTGATCTGGTGTATCAAGTGATATTTTTCTCAGACAACATGGCTTCTCAGTGCGAGCCAACTACTTCATCTGGTGTGAACCACAGAACCAGCCATCTGTTCCAGGGCTGGAAGCAAAACTGACGGTTGGCCCTAATGATGGATAGAATAACACTGTACCTTGTGATAACTTCAGGGGATTTTTAGTGGAGATTTTTGACTTTACCCAATTTTTAAACCCCTGAATAAGACATGATTCCTTGTCCTGGAAGGTAGGCAGAAAATCCCGAGCAGGATCTTGGCCTACAATGCAGCTGTTGTATTTCTGGGTGAGCTCAGAACCGCATGACTCAGGAAACCTAGCTGGAGGTAGGGTCCTTTCAGCATCCTCCCGTGCAAGTTGGGAGAACTATGGAAAATGTGTGCTTGAATGGAAGACTGTGCCATTACCACACAGAGGAGAGTGGGACAGATAATCCTTTCAGGTAATCAAAGCTTAAAGTGCCTACATTGGGAAGTACCACCTTGCTCACCAAAAAAAAAAAAAAAAAAATCAGCATTTCATTATATAACTGTCAGTGTAGATATCAACACCCTCACACAGACAGCAAACTCAATTTCCTTTTCTTTATTTCCCTGATTGGTTTTCACATGACGGTACAATATGCAGACATTACCCTGATGGTATTCTATATATTTTCTATCATACTCATTATACTGGCCTAAACAGGACTTCAAAACAGAATCGTCAAACACGCCCATCTACAGGAGAGGATTTGGTACCAATGAAAACAAAAAGTGCTGGCTGTGGCCTCCGGGTCCAGAGAATAGCAGACAACCAAGATTGTGGAGAAGAATTATTTATGTCATAATTTTTTACCTTTCATATCTCTTCCTATCTTTTCTGCTTGCCTGGCACTATTTAACAGAGAGAAAACGGGCAAAATGATGTGTCCAAAATGGCCATTCAGTACCTATCAATTATAATATTGATTTTAATGACTCCTCAGAGTGTGTGGAGGACTTGATATAAATTTTAGTTACAGAGCTCCCTGACCGATTAAAATACTTAAGCCACCAGAGAGGCTTCTGAAGGAAAAAAAAACAACCTAAAATTTTCCATTCAATTTAAAAGTCTATACCCCAACCATTACACAGTCTTCTTGGGGTGGGGGTGCCCTGCCTGGTCTTAGGATTGTGGATCTGACGGGGCTGGTTGAAGAATATTCATGTAGCACCAAGGGATCTTGTGGGCTCACAGAGTGACAGGATTTCCTGTCTCCATAAGGGAAAGAAAGCAGGTTCTGAAGGGGAGATCTGAAATAAGGCAGCTTTAAAGGGACTATGAGAACACCGCCTCCTCTGTTCCTGGGAGGTCGGGAAACCACTGTTTATTTCTGGGGGTAAGAACCAATCGTGGGTAGGCGGAGAGTGAGACAAAAACACGATTTAAACAATATTTGACTCATAGTGTTTAGAAACAATATTAGGGATAGCTAACATTTATTACAACGGCTTTCAAGCTTTTTGACTGTGCTTCTGGTGAAAAAGGCATTTCTCAGGATCTATGAACATAAATATGAATATATACAAAGCCAACCTATGTTTCGTAAAACCACACACTGACATTTTCTATTCTGTGTTTCTAAATGCTGGTTATGACCCAACCAATTGATTTCATGACTCACTAGCACATCGTGGCCTGCCGTCTCAAATACCAATTTATTGTGTGCATGTGATGAGCAAAGCTGTGAAGACCCAAATGATGGCACTGTGGGTAAAAATGGCTCTAGAATCAGACTCCCTAATATCTGAGCCCTGGCTCTGCTGCCAACAGGCAAGTTTCTTCACTGTGCTTCAGTTTCCTTGTCTGGAAGGTGTCGTTAATATCTCAGGAAGCTGCTGCGATGATTACACTAGATAATACGAATGCGTATTTATATATTATATAAATAATTAAATTATATAACACATATAAAACTCCTAGATCAGTACCCAGCACATAGTAAGCATTCCATAGATGTGGACTCCTTTGTCACTTACCTGTGGCCACAATAGTGCAATGATAAATCATCCTCAAGCTCTAAGGCAAATTTATTTGGTTCATAGTCTAATGGGGTTTGGGATCTGTGAGGTTTAGCTGGCTATTGGCTGATTGGCTCTACTCCATGTGCCTCACCTTCCAATAGAAGAGCTCATCCTCCAACAGAAGGCATGTCTTGTCATGGTGATGGAAGAGAGAGAAAGCTATAGCAAGTTCAGTCCCCCAAGCATCATGTCTGGTAACATCCACAGGCTAGAAGTGACAGTCACAGTGGGAGGTCACTATAGTCACAAGGTTAAGGGCATGGATAGGTAGGAAGGAATGAAAAGTTAGGGTCCTTTTTTGGCCCTTAACCAGAGGTATGATGATGATTGTGGAATCTCTCTCTTTCTCTCTCAGGTTGGTGCTTTATATAAATCTGGATAATCTGTGTAAATCCTGACAATAATCCATTACTACAATAAAGATTCTTGATTGTAAGTGACAGAGTACCCATAGTAACAATTTCAAGCAAACATTGATTTAACTGGGAAGCAAACCATTTAAGGTTACTTAACATGTCTGAGCTGTGGCAAGGTTGGATATGGGGACTCAAATGTGATCTTGGATGCTCTCTTTCCATCTCTCAAATGTTCCGTCTCAGCTTCAACCTTGAAGTTCCTTATAGCAATTCCAGGTTTAAATCCTCCTCATAGCTTGCAATTCGGGTGACCAACCACCATGATGTGTCTAGGATTGAGAGGTATCCTGGGTTGTGGGAACCTCAGTGCTAAGACTGAGCAAGCTCTGAGCAAATACGGAAGAATTCGTCACCCTACTTGCAATTCCAGAGGTAACGAAGGCATCTTCCCAATGGATGAGGCAGAAAAGTCCTTTGGTGGTCCTTCATTAGCTGGGCCTGGATCATATGTCTATTCCTGAACTAATTTAGATCATGACCAAGAAGATGGAGCCTCTACACAAGATTAGGTCATTTTCCAACCTATTTTGGGGTGAACTCTGAATCTTATAAAAAGTGGGTAGAAGAGAAAGATAACGAAAGGGAAGGATCCAGGATACACAATGAAAGTCACTTAAATACTGTTGTCCCCATTTTATAGACAAGGAAATAGAGTCTCTGAAGGGTTGAGTGACTTTCCATGGTCACATTATCAAAAAGAAAAACTGAGCAAGGTTTGAACCACGGTCTCTCTTCTGGCTTTAAAGCCTATATTCTTTCCAGTGCCCAGGGCTCCTTGCCTAAAGCAGTCACAATACAAATTTCCTCAAAGCCCAATGTAGCACTTAAAAAACAAAACTATACTTACTAAAGTAGTGAGAAACTGTAAATACCCTACTTTGAAACTCACAGGGGAAATATACAGAAATAAAAGCCACCTGTGGAAAATTACTCCCCAAGAATTTTTTTGCCGACATATGAACAACTCAAAATTAGACAACTTAAAAATTCTTTTCACTGAAACATGAACAATTGGTTGCACAAATTAAAAGGTTTTTAGGTGGGGGGCCTGGATGGCTCATATGGTTAAGCATCTGCCTTCAGCTTGGGTCATGATCCCAACCAAGGTCCTGGGATCGAGCCTGGCATCGGACTCCCTGCTCAGTGTGGAGACTGCTTCTCCCTCTCTCTCTGCCATTCCCCCCAGCTTGTGCTCTCTGGCTCTCTCTACCTCTCTGTCAAATGAATAAAACAAATAAGACCTTTATAAAAAAGGTTTTTAGGTGGTATTCCCATTTGTGCAGAGGTACCAGAAAAATCCCTCCATCCCCCATAACCATTGAGGGAGATGGAGAAGGATTGCCATTACACACATTTGTGTCAAGCTTACGTTCCATTGGCTCCTGACAGTTAAGAAACCACTTCCTGCCCCCCCCCAGGAGCCATTGACCACATTCAGCCACAATCTATCCCTTTTGAGTAGGGAGATACTTTGGACCATCCCTATTTGGGGATCCCAGAGGAGGAGGACCGAGAGTCCTGTTGCTTAGACTAAGAGAGAATAGGACTCTCCTTGTCCATTCTTCATGGACCTCTCCAGTCCTTGCCCAAAATAACCCTCCAGCCCTTTTGAGAGATGAGCATCAGCCAGAGCTGGCAGTTGGTGGTTTGGGCGGCGCAGTCTGGACGTGCTGGAGAAACACCACATCGTTCATCCCAACCATGCTGAGTTTGCCAGAGTAAAACTGGCCAGCACTCTGTGTACGAACTAGAATAAAAGAACAAATGGTCTTCATGTCCTCTGTGGGTTCTAAAAACCACGGCTGCTTGTCCCAGCCATGAATCGTGAACAGTAGCCGGTGTCTGTGGCCGGAAGACAGATGACCCTGCTAAGCTGGATGGGAGAAATGACAGCTCATTGTTCTTTCCAGTCTCAACGGTGCACAGAGCAAGTCACCCCACCAGCAGCAGAGGTGAAGATAAATAGCTCCGGCCTGAGTGTTCGTCTACCGAAAAGAACCAAGAGTGGTAAGAGAGAGGCAGAGTAATTGTCATGGAGACAATGTTTTGAAAAATAATACGGGAAAACCCTTAAACACCCCACTTCATTGTTTTATCCAGTAGTTGCATTAAAATAAAAAGAGCAAAAAAAACCAACAACCATCATTTATTTATCAAAGGCATTGAAAACTATAAAAATGTTGGTGAGTGGACAAAAGTACACCTTAACGTGAAAGTTCTATAAAATGATAGAGATCCAAGAGGAAGGAGAAAAATATTTTTTGAGCACCAGCTCGGTGCCCATCCCCTTCTATTTATTTATTTATTTCTATTTATTTATTTCTCCTCACCTACTGTGAGGTAAGCCTCACATCTGAGTGGTACAAAGGAGAAATTACACACACAGGGTAAAACTCCTAAGAGCGCACAGCTAGTAAACAGGGAACTAGAATTTGTCTCCATGGCTGTTTGACTGAAATCCCATGAAAATACAATTCAAGAGTCAGGTGATTTGTTCTTGTAATGGATCGTCATCTTTCCAACTGCTTCTTTATCTTCCTGTCCCTGGGGTTGCTAAACAGTAGTCTGCAGATAAACACAGCTGGCTCAGTTGAAGAACATTCTGGAAGCATTTTATTGTGTGTGTTCACTATTCTCTGTGGCTTTCTCCAAGACCCCCATAAAGGTGAGATCGCACGTACCACATAACAGCCATGACTGGGCAGGTAAAAACTTCATCGTGACCTGTGTCCCCCAGCAGGGACTTTGGAGAACAAGTGTTCCCTTTCAACATTATTAGCTGGGCCAGTCAGGACTGCCACTGTCGAACACGGACGGCTACTTTTTTCTTTGCCAAATCAGGGACTGAGGATCCAAAATATTAATGACAGTGCAAAAATCACCTGCCGCACACTACACGAGCCTGTGAAGACCACCACAGTTATTCCTTCTGTTTGTAACAAGCAGCCATGAGACGTGTCAAAACAGAATAAAAGCCATCCGCATTTAGGAGTTGATGTTAACCCATCCAGCTACATGTGTGCTAGAGGATATAATGGGTCTCATTGCAGGCAAGTAAGACTTGTAAGTCCTATTCTCATTAGAGAAGGCAGCAGTGGATAATTTGTACCTATAACGGTAATTTAATGTGTGCATATAATTTCCTTCAGAGCCTCTGCAAAAAGTATGTAGAGTCTAAGAATAAAAAGCTATTGTGCATGTTAGAAGGTTGCTGTTGGATGAGATAATTCCATAATATTTATTCTATTGGGTCAGCTTCATTGTTTGGCAGTAATAACCTAAAACATGCCCTTTAAAACTTACCTGAGGCCAGAGCTAGTCCTTTGATGGAAAACAAATTAGGCTTCTTGAGCTTAGACTATATGGTGTCTGGAGACCTGAAGCAAATTTAAGACCTCTTGTTTTTCCCTAGGACAGTTCATCACTAAGGTAGGCTTATAATCAATGTTTATAGAATGAATGAAGGAATGAGACATTTGTGACTGTTTATAAATTTAGTTCAGTAGGTACCACGTATTTCTTCTTAAATTATTAAATCCTATTTTGTGGGGTAGCCTCTAGGTAACTCACACAAGACTGACGCCTCTTCCAGTGAGGTTTCTTATATAAAGATGTCTGGTGTTTTAGCTGGATCCTGGAGACAAAGCCATGCTGAATACTGACAGCACATATCCACCATTCTTCTCTCCTGTATCCTTGGCAGACATTTCTGTCAACACCAATTTCTCCCTGGCCTCAACACCCTTCACAGTCTGGCCATCCTGGCAGCTCTCCCCAGTTGGCTGGATCTGGCAAAATAGATCAAACTACTGACTCTCCTTAAGCTGGGATTTCCTTTTGGGATAGAAAAATGAGAGTTTATCTAAGGGCACATAATAAAACCAATGGGTGAATTTAGATTTCCTACCCAAGATGAGATTCTACTGGCAACACAGTTCTCTTGCAAGATAAAGTTAGTTCTGCTGTTTCATTTTAGGAATGGAACAAGGTTAGAACTGTGGGGTCTGCTTGATCCATCCAATCTCTTACAGCCAGCTTCCAAGTGGTTCTGGGTACTTAATGCAAAGTTGTCCCTGCTCATTGTGAATGGAGCATATCATGAGATACAATAAATACACTGTAAGGACTAGATCCTAGTATTTCTAAATGTGCAGTCTACTACAATGCAACCAGGAGACAACAAATAATACCAGAATAATTATAGAACTTTAGAACTGAAGGGGCCTTAGCAATGACCTTGTTCAGCAGTTTGCAAGCACTCTTGGCTTTGGGACTCCTTTTCAGGCATGAACAATCTATTTCAGGCCAGTGAGAGCCTCCTAGGGACATTGGGAACAAATCGATTGGGAGAGATAAGCTGTCTTCCTGTGGGACTGCAAACTCAGGGAATCATGTAAGCTGGAGTTGCTGTGAGACAGCTCTTTAAGCTTCAGAGAAAATGTCATCTGCAAAATGGATTCATCCTACTGAGGAAACCCAACTGAGTGCTACAGACAGAGCATCAAAGACCTCCAGTGGTCTTCTAGATCCATCCAGCCACTCAGACATGTTAGAGAACCCTAACTGGTTCACTGCTGAGGTACATGACTGAGTAAATACACTTTTGTTTGATCTAGTTTGTGTGAAGATTCCATTGTAATCCAGGATCTTGATTTACATAAATAGGGTTCTTGTCAGGATTTGGTCTAATTCATGCAAACTACTTAGCACGGAATGTCAGACTTCATGATCCTCATAGCTCAGCTGATTGCAAAAAATGAGTTCGATGTACCGTCCCACCTTGTGGGGGTGGGAGCTTTGTCCTCCTCCTCCTTCCTCCACTCTGACTCTGGGCTCTCCTGTGTGATTAGTTGTTCTAAAGGGATTTTAGCAGACCCGACGCAAGAAAAAGTTTGCCATGGTCTTGGGCTACTGAGCTTGCAATCTCTCTGCTATCACTATGGGAAGGCAAGAGGTAGTTTCTTAAAGGTGAAATTCAATGTAGAATCTGGAACCTAATTTATAAACCGTTTATATTCTGTTTCATTAAAACTATGGGTCTAGCTTGAACTTTGATCAGATCCTTTAGCCACGGGTGATTTCATCACAAATCACGGATCAAGCATTTGAAAAATCCTGGTTTGCTGAGTTAGGCAGACCTTCCAAATATTGCACATCTCATTAAAATATCAAAAATCACATACATAAATATTGCCACCAGTCTCATTAGAAAAACACATGATGTCAAGCTCACGGTGGTACTTTTACAATTTTCCAAAATTCCCATTTGCACTTGCAACTTCAAGTTGGCAACACATATCGTCAGTTGTTTTCCTCAAAGTGACAATCTCACTTTGTTCATTTTGAAGAAACGGTCTGCCAATATCCAAGTCTGAATAACCGTAGTTTGTCTGTCAGTAGCTTTTCAAACCGAGATTCTGCTCTGTGAAAGAAAGCAGTTAGCTGAGCTCTTGACTCAAACAGTTGCCCACAAGCAATTTTCCTCAAGACAATCATAGTCTTCAAAATTCAGCAAAAATGATTCCTGTGTACTTTTCATTCTGTCACACAGAATACTGAGGGCTGGTCTTTGGTAAAATTAAAAAAATGATTCATCAAGAGCACTTTTAATGAAACTGCCATTTATTTTTATTTTTAGATTATTATTTGTTCCTCAGAGTGCCTATCAGTGGAAAAATATAATGACCGCGAGAAGTTTGGCACCATTGCTTGGATCCTTGCTACAGCCCAGCAGTCTGGACCATCATTGCTTTTTGAACCAGACACAAAAGGGTCAAAACCATTGTTCCAGGACATAACCATGAAGTTCCAAGCATTATTCAAAATTTGAATATTTCAGCCCTTTTATGCATCTGTTTGCTGAGCATTCCCAGAAAAAGATACTACGCAACAATGAGTCGATGCTGCTGGAGGGCTACAAGCAAACTGGCAAGCCCAGCCCATCTTCAGATTCACCCATTTGCAAAATGTAAGTACAATTTTGTAAATGAGATATTAACGCAATCTTTATGTTTGCAACTAAATTTTTAAGTCATTGGGTTACTGTTTCCCCGGAAAGTGACACTGTAGCTGTCATTTTTATGGACTTTTCATGCAGCGGGCATTGGGCACTGGCAACTGGACAGAATTTATTTGTTTATCAGGTGTTGTATGTGCTTCTCAAACCAAGGAAATGCTTACCCTGGGAGATGTTTCAGGAGCTGCTTTGCTTCTAGGCTGACAATCTGTATCAAACAACTTCTGACTCTTAAAGAGTTTTTCACATCTATGGTTAAAATACTCGATTCCTTTTTCTTTAAACTTTTAATGATTGGTCTCAAAGCGATGTCTCAGTTGGCACCCAAATTTTGCACATAATAATATCTGAAAATCTTCTGTTGTACAAGGCACAGTGAGGTCATTGATAACATCTTCAAAGATAGCTCACATTTTCTTTTTGTTACTTACACCTTTGCCTGTTTTGTGTTTTGCAATATATTCTTCCCTTCCTGAAACGGAATTCTCAGAGGTCTCAACTTCATTTTTTCCAACATTTTTAGACATACTTGGTGTGGTTGTGGGTTCGGAAGGCAAGCCTTTTCATCTCCCTTTTATAAGCCGATGATCCATCTCTCAATAAAGAAAATAAACGTTTTTCATTTTAGAATAAAATAAAAATTCTGATAATTTTGATAAAAATTTGAGTCTGAAAAAATTATAATATTACTCCAAAACAAGACAGGTGTAATCTAGGGATTTCTAGGTTTCCCAGGAGCCTTTCAGAAAACTCCCTTTTAGTTGTGTCTGTGTGTATACAAGGAAAATTCAGGGATTTCAAAATGTGCTGGATGTCAGTGAGGTTATGATAATGAGAGCATGGTAGGAGTATTGAAAACAATCTGAGTTCATCCCTGAAAAGATATATACTTGTGCCTTTCAACCTACTACCTTTGAAGAGTGCCAACAGCATAAAAATATCCAGCCTATATTCTGTCGCCTGTTAGAGGGATGACGTCATCACTCATCCTGTAGTTTGGAGAACTATTTGTGAGGGAATGACTGTAAAAGACAAATGTGTTTTAAAATTACTAGAAAAGTAGTTTTGACTCCGTAGACTATACTTTGAGGATTACTCAAGACAGAAAAAGACACAGGCCAAAAAATGTGCTTATCCAAATTGGTTCCACAGGTAGAATTAGCATGTCAGTCCCCTGTCAGTCCAGAGTACCTTCTTTGTCTCTGTTTCTATCTGAGTCTCTCTCGTCAACCTTCTTGTCCTACCTTTCCACTTAATTATAAGTCCCACCAATATAGAAATCTTCGTATTCATCTGTGTGTATCCCAGCAATTAGTAACTAGAGCAAATTGATAGTAACTGATTTGTTATGTTGGATTCAAGATTGGGTGATAGAGATTGCTTTTGTACACTCACATGAAAATCAAGCCTTGGTTAAAATAACCATATATTTAGAGATAACTGAAGAGTTCCCCTGGTTCAATCTTTGGCCACAACATACAGTCTTTCTATCTTTGTTTTTAGTAAAAATGGTTTTGATTACCAATGAGGGACTCTAGCTGAAACTAACTTAAACCACAAGTTAGTTTGCCGACAGTCCAGTGATGGGTCTGGCTTCAGGAACAGGTGGATCCAGGAAATCAAACAATGTTGCCAGACACCACCACTGGTCAGGTTTCATTTCTCTTCTTGTGGCATTTTGGCTTCATTTCTAGAAAGATTCCTTCTACAAGTAAGGGAAGAAAACTTGCAGCAGCCTAAATCTTTATTCATACCATTTATAATTCAAAAGAGAGAGACATACTTTCTCTCAGTTTCCATTTGTCAATCCACATGGAAGGACTTTTATTAGGGCTTTCCGAGTCTCACATGCCTAGCTCTTGATGAATTACTGTGGTTCAGAGGATGTTGTTCTCTGATTGGCCCAGACTTGAATATATGCTCATGTCTGAAGGCAGAAATTAAATAGACCACCCTGCTGACGACCTTTCTAACTTTTCATGGAGTGAAAGTTGATGTTAAAGAAAAAAACTGTTGAATTCAATTCACAATATATTTTTTTTTACAAATCTACATTATTATAGAATGCAAAAGAAAGGAAGAACATGAAACAACCTGAAATGTTACCATACACAGAGATTGCAAGAGAAAAATCTGTACTTTTCCAGTTTTTCTATGAATTGGAAATGAAAAAAGATGACTTCTTTTAAATTTAATATATAGTCAACCATTTCTTCCCATTCTAAAGTATTCTTCCAGAACGTAAGTGCAGTGATCCGTTCAGGAGCAGTCTTGGGAGATGTTCTAATGCTTACAAACCCCCCTCTTCCATAAAAGTGATTTAGGTCTCCTTACAGGTGAAGGGACTAGTTTCTCTGCAGTGTACCTTAGTGTTTACAGGACAGAACTTGAGCATTTCATAAAAAGCCTTTACTTCCCTATTCGCAAAAATACATTCACGTTCAAATACTGAATTTGGGGAAAGAATACAGTCACATCAGCACCCATGTGGACTTGGAGAGGTTTGAAAGACAGCCCGGTTGGAGGCCTTTCTCAGTGGCGCCATGTGGCTGTGGGGCCAGAACTGCACGTGTCCGTGAATGCGGGGAGCGGTGAACATGGTGCCAATCTGACTTAACGATCTCTGATTCTTGTTACTTGTTAAATAATGGAACAGCTACCATCTGTAGCAGACGTCCTTGAAGTGACGCAGAGCCAATGGTGCCTAGGAGAAACACTGCATGAAAATTTCTTTCTTTCCATGCACAAATATAGCCGAATGCTAAGAACATCAGTGAAAGTGTTCCTAGTTCAGCCAGGGAAATGGGTGCGTTGCATGTGTTGCATTGTTAGGCAGGATTCACTTAGGGGTATGCTGGTAAATGTTTATCAATGAATTTAACTGCTTTCCGCCATCTTTCCCTGCCGCCACACTGTCCTGAGCATAAATGCCCCGGCAGATACTCTCAAGAGCATGAACAATGCAGAAAAGAGACGCAAACACCAGGTCTTATGAGGCCACGCTCACAAGTCACCATCCGGTTTCTCACTGTGATGACACACAGTTACCTTAACAGATTTGAAACCACAGAGAAGCACAGAGCCAGGAAAACTGTTGTGAACCTCACAGACAGGTAAAACAAGTGGGGAGTGATCAGCCCCAGACTGGATGTACAACTGGAAGGTCTGGAAAATGGCAGAACAATCCGCTTCCATCCCTCCAGTTTGGTTTCATTGTCCTGACAACCTCTGCTGCCATCATGGACCACGAAGAAGCAAGACGAAAACACACAGGAGGGAAAACCCTGGGATTCTATGTGCAAATAAAATGCCTCAGTGGGCGCTGGGGCTTCAGTTAGTCACTTCGAACTTCACTGCAGAGTAGCAAGTGCACCTGCAGCCATGTCCAGCCTTTGTGTTAATTGGGGGATGTTGCTTCCCTGAAGTGAACAAGGGAGACTTGACTTGGGATGACGCGCACCATCACGCTCATGGCTCACCAGCAGATGCTTGAATCAGGGCTGGGGTCCAGGGTTGGGGTCCAGTGTTGGGGTTGACACTTTCCCTTCTTTTTTTTTTTTTTTAAAGATTTATTTATTTATTTGACAGAATTAGAGAGAGATCACCCTTCTTTTTTTTTTTTTTTAAGATTTTATTTATTTATTTATTTGTAAGAGAGAGAGAGAGAGCGAGTACAGGCAGACAGAGTGGAAGGCAGAGTCAGAGGGAGAAGCAGGCTCCCTGCGGAGCAAGGAGCCCGGTGTGGGACTCGATCCCAGGACGCTGGGATCATGACCTGAGCCGAAGGCAGCTGCTTAACCAACTGAGCCACCCAGGCGTCCCGAGATCACCCTTCTGAAGTCTTAACCTACGTTAAGTCTGGAAGGAGAGGTGCCTTTCATGGTGTTAGCTTGACAATACACATTTCATGCACTGTTGTGAACTGCCCTAAAAAAAAACACAAAAAACGACCTGACTATAGTTAGCTGCATAGTGCCGTTAGGAGGCAGGCAGGAAGCAGACGACTAGAGCCCATGGCTCGCTCAGATTCATCTCAAAGTAAATTGAAGGGGGGTGGGCTTGTCAGTAACATTGTAGCAATATGTGTTTGCAAGAGGTCACTGAGTAAAAACTCCTATAAAAACTAGTTTTACTGTCACCCTGTCACACCTGTATTCCTAGAATTGAGAAGAATTAGTTTGCTGGGCTACCTCACCTGGGGAATGCTTGTAAAGAGTTCAACCACCAAAGAGGGTAGCATGGTTTCTGTGAAGGACACCAGGGCTTGACTCCCCCTTTCTAAGCAGTGCTGGAGAGTAATGTAATAATAGCCACACATGTTATTTAACTTTCTAGAAACTACATAAAAGAAGAGAGACCGTAAAAAACAAACAACCAAACAAACAAAAAACACAAAAGAACAAAAAACAAAAAAAACAAGATACAAAAAAAAGCACAATGAAATATAAAACAGCCATTATTTGTGTCTACCAGTGTCTCTGGCATAAATACTCCCACAACGGTTAGTTTTAAACTGCCAACCTGACATCTCTGAATGGAGTTAAGGAGAGAATTACGCTGTTGGCTTTCACGGACAGGCCTGAGCTGGTGGCTGTGTGACGCTGTTGGGTCCTTTCCTCAACCACATATTTCATGAGCCACACTGTGGTGCCAGATGTGCCGGTAGGCTCTGGGAGTCCCACAGTGAGCAAAACACAGATGTTCCTACTCTCTTTGATTTGTAATCTAGTGAGGAAGAGAGATGTCAGTCGAATATTCACAGGAATAAAAGATAACAAGAGGTTGTTACCTTGTCTGGGGATTGGGGAAGATGTCCCCGAGGGTTAATTGTCTGTGCTCCAGTGTGGGATACCGGATTCCAGCCAGAGGGAAGAGTAGCTTCTCATATCTGGGATTCACCCCTTCTCTCTTGGTAACCGATTCCTTGAATTAAATCCCCTGAATCTGAACTACTTAGTGTGGGTTTTCTTTTCCTGACTGGACTCTAAATGATGGACTGAGGAAATATGTCTGAAATGAATTCTGTGGATGTTTTACATGGGCTTTCTCCCCATGCAGACAAAACCCTGAGACAGGGATATGAAGGAAATCAGGAGAGCCGAGAAACAAGAAAATGGACAGAAGGAAGAGATCCAAGGGTGTGTTATCAAGTGAACTATCACGGTAAGCCTCTGGAGTTGAATTCTCCCTGGGACTCTGAAAGACTGTGTTGAAAAGTTCCCTCAGACTTACTGAAGGGGAGAGACTCTTTGGTATGTATCTAACAACTCCCAATAGCCATTTGTTGAATGCTGTTTCTGAGGGGTATAATTCCTAGCATTTTGGGCCCTGCAAGGAAAATGCAAAATATACACTCTTGTGGCAAACGAAGAGCACAGGCAGGGAGACTCAGGGATGGCATTTGGAAGTGTGGACAACTGGTCCGGAAATGGTCCTTGCCAAAGGGATATGTGAAGGGCACTGACAATGTCTGTGACAGGTAAATAAAAATTAAGTTGGTGTGTGTATAGAACCATGCATGGTAAGTGAACAGCTTTGTAGAAAATGTATTCAAGTGTGTTGAGAGTTGGCTCAAGCACTACAAGTATGCGTAAGCAACACATAATTATATACAGGGCTTCAGCAGCTACATATGTGTGGACACCACTGTAATAATTGGTGCCCTAAAGCAACATAAGTTAATATTGCTACTTGAGGGTAGTTCTTGAAATGTCCCATCTTTGAACTTTGAAAGCGTGCAGTTGGTAAATAGATGTTGAATTAATATCATCCATCAACCTCCTCACTGACATTTCCTTCTTTCCCACTAAAGCCCTTTATTTTGTCACCAGAGGACCTTCACTTTCTCTGCCTATACATTTTCACAAACTCTTCTACTTTTCTAGGATGCTTCTGCCTTCTCATTCTTCCCTCCCCCACATACACACACAGAGTCTCCGGCGAACCCCACTCATTCTTCTATACCACAGTCCAGCACCAGCTCCCCTGTGAAGCAGTCTCTGACCCTCAGGATCAGATAAGCTTAGGATTGCTACTGTACATTCTCCATGGCACTGAGGTGGTCAAGAACAAGAACTTGAGGGGCACCTGCGTGGCTCAGTGGGTTAAGCCTCTGCCTTCAACTCAGGTCATGATCTCAGGGTCCTGGGATCGAGTCCCATATTGGGCTCTCTGCTCAGCAGGGAGCCTGCTTCCCTTTCCCCCTCTGCCTGCTTCTCTGCCTACTTGTGATCTCTCTCTCTGTCAAATAAATACATGAAATCTTAAAAAAAAAAAAAGAAGAACAAGAACAAGAACTTGAAAAACAAAGTGCTCTCCCTTTTCATTGAGGCAAAATTGATAGGTCACAAAATTAACCATCTTAAAATGTACAATTTACTGGAACATTCCCAGTGTTATGCAACCATGGCCTCTATCTAGTTCCGAAACATTTTCAACACCCTAGAGGCAAACCCTGTACCCATTAAGCAATCGCCCATTCCCTTCTCCCTCCTCCAGCTCTTAGAAACCACTAACTGCTTTCCAGGTTTCTCCATGTTGTAGCATATTAGTACTTCATTTTTATGACTGAAAAATATTTCCTTGTATAGGTATACTATATTTTGTATATGTGTGTATCAGTTGATAGACATTTGGGTTATGTCTACCTTTTGGCTATTGTGACGAGGGCTGCTATGAACACTCGTGTACAAGTATTTGTTTGAAAACCTATTTTCAGTCCTTTTCGGTATCCACCTAGAAAGGCAATTTCTGTGTCACACGGTAATTCTTTTTTTTTTTTTTTTTTAAGCCCCACTGTACAGCCCATTGTTGGGCTTGAACTCACAACCCTGAGATCAAGACCTGAGCTGAGATCAAGAATCGGATGCTTAACCGACTGAGCCACCCAGGTGCCCCTAGGTCTTGACCTTTTTTAAGAAGTGACCTACAATGGGCTGGACTATAAATAAAACTTCCGGCAAGAAGGAAACATTAGGGGTTACTACCATAAAATCCAATAATGAAAACCTGAAAAAAAAAATGCAGGTAAAAGACCTTATGCTGGGATGCCTGGGTGGCTCAGTTGGTTAAGCATCTGCCTCCGGCTCAGGTCATGATCTCAGGGCCCTGAGATGGAGCCTGCTGCGCCCCCTGTTTGTGCACGCTCTCTCTCACTCTCTCTCTCTCTCTCTCTCTCTCTGACAAATAAATAAATAAATATATTAAAAAAACAAAACAAAACTTGTTTTTAAAAAAACCCTTATGCTCCTCTTTGTGCTTGTTGATAAAGAGGTATTAAGAGACATCATATCAACTTCGATCTCTCTGATTTTTATAGCTCAGGCTGATATTCAGGTACTTGGGATATGTCAGAACCCTATTCTGTCACACATTGAATCAGTCAACATGCTCAAAAGAGGGCCGTTTACTGAAGCGTGCCTTTTAAGTGTTCACATCTTTGCACCAAAATGGATGCCACCAGGTACGAAAACAACTCAGCGAGGAGTTTTTTATGTGAGAGCAATACCGATGGGAAAATACCACTCCCTTTGATTCCGGCACCCAGGTCTTCCTTGGAGCCACAGCTTATTTATGGAAGTTGAAGGCTAGCATTTTCATCTTTAATATTTGATTGTCAGACTCTCAGCCTGGCATACAAAAATATCTGAGCTCACATTCCCCACTCTGCCCCCCAACGGGCTATTTGTTCTTCAGTGTAAGTTTATTTGCCTTAGGAGATGTTCTCTTTGGCCGACTTAGCACTATTAGACTGCAGAACGCCTCAAAGCATAAAAGCATAAATGGTGTTTATTGAGATTGACAGTCTTTGGGGAGCGGGCTTTCATGCTGGTTTGACGGAGTCGAGTATCTCCACCATGACAGTTATCCCAACACAATTATTTGGTCAGAGAGAGGCTTCATGCTGTTCACCAGTGTGGTGAAGACCATGAAAGAACTTCTCAGAATGGAGAAAGATACTGACATTTCAACCGGTACTCTAAGCTGGACTTTGACTGTTGTGGCCATTTGTCTGTTTTCTTCCAGCAACCCTCTCTCCTTTTTACCACCCAAAGTATCCAGTTTTCCTTTAGAGAACCAAGACTCCATACTTGCTGCCATGAGGTTTAGGTATGACGGAGCTCATCCTTTTGGGGATGGGCTCCCAGAGCATTCCAATAAGTGTATTGCTTTCCTTCGACTATAGTGATTGAATTGAGAAGGGCCAGGTAAATAAAGCATGGTGATTCTACCCCAGGTGCCTGGAGAAGTTGTCTCCTTCTTCCCTGGAAGCCACCAGAGGACTTTCTTTTGGCTGGAGAGAGTAAAGTATGAGGATGTATGGCCTGGAACTTCAGCAACTATTGTTGAATGAGGAGGTGAGCCATTTTGGCCATAAGGCCAACACACAGAGGAGGGCCAACACACAGAAGTACATCCCTCATGACTCCACAGACTCCGGATTTCACAGTAGCTGGAGCCAAAACTACTCCTGTTTTAAGATAAGTGAATCATTCAATGGGTCCATTTTTCTTCAACTAAGTTGGGTTGAGTCTCCTGTTGTTTCCAATCCAAGATGACTAGTTAATGTACTATTTCTAATTTACCATATTTTTCTCACCATAAACTTATGCAGTAAGTATTATTGTACTTGTTTTAGTGCTGAAGACACCAACTCTCATAGAAAGAATCTCAGTGACGGTGTAGCTGGGAGATAAACTTAAGTTGTTTAAAACACATATTGTCAACATCTGTGCCAGCATTTCCTAAAATATGGCCTAGGCACCCCTGAGCAGTTTCCCCAAGAATCTTGCTAGGTATTTGAAAACTCAGAACCGTTTTCATTATATTACTGAGATATTGTTTATCTTTTCTACTCTCATTCTCTCGTGAGAGTACAGTGGAATTTTCCAGAGGCATCTTGACTTGTGATGACATCATTTTTCTGATGGCTGATGGAATAAGTGCTTCTGTGTTCTAGTGTTTTCTGGAATGTTCTAAGGCAAGCTCTTGCGGGTTCTCACTATCAGAGTGAAAAGGGGTCTTGAGACTAAAAAGTTTGAGAACCCGTGCTCTAAGCTATACCATATGGTTCAAAGTGCTCAGCATTCTTAGAGATACTTTTTATCTAACACAGATAATTTTTACAAATATTTTACACAAATCACATGTCATCTCCTTACTGTCTCATGAAAAGTGGAACGAGTCTTCCATTAGATATTAGCGAGAATTTATCATTTTCTTTGGTGTAGAATTATTTTTTCTATGACATTCCAGAATTTTTGAGTTTTGGAGAATAGAGGGCCCTTTCTGAATTTCTTCTCAAATTCTAATTTTAAACTACTGTCATGGGGGAGATGAACTGTGAGAGACTGTGGACTCTGAAAAACAATCTTGAGGGTTTTGGGTGATCGGGGTGGGAGGTTGGGTGAGCCTGATGGTGGATGTTATGGAAGGCATGTACTGCATGGAGCACTGGGTGTGGTGCATAAACAATGAATTCTGGAACACTGAAAAGAAATTTAAAAAATAAATAAAAATTAAAAACTACTGTCATGGTTGTAATAAAAATTTCAGTGATTCAAAATGGGAGTACATCCAAGTATGTACATTAAGCCTGGGGATAGGCATTTTTTGGCAGAGACTTCTGAAACAATAATAAAATCAATGAAAATTCTGTACTTTTATTAGGACCATCCTCTGACAATCCTAAACAACATCAGTGATCCCCGACCTGGATATAAAATCATTTCCTTCGGTTCTCCTGTTAGATAACTTAAAATAATGGTAATAATACTATTTGTACAGCATTTCTGTCTCAACATTTAGATAGAACATTCTTTGTTCATCACAGACCCACCCTCCTCCAGGGGCCTCAAGACACTCTTGATAGGCTGACTCACTGTAGCCCAAAATTCAGTGGGAACAGCAGATCACAAGATATTCAGGACTGAAATCAATGTCAAGTGTACAGAAGCAAGTTGTAGAGAATGCTTTAGTATTTCCCTTTACCCACTGGTTGGCTCAGTTGGTTAAGCATCTGACTCTTGAATTCAGCTCAGGTCGTGATCTTGGAATCATGAGATGGAGTCCCACATCGTGGGGTTCTGTGCTCAGTGGGGAGTCAGCTTGAGATTCTCTCTCACCCTCATCCTCTGCCCCTCCCCCCACTCATATTTTCTAAACCAATCAATCAGTTAATCAATCTTTTAAAAAAAAAATCACTTCCTCAGAGGCCCTCTCTGACCAACAGATATCTTTGTTACTCTGTTTCTTCATCTCCTCTACTTTTACTTCATAGCACTTACCACCATTTGTACTTGTGCTTGCTTTTTATCTCCCTGTTGGACTGTAAATTCCTGAGGTTGGTCACCATATCCATTTTATTCTTCAGCCTCACAGATCCCCAGTGTCACCTCTGGAACATGGTAGCTGCTTAATACTTATTTTGTGAGTGAACAGATAAATGAGTGAATAAATGCTCCACTCTTTAAGGAGTACAAAACTCGATCCAAAACCTTATGATGAAGAGACCCATTATAATTCTCAAAAACAATCTCCAAAGAGAAAATCAAGGAAACTAGTGATTTGGACTAATTCTGTCAAAAGACAATTGAATGACAAGACGTCAGTCTTACGTTGGCTCCTTTGGCAAGGCCAACATAGGAGTTCAGGCTGTTGATTCTGTTTATGAGGAGTTCAAAACCAGGAAAGCCTACTACCCAGTGAGAGAAGTTAAAGTGTTGGTTATGTCTTGAGGAGGGGCATGAGGAGCTTTCTGTGGGGCTGGAAATGTTCCTTATTTTCATCTGGACAGTGTTTATACACATGTAGACATATTTAAATATCCATCGAGCCATACAATTAGAATTTAGACATACCCCTGCATGTATATCCTACCTCAATTTAAAAAAACCAAAAACCTTTAGCTAACTTGAGAAGATCAGACCAAAAATGGAAGCTGGACTGAATTGATGCCATAGCTTTCTTCTTCTTCTTTTTTTTAATAAAGATTTTATTTATTTATTTGATAGAGATCACAAGTAGACAGAGAGGCATGCAGAGAGAAAGAGAGGTGGAAGCAGGCTCCCCGTTGAGCAGAGAGCCTGATGTGGGGCTCAATCCCAGGACCCTGAGACCATGACCTGAGCTGAAGGCACTGAACCACCCGGGTGTCCCTATAACTTTCAATAGTACCAGGATGCACTTCAGTTTATCAAACTTCAACGAAAAACCATGTCATCAACTACATCTCTGAAAGGAGATATGCATGTCATATGCATGACATAATTTAGATACATACACTTTGGGAAAAACATATGCACACACATTCATACACACATTATGGGTATATGTGCCATATATGTATGTGCCTGTTATGTGAATATATACACCTGTGTATATACACATATGTTTATAGGTATACATGGATCCACACACACACACACACACACACATATACATAACATGCCTACATACATTTTTAGGAACATACAGAGTCAAACCAAGATATAGTGGACAATAAGAACTCTGCTATGAAATAATGCAGTGTTCACTCTTGAAATCATTTTCTTTGTCAAAGGGCAGGAATTGATGTCATAACTTTGAGCTTGTATTGTTTCCAAAAGAAAGAAACAATACAATTCACTGGCATACTCAATTGCTTCCAAACGAGGCTCCCCTCTGACTGACAAGTGGCTCACAAATTTATCTTTTTACATGGAAATTATGTTGCACTTAATTTTTCTCAGGGCCAAAGCTATAAATAGAAAACAGGTCATTGTATCATGACAATAAATTATTATTATTTATGCACATTGAAGATGAGAGAGTGACTTGCCTTCATAAATTACCTTTTCTCCATGATTCATTGAATTCTTCCCGACCCATGAATAATGAGTTCCCCAATTTCCTACAAAGAATTGGAGAAATGAAGACAAATTGAGGGTGGGAGGAGACTGGAGAAAAATAATTGAATTAAGAATTTACATTTTTACATAGCAAGTGTATGGAGAATGTTCGCTGGCAGTCTGTAGCAAGTCCATGCTGCATAATTTGAAAAACAGCAGCCTGATGCCTCTTTATTCCCCTTGACAAGTGTAAATGCTGTGATTCTGACAATGGCACTGAATACTTTTTTGAGCCTGCTTGTTCCATTAAGAAAGCCTCCTCTACAAAGCTCATATGTTAGTAGCATGTGTAATCTGATCTGCTTTCGTACAATCCCAGGAAAAGCCTGTTTTGCCTGTCACAGGCTCTGTTTGCTCCCGACTTCCAAATAAGCATTTAAAAATGGTGTTTTCATTAAAATCCTGGACTCTGTCAGTACAACGTTCTCCAATACAAAAAGTCCGTGAATGAGAATAGTCCCTGAGTTTATTATATAACGTCATGGGGAGAAGCAGGAATATTGACCATTTTTCTTAAACTACATACAGATAAATTCTTTAAAATGTGAGGTGCTAGAGTCATCCTTTGTCTCCTCTAGAGAATGAGAAAGAGGGAAGATAAGCATTGAGAGAAGAGAAATGAGTAACACTATTATAAAATAATCTCACCATTTTATTATGTCAATAAATTCTCACAGTGTCGTGATCACTTCTATGTAGAAGGACCGCAATGTGATAAAAACAAAACAAAACAAAAATGAGGTTTCTTTCACTTTTAAAAAGGTACTACTGGACCCATTAGAGACAGAATTTTAATTTTTCCCCACAAAAGGAAAACAATAAATGCAGCGAAACTGAGACCCTTGTTTAATTTTTTTAAGAGGTTTTTTTTCTTGTTCTGCTTTCATCTTTGCATTTCAGATTCTACTAACATGACATTCGTCATTGTTTGGGTAAGTGCTCAGTTAAAGTTTTCCCCCTGTGGCTTCAGATTTAGAAAAGCATCTGATCAGCAGCCTTGGTTATGCACTCACACAGCTTGTCATTAAAATAATATGAAGAGGTGGCACAAGGTGAAAAAGCTGAAAAATAGCCCAAATTAGCATAGATGGTCATCTAAGCCACTATCTCATATAAATTCGCCCTTACCTAATAATGCCTTATATAGTCTGTGAAAGACCTTTATCTGTCAGAATTCTCCAAAATACCAGACCAGCCTTTTTTTTGTGAACTAAGCTATGTACCACCCCCACGCCCCCCTACAGGTGTTCTTTTGCAAATAGACATCTTGGTGGTATTCCTTCCATTCATTCTAGCTCCCTCTCTACCCCAGCAAGGTCTCTCTGGTTCACATTGACTAAGAGACCAAAGTTCCCCGAGATCGAATGGACAGGAAGCTGAGATGAATGATAGGAGAAGACATAGGAAATGCTTACCTGGTACTAGCTGAGAATTGTAGTTTTTCATTTATTTCATGAAACACTTGGGAGTGGTAATAGGCTAAGGTCACATCAGGATGCCAGCGAGGCACTTGCTGCAGACATTGAGAATGGGATTCGAAGCTGTACCCATGAATCTCTTTTCCCAGGTTATCTCTTTGTCCTTTTATCAAGGCTGTTTGCATAAAATAAGAGCCTCTATTAAGACAACTACTCCTACGTTGGAGTGTCCGGCTGGCTCAGTTGGTAGAGCAAATGACTCTTTTTTTTTTTTAAAGATTTTATTTTTTATTATTTATTTGACAGAGAGAAATCACAAGCAGACGGAGAGGCAGGCAGAGAGAGAGAGAGGGAAGCAGGCTCCCTGCTGAGCAGAGAGCCCGATATGGGACTCGATCCCAGGACCCTGAGATCATGACTAAAGCCGAAGGTAGCGGCTTAACCCACTGAGCCACCCAGGCACCCCAGAGCAAATGACTCTTGATCTCACAGTTGTGAGTTCAAGCCCCAAGATGGGTGTAGAGATTACTTACAAATACAATCTTGGGAAAAAAAAAATACACTCATGTTTATAGCATATCCAACCCGGAGGACAAGTATGGATTTAGTGGCCATCCTTACATCCTACTGATGAGCAAACAACAGATCAGATGGACTCTGTCATTCTTCTAAACAAAAACCAAACAAACCCTAGAAATGTATGAAAAATATAGCAGGAAAGTGAAAGGAACCATTAATTTGAAGATTCAGAAGAACTAGCCTCTGAGAATGACTTACTACAAAAACAGGTGAAAAAATGAGAAAACCAGTGTCCTTAGTATTGCCACAAGAAGGCTGCCACAAAGAAATCATCTTGAAATGAAAATAAAATGGAATACAATGAAAAATGAGATTAATGTGCTAAGGAGGGATAATGAGAAAATCAAAATTGCAACGGCAGAATGAAAAACTTCAGTGAGGATCAAAATGGAGACAGATGGTCACTCCTGAAAATTAAATCACTCTGGTGGAAGATGAATTTAAGACACTCTTCCATTTTCAATAGCAAAGGACAAAGACAATAAGATAATTCAGTGGATCTCAAATGGATACTATACTTAATCACTAACAGGTATTTCTGAGGAAAGAGCCAGACTCTTGAACAGAAGCAATCCTGAATAGAGACACCTGGGTGGCTCATTTAGTTGAGTACCTGACTCTTGATTTAGGCTCAGATCACTATCTCAGGATCCTATGATTGAACCTGGCATTGGGCTCAGCCCTGGATGTGGCACCTGCTTAACATTTTCACTTTTCCTCTTCCTCTGCCCCTCCCCCTACTCTCTCCCTCTCTTAAAAAAAAAGTTGGGGTGCCTGGGTAGCTCAGTTGGTTAAGTGTCTGCCTTTGGCACTGGTCATGATCCCCAAGGTCCTGGGGTTGAGTCCTAAATGGGGCTCCCTGCTCATCAGGGAGACGGCTTGTCTGTCTACCCCTCCCCTTGCTCATGCTTGCACTCTTTCTCTCACAAATAATAAAGTTTTAAGTAATTTAGGAAAAAAAATTAAAAATAAGTAATGCTGAATAAATTTAATGGAGTACACCTTCTATAGCTGAAACAAAATAATCAATACCAAACCTCATGTAATCAGCTCTGAAAGGGGTTTCCTCTGTCTAAGTTAATCAGTGAAAAATTTAGACTGTCCTGGAAGACTTTTGAGTTGCAAAAGAGTTGAGTTGAGATGTGTATATAAATATACACATCTTGGGAGGGCCTAGAAAGGTAGAGGGGCAAGGTGAGGCTTGTGGTGGGGAGAGGCCAAGTACAGGTTAAAAAAAATTGAATTGAACATCAGACATCTCTTTAACAGGAAATGGGAATGTCCGTAGTGTTTTATGGGCAAAATATTTTAATACAAAATTGGCCTTAAAGAAGTAACATGTATCGTTATTAATCGTTTCTTCAAATTGTCTTTGGGACCCAAGAAATATGTACATGAAATGCTGTTTTACAGAAGTGCTCAACCCTCACCTGAAGACAGGGGATGAGGAAAAGGGTGAAGCAGAGAAGGCCTTAGACTTTTTGAAGATATCAACCAACAAAAGACAAAACCATAAGCTGCAGAATAAAGTATGTGTGTTTATTTGAGGTATTAGGGGTTGCAATCCAGGAAGCATAGATTCTACTGAAATCGAAAGCGTGCTCTGGAGAGACAAAAAGGTGGTTAGAGCTTTTAAAGAGGAAAGAGGGAATGTACATAAATTATTTTGCATGAAATGTGACTGGTACTAGACTAGCTAACCCATGGGTGGTTGGTTGCTAGGGCGAGTAGTAGGTGGAAGGTTCATTTATGTCCATTCCCACAGGCACCAGATGCCTTGGCTCTTAGCTGAGCTCAGAAAGAATTCTGAAAATTTGGGAAGGAAGACATGCATGAGCCCGACCTCCTTAATGCCCTCCTGGCTCCATCTGAAATAGCCCTCGTAGCAATGCTTCCTTCATTTTATTCTGTGTTGTCAAAGAGAAGAACCTTTCTTTTCCTAACAGTTCTGTGATGACTAATTGAAGGTGTCAACTTGAATAGGATAAGGGATGCCCAGAGAGCTGGTAAAACATTATTTCTGGGTGTGTCTTTAAGGGAGGTTCAGGAAGAAATGAGCGTTTGAATAATTGAACCCAGTAACAATGACTCTCCCAAACGTGAGTGGGTATCATCCAACCTGTTGAGGGCCCAAATAGAACAAAAAAGTGGAGAAATGGTGAATTCCCTCCACCAGAGCTAAGACATCCATCTTCTCCTGGACTCCTGGTTCCCACCCTTTGGGACTTGGTCTCATTAGCTTGCAAAGGAACTTCTCAGCCTCCACAATTGCATGCAGTTATTCCTGTAATACATCTCATATAGACCCATGTATCCTATGTGCTCTGCGTCTCTAAAGAACTCTGAATCATACAAGTTCAATGGCCTGTGTGATACAGAAGCAGGAGGAGAAGAGTTCTCTCTTGTGTTAGGCAAATGCCAAAGCACTTTGGGTACCTTTCCACCTGCTACCTTTGTCCTTTCAGCAAAGACCTGAAACTTTCTATTTTCATACTCTCTAATTTTTGAAAAAAGATTTTGGATAATTTATAGCTTTTTCCTTAACTATTTCACAGAAGGTAACTGTGAAGGCTTCTAACCTTAGAATTTTCTACATATGAAGATTTTTAGTCACTAATTTGATTTCTTTATATAGGTCTGTTCACATTTTCTGTTTCTTCTCAAGTCGGTTATGATCACTTGTAACTTTCAAAAAATTCACCGATTTCTCCTGGTAAAAGTTTTATACAGAGTTTTATGTAATATTCTCAGATAGCCTTTTAATCTTTGCAGAGTTGGTATTATGGTCCTTCTTTCATTTCTTGATCATTTTGGTCTTTTCTCTTCATCTCTTTGTTAGTGACTAATGGTTTATCAATGTTGTTGATCTTTCTAAAATGCAAACTTTTGGTTTCGTTGAATCTCTCTATTGTTTTTCTGTTTTCCGTCTCATTGATTTCTGCTCAGCCTTTTATTTTTTTCTGTTTCTTAAGATGGAAGCTTCTTGACTGACACCTTTTTAAAATCTGCTCTTTTACCAGTATTTGTTGCTATAAATTTCTAAGTTTTGCCTTATCTGTACCCACAAGTTTTGATACTTTATACTTTCATTTTCATTCAGTGAATAAGATTTTCTACATGAGTTATTTAAAGCTATATTGTTTAATTTCTAAATATTTGGAGACGACTCAATTTTTTTTCTGTGGTTGAGTTCTAATGTAATCATTTTGTAGTCAGAGAATATACTTTGAATGATTTAAAACATTTAAAATTTATTGAAACTGTCTCAGTGTTTAGCTTATGGTCTATGTTAGAGAATGTTCCATGTGCACTTGAAAAGAATGTGTAGTCTATTTTCATTGGGTGAAGTATTCTATAAATGTCAGTTAGGTCAAGGGCTTAAAAGTGTTTAGATCTTCATTATTCTAGATTTTCTCTCTTATTCTATTAATAATGTACAATGGTATACTGAAATCGCCAACAATAATTTTCAAATTTTTGGTTTCTCCTTTCAATTCTGTCAGTTTTTGCTCCATGTATTTTGGGTCTCTTTTGTCAGGTACCTATAATATCTTCATGATATATTGACCATTTTATGATTTTTATGATTATTAAATCTCTTTTTATCTCTAGCAATATTTCTTGTCTTAAAGTCTATTTTGTCTGATATTAATCTTATCATGCCAGCTCTCTTATGGTTACTATTTGCATTCAGTGTTACAATTATTGCTTTATTCAATCCTATATTATTTAAGAAATTAAGAGTAGAAGAGAGAAAAATACATCCATATAGTCTTTTATTTTTACTATTTCTTAGGCTCTTTTTTCCTATTCAAGGATCTGAGTAACTGCCTGAAGATATTTCCATGTAGCCTGGAGCACTGCCTTTAGTAGATCTTGTAAGGCAAGCCTTTAGCAGTGAATTTTCTCTGCCTTTGTTTACCTGAACATGTTTCTGTTTTGCCTTCATTGTTCAAGAATAATTTTGATAGATATGAAATTCTTAGTTGATAATCGTTTCCTTTTAGCAGTTTGAGGCCTTCTGGCCTCCATTGTTCCTGATAAGTAGTCAGTCCTTAGTTGGTTTAATAATGTGTAATGAGTCCTTTTAATCTTGTTGCTTTCAAGACCTTTTCTTTGTCTTTCAATAATTTGCCTCTTATGTGTCTGGATGAGAAATCCTAGGTTTATCTAATTAGAGTTCACTGAAACTCTTGGATCTGTAGATGAAATAGTTTTCATCAAATGTGAGAAGTTCTAGGCCATTATTTCTTCAAATGTCTTTTCTGCTCCTTTTTCTTTCTCTCTCTCTCTCTGGGATGCCATTTTACATGCGTTAATACACTTGATGTTGTCCCACAGAGCTCGGAGGCTTTCACTTCCTTCAGTCTTTTTACTCTGTATTCCAGAGTGAATCAGTCCTCTTGATTTATAAGCAAGTTCACTTATTCTTTCTTCTGCCATCTCAGTTCTGCTAGAACGTCCATCTGGTGAGTTTTTCATTAGGGTTATTGTGTTTTTCAACTTTAAAATTCCCGTTTGTTTCCTTTTCCTTTCCTTTCTTTTTTTTCCAAGTAGACTATACACCCAATGTGGGGCTCAAACTCAGGTACCTGATATCAAGAGTCACATGATCTACTGATTGAGCCAGCCAGACACCCCTCCATTTGTTTCTTTTTTAATAGATTCTGTTCCTTTGTTGATATTCCCTATTGTTGAGTCGTGGTCGTCAAGTTTTCCTCTGTTCTTTAAACATGGCATCTTTCCATTATTTGAACACACTTGTAATAGTTTCTTTGAGATCTTTCTATTAATCCAACACCTAAACCCAAGAAGAGACAGTTTCTACTGACTTCTTTTCATCTTGAATATGGATTAATCTCTCTTGTTTTTCCAGCTCTCATAATTTTTTTGTTAAAAACTGGATATTCTAGATAATTTATTATAGCAACATTGGATTGTAAGTTCCCCTTTTTTGTTGATGGTTTTTACTTGTTTCTATTTGTTTGTTATTGTTTTAAGTCATTTGCCTGTACTAAATCTATAGAATTAGTCACCCCACATGGTGCAACCTCTGCTGGATTTTTCTCTGTTTACTTTCATTTTTTATAGTATGTCTTCGTTGCCTAGGGATCAACCAGTGGTTGATCAGTGATTGTCCATGAGTTTCTTCAGCTCAGAAGGCTTCTACCCTCTGCTGGTGGATCTATGCTTGGTTTGAGGAATGCATTCAAAATTTAGGCAGTTTTCAATTCTTTGTAGCATTTACTTTCCATGAACTCTCTCAATTCTCCATTGTGTATGAGCGTAGGCTCCCAGACAGCCAGGGATCTGTGGAATGGTTATTAAGCCTTCCAATGGCTAATTCATATGCCTGTTAAAGTTCTTGATAGTCCATCCGTCTGTCATTTCCCGCCCCCTACCCTCCCCCTCCATTGCAACTGAAATTCTGGGCTCAGAGAGCTCTAGCCCTTTCCATTTCACCCCAGTGGCAAACTTTCTACTCTCTGCTCTAAATCAAATTAGCCTCCTCTTCCTGCAACAAGGCTGCTAGTTTTCATGGTCAGTCCCATCTGATAGAACTGGCATTCTGGCCAATTTGGGGTGGGGTGTGGGAGTAGCCACAGGCAAGAAAGCCACAGACTCCTACTGTTCATACCCGAAGATCAGCAGTTTTTCATGAATATGTGCTTTTCAATGTGTTGTTTCCTTTTGGTCCATTTCCAGAACCCTGAAATGACTGTTTTTGACAATTTTGTCTAGTTTTATGGTTTCTTTTGTTGTTTTTGTTGAGAGAGGATTTATTGACCTCCTTGCCGTCTCAGAGCCAGAATCTACACCCCCCTCCATGTCCATATGTTTTCTGTCTTTTTCTTTTAGGCTACTCTAGCCATAGCTTGCTAGAGCAGGTTCTATGACACAGACACCTCTTTCTAGGGCAGATGCTTTTGTTGTTTCCTGGGAAGATTCTGACTTGAAAACATTTTATTATCTCTTGCTGATTCCCAAGAGGTTATCGTGTAAGATCTGCATCTTCTCCAACCCGTTCCATTTGCCCTTTCCTGCTTGCCCTGCACAAGCAAATACCTACAAACCCTGAAACAGGATAGAGTGATGGAACATGGTTGAGAGCTTTCTTAAGCAAGATTATATAAAGGATTGTTTTTTAAAATCACACAGCACTCAGCAAAAAGCCATAGTACATCCTCTTTCACTAGTCATTTCTATTTTCATCAAAGTTCCACTCTGAGAGACTGCAGAGGGACATTCTGCCCTCACCTTATCTCTAAATAATGCTGAATACTCTTCTCAAGGTTCTCTCTATGCATCCCCCAATATCCACCAGATACAATTTCTTCCTTCCCTTAGTTATACAGACTAACTTCCCTTTTCCTTGTGAAAACTTGACTCAATTTCTAAACCTAGATTTCAAAGGCTTGCAGTTGGTTTCATTCAAGCATCTGCCATGTACTGTTGGATCTCTCTCTGTAGAGATTTTGTACCACAAGATCAGGAGATGAAAATATCTTCAAATGTTAAGCTCTTTCTATAATCACTTTCTTCCACCAACTTCTTACTTTGTTCAGAAGCTCAAGGTTATTTGACCTGGACACTTTCATCTACCTGTCAGCTTGTGACTAACAACTATCCCTTATGCTTCCCTTGGGTCCCAAAGAGAGAAAAGTGGGTCTCTACAGCAATATTCATAGCCCCCACTAAAGTACAGGTTAGTGTTATTTTGGTTTCATTTAACTTAATGTACCTCTGGATACTTCAGACAAAGATTGATTTGGCCAAGAAAGTTTTAAAAAAGAAAAAGCAAGACCTAGTAAGGAGGTAGAACATGTGGTTCTTTCCTCTGGGATGGTGCCATAAAATGATAGCACCAGAAATAAGAAGTCTCTGCTCAAGTTTCAGAACTTCAGAAGAAACAATCTGATTGGCTAGCTTGTTTCAGAGGGCCCTCCATAGACCAATCACAGTGGAGTGAGATGAAGTTGGGGTCTGTTGTAGGAAGAAAGGGGAGCAAAGGTGCTGATTAGATAAAAGCTATAGGAAAGGACTGGACCTAGAGAGTCTTGTGCTAAGTGAAATAAGCCAGGCAGAGAAAGACAAATACCATACGATTCCACTTATATGTGGAATCTAAAACACAAAACAAACGAACAAAGAAAAACAGAAATAGACTCGTAAAAACAAAACACAAACTGGTGATTGCCAGAGGTGAGGAGGATGGAGGGGAGGGCAAAATAGAGAAGATTAAGAGGTACAAACTTCCGGTTCTAAGTAAATCATGGGGATGAAAAGTGTGGCATAGGGAATAGAGTCAATGATATTATGATGACATACAGTAATTATACTTACATGGTGAGCATTGCATAATATACAGAATTCTTGAATTGCAACATTGTGCACCTGAAACTAATATAACATTGTATATCCACTGTATTTCAATAATAAAAGTAAAAAAAAAAAAAAAAAACAAAAAACAGAGTAGAACCACATTGATACTGACAAACTCTTCCCTCTTGACTTTTCCTCAGCTGTTTCTTATTTGTTTATCCGGTAAAGACAATTTCCCTAATTTTATAAGCTTTACTTCTCATCTCCCCCCCCCTTTTTTTTTTAAGATTTTATTTATTTATTCATTTGACAGAGATCACAAGTAGGCAGAGAGGCAGGCAGAGAGAAAGGGGGGAAGCAGGCTCCCTGCTGAGCAGAGAGCTTAATGCTGGGACCCTGAGACCATGACCTGAGCTGAAGGCAGAGGCTTTAACCCACTGAGCCACCCAGGCGCCCCTCCCTTCTTTTCATCAGAATTTTCTGTTAAACCACCCATGCAGGTTCTCAGGCAGCTATCTCCTCTCTAAAGAGAGCTTGCTTCTATTGTTCGCCTTCACCTTCTTTGCTCTCTCAAACCCTGTCTCATTACCAGAAAGCCTTCCCTGCCCCCCTATTGACACAAGTCAAAAACTTCTAAAACACCATTTAGCTTCAGCAACATTATTGAATACATCAAATGCTGTCTATTTGAATTTTATTGACTTTAAGCTTCTTAATTTTGCTTATTTCCTTTTTTTTTTTTTTTTTAACATGGGTCTTAAACTCATGACCCTGAGATCAAGACTGGAACTGAGATCAAGAGTTGGATGTTTCATCAATTGAGCCACCCAGGCACTCCTCTTATTTGCTTATTTGTTGTTGTTTTATGGTTACTTAAGAATAATGAGGAGTTTATAATATGCTTTTAGGTTTGTACATATTTAAATAGTATTATGGTAAAAATAATTCATATCCACCCTGGGAGTCTGAGAGAACAATTAAAAAAAAGGGGGGGGGGTCTTAAGTTTTAGGAAATGTAGGTCTATGACAGCAATTTATTACTTAATCACAGTATTTGCTGGTGGGGATTTAAACCTCACCTAGTGATAGTCCCCATAAAAGCACTGTAAATTCTTCAAATGTAGGGAAAATGAGGTCTCTATTTCTTTGTGTATCTACTTCCAAATACCCAGTAACATCTCAAAGCTAGATTTTATTAGTGAACACATGGAAGCTTTGATTTTGAAGAGCTGTCTGAAATTTTTTTATAGTTTATAGGTTAGAACTAATTGAGTGCTAATAACTCTTATTCAGGGGCACCTAGGTGGCTCAGTGGGTTAAAGCCTCTCAGCTCAGGTCATGGTCTCGGGGTCCTGGGATTGAGCCCCGCATCGGGCTCTCTGCTCAGTGGGGAGCCTGCTTCCTCCTCTATCTCTGCCTTCTTGTGATCTCTGTCTGTCAAATAAATAAATAAAATCTTTAAAAAAAAATAACTCTTACTCAGTGCCAGAAATTGTACTAGTTCTTTAGAATATCTCAGTTTTCTCAATAAACTAACAGAATAAGATCTGATGGATAACTATTTTACAGATGAGAAAACTGAGGCTCAGAGAGATTAAATAAATTGCCTAGGGCCATATATCTAGGAAATACTAGAGCTAAGACTGCATAGGAAATGATTGTAGAGAACTCAGAGTAAGACTCTTACAGCATAATTTTCATGATAATTTAAAACTCTTTCTGTGGTAAGATTTATATTTAATTCAGTTCTTAGTTTGTAAAAATATTGATAAATTTCTTTTTCTCACTGAATATTTGAAAAATTGTATAAAAACAGTCAGTGTATATATAGTCATGGGTGCATTTCCCATTAATACACATTTATACTCTTACTACCAGCATTGAGTAATTTATTCTCATTTAGTCAAACAACTTTGTTTAACTTTGCACTTGATAAGAGGATATTTTAATAGTTCAGACTGTATTTCGTAATATAGGAAATGCCATGCCAACACATCATTAACAGCACATTTCTGCCCATTGACTTTCCATCTAGAACAAGGAAATATGCATTGTGGTGAGTACTGTACAGAGAATCAATGTTGCTAATATTTCAACCAGTGAGTAGCTATATAAACTTTGAAACAAAATCTTAGTATAAATGAAATAGCCATATCTCAGCTCAATCTTTGCCTGATAATTGCTACATTTATCAATTTTTAGACACATATACATTATAAAAAATCATTTCCAAGACTTTAATGCCAGGACTTTAACTCTGAATGACTTTGTTTCACATTCTTTTTTTTTTTTTAAAGATTTTATTTATTTATTTGACAGACAGAGATCACAAGTAGGCAGAGAGGCAGGCAGAGAGAGAGAGGAAGGGAAGCAGGCTCCCGGCTGATCAGAGAGCCCGACGCAGGGCTCAATCCCAGGACCCTGGGATCTTGATCTGAGCCAAAGGCAGAGGCTTGAACCCACTGAGCCATCCAGGCACCACCTACTTTTGCTAATTTTTTAAGAGAAAGCCCAAGAGTTAGAGTGGCCCTTATTCTAAGGAATAAATATTTAAAGAGAGGGATTGACTTTCCATGTTGTAAGGAAAATAATCCAAAATTCTTATCATGATCTAGAAGTTCCTACTTACTCTAGACCAGCCTAAGTAGCACCATTTGCCTCTCCTTGACAACCTGTGTAAAAAATGCTGTTTCCTCTGCCTGAAGCACTCTACCATTCCCTGACTGTCCTGTGTTATCCCTATTCATTCCTCAGATCCCAAGTGAAGTGTTACTCCCTCAAAGAAACCCTCCCCAGCTAAGTCAGGACCCCTGAACTCTTATTGGTAGCATTTATGAATAGAAAAGTGTATTTATTTTGAGAGCAGACACTTTGTCTGACAGAAAAAAAAGAACAGATCTTCTCTCAAGTCTACCTGGAGAAGGAGAGAAAGAAAGGGAAAGAAACACAGAGACTGAGAAGGGGAGGAGAGAGGAAGACAGAAAATTATGATATAGTTTGCAGGAGAAGCAGAGACAAATGATGGGCCTCAGAGAGAAAAAGGAGAAAGCATAGCTACTAGGGATCTTACACATTTACCAATTTTTGTGTGGTCCAACTGACATTTCCTGCTTAGGACAGAGGTTGCTACTGCTCACTAGTACCACATTCTCCTCTTATTCCTAAGAACACACTTAGCCTACACTTAGCCTAATGTAGTACTACATTCTCCTCTTATTCCTAAGAACACACTCAGTCTCCCGTGCTCTTAAGTCAGACAGTGTGACTGAGTCCCAGCCAATGGAATACAGACAAGAGGAGGTCTACTTCCAGACATGGCTCCCTAACTCTCCAGTGGACTCTTCCACTCCCTTTCTATTTTTGCTCATTGACTGGCCAACATATAGAATCCAGCAGAGGATGGGAGACCTAGTGGAGGTGTAGGCCAAAAGGAGCCCAGGTCCTTGAATCCATTTATGGAAGCCCACCTAGTGATGACCAAACTGATCTGTGAAACGAGAAACAAACTTTTACTTTGTTAGGCCATTGAAGACCTACTGTTTGTTTCAGTTGACTTTAACTTCCATGAGGCTTCTCAATATTTTCATATAAAATATTTTCCTTGGCTTATATTAGTTTAAAGCATATTTTAGTTATTATCAAACAGCAAAAAATTACTGGTAAGGTATTTATACATCTTTTAATTATATACTATTGAAATAGCTTTATATTTACTACCTATATATATATACTTACTACATAATATATGTGATTATATATGTAATTCTGTATGATATTTATATAGATATATGGAAACAGATTTATAAATGTATAGATATATAGAGAGAAATATTCCTGTTACATATTACTCTGGGAAAGGCAGACTTAGAATCAGTGATACTAATTCAGCAAGAGGCAAACATAAAATCTATTAGCTATTACTATGTAAAGAAATCAAAAGGCCAAATTAGATGATCAATAAAATAGTCTGCATATACTTATTGAACTATTATATGTGTGTGTATAAATGTATATACACACATAATATATATTATATTATATATATATTGGAAATAATACACAGCCAGGTTAGGAATCATTGATCCACAAAGATATACACCAAACCACTGTCAGTGTTTACTGCTAGGGAGGCCCGGAAAGGAAGAATGTTTGACCAACCTCTAATATTATAGAGCTCTACACTTTTATTCCAAAAAGCATGTTTTTGAAATTACACTTTTGCTCAGGTAATATATGCATGTGATACAAAATTGAAGAGACAAAAGCGTTTGTAGTAAGAAATGAGCTTCTCCCAACTCTCTTGTCTAGAGGGGACCCACTTCACTTTCAGACCTAGGCCTCAGAGTAAACCACTATTACCAGCTATATTTATATGTATATAAATACATGTATGTATAAAAATATATGAATATAAGAAATATAATAGATTAAAGTATATTTATATTATATATAAATTAAAGCATATTTGTGTAATATATACTTTAAGTTATTATTTTTAATGTTTCATGTACATTTTATATTTTATGCAAGTATATTTCCATGTAAACAGAAAAAAGGAAACAGGAGATAAAATAGGAATGACGTTAAGTTCATTTATATGTTGAATTGTAAATCATTCTAATTAATCTAGTCTGATTAGCATAGGATTTATACCACAGTGGATCTCGTAGCTTGCATTCATTCTATTTTGATATATCCCAACTTAATTTCAACTCTCATGATACCAATTAGACAGACCCTTTCCATCCTCTCTCTTACCTCCTCCCAGGCATTTTTTTGTGCTTCCAAACCTTGCTGATTCTTGGTGTGTGTATGTGTGTGTGTGTGTGTGTGTAAACGCACGCACATATGTGTTTATGCGTGCGCCCCTGTGTGTGCACACCGCTAGCACCGTATGTGCGCAAGTGGCTTCTGTGGGAAGTGTCCCTAGGGAGTGGGTGTGCGAGACAGATGCAGAGTGCCACAGAGAAGGTGGGACAGACAGTGTAAAGCCACCGCTCCGTGTGGCCATGCAGGGTCCTCTGGGACCTCCCAAGGAGCCTTATGAAATGCATCTCAGAACCATCTGCCAAGGCGGACAAAGGGGAAATGGATTTCTCCGGAGGCACCCATCACTCATTGTGTACCATTCACTTTTGGATTTGCTTCTTAATGGTCCTGAGGCAAAACTGTCTGGTTGCACAGATGTTAATTATTCGAGACTACTCTTAATTAGTTGTGTGAGTTATTCATTCTGGAACCATGACAAAAAAAAAAAAAAAAAAAAAAAAACCCTCAGCTGCTTTGGTCCCTGAAGATGTAACCCCAGGAGCTTTCCTGGAGCTTGGTTTATGACCCCCTCCCCCATGTCTCTCTCCCTTCTTGAACCAGAACATTTCAGCTTAGTCAAGCTCACAGAGGCCACCCCCCATGGGGACCTTTAAAACTAAATGCTCAGGATGTACATGATTTTTAAAAGCCCCTCGCACATCCAGGCTAAAAGCTGCGGTGCTGCTGCCCAGCTCCAAATCAAATGGCATTGTGGAGGACCTGGTCTTCTCTGTGAGCTGACCATTCATTTTCCTTTGACTTGTAATTTCCCTTGCTCGGGTGATTTGCGCATTGCGCCGTACAGTGTATTAAGCATGTTGGCTGCTTTCACGATCATCTAAATAATTAAAGGTTTATTGAGGAGAGCACTGTACAGATTAGTGCATTAAATACTAATCTGCTTGTTCATCACAGTCTCCACACACAAAACTGGGAGGTGGGGATGCCCCAGCTCATATTAAGTTATCCGTTCTGCAAAGAATCCTCATACGGACAAAGATGGTTGCATAAATGGTCAATTGGAAAGGGTTTACTGGAAGATATTGCTGATCCATTAATCTGGGAACCCACTTTTTTTTCTAACAGAACAATCCATAGCAACAAAGCTTCCTTTACACTGAAGACCAGCTCTAGGCGGGAAGAAATGAAGCACACCACGTAATAAAATATATGCAAGGGAAAAATGATTTCCACTGGAGTTACACCAGGAGGGGAAACAGACAGGTGCTCATTTTAAAGAAGTTCAGAACCAGCATTCTCTTTATGAGTCAGGTATGATGGTTAGACTAGCATGGGTAAAAAGAGAACATGATCTATCATAATCATAATTCAAATTCTGCTTTACAAAATACAGTGGATCATTAAAAAGAAAGAGGTAGTTTTTTTATACCACTGTGGAAGGATATCCATGATCTGATAAAAGAATAAACCAAGAACTCAGTAACAGGCATAATGTAATCCCATTTTTATAAAATCAAATTATTTAATACTTTATTTACATTGTACGTATTTTTTTATTAATTTTTTATTTTTATAAACATATATTTTTATCCCCAGGGGTACAGGTCTGTGAATCACCAGGTTTACACACTTCACAGCACTCACCAAAGCACATACCCTCCCCAATGTCCATAATCCCACCCCCTTCTCCCAAACCCCCTCCCCCCAGCAACCCTCAGTTTGTTTTGTGAGATTAAGAGTCACTTATGGTTTGTCTCCCTCCCAATCCCATCTTGTTTCATTTATTCTTCTCCTACCCACTTAAGCTCCCATGTTGCATCGTATCTTAATGAATATATGAAGTAATGTCTGGAGGGTCACACCCGAACTATTTTGGTCTTTGCTTTGGGAGAAGCAGTTGATATTAGGGGAGGGGATGGAAAGCATTTATTTGTTGTATTAGACCAAAATTTTAAAAATAAAGACAAACACACAGATAAAAATTAACCAAAGAATTTTTTTTAAAGAATATATTTATTTATTTGACAGACAGAGATCACAAGTAGGCAGAGAGGCAGGCAGAGAGAGAGGTGCGGGGGAAGCAGGCTCCCCGCTGAGCGGAGAGCCCGATGTGGGGCTCAGTCCCAGAACCTTGAGATCATGACCTGAGCTGAAGGCAGAGGCTTTAACCCACTGAGCCACCCAGGCGCCCCAACCAAAGAATTTTATTATTGTGAAGTATTGTTATTAAAATTGAACTAGAGTCCAAATACATTTGGCAGCAAAGGAATATTAGGGAAAATTGACTTAGATTTCGTTGTTTTCAGAAAAATCTTGGAGTATTAAACTATGGGCTAAAAGGAAATTATGTTTTTCCAGAAATCTAGTTTATTTTCCCCCACCTCTCTCAGAATTATTCCTCTTATATTAAAAAAAAAAAGCAGGAAGTAATTTAAAAGGAAGCAAGCATGGGGTTTGCAGTCAAGGAGAATGAGGTTAAAATCCTGCCTGCACTGTTTATTAACTGTAGGACTCAGAGCAATACACTTAATCTTACTAAACCTCTGTTTTCTTACCTGTAAAATGGGAGGGATAACAAAATTGATTCATTTTAAAAATTAAGATATTGCATATAAAAGGCTTAGACTATTGGCTAACGTAAAATAAGCACACAATAAATGTTAGCCATTTGTAGATGTCCTAGAATATACCGTTGTCTAGAATTGCCCATTTACCTTCCAAGGGCAGCTTATATATATCTCGACCCTGCTGAACTCAAGAGTGGCCAAATGACTTGCTTCTGCCCATGGATTGGGGATAGAACTATGGGTTCCAAGAAGACCCATTAAGAGCCAGCTCCTAGTTCACTATTTTTCTTTTTTGTCTCTCCTACAACAACAATGTGTCAGATAGAAGCCGTTGCAAGAGCCTGAATCTTGGAGGGAAGACAAACATGGAACACAGCAGCCCATCAACAATAGCCCTGATGTGTAGCGTGAATGAGAAATAAACATCAATGGTGTAAGTCAGTGAGGTTTCAGATTGTTTGTTACTGCAGCTAAACCTAGCTTCCCTAACTGATACACACACCTTCCCTCTTGGCTAAACATTTCTGAGCAGGTTTTTTGTTTTTTTGTTTATTAGTTTGCTATTTACAGTTATAATTCTTAGTTGTAAACACCAAAAATATTTCTACTTTGTTTAAGCGGAGATGTATTTATTGGACAATTTTAGATGGTTCGCTGCCTGTCTAGATGACCCATAATAAAGTTGGGTCTACTCAGCCAGGAACAATGACCAAACTATTCTGCATGCCAGCTGCAACAGGAACAATACAAGTGATGTGTGTGGCCATAGGCTTTAGTTCCCATTGCCTATGTTTGACCCTGAGCAGACTCTTTCCTTGGACCCTCTACATTCCTGCATTGGTAGCTGGAAGAGTCTGCCACAGCCTCCCCAGAATAGAAGCCACCAGGTGCCTACATCATATGCCTGCATTGAGATACCAAGGCAGCGGGGAGAGTGTATTCTGGCTTCTAATTTCGGGAGAGACAAACTCAGAAAGTTGGCCATTCCTCAAACACAGGAGAAGTGCTCAGATATTGGGGATGACCAAAAGCAATGGACATACCCGCAACAAAAGCTCTATGAAGAAATGCACAGCTTTGCTATGGTAGAGAAGGGCCTGGTTTAAGGCAGTAAACCACTAGCCACACATGACTATTTCCATTTAATTTAAGTGAAATTAAAAATTTAGTTCCTCCACCTCGCTGAGGCATTTCACGCCGTCCATTGCCCCATGTGGCTAGTGGCTCATGTACTGGGCAGCATGGTTATAGAGCATTTCCATCATTGCAGGAAATGCATTTGCCCGGTGCTGATACGGAGACTGCAGCTTGGCATTGTTTTGAACTAATCTGCAGTGCAGAGAGAGGGCTGCCGGTGCGGTGAGGGGAGCACACACGAGGGGCCTCGGGCTCTGTTTCCACTGGCAGCCCCACCCCCTGTGGCATTAGGCAGGTGTTTTAGCCGTTTCCAGGCTTGATTTTCCCATCTGTCAAACAAGGGCTTGGTAATTACCATGGACTCTGTCCCCCCAGGCAGCCCCCAAACAAGACTCCTGTAATTGGCCTCCTATGGACACTTGTATGGGGGAAGTTTCTGGATCACAGGGTCAGGTAGTGATGAGGAATGGGTGAGGGGTGGATTTCTACTCCACAGATGAACACTGAAGGTTTGTAACCGTGGCCCCTTTTCTTGCTCTCAGGTGGGTACCTTCTTGTCCCATTTCCCCAGCAGAGCTGAATTCACCATGACTTTGGCCAAGTGTGAAGGAATTTCCGGGCTAGCAATGCAGTACGGATAAGGATAATTATCAACCAGCATCTCATGTAGTACAGGTAACAGTTTCCGCTCTGGGTGCTGTTTGGTTTTTGCCTCACTGTCATTGAAAACAAAAATGGTGGGGGTGGGGGGTGGGGGGGGAGGTGCGCCTGGGTAACTGTCAGTTAAGCCTCTGCCTTCAACTCAGGTCATGATCTCAGGGTCCTGGTGTCAAGCCCCGCATCAGGCTCCCTGCTCACCGGAGAGCCTGCTTCTCCCTCTGCCTCTCCCCTTCCCCCGGCTTGTGCTCAATCTCTCTGTCTCTCTCTCTCTCACTCTTGGTCTCAAATAAATCAATAAAAAAAGAATATTCTTTCTTGCTGATTGACCCAACCTTTTGTCCAAGGCTATGGTCTTCTTTTTCTTATCCTCTTTTTCCAGCCCTAGAGGTCAAGGGTTTTTTGTTTTTGTTTTTAAAGATTTTATTTATTTATTTGACAGAGAGAGAGCTTACAAGTAGGCAGAGAGGCAGGCAGAGAGAGAGGGGGAAGCAGGCTCCCTGCTGAGCAGAGAGCCTGGGCTGGATCCCAGGACCCTGAGATCATGACTGAGCTGAAGGCAGAGGCTTAACCCACGGAGTCACCCAGGTGCCCCTTGTTTTTGTTTTGTTTTGTTTTGTCTCCGAGTATCAGTTAACAAGATTCTAGGTAACAAAAAAATAGAGACAAAACAGAACAAAAAAGAGCCAGGTTTTTATCCTCTAACCATTCACTTTCCCCATCCTCACTGTCACTTCCTCCTGGTCCAAACCACACTACCTCTCATTAGATCACCTGATGAATTGCCTCATTGATTATTGAATTAAATCTTTAACAAAGATAAACAATAAATAACAATAAACAATAAATCTTTAACAAAGGTTTATTTTATATCTCGGTGAGAATCATGATTTTAATTTTTCTGAAAAAAAATTGTTTAACACAGCACTCCAGCTGCTTAGATATTTCTACACTCCATAAAATTCTGTCCTTCACCCAGCAGCCAAAGTGGTCCTTACCAAATGGATAAACAGAGTCTACCCCTACTTGGCTTTAAAACACCTTCATAGTCTCCTGTTCCACTTAAAATAAAGTCTAAAGTCTCTGCTTGGTCCACGGGCCGTGCAGGATCTGAGTTCTGACTATTTCTATCTCATCTCCTATTATGATCCCTTTCAATCAGACTGTAGGAGAAAGTCTGTGCTCCCATGGAGAGCTATACGTTATCTAGACTTTAGAGGACATTCCTCCAGGATATTTGATTCTGATTCTGTGGAAGCTGTTTCACAACCCTGTAATTTGGCAATGCAAAATAATTCTTCTCTCTAGACATGCAAATCAGTTCTGTCCAGTAGAAGTGCAATTGCCCTCCTTCCCCACATGTGGAAGGAACTCGTTTGCCTCCCTCTGCATACTCATTTCAATATTCCTTCACTCTGTCTAAATATGTGGTGTTGTGACTTTTTTGAACCACTGATAACATCTGCCAGGTTCCATCACTGATTAACAGATTAAATAAATCCTTACCAAATATTTCTTTTATCCCTATTTATAGTCATGCTTTTATCCTTTTTGGGAAATTATCATTGAACACTGCATTCCAGCCATCTGGGTCTCCTTTTTCCTCAACGACTCCAGTTTATGCACATCTTGGAATCTTTGCACTTGGTCTCTTCATCCCCAATTCCTTGCTCTAAGATGATTCCATCACTGACTTTTCTTTATTCAGAGATCATCATAAAGACCATAAAGATTTTCCCTTGTCACTCCCATTCCTCATCATTACCAGTTCCTACCTGGTGTCTTCTCAACAAAATTTAAGCTGAAGGGGCAGGACCATTGGGACTGACCTTCTGAGAGCAGAATTCTCTCAGAGAGATGTTTCCAGAACTTCTCCACCCACCCAGTGTGAGGCCACCACTTTCCATTTTTCCCAGGTAATGTCTACAGTTTCTTCTTGCCTCAAGTTTCTACTTTTTATCCTTCTACTGGTTGTCACTTCTCAGCTCAGTTTCTCCCATGAGCACTTTAACAAAAAGGCACATTACTTAGTAGTTAAAAACAAGGGTTCTGAGATCAAAAGAAATCTGGATTGACCCCACCTGTGTCACTTACTACCTATGGGACCTTAGGCAAGTGTTTTAAACTCTCTCAACTCCAGTCTTCTTATCTAAAAGAGGACATTATTAGTACCTTTAATTCCAAGATTTTCATGGAGATCCAAGTAGATAAAGCCTATGAAGAATTTACCCAATATGTTGTATATAGTAAATGCTGAGTAAATTAGGACTGTTGGCTTCAATTTATTCTACCTTAATTCTTGAATGCTTCACTTCTGTTTCATCTTCTCTCTGGCAACTTTTCAAGGGAATTATACGAGAGGTCATAGAAAGAAAGGCTTTTGAACTTGAAATGTGAAATTTGTTTCTGTACTTAACTTGTATTGGCCCTTAACTTGACTTATATTGATAAATAACTTACATTGTCCCTTCTTAGGGGAGATGTTGATGGAGGGTTAGTGGGACATTTCTCTCTCTCTCTCTCTCTCTTTCCATCGCGTCTCCGTAGGACTATAGGGTTGATGCTGTCTTCCTTGGGAATTCGTCTGAGGCCTTCTCTTCCTAAGCTTCTAAGAATTAAGGCAGTGTGTAAGATATAAAGGAGTTCATTTTAATTTTAAGTTTAGTAGAAAATATTTGTGGAAGTAAAAGGACGTTGACAAATGAGATAGGAAGAAGTCTGATGAAAGACAGAGGAGGTTAGCGTTTGGAAAACGGCTTGGTGGGGTGGGGGGAACGGACATCGATTTTCATTTCAAAGTGAAGGATGGCATTAAATATGCTGTAAAGCTATCCTTTGCTTCCCAGGCAGCATATCGACTCGCCATGGTTGTTCTCCTGGAAAAGGAAGCATATGGTCACGTTCCCACTTAGAAAAACCTGATGGCCAAGACAAATAAACGGGAACCTTATGTCTGCAAGTAATAGAGGAGGGCTGCTCATTTTCATTCTTCCCAGCTTATGATTCTCAGATAGAATGTGAATTCTGCAATCCTGTATTTTTGCTCATGAGTGCCCCATTCAGGTGAACATTTCCTCTTAACTTAGTCTTTATTTCTCATTCATGGTATTTTTTCTCTCTTAAGTCTTCACAGAAAAGGTTGGAATGCGTGTCTGAGCTTCATTTGCTGGCAAACTATGACCAAATCCACCTACGAATGAGCTGTGTTTAATGCGTATTTCTGTTCCCATAAAGGAGTGGGATACATAAAATAATTTATGTCACATTCATGTTTATTTTCACGCTTTCATACACAGAATATAATTTTTTTAATAACAGGAAATGGGAGTGGGTGTCAGATTGCAGGGTCCAGAGAGAATAGAAGATGCCTTTGAACCAATGCCAAAGTGATCTCCTTCCACAATTAGAGGCATACGTGGCACAAACCTGGTACTGACATGCTGAAAAGAAAAGATGGTCCCCCACCTTGTTGCTTCGTTTCTCTCCGAGCGACATTTTTTGGAGCAAACCCTGGTTTGTTTGCAGTGGAACTCTTGTCTTGGTGGTGGTCCCTAGGATAAATCCTACCGTCTCTGCAATTCCAATTTTTCCCATCTCTAAAACAAGAGAAAGAATCAAATTATCTCTTCATTTGTTTCGATCCTCATGTCAGTTCTGCATGCTAGCTATCCTTTGCTTACTTAGATAGAGGGGGAAAAATGATTTTACTAACATTTGAACCTGAATTGGAGGGTTAGAACAAAGGAACACTTTTAAATTCCATTCTTTTATTTTAGATGTGATGGAAATTTCCAACAAAAGAGTAATGATGAATCAATCATAGTAGAGCTTATATATAATTAAGCAGTAATTAAAAGTGACACTTGCAAAGAGCTTTAGGGGCCTGGGGGAATGCTCTCTATATGGTGGCAAGTAAAGAAAACCATCAGAAACAATAAAACATCTAGACGGTAAGAAAACAATCAGAAACAAAACAGCATAAAGAGAATTAGAGCAATGATAAATTTTATAGAGGTTCCATGCTCACATTTTAACAGTGCTTGACTTCTGTTGGTGGAATTATGGCTGAGCCATTTTTCAACTTCTTAATGTTTATTCTTTTTCTATATTCTACATACTAAATATTCTTTTTATATGCTATTCACCTCCTACAAGGAGCATGTTCTATTTTCTAGTCCAAGGCATGTGCTTTGAACTGTTTTCCCTGGCCATGGGTGATGGATTTCTTTGTCTGGAATTGACAGTTCCATGTGACAAATGTCAGGAATCTGAAAAACAGCCAGCCAGCTGAGTTGGAGCCTCTGGTCACTTGACAGGGTAAAGTACTCTCAACTAAATAGCTATTGAATCCCTGGCCTTGGTGTTATGAGGGCCATGCACCCCCAAAGGAACTAGCCGTCCATACATGACTTTTACACTATTAAAGTTGAATGGGTCTTTCTGAGTTAGAAATACACCATTGACACTGCTGGTAGTTCGGTTGCAATTCAGGTGTTTCAAGGAACTTATTGATGATACAATACTCTTCCTCTACTAAAGGAGGTTACACAGCGCCAGGGTTAAGTGTCCCTAGGCATTTATTGGATGTGTGCTTTGTGCAAGCCTTGTGCTAAGGTTCTTGAACTGAATAGTACCAAATGCACCTGAATTGTTCTGGTAGAGAACTGAGGAGAGAGAAGGAGCCTACCAGATAGAGAAAACAGCATAAATGAAGTCTGTAGGCAAGACAGGCATGGAGCAAGACCCTAGAAGCCATGCAGCTTTGCTAAGTGCCAAGTGGAGGTAGAGACAGTGAGAAATAAGCCCAGAGAAGAACAGAGGGGCCAGATAAAGCAGGACCTTAGGCATCCAGTGAAGACAATAGACAAGACCAAGGAAAGGCAAACTAAGGCCTGATACCCAAATTTGGGCTGTCATTGGCTTTTGAACAACCCATGAGTTGAAATTGGTTTTTACTTTCTTATATAACTATCTTTTAAGTATTTATGTAAGTGCCTATGTAATGTCCTTAATTTTGTGTATGGCTGCCAAGCTCAGAAGAGTCACAACTGGTCTTTAAGAAGATGTCTCTTGGAGTATATCCTGAAAGTGACAGGAAACCATGGGCTTGGGACATGGGCTGGGGAGTGAGCTTGAAAAATAGGACAGGCATCTTGGGGATAGCTGGAAGGCTGTTGGGGTGAAAGATGAGACATGTGTTCATTATGGCAATGGTAAAGTGAAGGTAGAAATGGATTTCTGAGAAGGATCCTGAGTTCAGTTTTGAATGTGTTACCTTAGAAGTGCCTGGGGACATGCGCATGGAGAAGTCGGCCTGCAGTTGCATATATAATTCCGAAATGCTCTGAAGCGAGGTCAGGGCTGAGAAGTTCTAGTCTTAAGCGGCATCAGCAAATAGGTGGAGACTGGAAATATGTAAGTGGATGAGATCTTCTGGATTAAGTGTGTCAGATAAATGAGGAGGTCAGAGAGCCAAGGGCAGAATCTTGAAGACCACCATATTTAAAGTGCTGGAGATGAACAATGAAATCACAAAGGAGAAAAGAATGGGTAGGCACAGAGGTGGAAGGAGAACAAGGCACATGTTTTCATGGAAGCCAAAGAAGTAAAAGATTTCAAGAAGGGAAGGTGGATCAACAAATATTTCCAAAGCAGCAAAGACTTCCAAAGTGCTAAGGACTGAACAGATGTCGTTTGGCTTTGACAAGTGGGATGATTTGGTAAAGTTACAGAATTTTCCATAGAGGAGATTGGATTTTTCTAGAAGAAAGGTTGGGCTCCCGCCCAACATAACCCAATGAGAATCAGAAACCAGTGTTCCCCTGGCACAAGGTGAAAAGAGCCATTCCCTTTGCCTTATGATTACTAATTCCTATGTAATTTCTGTCTTGATTCCTGAAGTTACTTGTTGATCTTGAGGTTTATAGTGTCATGAGATTTGTTTATTGTTATTTGTAAGAAATGTTCAAAGAGCACCATAAAGGGTATTAAAACAACTTGAATTAAGTGAGTGGATCAAACACTTGAATCATTATGTTTGAATTACTGTTGAAATTATTGTCCCAGTAGATGTAATAGATGCCTCATACAAGGATATTATGACTTGCCCAAAGAATAATTAACACACACACACACACACACAACTTTAAAATTAAAGATGCAGGTGGCTAATTAAACAAGAAGGCTAACAATGAACTTGCCAGCTACCAACCGTGAATCCCTGGAGAACAAGGAAACAACAAAATTAAGAACGCAATGATGAATAAGTTTGAAAAAAATTAAGAAAGCAAAGTACTGGTAAAGAAATGTGTTAGAATATTAACAAGTAGGTGAGTTTAAGAGCAGTCTTTCTTTTGCTAGCCCAGACTCCCCTGCCGATATAAATCCCAAACCTTACTACTGTGGAGCCACCCTTCTTTCATTCCCAGTGGCTCAAGACAAACAGAGCCCATTGGCTGCTCTAGGTGGAGTCATGCCCAACTTCTGACAAATGAGGGCCCTCATCTCCCATTCCCCAAAGATTGCTTGGAAGATGGGCTCCCGCCCAACATAACCCAATGAGAATCAGAAACCAGTGTTCCCCTGGCACAAGCTGAAAAGAGCCATTCCCTTTGCCTTACGATGACTAAACCAATAGTGTCACTCAGAGAGCCTCTGATGACTGAGAATAAAGCATCCGGAGAGAGAAGTAGAGTTAAGAGAGGGAGAGAGGCAATTTCCCAATGACATTGGTTGGATCACCAGATCCAGTCATTGAGAGGCAAGGCCTGGACATTTCAATTACAACCACCAAAAGAATTTTCCTTTTACCCTTAAGCTGGTTTGATTTCAGTTCCTATCATCTGCAGTCAAAATAGTCCAGATCGATAGGCCAAGCTAGGGATATTTGGGTATGGAATGCAACTTGCTCTAAGGTTGCCCCAAACTGTGACTTTAACATGTGCCCAAAATATGGTCATTAACACTAAGTTAGGGGAACACTAAATTTGCTCAAATGAAGAGGAATTCATTGTATCAAGTTAAGTTCATGCACAAAACCCAACAGTAGGAATGAATGTCAGTCATCACAATGGAGAATAAATGACCTCTAGAAAGATCAGAAATCGAGAGAGCTATTCATTCTTCTCCCTCTCCTAATGTGACTTCTTTCAGTACTGATGTACATAAAAAAAGTTCAACACCTGTGGGTAATTGACCCAATTTTCCCAATCCTCTCAAGTACCAGTTCTGGTGTGGAGAATGAGTTTGATCAACCTCATTTAGCATTGTGTCTACCTTTGATCCAATCAGCTGCAACAACATAGTTGTTACTGGCTCTATTGCCCAGAAGGCACAGCAGTTATTACCCCCCAAAACCTACAGAAATCAGAAAATGAAAAACAAAACAAAACAAAACAAAAACAAACAAACAAACAGGAAGAAACACAGTGGCACGGTGCAAAAAGCCCAGGATGTGTAACTCAAGTTTCAGGCAGAACTGGCTGAGCAATTTTCAGTGGCTCACTCCCCTTCTTGGAGCCCTAGAGCTTCTACTCTGCCATGCTTAATCTCTCCATGCAATCAACACTATTGAATGAGATCACGTGCCTGAAAATGCTCCGTGGGGGTAAAAAATCAGTTATTTGAATCAGTATGTTCAAAACACATGTTCTGAATGAATGCACAGAGTAGAAAGAACATAACCTTGGAGTCAGTTATATGGACTCTGAACCTCAACAGTTAATTCACCTCTAGCTGTGGGACCTTTGGCATACACTCTGAATATCTTTTCTTCAACACAGAACAAGGATAATAATATCTAGCTTACTGGGCAAGTGTAGAAATTAAATAAGGGTCCCCAGATATAAATTGCCTAGCCTAGAACCTATGGCACTCAATAAATACTAATTGTCATAATTACTAGCTTTTAAGACACATTATTATTATTTATCCCCAGGTCTTTCCATCCTTAAGTTAAAAAAGTTTTCATGGCAATGCTTTGAACAATCATTTCTGTTGGAAAAAGCCCTGTGTCAAAAGATTCCCTTTAAGCACTGGTTCCGACCCATTAGAAATACCTGGAAGTCCTTTTAGAGATACCAATGCCTGGGTCCCACTATACAAGGACTGAATCAGAATCCCTGAGCTTGGCATCCCTATTTTTAAAAGCTCCACCGTGAAAGATAAAAAGCTCACTACATGTTTGCGGAATGAATGTGTAAATGAATGAACAAACGAGCAAGTCCAAGAATCCTACTATGAATGCATTTCGTTTATAATCAGATGAGGCAAGAAGGTTAAATTACGTCCTCTGATTTATATTTTAAAAGTAGACTGGCACACCAATGGAATGTTTAGAGACACTACACCAAAGAAAGAGTTACAGTGGCTGCATCAAAATACGGCCACTTGTTTACTGGTGATGTTAGTGCTTTGGTCGGGTAGTTAGATCATTGTTGGCAAATCAGAAGTTGTCGGTGAAAAGTGCATTACTACAACAACACATGGAACTGGTAACACTGCTGTGTGAGGACACAGGCATTTGCTTCCAGGATGAGAATGCCTCCTCTTATCTGCTGCTGGTTTTGCTTTGCATTTGTTTTCTTGGATACTCATGCCTTCATAGAGCTGCTGACAGACTGGAACGCCCCCACCAATTACCCTCAGTGAGCATTTCCTTCTTCTCCCTGATAAAGTTCTTGAGTTTTTGAGTTTCATTTACAATTGGCATGCAGACCACTTCTTTTTCAAGCACTTTATCCACGGAGGACCGCAAGTCAAAATAAAGACACTTAGAAAGAAAGAATTCGAGAAGAAAAGAGCTTTATATAGACCCACTCAGCTCTTTTTAACCCATACAAGGTCAGAGGGAGGAAAAAAGTCCTCACATAATCACTAATCAAAGCTCTGAGCTGCGAAGTATAATTGATATGCCTTGGCAGTGTAGCTCCAAACTACAGGTTGGGAGAAACTGAATATTTTAAGGCTTAGCAGCATATGAATTTCAGAAATGGAGACCCTAAGGAAATAAGCAATGCATTAAAAGGATTTTCAGTTGAAATATAACATAGCTATCGGAAGAAGAAAAGGAAAATTGGTTTCATTTTTACTGAAAGTGAGTTAGTCTGTTAGAGAAATCGAGAAAATAAGGAAAAATAAAGTAGTAAATTAAACTGGATTCATAATTCACTCTTTAAAATGATCGTGTGAATGAGTGAAAAGGGAAGGTTCTGAAGAAACACACAAGGCTGTTAGGAAACACAGGGACTCAATGGGACCAGACACACCACTCTTCGGGGGTCATGGGGTCAAATGTCTACAGGGCCTTTGAATGAAGGGGTTTGTGTATAAGATAAAAGGGAGAGCAGGAAACTTAGGCAAAATGGATATGAATACCATATTTTAGAAAGTATCCACCACTTAGTATCAGCAGTGTTCCCGTGTTGGCTATAAGCCCACAGTATCAAATGTTTTAAGACAAGTTAGAAATGCAGATTTTTTTCATGTAAAGGTCTCCCAGTTTAAATGTCAAAAACAAAATCAAATATTATAAGAATACCAAATTAGCCACAAAACATGTCTCTGAGCTGGATGGCCCATAGGCAACCTACCACTTTGAGAATTCTGGGGAATGGATCGATATATATAGTCGTTGTACCCTTCAGAACTGTTTTTGTTTTGTTTTGTTTTAAGATTTTATTTATTTATTTGAGGGAGAGAGAAAGCATGAGAGAGCATGAGCGGGGGTGGGGGCAGGGAAGGGTGTGGGTAGAGGGAGAAGCAGGCTCCCCACTGAGCAAGGAGCCCAATATGCAGGACTCATCCCAGGACCCTGGGATCATGACCGAGCTGAAGGCAGACACTTAACCGACTGAGCCACCCAGGTGGCCCCAGAACTGGGTTTTAATCCTGTCCCCCACACACCAGTTGTGAGGACCATGAAGAAATGAACAACTTAAATGTTCAAAACAGTTGCTTTATCTGTAGCAGGAAAATACTAACTCCTTCCCCCCCCCCGGGTGTTACCACATACCTCTGATTCATGGAAAAGAGCCATGAATCCAAGGAAAGAAATACTCTTCCAAAGTTTCAAAGTATGAAAGAAACTTTAACAAAAGAATATATGAAATAAGATATGTAAGGGCCTATTCAGCCAGAGCAGCCCCACCCTGGTTGAACTGCCATTTTGCTGTAAAGCTTAAATTGACCTAACCCGCCCCCCCCACCACCAAAGGAAACTTATTTAAAAGCAAGTCCAGGAAACCAGTCCCACGTAACAAAGTCCAAGTACAAGGGTGGGTCAGGCCAGGTGGAGGTATTCAATCAGTGAGGGCGCATACTGTCTCCTAGCTACCAAGGAGTGTGGGCCCCGGCCCTTTGGAAGCATTTTGACACCAATTCTAACCAAGGTGTGGTAGGCTGGTTCAAATGTCTACTAGGGTAAATTGTAATTCAATTGGTCACCTAGCATCACTGTGGAGTTTCCTGTGTATGTTACAATCTCATTGGCCACCTGGGTGTGGCCAGGCCCAACCACATGGCCTTTGCTCTATAAAAGTTAGTCTGGAAAGCAGGGAGGGGTCGTCCTCTCTGGAGGGGCGGCCCCGACCACTCTGTTTGACGGTCGGTATGATTCCTGATGCTTGGCGTGAAATAAAGCTTTCCTTGACCTTCACTTTGTATCAGTCTCTCTCCTTTAATCACGGACCCATTATTGGGGTACCCAATTTGGGGGGACCCAATAGATATAAAAGTGGGAAATTTTGAGTCATAATTTACCACATAATGATAAAATAGCTCAAATTGTGTCACATTAGAATGTAAAACCAACAAAATTTGCCCCTCTCCCCGCTCAAAAAACCCCAGAAAAACCAAACTAGAAGTTAGTTATATCTTACAGTGGTGTTCTTTTCTATTTTTTCCTTTATTATTGCTCCCACCAAGGAACCATTCTATACATTTTATTATTCCTAATTACCACTCTCCATAAAAATTTAATACTGTTTATGTGCTGTATGGGTGCCTACCTGAGCTTCATATACAAAAAGATTAAGTGTCTCAATGGATTGGAATAATTAATATTGTTAAGATGTCAATACTACCCATAATATATTTACATTTAATGCAATTCCTATCAGTACACCAGTGGCATTTTTTCGACATATAGAAAAAACAATCCTGGGGTGCCTGGGTGGCTCAGTCGTAAAGTGTCTGCCTTCGGCTCAGGTCATGATCCCAGGGTCCTGGGATCAAATCCCAAATCAGGCTCCCTGTTCAGCGGGAAGTCTGCTTCTACCTCTCTCACTTCCCCTGCTTGTATTCCCCCTCTCACTGTCTCTGTCTCTGTCAAATAAATGAATAAATAAATAATCTTAAGAAAAAAAATCCTAAAATTCATATGGAACCATAAAAGACCCTGAATAGCCAAAACTGTCTTTAGGAAAAAATAAAGCTAGAGGTATCCCACATCCTGATTGCAAACTATACTACAAAGTTGTCATAATCAAAACAGCAAGAGACTGGCATAAAACGACACAAGAAAACAATGGAATGGAACCAAGATCCTAGAAATAAACCCACCCATATACAGTCAATTCATATTTGGCAAGGAAGCCAAGAGAATTTAATGAAGAAAAGAGAGTCTTTTCAATAAATGATGTTGGGAAAACTGGATATCCATTTGCACAGGAAAGAAACTGGTCCCCTGTCTTACACAATTCACAAAAATCAACTCAGAATGGATTAAAGATTGAAGTCCTAAAGCTGCAAAATTCCTAGAAGAAAACACAGAGGAAAAGCTCTTTGACATTGGGTTTGGCAATGATTTTTTTTTTTGGGGGGGGGATATGACACCAAAAGTACAAATAACAAAAGCAAAAATAAATAAATAGGACTACCTCTCACTAAAAAGCCTTTTTTTTTTTTCCTGCACAGCAAAAGAGGCAACAAAATGAAAAGGCAGCTTATGGAATGGGAGGAAATAATGTCAAATCATGTATCTGATAAGGGATTAGTATCTAAAATACATGAAGAACTCCTACAGCTCAAGAACTAAAAACCAAATAATCCGATTTAAAAATGGGCAAAGGACCTGAACAGACATTTTTTCCAGTTAGGACATACAGATAACCAACAGCTACATGAAAAGGTGCTCCACATCATTCCTCATCAAAATCAAAACCAAATTGAGATATCATCTCATGCTGATTAGAATGGCTATTATCAAAAAGACAAGTAATAACAAGTATTGGCCAGGATGTGGATAACCGGGAACTCTTGTGCACTGCTGGTAGGAATGTAAATTGGTGCAGCTACTTGGGAAAACAATATGGAGTTTCCTCAAAGAATTAAAAATTAGAGCTACCATATGATCCAGCAACCCTTATCCTGAGTCTATGCCCAAAAGAAATGAAATCACCATCTTGAAGAGATGTCTGTACCCCCATGTTTATTGTAGCATTATTTACAGTAGCCATGATGTAGAAACAACATATTTGTGTGTATTTATGTATACATATAAAACTGAATATTATTCAGCCTTAATCTTGCCCTTTGTGATACTATGGGTGGGCCCAGAGAGCATTATGCTGAGTGAAGTAAGTCAGACAGAGAAAGACAAATACTATATGATCTCTCTTACATATGGCACCTTAAAAGAACCCCAAACTCACAGAAATGGAGTATATTATTGGTTCCCAGGGGTTGGTATAAAAGTGTGCAGTTAAAAGAAGAAGAGGTCCTAAGCATCTAATGAACAGTCCAATGAGTATGGTTAAAAATCCCATATTGTGTACTTGAACATTGCTAAGAGAGTAGATCTTAAAATTCTCACCATGTACAGAAAAAATGGTAACTATGAGAGGATTGATGTCTTAACTAGCCTTATTGTGGTAATCATTTTGCAGTATATATGGATATCAAATCACTATGTTTTACACCTAAAACTAAGGTGTCAGTTACATTTCAGTCAAGCTAGAAAGACAGAACAGACCACCAACAACAAGAGAGTTAAGTGCCCTCACCCCCAATCCAATATTGATTTCTTTGGGAATACGGTCCCGTTGATGCATATTGTAAAAAGACCCACAGCAGAGATTGAGCTTTGACATTTTTGCCTCACTTTGGAATTAGAGATAATGGAGAGAAATCTTATTATTCAATGTCTGGAACAACATAGATGTATGATAAATTACATAATACATGTAAATAAGATAACATGGAGATTTAAGAGGATATTTCTTTTGGACACTGAGTATCACGAGATGTCCAGAGACCTAACTACCTTCTGTGTTTTATTGCCTTGCTCCCAGATCTTTATGAAGGAAATTTTATAAGACATCAGAAACTCTCTAGCAATCCCTCTGGAGATATCACTTCCCAGGAAGCCATATTCTCCAAAGAATATTAGCAACTCTGCTGTGCTTTGCAATATTTGTAATATTCTGCGTATTTGTAAAATTCAAGGGAAAAAATACTCTTAGCAGATATGTCAAGTAAAAAAATTATCTTTGCTCAAACTTATCACTGGTCAGAAACAAACTCTCATTTGTTTTGTAGCCAAAGGCCAATCTGTATCTTTTTAGCCCAATGAGATATAAGGCCCCGAAGCCCGGCTATGCAGGACAGGGTTCCTGGGCTTGGCTTCATGTTTTTGCAGCAGCTTTGATGGTACATTCCTTCCAGGCCTGCTCCACGGCACTGGGTTAGCAACCAGACTCCAGAGAGAAAAAAAGTACCACTGTATTATAATCTCTTAGCAGCCTTGTCAAAGCCTAATGCTTGGCAGCCTTCTCTGTTAACGAAAGTATAAATTTAACTGTGAGGACATTAGGAAATCATGCCCCAGGAGGAAATCTCTGCGGATGATGTCAGAACAATTAGATATTAAAAGTTTCAGACTCCACGGTTATTACCAAGCTCAGGAAAACTAATTAAGGAGGGTGAGGAGATGCTACCTGGCTCACTCGGAGGTATACCGTGCCAGTGACGATTCTTCACCCAGAGATCTGATCAGTTACCTAGGAGTTTCTAACTGTCTAACAGCTGAGGGCTGGAAATGATGGCAGTGCACAGAGAAAAGCAGCTCATGAAGGCGTTATTCTGGAGAGACTTGTGCTTTAACCATTTATTCACATTTTATTTTTTTATTTTTTCAATTTTTTTTTTTTTTTGTCAGCCTAAAGACTGGAGCATGTCCAGACTGTGCTTTACCACCTAGTTCACTGCCAGGAATGTAGCTCTTAGCATGAGCTTGTTATCATGATTGTTACTGTTACTAAAGAAATAATGAATCTTTACCACGTTAGTAAGGGGATAACTACAAATATTCCCTCAGAAAAATGTATGCTGTGAAGTGAGAGGGATGAGTTTGAATTTTGGCTCTGTCCCAGCCATGTGATGGGGGCCACTTACTCTGTATGTCTATGAGCCTCTGTTTTTCTCATCTGTAAAATGGGAATAATTCTAGCACCTGGCACTTTAGAGTTTCTGGGAATATCCAATAAACCAGTGCCTATGAGTCCTACACTGTAATGTGTTTAGCTCAGTGTTTAGCACATAGAAGGTACTCAGCAAATGACGAGTATTTTTACTCTAATTGTCATTATCGTGATCATTTTTAAGAAGTTTCATCTCATGAAGAGTTCAGCTTTGATGGGAAATAAGCCGAAGAAAATCATATATATTCAAAACATCCCTTGAAGATCCATTAATTGTCTTTAGATCAATAGAACTAAGACTCCAGGAAGATCAAACATCAAGAATTAACTTCCTTTTGTGTTTTTTGGTTTTTGGTTTTGTCTTTGTTTTTGCTTTTGCATTTTGGTTGTGGCTTCTCTCTTCCTAAAGCATTGGCGGCCAGAGGCTAGTTTGTAGGGTGGAAAGGTGAAGGTATAAATCAAAGGATGTTTTTCTTTCGGCCAAACTCACACAGTTAAATTTGAGTAAGTTGGGCACATGCGTGCTATGATCTGGTGTTTTATAACTCATGTTTCTTTGAATGCCCACTTGTTAAACAAGTTGGGATCTCCACACACGGAACCGAGCTGGCTCATAGGAGAGTGAGGTCTCTCATAGATAAGGTTGGTAAATCAAGGTAGATAGGAAGCTGCATTGCCATTTATAAGTCACTTGGGTATTTTCTTATCATTCCCAAGAACTTCGAATGAAAGATTTTCCAGTTTTGCGAATTAATCACAATGAGTCGTTCTTGTCATAAGTTCAGCGGTAAAATCTCCACCAGCACTCGCCATCTCCCTCTCAGAAATGTCATTATGTGCAGACTTAATCACCTCTACTACTTGAATGACAGAATCTCAAATGCCCCTTGGCACCTGTGACCACCATTGTAAGAAACGATGGATTGTTCTTAGAAATAGGGAACTGTCCACTCTGCTCCGTCAGGCCCCCAGAATTCTAGGAATTGAAGGACAGAGTGGTGAGGAAGAAACGGAATGCCAATGAGACCATTTTTCATTTGGTTCACACGGTATTTAAAAATAATTTTAATTAGCTGCCAACATTTAAATATCAGGACTTCTCTTAAATTTTGTAGTTTCTGGTTTCTCTTGAAAACTCCGAAGTTTGGGCAATACTGGGCCTGCATTTCCCCCCCGGTTCCATCTGAGTGGTGGTCATTCCCGTTAGATTGGATACCCTTCTCCAGTTTGCCAGCATCTTAAACCCCCACTAGGTTCTCTTTGTTATATTTATACTACGCATGTAACACCACTGTTCCATTGTATTGTTACTTTCGTTGTAGTAAAGAGAGAAATGGAATGTTCCCTGTGTCCGTGTTGCTACCCAAAGCAGGGAATAGAAATGACTGTGTGACTGAAGACTTTTGAAAATCTTATACACCAGTCTCCATTCACGTGTTCAGTCGATACACGCAGAGGGACACTACTCTACTTTCTAATAGTGAAGTAACCTCTATACTAAATAGTAAGAAACCATTGTCCCCAACTGCTCTGCGTCCTCTGTTGCCCATGACCCCTGCAGCTCCTCTCCTGAAACCCAATGAATGAGGGTCGATGTCAGTTCCCAGTGGAGGGTCTTTAGGTCCTTGCTGTGGTGCTAGGTGCCCACAGACGCCATTCATCCGGTAAGCTGAGAGTAGCAAGTTCCTTGGCCTAGGTCTGCTCTTCTTTCTGTCTCTTTAAGACATCTCATCTCTGGCGACATCTACACTAATGATGAAACCCATAGTATTCCAACTCCATGGTCTCAGCCCTCCAACCTCACAGGTCCTGAGAGCTTCTTGGTCCTCACTGGGACAAACAGGAGGAAAAGTATAAACTCCTCCCCAAAAGACCATGTCCCCAAGAAAAATTACAGTGATATCTTTGGCTTCAGGGAGTTAAGAGCCCACTAGTATTTGCTTAAAGAGTCACAGATAAAACATGTGCTTCGATTTTGCTTCCCGTTCCTCCACTATGTTTAGCCTCCAAAGTGTCAAAAAGGATGTCGTTCACCTTGATCCCTGTGCCTCAGACAATCTTCATGACCAACCCTGGGCTCTAGACATCTCACCAAGCTAACTTACTTTTACCTTTCAAGTCTCAAACTCAACATTGCGTCTTCAGGATCATTTCTCCCGGGCTGTTAGGTGGTCCTCCCGCCGCGGGCTGCGCCCACCCGCCCCACCCCAGCATCACACTGCCCTCGCCTGTTAGCTACACACACTTCACGTGCGCCATTTCTGTCCAGCTTACAGCACAGCTCATGGCATGCAGTGGAATTTCTAAAAGTATTTGTTGAATGAATGGTTGATGGCATGAAGGAAGATTTCAGATTCCATAAACTACGGGAGCTGTCCCACAACAAGCCCGTGGTGCCATGCAAGTCACATATCCCCTTAGGTCCCTGTTACAACCTGCGTCTCCTGCTGACTCTTCACTCTTCCCACATGGGACTTTCTTCAGAGGGTTGACTTTGACAACTACAGCCCCTTCCCTGGGAAGTCAAAGGGCCCAGGAATTACCTTCCTTCACCCAGGGAAGCTGATGACTGAGAGAGGTATAAAAACCCAGCTCCGTTCCCTCCAGGTGGGATAAGGTCTGAGGTGTAGTTTCTGCTCTGTTCTGCCTGCACCATCATGCCCAGGCTGGGGTTGGACCTGATTCACCCTTGTTCTCTTTCCTCCCCTTTCCCCAGCTCCTTCAGCTGTGTCTAATGGAAGAACTTGATTCTTGGCTCAGGCTGTCTCCGGGAGAACTCATTCTAGAACACATTGGCTGGTGAGCATTTATCGGGCACCTCCCATAGACAGAACACAATTATCGGGTAACACCAGGAAGTAGACTGACGCGGGCTTCATTCATTCCCTTTGGCCCGCATCTTTAGGGATAGTGCAGTTCTAAAAATATTGAACCTTCAGTGATAACCATTTGATCCAGCACTTCGTTATTTTGGTATTTTTAGAATAAAAACTTACCACAACAGTGGGTAGCCCATTTAAAAAAAAAAAAAAAAGGATGCTAGAAAATCAATAGCCTCTTCTCTGAAGTCTTAGAGAAGGTGCCAACTCCGGATTTCCTTGGATGATTCTTCCGGTAGAACGTGCACCCGCTATAATCACATGGTTTTCCAAGATACCAAAATAGAAGAGTTATTTTGAAAAGACTGTAATGGAGTCTTGATGTTTGGAGTCTCAGTTGAGGAAATCATTGATTGCCCCATTAATATTTTAACCTGCTTGAAAGATAAGAAACTAAAGGCTAATCTTGTTTTAAAAATACGCTGCTAAAAACCACCTATCAGGGACATACACATTTGATTCCATTAATGTTAGTGATAAAAATCATGGATCAGGGTTTCACAACCCTTTGCATTATTGATATATGGGGCTAGAGAATTCTTTGGTATGGGGGCTGTCTTGTGCCTGGTGGGAAATTTAGCAGCACCCCTAGCTTCTACTCACTGGACGCCAGGAGCACATCTTCATCCCCACCCCGGCCAGTTGTGACAACCAAAAATATCTCCAAGCATTCTCAAATGTCCCCTAGGGACAAAATTGTCCCTGGGTAAGGACACTGATCCTAAGTGGTAAATTCCAGAGGTTTGCGGTTCAGGAGTGGGAGAGTGGGTGTCAAAAGAGAACTCTTATTTCTATTCGTTTAAGTGTAATTGTGAAGGATAAAAGATGTCATCTGGATTCTGGAGATTATAAATAGAACCTTCTCTACAAATTGGCACTGAAGTGAATAGTTGAGGTCTGCTTCAAGACCAAAGCAGAGCGTTTTTACACAGCGTCCTTCTTCAGAAAAGAGGTTCATATAGTAAAGAAGATTGTTTAAAAATGTGTGTCATGATTTGTCCTGATGATTAAAAGACTATCTGGGAACTCAGTAGATCAAATCTAACCACTGATTAAACAGATTTGTCCCCAACACTTTTGGGTCAGCTTTTCTTTACTGCTTAAAAAAAAAAAAAAAAAAAAGCAGGTCACAAACATCTGTTTTGAGTCCTCAGAAACTTGAAAAGATTAAAATCAAAAATAAGAAGAAAATAAACAGAGTTTCTTTTACCATCTGTTTCCTCATGGTCTCTCACTTCAAATTATTGCAGTTGCAAAGAAGGACAGACATTTTAAATCTTTCTAATCCCTAAAGTGAGCCCGTAAGGAGGCTTTTGAGGATAACTTTAAAGGCAGTGAGGATTATACTAAAGCTTTTCTTGTTTGTTTGTTGGAAATCCGATTCAAAGCGTGATTTCCAGTCTCTTGGTAATGTATATATTTGAGCAAAGGATGTTGGCTGCCAAACTGTCTTTGCTACATCAAGACTCCATCAACTTAGACAGAATCTGTCAGAGAAATTGTTGGACCAACTGAGTCCTTGGGTAGTTTGGACGCTTATTAAAATTTTTAGAAAACAATCAGAAGGATACATGAATTTTCCTAACTCTATCACGACCTATCTGATGTCCTAACAAATAAAGTGGTTCATCCCCTTTGGACTCGTCAGATAGTTAAAGAGAAGGAAGCTTTTACCTATTACCACAGGTATTAAAGAACTGCCAGTTTCTAATGAGGCTTCCTTTAGACCACTGTGTAACTATTCCATCTTGTCTTCATTGTAGGGGGTTGTGGGCATTCATTCTTCTCTTTGCTAAATTCTATTCGTGTCTTAATGGAGGAGGTTACTAGGTTTCCTTTTCTCAAGTGGAGGGGATGCTGTTTACATATACTTTATGTTTAGGTCCTTCTGGAGTCAATTTGCATATCCCCTCATCAACACCCAAATCCAAAGGTATGGCATGTCTTATTTACAGTAAAGCCACCACACAGTTCTTTCATGTGTTCCTCTGGCTGACCGTTTTATATATTAAACTTGAATACTCTCCAGTGTTTGGTTTTTTGCATTTTGGAGTTTAGTTCTCAGGCTCTGTTATGCACAGTTAAATGGTTAACTATCTACTCTGTTTTGTTTCTACCAAAGAGAATGAATGTTTGGCTTGTTTCTAATAGAACTCATTATCGACTCCATCTAGGAACTGGCAAAGTCAACAGCCAAGTGAGCTGCCCGGTGGTCCCAGTTTTAAAGTGGCTGGATAAGGTTTCATGGGTTTCAGATCCCAAGTTGTAGTGATTATTTTGCATTCTAGTAGGGGAGTCAGACATTCAGCAAGGAATGACACAAGTAAATGTAAAATAACCAATTTGCTTAGAGCGGTGTTTCTCAACCTCAGTGCTATTGACATTTGGGGCTGGATAATTCCTTGTCATTGAGGGGCTAACCTGTATATTGCAGGATGTGGAGTGCTATTCCTGGTCTCTGTACCCCAGGGGGACTCCACACTCTCCCCTCCAGTTGTGACCTCTGAAAATGTCTCCAGACATTGCCATATGTCCTCTGTGGGACACAGCCACCCCCAAATGAGAACCAAGAGGGTACCAGGAGGAGAGAGAGGTTCATGGTATTATCCGGAGGATACAGTCAGCGATGCAACACAGCCTGGATTACCTGGAAAGATTTCCCTGAGGCGATGGTGTCTGAGCTAAGATCCCGGTAGCAAGGCAAAGAGGGAAAGGAAAGCATTTAATTCATTCATTCATCCAAGAGTCATTTAGTCTTTTTTCTTTTTTTTTTTTTTAAGATTTATTTATTTATTTATTTATTTGACAGAGATCACAGGTAGGCAGAGAGGCAGGCAGAGAGAGAGGAGGAAGCAGGCTCTGCACTGAGCAGAGAGCCCAATGCGGGGTTCCATCCCAGGACTCTAGGATCAGGACCTGAGCCGAAGGCAGAGGCTTTAACCCACTGAGCCACCCAGGTGCCCCCAAGAGTCACTTAGTCTTAAAAAAGTAGAACAAGGTGGAAGGAACCACACTACCTGGTTTTAAGATTTACTATCAAGCTATAGCAATCAAGGCAGGGTGGTATTGGCTAAAAGATATGCACTTAGGTCAATAGAACCAAATGGAGAGTCCGGAAATACCTAGAAATGGCCTGTGGAGTTTTTACAAGGGACTAAGACAACCCAACTGAGGAATGCTAGCCTTTTCAATAAGTTGCATTGGAACAATTAACATTCATATATTTTTTAAAAAAATAACGTCTTAATTAACCTTACACTTTATACAAAAATTAATTCAAAATGTCCCATAGACCTAATGAAATGAAAAACTATAAAACATTTAAAAGGAAGAGTCAAATCTGTATGACCTGGAGTTGGAAAAAGAGATCTTAAAGGTTACACGAACTGTATGGTAAGAGAATAAGGAGGAAAAGGAGAAGTAGAGGAAGAGAAAGGAGGAGGAGGAGGGAGAGAAGCAGAAGAAGAAAAAAGCGGGGGAGGGCAGGGGGAGGGGTAGGAGAAGGATGTCATGAACACCCACTGTGTGTCAGTTCTGTTCTCGGTTCTGGCATGTAACAGTAAGTCCGTCAATATAAGGTCTATGCTTGTGGAACTTCCCTTGTAGGAAGGGAAGACAGTTAATAATCAGGTAAAGCACGAGAATGTGTCGAGGACTATTTCTTCGGGAGTGGGTAAGGAAATAGTCTTGTAAGAGGTGATCAGCTGGGGGAAATGAATTCCAGGTCAGGACTGTAGCATCCACACAGTGACCAGAGGGAATAGTTTGGGAATGTCCAGTCCCAAATCTCCTCTCCATCCATTTGGAATCCTGACCCCAGGATTAAGAAACTGAAACCGAGAGCTGTTTAATGGCTAAGCAGTTGCTTTAATGATACCTACTTCTGGTGTCCATTTATGTACAAATAGGCTATATCACCTTTGGCACAGTAGAAATCAAAGATACACTGTTAGCAAAACAGGCATTACTCTATTTTTCAGGACAGTTCACCCAAGATTACATTGTTTGAGTGGTCAAGAGAAGCTTTCATTGACTGTATCTGCGCTGTGGCTAAGAGAAGGAGCTCTTAAAAATGCCGTTGGCTATAAATCTAGCCCTCTTTCCTGAAGACAAAATTTACAAGAGAGATAAACAGCCTGCAATTCCTGTTAATAGAGTCTACAAGATTGCTTTATAATGGGGAAGGCAATTGACAAGATCATTTAAAAAGAAGTAATGTGGCAAACCCATCCAGAGTGTATGTTTTCTAATAAAAAGGTTCTTTCGATGACATACAGTATTTAGCAAAGCATTTACTCTGTGTTCATTTTTCCCAAAATAGCACCAGTTTCCAAATTATCAGTTCCCCACCCCCATCCTGAAGTTCCCCAAGGATTTAGATTCCCCAAGGACACTGTTGCAATTTTGAGTGGTCTAACCGTCCCATTTTATGAAGAAAGGAACTGAGGCTCCGAAGAGGTGAATGACTTGCCCAAGGCCATAAAGCAATTTGTAACAATGCCTAGACAAGAACACCTTTCTCTAAATATTCCAGTCCATGTTTCTTGCCTTCATGAACCAATGCCTTTATTTTGCATAAGTTGCTCATTAAAAGAAGTGTTGTAATAACTGAAATCCAGGCTTCCCTTTGGCACTGCTCATCACATTAAACCAAGGGTAGATTTCGCCTCCCACAGGATATATGGTAATGTTTGGGGACACTTTGGTTATCACAGCCTGTGGGGAAAAGTCGAAGAGCTTCTACTGGGTAGAGATCAGGATGCTGCTGATGCATCCTAATGCACAGGAAATTCCCACAGCACAGAGTTCTCTAACCAGAAGTCAAGGCGCCGCTTTGGAGCTGTGTTAGCATGGCCTTTCTTCAATAAACTTTCAGGTCATTGAGACCAGGGCTTTCCCTGCCTTATTCTTGTCCCTGCTCCCAGCAACTTGTCTGTGCTGCTGGCATTCAACGCATTCTCAAGACTTAAGTGTTAAATTAAATTTAAGCCACAGTTAAAGGCAGCATTTCCTTCAAAAACTGGTGGTGGGGGGCGCCTGGGTGGCTCAGTGGGTTAAAGCCTCTGCCTTTGGCTCAGGTCATAATCCCAGGGTCCTGGGATCGAGCCCCGCATCAGGCTCTCTGCTCAGTGCAGAGCCTGCTTCTCTTTCTCTCTCTCTGCCTGCCTCTCTGCCTACTTGCGTTCTCTGTCTGTCAAATAAATAAATAAAATCTTAAAAAAAAAAAAAAAACAACTGGTGGCGGGAGGCAGAAGGATTGCAGGAACTTAACGATTACTTCCCATAGTAAATAGGAGACATTTCAAAATGACAGTTCTTCATCCTTTTGGGAGCACAGGTGTCTTTGAGAATCTCACAAGAGTCTTGGATGCTTTACTCATAAAAATACCATTCGTAACAAATTTTCCACACAAAAGGGTCAGTGGATTCCCTGGCATAGTAGACTGGTTAGAAGTTCTGTGTCTAGAAAATAATATAGAATGTTTTTTTACTCTTCCTCATCCTTTGGATAGTGGCTCAATACTGGCTGTCATTCTTTTCAGGAAAATTGATTGCTATTTTAAATATTTTTAAATGATTCAAATATTGGAAATGGCCTAGACAGCCATGCACTGAAATGAGCAAGTAAAATGTAGAATATCACACTGGATCTCTATATATATCAACTTGGAGAGATTTTTTAAAAAGGCTGGATACTTAATAAAACACTCAGGCTATGATAACTTACATGTGGTAAGATATCCTACATGCAAATTTTGGAACACAGATAGAACAATGCTATGTAATATTCATAGATACACATACCTATATGGAAATTTGGAAGGCTTCATGCAAAATTCATGATAATAGTTGCTCTTGGGGAGTTGAAGGTAAGAAAAAGCATGGGGTTTGGGTACCTGGTTGGCTTGGTCAGTGGAGCGTGTGACTGTTTGTCTCTAGGCTGTGAGTTTGAGCCCATGTTGGGTGTTGTTTACTTAAAAAAAAAAAAAAGCCAGGGAATAGGAAGCAAAAGGAATTTCACTTTTTTGTAAAGTATTATTTCTTCTGATTAAAAACAAAAGACGATGGGCAAACGTGCTAGAATTTCCAATCCTGACTGGTAGCTATAGGGATGTTTGTTTTCTTATATTCTGAACTAGTCTGTGTTTTGAAAACATTTCTGAAAAAGAAAAAAAAAATCTCAGCTATATAGTGGAGGTTTTCAGTTACTGAGACTCTTAGAAAAAGTATCTTTACTCATTCTCCAAGTTGTACTAAGATCCTCGCAGGTTTACTTGCATTTTGTTTTCTTTGGCAAAACAAGCAAACTGCCCCAAGATGCTTTGTATGCATGGCTTAGTTTTCACAGTTGCCGATTCACAAGTGTATTTTGCTTTTCCTGTCCAACTATGTCTTATTCATGGTAGGGAAATCAACATGGTTCCTTTTAAATATTTTACTTTTTCTCTACATTTGGCCAGACTTAGTAAAGAGATGCAGGGAGAGAAAATGTAGAAAAGTAGAAATGCAGCAAGTTTCCTTAGTACATGGACAGAAATAGAATTATACTGGTCTTATAAACATTAGAACCAATTTAGGTTATGTGATCACGTGACTGAAAAGCCATTTATTGGAACACAAATTACGTGCTCCAAAGACAGTGAATATCATCATCATTTTTGTTAACAACATACAGCATTTGAAATCATGTAATTAGGAACATCATTTAAATGTTAGCAGGAAAATAGTAGCAGATGTTTGTATTGGAAAAGCCCTAGGCTAAAAGCCAAGCAGCCAAGATCCCGCTTCCTGTTCCACTATTAGTCACGTGTTCTTGGGCAAGTCATCTTGACTGTCTGAGCCTCACTTTCCTCATCTGCAAAGTGCAAAGGTTGAAATGGATCAGGGGGGTCTCAAAGTGGGGACCCTTGAGTCATATCAGGCTTGCAGATATGTTTTGTTTGGCTAAGTGGTTAAAATGCCTCCAAACTAGTTGTCAACATTTAATAATCAAGAAATTGTAAGAAAAATCCAGGATTCTGGCTCTCTTAGGAAGCAAATCTGTGAACACTATTCTGCAACATTGTTACCAAGTAGTAGGGGTTACTGTAATGCGGCTGTATGCTTCCCAATTTGCCACAATCTCCACTAATCCCTGTTGTCACACCCTTGAGCTGTTGCACACTTTATCATCTTGCCTGACCCCCTCTAGCCATTTCCATTTGTAACTGCTGGACAAGAAGTTCTCCAAATTCCTTCAAGTTTTATCACTGCTTGATGCTCGGCAAAAAAAAAAGGTTATGGTGAGTTAACAAGGTACCAAAATTGAAATAGACATATGGAAAAATGAAATTGGAAGAGCTTCATTTCTGGAGTCGAGAGGAAAACTATGTTGAGCTAATGGAACTTTTGTTTCCCAGTTTTATTCATTGTAAAAGAAATCCTAAAATCATAAATGTTTAATGAGATAATCCTAGAAGCATGAAAAGGAAGTGTAATTATTAAAGAGTGGCCTGTCCATGGAAAATCACTGTCTAGAATAACATTTAAAAATAGCCTTTTAGAAATGATGGAATAACATCCAGTGGTACAGACTGGATTTTGAATCTTCCCTCCAAGACGGTCAGGTACACCCACACTCACATCCAGATGTTTATGCTAACATTTCCACCAGCAGCATAGAAACACCACACAGGCTAAAATATCCATCAGTTTGCCAACCTTTCCCGTGGAAAAGAGCCCTTCCCAAAGTCACTACCACATTATCTACTCTAACAAGACTGGGGTCTTTGTGACTAGGTAACATGGCTGCAAAATAGCTACAAAACATGTGTTTTATTTCCCACGGAGTGGCCTTGCCCTTTGGAAGGAAAGACGATACTCTCTGAACACTCAGCTTTAAGATTCCACTGGACTCACACTATTCACTAAGGAGCTGGACCGCAATGCTGGCTGTTTTCCAAGGTGTTTCAGGCCGTGAAATGCCAAAAGAACATTATTAAAAAGCATTTTCACATATAAAAAGGCTGAGTGATGTACCCTCAAAAGACAGTTACACATGCATTATTGTGAGGTTGCTTTCGATCGCATTACTTCCGTCATCTGGAAGCAAGCACAGATAGCCTAATGATACAAGTTCATGTTCACAGCTAATTATTAGCGACTGCTTCATTTAAAAAATTGCTGATATTTGACCTTTTACCCCCAAAGGTAATTTCCTATGACTTAACTTAATATCCACCTGTGTTTAAATGTAATTATTGAAAGTTTGTTTTTTAATTTTCTAATTTCAGAACATCAAAACAAGCACACCGACAATAAAGCACTTATTTATGTTTACTTATATCATGTGACATACACGAGGATGGAAGATCATGGCTTAATATGGCTGCTAATGAAAGAAGAGGTTTTAATTTATCTCAGTGTATATGCAAAGGCCACACAGTGAAATGCAAAGGCTTCAATTATAATGAGCCCTCCCGATGGGAGTGTGAAGCCACAGGCCACTCTGCTGCTCCTCACGTAGTAAGTGCTCTCAGGGTAGAGGTGTGTGTCCAGCACTACTTAGAACTGCATGACGCAGTGGTAACGGGCAAAGTCAGTTGGAGTGTGTCAACACATGGTTGTTATTCTCATTAACCCTTACTCGTTATCTAAAATATGCTTTAAGAAGAAAACACAATTGACCTTGAACAGCTAAGTAGCTACATCTATGATTATTGGTATGTCTAGTATTACCGGGATTTAGTTTTAAAGTTCCTATTAAGAATCCCAGAGGAGTGCCTGGGTGGCTCAGTCAGTTAAGCATCTGACTTTGGCTCAGGTCATGATCTCAGGATCCTGGGATCGTGGGCCCCACAGCTGGCCCCCACGCTTTGCAGGGAGTCTACTTGTCTTTCTCCCTCTGTCCATCCCCCTGGTTTGTGCCCTTTCTGTCTCTCAAATAAATAAATAAAATCTTAAAAAAAAAAAAAAAAAAAAAAGGACCCAGAAATCAGTGTGCTCTATCTAAGCCCATTACCTTAGTAACAAAAGTACCTAAAAAGGCTAGACCTTCTGTCATGGTGCCCGAGACCTCCATTTTTAGAGTCAGAAAGCCCTAGGATCAAATCTTAGCTTCTGACTTATCAGCTGTGTAACCTGAAGCAAGTCATTTCCACTCTCTGGGCCTTGGTTTTTTCACGTGTAGAATGAAAAGGACAAGCATGCTTTACTTCATAGAGGGACTGAGTAAATGATACCTCATATCATAGAGAGAGTGCTTAACAAACATGGACATGTGTTCTTATAAAACTAATGGACATTTGCTCACTCACAAGCCTTTAGCTATGAAAGATGCAAGCAGTATTTACATTATTATCCCGGACCTGTGTTTTCAGCAGGAAATTTTTAGAAAGCACAAATTTCTTGAAGCTAAGAGGACCAGGGTGCTTCAGGGATGGTGTGATTTCTCTTTAGATTTGGTTTTTAAATACTACATAAAACAAAAAAATCAAAGAGGCCCCAGGGTACCCCAATACATCAATAAGGAATTGGGTGTATGCATTACGCTCCATCAATATAGCAAATGATCTGTGTGTTTGCACGTACATTTTTAAAAGTCTACAAGAATATATGGTAAAGGTGTTCATTTAGCATGGTGAACTTATGGGTGATTTTCAATTTCTATTTTATGTACTTTTTGTATTGTCAAAAACTTGCCTAATGAGTATATATCTATCTTTAGCTCAAATAAATAAGTATATAAGTAGGTACAGAAACCAATAAATAAATCCATTTTAACTTGGAGATAAAATATTTATGAAGGATGTTCTTACTACTTCAGTACCTGAATCTCACGATACACATACCCAAACATACTCCTTTATACTGTACAGAGATAAAGAGCTGGAAAGTGGGGGTCCATGGAATTTCTAGCACCATCTGGCATCAAAGATCTCAACCTCCACCATTCCATCCTGCATGGAGTGATTGGTGAGGCCTTCATTTGTCACCTAGAAATTCCACATTTCAGGACAGCTCAGCATTAAACATTTACTAGTCATCCCCAAAGTAGAGGAATTGTTAGTTATTTTTAATCTGAGTGTGGTTCCTCCAACAAGCCCATAGTAGCGATTACAGATGGGCAGTCCGTGGTGGATTTGACCTGCAGAAGGTTTCATTTTGAGTATAGAATATTTTTAAAAAATTTTGTGGCTTGCTCAGCTTTTTTTAAACTTTGGGGGATTTCGTACCAAAATTCTGCTTTTCTTGGAAAATCAAAACATCGGTTTGATCAGATCAATGCTCCCATGACAGTGACTGCCTGATTCCAAAGAGGACAATATATTCTCCATTTTCCCACAGTCCCCGCCATTCCTGATCGCTTCGCCTCTGTTCTAGTTTACTAGCTAATGTTGCTTATCTGTTCCCTGAGTAAGAGTCAGAAATATTCTGGTACTTATTCTGGTCTCTGGTTCTTCGAACTTACAAATCTATGGGGCTTCACTGCTTGGTTATTACTTATTCTGGTCTCTGGTTCTTCGAACTTACAAATCTATGGGGCTTCACTGCTTGGTTCATTCTCTGTTTAGGCTTCTTTTTATTATTATTATTATTTTAATTTTTTATTTATTTGACAGACAGATCACAAGTAGGCAGAGAGGCAGGCAGAGAGAGACAGGAGGAGGAGGCAGGCTCCCTGCTGAGCAGAGAGCCCGATGCAGGACTCCATCCCAGGACCCTGAGATCATGACCTGAGCCGAAGGCAGAGGCTTTAACCACTGAACCACCCAGGCGCCCCTCTGTTTAGGCTTCTGACCATGCTCTCTTGTAAGTGGAGTGATTCCTTTCAGGAAAGCAGCTTGGAAATGCTGCCTTCTTTGTAAAGCCCTTTCTGGATTCCTTCTTCCAGTTGTACCCTTTGAACTTCTCTAATATATTCCCTCCCACCTTGTCAACAGGTTTAAGCCCTTGTCACAGGCCCTGTACATGGTAAGCACTCAAAACACCTTAACCTGGGGCACCTGGGTGGCTCAGTGGGTTTAAGCCTCTGCCTTTGGCTCAGGTCATGATCTCAGGGTCCTGGGATCGAGCCCCGCATCGGGCTCTCTGCTTAGCGGGGAACCTGCTTCCTCCTCTCTCTCTCTCTCTCTCTGCCTGCTTGTGATCTCTGCCTGTCAGATAAATAAAATCTTAAAAAAAAAAAAAACCTTAACCTTATGATTACACCTTTTCATGGCCCCATTTTTTCTTCTAGATTGTAAACTCCTTGCTAGCAGGAAGGATGTTACCCATTTTCCGGCTGAGTTTTAGTCATTTGCACAAAAATGGGTGCTTACTAAATGTGTGTTGAATTAAATAGAAATGCACACACAGCATTTCATCCGTCATAGGAGTTTAACAATTTAGGGTGGGGAAAAAAATGCCTGGGTCAGTGAGGAGGGGCAGGTCTTGAGGGATGAGGAGTGAAGAGCAAAAAAGTGTTCTTCAAGTGGATCCCTGAATAGTTTATTAAAAATGCAGATTTCTGGTCCCTGAGCCTTCTGGAGCAGAGGTCCAGGAATGTGAGGTTCGATCAACCTTAACCCCAGATTTCCCAATATAACTGTCTCAACTATTAAAAACAAAAACAAATTCTCCCTTCTAAAATGGAACCAGAATTAGTAATTCTATACTTGAGTAAGAATAAAGAAAACAAGTTTTGTTTCTTTGTTCTGCTACATTTTTTAAATTTTGCTATTGTGTATATTTTATAAATATTTATCAGAAGGTTGAAGTTGGAAAGAAAGCTGCCCTCTTCTTTAACAATAATCGCTTAATTTTAAAATAATCACTTAATATTTAAGCATGCACCATGTGTCAGACACTATTCCAAATGCTTTCTATGTGTTAACTAATTCAATTCTTAAAACAACCCTACAAGGTTGGCATTATTCTTTCTTTCTTTTTTTTTTTTTAAAGATTTTATTTATTTACTTGACAGACAGAGATCACAAGTAGGCAGAGAGGCAAGACAGAGAGAGAGGCGGAAACAGACTTTCCGCAGAGCAGAGAGCCCGATGTGGGTCTTGAGCCCAGGACCCTGGGATCATGACCTGAGCCAAAGGCAGAGGCTTTAACCCACTGAGCCACCCAGGCGCCCCGGGGTTGGCATTATTCTTAACCCCATTTTAGGTTGAATTATTGGAAAAGTTGGGCTTCAAACCCAGATATTACAGCCTCGGAACTCCCATTGTCAAGCCGAAGCCTCTTTGTTTCAAGAAAATCCAGTAAATATCCCATCTCTTCCAGAAAACTCTCTAGACTACTCTGACCCACCACATCAACATTACTGACATTGCCGACATTGCATTTTTTAATTTAATAGACTGCATCTAGCCCCCCCCCCAAAAAAAAAACCCATACACCAAGCACTTTTTGGATGTACCCTGCCTTGTACTATTTATTTTCCCTGCATTGTTTCACTTTCCTGTACCTTCCCTGGGATGTTCTCTAGTGACCAAGCTATGGGTATTGACTTTCTCTCCAAAGAAATTATGTGCACTTAGGAAGGCAGAGAAAGCCATCCTTTGCACCGCTGTCTTACCTGGAGCCCTAATGTTGCTGTTCACGCAGAATAGACAGTATCGTGCAGTGGTTAGGGCGTGTTTGGATCTGAATTCAAAGACCCGTACCACCACGTTCTAGTTTCCTATTCTCCGACAGGTCAGTTAACCTCTCTGACCCTTAGATTTCCCCCACTGCAAAATGGAAGTCCATTAAGTCAACTGACCTTGAATGATCAACTGCTGTTGTGGCAGGGGAGGTTGAACAAGGCCAGTAGAGACCCTGAACTCATGGGGCATCTAGTCCTTCCCTTTTCTTCCAGGAGAACCAAATGAGATAACAATAAGTGAAGTGCTTACTTAGCTCAGATCTGGGGGGCATGTCCTAGCTGCTCAATAGATGTCAGCTATTCATTCAATATATTCTATTTAATTAGAAGCAAGCCTTCCATTCGACACCAGAAGAAAATTTAATTAAACTTCACACCACACAGATGTAATATGATACATCACTCCATCTCAAGCCTTTACTGCCTCACGCTTTGCTTTCCACTTCTTGTCCACAGCAGCTATGCCAGGACGGGAGAAATCAAGGGAGCCTTCCCTCTCCCACCGGGTCCTTCTGTGTAGGCTGGTGATCCGTGAAAAGAAGGAGACGGAGAAGGGAAAGAAGGAAAAGAAGAAAGAGGAGGAGGAGAAATGCCAAAAGCAGGGTTCCTGGAACTGTGGTCTCGTAAACATTGACGTTGATCAATCAACTAAACTTCCAACAAAACGCTGGGGTCAATCATTTTTAAAAATAGATTTGAGTTTTAAAATTGAATTAATTCATAGTGTAAAGAGAAGTGGGTCCGGCAAGGGGACCCACAGTCAAAGCTGTTTGGGATTTACTTTCTCTGTGTCGGGGAAATCCCCGACGGTGCACCTTTAGCGCTCGACTGGTCAACTGGTTTAGAGAGGATGTGAAAGTCCCCGGAGCAGATCCTTCCCCAAGGGTCCTCCCTTCTTCCTCCGCTCTTCTCTCATTTGCCACCTCCCGCGCAGCGTCAGATGCAGCTGCACTCTCGGTCTTCTCGTGTATCAGCTATTTGAGTGAACCTCTGGAGTTTCTTTCGTCAGGAAAGAAATCATAATGAAACACTCCTGAACCACAGAACTGTTCTGGAGCGAAAATGACAGGCATGGGGTAGGCTCTTACTCCTCTTTCCCCCGTCTCTCGTTCCTTCTCTCTTACTACCTCTCTCCCTCCCTCCTTCCCCTCTTTCCTCCCCTCCTTGATCCTCCTTTCTTTCAAGAGGAGCCACCAGGTTCGCAGGAATCTCCGATCCAGTCAGGAGCCAGACCCACTCCCGTTCCGGACTGGATCCCGCGGGGCCCGCAGCCGCCCGCGCCTCACCCCCTTTATTCTAAGGGCAATCGGGGCTTGGGATGCTTGAAGCCCGGGAGGCGAACCGAGTCCCTCCCCGCGCTTTTCCGCCTCGGAGCGAGGGATGGAGAGGCGCGGGCTGCTGCCCCTCCCTCTCCCGCCACCGCCGGCCGCGCCAGCCGCTCCGCGCCCCGTGGCACCAGCGCCTTTTCTCCGCTGGGGTAGGCGAGCGCAGCCGGCAGCCGCGCGGCGGGGACCGAGGGCGCCCCCTCCCTTCCTCCCGCTCCCCTCCCCTTCCTCCCCTCCCAATACAATGACTGGGCCGGAACAGCGCATCAGCCGAGTCTCATTGGCAGCGGCCGCCCCAGCGCCCGGAGAGGCGGCGGGGCGGGGGCAGCTGGGGAGAGCGGAGCCCGGAGCCCGGGCTGACAGCGAGAGCCGGCGGGCGGGACGCGGGCACGGGAGGACGCGAGGCAGGCGGCCCGGGCACAGCCGTAAGTGTGGACCGAGGCGAGGACGCGCGGCGAGCGGCGGCGGGGGCGACGAGCGGCCCCGGGCCGGGGGATGTGGCGGGCGCTGGCGGCCCAGCGAGCCCGGGAGTCGGGCTTCGCGGCTCGCGTGCTGAGCGGGAGCCTGGGCCGAGAGGAGGAGGAGGAAGAGGAAGGCAGGCGCCCGGGAAGGCGCGGCGCGGCGCGGAGTTGTTCGCGGGGCTGGCGCACAGCCGGGTCCCCGGGTCCCGCGCGGTGAGCCACCAAGACAATAAAGTAGCGGCCGGTGGCGCCCGAGCGCCCGAGGGAGGAGGCGGCGGAGCAGGTAGGTGGGCGACCGCCCGGGGGAATCCAGCGCGCGGCGGGTGCGCGGCCGCGAGCTGCGGCCACCGCGGGTGCTCCGCGTGCTGCCCCGGCGCTGCGCGTGCGGCCCGAGACCCCCAGCGGAGGTGCGGGGCTCGGGCGCTCGGGCGGCCAGGAAACCCCGCCCCCGGGCTGCCGGCGGCCTCCGCCCGAGCCTCAGGGGCACTTGGCGCGGCGCTCTGGGCGCTTCGGTGCTGTGGAGACAGGAAGTTTGGCGGTTTCGAGGCGTTGGCGCTGGTGGGGTTTGCAGACGCGCCGCCAGGGACCATGTGCTTTGGTTGGTGCGCGTCCGTGGGAGGTGGGAGAAATGCTGATGAATCCCAGAGACTTTCACAAGGCAGGGCTGAAAGGACTTGGGGGGAAATCCCTGGCGTTAGCAGAGGCTACCCAGGGCTTGGTTCCTCTGCGTTTCTTAACTAGGTGTGTCGGGTTCTAGCCGCTCCTGTGTTGAAAAGGCTGTGTGCGTGTGGCTCGCCCTCTATTTTCTGGAGTATTTCACCTTTTACCTTCGTGTGTGTGTGTGTGTGTGTGTGTGTGTGTGTTTGCTCGGGGGCGCGCGCGCGTGTGTGTGTGCGTGTCTGGGTCACGGGGAGGGGGCAAAGATGATACAAAGATGATATTTTGCGAAATGCCATTCGGTTTGGACTGGAAGATAAACTCTTCCTTTGCGTTGATCCAGTGCCCTGTGCGCCGAACGACACTGCTGGGCAGTGGCTGGTGTTGTTGACAAAAGGGGTGAGAGCTCCTCGGGAATCTTCCCCGAGCCTGAGAAAGCCGCCGCAGGAGGAGGTCTCCCCTGCTCTCCTTTGTGTGGCCGCTTCCTTCCAGATGTGAGAGGGTTGGGCTGGGCGCTCCTGGGTGGGGTAATCATTATCCCGAGCATTCCTGCGATCTGCTAGGACTTGTAAACATACCAGAGCCAACTCCTCTGAACTTTGCCAACCAACTTGGTGGGCTTGCTGGTACCCAGACGGGTGCTTCTGGAAGGTGGCCCCTTCAGAAGAAAGACTCTGGAGTGCTGACAGCAGCAGTCTCTCGGGAAAACCTGGTGATCCTTCTAGGTTAGCTAGTGTTTGCTTTAGAAATTTACCAACCCATTTGGAGGATGTGTACAGGATTTTCGCGCAGTCCAGGACATGCTGTTCCCCATCCCAAAGGGAACTTCCAAATCAAATATCTGGAGGAGAAGAAAAGCAGCTTCGCCTTACTTAACCTCCTCTGGCTGCACTTTCATCTGCCATCCACATGCTGTTAAGAATGGTGGTTGACAGCTTCTGGCGTGTCAGACGCCCCAGTAGGCATCGTGAATAGTCCACGGAGTGGTAAGCTGAGCCCAGAGAGAGGTTAAGGAACTTGCCATAAGTCACGGTGGTCGTTTGGAGTTTCCCTGAGGTCTGATTCCAGGTGCCAGGCTGTTAACCATGACTGTGCCTCTAACAGGGATGGGCTGTGATGGCATTAGTGATGATGATTAAAGTATTAGTAATAACAATAAATACCTCCTCTCTCTTTTTTTTTTTTTTTTCCAATCAGTTAAATAACATGATGGCGACTGACCCAAGGTAAACACTTGGGTTATCTTTACGTTAAATGTCACAAACTAGTTGATGGTTATATTGATACGTCTATGATTCTTTTTTCTTTTTTGCATATCCAAGAATTTTATACTAAAAAGTAAAGCACAAGCACGTGTGTGTGCACGCACATACACACACGCCTTTGAACAGTGCTTACATTTCCTAAAAGAGGGCCAGAAGAATTCAGGCAATTCCAAGGACTTCTTACCCAGGAGAGGTTAATCACTTCTTTATGACATCTGCAAATATTAATCAAACACTTTATTTGCTTAAATTCAGTAATGCAGGTGGAATGTATTTGAAAAATATAATGATGGAAGATGAAGTCTACCTAAAATACCATCATAGTGAGGTTTGGTTTTCATTCTCCCTGTGAAAATTCTCAGAAGTCACTTCTCCAGGATGGGCTAGTAACTGATTGCCTTCAACGTCACTTTGCTTTGATATTAATAGACTTTCATCGTAGGGGCAGGGCGGTTCGTGGCTTCTTAAACAGGCAGAATCCCTGTGCTGGGGACTAATAATCTAGAATAATTTGGGAGGAATTAAAGCTACAGCCACTCAAGGGTATGAAAGCAGCTAAGTTTTCTCAGCATTGTTCACAGGCACTGGCCTCTGTTGCTAGCAAGCATGAGAATCCGACTTCTCCATTTGATGCCACAGATTTAATCAAGACTCTGCAGTGCTTCTGAGAAGACAAAAAGGAAGTTTTGGCTAAGTGACAATACAAATAAGGTACATGGAAAACAGTTAAAAATACCCTGTCTTATCCAGCCTGCAGTAATTGTCTAAAATTTCAGGAACTCTTCGTAGTTATTTTACACACAATACACACATAAGTGAAGGCTTGAGGTTTATACTGCAAATGACCCCTCTCTCTCTCTCTCCTCTTTCTCTCCTTCCCTCTACATCTGCCCCAGAGATCTGATCTTATCATGAAGACACTATTTTTACATACTCAGATACTGCTGAGGTTCACTGAAATTGCTATCTTCAACCTGTAGATAAATAAATCATGTAACTCAGCTCAGCAACAGGATTTAGGTATCTCTTCCTTATTTAATGTATTTCTCATCTCTCTCTTTTTAGACATGGTTTTTATTTTGTTTTAGAAAATGCTTTTTTTTGGTAGTAATTCATTTATTTCTAGGTCATTAAGATTTTTTTTTTTCCTTTTCTGGTCAACATGTGTCCTGGGTAGATCAGAGAGCAACACTAAGGTAGCAATTTTCTGTTGCTAGATGCTTGATTTAGGGGCCAAACCTCCTATTTTCCTCAATAATTGAAATTATCATGATATTTCTTATCTCACTTTTTCTGGTGAAATCAGTTTTTAACCTAATCTCACAAGGCAGTGTTTTTTAAAATGACGGTCATTAAATCAATTTAGTGGGCTACAACCAGTATTTTTATTTAAAGTATAACAGGACAGAGAATGTTACCATCGTCTTATGTTAATAAGTGTTCTGTTGTTTTAGGAAACTTTGAGTCTCGATCTGAGGCTGCATGCACATTCTGGGTTGCAGTATAAAATGTAATTCTTACTGTGAGTTGCTGTCTAAAAAATTGACAAGCTACTGCCACAAGGTGTATTTTCCTAGTAAGTGACAAACACCCAGTTGAAGTGGAATCAGGATATATATATAAATTTTTCTCATACATACAAGTTTAAGTTACTAAAAAGATACATACCTAGAACTGGCCTCAAGAGCCTCTTGCCCAGGGCTGAACAATGACTTTGGAATCTGATTTCCTTCTTCTCATCTTCAGCTCTGTCTTCCTCTTCTTGCCTTTGTGTATGGCGCTCCTTGTTGGGTGTCTAGTTGATGGTAGGTAGCATTGCCAGATTACACAATTTCAGGTGGAAGTCCAATAAAGAAGTCTAAGACTCCTTTGTCCGGTTGTTTAACAAAAAGCCTCAAAACCAGTTACAGTTGGCCAGATGGACATGGGTTTGTAGGAAAGCCATGTACCAAGTGACTTCTGCAGAGGTTGAGGGCTTTGCCTTGTGGTTGAGTCTCACCCAGACGACATGGACCGTGGACACCAGAGGGCTGGACCTCCAGATGAAGACAGTTGCTTGATAAAGGGGAAATGGATGCTAAGGAAGTCAACTCAACATTTGCTGAAATGTACAAGTGTTTAAGTCCGTGAAAGCTGATTTCTGTTTTCTTTGATGCCCCAAAGAATGGAGGACAAGCTGCATTATATTCAGGCAAATAGGCTATCAATATGAATTCTTGCATATGTAAGGAAAGCCTTAGTTGTCACTTTTAACATGGTCAGTGTCAGGACTTATGAGATCACAGTGCACAGCATGTTACCTTGATAATGGTTGCTCTACTTTCCAATGACATTGAGGGAAAAAGGCAGATATATATTGATTAAAAATTCACTACAGACCCTATACCTCTTATAAGGGGTGCTCTTGATCCTTTCAGCATTTATGTTTGAACCTTGGAAGGCATGTATTTTAATCACTTTGTTGTGCTAACGTGGTGAAAGCAGATATTTTAGTGGTGCCTTCAGCAAATTCTTTGAAGAATACACCTCCGTAAGGGCCAAGGCAATGAGGTTTCTGCTTCACAGCTCTTCAGCCTTGAGATATTTATCTGGGTCTATGTTACTTTGCCCTTGGGGATATGCTGCTTTTAATTACCCTCTGCCACTTCATATACAATTATCCAGTGGGTAAGGGGGCCCTAATTGTGTGTGGCTGTGAGAATAATGTTCACTCCCAGCAGAGGTTCCCTAGAAGTAGGGTGATCGTGCTGGCTTGCCGGGGTCAGTCCCGGGTAATGTCTGTGCGTCCAGTTTGGAGGAGAAATTATATGGTCACTGCTCCCCTAGGTTATTTTAGGGGGCCATGATTAGAGGCCTTTTTAATAGATTAAAGTAGACAGAATTCCTTTTACCAGGCAAGATGAAATGATAATATTTAAGGATGCATGCTTAGTTAAAGTCAAAAAGCAAGCAAAGAAAGTGGTTACCAAAAAGTTCATGATAGTGCAGAGGTTCTAAGCTGGGAGTGATTTTGCCCCGGAGGGAACACTTGTCAACATCTAGAGAAATTGTTGCCATTTTTTGTTGCCATCTGGGGAAGGTGCTGTTGGCCTCTAGCTTGTGGAAGCCCGGCAGGCTGCTACATATCCCACATGTGGAAGGCAACCCCCACAGCAAAGAAGTGCCCAGCCCCAAATGTATATATTGGGGATGAGAACCCCTGGTGTAGCAGTTATATTTGAGGAGGAGGGAAAGTATCTAGGAGCTTCTGGGGCAACTGAGTGTGGGATATTTGGCTATTCACTTGGAGATAACTATTGAGCTGCACATTTGTATTTTGTTCCTCTTGTTTTTTTGAGAGAGGGAGAGGGAGGAAGGGGGCAGAGGGAGAGAGAGGGAGAGAGTCTTAAGCAGTGAGCGTGGAGCCCTGCATGAGACTCGGTGCTGTGATGCTGAGATATGACCTGAGCTGAACCCAAGACTGGGACACTTAACCCACTGAGCCACTGCGGTACCCCTGTTCATTTCTTAAGATTTTTTTTTTTTTTTTTTGACAGACAGAGATCACAAGCAGGCAGAGAGGCAGGCAGAGAGAGAGAGAGGAGGAAGCAGGCTCCCTGCTGAGCAGAGACTTAAGCAGGGCTCGATCCCAGGGCCCTGGGATCATGACCTGAGCCAAAGGCAGATGCTTTAACCCACTGAGCCACCTAGGCGCCCCCTCCCCCCGTTCATTTTTTAAATGTATGTTATACTTAAAAATAAAAAAGCTTTGGGGTGCCTGAGTGGCTCAGTGGATTAAGCCTCTGCCTTGGGCTCAGGTCAGGCTCTGCTCAACAGGGAGCCTGCCTCCCCTTCCCCCCGCTTGCCTCTCTGCCTACTTGTGATCTCTTTCTGTCAAATAAATAAATAAAATCTTTGAAAAAAAAAAAAAAGAATAAAAAAGCATTAAAAAAATAAGGAGGTCTTCATCATAACTGAAGGGTAATGGACCTCTCTATGCCTACTAGGGTCTTATTCAGATGTGAAGGCCCACTACATAGTAGCAGAGCTAATGGTAACTAGACCGGCTCACATTCAGCAAGTGTTCACCTGTGCTGGGAACTACTCTGCCAACATCCCATAATATTTGTTGCATTGGCAAAGTCTATGTGTTGACCGGTATTCTGCAGGAAGGCAGGATGATGGGTTGAGGTTATGAACACTGACTCTCGAGTCAGAGGACCTGCCCTCATATCCCGTTACACCACTTATGAAATGCATGAGTTTGAGCAAGTGGCTCAGAGTTTCTTCATCTATGAAATGTGAGGAACCAAAGTTCCTATCTCACTGGGTTATTGTAAGACTAAAAGGACACAGTGTAAAGTGTTTCGCATAGTGCCTGCTACGAATTAAATATACCATAATTATTAGCTATTCTTACTTTTGAGGCCAAGAAAAGTATTAATAACTATGTATTTTATTGAATACTGTGTGCTAGATTTCAATCGCAGCACTTTTCAGCTATCCTTTTCTTAATTCTCGCAAAAAATCCTCTGATAGGGGTGTTTGTCCATTTATTGCTCCCATTTTATGGATGAGGAAAACAGAGACTCAATGAAATTAGCTAGTAGGAGAGACTTCATTTCACCCCAAAGTCATTCTGACTCTGGAGCTTCTGCTCTCATGTATCATGTCATATCATTAGCTATGGAAGGGAACCTTGAGGTCAGCGAACCCACAAAAATGAACTCCGAAGAGGGCTGTGATTTGGCAAATTCTGAAGGGATGGTACAGGGCCAGAACCCAGATTTTCTGCCTCCCACCTTCCACTACAACCATCTGTGTTTTGCAGGCACATGCGTCTACCTCACAAGGCAACCATAGTAGGTGGGAGCTGATCCAGACACAGGATCGGGAGCTGGGGAGATGTCTTCTAATTCAGCTACGAAAAACATAGAATTGTGTTTGCTCAAGTGGGGTAGGTGTGCCCTTGGTGGCGTATGAGTTCATTTTATTTTTTTAAGATTTATTTATTTGTTAGACAGTGTGCATGCCTACACACTTAAGCAGGGGTGGGGAGGGGCCTAGGGAGAGGGAGACAAGCAGACTCCCACCGAGTGCAGAGCCTGAAGAAGGGCTCCATCTCAGGACCCCCAGGGTCATGACCTGAGCTGAAATCAAGAGCTAGATGCTCAATCGACTGAGCCACCTGGGTGCCCCTATATAAGTTAATTTTAGATGATAGATGGAGAATCATTGTACTTTGATGGCTTTGCATTTATTTTAATGTATACCCACAGATTTTTTTTTTTTCACTTAGACCTTTAAGTCTTATTAAAAAACGTATTTCTTTCTGCCTTGCTGAATGAACTATTGACAGACTGGGTATTACTGCTTAGGATAAGGCTAAGCAAGACATAATGTCAATGTAAAGTCATTTAAAAATATATATTAGCAACACAGAGTGTAGGTGGTACTGAAAAATATGGCTAAGTCTTTGAAGGGAAGTTGTGAGTGATTGAAGTCTGGGGAGTAGCAGACTTGGGCAATGTTTCTCCAGCCCTGTGCTCTTGAATCCCTTGGGGATGGGATTCTGATTTGGTAGATCTGGAGGGGAGTCTGGGATTCTGTCTAGCTCCCAGGTGACGCCGCTGATGCCCATCTGTGGACCACACCATGCCTAGCAAAGGATCAGACAATCTAGAAAATTCTTGGGCATGTGCTGGGTGCAAGGGAGGGGTCAAAGAAACGTAAGGTAATCCTTTGTCTCCCAGAAGCTTACGGAGAGAAGATGTGAATGACCATGGGAGGTTTGCAGACAAGGAGAGGCGCAGGTACGGGTCGGCCCAGAGTTGCTGCCTCCGGACGACATGAGGGGATGTGTGGGGCGGGGTTTCCCTTTGGCCCGAGAGCTGTGTGGCAGCCAAGTGGAAATTTCCAAGGTAGGCTTGCCGAGCAGGAGGAAGGCTACGAGTCACAGGGAAGATGCTAGAAAATGCCTACACCTGCCAAGTGGATATTTCAACCATAACCTGATCAACACAGGGAATCAGTCCAGAACATTCAGTTTGAATAACTTACCCCTTCAAAGAACAGGTCCCTGCCTAGAAATAATAATTCCTTGTCTACTGAGTCCCTGTAAAGTGCTGGGCATTTGCCATGTGCTTTCTGTACAGTATGTGATGCTCGTCCCCACAGTGACCCACGGGAGCCCATACTTCACACACGTAGAAACCAAGTTTTTGGAGGGGCTGTGTGACTTGTTCAATACACACACAGCCGGTTTTAGTGAGACCTGGAATTCAGACTCGGAAAGGCATCTGGCCTCTTCGACACCTCTCTGCAGGAGACTCTGCTCTTCCTTATTCCTGGCGGTCTCAGCCTGAGAGGTCTAGCTTTCTCTCTGGAGCGCATATCTTCCAGAAGCCTCCAATGGCCCGCCTTGTTTCAATGCAAACACTGCCCTCTGAAACAGATCCTAAGCAAACATCCGCAGTTGTCACATTATCCTTCATCACTATTTATAGAAGATTGTATTTCTTTTGGCCCTGCTAGGTAAGTTATTAACAGACAGAAGTTTTTGGCATTGGGGCCCTACATAAGAAGTAAGTTCAAGAACGCATCCCCTGACCCAAAGAAGCACTGTATGTTTTGTTGCAAGAAGGAAGCACGTTCCTTTGGAAATCACCAAGGAACCTAGGCAGTTATTGGAAATAATTATGCCTCGGTCACAGCGTGGGGCCAGTCACAGCCCCGCCTGATTCAGAAGGTCTTTCTGGAATACCAGCATCCATCTTCCAGCTGGTGCTTATAACAGCCGACAGCGTCGGTAGGGGACCTGCAACGGATGTGGCCTGAGGATTGTTTCCAGGCTTCCCTTGTTGCACCTGACTGAGCCCATGCCATCAATTCAGTCGTTGCAAAAGAGCCAGGGGACCATATGCGACCTGAATGGGAGGTGCAAAGCTCACAGAGCCAGCCCTGGCCCTGGTTCATCCAAATATAATATTCTGGGAAAGTTCTGCCAGACGAAGGAGGAGCTGTGGAGAAAAAGGGGTGGGGAATCAGGAAGGCTGAGTTCTGATCCCATCTCCGCCGCCAGACTGACCTGAGCTGTGTTAATTAGCTCTCCGGGTTTGTCAAGTGGGTGGTGACACTTGGGGTTCCCTCCATCTCTAATCCTTCATGCTATGAACAACTGGACGTGTGCACACTGTACCGTACCTTACCTGCACCTGTGGTCCTGTTCTTGTTTTTTTTTTTTTTTTTTAAGTCGCAGGTAAATAAATATGTTTAAAATTAATGCATTTTAAAAAGCTTCCTTATCAGCAGTATGTTGGTAAAATTATTTGCTGGGCAGTAAAAATAACATGTGGCATGACATCATCAAATAACCTTTCAGTTTTGAGGCAAAGCTCAAAGCGTTAGGATATTGTAGCTTCTTTGGTAAGTTGGGAAAGATAAGGGTATTTGAGGCCATCACAAATGAACTAATTGCATCCACTTAAATGGGCAAGTTAAAATGCAAGATCCTGATTAAGTAATGGAAACCATGTGCCCCCAGACTGGGACCATACAGCCTTAGCCCAGTGGGGCCATAACACATAAAAAATTGAGGACATAGCCTGGTAATTTGCTCCAACTGTGTGAAATTAATTCAGTGTATTTCAAAGGGAGGGGGAAAAAAAGCTTGCTCTGTTATATACATTTGTGTGCTCATTGTAGCTGCATTTTCACTGCCTTAAAAAACAAAACAAAACAAAACAAACAAACAAAAACAACGGAAGTGTCCAGTGTTTTAGAGGTCAAAAGTTTGATTGAAACAAATTAAGAGTAAGAAATCATTTTTGCAATGATTCAGCTGCTTTAAGCAGTTCAAATCACGAGTGGTTCTTGTACTTTCTAGCAGTATGCTTCCCTATACGTGAGAAAAGCATGCCAGAAAACCATCATTGGCCTTTTTCAGATCTCAGAGAAAAGTCGTGAAAATGGTAAAGATAAATCGTATTTAAAAGTTGACGGATTGTCAGCAAGTGCTTATACTATTCAGTAAATACTTTCACTGTAAGTTTAAGAGGGGACAAGGCAACTTGTTTTCTTTCAGGGTATTACAATACAAACTTTCCTCTTCCCACTTCTTATACAGTTTCATTTACCTGGTGTTGTCAAAGAATAAATAATCTGTTTCACTGAAGTGATTTTTTTTCCAGGTGATTAAAGCTTACCTCTGCCTACCCACATTATTTTTTTTGCTTGAACTATTTTTGATGAAAACGTGGCACATGCTCTTTTGCTTTTTTATGTGGGGTGTACGAGGGTGGTTAGATCATTCCTGGATGTAGGCTCTTCATGCCAAACACTGCTTTTTGTTCCTTGCCATCATCCTATTACTCTTTGACAGCTGAATTGTGGGGCTGAATGCTTCTATATAAATAATCACCCATTTCTTTTCTTTCATGGTTACTAGTATTCCCCGAATCATAGTTAGCAAATCTCATGGGGGGGTGCTGAGAACTTCTTGCACGTTATAATCTTGGCTAATCTGCCTAACCTCCCAAGAAATGAGATTATTCCTCCTGTTTTGTGGGTGAGAAAACTGAAGCTTAAGAAATGAGGAGTGAGCAGTAGAGCCGGGATTTGAACCCCCATCTCTTTGTGCATCACGTTTCTTTTTTCTTTTTTTTTTTTTTTAATTGACAGACAGAGGTCACAAGCAGGCAGAGAAGCAGGCAGAGAGAGAGCAGGAGAAGCAGGCTCACTGCTGAGCAGAGAGCCCGATGTGGGGCTCGATCCCAGAACCCTGGGATCACGACCTGAGCTGAAGGCAGAGGCTTTAACCCACTGAGCCACCCAGGGGCCCCGCATCACGCTTCTTCTTTTTTTTTTTTTTAAAGATTTTATTTATTTATTCATTTGTCAGAGAGAGAGCAAGCGAGAGCGAGCACAGGCAGACAGAGTGGCAGGCAGAGTCAGAGGGAGAAGCAGGCTCCCTGCGGAGCAAGGAGCCCGATGTGGGACTCGATCCCAGGACGCTGGGATCATAACCCCAGCCGAAGGCAGCCGCTTAACCAACTGAGCCACCCAGGCGTCCCGCATCACACTTCTTGATAGCTGATTACAAGAGTTGCCTCCTGTTCTGTTTCTCCCCTCTGCCTCTATTTGGGTATTTCTGTCTATCCTGACCTTTGCTCAGGTCAGGGCCCAAGATTAGCTGTCTGCCTCTTTTACGGCTCATATTTTGGTATCTTTTTTCTTAAATAGGGTTCTGAGGGTACTTTTGTTGATTCCTAGATTCTGCACAATTCTAGACTGCACAATTGCAGTTTCTGGAACTCTAACCTGTGAATTCATCACTGCATATGCTCAGGCTTTGGGGGGATTATAGGATTTTCTGCATTATGATTAAGCAACATAATCAAGAAACCTGCAATCAGGAATGCTTGGCAAGTCCAGAATGCAGGGGTCAGTGAACTTTCTGTGAAGGGCCAAGGACTAAATATATTAGGCTTTGCGGGCCATATGGTCTGTGTTCACCTACTTAACTCTGTCTTCATAGGGCAACCATAGGCACAGAGCATATGTAAAATAATGGGGGAAGCTAGATTTCAGTAAAACTTGATTGATTGATTATTTTTAAATATTTTTTATTTGAGTGTGTGTGTGTGTGAGAGAGAGAGAGAGAGAATATGGGGTAGGGCAGAGGGAGAGGGAGAGAACCTCAAGCAGACTCCCTGCTGAGCCCTAAGCCCAAGTGGGGGGGGCTCTATCTCATGACCCTGAGAACACGATCTGAGCCAAAACCAGGAGTCAGGTGCTTAACTGACCAAGGCACTCAGGCGCCCTGATAAAACTTTATTAGAAAAATAAGCCATGGGCAGGAAATGGCTTATGGGCCTGTACCTGGCTAACTCCTGTTATAATGGGGGAAAGGACCGATCAGGGTATTTAAAAACCCTAACTAGATGGTTAGTTCAGAGGCAAGGAGTGGCTGGTGGACCCTGAAGCCTGCTGCCTGGATTGTCTCCTAGCTCTGCTCTAATGTTGGTGGGTATCTTACTCTCTCTGTGCCTTCTTTTTCTGTCCTTAAAATGAGGAAATTCATAGTCCTTACATCAGAGGGTTGTTTTGAGAATTAAGGGAATTATATGTAAAGTACTTGGGAGGGTACCCAGGACAAAATGAGCCCTGTGTAACTTTTTGTGAAGTTGAGAATCCTAAGGAATCCAGTTTCTAGGGATATAAAGTATTGCAATGAGATGTTGGACAGCACCAGACTTCTGGTGCACTGAGCAGAGCAGAGAGTGGCCATGAGGTTGCCGCCTGTTGCGGATGGGTGTGCGGAGGGGGCGGGAGGTTTGCAGGCAGCACAATAGGTCAGGGGAGACCCTGGCCTGGGAGTTAAGGGGAACCCGGTTTAGCAATTCAGTCTTTAAGTCACTTCCCTCTAGGGCCCTGCTTTCCCCATCTGTGAAATAAGGGGTTTCACCCAAATTTGTGGATATGAACTGTGTGCCCAGTGGTTGAATTCTGCCTACAGGGAGCCCCATTAGCCTCTAGAGTGTTTTTTAAAAATATATTTGAATTAATCATCAGCAATAATAAATCAGAGGAGGTTCCATAAGAATTCTGGATTCCAGATTTCTTTTAAAAATTCAGAAACTTTGACAACGCTGGCTGCATTCCCTCATGGCAACAGTTGGCTAGCGCTGAGTGATGGCGGCCCATGGGTTCTATCATTGATTTGCCATAACAGATGCTGCTGGTTCCTAGCCCATATCCTTGCCCTTCAACTTTGGCGTAGGCCAACTTGACTTCCCACTGTTAGCCCTTTTGTTCATCTGTCTGAGGAGTCTCTGGCTGTGGAAGTGGTGGGGGTGAGTACCAGGGAACCTACGCCCACCCCTCCAGTGATGAAAGGTTCAATGTACAGATGCCTGAGCTCCCTTGCCCATCTGGTGAGATGACCAAGGTGTTATTCTACACCAATTTTGAGAGTTTGCCATGGGGTTAATCTCTAGTCACCCAGCGTGACAGTTGGCTTGATAGGACACCCATTTTTTAGTGGTCTGTCATTCTTTTTCTCATTTCCCCACTCTCCTCCTGGTGTTCACTAGGATGACCTTGGACTTGAGTCTTTGTCCAAGCTTCCAGAGGAAATCAGACTGAGAAAACCATAGTCCCTACCACTGAAGCCAAATGAGAATTACTCTTGTTTTTCATCATGCTTGGGCAGTTTTGCTTGGGTGGAAAAATCCTGTCTATCTAAGGAGGGAAGGTTAAGGACTGAATGGGCGGTAAGTTTCTAGTCGAACGGGAACATTTTTCCTTGTGTAAGTAAAGAATGGATGGAAAGCTTTTGTGCAAATGATCTTTCCCACTCACTGGAGTCTTGTCCCATATGTATCTGGATTTCCAATTATTCCTTATGGGTTCTTAAAGTGGGGACTGTTTTAGCGGGGTATCCTGTGAGAAACTGTCAGAACTGTCATGTGATTGGTGGATTGTTTTAAAACGGCCTGAAGAGATTTGTGTTTTATAAAAGGAGATCTGAGAATCAAGTTTTTTTCCTAATAGGGTGACCAACCATCCCGATTAGGTCAGGGCTGAGAACTCTCCTGGGACGTACTAAACACGGGAAAAACCCAGGCAAACCAGAATAAGCCAGTTACCTAGTTTAGATAGAGGTCACACCTAGGACCTATCAACGCCCTGTATTTATTAAAAGAATAAATATTCTTTTAAATATTTATTTATTTGAGAGAGACAGATATAGTAAGAGAGAGCACAGGACGGAAGGAGGGGGAGAAGCAGGCTCCCTGCTGAGCCAGGAGCCCAATGCGGGACTCCATCTGAGGACCCTGAGATCATGACCTGAGCCCAAGGCAGATGCTTAACCCACTGAGCCACCCAGGCATCCCTGTTTATATAAATCTTTTAATAATATATTTTTTTAAAAAGATTTTATTTATTTATTTGATTGAAGACATAGCGAGAAAGGGAACACAAGCAGGGTGAATGGGAGAGGGAGAAGCAGGCTTCCCGCTGAGCAGGGAGGCCGATGCGGGGCTCGATCCCAGGACCCTGGGATCACGACCCAAGCCGAAGGCAGACGCTTAACCGACTGAGCCACCCAGGCACTCCAATAATATCATATATTTTTAAAAAATGACCCCAAACTTAAATGTATGTTGAAATAAAATAACTCTTTTCTGGATTTCTACTTATAAAAATCTGAGTAATTTTGGCGGGGTAACTTCAGTTTTCCTTTGTGTCTGTGCCTCTGCTTTGCCACTGTTGGGTCCCAGCTGGTTGTGGGGGAACACAAGGAGTCAAGGAGTGGGTTTGGAAACCCTCAGTATCTCTTCCCTTTCAGGGCCTCCGCTTTGTCACTGAAGCAGGGCCTCTGTGGGGCTGCACCCTACATTTGAACCTCTGAGCACTCTCCTCAAAGGTAAGTGGGGAACCTGCTATGTCCTGAGGGTAAAACCCTTCCCTGTCCATTTGCTCTGCCCTGAGTTCCCTGCATCTTTCTTCTGCTGGCCGTTTATCTCTTTTTAGTGATAGCGGATTTTAATCAGAAATGAACCTGTGAAAATCTCGACACCCAAATTAGATGAGTGTCACAGCTGGATGAGGGAGAAGGAGACATGCCCCCCGACAGAGGACATAAATAGCAAAGGGCGTGAATGGCACCAAAATGTGGGAATCTCTGAGAATCAGAAACCAGATGTGTTGTCTGCATAGCACAATGTGAAAGGAAGACCTGGGAATTAGAAGTTTTGCATGATTTGGGATATCAAATCAGGTAATTTAGACCCTGGAGTAAATATGTGAGACTCTGTAAGTAGGTTTGGAACCAGAAATATATTTGTGTTTGAACCCAAGATCCGTGATTTAACTCCATTTATAACCTGGTACAAGTCAGGAAACCTTCCTGAGCCTGTGTCCTCATTCATAAAATGCACACAAGAAGGAACAGAAGCTGACTGGTGAGTGTCTGCTAGGTACTCTTGTCAGTGCCAGGGACATTAGAGGAATTGTTTCATTTAAAATTCATTTGAATTTTAAATTCACTTAAATTTCATTTAAAACTGTACAGTCCTGCAAGGCTGGTATAATTGGCCCCATTTTACAGAGGAGGAAATCAAGGCACCAGCAAGTCAAATAACTTTCCCAGCATCACTGAGCTAGTAAGTGATGAAGCTAGACTTATAGTCTGGGTCCAGCTGACTCCAGAGCCTGTGCCAGCCTGTCACAGCTCAGTTCTCCCAGGGCTGGCCTTTCTGGGGTCCATCCAGAAGCTTAGGCTGAGATAGATTGCAAGTCGTTTATTTGGGAAGCACAGGAAATAGCAGCACTGGAGTCAGGAAATGAGATAAGGAAAGGAAGGCAGACAAGAAGCGTGTTATCAATCCGCCTATACCAGTGGGCCAGTAGAGCCCCCTCCCAGTGCGGAAACTCAGAAACCAGCACAGTGCGTACATGGCCCGTCGTGCAGCACAGTGCAGCGATCTCATGCGAGGCATGAGGGAGCTGGGGTGTTTATACACCTGCTCCCAAGAGTCACCAATTGAGGGCTGCTTCTGCGAGATGGAGTGATAATCCCTAGGCGCCTTTCTTGTATCCTGTGTTTGGCAAAGTAGGACCACCAGCCTGAAAAAGCCCTTGGCAGAGAAATGCAGGTGTGGTGGTGGGGAGCAGGACAGTGTGTCCGGAAGCAGAAGAAGGGAGTGTGGGAAGAGCGCTGACAGCACCTGCTACGGTGGAAGTTAGAACCAGAGACAATATGTGCAGAGGCAGGCCTAGGGCCACCATTTATGGAGGCTACACTATGATGGTGCAAATAATTAACAGTGAGAGCATTTCTGAGGCTTTGTGTGGGTTTCCTGAATCCTTACTTGACCTAGAATTGTTCCCACGCACCTGGATGAAGGTCCAGGGGAGGTCAGCCTGCATGTGTTGATCATGAACTTGGGATAAATGCCAGGCCCGGCCAGCCCTTCACAGTGGTTTGTTTCCTTGGTGGCCCCATCCTTCTGCAGTCCACTAAGATATCTACTACCCCTGGGTTTTAGTTCAGAGGGAGGAGCAGGAGCAGCTGCCTCCCCATGGAGCTAGAAATCTCTTCCTCCATTTGGAAACCCAAAGTAGTTTGAAAAAGGATTGTGAGCCCAAAACAAGAAAGGATAAATGTAACTTGGGTGACGTGATTAGCAAGAACTTCTGTTTTTCTTATGATAATAACAGCTTCTCTTCCTGCCACCTCTTAAGATTCTTTTTTTCTTTTTTTCTATCAGAATACAATTATTGAGCACTACAGTAATTATACCTTTGGGTTGTCCCACTTCCATACTTCCCCAGTCCATTAGGGGAGCTCCCCCATTTGGTGTGGTCTTGTTGGAGCATTGTCCATCTCTCCCTCTGAACTGGAAAACCAGATTGTTTCCCTCTTTATTTGATACAATCCAGGAAGATTGCAGAAACTAGTTTTTGTCCCCTAATATCCAATTCCATTCCTCCTCTTGGTAATAACCCACACCCTTTGCATTTTCTCTGGGCATGTGGCTGCTGCGGTAGAGACTACATTTCCCAGCCTTCCTGGTGTCTGGTCCAGCCATGTGACCCAAGTTCCACCTAATCCACCTCAAGGCACTGGAGAGGAAGTGCTGTGTTCAGGTTTTGGTTGTTCCCATTGAAAGGAAACACCTGCTTGTTCTTCCCTCCTTGCCTTGAACTCTGGAACAAGGAAGTGGTGGTGAGCCACCTTCAACCATGGGGATGATGGCAATAATCCAGTCATTCGTTTGCAACCTTGGGACTTCCCCAGCTGAAATCTGAAACTGACCCCCTTAAATGGAGGGCAAGAGGAGATTGAAGAAAGAGGAGGAGCCTGTAACCTCTGAAGGCTGAGTCCTTGAAATAACTCCTACTGATGGAATGTTGGGTCTAACATAAATTGCAAGAACAACGGTGGGGAAAGGGTGGACAGGGTTTAAGGAGCCACTGATTGACTGGGTCCATTATATGAATCAATCATGGGCCACATGTTCTGTATGACTTCCAACACCAGGGCTTGAAAGTGAAAGAGGTCTGGGTCCTTCTGTCTCTGCAACAGAGCTGTACTACCAGCCCCTGCTCCCTGCCAGACCCATCCTCTACTTGAACTTGGACTTGAAGCTGAACTTACCTAAATGACTCTTACTTAGTCTTTGTTAACACCGAGAACCTATCATTTTAACTGATATAAAGGCTTGGTACATGACTTAGCCTCAGCCAATGGCAGTTACTAAAAAAGTCATGGGAGTTAATGCCAAGAAGACCTGGGTTTAATCCTAGCTCTGCCACGTAGTAACTGGATGATGTTGAATATGAGATTAATCTAAGCATCTCCTGAGCCTGTGGCACACATTACCGTATTAAATACGCCAAAGCCGGTCTCTGGGGGCAATGTGCCTGGCACAATGCTTGGCACATAGTCAACAATCAATGAAAGATGGCTATTGATGTTGTTCATATCACTGTTAATTATTCACAATGCTGAGTTGTTGCTGACCACTCGGGCAGTAAGGCGGCATTAGTAACCTTATACCTGCTGGCTCTGAGGTCTGGACTTAATTCTGCAATTTCTAGAGGGTTTGGGTGATCCATGGTAAATCAGCAGATCCGCAGAAACTATATGTTCCTTCAGACCTCTGTGGGGAGCAGGCATTTGCTTATCTTAGGTAAAGGATATAGTCCAATTAGTGGAGCACAGGATATGTCTGAGAATGACATGCACAGACCTCCCGGGGTCTTTTGATCCCTCACAACCCTGGGTAGGTATGTGAAGGTGGTAAGTACGGGTGAGGAAACCTGCTGGTCAGGGGAGAATGAAGGATTTTCATTGCCAACGCTCTTCCCTGGCTGACCTGGGAAGCCTCATCTTTAGTGTCTGGGACAACTGCTAGTGGTATCTCGGATAGCCGCTTCCGCCATTCTTAGTAACAGAGTCCCTGTTTTATTTGAGGTGAGGTAGTGTGCTTTGCTGAAAGACTACATGTCCCTTCCTCCCACACTATTAAATATGGCAGTGGGACCAAGTGCTGGCCAGTGAAGGATGAGCAAATGTTTTGTGGAGCTTCTGGGAAGGGTCCCAGTTCTTAGTTGACTCAAATGAGAGGCATGTTCTTTTGCCTTTCCATTTTCTTCTTCTGCTTCCTAGAACGCTGTTTCATGGCCAGAGCTTCAGCAACTATTTTGTGACTTTGAGGGAGAAACCACGGGCTCAGGATGGCAGAGTAGAAGGTAGAGGGATGAGCTTTCTGCTGGAAATGGCTCCTGTCCATGAATACTTGAGTGCCACTCAAAGCCCCTCCCACATGATCACCGCCCACCCTGACCATTTTGGCTTATGTGTTTTTTTTGGCCTTCCCCTTATTTTACATTAAGCATTTCAGCAGCCTTGAAAGTTTAGAGCGCCACGCCAAAGGACTACAAAGCTACTTCTCTCATCCTCTTGTGGGGCTGGGTTAATTTCTTCATCTTTCTTGCAAATGCCTGAAGTCCAGATTCCCAACAGAATAATCATCGATGCCATCATTCTGTCCATTGTGCTTACTCATTTTGGTGTATAACTCTTCTTTAACCTTTTTTATTTGTTATTTTGCAGTCTTTGCTTGTGGTCAAGGTTGTTTGTTTTTTGTTTTCCAAATACAGTAACACTTCTTGTTTGCTGTGTTTCTGAAAATGCGGATGGACTCCTGAGGATTGTTCTTGCAGAGGAAAGATCTTGGAAAAGGCCTTAGAAAAATAACCTGTGGGCTTGAAGTCCGGAATTGTGATGCCACCAACTTTGGCTTTCTTTTTCAATATCCCTTTGGCTATTCGAGGTCTCAACATGGATGGAAGTAGAGCGTATCATGCTTAGCGAAATAAATCAAGCAGAGAAAGACAACTATCATATGATTTCCCTGATATGAGGAAGTGGTGATGCAACATGGGGGCTTAAGTGGGTAGAAGAAGAATCAATGAAACAAGATGGGATTGGGAGGGAGACAAACCATAAGTGACTCTTAATCTCACAAAACAAACTGAGGGTTTCTGGGGGGAGGGGGGTTGGGAGAAGGGGGTGGGATTATGGACATTGGGGAGGGTATGTGCTTTGGTGAGTGCTGTGAAGTGTGTAAACCTGGTGATTCACAGACCTGTACCCCTGGGGATAAAAATATATGTTTATAAAAAATAAAAAATTAAAAAAAAATAAAATAAAATAACCTGTGGGGTAATCTGAGGTTTGAGTTCTCTTGGTCCCCTCTGTGGAATCGGTAAGCTCGACACTCTGCTGGTTATTTATCTCTTGATGCTCATCTCCAGGCCTATTTTCCTCTCCTCTGAACTGTGATATAGGGTAGAGGCCGACAAGTTACACCTGTCACACTCCCTTTTAGCTGGTTTCTGATTAGGCTGTCAGGGGGAGGTGGTGGCTGAAGATGGGGAGACAGGAGGATGGGGAAGGGATTTAGTTCTGCTTCCAGCTCAAGTGTGCAACAGCAGCAGACATCAGTTAGCTCCAGCCTGGAAGTGTTGCTTGAGTGGAAAAACCACCCAGTTCCACATTTACCAATGCCTCTTGCACCCAAAACATCCAAGTCAGAAGTAACTCAAATGCCCCAAACATTTGAAGACTTTGCAACCTGCTACAGGGTTCATTCATTCATATTTTCATTCAGGAAACATTTATTGAGTGTCTACAGCAGCTGTGTGAGTGACCGTGGGATCATAAAAGAGGTGACTGAGAGAGTATAATCTGGAGAGGGAGTGTTACTTTGGATTAGCTCTCAAAGAAAGTCTGTTTTTTGGAGTCTGTCTTTCAGCCGAGCCAGAAGGCTGAGAAGGAGCCAGCCATGTGAACATCTAGGGGGAGAGCATTCCAGTCATAGGGTATGGCTAGAGCACAGGCTGGGTAAGTAGGAAAATACCTGGAGGGTTTTAAGGATAGAGAATGGGCCAGTGTGACTGGAACACGGTGAGCAGGAGAGAGAGTGGTGAGGCAATCATGGAGGGCCTTGTAGGTTGCTGTGGAGGGTTTGTATTTTGTTCTAAGTACAGTGGGAAGCCAATGGATTATTATAAGCAGAGAGGTGACATGATCGACTCAACAATTTTTTTTAAAAAGTTGTGTGAGGTATTTATGAGGTGAGAACATCTGTAAAAGCAGCATGTTAGCTAGAAGGGTGTAACCATGCTTCAGGCAAGTGGTGTTGGGGGCTTAGGAAGAAGATTCTTCAGGCAAACCCATAAGGAGAGGTACAAAGGGAGGGCATAAGGGCAGGGCTTTGAGGGCCAAGAAAACCAACACAAGGACTGACAGAGGAGGGTAACAGGACGTTTATCTGCCAGGAAGTTCACTGGGTCACAAAGCCCACTCAGGGTCTCCGAGGCAGACATCCAAGTGCCTTCCTCAGCTTTAGGACCTGGCCAGACCCTGAGAGTGGGTGAGCATTCGTGGTGAGGGAGGGTGGGGCAGCCCCCCTGGGAGCCACTCTCTGCCCTGAGAGGATCCAGTCACGGTGCAGAAAGGAGCAGGCCTTCCCACACAGCCAGCAGCCGCTTCATCTGAGTCATCTCTATCAAGCTACACTCCAAGAAACTTAATCCGACTTTGAACCCAAGCGTTCTGGAAGTGCTGATCCCCAGGGTGAAATATGTGCTCATTCCAGACAGAACGAGGGGTCTCCTCTTGGGAATATCTACGACAAAGTGAAAAAAGGGAGAGGGTGAGGGGCTCGAACAAGCTCTATTACATTGTAGGTAAGACCAGGAGAAATAAGCCTTTTTTTTTTTTTTTTAAGATTTTATTTATTTATTTGACAGAGAGAGACACAGCGAGAGAGGGAACACAAGCAGGGGGAGTGGGAGAGGGAGAAGCAATCTTCCCGCTGAGCAGGGAGCCCGACCTGAGCTGAAGGCAGACGCTTAATGACTGAGGTGCCCCATATAAGCCTTTCTTTTTCTTTCTTTCTTTCTTTCTTTCTTTCTTTCTTTCTTTCTTTTCCTTCCTCCCTTCCTTCCTTCCTTCCTTCCTTCCTTCCTTTCTTTCTTAAGATTTTATTTATTTGACAGAGAGATCACAAGTAGGCAGAGAGGCAGGCAGAGAGAGAGGAGGAAGCAGGCTCCCCCCCCACCCCCAGCAGAGAGCCTGATATGGGACTCGATTCCAGGATCCTGGGATCATGACCTGAGCCGAAGGCAGAGGCTTAACCCACCAAGCCACCCAGATGCCTCCATATAAGCCTTTCTAATACAGTTTTTTTCTGACTTGAATTCTCTTTCTTCATGATTGCTGTTTGCCTGTCTTAGCATGAGCTTCCCCTACGGCAGAGCTAAAGACAAGGGTGCCCTTGGTTGATTTGGGGAGGAGGTCTCAAGGAGTCTGGGCAGGGATTGTGGAAATAGGGAAGAAAGATGCAGACCATCACCCAGGGTGACCAGATCTCTATCCCTGGGGGGGTACCTTGAGATGCCATTTAAAGTGCACCTTAGAATTTTCTACCCGTGGGGATAGGGGAGTGTTTGTCCATGGTCAGCTTCAGGAGCGTCAGCGCCCTCACACTTCCAGGCTTGCCCTTGCCTCAGAGCGGAGTGGCTCCTGGCCCGCCCTCCTATGCCCAGTACCCCAGGGCAGAAAGCCCAAAGCTTTTTCCTTGTAGGCTTTTGCATTAAATACTCTTTTAAAAGGCTGGGTTTGGATTCTAGAAATGTCAGAGAAGCTAGCCAGAGAGAAAAGGGGTTTAAGTAGAGAAAATATAAAATGGCTGCCAAAAGCCAGCAAGATTCCCGAGGCAGGAGGAGGGATAGATGGTTGCCTGTGGGAAGAAATAAGAGGTAACTGTTTTTCAGAAGAGGGTTTCCTAATTGTTAGGCAGTGCCCCGCCTTCTCTCTCTCTCACTCTCTCTTTCTCCCTCTCACACAAACACATATACTCTGCTTTAGCCACATAGGAAGACTCTTAAGATCTACAAATACGCTAGACTCTTGCCTGAGGTCCCTTCCACACCCTCTTCCCCGCTCTCCTCCCAATGGTTAAGCCATGCACACTTAACCATTTGGCTTGGTTGACTCCCCCTCATCACTGATGACCCACATCCCACTTTGTCTCATGACTTTCCTTAATTTCCCAAATTTGGCAGTGCGTACTGTCTTTATTAGAGCTTTTAGGTTCTAAGAACCAGACCCCCACTTGAAGAGGTTTAAGTGGAAAACACACAGGTGGATGGATGTAGGGTAGTGTTTCCCAGAACGTAATCCACAGACCACTGACACCAGGATCAGGGGGGTGTGCTCATTCCTGCACCGTGCTGACCTGCTCTACTAGGAGCCCGACGGCCCAGCCCATGAACAAGCTGTCCTCATGATTCTTCTGCACATTCATATTTAAGAATCCCATTTCAGACTTTCCCAATGCTCTGAGGAAAGAGTACATAGAGCCAGGCCTCAGAGGAACCAGAACCATGTCAGACATCTGGCTAGATGTGCAGGTACTTGGTCTCTTGTTCTCCCACGGGTCTCCTTAGTTACCCTCCTTTGCTTACACACAGCTCCCTCAGTCCTAAATGCTGAGGCTCCCACAGACAATGGGCTCAACCTCCAAATCTCTATCACAGACACCTGGACTGAGGCAGGTTAGGTCAGGGGTCACCCTGCTCCAGCCAGCTGTGGCCCAGGGGATGGAAGGTAGATGGCACATGATCTGATGTCCCCTTCACTGCCATGACTGTGGGCCAGGTAGTTTTTTAAGAAAAAGAGTGGTGGCCGAGAGAAACTGTCCTTTCTAGCACTATGTCCCATGAGGCTTTGATTTTTCTGCTTTTCTACCATTTACTATATAATATTGTAATTGGCAGTAAACTTCTCAGCATCCACCATTAAGTTAGGAGAAATTTCAGGATGAGGCCATCATCTTATATGTCCTTATATTCCTGGAATTTACCAGAATGCATATCATCAAAAAATGACTCAATAAATAATGAATGACAATTGACCAGATACGTCACTGCAAATACACAGGACCATGTGATTCCATGAATTTTTAAAGTTTGAAGTCAATTTTATTAAAGCATCATTTATACACAATAAAATGCACTCATTTTAAGTGGACAGTTTAATGGGTTTGACTAATGAATGCACCAGTGTATCCATGCACCAGTAAAAATATGGAACATGGCCATTGCGCTAGAAGTCCCCTCTCACAAGGGGCCACTTTTTAATTCTTCTGAATTTCCTCAGGAGAGGAGTCATCCATGTTCAGGATCTGGTGGTACTTTCCCAAGACAGGTGGATGACAGCAGCTGCAGCTCCTGGGATCTTGTTAGAAATGCACATTCTTGGGCCCTATCCTGGCCCACAGAATCAGAAACTCTAGGTGGGGCCCAGAAATCTGTTTTTCATGAGCCCTCTAGGTGATGTTGATGATTGCTTCAGTAGAAAAACCATTGCACTAGGTCGTCTGGGGTCTCTTAAAGATAGGCAGCTGAGGAGGGGGGAATCCGGATGTGTAGCAGCAGCACCTGAGGGGCTACACTGGGATCAAAGGAGGCCCCAAGGTGGCCTGTGCCCAGAAGGCGGCGCCCATCACTGTGTGGGGCCTGCAGACAGATTTGGAAGCAGACAGTCAGAGTCCGGAGGACTGGGGTCTTTTCACAGGATGGCTCTGGAAGACCCCAGCGTTGTTGCAAATGTCTAGGAACACACCACCCTCAGTAATGACTCAGGGCCTTTGATAGTTTTGGATGGACCCCCTTATGCAATGAGGCCTTTGAAATGACATTATCCTATGATGAGATTGGAGAGTCGGGCAGTTTTTCTCCTCTTTGGAAGGATTCAGGTCAAATCTCTGATCGTAATGCTGCTTTCATTTAAAAATTTTATCTCCTCTGTTCAACTCTTCCTTTGCCTGTTTGATGTTCATTTTAAAAATTTATGTGCGTGACTTTGTACTCTTTGTCCACAGGGTTGTGAACAAATCAACCTAATAGTAGCTGGGCCAGTTGTGATAGAGGGAAAACAGAATGAAGAGTGTGTTGTATGTACTGGATGCTATGTGAGAAAACAAGAAATATGCCCCTCGGAATTGTAGCTTCAGGAGTGATGCTGTCTGATGTACAAACGAGGTTGCTGAGGAGATTTTTGAGGGAAGGGAGAAATGGAAGTATGTAAGTGTTTCAGGGAGAAATACAGGCAGGGGTGTGTGAGTGACTCAGTTGGTTAAGCATCCAACTCTTAATTTTGGCTCAGGTCATGTTCTCAGAGTCATGAGATCGATCAAGTCCTGTGTCGGTCTCTGTGGTGAGTATGGGGCCTGCTTGAGATTCTCTCTCTGCCCCTCCCTGCTCATGCTCCCTCTCTCTCTAACAAACCAAAACAAACAAAAAAAAGAAAGAAAGAAAGAAAAAGAAAAAGAAGAAAGAAATATGGGCAGAACAAAGAGATTTTAGGAAAGGTTTTCCACAGCTTGAAAATAAAGCAGAAAGATGACTACTTGTCTTTTTAACATGATACTAGAGCACTGTTAAGTCAAGCCCACCTAGGGGTCTAGCTGTCTAAGAGAAGGGTATTTGACTCATGATTAACTATAGATGAGAGCCCAGATTCTGTAAAGTTAAATGCTAGCTTGCAGGAAACTGATAGGATCCAAATGTGTTCCTTCCAGGAGAGATTATATCAATTTCCTATTTCTGCTAACGAATGACCACAAATTTACTGCCGTAACATAACACAAATTTATTATCTTATAATTCTAGGGTTCAGGAATCCTAAATGGGTTTTACTGGGCTAAAATCAAGATATTAGCCAGGTAACATTTGTTTAGAGGTTCTAGGGAAGAATCCATGCCCTTGCGTTTTCCAGCTTCTAGAGTCTACCTACATTTTTGGCTCTCAGCTTCTTTCTCCATCTTCAAAACCAGCAGTTTAGCATCTTCCAATCTTTCCCTGACTTTGATCGTCTGGCCTTCCTCCTTCTGCTCTAAGGACCCTGTGATTACATTGAGACCACCTGGGCAGTCCTGGATACTCTCTCCATTGCAGTATCCTTAACTTAAGCACATCTGCAAAGCTCCTTTTTCTGTGAAAGGTAACATACCCACAGGACCCAGGGATTAGGCCATGGACATCTTTAAGGGGCCACTATTCTGCTAACCATGGAGATGCAAGTGATTTTGTTCATGACATTAACCCCAAAAGTCACAGTTTAATTAAAGATTTGGAAAATTATACTTGGCCACAATGACGGTAGTTTGTCAAAGGGACACAAGAACCAACTGAAAGAACTCCTAATGGCCAACATGGGAACAATTTGAGCAACAAAATAAATAAAATAGCATTGGACGATAACCCAAAGTGTAAAATATCCATGAGGCAGTGTTATAACCAGCCAGGCTACAGAAGACATCCCTGGCTGGTTTCCTTCTTTCAACAATAATAATTTAGAATTTACCCACAGGCAAAAGTGCCTTTGAGGGAGCCATAGGAAATAGTACTATATACAAGGTGACCTGGGAAGGAGTCTTGCCCACTCATGTACTAGGTCAGTCAGACCTCAGCCCCAGCTGAGGTAACCTATGAACATGCTCTAGCTTCTCTTGGGTGTGTCCAGCAGCCCCTGGAAGACACTGTGTCAGACAGTCACCCACAGATGAGAGAGCCTTTGTGGAAGTCCAGGTTTCCAGTGGAAAACTTCTCGCGCACCATTGCGGCAAAAAATATGACGCTCTGGAAAGGGTAAGAGGGACAGTTTGTCTTGACCTGCATCACTGTGCCCCAAGATAGCATCGCTCAGTCCCAAGCAAGACATTCTTGGCCAGTGATTTCTCCCTCTGTGGAAGTGAGCATCTGTCAGTGACCACCAGCTTCCCCAGCTGCATGGCATTTCGCCAAAGAAGTCCATTCCTCTCTCACCGTCCAGTGTACTGAGTAACGAGGTGCATGACTGGAGGATAGGAAGAAGATAGGAGAGCAGCAAATAGGACTGTTGGAGGGCATTGAAGTGATGTGGATCCTACTTAACTGTGTCACGGATCCCATAAGAAACTCACCCACAAGCACCAGGGACACCTCACTTACAGATCCCCCCAAAACTGGCCCACAGCACCCCAGTACTCTGCATACCTTATCCTCACACCCTCCTACTGTGGCCAGCTCTCTGTGTACACTCCTGACAGCGATGAGAGTGAGCTTTGACAGATGGCTAATGAGCTGATGCAGAAAGCTGGCCTCAATCTGTGTGCTGGGAAGAGACCACAAATTTGAGCTTTAGCTCTGCCGTTGGGAAAGCAAAAGGAAGGAGGATGTCAACAGGCATCCTGGAGCACTGCCAGAATGAGAGAAGGCGTACAAGCTTAAGAAACCTGCCACAAGAGGGAGCAAGAAGTGTGGAAGAGGTGTATCCATAGAAACCACAACCCCCCTCGCAGGACTGATGGAAGGTATTCATCTGCCAACGTCAGTAAAGACTGGAGGAGGTGACTGACATATACAAATGGGAAGACTAAGGAAAAATTAGATAAAACTGAAATAAATAAAATAAAAAATGAAAGAGGACATTACAACGGATACCACAAAAGTGTAAAGATCATTAAGAGACTAATACAACGATATGCCAACAAATTTTATGACCTAAAGAAAATGGATAAATTCCTAGAATCATGAAGGAATAGAAAATCTGAACAGGCCAAGAATGAATAAGAAGATTGAGTTAGTAATCAAAAACCTCCCAAGAAAGAGAAGCCCAGGACCAGATGGCGTCGCTGGTGAATTCTTCCAAACATTTAAGGAGGAATTAATGCCAATCCTTCTTAAACTCTTCCAAAACTCTTCAAAAAATCAAGGAAGGGAGAACACTCCTAAACTCATTTTACAAGGCCAGCGTTACCTTGCTACCAAAGCCAAATAAGGGCAATAAAGAAAACTACAGGCCAATATCTCTGATGAATGTAGATCAGAAATTCTTGACAGAATATCCGCAGATGGAATTCAACAGCACAAAGAGAGGACGCATGTGGTCAAGTGGGATTTATCACAGGCATGCAAGGATGGCTCAATGTACACAAATCAATAAATGTGATATACTAAATTAGTAGAAAAAAGGGAAAAATCATAAAATCATCTCAATAGATGCAACAAAAGCATTTGACAAAATACAGCATTCTTTCATGATAAAAACTGAATAAACTGGATATAGGAGAAACATACCTCAACATAATAGAGGCCATGTGTGACCGGCCCACATCATATCAGTGGTGAAAGGTTGGAAGCTCTTCCTCTAAAATGAGGAACAAGACAAGGGTGTCCCCTCTTAGACTGGTTCAACATAATGCTTGAAGTCCTAGTTAGAGAGATCAGGCAGGAAAAAGAAATAAAAACCATCCAGATCAGAAAGGAAAAAGAGAATTGTCTTTGTTTGCAGATGATATGATCTTATATATAGAAAATTTTAAAGATTCCACCAAATAACTTAAAACTGGCCCAGTCGTGGGTATTAAGGAGGACACGTGTCGCATGGAGCACTAGGTGTTATATGCAGACAATGAATCATGGAACACGACATCAAAAACTAATGATGTATTATATGGTGACTAACATAATAAAAAAAATTTTAAAAACCCCTTAACTAACAATTTCAGTGAAGTTGTGAATAAAAGATCAGCATAGAAAAATCAGTTATATTTATACACACTAATAACAAAATAGCTAAAAAATAAAATAATCCCATTACTAGAAAGAAGGTGGGTGGGGCTAAGGGTAGGTGAAGAGGATTAAGGGTACACTTGTCATGAACACTGAGTAATGTGTAGAATTGCTGAATCACTATATTGTACACCTGAAAGTAACATAACACTGTACGTTAATTATACTGGAATTAATTTTTTTTTAAGTTTTAAATTTTGATGGAATTAATTTTATCCATTCTTTCTTTGGTTTCTGGGCTTAAATGTCCTATCTAAGCAACCATAGCTCAATTCAAGGTCATAAATGTGTATCACCAAGTTTCATAATTTTAGCTCTTACCTTTAAGATCTTTGATCCACTTTGAGGTAAATTTTGTATTTAGCCCAATTTTTGTAGCAACATGGACGGGACTGGAAGAGATTATGCTGAGTGAAATAAGTCAAGCAGAGAGAGTCAATTATCATGTGGTTTCACTTATTTATGGAGCATAACAAATTACATGGAGGACATGGGGAGATGGAGAGGAGAAGGGTGTTGGGGTAAATTGGAAGGGGAGGTGAACCATGAGAGACTATGGACTCTGAAAAACAACCTGAGGGTTTTGAAGGGGCAGGGGGTGGGAGGTTGGGGGAACCAGGTGGTGGGTATTGGAGAGGGCACGGTTTGCATGGAACACTGGGTATGGTGCAAAAACAATGAATACTGTTACGCTAAAAAGAAATTTAAAAAATTTAAAAAAATTGTATTTAGCATGAGATAATGGTACAAATTAATATTTTTGGCATGCTAATATCCAATTTTCTTGGAGTCATTTGTGGAAAAGTCTATTCTTTCACTTTTGGAGATCCCTTGTCAAAGATCAATTGACTATAAATACAGGAGTTTATTTCCATTGATATGTATATCCTCATGCCAATACCACATAGTTTGAATAGTATAGCTTGGTCATAAACTTTGAAATTGGGAAGCGTGAGCCCTTCAAATTTGTTCTTTTTCAAGATTGTTTTGAATATCCTGTGTCTCTTTCCTTTCAATACTAATGTTAATATCAGCTTTAGTTTCTATAAAAAGGGAAGCAGGGGTTCTGATAAGGATTGTACTTAATCTGTAGATAAGTTTAGTGAGTATTGCCATTTTAACAGTATTCTCTCCCAATCCATGAGCATATGATGCCTTTCCATTTATATAGGTTTTCTTTGTTTTCAGCAGTGTTTTGTAGTTTTCAGAGAAAAAATCTTGTACCTTGTTTGCTAAATTCATTCCTTAAACATTTTATTTTTTGATGCAATTATAAATGAAGTTATTTTCTTAATTCAGTTTTTGTATTATTTATTGTTAACGTATAGAAACATATCTGGTTCTTATATGTTAATCTTTTCTTCTTGTAGCCTACAATCTCCCTAAATTTATTTATTAACTTTAATTTTTTTTTTATTCCTAAGGATTTTCTATATACAGGATCATGTCATCTACAAATAGAGGTGGTTTTACATTTTCCTTTTCAGTCTGGATGCTTTTTTGTTCTAGCTTAGTTTCCTTGCTTGGTTAGAACCTCCAATATAGTATTGAATAGAAGGGATCAGAGCAAACATTCTTGTCTTGTTTCTGACCATAGTGGGGATTGCTTACTGCTTTTGTCCATGGTATCTGGCAAAATACTTCTTTGTCTATTTGGGGCCATACATCTTTTGAAGGGTCTGATCGAAGTTATGGTGCCAGTTCCAAGAAAACCACAAGCATGAATAAGTATATAATATTTCATACAATTTAAGAGCCTTCATAGCTTTAGCCCAGTGCCAAGAGTATAGTGGGAATTTACAAAAAATGTGCCCAATTACAGAATTATGTGACATTTCAATAATAATGAGGCAAATGTACCACCTTTAAACTTTTACAGTATTTTGGTATTCTTAATCCCTCTTGATCCTCACTATAACTCTGGTTTCTTTGACATTGGTAATCCCATTTGTCAGAGATTAAACATAGACCCTGAGTAATTAGTCAGCAAGTTAGTGATGGAACTAAGACTAGCAGCACTGTTCACTGTTTTTGTAGAACCTATATAATGTACACTCATCCTCTCTCGCCTCTTCTTTTCTAGCAGCTTCTCTCTGAGATGATACTTAGATTGGGAAGAAGTATATAAAATAATTATAATAGCTAATAATTTTAGAGTGTTATTATGTATTTGCTGTTATTGTATTTATTATTATCCTCATTCTTACAAATAGTTTGAAAATTGGAATCAAAAAATTGATTGTATTTCCCTGAGTTGGGCTTATCATTCTGAAAAATAAACCAAAGCTCAAAGAGCCACTTGCCCAAGGTCACACAGTTAATAAGACTTGGATTCAGGATTCAAAATTTAGCTGCCTGATCCGTGAGCTGCTCAGCCCAAGGCCTATCCTATTATTTCTATTATGTATTGAATTTTTAAATACTGTGGGCTTTGGAATCAGAAAAACTTGGGTTCATCCCCCTTAGCTGTGGTTCTTCTGAGCTGTTGTGTGTGTTTGCGCAGTCCACATAAATATGATTGTCTGCCGTTTCCTCACCTGTAAAATGAAGATGACAGTTACCTCAGTGGATTGTAGTGAGGAGGATGAAACGTAATAAAGAATTTCAAGTTCATAGCATGCTGCTTGGTGTACAGTTAAGGGCAGTCCTTTCCTACAGTGGACGCATCCCACTGTTCTAGGAATCGGTAAACTCTTTAACATAGTGAGAGCCCTTTTATTGGACCCTGTAGAGTGATATTTCTCAGTCCGTCCTATCTCACTCTAAACTCTTGGCATACTGAGCTGTTTCAAGTTCTGCAAAAGGCCTCATGCACTTTCCTGCTTCCAGACATTTGCCTGGCCTGCCTTTGCCTAGCAAGTACTGCTTTTCTCTCATGCCATAGTTGAGACCGCATGTCTTCCAAAAAAGTATTCCTTGACTATTCTCCTTTCCCATGTCTGGGATGAGTGAAACTTTTGATGTCCAGTGTCCTTGTACTTTGCTGAATCTCTCTTGCTACACTGAGTTGTAATGATCTGTCTCTGCAATAGACTGTATGCTCCACGAGACTGTGTCATGTTCCCTGTTGTGTCCCAGCACCATGGCTGACTTGGAGGGGGCATACAATGAATAAATACAGGATGAGTGAAGAAACTGTCACTATGCCCCACTAACTGTCCCCTTGAATCTGTTCTCCCTTTTGCCATTTTTTTTTTTTAGTTAAGTCGTTAAAACTTTAAATGTACATACCCCTTCCCCCCAGCTACGTACTCCCCCCTCCACATGACTACAAATAAAGTAGGGGAATTGTGAAAGAGATTGGTCAGTCAATAACTGGGCAAGATTCACATCAGTATTCTCGTTGTGATATACCATGATTTGTTCCCCTCATTTTAGAGCTTAAAAAATTGTGATTTAAAAAAATATAGGGGCGCCTGGGTGGCTCAGTGGGTTAAGGCCTCTGTCTTCAGCTTGGGTCATGATCTCAGGGTCCTGGGATCGAGGCCCACATGGGGCTCTCTGCTCAGTGGGGAGCCTGCTTCCCTTCCTCTCTCTCTGCCTGCCTCTCTGCCTGATTGTGATCTCTGTCTGTCAAATGAATAAATAAAGTCTTTAAAAAAATTTTTTTAAATAAAAAATAAAAAAATACAAAATTTACCATCTTAACCATTATTAAGTGGTTCTGATTTCTCTACATCCTCACCAACTCATTATTTTCTGTTTGTTTTTTAGTAGCCATTCTAATGGATATTAAGTGACACTTCTTTCTGGTTTTGATTTCCATTACTCTGATGATTAATGATGTTAAGCATCTTTTCATGTTCGCTGGCCATTTGGGTATCATCTTTGGAGAAGTGTCCGTTCAAGTCGTTTACCTATTTTTAAGTGGGGTTATTTGATTTTTTTTTCCATCATTTAGTTGTGGGAATTCTTTGCATGTTCTAGATATTAACCCCTCATAAGAGAAATGATTTATAAACAGTTTTCCCATTCCATAGGTTTCCTTTTTACTCTGTTGATGGTGTCCTTCAAGTTTTTAAGTTTTAAGTAGTCCTGCTTGCCTATTTTTTCTTTTGTTTGGTGACTAACATAACAAAATTTTAAAAAAGGATAACATATATATATGTATTTATCTGTATGTGTGTATACACATATATATGTCATTGTCATTGACGAAATTCAGTGATTAGTAATTAGATAAAAAGTATAAACTTTTAGGGCGCCTGGGTGGCTCAGTGGTTTAAGCCGCTGCCTTCGGCTCAGGTCACGATCTCAGGGTCCTGGGATCAAGTCCCATATCGGGCTCTCTGCTCAGCAGGGAGCCTGCTTCCCTCTCTCTCTCTCTCTGCCTGCCTCTCTCTCCATCTACTTGTCATCTCTCTCTGTCAAATAAATAAATAAAATCTTTAAAAAAAAAAGTATAAACTTTTAAATTCACTCATGTAATATTGACTATTTTTTAAAAAGATTTATTTATTTATTTGACAGAGAGAGATGGCAAGGAAGGGAACACAACATAAGCGGGGGAATGGAAGAGGGAAAAGCAGGCTTCCCACAGAGCAGGGAGCTCAATATAGGGCTCCATCCCAGGACCCTGGGATCATAACCTGAGTCAAAAGCAGATGCTTACTGACTGAGCCACCTGTAATATTGACTATTAATTGATATTGCATAATAAACTGTTATTACCCAGTTTAAAAAAAATTATTGTCAAGTCCAATGTTATGAAGTTTTTTCCATATGTTTTATAAAGGAGTATTATAGTTTGGGATCTTGGATTTAGGTCTTTAATTCATTTAGAGGTTTTTTCCTTCTTTTTTCTTTTTTTTGTATATGATGTAAGATAATGATCCAACTTTATTCTTTTTCATGTGGATAGCCAGTATTCCCATCACTATTTTTTTGACAAGACTGTCCTTCCCTCATTGAGCAGTGTTCTCACTCTTGTTAAAGATTATTTTACAGTTTATGCAAGTTTATGCTCTCTATTCTTCTGTGTCTGTCTTTAGTCCACTACCACAGTATTTTGATTACTGTAGCTTTATAATATATCTTGAAATCAGGAAAGATCATTCTCCACCTTTGTTCTTATTATTCAAAAATTTTTTGGCCATCTGGGCTCCCTTCAGATTTTATAGGACTTTTAGGATTTTTAAAAAATTTATTTAAAAAATTTTGTTGGGATTTTGATATGAATTGTATTGAATCATAAATTAGATTAGTGTGTAATATTGATATCTTAACAATACTAAGTCTTCTGATCCAGGAACACAGAATATCTTTCCATTAATTTCTGTTTTCTTTAATTTCTTCCAGGAGTGTTTAATAGTTTTTTTTTAATTTATTTATTTTCAGCATAACAGTATCATTATTTTTTCACCACACCCAGTGCTCCATGCAATCCGTGCCCTCTATAATACCCACCACCTGGTACCCCGACCTCCCACCCCCCCGCCACTTCAAAACCCTCAGATTGTTTTTCAGAGTCCATAGTCTCTCATGATTCACCTCCCCTTCCAATTTACCGCAACTCCCTTCTCTCTAACTCCCATTGTCCTCCATGCTTTTTGTTATGCTCCACAAATAAGTGAAACCATATGATAATTGACTCTCTCTGCTTGACTTATTTCACTCAGCATCATCTCTTCCAGTCCTGTCCATGTTGCTACAAAAGTTGGGTATTCCTCCTTTCTGATGGAGGCATAATACTCCATAGTGTATATGGACCACATCTTCCTTATCCATTCATCCGTTGAAGGGCATCTTGGTTCTTTCCACAGTTTGGCAACCGTGGCCATTGCTGCTATAAACATTAGGGTACAGATGGCCCTTCTTTTCACTACATCTGTATCTTTGGGGTAAATACCCAGTAGTGCAATGGCAGGATCATGGGGAAGTTCTATTTTTAATTTCTTGAGGAATCTCCACACTGTTCTCCAAAGAGGCTGCACCAACTTGCATTCCCACCAACAGTGTAAGAGGGAAATTAGAGAATCGATTCCATTTACTATAGCACCAAGAACCATAAGATACCTGGGAATAAACCTAACCAAAGAGGTAAAGGATCTGTACTCAAGGAACTACAGAACACTCATGAAAGAAATTGAAGAAGACACAAAAAGATGGAAGACCATTCCATGCTCTTGGATCGGAAGAATAAACATTGTTAAAATGTCTATACTGCCTAGAGCAATCTATACTTTTAATGCTATTCCAATCAAAATTCCACCAGTATTCTTCAAAGAGCTGGAGCAAATAATCCTAAAATTTGTATGGAATCAGAAGAGACCCCGAATCACTAAGGCAATGTTGAAAAACAAAAATAAAATGGGGGGCATCACGTTACCTGATTTCAAGCTTTACTACAAAGTTGTGATCACCAAGACAGCATGGTACTGGCATAAAAACAGACACATAGACCAGTGGAACAGAGTAGAGAGCCCAGATATGGACCCTCAACTCTATGGTCAAATAATCTTCGACAAAACATGAAAAAATATACAGTGGAAAAAAGACAGTCTCTTCAATAAATGGTGCTGGGCAAACTGGACAGCTATATGTAGAAGAATGAAACTCGACCATTCTCTTACACTGTACACAAAGATAAACTCAAAATGGATAAAAGACCTCAGTGTGAGACAGGAATCCGTCAGAATCCTAGAGGAGAACATAGGCAGTAATCTCTTCGATATCAGCCACAGCAACTTCGTTCAAGATATGTCTCCAAAGGCAAAGGAAACAAAAGCGAAGATGAACTTTTGGGACTTCATCAAAATCAAAAGCTTCTGCACAGCAAAGGAAACAATCAAGAAAACAAAGAGGCAACCCATGGAATGGGAGAAGATATTTGCAAATGACAGTACAGACAAAAGGTTGATATCCAGGATCTATAATGAACTCCTCAAACTCAACACACACAAAACAGACAATCATATCAAAAAATGGGCAGAAGATATGGACAGACACTTCTCCAATGAAGACATACAAATGGCTATCAGACACATGAAAAAATGTTCATCATCACTAGCCATCAGGGAGATTCAAATAGTTTTGTTTTTCGTTTTTTTTGGAGAAAGAGAGAGCATGAGAGAGCATGAGCGGGGGGCAGTGGCAGAGGGCAAGGAGAGACTCTTAAGCATGTTCCATGCTCAGCACAGAGACGGTCACCAGGCTTGATCTCACAACCCTGAGATCATGACTTGAGTGGAAATTGAGAGTTGAATGCTTAACCAACTGAGCCACCCAGGCTCCCCTGTTTTATAGTTTTTAATGTATAAATATTATACATTATATTATAATATAATATAATGTATAAGTTTATTCTACGTGTTTTTTATGTTATCATAAATACAATTGTTTTCTTAATTTCTTTTCTTGGATTATTCACTGTTAGTATATGGAAATGCAACTGGGGATGCCTGGGTAGCTCCGTCAGTTGTGTCTGCCTTTGACTCAGGTCATGATCCCAGAGTCCTGGGATTGAGCCGTTGTCAGGCTCCCTACTTAGCAGGGGGTCTGCTTCTCTCTCTCTCCCTTTGCTCCTCCCCACTTATTCTCTCTTTCTCAAATAAATAAATACAGTCTTAAAAAAATAGAAATAAATGCCACTGATTTCTTTGTGTTGATTTTTTGTTTCTTACAAGTTTACTAAATTTATTTATTTTAATAGTTTGGGTTGTGTGTGTGTGTGTATAATCTTTAGGGTCTTCTATATACAAGATAATTTCATTTGTGAACAAAGATAATTTTACTTCATCCTTTCCAATTCAGATGCTTTTTATTTCTTTTTCTTTACTAATTGCTTTGACTAGTACTTCCAGTACTATGTTAACTAGAAGTGACAAGAATGAGTATCCTTTTGTTTTGTTCTTGATCCTAGAGGAAATGTTTTGTCTTTTATCATTGAGTATGATGTCAACTATGGGCTTTCTGTATATGGTTTTGTTATGTTGATATAATTTCCTTCTATTCCAATTTGTTGAGTATTTTGTCCTGGAGTGTTGAACTTTCCAATGATTTGTTTTCATTGCTTGAGATGATGAAGTAGTTTTTGTCCTTCACTATGTTAATGTGATATAGTATATTTGATTTTCATGTGTTGAACAATCCTTGCATTCCAGAAATAAATTCTGCTTGTTCATGGTGAGGTAGTCCCTTTAATGTGCTATTGAATTTGGTTTGCTAGTATTTTGTTGCATCAGTATTCATTAAGGATATTAGCCCATGGTTTTCTTTTCTTGTAACATATTTGCCTGTCTTTTGTGTTAGGCTAATGGTGCCCTCCCTGAATGAATTTGGAAGTGTTCCCTCTTCTCCACTTTTTTGGAAGAGTTTGGGAGAGGATTGGTGTTAATTGTTATTTAAATGTTTGGCAGTATTCTTTACAGTGAAGCCATCTGTTCCTGGGTTTTTTGTTGAGAGATTTGTGATTACTGATTCAATCTCTTTACTAATTATTGGTCTGTTCAGATTTTCTATTTCTTCATGATTCAGTCTTCGTAGTTTGTGTATTTCCAGGAATTCATCTTTTTCTTCTAGGTCTTCCAGTGTGTTGCCACATCAGTGTTCATAATTGTTGGCACATAAATGTAGTCTCATAATTCCTTCTGTTTCTGTGGCATTGGTGGTAATGTCTCCTCTTCCATTTCTGATTTTAGTTGAGACTTACTCCTTATTTTCTTAGTGCAACTAAAAGTTTTTCAGTTTTGTTGATCTTTCACAAAACCAACTCTGAGTTTCATTAATTTTTTCTTTTGTTTTCCATTATCTCTGATCTCTGCTCTAATCTTTTTTTCTCTTCTTTCCATTATTATTGGGTTTAATTGGTTCTTTTTCTGTTCCTTGAGGAATAAAGTTAGGTGGTTAATTTGAGATCTTTCTTCTTTTTTTAAATATGTCTTTACAAATATAAACTCTCCTCTTAGCATTGCCTTTAATGCATCCCATAAGTTTTGGCACATTACATTTTTGTTTTCATATGTCTCAAGGTATTTTCGTAATTTCCCTTTTGATTTCTTCTTTGGGCCATTGCTTGTTTACTTTTTTTCCTTTTAATAATAGAACTTTCCTCCAAGTTTTATCTTGGCATATGTGTTCCCAACTGGAAACTATTTTCCTCAGCCCACTTCACAGGCAGCTGTGTCCATGCCTCCAAATTTGGACTGATAAAATGCTCTCTTTAGTCCTCCCCCCATTCTCATTGGTGAGAATTGGGAAAATGGCAACATCTATAGGAGCCATGTTAAAAGCCATGGAAGATGGCAGAGCCAACCCACCCTCATGGATGCCAGTGTGGTCCAACAGATCAGCACTCCTTACCTACCTTAGACTACTGCTTCTGTTTGGACCATTATGTAAAAGGGAAATACATGTTATCTCAATTAAACCATTATATTTTGTAGTATTCTGTGATAACAGCCTAGCCTGTACCATACTAGTACTTTAACTCTACCAACAGTATTATGATAACCTGAGAAATTATGCAGGAGTTGGCTTTACTCTTTGTTGGCCTTTCTTAGTAAGACATTAAGACTAAATGAGTAAATAAATTCTTATGAATTTATTATGAAAAATTAAATGGGGTCCTGACCTTCACAGGATATTTCTTCTTGACTCCAGCACTATACTGTACCTCACTGCAGTGAGGAGGAATAGATCTTTTTATTTTTGTCTCTTTATCCAGTTCTTGGCCACTTCTGCGCCGTCTCCTTGCCTCTTCTCTCTCTGTCTCTCTGCTTTGTAGTTTAGGCCAAGCACCTGAAGCTCTATTCTTTTCTCTCCATTTGGACACACTCTCTCCTGTGACTGGAGGATCCTTGCAATTGGATCGTGCCAATATGCCTCTGGAGCACCCTTCTCTTCCTCTTGGCTTTATTGCATTCTACTTACACTCATATTTCAGTTAGCACCTCCCCCCTGATTCTTAAAACTACACACACTCCTCTCTTCTGTGCTCTGTTACTTCAGATCCTCTGAGGAGCAGATGCCAGAAAGGGATTCGATGTGCAAGGGATTAGTTAGAGGAAATGCATGTGCAGTTTCAAGGCAAGAGCTGGAGAAGCAGAAATCGATGGGGAGAGCCTTCAGACCTCGGATGAGGTCTAGCCCCTGTGAAAGATGAGGGAAGAGGAAGAAATGGGAAGAGTCTCAAACTGTGCACAGCTCCAGGAACATTTCAGAGATGCCAATAGAGTGCCCTTATGCACAAGACATCTGTTAGAGGCAAGTGTGAGTCCTGCCATGGTCAGCCATTGGTCCAAGGCTCTGGAGCAACAGCGGCTGGAACTGTCAAACACAATGCAGTTGGAGATGCAAGTGGGATATTGCCTTGGCCGCCATATATGCTCTATGAGCCCCGTGCCTAATTATAGCGGTTTGTGTAACTATACAGGCACTTTCATTCTCTGTACTCTGCACTTCATGAAGGAAAGGACTGTGTGTGCTTTATATGGTATCCCCAAAGGCCTATCCCCAAATGTCCAGCACATTTCATAAACAAAAACAACTGGAATGTCTTTAAAAATTAATTGAGCATTCTTTAAAATTTTAAAAAAGATTTTAATTTGTTCTCAAAATTTTCTTCAACCTGGTTTGGTCAACCAGGGGAAGAAGTTCAAAATAAATATAATCTGTAATGATAGTTTATAATTCTGAGAACATTAACCTGAAAATCTCTTTTAGGTGAAATTTTTTTAATTATATTATGTTAGTCACCATATAGTACATCATTAATTTTTGATGTAGCGTTCCAGGATTCATCATTGGCGCATAATGAAATTTAATGAAATAAACATCCTTTTGGCAGCTGACTAGGTCAAGTGGTAGAATCCCAAGCAAATCTTAAACCTAAGAATTCCCTGTACTTGGAAAGATGGTGTTTGTTCTGAAATATCTTTATGAGTTTAATAAAGTACTCTATTTATAAATGATTCCACATGTAAATAAATGCTTTATTGGTCTACAAGGGGAAAAACAGGTCAGATTTATTGGGAAGCTATAAAAATGTGGATGATTCTCCCATGCTCACTGCTTTGAAGTTAGGCAAAGAGGAAATGTCAGCAAAGGGCAGGCATGAAATCTGGGCACTATGACAGTACTGCATGAAGAGTCTTGACTCCCCTGGTATGTTGACTGTTAGTGTAAATGTGGGTGGTCTCAAAAGTGCTTTGCTTATGGTATAATGTGGGGGAGTCTAGGGCCCCAAGTGGCATTACCATGTGTGTGCCTGCCCGCTGTGATCACCAACAACTTTGGCTTTCCTGTTGCAGCTCAGTAACCCTGGACAGGTAAATTTAGATCTGTAATTTACAAATACACTTGTGGTGCTCACCTTATGTTCTCAGAGAGTGCATGAAATCAGGTGTTTGAAAAAAGAATCCAGTTTTACCCTTGACCTGTTATTTCAAATACACCTGAACTTCCTCTGAATTTCTTCATCCCAAATGGACACTGCCTTATTGTTTATCTGGTAATAACAGTGATATTAAAGCAATTCAAGATCAAGGGGGAGAATAAAATAAGACACTTGTAATTCCACCATCATGAGAGAAACTGCTTAACATTTGTATAGAGACTTCTGGACTGACTTCATTTCTGATCCTCATTTGGCCATGGCTCTGACACTGTCATTTTATGTTATGACATTATCATCTGTGTAATTTTTTAAGAGTTCTAATCTAATAACAAATATAGCTATTATTATAATGTGTGTACTTCAAGCTTTCTGGGGATTGTATGTTTAATCCCACAACTACCCCTTGAAGTAGGAAAATTATTCTGCTCTTCTTATATAACAGGAAGTGGAAACCTTGAGAGGAGGAAATATCAGCTAAGGAAAAAAACTGACAATCTAACCTGGACAAATTCTCTCTGGGAGGAAAGAAGTCCTTTATGTTACATCATCTGTCTATATTTTATTGATTATTACAGGCTATTTGTAAATCCTTCTGGAATGAAACACGAGATAAATCCCATACAAAGGTACATATTTAAAAGGACCCAGGGACTTTGCTTTGGGGGGGGGGGGGATACACACACACACACACACACACACACATGCCTTTCTGTGACCCTGGAAGAAATCATTTTGTCAAAGAACTGCTCTCCTAATTTATCTGACTTATAATTTCAGGGTTTCATAAAGCTAAGGCTCAACTGTAATTACCCTGGATCTTCCACTTAAGAAAGAGGTCATGATTTTTAATTTTTTTTAACAAACTCTGATGCTTGGTGATCTAATCTAGCATGTGTGCAATGTCTTGTGTGTCTGCTTGTTACTCCCAAGCTTTCCAAGTAGACTTTCAGCACTTTATGGCTGGTAAATGCTCCCAGATACATCTTGGTGCTCTTGGTCTTCTAAATGGGACGTAAATTCTATGTTTCAGGTATGCACGCTTCAAGGGTAAGAGATGTTTCCGACTAATGACCTCTGTGTCTCCAAACTCAGATGCTCCATTAGGATTCTTTTTTTTTTTTTTTTAAGATTTCATTTATTTATTTGATAGAGAGAGATCACAAGTAGGCAGAGAAGCAGGCAGAGAGAGAGAGAGAAGGAAGCAGACTCCCTGCTGAGCAGAGAGCCCGACACGGGACTCGATCCCAGGACCCTGAGATCATAACCTGAGCGGAAGGCAGAGGCTTAACCCACTGAGCCACCCAGGTGCCCACTCCATTAGGATTCTTGAGTGACTGTTGGAACTCATTATCGAGACAAGAGCTATTACTTGAAGAATTGGCAGACTTGGAGTCTTCTACCTTGCAGGCAGCCAACAATGTGCTTCCATTTATGCACACTCAAGAGCACAAACTCACATTCACACACGTGATTCTTAGTTTGAATTTAATATTTAGAAGAGGAGGAGTATCTGCTAACTAAACTCATGTATTAATCAGATTAAGGGGAAAGGGATCTAATCTGTTGCCTCAAGTATTTTAAGGATTGAGTCAAGAGTTACAGACTTGAAAGGCTGGTGAGGGCCAACCAGGCAGATTGCATAAGTGATGAATCCAGACTTAATAGAAGCAAGGAGCGAGAGGGCCTGGGGCAAACTGGAGAACCATGCCTTCTTGAATCTTTTTTTTTTTTTAAATACTATGATGGCCAAACAACACATACTAAAAGCTGAATTTAGACCAGGTTTGGCTGCCCCTTGAAAATTTCTAGGGACTGGGACTGGAATGGAAGATTCGTACGAAACAGGGAAGCTTTTTTTTTTTTTTTTTTTAATAAATCTTGCTTTTGTGTGTGTGTTTTTTTTAAAGATTTTATTTATTTATTTGACAGACAGCGATCACATGTAGGCAGAGAGGCAGGCAGAGAGAGAGAGAGAGAGGGAAGCCGGCTCCCTGCTGAGCAGAGAGCCCAATGTGGGGCTGGATCCCAGGACCCTGAGATCATGACCTGAGCTGAAGGCAGCGGCTTAACCCACTGAGCCACCCAGGCGCCCCAGGGAAGCATTTTTAAGGTCTTAGAATGATGACCACTGTATCCAAGTAATCCCTCCCTCCTTTTCTCCTCCTTCCCAGTAGTCTCGTTATTCCCTTTTGTGACACTTTTCATAGCCTCTGTAGATAGTTTCCTTTTTTATGTGCTTATCTTTTTATAATCTATCTCTTTTTTTCTCTCTCTCCCTTGTTTCCTGCCTTCCTCTCAACTTTTAAGCTTCGTGAAGGCAGGGACTGTGTTATCTTGCTCATGGTTGTAATCACCAGCACTAGCCAGGGACAGGTGCATAGTTGGTCCTCGTAAAAGTTACTGAGATGATAAAGAAAAGAGGGTTCTATGTCTTATCATGGGACGGATCTAATTCATCTGGGTACCCCAGTACTTAGGGCCGTAAGAGTGATGCAGTAAATATTGTTGAATGACATTGTTGATGCTCGTGGTAGATGGTTAACCACAGCAAGGTGGTTTGCATTGGGTGGGGCCAAGGTTTAGAAATAGATATGGTCATTGGGCTGATGATGTGTGGGTACTAGACCCTACTCTGCAAGGAAGTTCAGCAAGACAGAAAATAGCAAGTTTTGTATTATGGTAATAAGGCATGACTGGTCATTGCAGCAAGCTCTTGGCATCAGGGTTATCTGAGGGTGGATAAAAATAAGAAATCTAGGAATGGTCAGTGTTCCCAGATAAAGGTCTGGGTCTTGCCACAACTTAGTCAACTGATGATTGAGCTGAATCCATAGTAGCTGGAGGTCGAGTTCACATGGTGGCAAGAAGAGGGATGGGAGAGAAAGGCACAACTGAACATAAGGCAATAAGAAGCCACCCAGGCATCTAACATGGGTTTAGGATTTTAAAATTCCAAAAATGGTTGTAAGGTGTAGACTCATGCAGAATAATCTCAGAAGCCCAGGGCAGGCTCACACCAGTAGTAGTGTTCACTAGTATTGAGTTCCCTAATAAACTCACCTGCACTAACGACACCATATTGCCAGGAACTAAGGGGCTAGGCTCAGTACCGTTGGCTATAGGGAGAAGAGCTCCCTTTTTGTCCTGAGTCAGCATCATCATAGAATGTTTAATTTCCAGAACTGGAGAACCCATGTGGGTTAATGCTGTCACACGATACAGCAATCAGGACTCTGGTTATAAATAACAGATTATTCAAACTAACTGAAGGGGGAAGAGGAATGTGTTGGCTCATATAAACACATCGTGTGAAGGCAAGAGCCGAGCTGGCCCTGGGGCTTCGGCTCTCTCTGCCTGGGCTGTTGTCCCTGTGGCTTCAGTCTCTCTGTTGGAGGGAACACTCTCTATAGAGATCAGGGGAGCCTTGATGATCAGGAGCATGAACTTGGGGAGTCCCACAGTCTGGATATGGCTCTTACCTGTGCCCTTGACCTTAGACAGATGCTTAATAGTACCTATATCATATGTTGTTGCAAAAGTAAAATGAGCAAATGAATGGAAAATACTTAAAATAATACCTGGCACATCGAAAGTACTCCATTGTTTTTGGTGAGCAGGAACTCTGGCTCCTATCCCAACAGCTCTGATGCCAGGGGGCTGACGATGATTCAGTCTGCCAGTTCTACTTGAAGACAACGTATCTAGGAAGGCCCATCATTAGTTCACGTTGTGACAGAGGCACTGTCCACGTTGAGGGAGAGATCTTCTATCAAAAGGGGGAAAATTGACAGATGAGGCAGAGATGCCTCTATCCACCAAATTTTCTCCTCCCTTCTGCACAGTTGTTGTTAGGAAGGGGCTGCCCAGCAAGGGGCTGTATATTTCCCAGCACGTGTCCCATCTGCATGGGGCTGGGGAAGTAGGAAGACGTACACATGACAGGTTCTTGCTCATATGGGGTGAGTAGAAGGGATGTGTGATAATCCCAAGCCAAGGCCTTTAAGAAGAGCTTGTGTTGGGGCACCTGGGTGGCTTAGTTGGTTAAGCATTTGCCTTCAGTTCAAGTCATGATCCCAGCATTCTGGGATCGAGTCCCACATCGGGCTCCTTACTGGGCGAGGCTGCTTTTCCCTCTCCCCACTCATACTCTCTCTTGTCATCTCTCTCTTTCAAATAAATAAATAAGAACCCCCCCCCCCAAACAAAAAGAAGAAGAAGAAGAAGTGCTTGTGTTTCCTCCATGCTTACTCTAGGACATAATGATGAGGACCATGTTTCATAATCCTCTCTACACATTGGAACACCTGGTAATCTTAACAAAATTAATAACAAGTCTTTTAAAAAAGATTTTATGTATTTATTTAGAGAGAGGGAGAGAGAGAGAAAGCATGAGTGGGTGAAGGGGCAGAGGGAGAGGGAGAGAGAATCCTCAAGCAGACTCCTCCTTGAGTGCGAGGCCTGACATGGCGCTCGATCCCACAATCCTGAGATCATGACCTGAGCCCCCCAGGACCCCCCAGGCCTAGTGTTATACTGGTAGTTCCTAACAAGGGGGCTTTTTGTTTTCCCACCCCACCAGTGCAGTCTGAGGACATTTTCGGTTGTCAAAACCTGGGTTGAGGAGTTCGTGGGATCTAAGAAGTAGAGGCCTGGGTTGCTGCACAGCATTCTACGATACGCCAGATGTCCTTTACCAACAAAGAATTGTCTGGTCCAAATTTTGTCGAGGTTGAAGAACCCTGTCTTGGTAGGTGGAGAGCCACAAGGCAAGAGAAGGAAGAGGCTGGAATGCTGGAATTGCTGCCATGAGGAAAGCTGCCTGTTGGTCTGGAACCCCTACTGGGGACAGTTACCTCAATGAAAAGTAGAGCTCTTGTGTTAAACCATTGAAATTTGGGGTCTGGTTGGGACAGTAGCTAGTGTTGTCTCAAGTAGAACAAGAAGAGAAATGTGCTAAAGGCATTGTAATTTTTTAACTTATGAAAGGGACGTGGAAGATATTTTATTACTGTCTGCCTAGGGACAAATATTAAACTGTGGATCACTGTTTTCTTTAAAATGTGCCAATAACTCACAGCACAGATTTCCCTAATTAAAATCTCCCAAATTAATATGCAGTGATTTTATGGCATGGGACTTGAAGAGGAGTCTTTGCTTTGTATCCTGGTTGGAAAATATTTGGGTCTGACCTTTATAAGCAGTTTAGATGAGGTTTCAACTCAAAATTTGTTTTATTTTGTATTTCCTGTTTTAAGTCAGTAAATTTTAAGTTAATCATTCACATGATTTTACTAGTTATTGTTTGTAATGAAGACAAGTTAGATTTGTGAAGTAAGAGAAGAAAAATCGTTACAGATGGTAGCTTTAGTAAATATTGTAAAAATGCCAGACTCTGGAGTCTGTTTTCTATGCAAGTCACTGTGAATGTTGTGAAATTGGTTAGTATTGTAACTCTTCAGGGATTTTGTTATTTCAGGAATTTTAGAGAAAAGGAAACAATCTTCTCAGTCGGGGGTGGGCGGTTCAGAAGGGTCCACCTCCTGCTCTGGAAGTGGCCCAGGGATAGATAATAAAACACTGAATGCTCTGGCCATATTGATTGATGTAGAGATGGCCTAGGTACTCAAGTTGGTCCAAATTAGGGCCAGTCTTGCTACGGATCTATCAGAAGAAACATGTTTCTTTCTGTTGGTTTGGAGCTGTAAGGCTATCAGCCATGAGCTGAGGGTGGCCTTCTTACTCAAGGATGAAGCCAGCATAAAGAGAAGCATAGATGAAAGATGAAGAGAAAGAGAAGAGGGGTAGGGGGAGAGAGAGAGATTGGGTTCTATTGACATCATTTCATTTGGTGTCTGGGCCAAGTTATCAAGCCCTACCTATGGTTCCCTGGAATTTTCATTAACCCGAGTCCGTTAAGTACCTCTTGTTGCTTAAGCCAGTTTGGCTTGAGTTTTCTGTTACTTCCATCGATCTACTTTCCGTAACAGGTGAGATATGTTGGTTATGTCTGACCCCCCGGGGCTTACATCTCCATTTATTATGGCAGATTTTATTATCGCTACTGATTATGTGCTCCTTTCCTGGTAATGAACCTGCATCCTCACTCATTTCCATGAGACTGGCATTGCCTAACCTGTGGAAGGAGAATACGTCTTTAACTCATTGATGTCGGGTCTGGCCATGTCACTGACTTTGGTTAATAACATGTGGGAAGAAATGTCATATGCCATGTCCATGCAGAAGCCTTAAGGGCTATCACTTGGGTCTGCCATTTTCCCTTTTTTTTTTTTCTCTGCCAAGTAATCATGAAATCCCACAATGAATCCTTAAAGGGAGAAGATATTGGGAGCAGAGCCCCAGCCAGCTAACCCCCTATCGACAAGTAAAATGAAAAAGAAATACATTTATTTTATTGCAAACCACGGATATTTGGGGGTTGTTAATGAAGCATAACCTAGCAAAAGCTGAGTAATATACTTGTTATTTTTCTAATGCTTGACAAAGCTTACAATTGAATACAAGTCTAGAGCCCCTGTGATGTTGTTTGTCGTTCATATCCTACAAGTAACCAGAAATGAATGTGGGATGACTGCTTGCTTCTCTCTCTCTCTTTCTCTTTGGTGTTCATTAGCCCTATCATATGTAATCAAGAGCGTGGGCTTTGTCCCTACGGTTTAATAACCGGTAAGCTCCCGAACTTTTCTGAATCTAAATGTCCTTCTTAAATTACTAGTAATTTCTCATTGGAGTTTTACACATACTTAGTTAAATACAGTGCAGAGCACATAGTAAAACATTGAGTAATGTTTTTTTAAATAGTAACTTCTGTTTTCATCATTGTAGAAGAAAATGTCCTATTTTTGAGGTTTCCAGTAACAACTCCTTTGGTTGGGGCCCAAGGTAAATGTATTAACCAATATGAAACACCACTCCCTAAGAGATGGCATCTTGGGGAGGCTCCCGAGACATTACTTCTAAATTTACATCTATGCCATTGCAGGAAACCATAAGTGGGGAGAAAGCCTTAGAGAACGTTGGATGGGAGTTGCGGGAACATACTGCGGAGTGGGGTAGCCATTTATCCTCTGCATGTCTTTGTGCTCCAGATTTAAACAAAAAGAGAATGATAACCCTAATTTAAGGAGCTGATCCTTAAATTCGACCTGAGTAGGACGCCAGAATGTAGTCGGTGTCCTTGAATCTTCTTCATTTACAAGTGGCATTTGGCAAATTTGTGTTGCTAGAGGGTAAAGATTACACTGATTGAACTTATTTAATGTTCTTGGCAAAGAGGATAAGGAGTTTTATGACAGGAATATCTCTTAGGGCAAATATCTCTGGGTAATGAGGAGTAAATCTTTGAGTGATTTGGATTGAAGGGTGTGTGTGTGTGTGTGTGTGTGTGTGTGTGACATAGAAAGGTCCAGAACATGAGACCACACAGGGAAAGAAGAAACTGGGTGTAGGAATATTATTGGGAATTTGTGTTCAGGTATTATCAGAGACTAAGGGCCTAGAGACTCATTCACTCTGTTATTCATTCAGCAAATATTTACAGAGCACCCGCCATGTGCCAGGCGCTGTGCTAGACGCTTGGGGATACAATGGTGAGTGACATCAGACCTTGCCTGTGAACTTAAAGCCTAAGGAGTAACAGAGGTGATTAAATCATCATATCAACAAATATGAAATCAAGTGAGGACAACTGTAAGGAAGGAAGGAACAAGAACCGTGAGAATGTTTACCAAAGGGATGTCACCCTGTCTCTTTGTGTCAGGGACATGACATGGTCAGATTTGTGTCTAAAGAGCTTCGTCTGGTTTCAGTGTTGAAACGTGGTGCAAGGATGAGGTCAGTCAGGGGCCTAGCACAGAGGGGCCTAGTAGGAAATGTGAATGCGGGGATCATGGAGGCAGAAGAGGAAATATCAGAAATCTTCAGGAGGTCAGCTCCGTTGAACTTGGTGAAGGATTGCATGAGAGAGAAGAGGGAAGTAAGGTTGAGAATGACGTCTGGGGTTTAAACCTCCCTCCCTGGCCTCTAGGACCTCATAAACACACCATGAAAAATAATATGAAGTATATGCCCCAGTTTAAGCAAAATTAGGGCAGAGATAAAGGGGATGTGATCAAATGTCCTTTCACTGCCCCCTGAGCTCAGTTGCCAGAGAGCCCAGTGTTTGAAGATGGGAGTTCCATGTATTTGTTGCACAGTCCTGAGCCAAGGTCAACACAAACACCCAGAGTATACTGTACCGCTTGAGAACACAATTTGAATATCCCAGCTCTGGGCCTAACTGAAAAGTCACGCTCTTGTGTGGTCCTCTAATATTCTCCATCACCTCCTGCCCCACCCCCTCAAATGCTCTGTGCTCTTTACTTGTCAGGGCTGTTTGCAAAGCCTGAGGGATGTCACATAACAGCATACTCTTGGAGAAATTAGCTTTGCAATTTAATGAAGAGAAACTTTTACAACTTCAGCTGTGCTCAGTGTTTATAATTTCTCAGACTATATCGTAGTTAAGGCTTAGTTATAAAAGCATACGCTTAGACTTTTAAAAGTTATGTAACTTATAACTCTATAATATATAACTTGTAACTCTTCTAACAGTTGTCAGAGTAAACATTTACTGGGCACTTGTAAGTACCACTTATAAATGAGAAAAGAGAGACTTATAAATATTAACTAACTTGCTTATGGACTCATGGGAACTCATTATTGTTCAGTGCTTATATTTATACCCAGGACTTGTTCCTCTGACAAATATTTATTGAGTATTTACTATATGCTAGGACTGCTTCCAAATAAACAATGTAATATAATAAATTTCTTGTCCTCACAGGGCTTATGCTCTTTTTGGGAAGTTAACTAAGCAAAAAACAAAAAATATAGTGTGTGTACACACACACACACACACACACACACACACCATGAAGAATGAAACAGCACAAGGACTGTGGTGAGGCACATTGAGAAAGGTACCTGGCTGAAGAAATCCTTTGTGAAAGGAAGATATTTGAGCTGAGACAGGATTAATGAGAAAGAATTTGGGGGACAGAAAGCATTTTGGCTGGGGGAATAGCAGGAGCAAATGTCCTGAGGCAGGAAACGGCTTGGTGTATTTTACAACAGGAAAGAGAAAGCCATGTGTCTGGAATGTCTGAGCCCAGGAAAGAGGACTATCTTTAGGGGCCAAAAGATTAGAGGCTCCTTAGGACCACAGCAAAGAGCTTGGATTTTATTCTCAGTGCAGCAGGAAGCCATTGGAAGGTTTTAAACCAGAAAGTCACATGATCTGAGTAGGATTTAAGATCATTCTAGTTCTTGTGTGGCAAATGAACAAGGTAGGTACACTGGAGTGCGAGAAGAAAGTCTGGTGGTTTGGACCATCACTTTAGAAGACAGGTAACAGACAAGTAGGTGAATTTTCAGTATCTTTTGGATGTGAGCTGACAGGGCTTGCTGGCAGAGTCGATACAGAAGATAAAAAACAGAAACAAGGGCAACTTCTGGGTTTTTGATCAAAGCGATTAAATCAAGAAGCTCTATACTGAGGATTCAACCCAGATTTCCTTGGCATTCCAGCAATCTCTTTTGAAAGGCAAGTATCTAATTGCCTGTTCTGGTGAGGAATTCTTCCTTTTGAAGTGCTATCTTATTATTCTATCTACAGGAAACAGGGGGGGAAAGAGATTGATATTTATAGGGTGCATTTAAATTCAGGTTTGCCTGCTCCAGATGTCTGCTCCAAGCCTTCTGACTAGGTTACTAATAGCTGTGGGCCACGCGCTCTGCCACTGATGCAGTCTGCCTTGGGGTCCAGTTCCTTAGAGCTAAAAGAAGATGAAGAGGTTGACAATATAGGCCTGACTGGGCCTTCTTGCTGCCCGGTTCTGAATTTTGTTTGCCGTCTACTTCCGGAATCTGGTACCATGACTTGCCCAAGAAGACTTTATAAGCATGCTTGCTAGCTTGTGTTGACAGATTGGTTTCCAAAAGGGAATCTGGACTGTGGCCAGGGTGTATGATGGTCCCTGGCCAGAAGATGACAGTCTGGTCCCTTTCGTCTCCTTGCTTTGTACTGTCAGAGGGCCAGGCCCTTGAACTCAGTGCTGCGGTGGGCCTGGGTCACCACTGTGGTTTGGACAGAGAGCAGGGTGGGGCGAGCTGTCCCCAGGCTGCTCCAGAGCTGGCTTTAGACAAGAAACTAAGGTCAGCCATGTGGTCAAAATTACACATGTGTTCCTGGCAGAATACACATCAGAATTAGTCAACACATTTTTTTATAACTTTGTACTTAACAATCATCATTTCTTGGTTGGAGGTGCATGGAGGGTCCTTTGGATATATTCTTACTGTGAATGGAAATCTGAACTCTGACACGGAGTGTCACTCTTAACCCCTTCAAACTTTGTAAAGGCTCTTATTTGGGCTTAGAGGAGAGTGTCAAACAGTCAGGATCCTGGCAGGAGACAAGATTCACCTTTGATGGCTCCAATGCAAGAAAGTTAATGAAGGAGGGACTCACAGATGTGTGGGCAGGGCTAAGGGAACATACAGGGTTGAGTCCCACCCAGAGGCCCGGGGCAGAGTAAGCTGTCACCAACCAGAGGGCAGAAGGGGGCAAAGGACAGAACTGTGACAACCTGAGCCAGGTGAGAGCAGGAACCATAGAGGAGGAGCAGCCCCCCGCCCCCCCCCGCAGGGGGTGGAGTCCCACAGGTAGCAATCGCTCCCAGAGAAGCAGCCCGAGGCTTACCCATGTCCAGTCTCCTGTCATCTCTTGTCTGTTTTCCAGGAAAGAGGAGGGAGGAAATGGAGGCAGATGGATGGGGAGGGGCAGGCAAAGACCCACCGCCGAAGAGGAAATGTCATTCTTCACTCCAAATTATAGGATTGGTGTTGTCTTTAAACACACACACACACACACACACACACACACACGCAGGCATGCCACATGCAAGCACAATTTCTCCCAAAAAGGAAGTCCAACTTTGTATATTTTAATTATTCCTCGGGCGGTAGTGTTGTATATGTGTAAGACACAGTTATATTTTTAGGTATGTATCTTATCATTTAAAAAAAATTTAAAAACCTTCCAGCAAACCGAAATTTGCATTTATTTATTTGTGAATCGCACGTAGTTTTTGCGTATGGCCATGCTAATACATCATGCTCAGTGTGGCATGGTAGGAAAGAGCCTGGCCGCGTAGCTCAGTGTCTTCGCAGGGCTGCTGTGGGCATTCCAGGAGCATCTCCCAGCTCTTAGCCTTGTGCTGGATGTGAAGTAAGCGGAATGGGAGTTCGGTTGCAGCCTAAAGTGTCCCAAACACAAGTTTTTATGAGTGAGATAAAAATACAAAAAACAGAGCTTTGGGGGAGCCGAGGTGGCTCAGTACATTGAGCATCTGACTCTTGGTTCAAGTCATGACCTCAGGGTCATGGGAGAAAGCGTCCCCACCCCCCACCACCCCATGCTCATGGGCAAGTCCACTAGGAATTCTCTTTCTCCTTCTCCTTCTGCCCCTCCCCCCAGCTCGTAAGGGCTCCTGCCAGCATGTACTCTCTAAGATAAATAAATCTTAAAATATACATCTATATTTTGTATAACTTCATATACATATTTCTATAACCTAAGATTGCTATATAAACAGAGGTTTAAAGTGTATTTCTGTATCCTGCCTAGCACACACCATTTCTTGGGGGTGTACACTCTCTCCACTTCAGAGTCCAGCAGTTAAGACTTCATATTTGGTACCTGGCAGACTGTGCTTCCTTGAGTAAATTCTCCCCGCAGCCTCACTGGACTCATCTGTAAAGTAACAGCCTATTTTATAGGGCTGCTGGAGGATTAAATGCACTACATCCAGTCAAACACATAGCCCGGGCTCTGGCACTTCATCAGTAACATACCTCTTGTGGTTATTGCTGCAAAAGTAATGGTCACTGCATTTAAATGACCAAAAAATCCATAATCCTACGGAATCATATAAGATCACTATAAAAAATATGTTGGCATATTCTTAGACCTTTTCCATACATACATATAACATATGTTGCCTAATTAGAATCATTGTACATTCCATTGTGGCCCATTTTCTAGTGACTATGAAATATAATACAGGCTCAGAATAATTTATTCACTCAACCTTATTGCTGGTTATCTATGTTTTTTTCAATGTCTTTCAATTTTAAACAACCCAGTGATGACTATTTTTTAACAGCTTTATTGGGATATACAGTTGACCCTTGAACAATATGGCTTTGAACTGCATAGGTCTGCTCATACATGGGTTTTTTAATGCTACAGTACTATAAATGTATTTTCTTTTCCTTATGATTTTCTCTTTTTGGGGGGGGGAGTTACTTATTTGAGAGCGAGAGAGGGAAAGAGCATATGCCAGAGAGCATGAGCAGGGGGGAGGGTCAGAGAGAAAAAGAGAGAAGCAGACTCCCCATTGAGCAGGGAGCCCAGTGCAGGGCTCCATCCCAGGACCCTGAGCTCATGACCTGAGCAGAAGGCAGATGCTTTAACCGCCTGAGCCACCCAGATGCCCCTCCTTAAGATTTTCCTTCTGTCTGTCTTTCTTTCCTTCTTTCTTCTTTCCTTCCTTCCTTCCTTTCTAAATTTTATTTATCCATTTAGCAGAAAGAGAGAAAGAGAGAGAGAGCATAAGTGGGGGGGGGGGAGAGGGAGAGGGTGAAGCAGGCTCCCCACTGAGCAGGGAGCCTGACTTGGAGCTTGATCCCAGAACCTGGGATCATGACCTGAGCCAAAGGCACTCATTTAACCAACTGAGCCACCCAGGTGACCCTGTGATTTTCTTTTCTTTCTTTCTTTCTTTTTTTTTTTTTTTTTTTAAGATTTTATTTATTTGACAGACAGAGATCACAAGTAGGCAGAGAGGCAGGCAGAGAAAGGAGGAAGCAGGCTCCCCGCTGAGCAGAGAGCCTGATGCGGGGCTCGATCCCAGGACCCTGAGATCATGACCTGAGCCGAGGGCAGAGGCTTTAACCTCTGCCACCCAGGTGCCCCGATCCTGTGATCTTATTAATAACATTTTCTTCTCTCTAGCTTACTTTATTATAAGAATACAGTGTATAATATACACTTACAAAATATGTGTTAATTGACCATTTCTGTTATTGGTAACACTTCCTTCTGCTCAAAAGTAGGCCTTTAGTAGTTAGATTTTGGAGGAGACAAAAGTTGTACTTAGATTTTCAACCGCCAGAGGGTTGACACCAACAAGGCTTGAATTTTCTGGCGATCAACTGTAGTTTACATACCATAAAGTTCACCCATTCAGTGTGCCACTTAATGGTTTTTAGTGTATTCAGAGTTGTGTAACCGTCACCAGAATCTAATATTTTTGTCACTCCAAATATAAACCTGTACCAGCATAGCCATCCCCACCTCCACCCCTCCTACACCCAGGAAACCATTAATCTACTTCCTGTCTCTCTGGATTTGTCTAAATTCTGGACATTCCATCTAAATGGGATCCTACAGTGTGTCATGTTTCGAGACTGGCTTGAATCACTTACTGTAATGATTCTGAGGTTTGCTCATGTTGTAGCATTGCTAGTACCTCATTTCTTTTTTTTGATGAAGATCCCACAGTAAGGACTCATTTTATTCTTCCATTCATCAGTGATGGATATTTGGGCTTTTTTCATGGTAGATGATACTATACATTAATCTGTGTACACATCCGAATTATTTCCTTTGACTACATGTCTAACCATGAAAGTGCTGGGTCAAAGATGATGCACAAAATTTCTTTTCTTTAAAAAAAAAAAAAACAAATTTATTTTATTTTTTCAGTGTTCCAAGATTCATTGTTTATGCATCACACCCAATGATGCACAAAATTTCTAAACTTTTAATTATCAGACACTTCTGATGCAGCCTATCATTTGAACACATGAATTACTTCTTTCATCTTTGGAAAAGTCACTGCTCTTCATCTCATGAACTACAAAACTTTTCTTTTGTGTTCTTCAACACCTGGAGATATTAGCAGCTCCTAATCTTCTACAGAACTCTCCCTGGTGGATTGTATTCTGTTTTGGGTATCCGAGACTCTAGCGGGCAGTGCTTTTCCTAAAGGGAATAAACTGTATTTCCGTGTATCTATCTTTATCATTTTTAACCGTCAGTCCGGCAATAATGAAAACCAACAGAGACTTGTCAGCGGCAGATGGCCTTTGGAAATTGTCTGACTTTGCCCTTGTAAGTACGTTTTTCTGACTACCAACCTCTTGAAAGTGTAGTGAGCCAAGGTCTCCCAGCACACAAGCAGCTGTGTGTCATTAAGTGCATTATCTTATTTATTTAAAATATGTTATATAAAGAAACGGACTTTTCCCTTCCTTTAAGAATTTGAAGATAAGTGAAAATTTGTTTTCTACACGCTGTGGTTTTTAATCCAACATAGCTGTTAAACTCTTGGGATGGCCACCTGCGTAATATCTACTCACGCTTTTCCTTTATTATATCAGAGGATCCTGCAGGGAAGTCAGCTGGTGGATCAACACCAAGCTTAAGCCTTACTTGGTGTGAATCCTGGGTAATGTTTACAAATAGAATGGTTTCTGCGGCATCCAACTGGCCATAGATAAAAGAGCCACCGCATTTAGAGCCGCGGTTCATCTTTCCAAAGCCAGAAGCACAGTTGTTGAATCAGGGGGAGTAGAACAGCTTATCACGCCCACCCTCACCTTCATCCCCAGAGTCTCTCCTTCCACTGACCTTTCAGGTCACAAGCAACAAAGGTGGTTAAAATACTTTATTCTTGGTACAAAAACCCATCGACCGTGCTCCACGAGGCTCCTGATGTTGGTGTCCATGGTGCGGACAGGTTTGCCTTCATCTAAACTCCTATTGCCTCTTGGGCAGAGCTCCACCTATCTGTGAAAATGCTGGCCCAGAAGCCAAGAAAACCTAGCAGGGACTAGGACGTGTTTGACATCTCCAGTATGTCACTTCGGAGAGGCGTTTTATACAGGCTCTCCAATTTCAACCTCACAACTCGCCACAAAGTAGGTGCTCTTACGCCCATTGTAAAAGTGAGAAAGTTGAGGTACATCTTTCTCTGGGCCTCCTGGCTGCCAAAGTGTAAAAAAATTCTAATTGGATACAGACTTCTTATGATTTCAGCATAGGAAGTGCATTTATTCCGAAGCATTAATAAAGGTAATAAATAAAGGTTAATAAGGGTAACTTGCTGGTTAAATTCTTTCCTATCAGTTAGAGACAGTGGCCAAAGCCTTTTAAAATAAATGCTGCAATGTGGTATCCTCATGATGTGGAGCTCAGAGACAAAAAAAGTGGGACCAAGAAATTTGGGAACTATTAGGTTAAATTAAATTATGCACGATTCTTGATTGCAGACCTTCTCAGAGACTCTAATATAGGATGTACATAGTACAGCCCTAACATAGGTAAGACATAAATACTTTTTTTGTGGGACACCAATTAACATTTAAAAGAACTGTTTTTTTGTAACACACACAGAATGAACTTCTCAACGGCCATTCTTTGAGGGATTAATTTTTTAATAGGTTCAGGATACACAGAGGTATTTAGTGAGAGAGTGTGTCTCCCTTTAACCTTTACCTCTGAGATTCTTTTAAGAGACAACCATTGATTTCGTAATCTGAGATATTCTGTGTGTGTGCATTCATGTATGTATATATGTGCATATATGTGCAAGTGTGTATGTATGCTTCAATTTTGAGCACACTATATACATTTTTCTGCACTTTGCTTTTTAAATTTAATGTATATGAGAAGCCACTCTATATCAGTACATATAATGCTGTGGCATTTGTTTTAAGATCTGCATAATATACTATTTATGGTTGTGTCCTAATCCATTTAACCAGTACATGGACATGTAGAATATAGTATTTCTTTCCTTTTTTTTTTTAAGATTTTATTTATTTATTTGACAAACAGAGATCACAAGTAGGCAGAGAGGCAGGCAGGGCAAGAGAGGAGGAAGCTCGATCAGCTTCCTCCTCTCTCCAGGACCCTGGGATCATGACCCGAGCTGAAGGCAGAGGCTTTAAACCACTGAGCGACCCAGGCACCCCTAGAATATAGTATTTCTAATTTTTCCTGCTGGAAACAGTGTTACAGTGGGTACCCTTGTTCATCTGTCTTTGTCCCCATGGTGCTATTTGTATCAGCCTTTGATAAAAAACCAAGGACATACAATAATAATGATGATGATGATAATGATAATAATAGTAATAGTAATAAATGACTCTTTAATGATCTGACTCGATCCAGATGTATTTAAAGAATTGAGTTCTTCAGACCTATAGATTCAAATCCTAAGGAAATATATTGTCTGAAGTTGTTTAAAATAGAAGAAACAGTATCAATTTATTTTTTCAGAGGTAAGAAAAATTAAGATTTTTTTTTTTAAAAAATCTGTTTCTCCGAGGAAATAAGGAAGTTTGGAGTTAATAATCGTATGTATGTTCCTGCTCATGAGAAAATGAAACTTGAGGCATCAAACCTCTAAGAACAGGAACTTCTTACATGCATAACCTTTGATTCTTGATTCAAACCATAAAGCTGGTTTATTCATCCTGGTTCGGAAGCAATGTTTTCGCTTCCTCACAGAATCCTGTCCTATTTTTCCTTTCTGCCAAATAGCATTTAACTGATGCTCCGTCTTTGAGCCTTGTTTTCTCTCTTGAACATATTTCCCCCTTTTCTTTTTTGTGTCCTGAATAGGAGAAAAATAATAGAACTAAGAGTAACTCTTCGTGCAACAAGAAATATAGTATTTCTTTTTAAAAAGGACATTGATGTCTAGTTGGAAGTCTGCTAGAGAATGTGATAGAAGTCCTTCCACATTTCGTTAAATGGCTTTATTGATCATGTCTTTCATATTATTTTAACCAATTTGATCAGTGGGGGCTCAATCTTAGCACACGCTGAGCAAATTTCCTTGAGGCTGAGTTACTATTGGGACATCACATAATTTCAGTGTATTTTACGTCGGCTGGTCCTCCTTTGGGAGAGAGCCAAATGGTACTCTGTAGCCACCACTCAGCAATTAATGTCATGATCGTAGGTTAGGTCCCCTGTGTGTAGTGTCTGATCATCTATACAACAGGTTCAGTATCCTATGATCCTGTATTAACAGGTGGGTACTGCTGTTCTCCCCATCTTGTACATAAAGAAACCAAAGGACAGGACCATCCAGTAACTCCATCGAGACCACTCAGCTAGGATGGTATTGAGCTAGAATTCGAACCCACCTTGCCCAAATATAAGATGGCCTGATTCTTCAGGTTGTGTTTGGATGCTTCTAAGCCTGAAGATATGTAATCCACACTGAGAGACAAGGTTTTACCACTGCTCTGGTCGAGTTATACCTAGCAGTGTGTGGAGGGTCCCCAGACCTCACAGCCCTCCGCAGTGTTCTACATCTAAGCTCTCTAGGCCAAAGGATAGAACGAGCTCAATGACAGAGGTGACTCACTCAAGGAAGATGCTTTGACCCTTTTGTGAACTCACCCGAGACAAAGGTCATCAATGATGGGGATGTGCAATCATAACTCTATGTCATTTAGATGGGCAGGTCCCTCACCATGTTCCAATAGAAACAGTTGTGAAAAATTTCCCTAGAGAGTTTTTACAAATGTTAGCTGCTCCCTCCCTGTGTTTTAATGTGTCAGAATGGTTGGGCTGCCTAGATTCCAGTGTGACATTAAGTTTTCAGATTTCCCCTTTATGTCAAGGGGCTGGTGGATGGTCATTATGTAAATCCTGAGTGTGAAGGTGTTTTCAGGTCCTAAAGAGGAATTTGACCAAAGGATGCCCCAAATCAGGAGTCTAATTTAATTCTCATCCTGGGCTCTTAACTACTGCTGGGCTGTGGGCATCTGGTCATTTGCATTTGTCCTTTGGGCAGTAGAAACCCATCTACTGCTGGAAAAATCTCAAAAACTGTATATAAAGGAAACTAACACCTATTGAGAGCCAGGAATGCTTGGATGCTCTATATTCCTGTAAATAAAAGGGAATGTTAGCACCACTTCACCAATGACAAACTTTCAGCTGCCCAAACTCAGACGGTGAAATGCCCAAACCAGACTTCAGATGCAGGACTTGCACACCCTTGGTTCTGTATGCAGTCATTCCGCATGCTCTGTTGCCTCCCCAAACAAGCAAGACGCAGAAATCAGAGACGAGAGGGAGTCTTGATTGCCAGGTTCAGTTTCCTGCCAAGGGAGGATGTAATTGTAGGGCTACATCTAGAGCCTATGATAAGCTGATACTAAACTTGTTCTTGGCAGAACATCTGGGACGTGTCGGGGTTAGGGCAGGAGAGGGGGAGGAAAAGGCTCAGGCAAGGATCCCTTCCTAATCTCTGTGCCCCTCCTGCTTGAGCACGGCAACGTTTCCTGAAGGACGGTCCTAACTCTCCAGCAGTCTCTCAGACATGATGGAGGTCTTCAAAACATTCAGACATGGTTAGAATCGCATGAGTTGTGTTGCTGTATCTGAACTTGGTCTTCATCTCTTCTTGTGACCCTGGCTTGAGTTATTTGGATGTGATGTCATTTGCATGTGATGTCTCTCGTGATGTAACAGGTAACTTTGTGGAACAGGCTGCTGACGCCTTCCCTGTTGACCGTGCCTGTCACCAACACTGTCCTTGGTTAACAAGGACTCAGGCTCCAGTCGAAGGGCTTTGTCTTTGTAACTCGGCTCTGTTTTCTTTCTTTTTCTGCAGAAGAGAAATCAATAGATCTGTTGCTTTTATATAATGTTTAATTCCCAATAGGTATCATTTCCTTTCTCTTGATTTTCTTATTATCTGGAAGAATGTTAGGTGAGGATATACTCTTGCTTTTACAATTCTTTTCTTTTCCTTCTTTCTCTTTCTTTCTTTCTCCTCCCCACCCCCACCCTGCCACTGCCTCTCTTTCTCTCTTTCTTTATTTCTTTTCCAAAGATTGAAGGGCTCCATGCTTTGTGGCGAACCACACAAAGGCAGCTATAAATTTGAGAAACTCCACAACGCGCCATGCTTCATTCTTCTGTTTCCCCGCGCGATCCTCATTTTGGCGGGGTAATCGTTCACTGGAGGACTCCTCATGGAAAGGAGGAACGCAGTGCAAGGCTGTGGGGCTTCCTGATACTGTATTGTTTGAGACCCACTTTGATTTTCCTTTTCTTCGACATGTGAGCTAGGCTCTGTCATTTGCTTTTCTCTCCTCTCATCGATCTTGCTAGAGACCCTAGTTTCACTGAAACATAAATTTCATCGAGCCAGCCAGGTGAAGAGAAATCTATTTTCCTGAAATCGGTCTTTCGGGGAGAGGTTTTCAGTGTAAAATGTTGTGGAGGAAATTCTTGCTGCTTTTGGGGGTAAGCGGTGGTGAATGAGGGCTGGGTTTTGGAGGGGAATAAAGCTTTCCTTTTTTGTTGTTGTTGAGTGAGCTGGGAAGACCCCAGACCCTGGGTCCTCCAGTCAGCCCATCCCAAAGATGTCATCAAAGACTCTTGCTCTCATCAGGGGAAAGAGTTCAAGCACAGACACAGCACAATGAATGAGTGACACAAAAAGTTGTGTTTTGTTTTTTTTTAATGATTTTATTTATTTATTTTAGAGAGAAAGAGATCACAAGTAGGTAGAGAGGCAGGCAGAGAGAGGAGAGGAAGCAGGCTCCCGGCTGAGCAGAGAGCCCGATGCGGGACTTGATCCCAGGACCCTGAGACCATGACCTGACCCCAAAGGCAGCGGCTTATCCACTGAGCCACCCAGGCACCCCATGAGTGGGAAAGTTCATGAAAGCAAAAGTACACTCTCCAGATGGGAAAGCAAGAGAGCTCAAGAAAAGCAACCAACGCAGAGAGAGAGAGAGAGAGAGAGAGAGAGAGGCACACCCTGAGCACTGTGTTTCTATCTTTTATTGACAGTTGTTAACTAGAGGCTGGAATATTCATTACTTGGGGCCGGTATTTCTTAGAAACAGGATTTCCCACTTTTTCTTCCTGATTTGGTTAGGGGTTTCCCAGGCATGACATCTGTCATCTTGGGCCTGTCTAGGGTGCTCCGCCTTCTGGTGGAGTGCTGCCTGGACAGACCTCTGAATTTCCCCATAGCTGGCCATGAATTTCCTGTTGCTGGCCTCCAGGTGTCCTGTTAGAACCTAACTGAACAGCCTACTTTAACATGATTACAAGCGCAGAACTAAGCATCTTTTTTTCTTTTTTAAGATTTTATTTATTTATTTGAGAGAGAGAGAGAGCACAAATTGGGGAGAGGGGCAAATGGAGAGGGAGAAACAAGCTCCCCACTGAGCCAGGAGCCCAAGTGGGACTCGATCCCAGGACCCCGAGATCATGACATGAGCCAAAGGCAGATTCTTAACCCACTGAACCACCCAGGCACTCCTGTAGAACCAAGCATCCTAACGGTGCTCCATTCATCTTGAAACTTAGGCAGCCAGCAGCTCTTGATTACAGGCATCATGCGGCGGGGAGAGCTAGGAAGCATAAGCTCTACTGAGGGCAGCCGATAATATATCCATAAGCAGACAAATAAACCCAAATGTGAAAGTGGATATAAACACAGAAACACAGACACACACCATGAAGCAAACAAGTAGAAGGTAGTGACCGTGGGCTGCTTGAGCTAAAGGAAACCGTCTTCACTTTTGCACTGAACCAAAAATGCAACCTTGCAAATATCTGTCTGGGAGCAGAGCTTTCCAAGAAGGAAGTGCCATTGCAAGTGCGCGAGACAAGAACAAGCCTGCCTGTTTGAGAGACGGGAACATAGAAACTCTTCTGAAAGATAAGAGGAGCTGGTTTGTGGTAAACGGAATGAAGGCACTACTGGCAAAGGCAAAGGACTGGCTCAGGAACCTAGAGGAAAAAGGCTAAAAGAATCACAGGCACTTATAGTGCCTAGTAACACTATATGGCACAGGTGTATTTTTTAAAAGAGCTTTAGTGAGATGTAATTTACATAACCAACACCCCATGGGAAATGTTTATGTATTTGAAATGTTACCCATTTAAAATGTACAGTTTGGTGGCATTTAGTATATGTACCGAGGTGGGCAACCATTGCTATAATCTCTCCTTAGAACATTTTCATCATCCCCAGGAGAAGCCTACTACCCATTAGCAGTCACTTTCCATGCTCCCAACCCCAGCTCTAGACCAAGACAAACCATAATCAACTTTGTCTGCTCATTTGCCTCTTCTGGACATGGGATCACACAGTCTGTGGTCTTTTCTGACTTCTCTAGAATGCTGTTTTGGAGGTTTTTCTATGGGGGGGCACTATTAGTATTTCAGTCCTTTTTATTCCAATAATATTCCATTGTATGGATACACTGCTTTTTACATATCCATTCATCAGTTAGTGGACATTTGGACTTTTCCCAATTTGGGGCTATTATGAATAATGCTGCTGAGAACAGTTGCGTATAATTTTTTGTGTGGACATACGTTTTCATTCATTTCTCCTGGGTTAACTATCTAGCGGTAGAACTTCTAGGCCCTGTGGAAACTCTGTTTAACATTTTGAGAAACTGTCACATTGTTTCTCACACTGGCCATGCTGTTTTACATTTACACCAGCAAAGCATGAAGATTATACTTTCTCCATATCCTTAGCAACACCAATTTTTGTACATCTTTTTTATTGTACCCATACTGGTGGGTATGAAGTGGTATCTCAGGGTTCTGATTTTCATTTCTCTAATGACCAAAATATGGAACTTTTTTTTCCCCCATGTACCTATTAGCCATTTGTATATTTTCTTTGGAGAAATGCCTATCTAAATCCTTTGCCTATATTTTTATGGGGTTGTTTTCTTTTTACTATTCAGTTATAGGGTTTCTTTTTACATTCTGAAGCTAAATTCTTTATTAGACATATGCTTTACAAATATTTCTCCCAAGACAGCAGGGTATCTTTTCACTTCCCTTTGAGGTACAGAAGTTTTTAATTTTAGTGCAGCTTAATTTATTGATCTCTTTTTTTGCTTTTGCTTTGGGTATCATATCTAAGAAATCTCAAGGGTGCTATGATTTACTACTGTGTTTTCTTCTGAGAGTTTAATAGGGTTTTTTTTTTTTGCTCTTAAACTTAGATATGTAATATACTTTCAGTTATTTTTTTGTTTATGTTATGAGGTAGGTAACCAAATTCATTATTTTTCATGTAGCTTTCCACTAGTCCCAATATAATCTGTTGAAAACTATTCTTTCCCAATTGAACTATGTTGTCCCCTTTGTAGAAAATCAATTGGTTATGAACATTAGGGTTTATTTCTGGGCTCTCAGAAGAATGTATCTTTAATTGGTATTTTTCTAAGATGGGTTGAAGCCTTCAGAAAGCCAAGCTGTGGAGGGAAAGTAAAGCAGCTGGTCACTGCAGATAAATGCTGGATTGAAGGGGCTTCGCTTTTTGTGGCTATAACATGTATTTATGGATGATGGCTCTGGTATTACTTACTTACAATACTGGAAGAAATCTTGGGCAGTTCTTAAACCTTTGACAGGACTACCTCTTTTTTTTTAATAAGGGTTTTAAAAAAATTTTTTTTAAATTTACCTGAGAAGGAGAGAATGAGAGAGAGAGAGAGAGTGCACAAGAGGGGGAAAGTCAGAGGGAGAAGCAGACTCCGTGCCGAGCAGGGAACCTGATGAGGGGCTTGACCCCGGGACTCCAGGATCATGACCTGAGCTGAAGGCAGTTGCTTAACCACTGAGCCACCCAGGTGCCCAATAGGACTACATTTTAACCATTCTTGACAGGGCCATACCTATTCAAGAGTTTACTTTTCCTTTCCTTTTTACATCTAAAACATAACCGGGTTGAAGAGATGAGGTTTACGGAGAGATTGGAGTTTACATATTTAAATTAGATGATACATGTAACAATGTGAATAGAACAGAATGGGCAGATATTTGAGATCATTTGAGCACACAAGTTCAAGGATAAGGATTTCTCAGTTTAGCAAGTTTTTTGAAGTAAGTGGGAAGAAACATAGACATTAGGCATTTATCCTCTAAGATTCATGCTTCTCTCTAAAGCCTTTCCCTTGGGCAATTTCTTCCTGGACCATCCCTTTATGAATAAACACTCCAGAATGCATCATTATCTCTGGACCATCTCTTAAACTCCCCTTCAAATGTCTTCCTGAATATTCACAGTAGGACACCTACTAATACTGAAGATCCCAAACAGAAGTTATCTCTGACATCTTCTAAGAGGAAGGAATTTATCAGTCCTCTGGATTTATCCATTGCTACAGGTCTTCTCTCACCCCTGAGCTTTCCATTCCTCTGCTCTCCAGCTGACTCTCCTGACACAGGGCAGGAACCTTCTAACCAGACACTTCCCCTGGAGTTTCTTTATCTTCCAGTTAGATTGGGTTAATTTTGTTGGAAAACCTCCTTGATGGCATCAACCTTTGCACCCCCAAATCTTCATTGCCAATAGGATAAAACCTAAACTTAGCTTAAACTTCAAGGTTCTTGTCCACCAGGTCTTTCGGTTGCATTCCAAGTCAGAGCTCTGACTTCTTCCATGCTCATGTTTCACTTCTAACCAAACACAGTACTTGCATTGTTTCCTGGACATGCTGCCACCTTTTCTGCCTTGGGGCTTCCTTCATTCACCCTTTGCTCCCCATATAGTGTCTTTGCCACTCTGCCTCTCTTCTCTTTATACAGATAACCCTTCCCCACCCCCAGCCCAAGATGCTGTAAATCCTGCTTCTTCTGGTTACAGAGTTAAATGATGGGTTCAAGTCCCAAGCCTTAATAGCTTAGTTACATGGTGGAGATTGCAAACTGGCAATCCACGGGCTGAATCCAGTTTCTAAATATGTTTTCATTCATCCATATACTGTTTCAAAAATTTTTTTGAATTAGTTGCCAGTGGTTAAAAACCTGAAGTTTTACATTTAGGAAAAACAAACAAACAGATTTCCAGCTAATTTGAAAAAAAGTCCACTCCCACATGACAACAATGTATGTCTGCTCTACTGAGCTGTCACATTTAGCCACGGGGTGTGTGTGTGTGTGTGTGTGTGTGTGTGTACCAGCACCACTGCCCTGTATCTGGTACCCTTCACTCATGTACATTTCCCATCCAGCCCCTGTGGGAGTTTGGGCAGTTCGTCCTGTAATAGCTTATGATTCATCCTTGTCATCTTGGACTGTTAAATCATCCTTCCATAGCTCTTCACCATTGGTGTGTTTGTCTTGGATTAAATTGAAATGCTCATAGCATAGTACCTATGGTGAGATTTTGTATGTGCAAGATACTAAGTAATTGCACTGAGGTACCTTTTAACCTCCCATTCCTGGCTCAGAACATCCCACCTCTTGGGGCACCTGGGTGGCTCAGTTAGTAAAGGGTCTGACTCTTGATCTCAGCTGAGGTCTTGATCTCAGTGTCATGAGTTTAAGTCCCGAGTTGGGCTCTAGGCTGGGTGTGGACTCTACATTAAAAAAAAAAAAAAAAAAGAATATCCATCCTTTGCTTACATGGATTTAAGGCAGTATTTTTGAAAGACCTATACCACACAGGTATAGAAGAATAATCCAAATAAAGAAGCAACACCAGAGAAACAAAGGGCATGCAAAAAACATGGTTGCCATGATTTCACGTATAAAAAGAAAAGAAGGATAATATATATTTTATTTCAAGGAGAACCAAATCTGTAAGCTGAACGCACGAAAGGGTCACTGACCAGTGTTCTGGCTTCGTTATTTATTTGTTGGATGTAACTGGCTTTTATTTTTAAATGACATTTTCTTTCGAATGAAATAATCAATTCAAGGCTTTCAGAAACGTCATCACAATGGAAATTAAGTCTTCCATTTTATTTCAGTTGATTTTAAAAATAACTCTATGGGTCCACAGTCGGTTAACATTTATTGCTTTTATTTTTAGGAGTTGGCAAAGGGACCCGTCTCTGTTTTTCCACCAACGGTTTCCAGGTTTTCTGTGTCTTCCCCTCTTCATGAAGTTTCCCAGCATGAAGTGCCAGGCAATGTTCCTGTTGGTGACTAGTTCCCAGGACGGTCCCGTGTTTTTCAGGGTTTGACCACTGATATGAGATGAGGCAGTTCTACAGTCCATTTGAAGTGTCCCCTTAGTCCAGTATGGATAACTGGCATCCTTTCCTTCCAAGGTGGACTCCACAATATCCCCTTAGACTGAAGATTTTAAGAGGAAATCTCTTTAGGACTCTAAATTGTTATCATCATGACCATCATCAACATAAGCACCTCATGGGGGACAATGTTGTGCTGACGAACAGCCTGTAGGGCTCGAAGCTCAGGTGAAGGTCTCGGAATAAATGGTGCTTTTCCCCACCCAGAGTATTTTGTTACTCCCATGCTCACTTGGATTTAGAACACCAGGTCTCCTTTGACCCGCAGACCTCACCTTTGACCATGCTCACTGACTAAAAGATACTTCCACTGAATCTTTGTTACATCTGGTACTACGGCTTCTGAGATTTCTCTTTAAATTTGCTGCCTTTTTTAAACTTGAAAAAAAAAAATTTCTAGGTAACTTCACATAACTACTATAAAAGGAATACAAGCTTCATAGCCTAAAATTGAATGTTATCAGAATATTAATTGCAATGAAAGCACACCAGTATTACTCAGTTCTGTCTACGTCCGCTTGCCCACCAGAGGCTCTGCTTTCTCTCTGTACCACAGGGGACAGAATTGGTTTTAGAGATGGGCCACACATGTAACAGCACCAAACTGAGGCTGCCTGAGGGCTGTTTAGAGGTATTAAAAGAGGACCAGGAACGGATAACTTTTTACCCTGGGACACAATGTTACATAGGGGCCCCCCTGGGGATTCCACGCTATCTTCTCAAGCAGTGACCCAAGCTCTACCCTTTAGCAATCCCTGGATGGATTGGCAATTTCTGCCACCCCCAACATATTTCAGAAAATATTGGTGAAAACTTTCATCCTTAAATAAAAAGGGAATTGATGTAAGTGAGCTTACAGAAAAAACTCTCCGCTGTGAATGCCTGCATGAAGTTTGCTCTTTAAAGAATGGTGTTGCAGGGGGTGTGTGGGTGGCTCAGTCCGTTAAGCATCTGCCTGTGGCTCAGATCATGATCTCAGGGTCTAGGTCATGATCTCAGGGTCGTGGAATCAAGCCCCACATTGGACACCCTGTTCAGCACCGAGTCTCCTCCTCCCTCTCCCTCTGTTCCTCGCCCTGGCTGCTGCCCTCTCTCTCGCTCATGCTCTCTGTTTCTCTCTCAAATACATAAACAAAATCTTTTTAAAAAAAATTTTTTTAATTAGAAAAATATAAAAAGAAAGATGTTACAGCAGTGGCCCAGATCAGACTGATTTAACCTTCCTGTCTCCCTCCAGTTTGTCCGTTCCTTCTTCCTTCCCTTTTTCTCTCTCTCCTTTCTTTTTCCCCTACCGTTTCTCCTGCTTTTCTTCCTCCTCCCTACTCCTTATTAGTCATCTTCACAGAACACACACCTGTGGGAGTGTGTTTGCAATCATTAAGTGCAGGAGCAGACACACTTCAGATGTCCCCAAGGTATGCCCTGTAATTCCCAATTTACCTAAGTCTGTGATATTCTTAGGACTGCAGAAAAGCTCTCAGCAACAGTGCTGCTTTAGCTGTTTTTGTTTGTTTGTTTGTTTGTTTTTTGTTTTCTTTTTTGGCAGGTAAAAGACAAGACCTTTATTTCTCAATGTTTAGGGTATTTTAAAAGTGCTATGTCTCGCTGCAGCTTTTACCCAGCTCCCCATCTTCTAAGAAAACAAACCCAAGTCTAAGGAAATTGAACTTGGACATTGAACCACAGGTTCACCAGGCTGTGTTGGCATAAGCAAAGCCAGTGCACGTGTGCTAAGTGATTTCTGACACCCAGGTGATGATTCTCTCCCCCAAACAGAATATTAGCTTTTATAAAAGAATGTGTTTCATTTATTCAATTAGGTGTGTCTTTTGCAGAGAAAACTTAGTCAGCATTTGTTGGCTTTTCTATTCAGCTCTCCTTCAGTCTCCTTCTTTTGGGAATTACCCAGCCATGGTCTATTTCCCTAGTCATTGTAAAAACAGCCATTTTATACTGCAGGACCCTATTCTCTTTTAGCTTTTGGTTTGTCCAGGGCCAGTCCCCTAACTTCAGGTAGACCAGCTAGAGCCCTTCCTGGGATGCTTGAATTTGGGACCCTGAAGGTTGAGGTTTTCTCTTTCCAGGAATTTGTAAAAGGGGAAGCTTGGGAGCTGTTGTGTTTTTTATGCAGTCCATCCCTATAATTACATCTTTATTTCTTCTGGTTTCCTTAATAACATTTTCTTTTCCGCAGCTTATTTCATTATAAGAATATAATCTATAATACATATACCATAGAAAACATATATTATTCAATTATTTATGTTATCAGTAAGGCTTCTGCTCAATGGTAGGCCAGTAGTAGTTACATTTTGAGAAGTTACCTGTGGATTTTTGACCACATGGGGTAGGATTGACACCCTTAACCCTGTATTGTTCAAGAGTCAACTCTAATAGTCTTTCCCATATTATGGATTAGAACCTGAGGCCCCAAGAAGTTAAGAAATATTCTCAGAATTACCCAGCTAAGTAAAGGGCAGAACCAGGATTTGAACCTATGATGGTCCAACTTCAGAGCTTATTGGTTTTCCGAGATTCACCATTATAACCTCCCTACTCTCAGTTCTTTGATTTTCTTTTATGTGTGATAGTTGCCTTTTGTTGTCAAGGATGGCCTGAAGATGGCAGTCTGACTGGCAGTCTCTTCCAGGATTTATAAAGATGGAAGGAACCTTCTAGATTAAGTTCTCCAAACCCTAATATATTTTACAGATCAGGAGCTATATAGCCTAAGAGGCGGGTATGTACCCAAGGTCACGTACCTAGTGTAAGGCCGTCCTGTAACTTGACTTTATCTTCTAGCACCAAGAAGTTTGCTCTTTCACTTAAACACATTATTTTGGTCTAAGCTTAGAAACCATTTCCTTCACAAAACCTTTCCAATCCTTAGACTGGATGAATTGCTTCTGCTATAGGGTTTTCTACTACCCTCCCTTTCTCCACTCACAACATTTTACTCCTGCCTTATGTGCCTGTTAAACAGCCCATCTGCCCCAAAGAGATAGTAGCCTCTGTGAAGGCAGGAACCCTGTGGGTCTTGTTCATTATGGCCTCTTGGGTGGCATATGCTTACTGTGTCTAAGTGGCAAATAAATGAGCGAATAGAGCGGCACCTGGGATCTGCAGCCATGCTCTGGTGTTTAAGGCAGTTGGGCTGTATGGTTTTAGAACATCTTTCTCTTCCAGTTCCAATTCTTTGATTTTTGCTCTGTTGAACATTTGCTGTTGGAATCATCCATGTAGCATTTAAACTTGTAGCTTTGGGGTCAGAAACGCTTTATAGATGAATTACCAGGAACTGTGTTTCTTTCTTCCTTACACATTAACTTCAGTTTGCTAGGACAGGTTTTGGTCTGATGGACACAGTATTCTCTAGCAGGTACATGAGCTAAGACGAGGCCCCAGAGGAGAAAGTGCGAGGAGAGCCATTAATCCAAACCATTGTGTACATTACTGGTGGTCCTTAGCATTTGTATTTTGGAAGAAGACTGGGATGACTGAAGTGAACCTCTAATTTTTGAACTGTGCAGGAAAGGTGGGAAATGAGGAAAAGAAGTTATATGGCAGGAGGGGAGCCACCTAGTGAGAGAAGGTGGCCCAAGAGATAAGGCTTGAAAGATCAAAAATATTGGGGTGAGAGTGACAAAGCAAGGAACAGCCTTCCTTACTGAATTGAATAGGCTTTCTGCCTTTTGACTAAAGAGTGTGTTGGATCACTTCAAGTCTCTTGCCTAGAGGTCATCTGCTTTTTCTCCTAAATTTTTATTTCACCAGTTGTATCAAACTCATTATTAAAAAACACTCCATGTACCCATGCAGCTGTATTATAAACCATTGGTTGAGTTTCCAACAGACACAAAACCATAAGCATGTTGGAGAAATGGAAATATATGTCCTTAGATGACTCTAGAGAAGAATACAAATATGTCTGCAGAAATAAATTAGCCTCAAATGCAAGATGACTGTGAAAGCCCTACCAGGTGTGGGGTTTGCAAGGGATAATCATATTACCATCTCTCTGCAGTCGGAAGGAGGAATGAAGTGAGGATCAAGATAAGAGCTCTATCGATGATGAAGCCACATTGTAGATTTGAACCAAAATTATCTTCATTATATTCCTTCTCCGTATCTAGACTTTGGAGCCCAACCTTGGGAAGAGTTGAGGTGATATAGTAGATCCTTACCCACTAGTCCCATAGACGATTACAACACCTCTGTCAAGCCCACAAGCAGAGCAGGTAGAACATGCACACTTGCTGTAAGTATGCAGTTTAGGAGGAGAAAAGGTCAAAGAAAGCAGAGTATATTAATAATTGGTCTTCTGCCGTTCTTACCAGGTAAATTGCTCCTAGAGAGAGTCCAAAGGCTTGTCCTCCAGACTTCATCTCTTTTAGGGAATGTCCTTTGTCCTCTACTTGGAACCATAAATAGTGGAGTTAGTGAGAACCACTAAAGAAGTTAGATCCCAAGTTGCTCTTACTTCTTTAAGATAATGTGGGCAAAGGGTATTAGCCAAAAATATAATTTCCCAAAGGCTCACTTCAAGGCTTGAAAATGCAAATACTGCTACCAGTGTGGACGAAACTTGTGGTCCTTTGGAGCTCTCTATTCTTGATATGCCCAGTATTGTAAGGCCATGGTCATTTGACCCATGGCAGTCTCCTGTAAGACAACATCTTAGAACTTGACTGGTAATTTATGGCAAAAGTTTCAAATAATGTCTTTCTACACAAAATCCTTTTCTAAGCAATAGAGTCATTTGAAATGAGCAGCCAAACCAAAAGATTTAGTATCTCTTGCAAGGTCCTCATGAGCATGCTTGAGAAAGACACATCTTGGCAAAACAGTAGACTTCCCTATTAATGTAAATAGGATTTCCATAATGAACCACGTGGTGGTGCCTTCTTGATGTAATTGCAAGATGCCTCCTTGGACGTGCTGAGAAATTTTATTTGCTACCATAAATGATAAACTTGTTTTCTGCAAAATACCCTCTTTGGGGAATACAGATCAGAAATATTCCCATCATCTTGGAGCCTTTAATGTGTTTTGCAGCTGAGTGTCTTGGGGTATATTTCAAGAAGCCTCTGAACTAGAGTTTCTGATTCTGTCCCACAGAGAGCCATGTTGTAGTGCTATTAATCTGAAACACTTGCTGCATCACAGCAATTTGGTGAAATTATAATTGAAACATGGTACTTGACCCTGAGGGGACCATGGAGAAAGGGATTTGCTTTGGTGGCTTCTCATGCATCATTTAAAACCTGCTGCCACTGAATCAAAGTCTCGCTTATATCTTAACTATGTGAACCCTGTACTGCCAGCCATTTCAGCTGGGTGACAGAATACCATGCTCCTTGCCAGCCCTGTCATTTTGCTCTATTTGTCTGTCTTTATTTTTCCATAAATTGGATTACTCTGATTAATAATAGGATTGTGAAATAAGGGCTTGTTATGGGATTCTGGTGACTATCAAGCAGAATATAATTAAGCCACCGTCATGCCGTCTAATTGAGGAAAAGACATTTGGAATTAAGGGAAGTTGGCGACGTTCGGTTATTAATTTCATGTATCCAAGGTATTAAACTGAGCTAGCAGGTGATTACTGATTGTCAGAATCCTTCTGAGATCCATCTAAAAAGAAGAAATTAAAGGGATGAAGTAAACAGGCTCTGTTAAATCATTCGGGGCAGGGGGGGGTTGGTGCTCAAGAACATTTCTTTTAAATCTTGTTTATGTTCTGAAGTTGTTTTAATTAAAAACTGTCAGTCGAACCAAATCAATTAACCCTCCCTGTTTCTTCTGTGGTGGAGGCCGCTAGCTGAGCCCCAGTAATTTTTCCCTCCTTTTTTCTAGTTGGAATAGAACTGGACATGTAGCCACTCAGACTCCTATCTACATTTCTCAGCCTTCCACCCAGTGGGTTGTGGCCATGTGACTATATCCCGGCCAATAAGACGTGATGTGAGGGATTAATTTGGGGGTTGTATGTCCTAAAGGCGTCGTGTGTCTGCATCATCTCTGTCTTCTCCCCAGTGGCTGGAGGCTGTCTTCTTCCCGAGGAGCTGGCTGAGAGGAGATAGAAGCTGTGAGCTAGGGAGGGCAGGACAGACTTGGTTCTCATGTACTGCAGAGCCCCCCTTAACCGGGACTCCCTATGCAAACTTGTCCGTGCGGAGGAAATCAGAAAAGAAATCAACTGGATTCTTGAAAGCCAGAAAATCAAGAAATCATCTGATCAGTCAGTGTAAACGCCCGACTGTTGATTTTGGCTCAGGTCATGATCTCAGGGTGAGATTGAGCCCCGTGTCGGCTTTGTGCTGGGTATGGAGCCTTCTTAAGATTCTCTCTCCTTCTGCCCCTCCCCCACTCCCTGCCTGCACATGTGCACATGCTCTCTCTCAGGAAAAAAAAAAAAAATCCTTTTGCTACACCATCCTAAACTGGTTCCTTCATTGGTCTTTGAAACCCATGCTGTAGAGGTCACAGGTCTGTATTGAGGGCAAAGTTGAGTGCTTCCAGCAGCAAATAACAAGACACCTGAACACACACAGGCTTAAACAGTGAAGCACATTTGTAAGTCTCAGAACATCAAGTTCCGACCGCTGGAGGGGCTTTTTGTGTTGCAGATCGAGTGGCTCAGTCATATCCCAGCCATATCAGGAAGCCTTTGTTTCCTTCTCCCTGTCCTTTGCCATCCTTGATAAGAGCTTCAGCCTCAAGCCAGAAGCAAATATGGGGGTTTCAGGCCTGAGCACCATGTCCAGACAGTCCAACATTCCCAGGGAAATGACCATTTTTTCCTGTGGCTGCCTTAGGAGGGCAGAAAACTTCCCCGAGATCTCTTGCTTCCCCAGCACAGTTTCATTCATGTTTCAGTGCCAGTCTTGACTCACCTTCCTGACCATGTCACTGACAAGGAAGATGAAGTTACCCAGGTCCACCACAGGGCCCAAGTAACGTCTGCCTCTCTGGCTATGTAGGGGAGGCACTGAGAAAAAATGAACCCACATTGGATGCAGTAATTGAAAATTGAAAAAGTGAATGATGCTAGGCCTCCAACAGGGTCTTCGACAAAAAGAACCATAAAAGGCTCTGGAAGAAAATTTGAATGAAAAGGTTCATGTTGGAGAGTGGCTTCAAAATAATGTGGGAAGGGGGATGTGAGTGGAGTATAGACAAAACAAAGCTATCTTTGATTTAATAATTGTTGGAGTTCATGGGAGTTCATTAGACTTTGCTTTCCGCTTTTGCGTCTATGTGAAATTATCTGTAGTTTAAAAAAAGCAAACAAACCAACCATGAAATAAATAATCCAAGCAAAAGAACAGAAGAAAAAGTAGCACACGAAATTTGATCTCTTTTCATGTTAGCGATAATGTTATCTAACATTTATTAAGTGTTCGCTCTTTGCCAGGAGCTCTATTAACCCGTTCAGAATGGCTTAGGCCAGCAGGAGAATTTATTTACTAGTGGAACTGGAACTTGTAGAAGTAGCTTCAGGCCTCAGTGGGTGCATCTTTGTTTGTACGCTCTTCCGTGTTTTGGGGCTCTCTTTGTGCTGTGGCCTAATGGCTCCTCGCTGGCTCCCATTTTTTCAGAATCCCCCCAACCTTACCTATGGGGGAAGCTTTCCAAGACCCTCAGTGGGACAATACCAAACCCTCTGTATACTGTTTAAAAAAAAATACATACATACCTATAATAAATTTTAATATACAAATTGGGCATAGTAAGAAATAAGAATAAAATGGGACTATAAAAATATACTCTAGTAAAAGGTACATGAATGTGATCACTCTCTCTCAAAATGTAGTATTGTACTCACTCTTCCTGTGCTGATGTGAGATGATAAAATGCCTAAAACTGCCTGGTGCAATGAAGTGAAGTGAATGAGGTAGGCATTGTGATGTGGTAGGTTAGGCTGCGATCAACTAATCTGTCTAGAGGACCATCTGTCTGCGGACCAGAGTTGGCTCTAGGTAACTGAGCCCATAGAACGCCAATGCAGATGAAGGGGACTGCTGTAGTCGGCAGCAGTGAGTCCCATGATGGGATCCCATTGAGCCATTGTGAATCCCATACCCATGTCCCAGCAAGTCATGGCTAGGAGAGTGGGGTGCTTTTAGAAACCAGTCAAATTCCCTCCCCTTGGAACTGAGAATAGTATCGTTCCTGCTCAAACACCACTGACTAGTCTGATTCTTATAAAGAGCATCAAGGGACTGTGCAAAGGGAAGACAGCATGTTTACTGGGCAGGCAAAAACAAGAAAACAGATGGCCATTGCGCTTCTGTTATTGTGTCTGTTCCTACTAAAACCCCTAGGTGTACATTGTTAGTACCCCATTTTACAGATGAAAAACCTGAGGCTTAAGAGGTCAAATGACTTGCCCACAGTCACATAACTGGTAATGATAAAACTAGGATTCAAATGATGGAAGCGGATTTCGGGGACCCCATGTCTACAGTCTGCAGTTGAATGGCTGGCTGGGAATCTCCAAGGTCAGTTCCAGTGATGTGCCATCGTGGTTCCAACCATGGGGTTTGGAGTCAAATGGATCTCGGTCCGAACCACAGTACTCATCCCTCAGGTGCTGGCTCTCTTAGTGCTTAGGTAGTATTAGCCGCATTCCAGAGCTGGGGAGTTTGAAGTCAGAGAACCTAGGTGACTTGTCAGGACACAGAGTCAAGGCACTAGTGTCTTTCTCCCTGGCCTGAAAGCCTGAGTTCTTTCTGCCCCACCGGCATGATTCAGGCTGCTCTTTTCTTTCAAGGTCATGACAAAGGATGACCATGCAATTTATCATCCGGTCTGGATATGTTTGAGAATGAAAATGGGTGCTCTGTGAATTTAAGAGACAACAGGTGAAAACTGGCTGTATTTCTAGAAAATCAGGATGTATTGTCAGGCAAGAGTCATGATTTCATTGGAACAGGAATTCCCTAAGCAAAGGAATTTCTAATTAATAAATACTCTTTAACTGAACTGTTGCATAAATTCACATTTGTGTGTATAACCCTTTCTTCAAGTAAAGGCTCACCTGTGTTGTATCACTTTAGTGCTCAAAAGGGATAATGTTGAATTTCTCATTTTCAAGTCAATAATAAAATTGTCACTGACAAAGAACTGACAAGGGACATCAAGCACAGAATGGAGTGCTTTTCAATACAGTGGAAAGAACTATACAAATTTCTCCTGGAAGAGAATTGAATTTTGAGAGAGTGAAAACTTCGTATGTGGAAAGCTAATACCCAAATGAGTGTTTGAAGGAATATTTAAATTACTGTCTAAATAGTGTTGCCTGAGAATAGTCAGTTCTCACGGTGAAGAAAGGTAGAATTCCGGGTCCCAGTAAGAGCTGGAAGGAGACTTGCAGGCTCAATGTGGTGGTTCCCTTATAGACCATCTGGAAGAGCTTTGGCAGATATGCAGAGAATTGGTTGTCACCCTGTGGAGGCCACACTGGCCTAGAACAGGAGTCAGCAAACCATGGCCACAGGCAAGCTGGTGACATCCAGCCATGCTCATTCACATACATAATGTGTATAGCTGCTTGGACTAGACATTGGGGGACCTAAGTGGAAGCAGTTGCAACAGAAATCATAAAGTCCACACAGGCTAAAGTATTTGTTCTCTGGCCCTTGTTTGACTGCTGGCCTATTTTATTTATTTATTTATTTATTTATTTATTTTAAGATTTTGTTTATCTATTTGACAGAGAGAGAGGCACACAATGAGAGAGGGAACACAAGGAGGAGGAGTGACAGAGGGAGAAACAGACTTCCCGCCAAGCAGGAAGCCCGATGAGGGGCTTGATCTGGGATCATGACCTGAGCTGAAGGCAGACGCTTAACCACTGAGCCAGCCAGGTGTCCTTGGCCTATTTTAAAAAGCATTCCAGAATATTCTGGCACACCACCAGGGTTGGGGATTACTGTTGGTAAATCATGTCCTTCATTTATAGAAACAGGAAGCTGAAAGGCCCAGAGAGGTGAAGTGACTGGCCCAAGGTTGCAAAGCCAAGACAAGCCTGAGAAACTTCTCACTTGCCTACCCCAGCACCTTCTGTCTCTCAGAATGGGATCCTAGCTTCTGTTAAAAATCAGCCGCCGCTGTGGCGCTCAGTTGACAGCGATCGGTTTCCTGGCTGACAACATCTGATGATGAATAACACAGTGAATTGGCTTGTCGTCTGGCAGCATGACTTTCCCGTGCGCCAGAACGCCTTCTCTTTGTCACCGGCACCATCTGGGTGGAAGACTGTGTGGAATTTCCAACAAAGGGCATTTGACAGACACGTGCCGTAGAAATCTCTGAAGTGAAAGGCTTGTCGAGAGTGACAGGGTCATGTGTCCCAGAAGAGAGTCATTTATTCATTAGTTCATTCATTCAGCAAGCATTTGCTGGGCTCGGTGCCAGGCACAGGAAATCTAGTGTTCATCTTCATGGAGCCTATAACTCGATGAAGGAGGCAAACAGACAATAATAAATAACTAATTAAAGAGATAGGTAAGAAGATAGAAATTGATGACCACAATTGCCGTGTTATAGACAAGACAGGATACAATAGTAACAAGAAAGAGGCAACAGTTACTGAGTGTGTGTTTAGCCCCACGCTAAACTCCTACTGGGTTTGCAGGTACTGACTCATTTCGTGTTCGCATATAGGATGGGACTGCTATGATAACCCCCATTTTACAGATAGGGAAACTGAGGCACACATTGGTTAATTGGCTTTTCCACAGTCACAGGGCTAAGAAATGGTAAAGCCGGGAGGTAAATATACACAGTCTAGCTCGAGTCCCTAACCACTGTGTTTTATACCCCCCATGGAGGGGTACAGACCAAAGAAGGAGCCGTTTAATGCTGACTTGTGCCTTTGGTGATGCTGGGGCCTAGAGAATAAATGTATGACTGAATGAATGAATTAATTAATGGGGGTATTCATATATCTACATACATATATATGTATATTCTTAAGGCTGGCATAAAACGAATTGTCCTGAGGCCAGCATTACCCATACTCCTTTCTTTCCCTTCCTGGTGTCTGAGCTATTACCAGCTCTTTCAATCCTACACTCTCATATAAAAGGTGAAATGCAATAATTAGATAGAGCTCATTAAATCAGTTAAATGATTCTGAAGTAGGAACCAGAGAACCATAATTTACTAAAATGTTGGAAGTATTAGTATGCAGTGAGAATAATAAAAATAAGAAGTCAAACTTACAAGATTACTACAAGAGAAAAGGCAATCGATCGTGAACACAGAAGCACCAAAGATGTATTTATTGCATTTCCTTAGCATACAAAGCATTGTGTAAAAGTGCACGTGTTTGGGCAGAAACAGGCTGATTCAGATTCTCAGGGAGTGTGCATGCCCTCGAGGTTTGTAAGGTTCAGATTCTCTAAAACTGCTGGGAGGAAACAACGGGCAAGCCCTCTTGGTAAAACAATTTAAAGTGACGTCTTTGAAAACCTGAAGCTGTGGGTCTTTAAAACAAGTTAGAGTGCTTTTTGCCACCCAGTAGAAGAGTCACAGTCTCCCTGGTTAACAAGAACGGAATCCACCAGGCACTGCCTCCGACAGCAAGGATGTTCCTTGGGGCCATGTTTAAATCTTTATGGCCAGCTTTGGCCTTCTCAGTAATTAGTACCCTGAAGGTGTCCAAGCACCAGTTCGGTTCTGGGGATACCTAACTCATGTGAGATGAAAGGGGAGACTCTTTGCTGACTTTTAAACCTTTAACATGCCTGGCCAGCCCATCACTTCTCCACCTTCCTTGCTCTGTCTTCCCAAACAAAGGAAGTATCAAAGCCTTTTCCTTCTCTTCATCTAACTGGCCCACAGGGCTCTGTCTACATGATGTCTTCTTAAACCTCATGCTGGGCACGCCTGGGTGGCTTAGTGGGTTAAGCGTCTGACTCTTGATTTTGGCTCAGGTCATGACCTCAGGGTTGTGAGAGATCGTTGCTTCTCCACACTGGGTGGAGCTTGGGATTCTCTTTCCCTCTCCCTCTGTCCCTTTCATGCCCTCTCTCTCTCTCCCTCTCTAAAGAAAATGACAACTACCTCATGCTACATCATCTCAGACTGGGTTAGCGAAGGCAAATAGAAAATGCCACCCCAAGATATACTGCTTTGATATATAAATTATTTTGAGCTCTAGGTCATTGAAAAGCAGCAGATTAGGAAGAGGCTTTCTCTAAACTACCTGTATCTGCCTTAAGATAGGTCCTTCTGAAGAAATTCACTTGGAATAGGTGGCCTCCCCTGGAGTATCACACAGCCAGGGAAGGTTGGGTCTTAACCATTGCAGAGGAGACTAGAGGTCAACACCACACACAGACAGACTTTGTCACAAACTATCATACCTCCTCATGACACTACCTCATACCTTGTAAGGGTCTGTTCATCTCCTAAAAATTATTTTCCATCCCTGGAGGGGCTCCATACCCTATCCCTCTCCCTATTAAGATGGTATTCAAGCCTGAATTCTAAGCCACCTCTTTGAGTGACTCATTTTTCCCTGGGTATCTCCCATGTATACATGAGGTATACACGTTAATAAATTCTTGTTTTTCTCCTGTTAGTATTTTACTACAGAGGTGCCTTAAAAAACTCAGAAAGACAGAGGCAATTTATTTCTCCTCCCCAATATTAATCTTTTCTATGTTTTCCTGTACTTCCATTGTATAGTTTGTGTGGTCACTGTTGAACATCTCGCAACTTCCATGAGTATAGACTGTTTATCTAGATCAGTTTGCACACCCAGCACGCATGTGGCCCCCTATAGCAGCCTACTAAATAGATGTACAGTGGAGGAATGTATTCTAGAAATGGATGAACTCTATTTCCTACTACCTTTGAGAGCTTTCTGGGGCTCTGTGGTATAATTCTTTTTATTGGTTTGATATTTGCTTATGAGCTCTCTTAGTCGGAGTTCCTCTAAAGCAGAATCTGAAACAAGGTTTTCGAAGCAGGAAGCTAATTTGAGAGGAGATTTCCAGGAAGCAAAAGAAACAGGAGAGGGGAGGAAGGGAAGGAGAAAAGACCAAGAAAGATGGTCTCTATGGGCAATTGGTTTTCATCTCTGCCAGGACCCTGAGGCCCAGAGGCTGGGGTATCCACCACTCCCTCACTGTTGAAGGTTACCCCAAGGGTTAGTACCTTATGTTACCTGCTTCAGAGGCAGAAAAGCAGAAGGTACACAGTTGATGCATGAAGTGAGAGTTGTCAGCATGGCCAGAACTGTCCACCTTGACTAAGACTAAAACCAGGGCAATGGGATTGTGGTGGGGGACACTATAAGTGTCTCATTACTAAGGCAGGAAACATCTTTTCCAAACACATTTTGTGATCTAGATAGAAATGGTAAGCTGTGCTTTGGAAAGAATTAATTGGATTTTTTTTTTAATGTAATGTAAAGAGATTTTCATCTACGTCAGATCAGGGCCAACATTAATACCTTTTGAAGAAAGGTGGCCCTGGGTACTACACTCTCCATCTTGTTCATGTTTTTATTTTACTGGAATTCAGTAAGACAGGCAGTGTGCTGAAAGGTGTACAAGCTATCTTGTATGTATTTAAATATTTATGAATGTCTGCTATGTGCTGACTCATGAACAGTGGTGCGTGCAGTTATGCAAACAAGACTGACCAGGGACCCTGCTCTCATGGCGTTCACTGCATGAGACACACAGTGAACCTAGCAAGTGCTCTGAAAGTCATGGGGGGCTGTGATAAACATTTTCATGTATCATAACTTCTGCAACCAATTCCATATTCATGGGTATTTAATTTCCTTAATTGGTGTTTTTTCTTTTTAAGATTTTATTTATTCACTTGTGAGAGAAAGAGAGAGAGAGCAAAAGCAGGGGGGCAGGGGTAGAGAGAGAAGGAGAAGCAGCCTCCTTGCTGAGCTAGGAGCCTGACTTGGGGCTCTATCCCAGGACCTGGAGATCATGACCTGAGCTGAAGGCAGACTCTTAACCATCTGGGCCACCCAGGTGCCCCTTCTTAACTGCTCCTGGTATAGATTATATAGTCATAAGAATTCTTGGGATTAAATCTTTAGGAAAAACTGGCATTTTTTACTTGGGCTGAATTCCTTAAAATGGAATTGCTGAGTCAAAAGTCATACAATTATTTTCAGTCTATTTTCTAGACATTGCCAAACTGCTTTCTAGAAAACTTACACCAACTTAGACTTTCACCTGAGCTGAACTTTCTTCCCCCCTTCCTTTGTGCAACCAAATTGAATGGACAAAGTAAAATGAAAGTGACATAAATCTAAGCCATGAAACAGAAATGACAATGTAGGGAACCGTTTGTGGGAGAGGAGCCCTCTTTCAGATGTTTTGTCTCTAGGGACATCCTGTGATTTGATCCCTATATAAAGGTTAGAAATAAATCTCAGAAGTTCTTTAGAGCTAGCTGACATCCATTATTAACTGCCTTTACCATGTGCCAGAAACTATGCTAAGCCCTTCATGGTCCTGATCCGAATTAAGCCTCCAAATGGAGATGAGAAGCTAGAAACAACCCAATGATGGAGCGGGACCATGACTTTGAACTAGAGGAGACATCTCAAGCTGGTGGCCCCACAGCCGGTTTTCCTTGGCTTACACAGTGTGGCCCAGTACAATGTTTAAAAAATGTATCAACATGGTTCTAACCATTTTAAAACTGGAAAATGCCCCTACTTAAAACTGCAAAGTCTGCAAGATCTAGGCACCCTGGGGCCCCACTCCCACGTACTGACTGTGGGGTGGGTGAGAGGGTGGCTTCTTCTGCAATGGGGACTTGTAGTCTTTTTTTATTTTTTAAGATTTTATTTATTTATTTGACAGCAAGAGAGGGATCACAAGTAGGCAGAGAGTCAGGCAGAGAGAGAGAGGGGGAAACAGGCTCCCCTCTGAGCAGAGAGCCTGATGCAGGGCTCAATCTCAGGACCCCAAGATCATGACCTGAACTGAAGGCAGAAGCTTAACCCACTGAGCCAACCAGGTGCCCTGGGGACTTGCATTCTGATAGAGATGTTATTGAGCTAAGATGAGCAACCGCTCTGAAATTCATCCTCTGTCAACCAATAGTAACTTTGTTGTTGGGACAGAGCAGGGAGGTGTGGGGAATATGGGCATCCCGCCTCCTTGCCCAGTTCACTTCTGTTATTTTGTTGCTTGCCTGAGTTTGCAGCCCCCTTATTAACCGACAGGACTTCGAGAAAGGGGCGGGTGTAGGTCCAGTCACTGCTGTGACCCATCATGGGCCCCCCGGTGGAGGAGACCCTTGAGGCTTCCTTAGGTGAGGGCATACCAGTGGTTGGGGGACAGCTGGCTAGGTGAATTTTGGTTTCTGGGCTCCTGCCTCTCTCCTTACACACACTCCTCTCTCATCTGTGCTTTGTTCATCCTCCAAATTCCGTTGTCATTCACGTCACCACACACTTCTTGGCCACATGGAGGAGGTCTCTCTACTCCACCTCACCTTAGAGAATGGACTTGGCCGTGACATGCACATAAAGGGTCAGACCCTTGTCTCCTTCCCTTTCGTAGTCCATCTCTCTGCCAAATGTCAGTGCCCAGGGCCAGGCCCTGCGCCTGCCTGTGTGCCCTGCTTGGAACCATGCACGGATTGGCTTTCTGCTGGGAATGGTTCTGACATTCGCTTAGCTCCTAACTCTCTGCAGCTAGAGAGCAAACTGAGGTTCAGACAGGTCTCGGGCTCTGGGAGCCAGTACTGGACTAGCTCAAGTCTTTACCTGGCATCGTCTTCATGTACTTAGAGCCCAGCTGTGCAAAGAAGATCAGGGCTCTTACATAGCCCTGCTTCCCCTACCCCGGGCAGTGTGTCAGGTGAGGGGCGCCAGGAAGGAAAGGACAATCTGAGAGTCTGAAGAGGCCAGCAAAGAGTAAGCACCAAATTCGCGTGTGGCCCCTGCACCAGCAGGAGGCAGATTTAGGGACTCCCTGAGGCCAAATGAGCCCAGAGAAGGAGGAACCTCCCAGGTGCTACAATAAAGCCTCCATGCCAGGAGAGAACACTTAAAAACACCAGTTCTTCCTGTTCCTGCCTGTCCCATTCCTACCCTATCCTGTCCATGCATCCACCTGACAGCCTCTGTCTTCAGCTAACTCTCATATCTCCAGAATCCTCTAGAACTGTGCTATCTACAGAAGCCATTTGCCACGTTAGCCAGCTACTGAGCACCCGGCATGTGGCTAAGCCAAACTGAGTGGTAATGTAATTATAAAATACACACAGGGTTTGGAGCTTAGTTTAAAAAAAAAAAAATAGGGTTGCATGGGTGGCTCAGTCAGTTAAGCATCTGTGTTCAGCTCAGGTCATGATCTCAGGATCCCCTGATGGAACCCAGCTTTGAGCTCCCTGCTCAGCAGGGAGTCTGCTTCTCCTCTACCCCTCCCCATGCTCATGTTCTCTCTCTCTCTCTCTCTCTAAAAAAAAAAAAAAAAAAAAAAAAAAAAAAAAAAAAAAAATTGCAAGCTATCACATTAATAAATTCATAATGGTTACATGTTGAAATGACAGTATTTTGGCTATCTTGGGTCAGATATATTATTTTTTTAAACAGTTTATTTGGGGCACCTGGGTAGCTCAGTGGATTAAAGCCTCTGCCCTCTGCTCAGGTCATTATCCCAGAGTCCTGGGATCAAGCCCCGCATAGGGCTCTCTGCTCAGCAGGGAGCCTGCTTCCTCCTCTCTCTGCCTGCCTCTCTGCCTAGTTGTGATCTCTGTCTGTCAAATAAATAAATAAATTCTTTAAACAGTTTATTTATTTGAGAGAAAGAGAGAGAGAGACCACAGGTTGGGTGAGAGGCAGAGGGTGAGGGAGAATCTCAAGCAGACTCCCCACCGAGCAAGGAGCCTGACTCTGGGCTCCATCCCATGACCTTGAGATCATGACCTGAGCTGAAATCAAGAGTCAGACCCTTAACCAACTGAGCCACCCAGGGAGTCTCTGGGTCAAATATATTATTAAACTTTATTCTATCTGCCTTTTACCTTTATTAATGTAGCCCCTGAGATCTAGAAATTGTCTATGTGCCTCTCCTTTGTGGCTCATGGCCTCTTTCTATTAGACAGTCCTGTTGCTGAGTTCTCCCTGACTCAGCCACTTCAAATGTGGTTCTTTATGATTTTGCTATGTATTTGTTACATACATACACACACACAGGCACATGTGTACACGTGTGTGTGTGTGTGTGTAGAATAGAGTATATATTCTCTGTCTAGGTGGTAGAAGACAGGATTAAGGTCTCTTTACTGTGAAATTCTTCACTTTGTGTCCTAGTGCCCCCTGTGCCATTAGAGACCCAGTGCATGTTCAGTAATGATTCTTTCGTTCATTTGGCAAATATGTGTTGAACTCCTACTCTGGGCCAGGCTTCCCTGGGAGCTTAATAACCTTTAACTCAATAGCTGGCCTAGTCCCTACAGGGTAGGGATGATGAGCTTTGTTTTGCAGATAAGGAAATTCAAGTGACTTGCTCAAGATCACCTCCTGCAGCAGGAGACAGGATTCCAGCACTCCTTCGTCTGCTCCAAATCGTGTCCCCTTCCCCTGCAGCATGTCCACGCTGTGGACAGTTCTTCAGCCCAGCCCACTCGCTCCCTAAACCCTGACTTCTCTGTGTATACATACCCATTACACACTTGTTCATGGACCATCTCTCCCAACAGACTTCATGGGAGGACAGAAACCATTTCTCTTCTGAGCACTGTTGCATCCCTGAAGCCTTGCCTGTATGCCTGACACCCAGGAAACACATAGAAACTTCCACTGAACATATAAAGGGATAAATGATGGTCCCTTCTCCTCACTGTTGTACAATTCATGCTGAATTCCATTTTCCTGGAGAGTATACAAATAAGAATAAAACTCTATAGCCATTCTCTCAAGAACCATAGTCATGTAAATATTTGTTTTGTGTTTTATTTATTTAGAGCTCCATTATGCAAAGAAAAAATCCATTTATGTGGGAGTCTGGGGAAGAACTCTCTCTCTCCCTGCTGCTCTTTCTTTCCACACATGACGTTACGTTAGACCAACATGACAAAAACAAGTCACTTGTCTTCTGTCAAGATGGAGCATGTGTCCTCCCAACAGCTGGGTGCTGGTGGTTTCTAGAACCTTGGTGCAAACCTAGGACTGGAGGGTTTTTACAACGATCTTGGCATAACTTATTCATTATGGAAGCGTCTGCATGGACTGTAACATGCCATGACCACCTAATGGTTATTAGACAGGAAGCCATCTTGCCCACCAAGAAGAAAGGCAGCCAGGCTTGAAGAGAGGACTCCTGAGTGATAAACCACAAGGAGTGATCCCTGGTCTCAGCTTTGTCACTTAATTCTCTCCCTAACCTTGGATGCGTCCTGTTTTCTCATGGCTGTGAACCTTAGCTTTTGTATCTCTAAAACTGAGGACGGTGAAATAGATCAGAGAGGACAGGAATGTCTACATCTACCTTGTATAACTATTGAAAACGAAATTTCTGGGGCTCCTGGGTGGCTCAGTGGGTTAAAGCCTCTGCCTTCAGCTCAGGTCATGATCTCAGAGTCCTGGGAAAAAGCCCCTAGTCAGGCTCTCTGCTCAGCGGGGACCCTGCTTCCCCCCTCTTCTCTCTCTTGCCTGCCTCTCTGCCTACTTGTGATCTGTCTGTCAAATAAATAAATAAAATCTTAAAAAAAAAAAAGAAAGAAAATAAAATTTCTACATCTATCCTAGACAACTATTAAAAACAGGAGGGGGGAAAATGTTTTGGAAAGAAAAATCACAAGACTGAGACTCCGGAGTTGGAGTCAGTCACCTGAGTTTAACACCCCGCTCTTCTCAACAGGTTGTCAGACCTTAAACTGGTCATTTCACTTGTCTGGGCGTTAGTTTCCTTTTCTGTAAAATGTGATCACTAGACTGAATGATCTTTGCAATTCCTTGTAGGTTGGAAATAATGTACATTTATTGGGGTGAGGATTAGGGGATGGGTTTTGGGAAATGTATTCACTACTTTTTTTTTTCTCCTTCTACGAGGTGATGATTACTTAGGAGTCAGAAACTCTTTGGAGGGTCACATGGTGTAAAAAAATGCATAGTGATTCCTGTGTGAATGTTCTGGAAGAAAATAATCTTTTCTTTAGAAGCACGAGACCCTCTAAACAAATGTGTTAGAGGACAACTTTCGTGGTCATCCTAAGAGTGCTCATGCACAGCCTGGCCTTTTTTAGGTACCATCCATTTCTGTCATCAACGTCTGTCTGGTTGTCTAGTCTAAATTGAGGGGTTTTGTGGTGCTGAGATTGCGCAGGTAATGTTAGAGTTAAAATACATGGTGTTTTATTAAGTTCGTTTCATTTATAGATCTTGAGAGGCCTCAGGGTGATAAAAATCTGAGTTATGCATTGCATTAAGCAGAGTTATATAAAGCCTGTTGAATATTAATTTTGTAATGATTCACCTTACAGTTTTACGAGGCTAGATATAAAAAGATACTGTGAATAATTGAGCCTATGGTCCATAAAATGAAGTCTAGGGAAGAGAGAAATAATTGGAAGTGAAGAAAGCCAAGCCTTTTCCTCCTTTGCTGAGATCAAATTAATTCAGTCTCAGCCCCTTTCTGCAAATTCAGGCCCCCTGGTTTCTTAGAGCATTAGAGGAACACATAGTACAGAATACAATGTGTGAATAAAATGTGGACCATGTTATTGTTTTCATTGTTTTTAGCATAGCCTCAATATATTTTATCTTTATAGTCTGCATATTTTCTATATCCTTTTTTGGGGTCACATTATTCAAAATTGCTTCTCAAACAAAGCAAAGTCTTGCACAGAGGAGATAAAATTATTTCTGTTTCATGTCTCTAAAATTGTACTTTGCATAAGTTATACAAATGGGCAATAAGCATGTAAGAGGGCACTCAATGTTGTTAGCATCAAGGAAATGCAAATTCAAACCACAATGAGATACCAGCAAATACCTACTAAAATGGCTAAAATTAAAAGCCCGACAATACCAAGTGCAGATAAGAATGTGGAGTGGCTGGAATTCTCATACATTGCTGGTGGGAATACAAAATGGTAAAACCATTTTAGAACACGGCTTTCAGTTTTCGTAAAATTTAAAATACCTCTCTTATAAGATCTAGCCATTCTCCTCCAAGGTATTTATAGGAAAGAACTGAACAAACATACAAATCCCTACAAAGATTTTTACTGGAGTGTTCATACCGCTGCATTTATGATAACTCTGAACAAGAAACAGTCCACATATCTACCAGGATATGAATGGCTAAACCATTTGGGGATATAGTCATAAAATAGAATACTTTGAAATAAAACAATTTTTAAAAGAACAAACTACTAATAGGTACAACAACATGGGTGTATCTCAAAGATATTAGGCTGAGCCAGAAGGAGTCAGACACACAAAGAAGTTCGGACTATATGATTCCATTCCTGTGAAATTCTAGAAAAAGTGCACTAATGCATAGTGACAGAAAACAGAGTGGTGGATGCCTGGGGCAGAGAGAGGAAGTAAGAGGGAGAATATAGTACATAGGAACATGAAGGGGATAGAAATGTTCTATATCTGGATTGTGGTGATGGGTATCAAAGTGTGTATGTATTATCTGATGAACTGAACACTTGAATTGGGAGTAGTTTATTGTAGGTAAATTACACCTCAACAAAGTTGATTTTTTAAATGCCTTTTGCAATACCTGTTGTTGGTTCATTAGTACCTCTAGAAACTGATCTTTTAAGATCCAGATTCCAAATCGAGGTTCAATATTTACTTATTGTTAGATTGTGAGTCTCATATACAGAATATAAAGTAGGTATAATAACTACCTTTGGCCTACCTTCGGAACTGCCTTAAGAAACAAAAGAGAGGGTGAATCTGTAAAAATGATTTATAAACCATGATACTGTGCAGAAAATTGACTGTCACTACCATTATAGGGTTCACTCTGCAAGTCGGAATGACATTACCTTGATTTGGGCACATTTAAAATTAGTTGAGCCTTTATCTGGACCCAAAATGAACTCTCCCCCTTTGAACGCCTGCCTAAGGGTACAGAATATCCTAGCAAATTTCCATAGTGTTTTAAAAATATCTACCTGCCTCAGTCCATGTGATATACTGATCAACCCACTCAGACTGTAAGCCCTTCACTTCCAGCAGTGACAGCCTACACAGTCGTTCCTCCAAGTCAAGACACACCGTACAAGTCACCTGAGCTTGTCAACGAGGTTTAAATTTCGTTTGACTTCTCCAAAGAACTCTGCTTTCAGAGCAGTGAGCTCGATGTCAGAGAATCTAGCCTAGTTGTGGGGTAACAATGCAAATATTCACAGAGAGGCATATGTCTCTTCTGCAAATTAACTACTTGTGTGCTGGGCGAGAAATTGAGTTTTGATTCTGAATGGACAGGGAGCACTAAAAAGTTGGGTCCCGATTTAATCTAAAACAACACGTGCATTCATTTGACAAAAAGGCACTGAGTATTATGTGCATTGTCCTGGGCTCTGGAGATTCGTCAGTGAATAGGACAAGCAAGGTCTTTCTCCATAGGGAGCTTACATTCTAGTAGAGGGGTAGGTAGCAATCAAGCAAACAATGTAATTTCAGAATCAGACGGGAAATACATGAGGGGCAGGAGAGAATAACACAAATGCGGGTTGGTACTATTTAGGATATAGTGGTCAGGGAAGATCATGGATGTTGAGTTAGGATGATGAGATGGAACCAGCTATGTGACAGTCTAGAGAAGCAGTGATCTGAGCAGTGGAGACAGCAAGTGACAATGGGCTTAGCAAAGTAAGGAAGGAAAAGGAAGCCAGTGTGGGAAGTAGCAAGAGTGGAAGGAAGACCATCCTGAAATGAGGCTTCAGAAGAGAAGAGGGGGTAGAGTTGAAGTTTTATTCCCTGAAAATGAGAAGACATTGGAGAGTTTAAAACAAGGGAAGGAAATGATCTGATATGTAAATATGGCCCCTATGTGAAGAAAAGATTGTCTCTGGTCAAGTGAGGAAATTAGTAAGATGGTTGTTGAAATAGGCTGTGGGAAAGATGATCGCAGCTTTGAGTAGACTGGTAGCATTTGAAATAAAGAGATGTGAACAAATAGAGTGGCGTGTCCTAGAGGTATAGTGCTGCCAGGGTCTGAGGAATGGAAGTGGGGGCGGGGGATGGGAAGAATACATCGTTTTATGTCCTGAGCAACCATGAGCTGATGAAAGTGTTTCTTAGTAGACCACCTACCGCCAGTAGGGCCATGACCAAATTACTCTGAAGGTTGGAATGGCAGTTAAGTATTTGTAAATCTCCTGTGAAGGGAACTCCAGTTGTAAAGACCCTGTCACCTCTCTTCTGTGATTGTCCAGACATGCTAATACGTGGGTGCTGGAAATGCCATGATTTTCTAATCACATTTTTCCCCCTAAAGTTATTTTGAGCAGACATCAGTTCAGGGCAATAGTGAAACTCTCTCTGGCTGCTGTCGTTTACTGGCACGTCACTGTTCCCAACACTCTCATGCAGGAGACATGCTTTGAGGGATATACTTATGCTCCGGAAGACTTTTTGGAATCTTGCCTCTTTTTGTTAATTGTGGCTTGGGGATACTTTGTCAGAAATTTTGAACTTTGAAGTGTTAAAAAAAAATTACAGGGTAATATTAAATATTTAAGTATTGGTCATTTCTCCATGTGGTATGAGATTTTGGCTAAGACTGAATCTTTGGGCTGCTTAGTTCCCATGTTTATCATGTTGAATAGAGTCACAGATTCGATTTTGCCCTATATAAGCAAATTTTGAATTTGTTTCAAACAAGCAAGGATGCCATTAAATTGCCCTGACCTCGTTATATTGAGATTTTTGTCTTTTTTTTTTTTGTATTCATGGAGAGTAGTGAACATGAGCACTGAAACAGAAGGACCTCAGCCTGTGAAAGTCCTGCTGGAGTAACAATGAGAAAAATCTTTTAAAATGTTTAGGATTCTGGCGATTAACAGACCTGTACCCCTGGGGATAAAAATATATGTTTATAAAAAATAAAAAATTTAAAAAATAAAATAAAATGTTTAGGATTCTTTTGCTTTATAAAAATAATATAAGCCAGTCCTAGACAGTTTGGAAAGTACAGGGGAAAAAAATCAGCCATAGCCCAGTCATAAAGAAATCCATGAGATGTTCAAGTTGCCCATAAAATGCTAGGGTGCGAAAGGGCTTGTTGAATGATCGGATCCAACTTCTCGTTTTGCACGTGAAGAAACAGAGCTCTCGCTTCCTCACTGCCAGTTCTGAGCTGTTAACATGATGGTTTATGTGACTTCATAAGCATTTAGATTCTTGGGGACCTGGTAGAGACACAGAACCTGCTCAACAGCCTGTTTTTGAGCGAAGGGAATGTGAAGGCTTAACACTAGGTGTCCCTGTGGTTCCCTCTGCCCCCTGGTGTTCAGGAGGAGACATGGTCTTAAATAAGGTCAGTGTTACATTGCCTTGACCTCCATGAGCATTTCCCAGAGTGGTTTCTGGGCCGCCTGCATTAGAGTCATTGAAGATTGTTGGAAATGAAGATTTCTGGGACTCACCCCAGGTTTGTGAAATTAACTCTAGAACTGGAAGCAGGAATCTGCTCTTTTTTTTTTTCATTTAAACTTCAGTGAACATACAGTGCAATATTAGTTTTTGCAATAGAATTCAGTGATTCGTCCCTTACATACAACACCCACTGCTCATCATAACAATTCCCCCATTGATACCCATCATCTGTCTAGCCCATCCCCCACCCACCTCCCTCCATCAACCTTTCGTTTGTTCTCTATCATTAAGAGTGTCTTATAGCGGGACGCCTGGGTGGCTCAGTTGGTTAAGCAGCTGCCTTCGGCTCAGGTCATGATCCCAGCGTCCTGGGATCGAGTCCCACATCGGGCTCCTTGCTCCACGGGGAGCCTGCTTCTCCCTCTGACTCTGCCTTCCACTCTGTCTGCCTGTGCTCGCTTTCGCTCACGCTCTATCTCTGACAAATAAATAAATAAAATCTTAAAAAAAAAAAGAGTGTCTTATAGCTTTTTCCCTCTCTTCTTTTTTCCTTTTCCCCCTTCCCACATGTTCATCGATTTTCTTCCTTAAATTTTATATACGAGTGAGATCGTATGGTATTTGTCTTTCTCTGACTTATTTCACTTAGTGTAATACACTCTAGCTCTGTCCATGTTACTGCAAATGGCAAGATTTCGTTCTTTTCCATGGCTGAATAACATTCCATTGTATATATAAACCACGTCTTCTTTATTATTCATTCGTCCATGGACATTGGAGCTCTCTTCACAGTTTGGCTGTTGTTGGTAATGCTGCTATAGACACGGAGGTGCACAGAATCTGTATTTTTGTATCCTTTGGGCAAATACCTAGTAGTGCAATTGCTAGATCATAAGGTAGTTCTATTTTTCATAGCAATCATCGCGCCTCGGATAAACCTCATTGGCTATGATACTGCCACTGCACAAAGCTGGCAGTTCTATTTTTAACTTTTTAACATGTATTTAAATTCAGCTAGCCAAGATATAGTACATCATTGGTATTTGATATGATGTTCAATGAGTCATCAGTTCAGTATAGCTTTCTTTTTTTTTAATTTTTTATTTTTTATAAACATATATTTTTATCCCCAGGGGTACAGGTCTGTGAATCGCCAGGCTTACACACTTAACAGCACTCACCAAAGCACATACCCTCCCCAATGTCCATAACCCCACCCCCTTCTTCCAACCCCCCTCCCCCCAGCAACCCTCAGTTTGTTTTGTGAGATTAAGAGTCACTGATGGTTTGTCTCCCTCCCAATCAGTATAGCTTTCTTCACAAACTCACCCATCCATTGAAAAATAATAGTTTGTCAAAAAAATAAAATAAAACTTCCCATATTGAATCATTCAAATTCTCTAATCTGTGATAAATTGATGGTGGAGAGAGGTAGGTAGAGAGCGAGAGATACTGAGTAAATGGGTGAAAAGTTGGGGACTCGGCCCAAAGAAATTGTCAAAGGGTTTTTCTGGGACTGGAAGCAGGGTGAATGAGAGAAGAGAATCTCCACTGTTCCATATAACTCAGAAACCTGGATTTGCAGAATGCAAATCCTTTGGAATTCCTTTTTATAAGTATTCCTGCAGTCATGCTATTTTTTTGAGAGACTAGAAATGCCTACAGAGTATTATTTCTTTGCTTGAGTGATGTGTATGGCCAGTGGGAGAAAGGGAACCCTCTGTGTTGATAGAAGAGGACATAGAAGGATCAAGCAGGGGAGGAGGTGAGATCCAGGTTAGTTCATTTATTCACTTACTCGCTTATTCAGCATTTGTTCATTGAACACCTTATGTGTGCCGGGCACGGTTGGAGATGCTGAGGACCCCGGAGAGAACAAGACAGCAGCGTCCCTGTTTGTGCAGAGCTTATGGTCTATTATGGGGAAACGTCAATAGAGTTTAACAAGTTCATTTCAAATGGTGGCACGTGCTGTGAAGAAATGAGGGCACTATGCCAAGTATGCATGGTTGAAGGGCCAGTCTCTGGCGGGAAGGAACAGTGTGAGAGATGGCATCTGATCCGAGACCATGATAGCAAGAAGAAACCAGTCAAGTACATATCTGGGGAAGAATTTGCACAGAAAGGAAACTGCAAGGACACGGTCCTGAGGGGCAGTTGGCCTGATATGTTTAGGGTGTATAAAGAAAACAGGCATGGCTAAAGCTTAATGACTAACAGGAGATTCAAGATAAAGTTCCAGAAGAAGACAGGGCCAAGCCACATACTATAATCATGCCACAGGGAGCAGTGTGGACTCTATTTTAAGTGTAATAGAAAGCCTCGGGAGACCTACATTCAGGGAGGGATGTTGAGGTCTTCAGATTTGCGTTCTTAGAAAAAAATCACTTCAGCACTCAAAATTACATAGAAACTTAGAATCAAGTTTTTAAAAGATATGCAACTCCTTCAGGAAAAGAAGGCCATTGGAAACCACAAAAGAAGAACTAAAGAAATGGTCAGATCTATCATCTACATGGAAAGGGAAGATCGCTATTATAAAATGGTGGTTTTTATCAAAAAAGGATTTCTAAATTCACTGCTGTTCTAAACAAAATCCCAACAGCATTCTAAAACTGAATGGAAATGTACAAATGCAAGAATTTAATAAGGGAGGTTTGCAAAAGAAGAAAAAGGAATGAGGACTTCCCCTAATTATCAAAATTTCAATTAGCAATCATCGCGCCTCGGATAAACCTCATTGGCTATGAAGCCATAGTAATTAAAACACTGTATTATTAGGGGGAGGGGATTAAGAAATAGATCAGTGGGACAGAATAGAGAGCCCAGTGATGGACTGCATATACATGGACCCTTCTGAATGACACAGGAGGTGCTGAAATTCAGAATGGAAAACATAGACTACCAGAGGTAAATGAGTATCAAACGATCAGAATATCAGAAGCTTCCTAATTTACACTTTGTACAAAAATAAACTGAGATAAATTGAAAACCTAAATATAGAATGTAAAAATTCAAAACCTTTAGGGAGGGAAAAAATAAGATATCTTTATACCCTTGGGATAGAGTGGATTTTATAAGCTAGAGATACAAAAATCACACTCAAGAATAATGAGCTTGATGGATTTCCCCTAGATCCAGATGTATAACTTCTGCACAAAATAACATCATAAAATGAAAAGGCAAGTGACAAGCCAATAGAAGATATTTGCAACCTGATATAACCAACAAAGGCTACATTTCTAGAATCTCTAACAAATTCCTATTAGCTGATAAGGAAAACTCAAACTATCTAGTAGAAAAACGGGCCACTTACTAACAGGCACTTTCCTGAGGGGGGAGACATCAGTGAGCAATAAAATTGCAAAAAGGCTTTCCACATCCCTGATCAAAGCAAGAAATGCAAGTGTAAAATCCCAGGGTATCATTTTATGCCTATTGGAGTAGCAGAAATTCAAAAGGTTGAGTTAACAAGTCAAACTTGGCAAGGAATTGAGATAAACAGGCACTTGGGAGAGTAAGTTGTCATTCTCTAGTTAGACTTGAAATTTCACATATTCTACAACAGATTCTATTGCAGACCGTAAGCAATCAACAGTGTTTCTCCAAGGAGGGGCTCTTGGTATTGTGCGAGGGACAAGTCTTTGTCACTCAGGACTTTCATGTACCTTAGAAAATTCAACATCGCAGCTCTACTCCACCCCCAGCTCACAAAAGAATGCTCCCCACTTCCAAACACCTCCCAAGAGAGTTGGACTTAGCAGGAGAATGCCCTGCAGGTACACAGGGCTGCCACAGTATGAATGTGCTGGGACAGCCTCTGCCACTGAATGGAGAGATCTGGGCCCTGAAGGAGGCCCATGGAGGGTGTGCACTGGAGCATCCTTTGTGAGGACCAAAAACTGGACACCGTCCAAATAGACATCAGTCCAGGAAAGGAAAACGAAACTATGATATGGTTGTGTGATAGAGCGCTATACAAGAATTCATGACCTAGATCTGCATGCAGCAAAGTGAAAATAGCTCAAAAGCAGTGTTGACTACAGTGTCATATGCAGTATGATACACTTTATAAAAAGTGTAACACCCACAAGATTGTAGGATGTATTGTTTTGGGTAGACATGACACACAAACACACACAGGCATGCGCATGTGTGAGCTGGGCGGTTTAAATTCTGTGTGGTTCTCTTTCTTGAAAGAGTAAATGGATGTGAAGAACAACATGAGTTCATTTTGGGTGATGGGCTCATGGACAGGAGTTTGCCGCATTTTCCTTTGCATAGTGCTGTGTTTTCGCCCTCACTTAGGCTGCTGGGTGGACAGTAGATAGGGCGAATGGAAAGGTGAGCAGGGGGGTGTGCATGGAGGCGGGGCAGTGAAGCTGTGCTGGACGTGGATTCCGTCGCTGGAGGAGCTGCGGGAGGACCCTGGCGTCCTGCCAATACCACTTTGAACTCCAAGGGGATGTGACCACTTTTCTGCCTCATTTCTCCATTGCCCAAAAGTTCTTCCTGGAATAACACTTCCTCTTGTTGCTTCCTTTGTCTTCTAAGCTAGGATATTATCACCTAAGCAAGTCAAGGATTTGTCAGCTGCTCATATTTTTGTAGCAGAATGGGACATTCTGTATCAACAATTCAGGCACTCTCCAACCCCATCCCTGCACTTATGCTCCTACACTTTTCTTAATTTTTTTCCCGTATGTTTTCTTATTGTAAAAATATACATAAAGTAAAAATTACCATTCTAGCTATTTTCATCTTATTTTTATTTTTTAAGGTTTTATTTATTTTATTTAAGAGCGAGCTCATGCGAGCCTAGGGAGGGGCAGAGGGAGAGGAGAGAGAATCTCAAGCAGACTCCACTCTGAGTGCAGAGCCCAACACAGGGCTGGATCTCACAGCCCCAAGCTAATGACTTGAGCCAAAACCAAGAGTCAGAAACCCAACTGACTGAGCTACCCAGGTGCCCCCCATTCTAACTATTTTCAAATGTGCAATTCAGCAGCATTAATTATATTCACAGTGTTTTGCAACCATTATCACCATCCATCTCCAGAACTTTGCCATCATTCCAGATTGAAACTCTGTGCCCATTAAATAGTGACTTACATTCTTCAGTCCCCTTGTCCTCTGATAACCTCTCTTCTCCTCTCTGTCTCTATGAATTTGACTACTCTAGGCACCCCAGACCAGCAGCATCATACAATATTTGTCCTTTTTCATCTGGCTTATTCAACCTATATATTGTTTTTGAGATGTATCCACAATCCATCAGGATTCCATTCTTTTTAAAAACGAATACTGTGCCATTGCATATATACACTACATTTTGTTTATCCACTTATCTGTCAGTGGACACTTGGGTTAGTTCTGTCTTTGGGCTACTGTGAACAATAAAACATATAATGCAGCTACAAACAGGGATACAACTGTCTATTTGAGTCCCTGCTTTCAATTCCGTGGGGTATATACCCAGATGTGGAATTCCTGGATCTTATGGTAATTCTGTGTTTAATTTTTAAGTTTTTAAACTTCCTAGCCAGAACTGCCCACAATGGCAGCACCATTTGACATTCCCCTCTGTAACGTGTAAGGATTCCAACTTTTCTACATTTTCACCAACACTTATTAATTTTCAGCTTGAAAATAGCCCATCTAATGGATATGAAGTGGTGTCTTATTGTGGTTTTGTCCCATACTTCTCTTACAATTAGTGTTACAAAAGCATCATACATGTCCTCTGTCCAATCGATTGATCCATGATACCCATGGTTTGAGTATTTCTGCATTTCTCTAACTGCGTTCCATGGAACATAGGTCTTGTTACAAGCTTCTGGCATTGGGGGCTCAAGGGATATGGGATAGAAGAGGTTAAACTGAGAAACAATGCAAACAACAACAACAAACCCAACTCAACAACCGTCCAGCAAAGTCAGGTCAAGTACCCATTGGCAAATTCAAAATGTAAGTGTGAGTTGGTATCCTGACTCCCCATTCCTTGATAGATATTAGTTCTTTCAAATTTCTTACCATTCTTACAGGGATTCTGGTATTTAAAGCTAGGCAATTTTGTATACAAGTGGTCCATTAAAAAATGCCAACTCTTTCATGTGGTGCTCAAAAACAATTTTATCTGTTGCAACTTTGGAGGAAAAATTGGCCATATTGATGATGATGTGCAAAGATAGACTCTGGTGTGGGACTTCCCTTAAGGGATCCCCAGTGTTAGTTATGACCATACACCCTTTTCACTTTGAGTTAACTTTAGAAATCATTTCCCATGCAAGATGCAATTTTACTGTATGTCCTCCCCCTTGAAGTTTGAAATATATATTTTCCAGACCCTGAAAAGTCCTACGGTAAAGAGACCCAACCAACGTAGTTTAAAGCAGGAGTTGGCAAGCTATCTCTGTGAAAGGCCAGATAGTAAATACTTTTGGTCTTGTGTCTCTGGCACAGCTATTCAACCTGAAAAGTAACCATAGACAGTCTTTAAATGACTAGATGTGGCTGTGTGCCCCCCCCCCAAAAAAACTTACTTGCAGAAATAGGCGGTGGTCTGGATTTAACTCACAGGCAATAGTTTTCTGACCCCCATTTAGACCATTGTGACTGAAGTTTGTTGCATCATGACCTTTCCGTCCTTTGTTTTTTTAAATGTAAAACCTGTAGTAGACCCTGAGATTCTGGAATTCAAATTTTAGAGGGTTTTAAATCTTTGAAGTGACACTGAAAGTTGATGGCATGTAGCAGCTTTGTCACTTTTCTAGTACCTGGGTTTGCATTGGTGTGACACCAGAAGCAGTTACTTAGGGGGTGGTCTGGGCTAATTGTGTTCTACCATTCATAGACTGAAGCTCTGACCCCTAATATTTCAGAATGTCACTATATTTGGAGATAAAACCTTCGAAGAGGTGATTAAGTTAAAATGAGGCTTCTAGAGCACTCTTGAAGAAGAACAACAAAACAGGAGGTATCACAATCCCATATGTCAAGATATACTACAAAGCTGTAATAATCAAAACAGTATGGTAGGGCACAAAAGTAGATACATAGATCATTGGAGCAGACTAGAGGGCCCAGAAATAAGCCCATGATTATATGGTCAATTAATCTCTGACAAAGAGGCAACAATCTTTTCAGTAGGAAAAAGACCATCTGTCCAACAAATGGTGTTGGGAAAATTGGACAGCTACATGCAAAAGAAGGAAACTGGACCATTTTTGTACACCAGACACAACAATAAAATGGAATAAAGACTAAATGTGAGACCTGAAACCATGAAATTCTTAGAAGAAAACATAGGCAGTAATCTCTTTGACAGCAGCCATAGAAGCATTTTTTCTAGATGTCTCCTTTGGCAAGGGAAACAAAAGCAAATTAAACTATTGGGAGTACCCCATATTAAAAGCTTTTGCACAGTGATGGAAACCAGCAACAAAACAAAAAGACAACCTCCTGAATGGGAGATGTTTGCAAATGACATATCCAATAAGGAGTTAATATCCAAACTATATAAAGAATTTATACAACTCAACACCCAAAAACCAAATAATCCAATTTTAAAATGGGCAAAAGACTATGCAGAAACATTTTTCCAAAGATAACATACAGATGGCCAACAAACACTTGAGAAGATACTCAACATCACTAATCATCAGGAAATTGCAAATCAAAGCTATGTTCTAACTCTGAAGTTCTGAGCCATTTCCTACTTTTGCCTAAAGAAATTCAACTGGAATTTTTTATTGGAATTAGGATAAATTTTTTAAACAATTTGGGAAGGACTGCCATGTTTACAATATCTTCATTTTGATGACTATAGAATATATTACTTCATTTAATCAGGTCTTTTATGTCAATAAAATTTTAAAGTTTTCTTCATGTAAAAAAAAAAAAAAAAAAAGGCAAAGCAAAACCACAATGAGATATCGCCTTACACCTGTCAGAATGGCTAAAATCAGTAACATGAGAAATGACAAATGTTGGCAAGGCTGTGCAGAAAAAGGAACCCTTGTGCTCTGCTGGTGGGAATGCAAATTGGTGCAGCCACTGTGGAAAACAGTATGAATGTCCCACAAAAAATTTAAAAATTGAATTATCACATGATCCAGTAATTCCACTAGTGAGCATATATCTAAAGAAACAAAGAACATTAATTTAAAGAGATACATGCATCCTTAGGGTTATTACAAGTTTATTTATAATAACGAAGATTTGGAAACAGCTCCAGTGTGCATCAATAGATGAATGGATGAAGAAGATGTGGTATATATATATGCAATAGAATATTACTCGGCCATAAAAAAAGAATGAAATCTTGCCATGTGCAACAACAGGGATAGATCAATGAGGTTATAATGCTAAGTGAAATAAGTCAATGAGAGAGAGACAAGTACCATGTAATTTCATCTGTGGAATTTTTTTTAAAAGGTTTTATTTATTTACTTGTCAGAGAGAGGAGAGCACACAAGCAGGCAGAGTGGCAGGCAGAGGCAGAGAGAGAAGCAGGGTCCCTGCTGAGCAGGGAGCCCAATGTGGGACTTGATCCCAGGACTCCGGGATCATGACCTGAGCTGAAGGCAGACACTTAACAGGCTGAGCCACCCAGGCATGCCTCATCTGTGGAATTTAAGTAACAAAACAAATGATAAAAGAGAGAGAGAGAGAAACGAACAACAACAACAACAACAAAATACCAATTCTAAATTATAGAGAACAAACAGACGGTTTCCAGAGGGCAGTTGGGTGGGGGATGGGTGACAGAGGTGAAGGGGTTTAAGAGGATCCTTATTGTGATGAGCACTGAGTTATGTACAGAATTGTTGAATCACATTATTGTGCACATGAAACTCATGTAACACTGTTTATTAATTATTTGTGAATTTAAAGAAAAATAAAATGAGGCTTTAAGGCTGTTAGGGTAGCCCTAATCCAGTCTGACTGTTGTCCTTATAAGAGGACATTTGGACACAGTAAGAGACACCAGGGATGTAGGCACACAGAGAAAAGATGTGGGAAGAGGCAGCTAGAGGGCAGCCACCTGCAAAGGAGAAACCACCCTTGCTGCCACCTTGACCTTGGGCTTACAGCCTTCACAGAACCGTGAAGGCTGTTCAAGCCACCCAGCATGTGGCATTTATTGTGACAGCCTAAGCAGACTGGTACAGAAGTAATCATATGTCATCTGCCCTAACCTGCTGAGACCTTGAACGACTTTGCTCACCCTCAGGTACTTAATATCACAAGTATCCTTCACTGAGTTTTATGGGGAAGTTACAGGATATGCTCTAATTGCATTTGCATATTTGGTATATTCAAAGATCTTAAAGACATATCCTTCATAAATGCTACCAGTTTTTGTGGAATATATTCCCATAGTGCTTTTAACTTATTTCTCCTTAGGAAGGACACATAGGGAGCCAGAGAGTATTATGCCAAGTGAAATAAGTCAATCAGAGAAAGAAATACCATATGATTTCACTCACATCTGAAATTTAAGAAACAAACGAGGAAAGGGGAAAAAAGTGAGACAAGCCAAGAAACAGACTCTTAACTATAGAAAACAAATTGAGAGTTGCCAGAGGAGAGTTGGTTGGGGGTTGGGGGGAAATAGGAGTTGGAGATGAAGGCGTGCACTTGCGATGAGCACCCTGTGATGTATGGAAGGACAGGATCATGATATCGTACTCCCAAAACTAATATTACACCGTTTACAAAGCATGCAAGAATTAAAATTTAAAAAAGAAAAAATAAAATCGATGAAGAACTCACTAGCTGTGTATTACCTCAGACAAGGTATCATATTTCCCCAACTCTGTTTCCTCATCTTCATAATATAATAAAACCTGTATGATTTTCAGATTCCTAGAGTGCCGGCTGCAATGTGAGTGATGTGCCCCCGACACTGTATGCCTTATGGTGGGCGCGCAATGATTAGTTGCCTTTCCAGGCAATCGGGAAATAATCTGCTTCTCTCTTTTCTGTCCTTATTGTTGTTGTTGTTTTAAGACTTATTGATTTATTTTGGAAAGAGAACAAGCCCAAGTGGGGAGAGGGGAAGAGGGAGAGAATCTTCCAGCCGACTCCCCGCTGAGTGTAGAGCCTAGTGCCGGGCTTAATCTCATGATCCTAAGATCATGACCTGAGCCGAAGTCATGAGTCAGCCACTTAACTGAGCCACTCAGGCACCCCTCTCTTTTCTGCCCTTGTGATCTGAGCTGCCATCAACTGTGCAGTCTTTGTTAACACTAAAGAAGTAAGGGACTTAATGAGTTTCCTTATACCTGATGCCAGATATTGCCTGTTTTATCATTATTTATAAGACTTAATGACCCCTCAAGGAACTTGTGTTACCTGGTGGACACATGAAAGTTGGAGAGAGATGTTTTGATAATGCAGAAAATGAACTGAGTCATCATAGTGCCGATTCCCCCTATATCCTTCTGCAAGTTACCTTCTCTCTCTCCGAGCTGCCTTTATCTTATCTGTAAAGTGGAGTCTGGGACTACACTATACCTCTAGTATATTCTAAACCCAGTCTTTTACCTGGAAGCCATGGGTCCTAGGAGACGTGAGAGGTCTTCTTCCTGATTGGGTACTACCCAAACCATCACCCTAGTCCCATGGCTACACTCTATCAACCTGCAATCCCACTATTTCAATTTAATTTGGTTAGCATTTTTTTTTAAGATTTTATTTATTTGTCAGAGAGAGAGAGGGAGAGCAAGTGAGCACAGGCAGACAGAATGGCAGGCAGAGGCAGGGGAGAAGCCGGCTCCCTGCTGAGCAAGGAGCCCGATGTGGGACTCGATCCCAGGATGCTGGGATCATGACCTGAGCCAAAGGCAGCTGCTTAACCAACTGAGCCACCCAGGTGTCCTTGGTTAGCATTTTAATGTTTACTGGAAAATACCTTACATAAAATTAGCATCTTACTAGCTTTAAGATTCAAAGATAAGTGAACTGTTTTGTTTCCTAAAACAAATCTATTTTTGTCCTAAAAGGATACTGAAAATATTGCCTGCAGGAGACTCCCAACCTAAACCATGCTGGCATTGTGGTGGCGCTCCTGTTAGAAAAGATGGATGGGTCACAGGGCGTCCGTAAGGAGACGGGGGCCACGGCGCTGAAGAACAAATCCTACTGAGTTCTTTCTGCGTCCTGTCGCCATCTTCCACGTCACCCCTATGTCCTTGCCCAGGCAGAGCTGAGGAGCAGGTGGAGCAGGGAGGTGCCGCGAGGCTGGTCCCACAGTTGAATTTTATTTACCCACATGGCAAACCAGGGAATGTCACCCCTGCCGCTTCCGTCCTGTGGTCCAGTTTGTGCACACCGGTGTGTGTGAAACAGTTTGGCCCATAGTTGACAAGGAGAAGCTCACTTCCTGACTCTAGGAAAGCTTCTGAAGAATGGCTGTTGCCCTTTCTTTTATAGGGAAAATGCCAAGTACATGTAAATGAACATCTTACGGCATAACACACACACTAAATTTCATCAGTATTCATGACATGCATTCCCTTCTCTCCACAACTGACAGCTGTTAAAAATGAGATTGGGGAGCACTATCCTGGTTCCGGTGACTCTGGAACATGGATTTGGAGGGGAGGTTTTATTGATTACTCCCACTTTCACAGCCCTGATTTTACAACTGACTGTAGATAAGGTTTAGCCTTGCAGAATCTCCCCTCCAGAGACAGCGACACCCTCTCGTCAATGAAATGCATTATGGAGGGGGCCAAATCAGTACCAGATCTCGAGTTGTTGAGAATTGCCTCAGTTTCATTTGTATTTTGAGATAGCTCTCTTTTAAATCTCATTAGGGTAAATTTCTAAAACTGTGATTAAACTGTAGCCTGCCAAGGGAAAATTAGAAATAAATTAGAAGTATCACCAATCTGAGAGCCCCAGTTCTTTCCTGTGCGCATACGGAAATTAAGGAGCCTCTCTTTTCTGCGTTACAGGCTTTGATGACAAATCCAGAAGAAAGAATGTGTGAAAGAAAAAGATGACATCTGCGCACAGCCAATCAAATCTGAAGATTATTACAGTGAAAACGAAAAGAGGGCAAGAGAATACTTACTAGTAAGGTAAGCGGACATCTCTATTAATGCTGAAATCTGATGGCTTAGAACAAGAGAGTGGGTTTCCACATGTCCATGCGTGAGTATACATTGACTTGTCAAATGGGGATAGGGTAGGATGGATAGGATACATGATATGATCTAACATCAAAATATTTGTGCTCTAGCATGAGGAAGAAAATTAGTACAAATGAAACCTATTCTCAAATGAAACCCAAATGCCCAAAAATTGAATAATAGACTCGCTTTTTATAAAGGAGTTCTCTTCTCAGACAGCAAAACAAACAAAAACCTGGTAAGTCCTGCACTAATTATCCAGCGCCATCGACACATTTCCTCCAGGGTATTTCTAATATTTTATACACTCAGTTGTAAAATTACTATCTTTTTGTTCACAGCTGAGCACTTGACCCGTGAAGTCTAGTGGGCAGTTGAGCAAGCTCATGGTTGACTGTTTTCACGCATGCAATGATTTTCATGCTTAGCTTTACTGTAATAAATGTGTGCTTTGTACCTTTAATATTAATACTTTGGGGATTTTTTGCCCCATTTTCCCTGCTTTTTATAAGATAATAAGAGGGGAAATGAAATATTTCATTATAGCGGTGCTATGCAAACCAAACTGCCAGGCGTGTAGGCAGTCCTACTCTATGATATATCAGATGTTTCTTCATTAGCTGATCTCAGAAGTCCCTATTTGATGTGCAAAGGTAATTTGAAGGATATTGACGTATAACGTGCAGAAGTATGGGTTGTGTACAAGTAGCAAGTACAACAGTTCAGGACAGCATTTTTGCAGTCAAAATGCTTCCTTGAGTGAAATAAACAGTTGGATTGCAATGTCCACGTGCCTGCCAGGGAGGACTGTCACCTAGCCATCACGGACACAGACTCAAGATTCTTGCTGTTCCACGGACCACTTTTATGAGTGTGGCCAAAATGATTAATCTTCCTTTGCCTCGTTTGTTTTTGTTTTTGTTTTTGTTTTTGTTTTTGTTTTTGTTTTGAGCCAAAGAGAGCTAGTAGATGAGATGAATTAATAGATACAAAGCGCTTGGAAGAATGGCAAGCGCACAAACAGGGCTCAGTAGTTCGTAGCTGATTTGATCATTGAGCAAAGTAGAGTCTCCTTCAGGGATGGAAATTAACCATTGTTGGTTTTTTATGGAGTAGGATGTGGAGGAGCCTAAAAGATGTAAGGGAATTGGAGGGGACAGTCTAACCCTGGGTTCGTAGGCACTGTCCACGCCGTTATCACGGGAACCCATGAGGTTAAGGTAAAAGCTCTCAAACTCTTAGTCATTTAGGTACTTTGAGAAGAATCAGAAAATATAAAGGTTATGGGACGCCTGGGTGGCTCAGTTGGTTAAGCAGCTGCCTTCGGCTCAGGTCATGATCCCAGTGTCCTGGGATCGAGTCCCACATCGGGCTCCTTGCTCCGCAGGGAACCTGCTTCTCCCTCTGACTCTGCCTTCCACTCTGTCTGCCTGTGCTCGCTCTCGCTCGCTCTCTCTCTGACAAATAAATAAATAAAATCTTTAAAAAAAAAAAAAAAAAAATGTAAAAAAAATAAAAAAAAAAAAAAAAAAAGAAAATATAAAGGTTAAGTGATGTAGGATCTTAAATTACAAATCAGGTCATCTCAGACTCTTGGCTGTAATCTGTAAGGCATGGTATGATCTGGCCGTGGCCACTTATCTCGCCCCTCTCCCTCTTAGCGTTCTGGGCTCACTCATTCCTTCTTCATGTCCCTCTGAATCACACCAGCTCTTTTGCACGCACTATCTGCGTGACACGTTACCCATGAGCCTTTGCACTCACTACCCAGCACAGCCTGTAAGCCCTCCCTCCCTGCTCCTGACCGCCTTGTATGTTCCTTCTATCTGTCTCAGACCTGTCTGCGAAAGAGAACCCCTACCCCGTGACATAATCTCCCAATATAACACCCCTACTGACATTTTTATCAACGGTAACTGTGATAGCCTTTTTGTCCATATTCTCCCAACAAGGAACACTGAAAATTCTTTGTGCCCTTACCATCTGACAGGTGATGAGCTTGGCTATTTAAAGTAGGTAGAAGAAAGGGACACGTGGGTGGCTCAGTCGATTAAGCATCTGTCTTCGGCTTGGGTCCTGATCCCAGCTGTGATCGGGTCCCACATCAGTCTCCCTGTTTAGTGGGGAGTTGGCTTCTTTCTCTCACTCTGACCCTCCCCTCTCTGTTTATGCTCTCTCTCTTTCTCTCTCTCTCTCTCACCTCTCAAATGAATAAATAAAATTTTTTTTAAAAAATAAAGTAGGTAACAGAGAGGATGCACAGATCAACAGAAAGGGCAGGAGTTAACCATTCATTCACTCATCGTCAGAGCCTGTCTCCTTTATGGCACTGATTCTTACTGGGAATTCTTTTTTCTTTTCTTTTCTTTTTTTTTTTAAGATTTTATTTATTTATTTGACAGAGAGAGATCACAAGTTGGCAGAGAGGCAGGTAGAGAGAGAGAGGAGGAAGCAGGCTCCCTGCTGAGCAGAGAGCCCGACTTGGGGCTCGATCCCAGGACCCTGAGATCATGACCTGAGCTGAAGGCAGAGGCTTAACCCACTGAGCCACCCAGGTGCCCCGGGAATTATTTTCTTTATTCAGTTCTTCAGTAATTTTTCCCACCTTCCTTACTGGTCTGTAAGTTCTGCAAGGCCCAGGATAGTGTTTTCATGGTAATATTCTGGGATCCTGGTCCAGCAACTGCTGTATATGATGTACTTGGAAGCATTCTGGGAATGACAGAATGACAGAAAGCGACGGGGTACCCGATCTCAGGAGCACAGGTCTTGTCATTGACACAGATGATTGCTTTACAGGACTAGAGGTTCAGAACTAGAGCAGGGAGATAGTGGGCGTCACAAAAAATTAGCCTCATGGGGGCAGGAGCGAGATTCTAAATGCCGACTCATCAACGCAAATAAGGACCAACTTGAACAGTTGTAGACGCGTACGGTTGGACAGGATGTTACCCTTCAGATGCAGGATTGTGTGGAGGTGGGCAGAATTCAGGGGTGGGGCTCAGGGCGGTGATCACTTGCCCACCACTATGGAGAAATTTTAGTATTTTAATATCAATGCATCTGCATACATGCATTGTTACTGAGTATCAGCCCGGATTATAGTGTACCTTGTTCAAATAACCAACTGCACCTGTCAGACTGGCAAGGATGAAAAAAAAAATTCTAAATACCCCCATGGGGAAGACACGGACAAAAAGGCTCTCAGAGTCACTGTTAATGGAACTGTCAGTAAGAGCAATATTTTTGGAAGCTAACTTGGCAGTATTTATCAAAATGTTAAATGCACATTTCCGTTAACCAGATAATAGAACTTTATCTTCCAGACAAACTGGTATGAGTCCAAAATGCTGTATGTACAAGTGCGATCAGTCTAGTGCTGTTTTAATAACAAAAATATGGGAGCAGTTTATATTATTAATAGAAGAGCAGTAAATAAGTGATGGCATTTCCATCCAATAGAACAATGTGGCCCATGAAATGTGTTAAGGATTTCCTGCCGAAATTGTGTATACTATGCAAATAGTATAGCAAGTACTGTTTGTTGAAAGCAAATGAACATAACCCACATGTCCATCAGCAGATGAATGGACAAGCAAAATTTGGTCTTCAGTGGAGTATTCTTCAGCCATAAAGAGGAATGAACTTCTGATACATGTTACAATATGCACCAACCTTGGAAACATTATGCTAAGTGACACCAAAGGACCAACATTACACAATTTAACTTACATGAATTATCTGGAATAGGAAAATTCATAGAACAAGTAGAAATTATCAGGAGCTGGGATGAGGGAGGAATAGGGGGCTAGTGATTAATGGCTACTGTTTGGGGTGCTGGAAAAATTTTGGAGACAGACATTGGTGATGGTTGCAAAACACTGTCACTGTAATTAATGCTAGAGAATTGTATACATAAAAATGACAAAAATGGCAGATTTATGTCCTGTTTTATCAGAATTTTTAAAACTTGAAAGAAAAAAACAAATGAACAAAACAAAAATAAAAGCAGGCACACAGGGGTGCCTGCATGGCTCAGGGGGTTAAAGCCTCTGCCTTTGGCTCAGGTCATGATCCCGGAGTCCTGGGATCGAGCCCCGCATCGGGCTCTCTGCTCAGCGGGGAGCCTGCTTCCCTCTCTCTCTCTCTGCCTGCCTCTCTGTCTGCTTGTGATCTCTGTCTGTCAAATAAATAAATAAAATCTTAAAAAAAAAAAAAAGCAGGCGTGCCCACACACACACACACACGTGCACACACCTCCACGGGTACAATATAGTCTGGAAAGATACCTGCAGATTTTGATGGCGGTTGTCTAACAGATGAAATGAGTAGGCAGAGCAGGAGAGAAGATGACTTTGTCCCATATACTTGTGAATTTTTTGCATTTTTCACAGGAAGCGTATATTTTAACATTTTTTGAATTAGAGGGTTTTTTTTTTAAGTCATCCTGACCTGTGGTAAAACCATGGAATGATACAACTTTCCAGTCTGCCACCAGAACAATCCTGAAAGGTCTGTTTACAATTGAACATGTTCACATCTAATATCCTTCTGAAATGTTTAACCTGGAGTGTGAATTTAATTACAATTTAAAATGCAAAATCATTTTCCTTTTCTAGATTAAATGATATCTTGTGCAAAACAGGCTCTTGATATAGAAAGAATTTGGTCTTATCCCTCCCTCAATGAAGACAGACTCCATCTCATAACTTCCTGCAAAGCAAGATACTTGTATTTCTGGGTTTATATCCCCTTTGCGGGTAAAGCATCTAAGGCATGTTGGCTATAAAAAATGAGCCTCAATATCAGAACATCCATAAATTTTTATGCATAACAAATTTTTTTAAAACCCTAATAAAATTCCATAAAAATAGCATTTTAATGGGTTCCCCATTTTCCAAAATGTTTAAACCCTATCCCATGCTCATAAGTTTATATAAGTAGAGAGGATATATGGAAGGGTGCACACCCCAGGCTATTCAGGTTGGTGGCCTCAAGGAGACGATCTCATGGATGGTGTCACATGAGAGTTGATTCTTTATATACCTACGCATTGTTTAATTGTTACAACTGAGGGCTTTCCTTAGTAGATTCCTAAAGGTATAAATGGCCAGCCATAAACTGCGCATACTCAGAGTATAAAATTTCAGGGGTGCTTGTTGGGTCAGTCAGTAGAGCATGCAACTCTTGATCTCAGGGTCGTGAGTTTGAGCCCCAGGTTGAATGTAGAGTTTACTTTAAAAAATAAAGAAATAAAAATAAAGTGCAGAATTTGAGGGGAAAAAAAATGATGTAACTATCTGAGGAGAGGGATGTTCACTAAATTTATTGTGGTAATACTTTTACAATATGTTTATGTCAAGTGATTATGCTGTACACCTTAAACTTATACAGAGCTGTGTGTCACTTGTGTCTCAAGAAAACAAAAAAAAAATGTACACACACACACAACACAATGGAATATTACTCAGCCATCAAAAAGAATGAACGCTTGCCATTTGCAATGACATGGATGGAGCTAGAGTGTATTATGCCAAGCAAAATAAGTCAGTCAGACAAAGAGATACCACATGATTTCACTGATGTGGAATTTAAGAAACAAAACAGGTGATTGTAGAGGAAGTGGGGGAAAAAAGAGAAAGGGAGGCAAACCATGGGAGATTCTTATCTATAGAGAATAAAAATTGAGGGTTGCTGGAGGGGAGGTGGGTAGGGGATGGGCTAGAGGGGTGGTGGAGAGTAAGGAGTACACTTGTGATGAGCACTGGGTGTTGTATGGAAGTGATGAATTATTTAATTCTTCTCCTAAAACCAATATTACATTATATGCTGACTAGAATTTAAATAAAAATTTGAAACAAACAAACAAAAAAGAAAACAAAAAGGCAAAAAGAGGGAAAGGAGAGCAGTGAAAATCATGAAATATTTTCAAGTATCATTAAGAAAGAGGATCCTCTGAGAACCGTGTCTTACCTTCTGTTGCACGTTCAGCCCTGTTTTGGCAATAACATGAAGCAACACCTTAGAGCTGAAAAGCCAAAAAAAAAAAAAAAGTAAAATGGACAGTTTGATAAGTTTTGACGTTTATACTCATGAACCCATCACCATAATCAAATTAATGAAAGCATCCATCATTCCCAAAAGTCTCCTCATGCACCTTTGTAATCCCCCCTTCCTAGCATACCTACACTCCGTCACCCCAGGCAGCCACTGATCTTGTTTCTATCATTGTATATTAGTTTGCATTTCCTACAGTTTTATGTAAATGAAATCCTAAACTGCGAATCATTTTGTCTGGCATCTTTCAGTCAGCATCATTATTTTGAAATTTGTCCAAGCTCTAGGATTGTGGATGTTCCGTTCCTTTTTATGGTTGAGTTGAATTCCATTCTAGGAATAACCCCGATTTGCTTAATTGTTCACCATTGGTGGACATTTGAGTTGTTTCTAGTTTTTTACTATTACAAATAATGCTACTATGAATATTCATGTATAAATCCTTATGTGGATATATGCTTTCGCTTCTTTGGAATGGCTGGATCCTACGGTAGGTATGTTTAACTTTTCAAGAAATCGCCAAACTGCTTTCTAAAATGGTTGTACAGTATTATATCCCCCCTGCACTGAAAGAGTTCCAGTTCCTTCACATTCTTATCAGTACTTGGTATGACCAGTCTTGTTCCATTTTATCCAATCAAATAGGTATGTACTGACAACTCGTTGCGGTTTTAACTTGCTTCCTGAAAGACAGCTGATAAATATCTTTTCGTAGTCTCACTTTCCATCTATATATCTTCTCAGCGAACTGTCTGATTCAGTCTTTTGTGCATTTTTTAAAAATTGGGTGTTTTGTTTTCTTATTGAATTTTGAGAGCTCTTTATATATTCTGGATGCAAGTCCTTTCTCAGATATATGCTTTGCAAATACTTTCCCCCAGTGTCTACCTTATTTTTTCTTTTCCTCAATGTTGTCTTTTGAAAGGCAAAGGTTTTTATTTATTATTATTATTATTATTAAAGATTTTATTTTATTTGAGAAAGAGAATATGAGTAGGGATTGGGGGGACAGAGGGAGCCCACTGAGCAGGGAGCCTAATCAGACTCAATCCCAGGATCCTGAGATCATGACCTGAGCCAAAGGCAGATGCTTAACCGATTGAGCCATCCAGGCGCCTCCAATGGCAGAGGTTTTTAATAAGTTTAATTTGTTTTAATTTGAGTTATTACAGTGAGAGACATTTACAAATATTTGTCAGCCCTAGTAACTTTTACATTTAGATACTCACCCTACATGATATCAAGCATATTAAAACACACATATCCCACAGTAAAGAAAATTTTTTGCTCTCTTCCTTTTTTAAAAACTTTTTAATTCTGATTTTGAAATTATTTGTTTTATGAAACTCATCTAGTGTATTATTGGCTGTAATTCTTCAAGACTCATCCTGTATCCTTGATAATTCATGCCAAGTAAAAAATATAAATTGAAATTATTCTAAACCATAATGTGATTTAATATAAACTGTAATTAATTTATCAACTAACAAAATTTGACAATATGTTAATTTTTGTAATTTTGTATTAATACAAAATTTAATTTAACTTAAATATTTGTTACTTTAGATTGAGTAGGTCTTTTTCTCGTATTTAGAAGCCACTAAGTTTGTTTGCTTGTTTTTTAGCTCTAGAATAATCTTTCTAGGCTCCTGGAAAATGTGTAGCTTCTAGACTTCGGATAAAACAGACTGGTTAAATTACACCTAAGGAAAAATATAATAATTAATAAATTAAAAAATAGAAAACAGACACAAGTTCTTTTTTTCCTTTCAAAGCAAGAAATAACTTTAAAATCATCAAAGGTGTGTATGAATATACAAACATCTAAATGTCAGATGAATGGTAGAGATAAAAATATGTGCCCTTCCTACAGAAGTCTGCTTTAGAACCACTTAAAAATGATAAATACTCAACATCACTGATTATTAGGAAAATGCAAATCAAATCCCACAATAAGATACCACTTCACATCCATTAGGATGGCTACTGTGTGCGTACGTGTGTGTGTGTGTGTGTGTGTATTTCTAATAAGTGTTGGTGAGACTAGTCAGAAATTGGAATCCTGTGCACTGTTGGTGTAATGGTGTTTAATGTAAAATGGTGCAGCCCCTATGGAAAACAGTGTGGTGATTCTTCAAAAAATTAAACTAGAACCATATGATCTAGCACTTCTACCCGTGGGTGTATATGTAAAAGTATTGTAAGCAAAGACTCCTTGAACAGATATTTATACACCAATGTCGATAGCATTATTCACAGTAAGCACTGGTAGAAACAAGCCAAACATCCATTGATAGGTGACTTGATAAACAAAATGTGGTATGTGCATATATCCATACTAATGGAATATTAGTCAGGAACCAGAAGGAATGAAATTCTGACACATGGTACAGTATGGAAGAACCTTGAAGACTTCTGCTAAGTGAAATAAACCAGACACGGTATGACATATATCGTATGATTCCATTTATATGAGGTTGCTAGAGTTGTCAAACTCTAGGTAGAATGATGGTTGCTGGGGGCTGGAGGAAATGAAGAGTCACGGCTTAGTGGATACGGAGTGTCATTTTGTGATGATGAAAATGTTCTGGAGAGGGATGGTGGAGTTGATTGCCCAACCTCATAAATGGCACTTAAATCCACAAAACTGTACACTTAAAAATGGTTCAAAGGGTAAGTTTTATCCTATGTATATAGTTTTACTGCAACTGTAAAAAACATTAAGAGGAAACATTTCCCAGTATTTCCAAATTTAAAAAGTTAATAGCTAGAATATCACCCTAATACATTTTAGTGATAGCCCAAATTTCTTAATGGTCTCATGGCCCAAAATGAAAGAACAATATTTTTAAGGGGAAAAAAATTACTTTCCTTTTAAATGATGCTTCATACTTTTGACTTTAGTAGCTCGAATTCAGAAACACAAATTGCTAACTAACTGCCCGGCACTCTTTTAAGACTTTATATGTATTGACACATCTAATCTTCAAAGACTAGGATAGACTGTTATTTTCAGTTCAGAGATGAGGAAGAACATTGAGAACAGAGAAGTTATGTAACATGCTCAAGGTTATACAGCTGGTGAGAGGTAGTGACACCAGAAATATGGCTCCAGAGCTCACAATGTGTTTCCTACCTACTAACTATAAAGAGCTATAGTATCAGGAGAGTGGTCTATAAACTGCATGATCGTTTCTAGAATTTCTACTGGATAGCTACACCTGAAAAATTTGAGTGTATTGATGCTCTAGTAGCTTCAGCAAAAGCTTTTGACTTAAAATATGTAAATATTTTATCTCCAACTGTAAAAGATCCTTTACCATGTCCACAGCTTTTTACTAGTGACAGTGTTGGAGGAGATGCAAGAGCATGCTATACATAAAAACGTAAGTTTTCGAGACTTTATCAGGCAAAAGCTCTGGAAAGGAAATCTCCATATTGGAAGGAAAAATGACCTTATATTCTTTCCTTACCCCTAAGATTCATGTCTCTCGAATTGTTAGGTTAATTTTAAAAATAATCATGTCTATGTTCAAGTAAATTTAGGAAAAGCTGGATTAAAAGGAGTTAGAATTTCTAGACTGCGGGACTTCTTAGGGGCTTAAAATACTAACAAATATTGTAAATTCCCAAGAAAGGGAAATCATATTATAATATATTAAATAATATGTGAGTATAAATTATATAATAAACAGTTGTTTCCCAGAGTTCTTTTACCACTACTTCTCTCATGGAAAATCATGAGCCCTGAGTGCTTCCAACACTTTGGGGCGTCTTGGACATACTAGGGATTTTCCAAATCTACCACCAGGGGGCAGTTCCCCTCCACTTATATGCGGAGAAACCTTAACCAAAACTTTATTTTCCCTCAGCACACATGAGACAGGCTGACATTTTCCAAGCAGACTTTGCTAAAGATTTTCAAGAGATGAAGAAAAGAAATAAGAAAAATAAGAAACCCAAGAAATAGTAATTCCTGAATAAATAGCAAATCTGCAAAACTCTCCTTCCTGGGCCAATATGGAATACAAATTCTCAGCCATATTGCTCGCCTTTTTTCCCTCCTGTTTCTCAGCCAAGTGATTGTTCTGTCATCTGGACCTCCCAAGAGCATCTGTGGGTTTATCATCTCACGACTGAGGATAAATCCCATGGACCCTTGGGGTTTTACAGCTCAAATTATTTCTAATTTTAAAGTCTCAGGTCTGCACTGTGATCTTTTTCTCTCAGACTTGGTTGGCAGCTCTGAGGTACCTCTGTGGTAAGGAACAGATATGGTAGTTCCATGAATGTTCTAGTCATGACTAAATGTGCAGTAAATGGGTCACCCTCATGTCCCTTGCCAGGGCAGACATTATTAATCAGCAAAGCATGTTTTCTTTGTAGAACTCAGAACACGTCTCACAGCCCTTCCTGACACTGGGCTCCAGGCAAGCATTTTTTTTTTTTTTAAGATTTTATTTATTTATTTGACAGAGAGAGAGAACATGAGCAGGGTGAATGGCAGGCAGAGGGAGAAGCAGGCTCCCCACAGAACAAGGAGCCCCAACTCAGGACTTGATCCTGGAACCCTGGGATCATGACTGGAACTGAAGGCAACTGCTCAACTGACTGACCCACCCAGGCGCACCTCCAGGTAAACATTACTACCATTGGATGGCTGGTAATGTGAGTAGGAAAATTCTCTCATCCAAGCCTAGAATATAAATTCCACCCCCTTCTGGAACCTCCTATGGCAACTCTCTTAAGCAATCTCCAGGAACCTTTACCCCAAACGCACACACACACACAGGTTTGTGGGTTGAGCCTCTGTCTTCAGCTCAGGTCTTGATCTCAGGGTCCTGGGATCAAGCCCCGAGTCGGGCTCTCTGCTCAGCAAGGAGCCTGCTTCCCCCCTCTCTCTGCCTGCCTCTCTGTATACTTGTGATTTCTCTCTCTGTCAAATGAATAAAATAAAATCTTTTTTTTTTTAGTCTATTTTAGATCCCCAATAAGGAAAGTCTCTATTATAGGCCCATCGGAGCCTAATCCATACCTTATGTATAGTGCCCTACACAAATACACACCTAATTGGAAGAAAAGGGTTGTTGCATCCCAGTATGTTCCAGAGACTCCAAACTTGGCCCACTCTGTTGTTTAACTTATGATTGGTATTGATATCATGTGCTTATGCCCCATTTTGATTAGCATGTCCTTGGAGCTGCCTTTGTATGAGCTGCTCAGGAAACAGCCTGTGCTCTCTGCAGAATTTCAGCGACTATCAGGCATAAAGAGGCCTTACCTGTTTCAGGAGGCTTTGAAGATAATTGTCATGTGACAGGTGTTTTTTTTCTTTCTTTCCTTTTCTTCTAACGCTGAAAGCTTATTTTAGCATTCAAGAATAAGAGGAGTAATACAAGGTGCCTGGGTAGCTCAGTTAAGCTTCTGCCTCAGCTCAGCTCCTGATTCTGGGATTGAGCCCCACATCTGGCTCCCTGCTCAGTAGGGACTGTCTGTCCTTCTCCCCTGTTCCCCACCCTCCAGCTCATGCTCTCTCACACTCACTCTCTCAAATAAATAAATTTTTTAAAAAAAGGAGTAGTGCGGTATAGACAGTAAACGTGAACTCAATGGTTGGATGGGATTCTACTCTTTACTGCACACTTAATTTCTTTAGAGCTTTTGGTGAGTTACTACCTAACACCTCCAAGCCTTCTGAAAAATAAGGTCAATAATAATACCTGTCTTTCTGTGGCTCATTTGTAAAATAAATGTTATTGTGTCTCTACTTTGTAGCAAGGACAAGCAGCATTGGGCGGATTTAATGGAATGAGACATGTAACTAATTCGCCTACAGTATTGTGACTCTGTTGTTGTTGTTGTTGTTGTTGTTGTTGTTGCTCCTTTTTTAAAGTACTGATGTTTCAGCAGAAGCTGAAGGGGCAAAAGGAAGCCAAGGCTCTTGAATTCCAAATCGAGTAGACATGAAATTTAGTTGGTAGACCAGCAGTCAGGATTTCATTTTCATAAATTGTGCCCGCGGGGTGAACTTCCCCCAGCGGCCAGTGGGGTGTGCTGTGGGAACAGAGTTACTGCAGGACAGCCACAGCAGGTTTGGGCCACCAGGTCCTGCTTCCCCTCAGGGGTGTGGGGCTCAACTGGGTGAGCAGCAAGTTCACCCGTGCTGCGAATTCTCTGGCTTCTCTTTCCTGTTAAGTTTAACTCCATCCACTTTCTAAGGACAGCAGAAGGAATTCATGTGTGCCAGACATCCTCTCTGAGTTATAGGCTTTTACAAAGAAAACGATGTGCTTGAGGAAGCATGAGGCAGCAGCGACACTGATGCATTGGGTAATTGTTAAGAAAACATTATGGAAATACTATAAATGGAATATTAATTGCTGAAGAGAGATAGTAACACTGCGGAAAGCAAGACAAGGGAATCTTGGGAAGCACTAGCATGTCTGCCACCTTCCTATTGTCGGAAGTTCCAGCCTGACCACAGTGGCTAAGTTCTAATTAACAAATGGTGAAGTTCTATTGACAGCATCTATGATTTTTTCAATATTGCTTTTATTTGGTTTGTGATTTTGAATCTCGTGTTTATTCTTTTAGCCTTGCCTCTTGATATATGCTTCAAAAATCAACCCAAGCCACCTGAGCAAATTTCAAATTCATCTTTTGATGTTCAAAAGAAACAACTGGGGGTGCCTGGGTGACTCAGTGGGTTAAAGCCTCTGCCTTCAGCTCAGGTCATGATCTCAGCATCCTGGGATCGAGCCCCGCATTGGGCTCTCTGCTCAGCAGGGAGCCTGCTTCCTCCTCTCTCTCTCTCTGCCTGCCTTTCTGCCTACTTGTGATCTCTGTCTGTCAAATAAATAAATAATTTTTTAAATAAATAAAGAAAGAAAGAACTGGGTCTTATTCTAAATACGAATTTCCATGTTAAGATTTAAGTTAGTCAACATCCGTCTTATGGCAATTCATTTGTCTTATAAAATAATTCCACTTCTGACATTTTGATAAGAGAAATATTCTTATCTTGTTTAATATTTATTCTTATCAGTGACATGGAGGATTTTTTTCCTTCTGTTTATTAGCCATTTATATATCTGAGGAAAATTGCCCATTACCATCCTCCTTTTTCTATCCATTTGTTCATTACATTAATAGATCAAGAAGGAGGGGCACTTGGGTGGCTCAGTGGGTTAAAGCCTCTACCTTCAGCTCAGGTCATGATCCCAGGGTCCTGGGATCGAGCCCCGCATTGGGCTCTCTGTTCAGCGGGGAGCCTGCTTCTTCCCTACTCTCTCTGCCTGCCTCTCTGTCTACTTGTGATCTCTGTCTGTCAAATAAATAAATAAAATATTTTAAAAAAAATAGATCAAGAAGGAAATCATTGATTCGGGGGTGACAGACCAAAGTACAAGCAATGGGTGTTAATAATACAATCTAGATCACAAAGCCGTTGCAAACCATTGGAGAAGGTAAATTCTCAGCTCCTGCCTAGTCTTTAAAGTTAGGTGTTTTGTTTTGACGTCTCCCTCTTGGACTCAGTTAATAAAAAATTTTTTGAAACTTTAAAAAATTGTATAATAACAAAGGTGCTTATTAATGCAGTAAAGAGCAAAGTCGGGTGTACCATAATTTCAATCTAGTCAGGACTATGAACAGTATTTGGGGATATAGGCAGTTGTGGTAATGTGATAGAAGATTATCTGCGATTTCTCTTGAGACTGAGTGACCCGTTTGGCTAATATTTCTGTAGTTGGTTACTTATATTCAGAACTGAAAGAATACTGATTTTTAAGTAGAAGTGAGTGAAAAAAATATATATTTTTAAAGATTTAATTTTGACACTTATCCATGTTCCATTCTTGAATTCCATACAAGGATCCCCTGGAAGTCAGGGACCCCTGACTGACATCCTTTGGTCTCTGGCCAGTGGAGGCAAAACGCTAACTACATAGGGACATGGAGGAATTGTTTGAGGTGATAGAACTGTTCAATCTTGACTGTGATGGTGGTTAAATTACTCAAAAATGAGGAATTTCACATATGAAAGTTAGAACTGAAAGAGAGGGAGGGGGGAGAGAAACGAACAGAAAGGAAGATGAGTTATGGGTTGCATATTGCAGCTAGCGGAAGTAGCCCCTGTAAACTAGTTCCTTGTGTGTCAGAGCTGGGTTTCTTCACAGTCATCCAGTGCTTTCTGGAGAGTCAGGGTAGGAGTGGTGAGGGGAAAAAGGACCCTGGAACAAGACATTTTAGGTTTAAATCCCGGCTCTGCCAGATATTTGCTGGAACCCAGAGCAAGTCACATGACCTCTCTCTGTCTGTTTTATCATCTTAAAATGAATATGGCAATAACCGTCCCTACTTCATAGGATTATTTGGGGATTAAATGGGTTAATATATTTAAAGTTGATAATTAAAATAGTGCCTGGCATCTAGTAAGCACCGTCATGTCATTTAATATTTAGAAATGCTTGGGGGAGAAGCCAAGGTCATGACAAAGAGCTCAGTCAATGTCGGTGACGGCATTGGCAATCACAGAAAGACTGTTTGGTCAGGAGAAGTTCATCATTAACAAAAATGACTGTGTTTATGTGTCCCTAAAACACATCAACTTACTTGTTACTAATCTTCTAAATGCATGTGAAACTTTTTTTTTTTTTCTTTTTTGGCTCTGCCTACACCTCACTTCTCAGTTGTATCAACTCCCAACATCCTCTTCCTTTTCCAAATCACTTCCCCTGCTGGACCACCTCACATGATGTGTTTCCAGAGGACAAAGCCAGGGCCTTTTATGCAACGTTTGCAAATGAAAATCACACCTATAGTAAAGGGGCCAGTTCTCTTATAAGACCCTGGTTGACTTTACCATGAATATATAGGTTGAGGTTATTCATTATGACTGATATTTAATATCATTCAGATCGTCTACAAAACGGTGTTGAATATTTACAACATGGCAAAATGTTCACATGCCAAGTTTCCAACAGAACCCTGCTGGGATTTTAGTCGTGGGGTGTTTAATCTGCAAGTGAAGAATTTACTGAAGATAAGTTTCTCAGCCATCTACCAGGCAACAGCCCATTTATCCGAGAACGAGAAACTGGGGAATCATGCAAACCTAAAATTATGAAATAATCCAAAAACTTCATTTAAAGTAACTTCAACCTTCCTCAGTAAACCTTAAAGGCACTTCATAAAGAAAGAGGACATACAGGATATCACAGCAAGTGCTTTTTAATGTCAGTGAAAATATAGACAGTCCGTTCTCATTTTTTTGTGGAAGTCCTGTTGTATAACTGAATTAGGACTGAATTAGTAAATGCTGAAGCAGCTTCTAAGGGAAACACAGGGTTAGGTTCTTGTGAATCTCTGGTCACAACATTTTCATTAACCAATTAATATATAACCTTGGTTTATGTGTGTTTCTGTTTCAAGGCACTTTATTGACTGTGTATTGTGGATCCATTAACATTGAACTCATGGTCAACAGAACTGTAACTCATGCCTGAAAGAAATGTCTCCAACACCCACGTTTTCTCCATAAGGCACATCACAGTTTTCTTATTTCTAGAGACACTAACCAGCATTTCAGTACTGTGCTTTGGGACCATTTTAAACAACAAAGTCACCAAAAAATGCACAAAAAGGCAAAATACAGTGTGTTAAAAAGACCCCGACAAGGACACTTTTTCATGGCACATGCACCGAAATAAGAAGGCAGGATGTTATCTTTGTTGACTGTAACCACGGGGCCTTGATCAAGGGGTGAATTCACATGTTTTGCCCCCTGAGCCTATCTGAGAATGACTCTAAATGCAGCACATGTTTGATTTTGGGTTTGCAAGTAAATTTTAGCAAGTAGGTGAATTTGCAAATTCGGAATCCATTATAATGAGCATCACTTTATATATAAGAAAAAGAACCTATGTGGTCTGTCCCTCCATTCCTGAACAGGATTAGCTAAGTATAGAACTTACATGGGATAAATGCCCAGTGAATCCTATGCATGTGCCAGATCCCTGGCTCAAAGCCCACCGATCTCTCCCTCGGAGAGCTTGCAGAACTCGGTAAGGGGGTCAGCAAACTCCAGCCTGTGGGCCAAATCCCCCAGGCTGCCTGTTTTGATATGGTCCCAAGCTAAGAAAGGGGGCTTATTTCTTTGTTTTTTTTTTTTCTTCTCTCTTTTAAATGGATGGGGGGAGGGAATCAAAAGACTATTTCATGACACTTGAACATTTTATGAAATTTAGATGTTGGTGTCCGAAGGTGGTGTTTTATTGCTATACAGCCCATGTGTATTTGTTTACGCACTGTCGATGACTGCTTTTGTGTAATGTGGTGTAATGTGGTAGAGATGAGCCCTTGCCACGCACTGTCCACAAGCTGAAAATATTTGCTATCTAGTCCTTTACAGAAGAGTTAAATGACCTGTGATCGAAAACATTGCTAGTGGTCACAGTGTAGGGTCTTGCACAGGGGATTGAAAGCTCTGTGTGTGGGGTGCCTGGGTGGCTCAGAGGGTTAAAGCCTCTGCCTTCAGCTCAGGTCATGATCCCAGGGTCCTGGGGTCAAGCCCTGCATCAGACTCTCTGCTCAGCAGGGAGCCTGCTTCACCCCCCCACCCCCACCTGCTTCTCTGCCTACTTCTGATCTCTGTCTGTCAAATAAATAAATAAAATCTAAAGGCTTTGTGTGGCGGAAAAATTTTATCTAGCAGGGGAGGAGGTAAGTTTTAGACAACAGTAAAGAGGATTTTTCCCTTCCTCAGCCCCACGTCCTCCTTTTCAGTCAAGGTTAGATTTCAAATAGCTATTAATTAAGTCACTCAAGGGGCGCCTGGGTGGCTCAGTGGGTTAAAGCCTCTGCCTTCGGCTCAGGTCATGATCCCAGGGTCCTGGGATCGAGCCCCGCATCGGGCTCTCTGCTCGGCAGGGATCCTGCTTCCTCCTCTCTCTCTCTGCCTGCCTCTCTGCCTACTTGTGATCTCTGTCTGTCAAATAAACAAATAAAATCTTTAAAAAAAAAAAATTAAGTCACTCAAGAATTTACTTCACATAATGAAGCAGGTTAGAAACTGTCAGGTGGTTCCTGTGAACAAATCTGTTGAAACCAATGTAGGTGCAACTAGTGGAAATTCAACAAGGAGAAGTGAAAAGGATGACACCAAACTTTTGTGTTGGAATTAGGCAATGCAATTCCAGAAGCTTTGTTTCCTATCAATTAAAGAAAGTACAGGGGCACCTGGGTGGCTCAGTCGGGTGGGTGTCTGAGTCCTGATTTCAGTTCAGGTCATGATCTCAGGGCTGGGATCAAGCCTCACATCTGGCTCCCTACTCAGTGGGGAGTCTGCTTGTCCTTCTCCCTCCCCATCTGCTTCTCTCCATCCCGCCCCTCTACACCCCCCCCCCCAAGCAGCTTACGCATGCAGGCATGCTCTGTCTCTCAAAAAAAAGTACAGTTCATTTTATTTTGTCTGTCTTTGAGCTTTAACAGCTGAAAGTTGTCCTAGAGATCATTTAGACCAAGACCATCCAAGAGAATTTTCTACATGCCTGGGCAGGTTCTGTATCTGCATTATCCGGAATGGTAGCACTGATACATGTGGCATTTATAATGTGGCTGGCAGGACTGAGGATCTGAATTTTTCATTTTTGTTCGTTTTCAATTAAGTCGGAATAAGCACATGCAGAACTGTCCAGTACCTTATGGAGCAGGTTGCATTTGGACTTAAGATGACTGACTGGCCGGCCGGCTTTCTTAAGTTTGCCTTGAATAGGGTTTTTAAAGGCTTTGGATTTGTTGCCACCATTTGAAGAATGGTGAGATTTTATATAAAGGCCCAAATTCTGGCTTCTTATGGGACATGGAGGTATCTGGAGATACCAGGGATGCCCTTCCTGGACAAGACAGTGAGATCTCCAGTCCTCACTGCTCCCTAGTGTCATCTACTCAGCCTGCTGCATCATTTTCGTTACCTGCTTGGTCTCTGTTGGCATTTGAATATACAATTGCTAATCTAAGTCAACCCCCAAATTTTCATATGGGAAACTAAAGCCCAGAGATAGTAAGTACCTTACCCAAAGTCTTCTGGTAATTAATAGTAATTAATAGCCCAACTGGCTCAAATGAGAATCCAGGTGCCTGGCCAACACTCTTTCTACTCCAGAGCCCTGACCAAGATCTCTGGGTGTGTACGGGTAGTGGGAGAGGTGGTACCACCCAGTACCTGGGTGTGTCTGAGCTGTACTCCCAAGCCCTATTCTCCTCTACTTCCAGGCCATGGAGAGGTTGGACATTGGGTGAGGGAGGTCTCTGCTTTCCTCCCATCTGGGCTGACTCAGTGAGAGTCACAATGGGCAGTGAGGGCGCGGAAGGGATATAGGCCTGAACTTTCCCTGGTCGTTTCCTTCCCGACTTCCTGCTTCATTGTTTACCACGGACATTTCCAAAGTTGTCAGTGATGGCGCATCTGAGAACCCATTGTTGGCTGTTTATCCCACCTTGTATCTCGGCCTTCCCTCTGCTTATTTGGGTCCACCTCTGTTTTTCCAAAGGCCTTTTGACTTATCTCTGAGGTCCTAGTCGTTTGAATCTTGGGGCAAAAACCTTAAATGTGCTAAGAAAGCTTTTGAAACAGTCTTTCACAGAATGAGAGTTCAATTGTATTGGGCATTTCTCTCTTCTCTCGTCCTGCTCAGGTCAAGGCTAATTCAGAAAGAGATATAGCTTAGTGGCTTTGGAAATATATTCACCTGGATTGGAGCCCTTGTTCTGCCAGTTGCCAGATCAATGACCTTGGGGGGAAAAAATCCCTTAACCTCCTGGGCCTGAGTTTCCTCAAAATACCTACTTCATAGGGCTGTGGGTGAGGAATAAATCTGATAATGAATGTAAAATACAAGAAAGCATGGCGCCCGTGACATAACGAGTGCCCCACAGATGGAAAGGACGGAGCGTTCATTTTTACCATGTCGCTTTCCATACATCTGACATTCTTTCTCTAGAGAGGAATCTGCCCCGTTAATCAGGCCACACCCCTTCTGAAATCCTTCCCTGGGGTTATCTTGTTTATAAGCTCAGCAGATCAACTACCTCGACCCATTTTAACCCCAAACATGTTTTCTCACAGTGCACTCTCCAAGTTCTGCTCTGTGTACTCTGCATGCAAACTTCCATTTACTGCTTGATTCCTGACTTTAAAAGCCCTCTTCCCTCCTTTTTCCAAGTGTGGAGCTGGAGTTGGCATTCATGTACTTCTGCCTGTGATTCTCGCCTGCCCAGGATCCAGTTCCTCTTCTCCTAAGAGAACCCCAGAGAATTAGCCTTTAGGCGTGGGTGAGGCTCCTCCCGCAGTCTTTTCTGGTATGAGGTTTGGATGTGGGACTGAGGTCTGGCCCATCAGAGCTGGGGAAGAAGAACAGAATGATCCTGTTGGAATTATTAGGGAACAGAATCTCTCTTTCCTCAGGAGTTGCTAAACTAGCTTAGCCCTGCTCGGGGCCACCTCGGGCTTCCCTGGAGAAGCAACAGGGCGATCAACCCTGAGGAGACAGAACTGAGAGACCGAGAGGGACAGAGTCCAGAGCATCAGTGCCTGAAGGCAGATACCCATGGGCTTTGCAGAAGTGAGAGCCAGTAAACTGCCCCCATTCACTTTATGAGCTTTATTTATCCATGTTTGCTTTGATGGGCTTGAGTTGGAGTTCTATCTCGGAATCTAGAAGAGTTCTGCTTAAACTCTGCCCTTTCTAAATTTCCCCCAAATCCATCTCCCATTGTATTTCCAGTTACTGTGCATCCGTTTGTTGAAATCAATCGTATTAGTTTTCTATTGCTACATGATGCATTACCACAAAGCTGGTGGCTTCAACAGTGCACACATATTATCTCACAGTGGGTCCATATTATCTTCAGTGGGTCCTCTGCTCAAGGTTTCTCCAGGCTGATATTTAAGTGTTGACTGGGACTGTGATCTCATCTGAAAATTAAGATCTCTTCCAAGATCACTGACTATTGGCAGAATTCAGCTTATTACAGTGGGAGGACTGAGGCCCTCACCTCCTGGAGGCTACCTGCAGTTCCTTGCCCTATGCCCCCCACCCACATGCCAGTTTGTTTTGTGAAAGACACCAGAAAATCATCTTTCCCTCCAATTTGCTAATAAGATAGAGGAACAACGGCCAGTGACAGTCCATTACCTTTGGCACATGGGGTAATCTAATCAAGGGAGTGACAGCCCATCATCTTCTCCATATTCTCCCAGCTGAAATCAACTTTACAGGTCCTGGCTACACTTAAGGAAAGGAGATGACATAGGCCCTAACACCAGGGTGTGAAAGTCACGGGGGCCTTGTTAGAACTTTACCTACCACACCAACTTTACCTCCCACCAAATGATCTAAGCCCAGTTTGGAACAGTAAGATACATTGATAAGTCAAGTTGTTGTGCATACATGTAGATTTCTAGTAAATACGTGTTGTTAGTTATAATGTGTGAGTGCATTTTAGGATTGAAAAGATAGCAGGAGGCTGAAGATCCCTCCCACCAAAGCTGTCAGAGCCTAATCCCTAGAATCTGTAAATGTTGTCTCATATGGCAAAGACTTGGCAGATGTGATGAAGTTGAGGTTCTTGAGATGGGAGGATTATCCTAGATTCTCTGGGTGGGCCCTACATGCATACAGCTGTCCTTACAAGAGGGAGATGAGAGGAACACACGGAGGAGAGAGCAATGTGAAGAGAGAGCTGGAGGTTGGAGCGATGTGGCCACAAGTCAAGAAAAGCTGGCAGGCACCAGAAGCTGGAAAAACCAAGACAGGAATCTTTCCACACTCCTCTGCAAGGAGGGTGGCCCCGTGCGCCCCTTGATTTGAGGTCAGACCAACGAAATTTGTACTTCTGACTTCCTGAACTGTGAAAGAAGACATTTCTGCTGTGTTAAGCTGCTCATTCTGTGGTCATTTATTACCACAGCCATAGGAAATGAGCCTAAAGGCCCTACTGAGGGATTAAGTATCAGATTTGCAGTTGAGGTTTCATAGCCTAGAGGCAATTTGGCCAAATTTCAGCCTACTTTTAAAGGAATGCTTTTTCCCAGTGAGGTCCTTAGAGCACCTGCTTTGCCTCTTTTGAGATGCTTAGTTAGAAACAAATTACTCAGAACCACCTGCTCACCAGTGCCTGGGCAGACCACGAGTTTGGCCTCAAGCCACTTGGGGCTACTTGGTGGCCAAAGCAAAAAGTGGTCTCCCAATCTAAAACTTTTCATATTCAATCTTTCTAGCTTTCTCCTCTTTCTTACTTTCTTCAGCAAGGGGGGTCGAATTTCCCCCTGGGTAAGTAACTGATTTCATGGGCACTACCATCTTTTATCTGGGCTCTAATATGTCAACCAGATACCTTGAGTATTTCTTCATTCAGCAAATATTTCTCAAGTCCCTGCGATGGACCCTGTTCTCAAAAAACAAAAAACGACAGCCCCATGAAAAGTCAAACATTAAAGAGTCCCACGAATAAATGTGTAATTGCAGACATTGGTAAGTCTGAAGAAAAGAAACATGTTTTGAGAAGGTTATTTAGCATAAGAATGGTGCCTTGTCCAGGAGGATGATGGATGACTTTCTCCTGGACATGACTTTTCAGCTGGGAGCTGAACGTGAGTCGGACTCAACCAGTGGATGGGGAAGAGGCCAAAGTTCCATGTGGAGGCAGCAACTGACAATCACCGTGTGACCAGAAGGCATAGTGCATTTGAAGACTGAGAGGGAAGTGGGAAAGTTGAGCAAGGTAGGACTGAAGAAGTAGGCAGGGTCTGACTGGACGCAGAAGACTTTTGAAAGAAGGTGCAGCACACATGGCTGACATGAAAACAATTGGGGACATACATCTGCTCCCTCGCCTACAGCATCCTGTGACCCTGCTTTCTTTTGGAAGCGGTAGCCCAGCCTCAAGAAGCTATTATGGGGCTTTCTGTCTGTTCACTTGAGTGATTCACTCATATCATTGTCTGTTCACAAAATATGCATGTCTAACATTCTTTCTTCTCATCTTAAAAGACTGTGAGCTGTGGATTGCAGCCTCCGTAATGGCAAAGATTAGAAAGCAGGGTCCCCATGTGCATCCTTGGAGGGCAGCACAACTGCCTGCAGAAGGCCAGCGAACACCTATGATGGTGTTGAAATGCAGCCCGGTGTAATGCTCTACACATCAAACCCAATTTAATGGCCATGCTAACCCACAGCAACAAACAATGTGTATTGATTCAACCCTCTTGGAGATCTAAGATTACCATTGACTTTTTCTGCCCATGGACCACTAGACTTGTTTTGAAGTAACACCTTCTAATTAAAAAGGAAGCATATTTTTTTTCTTGCTGCAAGGCAGAACCGTTTGTCTTCCAAGATACCTGGCCACAAACTCTACATTCTTTAGAGGAGAGGGAGCGTACTTGAGGTGCAGAAGGGTTTCTGCTACTCCTCTGCTCCATGGGCATTTCTACTCTAGGGTGTTAACTGTCTGTTGTTAAAGCAGTGCTTAAATTCCTCCTGACTGAGGTCTTTTGAGGAGAATACTGTGTGTTTTATACAAGATCTCCTGGTTCTATTCACATATGCATCTATTACCTAGAACCACCTTCCTCCTTTGGATGGATGTATGAATGAAATACTGCCGCGGGATAATTTCTTGTCTCCCCGTGGACGTAAGAGTATCCAGGTCACGAGAGACCGTTGAAATGATTCCCTCTGTATACCGCTCTCCCAGATCAACATCAGCCTTATTAAAAAGAAAAAAAAAATCAGTGTCATGAAAATCCCAGCTAAATAGGCAGAGTCAAGAAATTCCAGAAGATTTCAAATCCCCAAGAAAGGAGAATGGCATGGGTATAAACAGGTCGGAGAAATGAAGCAAACAGAAATTGTTCACTCCCCCCCACTTTTATCTCTGAGAAATAACTAAGCACAGTTGGTACTGTTTTCTTCCTATTGTCCCTCCCCATGCAGTGCACAGCAGTTGAGATGCGGGGTTTTATTGCTTTCATTCTGCTGCTTCTCAAAATGCTGCCTGTCTTTGTGATGCATGGTGAAGTCATCACTGTTCCCTTGAGATTGCCGAGGCAATCAAGGCAAAGTCTAAAGCTAGTGAAAAGGGAAGAGGAGGGGAAATCTTGATATTCTGAGCACCTTGCCTCCTTGTCTCTGTCTGAAAGCTGCTGTTAGGATTAGATGACATTTGGGGAAGCCTGGATATGAAGCGGGGGTTACAGTCATTTGTGACTGTGTGTGGGTGAGCTTTGAGCGGGGTGGATGGTGGGGAAGTATCTGAGAAGAATTGGTGAGAGAACACGAAACTGCCTTCAGGCAGCAAGAGACAATGTAGGGCTAAAAGATCTGATTCTAATATCCAGTTACCACAGGTCAAATCCACGTGCCTCCTGGCCTACTCGAAGCTAAGCTGAGTGACCTTGAGTATGTCATTTCACTTCTCTGTGCCTCAGTTTTATCAACTATAAAATGGATCTCCATTTTATGGACTATCTAGATAGTCAAGTCAAGTCCATTTTATGGACTATCTAGATAGTCAAGATAATATCTCCATTAGAGAGCAGTTGGGAGATTAAATGAAATTAAATGAAAGTACATGGAAGTACTTGGCTCCTTAGTGCCCAATAAATATTAGCTATTGTTTTTATTGATATTATTGACCACTTTCATATGTTATCTAGTTGGGTATCTTTAATTGAGGCACTCAACAAACATGACTCTTGTGCCTAGCATATGTCAGGGACCGAACTAGGTGTCAAGAATGTAATGAGCCGTGATCATTGACCATAGGAATTACAGTAATAGAGATGTGAGTAGGCTATCCAAGTGGATCCAGAGAAGAGATGTGATAACTCTGAGACCCACCTGTACTGTAGAGAATCACAAAGAAGGTTTTAGTGCCCAGAAAGTATAAAGTTTCCCACTGAACTTGGAGGGTCTGATAAGAATAAGGAGTTTGTTGTTGGCACTCTCTCAAGTATCCTCTGACTGCCTTCTGTCTACTTCCCAGGGTGCTCATCCCAGTCCCTGCTGCCCAAGGTCCCCAACTTGAGCATTTGACACAAATTCACACTTACCTGAAGTAAAACTTAGATGATTGGAAAGACTCGTTTCAAGTAAATCTCAGACAACTTGAGTAAATTCAGAAGGTGGGGAATGTCTGATGAGCTCACTAATGGCCATTTGTGCTTTAGACTGAAACTCGGCCTCATGGATTTCCCATTCTGCCTTCCTCTCTTCCCCTCTCATGTCTACCTATGTTCCCTCCCCTGTGCTCTCTAACTTTTGGGTTATAAAAGGAAGGAGGGAAGGAAGGAAAGAAGGGAGGGAGGAGGAAGGAAGGAAGGTGTGCCTGGGTGGCTTAGTCACTTAAGCATCCGACTCTTGGTTTCTGCTCAGGTCATGATTGTGGGGTCCTGGGACCAGCCAAGGGCTCTTCACTCAGCTGGGAGTCTGCTGGAGATTCTCTCTCCCTCTCCCTCTGCCCCTCCTCCTGCTCATGCTCCCTCTCTCTCTCTCTCTCTATCATATAAGTAAATCTAAAAAGAAAGAAAGGGTGGAAGGGAGAGAGGGAGGAGCAAAGAAAGAAAGGAGTCAGTATAAAACCAGCCTTCCAAAAGCTGGCAGAGCAGCCATACAGTTGCACTCCAAAGACAAGCCCTTCTATATTCCAGGTGCCCTTTTTCTGTGACATCGGTGGCCTCAGTTTATCTTTCCACTGTTACAAATTCAACAGGTCTTTTGAAGTTGCATTTCCACCCCGCGAGGCAGTTAAGCCTGGGTTTTGAAACCTGGATCCATCACCCACTGGCTGGAAAACCCGGTGGCATTTCCTTGGCCCTCTTCTGCCTCATCTGACAATAATGGGGATAATAACAGTACCCACTTCATAGGTTGGTGACACATGAGCAAGTTCACAGATGAAGAATGCCTGAAGTAGAGCTTGGCACGTTGTAAGCACGCCATACGTGTTAACTATTTTATTGTCATGTAGAGAGAAGTGAGATTTCTAGCTAGATCAGCAGTCGGAGGAATATTCCTGCTGTGTTTCTGAGCACTCAGCCCTTGTGTCTGCCGCTCGGCTTAAACACAACTTTAAAAATCACTCAGTCAGGGATTTGTTTGGATTTGATCTAGATGATTGTTCAAAAGTGCGATCCTTGGAAATCTTCCGCCTCAGAAGTGTATGTCGAAACTGGGAATTGAAGCTGGTCTGTATCATGAACTGGAATTTCCGTGTGAATTGTATTATAGACGCATCCCCAGACGGTTGTCTGGGACCTTGTGAGTTCCTCACTCCTGTGATCGTGATGCACTCCTTCAGAGCTCCCCCGAAAAGGAGTGCAAGGTCAGCTCTGGAACTGGAGACTTTTGTTCAGGCAAATATTTTTATGAAGCCAACAAGACAGGACAGCTTCTAATTTCTCATGCTTGCGACAAAGAGATTTACCCTGCTGGGGGATGGGGCCCTTTGTGATTCATATCCTGTGGGATGAAAAATAGAATTCAGAAATCCAGGGGCCCCTCCCTCTCTGTCCTAGGCTTGAATGGCGTTGCTCAGGCGCGTTTCTAGTCACCCAAGCATACCTCACCTCAGACCAAGGCAGGGTGGCCAATCGTACCTTTTGTGAGTTGAGTCATATAGGTCACAAGAACTTAAAGGGGTCCTCAGTTAACTCTTTTCAAATCTAAAGAAGCCACTGAGAATGCAAGCGTAGGTGGCAGGCACCCTGGGGACTCAGAGTAAATACCATGTGGGTTAGTGGCCACAGCATAGAAAATTGGGATGATCCCTGTAGAAACCTGGATAACATGACTGGTATGTTTTGTTTAACATTCAGAGTTTTGGCTCCGCGGGGCCACACCATTACCGCTCGTGGACATCCAGGGCTATGTGGCAGTGCCCCCCCCATTGGCCATGCTGTCTTGTTTGCCACAGGAAAACATGGTCCTCGGGACTCATATCACCAGGATGACCCCCTTGGGGTTTGCAGACCCTGTTCCATAGGCCAAGGACAAATTTTCAGACATTAGGTGATAGCTTTTTCTATTCCAGTAAAACTCTCCTGCCTGCTTTCTTTCTTCCACAATTCATCCCATTACTCTTCTTAAAAGAGACTGCTGTGGCTTCTGGGTAAATCATGATGCTATTTTTCTTCTTCTCGGTGGCCAGTCCTAGGTCATAACTGCTTCCTGTCATCAGAAGACATTGGTTTGACAGTTTACCCTGAGAGGGAGTACTTATCCAGAAACGCTTGTCCACACACTGTATATGCTCCCACATGCCTGCGCTTTCATTCTCAGACACACGCACACTCACACACTCACACACTGACTTCTTTGCACAAGAACGCCAGGAGAACGCACAGACTTAGGAGCATGACAGAGCTGATCATGGCTTTGAACCCTGAGGTTGGCCAGATTTGGTTGATGGCTGATCATCCTGAAGGGAATGTCAGGACAGAGAGGAACAGCCAGGAGCATGAGACGGGCTCAGAGGGGAAAGTGGGAAGCTGTCAAACTTCAGTTTTATCCCTTTGTCCTTTTGCTACACAGCCTGAGGGCAACAAGCCAGGGTCTGCTCTGTGTACTAGGAAATTGCATCTGTCGTCAGAAAATCTGGTACATGGGAGGAAAGGGTGGAGTTTTATTGCCGCTGCTGGAAGGTTTAGGGATCCTGGAGTGAGAAGAACCCATATGAACAACAGAAACTCCAGTTTGAAGTGCCTTAAACAATAAGGGCTGTTTATTGGCTCATGTGATTGAGAAATCCAAAGAGTTTCTAACTTCAGGTGAGGTTTGATCAAGAGGCTGACACAATTCCTTGAATGCTCTCTGTTCTGCCCTCTCCACGTAGAGCTTCGTCGTCACATTTTCTTTCTTTACTGTGGCAAGACCGGCTGTGGCAGTTTAGTCCTCACCTCTGTGCCTTCCGTGTACCGAGAAGAGAGGGTGACGTTAGCTCAGAATTCCAAGCAGTAGTTCCGAGACTCTCTGACGGACTGGCTATGTCCCAAGTCCACTCCCATGCTCATCAGTTTATGCCAATTAGGTTTACCCCTAAGGGTGGACAGGGGTCAACACAGGGGTTGTGTGAAGATAGATAACGTGTAAAATTGGGATTATAACACCAAGAAGGAGGATGGGTGCTAGTGGCCACCGCACCACCAGGCCAACCTCTTGGCAATAGCTCATGATGTTCCTCAAGCCTTATTGGGACCGATGGTGACACACTACTACCCTTCCCCTCTAGGCATTGTTCACATTGCTGCCATAGATGTGGGGAAATGGAGCCCTGCCTAAGAATCTCCCTGGTTTATTGGTTTCCTTTCGAATGAATTTTTATTTGAAATCTCTCCACAGCCCAGTAGATCTGCCTCTCCAGAAGTTCAGACGCCTAGCTCCAGGGAAATGACTAAGCCAGAATTTGCTAGTAACCCACTCCTTCTTCCTTTCATGGTGTCTGATTTACAAAGAAGTGCTGAACCAAGTGAAAGGCAGTATCCTGCTAAGACAGTTTGAGTGGCAGAGAAATGGATATCGCTTTCCTGAAAACTCACTATGAGCCAGGGACTGTCGCTAGAGACTCTGGAGGTGTGCTTCTCATGAACATGGTGGTGGTTTCTCTGTTTTGCAGATGACAAAGCAGAGCTCTAGAGGGGCAACACAATTCCCCCAAGGGCTGAGAGTGGCTAGAGCAGAGCTGGGATTTTTACCTCAGGTTGGGTAGAGTCTGACTTCAAACTCTGAAGCGTCCTTCTCACATTGAACTTGGGAGCGAGCACTCCAGTCTTCTCCTCCCTGTGTGAAATTCTCCCCAAGCCCAGCCACCCACACTGTGCAAGTAGCCCTATCGTCCCTCTGCCAAAATCCATCAGTATCTCAAAATGCTGGTGGGCTTCATCTCAGGAGAGCCTGTCTTGTTTACTGCCCTGTCCAAATCTACCCTGTCCATCCAGTGTAGTGAGCCCTGACTCTTTTCTGATTTCATTTCCCTATTTGACAGCACTTTCCATTCAAAATGTGCATGCCCAAGTCCTCCTCCATCAAGCCCTGCTGTCTATTAACTAATATGTTCCCCAAAGCTGGTGGGTTGTTTTATTAGTGTTCCTTGGAGACGGGTTTGCTTTCCAAGGGCCTTCTGGAGAAAGTGTCTTGCTCACTGGGCGGAAACTTCAGATTACCAAAAATGGTGTCTGTGTGAGCGTTTGGCTCTTAAACCGCAGTGGTAGGGACAGTAGTGTTTTGCTAGCACGTGGGGGAGCCCATGATTGCTCTACTATTAATTGAAAGGAAAGCCTCATGTCTCAGAAATGCATAGTTCTCCATTACTTCAAGGGGAACCATTCAGGTCAGGTTTGCTTCTGAATCCCTTTTCAGACACAAATTTCCTCCTGCTCACACCCTCCTATGGATAGCAGTATCTCCTATCCATCACCTTGATCAGGGAGCAGCAGGCCATGACCTGTTTTTGTAAATATAGTTTTATGGGAACACAGCCATGCCCATTTGTGTATGTGTTGTCTCTGGCACATTTCCACTAAACGGCAGAGATGCATCGTCATAAATGAGACCCATTGTCCCATAAAGGCTAAAATATTCACAGTCTCGCCCTTGACAAAAAAAGTTCTGAGCCTGATCTAGGTCAGTAAGTTCCATACATATTCCTCCCAAACCCCCCAGCCCCCTTCCCCCAGGAATAAAACCTCACATGGCCTGGGCTCCCTCAAGGAAAAAAAATAATTGAATACCTGATGTTTGGAAGTGAAAGAGACAGTCTCAGCCTCAGTCCAATCTCAAAAAAAGCAAATGAGTGACACTTCTGTAACCACTTCCTATTTCTGGGCCCCTGGCAGACATTGCTAATCAACCATCGCACTCTTTCCCACAGAGCCTCAGATTCCTTCTTGAAGGTAAAGCCAAGGCAGGCCCTACTAATCAACCAAAGTTGGCATTTGAGTGGAAAACCCCTTTCTCTCTCTAGTCCAGTGGCCACCATCAGGTCAGAGAATCACATAAGACAAAAATTCTTGAATCTTCTTTTGGTTGCCATGTCAGAGACAGACATAGCATCTCTTATTAAGTCCAGAGCTGGAAATTAATCCACTGTCTCTGTTTCTTTGATGAAGTCATTGGCTCGTGATTAGGGCCCATGCTATAGGAAAAATGCCTCTGCCTGCTATTTAAAAATAGGAGATTTAGGACTCGGTGCAATGTCCCGTGAGAGGCACCCAGCAACTGAGGTCCACTGGGAATATTCTAGAGTCCTATATCAATGTCATCCTCATTGAGTAGCTTCGTAGATGGAACTACTGGGAGTGGTTCATTTCTTTCTTACTTACAGCTAAACCTTATTCTTTCTCCTGTTGTTGAATTCATATATAGTATTGCCATGGGCTAGAGTCGAGGTATCTAGGTTATTACCATAGCTTCCTTAAAGCAAGCCACACTCATCCTGTGTTCTGGTTGACTCAGATTTCAGGAAGCCCCTGCAGATGCTCTTCTCAAATGCTGGTGCAGTTACTTCCTCAAAAAACTGGTGTTAACAGTGATAGTTAAGAATCGACTAAAGATAGGTATCCATTGACAACTGCGGTGACCTGCCCCAAAAACCATATTTGCTGCCACAAAACAGACTGTTCTAAGGAGGAGGTGATATGCAAATTGCAAATGAGGAGGTAGCATCGCTTTGCAGTTTCTTGCTGCTTTTCGCCTCCAGAAGTTGGAGAAGAGGACAGGAAGGAAAGTGAATATTTTACAAAGGAAACGAGGCAAGCCTATTTAAAGGGGCAGTTGGCAGGAGAAAGATACTCCATCCTGGCTGGGGAGCATCTGAGCGCATAGAAGTGATAACTATTGACTGGAGGGACCCAGATGCACTGGAACGCTTTGGTTCAAGCCTTGCACAGCTGGCATTGTGACAGCAAAGTTGTAGGCATGGCTGTGGAGTGCTGGCTAGAATCCAGTGCAGGTTTTTCCAAGAGCCATTGTTCATTGAAACTGAAGCTTTAACTTTTAAGTGAGTGACGGAGTGAGCATGCCTTCGGCCATTTAAAAACCATTTAAAAACCAACCTTGGCAAAAGGTTTTAGCATTTGGCACCTTGTGCCTTTTATGGAAAGGGAATAAGAAGTGCCCTCCCAGATGGCAGTAGTAGTGAGGGCCTTTTTAATAATATTTTAAGCTTTTAGATTTATGAGATCCCAATAAAATTAAGAATGTGGTGTTATTGATATTCTGTGGGTGAAAAAAATAAAAAGCAATGCATCCATCCCTGGAACAGATGGAAGAATTTAATATGTATTATACCTGAGGTGCCCTTAACCAAATCATTGAAAATCCTAACGAATATTATTTGAAATCACTTTAATATAAAGACTGTTACTATTAATTCTGGGGTACTGTTTCACTAGGAAGGACCAAGTTAAATTTAAATTTGAGTTCTATGGAATGCCATGGAACTAGAAGGCATTCCTACAGAGCAGGAAACACGTCATCGTGGATTATTTAATTTCTGGCACAGAGAAAGAAAGGACTAGAAAATATGGTACCAGAATAAACCAGACACTGTGGTGTATTTCAAGGCAAGGTCACTATGGTTTAACAATGGTTCTACCTTAGCTTGTATGTTAGCTTTTCTCAAAGGTGAGAGGCCTCATAGAGAACATCAGCTGTTTCTGCCACCTGGCATCCCTTTACCTCCTTCTCTGGTAACAGGAAGTTCCTCCACTGGGGGACAAGTTCTTTCCACACTCTGACCAAGTTTTTCAGTAGAGCACTGCCAGCCTTGCTACCCCACCCTCCTGGGCCTTGGCATGGCTTCTGCTTCTGGCTGAGCCGATCACTACGCACACCACCGTCCCCTCCACGCAAACCACAGTGCTTACAAAGGTTCATCAGCATGCTTTCCCATGATTTAACCTACTGGAGCTGGCAGGATAGAGCTGACTCATGAGTAGGCTAGAAGGACATATGCCTGGAGCTGCCTTTGGTTGTGGGTTTTTTTTTTTTTATACCCTGTTGAGATAGCACACCTGAGAAAACGAGTGGACCACGCAAAGGAAGTATTGGCAAGGGCAAGAAGGAAGAAAAAGTTCTTGGCATCCTCAAGGCTCATTTGACCCTGCCTGTCCCCCCATTTAGGGAAGTTAAGAGAGTGGCAGGTTAGATTCAGAGAGTGGAAGAGAGGTAGACATTAGGGTACCCCAGACACCCAGACAATACCCTTCCTGTTTTGCTTTAATGAGTTAGAATTATGTTTCTGTTATTTGCAAGCAAAGATCTCTGGCAAATAAAGATATTACAGGCTCCGTGTAGCTGGCACTGACACCCCACATTTCTCTCCTAGCTGCTGGACCACACTTCTAACCCCTTCCATTCTTGCCTGCTTCAGCAAGCTTTCCTGGTGCTTGTTAATGTGCCATCACTGGGCGAGCACTGCCCTAGGGGTAGACACACATGGATATAACAAGACCTCTTGCAGCCTTATTGCATTCCCATGGAATTTTGGGTTCTGATCCAACCAACTCCACTTTTTCCATGCCTTGTTGATGTCCTCATTCTCACCCATTCATACGAACTTGACTTTTTATCTTTCTTGACCTACTTTGGTTGTGCCCAACTCCACCCAGTACCAAGTGCTAAATCTACTGTTCTTTCTTGACTACTGGCCTCTGGATCCCCAGAGTCTGCCTCCAGTCTCTGAATTGAACCTGTCACTTCTTCACTGCTCTATGCCTCAGTTTCACCATCTGTAAAATTGAGGTATTAATAATAACTATTCATAGACCATGGTAAGAATTAAAGGCTTAATGGATGCTTTATAACCAAAATCAATAAACTATAACCAAAGCTCTATCTGATACTTTTAAATCTAATAAACAAGTTTAAATGAAAAGTCACATTTTTTCATCCTTAGTATTAAAGAAAATGATATGATGAAAATGATTAGATTAGAAAAAAGAGAAAGAAAATGATTAGATTAAAAGGCCTGTAAATTTTTGATTTTTTGGAGTTCTATTACTGGACTGAAATCTCAGGGGAAATATATTTACATGGATTTCCTTTCTTTCTTTTTTTTAATTAATTAATTTATTTTCAGCATAACAGTATTCATTATTTTTTCACCACACCCAGTGCTCCATGCAATCTGTGCCCTCTCTAATACCCACCACCTGGTACCCCAACCTCCCACCTTTTTTTTTTTTTTTTTGGCATGTATTTCCTATTTGACTTTTCTTTAAGAGAACCCAGAAGAAAATATCCTTAGGGATAGACTTGTCTCTGATTTTAAGTAGAATTAAATGTGCAAAGAGAGACCAGTGTGGTGTGTGTGTGAATGTGCATTTGCATACATGTACACATGTGTGGAAGAGTGAGAAAGAATGCTACGCTGTATTTCATAACTGGAGTACATTGGACTTGTAAGATCTGACCATGTCCTTAAGCCTCTTTTCTTTTTAAGATGATTGCATTTGATACATATTTAAGGTTTCTGCACTTCAGAACCTGTCCAGCCTGTTTCTCCTCCCTGTGAAGGATCCCGTGACTCTACTTGAATAGTGCCCAATGTTTCATAGTCTCGGGGGTAAGCAGTAATGGCAGGAATGAGATCCATTTCTCCACTTAACTGATGGGGAAGTTTCCCTCTTTCCTGTTGAAATTTCCCCATCACTGAACCCTTTGCTTTGCTAGAAAAGGTTCTCTTGGAGAATGCTAGATTACATGACATTCTTTGTTATATTTGTTCTTCCTTGGTTAATGGAAGACACTGCCTCGGTAGGCCAGTTTTAAAAGGGGGATGGTGATAATACTTCAGAGTTTTTGAGGACATGAGGATGGGTCCATGTGCATATAACTCCCTAAATCAATGCCGTGCATGTAGCTTCTTATCTAAGGAATATCAGGAGGGACTAGATCTTCCTTTTCTAGGGAATACCCGTGTGTCCATTTGAGGCCCCTAATCCACACTAAACCTCAAAGTACCTGTACAAGCCAGACAGTTCACGCTAATGAGGAGGTGGGGATTTTACGTAACCTTCATGTTTCCCTAGTGGAGATGCACACACAGGGTATCATCAGTATTATCTACACGTCCAGCGAGTACTGGTATTCCTCCTGGCTGTTTTACAAACACACGGGCACTGTTCCTCTCCTGCATTCCATATGTGAATGAATAGTACCAAAATCTGGACACGCCATGATGGTGCTTCCTTCAAACAAAATAATCACTCTGGATCTTTCTCACGACTTCCTTAGCCAGAGTTTTTTATCCCTTTCAATTGTGTTTTTCATATATATTATAAATGATATACTGAGGTCAATTGTAGTACTAGCTCTTGATTCCAGGAAACTCACCTCCCTTCATATCATAGTGTCTATAATCTGGGCTGCTTGTTTGGGTTAGTTAGAGATCTAGGAGGCCTAGAGTTGACGAGGAAACCAACTTTGTACATCTTAAGGTTGATAATTGGTTCAGTTTCATCCCACATATATTAATTAGGCCCTTACTATCTGTAGGATGCTGTGTTAGACTCTGGGATACAAAGATAATAAATCATACATCCTCCTGTGATGTAATATGCAGCTGATGAATCACTGAACTCTATTTCTGAAATTGGTAATACGCCAGATGTGAATTAACTGAATTTAAATAAGATTAAATTTTAAAAAATTAATCATACATCCTGCCCTTGACAAAGTTCCAGTCTAATGTAAACTGTATTGTTAAAGGTCTCCTAAGGCAAAAGAGAAATCACACATTAATTGGCTTAATTGATAAGGAAATCATATTATCTCACAGAAGTGGGCATCCCACAACAGTGTTTGAAGACTCCAATTTCCCTTGTTGATCATTGGCTTGCTTAAATGGAATCTCTGTCTGGCTTCATCATCAGCTAGTGGTAAGGTGGCTCTGCCAGTTCTAGAAAACCTATCCCAGAAACCCCCTCAAGAGACTTCACCTTGGGTCTTAATGGCCAAGACTGTATCAGATGCCCTTCCTAAACCAATCATATGGGGGTGAGAATGGGATTAGCATAATTAGTTTAAGCTACCTATTTGGGGTAGAATGGATGTTGGGTAATTGCCCTAGGACCACTTGGACAAGCATAAGAAATAAGAAGTTCACTCCAGTGTAGTATATGCGTTGATAGGAATCTCTGAGGTTACAGAAGAATTGTCTATACAGAGTTTACCATATTTGTTTTTTTTTAACATTTTATTTATTTATTTTATAGATTGAGAGAGAGAGAGCATGGTGGGTAGGGGTAGAGGAAGAAGGAGAGAGAAACTGAAGCAGACTCTGTGCAGAGCACAGAGCCCTAAGCGGACCTCGATCTCTTGACCCTGAGATCATGACCTGAGCTGAAATCATGAGTTGGGCCCTTAACCAACTGTGCCACCCAGGCAGCCAGATTACTGTATTTAATCATTTGTTGATGCAAAAACTTTATTTTTAACTAAGCTAAAAGCTTTTCTGAAGTTTGATTAGACTATAATGATTGTATCCCCTAATGTCTACCTCTGTGCTTCTTACACTGGGGTCATGTACTGTCCTCAGTGAGTATTAGGAGGTGCCCCAAGGGTGTATAGGAAACCAAAATTAAACGTTGTAAATCTTCCTGTACCAGCATTTTTACTTAATGTATTTTTAAAAAGAAAATCAAAGATATATTATGGAGAAAAATAAAAATCTCCGTGAATCTTTAAGATAAAAATTAGTGGGGGTGCCTGGGTGGCTTAGTGGGTTAAAGCCTCTGCCTTCGGCTCTGGTCATGATCCCAGGGTCCTGGGATTGAGCCCCACATCAGGCTGTCTCCTCAGTGGGGAGCCTGTTTCCTCCTCTCTCTGCCTGCCTCTCTGCCTACTTGTGATCTGTCAAATAAATAAATAAAATCTTTAAAAAAATAAAGATAAAAATGGTGAATTCAATTTCCCATCATTAAAATTGCTCCGGGACCCACCCTTGGCCCCTGAAGGCTCTGCCATGTAGTTTACTTGAATGGAATAGTTGAAAAGAGCCAGTCTGCATACATGTTACTGTTGTGGAAGGAAATTTAATTAGTCTGGATGCTCTTCTTTCCACACAACCATATTCAGTGGTTGTGGGCCTTGGAAAATTCTTCTTCAGCTTGAACATAATCTGATGGATGTTTTTGGTAGTTGTGTTTTATCATGTAAATAAAATGTTTGGCATTTATTTAATTCTATATTGAGTATCTTAAATTACTTATTTCAATTCTTTATCATCTCTGAAACTATATAGTGGCATGTATGGAAAATAACATTCAAAAAGAATGCCAGTAACTGTTGACATTCTCAGCACTCTTGTAGTTAATCAGTTAACAGACTTAAGTATTCTGTTTTAGAAATAGAAACAGGGAGCAAATCCACAAGGCAAATGAGTTCAAGTCTTCTTATCTTGCTCCTAGCATAACTTGTAATAGAAACAGAACCAGTTTCTGTACGTTCCAAGCACTCTTGAAAGGGGCTTTAGAGAATAAGCCACTTAGGAGGACAAATATGTCTTATATAATCCCACTGCTACTGTCAAGACCTATTTGGATCAGGTCAAATTAAAATCAAGATGGTTCCACATATCACCTTCTTAGCACACAGTGTCCTGCTGTAGTAGAAATATCTCACACTTAAGTCATCTGATCACCTTCCTAGGTCCCAACCATTTTTTCCCAGTCTTGTTTTTCATCCAAGAATTGCCCTAATCCAGCCTCATATTCTCCCCACTTTTTCCTTGGAAGATACTTCTAGTCCTAAGGAGTAGTTTGCAAGCCTTTTTATTTTTGGCTCTCTGTTAATTCTAAGCTTTCTTTTAAATAACACTTTATTTGTTCAAATGAGTGAGGCCCTCCTAGGATCATGGATAGCTTTTGCATGGACATCGACTCGATGGTCAGGTTTATTGAGAACCTACTATGAGCCAGGTGCTAAGCAATGGTGGCACAATGGTGGCAAGGCAGGCACTCGTGGTATGTATTGTCTGGAGGGGTACTCTCCTACTATAGTGGATCAACATTCAAGCTAAGTCTGGAAAGATAAATAGGAGTTCGCTGGGTGAAATTCTGGGGTGAAGAAGAGTATTCAGAACTGAAGGAATATCAGATAAAAAGCCTAGGGTAAAGGAGTTGGAACCCAAAAGAAGACTGGTGTTGCCTTCTGTGATGAGGAAGAACATGGGGTAGGAATCACAGACAAGAAGCTGAAAAGGTGACTCAGAGTGTCAGAACAATCCTCGCAGTCCAATCTCATTATTTGAATTATTTACTGACTTAACCATCATTTTCCCTCGATAAGTAGAAACTTCAGCCCAAGTTGAATAAATATAGAGAGATAATAGACTCCAGATTAATAGAGGGCTCTACATTTCTGTGTGAGCAATTCTCATTGTTTTCAAGGACAGTAGAGTGAATGAAATGGAAGTACCAGGCTTCATATTGGGGACACTCATTTCCAGGCTTGTCAGGAGATGAAAGCCTTTTTCAAGTTCTCCATAGTGGAAGCTGGACCATGAGCACACCATCGTACTCTTCTAAGCTGGGGGGCGTGTGGTGAATTAAGTACCAGATATCAACCCACTGGGCCACTGCGTTTCAATCAATTTCATTTGCTGCTTAAACAACATACGTGAATTGGAAACTGCTGCGTTGAAAGAAAATCCAGCAATCCCTGCCCTGAGGATTCTTCCCTTCAGACTTGTTTGTTACAAATAGGTTTTTTTTTTTCCTTCCTCTTAATCCTATTTTACCTTGAATGACTTCTCTAGAAGTATTTCAATTCTGATTACACTGTATTGCTTTCCTGGTATTCCTTTATTCCTTTTAAATAACTGTTTCATCCATACAGCATGATGTATCTGTTTAGATAACATGGACTATGTCTGGAGGCGCATACAAAAAACTAGAAATAGTGGTAGCCTTTGTGGAGGGGAGACGGGCAGGGCTGCCACTTCCTTACATAGCATTTTCATGCGGTGTAGATGAAAAGGATTGTTTCCTCAGAGCTATGAGTTATGGCTTATCCAGCAGAGCTCAGGCTCGATTATAACCTCTCCTCACTTCCTCAGCCACATACCATTGTGCAGTAAACAACTTGAGCAATCTTACATGGCAGTTCTGGAAATCAGCTGGGGAACCAGGATAGGAGAGAGAGGTAACATTTCATTCACTGTAGAATAACCTTTTGTATGATTCCATGTGCATTTCAGAATTAGAAATCAAAAAGTAATATGTGCTGATATAGCAAAGCAGGAAAAGGAAGGCCTCCCAAATAATAATAATAATAATAATAATAATAATAATAAAAAGCATCAAGTGAACCAAACTCAAAATCACTATCATTAATTTGATGTATTTTCCTGTGTTTTTTTTTTTTAATCTGCCTGCATTTACTGAGTTTCACAGTAGAGTTCGTCTGCAGTACTGATTTCCTGCTTTTATTTTTACTCTGTTTCGTATAATAGACATTTTTTTCCAATCAAGAAATTCAAACACCTTTTCCTCAGAAATAAGTATTGTATGCTCATTGTAGAGTATTCAGAAAATATAAGTAAAGGGTTAGGATGTATTCTGTTTTTTAAAATTTATTTATTTGTGTGTTTGCTTGTTGGTAAGAGCTTTATTGAGATAGAGTTCACTTTATGTGTTTAAAGTGTATAGTTCAATGGCTTTTAGTATATTGACAGAGTTTTGTACTTTACTATAAGCTAAATTTATGATATTTTCATTTACTTAAAAAGAAACCCTGTAACCATTAGCAGTCATTCCCCATGTCCCTACTCTCCCTTCATACCGCCCCACTGAGCCCTATAGGCAACCACTACTTTCCATCACTATTGACTTGCCTAATTGGGATACTTTATGTAAATGACATCATTTTTGCTGTCTTCTTTCACTTAGCATAGTTTTTTTGAGATTCATCCATGTTGTAGCATGGATCAGTATTTCCTCTTCTGTTGTTACTTATTTTTTTATGATGGCTTGATTATTTATTCTTGATTAATTTAGACACAAGTCACAAAACTCACCCTTTTAAAGTACACAATTCAGTGGTTTTTAGTATAGTCACAAGGTTGTACAGTGATCACCATAATCTAATTACAAATTATTTTCATTACTATAAAAAGATACCCCAGGGGCTGAGTCAGTTAAGTGCCTGACTCTTGATTTCAGTTCTGATCATGATTTCAGGGTCATGAGATCAAGCCCCATGTTGAGCTCATGCTGAGTGTGGAACACGCTTAAGATCCTCTCTCTCCCTCTGCCCCTCCCCCTCTTCTCTTTCTCTCTCTCTCTCTAAATAAATTTTTTTTAATAAAATAAATTACAAAAAAAGAAATTCCATACCCATTGCTAGTCTCTTCCCATTCCATCCCCCCAAAACCCTGACAACCACTAATCTATTTTTGGTCTCTATGGATATATGGTTTTTGTCTGGTGTCTTTTACTTAGCATAATATTTTCAAGATTTGTCTATGCTGTAGCATGTGTTATTACTTCATCCCTTTCCGTGGCTGAGTAATATTCCTCTATATAGCTGAACCACCTGGTATGTGTCCACTACCAAGTGACATCTGAGCTGTCTCCATTTTTTGACTCTTATCTATAATGCTGCTATAAACATTTGTGTGCAACTTTTGGGTGAACATAACGGAACACATTTCCATTCTCTTGGGAATATACCTCGTTCCTTTTTATTGCTAACTCATCTTATATTATATGGATATATCACTTTCTATTCAGTCTGTTCATCAGCTGGTAGATGTGTGGGTTGCTTCCACCATTTGGTTATTAGGAACGGTGTAGCTATGAGCATTTGTGTACAAGTTCGTTTTTTAAAACACCTGTTTTCACTTCTTTAGTGTATATACCTAGGAATGGAATTGCTGGGTCATAGGGTAATTCTCTGTTTAACCTTTTGATAAATCGCTTATCTTTTCCACAGTGGCTATGCCCTATTTTACATTCATACCAACAATGTGTGAGGTTCCTTTCTCCACATCCTTGCCGACTCTTGTTATTGTACTTCTTTTTGGTGATAGCCATTCTAGTGGATGTGAAATAGTATACCACTGTGGTTTTGATTTGAATTCCCAAAGGATTCATGGTGTTGAGTATCTTTATATGTGCTTAGGAGGCATTTATGTATCTGTTTTTTAAAATTGTTTATGCAAATCCCTTGCTTTACTTTTAAATTGGCTTATTGGTCTTTCTCTGATTCAGTTGTAGCTCCTTATATACTCTAGATAAAATTTCCTTATCAGATAGAAGATTGGCAAATATTTTTCCCAGTCAGTGTCTTGGATTTTTTTCCCCCACTTTATTTATTGTATTTAATGTATTTGTACTGAAACACAAAAATTTTTAATTTTGATGAAGGCCAATTTATTTAGTTTTTCTTTTGTTACTTTTGCTTTTGGTGGCGTATCTAAGAAATCACTCTCTAATCCAGTGCCACAAAGATACACAATTTTTTAAAATTTCACTCTTAACTTTTTTTTTTTTAAGATTTTTTAATTTATTTATTTGACAGAGAGAGATCACAAGTAGGCAGAGAGGCAGGCAGAGAGAGAGAGAAGAGGAAGCAGGCTCCCTCCTGAGCAGAGAGCCCGATGTGGGGCTTGATCCCAGGACACTGGGACCATGACCTGAGCCGAAGGCAGAGGCTTTAACCCACTGAGCCACCCAGGCGCCCCTAAATTTCACTCTTAACTTTTAGTTCTTTGATCTATGTTGAGTTAATTTTTGTATACAATGTGATGTAGAGGTTCGAATTCATTCCTTTGATGTTACTGTCCAGCTGTCCTGCCACCATTTACTAAAAACACTACGCTTTCCCATTGAGTGGTGTTGGCGCACAAATCAGTTGACCATCAATGTGGATTGGTTTCTGCACTTTTGATCCTTATTCCATTCCATTATGTGTCTATCCTTATGCCAGTACTAGTCTGTCTTGATTACTATGGCTTTGAGGTTAGTTTTGAAATGTAATCTATTGAACATAACAAAACATCCAACTAAAACAGCTTAAACTATGTGAGGTCTTTTATTGTTTAAGTCTCACTGTGAGTTATCTGAAAATAGACTGCTCCTAGGTAGATCTGACATGTAAATTTACAAAGTCATCAAAGACCCAGATTTGACCATCCCTTTTTCTCCTATCTTTGGTGTCAGTGCATGTCCTCTTCATCACAAGATAGCTGCTATGGCTCAAAGCATTGTGTCTTCATCTGACAATGCCCCAAGCAGGAATCAAGGAATATGCTGACAAAATTCTTGTGTTCCATTTTTTTCAGAGGAAATGTTTTCCAGAATTCTTTAGTGGGGCACCAGTTTAGCATCTGCCTTTGGCTCAGATCATGATCCCAGGGTCCTGGGATCAAGCCCCACATCAGGCTTTCTGCTCAGTAGGGACCCTGCTTCTCCCTCTAACCTCTGCCCCTTTTAATACCACCCACATGTGGCTTCTCTGTCTCTCTCTGTCTCTCTCTCACAAACAAATCAAATCAAATAAAAACTTTTCAGAAAGCTTCACTTTACATCTTATTGACAGATGGAATGTCATGCTTTCCCTTAAATCAATCATAGTTCATTTCGGGGATAAGGAAAATGAAGACTCTGAAAAGAGGGATGGTTGATGAAAAGACAGCTGACACCATCTGCCAAAATATATAAAGAGTAGAAGAATAAATCAAAATCATCTGCAAGCCCACCACACTGAGATTATCATGGAATTTTTTTTAGAGTAAGGACATCTACCTTAAATTTCTTTGGTGCCAACTCCTTCTGGAGTGAAACTCCTGTTTCTTTCCTTTGTTATTGATTTAAGACCAGGTCATGAAGTTCTTTTCCTCATTCTTCTCAAATACTGCCTAGAGCTCTCTAAACTTTTGATCTGAAGAATATACAACTGTTTTCTTGACTCTATGAAATCTCCATAGGCCCTGGGCCTGTAGCTTGCTGCTTTCAGCTGCTTTCTCTTGTTGACAGTCCCTTTTGTAGTTGAGAATGCTACGTCACTAATACCAACTTTAAGTTAATTTTAGGAAAGCAAGATAAAATAAATACCTTTTTTTTTTTTTTTTTTTTTTTGGTTTTTACATGCCAAACTTTGCTTGTATTTTGTTCTTGCTGCCCAGGGCCAAATAGTCGAAATTCCTAGTAATAATCCTACCAAATCATTCTGTATTTTTTAGTAATAACAGGAAAATGTATTTTTTATAACTTCTTTGTTTGATGGCCAGAGTATACCTAGTCTTGTGAATTCTTACTACTTTGCAAACCTTCAATCTTGGCTGATTTCTCTTTTTCATTTTACTAGTTATTGCCACATACACAGTTTGATTGATCTTTGGAGAGTCAAGATTTTTGATGTGTCTTTGGTTTTCTTCTTTCATTTATTGCATAGAAGTGAAGGTCCATTGGGTTTCAAGTAACTGCTCTTAACCCCCATAAAAAAAATTCTACTGCTTTTCATTTTCTTTTTCTTCTCATCACTGTTTTATTCTTACTTAAATTGGGTGAGTCCAAAGGGTGGGCATTTTGTCCCCTTCACTTCCTGAAGGAATAAATAAGTCCCAGAGCCATTCATACCCTATAAATTATAGTATGAGGCCAAAGAAAATAATATCAGTACAAAAGAAATGGTCCTTTTGACTCTCAAATTAGAAGGATTAAAAAATTAGCAGGTATTTAAGATGCTTATAAATGCTTTTCCCTCTGCTCTTCAGCTAATCACCCAGCTTCTCTGTGCCTCAGTTTATTTATGCATTAAATGGGACCAGCATATCCTTTCTCCATTTGACCTTGGGAGAACACTGTGGAAATCAACTGATGCTACATGTGGACCTGACTTTATTTAGAAAAAAAGGTACTATAGGGGCTTCTGGATGTCACCAATGGTTAATCAACCGACTTTTGGTTTCAGTTCAGGTCTTGATCTCAGGGTCCTGAGATCGAGCCAGGCATCAGTCTCCTCACTCAGTGGGGGGGTCTGCTTGAGACACTCTCTCCCTTTCCCTCTCCCCCTGCTCCTCCCCTCCTCTCTCTCAAATAAATAAATAAAATTTTTTTTAAAGTGCTAAATAGACCAATTTCTTACTATTTTAATTTTGTCCTAGTTGGTATGCATGTAAATTAAGTATAAATAAAAGGTGACAAATTATGGGGGTGGGAGGTAAGTCACAACATTGATACTATTTCTTCTTTCAAGAGGAAGGTCAGCTCTTTCCCACTCACCCCTGTGGGCTTCTTTGGAACCAACATCCCCTCCAAGTGCTTTCTTATCTACATAGATGACTTCTAACATTTGACGTGGCAGGAGCTTCCACTATTTGTTCAATGGATTGACTAGTAAAAATGGAGACAATGTGGCATCTAGCATGTTGCCCCCCTTTTTGGATATTATTTAGTTTGTAGAGTTCGTAGATCTTTATGATGCCAAAAAGCCATTCAAAGTCAGGATGGTGGCTGCAGCCTACTGCTCAGCCTACTGGTCAGCCCTGGGCAATCTTAACTGGTTCCTTCCCCTTCCGGATTCTGCTACTTCCGCAGACTCCCTTCCATCGCCTCCTGCTTGAGTCCAAGACTGGAAGATCCTTCTCGCTCTCTCAGCCAAATGGAAAGAGGAGGGAACACAGGGATGGAGGGAAGAATAAGACCACCCAGCCTCTGGCTCAGGTGGGATCGAACCAGAACTTCTCTCCCCGCCAAACCCTCCTACCTCTTCCTTGGTTGGGGTGGGGTATAGAAAGGGGAGGGGCGAACAGAGCCCCTGAATGAGAAGCCTCCCTCTGCACAGTTCTTTGAAGGGAGCACCTTCACCCATCAAATCCTCACCCTGTTCTGCAGGTTAACACTCTGGGGTCCCCAGGGAGGGGTGGGGGTGAGAGAAATGTTGACTCCTCTGGCTTAGTTATGTAGACATTCCCACAAGCCTATGCTAAGCCTTTTCTTCTCACCCCTGGAACTCTGCATCTGCTGCCCAGATGGGCTTCCCTGCCTCTGCTGCTGTTCAAACATCCTCTACTGCTGGTTTTTCTAAGTTCCACAAATCTGGGATCTGTCTTATCATAGAGGATTCATTCTTACTGCTTTCTGCGTGGAACGTTATTTGGAGCATTATTTGCGTGTGTCCTCCCCCGTACCTAGCTCTCTCCTACTCACCCCTCTGTCTCAGCTGCAGTGTCATGTGATGCGTTCTCTGACCCTCCCCCACCCCACCCCCTGCCACATCCTACATTACATGTCTCCCTTATAACTCTTGTGGCAGTGCCCGCTTCCTCTTATTACTTGGTCAGTTGTCTGCCTTCCCCCACTCTACTCTAAGGCCTGCCGGACAGAGATCATCTCTGTTTTGTTACAGTGCATTCTAAGTACTTAGTCCCCTGCCTGACATATAATGCAAACTCAATACATAATTTTTTAAAGCTACAAGAGTATGTATTTGGGAAATGGAAGACCTTCTTTCTGTATTCACTGTTGAGACAAACAGTCATTCATTTGTCAGTTCAATAAGCATTTACTGGTTGCCTGCTATGTGACAGCCACTGGGGAAACAGATATGAATAAGACCTTTTCCCTACTGCTTCCAGTGGCTTCTGAATGGGGGTAGCTCCTATCATACCTAGGGGCATTCACAATGTGTGGAGGTGCTTTTGTCACTGATGTCATAATGACTGGAGGACTCCTGGCTGAGCCCAGGGTCACAAAACATTTTCCAGTGCAAGCGGTACTCTTCAACCAAGAGAGACCATCCAGCCACCCACCCCCAACACACCCCCAGGGCTTCCTGATAGAGCTTATAATAGAGAAAAGAAGAAGTAAGGGAAATATCCTGTCATAGGAGAGATTCTGCAGCATTGCATGGCCCAAGGGAGACATTAGTGTTGTACCTTGGCGTCATTGTGGTGGGAATTTTTGAAATGGCCCCACAAAATCTTTTCCCCAACTAAGGAGTCTCTAATTTAAATGAAATGATAAAACCAGAAGTCAAGTACCATAATAAAAATAGTTGATGATGAAAATGAACTATTCCACATTTTTATGATAAATCGCCAAAAGGTAGGTAAAGATAATAGCAAATAGCATTCCAGTTCTTTCTCAAAGGACGTTAAGTTCATTATAGCTCTCTGTAAGAGCCCGAAAAGCATCATAGGATGATTGTTACATTCTTCCCTCCCCAGTCTGCCTCTTGGGAGAAAATATCAAGAGGGAAGAGTGTTTCCTCCCACGGAAGTCATGTAAGAGGAAGAGCAAAGTGTAGCATTTAACTAGACCAGGGTTCATCAGTTTGCATGACTGACATTTTAGGTGAAGAGTTCTCTTTTGTGGAGGCTGACCTGGAGATTGGAGGATGTTGAGGGCCATCCCTGGCCTCTACCCAGCAGACACCAGTAGCATTCCCCCCATCAGCTGTGACAACCAAAACTGTCTCCATATATTGACAAATGCTCCAGAGGTAGGGACGCAAAATTGCCCCTGATTGAGAGCCGTTGAACTAGATCTTGTTTTCATCCCCCTCAAGCCCAAGTTAGATATTCAAGCTCTATCAGAATTTAGCCATGCGGGCTTTTCAGGTGTGTAGACAAAACTGTTTACAAACGTCCACTGGCACAGGGATGCCTGGGTGGCTCAGTGGGTTAAGCATCTGACTTGATTTCGGCTCAGGTCATGATCTCAGGATTGTGAGATCAAGCCCCCCTTTGGGCTCCATTCTGGGCATGGAGCCTGCCTGAGATTCCTTCTCCCCTTCTTCCTCTGCCCCTCTACCCCCCCACCACCACCCCCTTGCACTCTCTCTGTCCAAAAAAAAAAAAAAAAAATGTCCACTGGCAGTGAATTTTTCATGGGCAGAAGGGACCACTGGAAGCTGCTATGTTACTGACTCTCTCCTTCTAGAGACAGGAGTTGGCATCTCATGCTGTCTTCCCAGCATTGCGCTCTTCTTCCTGCTGATTGCTCAAAGGAGAACCTACAGGAGCCTCAGGGATAATGACAATTTCTCTTTTACCTCCGTAGCAGAACTCCCAGGTGTATGAGTAATGCTGTCACCCGAAGCATCTTTTTAAGCCTCCAGAGAGAGCTGCAGGAAATTACAGCGTATTGCAGGGAACTGTGATGCTGAAGAGGAAAGAAAGTCCTCTTCTAGAAAGAAAGAAAGAAAGGAAATTATGAGCAAGATAATTTTGTAGCCTGCTTGATTTAGCTCCCTTTCCACTGGAAATTTCAGGCCAGCTTCAAGGGCGTGTGCCTACGATCTGGTTTGTCCCATGTGGTTAGTCCATTTTAAGAATGATGCCACATTTGGGTCGCTCTTTTCTCCACAGCTGCACATCTGGGTTCAGTGGCCACCCTCCTCCCCCCATTGGTCCCTCGCGAGGAGGAACTTGCCCTTCCTTCCCTGTCCTAGAGCTCTGTACTTCTCCTTATGCAGGAGAGGAAAGCTGTGTGGGGAAGAAGCAGCACCAGGGTGGACATCGGTGCCTTTATTTGTCTTCGATCCAGCTCTGGGCATCCACGGCCTCTCCAAGTCCCCCAGCAAAGGGCGGCTGTGCTACGGAAGATGGAGCTTCAAAAAGCTTTTCGGGAACTTGAATGAAAGTGACAGACTTGCCCCCTGCAAACAAATCACCACCAACTGTGATCTCCAACCCAGAGAAAAAGATAGGAAAATAGATGTAGATGATGAGTTGAAATTAAAAAAGTAAAAAAAAAAGAGTCAAGAAAAAAAAAAACCACACACACCTTACTTCTGTTTCATTGAAAAAAAAATTTAAACAGTTCATAACTGGCGTGAAGTGGTGGTGGTGGTAATTTGTTTTCTTTGGGTGCTTACCCTTTGCCAGCTGCTACACTAAACACTTTATATGGAATATTTCATTTCATTTTCCCCAAAACCCTAGATAGTGGATTCTGATATTATCCCCATTTTATAGAAGAGGACACTGAGGCTCTGTAGGTTTTCGGAGCTTGTACAAGGTCTGAAAGAGCAGGGATTTAACTCAGGTGTCTTTCTCCTAGGAGACTTAGCTTCTGCCAGCCCTGTCCTACAGCAGTTCTTTTCCCCCTGTAGTGTGAATCCCCCCAGAGGCCACATGAGCACTGGGATTGCCGACCTCACACCAAGAGTTTCTGATTCTGGAGTGGGCTGAGAACTTGCATCTCTCGCCAGTTCCCCCCAGTGATGTTGATGCTGCTGGTTCAGGTCCTGCACTCTGAGAACCCTGACAGCACATTCCACTTCCCAGAAAATAGTATAAGCACCGACTTCGGAAATCTGGAATGCAGATGACTGTGGTCAGAATTGAGCACTGACTTTAGACCTGTGCACAGAGAGATAAGAGCTCCAGTTTCTAGAGCATGTCTTCTGAGAGCGTGGTGCCATGAGACAGAGATAATTGACCTGTTGGAGGTTTTATTCTGGTATTCCCCTTGCTGCCCAACATTTCCGAGAATACAGTCACACTGCCTCATTAAATAAATGTACCACCTCCATTCACTCATACTAAAACTCCATTCTTGAAGTCCCATAGTATTCCATTAGAAGGATGACATTTCATTTTCAAACTATACGTAGCTCAGCTTCTTTTGATTCCATAAGACCTAGTGTACGCAGATTTTGTGTAAACACTGGGACCATTGTGTTTGGAAAACATCACCAGAATGCTAATACTCATGAGCCCAGAGGGTAGACTTACCGCGAAGAATTGTTTCCAAATCTTGGATCAGGTCGTGTGTCCAATGAACTAATTCAACAAAAACTCTTAGGTGATTTTACTGGTAATAAGAATAAGTACAAAGTAGTAGTAGAAGTGTTATTTAAAATTTCCTGCTTATGGGTCCTTCCAAAACAATGGACACTTTGAGAACACATTTTTGCATTCTGACTGATTGAGTTTCACCTGAAGTAAGATTCCAAAGGTACATTTGAAACCTGAAATAAAGCTGATTTACTTGCCGATAATCTGTTCTGAAGCCTTCTGAGCTAGTTCAGGAGAAAGGCTTTGGCACCTTACCTCTCTGCCACTTAATAGCTGAGATAACAGCCCAGGTGTGAAACTACCAATAAAAAGACCATTGTCCTACAGATGAATTCAGGAAACAAATAACATCCTGAAATTGGCTACAGTGCTTTTGCTATAAGTAAGTGAGTTGGGGGAAATCAGAGGGGAGACAAACCATGAGAGACTGTGGACTCTGAGAAACAAACTGAGGGTTTTGGAGGGGAGAGGGGTGGGGGGTTGGGTAAGCCTGGTGGTGGGTATTAAGGAAGGCACTAATTGCATGGAGCACTGGTGTGGTGCATAAACAATGAATTTTGGAACACTGAAAAAAAATAAAATTTAAAAAAATGTTATACTATTATACGGAACTGAATTCTACACATATTCTAAAGGGAAACAGAGACTGGTGGTATGTGGGCTCTTTGGGCTCCTTTCCCCAAATGCCTTAGGCAATATCAATTCCAGGGAGATAACTTCAACAAACAACCACAACAACAAAACACTAATTGTCTGGTGACTTCAGGCATGGTCCATTTCCTTCAGTTTTGAGTCAGGAATAAACTACCTGTGCTGTTTTGTGCTAACAGCTGCAGCTAGACATATCCAGGGGCTGAATTTTCCAGAACCCAAGCAAGGATTCTCTTGTGAGCTTCTACGTTCCAGCAAACAGTGACTGGAAGCTATTTGCCAAAGACCAAGAGCACTCTTTGTTTTGCTTGTGAACAGACTGCTGTATGGGAATTAGCACAGTGGATAGGTAGGTGGGGGACCCTGCCCTCCGGCTGGCAACAACAACAGGGCCGGTTGTCATTTTCTTGGAGACCCTCACTGAGGAGCAAAGGCGAGTTGTGCAGCCTCGCAGACACTTAGTTGCTCTGAGACTGGTGTCTTCAGCTCCTGCCTCCAGCACAACCAAAGAAACGTTCGGGGCTAATTCCCCCAGGGAAGTGGGGTCCACAGGGATGCTGTGGAGGGTTTTTTTTTCCCCCTCCTCCTGCCTCTGTGGCTGCCCAGAGGTATTTATCAGCGTGTGCAGAGCAAAGCCTCTGTAGTGTAAAGTAAAATGCTCCCCAAAGCGGTTTAGGAGACGGGGTGTGTGTGTGTGTGTGTGTGTGTGTGTGTGTGCAGAGAACGTGCGAGCAAGAGCGCTGAAATGCAGCTCTCGTCTTTGCATGCGAAGAGTCGCTCCACGTCCCCCTCTGCCCAGCGCACTCAGGGAGCGCCAGGGGGAGTCCTCGCAGGCCAGGGCTTCCCGCGCCCCGGGAGCGCCGAGGGCTCGCCTGGCGGAGCTTAGCGCAGCTCGCTCGGCGCTGCCAGCCGGCGGAGCGGGCGGGGGCGGACACTGGGCTTCTGTGTGCCAGCCGCAGCCGTTGGCTGGCGGACGCCCAATCCCGGGGCATGCCGCGGGAGGCTGGCCTGGACGCACGGTGAAAGACGAGTTTGGTGGCAGGCTTGACCCCCCGGGCTGCCCGCAGAAGCCGGCGGTCGGGCCGCGGCGGCGGGGCTGGGCTGGGCTGCAGCGGTGGGAGCCGGGCCCCCCGGGGTCCCAGGGAAGGGGGCGGCATGGCTTCGGTGTTCATGTGCGGCGTGGAGGACCTGCTGTTCAGCGGCAGCCGCTTCGTGTGGAACTTGACCGTGTCCACGCTGCGGAGATGGTACACGGAGAGGCTGCGGGCTTGCCACCAGGTGCTGCGGACGTGGTGCGGGCTGCGGGACGTGTACCAGGTGAGCCAGGGCGCGCGGCGCCGCGGGGCCCTCGCAGGATGCCGGGCGCTCTTGGGAAGCCGGTTCCACCTGTATGATTTGATTCTCTCTCTCTCTTCTTCCACCTCTTTTTTTAAACTCCTAGCGGGCTGCTTGATTCCTGGGTCCAGTGTTCAGCATCCGTGGATAACTGTTGCCTGACAGAGCTTGTGAATTTTCACCACTGGGCATGGGGACATTTGCGAGTTAGCACCAGCCTTTGCAGACATCTGGTTCAGAGCGATGGTATACTGCCTGGCACTTAGCTCAGAAAGCTAGCTAGCTGGAGCTTTGCAGCAGAGGGTCTGCGGGAAGCGACTTTGACATTCAGATGATTCCTCCTTTTTCACTTTATTAGGGTGGATGGGGGGTGAGCACTTCAGGACCGAGGATTTCACACCGATTTATGGTCAGAGGGGCCTTGCTGGATGGGTATTCTGTCCTTTGATTTTATTTCAGTTTTCCACCAGGCATCCCCAACTTGCAAGGCAGAGCCAGGAAAAGCTGATTCGCTGTCTACTGGCTTTTGGAGGAAGGACAGCAAATTGTGAACACTTTGCAGGAGGATGATGACTAGGGTAGGGAGGGGTGGCCTCGCGGATGGTTGGATTGCTTACGTTTGGATTTACTCCCCTCACACAACACAGCCTCTTTATTTCCCTGCGAGGTCCCATCCTGCAGGCAAAAAATGCAGCAACTTTGTTTAACTAGGAGTCCGTTTATCTTCTCTGGGACTGCAGCTTCCCTGGATTTTTTTTTTTTCTTTTTTCATTTGTGGATTTAAAAGTCCTTTGCCTGGGTTGGTTAATATCTTTGAGATTAAAAAAAAAAATCTACATTGCATTTAGGAAGATTATACCTGGTGTTTACTATGGGACTGTATCATCATGTTTTCTTCCCTGTGATGTGGAAGCAGCTCTGTTATAGTTCCTGGATGCCCCCTACCCTGACCCCGTGCCCACTATGGCTATCATTTATATCTCATCATACTGGATCCTATATGTGATCAAGCCTCTGGTTTTGGCAAGCTGTAGTCTTCCATCCATCAAGCAAAATGAAAAGAGCAACCCCTGAGGTTAAACTGAGGGGATGTAAAGAACCAGCCTCCCCTTGTCACTGTTGATGTCCGTCCGTATCATCCTTGTTACAACATGAGCGGCATTTCCTTCATGCATTCAGGACTCATGCTTTAGAGAACATGTCTGTGATGTCTTGCATTTTGGGAAAATTCAGAAGCCAGACTGAGAAGCAGGACAGCCTGTAAGGGGTTTGAGAGTATTCTGGAGCCCTGGACATATGCCTGCTGACCACAGTATACAGATTACCTGGTTTTGGGGAGCCAGAAGTGTCCGTGTCTCGGTCGTTCTGTCTTTAGGGAAATCATTGTTGCATTGGTCTGTAGGAGAAGTGACCCCCATAGAGTTTTGGTTTTGCTTTTTAATGTTGGAGAAACTTTCAAATGGAGAACAAAAATATTGGAACCAAACAGGCAGCCTCTATGCATCTCTGCTCAAGGTTCAGGGGACATATTGCTTATTTCTTTGCTGTTAGTGACTAATGAGGTTAGGTTCCTGAATCCTGAGACACACACACCCCCCATTATGGATTCTCTGTAAGTTTTATTCAATCATTATTCGTTAGCAGAACAGCAGCTTTAAGGACTGTCCTACTAAATTATAAGTTCTTTTCTGTAAAATGGGTGGTTACTGAGTCACAACCCTTTCATGATAATAAGAAAGAGCATCTAAAATAATGGTAGCCATTTTTATGAGTATACTCATAAGTAGGAAATGATCTCAAGTTTCCTGGGCTTTGGGAGAAGTAAGAATTCTCAAAATATTTTAAAACTTGGGAGAATCATGGATTTCTTAATTGTACAACACAAGTTAATTATTAGCAAAGAAACACCATTTTCATGAATGTCTTTTAAATACTGAGCAAGAAAATAGTGACTTAAATATGTATAGAACTGAAAAGCAGTAATATGAAGTGGTTGGTACCTTGGGCTCCAAGTTAGAGAGACACGAGAATAAATCCAATCTCTGCCTATGTATGATCATACGTAAGTTACTTCATCTTACCCCAATTCAGTTTATCATTCATAAAATGGCAAATACAATGTATTAATCACAGAGGTTGATAAAAGAATTAATTGAGGAGTGCCTGGGTAGCTCAGTGGGTTAAAGCCTCTGCCTCTGGTTCAGGTCATGGTCTCAGGGTCCTGGGATTGAGTCCCACATCAGGTCCTCCGCTCAGCAGGGAGCCTGCTTCCCTCTCTCTGCCTGCCTCTGCTACTTGTGATCTGTCTGTCAAATAAAAAAAAAATCTTTAAAAACAAAAAGAATTAATTGATACATAAGATATTTAGCACATTGCCTAGAGTTTAGGAAGCATCCCGTAAATGCCATCTGCTCTGTCATTTGGGATTTATAATAATAAGAAACCCAACTCTAGCCTACAAAATAAAAAGAAGGGACTTTTGACAAACTGAAAAGTTTAGCAGTTGATGAACTTCAGGTATGGTTTGATCCAGACACAATGTTTGTTGTCCATGATACTTTTAGCCTTGTCTTTTTCATGTATCGGCTTTTCCTTTAGCTGGTTTCTTCCCTTATGATAGCAGTTCTAGGGCTTAGATCCACATATGAACCCATCTAGAATGAAAAAAACATTTCTCATCAAAAAATCCCAGTTTTCTCTCTGATAGATTAATTTAAGGTCTGTGCCCACCCCTAGTGCCAGGCACTAAATGGCTTGGGAAATGAGATTATAATTCAGGCATTCTCAATGGGAGTGATAGGACATTCCCACCCCCCACCCCAAGGCAACAATTATTTCTTGGGAATGGAAAGGGGGCATAAAAAAAACCCTACTCTTTTTGTGTATAAAACACAGATATGCATACAATACCTAAACAGAGATACAGTATATTTTTGGCATTAGAATTTGCCGGGGGAGGGGGTGACTAGCAAACAAAAAACTATCTATGAGACTCCTTAAGACGATGATAATGAGTGTAACTGTTGAGAAACACTAATTATACTGAAAGGCTTGGACCAGTGGGGGAGCAGACCCATTTCTGCAGCTGGGAGTGAGGTTGGTCCCAGGCAGACCACGTAGCTGCCAAACAATGGGGGAAGGTCAGTGCTCAGTTGGGGTCCAATCTGCAATGTCCCCTGCACCTGCCTTTTAAGAATCTCAAATCTAGAGCTCTTTAAATAAAACAGTCATTTGCCTAGATAAGTACAAAGATTCATGGCAAACGCATTTCTAAGAATTTTGCCGCAGCAATTCAAGTTAACGGGGTGGAGGCTCATCTATTAGAACACCTTTATTGCTGTCCAATAATTACAATTTCTCAATCAGTGTCTGGTGGTCCTGGCCAGTTTACTGGCACATGAACTGGAAACCCCGTAGGGTTACGTATTTTATTGAACCCCATTTTTTATCATCTTGATAATGAAAAGGCGTCATTTTCTTGCTTCTAGGCTGAAAAGTCTTTGTGGAAAATCCAGGGCTCAGTGACTCCAGAGAGAAAGAAGGGTGGTGCAGGAGGTATTTGTTACATGAAATACCTGGCAGTTCCTGGGAGTGTTTTGTGTGTTCATATACTATAAGTGAAATAAGATCTCCCACCTAGTCATATGGAATTTGGCAACCACACCATCCCTGGCCGGCACAGCTGGGAAGGCATAATTTCTTTGGAATTGAACACTTCCTCTACGCCTAGATATTGGAGAGGCATGAGACTTGATTTGCCAAAAACCATGAATAATTAAGAGACTAGCTATAAGGCATTTCTGTAGTAACACGACTAAATAAAGAACAGGCGGAGGTTGTACTGGGGCTGCCTTTGAACAAAGACTTACTTTATGAGTGAAGGTCTGATTTCAGTTAAAGTCGCAGGCGGGACATTCACCTTCAATTTGGAGCTAAATCTTAAAAGCTGATTCATCAGCCATATATCTGTCCTGCTGATATCTTGCCTGGATGGGTTCTGTAATAGCAATTAATTAAGTTTAACAAACAACTGAGGTGGAAAATGATGGGAGAATGTGGTTGAAAAAAATCAACACCCTTTTGCTTTTTATTCAGTGTGACATAGTCTAACAAAGCCCTCAGTTTGTTCCTTGGGATTAAGTTTTCCCCTCATCCTGACACCTCAAAGGTAGAAATTCTTGCTAACCCTGAATGGAGTCGTTGCCTGCAGCAGGAGGTAACTTGGACAGAATCCAAGATATTTAAGTGGCCATAAGAGGCTGGGTCAGCTCCCCTGGGGCAGGCAGTTAGTCCTGAGAAGTAGCAGACCATGCAGACCAGGCAGAGGTTGTAGGCTCCAAGTCCAGCCAATTTGACCTTGACCAAATTGTTTTCCCTCCTTGAGCCTCCTGAGTTAAAGGGGAGAACTTCAGTACTTGCATAATGGGCAGGATGAAAAACTCATGAGATAATATCTATAACACTGAACACCCTGCCTGGTACAAGCAAATGCTCAATTAATGTTAGCTCTTGGGTATGTATAGTACTTAACACCAGACCCATAGAAGGTCCTTGATGAAGGGTAGCTAAGGGTGTTAACTCTTGTTCTTAGAGGTGATACTAGTTCTCTGGAAATAAATTCCCATCTTTGCAGGCAACGATGTTAAGAGAGACTGTGGCTTCCCTCATTGTATATTGGGTGAGCCTTGGGATTTGCTCTTGGATTCACACAGTAGACCACAATTTTTTTTTAAGATTTTATTTTTATTATTTATTTGACAGAGGGAGACATAGTGAGAGAGGGAATACAAGCAGAGGGAGTAGGAGAGGGAGAAGCAGGCTTCCCACTGAACAGGGAGCCCCAATGCAGGGCTTGATCCCAGGATCTGGGATCATAACCTGACTGCCGAAGGCAGATGCTTAAGGACTGAGCCACCCAGGCACCCCAACATTTTGTTTAAGCCAATACAAAAAATCTAGGCGATCACAGGCAGCTCCCATTAAGGTCTCTAAGGAAATAACCTCTCTATATCCAAGACTCTGAGGATCCATAAACTGGTAACACATGAAATTTGCATCCCACCATGTTGGCTGGGAAAGACCAACTCCTCCAAAAGTCAAGTTCCCTATTGAGCACTCTGTGGCCTGGGTGCATCTCAAACCATGTATATTTTGCTTGTCCCCAGCCTTCACTCTTCACAGTCCTCTGAATTACACAGACTAGAAGAGGGCCAACAACTGGGAGCCACAGGAAAAAACTGTCCTGTCTCTCATTTTTGTAAATAAAGTTTTGTTGGCACACAGCCTCCTGTTTTCAGAAATAAAGTTTTATTGGCACACAGCCCTGCTCATTCATTTACATGTCATCTGTGGCTGTTTTTGCTCTGCAGTGGCAGAATTGAGTCCTTGTGCCTTAACTACTTACAGCAGAGTAGTTATTACAAAGACTGTATTGGCCACAAAGTTGAAAATATTTACTGTCAAGTCCTTTAGAGAAAGTTTGCCAGTTCACACCCTAGGGGGGAAAAAAAGGCAACATATTGGGTAGAGAATGCTACAGGAAGAAAAGTCATAGAAAAGTCAATCATAGAAAAAAATAGAACTTGAAGGAATATGAAAGAATTTTCTCATCAAATGTCTAGTCGCCAGGAAATTAGTGAACAAATATTCAGAGTGAGTGTTTAGGTTACTTTTACTAGGTCCTTTGTTGTGGAACATGATTGGAATTAGAGATTGATTCATTCTGCCGTTGGTTTATTTGTACCTAAAATCATGATCCAAGCGCTTACCCCAGCTCTGCTGCTGTGCCAAGACGTTAACAACACAAAATCAAAATGGGCATTTTTCCTGACCTCGAGGAATCTATTATCAAGGAGGGAGATAGTTAAGGAAATGAAACTTCAGATACACAGTGGAGGCGATCTAAATCAGCCTGGATTAAAGCCAAAAGGGTGGGGAAGGAAACTAAGGAGGCTTCCTGGAGGAGGCAATTCTCCAGCTGAGGTTTGAGGGACAAGTAGGAGTTGGATAGATGAAGAAAGGCAGAAGGGCATTTCAGGCATAGGAAACATGGTTTTGGGGAGGGAGGATTATAAACAGATTTTTAAGGCCGATGGGGAGAGAGAGAAAGAGAGAGGAGTTGGAGTCAGAGATTTTGATTGAGAATAATGTCTGAACTTGAATGATCTTTTACTTTAGGATTTTTATGTTTTTTCTTCAGAACTTTGAGGGCAGGGGAGAGGTTGATTTAGATCCATCCCTGGCAGCAGTGAGGCTGATAGATTGGGGAGAGAGTGGCAGAGTGGAGGCGGGAAGGGGAGCTGGGAGGCTGTTGCAGTGATACAGATGTTAGTCAGGAGAGGATAGGTTGTGCTCTGGCAACAAACAGCCCCAGTATCCTAATGGCTTAAAGAAGCACATGTTTGTTTTGGGTTCATACTGTCTGTCCAATCACAGGTTGTCTGTAAGCTCTGCTCCGCACCGTCACGGAGGCTCACAGAATGTTCCTGCACCTTGCCAGTTACCAAGATAGAGAGTGAAGAGCTCTCTAGGGCTGGTAATTAAATGCTTGGCCTCTAAGTAGCTCATGTGACTTCTCGCAGGTCGTTGGTCGGAGCTGATTATGTAACCCCCTCCATCACGCGGGCCAGGAAAAGTGGTCCTACCATGGTACCGGACGGATGCTGTTGCAAATTTGGTTCCCAAAATGCATTCATATGCAGGATGCTTTCTGCAGAGTGCACTGAGATCAACACCTGTAGAAGGGATTAGAAAGAAGCAGGAGAAGCAGAGGAGAAATTGGTCTATAATTCAGGCTCAGTGAGGGCTTCAGCTGCTCTCATAGGTAGCTCTGGAATGGGGAGAGTTGTCCCCATTTGGAAGAAAAGGGCTGTCCTCCCCACCCCACCCCACCCCCGCCTCACCCAGCGTACATCAACACATCATTGGAGGTGGGCTGCCCTTGAGAATGTGGAGTGACCTTGACGTAGGCTGCTCTTTAAGGGAGGCCAATCCCCAGAAGGGGCTGAGAGCTGTCAGCTCAGAATGCTTCCGACAACTGAGGGAATAAATCTGGGCACCACATCACAGCATCTTCAACAGGTGTGAGGATCAAAACCTGAACTGAGGAAGGGCCCACGGGAAGGAAGTGAGGAGTAAGGATTGCACTGTTGTGAAGGATGTGGAATCTGGCTTTATTTTAGAACACGGCCTGCCTCTCAGGTTCCCTGTTGAAGGGAACTCCGGGCAGCCATGGAGTCAGTTAATAGCATTAATACCTACAGAAAGGAGAAAAAAACCTGGCAGATCAATGAAATGTGAGTCTCCTTATCATCACAGAGAAAATTCGTCTGCCATCTTTTCTGGTAATCACAGCCTAGGGTTTTATGGCAAGGAACGGAGATGCCAAGATCCTGAAAACTATGTTAATGTTTGAGCCCATCACTTCACAGGATGGGAAGCCTGTAGAAGACTGTGTGTATTTAAAATCAACAAGATTAGTCTCAGTGTCTTTGAAAAACATTTTGGAGACTTTGTGGCAAGCTTGAAAAACTAAATTAAGAATAGACTCTTCTGCCTTTTCAAATTGGCGTTCGTTTTTCCTCCTATCAGCTCGTCTTGGTGGAGCTGAGACGCAGAATAACTTCCTGTTGACTCCCCACTGTATTTATCATGAACATTATATTTGGGATGTCCAATGTGGTGGTTGTGGAAAAGTGTGAATGATTCAAATGGGAAATAAGATAGGGAGTTCTAAACTTTGTAGACGAGATAATATGACGTAGGGCATGGAAAGGAAGCAGAAATGAAACTCTCATGAAAAAAGTTAAAGTGGACATCCATATGTAATTACATACATGAGTGCCTATGGGTGTTCATACATAACAGGTATAAATTCTGGCATCCTGGAAATAGACTTGGCCTGAAAGAGTCTGATATATAGGATAAATTACATCATGTCATTTTCTCCTAAAGCCCTAATCGTTTTCAGTCTCCTAAATTTTGTGTTTGGGCAAAGCTTGCTGCTTAATTAACTATGTTTCTTTAACTGGTGTTTCTGAATAGCTCACAGTCTTGACTTGGCTAAGAGCTACTAATTATCTAGTAGGGGCTGTGTGCCAGGCCTTCTGCTTGTCACTTTGCATGTATTATCTTAAAACAAAACAAAAACCCCTTAAGGGAGTTTTCCAATATAGAAAAATATAAAACATGAGTAAAAGTCCACGCACCTACCTCTCCATGTTAAGACATCTTAATATTTTGCCATGTTTGCTTTAGATACATTTTTGAAATATAATAAAGTTGAAAAAAGAGCAATGTAATAAAATTGTATAGAATCAATTGAAACCACCATTGTACTTCTGCTGTCTCCCTAGAATCCTCCCAAGAAGTTCATGTTTCTCATTCCTGAGCATGTTTTTATAATTTTGCCACGTATGTGTGTATGTGTTAATATATAGGAACAATTTTTACCACTTCTGTGTCTGGCAGATTTATATAAAAATGGATCATTCTGCTCCCTTCTTATTCTCTCAGCAAACTTTGGGGACTTGTCTCTGAATTTATTTCAATCCCTATATTCCATTGCATGAATATACCCAATGCTTTGTTGGTGGACACTTTGGTTATTTCCCATTCTTCAGGGTCTCAGAATACTACGGTGAAAATAGTTGTGTTTGTCTCCTTGTGCTTGTGAGCTAGAACTTCTCCAGGGTACATACAGAAGATCTTTAGCTATAGGAGATGACGTGCCTTACCTTTGTCCTTGTAACAGTGCTATGAGATAATATCAAGGACCCCACTTTATTGGTGTTGTATACTTATTACCTATTAAGTCACGGTGTTGGAGTGTGAACAGCTCTGGCTGACTCCAAGACTCAGCCTCCTGCTACTGACTTGCTGCTTTATTTATTAAAAAGTAAACAACCGCGCCTGGGTGGCTCAGTGGGTTAAAGCCTCTGCCTTCGGCTCAGGTCATGATCCCAGGGTCCTGGGATTGAGCCCCACATCGGGCTCTCTGCTCAGCAGGGAGCCTGCTTCCCTTCCTCTCTCTGCCTGCCTCTCTGCCTACGTGTGGTCTCTGTCTATCAAATAAATAAATAAAAATCTTCAAAAAAAAAAAAGTAAACAACACATAAAGGCAGAATCTTATCAATTCATTCACTTATTCACTCAGCAAACACTGAGGGGAAACAGAGCCCGGCACTCAAAAATGCAATCTGTACTACTCAGGCTGCCTGAATTCAAATCCTAACTCACCTTTTGTTACCCATGTGAATTCTCGGAGACGGATTTCTTTTCTTTTTTTTTTTTTTCTGTTGTAAAATATAGATAATTATAGTATCTCACTTAAACTATTTCTCTCCCAGGATCATTACCGAAATTCATTGTAGTGATAGTTTCAATAAACAGTGTGTCATGGCCGGCGCGACAAATTGACCAGGAAAACCATGAGGGCTAAGAGGATGATGAAAAAAAGTTAAGAGACAAAGAGATGGGGGCAGGAGGGACACTGAAGATGATGTCCAACAGTGCCAGTGCTATTCCACATCTTACAATCATTTATAAGGCAGACCAGAATAGGAAAAGCAATACATCAGTACCTAGTCAGATGACCGCAGTTTCTATAACAAGTTTACATTTTCGGCTAAATCCATTAGCCAGACAATCAACCAGGGAGTGGGTTATGGGAGGTACAGAACAACAGGGACTAACTAAGAACTCAGGACTCTGGCCACATTGTTCCCTATTGCAGGGAGAGTGTGTGGGAAGTCACGCAGGCGAGCGCACGACACATAGCACAGACCCTTTCTCAGTGCACTCAACTTTCCCTCCTTAACCTTGTCAAGGTGTCCGGACTTTGAAGGAGACACAAGTCAGGGCCTGGTTTGATCCTTGACTCCAACCATACCGTAGCCTTCAACACCGTGTTAGATAGATGTGCTGGCAGATGCATGGTTGGGTGGATGGGTGGATGGATTTGTGCCCAGCAAAACGTTATCTTTATATGTGCCGTGTCCTCAGTGTCTTAGGTATATGAGTAACCATCAAGCCCCCTACAGTCTGCATAAGTCTTGGCTCTTCCTTCCTCCTCTCCACCCCAGATGAAGAACTACAGGCTAGGGGAGCAAGCAGGACAGGGGCGCCCAAGGACTTGGAGAGACACTGTGTCCCCCATGATTGCATGGCACAACTTTTGTCCCGAGACCCTGACAACTTCTGACTCTGGCACGAGAGCAAAGATGCTCCCAACTATTTAGTTGTTTTCTTTCTTTCTCTGCAACTGAAGCTATTGAACTTTCTTCTTCTCAACCCTGACCCCTAGACTCACATGCACGAAGGCTCTGGGACCCCGCTGGCAGCTGTCTCTCTCTCTCTCTCTCTCATCTGGGTAAGCTCTCCTCCGATATGACCCTGAGATTGGCAACTGCTAAGGAGACCCAGTTATTACACGCATCATGCTACCCTTGGGTAATGTAGCCAGCAAATATTTTTACAGAAATGAGTTTGTCTCATTAAAATGTGATTAGATGCTTATTATCTGAGAGAGAAAAGGGCCTTGATAAAACAGGGAAATAGAATGAGCTGTAGTCAGCTGGACCTGGTTTAAAATCAAGGCTTCATGACTTACCAGCTGTGTGACCTTCAGCCAAGCTGCTTAATTGCTCTGGGCCTGTTTCATTGCCAGTGCAAGAGATAAATAATACTTACATTTACATGGTATGAAGGTTAAAAATAACAGGGTTGAGAAGTGGTAGCTTCTTGGTTGGGAAAATGTGGACCCTTTGCACAGACTTGGTCCTAAGCCTACAGTAATCATGCTAGAAGTTATATGAGAACAAAGACTGACCAGAGTGTGACTCCAAACGTGATTGTTTCATAGCTGGGTGACATGGGCCAATTATGTGACCTCCCATTGCCTCATCTTCTTATGCATGAGATGAAGATGATTACAGGATCTACCTCCCAGGGTTGCTGAGGGGACAACACAGATAAATCAAGGTTTCACTAGGGTGGCTGGCTCATAGTAAGCGTTTGAAAAGTGTTAGCGATGGTTATTTCTACTTAGCGAACATTTTCTCTGTGTCCGACCTGGACACAGAGAAAAGCACTTCATAGTCACTATTCCGTGTAATTCTCCCAACAGTGCTGTGTGCCACTAGGCCAGTGTGGGAGGTGCGCAGAGCTGCTGAGTGACGTGTCCCAGAGCAGAGATGGGAGTTCACGTCTGTCCAAAGACAAACCCCATGCCCTCAGCCATCACGTGCCAGGTCCTTAGTTTCCAAACAGCTCAGCCCCTTCCTTTGCTCCCTTTGCCTGCCTGATGCGCTAGGACTTCTCCAGGCCCCATCTCTCCCTCTGCCAACCCCGTAGCCATAGCAGGAATCGGTGAACTGGTTGAGAGTAAATGGTGCGCTTGCTCAGTCCAGGCTCCAGAAGTAATTCAGCTCACGCCATGCTCATATCTGAATCCCTCCAGGGACATTCCCAACTCAGAAAAAGCCAGCGCCACCAGACCGGCGTGGCCCCGCGTGACTGGCACCCGTTTCTCTGGGTTCTCTTCAGCCCCCGCTGCCAGCAAGCTCACTCAGCCTCTGGTGGTAGCACCTCACACTCACCCCCTAGCTCTTCTCCAGCGACACTGGCCTCCCCGCTGCCCAGTGCGTGCCAGCCCCATGGGGTGTGGTCTGCCTGGAACCCGGTCTCCTAGAGCCCACGGGCCCCCTCCCCGCCTCACTCCCTGCAGGTTTTTCTTCAGATGTCGCTCCACCCGCCAGACCACCCCGACCCTTCTCGCATCCTGCTCCATTTTTCTTCCTAACCCTATTGCCAGCTGACGTTACACCTTTATTGAGATGTTCCTGTGAGTCTGCCCAACCCCAATGTTGGCTGAAGGCGCGCAGGGACTTGGCTTTGTTCGCTGTAGTAGTATCAGTGCCTGGAACCTAATAGATCCTTAGGAAATACTTGTTGAGGGGCGCCTGGGTGGCTCAGTGGGTTGGGCCGCTGCCTTCGGCTCAGGTCATGATCTCAGGGTCCTGAGATCGAGCCCCACATTAGGCTCTCTGCTCAGCAGGGAGCCTGCTTCCGTTCCTCTCTCTCTGCCTGCCTCTCTGCCTACTTATGATCTCTCACTGTCAAATAAATAAATAAAATCTTTAAAAGAAAAAAAAAAAGGAAATACTTGTTGACGAATGAAGGAATCTGCTTTACATTTTAAGAAGGTCACTCTAGCCACCCTGCCAGCTGTGACTGGGGAGGGGTAAAACAATTAGGATGTTGCTTCTTTTTTTTTTTTTTTTAGAACATTTTTTAAAGATTTGTATTTATTTATTTGACACAGAGAGAGAGAACAAGCAAGGAGAGCAACAGAGGGAGAGGGAGAAGCAGGCTCCCTGCTGAGCAGAGCCTGATGTGGGGCTCGATCCCAGGACCCTGGGATCATGACCTGAGCCAGAGGCAGATACTTAATGGACTGAGCCACCCACCCAGGCACCCCAGGACGCTGTTTCTGATGCTGGGGACCTGCGTAGGAGTGGCAGCCGCATGTGGTGTAGGGAGACACTAAGAATTTGGAGGACAAAAAAGTAGCATGAGAGGACCTCTGTCCAAAGGTAAATGTTATGGTCTATAAAGTTCTGGAAAGTTCATAAGGGGGAAAAGGCATGCAGGTTGAAATATGTTTGTATGTGGATGTTTATTGGTTTTTGTTACTGAAAGCAGCCCCAAAGCAATGTTAAATATTGATGATTGATAATACATCTGTTTGGATTCTCTGATGTGTCTGTGTTCCCAGTTCATTCAAGAAGCAGGGTTTTGGATAGGAGAGTGGGTAATTTCCTGCAGGGCACGTGAAAATGGGCTCACCCGAGAACCCCAGCTCTTGTGGACAGCCAGCTGTGAGTCCCCGTGTGTGCCCAGCCCAGGGTGGGGAAGTTGGCGGCTTCTGCAACTCTTGTCAGCTCTGACTGTCAAGTGATCGCCGCTTCCTGTACCCAGCCCTGTGGTTAGGTTCTGGAAGGTGCCCTGTTTTCCCTGACGAATGCTGACAGATACTTCAGACATTTGCTTGCTTTCTTTCTTTCTTTCTTTCTTTTTTTTTTTTTTTGCCTTCTGTGGACATTGCTTATCACTCTGACCCTGTCGCCTGTCATTCCCATCCACTGGATTTAAGGATAGGAGGACCCTTTGGATTTGCCTGGATTCCTGGGAGAAGAGGGAAAAAAAAATTTTTTTTTCTGGTCTTCATTAGTGTTTAATTAAAAGCTTGCTTCCCCTAGCTCTTTGGCTGTGTCCGGTCTTTTTAAAATTCTGCAAGCACAGACAATATAAAGAGAATCTGACCCTTTGAGTTACAAGAGCTGGTGATTGTGTCTAATTATCAACCTCAAATAATGACAGAATCATAATCCCCAGCACAAAAAGTAATACTAGGAATTTCCCAAATAATTCCTTAAGACAAAGTACACTTACTTTAATAGTCTAATGCCAGTTTTTAAATGAAATTATTATTTAAGTTAACAATTTGGTCAGGATATAAAGAATCCTAACTCTCAACTCATATTTAAATTTATGGGGTTCTTTCTTCCCAAAGGTTTTTATATATTAATATTCTAGGTCTCCATGCCAGAAATAGTTCTAGCCAAGCTCATAAGATTTTGCTCTCAAATACCTTTTGGAAATGCTTTTTTTTTTTTTAAGTGAATGTGTTTTTCCTTTAATAAACTTCAGAAGCCAACTCCCAAGTTTCAAAAAAAAATTTTTTTTTTTGAGATGTTAGTGCCAGAGTCTGAACAGTATCCTTTATTTACAACCAAACTGGATCAGTTCAGGTTTTTTTCCAGGCTCCTACACTACATAGGTGGCAAATACAAAACTTTGCCATACCTTTATGCTGTATATTGTGTACCTTAAGCAAATCAAATTTAATTATGGTCTTTCCATCCTTTTCTTTTTTCTCCTGACTTTTTTCTTTCTGTATATTTTCTCAGAGCTAACTAGGTCATGTTTTAAAGATATGAATAATTTATTACATATATATATATATATATATGTAGGTGTTTGAGTACAAATATACAAATAAATGTATAAATACATATGCACAGATATATGTATAAATATATGACTATATCTGAAGTTTTCCTGCATAGGAAAACCATGAACCCACATATTCACCAAACATAACTTTTACCTTTTCTTCCCAATCTTCAATGCCACTTTTTTTAAAGATTTCTTTTATTCATTTGAGAGAGAGAGAGAGAGACAGGGTCAGCACAAGCAGGGGAAAAGGCAGAAAGAGAGGGAGAAGCAGGCTCCCTGCTGAGCAAGGAGCCCAATGTGGGGCTCGATCCCAGGACCTCGGGTTCATGATCTGAGCCAAAGGCAGACACCCAACTGACTGAGCCACCCAGGTGCCCTCAACATCACTTTTAAAGTTAGGTTATGACCCTGAAACAATTGCTCAGTATCAATAATATGGTTAAGTTCCATAATGGATGGTATTTCTTAGAAAGTTGCTGTCAGTTTTAAGTTTAAGGCATGGGAAGTTGTTATCCATTTTGATGAAGTTCAGCAAGTGGAAATTAGTGAACAATGTCACTTGTTTCCACTGGCTTAAAGAGAACAAACTAGTGAACCGGAGAGCTGCCTGCGTGCCGAAGGGCCTGTATCACCTTCCGGCTCGGCTCCCCTGCCTGTGAAATGGGGCCATGGCATGTTGCCACAATGGGGGGGACTGAGGATTTCAGTAAGGAGCAGTAATGCAAGTCGCTCACAATGTGGTGCTGGCCCACTCTCCTCCTTCCCCAGCAACCACCCACCCTGTGCAAGACCAGGTGGGTAGTTACAGGCAGGAGGAGGGGATGATGAGAAACATCCACGAGGCGCTCCTGGGTGGCTCAGTCCGTTAAGCGTCTGCCTTCAGCTCAGGTCATGATCTCAGGGTCCTGGGATCGAGCCCCACATCGGACTCTCTGCTCAGCAGGGAGTCTGCTTCTCCCGCTCCCTCTGCCTGCCTCTCTGCCTACTTTTACTCTCTATCTCTCTATCCAATAAATAAATAAAATCTTCTTTAAAAAAAGAAAGAAAAAGTGAAACACAGATGAAGTGGACGGCAATGCTGTGCCTTCCTATGCCAAAGCAGCTTCATTCATTATTTACGGGTATTTAATGACATCTGTCTGTTTTAATAGACCTTGTAATGAGATGAAAGGCTTTATCTGTTTCCTTTGAGAGATATACACATATCCTTTGGGAGCTGAGGATGTTGGAGTCAGATGGATGAGAGCCCTGATCCTGTGCCTCATCCCTGACTCACAGTGTGGCCCAGGACATGATGCCGGATGCCTTTGAACCTCAGTCTTGTCATCTATGAAATGGGGACATGATACCTCCTAGTATTGTTGGCGGGTTTAAATGGGAGAGTGCTGTGGGACTTCTCAGCCCCACACCTAGGGTGTGACAAGAACTCAATAAAATATAGCTTAAGGAAAAGACCCAAACACTAAAATAGACAGAAAAGACAAGAACAAACATGCTAGAAATGGGATGCTCTTTTCTTCTCTGTCTCGGTAAATTTACCTAAAATAAGGTAAGCTGCTACAACTTTTTGGAGGGAAGTTTAGTGATTGATACCCAATCAAAATGTGAGAGGTGTGCCCTCTCTGACCAAACACTTCCGCTTTAGAAAGTCATCCTAAGAATATTCTCACATAATGGTGTATGCGCAAGATTTTCATTGTACCATTATTTGAAATAGAAACCCCCTGGGAGACGTGAATAGGAGAATGCATGATACAATGGTAATTCCTTTGTTTCATGGTATCCCATGAGATCGGGAGGTAGAACGAAGTAGAGCTATAGATCACAGCTTCCCCAGATTGTCAGGGAGATAATTTTGAGTAAAAACAACAGCACAAGACACGAGAGGAGAGTGTGTGTGTGTGTGTGTGTGTGTGTGTGTCTAGAGAGAGGAGAGAGAGAAAGAGAAACAGATAAACATTACCCAAGAAATGTGTCTATCTATTCCTTTCCATGGAAGAACAGGGCTGGAAAGACCTACACCAAACCCTTAATACTGTTTACCCCTGGGAAATGTAAGTGGTTGAAGGGAGAGCTTTCCACTTCTTTTACTTTCATAATTCTGAATTTAAATTTTTTATAGCAAGGCTTTATGTAATTTTTGTACTTTGTAAAATTTCCTACTTAACACAGTTGAACCAGGCTATTGTGAAAAGTGCTTCTGGGGAACAGTGATCTGTCCCACTTAACCGTGTGTCACTGCTCCCAGAATGACTTATGGCCCCCCCAAGTGTTGGTCTTGTACGTCCCTTTAATAATGATTACTAATCATTATTGATGTGGTTACTATTGAATAAAATCCAATATCTGTACTCATTTAAATGAGTACCATAGAGTTTTTTCATCATTAAAATAACCAAAGTCCATAAGTATAATTGTTATAGAAATACATGGCTAATTTTTTAGTAATTTGTTTATTTAATAATTATTTATTAATATAAATTAATACTTATTGATTATTTATTTATATGAGAGCTAGAACATGAGCAGGGGAAGGAGCAGAGCAGAAGGGATAGGGAAACTCAAGCAGGCTCTGCACTGAGCACAGAGCCTAACATGGGGCCCTGTCTCAGGACCCTGAGATCATGACCTGAGCTGAAACCAAGAGTTGGACACTCGACTGACTGAGCCAGCCAGGTACCCCAAAATGCATGGCTTAAAAGTGGAGGTACTTTATCAGTGGTAAATATTCATGAGATTTTTAAATGTATATTTAAAATACATATTATATTATATTATACATATTATATTAATACATACATATTATATTAATATAAGTTTTTTACAAAGGTGAGAGCATCATATATACATCTTATCTTAAAATGTATTTATTTACTTACATATTTAGATACTGATCTCTCATTGTTTTTGGTAACTGTTGTATATTCAATGGTACAACTGTACCATAATTACTTTCATGAATCCCCTATTGGTGGGCATTTAGGTTATTTCCAATTCTCATTAAGACAGTGCTATAGTGAACATCTTTGTATAAAAAACATTTGTGGAAGAATTTCTGTAAGATAAATACCTTATGAGGAAGGAATTTGGATTTCCAAAAAGATTGTAGCGATTTATCCTACTGTTGAAGGAACAAGAGCCCTTCTTTTTTTCCATACCCTAACCAATAACTTTTGATTTATGCCATTCTCCTAGCCAAAAATTTATCTCTCATACCTTTTTAAAATTTTATTTCATTTATTAGTGGAGCTCTCCAATTTTCGTAACGTTCTTAAGGGCCATAATGCTCAGAACACTGGGATTGTTCTTGCCTGAGAACATCGGGAGTAACACATTCTGCATTTTAATACAGAATCAAGTGGTTTTCATGTTTTCGAAGCCAGACTTGAGAGCAAATTTTTGTGCCTTAGAAAAGGTTTGTCATCTCAGAGTGATATGGAATTTTCTGTAGAATTAAAATAAGTCTAAGGTGCCTCGTTAGCGCAGTAGGTAGCGCGTCAGTCTCATAAAATAAGTCTATGTACAGCATTGCCGATTACAATCCAAGTATCATAAAGATAAGTTGTCGTTCAGCCTCTCCACCATGCCCTACAGTCTGAAGATTCAGAAATAGCAGGGAATACGTCTTCCTTTTTACATTTGCTCTATGTTTGTGTCATACTATGGTTTCCCTGTTCACTCTCGAGTGGATTTCAGCAATTTTGTTTTATCTCTTCTGTAAATGTTCTCTACTTCATTTAGAGAAGCTGGAAAAGGGCTCGCCAAAGCTTTTATTTATTTATTTTGTAATAGGGGATAAAGCTTGGGGCAGGAGAACAGAATGATGCACCATCTATTTTCTCTTTCTCATCTTAGATGCCCAAGGCCTTGAAGCTTCTCTGGCCCTCTAAATCCATATTTATTAATTTAAACATAATTTTGCCCCAGTTGAATTGTCTCAATGAGATTTCATAGCCACAAGCGATCATGAAGCTGTCTTTCATCCCATTTTGGGAGCCACCAGAACTGATTACGTACATGATGGAAACTGCTGGTCCTGTTAATGTCATGTTATTCGAGGGATAATGCCCCGAGAGTGAGGGCAGATTGACCTGTAGATTTGTTTCCATATGGAGTTCCACCAGGGCCGGGCTCACCCGGAGGTAAATTGGAACTGCCCCAGGAAGCCCTTCAAAGAGGGCTTTTGTCATGTTTTAACTGCACAGCTCTCACGTTGGCGTTCTGCTAGCATACCATCTCCCTTCTGGAGGCATCCACCAGGCAAATGGCAAGAAGGCAGGTCCTGGTGTGGATCTCCTACCATGGCGGCCGAGGAGGCTAGATCTTCCTCTGCCTGCACTCCAGTTCAACTAGAGAACAGGGCCAGGGCCTCGACCTGGCTCCCAGATACCTGCACACCCTTGCACTCGGAGTGGAGAGTGGTGTGGGAAACCGGAGGAGGGAAGGAGTGGGGACGGGTGTGGTGAGCTGGAGAAAGGAAGGTTTGAAAGTCAGAACCATCCAGTGGGGAGCCACATAGACATGATGGGTACATGACATGATCCTGGCTGTGTCTGCCCCTGGTGGGTTCTCTTATTTCCTATTTGTTTTCAAAGGCTGCTTCCAAGAGCCACTTTTTTCCTTCTTCTGTCCTGAGAGGCCTGATTTGGTCAGGAATCGATATCACCCTCCATGTAACTTGGGAATATCCTGGTTGGTCCGTCAGCCAGTGCTTCCCAACATCTCTTCAGGTGATATAGTACACAGACGATGATAATGTTGGTGTGGCTCTCAGGGTCAACGTTCTTGAGGCTGCTCAAGGCTCAGGTCACCAGTGCAGGGTCTCGGGCTGCCGTAAGGGCTGAGAGGACCAATAGCTTAGGATAGCGCTTCCCTACTGTTTACAGATTGACTGTGAAACTGTGGTCGAAGGGCTCCATGATGACCTTTTCCTCTTGCCACTGATTGGTTTAGCATAAATATATGAGCCAGGGTGGTGGGGGGGGGCAGTTTGCTGATGCATTTCCTGAAAAGCTCTCTTTACTCTTAAAAAGAGACATAGAAGAAAGAGATGGTCCTTCTCTGGAAGTAGGCATGTGATGCCCAGAAGAGTGACAGTGATATTGTAACCAGGAGGAAATGTTAGCCTGAGGAGAACATGCTGAGTGGAAAAACAGAAGGAACCTGGGACTTTGATGGCATTACTAATAATGTAGACCTCATCAACCTTGGAACAAACCTACCCTTAGATACTGAGATAATGGATCCATGTCATTTTTTTAAAGATTTCTTTCTTTCTTTCTTTCTTTCTTTCTTTCTTTCTTTCTTTCTGAGAGATTGAGAGTATGAGCTGGGGGAAGGGCAGAGAGAGAGGGAGAGAATCTCAAGCCAACTTCTCACTGATCTCACAGCCCAAGGTGGGCTCAAGTCATGATCTCATAGTCATGAGATGAGAGGCGGGCTTAGTCTCATGACTCTGAGATCATGAGCCAAAACCAAGATTCGATGGCCCCATCGATCTATATTATGAAAGTTATTCTCACTTTTTTTTATTACCTACTACAATAAGTTTTCTGATGTAATACCTGCTCGGGATTGAAGATCAGGACTTCCAGAAGAGTTGCCCAACCAAAAAAGTGCTTAAAATAAGAAACTTTTGAGGAAAGAATGGGAAAAAAAATAAGAATGGGAGCTTTATTGGCGAAAGGAAAATGTTTAAGTTCAGAGTAAGATGGATAGAAGTAAAAGAAAACTCTTTTTAAAAAAGTATTTTCTTGGGCGCCTGGGTGGCTCAGTGGGTTAAGCCGCTGCCTTCAGCTCAGGTCATGATCTCAGGGTCCTGGGATCGAGTCCCGCATCGGGCTCTCTGCTCGGCAGGGAGCCTGTTTCCTCCTCTCTCTCTCTCTGCCTGCCTCTCTGCCTACTTGTGATCTCTCTCTGTCAAATAAATAAATAAATAAAATCTTAAAAAAAAAAAAGTATTTTCTTTATAAAGTAAAGTACAGTCAAGACTACTATTTGCTAACATTGCAACAAAATATTAGAGAAAGGGAAGGATTCTAGTTAATAATTGCAAGATGCAAAAGAGTGTACAAGTCGGAAGTCTGAACCTGGAGCCAAGGTGTTTAATTTCAGATCCTCCATTTGCAACTTCTTCGCTGTATGACTTCGTGTAAGTTACTTAACCTCTCTCTGCTTCTGTTTTCGCATCTGTAAAATAAAGATGGGGATAGTAATAGTCCCTACCTCAAGTGTATTTTTGGGTATACATTTATAAATATGGGAACAGGATCCAGTGTATATTAAGTATATATAATATATATATTAAATATTATATAAGTGTCTGTTATTATTATTTACAATTAAATTAAATATTATGATACAGATGATATAGTTACCATCCTAACTTGTACTCAATCCAGATGTTTCTATCACTACAGTTACTGGAGTGGTTACATTAAGAAGATTTATAATACCAAGTGTTAGCAAAGACCTCCTATACAGTAGTAGTGGGAATGAAAAAAAAGTGTGGCCTTTTGGAAAATTGTTTGGCAGTTTCTTAAAAAATTAAACATATGTCTGCCTTCTGATCTACTATCTCCATTTGTATTAGTCAAAAGACACGAAAACATGTACATTCATATACATACACACACACACACCCCTTGTAAAAGAGTGTTCATGGGATATTTGTTTCTAATATCCTCAAAGTGAGAATAGCTTGAGTCTCTGTTCATGAGAGAGGGGATAAGTAAACTTCAATATATTCATGAGGTAGAATACTACTCAGCAATAAAAAATGAACAAACTGCAAATATATGCAACATCGTGTGAATCTCAAGAACGTTTTGATCAGCAAAAGAAGCATGCATATGGGGCTATATACTGAACATTCGATCTGCATACATTTCTAGAACTGGAAAAACAAAATCTGAACCATGGTTGCTTGTGGGGAATGGGGAAAGATTGGCAGAGGTAGTTTTCTGGAAAAATTCTACATCTTGGCAGGGCCATGGAGACATAAGTATATACATTTGTGAAAATCGATCAAATTGTTAATACTAAAATATGTATATTTTACTATATAGAAATCATAACACAGTTTTTAAAAATGAAAGAAAAAGCACTAGTGGATGATTTACGGGTTGTGGGTGGTGAATACACAAGTGAATACCTTTTATCCCAGGTAGCAGGAAGATACCAGAGACTTCTAGGGTCATGGCCAAAGGCCCCAGGAGCTGATTCAAGCTCCTTGTTGGCCAAGACTCAACAATTCAAGCATCAGTAAAGGCAGTAGTCTTGATGACTGGCACCTGGATAACTCTGTCGGTTGAGCATCAGATTCTTGATTGTGGCTCAGGTCATGATCTTGGGATCAGAATATCAAGTCCCACATCAGGCTCCACACTCAGAGGGAAGTCTGCTTGAGATTCTCTCCCCCACTTTTGTCCCACCCCCCATACATGCTCTCTCTCTCTCTCTCTCTTTCTCTCTCTCAAATAAAAATTTAAAAATTAAACACAATGTAATGTATTTAAATGCGTGTGTTTATAACTATTTTAAAAAAATATTTTGGCAAATAAATAAAAAATCTTTAAAAAAAAGGGGGGGGGGGCGCCTGGGTGGCTCAGTGGGTTAAGCCTCTGCCTTCGGCTCAGGGCATGATCTCAGGGTCCTGGGATCGAGTCCCACATCGGGCTCTCTGCTCAGCGGGGAACCTGCTTCCTTCTCTCTCTCTCTGCCTGCCTCTCTGCCTACTTGTGATCTCTGTCAAATAAATAAATAAATAATCTTAAAAAAATATATACTTTGGCCACCGTCAGAAGTGCCAACTCATTTTGAAAACTAGTAAGTAAAGAATCAGACATATGCTCTGTGTCTCCTATGGTGAATTGCATCACTGGATAACCTATCAGTAGATAAGGGGAAAGGTCTCATTACAGAAATATTCCAGCTAATTAAGTAAAGGGTGATAAAATTAGAAATTCACCATATTGCAACCCTCAATCCATTAAGAGATCTACCCTATTGAACTAACACCACAAAAGAGAAGGCCCTCCTAATGAAAGAACACAGGTGCTAACTGTGAGACAATCTTGTAAAAGAGTATCCAACTGGACTCTGATTGAACCCTCAGATTCGACCAACTTGTAAGAAATACAGTGGACAGAGGACCATGTTTAATGACACCATAGACATGTAATCAGCAAAACTCAGATGGTGGAATGTACAGGACGAGCAGTCTAGCTTCCTCAATAAATAAATTGCAGTGAGAGAGAAAAGAGAAAATGAGCAAGACGGGTAGAAGGAGAACCTATAGATGAATAGAGACACAAGAGAAAGAGTGACAAAAGGCAAAGTGTGGATCTTTTTCACATCAACGTTCAAACCTGAAAAAAACACATTAATAACATAGTTGGAAATTGGAGCACTAATTGGAAATGTGATGATATTAAGGAATATTTTTAGATATATATAGATAGAGATAGAGACTTTCTTAGGTCATTGGCACTATGCTTTTTAAAAGAGTCCGTATCTTTTGTATTGAAATATTTACAGATGTAATTATTTGAATGCTTAGATTTGCTTCAAAGCAAAAGGACAGAAGGACAGAAAATGGGTGAGAAAATCAACGAAACAAGACTAGCCTTGTGTTCATGCCTGTTAAAACTGGGTGAGGGACACATGTGGGTTCATTGACCCAATCTGTCACTTTTTGTAAGTGCTTGAAATTTTCCACCAAAAAAAGTTTTGTTTTGTTTTGTTTTTTAAAGACATGCAAAGGGAGAAGGAAAGGGGAAAACAAAACAAAACAGCAGATTGTGCAGAAATACAGGAAGGAAACCCAGCAGCATGCCTGAACATTCACTCCTGCATGCATTTCTCATGGTCTCTAGTAGCCAAATGGAAAGGTTGTGTTTAAAAACGTAAGCCCCGGGGGGGGGGGGGGTGCTGGGTGGCTCAGTGGGTTAAAGCCTCTGCCTTCGGCTCAGGTCATGATCCTGGGGTCCTGGGATGGAGCCCCACATTGGGCTCTCTGCTCCGCAGGGAGCCTGCTTTCTCCCCTCTCTCTCTCTGCCTGCCTCTCTGCCTGCTTGTGATTTCCCTCTCTGTGTCAAATAAATAAAATCTTAAAAAAAAAAAAAAAAAAAGACCATAAGCCCCGGGTTTGAATCCTGTTCTACACCCAACTCGGGGTGGGAGAGGGGGTGCCAGACTCCCTAGGGCCCAGTTTCTCATTTGTCAGAGGGAGAGGAACTAGTCCCCACTTCAGAGGGTCGCTGTCAGAATGAAAGAAGATAATCTTCATCAAGCCTGGGACCTAGTATCTGGTACCAATCAGCACTCAGTAAATGTGGGCTCTGGGTTATTATTGCATTGAATGGAGTCTTTAAAATGAGAACATTAGACAGAAATGAATACATACACTTTCCATGGATGTTGGAGCCTTTTGGATAACCTCTGAACTTCAAAGGCCTTTTTCGGTTTCTTTTTCCAAGCACAGAGATAAGATCAGATTTTGCAGTATTTATGTCCATCCCCTGAAACACTGCATGTGCCTTGTGGTGATACCCTGGGAGAAGTCACCAAAAGTGACAGACATTGCTTACCTTTCTCCCTACGTTTTTTTCACCTCTGTTTTTCCATTTATGGGTAAAGAAAGCAAGAGAATCTGGCTAGAACAAGACACTTCCCTCTTTTTCTTCCTGGAGGGGAACATGAGTAATGGACTTTTCCATCAGGGTTGTTTTTCCTGGACATGGTGTCCCCCACTCCAACGGCTACAACATGTGATGCTGAAGGAGACCTTAAATAAACTTCAAATGTTCCTTATCGGGCAGCGATGCTGTCCCAGCTTCTAGTAAATTATATAAGTTATGAAGGCGTTTTCTGTGTTCGGTGCTCTTCCTTTGAAAACAGAAGTTCTATTCATTCATGGGATTAGGTGAAAGTTTGCCGTGTGCTGTATGTTACATAGCCTTGAACCAGGCAGAGAAGGAGCCATGTGGCTGGCTCTTTCATCCCTCCAGGCCTTCCCAGAAGCTCGCCCTCACCAGCACCCTCCATTTTTCTTTATTACGTCCTCCTGCCTTCTTGAAACAGGGGTCTTTCCCTCATCTGAAACTACCTTTATTTATCCATGTATGTGGTTTTTTTTTTTTAAATTTCTTGTGCCCCATGGATGTCTCTCCTTTTCACCCCCTGCACCCCCAACACCTAGCCCAGTACCCAGAGAACCAGCTCCAGAACCAGGCTATGATTTGTAAGTCCTAGTGCTAAAAAGAAATTGGTGGGGGGGGGGGCTTCCCTGTATTAGGAATTACAAGACAGCAGAGAATGACCTCAAGCCTGGGCCATTTCCGAGCATGGGCTCCTGGAGAATTACACTGGTCTTACGCTGGCATCTAATAGACACCCAAAATATAGTTATTGGAGAGAAAGCAAATCTAAGAAACACCAGGTCTCCAAAGAGCTCTGATATACAATTTGATAAGATATTAAGAACAGAAACCGGCACGTGTGTGAAAGGGACGCATGATTTTTTAACCGCAGGGCTGGCCATGAGGTTAAAAATATAATGATCACTCTGCTCTCCTTGTGAAACCCCAATCTAGGCTGTAAATCCCTGACTTCCTTCGCAGGTGCTTCGTGAGTATCTGGGCTGACCTGAATTAAGTTCTAGGGGAGGAAGGAGAGCAGGATGAGGAGTCGTGAAGGAAAAACACACCTTTCTTGAGTGCAGGTCTCACTGAATTTAGGAGATGAGCTGGCCGTCGAGGTCGCCCTCTTGGTTGATGACAGATGGTTCAGAGCGAGGCTCAGCCGTCAGAGTTTTAGAAAACCAGTACCTCGTCTGTGATGGGCTGTGGGGGTGTGTCTGGCATTCATTAGGAACATAAAGTGTTCTGTGATCTTTTGGGGGAAGCTCTTCACAGCAATTGCTAAGACTCTCTATGCCTTTGAAAATCGAGACTGCGCTACTGTATAGTTTTCCTTAAACTAGTGGACGTATTTCCCGGGTCCCGCTTGCAGCACTGGTAGAAATCCCCACCGAGTCACCAGCATGCTTGTCCGGGCTCACCAGTTAGTTATCTGGTCATGTGATGGTGTCACAGTTTGATTTTGTGGACGTCATTTCACATATGTTCTTATGTCACCGGGACCTATTCCAGAGTATAATTTCCTTTCTGCTGGGACTCCTTTCCAGGGCTCCCTAAAGTGGTTCATCCCTGCCCACTGTCTGGCTGCCTGGCCATTGGGAAGACTTGTTTCAAGTTGGATGGGGGTGAGCTTTGCTGCTTTTCCTGTTTGGGCCTTGGAATTCCAGTTTTCTAGGGCCAGCGCCTAATTGATTCACAGAACTTCTGTCTGATACCTGAGTACTGCGGGATAATTATCCCCTTCCCTAAGATGGAATCCCTGGCACCTAGACCGCCCTGTGATTTGCACCCAGAGCCCCCCAAGCTCCACAATTCTGATTGATAAGCAACCCCTGCCCATGGTGGAGCAGTGTTAGTGGTATCTGATATTGCTATCCGTCCTCCCACAAATGGATGTGTTTTGTTTGCTACTGATTTCATTTTTTCAATTTTTAAAATTTTTTTTAATTTAAATTTGATTAATGAACATATCATCTATAATTGGTCTCAGAGGTAGAGATCAGTGAATTCTTTTAAAAAAAAAAATTAAAACTAGCTTGAGCACAAGTGGGAGTTAGAGTGACGCAGACATCTTCGGAGTCTGTCTCCCACTCTTCTGCCCGGTGTGAGATACTCCAGTAGCCCCAGACTCATCGCAGGAGCCTTATAATTCTAGAACAAAGCCAAACACACTTCTGTGATCCCTATAACTGAGGACTATGGGGTAGAAGGTTTTGGGGGTTTTTTTGTTTTGTTTTTTTTCATTATTTCTGAATCATGTGTTCGTTGCATGATGGGAGGGGGCAATTAAAACAGAGATCTGTGATAAGGAAGAGATGAATCAGACTCTGAACAGGCAAAACCAACAGACACTCCGACAGTCTTCTCATTTTAACCCTCTTACATGCTCTCATGGCCATAACCTGGCCTTGCCCCTGCCCTCTATTTAGAATGCCAGCCTTCTCTTGGCCCTTCAAGTTGGCCTGGCCTCCAGGGTTCAGCCTGTCCTGTTGCCTCTGTTCTGAAACTGGTCATCAAAACTCTGATTGTCCTTCAACATGAGAAACTTCTCCCCATACAGCTGGCAATGTCCCATTGATTTTCTCAGGAGACTCTCCAGCCCAGAGAGACAAGCTGCCATTTATGGAGTTGTTACTACCATCTAGACACAAATAGAAGGTTCCCCAAAATATAAAGTAATTCTCCATTTTCCCAGTAAGAAGATTCAATACACATGTTTGGGGCTAACTTGAATACATACAAATTTAGGAATGCAGATTACATAGTGGAATATCTCCTTTTAGGATTTCAGATCATGTGGCTCTATAGATTGAAAATTTGAGGGATCGTTGCCTGGCACTCTCCCTCCTCACACAGTGGTTTTTTCCAGCCCCTTCCCCTGTGCATTGGCCCTGAGACAGAAGCCCGTCTTCGACTTGTCCTCCTAGCTATCCCAACCACATCTTCACTCTGGCCTCCGACATTCGAGCAACAGCACTTTTTTGAATCACCATAGGTGATATTTCACTGGGAAAATGATTGCGTGACATTTTTTCCTTCTCCCATCCATCCTGTAAGTGCACATGCGTGGTCTCCCGGCATAACCACCTGCTGCGTGAACTTTTACTTTTTTAAAAAAATATTTATTTATTGGGGCACCTGGGTGGCTCAGTGGGTTAAGCCGCTGCCTTTGGCTCAGGTCATGATCTCGGGGTCCCGGGATCGAGTCCCGCATCGGGCTCTCTGCTCAGCAGGCAGCCTGCTTCCTCCTCTCTCTCTCTCTGCCTGCCTCTCTGCCTACTTGTGATCTCTCTCTGTCAAATAAATAAATAAAATCTTAAAAAAATATATTTATTTATTTTAGAAATCATGTGAGTAGGGGAAAGGGCAGAGAGAGAGAGAGAGAGAGAATCTGCAGCAGACTCCCCACTGAGTGCACAGCCCAGCATGGGGCTCCTCTCATGACCCCAAGGTCATGACCTGAGCCAAAATCAAGAGTTGGACGCTGAACCCACTGAGCCACCCAGGCACCCCTGCATAGCCTTTTAAAATGATATATAGGGGCACCTGGGTGGCTCAGTCGTTAAGTGTCTGCCTTTGGCTCAGGTCATGATCCCGGAGTCTTGGGATCGAGCCCCATATGCGGCTCCCTCCTCAGTGGGAAGCCTGCTTCTCCCTCTCCCACTCCCCTTACTTGCGTTATCAGCCCCTCCAGTTGTGAGGTCACACACCCACAAATAATGACTAAGTCTATATTGAATTCTTTGCCACCTTTTCCATTGATTTTATCAAGTGAGCTGAATAAGCATCCAAACTTGGCATTGATCGAGGTTGTTTTATGCTATTGTGTCTTCCCAGACTGTGTGTTGTGGTTCAAAGTAATCAGAGTCTTTGAAAGGACTTCAAGGTAAAGCCACTCCCTCACTGCTCAGGGGTAAGATTTTTTTTTTTTTTTTGGTAGAGGGATGTGGGGAAGACTTCCTCATTAAATATATGTGCTATATGCCTGTCTACCAAGCAAATTCTTTGTGTTCTGTATGAATAATTTCATTTAATTCCTCCAACACGCCTAATAAGATGGGGATTTTTATTTCCACCTTACTAAAGAGGAAACGGATTTTCAGAGAGGTCGAGTAACTTTCCCAAGGACAAACAGCTAGAAAACCCCAGGTTTGACTCTAGAATTCACATCCTTAACCGTACCACTTGCCCAAAATTTCAGAAGCTTTTTTTTTTTTTTTTAGATGGAGCATGGTACCATGTCACAAGCTCTTACTTAACCATTCTAAAAATAACACACAGGTTTATTATTTTTCCTGGATTCTGTATATTTTTCTTTCTGCCCCACCTCGGAGTATAACACACTGCTATTATTCCCTACCCATTCAGGAATTTCAATAGTAATACTTCTTTTCAATGCAAATGATGAAATAGATCCATTTTTGAGACCATAGCCATCCTGCCAAGATTTTTTTTGTTTGTGACTGGCATCTCTGCTCTCGATTGATGGTTCTGAGGCTGCCTCATGGAATTCTGAGTGTCTTTCTGAGTATAAAAGCTAGGGGCATGAAATGGGTGTGGGGACACAGTTGAGTTCAGTATTCCTTCTGGGCGTATGCATTCGGTCGCCTGCCTTGTGCAGGATATATACAGACTGAAGTGCCAAAATTGACCTGTGGAGTTTCGATCGCTTAGCCCATCGCTGAATAATGATCCGTCCCACGTCACGCATCATCGGTGAAGTTTAGAGAACAGTAAACAACGTTCCACCATGTGTTTCAGAGATGTAATGAAGAGAAATTTTAGGTAGCCAAAAGAAATAGCAGAAGTTTTGGTGTGTTTTTTTTTCCCCCCATTGCTCTCCTGACTCATGTTGAAAGGCTTTTGTTTCTAATCAAAGCAACAAAACGGTAAGGTCATTTCCTTGCGATTATATGGCAGCGGAAGGCGTCAGGGTTTTCAGATCCTTACTTCCACCAGCTTTTATTGGGAGAAAACACACACACACACACACACACACACACACATCACAAGCACTTAATACATGTGTCTTTTGTCCTGCACCTTCTCTCCAGTCCCTTTAAATGAGCCGAGATCATGGTTCGGAGGTAAGACCAATTTCTCTTCTAATGTTCTGACGATAGACCGTGTAATGGTGCTTCGTGAGCTCTCACTGGTGTTTCTTAGCAAAATCTTGGGGCAGATTTTAATATTTTACTGGGGCGGAGTCCTCTAAGTACTAATATTCCCGGATTTGACTTTCAGAAAAGGAAACTCCAAGGAAAGTTTATCTCCGCTCTTTTCCAAAAATTCCTCTTTCCAAAAAAGAGTTGGCTCTGCTCCAGTTTGACACCAAAATGAAGATGGTCCTTAACACCTACCTTTTGGAGCATTTTCCTGTCATTGTTTTAAGTGCGATCTCTGCTCCCTTAAAGGTCCTCAAAGGGTGCTTTCTTGTTTTTACTGTGCACTTATCAGTTGAGGTTGGAGTGTGTCCTTCTGCCTTACCGCTCCCTTCCCCCACACACCCTAGTTCTTTCCTTTCTTACTTTCTTTTTTTGTGATTGTTAATTTTCAAGGCTCGAGCTCCTTTGTGGATAGGAAAAGACAAGGAGAGGGCAGGAACTGTGTCAGTAAGCAGCACGAAAATGGTTTTGGATTTTCAGTTTTTAATCGTGTCCTCGGTACAGTGTGTGTGGTGACCGCTTCTCTATCTCTGTGAGCTCTTGGCCGCAAAGATTCTGTGGGGCTGGATCTAGAACTCATTAGTAGCCTTTCTAAAAGGACCCATCAGTGTTCTTCCCTACTTTGCCTGGAAAAGGAAGCAGGAAAACTGCATTCTGTCCCCGGATCCAGTTTATGGCGAAGATGTAATGTTATCAGAATTCAGCAGCTCCACGCATTGACCTTGGCAATATCATTTTGGGATGTGGGTGTTAATTAATTCATAAAACTTGTATGATTTGTCATAGGAAGTTCTACATCCTAATTTAAGGGAAGCTTTTTTTCTCCCCTTTCCTCCCTTGTAATGTGGTGTTGGTAAACTCATCAAGTTTAAATCTGAGTGTCCAGTTTTGGTTTTTTTGTTTGTTTGTTTTGTTTTCTGATAGGTAGATGTCGGCGATGGAGGAGGGGAGGAAAATCTGGGTTGACTTTAGAAAACAAAGGAAATTGTCTCATTCAGGAGACTGCAAAACCCTTGGGTATAGAAGGAAGTCTGTGGAGGAAGTGGGTAGGCTTGGGTACAGAAGAGAAACATCAAGGAAATAAATACATCACAATAGGGACTGGGGTAATACACCCTTGCCGTAATGTAACACTACAGTATGGCCTGAGAAATGAGTCAGCACTGTCTAAATTAATTCTGTGTAAAGGTTTCTTATGATCTGAAGGAGTAGAAAGGAATAATCTTAACCAAAATGTAGTCCTTTGACCTGGTTCTCAAACTGACATTATGGTGACCCAGGGGCTCATGTTAGATGATTCTATTCTTTAGACAAAGGCCGTAGAACCTCTCTAGAAGTGACACTTTCTTGCAATGCAGTCTATTTGGGAATCAGAAACTATATTTTTTAAGCAGAAGATCTAAAATATTCCCTGACATTCCAAATTCCAGGCCAGAGCATTTTCTGTGCGTTCCAGAGAACCATTTATTTGGTCCTCCCTTTGGAGCATACAGGAAAGTGGCGACCACTAGAGTGGGGGTTCTTACCCCCTCTCCCCCCACCGTGGTGCAAGTGTTCAATAACTACTGGATAGGAGGGGATAGGTGGTGGACAGAAACCACTGGTTGAGTAGAACTGTAAACATGTAAGTTCATGTAAGTAAGTAGAACATGTAAGTTCATGCCATGGAATATTTGAGCCCAAAGAAACCTCCCTTCATTCTGTTATGGGCAGGATTAAAATCCAGAGTTGTAGGGGAATGTTTCGAAGATCTTATCTCCCATTAAGGGCAGGGCATAGCTTCGAATCTCCAGATTCCTGATTCTTTTTTTTTTTTTTTAAGATTTTATTTGTTTATTTCACAGACAGAGATCACAAGTAGGCAGAGAGGCAGGCAGAGAGAGAGAGGGAGAAGCAGGCTCCCTGCGGAGCAGAGAGCCCGAGGTGGGGCTCGATCCCAGGACGCTGGGATCATGACCTGAGCCGAAGGCAGAGGCTTTAATCCACTGAGCCACCCAGGCACCCCACCAGATTCCTGATTCTATACTCTGTCCACCACTGTGTTGTTTCTAGGACCCGCTGATCGCTTTATCTAATTCCCAACATCTCTGAATTATGTGCAACTAGGGTTATTTCTCATTTATGCATTTCTAACTTGGACTACAAATGCCCAAATGAAGTTTTGCTTCTTCGTATGCACTGCTCACAACTATTGGCAAAAACCAACAAGCAAGGGCATGAACGACCCTAAGAAAAGGAACCCCTGCCTTGTCACTTTCACCACAAGCTGTGGTCCTAGGTAAAAATATACTCAAACACTTTCTCTTCACTTTGAAAATATTGTAGGAACCAAAAAACACTAGTGAGCTCTTAGTAAAGTCCTGGCTCAAGATCATAGTTCAAGTAGAAAACTATTATTTGTCCCTGCGATGGATTTTATGAAACTCCAATTAGGACTGTTTTATTTTTTTTGCTTGATGTTGGAAAACTGCAAAAATTTTCAAATGAAAGATTTTTTTAAACTAGAAAGAGAAAGCTGAATATAGGCTAGAATGTACATTAACATATGTTAATATGGCAAGGATAGGCAGACAGTTTATCATTCCAATAAAAGTAAGTAAAGAAAAGCAAGATATTGGGAACATTCTGTTAATTTTAGAGGCTTCCCCCCACCCCAGAGAAAGCCGTTGTAGATGAGGCTGTAAAAATATGTTCACTTCTGTTCTCTTCTATTGGTTTATTTTCTCTTTTGGTTTTGTTTTCTTCCGTCCTTGAGAGTTAGAATGAACAAGTCAGCAGAACTTTCAAGATTTTACCGAATACCACCCTCTCCCTCTCAATTTAATGTGTTTAGATTCAGGTTTTCCAATCAGGAATTCGTCCAGAAACTGACTTTCCGTAACAGAGCATCTTTATCTGGTAGAGCAGGGGCATGGGGCTGAACGGTACAGAGGATGGAGGGAATGCATGGCAATCTGACTCTGCCACTTACCCATGAGCTCTGTGGGCTAAGGGGAGCTCATTCTTCCCACCCAGGCCTCCAAGTCCACATTCACAGAGAAAGCAGTCAGACCGCTAAGGTTCATTTCCAGCTTTGAAATGTTCTGCCTCTAATTATTTGTAGTGGCTTCCTTGTCAGCTGGGAAAATGGCCGCTCTCTCTGTCTCTCTTCTCCACTCACCTCCACCTCCCTCGCTCTCATTCCTCTTTTTCTCTTCCTTCCTCTCCACTGACATTTTCCTTTTCACCTAGGAAGGAGTTGAGGGCACGGGCTCCAATGACTCAGCTGTCGTTAGAGCCCGTGGCAGGAGAGAGGGAGGAGCCCATTAAGTCGGACCAAGTGGGAAAGGGTAGAATTACTGAACCTACAATCGAACCAGACCCCGGGATGCTCTCTAGGAAGAAATCAGGACCTTGTAAAGAGCAGAAGCAGCTCTTGTACTGAAATGGGACACTTCTTCTTGGATCCCATATTCTTTAGGAGGCAGTAGCTGTTTCTCCCATGTGGGTGTGCACTGCCTCGGTGATGGGCCAGGCAGGGGGTTGGGGGTTCTCAAGGGTGAATGAGATGCCTCCACTGCACTCTTAGGAAGCCTGGGCCAGCAGGAAAGCGCAAATGGGAACTCTGTAGTGACTCTTGGGAGCTCTTGGAAGTTTGAGTTGTGGTTCATTTGCTGCTCACTCTAGGGGAGTTTGAAAAGCTCTTGACAGGAAATGGCCATGAGTAGTGGAATTTAATTAACCTGATTTTGAAGTCAAAGGATTAAACTAACATGGGTGCATTTAGGTAGAAAGCAGACAATGTTGATTACAACCAATGGTGACACCAACATGTTCAGCAACCCACTGGTAATGGGTCTGTTTTGGATAGGCTCTGTCTCAATGAAAACAGAGCAAGAGGAAGTGGTGAGAGTGCAGGGTTCGGCATCTTTGCCTGGAAACCCCACCTTGCCACTTAGGAACTGAGTGACCACCCCCACCCCCCCCCCCGACCATCTGATGGGGCTAGTTAAAATTGCCTGATAAGGTTGTTGAGGGGATTAGAGCTAGCCTCTGGCACTGAAGCCATACCTAATAAAAGACAGTTAGTATTATTTAATATTATTATTATTCATCTAGCCCAAGCATAGGAAATGAAGTGTCAGGAAGTCAGGAAAATAGGCAGACACCACCAGCAGTTGGAGTCTGCGCAGTAATGATGGGTCATTTTCTTCAGGGCCCTTCATGTTCACAGTAGCATAAATATGAACCAGTTATTGGTCACCCCACATTTGGATCTCTGCACAGCTTGCCACTGTAAAAAATTTACCAGCCTTTTGTCATTTCAGACATATGGACTTGCCTGAGCCAGGAGTCATTTTTCTGTATTTTACTGAATGCAGGTCCACAAATAAGTGATCACAAGGCGTCTGTTGCAGCCCTTGACCTTGGGCTTGAGATCAAGGGTCCATCTTTTTAAGGACCTGGTTCTAAAACACTTTAAGGATATGGACCCAATACAAATCAGATCAAAATTATAGGAAGTCCTGGGGCACCTGGGTGGTTCAGTGGGTTAAGCCTCTGCCTTCAGCTCAGGTCATGGTCTCAAGGTCCTGGGATTGAGCCCCGCATCAAGCTCTCTGATCAGCAGGGAGCCTGCTTCTCCGTCACTCTCTGCCTGCCTCTCTGCCTACTTGTGATCTCTCTCTGACAAATAAATAAATAAAATCTTTTTAAAAAAAATTATAGGAAGTCTTCCTGGCAAGAGTCTCACCTGGACATTGTGCTTCTACTGGGGGAGGGAGCGATGTTTTTAAACCCCTCTTACTTCAGTAGAACTGTGAGAGGTCTTTGTGTCCCAGATAAGGAACTGGAGTAAACAGTGTCTTTTAGAGACATGGTAAGAAACAAGTTGGCCTCTGTGTGATGCCCAAGAAATGAGTTTTTCTGGAACCTTCGGTTTATCCCTTGAAGTATGGTGTTCCTGAATTGACATGGGCTCCACAGAAGGCATTCAGGATCTAAGAGCCAAGTCTTTCCATCTGCTCCTCTGCAGCCTATTTATACCGGTCCTCTGGGAGCAGGAGTCAGAACTTTAGCAACAAGCAGGGTGTGGAGGAGGCAGGCTCCCTCTTGGTACTTGGCCTTGTGTTGAGCTGAGAGTCAGGTCACTCTAGGGGGATGTGAAGGTAATTGCTGCACTCACCATTAGTACTGCCATCTGGCTTCAGGGATTCGTCTGAAAATCTGCAGAGATTTTTGCAGTAACCGCTACATTTGAGCTGAAGCCATAGGATGTTGTTTGTGGTAACAGAGATCCCCAAGCGCCCCCCTCAAAGTGCAAGCACCCCTCTTTATTAGAGCAGGTACCGAGCTCCAATAGGCCCCCAAATCTTGCTTTGCATTAATTATCTTTTTAAAAATCTTTTTTTTCTTCTTCTTCTTCTTTTTTTAAGATTTTATTTATTTATTTGACATAGAGAGATCACAAGTAGGCAGAGAGGCAGGCAAAGAGAGAGGGGGAAGCAGGCTCTCCCCTGAGCAGAGAGCCTGATGCAGGACTCAATCCCAGGACCCTGGGATCATGACCTGAGCCGAAGGCAGAGGCTTTAACCCACTGAGCCACCCAGGCGCCCTTCTTTCTTCTTTTTAAAATAAACTACTTGTAACTAGTAATCCTTTTAAATATTTTACATGCAGAAAGACTATATGGCTTCTCAATTTTTCAAAAATGAATGAAATAACTCCATTCCTTCATTCAAGTGGTTTACTGAGCAGCTGGTTGTCTTGTTTTATTTTTAAGATTTTATTTATTTATTCGACAAAGAAAGCATAAGCAGGGAGAGTGGCAGCAGAAGCAGAGGGAGAAACAGGTCCTCCGCTGAGCAGGGAGACTGATGCAGGACTCGAACCTAGGATCCTGGGATCCTGAGCCAAAGGCAGATGCTTCACTGACTGAGCCACCCGGGCGCCCCATGACCAGCTGGTTTGACAGGGTGCATGTACAAGCTGGAGGAGAGGGATGAAGAGACAGACAGGGTCCCTGGACGAAGATCCTATAAACAAATTATATCATTATTTAATTTCAATTGTGAAAAGTACTGCAAAGAGAAGTACAGAGAGCTAAAAGAAAAAGTAGCACTCATAATAACAGTTACAGAGCCCAGAGCTATTCCAGACACTCTGTGTACACCAGCTCATTTAAACCTCAGAGCAAGGCACCACTGTTGTGTCCCTTATGCAGATCAGGAAACTGAGGAACAAAGGGATGAGGTCGATTGCCCCTGGTTGTGCTGCTAGCTAATTAGCTGAATCAGGATTTGAGCCCCTAATAATGTGACTCTGGAGTCTTCAATCATAACAAGTACACAGTTTGTGGCTTCGATGGTAAAATGACTTTTAATCTATATTTTTAAGGATAAATTGGGTTGGCCCAGCTGGGTTAGAGTGCACTTTCCCTACTCTCTTGTGCTTTGAGGTGGGAAGGAGATCACACAGAGGAAAATCTAGAAGAGGACCAGGTGGCTGGAACCCAGAGAGGGAAGGCATGGCTGGGCAGGAAGCAGGGGGGCAGGGCAAGGTGGGCACTTTAGCTGGGCACTAAGGATGGGCACTTTAGGTCAGTTCTGAAGAGTACTGGCACCTACCTACCTACCTACCATCAAGACCCTCTTGGGAACCTTCCATGCCTATGATATAAAGACAGAGTGGATGGAGCTTTCCTGAGCTGGCAAGAGTCTTTCAGAAAACGACCTGCTTAAGGTTCTTTCATGTGCATCATCAACCTGACCCATTGAGGTCTTTTCTAAGCCAAATATGTTTTTCGCCTCTCCCGGCGCCCATGGAACGGCAGGCGCCCTGATGGTTCACACAGCCATGTTGTACCTGTGGCAGGTCCAGGGATCAACACCATTGTCATCAACGTCACCACCATCATCATCATCCTCATGGCTCACACGCTGGAGCAGGCACACAGCACCGGTTGCCCAGTGTCAAAGTCCAAGCGTGCTTAACCCAACACTGTGTTGCCTCCCTGCCTAGGGCACTTCCTATTAGTCAGAAACCCATCCAAAGTTAATGACAGAACTGATTCTAAAGCTTGGTTTTTACATTAAGTTTCCTTTCCTAGCCCAACAGTTAAATCTCGTGGTAAAAAAGAGGTTGAATAGAACACCATGACTTTCCCCATGACCTGAAGCAGCCTTGTATGTTATTGATTTACTGGCCCATAGGGATACTTGACCAGCCCAGCGGCAGCCGAGTCAGTTAACACTGACAAAAATAGAGGGATCTAAAGGGATTGGGAGATCTTTTTTTGGATACATCTAGCCAGTGGGTGTTTGAAAGAGAGAAATAAGAGGCAAACCAGAACAGCTTTAATAATTATTGGGTGCTTACTATGTGCCAAGCACTGTGCTAAGTTCTTTACTTGTATTCATTCATTTGATGCTCGCAACAGTTTTAGGAAGTTGGCTCAGTCATATCTCCATGTCACAGATATGAACCAGAAGACTTGTTTCCCTCTCTCCGATTTTTGCCTCTCCTTGCCCTTATCTCATAGTAACAAGATTTTTCTATTATAGTTGTCCCCGGGTCATGTATCGCCCATACCTAAAAGCCTCCGATAGCCTTCCCCTGCATCTAAAATAAAGCCCGCTCTCCTTACCATGTATGGCCCACAGTGAAGTAAATGACATAGCCCAGTGTTTTCCAGACATCAGTACGTATCCCACTGGCCCAGAGGGCTTGCTAAAGCAGATGGCTGAACACCATTCTGCATTTCTAGCAAGCTCTGGTTGATGGGGAATACACTTCGAGGACCACTGCTGAGCCCCTTATTAACTCTGTGACCTTGTCTCCCGTCCTTTTCCTTTTGGCCACTCAGCTCTCAACCACACTTGCTGCCATTTTTTTTTTTTTCTTAAACTGTTAATTCTTAGTGGTGAGACTTCACTCCCAAGGGAGTGAAGCTTGGTTCTTGGGGGGCAAAAAAAAAAACCCTTAGATATTATAATAGTTTGTGTCCTTCCAAAGCTGAACTGCACCCAATAGGAATACAATGTATCTGTGGTTTTAAAGTTTCATAGAGGAGGAGGGAAGGGGGGGTGGGCGGTGTGTGGAATGTCTAGAGTTTCCTTGAGAGTGCAATAATGAAAAAAAGTTGTGCAGCGTATCTTAAACAAAGCATACTCCTACCACAGGGCATTAGCACTTATTTGATCCTCTTTCTGGAATGTTCTTTTCCCAAATATTCCCAAGTCCAACTCCTTACCATTCCCAACTCAGATTAAGTATCATTTCCTCAAATGCCCCTTCCTGATTACTCTAAAGTAATAACTTTACTGCATCATATTATTCTGTTTTCTTATTTTCGTGGCACCCAGCATGATCTGAAATCATCCTGGTATTGGTTAGTTTCCTAGTTTGTTGGCTCTCTCCTCTACTAGTGGGCCTTTAAGAAAGGAGCCCCTTGGCTGTATCCCTGCTGAATATCTAGAGTCTGTGATAAATTCTGGCACCTAACTAGAGCTTGGTAAATATTAGTGAATGCAGAAGTGGTTGGTAATCACACAGTTGATAAAGTGGTCATGCTGAGATGTGAAGCCAGACTTTGAGACTTCAGACCTCCTGAGTAAGCACCCCTGAACTCCAAGGGTCGTTAAGTGAGGGCACCTCGCAGGTATAGAGCTGTCACATATCCTGGGTCCAGCAGATTACCCCCCACCACTCCACCTGCGTCCTCTAACAGGCAGGGGGAAGAAGCAAATTTTTCCAAATTGCTGAATTCCAATCCTACAACTTAATTTTCTCCCACGGTTACCATAAGCAGGAAAAAAGGGGAGGAAAACCCCATTCATTTCAGATGGGGAGATCACTGCGAAGGATTATAGATAGTCATATCCTCCCATTTTACAGATGAGAAAACGGTGGCTCAAAAACATTTCACCAAATGCCCAAGGCCCCAGAGCGAGGAAGTAAAGAGGCTATAAAGGGTACCTTTTTCCTTCTCCTCCTCTGGGGCCTCTCCTCAAGGCTGACACCCCTGGCCATAGCTCCATCATCATTAGAGCGTCAGCCATACCCAGCAGTCCCCTCGCCCCAGAGCATTTCCAGCATCCCAGGGAATTCTACCAGACACTGATGTGAAAAGGTGTGCCCTTTTCCCTTCTGCCCTATCTTGATTTAGGAAAGTAGGAAGGTCACTGACGTCTGGAAATAATTAGTGGTCGCTGCCCTTATAGCATCGTAGTCCTCTGTCTGACTCCCCTCCCACCAAACAAGAATGTGCAATTATTATTTTATCCAGGAGAGCCTGACAGAGAGTAGGTGCTCAAAAAATACGCATTCACTGTAAAGCAAACAACACCAGCCGATGAATGAAGCCAGCAAAATGGACAGTTTACAATTTGGTGGAAATTTGGTATTATATAATTAGAGGGAAACAGTGATAAAATTAGAATAACATCCATTTGCAGGAAAAAAAGAAAAATAGCCCTGCTGGCTTCAATGAAGTTTTTAGAGTTTTTTAAAGATTATTTATTTGTTTGTTTGTTTGTTTAGAGAGTGAAAGTGCATGAGCAGAGAGAGGGGCAGAGGGAGGGAGAGAATCTCAAGCAGACTCCCCCCCTGAGTGAGGAACCCCCACACAGAGCTCAATCCCAAGACCCTGAGATCACAACCTGAGCTGAAAAATCAAGAGCTGATGGTTAACCAACTGAGCCACCCAGGTGTCCCAATGTCGTTTTTGTTAGCAACTTTAACCACTGTCGTTGCAGAGGAAGGAGACATGTATGAATTTGAGTAGGTGGTCAATTTAATGAATTTAAGCAGAACATCAATTAGCTGCAACATAGAAAGAATGGCATTATGATGGCCATTTATATAATTTTATATAATTTTGTTCTACAAATACTCCTGATTCCCAGCCACAATATTCATGGAAATCTGAGGGTGACTTCTGCAGGTTCCCTACGTTCCATCCCTGCCAGCCCCACAGGATCCACTTTTCTTGTTTAAATAAATCACTTCTCTTTGATAAATCTCTTCCCTGTTCCAGTGCCTTAAGCCCTTCAGGACTCAAAAGGTGTCAGTAGTTAGAATAATGGTTCCCAAGCCAGAAAACCCCGGGCTTTGATCTCCAGGGCTGTTTTAAAATTCTCTAATTTTTTAAAAGTGCATTTCTTTTCATTGACTTCAGTCTAAGAAAACACTTTGGGGACTGGCAGTGTGAGTCCTGGGGGCAACCAGGTCCTCACTGACGGAGCACTGCAGACCCTCCAAGGCACCCCTGGATGGGAAGAGCTCCGTTCTCTTTACAATTCTAATTTAACATTAACAGAAGCCTTCCCACTATGGAATACACAAGAGGAAGCATTGTAGGTAGGACCGGCCTTGTATTTTAGAGGGTTTTTTTCCTAACTTTACTTCTGGCTGAATATTTTATAAGGGTCAGGAGACTGAGGCAGGAGAAAGCAGGATCCAGTCTGGAGTCTTGGCTCTGTCTAGCTGTGTGACCATAGAGAGGTCAGACCCCTTCCTTGGACCTCATTGGCCTCTCCTGTAAAATGGGGGTATGACACTCTGGCATATTAAAATGTGTAATATTTAAAAGAATCAAAGAGAAGTGAAGGCACTTTGAAAGTTCAAAGCACTCTAGACAGGCAAAATGATATTACTCCTAATTAGAACATTCAGACCAACTCTGGGGTGGCCCAAGCTACCTGTTCCTTTCTCTGCAACAGAGTACCAGGGCACAGTAGGATCTGCTCGCACTGGAACACGGCCTTCGAGGACCTCTACTCTGAGGGAGTGGATAGCAATTGCTTGGTCTTTATTAATGAAAGGTGTAGTAATACCACTAAAAGTTGCATGTACTCTGCAAAGCGTTTTATGCATATTGGCTTATGTGATCACCATCCCCCCGCCCCCGGGGCCTGGGAAGTGGGTGCTATTATTATTCTCATTTCCAGATGGGGAAAAAAAGGCGGAAGAGAAGCGAGGTAACCCGAACAAGGCCACACAGGAACTGAAGAGCCGAGCTGGGGCTTGAACCCTGGTCTGTCTGACCCCAGAGCCTGTACTCTTGACCTTCACACTTCTGGAATAATACGTAGTACTAGCTGCTTCTTATGGAATGCTTACAGGGCACAATGCAAAAATATTCCCAGAGAATTTCCAGAGAGTGTAAGGGACTTGCTGGAAGTTTCCAGCTAGTTAGAGGCAGAGTCAGGCGGAGACATCATATCCGTCTGAATTCTGAAGGGCTGATCCCACACCAACTCCTGGCACCAGGTGTGATCACCCCCCACTGCCTCAACTATGATTGAAAAGGCTCTAGGAATTCCAGCATTTAATGATTTCCCAGTGAGTTTGCAGAAGCCACCATCCAGGCGACTCTTACCAGAAGCGCCCATGCTTTTTTTTTTTTTTTTTTTTTTTTTTTTTTAATGACCCAGCCCCTCACCGCCTTCAGAAAGGTTATTCCAGAACAGCAAGTCCAAGAAGCAATGCTGAGGCAGGGCCACAGGGGAAAATATTTGGTTCCCTGGAGACAGCTGTGCATGCTGGTGAGAGAGATTTCCTCTCACAAGACTTGTCCGTTCTGCAGGAGGCAGAGCGGAACCGAGATTGAAACAGAGCGGCTGTACAAGTTGGGGGAAACTTGCCGACAGAGCATAATGACACGTGCTCAGTTCTGCTTGTGAATGAAAAGGCTGGAACCATCTTTCACCTGTGCTTTAAGGTCACCGTGGCCCCCGGCAGCAGGAAGAAGAGTTCTAGTGCTTTGAGATATTCCAGAAGGATAGCAAGATAGCTTCACAGCTGGTTGGGATCCGGCAGTTAAGAGGCAAAGGAGTCACTCATTGGCCAGCGAGACCTTGACAGAAAGAGAGAGAAAACTCAGAAGCGGAGCAGCAGATGGAAATAAAGGGAAATTGATTCATTCCACACATATTTAGTAAGCCCCACGACGGGCTGGGCACTGGTATAGGGGCTAGGAGGGCAGCAGTGAGTGAAACTTGCATTCCAGGGGCAAAAGAAGCCAGAAAAGCAAGTGACAATGAATGTGTTGACAGGCTCGGTGCTCTGTGGGCAGGTATTATGAGTCCCACTGTCAGGATGTGACAAGTAAGTCTTAGAAAAGTGGGCTGAGCTCTCGATGCGATTCTGTCTGAAGCCGAAGACTCTGCGGTCCCGTCTTCACCTGGTGTCTCGGTGGCTTCAGTATCCAGACATGGTGCCCTGTACCTCATCCTTTCTCTGAGCCCTCTCTCTCAGGCTTCTAGAGGGTGTGCTGGCACACCTTTCCTCAGCGGCTCTCTGGGGAAAAGGGCACTGATGGGTGGCACTTGCCAGTTTCTGTGGTGTGAAGACCCTCACCTTGGCCGATCTCCTGTGACCACCGTAACCTCCTTGATTGGGAAGAGGTGAACACTGCTGTCACACCGACTCAGTAGACATAAATAACCTCAAGAGCAAAGAGAACAGTAAAACATAGCCAAATAACTGGAAATGATGACTTTTGAGGGTTTATTATCTGTAATTTTTTTTTAAGATTTTATTTATGTATTGGACAGAGAGAGACAGTGAGAGCAGGAATACCAGCAAGGGGAACAGCAGAGGGAGAGGGAGAAGCAGGCTTCCCGCTGAGCAGGGAGCCCGATGTGGGGCTTGATCCTAGGACCCTGAGACCATGATCTGAGCCGAAGGCAGATGCTTAATGACTGAGCCACCCAGGTGCACCTGTAATTTTTTTTTACTTAAGCTCCAGAGCCAACGTGGGGCTTGAATTGATGACCCCGAGATCAAGAGTCACCTGCTCCACCAACTGACATAGCCAGACATGCCTTATTACCTGTATCTTAATGTAATTATTTCATTACTAAATTATTTTTTCATTCTATTTCTTCATTCTATTCTTGTTACTTCATTATTTAATTCATAAGTTTATATACTGTAATTTTATATAACATTATTTTCAGATTTTTTTAAATCTATTTATTTATTTGACAGAGAGAAAGAGATCACAAGTAGGCAGAGAGGCAGGCAGAGAGAGAGGGTGAAGCAGGCTCCCCGCAGAGCAAAGAGCCCAACGTAGGGCTCGATCCCAGGACCCTGAGATCACGACCCGAGCTGAAGGCAGAGGCTTTCACCCACTGAGCCACCCAGGCGCCCATTTTATATACTGTAATTTTTAATATTGGGTTGTGCTTCACAACCAGCTTGAAAAGGGGCAGTAGACTCTTGGATATTTGGAGAGTCACCATTCTCTCAAAGGATTCCTTTCCCCTCGTTGTGTTTTCTGATTCTGGCCCAGAAATTGTTCGGGGCTCCTTTTTCGTATTTCCTTTGTCTCCTTGACCTGTGGCCTTCCAGTTTTGTTTTGTTTTGTTTTAATCTCCGACACCTATGTTAGCTTCAAAAACAGACGTCATTTCATGTGATCAACATTGCCTGCATTAAGTAACCAAAAAGTTTCTTCACGAACTATTAGAAACCTGTAGGTTGAGAAGGGGGTGTTTCTACTCTGATGATAAAATGAGTCCTGGACATTTAGGATTAAGAAATTTTCTGTATTGTCTTCGGTGTGCTTGACGTTTCCGTTTTCACAGTTTGTTAATGCTTTTCTAAATTCCCTACTCAAATGTGACATTTCTACCAATCCATCCAGGGCTCTGGACCTAATACAATCCATTTATAATATTTATAAACTTCTAAAGGACTGATTTCAGCCTCTACTTGTACTTGGACCACAAAGAACAAAGAGACTTTGAAAAGCATAAATCAGAGACTTTCTTACAGGCGTTAATGAAAAATGGAAACGTGAAAACTCTGACAATGAATGTGTACCCTGAAACAAATGTAAAGTTGATTTTGGTTTTCTAATTAATTTCTGTTCAGTTTTAGGTTTCCAGGGCAATATATGTGATTTATGTGCCCTGTGGACGGTTTACATTCAGCCCAGATTTCCAAATGTGCTGTACAGAGAATAAACAGTACCTAGAATATCTTTCAGTTACAAGGACGGCCGTTTATTTTTAAAATCCTTTCACCCGAGCGGTGCTTGTCTTAACTTTCAAGTTTTTGAAAGACGCAGTACTCTTACTCATTCCTACAGGCTGTTTTTCACGGGATAAGAGAAAACTGACAGTTGGCAAAGCAAAGAGTTTCCAAACCACAGGAGTGTCTGCTACTTGCGTAATCACCAAAGCCAGAATTTCCATTTTCTACAAGCTGACAGGAGGGCTTCATTTCTGGTCAGCCTGAGCTGCAGACAAGAACTGAACTCCCCCCGCGAACCAGGAGCCGTGCTCCTGGCTTTTCTTGGTTACACTTGGTGACTTTTCCTGTTTATAATATCTGTGTCCTCCCATTTTTTTTTCTTTTTCTTTTTCGACTCGATACTGTACCCTGACGTCTAAAAATACAGCCTAACAACTGGTTTTAAGCAAGGAGAATGTTTCTTTCTGGAAAAGAATGGCAGATATATCCTGCGTGCTGTTTTGAAAATAAACATTTGAGGGGCGCCTGGGTGGCTCCGTCATGAAGCCTCTGCCTTCGGCTCAGGACCCTGGGATCGAGTCCGACATCGGGCTCCCTGCTCAGTGGAGAGCCTGTTTCCGCCTCTCCCTCTCTCTCTGCCTCTCCCTACTGCTCATGCACGTGCTCTCTCTCTGTGTCCAATAAATAAATAAAATTAAAAAGAAAAAAAAAGAATTCAGTAGATAAAGTAGATAAGATGTAGGTCAAAGCACATGACACAGAGCAGGTCAGCGTATTTAATTCTACGTCATGCTGCGGAGAACATAAGTAGCCAGCCCAAGATACAACCTGGTCGCAGTCAGAAAAAGACAAAGAATTTATAAGCATTTCCCCAGCTGGGCATACAGCACAGTTAAAAATGGCAGTTTTTGAGTTAGTCTGTTGATTATCATGGAGAAATCGGACGGCTTTAATCCTTATCTCTTGGGTTAACCACTCTGTCCAGGGTTTAATGGGTAGATCAGTTTTATTTTTAAGTTTTTATTTATTTATTTGACAAGCAAAGATCATAAGTAGGTAGAGAGGCAGGCAGAGAGAGAGAGGAGGAAGCAGACTCCCCGCTGAGCAGAGAGCCCGATGCGGAGCTCGATCCCAGGACCCTGTGACCATGACCTGAGATCATGACTGGAGGCTTAAACCACTGAGCCACCCAGGCGCCCCAGATAGATCTATTTTCAACTCAAATGTGACAACTTGTCCTCTTAATAATCCAGAAGAACTTTTTCCTTGAGAAGAATAATCATTTAACCAACTTAAAAGCACCACTGACAGTTAACATAATAGCACTGAGCAGCTCCGGAGCATTTCCACCGATCCTAGTGCTCCGTGCACGAGGGTAGGAGAAAAGCTAACAGTGCACGCCAAGCGCGGAACACAGACTCTAACACCTGATCTATAACCAATAAGGAGAGTGTATGACTGGTGATATGATTATCGTCTGTACATTTGAGGTACGTTTTAGGTTCAATCCATATTAATACAAGAGACAAACGAAGCTAAATAAGATTGATTTTTAGCGTTCTCATTTCACAGGGGCAGAAACTGAGATTTAGAGAACTACCGCAAAATCAATGCAAACTCTTAGTTAAACAGAAGAGCTGGGGCACAACCCAGGCCTCCCGATTCTTTTTTTGTAGATTTTATTTATCTATTTTAGAGAGAGAGAGAGGAAGTGAATGTGAGCAGAGGAAGGGGAAGAGAAAGAAGGAGAAAGAGAATCTTCAAATGGTCCGTGCTGAGCGTAGAGCCCAAGCAGGGCTCAATCTCATGACTCTGAGATCACGACCTGAGCCGAAACCAAGAGTCGGACACTTAACCGACTGAGATACCCAGGGTCCCCCCGCCCGCCCCAGGCCTCCTGATTCTAAATCTCGGCACACCTCTCAGGCACAGAATTGGTGTTTCCCACTGACCTTCAGCTCCAGACTTAAAAAGGAGTTTTGCTTCTTTTCTTCTTCTCTTTTTTCTTTTGAAACCTGCCCTTCCTTTTCACTGGCCTTAAGAGATCAGGCTATAATCTGATAAGCAATCATTTTTTATGAGAATGTCCTCCCCAGGGAGTGTCTGCCAAAGCGGACTGAAATTCCCAGCCAAGTTGTTGCCGGAGCTGCAGGAGTGGCTGTCCGCGGGTCCGCCTTTCTTATTTGCTTTTTTCCGGCTTCTGCCAAGAAGGAGCTCGCACTTGAATGCTAACATCCAGAAAACATGGTTATCCCTCCCATCTGTATTGGGAGCCCCTTCTCCAGAGCAATAGGCCAGAAGAAGTTCTCTCTATCAATTTCCTAATTTCTCACACCTCCTGGGAGAGACGTGAGTTTCGCGGGGGCTCAGAACTCAAGTCCATGGCCAGTTGAGGTTTTCAGAGCCTTCGTGATTGTCCGAGAATATTTCATTGTTAATCATTTATTTTCTTCTCCTTACCTCTAGAGCAGGTGTTCTCAGTCTGAAACGATTTTGTCCAATAGACACTGGGCAATGTGTGGAGACCTGTGTGGTTGTCACAAGCAGGCGGGAGCTGTTACTGGTGGTATCTTGTAGGGAGAGGTTAGGGTGGCTGCTGAGCATCCAACGGTGAACAGCAAGGAGGTATGGGCCACAAATACTGGTGCCAACGCCGAGATACCCGGCTCGTAGCAAGCCTTGCCGATGCGTGTTACTACCCAGAGCAGGGCTTGCATTTGGAAAGTGCTTGGCGAATCCTGGTTGATCAAGTGAGTGAAAACGTGTTTCAGAGCTTTCCCACACTGAGTTCATGGCCCTGTGTTCCAGATTGCATCTTAAACCCAAACAATTGTAGACTCTGATCCAGGAGGCCACATACCAGATCAATGTCATCCAGCGTCCAGAATGTTCACATAAGCATGACAGGTCTGCAGCCCAAGAGGTGGGGATTAATTCTAATCTGTTGTCCAGTGAAAATCAATAGCGAATGTATAGACGCTGATTTTAGCCCCTGCCCATGTTTCTTCAGGGCAGCGCCGGGAGGTAGCCAAGGAATGGGGATTGCAAAAACCCTGCTCCTTTCCCGGCCTTGCTGCCACGCCATGACCTGAACCCAGAAACTCTGGTCTGGCGAATCTGGATGAGACTTTTCCAGAACAGTGTCTTACCTGGTGGTCAGGCTCATATGGGAAATGCCTAAGCTGGCTGTTTGACTATGTGAGACCTCGTAGACTGGAAATGCTTTAGAACAGAATACAATACAGCAGTGAAAGGCATGGACTCCGAAGTCAAAGTGTCTGTGTTTCCACTCTTCGGTGTCTCCTCCTAGCTCTGTGGCTTTGCAGGGTGGCGTCCGCCGTTGACCCTCTCTGAACCTCGACTTCTCATCCAGAGAATGGAGCTAGTATTGGAATCTGCCTCACAGGCTTGGTATGAAAATGAATTGAGGGGCACCCATGCTCTATTGGTGGAGTGTACGACTCTTGATCTCTGGGTGATGAGTTCGAGCCCCACGTTGGGAGTAGAAACTATAAAAAGAATAAAAATAAAAATAATGCAAAATAATAGAAAATGAATTTAAACAGCCTGTGTAGGGGTGCCTGGGTGGCTCAGTCAGTTAAGTCTCTGCCTTCGGCTCAGATCATGATCCCGGGGTCCTGGGATCAAGTCCTGCATTCGGCTTCCTGCTCAGCGGGGAGTCGGTTTCTCCCTCCCCCTCTATCCCTCCTGCCACTCATGTTCTCTCTTGCTCACTCTCTCACTCTCTCAAATAAGTAAATAAAATCTTAAAAAAAAAAATAAACAGCCCATGTAAATAAAAGAAAGGGCTTAGAATAGTGCCAGGTACACAGTCACTGGCCATTAATTATTAACTTTTTTTTCCCCTAAGTCAGATTACTCAAGTTACTCAATTCAGTCTTTAGGAAATGGAATTCTCTCATTCTCCCACACCAGCACATTTTCCTTTCTTCCTGTGCTTCTTTTAGGCCACCTGCCTCTCTCTTTCACTGTCTCTTCTTTGTCCTCCACACCCAGTGAACCTGAGAGAGACACACAAGAGGCCTACTTTTGTGCAGCTCATGGAACCTGAGAGTTCACCCCAGGTCATAGCAACACGACCTATGACAAGTGACCTAACCTCTTGGCACTTCAGTTTCATCATCTACAAAATCTAAAGAGTAACACTTCTTACTTCGTAGGGATATCAGTAGCGTGAGAAAAGGTACTGCCTGGGTGCTACGTGACATCCAGTGGTTATCGAAGCTAGGAGAATCATTCATTGATACGGGAAAAAGAGGCTCCCAAAGACAGCACGTTGGGAGGGTAGGCACCATCTTGGAACAACTCAAGGGAAAACCACAGCTGACTCCGTGTGGAGACATCTGTGTCAGTCTAGGCCATGCTCTGAACGGGGGTGTCAATAGCTCATATTCAGTTAACACCCAGAGATGATATAAAGGAGCCCTATTCAGCCGGGGTTGACATCATTTGGGTGAAATCTAAAACTCCGTCCACTCAATAGATCCCAAAGTCCGAACGTCCTAGATACACCCTTCTACCTCTCTCTGGTTCCTCTAGAATCTCTCATCTGATGAGGAGTCTAATAACATGCCTTGTTCTCAGGGTGGAAAGCTTGTTTGCTGGGGAGGAGCCTGTCAGGACCAAGGCTCAGGAAGTGTTTTGGAGCATCCTCACTTTACCTTACTTATGCTGTGTAAATGGAAATCATTAGTGAATGTATTTCATTGCTGACTGTCTCTAGGTTCTGAGCAGTTAGGACTATCCTTCCCTCAGCAGATTCTTACTTACCACACACCGTCTTACCCTGTGCCAGGCCCTGTTCTAGGTCCTGGGGAATACAGTGGTGAACAAATCAATCAGGGTCTCTGTCATGAAATCTACAGACTGATGGTGAAAGGTAGAGACTGATATAAACAAAAACAAAATGAACAAACAAAGAAATATTAGCGATGAAGAAAATAAAGCAGCATGACGAGGGAGAGTATCCAGTCCCCACTGTATTTTGAGGACAGGCCTCTTGGAAACAGCAACATTTAATTTAGGATCTGAAAGATGTAAAAGCACCCAATCATGCAATGACCTGGAGAACATTCCAGAGGGAACAGCATGTGCAAAATTTCAAAGGAAGAACAAGCTTTTATTTTGAGGAAGAAAGGGAGGGCCCATGTGGCTGGTATGTTAAAGCCAAGGCAGATGGGTTGGAATTAAAATTAGAGAGGGTTACATGGACACCCTCGGCAAGGGAAGGAGTTAGATTTTCCTGAGGTTCACATGAGAAGCCATTTGGCAATTTTAAGAAGGAAAGTGAAGGGATTTCATCTGTGTTTTAGAGATGCTGCTCACGCAGCCACGTGGAGGAGATTGGATCCTCAGGGGACTCAAAAGCATGAAGCCCGGCTAGAGAGCTGGTTTTGCACACATCGCAGCAAGGGATGATGGGAATTAGACTCTGGATGGGCTACCCCACAAAAAAATCCTAAGGAGTCATTTTGATGAGGCAGGCTCTCTCATGCTAGGCTTTCAGAAAAGGTCAAAAGGGAATAAGAGAGAAGAAAGGAAAGGAGGGGGGAAAAAAAGCAGCCTGCTGCTTCCTTTGCCAAGCTTTCATATTTCCTTGTTCCAAAGAACTACTAAAGCAAAACCAAAGAACGCTGAGGTTCTGGTCTTTTTCTGTAGTTGTTATTTCCTGTTGCTTTTTAAGCTGACCGTGGTCATTATGAATGGTCCCACACTGCCCTGTGTGGACTTGCCTTTGGGTTTCTTACCAAGTCGGCCTCGTCTCTCCTCTCCTAAATCGGGTAGTGGGATTGGGTGTCTGGGGTGGGGTGCTTTCACACAGACTTGAACCCCGCTGTGGGTGACACGTCAGGATGCTTCGTGAAGCCAGAGGTCTGGCCTGTGGCCGATTCTCACTTCCAACTCTGCCCTTCCTCATTTGACCAGTGACCAGATGGACAAGGTCCTTCCACCAGCGCCCAGTGCTTAGCGTCTGAGGACCCACTCTGCCCGCGGGGAAGGAAGCGCAGGGCAGCCACAGACTGAGGTGGGAGTTTTAATCCAACCTGCACAGTGTTAACCTCTGTGTCCCTGGGGTTAAATGGAGGAGGAGGTGGCAGGAAAGGATTCAGGTTTGGTTGGGCTAAAGCGAAACTTTACAAAGAGATGATTTTTTAAAAATGTGTTTTCTGTTCCGTGTGAGGCATTGCTGCCCTGGGGGACGGGTCACACCTGAGACTGTTCGGACAGTCTCTGTGGGGTTTGAGTGGTTCTGTCTGTGTTACATCATTTCACACAGACTGGAGAAAGAGCATGGCCCACTGTCCTGCGTTTGCTTATGAAAAGAAACATGTACTTCCTTTGAGACTTCTTAAATGAAATGTCGTGGCCTAACTTGGCAAATTAGTTTCTGTCTGGAATTCGGGGACTGAAGAGCTTATAAGAAAGTACAGACTTGGGGCGCCTGGGTGGCTCAGTTGTTAAGCATCTGCCTTCAGCTCAGGTCATGATCCCAGGGTCTTGGGATCAAGCCCCACATCGGGCTCCCCGCTCCTCGGGAAGCCTGCTTCTTGATCTTCCACTCCCCCTGCTTGTGTTCCTTCTCTTGCTGTGTCTTCTATCAAATAAATAAATAACATCTTTAAAAAAAAAAAAAAGGAAGACGAAGAAAGTATGGACTCTTAAATCTTAAGGCAATTTGTTAATCAAAAGAGAGAGAGAAGACACTTTGTAATGAGGTGGTGAAGAACACAGACTCAGGAGCTAGTCTGCCAGCTCCTAGAAGCTGAAATCCCAGCTCTACGTCTTACTAGCTGTGTGACCTTGGGCATGTTACTTGGCCTCTCTGTGCTTTGGTTTCCTCAGTGGAAAGTGAAGATGATAGAGCTGTTTACCTCATGGCATTAAATGAGTTGCTACATATTGTTTACCTCATGGCATTAAATGAGTTGCTACATATTCAATACATTGAACATGCTTCAATAAAATTTGTTTTTGTTATATTTTAAGAGAATTCTGTATTTATAGATATAATCATTGTCATCCATGAATAGTTCCCTTTAAATAATAACTCTTGTTGTTGAAATTAGAAGAGAAAGCATGAGTGGGAGTCATGTTTTAAATTAAATTAAAAATGCCTGGATATTTTTCCCCCTTTTGATGTTACAGTATTTTTTTTTAATTAAAAAAAAAAAAATCAGGGCGCCTGGGTGGCTCAGTGGGTTAAGCCGCTGCCTTCGGCTCAGGTCATGATCTCAGGGTCCTGGGATCGAGTCCCACATCGGGCTCTCTGCTCAGCAGGGAGCCTGCTTCCTCCTCTCTCTCTCTGCCTGCCTCTCTGCCTACTTGTGATCTCTCTCTGTCAAATAAATAAATAAAATCTTAAAAAAAAAAAAAAAAAATCAGCCTGTTGCAAACAACAGCATGTGAATTAGATGGTATCTCTTCGCCAAGTGACCTTGTGCAGAGCACTTGTGCTCCAGCCTGGAAGTCAGAACCCTGAGTTTGAATCCCAGGTCTCGCCTTAACTAGCTGAGTGGCAATCGACACGTCCATTCCTTCATTGCACCACATCCCAAGTAAGCGATGGTTATTAAATGCCCTCTAAGGATCTTTCTTTTTTTTTTTTTTAAGATTTTATTTATTTATTCGACAGACAGAGATCACAAGTAGGCAGAGAGGCAGGCAGAGAGAGAGGAGGAAGCAGGCTCGCCGCTGAGCAGAGAACCTGATGTGGGGCTCAATCCAAGGACCCTGGGATCATGACCTGAGCTGAAGGCAGAGACTTTAACCCACTGAGCCACCCAGGTGCCCCTCTAAGGCTCTTTCTATGTACAAGTTCTAAATTCTAACTACCCCTCGTCAGCCTACATGATTTTTCATGCCTGCTTTCAAATGTTTTGTTTTCCCTCTTTTTCCTCACCCATCCAATCTGTTGAAAATGGGCTGCATGGGAAGGCTTTCCCACAATTTGTCACCGTAGGGTGAATGGAATAGCAGGTGTATAGCTAAGTGGTTAAGAGCTTGGGCTCTGGGTTCGAGTCCAGTTCTGCCCTTTATAAATCTTGTTACGTACAATCTCTCTAACCTCATTCACCTGTAATATGGGGAGAGGAGACGGCCTACTTCTCGTGGGTATCATGAGGGTTGGATATGTGAATACATGAAAAGTGCTGAGTGCAGGGCCTGGAACACAGAAAGGACCCGTTAGTGGTATTACCGGTGTTGTCATTAAAATGCCTGACGGGGGGAGGGGCGGGCGGTGCTGCAGGGCATCTGGGTGCCTCAGTTGGTTAAACGTCTGCCTTCAGCCCAGGTCATGATCCCGGCCTTTTGGGAATCGAGTCCCGCCTTGGTCTCCCTGCTCAGTGGGGACTCTGTTTCTCCCTCTGCTCCCCCACCATGCTCGCACGTGCGCACCCTCTCCCTCAAATAAATAAACAAAATCTTTAAAAAATAAAAATAAGATGCCAAACCAGGTGCCAGGCTTAGAGAAGGCACGCAGGAGCTCATGGTCCCCTCTCTCTTTCTATGTCTGCCCCATCAGCTCTGGAGAATTTTTTTGCTATGTGCTTGTTAACTGAATTGTTAACTCTACCTATCATTTATCTTCTTCAAAATGGATTAGTAATCTTCCTCCCATTAGGAAGTTTTTTTTTTTTTTTTTTTTAATGGTAAGATAAATGGACTATAGGAAAATAACTGTGCTTGGTGGAAGGGGTTTATTTCACTCTCGGGGGTATCGGATGAAAAGCTACCAGGATATTGCTTATGAGCCTCAGAAAGGTGAAGTACCTTCTGCAAGTTAACCCAGCTAGCAAGAGATGAAATATGATTTCGAGCGCACGTCTGGCTTAGAACTCGTGCAAGTGAAATCATTTCCCAGACCTTGGTGGTTTCCTGGTGCTTAAATGGAGGAAGACCCCCCAAAACGAAACCAAACAAAATACAGATACCCCTTTCAGAGGCTTACTTAGAGGTTCAAATACTAGACATTAATGAAGGTCAAGTGTCACGCACTCGGCTTGGTACACAGGAGGCCCGCCTTTGATGTGGGTTTTGTCTCTTCTCTGGCACTTTGTGAACTTAAATAGGGGTTTCCTTATTCTCATGATGTGACTCCCAGGAACCTGGCAGATAATAAATTTGGGTGAGGCAGACACCACAAACCTTGTCTAAAGAGGGAGCTGCTGTACCCCGTCTTCCCCAGCCCAGTGTTGCCACGGAGGAAATGCGGCCCAGTGTTTTCCAAACCTTCCGTCTCAATTTTTCTTCAGCGGCATCTTCTGATTTCTGATATCACCAACAAAAAATTTATTCATAACAAAATACATCCACCACCTTCCAACCTCTGATTTAAGTAAGGGACCAAGACAGGCCTTTCTATCACTAGCAGTAAGAAAATCAGTACTCTGGCCTCCTGGAGAAGCCATCCTCCCATGGAGGAAAGAGCACGGATGTACCAACATGGGCTTAAGACTGTAACTTTTTTTTCCCTTCAGTTCACCTCCACTGTGCTTCTCCAGTTGTCCTGTATGGTCTCTTATCACTTCACATACTGAGAGGTCCGTTCAGTTCTCCCCACCAAATGTCGGCCTTTCTCCTGACTGTTGTACTTGTGAATTGTGCATCTGTGATTATGCTAGATGACTTGATCATAGTAATGGTATCATCTGGGGAGCCCATCCTTTGGTAACCTTTTGTTCTGATTTATGTGTGGGTACCTGTGGTATCTGGGATGCTGGGGTGGCTCAGTTGATTAAGCATCTGACTCTTGGTTTCAGCTCAGGTCATGATCTTGGGGCCCTGGGATTGAACCCCACATGGGGCTCCATGTTTAGTGGAGAACGTACTTGAGATTCTCTCTCTCCTTCTCTCTCTGTCCCTCCCCACTCTAAAAAAAAAAATTTATATAAAATAAATATAAAAAATAAAAATGTGCTTTATATTTTATATATAAAATATATTTTTACAAAAATATAAAATACAAACATTTATATATATATATATATATATATATATATATATATAGTATCTTAGAAAGATGCTTTTAGTTGCAAGCAGCAGAATCCAACTCGAGTTAGTTTCAGAAAGGAAAAAAAAAGTCTTAATAAAAGAACTTATTAAAAGAACACGAGGGTGTGTCATGGAACGAAAGAGCAATAATTCACCCAAAGCAGCAGAAGTGACTACAAGTGACTAGAATGACATTAGGAAAGCTGACAGCAACTCTCTCAAGCTTTCCCCTTCAGGTTGCTTGATTTCTCTCGCCTCTTTCCAGCTGCTTGTGTCCTTCCTTCTCTCTGCAGATGGCTTTCCTTTTTGTCCACACACAGCAGAGGAGAGCGGCCCCATCCTCTCAGCCTCAATTCCGGATTCCCTGGACTGAGGATATGATTGGCTCAGCTTGAGCCAGGTGTCTGTTCCCTGGTCCAATCAGCTGAAGCCTGAAGCGGAAGGGGTAGGACCAAGTTGTACAAATATGGCCACCACTCACGGTGTTTATCCTGAGATGGGCAGACTCACCAGAAAAGCATTTACTATTTAATTCTCTCGGGTAGGATGAGGTGTTGACAGAAGGAAAATGGACAAGTCCGAGCAAACTACGGTGGAAAGGAAAAAAGATGCTTTTTGAAAATCAGAAAGTAAATTCCTTTGGGTTATGCAACAACAGAGTAACTTGAAATATTTTATGAGTTTTGACATATTCCTTAATGGATCGTGTTCTGTCAGTTGGTCTCCTGAGTATTATTTTATTTTCTCTCACCATAGTACACGTATTTGGGGTTTGTTTGTGTGGGTTTTACGAGAGAAGTACAGTGATTTGAACTGACACATTTATTTCTTTCTTCCCGTAGAATAGAATAGTGGAATAAAAGGTGACTTTTTTGTTGTTGTTCAGATAGACCTTAATTTAAATCTTGACTTAGCTTTTTTCTTACTCAGCTAACTCTGGATAAATTACTAAATTCTGTACCTCAGTTTCCTTGTCTGTAAAATGGGGATATTGTCATATAGATTTTCTGTGGCACTTTTATGAAATAATGTACATAAAGTGCCCAGCTTAGTACCTGAAACAAACAAATATTTGTTCCCTTTCTCCTCGCCACCAAAAGTGTGTACTTTGCTGAATTAAGGACATAATCAGGGGCCATGGAACAAAGTAAAAGCCTGCCCTCTCACTTCTCCACACCACTTCAGTGGTTTCTATGGACCATGTCTCCATAATACCGTGATCTAACCAACGGAGCTAGTTTTCAGACTTTTAGAGCAGAGTTTAGTCAAAAATGTAAATGCAATAATTAGTATTTTTCACACAGAAAAACCATCACTTACCCCACTCTGAACCTCAATTTCCCCATCTGTTAAATTGGAGAAGGTCACAGCAATCCACAGGTGACTGCAGCTCAGAGATGATATGTATAAAACACCTGGAACAATGGGAAGTCTATAGCTGGTGCTTCGTAATGGAATGATTTTCTCTTTAAATTAGGTTTATATGTAATCTGAGTTTCCAGTCTTATAGTTTGGTACAACAGCTGAGAGAGAAAATGCTGCCCATCCTTTTTCAAAGTGATGCAGAATTTCCTCATCCATGGGCAAAGTTGGGTAGACATTGTTCACCATGACATTGTTTAGAATAGCAAAGGACTGAAGGACATCTGAGTGTGTCTCAGCAGGAGACTCATTAAATTATTACATGTCCACTTGTTACTATAGAACCATTAAAAAGAGTACAGTTGTGTCTCTATGTGTTGACACTGGAAAGATCACCAAAAAAGAGCCTAATTCCACTTGAGTTGAAAATATATATATATAAAAATATATACAATATTATGTATAATAATATATAATCTAATAATAATACAAATATATGAGAGTATATACCATGTGTGTATGTTTCTGTATACATATAGAATCACAGTACACACACACAGTCATATATAAAATTTATGGATAGTTATATACACACAAACACACACACAAATATTAACAGTACTTGCTTCATTTGCAAAACAATATGTCCAGTATAATAACATTGCAAAGCAAACCATTTATCATGAAGTTTTTGAAAATATGTACATGTATGTATTTGAACATACATGTTAAAACAGTCTGTGCTGATTCTCCTCAAACTGACAGGGTGGTGATTTCTGCAGATAAAACTGTTTAGAACATGAGTTAATTAAGGGGGCTCTTGTATTCTGTGCATTGTTTAAATATTTTATAGGGAGAGGGAGCTATCTGGCTCTGTCCATAGAGCATATGACTCTTAATCTCAGGGACATGAGTTCAAGCCCCACATTGGGCATGGATCCTACTTAAAAAATAAAATGAAATCAAATAAAAAATAAGTAAATAAAGAAGTATCTTATAGAGATTATTTCCCAGTGTTGCAGTTATAGTGGTAAAAACGTAAATATAATTGGAAATTTATACTGACATATGCTGTTCTTAACTATGTGTCTTAACTGTTCTAAATTACAGTAGTGACATGCTATAAAGAGGACAGAAATTGGGGCACCTAGGTGACTCCATGGGTTAAACCCTCTGCTTTCAGCTCTGGTCATGATCTCAAGGTCCTGGGGTCAAGCTCTGTGTCTGTCCCGGCTCTCTGCTCAGCAGGGAGCCTGCTTCCCCCCCACCCCACCTGCCTCTCTGCCTACTGGTGATCTCTCTCTGTCAAATAAATAAATAAAATCTTTAAAAAAAAAAAAAAGGACAAAATTTCAAAGATGGAAACTTTCCATTTTAACTCTAATGTCATAGGTTTTCCTTTATAATCGTGCATTTATTATATTTATTAAAATATATCAATGAATATAGGCAATTTCATTTGAAAAATCCAATATTGATTCAATGAAAAATATAGTCGTTTCCTCTGGGAAGGAAACCAGCTTTTCATAGTATAATCCTGTGTGCACTGTTATGGGCATAATTTTTTCAACATAGTGATTTGTCTTTACTTTTCATTTTTTTCTTCTTTTAAATATAAGAAGAAATTAATTCATCTATTGATGAATTCAAGAGCTAACGCCAAACAGTAAGTCCTATTTAGGATCAAGGCTGTTGAGTAACTCAACTGAAGCCATTTTTAGGCCGAGGACATCACATGTAAACTAAATTATGAATCAAGTTCAAGGGTCTGCTTGCCAGCACCAGCCCTGATGCCGCCCTTGCTATCTTGTCTCCACAGATGACAGAAGGCAGGCACTGCCAGGTGCACCTCCTGGATGACCGGAGACTGGAGCTGCTGGTTCAGGTAGGTGTTGATCGCAGAGAGACAGCCTGTACTGGTTCTCTCTGTGAGCCTCGTGGCCCGTGGTCAGGCTACTCACTTATTTCTGCCAATGACTGGGGATCATTTGAGGGGCAAAAGAAGAGCTTCAAAGTCAGACAACTTGGTCTACGTGTAAGAGTAGTTATGGTCTGGTGACAGGAATTTGAGACCCTTGGGTTCCAACCTCAGCTCTGACACTCAGTAGCTGTGTGACCCCCAGGAAGTGACGACTTCTCTGAACCTCTTGTTGGTAAGCTGGACGCCATCATGTTTCCCTAAAAAGGTTATTGTGTGCTGCAAATCTGCATGATGCCACCTTCTTGCTACACAACGTTGTCCAAGCTAAATACCCAGTATCATCATCTGTGAACAGAGATGGAGAAGGCTTAGTTTTCCTCATAGTATTATGACTAAAACCAAGGTAAACGTTATATGTGAATGAAATCCTTTTGTAAAATACGTGGAGTATATGAGTGGTGGTATTTTAATTGTTGATCCTTCTCTCTTTATTTACCCCACACTGTGGACCAAGGGCCTTAAAAAATTGTGAAAACCCCCTCTGAGAGTCAAAGCTGTAGCTACAGCTAGAACTCTCTCCTTTGACCAAACCTAAACTCTTCAGAGGCTCCTTTCTCACCCACAATGCTTAGGCTTCAGTTAGAATGAAAATAGTAGTCGATACTGTTTCACCAGAGTAGACCTCTTAATCTAGATTTCTGTCTATTTCTTTCTTCTTCTTCTTCTTTTTTTTTTTTTTAATCATGACCATCTTTCTTCCCCAACAGCAAACATCCAACTCCCAAAACACCATAATGAGCCCTGGGTTGTTTGGCTCTAAGTTCAAAAAAAAAGCCCATGCAGGTGCCGTCCTGTGTATCCCCCTTTTCTTCAGAGTCCCTCCAAATCAGGTCCCCACTCTCACTCTGGATGTTTCCTCTGATTCCAAATCATGCTCCTTGACACCACGTCCAGTGCTTCTCAAAAGCTCATAGATTACATCCTTCTTCTAAATAAGTTCTTAGTAAAGACTGGTGATGATCATCAGTACAATGACTAAAATCACTCCTGCTCTAGAGAGAAATGAAAGGCTCAGGCTTTGGAATCAGAAGGAACTAGGTTCAATTCCCCGCCCTCATTGACCGGAACATCAAGTCAGGTGTTTGTTTTTCTTGACTTTGGTCCCCTCATCTCTAAAATGGCAATAAGAACCCCCTATCTCATAGGCTCCTTGTAAGGATGAAATGAGACAGTAGATAGAAGGAGTTCAGTGCAGTAAATGGGAACCAGGAGTAGCGTAGTAGTTTTATCTGTAACCGCACAACCTTAACAGCATCTTCAGCTAGCCCTCACGAAGCAAAGTTATTCGTACAGTCCAGACGGTGAGGTGTTTTATATTCTTTGACTTGGTCACTAACATCATACTATATAAAAAAGAGTATTTTTCCAAAGTATCATCAAGTTAATAAACATACTATTCCCTAGAGGACAAAATAAGGTACTGAACTAAATTGCAAAATACAGGAAAACGATGATCTCATTGAGGTTTCTGTTACAATTTCTTCCCCTTCCCAATCTCTCGGAAAATGTGTAGTTGATTAACATAAATAGCAAAACGAGGCGGGGTGTATTTAAAAACAAACCAGCAGGGGCACCTGGGTTGCTCAGTTGGTTGAGCGGCTGCCTTCGGCTCAGGTCATGATCCCAGAGTCCCGGGATTGAGTCCCGTATCAGGATCCCAACTCCATGGGGAATCTGCTTCTCTCTCTGACCCTCCCCCTTCTCATGCTCTCTCTCTCATTCTCTCTCTCAAATAAATAAATAATATCTTTAAAAAAAAAAAAAAAAACCAGCAGGGGCACTCGGGTGGCTCAGTCAGTTAAGCATCTGCCTTTAGCTCAGGTCATGATCTCAGGGTCCTGGGATCGAGTTCCACATCGGGCTCCCTGCTCAGTAGGGGAGCCTGCTTCTCCCTCTGCCTGCCACTCCCCCTGCTGTGCGCTCTCTCTCTCTCTCTCTGTGTGTCTGTCAAATAAATAAATAAAATCTTTTTAAAAATTTTTAAAACAAGCAAACAAAACTTCTCCAAACTATTTGGGGCAGAGAAGGGTTGTAGCTTCTGATCATCCTTTTATTTTAACAGCCCAAACTTTTATCAAGAGAATTGTTGGACCTCGTGGCTTCACATTTCAACCTGAAAGAAAAGGAGTACTTTGGAATAACATTTACAGATGACACGTGAGTGTTTTAATCATTTTCATTTGTTTACCTTTCACGGGGATGACCTGCTTCTTGTCATTCACAATCAGCCGAAAAGGGCAGAAATGCTCCAAGAATTAGAATATGTCCTGCTTAGTTATAAAGATTATCTGAGACTTTTCTCCTAGGACTATTGCAAAGGGGGAAGTAAGGGAATACTGATCATTTTTAAACACCAAAATATTATCTTAATATTTTAGAAATCTGTTTTAATGAGTTGCTGTTCTTGGGAGACTATCTGCAGTTTTTATACTGTAGTTATGTATGTGTGGTCTGTATTCACTCATATACTGCAACGAGATTTAATGTTTTGGGTGTTGGTGGCAAGAAAGTTTAAAGGCAAATGTATGGCCCACCTGAAAAATGTGTTTCTACTTTTAATTAAAAATGACCTTTTTTGATCCCGGGGTCCTGGGATCGTGCCCTGCATCAGGCTCTCTGTTCAGCAGGGAGCCTGCTTCTCTTCCTCTCTCTCTCTGCCTGCCTCTCTGCCTACTTGTGATCTCTGTCTATCAAATAAATAAATAAAAATCTTTAAAAAAATAATTTAAAAAAATGTTTTAAATTTTTTGAATGACCTTTTTCACTTCCCCCCATGTCATTTTATGTTACCTCTTTACAATCTTTTTCTTCTTCTACTTATATTTTTTATGCCAACTTGGACAAAGCATATATTTATCAATAATATAAATGCTTTCTGAAATGAAGCATGTGTATAATAATAGACTCATAAGAAGTTAAATCTCCATGTAAAAAAATGTTTGGTCTTACCAGTTCTTTCCTCTGTGTGTGTGTGTATGTATGTGTGTGTATGTGTGTGTTCTGACAGTCCCATTTGCCTAAGTTATTTGCAACCTGATAGATTATCAGAGGAATTTTTCCTCTTTGTGGGGATAATATCCAAAGAGTTCTTCAAATATTAAAATTCAAGCAAATGCATTCCAGACACAAAATATATTGGCCAACTATCCAGCATTCTTTCTGTAACTCTCCCAATGTAAATTTTTTTCAGTTCTTTAATTTAACCAGGCAGAAAATAATTTCAAGATGGGGTTAATTTTTTTTTAACACCTTGCTTCTGATTATTTTCAGCCTGGGTGGGCCACAAGTCTAGCCACACACACACATACACACACACCCTTCCATGGGCTGGGCAAAACCACTTGTCAGGAGACAGAAAAACCTGAAAACTCCGATCCCAGACCCAGGATGCTTCCTGAATCGGAAGTACACTGGACAAAAAAAACACACTTAGACATTGCCCGCCTCACTCTGATGCACAAAATTATCAGTTTACCCAACAACTATTTGAGACCCTATATGATCGGTCCTCTGCTGGAGGAAATAGGAAGCGCAGACATCCATTGACCACATACTCTTAGCTGGAAATACAAGGTTAGTGCATGTAAATTAGTGATTAAATACACACACACACACACACACAGGTTGAAAGTGATTGTACATGCAATAATTGCAAACACTACATGAAGCCCAAAACACATAATGGCTAAGCTATCTGGTTGAAACACTGTGGTTTAGAGAGGTCACGTAGAATAGAGGTGAAAAGCATGAATAGTAATTTATTCATTCAGCAAATATTTCTTGAGTGCCCATGAAATGCCAGGCATCGTTCTAGGTCCTAGAGATTTAGCTGTGCATGACAGAGACAAAGTTCTTGTTTTCACCGAGTTTATATTGCAATGGTATGGTCTAGCAGAACAAGTAAACAAATAGATAAATGAGAAATTACTTGAAATGATAAGTGCATAGAAGAAAATGATCGTGGCTATAATGAAGAAAAGTTGGGAGGGGTGTTAGATAGGATGGACGAGAAAGGCTTCTAGGAGGAGACATTTAATAAGAAGCAAGATCCCGTTCTGCGTACGTAGAGGGAGACATTCCAGACAAAAGCCAGGGCGAAAGCTTTGAGATGAGACAGAGTTTGACTTTTGGTTTTTTTTGTTTTTTTTGTTTTTAATTTTGTATTTTTGAGAAAGAAAAAAAATCCAAGGGCGTCTGGGTGGCTCAGTGGGTTGAATCATCTGCTTTTGGCTCAGGTCATGATCCCAGGGTCCTGGGATTGAGCCCTGCTTCGGGTTCTCTACTCAGCAGGGAGCCTGCTTCCTCTCTCTCTCTCTCTGTGCCTGCCTCTCTGCCTACTTGTGATCTCTGTCTGTCAAATAAATAAATAAAATCTTTAAAAAAAAAAAAAGGAAAAAAATCCAGTATGACTGGAACATAGAGAGTAAGAAAGAAAGTGGTGCCCGTGAAGGGTGAGAGGGAGGCAGGGAGTGGCTATTACAGAATTGTGGTAGCTATGAGATTTTAGGACAGTTACTTAGCATCTCCGCTACTCCAGTGTTCTCTTTGATACATCGGGCATAATAATGGTACCTTCACATAATAAGGACTAGATAAGACACATGTACTAGGATGCTGGGATTGTGTACTGTTAAGTCCGGTAGGGCATGCCCAGTTCATCGGTTAGGCACATGCTGAACGGTAACTGTCATGCTATTGTTGGTACAGTGGTAAGTTCAGTGTCCAGTAGGGACCTAATGGATGACTAGAGTAGAATTCTCCCAAGAGAATAACTACAAATGGACAGGACAGGGCAGACTTTGGGTGGAGGGGAGAGAAATGGGCGATGACATTCTAGGAAAGACTCATTTTGTGGCTCCGTGTGTGAGCATGGAGAGGACTGTGGTGCATTTGCTCAGTGGTGAGGAGCCCGGCCTGAAGGTGGCGCAAGAGGTAAGAGGAACAGGGTCATAGGCGAGCCCTGTGTGTCACATAGATGGGAGAGGCACCCTCCCCCCACCCCCTGCTGTAGGATGTTTGCACAGGAATTACATGATTTATGACTGGTGTTGCAAGTTCCCCAGCCTGCAAGGTTTCATGATGGGCAGGAAAAGGGGGTCCTGGCCACAATGGATGGCTTCTGGGAAAACTCCCAGTTCAGGTGAGCATAACCAAACAGTGCATAAATCAGTCATTCAGCTGTAAGGTCTTCTCTTCAGAAAGAAAAGCTATAATATGAACGACTTCCTTTAATGCCTTGAGCCACGTACCCCCCTCTTCTACTCTGGGATATCTTTCTAAATCCCCTACTGGGAGAAGAATGTCTCACTCAAGTGTCTCCTCCAGCATTCTCGTTTGGCGACAGTGGTTGATGATTGTAGTCTTTCCAAGAAGCCTGGCTCCATACTCCCCCGTGTACTCCCCTGCAAGTGACAGCACAGTCTATTTTTGAATTACAACCAGTTTGGAAGGTGTCTTCTGGCTATAGCTATGTTTATTTTCAGAAGAAGCAGGAGCTGGACTTTGGGAGGGTGGAGGGGGATTTGGCCATTTCCACCTTTCTGGGGAACAGGTCTGGAAAATTGCTCTGTCTAAGGGTGCCTCCTTGGAATGTCTTGGTCACAAGCCCTAGCTCTTTTTTTTTTGTCTGGAAAATATTTTTGGAAAGTATTTTCTTTCAGCACTCACTTTCCCCCGCCTCCATAAAACCACTGAGTAGGATCCCTCCCAGGATGCTGTCTGAATTGAATTTCCAACTTAGATGCCACATCAGCCATCTGCCTTTGGTGAACTTCTCTCAACAGAGTAAGACAAAGCTGAGGGGGACCTTTTGTCAATGAAACTTGCTACTGTCTATGCCTCCATGCACAGGCCAAGAAGAGAAATGGAAAACTGAATTATGCCATTACATAAGAAAAATAGTGATAGTGACCAACAAAAATAAATCCACGGTCCTGTTGAGCGTGGGGTAGAGTTCCTGGAGATTCATTCCACTTGGAAGTACCTCCTGGTGTTGTGTGTGCAGCGGCAGTCTTTCACCTCTAGAGGGCAGTCTTGCCCTCCAGAACCAGCAGCCCTGAGGTTCACCAAAATGGTTCCCATCCCCTTCAACCCACTTCGTTTTTTCTTTAATTCTCTTGTTTTGAAAGACTTTGCTGAATAAGCTTTGCTTATGATGAAATAACAGTTTTCACAACACAATTGTGACTTTTGATCACCATCCCATTTGCTGGGTGTGAGCTGATGATGGGCTTTTGGACCCATCCAGATACCATTTTTGATACCATTCCAGACCCCCCCCCCAAAAAAAAAAGCTTGCTTTAGGGTTGAGCTGAGCAGCTTGATAGAGGAGACTGTACAATCAACTGTCTTCTTGAGACATTGATTAGCTCTAGTAAATTTGCTGATGGAAAAACTTGAGAAAAGCAAGTTAGAAGCAAAAGTGCTTTTTAATCTCATGTAGTCTTAAAGACTATAAAACAACACGTTAACCTTATGTATATCTCAGTGGTAGAGTTATGGGTAATTTTCAGTTTTTTGTTCTTCTAATTTACTCTTGTTGGTGAGATTATGGATGCGTTTGTTTTGTTGTTGTTTTTTCTTTGAAGTTATTATTATTATTATTTTAGTAATCTCTACACCCAGTTTGGGGCTCGAGTTCACAACCTCAATATCAGGAGTCACCTGTTCTTGCAACTGAGCCAGCCAGGCATTCCTGAATGGATTTTTAAAACCTAATTCCTAACTTACCCTTTTTAAAAAAATTATTTTTATGGTACATATACATGAATGTCTTTTTATAAAAAACATTTAATATCATGATTGAAGCCAATCCATTTTGATTGCCTCCCCACTCCAAATGTCACAGTTTGCTCTATATCTCTCCAGAACTATAAGAATTTCATCCATTATATAATAGTGTTTTCGGTGTGTGTCTTTGGTTAATATAATTGATTTATGTCATATATGTTATTATACAACTTCTTTCCTTCATTCTTGGACATCATTCCATACAAGTTCATGTAAATATATATTGTGCTCTTATAATAATGCCATATCTTTCTTATATAAAAGCAAAAAGCACGAGTCCAAATGAGTCTCATTTTCCCTAAGAAACTGTTAAGAACCGATACTATACACTATTTTATGTACTTTAAAACACATATTTGAACATGTCTGAGATTGGGGTATGTCTTTAAATCAGCAATTCTAATCTGGATGAAATACAGTAGAAGAGTCCCTTACCTTCTAGCCCCCTATCATTATATATATAAATATATTTTTTAAACAAGCAGTGTTTCTTAGAACATCCCCTCATATCACTTATATCATCTTATTTATCTTTATAATATTTCTCCAAGGAAATCTAGGGATAATTATCGAAAACCTCATTTTATAACTGCAGAAACAAAGACACACTTTTTCCAGTGTTGAGAATAATAAGTGACAGAGATCAGCCAAATGTTATAAAAGCTGATTCAATCAATATTCCAGTCACCTAATATACCAAAATCCTGTAGTGTAAGTTCTGAGCTCAAATCCTGGCTCTGCCAATTTTTTTGCAAGCTTATTGTAAAATATGGCATTAACACATAAAAACTTCCAGCTCTGTGGGGACAGAGTAACTGTTATTATTATGAGTAACTGTTATTAATGATTATTATTACTATTACTCTTATTATTGTTTATGTTCACTTTTCCTATCTACTTATAATGAATACAGCTTAGAGTTTTCTGAGTTTTTTAAATGATTTATTCAAAGACCAAAAAAGGTTGGAAAGTATCTTGTGGCCCATTATAGGTGTTATTATAATTTGACACCCCACCACCATTTGCATGTTTATAAGCTTTCTATAAGCAAGCAAAATGGAGTCTATGCCTTCTGGGAATATACCGTCCAAAATGGACCAGCTGGTTGAACCGCCTTGGAAAAGTCCTGGAAACAAATCCCAAGCCATAGTATCATCCTTTGGATCCCTCAGAGGTCAAAATTTAGGGAGAATTATTTATATTCATGGACTTGCTGATGCTCTTGAGTAAATAAAAAAATACATGCTCAAATATTAGGAAGTCCATAATATAGAAACAGCACTCCGAGAATATGGAACCCCATGCTTTATAGAAAGCTGTACTGTTGTTCTTTGTGTCTGTCTGATTTTACGAAACCAGGCGTTTTCCCCTTCTTGACTCTCTGCAGTATTTCAGATATCATATTTAATAAGAATTTGAAGATTAATATATTTTCACCTAGTTTTTTACCTCCAGAGGTACCAGGTAGTATCAGTTTCTTGTTTATCCTCTCAGAGATATTTTATTCATATGGGTGTGTGTGTGTATTTTTACATTTTAAAATGGCTATATGCTGTACTCAGGTTATGTACCGTGCTTTTCCATTTCACATCATGTCTCAGAAATTGTTCAAAGTAAGTTTGTGAAGATACCCTCCATCTTTTGTATGGCTTCCTTGTGTGTCATTGCTCAGTTTAAATTCATGTTCTAAGCAACACCTTGCTGGATATCTGGGGGTCGTTTTGAGCCTTTTTACTGTTACAACCAATGCTCAAGTAAGGGACTTTATACGTGAGCCATTTCTCACATGTGCAGGTTTACCTGGATAAATTCTTGGAAATCAACAGTCTGTCTCAAAGGCGGATGCTTTTGTAACTTTGATAGTAATTGCTAAATTAGCCTCATTACCAGCTGTAACATGTTATACACCTGCCTTCCCTGTATGACAGTAGCTCTTTGTTCACAGCTTTGCCAACACTGCGTGTTATTGAACCTTTCTCTGACCTTCTGTTTAATACTTTTTCTTTGCTTTGCCCTCACAGAGGTCAGCAGAACTGGCTACAGTTAGATCACCGAGTTCTTGACCATGATCTGCCAAAGAAGCCAGGCGCTACCGTTTTGCATTTCGCTGTGAGGTATGTATCCATAGAAACATCCAGCATTCCCACCTCCCTTTAAAAAAAAAAAAAATTCTAGAGAATAAAAAAAAAAAAAAAAAAGAACAGACCTATCAAAACATTATTATGTGAGGAAAATTCTCTACTGTCTTAGTCTGGAGACGAAGTTGCCATAGATACTGTATAGAACTGTTTTCTTTGATGATGAAGGGTAGGATCACCTTCCTTTATGCCTCAAAGTCCTTTGGACCAATTTAAAGCTGGAAAACATAGGTACTTTTTTTTAATAGATAAGGCTGTTTTCAACTCGGAATACTTTTAGGATTTTTATAATTTGAAATATGGCAGACATTTACTGTTACGTAAACGTTATGTATGAATGTTTCCTAGACTGCGGCAAGAATTGAATTTTATACAATTTCATGCTTTAGTTTGAATAGAAGATAAAATGCAAACAAATGCTCATGGAAAGAATTATCTTAACAGTGCAGAAATCTGAATTCAGCTTGCAGGCAGAGAGATTGCTGAGAAGGATGTAAGGAGTCCTTGACTTGTCCCCTGGCTCTGTCTGCTTGGGCAGGTCACTTACCCGTTCCTAGGACGTCCTTACATTCTTTCTCCAGAAATGGATGTGTTCAACTCAATCAGGGATTTCTTAAAGCCAGCCCATGATGGGAATAGTTTTCCACATGAAATATTCACACTCTAAAATAAAGAAAATGTTATAAAAAGTAACACCTGCGTTCCTGTACCTAACTTAAGAAGTAAAACGTTCCAATTTTGCTGAAAGCCCCTTTCTGTGCCCTGGCAGCTCTCCCCACACTACCTGAATTTGATGGTAAATTTCACAGTGAGTTGTTTTCCTTGTCTGAAGCCAAATATGATCAAATAAGTCAAGGGAGTAGATTTCCCAGGAATCTCAATAAGTTTTCAGAAAGCTAGAGCAACCTAAAGAATGTTTCTGTATTCTGAGCTTGTGTTATTTTTTGGATATTGAAATATGCTTTGTTTGAGGTGCCTGGCTAGCTCAGTTGGTAGAGTGTGGAACTCTTGATCTCTGGGTTGTGACATGTTTGACAATTGGAGAGTTTAGTTCAGAGGCACATGCGTTCATAATCTTTATAGCTTACTTTTTTTTTTTTTTTTTTTTTTTTTTTTTTTTTTTTTAAAGATTTTATTTATTTATTTGACAGAGAGAAATCACAAGTAGATGGAGAGGCAGGCAGAGAGAGAGAGGGAAGCAGGCCTCTCCGCTGAGCAGAGAGCCCGATGCGGGACTCGATCCCAGGACTCTGAGATCATGACCCGAGCCGAAGGCAGCGGCTTAACCCACTGAGCCACCCAGGCGCCCTCTTTATAGCTTACTTAAAAAGAGAAAGGAAGGAAAGGAAAGGAAGAAAGAAAGAGGAAAAGGAAGAAAGATGATTTGTTTTATGACCTAGTAGTGGAAGCTTCTTATTTTTCTTTTTGGGAATTTTTATACTATGATTACCTGGCAAAATCATGCTCATTTACACAAATTTTTTTTTAATATATTATTTATTTCAATCTCAAGTAGGTGGAGAGGCAGGCAGAGAGAGAAAGAGAGGAGGAACCAGGCTCCCCACTGAGCAGAGAGCCCGATGTGGGGCTCGATCCCAGGATCCTGAGATCCTGACCTGAGCCGGAGGCAGAGGTTTAACCCACTGAGCCATCCAGGTGCCCCCCAATTTTTTTTTAACTTCATTTCATTTACTTCAGTCTGGTCCATGAAACCCAAAAGTATGGTAATAACCTTTTTTTTAAGCATCTTTTTTTATATGAATGGTGATTGTCAATGGTAGCTGCTCCTAACTCAGGAAATAAAGTATTGGCAATCTCCAATTTGGTTTTGTTTTTGTTTTTGTTTTTTTTCTTTCTGCTTTGATAGTTGGCTTGGAATTTCTTTCATACCACAAGACATGTTTTTGAAACCCAAAAAGGAAGTAGCATAAATGGTGATTTGTCCAGGAGCATAGCTAATGCAGAGAATTGCCCAGAAATCCTAAAGAAAGACAGAGGAGTTTCCTGGAAGGAAAACTTGTGTTCATGGGAATCGGAGGAAAAGGCAAATGTAAACTTACCAGCAGTAAGAAAGAGAGCATATTGGTCAATACGCGGGTCAGAGCATAGAGAAATTTGATCTTGTGTGTGAAAAATGGCTCAACATAGGTCAATGTATTTTCTCACAAAAGATTATAGTTTCACTCTAAACATTTCACGTTATACGAACTTACTCTCCCCCAGCCTTCCTCCCTCCCCACCACCCTAACATCCTCCTCTTCTCAGAGAAAAAGAAGGATGACCCTCGTTGCCTGGTGACAGAATTGTTTTTAGCCTCAAAATTTCTCCTTGTGTCTGTGAAAATCCTTTTTGTTTGCACTTTCAAAATTTAGGGTCCAGTCTCCTATGAAGCACTTAAGCTGTTCCCAGTTATGTATGTTTTAATGCAGGCTGTGGTTAAGATCCTTGCATTTTCATCTTTGCACACACGTGTTACTTATGTGGCATAAGTAGTCAGCAAGACCCTCAGTCTTTGGAGAATTTAACAATACCATTTATTTAGTCATCCGATTGTGAACTCCTCCGACAGCTGATGTGCGGTCTAGTTTTGGTCTCAAAACACCAGGGGAGAAAACTCCGTCTCCCTTCTATTCAGTCATTCCTTATGGCAGCCCTATCTTCTGGAAGCAGGTTCCTGAGATGCCCAAGCAGCCTGCTGCTTGTTTCCGTGAGTTTCAGCACTTACTTGAGCCTTATCTCTCGAGAGTAGCCCGTAATCGCATGGCGTGACTTTCCCTTAACTTCTTGCGTGTTCAGAACCCTTATCGAGTTCTTAATAATTCACTTAATTTTTCCTCCCAACAGTATAGTGAGATCATAATAGTCTTTGTTATTATTCCAATTAAGTGCTTGTTGTTACTCCAACTTAATTAAAGAGATGATAAAGCAAAAGCCACAGAGAATTAAGTGAGCTGATGGAGGTCATGCAGTGGAATGTCGTTCTTCGGAGGGCCTGGTCAGAGGCGCCCTGTGAAGTCTGGTCCCTCTCAGAGGACCTCTACCCTCTTCTTTTGAGAGAACAGAACCATTGGTGAGACCGACATCCCCATAGATAACATCACTGACCCTCGGAAGTTGCCTCTGTCAGCTATACTTTTAGTCATTGAAGAAGGGAACCCAAGACAGATTTTTGACTCTGTTTGGATACTGGTCCCTCCAGGAGCCTCCAGAAATATACCAACCCTCTTCAGAAATACACCAGCCCTCCCTTTTTATTCTTCTTTTCAGTGGAAGTGTAATTGACACATAAATGTACAACATAGTGATTTGAGAAGTCTATACTGTATCCGGGGCTCACCACAAATATCGCTACCCTCTATCACCACCCATTACTCTACCATTGGCTGTATGCCTCTGCTATACCTTTCATCCCTGTGACTTACTCATTCTGTAACTGGAAGCAGTCACGGAGGTGCAATCACAAAGCAGTGTAAGCACAACGACAAAGGATTCCTGACAGAGGTAGCACATTATAAGGATGTGCCTCGTGGTTATTGTCATTGCAAACAGAAATATTCAAAAGCCAAGGTTGAAGATAAGGTTCTGGAAATTATGGCCTTCTTACAATGAATAATTGGTCACTTTAATAAAAGAGATTAGTGGTTTTTTTTTTTTTAAGTACATTGCATTTCAGTGATTCCCCACAGAGAGAGGAGGTGCATATCTGAATTATCCTAGGAATCTTTAAACTAGACAATCATATCCCTCCAAGCCCCAGATCCCCCACATTCCTGGCCCAACGTCTGACCCGGTGCACTAGAGATGGAGTAGATGTGTGGTCTTGTTTAAGTTGATTGTGACAACTAAAAGAGACATCGGGATAGGAAGTGAGTTTACAAAATGCTATAAAAATATAAGAAAATACAATTTTTCAAAAAACTGTAGTGTTTGTGGAAAAGAAAAAAAAAACACAGTTTTGCTCTCAAGTAGTTCTCTCTCTATGGAGATGTAGTATTAACCCGGTGGCAGGCACTGGGCTAAATATTTGATGTGCATTGTCTCACTGAGTCCTGAGCTAAACACTGGGGTCCTGCAGATCTGGGATTGGAGAAGGGGGGCAACTTTCTCTTGGTTAATTCCCTCCAGGGCCCAGGAAGCAGCTCAGAAACACAGGCTGCTTCTGCGTGGAAGAAAGAAAACACTGAAGGTGAAGGGCATTCAGCGTTCCCTTGATGAACTTCTGGATTAAACCTTTGTCTTCTCTTTGGTTACAAAAGCTCAATGATATGTGCTAAACACGCATGTGACACCTGGGTGTATAGACGCCTCATAATTTATTTATGCACCATATTTCATTTAACCAATTCTCCATTTCCATGTGAGTCCAAACTCCCCCAGGTTGCTGGGGGACTTCTCCAGGCTGGGGGGTTGTTATTTGCTGCTGTAAATTATCTTCTGCAAACACAGGGGCCTCCTTGGTAATGCAGCCCAGATGTGAACATTGGAAAAGCTTGATAGCTAGAAAGCATGCAAGCATTTAAATCAGAGAGCAGGGCCTTGGTGTGACCTCACTGGAAAAGCTCCCATTCCCTCAGGGGAGACAGGGGAGGGCAGGCGGAGGTGGCTCAGGCTGGTACCACCCTGCTCCACACCAAGCCACGTCTCGTCTTGGAGTCTTTTACTCCCTTCTTCTGAGTCTTTGCTGCTCCCCCAACACCACCTCCCACCACTCCCCTTCTGGTCTTCCCTCTCCTGCCGGTTTTCCTCCTCCTGCTCAAGTCCCCTCTGCTGTGTCCTAGGGACTACTCAGATGTACCCCTAAGGCATATAACACTCAGGGCTGAGAACTCCCTGCATGACTTGGAGAGTTCTAGTACAAATGTGGGGGAGGGGAGGGGAAACTGCTGCCTTTTTTCTGCCAAAGCTGTTGCAAACATGGAGCCTTAGAAAAACTTCGAAAGTTCTCTCAGCACCTGGTGGCCTGGTTCTGGAACACTCAGCCTTTAAAAAGAGTTAAACTGAAGGAGGCATCATGACTATAACCTGTAGGTCCCCATCATTCCACTGGACTTTTTTTCTTTTTTTAAGAAAACCAAATATATGGAGTACAACACAACAGGCAAAAACAATCAAACAAAAACTTTGGTGAAAAAAGAGATTTGTTAATATGGAAAAATGCCCCCAATATAGTCAAGCAAACCACAAAACATGTGACATGATTACACTTCCGTGAAATACATGAGTAGGGAGAAAGTCAAAAATGCTTACAGTAGTTAATCTCTGAGTTGAATGATTCTAGGAATGATTGTTTTTGCCTTTTTGTTAATCTCGATATATTTTTTCCTACGATGAACACATTACTTAAGCATTTTTTTAAAATGCAAACAGCAGTTAATTTCTGGGTAGAATGATTATGAGAATGATTTGTTTTTGTCTTTTTGCTTATCTCTCTCCATTTTTTTTCCTACAACGAACTCATTACTTAGACATTTTTTTTCAACGCAAGTGTTAGGACTGATAAAAGGAAGAGAAGTTAGAATGTTTGTGAGGGGCTAGCTGCGAGTTATTTGAAAGCTATCAAAGAGCAGATAACTTAGAATAAGCAGAGGATAGGAAACTTTATCTCTTCAAGGAGGAATGTGATCAAAAGCCCAGAGGAATAACTAATTCCTCCTACTGTGGACCCAGCAGAGGCTCTTTGAGGCAGATGTGTGAGGTCAGCCGGAGCTCTGGGCTACCCACCACAGTCACATCGAAGTGGGCAATATCCTGGAACCTAGAGAAGGTAACTGTTGGCTGCCTTAATATTGACTGTGACCTCCTAAGTGGCGTCACCAATTCTTGACCTTCCAGGCACTTGGTCAGAGGCCACCATCCATAAGGATCCGACATCCTGACTCATACGAGAGATCCAGAAAGACACAGAACCCTTCAAAACTTGAAGCTTGATCCTGATTCCAGTTTTACAGGATTCTATTTCTCAGTGTGCTTTCTGATATCAAACATTATTTGTGGGAATCGGCTCACTCTCCTCTGTAATCTGTCCTCGGGGTGACATCAAAAGGGCAGAAGGAAAGAATGAATAATGTAACGAGTGCAAAAAGCTGAAGCGTGCAGAAGTTAAAGCTTGGCCTTTAGTGCAGGGCATGTGATTCGTCGCAGGGATGTGGGATGGTCTCAGCGTCCTGGGCATTGGCTACCCAGATGCCAGGACACCCTCCAAGTCAAGGTGATCCAAAAATGCCTCTCACACTGCCCAGTGCACCCCTACTCTGTCCACTGGGAACTGGTGCTTTAGCTTCTCTCCTGGGTTCAAATCCCAGCTCTGCTCTTTACTGCCCCCTGTGGCTTATTTTCCTCATGTGTAAAATGCACCTTGTTGTTGGAGGATTAAACCTATACGAACATATAATGTAGACCTTAGTAAATGTTAACGATTATTAAGATATAAATTAAGAGACTACCTTAATCACATATGGAATGGGTAAAAAAAAAAAATCCATAACATGATATATGGTCTTCAAATGTGGGAGGTTTGGGACTGTCTGGCTTAGGTCAGACCCATTCACGGTTGCCCTCGGTGGAAGATCTCATCGTTTGTCTTTGTCATTCACGGTGCCCAGCCATCCGCCCCACGCCCCATCTTCCCTTTCCTGCCTCCCTTCTTGCCCTCTTCTCCAAGCCTGTGTCCCTCCTTTGCTCGGGGAGAATGGGAACTGGCTGTTTTGCAGTTTGGAAGGGAAGAAGCACACTTAGATTCTTATGGGTTGCCTGGGGCAGAAGACTTCTTTAGAACCCTTTCGGACAGGTCACAGCAAGGCCCTTACCCCTCCTGGGCTTCTAGCCCATCCCTGGGGAGCTCAGAAAGAGCCACACCGCAGCCGTGAGCAAAAGGGCAGGTTCCTACAGGCTAATCTGGAGGGCCCTCGCTGGTTCTCCTAGAGATGCCTGGAAATTCAGAAGTGAGGGAATGTCTTTTGGCAGGGGAGCACACTGTGGAAGCAAATAGTGCTTTCCTTGGGGAATTCTCTCAGACGTCACCCCTCTCAGAGATGAAAGGAGCATCTGGGACTCCCACGAGCCCTGCATAATGGCTTGGAGAAAGTACAGTATTCTTCAATTACACTGCTGTCTTCAGCACGCATTATAAAGTGAGACGGTGGTGTGGCAGGGTCATTACAAGCAATAAGCAGAGATCTCCCTGCTCCAAATGTGGACTGGGACCTGATAGAAATCTCCTTGGACCTGCGGCTGCGCTGAGTGCCAGAAATTACCTACAATGACTGACCGAAACCCAGAAGGAGGCCCTCACCGGACGCCACTCACAAGCCTAGCATTGTTCAGAATGCAAGGTCATTGAGCAATTCTTGCCCGATTCGCTGTCTTTAACGATATCACTGAGACATAAGGATCGCCCTGGAAAATGAAATAGGCTTAGTTGTGGAGAACAAGTCGTAAATGGTCAGAAGGATTTTTGTTTCACAACATTTTCCCGTTCTGGGTCAAAATAGACACCTTAGGGGGCACATGGGTAGCTCAGTGAGTTAAGCCTCTGCCTTTCGCTCAGGTCATGATCTCAGAGTCCTGGGAATAAGCCCTGCTTCGGGCTCTCTGCTCAGCAGGGAGCCTGCTTCCCACCCCGCGCTCTCTCTCTGCCCACCTTTCTGCCTACTTGTGATCTCTCTCTGTCAAATAAATAAATAAAACCTTAAATTTAAAAAAAAAAAATGGACACCTGGGGAGCATTTGGTGTCCTTGAGAGAAAGAGCTTAGGAAGGACACATGCTAAAGTTTTAAAAAGCTTCTCAGCTTAGCCAGTGCCTATCATTATGGTCCCATCCACAGACGAAGAAGAATCTAGTAATAATGCCCACCACCCATTGGCTACTGAGTGACATGCCATCCACTCTGTTGAGCACATTTAAAACATCTCATGGCTCTGGGGTGTGGGGCAGGTAAAGCAGGGGAGCACTGAGCAGCTGCACAGCCAGCTCAAGGTCCCAGGATGGGGCTCTCTCCCCAACTCCATGGTGTTGACTTTTGGTCACCATGAATAAATGGCCCAAGAAGAAAATACTGGCCACCTACACGTAAGTGACTATTGAAGAATGATCCTTTCCAAACAACTCCCGTGTTCTAACGCTTTTTGACAAAACCTGTGTTGTCATCAGGCCAACAGGCCTGCCCTTCCCCAAGCCATCTCTGTCACATCACTGAAGTGTGATGTTCTGTTATCCTTGCTAAGTGGTTAGGTGAACACCTGTCCCATCAGGAAGGAACAAAGATAGCTGGGGGAGCACATAAACTAGAGACAAAACCTCTCCAAGCAAACTCTCTTCTCAAGAAATTGTACTTATTAAGCTTTCTGAGGTTTGTCTCTGAAACATATGCCTAGTCAGAAAGCCTGAGCTCCTTTCAGGGCTGGAAATTGAACCAGGGGCTTCAGCTTCACAAAATCTTGGTGAAAATGACTCACAGTAAGCATGCAGAAAGGAAACAGTATCCTTTTGCCAAAAAGGGGCTGGAACAAAAGGTCTTTATTTTACAAGTCTGGGAGAGTTCATTTTATTTCATTAAGAAGCCCTAGATTTTGTTTTCACTTCATGATACATGTTGATAGGTGTGCCTGGGGAGCTGTTCTCCCAAAGGATGACACTCACTTTTCATACGCTCCATAAATATGAAGCCATTACAATGGCCCCCTTGAGGGAGAGATAGGATTCTGGATTGAGAGAGCAGGTAATCAGATGCCGAAGAGGAAAGGTAGAAGGCAGCAGGGCAGGTTGCCAGAAAGTGGTGGGAAACAAGATAGGGGCTTGTTTACTGGAACGAAGGTATAGTCAGGGACTTGGGCTTCAGAAACAAGGTGAACCCAGTTTCTGGTACAAAGCTGTATGTTCAGAGTTGGGCAAGCCACAAGCTGATTTAGGGCTGAGCCACCCAGCCCCCTGCATGTGGTCTCTTGAATTCCTGAAGATTAGCAAGAGGACTGGTTTGGCTGATATGTCCTCTCCCTAGAATAGTGAACTCTCCCTACCTGGTGAACTCATGCATTCTTTAAGACTCGGCTCAGTTGTCCAAAGGGACGTTTCGTGCCCTGTGACACTTAGGGCTACGGATTTCAAGCTTGGCAACCTTCTCCCTCTTGATTCTTAAGCCGAGCTAATTGCAACCCTCCTTCGGGCCCCATGGCATTGTGTGTGTGTTACTTTTCATTGTGATTGTTATTGTACGAAAATATTATATCACGTGGGTTTGGAACATGAACTTTGAAGTCTGAGAGGCCTTAGTTCGAATCATGTCTCCACCACTTCCTACCTGTAGGCCTTAGAGAAGATGACTTGACATTTCCATCTCTGTTTCCCCATCTGTAAAATGGGCTCATAATTTGCTACCTGTGGCATCTGGTTGTACTGAAGATTAAGTGAAATGATTGTTGAGAATGAAATGAGACAAAACATGAAAGGCGCTTAGCGCCTGGCTAGTCATAAGCAAGAGCTCAGGAGATTGTAGCTGGCCCACTGCAGCTGCCCCTTTCAGGAAGCTCCCATTACCTCAGCTGACAGGGATAAAGTACTTGTAGAAGCAAAGAGAGAAAGCAACTGGCACCATCACTACCTAGTTGAACCGGAAGTCCCTTCAGGATGCAGCCATTGAGAGGCTCCTTATGTGGGATAAGCAGTGGACCAACCAAGCCCCTGTGATCCCTCAGAGGGAGTGACAGAGAAACAGTGAAGGCAGAGGGAGGCAGGAAGCAGAAGCCACCAGTCAAGGAAAGAAGGGCAAGTCCGTTGAAGGACATCTTGGTTCTTTCCATAGTTTGGCGACCGTGGCCAAGATGCCCTTCAACGGACAAATGGATAAGGAAGATGTGGTCCATATACACTATGGAGTATTATGCCTCCATTAGAAAGGATGAATACCCAACTTTTGTAGCAACATGGACGGGACTGGAAGAGATTATGCTGAGTGAAATAAGTCAAGCAGAGAGAGTCAGTTATCATATGGTTTCACTTATTTGTGGAGCATAACAAATATCATGGAGGACAAGGGGTGTTAGAGAGGAAAAGGAAGTTGGGGTAAATTGGAAGGGGAGGTGAATCATGAGAGACTATGGACTCTGAAAAACAATCTGAGGGGTTTGAAGTGGCGGGTTGGGGTACCAGGTGGTGGGTATTATAGAGGGCACGGATTGCATGGAGCACTGGGTGTGGTGAAAAAATAATGAATACTGTTTTTCTGAAAATAAGTATATGGAAAAATAAATAAATTAATTAAAAAAAAAAAAAAAAGGAAGGGCAAGTCCGCAGCGGGAGCTGAGCGCACAGAAGCAAGCGAGTCACTGCCCCAAGGGCCAAAAGCCCGGGGCACCCCTGAGTAATGCTGCCAAGGCCGCTGGAGGTCTGGGATCTTACACTCAAAGCCGAGTCATGGTCCCCACCCCGCCGCCACACAGCATTTAATTCCAGAGAATAGGTTTTTATTAACAATTGTTAATATTTACTTAGTTTAATCCATATATTACTTAGTTTAATCCTTCCAAGACCCCCCAAACCATGACATGAGTGCAACCATGACAGCCATTTTAGAAGAGACACAAAGAAGCTGATGATCATACCCATAAGGCCATACAGCTAATAAATGGTTAGAGGAGGGAGTCCCTATCTGGACCTTTCCAGTTCCAAAGCCTGTTTCCCCCAACCCCACGTTCTCCTCCGTGTCTGAGTCCTCCACTTTCCTTCCTCACAGACTAGCCGTCGTCAGTCTTCCTTAACCTCACTTATGAGATAAACCCTTGTAGGGAAAAATATAAAGGATTTATTCTCTCTCTGGAACTCCCCTTGATGATTCAACATTAGAGGTGGAATTTTTCCAATGATTTTGCCATCACCGTGATAAAATCATCCACGGTCCTTTTCAGTTTCATTTATTTATCCAACATCCTGTCCTCGTTGAGGGGGCAGGGGATGGAGGACAGACGCCAAAGAACTTTCATGATGGTGTGCAGCTAACTAACACCAGGCTCCCGAGCCACGTCCGTTTCTCTTCCAGGAGCCGACCTGTGAGCTGTCTTGGGGTGTTAGGTCTCTTCATGCATTATTCATCAAGCAAAGCTCCAAACTTGAGAAAAACTTCTGCACCTCCTCTAGGCTGCTCAGCCACCCAGGGCTTCTCGTTCCCTGGCCAGCCTCATCATTAGGATATTTTGAGAACAGGCCAGAACAGTGAAGGACTCCCCTCCCCTCCTTACAGGGGGCTGTCGAAGCTACTAAAGCCCAGGGAAGGGGGTGGGGAGAGGCCTAGAATACTCTTCATTTGCATGAAAAAAAGTCCAAGGTTAAGTGCTTTGGCTTCCTGCCGAGTGAAAACCCTGGCCTGGAAGGCTGACAAGAAAGAAGTGGGGTGTGATTGAAATTTGGCTGGTGGGTGCCTGGCAAGGTGGGCGTGGGGCCCTCACCGCTCCAGTCTGAGACCCAGGGCGGACGTCAGCATTCCATTTTGTACGTCTCACTCAGTCGACTTCTACTTTCAGCCCTCAAAGCTCACCGGGGCTGTTTTGAAGCTGAGGTATTACGAGCTCCCAGAACACATGTCCAAGAATGATCAACACAGATAAAGCTGGGTTTGTAGCTGGATTCCATTTCGGATTTCTCTTGAGTTCACCGTCCAACACACAAAAACTTTCTGTTAAGAGATTTTAACTGCATGTATGCCTACATTCATATCCGTGAATATTTGTACATACACGTAGACATACGTATGTGTTACAGACTTCTTTTATTTTTTTTTAATAAATCTTCTTTTTTTTTATTTTATTTATTTATCAGAGAGAGAGGGGGGGAGAGAGTGAGCACAGGCAGACAGAATGGCAGGCAGAGGCAGAGGGAGAAGCAGGCTCCCTGCGGAGCAAGGAGCCCGATGTGGGACTCGATCCCAGGACGCTGGGATCATGACCTGAGCCGAAGGCAGCTGCTTAACCAACTGAGCCACCCAGGCGTCCCTACAGACTTCTTTTAAAAGGAAAAAAAAAAAGCACAATTGTTTCCTAGTTCCTCAAAATCCTCTCTGCTTTTGGGGACGCTAAATGAAGACATGACATCATGCTGAGGGAGGGAAAGATATCTTAAAAAAAAACAATTTCTGTACTATTTTTCAGGTTTTACATTGAAAGCATATCGTTTTTAAAGGATAAAACCACCGTGGAGCTGTTTTTCCTGAACGCCAAGTCCTGTGTGCACAAGGTAAGATGCCCCAATTGTTACATTCAGTGAATGAGCCCAGACGGACTGGAGTAGGGAGGACAAGTGGTATTGCCTAGATTTTCCTGTCCAAAGAAAAAGGGCCACAGTCTTTTCCACGGCTGTTAAAAAAATATAAAAATTTTAAACAAAAGGCAGCTCTTCTCGAATTCTAAGAAAGACAGCCACCTGCAAGGGACTCACACTCACAGACAACTACCATGGCCTTAAAGGCAGCTCATACTCCACACAGAATATTCCAGAAAGACGCAAAGATGGAGCAGTCAGAATGATTGAAATCTCAAAAAAGTCATTCTGGAAATCTTGTTTCACAGAGTTTCTCCTACCTCTCCCATAATTCCAAACCAATCTTACTTAGGGGCCTCTGCTCAGAGCCACATGTTTTAAAGCCAATGTTTCAGGGGCACCTGGGTGGCTCAGTGGGTTGAGCCTCTGCCTTTGGCTTAGGTCAGGATCCCAGGGTCCTGGGATAAAGCCCCGCATGAGCTCTCTGCGTGGGACTCTCTGCTCGGTGGGGAGCCTTCTTCCTGCTCCCACCCCCTACCTGCCTCTCTGCCTACTTGTGATCTCTGTCAAATACATAAATAAAATCTTTAAAAATAATAATAAAAATAAAATAAAGCAGTGTCTCAGTAATCTGTGGTGACAGGCCGGTTTTTTGCTATATTGTTTTTTTATTTGTATCCAATCTTTGGAGGATACATTGCTTTTGTAAAGTGCAGTGAACACGAATTGCTAGATAAATGATCCCATGCCCGGATATCACATTGCTCTAAAGCCTTCTCAATTTTGACCTTACCCCCTTGCAGACTATCCTTGCCTTCAAGGCTTCTACTCCGTGCTCTCAAACCACACCCTGAGCCAAGGCAGGGAGCCTGTGAACCTAGAGATGTTCATCTGGAGAGAACTTCTCCATTCTAGGTTATAGTTTCAGTGTCCGGGATCTCAGAGGCCATGCCCATTTCCAGGGCCTTCCAGACCCCAGAAGGTGGGAACCCCTTCTGTCCAGATACATCACCCTAAATCTGAGGGGTGCCCAGGATGCCTGGCCTAGAAAGACAATGGGGGCAGACTATATATGGGTTAAGGAACCTACATTGGTACATTTCCCATAGGTCCCAAAATGTTAAGGGTGGCTCCCTGAACACACACAGACAGAGCTTTAATCGATTGAAGACTCAGACTGGGCATGGTTTTTGTTGCATTTTTTAAAACAGCTGTATTGAGAAATAATTGGCTGTACATGTTTAAAGTATGCAGTTTTGTAAGTTTTAACATGTATAGTAGCCATGAAATGATCGCCAAAATCAAGAAAGTGCATATACCCAGCAACTGTACATCTGCATTTTCTCTCAATGGAGCAGTTTACATTTTCTAGAGTCATGTACAGACAGAATCCTGCAATAGATAATGTTTTTGTTTTATTTTTTTGAAAGATTTTATTTATTTATTAGAGAGAGAACAAGAGTAGGGGGAAGGGTAGAATGAGAGGGAGAAGCAGACTCCCCACTGAGCAGGGAGCCCAATGTGGGTCTCTATCCCGGGACCCGAGATCATGACCTGAGCCAAAAAGGCAGACATTTAACCAACTGAGCCACCCAGGTGCCCCATCTTTATGTCTTCTTTTGATAAGCATAATTATTTTGAGATTCATCTATGCTGTTGCATGTATCAGTGGCCCATTCCTTTTTACTGTTCAAGTATTCCATTGTATGGAGGTACCTTAAATTGTTTTTCAATTCTCCTGTGGGGTTTTTTCCCCCATTTTTTCCTAGCTTTACTAAGATATCATTGACATATAACACCCTGTAAATGTAAGGAGTACAGCAGAATGATTCAATACATATATATGTTGCAAAATGATCCACTCACCTGTTGATGGGCATTTGGGTCATACCAGTTTGGGGACTATTACAAGTAAAAATACAACGAACATTCATGTACAAGTCATTGTATAAACACATACTTTCTTTTTTCTTGGGTAAATGGAGCAAAATGGCTAGGTCATATAAGTAGATATGCTTAATTTTTTAAGGTACTGCCAAAATGTTTTTCAAAGTGGTCTTCAAAAATCAGTTTATTTTTATGCATGAGTTTATTTCTAGACTATTTTGTATTTTGTTTCATTGATCTATTTGTTAGCCTTTTTGCCAATAACATACTGTTTTGACTATTATAGCTTTAGAATGTCTTGACATCAGAACAGACTCTAGATTGTTCTTTTTCAGCATTGTTTTGTTTATTCTATTTTTTTTCATTTCCATATAAATGTTAGAATCAATCTGTCAATTTCAAAAAAAAAGAATGAAACAAAACAAAAACCAAAAAAACACCTGCTGAGACTTTCATTAGGATTGCACTGAATCTATAGATCAATGTGGAAAGAACTGACAACTTAGCAATATGGACAGACCCAGGACACAGAATATAAACTCCATTTATTTCAGTCATCTTTAATTTCTCTAAGGAGTGTTTATAGTTTTCAGCCTACAGTACTTTTGTCAGATTTGACCCTAAATCTTCCATATTATTTGATGTAATTGTGAATGGTATCTTTCTATTTCAATTTCTGAGAGTTCATTACTAGTATATAAAAATACAGTTTGTTTTTGTACCTTTCGTGAATCCTGCAACCTTCCTAAACTCATCAATTTTGGTAGCTTTTTTGTAGATTCCATCGGATTTTCTTTGTAGATATTCATGACATCTGCTAATATAGTTTTAGCCTATCTTTATTAGTCTGCCTGTTTTTTTAATTAGTTGTCAAGTTTGTAGACATAATTGTTCAAAATATTTCCTTATCTCCCTCTTAACATGTGGTCTACAGTGCTGTTACCTCTTTTATCCTGATATTAATAATGGTGCCTTTCTCTCTCTCTCTTTTTTTTTTTTCTAATTAGTCTGGCTTAAAGTTTATCGCTTTTGAGCTTCTCAAAGAACCGGCTTTTGGTTTGAGTGATTTTCTCTGTTGTTTTTCTGGTTTCTGTTTCATTGACTTCTGCTATGATCTTTATTATCTTTATCTTTTATCTTTATTATTTCTTTTCTTCCTTTTTCTTTGGGCTTCATTTGTTCTTCTTATTCTAGTTCCTTGAGATAGAAACTGAGATCACTGTTTAGAGATGTTCTTTTCTAATACAGGCATTTAGTAGATAAAATTTCCCCCTGAGAACGGATTTAGTAGTATCCCACAAATTCTCGCATGTTGTGTTTTCATTTTTATTTACTTCAAAAGATTTCAAAATTCCTCTTTTGAATATCTTCAATGGCCTCTTGTTATTTAGAAGAATGCATGTTTGGTTTCCAGATATTTGGGGATTTTTTTTTTTTTTAGAGATCTTTCTGTTATTTATTTCTAATATGATACCACTGTGGTCAAGGAACACACTTTGTAGGAATTAAATCCTTCTAAATTTATTGAGGCTTGTTTTATGGCCCAGAATATGTTCCATCTTGGTAAATGATCCATGTACACTTGGGAAGAATGTGTATTCTGCTGTCACTGTGTGGAATGTTCTGTGAATTTTATCACTGCTTTTGATTATGAGGGGCATTGGTATAGCTTTCTTTATGGTTCTTATGATGGGTGTTTATTGAGCATCTCAGACTTGTGGTTTTATAGTTTTCATCAATTTTGGAAATATCTTAGCCATTATTTTTTAAGATTTTATTTATTTCTTAGAACGAGAGAGAGAGCAGAAACGGGAGAGGGAGAAGGAGAAGCAGAGTCCCCGCTGAGCAGAGACCCTCACTGGACATGGGACTCTATCCCAGGACCCTAAGAGCATAGCCTGACCCAAAGTTAGACACTTAATGGACTGAGCTACCCCAGAGCCCCTATCTTAGCCATTTTTTAATTTATTTCCAATTTAATCCCACTATAGTCAGAGAACACACTTTGAATGAATTAAATCCTATTTAATTTATTGAGACTAGTTTCATGACCCAGAATATACTATAGTTTTAATTAAGTAGACTTGGTTGATAGTATCGTTCAAGTCTACTATATTTTGCTGATTGTCTGCTTCTTGTATCAAGTATCGACAGAGGGATACTGAAATCTCCAGCTCTTACTGTGAATGTTTCTATTTATTTTTGCAAGTTGACCTAATTAAAATATTAGTTTTGTTTCATGCATTTCAAAGCTCTGTTATTAGGGCATAAGTGTTTAGAATTGCTGTGTCCTCTTGATTATCACTGTAAAATGAACCTCTTTATCCTGGTAATATTCTTTTTTCTGAAGTCTGCTTTGTTTGATAGTAATGTAATCACTTCAAGTTTCTTCAATTCATTGTTATCATGGTAAATCTTTTCTCATCCTTCTGAACTATTTGTATCCGTATATTTGAAGCACACGTTTTGAAAACAACATTAATTGCATCTTGATTTTTTTAAAAGATTTTATTTATTTATTTGACAGAGAGAGAGATCACAAGTAGGCAGAGAAGCAGGCAGAGAGAGAGAGAGGGGGAAGCAGGCTCCCTGAGCAGAGCACCCGATGTGGGGCTCGATCCCAGGATCCTGAGATCATGACCTGAGTCGAAGAAAGAGGCTTAACCCACTGAGGCACCCAAGCACCCTGCATCTTGATTTTTTAATGCATTTTGGCAATCATTGTATTTTAACAGGTTATATATATACTACTTACATGTAGTATGATTTTTGACATGATTAAGTTTAGGTCTGTCATCTTCCTATTTATTTGATGTTTGTCTCATCTGTTATTTTTTCCTCTGTCTTCTTTTGGATTTATTGTGTATTGTATGATTCCATTTTACCTATTTTGTTGGAATATTAGCCATAACTCTTTGTTTTATTCTTTCCATGGTTGCTTTAGGGTTTATAGTATACACTTTTTTTTAAGATTTATTTATTTATTATTTTAGAGGGGGTGGTGCCGGTGGAGGAACAGAGGCAGAGGGAAAGAGAATCTCAAGCAGACTCCCGCTGGGCAGAGCTTGACATGGGGCTCTATCCCACGACACTGAGATCATGACCTAAGCTGAAATCAAGAGTCTGAAGCTTAAGTGACTGAGCCAACCAGGTGCCTCTGGAGTATACATCTGTAACCTATTACATCTACCTTTAAGTGGCATAATACCATTTCACGTGTAGTGCAAAAACTTTACAATAGTGTATTTCTCTCTCCCCCAACAGCCTTTATGCTGTCAGTGCCGTACATTTTACTTTTTGATGCGTTATAGGTGCACACAATATTGTTGGTTTTGTGTGAACACTTGATATTTCTGCCTGCTTTTAAGATTTTCTTTTCATCAGTCCTTTTAATTATGAGGTGCTACAGTATAGTTTTCTTCATGTTTCTTGATATTGGTATTTTTTGAGCATCTTGGGCCTGTGAGTTTATAACTTTCATCAGTTTTTGAAATATCTCCACCTTTTCATCTTCAAATATTTTTTCCTATTCCCACCCATGCCTCCTTTGCAAACTCTAGTTACACATATACTGGACAATCTGAAGTTATCCCACATCCCAGGGGTGCTCTCTTCTTTTTATTTAGTTATTTTTGTGTGTATGTTTATTTTGGATACTTTCTATTGCTCTATCTTCAATTTTATATCTTTTCTTTTGCAATCTAATCTTCCATTGGTCTCATCCAGTATATTAAGTTTTTATCTTTAGAAGTTTGATTGGGATCATTTTTATCTTCCATGTGGCTACTTAATTTTTTGAACATATGAGATACAGTTATAATAATTGTTTCAAAGCCTTTCTCTACTTATTCTAATATCTGTGTCAGTTCTGGTAGGTTTTGACTGATTCGTTTTTTTCTCCTCATTATGGGTCATGTTTTCCTGCCTACTCTTTGCATGCCTGATAATATTTAAATGAATGCTGCATAGTGTTTAATTTAAATTTGGGAGCACTGCCTATTTTTATATTCCTGTAAATATTCTTGATATTGTTTTGGAATAAAATATAATTACTTAGATGCATTTTGACTTTTGTCAAATCTTAGTTTTATGATTTATTAGGCTGACCTAGAGTAGTGCTCACTCTAGAGCCAGTTATTCCCCATTACTGAGGCAAGACCTTCCTAATGGTCTATTCAATGCCCCATGAATTATGAGTTTTTTCCGTGGGAGCCACCTCTGTGTGAGGACCAGGCACTCTTCCCTTTCATCTTCTTAGATAGTTTTTCCCCAGTCTTGGGCAGGATCTTTCCATGCATGCAATGATCAGTACTCTGTATATCTTCAGGATTCTCTCTGTGAAGCTCTCCTTTCTCTGGCACTCTATTCTGCAAATTATATCCATTTTGGCCTCCCCAGTCTCTCAGCTCTGTCTCCTCCACTCAAGAGAGTATACCTTGTTCCGTGTAACACCTTCACAGCCCAGGAACATTCTCATGGCTGTAAGTGGGGGCAGTCATGGGGTTCACCTCATTCAAAGTTCACTGTCCTTTGTTGTCTTTTATTCACTATTTTGAAAACTTTTATTTCATATTTCTTGGCTGGTTTTTTAGGTTTTTTTTTAATATGTTTCTGTTTGTTTGTATATATATGGTGAGAAGGTAAATCCAGTCCCTGTTAACCCATCTTGGCTATAAACAGAAGTATTCAGATCAGAGCTTTTGGTTAAATCTATGGAGAAAGTAAAATGTCTTCAGCACCAAAGACTTTAACATAGCCTCTCTTTGTTGGGACTTGAGCTTCCCTAAGAACTCTAAGAGTTGACTGATAAGTAGATACCTATATAGCAAATGCAGCATTTCCTGAGTCAGGAGAAAACATTTCGTAAACCACCGTTGGTCATTATCTTCTGTGTGGAGAAGTACAATTACCCCTTGTTATATTTTTCACTACCTAGCTGGCCATGGGCCAATGAAACCGTTTCCTTGATTGCTTCTTTGCTCTGTTGCTGTGTAAAGACAGATACAGGGAAAATTTTAACTCATGATATTTCTCTTGTAGCTTTGTGTGCCAAATTCTGTTGGTCTTGAGGAAGTACTGAAAAGTGGAGTTTGTTTAACTTCTACTTCTTCTTATGAATGTCAGTTCTTGAGACATCCTTTCTAAATGGAAAGGGATTTTGTGACTTGTCAAAGAATTTAGAACTTTTACAAAATATAGTATTGTTAGGCATTATGACCTATGAATATTTTTGAAATAATTTTTTAATTCAGTTGTAAGAATTTAGAGTTGAATAATACATTACATGTTAATAAAAAATAAAAATTCTTTTTAATTTTAAAAAAAGAATTTAGAGTTGAATATTTTCTATCTAAGTAATATGCAGATGACTAGTAACAAATGGTCCCAAGAGATGTTACAGGATCCGGTAAGTGATAACAGGATCACATCGCTATTTGGAAAAGCAGCTTTTGAGTAATTTCTAAGATATATGATAATTTAAGAACATCACACACAGGGAATAACATCTGAATCATGGACCCAGGAGTCAGTACATTTTATGAGAACATAGTCTCAGCTATAGAACACACATGGGTGGATTACTGCTTGGTGAAAATCGGTCACTGATAGCTGCTGTTAGTTTAGGGCCCAATGCTGCATGTGTGGGTAAATGGGGCTTCCTTCCACACTGTGCCGAGGACATGCTACCTGGCAATGATGTGTTCAGCACCTCTAGTCACCCACTACCCACACTTCTTTCTCCCTGCCAGATAGTTGTCCCTGTCTTCCAGCTCCTTCCTTCCACTGAAGACAGAAACAAATCCAGGCAAGAAAAGAGAGCTCTTATCTGCAGATACTGACAAAACCACAATATCTTTTTGTATGCTTTGTCAGAAAGAAATACGATTTGTGATAAAGTTTCATACTCTGGTTAGCTATGTAAATGTGGTTTTATGTTTAAAAAATTCACCCTTCTGAGTATACCGTTTGAAACACTGGGTGGTTCCCAGTGGTTTCGTAAATGTCATTGCCCATGAGAAGAAGTCATTGGTAGCTTTCTGTTGAAAGACATATTGGACCTCATTTTTGAGTTTGGGTATCCCAGGAGAGTCTGAAAAAGGAAGAGAGAATTTTCACTTTTGTTTACTCTAAAGCAAATCCCCATGTACATAGTGTGGTAGGAACTGGGCATTCAATGAACTCTTGTACACTAACACAATAAATGAATGGATGCTGTTGATGATGAACACTTGTTCCCCCAAGAAGTCTAGAGATAAACAAAACGGCTTGTCTGTTGTATCACATGACTAGCATTAACTCTGAAATGTATATAAACTTACTGAGAAACTAAACATCTAAAATGCTTAGGAAATTTCATTTTCCTGGTATTCCTGAATATCATTTAGCAATGCTATGGTAACTTTAATTACAATCTTCAGCAAAGGAGTAAGAATGATCCTATAACGGAGAAAACTGAACATATAGTCCAACTTTTATTTTAAAAAAGTTAAAAGGGCATTAGATTGTTCTCCAGTTATTGTAGATATCAATTAAATGTCAACAGTAATCTTACAGAAAACTAGTTATGGTCAACGTCAGTTATAAAGCTATCGACATATAGGCCAAAGTCAACCATGGCTAGAACTGAGTACATAAGAGAGTATTTATCTAGCAGTTCTTTCCTTTTTGTGCCTGCTACCTGCCAGCACTGTTTGAGGCTGTTTATAACTGGGAATGCTCCAAGGATTTCTTGATTTTTCTCCTTGACTTGCTGAGCCATTTTTTCCCCATTTCAAAATGATCTGGTGAGATCGGAGCAGTGTTTCTCATTGTGTGACCTTTGACTACTTTTATCAGATTTGCAACAAGTGATCATTCTTAATGAGCAAGCTCTTGCCTTCTTGCCTCTCTCCAGAGCACGGAATCAGAACTGAGGCGAGATGGAAATCAGCCTTTTCAACAAGTTTCTTTGGTGATTTTCCTGAGCACTTTAGTTGAAGAACCACTGGGTTTTCTGCGTGTTAAACATGCAGAATATTTAAATATGGGTTGAACCCGGCTTTGTGACATACAAATCAAGGTCCAGAGACGACTCTAGAAAGATGCCTTTTCATTTCTCCTCTTCTTTCCCAGCAGTTAAAACAGGAAAGGCATTTCCCTCTTAAGAGCAGGAGAGCAGAAAAAGATAAGAAATTGCTTTCCAGCTCTGAAACTAACTGGAAGGAAAGAAACGTCTGCAGAGCCTTTTCTGTACATTTGTGTGTGTGTGTGCCAGAACTATGCTAAGTGATACACATTTCACTGCGTTTGATTCTCACTCTAGTCCACGAAGGAGAAAATGTGTGATCCCCTTTTTAAAAATAAAAGAACAGCAGCCCAAGCGGGTTAAGTTGTTTGCTTAACATCACAGAGCGACTAAAGGTGGGAAAAGTATCCTTAGAAAATTATACCATCAAGGCGCTATGGCCCATAAAAGCACCTCTGCTTTTCTTTGATCATTGCTCCAGGGAAATAAAAGTGTCCTCCCTAATTTAAACCTATTGTTAGGGGCTATTGTTACAGGGTGGGTAGGCCACAGCCCCTAACGAGTATTGAATACATTCAATTTACGAGGTGCTTACTACATATATTCATTCATTTAGTTCTCCAAACCTTACCTAAGTTCTGTTATTATCCCCCATTTTACAGGTGGGAATACTGAGGTAGACAGGTTAAGTATACAGAAGGTAATATAGCTAGTAAGTGGAGGAGCCAAGATTCATCCCAGGCAGTCTAATGCCAGAATCTAGGACTTTAACCACTAAATTCACTGCTTCTGGGTGTATGAGGGTTATCTACCCCCTTCCCCATGGCAGAGGTGGATCTGAGGCATCTGAAGTTTAAGCTCCTTCTTTCCCTTATTCTCACCTATGATGCACATATTCATGGTCTTAGCCCACAGTAGTATAGTTGCCTCCGGACACCAGGAGCCAAATGGCTTCCACAAGCTGGGCTGGGGGACAAAGCACTCATCTCCTTTCTGCCCCACATGAGCACTCATGGAGGAACAGAACCTACCAGAAGGCTACCAACAGCCGCGTGTGGGTCAAGTGTTCCCTGGGAGAGTGCTCTTGTCTGAGTTGTTGGTCAGGTGAGGGCTCTTGAACCTGTTTGGCTTCCTCGGTGAGAATGCAGAGGGGCACACCTTGCCTTTGCAAAACAACCACCTGTGCCAGGTGGCGATGATGTGGAAATTCCGAAACTGATACTGGGGAACCCTGGCAGAGCTCAGCGTGTGGGCAGCGGTCCCCCTTGCCTGTTGCCTGCGAGGAGAAGCCTGAATGCCCAAAACGGGCCTGCGGGCGTGGCCCCGGTTCCCATTTCTGGAGGCCTCCATGACCACATCTGACTTTAGTAATCAATGTACAATTATGACCACCACCCCTTTTTTAAAACCAGTGATTTGAAGACATACTTAGGAGATTAAAATAACGTTGGCCACCTTGTCTACTGTGTATAAAATTTTTTTTAAGGGAAAGGCAGGAAAAGGCAAAGCAAGTGGGGTTCAAGGGGAGATCATGCCCTGGGGTGAGGAGGGTGAGGATGCCATCTCGACCTCCTGAGAGCTCCCTGGGCAGCAGGCCTTGATTTTTTTCACTTATTAGCTTATTTAATCCTCTCAACAACAGATAGTGTTTTGTATTATTGCTTGCACAAATGAGGAGATGGAAACATACGTACATTAAATAATTTGGCCATGGCTAAATTTCTCATTAGTAATGGCACAATCACTAGGCAGCTTAGCTCCAGAAAGCAGGGTATTTGCCTTTCATTCATTTGTTCATTCATTCATGCATTCATTCATTCAGTCAGTAAACATTCACTGCATTCCTCTTGAGAGCCAGCATTTCTGAGGAGTGCTGTGCTATCAGTATTCTAGCACAAGGGCCTTCCCATGGCCTGTCCTAAGTCCTAAGGATGATTTCATTTGTACATTTGTGTGTGGATGTGTGTTGTGTTAAACTTTAAAGGCAATACATGTGATGAGACTTTCTAGCACATAATATTTCTGAAAGATGCCAGGGACCCTGGAAAGTCTGAGCATACCCAGAATTCATTGATGTATCTTGTTACTCCTTCATAATACTATAAAAAGCAGTGTGAGACATCTTCCTAGCTCTACAATACAAGAAATCTCACAAACAGAATTAGGCATTTGTGATCACACACAGGCACGAATACTGTACTTTAAATCTACAGTTCAGGGTGCCTGGGTGGCACAGTTGGTTCAACATCGGACTCTCGGCTTTGGCTCAGGTCGTGATCTCAGGGTCTTGAGATTGAGTCCTGTGTAGGGCTCTGCGATCAGTGTAGAGTCTGCTTGAGATTCTCTGCCACTCTCGCCCCTCCCCCCTCCCTCCACTACACACAAAGTCTCTCCCTCAAATAAATAAATGAGTCTTTAAAAAAAACCTGCAGCTCAAGAATCTTATCTCATGTCTTAAGCTATTTTCTTACCAGAAAGAGTTTAAGAAACTTTGAGTATTAGACCACTTTCTTGGAAATTCACCACATGCAGTGAACATGTTCAAGACTTTGAAAAGTTCTTCAATATGCAAACATGTGATTTTGTTTAGCCCAATAGTGTCCAAACTTCCTTGCATGTGAAAATTTTCTTTCAAGCAACACTTCCTAATGGACTGCTGACCACACTTGTGAAATGCTGTCGTGAACATATGCTATCCTGTTAAATAATAAAGTGGTATGTGACAACTGTGAGCCTCCTGGGTATTAATGAGCCTGTGTTAGGTCTGACCACAGGAGAGAACCTAGGTCAATTCTGATTCTTTAAACAGAACATCTCTGGAATCAATCAAGAGATGTTGACCTGGGTGCTAAGCCAGTTACGACTGCCTCTGCTCTAGGCTGAGCAGGAAGATACAACCAACCAAAAAGGACCAGACATAGGCTCAGGAATGCCCCAACAGATTTCACTATGCTCCCTTTTCTTTTCTCAAAAGCTCTCATCTCTTTGTACCTGGAATAAATGTAGAAACACAGAAGAACCGAGCATTAATGATCCTATTAAAATTCGTTATTGCAAGACTATCCAATCATACTTATTCTTATCCTCGCTCCAGACCCCTTTCTTCACTGAGAGCTTATTAGATGTGCCCTTTCATTAGGAGACTTGGCGAGAGCCTCAGCCCAGCATCCCTAAAACACGCTCTTACGCCTGCTCAGAGGGATGGAGCATATGGCATAACTGAATTCTGTTTGCGTTTGTGTGTGTGAAGCTGGAGGCGCCAAAGCTCTTTTCAAAGCCTCTGTGGCTTTCGAGGACAGTCTGGCCACATCCATTAAAAGTAAGAATATATCTTTGCACCCAACTGTCCACCAGCTTTGGGAATTATCTCATGGACGATGTTACTGAAATATGAAAAGATAAATATAAAAAGATCTTAAATAATTGTTTCTAGTAGTAGGAAACTGGAAACTGCCTAAAATACACTTCAGCAGGGATTGGTTAAATGAAGGACAAAGCATTGATGTGATAAGATACTGTGTGGCCATCTTAGAATAGCGTCATTTCCAACAGACAAGGAAGTGTGTCCAAACTACCTTGTCTCGTTTAAAAAGAATCAAGTTATGGAACTGTGAATATACTGTGATTGTTGTTAACTTTATTATTTACTTTTATGTATATACAATGGGGTTTACACGTAGGGAAAAACAAAAAAGTATGGCATAGCCTAAATATCTATTATCTCTGTGAGTGAGGTTATGGAACTTTAGCTCCCTAAGTCATGCTTTTATCACTTTTTTGAGCAAGAAGCTTGAATTATTTTGAATCAGAAAAATAAAGACGAAAGCAATCAATGTAGTCACTGAACTTTACCTCTTTAAAGCTGTATTAAGAGAATAAAAACATTTTGCTCATCACTTTCCCTCTATCAGAAAAACACTCAGTCAGTCACCTTTCTCACCTGGCAAAACTAATGGAAGTTGAAGATTCCTAATTGTTTTATCTAGAAAAGCAAAAGGTCTACTCTTAAAGACAATGGGCAGAATGGCTTTTTCCCCAATTGTAAAAGTAGTAATTGTCCATTGTAGAAAATGCAGAAAAATACCAAAAAAAAAAAAGAAGAATTGATTCATATGCCTAATACTGGAGATTTGATTGTATTATTCTGTCATATTTCTTTCTTTTGAGCATGATTTTTTTTTTTTTTGGTTGAGATCCCTTGTTGCCAACATTTTATATTTTGTTAAACTGTCAACTTTTTTGTATGTTTAGGCTGCTTTAACCTTATATGGTCCACTTTGCTTCCTCTGTTCTCTTTGCTCTTATGTTTGGAGAGTTAAGTGTGCTGCTTGGGGAAGGAGCACAGGGATACTTTGCCATTGCACTTTTTTTTTTTTTAATTTTTTTATAAACATATAATGTATTTTTATCCCCAGGGGTACAGGTCTGTGAATCGCCAGGTTCACACACTTCACAGCACTCACCATTGCACATACCCTCCCCAATGTCCATAATCCTCTCCATACCCCCCTCCCCCCAGCAACCCTCAGTTTGTTTTGTGAGATTAAGAGTCTCTTATGGTTTGTCTCCCCCCTCCCATCCCATCTTGTTTCGTTTATTCTTTTCCTACCCCCCTGACCCCCCATGTTACATCTCCACTTCCTCATATCAGGGAGATCATAGGATAGTTGTCGTTCTCCGATTGACTTGTTTCGCTCAGCACAATACCCTCTAGTTCCATTTGTCGTCGCAAATGGCAAGATTTCATTTCTTTTGATGGCTCCGTCGCCCATATTTATTTCGTTAAATATAAACTGACACATGGAAGATGGGAGCCAGGTTTTCTTTACATGGGAATCTCTAGGACCTCTATCTCAAGTAAGAGGGTGTTCAATGGACGAGTAAGTGAATGAGTCAATGATTGAAGAATGAACAATCGGAGAGCAGGGCTGAGGCATTTCAGGAAGTGAAATCGACAAAGCTCCCGCCCCTCCCAGGTCTTCGTGGGACTCCCTGCTGCCTATAGGGACTGTGGAATGCAACCAGGCACCCTTGGCTCAGAAACAGGGCCTTGGCTCTCACCTGGGCATGGTTCTAACATTTTTAAGCCTCAGTTTAACTGTTAAAGCGGGGGCAGGAATAGTACCTGCCTCAACGGATAGGTTAATATATGCAAAGCGTAGAGAACAGAGTCTGGCACCGTGTTTTGCTGTTGGTATTTTTGCTCTTCTTACTACTGCCTTTCCATATCAGCCCCTTAAGAGGACGCCCAAGCCCTGGATTATTACTGGAGCCTCTTCCCACACTCACCCCGTGGTCAAACTGAAATACCTCCTTGTTCCCTGACGATCCCAGCCTTTGCCAAACTTCTGTGCCTTTTTAATATACTTAGCCTGCTGAATGTCTTTTTCTCTTTTATGTTCTTGTTTCCCTGCTGACCGCCTTCCTCCCTCCCTTCCTTTCCCTCTGCCAAATATTTCCCTCTGCTTATCCTCCAGAAATCAGCTCCAGCCCAGACCCCTGGAGCAATGCTTTCCTCCCCTTAAGCACCATCACCAGTGTCCATCTGGAGCTCAGTTCTTCCAGCCTCCAAAATACCCTTTACATGCTTCTCCCCTCTCCTCCCGTTGTGTCGAATTGTTTGTTCGTGGATCTGCCGCCCATGGCCAGGCTAAGTCCTTGGGTCCAGGTCAGTCCTCAGTCATGTTCACGGCTCAACCACTGGCACAGAGCCTGGCCTATGCTAGAGGCCCTCAGTAAATCGTGGGCAAGTGAGCAAAGTAAACAGAGTTTACACTAGCAACTGCGTTGATCAGTCTTTCAGAATGGGCTTGTGAGAAGATCAAGTTAAGCTGAAAATCAGTTCTGAGAAACAACCATAATATTAGACTTTCTCAGCTTTCAATCCTATTTTGTTTTCACTAGTTAAGATGGAGTTACTGCTCCTAAATTCAATTTTCCAGCGTTGGTGCCGCACTTGTAACCTTGAAATTTAATATACGGAATTTATTGGAATACACTTTGGACATCACACAATCGGATTTGAAAGTACGGGCATCTCAGCGTATGTACTATAACCTTCGTTGCTGTGTTTACTGTAAGTAGCTTGTGGAGACATTCAGGAGAATCACTGTAAAATCAGCTCTAAGAATAGGTGGATACAATTCTCTGCTCACCCATTCAAGCATCTTCTCTTGGAATTCCAAGGAAACAAGTCATCAACATTTGAACGCCACTGGGACAGAGGAACATTGAGAGTATATGCAGAGAGAATCCAGTTAATCCTAAAACCTCGTGTTAGGCCAGCCTTCTGGCATTTTCTCCCACCCACCCCATTCAGCCAGACTACCCTTGCTATCATTGACTTTTCTTCTTCCTTCTGACTGAGCCAAAGTTACCATAAAAGCAACAAAAAAAAAGCAGGGGTAGGAGAAATATTGGAGAAAAGAATCCTCCCCAAAGTTAATACATGAGCTCCTAAATAATCAAAGCATGGTTTTCTTTTTGGAGGGAATATTTCCTACAACCAAAAAAACATTTTGATATTTTAGTACTATTCTAGCTTCCTGTTCACGGCAAAGAGATATTTTAAGTACACATTCGTGGAAAGACCTGTGGAATAGGGATAGTTCTTTTTAAAAAAAGAAAAAGATAAAAAGAAAAAGAAAAAGATTTTATTTACTTATTTGGGGTGGCAGAGGAAGAAGCAGACCTCCTCCCTGAGCAGAGAGCCCGACATGGGACTTGATCCCAGGACCCCAGGATCATGACCTGAGCCAAAGACAGACTTAACAGACTTAACAGACTGAGCCACCCAGGTGCCCCCCTATTTATAATGTCTTGAGAGAGAGAAATGGCCTCAGCTCCATTTAACCTAACAGAACATAAAGCATACTCCTCTGTAACCATCCAATACTTCAGGATCACATTCATGCTTGTCCCAGAATTTCAGCGTGTGGCTCACCAGACAACAATTTGAGTAGTCACAGAGAACTGAAATATATTCAGTAGATCTACTAACCTGGCTGTTTTAGCATTTGGAGTTTGAAGGGTGAATATGTGCATGTGTGTGTGTACAGATGCATGCGTGTGTGTGTTAATCTTCGAGTTCTTTTCAAGATGCTAAAATAATTTAAAGGATCAGGAATAGAAATTGGATTTTGCAGGCTGTACGTTCTGTCTACACAGAGGCTAGCGTGCCTCCTCATAGTAACCAGCCATCAGTATTTACCAAGTGAAGTCACTAAACCAAACATCAGAGTTGGTTTGACGGCTAGCCAGTCCACGAGGAACAAAGAAATCTAATACTGTACTTTAAAGGGCTATTGCAAGTTTTATAATAAATATTTCACCTTTTCCTGTTTCATGTGGTTTTCCCTCTGTTTTCCTGACATTGAAATTATGTGCATCTTAAACCATGAGCATTCAGATTATATGGTGCCTTGTACATTTGGGAGAATCAAAGTTTTCGTAATAATGGCTTAGAACACAGGCCGGTTTGAATCCTTGGGGACTTGCCATATGTGCTCAGTCATTGGTCTTTATCACCTCCCTGACATGGTAGAGGGTGAGTTGTTTGGGGGAAAAATGGGGTCCACAAAGGTAAAAGAACCTCATCACACAGTAAATAACAAGGAAAATGCCTTCCAGGTGGCACTAGCCAGGGGGAATTTTCAAACAATGGATTTTTTTGTTCACTGGTATATCGCCAGCACAAGTAGGCACTCAGATATTTGTTAAATACATTGAGAAGAGCTCTTAAAAATGCAGTTAAAAAGCCTGCATTTCCTAGCGGTGCCATTTAGCATAAGTTATCTTAAAACATTTAAACTCGGCATTCATACTTTCAGTAAAACATCCTCTCAGAAATGAGTTGTCAGAAGAGCTCTACGGCTAAATTTGACTCAAAAAAGTCATAAAAATAGTACGATCAATGTTTGGACAGAAGCGGGGGGAGGTAGATGGTCCGTTCAGCTGAAAATACAGTATCTTAAATGCAGGAATGAGTGAAATTACTCCGTAAGATGTTTTCTCAATTTATTCTAGAAATCAACTTTCTTTATGTTTCCTGCTTTTGAATGCTCAGCTTGACATCCTTGAAGATGCACATCTTGGATTTCAAAAGGAATATGGCAAAGAAACTTCCCAAAACGAATTTACCCAGAGCAGATCTCTCTCTCTGTCCATCTTTTTCCCTATCAGCTATCTGTCATCTCTTTGTTCAGCCCAGGAGAGCCAGACATATGTTGCCTTTCTGCAGTGTTACACACGCTCAGGAAGACTTAGGAGGAAATTTGAAGGGCTGTCTTTATACTTTTCAAACAGAAGAAATTGACAGAAGAGTCCCATTTCATAATTAAGTGGGCCTAATAATGATGTTTTGCAATTTGTATTCATTAGGAAACAGACTAGGATATCCATTTCAGTTAAGCCTGTTGAATTGGCCACAAATTGTTTACCCAGGTAATATACGCTTTAAGAGTGTGATTGACTTCTCAGCTAAAGGCAGTGGTTCACGGGTGCTTGCCACCAACCGAGATTGTTTGCTCACTTCTTGGTGAGACTGTCCAAAGTATGGCTCAGTGCCTGCCATGAGGAAGATGAGGGGTGGGGAGGTTGGGCACTGAGGGCAGTGCCTTGCTGTGAATCCTGGTTCCACTACTCACGGCCTTAAGCGACCATCTCCTTGTCTTCTTAAGCTTCAGTCTCCCCCCCATCTCTTCTGCACAGGGCCGTCCTGAGGATTCAGTGAATTAATATTTGTCAACCTCTTGGAACAATTAACACTTAGGTGTTTCTTGGTTTTGTTGTTGCTATTGACAGTATTATTACAAAATTCTGTTACAAGATGTTTTCATTTATAAGAAGTGCTTTAGCATTAGGGCACCTGGGTGGCTCAGTTGGTTAAGTAGCTGCCTTAGGCTCAGGTCATGATCCCAGGGTTTAGGGATTGAGTCCCGCATCGGGCTCCCTGCTCTGCAGAGAGCCTGCTTCTCCCTCTCCCTCTGGGTGCCGTTCTGCCTATTCATGATCTCTCTCTCTCTCTGTCAATTAAATAAATAAAATCTTAAAAAAAAAAAAAGAAGAAGAAGAAGAAGGGCTTTAGCATTAAAAAAGCACAGTCACAGCATAAAAGGAGAATGTTGGTGAACATTTTAAGCATGGTATGATCTATTGGAAAAAATAATAAATAATAATGAAATATAAAAATAATCACTAATCCAGCCAGATGGATACACAAAAGTCCTGAAAATAAAAATATCATTGCATATTTACTCAAGCAAAAAAAAAAAAAATCTAAATAGGATACTAACTTTAGCAGAGCTTCTTTATTTGAAGGCTTAATTTTAACATCGTGACCATAACTTTTTCCTGACTCATCCTTTTCTCTCTCTAATCATCCTTGATTACCTTGTAAGCCACTTTGCACTGTTTTTAAAAAAATATGAGTAGTTTCTCAGCTGAACACCCCACTACTACAAATTCAAATTGTAACCATAAATTGGTGCCAGGGTGCATTTAAGCAATTAGAATGCTGTAATTAAAGTCTGCTGTGTATGTCATCTTCTAATGCACAAGGGTAAGTACAGAAGTGGAGAGCTTGGTTCTAAGTATTTACTTAATGATGCTTATTCATCTGTTCTGCACTTGTCTCCCCCCGTATTTATCAGATGTGGGTACGTTGGAACCTCCATGCTTATTAGCAGAGCCTGACCTATTTAGGCTCCCTGCCTTTCTTGCATCGCCTAACAATTTGGCTGTAGATCGCCACACCTAATTTTCAGGGCAGTCTCATAAACATTCACTCCCTTGCTTTGAAACTCTTTTGGAGCCAAGAGTTTATAAAAAGGATTTAGATATTGCAGAATGGGAGAGCTAGTCTCTCTCTTACTTCCCATGTGACCATCTCATTCTTCCTGGACTTGAGGAGAGTAAAGCAGAGCCTCAAGATCTCAAAATGGTGGTGGTGGGGGTCAGGGGGAGTTGTGCATAAAAATGAAAATTGGGAACAGAAAGACTTAGAGTCCTGATATTTTTTGTAGCATTATCTCATAGAAAGTTGTCCTCAAAATGTTTCGTGTTTTTTTCTTAAGTAGAGATTAATTCCTTACAAATATTTTTTGATTCTCCACGATGAGGCAGGCACTGCATAGATGCTGGGTGTACAGCTCTGCAAACAGATCTCTGCCTGTGTAGATCTCTGCGTGTGCAATGAATACCCTATTTCACAAGTTGTATGTATCTAAAATCCAGTTCCTATGCAGTTTTTCTAATTGTCTCATTAATGTTCTTTAGAGCTTTGGGTTTTTTTTTTTCCTGTTCTGATCCAGAGTCTGATCCCAGCTCACACGTTGTAGTCAGTCATTGTGCCTCTGTAGTCTACATAATTGGAAACAGGTAGCCAGTTCTTCGGTTTTTTCCTCCACTAGTACTTTTGAAGGGTATAGGCATAGGCCAATTGCTTTGCAGGATGTCTCTCCATTTCTGATGTATAGATTTGTCTAATTCAGTGGTTTGAAACATGTATCATGTTGGACATGTCTCAGAATCATCTAGGAGCTTGGTGAAAATGCCAAGACCCATGCCCTGTGCTAATTTCATCCTGTCTTACTTCCCTCGGCATGGGCCTCTGTATTCTGCATTAGCTCTTTTCCCAGCAATTCTGCTACACCCCAAAGTTTGTGAGCCACTAGTGTAACATAATTTCCTTGTGGCAGGAATATAGTGCAAGTGATGGTTGTTCTCGGGGTATCTTGTGAAGAGGCTGGCAATGTCAGTATATCTCAGGGGTTTTTTTCTGTATTTAAAAGATTTATTTATTTATTTATTTATTTATTTATCTGAGAGTGAGAGTGAGTGCATGCACAAAAGAGAGAGAGCACAAGCAGGGCGAGAGGGAGAAGCAGACTTCCCGCTGAGCAGGGAGCCCAGTGCAGGGCTGGATCCAAGACCCTGAGATCATGACCTGAGCTAAAGGCAGACATTTAACCAACTGAGCCACCCAGGCGTCCCATCAATGTGTTATCGTCCATTCTGCCATTCATTTTAGTGATCAAAATGTTTCTATTGCAGTAGCCTTGGAATTAGCCATTTTTCCTTTCCGTGGGGGAATGGTGTTAGAAATCAAGATCTGGTTTCTATTTAAACTAGCTGGAACTTCATCCCAAAGCAGGAGCGGGAAGGTGTCATCTGTCCGCCTAAAAATAAGATGCATTGCATGAACCATACCTGGGCTGGTCCCCGGGAAAGTGCGGTCTGCCTAGTTTCCCTTCTTTCTCATTTCCATATATTACTTTGTTTATCCTCTCACAAATGAACACTAATCACATGCTGCAAAACTTTCTCTTTGCTCCTATCTTCATTGTGATCAAGTTTCTGAGAAGCGGTCTGCCCAGATACTTTGGTCATAATGCTTATGTCTTTGAAGCTGTGATGCATGCCCACAGAAACACCTGTAATGCATTTTCCTTTTTCAAAGCATTTTTATATCTTGTTTTTCTTTTTGTCTTCAGGCTCCATGAAACATGTGAGACAGGTATTATTATTTTCCTTGCATGTTTTTAGAAAGTGAAGCCTGAAGAGCAAAAGACTTTCTGGCATCTAACACCAGCTCGTGTTGGGTATTTTAAGTCTGCATGTCTAGTCCTTGACTCCTGGTACTTAACTTACAGTGCCATGGCTCGTGAAGCCTGGGCTGTGTTCTCATGGTTCAGAAACTCATTCTGAGTTGAAAATCAAGTCAAATCAACTGAGTACTAAATCAAGAAACACAAGAAGCATTTCCTTTTTTAAAAGGGAAGATAAAAATGCTCCCATCTTGGGGCACCTGGGTGGCTCAGTGGGTTAAAGCCTCTGTCTTTGGTTCAGGTCATGATCCCAGGGTCCTGGGATGGAGCACCGCATCCGGCTCTGTGCTCAGCGGGGAGCCTGCTTCCTCCTCTCTGCCTGCTTCTCTGCCTACTTGTGATCTCTGTCAAATAAATAAATAAAATCTTTTTAAAAAATGCTCCCATAGACTTTTTACTTGACTACTCTTTTAGTTGGTCTTCTACAAATTTTGTTGAACCCCTGCTCTGTGCTAGGCAGTGTTCTAGGTCCTGGAAATAGAGCTAGGGCCAAATAGATTTAAAAAGCCCATGACCTTAAGGATCTTACCTATGAGACAGGGTAACAGTGGGTGGGAGGAAAAACAATAAAGAAACAGTAAGGTGTGTAACGCATTCGAACGTGCAAAGAGGATCACCAAACACCGTCATCCAAGATGCTCACTGCTCAGCTCCATGCCGGAAGGTGCAGTGAGATCTTGGACCTAAGCAAGTGAGGATGGAACTGCCACTAAGTAAGATGAGAAGACCTTTAGGGAAGATCAGAAGTTCTGTTTGTTTACTTCTTAGCTGTATGTTAGAGTATAATATACATAGAGAAAGTGCATGTAATCTAATTACATTAATACATTACATTACATAAATTTACATTACGTAAATTACATTACATAATACATTACATTACAATTAAATTAATCTCTGCAGCTCAACAAATTTCCACAAATCAAACACACCTGTGCAAATAGCATTACTATCAAGTAAACAGATCACCTGAGAAGCCCCTCACCTGTTCTCTTCCAGTCACGAATCCCCCCACTTCCATGACTTTTAATAGCATTTGTTATTTTTGGCTGCCTTTATATTTCATATAACTGGAGTCACACAACATATGCTCCTTGATGTTTGACCTATTTTTGCTCAAATTATGTTTTTGAGACTCATCTGTAGTGTATGTAGTTTAGGCTAGCTTGTTCGCTTCCACTGCTGGTAGTAGTCCCTAGTCTAAATATATCACAGTTCTTTTGCTCACTGATGGGCGTTTGGGTAGTTTGCAGTACTTAGTTATTACAAACAGTGCTAGTGTCCGTTGTTTAGGGGACATATGTGGACATGTCTATTAGGTGTTTACCCAAGAGCAGAATTGCTGGGCCATCACGTATATGTTTGTTAAGATTTGGTAGACCTTGCCAAAAAGTTGGTCCACAACTACGTTATAAACCACCAGCAGTGTATGAGAAGAATGTAGTTTTGATGTGTTAAGTAAAATGTCTGCTTCATGCAGTGCTATTAGACCGAGTCCATTGCAAAGAAGTACACCAAAGTATTATTTGAAGACGATTTCACTATGTGTCCACAGAAGGGAAATAAATAAACTAAAACTTACTGACATTATAAGCTTTGGTGAAGAAATTTAATGGTAGTCAAATACATTAAAAATAATAATCCTACATAATGATAACCAGGAAATATAATGAAAATGAGCATTTATAAAGGAAAATATAAAATACTGAGTATTAACCCTAACATTGGATATGTGTGATCTTTATAGTATATTGTAAAACTTTATGGTCACTATAAAACCATTTCTTTTCTTTCTTAATAAAGTTATTTCAGTGGAGGCATACATAGTCGCAGAGAGGAAGGCAAATTATTATATATATATGTCTGTATATATATATACTCTTTTAAACTTGACAAGATTATTTTAAATTAAAAAAATATGTGAAAGAGAATGTTAAAGATTGTTATGGAAAAGTAAAGCACTTAGATATTGAGATTTTAAGGGATCATTGAGGAAATGTTACAAAACAACACAAAAATTGAACAGTGTCCCAGACCAAAGTAGATTACCATAGGTATAATAATATGGAACAATGTGACAAGCAACATGGTGCATAAAGCAGAGAGAATAACATGAAGAGAATCTTTGAGCCTAGGTTTTATGATAAATATATTTGTCTCTCACTAATGCTCTAAGCAAGCCACAAAATTCAATATTATCCTTCCCCATTTTGCAGATGAGGAACTGAGTTTCAGAGAAATAGCTTGCTCAGAACCCCAAAGATTCTTCCAGTCTCCTGTGACTTCATAGGCCAGGAGAAGGAGAACAGATTGCAGGATACAGTTTGTACCCACTAGACAGCAAAAAGGGCTAACACTGGTAGCTCAAACAAAAGATAAGTTCTCAAATAGGTAAGTGAACAAAGGGTCATTTCACACATGAGCAATAGCAAATAATATGCAATTGCAAGGAAGAGGGTCAAATTGATTAGTAATCAAAGAATTGTAAATCACAACAATTTTACGGTATTGATACTTTTCTAACTAGCAAGAATAATTTTGTTTCATGTGCTGTGTTAAAATGCATACACTTCCCTAAGCTGGAAAAATCCGTGAGAATGATGTCTTTATCCGGGTGATGATCGCATGAGTGTATGTATACATGTGCCATAATTCACCATGCTGTGTGCTAAGAGTTGTGCTTATTACTGTATATATCTCAATAAAAAAGAAGAAAATCGCTTTAAAATATGGTCAGTGGCGATATCAGAGTTACTTGTGAGAAAATAAAAGTAGATACTTCCAAGGTTCAGGTTGGTATAAAATGTTTAGCATGGTTAGCTTTAATAAAGCATTGAATTGGAAATCCAACTCCTCTTAAGAACCACAGCAAAGGGGGCACCTGGGTGGCTCAGTGGGTTAAAGCCTCTGCCTTCGGTTCGGGTCATGATCCCAGGGTCCTGGGATCAGGCCCCACGTCGGGCTCTCTGCTTAGCGGGGAGCCTGCTTCCTCCTCTCTCTGCCTGCCTCTCTGCCTACTTGTGATCTCTGTCAAATAAATAAAATCTTAAAAAAAAAAAAAAAAGAAAAGAAAAAAGAACCACAGCAAAGAGGCAGTTATGATCACTTGCATAACTCACAGTGATCATTAAGGCAAAAACAAAGCAGCTGCTCAGAAAATCACAGTCACTATTGGTCTTAAGAAACAGAAACTTCTCCCAGGGGTCCTCATGAAAGACTATTACATGATGTAATTGACTATATCCTCCCAACACATGTAGAGTTATTAAGATAATGAGGTTCTGAGGGTTGCTTCCTGTATAGTTTCTCAGTAGAAGCCGAAACACAAAAGCAGTTTCACCTTGGAGCAAGCCTTATGGTTCAGTTTGTAAGTTTCTGATGCTTCTAGCTTAATCCAGGAATACAACTGAGAGAATCTAGGTCATTGGTTCTCAACTGGAGAATCTTTGGCACCCAGAAGACTTTTAGAAATGTTTGGAGACATTTTTGGTGGTTCCAACCTTAAGGGGAGAGGCTGCTCCTAGAATCTAGTGGATAGAGGCTAGGGGTGCTGTCTAGCACCCTACAATGCAAAGGGCAGCACCCACCCTTCCAAAAAAATGATGATCTAACTGCAAATGTCAATTATGACAAGGTTGCAAAACTCTGGTCTAGAAAAACAAATGGAAATATATATCATCAAGACCACCCTCCAGAAACATTACCTCTCCCCAACAACTTGGACAAAAAAAGGACAAAATATTAGTCCATTTACACAATGGGAATTGTGTGGTTAATTATTGCCTGGTTCCGTAGAGGCACCATTACTCCTAGAAGACAAGAACTAGCACAGGGAAGGATGCTTCTAGAGGCCAGCAAGAACTGCCTTGTAAGATAGTGGATAGATCTTGAGTGTTGATGTACTCCCCTCCACCGCACACCAAACTAATTGTATGAAACCAATGCGTCCATATCTATCTCTAGAATTCTCTGATCTGGCAGATTTCTCCTTCTCATAGATGCGTCCACAGAAGGAATTAAAAAGTCTCCTGGGAGCTACATCCATTACTCATTTGTGTGCTTATCACATCTGTTCTTTACACTCTCTGTCTGCTGACTCAGTGGTAAACCAAAGCAAGAGCATCTAAACAGCATCCAAGTCACTGTTCTTGCCAATTTTTGAGTATTAACCAGACTTTGAAGTCTGGCCTGGCTGAGCAATGGATACAGTTGACTACCAGTGTCGGGAAGTCCCCTCATCTCCATCTGCGGGCAGTGATTCTCTCTGATTCACATCTGCCCAGCTTTGCCCTGACATACAGTGGGAGAGAGCTTTCTTCCCTCAGCTCTAATTTGGAAAATCCCTGGGAGTGTCTTTGGACCAGGTTCCATCACTTGTCCGTAGAACTATGATTGTGTTTGCACACAAGCCTGAAGGGAAAGAAGCAGCTCTGAAAAGAGTGGGATCTTCCGTCCAGAAGAGGGGACGGGTACCAGGCAGTCAAGACACATAGATATCCCGTACTCTGGGAAAATAGGTCAGTTTTTACAAACTTCTTCTTTTGAAATTATTTCAGACTTGTGAAAGGGTTTTAAGAATGACACAAAAAGGATGCCTGGGTGGCTCATTTGTTAAGCATCTGCCTTCAGCTTAGGTCATGATCCCAGCATTCTAGGATCGAGCCCTGCATCCAGCTCCCAGCTGGGCAGGAAGGCTGCTTCTCCTTCTCCCACTCCCCCTGCTTGTGTTCCCTCTCTCACTGTGTCTCACTCTGTCAAATAAATAAATAAAATCTAAAAAAAAAAAAAATTAAAAAAAAAGAATGGCACAAAAATTGGGGTATGTCTCTCAAATCAAATTCACCAGTCATTAATATTTTGCTACATTTGCACTCCCTCCTCCTGCCTGTGGATGTATAATTTTTTTTTCTAAATCATATAAGAGTAAGTTATACTGTTTATCCTTAAGTAATTCATTGTATAGTGCTTAAGATCAAAGACATCCCTTATACAACCGTGTTACAATGATCACATTTAGAACAGTTAATATTGAACCTATACTGTTGCATACTATACTTCCCAATTGTCCCAATAATGCCCTTTGTAACAAACTGTCCTCTTGATTAAAGGTGATACACTGTGTTGTTGTGACTGCTTAGTCTCCTTTTCTTGGAAACAGTTGTTCAGCCTTTCTTTCGCATTCATCCTATCAACATTTTCGAAGAGTATGGGCCAGATATTTTATAGAATGACCCTCTCTTTGGGTTTGTCTCATGCTTCCTCACAATTAGATCTAGTGATGTGTTTTTGGCCGAGTTACTACCCAGGGGGAACCAGCCGGTTGGTACCAGCAGTGAGAGCCAATTCTCACATAGCTTCCCAGCAGCATGTTCTGTGAGGTCATATTGGTAGTTTGAAATCAGCCGTGGTGGGAGTATTTATACCATGGACACCAACAGATGCTACAAATGAGGGATCATCCCCCCTCCTCCAAGTTTTGGTTGAGAAACGTTGCCATTTACCAACACGTCCATGTATATAAGTGAAGTTGTGTCCTTCTCAATGAATACTTTCTGGAGGCACATGATGCTGGTCTGTCCAGTTATTGGTGGTATCTTAAGACTTTATCTGTCTGGAGCAACCAGGTGGGACAGTCGGTTGGGTGACCCACTGGTGGTTTTGGCTCAGGTTGTGATCTCATGATCGTGGGATCGAGCCCTGCATTGGGCTCTACTCAGAGTCTGCTTGGGTTTCATTCTCCCTCTGCCCCTCTCCCCTGCACATGTCTTTCTCTCTAAAATAAATAAATAAATCTTAAATTTTTTTTTTTTTTACTGTGAGGTTTTTCGATTAAGAAGTTAGCATTTTCCCCCTTATCATTAAATTTCCCCATAGAGAGATATTTCGTGATTATATAGATAACCTGTCCTGTTTTCTCACCAAACTTTTATGCAATAGTTTTTATTTATTGAAAACGATTGCCTGCATAATTAGTACTACAATGACTATACATGCTAATTTTCTTTTCCTCTCATTTCTTACACATTTATTTGTTGACGTTCTAGAAGCTACCTTTTTTAATAGACTTAACCCTAGAATAGCTAGATAATTAGTGATACACTTGCAAACAAGCTGACTTCCCCTAGCCCTTTTTCAAGTAGTTCCACATCCTAAGTATTTGTGAGCAAGTGATTCGTGTCTATTGTTGTTCAGAATAAGTTTCCAAGAAGTACTACATCAATCCAGAAAAAGGAGTTGGGTCTTCAGAAATAATTTTTCCATTCTAAGTGTTTGTGTTTGATTATAACTTACCATCCCATCAACAGAAAAGGTGGCATTTGGAGTCATTTTTCGGTCTTATCTGATTCCAGTTTTTATCAAAAGCATGCCTTTGGAAGATTCCTGGTGAGAGGTTGACACTGGAGTCAGGAAATGGCGGAATGGAAAGAGCACTGGGCAAGAAGCCCAGAGTCACGGTCGAGGCTCTGGGGTTGGGGAGCACACATCATGTCCCCGATGCTCAGTGCCATCATCTATAAAATAATAGGTCGTATTTTCACTAAATTCCCTTTCAGATTGTAAAACTGTCTTTTATTCTCTGCTACTTGTGAATCAAAAACTAGCGTTTCCCTCATTATCAAGATGTTTTGGTCCACAGAGCTAACAAGCCAAGCACAAAAAAAAAGATGTCCGACACAGAGCCTGAACCTAGTGACCTAGGGACTGGATTCGTAAAGCAGCTAAATTAGCCATGACGGTAGAGCTCCAAGACTTGGTGCTGTTTCCTGTCACCCTTGTGCATTCAGCCACGTCACCTGATTCTCTTCTCTGCTCCTCTTTGTTTATCCCTGACAGTCATGGAAACCGATGGAGGATCCCATTACCTCTCTCTCAGGAGATCCCTCTCTCAAGTATTAGCTTGCCCAGTCCCTATAAAGTTACCCCTGTTGCCATGGTTATAAGTAAAGGAAATCTTCCATCCTAGGACAGACAGCAGTTTCTAAAGAACGTTTGCATCTCAGGCATGAAATTCCAGAGTTCTGTGTATGTCTTCATTGAATTTCACCAGACAAAATTGCTGAGAACCAGGCAAATAGTATTATTTTTGCTTGATCCATTGTTTGGTGAGCTCCCGGCACAACTCAGGTAACCTTGGCAATGGGTATTAGAATTAAAAATATGTTGCCTTGGGTTTCCAGAACAGTGGTTAGGAGGAAGGTGAGGTAGGGGCTGAGGTATATAAAAGAATGTAAGGCTTGTCCAAACCATGGATTCTCCTGTTTCCCTGGAACCAGAGTCCAGGAGGCCCCACCCCTCCAGCCCACCCTCGCCCTCCTCCACCAGAATTGCTTTGGGGCAACTTGCACAGGTGAAAAACAAACAAACCCACAGGTGAGTTGCACATTTGCCTCCCCCTCTTCTGGAGCTGTCTGAGCCTGGTACTTTTCATGCTTCAGCTCCTTGTTTCAGCATTTTTAATATTTAATGACCCTTCTAAGGTAGAGAATTATTTGGCAGCATTCTTAAAGAGTTTCTGTCTGAGGCCTTTTCATCTGCCGAACTTCCATTTACTAAATTGAAAAGTTGGTGTCTCAGATATTGTCTGGATCACTCACCTAACATTCTGATGAGGCAGAGAGGGTCATGGGGGGTCAGAAGAGCTGGCAGTCATTTTCGATGCATTTTTTTGTAGCTTTCATTCTTCTAATATCGAAACAACCCATTTTTTTTTTCTCTTTTGTAAGATTTTAAGACCAACTGGAGTTTTAAAGTTTGGGTGCAATTTCAAACTCAAAGTGTTCCTCTCCCTGTTACCCCCTCCCTCTTCCTGAGTTTTGTTTTTGGTTGTGTTTTTGTTTTTGTTTCCTTTGAGCCTAAGGAATTCAACCTTTGTAAAAATTTGTCTTGATCAATACCCATCTCACCTGTTGGATTAAATGCTTCAACATCTTTCACCAGATTAGAAAACCACTGTCTCTTGCCTCAAAGACAGAGGGCAATTGATTCGTAGAATCAACCTGTCTTCTCTTTGATTTTATAATCTGTTTCTAGAGATTAGAAGCAAGCTTTGAATTCCAAGGCTCTGGGCCTGTCAGTTTTTAAAGCAAAAAAAAAAAAAAAAAAAAAAAAAAAAACTTTGGAGCAGATCCGTTGCCTCAGGTTTCAGAAGGGAAACTTAGATGTCACAGGATAAAATTCATTTGTTTTCATTTTGTGATATAAGGGAAACATAGATAATTATCACAGCTGGCATTGTAAAGCCCTGGGTTTTTGGTTTGTTTATTTTACTTTATGGCTTTTAGAAGAATTATTGTTACTAGTTTGTTTTGTTTTTTGAGAACCCCCATCAAATCACTGGGAAACGTGAGAGAAAAGCATAATCTTCTCAGAAATCCCCAATGAGCCAGCTGCTTCTGGGAACCTACCTAGTTCGCCTTTACTTTAAATTACTCATCGTTGATGCCTTTGGTATAACTATAAAAATTCCTCAGCCCGAATTCAACAGGTAGAAGGGAGAAATAAAGAATTCAGGGCAATTTCAAGGCTCATGAGTTCCATAATCTCAAAGACTCTGTACTTTTAAGTACTAATTATACAACACTTAAGCAAGGTTGTATGGAATTGTTCTAGTGTGTTAATGCTTACACAAAAGTATCTTTACGATTTTTTAAAGATAAAATCCCTCTCTACTATTCATTGTGGTAATATATTATATGATGCGGTAATGGTATTAGCATATATGATCATATCTAACAAAATAAATGAAGGCATATGTGAATATTATTGTGGCAGTATTCCCTCCATGCACACTTACGCGTCGCTACGAGTGTACTGAGAAAGCATCCCTGTTTTCCAAAGCCCAGAATTCCTCTCTTTGGGGTAGGAGGGATCTTAAAGGACGAAAAAAATAAAATAATGGGTAAAATGATAGAGTTCATCAAACTTCAGCAAAATGGAACAGAATTTTGGTCTTCTCTAAGTATGTGATGTAGCTGATTCTTAATTCTTTACATTTTACCTCTAAATGTATAAATATTAATTCAACAATGTGTCACTGATGCAGAAATGAATTTAAATTTTTAATAATAGTTGCACTGTTTGTATACCAAAAAAACAAAAAAAAGTGGTGACACAGGAAAAAAAAAAAATCTCAGGAAAACACAGAACAAACCATCTAAGAAAATCTTCAGAGCTTAAAAATGAACCTGTAGGGATGAAACTTATGCATTGAGAGGTTGTCTGAATTTTCAGCCTCGAAGTCATTTGCGCTTTTCTAGAATACTGCTCTCTAAACAAAATTCCCCACAGCTAATTAAAATGTGCGTACACACACACACACACGCACACACACGCTACGGCTTCCCCTGAACCCTGGATGCGCCCCTCCATGCCCCCCTCCCTTTCCCCTATAATGGTATGCTCTGCGTTTGATTGTAAACTGGAGGTGCCAAGCTGTGACAGCTTCCCCAACTTCACAGCCATTTGCTACAACCTAGGGCAGCCTGTGTTCAGTGATGCTTTTCTTTTCCCCCGACAGGGGCAAATCGAAGCGGACAGTGAAACCATCTTCAAGTTAGCCGCGCTTGTGTTACAGGTAAGAATCCGGCCGGCTGCCTTTCTGTTTGTTGTTTTGTGAACTGCCCACAATTCTGAAACTTTCGCATGGGGCCAGTGGCTGATAGATTTTTAAGCCAGCTGGTTGTTTGCCCGTGACAAACGTGAGTCGCCGTTTTCGGTTTTAGCCTAATCTGCATGAGCTATAGTGTGATATTTTATGTTGCAAAGCAAGATGAAATTTGGACTACTCTGGGGAAAAGAATTTAGACTCTACTTCTGAAAAGGAGCTCTGGAATAGTTGAATTTGGGAAGCCTCGATTGTTACAACAGCTGTAATTTTCATTTAAATGAGGTAACTTTTGTATACATCTTCTTGAGGTCGAGTGTGAGAGCCCCTTAATGCTTAAAGACACTAGTAGCTGAGAAACAAAGCGTGTTCCTGTGCTTGTTTAAGAAGAGAAAACAAGTAGTGTGCGTTGATTCACCTATGTCCAGACTAAAAAGTGTGCTGCTTGAATAGACAAGCATTTATCACGTGATCTTAGATCCCTAACAGAAGACATAATCATCTGTGCTTTTTCGGATATATTTGTCTCTTCTGTGAAGAATAAGAAGTATTTAATGGCTACTAATGCATCCTCTCACCAATGCCACATTCTTCTCTGTGGCCCTAGAGAAAGTTCCTCGTGGACACTCGTCAAAAAAAAAAAAAAAAACTCAGTCACTTTAAGAGGGAAACGTGACCGCAAGTGAAATTCATTTGCTTCATTAACATAAATACATATTGATCATCTATCTTTTTTTTTTTTTTTTATTTCAGGAAGCCAAAGGGGATTATGCCAGGTAATGGTTCCTTTTGTGATATTACTATGCAAAATAACCCTTGCTGAACCCTAGCTGAATGCCATTACTTTAAATAACAATGGATGCAAACTCAAAAGAAAGTAGATCTCAAGGCGGGAGACTGAGATCTCTTCCCTCTTCAAATAGGGACCCATTCTTTTTGTGAATGAATCCAGCAAGGAAGCTTTCTTAGAACTTTTCAAGCCAGAGTGACAGTGAATTGTAAACAGAAGCCCTTCCAAAGTTCTATTTTTCTGTTATCGGTTAGCGAGACGGAGAAATCCCTAAAGAGCTTTGGTAGTAGCCGTGCTGACTTTTAAAAATTTATAAATAATCCTGTGTTGGAAGAGTTATAACATATGCACAAAAAGATAAACGATCAGCTGCTTAGTCAAGGGATTAATAGGGGATTTCTTTCTGCAGCTGCCCTGGGGGGCCTCCCCCTTCAGACACTTGACCTAACCGTGGTATTGTTGCCACTGGGACACTTACTGGTTCTAACTGCCTAACTGGCCGCCTCATCAGAGTGGTTATGTTTGAATTCATGCTCTACCTGCTCCTTGCTGCCCTTTTAATGCAGTAGTTGGAGTCGGAGAAATGGAAATGGTTAAAAGGTGAAGGCAAGGCCTCCAATTAGAATCAGCCCACAGGCCAGTGACCCATTGGAAGCCTCACCTCCACCATGTTAATGTTCCACTCCTGGTAAACTTCGCCCGTAGATGATTTACAGATGACCTAGGACGCGTTCCCAGCGAAGGTTTTGAACAGGACGCTCCTTAACAGACCGATCACCGAATAATGCCTTCCGTGCCTGCAAACATCCAGTCAGGGCGCACTCCTTCACCTCGGAAAGTCCACATCCTCTCACCTGCCCGTTCAGTTTGGCAGAATGACTGAGGAGCCCCCAGAACACCACGATCCGCTCACCACATCCATTAGCTTTGTTTTGTGCTGTGTTATTTTTTAAATTTTGTGTTTAAGTTAGGAAGTACGCTTTGAAGGAATCAAAAATCTATAAACACCAATTTTTTTTAAGTAAAAGAAAATGTTGGGATAAAAGGAGCCTAATGAGTTTCTAGATCCTTGACATCCAGCTGCTGTGTTCTCTGCTCTTGGCTTTCTTGGAGAAGCCCTATTTCCTAGGAAGATCAGATATGCGAGGAATGTCATCATGTTGGGGGATGAGTCTGAAGTTGATTTATAAATGAGGGTTTGGGGGCCAAAAGCTCACTCTCTGCAGTCTGTGAACTGCTAACCCTTCCTTCCGCATTTCCTCCCCGCCAGCCATGTGATGGACACTCTCTAAGCCTCATAGCCTCATCAGGAAAATGGCACCTACCCCTTAGATTAATGGGCATAGAGTGGAAGATCAAATGTATGTAAACATTGCCCAAGGCAGTTTCTGGTACACAGCAAGCTCTCCATACACTACAGCTAATACTATCAATTATTCTAGTATCATCATTGCCCTCCTCGGTATCATCACCCTGTCCTGTCTCTTGGCAACCTCTGAAGAGACTGTTGGGATGAAGGTGGGTCTGAAGAAGCTGAGTAGTGTGTTAAGGGAAAAAAACAGAAGAGAAAGGTTGATATCCCAGACCTTCTTTAGGGTAGATCTCTTGCTTATGACTGAAGGCTCTGAAGAGAAAGTCCTCGGGTAGTCCAGACTTTTTAGCCCTAAGACTTCAGGGTTGTTGAGCTAGTCTGGCCAAGCCCAAACCAATACTCCTTTTTAACTCTGCCTTGAGCTTGGTGGTTTCCTGAGTGATGACTAGGCTGATTAGTTGGAGCACACTTTTTGCAATTGTCTAAACCTCACTGAGTAGTAGAAGGAACTTAAGCCTGGCCGGGAAGAAACTAGCAATGTGACCTCTAAGTGAGCCATTTGTCCTTTCTGGGCCTCAGCCTCCTGGTCTGTGAATTGGGATTCATGAAAATAGCAACTCAATAGGGTGGTTTTCAGGAGAAGAATGATGTGGAATGACTTTGTAGGTTACCATTTGTTTTGCTAGCAAGCAAGAAGGAGCTGTGAGCTCTTGTCATTGGGTTTATAATGACGCAGAACTTTGATTCCTGGCTACCATCCACCCCCCCTCCCTGGGATGTGATCACCTCCTCTTATGAACAGGGAGAATATATGTTTCCTCCAGACTTCTGTTACAGAACTAATTTAAGAAAAATAAAATACTATGAGGCAACGTTGTGTATGGGTTAGAGCAAAGATACTAGAACCAGACAGCCTTGCTCAGATCCCAGTTCTGCTACTTATTACCTGTATAATCTTGAGCAGGTTATTTAAACTGCCCAAGCCCTCAACTTCTTCATCTGTAGAATGGAATTTACCTTAATAGTAAACATCCCATAGCATTGCTATGAACATTCAATGATTTAATATTTGCAAAGTGCTTTGAACAGTTGCTACAGTCCCCACTTTATTATTTCATCGTATTTGTGGAATGACTTACCACCTGCCTGACGTTTCAAATATGAGTTGTTTTCCAGTTTTTGCTGATACATAAATAATGCTGTGATGAACATCTTGATATACTTGGGATTTGGTTGACGTGGAATTAAGCAGAGGAAAGTTCTTTAAAGAGGCAAAATACAAAGTGCTGAAGTGAAGTTTCCATATTCTTGATCCCACTACATGAAAATTCTACGAAGTTCATAGCTTCATCCAGGAACACCCACCAAATGCCTAAAATGTGTCAGCCTCAGTAGAGGTACCGAGGAAGCCGAGAAACCTAGGCAAGGGCATTTCCTTCCAGGGAACTTGGCTTTCTATCTAGGATTACCTCCGTGGCTGTTCTGAATCCCACTTTTTTGTTGGCTTACACGCTGGTGGCTGCAGCCCTCGGCTTTTAAAACTTCATTGAGTTGACTCTCTGAGGTTTAAGCCTCAAAAAGTGTCCCCGAATACCTTCTAAGACCAGGGCAACCCGGCTTTCTCAATTAAAACAATGATTAAGACCTAGTTCCTAAGGCTGCTCTGGTCCACCCACTCCTTGGAAATATCTCCCTGTTTCTCAAATGTAGCATTTCGAAAGCTAAAGCCAGCAGCACCCCAGCCCCCAGAGCTTCCCTGACTTTCCCTGTACGACATCACCTTTTTCTCTTGGATCACCTCTGAGGTTTCCCCTTCTCTCTTTCACCCATCTCCTCTGTCAGTGAGCTCCTTTCTTTCCTTCTTTGGTTTTTTATTTTTTTTTTTTTTAAGATTTTATTTATTTATTTATTTAACAGAGAGAGAGAGAGATCACAAGCAGGCAGAGAGGCAGGCAGAGAGAGGGGGAAACAGACTCCCCACTGAGCAGAGAGCCCAATGTGGGGCTTGATCCTAGGACCTTGACAACATGAGATCATGAAACCCTGAGACTATGACCTGAGCTGAAGGCAGAGGCTCAACCCTCTGAGCCACCCAGGTGCCCCTTTCCTTCTCTTTAGCAGACTTGATTTCTCAGCCCTCATTCCCCTCTACACACTCCCACTAAGCGCTATGTGTGTATAGTTTGTGGGAGTGCTTTCAACGACATTATTTTCAAAGTCCACGCATGATTCCATGCAGTCCCCACCACAAATGTTATCTCTGCCATTGAAAAATTAACAGATGGAAAATCAGGCCCAAAGAAACAATGCCACACAGTCAGTGAGCTTCCAGGTCTTTTCTGGTGCCATCCCTCACAACAGAACCCCAGTTATCTTCCCAAGCCATTAAATGTGATGGGTTTTGTTCCAGGAGACCCACCATCTCCAACACCCTAACCTGGCATCAAGGCTCTACGTAATCTGTATTATGTATTTTTATTTCCCATACTCTGCTATTTATACTCCTTAATATCTGTTCGTGCCTCTCTTCTCGGTTCTCCAGGAACTTGGTAGTATTTTCCCTTCATGGCTTTGCTCAAACTCTTCTTCCTGGAATGCCTCGGAAAAACAGCAGTCCCCTCTCTCCTTACTTAGCTTCCTGCCCTGTTTCCTTAAGAGTATTTTAAGTGAACATTATCATAACCAGTAGGAAACCTTGCTCTCTAGAAGTTAATTAAAATAGTAGAGTGAGGACTTTCATTCTCTTTAAATAGTTGACAGTCTGAACTTCCAAGTTAGCCTTTAAGCTGCAAAGATAACAAGCTGCTTGGGTTACACAACACAGACAACGCAGAGAATTCCTGAAAGCTGACACAGCACGGAGGGAAGGCTTTATCACTGAGCTAGCTCCAAATGAGTTTGTAAAAGCAAGGCTGGGTTGGGTTTTTTTTTCTCTCTTTTTCATTTTTCTTAAGATCCTGAAAGTTACCAAATAGCCATGTGATTAGGACACTTCTGCTTATACAAAAAAGTGAGTGACGACAATTTACAATTCAGTGCCGGGTCAGAATGAGCATATACTGTCACCCAGCTTCGAATGGGAAGGAATAATTCACAACTTACAGCTGTGCTACAAAATGCAGCTTATTTCCCATGGGAAAGGACCTGGTGTGGCTGCCTTAGAGTTGTTAATGAAGGGGGTGGGGGGGCAAAGACTTTAAAGAACTTTCCCGCCTCGTTCCTCCCTCTCTAGAGCACTTGAAACTCTAAAATGTCCTTCCATTTCCAGAGCCTGTAAAATCAGTTACATTAATAAAAATAGCAGCTCCCATGGGCTTGGTGCAATGCAGGGTCCTTACACCAATGGGGAGGCAGTAGTGACGACAGGCGCTTTTAGAATTTAACAGGGTTAAATCCAGATTTTTTTTTTTTAAGATTTTATTTATTTATTTGACAGAGAGAAATCACAAGTAGGCAGAGAGACTGGCAGAGAGAGAGGAGGAAGCAGGCTCCCCGATGAGCAGGGAGCCCGATGTGGGGCTCGATCCCAGGACCCTGAGATCATGACCTGAGCCGAAGGCAGAGGTTTAACCCATTGAGCCACCCAGGTGTCCCTAAATCCAGATTTTAGAATTTAGAATTTAACTTGGGTTCAAATCCAGGCCCAAGATGCTTGCTGCTTAACTCTGGCTAACTAACATCTCTGGAACCCTGTTTCTGGGTCTCAGTAAATAGTACATGGCATTGTTTCATGGTTCCTAAAATGCACCACCTTCACATCAACCCTGTGATGATAGGAGCTGTTAGTATCCCCATTTTACAGACAGAGAAACTGAGTTGCAGTGTGAGCAAGTGGCGTACTGTCTAAGTCGCAAGACTAGAGAGTGGCAGAATTAGGACTCCAAGCCTCATGCTCTTTACCGCTATGAGTCTCCTGATTGGTATTCCAACACAAATCCTTGCTAGCAGAATAAAGAAGACTGACTGGACAGAAGTTAAACCTTTCTGTCCCATTTCAAGCAAGGGCTTTAATGTATCAGCCAAAGGCTTTTGTGAAAAAAAGCTTGAGAAGTGGCTTTTCTTTCTCCCTGTGAAATGATTATCTTAAGGTTTGACCTAAAGATAGAAACAAATTCTTTAGCATATCAGTTCAGTGCATCAATATTTATTTTTCATGATGTAAATACATCTAAGTGTTAGGTGATTTTACATGTTTTACAGACATTAACTCATTAATCATCTTCACCCTATGAACTTGGTATAATGTCCCTGCACTACAAGCGAGCTTAAGAAACTTTGTGTGGCAGGGCGCCTGGGTGGCTCAGTGGGTTAAAGCCGTTAAAGCCTCTGCTTTCGGCCTCATAATGGTCCTGGGATCGAGCCCCGCATCGGGCTCTCTGCTTGGCGGGGAGCCTGCTTCCTCTCTCTCTCTGCCTGCTTCTGCCTACTTGTGATCTCTGTCAAATAAATTTTTAAAAATAAATTAATTTAAAAAAAAAAAGAAACTTTGTGTGGCATTATATTGAAATTACCCTATTATGGCTTAATGCTTCCCAATGACGTGGTCAAATATCAAGAGTTATGTTGAATAAACAAACAAGCTAACAACACAGGGGGAACCATGGACAATGGAGTGTGGGGAAATACCTGGTTAAGAGTTAAACAAAATTCAGGTTTTCTTTGTTAAGTTTCAGATCTGCTCTTGTACATAGCGAATCTCCTAGAAGACATGTCAACAGTATTTCCTGTGCTGGTTTTCCCCTGCGGTGTGAGCCTCTTGCCTGACAGTGTCCTCTGGAATTCACTTTGTAAAGTGTTGGTTTATTCATTTGCTGAAAACTCAGTATTAAAATGCTTTAAGGGGTGCCTGGGCGGCTCAGTGGGTTAAGCCTCTGCCTTCTGCTCAGGTTATGGTCTCAGGGTCCTGGGATGGAGCCCCATATCATCAGGCTTTCTGCTCAGCAGGGAGCCTGCTTCCTCCTCTCTCTCTGCCAGTCTCTCTGCCTACTTGTGATCTCTCTCTGTGTCAAATAAGTAAATAAAATCTTTAAAAATAAAATAAAATGCCTTTAAAAGATAGGCAGTTTGGGGGTGTTTGCGTGGCTCAGACATTAAGCCTCTGCCTTCAGCTCAGGTCATGATCTCAGGGTCCTGGGATCAAGCCCCATGTTGGGCTCCCTGCTTGGTGGGAAGTCTGCTTCTCCCTCTCCCATTCCCTGCTTGTGTTCCCTCTCTCATTGTTAAATAAATAAAATCTTCAAAAAAAAAAAAAAAAGTGGTGCCTGGGTGGCTCAGTCAGTTAAGCATCTGCCTTCAGCTCAGGTCATGATCTCAGAGTCCTAGGATTGAGCCCCACTTTGGGCTCCCTGCTCAGTAAGAAACCTGCTTCTCCCTCTTCCTCTGCCTGCTGCTCCCCTTACTTGGGCACACACACACACTCTCTCTCTCTCTATCAAATAAATAAACAAAATCTTTTTTAAAAACAAATAAGAGATAAGCAGTTTGGAGAAATCTGTTCTTTGTACTTTCTGTCAGATTCATTACTCCCCTGGATTTTAATTCCATTACCTTGTAGGCAGGGTGAACATTCATCAAGCTCTGAACTCTGAAGAGCTCTAAATTTGGAAAAAAATCATCCATCCCATACGATGGGCACTTTTTCATCTGTTCTAAACAGAGTGTTCGAGCTGGCTGGTATCATGCACTTGAACCCTGATTTTATAGCTGATGAACTAAGGAGTGACATATTCCATGACAGTTCAGGTAGACAAGACCAGACCTGCAGTCTGGGCGCCCCACCCATCTCAGATTCATCCCTGTAACTTGCACCTGAGTAGGCAGGCCTGTGTGGATCCCTGCTGTCCCTGCTGGAAGGCAGTGAGGGACAGCAGGCAGTGGACACTACCCCAGTAAGTGGTGTTATCAGTGCAGTGGCCCTGAGTCTAATATTAGTCACCTGAGGAGATAGTTGAAGAGTGAGAAAGCAGGAAGTGAACTCTGGATCATCAGTGCCCTTGGATGCCTGGCCTTTTTCTCATTGTTCAACCCTGCTCCTTTGCACAGATTAAATACCTAGAGTGTGCAAGGCGCTAGACCCAGCAAGGCCTATGACAGAGGCAGACTGTGTTTCCAGTCTCCTTTGTTGGAGACGCCAGGGGAAAGCATGGACTCTGGATTCAGACAGGCAGGCAGGAGTTTGAGACAGTCTCCTGGTGGCGTGACCTTAGCCTGTTTTAAGACATCTGAGTCTAAGGTCCCTTTTCTTTTCTTTTTTTTTTTTTTTAAGATTTATTTATTTATTTATCAGAGAGAGAGGGAGAGAGAGAGTGAGCACAGGCAGACAGAATGGCAGGCAGAGGCAGAGGGAGAAGCAGGCTCCCCACTGAGCAAGGAGCCCAATGCGGGACTCGATCCCAGGACCTGGGATCATGACCTGAGCCGAAGGCAGCCGCTTAACCAACTGAGCCACCCAGGCATCCCTAAGGTCCCTTTTCTTTAAGAGGTTTGTTTTAAGGTTACATTAGCATCACCCCTAACCTGAACCCTTTCAGGGTGTCTGGTACGGAGTGGAGATGTCAGAGTCCGTGGGAGTCAGCTTGCACTTTCCACTAAGTCCTATCTATTGTAGTGAGATATGGTTTTCATTGCCTCTTTTTTTTTTTCTTACCATCTTAGCAGTGATTAAGCGTGCCATTGCATGGCGGTCAACACATTCACATTGTGCAACCGTCCCCACCATCCACCAACAAAACTTCTCATCTTGCAAAGCTGCAACTCCGTACCCCTTAAACACTCTCATGTCTCCACCCCTCCCCCAGCCTCTGGCAACCACCACTTCGCTTTCAGTCTTTGTGAATTTGTCTATTCTGGGCACCTCATGTAAGTGAAATCACGCGATATTTGTCTTTTTTGTGACTGGCGTATTTTATGTAGCATAATGTCCTTGGGGTTCATCTATGTTGTACCATGCATCAAAATTTCTTTTATTTCAAGGTAGAATAATATTCCTGTGTATGTATAGATTACATTTGGTATATCTGCTTATCCATGGATGGATACTTAGGTTACTTATACTTTTTGGTTCTTATGAACAATGCTGCTATGAATATGGGTATGCGATATCTCTTTGAGTCCCTGGTTTCAATTATTCTGGGAAGAGAGATGCATTTTCTAAAAAGATTCCCTGGCTTCTAGATGCTTAATTTTATTCCACATTCATTGGGATAAGGTGGGATGAGGGCACTGTAATGTAAGGCAAACCTCAGATTCTTGTTCTAAATCATAAGATCTTACCTGTCGAGATCAATGTTTAGAGTCTAATATTTGTATTGAAAATAGTGCTGCAGATGAATTTTTATTGACAGGGAAAAATGATTACAATAAATTGGAAAAAGCAAAAGTATATATATTCTCCATTTTTTTTAAAGATTTTATTTATTTATTTGACAGAAATCACAAGTAGACAGAGAGGCAGGCAGAGAGAGAAAGGGGGAAGCAGGCTCCCCGCTGAGCAGAGATCCCGATGTGGGGCTCGATCCCAGGACCCCGAGACCATGACTCGAGCCAAAGGCAGAGGCTTTAACCCACTGAGTCACCCTATATTCTCCATTTTTAAAAAAATGTGTGTCAGTATATTCAAACACGAAATGTGCATAAAACTGATAAGTTATAGCACAGTTCATTGTCTTTTGAAATTTTTGTTCATACAGCACATTGATTTCTAACATATATATAGACGTATATATTTTTTGTTTATTTATTTGTAATAGTTATGCACACATAGAACCATACAGCGTCCTGTTCAGAAAAAAATATTTACAGGGCGCCTGGGTGGCTCAGTTGGTTCAGCATCTGACTTGATTTCGGCTCAGTCACCATCTCAGGGTCATGGGATCGAGCCCCGAGTCTCACTCTGGGCTCAGCACAGAATCTGCTTGAGAGTCTCTCCCTCCCTCTGCCCCTCCCCCCACTCACACATGCAAGTGCATACTTGCACTCTCTCTCTCAAGTAAATAAATGAATAAAATCTTTTAAAAAAATGAATAAAATATTTACAAAAGAATAACGTGGGAAGGATGGGACACCTGGGTGGCTCAGAGGGTTAAGCCTCTGCCTTCAGCTCAGATCATGATCCCAGAGTCCTGGGATCAAGCCCCGCATCGGGCTCTCTGCTCAGCCTGGAGACTGCTTCCCCCGCCCCTCTCTGCCTGCCTCTCTGCCTACTTACTGTCTCTCTCTGTGTTAAATAAATAAACATCTTTTTTAAAAAATGGAAAGGAATGAGACTGAGTAACCCACTCAAAGAAATGGATACAGATAAATATCATTGGAGGTTCTGATATTTTCTTTCTGTTCGCCCACATATCTTTCCAACAAAGAGACCATAAGCCAGTGGGTTCTGAAGTTCAACTGAGCTGAGTTTAGTTGCAGATTCTACTTCTCAAGGGTGAATAACCTTAGCGAAGTTACTGAACCTCTCTAAAGCCCAGGCTCTTATCTGAATAGGGATAATTACAGTTCTTTTGAAACCTTTTTCTGAGATATGATTGACATGTAAAATTAGTTTCCGATGCAGCCGTCAACGTAATGATAAGTTAATTGTATATACTGAACAGTGATCACCACAATAGGTCTAGTTAACCCCCATCACTGTAGGTAGTTAGGAACTTTTTTCTCTCTTGCGATGAAGACATTTAAGATCTCTCTTTGCAACTTTCCAATATGCAGTACAGTCTTACAGCACTTGGCGTGCTGCCTAGTTTAAGATAGGGGCAGAAAAAAATTAAGCTATTATTGTGGTTGTCATGACTTACAACTGTCTCAGGATGGTGGGCGGAGAAATGTTTACAGTTTTCTTTCTTCACATGTCACTGTGTTTTTGTTTATCAACACCAGAAACACCATGTTTTTGCCAGAATTTTCTTTTTAGAGGTTATTTTGTATTTTTAAAAACAAACTCCAAGCTTAACACAGTGACTTAACACATCTTCCGCCCTGCATCCTTATTCAAAATGAAGGTAAGGTACGACTTGTTTGGAATAGTACCCACTCTGCCTAACGGAAACTTCCCAAACCAAGGCTTAAAGCTTTTCCCTGCCACCCATGACAGGGGAGCAGGGGGCCCATGACTCCCCACAGCATGTGGGAGGGCCTGGCCAGACCCGCTGGCACCCAAAACCTGTGTGTCAACAGGCTCATTCAGTGTTGGGCTCAGGTGCCTGAGGCTGGGCAGGCAAAAAGGAAGCAGTTAAGACGATGGAAACCTACCAGGGAAAGAGCTGCGGGCAGGGCGGACTTTGTGGGTGTGTGACCGGTGCAGTCACACGGGAGGGCCCCACGCTTGGTTGGTGCTTTTTGGTCACCATTTTGAAATTGTTCTGAGCTTTTGACAGGGGACTCCACATTTTCATTTGTCACTGGGCCTTGCAAATTTTGTGGCTGGTTCTGACTGTTGAAAATTGTAAGGCATGCAGAAGGCCTGGATGTTGAATGGATTCTTAGAAGAAGGAGTTCTCTCGTAGGTGTCTAAGTAGGTGCTCCACTGAGAAGACCGAAACCACACGGAACTCCACAAGCCAGCTTTTCTGTATATATCTCAGAACATCTTAGACCTTTGTGATTCCATTTTGCATGATCCCCCAGATCTGAGGGACGAAGAGTAACATAACTGCTACCTCATAGGGCTCAGTGAAAGTGTACAAAAATAATGCCCTAAAGGGGTTAGACTAGTGCCTGGCACCTGGAGCACTCATTTCTGAAGGCTTCCCAGATATTCATGACCTTATTCCTTGTATCAATTCCAAGAGCTAGGTATGATTATTCTCATTTTATAGCTGAGGAAACTAAGGCCCAGAGAAGTGAAGTGACTTGCCTAAATCACACAGCTGGTAAGATGTGGAGCTGGGATTTGAACCCAGGCCTTCTGACGGCAGAGCTCATGCTCTCCACCATTGTGCCCGCCACTTTTACCATTATCTGCCAGGTGCCCGGCCCCCTTACGTTCTTTCTGTCACTTTGTCCTTAAACGGGGATGCTCATTCTACAGATGTGGGGACCGATACTGGCCACCAAGGTCCCTTATCTTCCACAAACAGAATTTGGATCTGAAACCTCCTTCTCCAAATTTCCGCTTTGCCCTTCCTTTGGATGACTCCTCAAAAGTGAAGCCAAAGGATGTTTAATGGTATCTGCTGGACAGGGCTGATAATGATATGCAGTCAGACCCTGGGGAGCTCCTGGACCCACAGGCCAGATGGCTGCATGGCGTGTTTCTGGCGACCACAACGTCACGTCCTCTGCAGAGCTCAGGCCCTGGCGTCATGCTGGGTTCCCAGGCCGGCAACATCCTGAGGGGCTGTGTGGGCTTCTACAAGTCTCACCTCTTTACTGCTCGGTTTTCCCACCTGTAAAGTGGGGGTGGTAATCCTATTTGTGGAAGAGGATTCTCAGGGGGGATTGTGTTTACATGCTTAGTTGAGTGCCTCGTACATTGTTAGTACTTCGAACTGTAAAAGCTGTTTTGCTCCAGCTTTCAGAAAAGAAAGTATTGCCTGTGTTTGAAGAGAAATAAATGCTTTTGTTTCTTTTCATAGTTCTTAGCTGTTCACAGGGCTCATTCTCAGACTCTTATCGTGTTTGGACTTTGTTTGTTTTTAATTTTTTTCAAAATGCCAGCATCGTCTTGTTTGGACTTTAAAATGAGAAAAGGGGCTTCATCACCATTTTACAGAAAAGGCAGGCCTGGTTCCACCTGTTAAGAGCAAGGGCAGAATCAGGCTAGGAATCCTGGCCTCTGCGTTTCTTGGTTTCTAAGTATTTTGCATTTCAGAACACTTTGCTTTTCACACCTTAAAGACTTGATGCAAGTAAGCAAAAATAAAAGGCCCCAAGTTCCACCTGAATAGACCCTAGACAGCGACCAACCTCACAGTGAGGACCAGTCTTGTGCCAGAAGTGAATGGGGCCACCGTGCCATCGCTGATGCTTGGTACAAAAATGAAACTCAGCCTCGAGTGGGCTTTTCAGATGGTGGCTGGCTAAGACATCTGCGTATTTGGTGTTCAGTAGGAATAGAAGTGGTGTAACATGAACTTCTCTCCCCAGAGTACAAGCCATTCAGGGTCTACCTAAGCTAAGAGATGGCATTTTAAGGGATGATCTCTGCATTCCTTCTGATACACATTTCAGCGCCCTTTGGTGTGGTTGAAGAAGCACTGAGTGCACAACGGAACACATGTTCAGTCTTATTATCTGTGTTCAAATGGCTGTTGTGGTCAATATAGTTGTTGTTTAAATAGAACTTCATTTATTTTTAAAGATTTTATTTATTTATTTATTTGAGAGAGGGAGATCACAAGCAGGCAGAAAGCAGGCAGAGAAAGAGGAGGAAGCAGGCTCCCTGCTGAGCAGAGTCTGGGGCTTGATCCCAGGACCCTGGGATAATATCCTGAGCCCTGAGCGGAAGGCAGAGGCTTTAACCCACTGAGCCAGCCAGGCATGTGTGATCAGGAAGGACACACCGAGTCATACAGGCAGGAAGAAGGGAGAAAGCTTTGGGCCTTTAAGTTGACCATACATAATTTTCGCTTGTCTTGTAGGCAGTGTCCCAGGAGAGGAACAGATTTCTTTGACTTCACATTCTTTTATAGGAAGATAAGATCTATATTCTTCTTCTTCCATGTGCCCTTTATTTCTAACTCAAGGGTTGTATGACAGATCCTTTTTTTAAAAATTATAGTAGAATATACATAACATAAAATTTATCATCTTAACCATTTTTTAAGTGTGTGATTCAGAAATGGTCAGTAGATTCTCATTGTTACACAACCGATCTCCAGAACTCTTCATTTTGCAAAACTGAAATGCTATGCCCATTAACGGTTCTCTCCCTTACCCCCGCCCCAGCAACCACCATTCTACTTTCTGTCCCTATGGATTCATAAAATATTTTTTATTTCACTATGTTTATGGAATTTCATGTTAATCTGCTTCTCAGCCTGTCATTCTTAGGAATTTTCCTTCCTCTGCAAGAGCTGAAGTTTGCAAGTCGACACGATTAGAATCCTCAGCAAGCTGGCTAATGTTGAGAAAAACCTCTCATCACATTTTCATTATTATTAGAAATTCTTTAGACTTAAAAAAAAATAGGGTGACAGTTGATCATTATCAGGCATGCAGATGGACAGAGTAATTTGTCCAGAGTTACAGGTTAGGCCCCAGACGAAGAAAACAATGGCAAAAGAATTCAAGCTGAGAGGACACTGTATTTCCCACCAAGAACACAAGCAGATTCCTTGCTTCTTTGGTACAGTGCTGAGATAAGGAGGGCCCGACACAGATTCCATGGACTGGTCATGGTGGTAGAACAAGATTCAAGGCTGAACTTGAACGAGTTACAGTGGATTCTGTTGAACCAATCCTAAAACTGCTTGCAACTTGGGACTTGGCGGGCTGTTTTCAGAGTTCTTTCCCTGAGTCGTTTAATACCAGCCTTGAGGGTTGACAGGCACCTTTAGCAAATAAAAATACAGGATGCCTGCTTAAATTTGAATTTCAGGTAGAAAATAAATACTTTTTAAATTCTGTACTTAACATATAGTGTTATATTAGTTTTAGGTGCACAATATAATGATTCAACAATGAATAATCTTTTTTTTTTCCCCACTGTAAGTGTGTCCTAAGTATTTAATCTGACCCCTCTAACCTAGACCACCCACTGGGAATTCTTCTTCTTCTTTTTAAGACTTTATTTATTTATTTGACAGACAGGGATCACAAGTAGGCAGAGAGGCAGGGAGAGGGTGGGGGAGAGGCAGGCTCCCTGCTGAGCAGAGAGCCCGATGTGGGGCGTGATCCAGGACCCCAGGATCATGACTTGAGCTGAAGGCAGAGGCTTAACCCACTGAGCCACCCAGGTGCCCCTGGGAATTCTTGATCACCATCACCCATCTGTAGCTTGGTCTGAGAGTAGGGGCATCAAGGGTTTGGAAAGCTCTTTGGTTTCACATGCTGCTGTCAGAAAGGAAAGAACACATTTATTGAACGTAGGCAGGTGTCTTCACGGTATCCTATTGCCGTCTTCCCAAGAACCTTGTAAGACAGGTAGGTCACTAGCCCTATTTTATAATGAGGAAGTTGAGGTTCACAAGTTAGTTTACCTAAGGCCACAAAAATCCTACCAACCCAGAAACTTGGGACTGACTTCAGTTCTCCGTGCAAACCTTATTACTACACACCCCAGGTCTAGAGCCAGCTGGTTGGTTGGTCTGTTGATTTGTTTCTAAGTGGAAGCTTTGCAGTAACCCACATCCAGGTCCCAGCTGCCCAGGGACAAGCTCTGGCAGACAAGGGGCTAGCTAGGTGACTCTTCTAAACCTCAGTCCCCTCATCTGTAAATTGGAAATAGTGCCTAGTCTAGGTTCACTCTGAGGATTGAAAGAGTTCCTGTAAGCAAAATGCCCAGCACGAGTCTGCCACGCAGCACACACCCAGGACAGCCCCCGTTAAAGCCAGTTTCTTTCATTGTCCTGCTAAGGAGCTGAGGGGTCCGAGGGAGCTGGAGATCACAGACAGCCTGGAAATGCATGTTCACACCTTGAACCCCAGTGAAAGAGCTTCATTCTCTCAAGATATAGGGAGGGGAGGCACCCCTTTCCTGAAGGCAGTGGGGGCTCTGGAGCTTCCCCAGAGGCTTGGAGGACGGTTTACGTAATCCTTCCAGGGATTTGGCTGGAGGTGTGATTGAGAAATGTTTAAATGGGGCGGAGAGGAAACTCTAAGAATGGAAAGACCTTGTGACTTGGGAGGGGAGTGCTGGAGGTCTGGCTTTGCCGGCCCCTCCCTGCTTCCACTCCCGCCTTCCAATTCCCTCCCCTTCCATTCCCTCCGGCTCCTCCTCTCCCCTTCTGTGACTCCGACCTGGAGTCCCGGGAAGGAGCCAACCAGCTGCTGCTGTTGTAGACCTAAAGTCACCTCAGAGCAGAACCCCTTTGCTTTGGTAAGTCTTCAAAGCTCGGTGGCAGGCGGCTTTCCCCTCCCAGGACTGAGGGTTTGGACCAAAGGAATTCAGCTCTCCCAACCGGCTAGCTGCTGTTTCTGCAGTCTGGAGGAGTGGAAGGCAAGGGGGGGGGGGGTACTTCATTTTAGCTACTAGGAAATTACCTTGGCTCTGTAAGCACTTTTTCCGGACTAATTATTCGCCATTATCAGTAGTGGCATTGGACACTGAGTGAATGGGAGCCCCAGCGTTCCGCCTTTGCATACAATTGACAATGAAAGTGACAGCATGTGTCCTACTTCCTCCCACTCCTCCCAGGACTTGGGCTCCTGCAACAGAGATAACTCATCAGGAGTGGAGAGCTTACTATGAAATATTGAGTCAGCATTTTAAAAATGGGGCATGAGAGATACTTTGTGTGGTTTAAGGAGCCTTGGGGGGATGTCGGGCTTCTCACCTGAAGTGAGGATCCAGGTGGGTTTGGATGCCCTGTTTTAAACTTCTGCTGAAAATGGCTGGGGTCTGATTTTGTAGTTCTTTAAAAAAAAACCTTTTTAATAAAGTTCGATGTCTTTGCTATTAGGGGATAGCTGTGGACTGTAGTTGTTTTGGTTTGGTTCAAGAAGCACTGAGTGGTAACACATTCAGTATTGTTATCTGTGTTCAAATCTCTTATGCGGTTTAATTCAGTTTTTGGCTCATCCGGATTAGTCTAATTTTTAAAAGCTACCTGTCCTAAAAAAAAAAAAAAAAAGCTACTTGTCCTCCCTGGCCTAGAACCAGTCAGTGGCCAACATATTTATAAATTCTGGAGCCCCAAGTTAAGCTGATGAGTCCCCCCCTTTCTTCCCTAGCGACCCCTTCCCCCTCTTGTCAGAATCTGGAGGAATTAGGCAAAGTGGGTCAAGCACAGGCTTGGAGTCCCATCTGCTACTTTCTTACTGTGGGAGTTTAAATTAATTGCTCTAAAATTTCAGTTTTCACAGAAATGAAGGAGCTGGTTATAATAGCATAATACATATAGAGAGAGGCTTTCTCTCAAACTCTGCCCCCTAATAATGCCCAGTGAGGGTGAGAAATTCAAAGCAATTCTTTTTGGGGACTCAATGATGTGCTCACTTGGCATCACTGATGGGTCAGACCCCTCGAGTCTCCTGAAACTCAGCCCGTCCTCAGCCTCCGGGACCTTCTTTTCTATTTTAAATGGTTGATTACTATAGCTTTTTAAAAAATCTCCTTGTGTTTTATGATGTGTATATCCTATTATTCTGTGGAAGCACTTCTCAAGTCATTTGTGAGACAGATTGCTGGGTCCCCCTTTGAGTCCTTCTGATGCAGTAGGTCTGGGGTAGGCCCCAGGAATTTGCATTTTTAACAGGTTCTGAGATAAAACTGATTCTGCTGGTCAGGGGACTGTGATGTGATAACTCTACACTGGTCACCTTGAATATCCCCTTACCTAGGAATTAGTAGAAAGAAATTTACTGTTACAACTCCTAGTTATTAAGTCTCAAGGAGCTAATAAACTAGACTTGTCGTGGAAAGCCAAGTTCCCAGAGAATTGAGAGAAATGCGATTTGTTAAAAATTCAGACAAGGTGATTTGAAAGCAGCCTGGCCAGTGAAAAACCACTCTAAGTAAACTGGTAACATACCTTAAACTGCTAATCACTGAGTGTTAATCAGTTCCATAGCTTGGTCAAAGAAATCCGTGTTTATACACAGTAACCAGGATCCTTTCAATACTGACATGGTTAAGCAAACCGTCATCCTTAAACACTGGATCCAGTTTGCACGTTTTAGGGGTGACTTGGCACCCACCACACCATTTAACAGACATGAAATGCACTTTCTGTAGCTGGTATGATCATCACCATGTCCCACTCCTTCGGTGAAGTGCACAGGTCTCTAGCAAGCTTAGATTAAAAAGGGGCTTATCACCAGGGTCTCCTCAGGGCAATGCCAGGAGACCGGCAAATGTTTCTAATTAGCGCAGTTCCTAATGACTGCACATCTTTAGTTTGCATGGAGCCCAGCATTAGATAGAGCTCCCGTCTGTGACAACTTTCCCAAGTCCCCAGATGTCCCTTTTCATATCCTCTTACTTCATTTCTTTTCTCTCCCCTTTACTTAATTTCTGATGATACTGAGGCTATGGTAGACTTTATCTTGAGTGTTCAAACAGGCATTAATGCTAGCATTTTTACATTTGCATATACATTTTTGAGCAATATATTGTATGTACCCTTAAGTATTTATTTATTTATTTGTTGTTTGTTTAATTCATTGTTAAAGTAATTTCTATGCCCGGTATAGGGCTCGAACTCATGGCCGCAAGATCAAGAGTCACGTGCTCTGCCAACTAAACCAGCCAGATGCCCCTGCACATACATTTTTATGAAATGAATTTTGAGGGTTTTTTTTTAAGATTTTATTTATTTATTTGACAGAGACATCACAAGTAAGCAAAGAGGCAGGGGGGGGAGCAGGCTCCCCGCTGAGCGGAGCCCCCGATGTGGGGCAAGATCCCAGGACCCTGAGATCACGAGCTGAGCCCAAGGCAGAGGCTTAACCCACTTAGCCACGCAGGTGCCCTTGGGTTTTGAGTTTTATATGGGTAAAAAGACTCGGTCTTAAGTTACTTTTTAAATAGCTTAGTTTATTTCTTTGTGTAGTAAAGTTGCTACAGACATTTCCACTGGGTCATTATATTCAACATGCGCTTTTTAGGCACCTTTGCTTTGGGTTCAGGTAAGAAAAACTGTAGCCTCAAAAGGAAAAGGGAAGTTTGGGGGTTTGGCTTTTTTTTTTTTTCCTTTTTTTCAAAGTGGCCTAGAAACCTAGGGATGCCCCCACACCAGGCAGACGCAGCTTCCGTCTTCAAGGCAGCTCAGCGACCAGTCTGCTCTGGGAAGCACTGGTAGCCACCGTTTGCTAATTGCCTGCGCTCCAGTGTTGGAATGGCAGGTGGCTGGTCGTCCCTGTAAGCATGTTCCTAGTTAGCCGCAAACAGGTGCACACGTTTGCCGGGGGTGGCTGTTCCCACACAAGTGCTCCTGCACACACAGAGTAGCCTCGTTTTTGCCAACCATGTGGCTTTCTCAAAAAGGGGTGAGGCTGGCACATTCCTCCAGGGCTTTTGAGGTCAGCGAAGAAACACAACAGCCCAAGAAAGGGGGCTTGAGAATGCCAAAGGGAATCATCCCCTGAAGCATAGTTGCAGCAGGGAAATGATGGGTCATGGGCTGCCTCCTTCTAGAAGGCCGTCAGTGTAGGACTCTGGAATACCTAATGGAGGCGTTCTGCCTAGATCATACGCTGCCTGAGCACGTTCTTCAGTGTGACAACGAATTCCTGCTGAGACGATGAAGACAAGGAATTCCCTGTTTAGTTACTGAGAAGTAACCAGTCTTGGAGATTTATGGGTTTTCTCTCTAGCCAGGACCTGGGAAAATCAATCCATCTTGGCAATTCTGGTCAAGTGCATCTTTCAAATAACACTTCCATTGCCATTAAGGTCAAGAACGCCCAGTCAGGGTGAGTGCACTTAGTGCCGGGGAAAGGCAGAGACATCTCCAGCCAGGGCTGCTCACCTTCCCAGCTGCTTTTGGGGCCCTCCCTCTGGATTCTGAGGTTGATCCTGATTCATACAAACCAAGCCTCCTGCCCTGCGCTGTCCAGGGAGGGGCCCGTCTCTGCAGAAGCTCAGTCAACCCGCCTGGCCTCCCACTCCCCGGCACATTCCCCCGGGGTTGGGTTCTTTGGAGGGCGAACCAATCAGCACTCAGCTGCTGCCAGTCCGCTCAGACATGAAATCCCTCTTGGTCCCAAACTCTGGAAATGATCGGGATTAACCTTAGAAGAACACGCCAGTGTTTCTAACACCCTGATAGGTTGACTTTTTGGTTCGTCAGTTACCACCTCTTGCCTTAGGAAGCGCCGCAGCTCTCTCTCCCCCTCCAAAGGGCAGTGAATGGGCTGCGCTAACCGCATTGGATGCAGTTTCTGGTGTGGGTTATATCACGCAGAAGAGTGCATAAAACATGTATGTTTGGTTTAAAGAACAAATCGGAGCGTGCACAGCTACATAACCACACCCAAGGAGGAATGTTGCCAGGAACCCCCCCTACCCTACCCCCGTTGTGTACCGTGCCCCTCCCCCCTTCAGTAATATCCTCTTTCCCCAGAAGTACTCTGACTCTGTTGTACATATTTTCTTCTTTTGCTTTCTACTTTTATCACCTGAATATGAATCTCTAGTTTCATTTTGCTCATTTTATTTTTTTTTTTAAGATTTTATTTGTTTATTTGAGAGAGAGCACGAGCTGGGGGTAGTCTAAGCACGGAGCTCATGTCCCATGAGGCTCCTTTGACATGGGACTCAGTCCCAGGACTTCAAGATCATGATCCCAGCCAAAGGCTGCCACTAAATGGACTGAGCCAGCTAGGAGCCCCATTTGCTTATTTTAGAGCATGGGATTGTGAAGTGTGTATTATTTGGGGTCTTGCTTCTTTGCTTACTGTTTGCGAACTTCATCACTAGTGAAGCTGTGGTGTCATCACTAGTGAAGCTGTGGTGTATTTTCTTTGCTATATGGTATTCTTTTGCTTGAATACACTACAATTCTACCATTCCTGTTGAGATATTTGAGGTGTTTCCTTATTGTTTTTCTTGGGTTTTGGTTGGTTGTTTCAAGCTTTTATTTAAATTCTAGTGGTTAACATATAGTGTAATACTGGTTTTAGGAGGAGAATTTAGTGATTCATCACTTACGTACAACACCCATGCTCATCATAACAACTGCCCTCCTTAATGCCATCAGCCATTAAGCTCTCCCCCTCCCAACCTTATTTGTCTTTTTGTGAACAGTGCTGCTATAAAGTTTATTCTTTTGCCTAAGTTTCTGGGGATATACCTAAGAAAGGAATCTCTGTGTGTAGGATATGCAAATTTCCAAAATGATCGTGTTGATTAACATTCCCATTAGCAACGGGTGGAAGTTTCTACTGCCCTACACCTTCATGTAGACTAGGTATTATCAGAGTTTGAAGTTTGGCGGTCTTGTATGGAGTAGTGATTCATCGAGGGCTTAATTTGCGTTTCCCTGAGTGCTTACGAAACTGAACACTTGATTCTGTCTATTGGTCATAGGATTTCTACTTCTGTGCACTGTTTATTTTTCTGTTAGGCTGCCTGTCTCAGCCATCTTTGAGTCCTTCTGGGACTCTTTCTTAATGTTGATAGCTACTGTCCGCGGCTCCATTATCTCAATATATGTGGTGGCTTGTTAGAAATGGGCTATTAAATGGGTTCTTACAGAAAAGTGATGTTATATATTCACAGGGAAAGGATGTTTCTGCAAAAGCACAAATGACTAAATGTGGAGGTACGGTAGGAACATTTTCTAATACAAAAAATAAATAAGGGTTTGTCCTTTCCTGAGAATATAATCATTTGGAATATGGTCCAGATTCCACATTTGTCAAAATCACTTATATAACTCTTTTGTTTTTGCACTACTGACAATTTGCACTGTTAATAAATTTTTTAAAACTGGAAACCAAACTGAGGAGCTGAGAAGTCATCTCCCTGTCCACTCTATACTAATAGCTTATGTCACAAATTGCAGAGTGATAGTGATGGCCCACGGTATGTTTTATATATAGCCTGCACAGTGTTTTAGTTTTTATTTTTGTTTTTTGGATTTTTTTTGTTTGCTTGCTTCTCAGTGGAGACAGTATTTTAAAATTAGATATCTTAAATAAAACTTGAGATTTTTGCCTTAATTGTTGGGGGGAAATGTAATCATTAGGCAGTAGTGGTTCTACATTCCCACATGGCAGAAATTACGTGGATCTAAGTGGTGGTTCCCTATCCGCAATGGAGTCAGATCATGTTTTCCCCCATATCCAATCTCTCTCTCTTCCATATCATTAGAGTTTGCAGCTGGGCATGTGGCTGTCCCAAATAAAGACTCTATATTGCAGTGTCCTTTGCATTAAGCATAGCTCTATGATTGTTCTGGCCCATCGACTTAGGGAAAGTGAGCAGATTTCATATTCTGCCCCTAAATAATGGGTTTGTCCTTCCTCTTTGTTGTTTCCCGACCTAATGGCTGAAATGTCAACATGGAGACACAGTGATGGGCTATCTTGGACCAGGTGAAGGATAACAACAAGAGAAGAGTTTGGGGCTCTGGCTATTTCACCAATCAAAATGTTGATCTCTGTCACATATGGTCAAGTCCAGTGTATATCCTGAGTAATACTGCAAATGGGCAACGTTTTCTTTTCTTCATAGTCCCCACCATTCTTAACTGTGTTTCTGTTTCTTTTTCTTTTCTTTTCTTTTCTTTTTTTTTTAAGATTTTACTTACTCACTTGAGAGTGAGAGAGAGTACATTCCTAAGGAGGGGTGGTGGTAGAGACAGGGAGAAGCAGACTCCCCACTGAGTGGGGAGCCTGACATGGGACTCTGTCTCAGGACCATGAGATCATGACCCAAGCTGAAGGCAAATGCTTAACCCACCGAGCCACCCGGGTGCTTGGTGTTCTTGTTTCTAATACTGACTCTGACTTGCCTATTTTTGTTTTTGTTTTTGTTTTGAGATTTTATTTATTTGACAGAGAGAGACACAGCGAGACACAAGCAGAGGGAGTGGGAGAGGAGAATCAAGCTTCCTGTTGAGCCGGGGGCTCATTCCCAGGACCGTGGGATCATGACCTGAGCCAAAGGCAGATGCTTTATGACTGAGCCACCCAGGCGCCCCCTGACTTAATGCCTAATGCCTCTCTCGCTTGGCTTTTGATAGGCTTTTGTACCGAATGGGTATTTGTATTGGGATATCTATAGTCTTAAGAGTGACACGAGAATTTCGTTAGGTCTAAAAGATACAATTAGAAGTTTTAGGGTTTGATTAGAGAAAACTTTATAGTAATTCAAGTCGGGTTTTTCAAACTCAACATTGCGGAATGCCTGGGTGGCTCAGTGGGTTGAGCCTCTGCTTTCAGCTCGGGTCATGGTCTCAAAGTCCTGAGATCAAGTCCCGAGTTGGGCTCTCTGCTCAGGGCGGGGGAGCCTGCTTCCTCCTCTCTCTCTCTCTGCCTACCTCTCTGCCTAGTTGTGATCTCTCTTTCTCTCTGTCCAACTCAACATTGGTAACATTTTGGGCAGGATAATTCTTTGTTGTTGGGGCTCTATTCTTTGTATTATAGGAAACAGAACAGCTATCCTGGCCTCTGCTCAGCAGATGCCAGTAATGTCTCCTTTCAGCTGTGACTATGAAAAATGTCTTAATGTGACTGTGAAAATGTCTAAGCCCACCTGGCTCAATCAGTAGAGCATGCAACTCTTGATCTCAGGGTCATAAGTTAGAGCCCCACACTAGCTGTAGAGATTACTTAAAAAGTTAAATCTTTAAAAAAAAAGAAAAAGTCTTAATGGAGTACCTGGGTGGCTCAGTCAGTTAAGCGTCTGCCTTCAGCTCAAGTCATGATCCCAAGGTCCTGGGATCGAGTCCCACATCACGCTCCTTGCTCAGCATGGGGTCTGCTGCTCCCTCTCCCTCCATTCCTTCCCCTGCTCACGATCTCTCTCGCTATCTCTTTCTCTCTCAGATAAATAAAAACATGAAATCTTAAAAAAAAAAAAGTCATAAGACATTGCCAAGTGCCCCCTGAGGAGCAAAGCTACACAGGTTAAAAGCCACTAAAGTGTATTTCTTTCTTTTTTTTTCTTTCTTTTCTGAATTAATATACCTTATTCTTTTAGAGCAGTCTTAGGTTTCCAGAAAATTTGAGTGGAAAGTACGGAGTTCCCATCTACCCTCTTTTCCTTCATGTCCCACCCCCAATATTTTACCCTACTATTAACATCTTGCACTAGTGGGGTACATTTGTTACAATTGAATCAATATTATTACATAATTATTAACTAAAGTCCCTAGTTAAGTTAGGATTCAGTCTGTGTTGTACGAGTTTATAAATTTGGACGGATGTGTAATATCATGTATGTCATTACAGTATTATTCAGAATAGGTGAACTGCCCCCAAATCCCTTGGGCTCTACCTGTTCAGGTATACCCCTTTTAAAGTAGTGTAAACTCTGCTTAAAACAATCCCTAAGCTGTATCCCTACTGATGCACATTGTAGTTGCTTCCCGGCAATTGATCGGTTCCCTGGAAAAGTCTTCCTAAGTGAATACTCATCGTTATTTAGGATACTGGCCCATGATTGATCTTTGGTGCTATACTGGTTTAATCAACCCCCACATCCAGATGAAGAGAATCTTACCACATCTTATAACGACGTCTTATAACTGGGATGGTTCTAACTGTAGCCCCCCCGCACACCTGTGGGTTCACTTTCCTCGGTGTCAGTTACCCGTGGTCCAGGAGAGATGATCCTCCTCCGGACAAAGCGTCAGAAGGTCCATAGTAGCCTGATGCTAGGTCTCAATGCCTCGGTCGTTCCCCTCACTGCATCCCCTCATCTCACATCATTGAATGAAGAATGGTGAATATGGGACAATAAGGTATTTTTAGAGAAAGAACGATGTTCATTTAAGTTTTATTACAGTACATTGTTTAATTGTCTATTCTATTTTTTTTTGAGATCATAACCCAAGCCAAAGGCGGAGGCTTAACCCACTGAGCCACCTAGGTGCCCCTATTTTATTATTATTGTTTTTAATCTCTTACTATGCCTAATTTACAAATTAAACTTTATCATGGGTGTATATATATAGGAGAAAAGACAATATATATAGGGTTTGGTACTATCTTTGGTTTCAGACATCCACTGGAGGTCTGGGAGTGTATCTCCTGTGGATAAGGGGGGACTACTGTATAGTTAAAATTACTTGTGACAGTTCCTTGAAGGGTGTCTGCGTGGCTCCGTGGGTGGGTGGTTGACTCTTGATCTCAGCTCAGATCATGATCTCAGGGTCCTGGGATCTGGCCCCGTGTCAGACTCAGCCCTCAGCAGGAAATCTTCTTGAGATTCTCTCTCCCTCTGTCTCTGCCCCGACTCCTCTAAAATAAATTAATAAATCTTAAAAAGAAAAGAAGAGAAATTCCTTGAAAAGATGACATGTCAAAGAGCAGAGTTTATCTTTCAATAAATCCAGACTGGGGAGTAGTTTTCTTCTGTTGAAACACATAGCTGTTTCTTTAGTTAGGCACTAACATGTAAGTTGCTGGTGTTTACCAAGCATATACTAAAAGCTTAAATTCTAGAGAAATCTCAGTGTTGTGAGATGCTGGTGCTTTGAGGACACAAGAACTGAAGCCTTCTTAAAGGGCCTCAATGTCAGTCATCCCATTTACTCTCAATAAGCTCATTGAATAGAATGATGGATAAATCTCTCCCTTACTTCTGTCTCCTCTCCTTTCTCTTTTGCTTCCGCATACCATGTATAGTATGTACTTGATACATACTTGCTAAAAGAATAGATGAAGTTATAGTAAATAGCAGCTTCTGCTTTAGTGAGGTCTTGATTGCCACAAAGCTAACAATAACCCAAAGAGGTAACTGAGTGCTAGGCTGAGTCCTTGGAACATGGCATATAGTTCACATAGACCCAGAAGATAATAATACATATGTCATTGGTGGTGACGGTGAATAGCAAAAAGTGTTGTCCTTAGCCTATCATTTAGAATGTATACATGTATTTTCCCTTCACAAAAAAAAACCTCCCAAGCCAACTTCTCTGAAAAAGGAAATGGGATTTGAAGGACAGAGCATAAAAGAAATTACTAAGAAAAATAAATATCATTACTGAGAGTTGACAGATGACCTTTAATATGAATAAATTGGATTGTGGTATATTTTGGTTTTCAGGAAGCCCAAACCTGTTTTCCAAGATTGTCAATGTGGTTAAACCATGCTACTTAGATTTCAAATGAAGAGAGATTTATTCTTACGTAAGAACAGGAGCCAAGTGACTTTTTATTTCCTGTAGCAATTTGTAAAGCAGGATCTTTAACCTTCAGGAAGGGCCGCAACCTTCCTTTTGAAATGTAAAGTTAACAAGTGCAAATCATAGTTTCTCCAAACCAGGTGACACTCAACTCTTGGTTCTTACTGGAAGACAGTAAGTGTATGTACAGTTTGCTTGGTGGGTTCACTTGACTGCCCTGTAGCACGGTCAAAAAATGGGATGGTAAAGCCAAAAGACAAAATTAGACAGTGATAGAGAACCACTTATATCAAGCCTGTTCTGGTGACAGGAGTGAGCAATTTCTAATATAGCACAGTACAGTGAGGGTCAAATAAAACCTGTCTGCAGGTTATGCCTCGTTCCCCAGATTAATCTGTAAGAATTGATCTGTGAGTGTTGAATGACTACTTTGGGAAGAGATTCACCATGCTTGGGTTTGGTCCTCTGGGTGAGGGGGTTCATTTCTTTGAGTGTGAATCACTGGGGCAAACCCCAGGGAATCTAATGTGAAAATTGCATGAATGATGGCTCTCGAAACTGGTTGGTTCAGTGTTTTCATTTGTAACTAGCAGGTGATCCTGGGATCATGACCTGAGCCAAAGGTAGACACTTAACCAACTGAGCCACCCAGGTGTCCCAATATAAACTTTTTTATTGAATTCATAGCTATTATAAAAAATTGGTGATTCTACCTGAGTGGTTTTATGATAACCAACATTCCAACAACATTATATGTCCACTAAAGGTCATTATGAGGGTGCTATAGGAACACAGAAAAAGTATGTGAAGAAATTTGAAGACTGCTGTGTGAAAATGGAGTATCCACCATAATAATAATTATGTAATGGAACAGATACTCATAAGAAATATACAATGAAAATGGCTGTAAGTTTATCAGGAGAGTAAGGAAAATAGGATTATGACACCTGAATACTGTAATTTTAATTTTTTTTTTTGTCTTTTTAAAAACTTCAAAATATCAAATGGCTTGGGGTGGGGGTTCAGTGGCGGCTCTCTCTAATTGAATCCTTAGCCTTACGTGTGTAGTGATGGTATTTTGCTACAGCCCAGTATCCTGTAGTTATTTATCAGATTTCCTCTGGTGGCTAGGTTGGATGCTATTTTAGGTAACGGTGACTGACATTACTGTATTCCTCTCCTTTTCAGTGATGAAAATGCCAGGAAAGATTTAAAGACCCTACCAGCCTTTCCCACCAAAACTCTTCAGGAGCACCCATCCCTTGCTTACTGGTAAGCCAAAGCAGGACAACAGGTGACCCTGCTATCAAAGCCTCCATTGAGAAAAGTGTGCTTTTCAAGAAATTAAAAGAAACATAGGTGAAGAAAGTATCCCATAGCCCATCACGTGCATCTGAGCCGCTATAAGTAGACCTTGATCCTTTCCCTGAAAGGGTCTTGTCAAAGCTTACTCTGGAGATCATTGTACCAAGATTGTGGTCGTTTGTGAAGTATGGCTTCATGCCTTCTTACTCAACATGTGTCGAAGGTCTGTAAAAAAAGGGGGCCTTTTTTTTTTAAGCAGTTACTCTTTTTTCTTTAATTAATTATTTTTGTAGAGAGGGCTTTTAAGTGAACATGTCACTGTGTAATGTGGCCTTAATCTAGCAGAGTGCAATATACATGTTATAAAATACAGATTTCCATGGATAGAGGTTTTCTTAATGGCCAGAAACTACCTAACTGATCAGAGGTTTCTTCTGTGGCCAAAAATTGTTATATATTTTAAGTAGTTCTATTTCTATTTTAAAGAATCCATGGTATCTATTTTCCATACGGTGTTTTTCCTTGAAAAGTACTCCCCGCCCCCTCCCCCACAACTTTGAATTAGTTACATCCCCTTTAAATATAGTTTCCTTGATTTATGGTTCGGAATCCTGAAGATAGTCTTCCTTTCCACTGAAAAACTGATTACAAAATAAATACATAACATGAATAACTTTCATAGGAGAGATGAAATGCAGGTCCCCCAGAAAGAGCAAAAGTGAGTCCTGAGATTGTGTTGCTTCCTGAGTCTGGAACCTTCCAAACATATTATTGTTAAGTGATAGTTTTGTTGGGGGGGGGGGGAGACCATTTACTGCTAATTACTGGTTGTGTAGAGATAAAAACATTTACCCTTCTAGGTTATACTTGAGATATGACAGGTATCTATTTGTAAGTAGGGTACAGTAGCTGAGTGATATCAAAGGTGACACACTTCAACATAATTCTCACCTTTCTAGTCAAGTTTGTTTTTTTTTCTTAAGTTTTTGGGTTTTTTACTAAGTCTCTGACCCCAGTATGCAGTTCGAACTCACAACCCCAAGATCAAGAGTCAGATGTTCTACCCACTGAGCCAGCCAGGTGCCCCTCTAGTCAACAAGTGTTATCCTGGGACAGTAATGAAACGTTTTCTCTAAAAGCAGTGTTTCCCAAGTAGCGAGTGACAGGATAGTATTTTGGGTTGCACACAAGACTCAGAACAGTTTTAATCTTTTCTGAATCTTTGTGGCTAATTTTAAGGAAATGCCTTTAATATCTAACATTTGCTGATCTCTTTTTTTAAGCCTTTTAATTTTCCTGGAGAGGCTCACTAATTAGCATTAATAACATTATTTTGTATTTTTATCTCATTCAATTATGGCAAAAATAAGTGTTTCATTTGATAAATTGATATTCTCTTTCCTCTTCTAATAAATCAAGTTTTTAAAAAGTATTGATATATTTATATATCATACAAAATATAAATAAAGTCTTGATGAGGTAGCTAAATGTCTGAGGTTCAGGAATGAGTGTCCTACAGAAACTAAAGTCAGCCAGTTTCTAGATCCCAAACAAGTTGGTAAAGGTCTTTTTTCTCTCTAGTTTCTCAACAAACCACCTGAGAATCTTAAAATTGAGTCTGTACCTCATATAATCATACATTGCCATATTTTTCATTCCTTGTTTTACAGTGAGGACAGGGTAATTGAGCATTATTTGAAAATCAAAGGTCTGACTCGGGGTCAAGCTGTGGTCCAGTAAGTATCTGTCTTTTCTTTTGCTTAGATAGAATTTTAATGCGTTCTGTTTAAAGAAGTCATCTGAAATGATTTGTTGTGTGGTTTGTGTGAATATCATCCCCATCTGGTTAGAAAAGCCTTACTATGAATTATAAAAATGCCTTGAGTCATTCTGCTGTTGCTGTCATCAATTCAGATATTTTCCAGAGTCAGGCAGGTGGCAAAACTGAGAAGTGCGGGCCAGGTGTAGGGAAAATAGGGAATGGTGGAGACTGCGGTAAACTAGAGAGCTGTTGCTCTGAGTAGAGGCAAAGTTATTCAGTCTCAGCAGGCCTAAAGCTATCAGAGCTGATAGTTTCTAAGAAAAGGTGGAAATTCTGATTTTTAAAATCCAGTTTTAAACATTGCAAAGTAATTTTAAGAAAATTTTATTACAATGCAACCCAAACAAAACCCGTCTGGAGGCCATACTTGGTTGCCTGGTTTGTGACTCTACTTTGGGTGGAGCATACAGTGTTGGTGTTGGATAATCTATGTCTGCATGTTAACAAGAGCAGACCATAGTGATATATTTCTGCATTTTAGACTTACAGAGTTGCTATCCATTTATGTAAAAAAAAAAAAAAAAAAAAGATTTATTAAAATCAACAGGGAGCCCTGATCCTGGGCTCAGTTTCAGGACTCGGAGATTATGAACTGAACCCAAACCAAGAGTCGGAGACTTAACCAACTGAGCCATCCAGGCACTCCCACCATCCATTTATTAACAGTAGTTCAGAAGCTACATTAAAGTTTTAAAATTATAAGAACTGGTGCACCTGGGTGGCTCAGTGGGTTAAACCTCTGCCTTTGGCTCAGGTTGTGATCTCAGGGTCCTGGGATCGAGCCCTGTATCTGGCTCTCTGCTCAGCAGGGAACCTGCTCGCCCCCCCCCTCTCTCTGCCTGCCTCTCTGCCTCCTTGGGATCTCTCTCTCTGTCAAATAAATAAATAAAATCTTTAAAAAAAAATACTTCCAAGTTGGGTTTAGGATACATGCAGTCCAGTATGTTTCTAAGCCATAGAAATTTTAATATGCAGAAAATAACATCTCTTATAGCTTTTGGAAATTGAAGTTTTGTTAGCAACTGCCTAACATTTGGGTAAGGTAGGATATATAACTCCCTAGAGTGGCTTATTCTGTTTCTACTGCAGTCAGAGGCATTAGCCATGGTTGTAATGAGGAAAGTAGATAGAAATTGTGTTTCTTTTCTTTTCTTTTTTTTTTTTAAGATTTATTTATTTGAGAGAGAGTGTGCAAGCAGGGGGAGGGAGAGAGAACCTTAAGCAGACTCCCTGATGAGCTCAGAGCCCTGTGTAGGCTGGATCTCAGGATCCTGAGAGCATGACCTGAGCCAAAATCTGACTGGCAGAGCCACCCAGGCACCCCACGTATCATATTTCTGTACATCACTTTTCCCAAAATGGTCCTCTAATTTATTAAGAGATTATAATATATATTCATTTTTCATAGGTATATGAAAATAGTAGAAGCTCTACCCACTTATGGAGTCCATTATTATGCAGTAAAGGTAAATACTTTCGTGTAACAAAGCTTTCCTACTGCCCATGTTAGTTTGTCAGTTAATGAATAGCACCAACTTCTAAAATTACATAAATTAACGTGCATATGCATGCAAATTATCTCTATAAATTTCAACATTTAAAATATAATTGATTTTCTTAAAAAATAAAAGCTTGATTATACCTTATCATTTGTAGCAAATTATAAAGCTTGTTATTTTTGTAAAATACTTGCTACATTCAGATGTTCTCCCAAAACCTCTATGAATCCTAGCATACTCAAATTATTCTCATTTAGTGCATCTATTCCTTTTACCTAATTTTGCTACTGTTTCTCTTCCCCGGTTGTTCACTGTCTAATGTTACCAGATACTAACTTGATTGAGCCTTTATAGGAGAATCATAAACTTGCCACTGTCATTTCAACAGATTCATAAAATTCTCAAATTTTTGCAGGATTTGCAATACCAGTTTTCAATTGGTAGATTTCATATTTGTGTAGTATTTTTAGGTGCTTTCAAGCAGGGAGAGATGCATTCAGAAATATTTTGAGAGGTTAGGGATAAAGCACCATTAAGAAGGGGCTCTTGTTTGAAAGGAGTTTTATCATAGATCAATCTTGAGTGACTTTTCAAGTTACAACAGTATTTGCAATTCAAAATGGGGGGGTTAAATAGTAAGTACTTGCATAATGAGGATACCTTGTACTAAAAATATGTAGCAATTCAACTTGGGTTTCTCCTGATTCTTAATTTGTTTGCATGTGGTATATGGTTACGCCTACATTTTTCTTTCCCGGTGTCAATACATCCTTCACTTTGGCAGGACCTAAAAGATAAATTTGTGAAAAAAAAATTCCTCTCCTTCCCATATGTACCTCAAAGTGATGATTCAAACATCCTGTGATTGAATCATACAGTTCTCCAAAAGAGCTTTTTAGTATTCCCAGGTTCATTGTTAAGTGGGGATTATAAAACATCAGGTTTGGAGCCCCCTTTCTCATCTTTCTAATTCTTTGGAAACTTCTCTGACCATTATAGCTGGTTACTAATCAAGAGAACAGAGACTTTTTTTCTTCTTTTTAGTTTCTTTTCTTTTCTTTTTTTAATGGATAGCTAGTTTTACACTCAGGATTAATTTTCTTTCTTTCCTCCAGCTGTTTAATCAAGAGAGTAATGGTTCATTCTTTTTGATGGCATTAATAGTATTGATCTGTTTTAACTTAGAGATCTTTTTTGAAGGCATTTTAATAGCAAGTTAGGTTTTTAAGTAATGTTTTGTTTGCCAAGACAGCTTTATTTTTACTTGCTTATATTTGTTAAAGGATGACATTGGTGAATCTTCACCTCTAGAAGACTGAACAATTCGGGCTTGGTTCTCATGCTTTTCCATCTTCCAGGATAAACAAGGACTTCCTTGGTGGCTTGGAATCAGCTATAAAGGAATTGGCCAGTATGATCTGCAAGATAAAGTGAAACCTCGGAAAGTAAGTGTGAATCATTATAGACACATAGGAGAGCTTGAGCTATTCTGGATTTGGAATATTGCTTTAATGGGCACCAAACAGTCTCGGACAAATAACTTTGGTTAGTGAAGCCATGGATTCAGGGAAGGCTCAGGTTAAGTAAAAGATACTTTTTATAACTAATTTATGTACCCTTCACCCAGCAATTCCACATTTGATCATTTATCCTAAGGGAATCAAGTTATGCACAAAGACTTAACTCTAAGGATGTTGACCCCAACTTCATTTATAAATGCATCCAACTAGATTTCTATTTTAAGGTCATATGAAGAGGAGGATGATATGTGTTTTCCAAATTTTATATATTTATCTGTTATGTAAGCATTAAATATTTACATATACATAATTATATATAATTTTAATATATTTTATATAAAGTATATATAATATACATACTATTAAATTCTATATAAATTTTATATATAATTATACATAAAATATTAAAGTTATTATATAAAGTATGTACTTATAATATACATATAATGTAAATACATATACATACATACACTTACTGACATTGGATGGATACACAGGTGGATGAGTTGTGAAGACATAAGCCAGAGTCTTTGGTGCTGGCACCCTCTCAGTAATCCAGTTCTGATTGATCTTTGTACTACTGCTGCTATTTTCACTTATCTCTGGTTCACAATTTTCCACACTAAACACGTCTGCTTTTTTTTTTTTTTTAAGAAAAATAAGTTATGTGGAAAAAAAAATAAGTTATGTGCTGTTTATTAAAGGTCACATTCTCTCTCAGGTTTGGGTGTTCCAGACCTAATAAATTACGTTATTTTCAATATGAACTGTGGCCGTGATGCTCTTTCTCTTGATCCAAGCACAGGCATACAATCTGTTTCGGCCTGTATGAGAATGGATGAGTCCACCTAGACAGCCCCCCCGCCTGCTCCAGCCTACTGTGTAGTATAATGACATGAAGGCTTACTCACACTGCCCTGGTTGGTTTTGCTGCCCTCCCTGTGCTCTGCTGGCATCGCTGGGCGTCAGTCACAGCAGTGAAACAGTGACCTGTAATAGCAGACCATGTGTTATCACACCCCGACATCGCAGCCTTGAATAACTGCTATCATTTCCATCTGTCTCGTGCTTTAATGTCTATTAGAAAAACAGCCATATTTGTCATGAAGCACCCTTCGTCATCATACCACCGTGTTCTTCATCTTCTCTGTGGCTTTTCAGCTTTTATCAATGCTCTCAACCTTCCACTGAGTGAAAAATAATTAAATTTCTCTTTTCTCCCCATTTTATGGTTGGGAAGCTGATGCAGACCACACAGAGAGGTGGCCCAGGGCTCACCCCCTTCTAATGCCAGTCCTGTCCTCCCAGAGCAGACCAGTTGGGCATTGAGGCTTCTTACTGGAAATTCTTGATAAAAATAATAAAGTATCATTTTGTGACTGATACCATCTATGTGGGGATGGGAAGACTACATGCATGTAATCGCGTAATAAAATGATGTCTCTATAAGCCCTGTGACCAAGATCAGTCAAAGTAAGGTATACTTACTTGATTTCCAGGAGGAATATCAGTAATGCTGTCTCTACTTGAAAATTTGCCTCTAAGAGCAAATTTCAAAGAAATAATGTTAGAAATGACAGGCGTGCGATTTTTTCAAAACAATTTTCAAAATCATTTTTATTTATAGTTTTTTTTTTTTAAACCAAAAGTTACACAAAGCCTTTGTAAAAACAAAACAAATGACAAACTACAGAAACATGTCAGTTAAGGGAGGAAGTCCTTCTGCAATGCCCATCTCTTCCTACAGTAACCATGGTCGAAAGAATGACAGTGGTTCATTGAGACTTTGTCAGTGTTTATCCTAAGCTTTCCAGAGAGGGAAATCATTCTAGACACACTATTTCATCCCGTGTCCTATTTCTCCAGGTTACTTTATAAACACATCTCTCCTCACTTGTTCGAAAGCTGCCCAGTATCCATTATGCGGAAATACAGAATTCATTTAACTGATCGGCTTTTGATGGACATTATGGTTGTTAAGTGGGGGTCTGTGGCAGGGAGAAGGAGCATAATGAATCCCAATCAATGCATATAACTAATCCCTAGTTTATCTATTTTATAAAACCGAATTATTACTTACTGTGTTTTCTGGAGGTAGACCTCAATCTATATTGACATTTTTCAGTAATTTATTTCTCCCCTGAATTTTACTTTAAGAAATAGCGTTCAGGAGTCTCACTGGTTTTGCTGAGTCTTGCGTGTCATATATAACTTAAATCGATGCACAAGTCATCTCTTAGCGAATGTGGCTTCATGAAGTTGAGAATCCCACAGAATATAAATGCATCCACTAAAGACAACCAGGCCTTCTCCCAAAATAATGGTAGATTGGAGTCTACGCAGTATCTCCTGCAGCAAATTTCCTCTCAGTTGTTTATGACTCACGATCTTTTTTTACATTCACAGTTTCCTAGGAATTGGTCAGTATTGTTTGACACTGATCACGGTCAGGCTTGGTTGTTCATCCCAGAGTTTAGACAAGGGTCAGAAGACACAGTCTCTTTTTCTTTTTTTTTTTTTATTGGCAGAGTTTTCGCTTTCCTTTTCAAGACGTGCCATTCAACTCAAAAAGGACCCAACCGGGCCATCTTGTATTACTCCTGCCTCATCTTCTCTTTCTTGGTGATCTTTGCAACTGTCCATGCTGTACCACCGCTTCTGTCCTCCTCCTCCTACTGTTAAAATCTGACAGTGGATTTTGCCTCCATCTGTTTATTTTTCCATAGCCAAACAGCCTATGGGTTTAATTGGAGGGAGGATGTTCTACAAGTCACTGCCCTGGCCCACTTGATCCAAATGAAAGAAGCCGTCATTGAAAGGGCTGTGGGCACTGACTTGTAAAAAGGAGGATCCTGCTTCAGCTGTTTGCATGACCTAGGCACACAGCAAGTTACCAGTGGCCGAGCAGGAATGAAGGTCAAGATTGGCCAACCCTGAAACAAAGGCTGAGATGGGAGGCCTTGGAGATGCTCAGCCTCCTGACGTGCTTGTTACACACACCTGCTGGGCTATAATTATGTAGCTTAAAAACAGGCTAGAACGGGGAAGATTTGCCATTAAGAAGAGAGACTGATCAAAGCCAAAGGCTATTTTGAAAAAAATGTTCATCCAAACCCACAAGCTGAAGCTTTCTGTCCTTTCCATATGAGGCCTATTAGCTGTAGCCCAGGAATGCTGGGGACGATGTTTCTCATACCTGCCTGAACACCCAGCAATTGCTCCTCGTGTGTTTTGGCTCTAAGCCTTTTGCCAGTCATGGGGACGAGGTGTTTTCAGTCTTTGTAGGATACTGGTGCAGAGCAAGAATGTGCGAAGCAATCCATAGCCTGTCTTTGGTTTCCAGAATCCGTTTGCTGTGTGACCTTGGACATGTTGTTTAATCTCTCTTTAAACTCTGTCTCTTCATCTGCACCACAGTCATGCCACCAACGGCCTAGGGTGTCTGTAAGAATTACATGAGATAATATTCAGCACTGTGCCCAATACACAGTCATCTCTACGCAGCTGGCTGTTGTTTACTGGTAGTCGTAGAGAAAGACAATTTAAAAAGGTATGAGAAATATTCTTGGTTAGAGAAGGATCCCACATTGCTACAGACTCGGAGCCTTGGTGTTCTAAGAGTCCCCGCTCAGATTTTCTGTTTTCAGGGGCTCTTAAGCACTCTGCACGGATTAACTGTAGTGCCCTAAGGCATGAGGCAAATTAAGAGAAATTTAAAATTCTGAGTAACAAACCACAGAAATTCAGAGTATTAAAAATTCAGATCACAAGCAATTTTTTTTTCCTTTTTAATTCTCCCTTTATGCATGAAATGTGTCCTTGCAGACTCTTACGGAATGTGAAAACATACCAGAACTCAGCTTAATTTCAAACCATAGGACATTTGAACTTAAAAACGGTGAAGTTTTATATTTAAAAAAAAAAAAATGCAAGCTTGTGTTCCTACTAGGTTTTTATTGCTCGTTTGGTACTTCAAGGAAAAATGTCATTTCTTCACAAAGAGGTAGAGAGGGTCAGTGGCTAAGTGAAGCATTGATGCATGTCCTGACTGATTTGTAGCCCTCCCGCAAGTTATTTGACCTGGGAAAACCAGACCCTTTCTGAGTTGGGAGAAATAAAAAAGACAGGCCAGCCAAGGTGTCACAGACAAACCTTAGTGGGATAAAATGCCTTTCAAGATCAGTATCTTGGTGCATTATAACTGCTAACCAAATCCTGTGATGTACATCATCACCTTGGGGCATTTTAGGGTGGGGAAAATGCTCTTAGCCTTCTGTTAACTGATTTTTTTTTTTTAAACTATTGGAATTCCCAAATGCCTGGAGCCAGATGAATTAAGTCATAAGCACAGGAGTCTTCCTGTTTCCTCGTCCATCATGAAAGTATAGGGTTCGTTTCATTGAAACTTAAGCACTTACTTTTATAAGCTCGGCTATCTTGACATTGCTCACCACTCCTGGTTTTTCCACCACCTGCTGCCCCCTCACTGGGGAGCCCAATGGGGCTTCTAACACTGCTTAAATTCTGGATGAGCGTAGCTGCAGAAGAAGGAGGCACACGGGCTGTCCAGTCACACTTTCTGTGGGTACATAATATAATAAAGTATGGTGTGGAAGAAAAGAATGGAATTAGAGAATGTCAACTGGAGACCGGTCCATCCTGTTTGTAAAGTGTCTAATTAAGCTCCAGCCACACCAATAATCAATCTGATTGTTAAAGCCTTCTGCAGAGTCTGTGGGAGGAGAGCTCAAATCCTACATGGGTTTGAAATAAGAAACCAGTCCTGTAGTCCTGCTTACCGGTTGGCTGACCTGGAGCTGTCACTCGGCATTGCTGGGTCTTTATTTCCTCAGCTTTCGAATTCCAATAATTCTATCTACTCTATCTACCTCAGAGATCGTTGTGAGGACCCAGTGGGTTGGCGAATTCTTTTCCCAAGCAGATTTTGTTTTCCTTCCTACCGTCTTCTGATTTATGGAACACCATAGATATTTTTCTTCCCCTCCTGTAAGCTCATCACAGGATTTTAAGCAGTTCTTCTAAGACAAGGAACTCTCAGAGAATCGGTTGGCCATTGGTGAGTCTCCATTTCCATTTCACAACCAGCAAGCAGAAGGAAAGAATTCAAGGCAAGCAGCCTGATTACTCATAAAGTCTAATTGTAAGGAAGGCTGGGAAGGGTAGTCTTTAGGTGGGTGGCCATGGGCAAAGCCATAACTCAGGGTGTTTGTTACTAAAAGGAAGGAAGGAGAAAAGATCCTGTGGGTGATAAGGAGTTTCTATCACACTGTGTTTGTTTTCTCTGAAGTCTTTTAGGGGGATGGTCAGTGAGAAACTAATGAGCAAAGAAATAAAACAAGATGATAAATTTTGGATAGTTTCTGGTGGAAACCAAATGGAGGGACAATAATGGGATAGGTGTGGAACACTCAGGGGGTTCAGGGAAGGCCGTTGAGAAAGGTGACATTTAAGCCGGGTCCTGAAGAATGAGGAGTCAGGCTGTGAAGAATGGGTTGGCACATTCTAGTCAGAAAAGAGTGTATGCTGAGGGGAAGGAGGTAGGCACATCATAAAAGTGAGAAGAGACCGCCGAAGCTAGAGCTTAAAGGCTGAGAGTTTTCTCTGTAGAAACAGAAGATGATGTGTGAAGAAGAGGAAGTGGCTGCTGGACAGGCAAAACCATTCAGTTTCATTATTTAATCTACTAGTTTGTATTTGTAGGAATTTACCAAATGGCTGAATTGTTGACACATACAGGAAATGAAAGATAGCACGTTAATAGGATTGACTTGTCCAAATGCCAATTTGGACATTTATCTACAATAAGTAGATAAAGCATTGTCAAGAAAAATGTTCTAGGAAGGGACATAAACAGTATAAGCTTCTTGGCTTTGTATTTAGGACTGAAATTGGTTTTGTTTTAATTCATCCTTAGGGAGCAAATTTCCAGCAAGAGAGTACAGTTTTCCCCAGTTTTACAATTTAACAACAACAACAAAAATGTATGGAGCCCATTTACAAGGACCCTGAGCCGAGTACTTTATATTCTTTATTCCATTTAAGGAAAAGAGAAGTCCCTGTCATTAAGAACCTGACAGCCCATCTGGAAAGACAGAAATATATTCAAAGTTAGGGGTTTTCCTGAAAAATTCAATAACTGGGCTGGACAACAAGCTGTGAGAAGGGATCCCAGTTGTAAACACCCAAATGAGCCCTGCAGGTGGCTCTCAGCAGCAGGTCGGCCCTGGTCATACCAAATGCGTGGCGGGGAGCGCTCTGCTGCAGATATTAACAGGAAGTCATTAGGTTGGCCCCGGAAGGTTCCAGATTTGGCCACAGTGGCAGTCTGGGAAGATCCCATCTCCTTGGATGGTCAGAGTTTTATATTACGCACTTCCCGATGACCCGAACTTCATCTGAACTCTTTCTATCATACGCCGAGTGTTGTACTCCTTGCATTTAAGATGTGATGCTTCATGTATGGGAGGTTATGATGTCACGTCTCAAAAGGTGGTAATTTTCGCTACCCAAGTGCATCCCGTTTGGGTATAGCATTTTTGTTCGGCTCACCTGACTGTGTTAGCTTGGCCTCTTCTAGTCTGTTGGGTGGTGTTCAGTCCCTCTGGTGGGTAACATCTGCATTTAGAAAATCAGAAGAACCATTTCCTGTGGGGATTGCCTAGCCGAGAAGAGTAGGACGCCGGCTTTCATTATTTTGGAGCAAACATTTTGTCTTCTACATCAACACACTCCCCCTACCAAAGCATAGGTATATCACCAAAACGTATTCTCTGAATCAGGCTTTCTCAGTCTCTGCACTGTTGACATTTGGGGCCAGAGAATTTTGTCCAAAGCATGGCCTGATAGTCAGTAACGTCCCTGGATTCGGCCCACCAGCTGCCCAGAGCACCCATCCCTGCAGTGTGACCACCAGAAATGTCTCCAGACACCGCCAAGTGACCCGAGGGTCGTGGATGAGGAGGGAGTGATGTAAATATCACTGACTGAGAATCACTAGTGCAAATACAATTTGAGGGTCCCAGAATCCTTTTCTGCAAATGGCTGTTATAACTGCTGGGTAGTGGTTTTGTTTTGTTTTCCTTGTGAGGTTGATTTGAGAATTATGCCATGTGTTTGTTAATAGTAACAAATTTCAGGGCACCTGGGTGGCTCAGGGGGTTAAGCCTCTGCCTTCGGCTCGGGTCATGATCTCAGGGTCCTGGGATCAAGCCCCGCATGGGGCTCTCTGCTCAGCAGGGAGCCTGCTTCCCCCTCTCTCTCTGCCTGCCTCTCTGCCTACTTGAGATCTCTGTCAAATAAATAAATAAAATCTTAAAAAAAAAAAAAAAGGTAACAAATCTCCATTGAGTCCTCTTCCCAGAAGAGTGAGGCAGGATGGTGTGCTTTGGTTAGGCCCTGGGATTTGGGGAGCCCGGTTGTGGCTGGTTGTGAATACCAGATCTGCTTCCATTTAGCTTCGGGATCTTGGACAATGTATGTAAACCTCTCTGAGCCTCGGTGGTCTGTCTCACAAAATGAGGCTCTAAGTAGTAACCCCCAGTACTCACTCTCAGGCACAGAAGCATTTGATGGATAGAAGGACGGCTGGATGGAAGTGGTTAGTCTGGCTTTCTAAAAGCCTGTGATCCTGCAAAATTCTGTTTTTGTGGGACTCCAGAAGGTAAAATACATCCACTGGCTTGATCATGAGTACTAACAGTACATTCATCAAGTATAAATTTTTTTTAAAATGAAAAAAAGCATAAATCAATAATAAAGTGATTTGGCTTTGCTTCCAGTTACAGCAAGGGATCACCCGACATGAGTCACTGTTTGAGGTACAGTCATAGAGTACAGCTGTGACTATCCCAAATGTAGTCATTTCCAGGTGAACTTGCAGTTAAATGATTAACCTGTATTATAAGTGCTATTAAAAAAAAAAAAAAAGCCTATGATGATGCCTTCCCCATCCTGGCATGGTGTTATACCTTTGGGTGACCCCTAATATTGATTTTAAGATTCAAAAAGACAGTTTGATCCTTTCTGTCCGAGGCTTTCCCTCAGTCTTTTATTACCCCGGGAAGTCCCCGCCCGCCACCCCCAGCCTGTGGCAGGTGCACGCTCCTCAGCACCGTTGCACATGCCAAGGCACGTTCCTTTTTCTGGGTACCCCAGACAGGAGGGAGCTTGCTACCATGCGTCTCTGTGTGGGCGTGCCCTTGACCCGCCCCTCCCTCCTCCTCTCTGACCTCCGTGATAAAGGAACAGTGAGCAGATTTCCTACCCAGAGGGTGTATCAGGAAACCGCCGATGAAATCAACAGAAATACAGCAGTTCTTACACGGGCTGAAACTCACAGAATTGGAAACCCGATGTGTCAGTGGAAAGACAGAGGTGGGAACCAGACAGCTCTTTCTACTTCTGTTTCTCCTTATTAAGTGGCTGTCCTCCATCCTCACAAAGACATGATGTAACATTAGGGACTTGGATGGAGCATCCTTCATCACAGTTACAACTAGCCTTATCACTTACGGAATGTTCATTCTAAACCAGACACTGGGCTAAGTGCTCCATAAACATAACCTCACTGACCCGTCACAATAACCCTCTGAAGCAGGCGTTGCTCCCATTTTATGGATGAGAATGCTGAGACTCAGAAAAGCTAAGCAACTCTTTTCCACCGCCCCCCCAAAAACAAGTGAGGGAACCAGAATGCAAACCCCTGGTACACTCCACCATCCACAGCCTAGAGGCAACAGTTAGCACAAATTGTCATTCCTGTTCCCTTGGGCTATTACAGACACATCTGTGAAATCACATTTTCCATAAACTTGAGATTTCAGGTGAAGAAACGGCTTTGCCTTTTAGACTTGAAGACTCAGTCTCGTGCCATTAACTTCTTTTGCATACCCAGTTGCCATCGAATTATTTCAAATTCCTTAAATAAACCAGAGCCCTTCACCTTTTAAGTAGGGTTTTTTGCTTGTGGGAAGTCTGTTTGCTCTCGATGCAGGGACTTGCTGAATGAAGGCAGAAGCGCTAGTATTTCACTTTTGTAAGTGATAAGAGGGGGAGGTGGTGGCTTTCAGAGATCATGTTTCAAGTCCAGCCCTGGTTTTTATGTGTGTGGGAATGGACGCAAAGGAAAACACAGCTGAGCTGCATTGTGGTTCTTCCTGTAGAACCTGTTCATGCCCAGAGTGAGTAAACCCCAGGGTAGAAATGTCTCCCGGAGACAGCCCCCAGTGAAATTTGTGCCTGGATTCAAAGCAACTCATTTCCCAGGAAGTTATCGTCAGGATCCACGCTCTGGCCTATTTTAAAAGAATGTGTCTCCCTTCTGGGAAGATCTCCCAGGGAGAACTTTGCCCTCTTTCTCCCTGATTGGGGGGGGGGGGGGAGGAGCGGAACTGGGGAGGTGTCACTCGCTAGAGCTGCTGATGTCAGTAGCGTGTCAGCCGTGGGAGGCTCTCTTTGTGAAACTGAGTTACACCTAGGTGTCTTATGAAACTCCGTTCAGAGCTCACCGGAGCTGCTCTCTGGGAGAGGGAGGTAGGACGAACCTCGGGGTTTTCCTTCACAATTCTGCCCCATTTTTGGAATCTCTGGATGAAAAGAAATGAAAGCGTCCCGTCTACAGACATTTTAGGAAATGGGTATGTAGCTTTAAGCTTTCACTAGTTAAACTCTTTCCACCTGGGTGATTGCTGTGCTTACACTGACTGCATGTTCGGACCACGAAGGGCTGTGTCCTTAGCATGGGCGGGTTTCTCTGTGTTTGGGGCCCGAGGGTCCACTTTGAACACTTTTGTCTCCCAGTTACGCGTGCACACGGACGTTAAGTTCATGCTGTTCCTTTATGTGAGGTTCACATGTTCATAAAAAAGTCTTGGCTCCTGTACTTCAGGACATGGTTGTGCTTTGCAATTATACAAATCACATTCTCCCCTGAGATTCTCTGAGCATAATTTCAAACTCCGGCCAAAGTCTACTAATCATCAATAGTGGGACAAGTTCCAAGTTGAGAGAAAAAGCTGAGGCTCAGGCTAGTACAAGGGGGTTGGGAACAAACCCAGAAAATTCAGCAGGGCACTCTGTCTCGTGAATGGGCTGCCTTTTAGAAATTATTTGATCTTCAAATGCACATTGCTAGCTAACTTCTGTTTCTCCCAACCAATTGGCAAGGGACACCTAGTGCAGCATTAGAATATCAGCGGTGGGAATGTAAAAGTCCGTTGACAAAGATTGGAGGCTCTAGCAGAAACCAAGAGGGCAACCGCATATTTACCCCCGTCCCAGCTCTGCTCCAGTTCCTGGTGCTGGGTTTCTGTTACATTTAGGGGAACTCTTTTAGGTGGGAAACTGGTGTCACAGAGAAGCACCCCTGCATGGGGTTCCGTTTTACTTTCACTTTGCATTCTTTTGAAATTTCATCCTGTGGTTCTACTGAAACATCCCTTCGATGACCATATTTCCATTTAAATATGAAATCAACATCTTTGATCAGAAGGCATGTGCTTACTGGAAACTGCGAGGATTTCCTAACTATTTTTTATTTAATTGAGTTAGAGGAAAAATAATATGCGTGTTCCCCACACTTGCCTGATTACTGTCAGAGAAAGGAATAGAATGGTTTCAGGTTGTTGGTTTGTAAAAGACGCACCATGTATTCGTGCTTTGCCTTAGTGTACCTTCTTGATTATTTGGTGATTAAGCTGAGTTCCAGATTTAGTAAAAATCAGCATTAATGGGGCGCCTGGGTGGCTTAGTGGGTTAAAGCCTCTGCATTCGGCTCAGGTCATGCTCCCAGGGTCCTGGGATCGAGCCCCGCATCGAGCTCTCTGCTCTGCAGGGAGCCTGCTTCCCCCTCTCTCTCTGCCTGCCTCTCTGCCTACTTGTGATCTCCATCTGTCAAATAAATAAAATATTTTTTTAAAAAATCAGCATTAATTAAGGTGGTGCGTCTGTTCTGTGTTCTCAATTTCTTAGTTATTCCAATGGAAACAGCTGGAGAACTTATATTTCCGTGAGAAGAAATTCGCCGTTGAAGTTCACGATCCACGGAGGTGAGGAGGACAGCCTTTTCTTTGTGTGGTCCCAGTCACTATCCCCGTAACAATGCTGCTGGGAACATTCATGTGCCAGGCTTTGTGCGGACATGTTTTCATTTCTCCGGGATAGACCTGGGAGGGGAATTGCTGGGTCAGTGGTAACTCTTTAACCTTTGGAGGAATTGCTACAGTTTTTCCACAGAACTGCCGCCATTTTGCATTCCCACCGACAGTGTATGTGGTTCCCTTTTCTCCACATCCTCCCTAACAGTTATCTGTAGTTGTGTTTTGTTGGTTTTTTAATAGTCATCCTGGTGGCATACAGTGATAGCCCATTTTGGTTTGGATTTGCATTTCCCTCATGACTAACGATGGCTAAGTGTCTTTTCATGTGCTCTTTGGCCACTTGGGTACCTTCTGTAGAGAAATACCTATTCAGAGTCCATGCTCATTTTTTAATTTGGTCTTCCTGGTCACTTTTAAAACAACAGTTGCCAAGTTATAACCATGGATTGAAGTCAGGATTGGAGGCTCTCTGAGCTTGTCAGAGGAATTCATCATCAGTTTCCAGTGTTTGCCTTTCAGATATGTTTATGGATGCTTGGAGGTCAGAGGGATGGGGGAAACAGCTGTGACAAAAAGAGAACCAAGAGATAAGCCAAATTCCTACAAAGAACATTAGTACCCTTCTCCCTTTTTCCCCACAGCATCTGCCTACCGCCCCTTCTCCTCTTACCCTCTCCTCCTCTGACTATCTCTCATTCTCTTATCTGGTGCATAAGCAGGACACTGGACCAGTGTCAGACTTGTATATTTGCAGACCATATTATCTGTTCAGCCTCTGATGATGTCAGACCCGCCCAAGCCTACCTAGATCTGAAATGCTCTTTTACCTTGAGGAAGGTGTTGACACTGCCCTCTCAGTTGGGTTATCTTTGATACATGATCACCTTGATCCCTGACCTCTTGTGATGTGTGAAGTAGAAGGAATGCAACGATGCTACTTTTAAGTAGAAGTTTTTAGTACAGCCCCTAATTTGAGTACTTCTGATCATTTGGGGTATGTGTACATGCATTTTTGAACATGCCAGTTTTACCAAAAAAGAGATTATCCAGGTGCAGTAGGTTTCTTCTTAAAAGGAGAAAAGCAAATCTTGGCTCCTGTCGGCATCAGAGTGTGGCAGCCAGAAAACAATTAAAAAGATACTTCATGGTCACATTCCTCAGTGGGTACATTTTGTGGTGTGCTGGGCCAGAGGTGAATGAATTGAATATTTTCCTTAATCTTTCAGGATTTCTGTGTCAAGAAGAACCTTTGGGCAAAGTGGCCTCTTTGTGCAAACGTGGTATGCAAATCCTTCCCTCATCAAGTCCATCTGGGTAATGGCGATTAGTCAGCATCAGTTTTACTTGGACCGGAAGCAAAGCAAAGTAAGTCACTGGAGCATTTCTATAGGAACAGACTTCCCTCCCTCATTTGCTTTCTGTTTCAAGATAAGCTTTCTCAGAAAAGATGCAAGCACGTGGGTTTCTGTTCTTTGAGTTTTTGCTTTTTAAACTTTCTGACCAACTGTTTTTAATTTTTCTTACATTTAAAACAGGGGCGGTATATAGCCTGATCTAGGAGTTGTAAGACGTGCCAACTTTTCGGCACGTGTGTACATGGACACAGGTGGCATTCTAAAGTTAATGACTGAACTATATACCATGAGAGAGAGTCATGCATATTTAAACTTTGTCAATGTAAAGCCTAAGTCTTATTTTTTTTTTCTTCTGAAGTGTCACTTGGGCATGTAAAAATTCTAAATTGTCCTCTGTGTTACTTATTCCATAGTAACTTAATCATCTTATTCATTGAAAATAGGTTCAGTTGAGTGAATTCTGTTTCCATGTGGTATACCTCTTAGGCAAAAATTCCTTCAGCCAGGAGTTTAGACGATATCGCAATGGATTTGACTGAGACAGGAACACCGAGGGTCTCCAAAATGGTGACGCTGGAGGCAAAAAGTCAGTTCATCATGGCGAGCAATGGCAGTTTAATCTCCTCAGGTAACGTTTTTGGAAAGTACCAGTGATCTTTACTTTTCACTTTGGTCATAAACTACGTTGGGGGCTGATAAACCACTTTTATCATTTCTATTAACAACAGGACAGAAAAGCAGCTGGCTGAACATGGCTGACTTGTTCCTTTGGTTTTTGAGTCCCTGCTGAACCTTGCTATCTCGCCACTTGAAAGGCCCATTATTTGGGGGGAATGAATAAGCCTGTCAAAACCTGCAACATGTAGCATCGACCAAAGTTTTAAGAAGTGGAAGGAAAGTTAAATTATAAATAGCTTGTATGAACAACACTAGTTACAAGGATAGTGAACGCCTCAGGATTAACATGAAAAGACACTTTCTCCTCATCTGTTCTATCAAGTTCTTCTTCTCCCAATATTTAGTTTTTGATGCAGACAGTTGTCTAGTGCTCTACTTAATATATAGTCAAATGTGACCACAAGCATCTAACCTCATCCCAACCCCACCTCCCAGTGTGACTGCTTCCCTGAAGTCTTTCCTCGGTAGAAACTCTGCAGTCTCTTATCACTGAGTATGCCTAACTTCACTCAAATGAATTCTCCCCATCTAAATCCTATTGTCAGCTCTTAATCTGAGGCACAGTACGTTCCTTTGCCTCGCTTGCCTGCTTTCTACCAGGACATTCTAAACAACTATCTCCAGGAACATGTTACCTTCTCTCCTGCTCAAAAATGAAATTCTTCCTTGGGTGTGTCTGAAACATTAAACATTTTATCATTGCTTCTAAAATGACTGAGCCAAAATACAGAGGGTATATATAATTACCAGGCTGCATTGGATGCCCAGAAGCATGAGAAAATGTTCTCCAGTTTCCTTTTATTATGTTCGGAAACAAGGAGAAAAGAAATAAATTATTATTTAATAGCAGGCCAGCCTTAAAAGTCCTTTGTCCTTTAAAAAAGGAAGGAAACATGCCTTGTATAAACCTTCCCTGGCCTCCCTTCCAATCTCTCCAGGTTCTCAAGACTCAGAAGTTAGCGAGGAGCAAAAGAGAGAGAAAATCCTGGAGCTCAAGAAGAAGGAAAAGCTCTTGCAGGAAAAGCTCCTGAAAAAAGTCGAGGAGCTTAAGAAGATCTGTTTGCGGGAGGCTGTGAGTGTCTTCTGCTTTGGGGGGGACTCGTCACACTGTGTCTGACAATCTGGCGGGTGTCACTTACCCCGTCTCGGTTCTCTGTCCTGTTTTATAGGAGCTCACCGGCAAAATGCCAAAGGAATATCCGCTGAACATAGGTGAGAAACCGCCTCAGGTCAGAAGGCGTGTAGGCACTGCGTTCAAACTGGATGGCAGCCTGCTGCCGAGTGAAGAGGTAGGAGCACCAAAGCTGAGCATTTCTATTAACAACAAGACAGAAAAGCAGCCGGCTGAACACGGCTGACTTGTTTCTTTGGTTTTTGAGTCCCTGCTGAACTTGCTATCTCGCCACTTGAAAGTGATACAGTGGACCGAACTGAATTCTTCCTTTCATGCACGGTCCAATTATGGTTGATTCTGTCTCACTATTTTACTCCTCCCAGGCATAGAGAGCGTTAAACAAACCCCAAATGTTTATAAACTGAGTACCTTGACCGTAAGAATGAAGAACTCCAGCATTAGACGCTTCCACGTAAAACCAAGAAACCTTTGACAAATACGTTTGCCCTTTCTGGTGTGTCATTTTTCAGATCTCAGTTCCTCATCCATAAAATGAGGGTCATCCTCATTCATCCTGCTAACAGATACAGGGTGTCATAAATGACATAGTACATGGGCAGCATTCAGGTATAATAAAGTTCTAGTAGAGGGTGAACTTTCTCATTTGCATGTCATCAGATCGTAGGGCCCTACTCCTGTTTCTTGCCCAGATTTAGCCATCATGGCTGTAGAAAATGATAGCAGTTTCCATCCATAATAGAGTGAGGTTTGCAAATTTTTTAAAAGGTGTCTTTACTTATTTTAGAGAGAGCACCTGCATGAGCAGGGGGAGGGGCAGAGAGACAGGGAGAGAATCTCATACAGACTCCTCGCTGAGCACGGAGCCCGACCCAGGACTCCGTCCCATGACCCTGAGACTGTGACCTGAGCCAAAATCAAGAGTCAGACTCTCAACTGACTGAGCCACCCAGGCACCCCTGAGCTCTGAAACTTATTGAGTATACCACTCCTGAGCTAAGCAGTGCACACATATTATCTCATTTAAACTTTGCCATATTTTTACAAGGTAGATATTTTCTCTCCATTTGAAATGGAGATGCAGAATGAAAAAAAAAAAAAAAAAACCAGTAGCACTAAGAAATTAAGCATGTTGGGGCGCCTGGGTGGCTCAGTGGGTTAAAGCCTCTACCTTCGGCTCAGGTCATGATCCCAGGGTCCTGGGATTTAGCCCTGCATCAGGCTCTCTGCTCAGGAGGGAGCCTGCTTCCCCTTCTCTCTATGCCTGCCTCTGCCTACTTGTGATCTTTGTCTGTTGAATAAATAAATAAAATCTTTAAAAAACAAAAAAAATTAAGCATGTTTCCAGGGTCACTCAAGAGGGAACCACCAGAAAGAGAAATCAAACTCAAATGTATCTGTCTCTAAAGCTAAGCATATAAATACAACTTTCTGTGTCTGTGAATCTTGGCTTAGGAATAGGAATCTCTCCTTGAAAAATATAATTGTCACCTGACCCACTAAATGAAGGAAAGGCCATTCCCTTCTTTAAAAGGAAAACAGATTAGTGAGAAGTATAAGTAAGTGGATGAGGGAGGTCTTGTCTTCTAGAAAAGTGTTGGAAGACGCCTGTGCAGTCAACTTAGGAAGGTTTTATTCTCAAAGAGCATCTGATCTGAGAATGTACAAGAACTGGTATCATTGTCTAAATGCAGGATCCTGCTTTGCAAGACCTGGAGAGCAATTTCCTAATACAGCAAAAGCTAGTCGAAGCTGCGAAGAAACTTGCCAACGAGCCAGACCTTTGTAAAACCGTGAAGAAAAAACGAAAGCAAGATTACACAGAGGCAGTGAAAAAGCTTCAGGAGATTGAAAACGCGATAAATGAATATCGAATCAGATGTGGAAAGAAGCCCAGCCAGAAAGCCACAGTTATTTTACCAGGTTCGTAATAAGTAAGGTTTTTCCGGTCACATATGATGGTAGTAGCATTTCCAAGTTCATTGGGTGAGAGATACAAGAAAGGACTGGTTTAAAAGTAAGTTTCTTAGGGTGAAAATGGTTTGGGATGTCAGTCTTGCAAGTGTGTAAACATGGTTTTCACGGACATTCTCACTATGGTAATACTACACTATTGCGTTGCTTTCATTTGCAGGATGAAGGCACATTCGTAGCAATATTGGTTGATAATCACCTTTTACTGGCCTCACTCGTTGCAGGAAATCGAGCTGGCAGCACAGAGTAGTAAAGAGAGCTGGGCCTACCCAGCCGTTTCTCAAAGGGTTTTAATGCAGGGACATACATTTGTTGAAGGGCCTATCCAACATTTGTGAAAAGAGCTCTTACAGTTCCTGTCAATTGTGGAAGCTATTTAAAGCTCGGGACAAATGTTGTGATAGAACATGAAATGCAGAAAGCAGAGTATTAAATCATAATCACAACATGACCCCGACATCATGTGAAGATGGACCTTCAACAACTGGTTGGAAAATATTTCAAAATGCTAGTAGTTGTGGTATTTCAAATAACTTGTTTTTCTTCTATTTTCAAAATTCTCAACATTATATTCTTAAGACTTTCATAATCAGAAAACAAAGTACACTGAAAATCTCATTTAAGTCCATTTCAGGTTCACTTGGCCTTACTTTATCAGCATGGTTTGCAGCCTTGATCGCTGGTTGAAATATGATTAGATTTCCTTTATCCCAAGACTGTTTTTTTCACATTTAAACATCTGTGAAATTTGAATAATTTTACACTCGATGGCGTGTTACAATGGGCAATACTTTTTCTCGTTTTACTGAGACATAAAATAATTGTGTCAGATTGGATGAAATGTGGTGACTAGGTTTGGCGTATACTCGGATTTGGGGAGGTCTGGTTTATAAAGCAGAGATACGGCGTTTTGGAAAGGGATGAACACTTGTTCATCCGCTACAGCTGGAGAATTTAGGATGGCTCTGAATCCAAATGAGACGTCCAGTTGGCTTTGGAGGTGGTTCTGTTCTGGACCTACGGAGATGGGTGATTAGCGATGTACTTAACTTTCATAACCATTTGTTGTGGCCCATTCATCTGCAAACTGTGCAGGATTCAAGTGATCTCCTTTACAATGAGTGACATTTGGGCAGCAAATGGTGCCATGGTTGAAGATATATGGGGTTGATTTTTTTTTTAAGTGTGCCTGACAGCTGACTACACTGGCACCTTGCCTTCAGACTCTGTCTACTGTGTGTACAGTGAAGAGATCGTCTGCCTGGCTCTGGTGGAGATTGCCACTTGAGATCAGATGGGGGAGATTTCCTTCATGATGGCGTCGAAGCCTACCTTACCAGGACCTGACCCTGGGTGTGGAATGATTTACCAAGGCAGATGTGCACATCTGTGTTGCCTCCTGTTGCTACATACATTTTTTTTTTTTTTTTAACATTGGATGGGTAGCACTAATACTCAGGAGCGTTACGGGTATTTCCAACCCCCAGAATGCTATGTCTAGGTAATAAAAGCAATAACTATAGCTAATACTTATTAAGCATTTGTCCTGTACAAGGAGGTGGGCTAAGAGCTTGACATCCATTATCTTAATCACCTTAGCACTGCATACTAGGTACTATTCTTCTTTGCATTTTAGTTGAGCCAAGTGAGGCCAAGAGGGATGAAGTCATTTGTCCAAGGTCTCACAGCTAGTAAGTGTCAAAACCAAGATGGGAACCCAGGTCTGTCTAATTCAGGGGTTCTCAACCAAGAGCAGTTTTGCACCCCCAGGGGATGTTTGGCAATATCCTCAGACATTTTTGGTTGCCGAAACGGGGCGTGGCGGTGCTGCTGTTTGACAGCGGTTGGAGGCTGAAGATCCTACAATGCAAAGGACAGCTCGCCCCAGCAAAGATGATCCAGTCCAAAATGTCAGTAGTGCCACATGAGAAACCCGGCTCTAACTGAAATGCTCGTGCACCACCAAGTGTTCACCTATTAAGAAAAGGCCCTTGTCTTCAGGGAGGGGTCGAAAAATAATTTATACTAACAACAGTTATTTTCAACCCTCATTTTCAAATGAGGGTTCAAGTCTATTTCTCATTTATGACATGAATGGCATGATTTTTCTTTCCAGTGTGTTGGTCGTAAGCCCTCAATGTCTAAGGTATGTAGAAGCTAGATTGAAAACTAATTGAAAACAAAAACTGCGTTGAAATCAGTTCCATTTCTCTTAAAGATTTTATTTGTTTGTTTATTTATTTAGAGAGCGCATGAGTGGGGGAGGGGCAGAGAGTGAGGGAGAGAGAATCTCAAGCAGACTCTGCTGAGAGTGGAGCCCAGTGTGGGTGTTGATCTCACGACCCTGGGACTCCCAATACCTGAGCTAAAATCAGCAGTCAGATGCTTAACTGACTGAGCCACCCAAGAGCCCCTAACTCTGTTCCATTTTAGGAAAAAGTCCAGTGATGGGGCACCTGGGTGGCTCAGTCATTAAGCATCTGCCTTTGGCTCAGGTCATGATCCCGGGGTCGTGGGATCAAGTCCCACATCGGGCTCCCTGCTCAGCGGAAAGCCTGCTCCCCCCCCCCACTCGCCCTGCTTCTGTTCTCTCTCTTGCTGTCTCTCTCTCTGTGTCAAATAAAGAAATAAAATCTGAAAAAAATAAAAATAGTCCAGTATCATATTTGTACAATTCTAAGATGTTTATATCTTTACTAGTAAATGATTCCATTCTTGTTAATTATTCTTAATGCACTATAATTATTTATACTTACTAAATAAAAATAAGATGCACTGTATTGAGAATTGCTTTATGAAATCCACTGTAGGTGTATAAATGCCTGGTTGTTCTAAAGGCACTTACTTTTATTCACAGAAGACATAATCCCATCGGAGAGCAGCTCCTTGTCTGACACTACCACCTATGATGATTGTGAGTAGCTCTTTTTTTTCATTTTCAAATGTCATATGTTCTGAAATATTAAGACAATTTCTTGAAGTAAAGCCTATGTGTTATTCTTTTGGTAAAAGTAGAATGAACTAACTTAACATCTATACAGAATGGTTGAGGAAGGGAGATTATGATGAGCTTCTACTGAGGTTAAATCAGCATTAAACACAGTACCATACAGACCACTTGAATTTAGGAAATCAGAATACTATTATGCAACTGAGTCAGTCTCTCAGTAAGGGTTTGTGAGGCTCTGTAGAATTTTTTAAATTAGCATTCTTAGTTATTTACTTTTTTTTTTTTTTTTTTACTTTTAAGTAGGCTACCCACCCAAGGTGGGGCTTAAATTCAGGACCCTGAGATCAAGAGTCATATGCTTTACTGACTGAGCCAGCCAGGCACCCCTCTGTAGGATTTTTTTTAAATGTTCTCTCTTGAAGTAATAACAGGTTCACGGGGAGTTGTATTCAGAACCTTTCATGCAACTTTCCCAATGATGAATCTTCTATATTTGGAGTCTTATCTCAAACTGTGAAATATAGTGTAGACTTTGATTATCCTTGTGTTCTGGATGGCTAAGAGTTTATTTTCCTTGGGAAGAAATTGGGTTACATGTCATTGTATTGGTTTCATAGAGGAAGGCCACATGTTTTGATGGCCTGTGTTTGTTCAGCACATTTGATGGTGGAATGGATTTCATATCGAGTGGGAAAGTGCTTCCTTGTAATCCCTGGTGCTTAAGCAGAGGAGTGACTGTCTAGAGATGATTTAAAGAATTCTGGGAAGCCACTAACCCATACGGCTTTATCTCCCCCACCCTCATCCCACCCCAAATTTGATGGTGCATGAAACTCCACCACTCCAAAATTTTTCCTTTGAGCTGAAGCTGGGTCGTGTTTTCCATTCCTCTTTGAAAATGCAGATGTCAGCAGGAGACATAACAAGTCTCTGATGACTCAGCATACATCAGTTATATCACTTTCAATGACAGGATGAGCCCCTGGTCAGCCAGCGAGGCCTAAGAACTTGAAAGGTGAACAGAAGTGATCCAAGCCAGCTGTACCAGCCAACTTGCTTTTGGCCCTATACACACTGGGGGTTTTCTTTAATATAATTCTAGAAAAACTATAGTATCACCCATTCTACCAGAATGATTTCTCTGCTCAGAGAATATAATTATTGCTTTTATTACCTACTAAACTGGGAAAAGTTGGATCAGGCCCACAAGAGAACATTTGACCCTTGAACAATGTGGGGGTTAGGTGTGGTCCCACTCCCGGTGGTTGAAAATCCAAGTATAACTTTGACTACCCCAAAACATAACTAGTTACAGCCTAGTTTTGGCAGAAGCCTTATCATTAACTTAAACAATTAACACATATTTGTATGTTAAATGTATTATATATATATATACTGTATTCCTACAGTCAAGTAAGCTAGAGAGGAGAAAATGTTATTAAGAAAATCATAAGGAAGAGAAAATGCATTTACTATACTTTACTATATCAGAAAAAAAAAAATCTGTGTGTAAGTGGACCCATGCAGTCCAAACCTGTGTTGTCCAAGGGTCAGTTGTATTCAGTAATTTCTGTTTTCTAGTGTATAAAGTATAAAATAAATGTCCTAAAATAATACACTTCTAAAAACATCAGATCTTCTGATTTGCTTTTTGGAGGGCTGGAAAGGTATTTATTAACTTATTTATTTACCTACTTACTGATTCATTCATTCATTTACTTATTATAGCCAATGACACCTTCACTCTCGCTGGGCAGCGACCAAGTTCAGTACCTCATTCTCCAAGAATTCTTCCCCCCAAGTCTCTCGGTATTGAGCGAATCCATTTCAGAAAGTCATCCGTCAATGAACAGTTTGCGGAGACCAGGCAGTCCAGGTGAGAAATCCCATCTTCAGGGAGGCAGATGCCTCACAGCCGTGAGACCTTTCCTCCGAAATAGTCCACCCTTTGGGGCATTACCCTTTTACCCTTTCAGAAGGGGTTATCCTGCAAAACCAAAGCATAGAAACTCACCCCGTTATTTGTTGTTGACAACAAGCACATTTCTAAGAGTTCTTTTCAAAGCATTTGGCACTTTCCTATATTTTAAAGTCTGTTGGATTTATGTTAGGTTCCAGGGGCATTACTTATAATCTGGATTTGGATATAACATCTGAAGTTCCATTTCAAAACCCATGCTCTCAGGAAATGGACATTAAATACCACACTATCAGTGTGAGTGACAGAAATGACTTCCACTCTTTCCAAAGGAAATGAGACTTTCACTCATTTTGAATCTGTAACATAGATAATGTGACTTTTCTTCTCGAATATCTCAGATAAATATTATCCAGGCAATAACACCAGTATTTTAAAAAGATGACAGACCAGGGATTCTCAGAATTTGGCTGCATGGATCAATACTACTTAAAAAAAAAAAAAAAAAAGGGACCCAAGATAAATTACCAAATGTTTACTCTGCCTAATCAGAATGTTCACATAAATAATACCACAAGTTCATTGAAAAAAAGACATGTAAATATCAAAAATACAGCCATTGTCATAATAATAATAATAATAATAAATGAAGTTAACATTTATTGAATGCTTACTGTATGTCAGACACTGTTCAAAGTATTTTAATACATATTAATGAATTTAACCTGTAGTGTGACAACTGTCATTACCATTTACAGGTAAGTACACTGAGGACCAGAAAGCTTGAATAACCTGTTGGGTTCCTGTAAATGTTGGAATCAGGATTTGAACCTATGTAGCCTGACTCCAAAGCCTATGGAGTGATTTTAACCAATATGTCACACTGCATCTCAGTGAAGGGGGAAATTAGTCTTAAAATAAAGGAAGATTATTTAGATTAAATAATTCTTCACTTAAGAAAATAGCACCATGCTGTATTTCTCCTTTGTCAAAGACCATATCAGGCCCAGCTATTAGATTAGCCTTTAGAACTGTTGCCTAAACAATAGAAATCCAAGTGTCTAGAGCTGTGCCAGCCAGTGCAATTAAAAGTAAATAAAATTAAAAATTCACTTCTGAGTCATGCTAGCCACATTTCAAGTGCTAGTGGGTGCACATGTGGGCTAATGGCTACAATATTGGCATAGATATAGCGTATTTCCTTCGTTGGACAGCTCTGGACAAATGTATTTATTATATCAGGGGAAACAAAGCTATTGAAGCAAAAGGAAGACCTATGACCAGAAATCATTATCTTCAAAATTACTATACCTACTTCCTTAATAGCTTAAGATGGGTTTGGTCATTGATCCCGCAATTTCACTTAGAGGAATTTTTCCTGTTGTATTAACTAACTACAGGATGCTCATCCCGGTACTGTTGATGCTAGTGACAAATTGAAAACAACCCAAATGCTCAACTAGTGAGTTGTTCAAATGATTTATAAATCCTTACAGTAGAATGCTCTACTGTCATTAAAATAACATTGTGGATGAATAGTAACCAACACAAAACTTTAGATACAGTTTTTTTAATGTGAGTTTTGAAAGAGAGTATAGAGTAAGATAGTATTTTGTTGTTGTTAAAACTGTAAATACCTATAAGTATGGTTAGTGAAAAATATCTGAAAATAGTCAGTGTTGACTGGCTGTCTCTGAGGTTTCTGATGATAGATATTTAAGTTTTTCTTTTTAACCTGTACTTTTCAAAATTTTCTGCGGTGAACTTGACATGCTTTTGTGATAACTAAAAATGTAATCAGAGTCACCTTTCATTAAAGAATGAACTTTAGATTGTGTTCTCACTGTGCTGTGTAGCCAACAAAGTGATTTAAAGATGTTACCTTCTAATCCACGGCCCGCAGACAAAAACCCACTGGCTGGGTTCATCCTGCAACTTATTTTTATATGGCCCACGAGCTCAGAATGGTTTTTACATTTTTAAATAGTTGGAGGGGAAGTCAAAAGCAGTAGTATTTTTTTTTTTTAAGATTTTATTTATTTATTTGACAGATGGAGATCACAAGTAGGCAGAGAGGCAGGCAGAGAGAGAGGGGGAAACAGGTTCCCTGCTGAGCAGAGAGCTCGATGTGGGGCTCGATCCCAGGACCCTGGGATCATGACCTGAGCCGAAGGCATAGGCTTTAACCCACTGAGCCACCCAGGCACCCCCAAAAGCAGTAGTATTGCGGGACATGAAAATTATACGATATTTGACTTTCGGTGTCCACAGTCAAGCCCTTTTGGCTCACAGCCATCCCCATTCATGTACACGTTGTCTACACTGCTTTTGTCCCTCAGGGGCACAAGAGAGCGGTCAGGACAGGGACATCTGGCCTGCAAGGCCAAAAATATTTACTCTTAGACTCTTACAGAAAAAGGCTTTGCTGCCCTTGCTCTAGTTGCTTTCAATCCCTTTTATTCAGTACATTCTTCTTTTTTTAAAAAAAGGTTTTGTTTTTTTTTTTTCCTTCATCCTTATGACTAGAGAGATCCCTTGTGTTTCCCCCCAAACTCACCCAGGACATACAAGGATACTAAATCACAAAGACACCCTGCCCCGTTTTCTTCAATGCTCCTTTCCTTCACTTCCACTAAGTTTCAAATTGGCTGTTGACGAGTTGGCCAGAGATGCTAGGAGGCTCATCATCTCCCACGTTCTTCTTCCCATCACAGGGAAATGCTGTCGACCCACAGCAGCCCTTACAAAACCCTGGAGCGGCGGCCCCCCGGCGGACGGAGCATGCCCACCACTCCCGTTCTGACCCGAAATGCTTACAGCAGCAGCCACTTGGAGTAAGAGCGCTTCGTTCCAGTGACTTTGACATTGTTGATTTTGCTTTACTTTGTTGGTTTTGCTCTGCTTTGTTTTGCGTTTTAATCATTTTAAGGGACTCAATGCAGCGGGACTGGTTACAGATCCACATTTTCTACTTAACAGTTCAGTGACACTGGCAAAGAAAATGTACTGAAAAATAGGCTTTGTGCGGGTAGATAGGAGATTTTTTTGTGCGTGTGCCTTAGTTTTCCCAGCCAGACATCGCTGTTTGTTATTCGGTGGCGAGGATGAGGATAATGACACAAGCCAACACTTTGAAGCATTTAGGGAAGGTTTCGCTAGCTCTTTTATAAGCCTGATATTTTTTAAAAAAATTTTTTAAGGTTTTATTTATTTATTTCTCAGAGAGAGAGAGAATGCAAGCAGGGCGAGTGGCAGGCAGAGGGAGAAGCAGGCTCCCCACTTAGCAGGGAGCCCAGTGTGGGGCTCGATCCCAGGACCCTGGGATCATGACCTGAGCCAAAGGCAGACACTTTACTGACTGAGCCCCGCAGGTGCACCATATGCCTGATATTATTCAGTACACATGACAAGCCGAACTGCAGATCTCAGATCCTGTTTTACCTCCTTGTTTTAGGGATGAGGATCAAGAGAGGTTCAGAGTCTTACCCAAGACTCCCCCCAGATAAGTCTGCTGTCAGAGCCAGGCTCTCCCCCGAGCAGTGCTCCCTCTGCCCTAGTCTGTGTCTCCTTCACTCCTGTTGGAAGAGAGGAACCTCCAAAGACGCTTGGGCTTTTTTTTTTTTTTTAGGCTTTGATGCAGCTTGCGCATCATCCGTTCTCTTTCCCGCTCTTGAGTAAGGCTTTGAATCGCACAGTGGTTAGAACCTGGTTCTCTTCTCCTTCTGACGATGACACAGTGCACCTGTGTGGCAGCCGATGGGTTATATGAAAAATGTGTCCTCTCGTGCAGTCAGCTTTGGAAACCTTGAGTCTTACTGCAGTTCAGGGTGATGAAATCCTTCACCGCCATGATCATGTGTTTCATTTCAGTCCGTCCTTTCTTTCTTCCTCTGTTACAAACTGGCCTCTCTCCTCCCACAGACCCGAATCTTCAGCCCAGCACTGCCGCCAGCGCAGCGGAAGCCTCGAGTCTCAGTCCCACCTGCTGTCTGAGATGGACAGCGATAAGCCATTTTTCTCCCTCTCCAAATCCCAAAGAAGCAGTAGTACGGAAATCCTGGACGACGGGTCCTCCTACACCAGCCAGTCAAGCACGGAGTATTACTGCGTGACGCCCGTCGCCGGCCCCTATTACACTACCCAGACTCTGGACACTCGTGCCAGGGGCCGGAGAAGGTCCAAGAAACAGAATGTTTCGACTTCAAATTCAGGAAGCATGCCCAACCTAGCACAAAAGGATAGTTTGAGGAATGGCGTCTACACAAAGAGCCAGGAGCAACCTTCTTCTAGTTACTATATTGCTGGGTACACACCCTATGCAGAGTGTGATCTTTATTACAGCGGCGGCTACGTCTATGAGAACGACACGGAGGGACAGTACAGCGTCAATCCTTCCTACCGTTCGTCAGCCCACTATGGATACGAGCGCCAGCGCGACTACAGCAGATCCTTTCATGAGGATGAGGTCGACCATGTGCCCCATAACCCATATGCAACTCTCCGGCTGCCTAGGAAGGCTGCTGCCAAGTCGGAGCACATCACCAAAAACATCCACAAGGCCTTAGTTGCAGAGCACCTGCGTGGCTGGTACCAGCGGGCCTCTGGACAAAAGGACCAGGGGCACAGCCCACAGACTAGCTTTGACTCAGACAGGGGATCGCAGAGGTGCTTGGGGTTTGCAGGGCTGCAAGTACCCTGTTCTCCCAGCAGCCGAACATCCTCCTACTCTTCCGGTAAGAACGCTGCAGACGCTCTTGGTCCCTGCATCAAATTTACCTCCTCTCCCCTGCCCATGCTGCCCCCAAACCACTCCCCTCAGGGAATCATAGGACCAGTCCCCAAGGTTGTGACCCTGGTACCATTCCATGGGACCATAGTAAGAATCGCCAACTTAAAAATAGTTCTTCTCTTCGTCTTTCCAAAGAACATAGTCCGCGGTGCTCGCTTCGGCAGACCATACACTAAAAGTAGAACACAGTCCATGGGAGTCCACTATAGCAATTGGTAGATTCCAATGCAACAAGCGTTCATTGAGCACCTACTCTCTCCTGCCCTGAGTGAGGGGCTTTCAAATAGCATATCTTTTCCACATGTCATAAAAGTGTGCAGGTCCCTGATGTCTGACTTGTTCAAAAAGTAGAGTAAACACATCAGGTAAACAGAAAACATTAGGACTATGCATCCTTCCCTGTTCACCACCAGGAACTTGATCCTCTAAGGGCAGTTGGTTTTGAAAGTTCGGATGGCCATGTGAGGCTCCTAGCAATTGTGATGGGAGCCAGCAATTTGTAAGCCCTCTTTCTGGTACCGTTCTGCGTGCTTCTAGTACCTTGACTCAATTCAGTAAGTTGTCATATATACTCTACGTTAGGGTTGATGTAAGGGATTTTCAAAGATAATTTTGGTTAGAGAGGTTCCCTCACACACAGACTTTGGCCCCTCACTCCACTAAAATCCATGGCAGGCTTACTGTTTACCCCTCACCAACTACAGAAATAAGAGGAAAGAGGAGTGTTTGCCTCGGGTTTCATTGATTCAGCAAACAAGCAGGCATATCCTGGATGCTGAGGAGCCAATGTTGACCTTGAGGAGTTTCTGGCTTTGAGGAGCGCACAGTCTAGTCAGCAGCCAGAGGAATGTATACACATTAAGCAATTTTTAGGCTCTAAAATGAATGAGTTCTTGAACTACGTGAAAACCTGAAGTCATGTGTTCTTCCCCTCTTTCAGGCATGACCCCTTTAGTAAGACACAGCACAGGGACTCCCAAATCATTGCATAAGAATCGATGAAGACTGTGCCTTTAAAAATTTCCCAAGTTTGTTGACCAGAGGCATTGCCATGGAGATTTCTGTTTGGGTTTACAGTCTCTTCTTTTGTGGAGGACTTTGGACTTCCGCTAGAACTTTCCCATTTATTACCACATCAAATATATGAAAAGGCTCCTCCTCCTGGTTAGTTATGGCTCTTATCTAGGGAACACCTTTCTTCCCCCTCCAAGTTCAGGGCACAGCATGAGAATCTTTCAGAAAACAAACACTGGGAGGGTGTTAGAAGGAGCCAACAAGGAGGGCTAAGATGCATATGGACGGTCATGAGGGCACAGGGCTGGGTGATGCCATCTTAAGGAGGGAGGCTGGCGAGGAGCAGGTGTATACCTCGGAAACCACAGTGTTACTGGTGGTTGACCCAGTGTCTGGGGCAAAGGTGAGAAAGGACTTAGTGCTTCTTGAGTCACACTCAGGAGGGGCCTGGCGGGTAGCTGGAGAATTTGGCCCCACAGACCAAAAGGCATTCCACATTAAAGAATTAAAGGGATGGAATTAGAGCTCCTCGAGAAAATTCCCTTTCAGCATTTTCCTCATTCCTGTCAACATTTCGTAGCTACGAAAATGTACGACAACAGGCATGCGCCAGGGAGCGTTTCCTGTTATCTGCCAAAGTAGTCGGGGGTTTTGTAGTTCTTGCAGCCGTCTAAAGACTCTCTTGGTGACTCCGTTTTGGTGGTAGTGACAGCCACCATCAGCTTCCCCTGGGCCACGCCGCATGCTCGGTGCCTAACTGCCCCATCCCATCTAATGTGTGCCACAGATTGTGAGCGCTGTTGTTAGGTCTGTTATCGCTGTCCTCATCTAGCTGTGAAGGTGGTTCTATTTAGAGAGTGGAAATGACCCTGGCCAAGCCCCAGAGCTCGTAAGTGCTTGAGTGGGAATTCCCTCCCAGCTCTGACACCTTAACCACCAAGCTTCACAGCCTCTGACTCAGAGTTATGAAACATTCTTAGAAACTCAAAGTGAGGGAATTACATCTTTGAGTCAAAAACCTCATGGCATCCGGGGCCACAGATGAGTTTTGAAAGGCGTCTGCCGTGCACTGGTCACGAGGGCTTTGTGGGTGTGAGAGAGAAGAGGAGGAAGGTGGCCGCCAAGAACAGGAAATGGAGGGTGACCAGAAGCATCCATGAGCGGTGCTGGTCTTGGACCGGCTTGGCGTTGTGGTCACCTGCATCCCGGGCATGGAGCAGAACTGATTTTAGAGAGAGGACAACAAACACTCCATGATGAGACATTCACTGGGCTTTGGTCCCAAACTGTGCCCTTGTCTTGTTCTAGTTCAGTCCCTCAGTAGAACTAATTCCTTCCTGTACTACTTATACTCTCTCCCCTTTCCACCACATACACTTACTTTTAAGGGAAAAATTTTGCGTTGATCCTGCTAGCAGCTGGTTGCCTTGGGCCAAGGAACAAGTCATATCCCAACAGGTCAACTTGTGGAGTGCTTTTCCTCCAAAGGCCTCTGAGAAACTCAAACTGGTCATCTTATCTTTACAAATAAAGCCTTATCTGTCCAGCCACCCTAGCCAGAATGGAGAGACTCTCTCCATATATGAGAATGTTTTTTTGACTTGTCTTGTAGGTTATTTTTTACAGCCTGCCTTTCAATTAACGTTATTCCCTTTAATAACATCAATAGTTGTCATTTGGGGGTGTTTACTCTATACCAGCCACAGAGCTAAACATTCTCCTATATAACCTTATTTAATCCTGTTAACATCCCTATATGGGGTATATTTGCATTATTATCCCCACTTTACAGGTAAAGAAACTGGGACTTAAAGAGAATAAACTATTTGCCCAAGGTCACATGGCCAGTGACTAAACTAGAATAAGATAAAACATTGGCTTTTATCTGCACATGGGTGATTATAATGTACATCTAAATGGCCTAAATAGCCTTTGCTTTGAATATTCGCACTAATTTTGTCTCTTTCCCTTTTTATTTCTAGTATCTTCTACAAATGCTTCTGGGAACTGGAGGACCCAGATAGCAGTAGGGCTATCCGACTACGACTACGAGACCCCGGCACATTCTTCCTACACCAGCTGCTATGGCAACATCTATAATCCTTTGCCCTCTCCAGGCAGGTGAGAAAGCAATGCTCCAAAATTCTAGTAGCCTCTTCCTGGTCAAATAATTGAGGAATTCTATTCTATTTTATGAAAACTCAAAGATCACCAGACTATAGCCTACGGGCCAAAAGCAGCTGCCACCTGTTTTTGTAAATTAAGTTTTATTGGAAAACGGCCATGTTTATTCATGTACATTTTATCTGTGGCTGTTTGTGTACTGTGAGGGCAGAGTGGAGTAGCGACAGAGCCTTCATGGCCAACAAAGCCAAAAACATCTGGCGTTTTAAGAAAAGGTTTGTTGCCGCCTCATCTAGAATGTTGAAATTTGACTTCGTTCCATAGTCTTCAGTAAGGTCTTAAATTCTGTATCTGATGGGTTTTTTTTGAATTGCAGTACTTTAAATGGGATTACTGATATACCCATTTAAGACTCTCCTGGAACCTTGGAGAAAAAATACCTCTGCTCTACTCCAGAAAAGGCTGTTCACATCAACATTCCTCGTAGACAGTTGGTGGGCTTGATTTCAGTGAACATTTGCTACAGACACAGCCAGCTGTCCTGTTTGTAATTGTGGTTCTTTGTAAACATCGGGAGGAAACATACAAGAACAATTTGTTAAAATGTGATTTTTAAAAAAGAGGGCTAACTCCGCATTACAGGTTTTTCACTTATTTGTAGATGCAGGAATTAAGTTTGAAGAGATCTTTTCTCCCTGTCACTTTTCACAGAATATAATGCACACCCATCATGCTGAGAAATAGAGCATTTTGTTTTGCTTTGTTTTTAAAGGGTTGGTTTTTTTTTTAAGATTTTATTTATGTATGACAGATGGAGATCACACGTAGGCAGAGAGGCAGGCAGAGAGAAAGAGAGGAAGGGAAGCAGACTCCCTGCTGAGCAGAGAGCCTGATGCAATGCCGGGCTCAACCCCAGGACCCTGGGATCATGACCTGAGCCAAAGGCAGAGGCTTCAACCCACTGAGCCACCCAGGTGCCCCAAGCATTTTGTTTTTATATAATTTTGCTCTAGGTCAAATTGCTTCAGGCATAGGGAGACTTTCACAGACAATAACTTGTCAAAGTGTCTATCCTGGTGAATTTGAGAGGCTAATTTCTTTTCTTTTTTTTAACTTCAATTTTTTATTTCGATTCTAGTTGGTTAACCTGTATGGTAAAATTGGTTTCAGGAGTAGAAGCCAGTGACCCATCACTTACGTACATCACCCAGTGCTCATCACAACAAGTGACCTCCGTAATCCCTATCACCCGTCTAGCCCGCCCCCACCCACCTCCCCCATCAACCCTCAGTTTGTTCTCTATAATCAAGAGTCTCATATGGTTTGCCTCCCTCTCTCTCTCTTTTATTTTTTCCCTTCCACTGTGTTCATCTGTTTTGTTTCTTAAATTCCACACATGAGTGAAATCATAATTTCTTAATAAAGTACTCCGTGTTACAAACGATTTGGAGGTATTCAATCCCCTAAACCTTATTTTTCTTCTCCTTGTTCAAGGAGAGTTTTTCTTGGCTTGAACCATTAGGCCAATTGTCTCAACTCAACAAAGGGTGTGCTCAAAATAGAATTTTAGTGAAAATATACCTCAGGGGACTTCAGATAGCTTGGGTTTCTGTAAATAATGCTGCAAATGAGTTAGGAGCAAAAACTAAAATGTCTTTGGCCCAAAACTGGAGCTGCACTTTTTCAAGCCAGTTCTCATCATTCTGTATGATTCATCTGCAAATAGTTTCCCCCATTTGTAATAGTTCGACTTTCCTTTTCACGGACTGCATGAGAAACAGTACCAAAGCACATAAGACAGTTTGAAAATCTTTAACACCACTTTCACTGGACTCAGGAAGTAGTAAACATTTTTAGAGAAAATCTGTTTTTACCAAGTATGCCTGTCTATCTCAGAGAGCCAGCCCAAGATGGCTTGACATGGAGTCTGGTGTCGGGGGTGGGGGGTAATCTACAGGAAATTAGAAACTATTTAAAGATCCCTATTGTGTGTGCTCACATGCACATCGTATGAGCTCATTGTGGAAAAATTAGGAAAATAAAAAGGGATAAATAAGTAGGAAATCTTCTGCCATCTAGAGATGGTAGCCATTAGCATTTTGACACATTCCTCCATTTTCCAGTATCCCTTTTTACATGTTCATAATGACCATGACCTTAATGATAACTTTATGTTCAGTTGTACACCTGTCATTGTCTATGTACTTCTGCATTCCAATTTTATACTTCATATCACAATATAAACATGTTCCCATATTTTTTTAAAACTCTTTAAACCTTATTTTATGTTTTCCACATGACATTACACTCAGTAAATCTACCATACTTCACTTAACAGTTCCCATGTTTTGAATTTGAATGGTTCTTAGATTTTCTCATTTTTTTATTGTAATGTTGCTGTTAATGTCTTTGGGTAAATATGTGTCCGAATTCCAGATTATTGCCTTAGGATACATTCTAGTGAGTAGAAATAATGGATTAAATTGAAAAGTGTATTTTTTTTAAGCCCTTGCTTTCCAGAAAGATTTGCCAATTTACCCTCCCAGCAACAGAGGTATGGGTGTGCTTCTTTCCATCTATTTGCCTATTAAGGATATATATATATATATATACCTCAGAGCAACCAATTTAACTTGACTTACTAACAAAGCAAGTATCACAACAGCCATCCATTTTTAGAAATTTGCTGTAAAATTGTTATTTTTGAGTAAAACATAATTTTTTAAAAGAAGAAATTGGGTTTCAAGTTAAAGATAAAAAAAAGAAAAACTTTAGCTCTGCTCTGAAGTTAAAGATTTAAATAATTTTTAAACAAAGCAAGTACATAGTATTTCAAGATCCTCTCCCACAGAGTGTCTGGCTCTTAACATTGACAGAAAGCTACACATTTTTACCAATAAAAATTTATTTCCAAGTATGCTGTGGCATAATTGTCAGTGGCAGAGACTTTCTAAAATCATAAATGGCAACATCTCTTATGCTCCCTAGAATATAATACAGTCAGATTCTTGGCTCTATGCTGCAAGTGTGTTTTCAAATAACACTTTCCCCACCTTGGCTTCCTGTTTTCCATTTCCCATCCTCTTCCTAATCTAACTCTCCCTCTACTAGGCAACGCCGAGGGCTTCTGTCGCAGAGAATGGTTGTGTCTCCCGAAATGAGATCAGTTTTCAGTTCTCTTTTGCTCAGTGTAGCCAGCTGTAGTAAGTAGAGCCCTCAGTGCGATCGTCTCCATCTTGCCCTGGTAGCAGGAGTCTGCCTTGTTCTGGCTGGTGTGTGAAGCTGTGGAAATCCGACTTTGTGTTTAGAGTAGAGGAAAACACTGAATACCTGATTTCATGTAGTATTCCTTTCCTCAGCTCTCCTCCCGGTGACTTTTTAACCAATCTGACTAAAGAAATTTACAATGAAAAGAAACCTACTAACTCTCTAACCTGTTCTAAGTGACTGCTGCAGGAATGAGGTCTTGCTTATTGGAATGGTTTGTGTGACAGGATGCCTTCCTTTGGCTATGCCATCCAAGTATGCCTATGGTTTTTGTATGCGATGTTATTTCCCATTTATGCTCAGCCCATGGACCCTAGGGGTGTAAGGTTTGTCCCTGGGTGCCCTGCCTGCCACTAAATATATTCCTTTGTCCCTGAGGAAAGCATCTAGTATATTCCCTTAATGTGAAGAAAATTTAAAATGTGGCTGTCAAAAATACTTTTTAAAAAGTTAAAAAGACGACTTTCACACAGAGAGGAAATGGGCATGTATCAAAGATTTCTTTAACTCATTAATGAGAGAACTAACAGAATGGGAAAGCTGCTTCCCAGAGAATTCAAAAGACTGAATTCAATCCAATGAAAGATAAGATGTTGGAATAAGATTACTAAATAAGATTAAAAAACCAGTTAATGACCTACAGGGCAATAAAACTATAACCATAATCTTTTTATGGTAGACCAAAGTTATCTGTACTACTTCCCAACAAAAAAGAAAGAAAAAAAAATACGAGTTAACCTGTAACTTACCACAATCTGGATCCTAATCTGTGGTTAAAAATAAGTGAGACAAAGGAATATCTCCCTAGAGAATCAAATACACCTTGCATGGGCCTTTTTGACAATGCACCAATAGGACAAGGAAAGAACATGCCATCATCCTTTGCCTTGACAGTGCTTTCTACTAATTCTTTGAGTAGAGTCTTCTTTCTACTCTGGTAATAAAAATGACCACAAGTAATAACTCTCCTGGTTTCCTTTACTAGACAGTACCCAGAGATCAGCACAGAGGGAAGCCGGTCAGAGGACAGCCTGGAGAGCAGGGAGCAGAGGCTGTTCTGGCATGAAGATTCGAAGCCTGGAACGTTAGTCTGAACTGCCGTCGGACCTCTTGGCCAAGCGCTGCGTCCTCACACTAGTGTGCCTTGCAAAATGTGTTGTCTTCCTAGAAAGCTGTTCGGCTCTAGAAAGCTAAAGGCATCCAAGGTCCAAGAGAGGACTTACTGGCCCTGGAAGGGAGTCCCCCACGGAGGCTGAGCCTGCCTGTGCTGGGTCCCTGAACGACTTGCCTTCCCCCCTTCGGGGCACTCACCCAACAGAGCCAGGTGGAACTGTGGCCAAGGGAGGACTCAGCCTCGATCGGTAGCAAGCACTTTTTAAGGGAATAAAAGTTGTTGAAGGCAAACCGCAAAACTGTGACCAGTGCGTTCAGGGTCTCCAGTAGGAAGGAAGGACGGGAAATTGCAGAGCACAATTCAGAATGATGAGAAAAGGGAAAGCAGAAGCTCCTTAGTCATTACTCACCTTCAGAAAGTTTGGGTTTGTGAGCCGGCGAGGAGTCACTTGCTCTCTCTACCCGCATCTGAACCATTTAGACAGTATTGGAAAATTACTTGAAGAGAAGCTGGATTCTCATGAAGTTTGGAATGAGTTGTAAATGTTTCTAGGATATTATAAAGAGTGATGGTTTTCATAAGCCCCGTAAAATGGGTTCTGGAGAGACTTATTGCTGTAGCATCCTGTAATATAACTTTATGGTAGCAGATTGGGAAAAACAAAGCAGCCCACTGAATAATTGACAAACTCTGCTTGGAGAATATTCTAAGGTACAATATTATTGGGTCCCTTTTTTTCTTTCTGTACAGTGGCCTGATGGGTTCTATTATTCAGGCTGGTGACTCTCCCATTTGGCTGCCATTGGAAATGGCAGACCTGTTATGGAAAGTTTTTCTAATCCAGAGTTTGAAAAAGTACTTTAAGGTAATACAGAAAGAACCCAAAACAAAATGAAATGAAAAAAAAAAAAAAAAAAAGCCACAGCATTGTTGATGAATTGCGTGCCTTAAAATGGTGAACATTAGAAAAGTAAGTGTATTGTCCAGATTCCGCAGGCGGGGGGGGTTCTAAGTCACCAAATGACAAAAACAAGATTAGTCATTAAAAAAAACAAAAACAGAAAAAAACTCCAAGCTGCAGTAGATTTAATTATGAGGCTAAAACTACCTCATACTTTACTCCGAAGAACTAATTAGCTATGGTTTATTGTAGTGTGTTTTTTACAAAAACAAAAGACAAAACAAAACAAAAAACAAATATTTCCGTATTCTAGATTGCTCTTTTTTGTCATCTTCACTCTGCTTCAATATTCCATAAAAGGTGCTCCCTTCCCCCCTTTTATACAGGTTTCATGTTCATATTGTGAATAGAGAAGTTTCTGAACAACTTTTTTGGAACATTTTCTATCTATATTCCAAAGCATGTAATATATACATAAAGATGATTTGTTAAACTGGTCCTTAGTCATTTGTATCATTAAATATGAAGTTTGGGGGAAAAATTTGGAACAAACAAGAAGACATGCAAAAAAAACAAGTTATTCCTTTTTGCATATTTGTATAGCCTTCTAGAAACAGAAATACCCTTTTGCATATTCTTTTACTGTTCTGACTTTTTAAGACCTATTATTTTTTTTACATAGGTCAATAAAAACTGAAGGTGTGCTACTGAAAATGTTTACGTCTTCTTCCATTACATTCAGGGTTCAAAGCAGTTTAAAGTGCTCTACGTCAAGTAATCATGTTGGACAAGATGGCAGATTTTCAGTTATTAGTATTATGATATTCTATTGATGCCAAAATGCACATTTTTTCATATTTACATCTTTGAAATCAGGATACATCTTTTGATGGATGGCATGCTCTCAGTGAATTGGCAGTGTTTTTTTCTTTCTTAGTGCTCCATAAAATAATGCTGTGTCTCACAATAAAGTTGTCTTAGAATTGATGAAATACGGTAGTTTATTGCCTCACTGAGGATGACAGATGTGGATTTTTAGGCTTCCTAATCTCACGAATGTTGTTTATTTGTAACAAGTCATTCATCCTAGTTTTGCCGACTGCCAACCAGGTCTTTTAAATTCAAGAAAATGTTTCATCTGACATCTATTTATCCTGCACAATGGGGACAAGGGAACGGGAAATGAAATGTACGAAGACCTTCATATTTCTCTGCAAGTATCTCAGATGGAAATAACCTTCTGTTCAAGAAAGGGGATGCTCAGAATTACAAATACACTTCAAAAGAGCACATGGAACTTGGCTCCCAAATGGTTAAAAAAAAAGATACAGAAATGGAGTGGCCCTGCTGTATGATTTTTTTCCCCCTATTTTTTTATGAAAACCTCTCTCCAGCACCTTTGGTATGTTTATTAATAACCAAAACATGGCAGAGGTAAATTATTCAACAGAACCCATCGATCTGTTTTCTTATTACAAGGTGTCATATCTTCCTGATAAAAATTTTACATGCAAAAAAAAATTTTTTTTAATTCAAACATACAGCAGATACATAACATAAGAATATTACCGTGCCCTGGGAGCCTAATGTGACCAGATGTAAGGATTGGTCATTTATTTTCTGTTAGTTCACATTTTCTCCTATGCATATAGTAGTGTTTTTAAAACAGCGTATTACAAGGACAGTTTACAACTTGTTTTTTTCACCTCGTGTAGCTTGGACCTCTCTGTATCAATATATATGGATCTACCTCATAAAGATGTATATTTTACAAGGTGGATTTTTTTTTAATCGCCTCACCTTCCTACTGTTCATATTTTTTCTATATTTCAGAAAATTCTTCAAAATTCTTTCTTGTACTCATAGAAGCTTAACGTTACAAGTAATAAAGATTCCAGAATTGTTTCAAACTGTTAGTTTGGCCTGTTCTTAGGAACAAAGGTTCAGACTGAAGAGTTCCTTCAAATCTTAGTGCTTCAAAGCATTTGGAAGTGGAGTAATGACTTGGTGCAGGACAGTAGAAAAGTTGAGATGATTTTCTAGAGTAATTTCCAAAGGATCAAATGGTAAAAGACAAGTTTTTTTTAAATGTTCAACTATTGTGGCCTCTAGTTCTGTGAAGACAAAAATAAATTGCCAAGGAAAACATGTTCATTTAAAAAATGAACTCCTAGGGAAGTGGAAAAAACAAATAGATACAAAGATATACATTCCTGCTCATTATTAGATTTATCAGACATAAAACTACTCTGTCGAGTCATAATCACAGATCCTAAACACTTTCTGAACTGAACTTCGATTTACGTTCCGCTAACAGTTTCTTAACTCCCCGTGTTCCTCACTTAAGTTAACACACGGCGTTCTGTTAGTTTCAGGTGTACAATCCATTGATCCAACAATTCCACATACGACTCAGGGCTCACAGTCGCAGGGGCATCTGGACCACCCTCTGAGTACCGCGAACCTGGAGCTCTGCACAGTAGGTTCCCATCTGTGCGTGTTAGTAAGGCAAGTCGTTCATCATTCCCTGTGACCTCACAAGATGTGGAGACACAGTTCATCTCCAAAGAGAAAAATCTGTTTAACACAGAAACGGAGCCCGGCAGGGATGCAAGACTTAACCCATCCTTCTTCCAACTTTCTGCTCAAGCCCTTTGCCTCTCGTGTTCTTCATGTTTCCCACTCCAGTCCAGTCCCCTCCTCTGGGTCCTCATCGGACTCTCTTGCCTCCTCTCCACCCCACATCCTTGTGCCATCCCAGAAAAGCAAGAAAATAAGCATGTGCTGCTACAAAACTGAGTTGGCATTAATAGATTTCTGGGCCAGTGTGTGCCAAGCTGGTGTGAAGTGCTGTGTGTAGGAGCTGCTCTAATCCCCACCACGGCAGCATGGCAGGGACTTGATGTTGTCTTCATGTTACTGGAGCTGTTTTGGGAAGGGCAAGTCATTTGTCAGATGTCATGTGGCTCTTGGGAGAAAAGCAGGAAATAGATTTTGATTTGTCCAACACTAAATCCTAAATTAATTGCACTCTTGTTCCAAGAACAATTTCTCTACAGTCAGGGTAGCAAACAAGATTTTTAGAAAAAATCCATTTAGGGGCACCTGGGTGGTTCAGTTGGTTAAGCGACTGACTCTGAGTTTCAGCTCAGGTCGGGATCTCAGGATGCTGGAATCAAGCCCTGCGTCGGGCTCCATCCACACTTAGTGTTGGGTCTGCTTGGGACCTTCTCTCCAGCCCTCCCCATGTGCTATCTTTCAAATAAATCTTGAAAAAACAAAAAACGTGTGTGTGTGTGTGTGTGTGTGTGTGTCTGTGTGTGTGTAATGAAATTGAATGAATATATGCTAAGCTCAGCTGTCCTTGCCTTTTTTTTTCTTCCTATTACCAGCGGCAAAAAGGCAGAGGCAGGCCTCAGGCTGAATATGGGTGAAGATAACCCTTATCTGGGTTCCTACCCAGCCTTGCAGCCTGGCAGGCGGCATTATATATTGCTATGTGAGCTCATCAGTGGACCAAGTACATTTGTTAACTTCTTTTCAAGTCAATAAAATGTCTCACACCAGTGAATATACTTGTTACAATCACAGATAACCATAATGAGCTAAATATTGATCAGTAGCACTGAAAATATCTAACGATCTTTCTCCAGCTCTGATGGTTCAGGGCAGTATGATAATATGAGGTTTATATGCTCTGCTATCATGACCCTGAGGAGTCCTCTCAGAATTGACCTCTATCAGATGTATGTGCCTGGGGGGGCTTTCCCTCTTGATTGTCCTTGGAAAGAGTGAATCTGGGATTAATCTATTAGAATCCGAGCCCAGTGCCAGAAAAATCCTTCTAATACTTCCAACCTTTTCTACTTTTGATGCCTCATTGAGTCTATCTCCCCTGCAAAAGAAAATAGGAACTATGCATCAAAATTTGTTTTTGCAATACCTAGCTGATTAGTAACATCAACACACACACAAACATGTTTTCTCCCTTTTCTTTTGCTTTTGAATATCAGCAGTCTTGACAAGAGTGGTGATTGGGACCAAGGGAATGGGGGTGGGAGCTGACCTAACTGCTGAGTTTTAAATAATTATCTCTTCTTAAATGCTTGTTATACTTAAGAAATGTCCAAGGATTAAAAGTTCTGTGATTTCCAATTACGCTGTACCAGCAGCTATGGGGCATTTAGAAATATGAATGTGTTGCTGTATTTTAGAATCCCTCAATGATTTGGAAATACTACTAGTGTATAGGGTCCAGGGACGTTAACCAGATATTAGGCATGGGATGGTCCCACGCAACAAATAGTTGTTCTACCCAAACTGCCCAAAGTGACCCCACTGAGAAACCCTGGGGGTCTTACTAGGAAAACGTGTTAAATCCAGTTGTATGGGTGCTGCCTTCCTGCGTTTAAAGCAGAGATTTCTCAGTTCCGAAGAGAAGAAAGGGAAAAGTAAGGGAGATGATTGTTTCCTGAGGATGGGGGAGAGATTGTATCTGAGCTGAAAAGGCATATATCCAACAAATACTAGAACACCAACTAGGGTCACAGGCAGTGAAGATAGAATGTTTACATGAAGCATTCTAGGCAGTGAGGATAGAATGTTTACCTGAAGCTGGCTGTCCAATCAATGAGGGAGAAACAGAAGGGACCAATGTGATGTTTAGAAGCATCATTAGTCTTGTGAAAGCCAAGCATGGTGAGAAAAGAAAAGATGGAGATGAGAGCCTAGGTTGCGGGGACACAATGGGGCCTTTGGGGAGGTGACGCTTCATCCAAGGCTTGGGCAGGAAGAGAAGGTCCGGTTAAGCAAGAAGGAAAAAGAGCTCTCCCACGGTTAGGAGAATGTCACCACAGGGGCTCCTGGGTGGCTCAGTCAGAAAAGCGTCTGACTCTTGATTTCAGCTCGGGTCATGATCTTATAGGTCATGAGGTCAAGTCCTGCATCAGGCTCTGCACTAGCCATGGAGCCTGATGAAGATTCTGTCCCTCTCTCTCTCTCTCATCCTCTCCTTCTGTCCCTCCCTCTCTTAAAAAGAAAAGAGAGAGAATGTTACCATGGCATCACCAAAACCCTAAAGCTAGAAGCAACTTAGCCAGTTTCAGAAACTAAAAGAATAGAAGGACATATTATTCCCGGATGGAAGAAATACAGGTAATTATATTGGGAAAAAAAAAAAAAAAAAGCTGCCAGGCCACCTAGGTGGCTCAGATGGTTAAGCATCCAACTCTTGGTTTGGGCTCTGGCCCTGATCTCAGTGTTGTGGGATTGAGGCCAACATGGGGATCCACACTCAGCGCACAGTAATCTTGTCCCCCTCCCCCGCCCGCCCTTCCCCCCACCACTCAAATAAATAAGTAAAATCTTTAAAAAAGAAATGTGCCATTTTTGAGTTCTCACTATAGTCCCAACAATGGGCTAAGTGCTGTCATTTGATTTACTCCTTCCTACAACTGTGTGACAAAGGTGGTCTGAGCCCAGAAAAAGATATAAAGAGAGAGGTTCAGAAAGAGGACCACGACCTCGTTTACCAGACCCCGGAGTAAGTTGTAAAGCTGAAATTCAAGCATCTTTGTCTGACCAAATCTCGTGCTGTGATATTATACAAAAGCCGTTGATCACCAAGCAACCTCTCTTAAATGGGGAAAAAAAAAAAAAGAAAAAAAAGAAAAAGAAAAGAAAAGAGAAAGGAAGGCGCAAACCAAAGAGCTGCCCCGGGAGGAAGAAGGAGGGACGGTCAATGGGAGGGATGGAAATCTGATCCGCAAGATGGAAATAGGGGAAAAGACCATCTAGGGCGGACTGCCGTGTGTGGGTGTTCAAGATAGGCCGGTCGGACAGTTCTGATCAGGGTGTGGCTTGACGATGTTCCTAATGAAGGGCCAGCTGGGGGAGAATTATCTTTGCAAAGAGGGTGGAGGAAAAGAGCAAAACGTTTGGGGAATGGACTCTAAAGGTCAGTGGGTTGGTCATGAATACTGAATTAAACTAGCATTTCAACCTCCCACCCCTGCTCCTTTGCAACCCAAACACTTAACATTCCCTAGAAATCCATTCTTGACGGTGGCCTCCCCTCGTTTTCAAAAGAAATGGGCTCCCTAAAGAGATCAAAGATTGGAAGCCAAAGTGAGAAAGATCTCATCAGGCAAACTAGCAACCCAGGACTGGGAAGGACACTCTTCTCAGCCCTTCAATTACCAGAAGACAGTGGGCGTCTGCGTAGACATCACCATCTTAATCAAGCGGTAGTTAAATGTGTGGACTTGGAAGTCAGGCAGACCTGGAGACGGGCTGCCGGGCTCGAAATCAATGCCAGCCTCACTTCTTGCTGAACCCTACAAACTTGGGTAAGTTTTCTAACCTCTCCAGGCCTCAGTTTCCCCACTAGTCCCCTTCAAACAAGGGTATTTGTGGGCCGAGCAAGACACTGCATGTAACGGTGAAGCACACGTCGTCTCTATCAGGTGCTTCATGAGATAAATTATTTCCTGGGCACCATATTGGAATTTTTTTTTTCTTTTTTAATCCTTACATCCTTACATCTCATCAGGCAAACTAGCAACTCAGTTGCTAGTTTATTACATTTATTACATTTTACTACATTTATTAGATGTAATAAATCTACCATTATTAATCCCAGACAGAAGCTCGAGGAGGTTGAGAAACTCAGGGAGGTTGAGTGCTTTGCTCAAGTTACATATCTCAAAGGTACCCAGGCCTGGAATGCAACTCAAAAATGCATCAAACAGAACCCTTTAGCCTATGCAATCAAGCCGATTAAGGTGTTTTCCAGACTTTTCAGCCACAGCTCCCCTGCAAGCCCTGGACTAGGGCGATGTGCGCTTGCAAAAGCCAGGGAGTGAGTGTCTGCTTAAACTGGGTGCCCAGCTGCCTGACTTGCTTCATCCCGGGGCGTGGCCCTGCTGCTGGCTCAAGGATTGCACCTGCCTTTTTATGTGCAGAAGAACACAAATTAGCCACCAGCAGAGGGGCCAGATTCTGCAAATGAACATCAAAATGCTAGGTTCAATTAAAAAAAGAAAAAAAACACAGCTCTAACTGCCAATATTTTGTCATTTACTAAAAAAGAAAAAGGTAGATACAGGACATTTAGGGCACCCTGGAAAAACTCACCGAGGGACACCAAACAAAATCATTAAATTCAGAACATGTACCATAGATATGGGACACGTGGCAATCCCATTCGCCAGGCCACTGCCCACTGGCAGGTGGGGGCAAATAATAGATGCTTGAGAAGCTCTTGTAGATGGTTTTCCAGAAAGATCTGTGTCACACCTTCCCGCTCCAGGTAGAGGTTTGCACTGCTCAAGCCAGGGTGTTTCTTCAGACCAGAAGCTTTCTAGATCAGGCCCAGTTTTGTCTGAAAACATGCAGAAAATGCGTGGGAGCTCTCCCGGCAGAGCATGACCGAAAAAATTACCGTTCCTAAACCGTACTTTTCCTCTGGCGGAGCATTCCGGTTCCTGCAAAATTGGTCAATGAGGACCCCTAGAGGCAGGCTTAGATCATCACAGGCAGCCGGTTTCTAACAGGCCTCCCGGTGATACTGATTTAAAATCCTATGTGTACTAACAAGTTTCAGCAGTCTTGCAGGGGGAAAAAAAATCAATGTTGAGTGTCTGGGACACCTTGATTTACTAGCTGTGTCTTCTTGGGGAAATCGTTGTAAATTTTTTAAAACGTCATTTTTCTCTAAAATAGGAAATAGTAATTCTAGCAATCTCAGAGTATTGTAAAAATTCAATAAAACTGACTTAAGGAAGTTAGCACAATGCCACGGACACAGAAAACCTTCATAAATGTTTCTTGTCATTACTGTCTCCAATATGACACCACAAGGCTGTGTAATATAAGAACGTTGTTCTTAACAATATTTACTATTATTAAATGTAAATATTAATACAATTGAAAGAGTAAATATTATTAATATTTAAGATTCATTGGATGCCAGGGCCAGGATTTGGGTGAAGTGATTGAGCTTCTCGCTCAGGTGCAAAAGTGTAAAGGGGCATCGGAAAACCCATTTGACAAGATAAATAATATTTTAATGCAGTCTTTTTTAAGAATTGAAACGTAGGCAAAGAAAATTCACGATGAACAAAATGTTAACGCTTTAAAGAAGGGCAAGTTCAGTGTTACCGGTTATTCCTTTTTCCTCGGGATCCATCATGGCTCAGCACCACACTGAAGTGTGCGAGCGCTTAAACCTGACAAGCAGAGGAGGCCAGTGTTCTATATACCCATTTTACAGATAAGGAAACAGAAACCCAGAGGAGCTGCTCAGATATATTGCCCACATAATCAACTAGAGGGCCAGCAATCTCCCCCAGGTCTGAATGATTCTGCCCCCTTTCTATCTTGTTCATACTTTCCATTCACGAAGTGATGCGGGCTCAAGGTTCTCTACCCCACTGTATAATTCCACTTATACTGTTTTTAGAGTTGCCAGATCTAGCGAATTAAAGGGAGGCCAGCTAAATGTGTAGTTGAGATAAACCACAAATAATTTTTAGTGTGTGCCTGGTTGGCTCAGTGGGTTGAGCCTTTGCCTTTGTTTCAGGTCATGGTCTCGGGGTCCTGGGATCGAGCCCCGTGTTGGGCTCTCTGCTCAGTGGAGAGCCTGCTTCCCCCTCTCTTTCTCTGCCTGCCTCTCTGCCTACTTGTGATCTCTGTCTGTCAAATAAATAAATGAAATCTTAAAAAATAATAATTTTTAGTGTGTGTATGTCCCGTGCATACCCTTCATTTTCTCTAGCAGCCCTCCTCCCCACCCCATCACCAAAGAGACCAGACATTTTAATAAACAGAACTCACAGTTTCAAAATGGAATAAATCTGCTGGATTGATCCTGTCATTTCTGTGCTGAGGACAGATCAGCAATGAAAAATGGCTTTGATAGAGTTACAAGCTCTCCCCACCCCCAATAAAATAGAAAACTGACTTAGTATCTTCGTTTAAAGGCAAAGGGACCGTTTGAGCCTCATTTGGCCTTATGAAGCCCTTCTTTTGGTCTTTACAGTGATGTTCTAAGATAAGAAATCACAAACTTGAGTTGAAGTAAAACAAACAAAATGCTTTAGGTGTTCTGGGTTGCATGTCCCGCAAATGCTATTTGTTATTTTGAGATCTCTGGCTCCAGGAGCCATAAAGTGTTTCCTTGGCAGAATAATATTCCAAACCCTAATGATTTGCTTCCATTCATAGCACAATGAAGATGACTGAGAACGAATGAAATTTGTTCTCTACAAAAAACTGGTAATCACATCGCCGACCTGTAGCTAAACCATTTGCAAATTTCACCCCTTTAGAGCTCAGTAAATTGAATATATTGTCAGAAAGTATTTCTTCTAATAATGTTACTGCATGCAGATGAAGAAGGAGAAAAATATATCAAGGCTTACCTGAACTTTAAGCACTTTTTGAATTATTAGGTTTTTAATTACATAAGAGTGAATCATTTAAACCTGTCAGTGGATTCTTAGCAAATTGCATAACTTGAACAACCATTTCACTTTCTAATTCACACCCTACCTACCCAGTGAAAACTTCCTAGCTCCCTCCCAGATTAATACTGGTGTGCGTGTGTGTGTCCGTGCACACACACATACATGCCTGTGCTTACCCTCTACCGCCTTCAATCTGGGAGCTCTTAGAGATCAAGGACCATATCTTATTTAAATATGTATTCCATTTAGAACCTAAAATTAATTCTTTATCTAGCAAAGTCTTGTGGAATTGCACGGTATACACACATTGGATGGGTTTGCTAGGGCTGCATAAACAGAGAACCACAAACTGCGTGACTTAAACAAAAATGTACTCTCATGTTTCTGGAGTCTGAGATGGGGTGGGGGCAGAGTCCGTTCCTGCCGAGGCTATGAGAGGGACTCTTCTATAACTCCCCCACCCCCATGTGGCACCTGAAATATGAAAGTGACAAGAAGGCACATTGACTTCCCACTCCTTATGTTTCCATGGAAGGAATTAAGCTAGGCTTGTGCAGGCTCTGTCTATCCAGGAAGCTGAAAAAGAAAACATACTGGTACTCCAGCCTGACAACAGACTGGCTACGGAATGTTTGAGGGTAAACCCAACTACTGATTTTGTTTTCAATGGTCAGGTGATGCTACTATGCACCATGGGGCAGGAGAACAAGTGAGCTACAGCTGCTTGCACCTTCCCTTCACCTGAGAATCCTCTTCGTCCTTTTTCAGTGTGCCTGCCCCTAGAGCAGGAACATTCGGCAGTTCCCAGCCCTGGGGTAGCCATAGTTTCTCTGCGTAGGATCACCAAGGGAGAGACCCGCCATTATCCGGAGCTGCTTGCAGAGTTCCAGGTAGGGGATTGTTGGTTAACCTGAAGCCTGCATCCCCGGGAGCCTCCTTAACATGCAGGCTCCGATTCAGGAGGTCCAAGGCCAGGAGTCTGACCTGCATATTTTTTTAAAATTTTATTTATTTATTTGACACACTGAGAGCAAGAGCGCGAGCACTCAAGAGGGGGAGCGGCAGGCAGAGGGAAAGGGAGAAGCAAGCTCCCCGCAAAGCAGGGAGCCTGGTGATGTGGGGCTCCATCCCACGAACCCAGCATCATGACCTAAGCCACCCAAGCCTCCCTTGACCTGCATCTTGAATGCATTCCCAGGCACACCTTTGTTTCTTGTCCATGGTCCACATTAAGTCGCAAGATGGCGCCATCTTAAAACCACCCCTTCTGATCCAGCTTTTGTCTGTCACACACACATATATATATTTTACTTTCCTATATGACACCGGTGTGCTTTGCTGAATTTGAGGGGAAAAGGGGGTAGCATTTATTGGAAACACCCTAAAACTCTAGTAACTTAACTGGTCTCCACCTTTATAATGATTCATAAATACTAATGTAGTGCCCATATATTAAATCTTACACGCACAGCTGCCCAGGTGACAGTGATTCTTCATCGGGGATCTGCCTACACCATTATCACAAGTATTCCCAGCTCTTCTGCTAAAGTTGCTAGAGCCCCTGTGACTTCAAGGCCCCGCTCTGACACCTGCTAGCCCTGTGACCTTGGAAAAAGTCACTGGGCTTCTTTAAGAATCTATTTTCTTGGCGCACCTGGGTGGCTCAGTGGGTTAAAGCCCTTGCCTTTAGCTCAGGTCGTGATCTCAGGGTCCTGGGATCCAGCCCTGCATAGGGCTTTCTGCTCGGTGGCGAACTTGCTTCCTCCTCTTTCCCTCTCTGCCTGCTTGTGATCTCTGTCTGTCAAATAAATTAAAAAAAAAAAAAAAAAAAAAGGAAGAAGAATCCATTTTCTCTCCTCCCTTCCAAGGATTGACGTGCAGTTTAAGGATGGTGCGTACAATGTGCATGGTGCATGACATGCTCAGAGTAAACACACATTGTATGCTAGTGGGAGTGGTGATTTTGCTATTTCATGACCTGACTCCCTAAGGTATCACTGATGGATCCAGGGGTGCATGCCTGACCTAAGCCAGGGCACTCACATCCCCTCTGAAGAATTTGAAATTGGGAAGTGAAAATATCAGAGACTGGGTGGTATCAACATTTGACATTTGAATCTTTCTGCTAAAAAGCTGTCAGAGGACCAGCAGGATGAGCATCACCTGAGAGCAGGTTACTTGACACATAATCTCAGGGTCCAGCCCAGACCGACTGAATAAGGATCCATTTTTTTTTTAAGATTTTATTTATTTATTTGTCATAGAGAGAGAAGCGAGAGCAAGCACAGGCAGACAGAGTGGCAGGCAGAGGCAGAGGGAGAAGCAGGCTCCCCGCCAAGCAAGGAGCCCGATGTGGGACTCGATCCCAGGACGCTGGGATCATGACCTGAGCCGAAGGCAGCCGCTTAACCAACTGAGCCACCCAGGCGTCCCTAAGGATCCATTTTTAATAAGGTGCACATTACAGCTTGAGACACACTTAGAGGAAAGTCTCTTATCCTCTTGGAAGGCATCTCTGTGATCTTTGCATCTTCTTACCTGCATATACAAATACAGATATTTATAAAATATTCTCAAAGAATGCCTTATCTTGTCTTTTTAAAAGATTTTATTTATTTACTTGACAGACAGAGATCACAAGTAGGCAGAGAAGCAGGCAGAGAGAGAGCGAGAGGAAGAAGCAGGCTCCCTGCTGAGCAGAGAGCTCAATGCAGGGCTCGATCCCAGGACCCTAAGATGATGAACTGAGCCAAAGACAGAGGCTTAACCCACTGAGCCACCCAGGTGCCTACTTATCTTGGTTAAGCCTGAGCTAGCTCTAGTTCATCCCTGCTGGTTGCAACCTCCAAATCTCCATAGGATTGCAGACCATATTCTGGATGTTAGAGCTTTTCCACCATATCCTATAATGAAGATGAACCTAGACATGGAAGAGAGGTTAGGTTCTAAAGTCAGCCCTTAAGGTAAAAACCATATCTGGTCAAAATATGCCAGAAAATGGGAATAGAGATGTGCCACGTTAAAAAGCAATACACCGGTTTAAAAGGACCAAGATGGTGAAGGAGCAGGAGATCTAGCTTTTTGTCTGGTCCCAGAAATTCAGCTAGATAGTTACCAAACCATTCTAAAGATCTACAAACTCAACAGGAGGTCGAATTAAAGAAGAGCAGCAATTCTGTGAATGGAAAAGCAGTCACTTTCTGGAAGGTAGGACGTGCAGAGAAGTGAATCCGAGATGATAGTCATAAACATAGACCCTGAGGGTTATGGGGTGTGGGTAGCCTCCACCAGCCGGCTACATGTGAGTGAGAGAGGGGCAGAGCACAAAATCAGAACTTTTAGAAGTCTGTTCCTTGGAGGGACATTGCTACAGAGACTAAGAGGGGGGTGGGGCCCTTGCAGGGACAGTGTGGTCTCAGGACCTGTGGCATCACAAAAAGACCAGAGTTGTCTGAATGTGGCAAAGCTCCCAGGTATTGGAGCAGGGAAGCCGGACACAGAGACAGAGCCAACGAGGGGGCTCTCAGCTCAGGGTTACCTTAAGCCATGATCATGCACAGTTGGGTCCCTGATCGATGAGCAGCAATTCTGTGAATGGAAAAGCAGTCACTTTCTGGAAGGTAAGACGTGCAGAGAAGTGAATCGAGATGATAGTCATGATAGTCACAAGTGGCAGATCCAGAGAGACTCCCCCCCCTCCTCCGGGAAGCAGCACAGCAGCATACTGCAGGAATCTGCTGAGTTTGGAGAGTCTAAACAGGGCTGTGCACCAGAGACAGAAACATGTTGTCACAGTCTAGGTGAGCACAGAGCATGGCTGGAGACCAGGGAGACTGGCGGGACTGAATGCTTTCCTCTGAGGGTAAACTGAGGAGAGGGACCCTGAGCTCTTGGCTCCTATGGGTCAGAGATTGGGAGGCCACTGTCTTCATTCTCCTCCCCCAAAGCTGTATGGAAAGCGTTCAGGGAACAAAAGCTCCCAAGAGCAAACGCGAGCAGATTACTTAGCCTGGCCATGAAGAGTTTTGATCAAAAAAGGATGCTGTACTTTATCAAATGCTTTTTCAGCATCTATTGAGAATATCATATGGTTCTTATTCTTTCTTTTATTAATGTATTGTACCACATTGATTGATTTGCGGATGTTGAACCAACCTTGAAGCCCAGGAGTAAATCCCACTTGGTCGTGGTGAATAATCCTTTTAATGTATGTTGGATCCTATTGGCTAGTATTTTGGTAAGAATTTTTGCATCCATGTTCATCAAGGATATTGGTCTATAATTTTTGATGGGGTCATTGTCTCATTTTGGGATCAAGGTAACGCTGGCCTCATAAAATAAGTTTGGAAGTTTTTCTTCCATTTCTATTTTTTGGAACAGTTTCAGGAGAATAGGAATTAATTCTTCTTTAAATGCTTGGTAGAATTCCTCTGGAAGCCATGTGGCCCTGGGCTCTTGTTTGTTGGGAAATTTTTGATGATTGCTTCAATCTTCTTACTGGTTATAGGTCTGTTTAGGTTTTCTGTTTCTTTCTGGTTCAGTTTTGGTAGTTTATAAGTCTCTAGGAATGCATCCATTTCTTCCAGATTGTCTAACTTGCTTGCATATAGTTGCTCATAATATGTTCTTATAATTGTTTGTATTTCTTTGGTGCTGGTTGTGATTGATCCTCTTTCATTAATGACTTTATTAATTTGCGTCCTTTCTCTTTTTTTTTTTAAATAAGTCCGGCCAGAGGTTTATCAATCTTATTAATTCTTTCAAAGAACCAGCTTCTACTTTTATTGATCTGCTCTACTGCTCTTTTGGTTTCTTTTTCATTGATTTCTGCTCTGATTATTATTTCTCTTCTTCCGCTGGGTTTAGGTTTTATTTTCTGTTCTTTCTTCAGCTTCTTTAGGTGTAAGGTTAAGTTGTAGACCTTTCTTGGTTCTGAGGAAGGCTTGTATTGCTTTATATTTTCCTCTAGGGACCACCTTTGCTGCATCCCACAGATTTTGAGCAGTTGTGTTTTCATTTTTATTTGTTTCCATGAGTTTTTTTTCATTTCTTCTTTAATTTCCTGTTGACCCCTTCATTCTTTAGTAAGATGCTCTTTAGTTTCCACGTATTTGAGTTCTTTCCAACTTCCCTCTTGTAGTTTAGTTCTAGTTTCAAAGCCCTGTGGTCTGAAAATATGCAGGGAATGCTCCCAATCTTTTGGTACCGGTTGAGACATGATTTGTGACCCAGGGAGAATGTTCCATGTGCCCTAGAGAAGAATGTGTATTCTGTGGCTTTGGGATGGAATGTTCTGAATATATCTGTGATGTCCATGTGGTTCAATGTGTCATTTAAGGCCTTTATTTCCTTGTTGATCTTTTGCTTGGATGATCTGTCCATTTCAGTGAGGGGAGTGTTAAAGTCCCCTACTATTATTGTATTATTGTCAATGTGTTTCTTTGATTCTGTTATTAATTGGTTTATATAGTTGGCTGCTCCCATGGTAGGGGCATAGATATTAAAAATTGTTAGAACTTCTTGTTGGATAGAAACTTTAAGTATGATATAGTGTCCCTCCTCATCTCTTATTATAGTTTGGTCTAAAATCTAATTGATCTGATGTAAGAATTGACATCTCAGCTTTCTTCTGATGTCCATTAGCATGGTAAATTGTTTTCCACCCCCTCACTTTCAATCTAGAGGTGTCTTTGGGTCTAAAATGAGTCTCTTGCAGATAGCATTTCAATGGGTCTTGTTTTGGGGTTGTTGTTTTTTTTTTTTTTTAATCCACTCTGATAAATTGTCTTTTGATTGGGGCATTTAGCCCATTTACATTCAGGGTAACTATTGAAAGATATGAATTTGATGTCATTATATTGCCTGTAAGGTGACTGTTATTGTATATTGTCTCTGTTCTTTTCTGTTCTATGTTACTTTTAGGTTCTCTCTTGCTTAGAGGACCCCTTTCGATATCTCTTATAGGGCTTGATGATCACAAATTCTTTTAGTTTTTGTTTGTCCTGGAAGCTTTTTATCTCTCCTTCTATTTTCAATGATGGTCTAGCTGGATATAGTATTCTTGGCTGCCTATTTGTCTCGTTTAGTACCCTAAATATATATCATGCCAGTCCTTTCTGGCCTACCAGGTCTCTATGGATAGGTCTCCTGTCAATCTAATGTTTCTACCATTCTAAGTTACAGATCTCTTGTCCTGGGCTGCTTTCAGAATTTTCTTTGTCTCTGAGATTTGTAAGTTTTCTTGCTAGATGTCAGGGTGTTAGAAACTGTCTCCCAAAATTTTAAAGAAAGCAAAACTTATATATGTATATGTGTGTGTATGTGTGTGTGTGTGTGTGTGTGTGTGTGTATAATAAAAACATATATAATATAAAACCATGTAAGTATATATACATATATATGTAAATATGACAAAGGGATGGAATATGGTTGTAAAGATGAAAATTTAAAAAGATTTTTTAAAAGGAATTTATAAGTTGGTAGATAAAGGAAATAAAAAATTATTAAAAAAAATAAAATGTGATCAGGCAAGAGACTAGAACAAAGCCATACACTAGAATTAGGCTATATTTTGGTCTCTTAGAAGAAACTGTATTCCAAATATTAAAAAAAAAATGTGTGTGTGTGTGTATGTGTGTGTGTGTATGTGTGTGTATACACACAAAAATAACGCTAAATACAATGAAGGGATAGAATATGACTATAAACATGAAAATTTTTAAAAAGATTTTGAAAAGGAATTGATAAGATAATATGTTGGTTAAAATGGGAAAGAAGAAAAATTTTTAAAAATAAGGAAAAAAAATAAATAAAATAAAAAATTTTAACTTTGAAAGACTAAAGAGTCATGGAGAAAAAGAGTTCTGCAGTTCTCATTGATCAGTGAACTTGGTCTTGGCTGGATGTTCTTGCTGATTTTTCTTTACTGCCTGTTGCAGTGATTCTCAAATGTCTTTGCCCAAAACTGTGCCCAAAATTCTTCATAGTGTACATACCTCAATATCATAAAAGCCATCTATGAAAAACCCACAGCAAATATCATTCTCAATGGGGAAAACTCAGGAACACAGCAGGGCTGTCCACTATCACCACCGCTATTCAACATAGTACTAGAAGTCCTAGCCTCAGCAATCAGACAACAACAACAACAAAATAAATAAAAGGCATCCAAATCAGCAAAGAAGTTAAACTCTCACTCTTTGCAGATGATATACATTATGTGGAAAACCCAAAAGACTCCACTCCAAAACTGCTAGAAGTCATGTAGGAATTCTGTAAAGTGTCAGGATATAAAATCAATGCAGAAATCAGTTGCATTTCTACACACCAACAAGACAGAAGAAAGAGAAATTAAGGAGTCGATTCTATTTATAATTGCACCCAACCCATAAGATACCTAGGAATAAATCTAACCAAAGAGGCAAAGAATCTGTACTCAGAAAACTAAAGAGAAAGAAATTGAGGAAGACACCAAAAAATGGAAAAATGTTCCATGCTCATGGATTGGAAGAACAAATATTGTGAAAATGTCTATGTTATCTAGAGCAATCTACACATTTAATGCAATCCCTATCAAAATACCATCAACTTTTTAAAAAGAAATTGAACAAATAATCCTAAAATGTGTATGGAACCAGAAAAGACCCCGAATAGCCAGAGAAATGTTGAAAAAGAAAACCAAAGCTGATGGCATGACAACTCCAGACTTTAAGCTGTATTAAAAAGCTATAATCATCAAGACAGTATGGTACTGGCACAAAAACAGACACATAGATCAATGGAACAGAACAGAGAGCCCAGAAATAGACCCTGAAATCTATGGTCAATTAATCTTCAACAAAGCAGGAAAGAATGTCCAATGGAAAAAAGACAGTCTCTTCAACAAATGGTATTGGGAAAATTGGACAGCTGCATACAAAAGAAAGAAACTGGACCATTTCCTTACACCACACACAAAAACAGACTCAAAATGAATGAAAAACCTCAATGTGAGACAGGAATCGATCAAAATCCTTAAGGAGAAAACGGCAGCAACCTCTTTGACCTCAGTCACAGCAACTTCTTCCTACAAACATCGCCAAAGGTAAAGGAAGCAAGGGCAAAATGAACTACTGGGATTTCATCAAGATCAAAAGCTTTTGCACAACAAAGGAAACAGTCAAAAAAACCCAAAAGACAAGATAGAATGAGAGAAGATATTTGTACTGACATACCAGATAAAAGGTTAGTATCCAAAATCCATAAAGAACTCATCAGATTCAATACCCAAAGAACAAATAATCCAATCAAGAAATGGGCAGAAGACACAAACAGATATTTCTGCAAAGAAGACATCCAAATGGCCAATAGACACATGAAAAGGTGCTCAACATCACTCAGCATCAGGGAAATACAAATCAAAACCAAAGTGAGATACCACCTTACACCAGTCAGAATGGCTGAAATTAACCAGTCAGGAAAAGACAGATGTTAGAAAGGATGCAGAGAAGGGGAAACCCTCCTACACTGTTGGTGGGAATGCAACCTGGTGCAGCCACTCTGGAAAACAGTATGAAGGTTCCTTAAAAAGTTGAAAATAGAGCTACCCTATGCCCCAGCAATTGCACTACTGCGCATTTACCTCAAAGATACAAATGTAGTGATCTGAAGGGATGTGCACTCCAATGTATGTCACAGCAATGTCCACAATAGCCAAACTATGGAAAGAGCCCAGATGTCCATTCACAGATGAAGTGATAAAGAAAATGTGCTATATTTGTTTATAATAGAATACTATGCAACCATCAAAAACCCCCCAAATCTTGCCATTTGCTATGTCATGGTTGGAACTAGAGGCCATTATGCTAAGTGAAAGAAGTTAATCATAGAAAGACAATTATTATGTGAGCTCACTGATATGAGGAATTTGAGAAACAAGACAGAGGATCATAGGGAAAGGGAGGGAAAAATGAAACAAGATGAAACCAGAGAGGGAGATAAACCATAAGAGAGTCAAGCTCAGGAAACAAACAGAGGGTTGCTGGAGGAAGAGGCGGGGAGGGATGGGGTGGCTGGATGATAGACACTGGGGAGGGGATATGCTATGGTGAGCTCTGTGAATTGTGTAAGACTGATGAATCACAGACCTGTACCCCTGAAATAAATAATACATGTTAATTTTTAAAATGCGATAGACCATCTTGCAGTAAATCCAACATAGCTGATTTTGGAATACACTGATACTTCTTACATGAGTCACAGAGGAAGAAGTACCTTCTCTTTCATGATTACATTGTATGAAAGTACTTACTTTTAAACCTGAGACTGAGGAGACTGGCTCAGTCGGTTAAGCGTCTGACTCTTGCTATCTGCTCAGGTCAGACCTGGAGGTTGTGAGATCAAGCCCCACATTGGGCTCTGTGCGGTCGTGGAGCCTGCTTAAGATTCTCTCTCTCGGGGCACCTGGGTGGCTCAGTGGGTTAAATCCTCTGCCTTCAGCTCAGGTCATGATCCCAGGGTTTTGGGATCGAGCCCTGCATCAGGCTTTCTGCTCAGCGGGGAGCCTGCTTCCCATCCTCTCTCTCTCTCTCTCTGCCTGCCTCTCTGCCTACTTGTGATCTCTATTAAATAAATAAATAAAATCTTAAAAAAAAAAAAGGATTCTCTCTCTCCCTCTCCCTCAGCACCCCCCTTCCCTACTCCCCACCTCCCCCCCACACACATGTGTTCATTCTCTCTCTAAAATAAAAAGTAAACCCCAGACTCATAATCACTATTGGAAGATCACATTATGGAAATTGAGAAAATAGATGCATATTTCTCAGCTCACATTCATCCTAGGGCCTAAACTCATGAAAGAAATGACCATCAGAATTCCTTACACATGGGGCGCCTGGGTGGCTCAGTGGGTTAAAGCCTCTTCCTTTGGCTCAGGTCATGATCCCAGGGTCCTGGGATCGATCGAGCCCCATATTGGGCTCTCCGCTCAGTGGGGAGCCTGCTTCCTCCTCCTCCTGCCTGCTTCTCTGCCTACTTGTGATTTTTGTCTGTCCAATAAATAATAAATAAATAAATATCTTAAGAATTCCTTACACAATTTAAACTGGTTTTCCGTGACTTTTTCTCTCTCTTCTTTTCTCTCTCTGGCATGTAGAGGTGACTTCTCACACATTAAATGGGAGCATGTTATCATTCTCAGGATGTTGGATCACACATTTTTGTATACATCGCAGACTCTCCAATTCTAGCATTGGAGGCATCCCCTAGAAGTGTTAAAGGCTATACAAGATAGTAAACAACCCGGCAGGAATTAGCCTGGGACACTGCTGCAGCTCAGGGATGCTCGTCTCCCAGAGCACCCATAGTCACACAGCCTTCGCTTGCTTTCCAACATGATGTCCACTAACCCCATCCTTTCTCCCTACCATATCCCACACTGGCTACGTCATCGTAGCATGCGTCCCTCTCTGACAAGTTTCACCGTAAACTCCGTGTGCCCTCAGTCCTAGCAAATACAAATTCTCTGTATTGATCAAGACTTGGTGACACACATGTGAAATGTTTAGTTTTCTAGCCACTCAAAAGTGTTAAAGGCTCCACAGGATAAGAAATAAGCCCACACCTCACTAACGGTCACCTTCTAACCCTGTATCTTTACAAGATAGCACTGTCTCTCATCCACGCCGCTGCTTAAAAATGGTCCTCATCCTACAATGTGAATAAACCTTGAAATGTTTTGCCAGGTAAAATAAGCAGGGCCCCAAAAGACAAATACTCTATGGTTCCACTCATAGGAAATGTCTAGAATAGGCAACTTCATAGAGACCAGGAAGTAGATGAGAGGTTACACAGGGGTTGCAGGGAGAGAGGAATGCGGGTTTCTTGCTTAATGGTTATAGAGTTTTTGTTTGGGTTGATGAAAAGTTTCAGAAACACATAGCAGTGAATGCGATTAATGTCACTTAGTTGTATGTACTTAATGCAAATTTTATGTAATACATATTTTAAACAGTGAAATAAATGGGGAATAAATGGTTCCTACTTTCCACAGCATGGGGTCTGCGTACTTAAGGTCCCGTATTCTAGCTAGCCTTACTGCTTAATAAGCCCAAGGACCCCCATCCATTCCATTCAAAACTCGTCCCCCATTCTTTCCTCATTCTCGCCAAACACACTCTGTGTTCATTCTCATTTCCTTGGGTTTTCACATGCTCTTCATTTATTTATTGAATTAATTATTTATTAATTATTATCTTATTAAATGATTACCTGTAATGCGCCAGGTGACAGAAATACAGGAGTTTCAGACATGGGCTCCCTCCCCTGGAAGTTTGCAGTCTAATCAGGGAGTCAGCTGAGTTCATAGGTTAATTGTAATGTAGCGCAAAATGATATGATCAGGGACCGCTCGGGAACTGGGTGTGGGCAACCAACATAATTGGGGGCAGGGTGCAGTCAAGGAAAGCTTCCTGGAGGAAGTGTCCTCTAACTCTTAGAGTGTGTATGTGTATGTGTGTGTGTGTGTGTGTGTGTACGCACACACATGAGCACACAAAATTGCTGCCATTTTTTCAATTTATTTTAAAGGAGATGTATCACTTCTGTAATAATCAACATCAGGCGATACTGGGAGTAGCCACCCTAAAACAGAGTCAGTAGTGAGCAGTTTGGTATCATCATCATAGGGCACCTGCCACTTAATGGGTTCTTGTCTAAGAACTGTATCTACAGAACCATCCTAATGATAATGGGTGCTTTATCACGCTGTAATCCAAGCAAGGCAGATGAAAATAATCACGATTTTCTAAAAATCTGAAGGCGAGAATACCTTACGACTAGAGAACAGCATGCACAACTTGCTCGGCCCATGGTTTTCTCCTTTCTTTTTTGAGGTCTCAGGGTAAGGGGAGAATGTTCTAGAAATTAAAAGGTAAGTTAAACTTGGGATATATGTATGGTCCATTTGAGCCATTCCTAAGATTCCATATAAATAAGTGAAAAAATGAGACTCCTATTATTTGGAGGTCATGAGGTAATGGGAAGAACAAAAGCTTTGGGGTCACTTTCCCACAAGGGCCTTGTTAGTAGCAATAATGATAATAAGACCTAACAATAGTTACGCTCTAGTCCTATAGTTAGGTTCCCATTCAATCTTCACACTATGCCCATGAGGCGAGTACTACCGTTAGTCCTATTTTATAGATTAACAAGCTGATGCTTTATTAGGCTACATGCCCAGTGTCGTCCTCCTCATCTCTCACATGGAAATGAGGAAGCTGATTTGTTTTGATAGAAGTGGACAAGAAATACTTGTATAGCACCTAACAGAATAAATGATCCTCTCGCTGGGATTAATGCCATTGGACCACTTTAGAAATGAGCTCGCTCTGTAACTATCCCCTTTGGTTAATTAAGAAACCAATACCCTTTGGCTAGAATCGCATTTGGAAGACTCTTGGAATTTGTGTCTTTAATCAGTTTAAAATTCTGGTGGCAGCTAACGTAAGCACCTCAATAATCAAATGGTGATGTGTAGATTTGATGCATAAATAATGCTAGACTAACAATAAAGGTCCAATCTAGCTTTGAAAAGCTGTTGGCATGGTAAACACTGTAGATCTGGCAAGGTCTCAGTAGAGCAAGGTTTGGGCTGGAGATCTACCAAGAATCTCAAGGGACATAGACATCCTTAGCCTGGTGTCTTTGTTAGGGAAGTATCAAAAGTAACCATACCATAAGACTAGGTAATCAGATAAACCCTGCAAGAGAAAGAAAGTAGTTCAAAGCTCACAGTGCCTAGATTCTGATCAAGTATATATTTTTAACAAGTAGAAAAGTACCCCAATCCAGCTCTCTGCTCTCAGTAATTCATTAGCTGCATCAAAAAAGTAACTGTTGGCCTTCTTTGAAGATAATCTGTTAAAAGGGTACATATATTGATCTAGATTGATCTATGAATCAACCTATCAATTACTGTTCCTTGACACAGGCTATACTTAAATAAAAAACAAAGTCAATCTGGGAAGATCAAATTTGTGTGCACCCTAATCCTCTCAATTCTTTCCCCATGTGGAGGACAGCAGTAGTGCAGGTGATGCAAAAAACCTAAATAGAGGGAAGCCTGGGTGGCTCAGTCAGCTGAGAATCTGACTTTGGCTCAAGTCATGATGTCAGGCTCCTTGGATGGAGCCTTGCATGGAGGCTGAGCCCCACGTGGAGTTCTGCACTCACAGAGTATATATATACATATATATGTGTAAATATACATATATATGTGTATACACACACACACATACATACATACATACATACATACAGGGGTGCCTAGGTGTCTCAGTCAGTTAAGCATCTGCCTTTGGCTCAGATCATGATCCCAGGGTCCTGGAAGAGAGCTCCATGTTGGACTCTGCTCAGTGGAGAACCTACTTCTCTCTCTCCCTCTGCCCCTCCCCCCACTTATGCCCTCTCGCACTCTCTCAAATGAAAGAATAAAATCTTTAGAAAAACAAAACACAAAATTAAAAACAAAAACAAAATCAACCTAAATAGAGTATTTGATTTTATAAATACGATTTTAAGTAGCAGATTTACTTCCACTTATGCTTGGCTTAAGTAAAGAGTTAAATGATATTACATTGCTTGGGTACATATTGCAGTTTGGTTTAACCACATAAGTTTCATCATGGTGCCAATACAATTACAATTCTCACAGGTGTAAATTCTAAACTTCCTTTGTAGGGCAAACCCTGGTCTCTCTGCTTATAGGACATACAACCTGCCCTATTCTTCGCTTTTACTCCTGTGTTGTAGGAAAAGATAAAGGTACAAATCTGGGAAGGAAAATAACATGTGATTTGTTCTACCTAAGACCTGGATGTTAGGGGATATGTCATGCTGTGTTCTTTGTCCAAATTCTTTCGGTGTATTTAGGGGATATGTGTCAAGGGCTACTCCCACACTTCTCCGCTCCCCCTTTCCTCTAGGATGGCATATGCTAGTCTTTACACTATTGACTTTTTGGGCCAGATACTTCTGTTGCAGGGGCTGCCCTGTGCAATGTAGCACATCAAATATTCCTCTTCTCCAGCCTCCAGAGGTTAGTAGCATCTCCTCCACAGCCGTGACAACAGAAAATGTCTCTAAACATCGCCACATGTCCCTTGGGGAGACAAAACCCGTGCTAGAGAACCACTGCTCTACGAGGGGGAGTTGCTAATCTGACTGTTGACTGTGTTGCCTCCACTGGGGCACATTTCACTGGGGGTGATCACTGCCCTGATCACTGCCTTCAGCAGCACTTTATCTGACCTCTCTCCTGCTTTTGGAAGTTTCTTAAGTCACACAGGCCAATAATGTGATGGCTACATGACACTGGGCTCACAGACACGGGAATCTAATCCAGCTTCAGAATTTACTTCGTATTTAGCTTTATTTTCCTTCCTTTCTCTCAGACTTAGTTTCTGATCTATAAAATGGACATAATAATTATCTATAGCAGATGTAGGTCATCCCATATCCAATATCTGTGTTGTGCTTCTTCTATACTAAAACCCACAGTTCTGTCTAGGCAGCATCATATCCAAATTAGGATAGTCAGACCTAGCAAATAAACATACAAGATGTTCAGTTGGATTTTAATTTAAGATAAATGACAGATTTTTCCTGTAAAAGCATGTCCCATTCACTAAAGATGTATTCAGTATATTCAGGGCCCCTCTTAGAGCTTGACCTGCCCTGTTCTTCTTTTCCTTCTCTTTGACACTCCTTTCCTCATCTCCATCGCTTTCCTCCACCCCCACACTTTACATGGGTCTGCAGTGGTCAGGTCCCAAGATTCTGCAAGAGAGAATAAGGAGCAGGAGTCTCACCTTGTCCATGAACCTGAGGGCTTTGTTTTAGAGTATGGTACACTTCACAAACATTGTACAATCTCACACTTTGCTTTTTTTTTTTTAAGTCTTTATTTATTTAGTGAATAGAGAGAGATCACAAGTAGGCAGAGCAGCAGGCAGAGAGGGGGAAGCAGGCTCCCCACTGAGCCGAGAGCCCGATGCAGGGCTCGATCCCAGGACCCTGAGATCATGACCTGAGCCAGACAGAGGCTTAACTCACTGAGCCACCCAGGCGCCCCCATACTTTGCTTTCCTTTTTGCAGTTGATCCCTGATTGTACTCCATGGATCGGAGCACTAAAAGGAAAAATGAGTAAATGGTACACCAAATCCCTAACCATTGTTGCAAATAACAAAATCTAACTTCTGAACAAATGGGGTTTTTTAGCTATATTGAGATGTGATTGAAATATATAATATATATTATATATTTATTATATTTATATTTATTATATAATATTTATTATAATATTATATTATATATAACATTAATATTATATTATAATTATTATATTATATATAATATTAATGTTATATTATAATTATTATATTATAATAAATAATATAATATTTATTATATTTATATTTATATAAAACTATATATCATATATATTTTTATATATTTATATATAAATATATATTATATATAATAACATATATTATATAATATATAATATATATTATTATATATAATATATTATTATAATATATAATAATATAACATTATAATAATATAGCATTTTATAAGTTGAAGGTGTCCAGTGTGATGATTTAATACACATAGCTATTATGAAATGATTGCCACAATAAGGTTAGTTAACATACCCATCACTTCACATAATTATCTTTTTTTTTAAGGAAAAGAGGGATAACATTTAAGATACGCTCTCAATAATTTTTAGGTATACAATACACTACTGTTAGCTGTAGTCACTGTGCTATACATTAGAGTCCCAGAATTTATTCATCTTATCACTGAAATTTTATACCCTTTGATCAACATCTCCCCGTTTCTCTTGCCCCCCAAACCTGCTCCTGGAAACCATCATTCTATTCTCTGTTCCTATGAGTTTGCCTTTTGTTTGCTTGTTTGAGGAATAAGTGAGATCGTATGGTATTTGTCTTTTTCTGGTTTTGTTTTTTGTTTTGTTTTTGTTTTTTGTTTTCTTTTTCTGGTTTTACAGCGTAGTGTCCTCAAGGTCCATCTATATTGTCACAAATGGCAGGATTTCCTTCTTCTTATGGTTGAATAATGTTCCATGGTGTGTATATACCGTATTTTCTTTATCCATTCATCCACAGAGAGTCTCTTAGTTGTTTCCATGTTTTCGCTATTGTGACTTGACTAGTGCTATACAGGGTGAAGATGGCTCTTTGAGATCTTGGTTGAAATTGTTTTAGATATATATTCATAAGTGATATTGCTAAATCATATGGTCATTCTATTTTTAATTTATTAAACATTTTATTTTAAGTAATCTCTATACTCAATATGGGGCTCAAATGCACAACTCTGAGATCAGGAGTTGCACACTCTACTGACTGAGCCAGCCAAGTGTTCCCTATGTGGATGTGCTTTTTCTCTGGACTTTCAATTCAGTTCCATTGGTTTATGTGTTTAATGCCAGTAACATACTGATTTGTCTATGTATTTTTTTTTATTTAATTATTTAGAGAGGGTACGAATGGGGTAAGAGGCAGAGGGAGAGGAAGGGGGAATCTGATGCAGACTCCCACTGACTGCAGAGCCGGATGTGGGGCACTTGTCTCACATCATGAGACCATGACTCAAGCCAAAGTCAAGAGTCATACATTTTACCCACTGAGCCACCCAGGGACCCCCCATGTGTTTATTTTTATGTCAGTAACAAATTGTCTTGATTTCTGTTCTGTATTGTCTGAAATCAAGAAGTATGTGGGTTTTTAAAATATTTTATTTATTTATTTGACAGGGAGAAAGATCATAAGTAGGCAGAGAGGCAGGCAGAGAGAGGAGGAAGCAGGCTCCCTGCTGAGCAGAGAGCCCAATGTGGGCTCCATCCCAGAACCCTGAGATCACAACCTGAGCCGAAGTCAGAGGCTTAACCTACTGAGCCACCCAGGCCCCCCAGTCAGGAAGTATGTTAAAGCTAGCTTTGGTTTTTCTTAGGATTTCTTTGCCTATTCAAGGTCTTTCATGGTTCCATATGACTTTTTAGATTGATTTTTTCTCTATCTGTAAAAAATGTCATTGGGATTTTGATAGGGATTGCATTGAACCTATCCGCAGCTTTGGATAGTCTGAATATTTTAACAATATTCTTCTGATCAACAAACGTGAGGTATCTTTCCATTTATTTGTGTCAGTGTGTTATAGCTTTCAGAAAATATATCTTTTACCTCCTTGGTTAAGTTTATTCCTAAGAACTTTATTGTTTTAGATGCTGTTATAAATGATACTGTTTTCTCTATTTTTTTCAGATATCCATTGTTTATGTATAAAAACACAACTGATTTCTGTATGTTAATTTTACAGCATGTGACACTTCCAGTGAAATTTTTATGATTTTCTGTATAGAAGATCAAATCATCTACAAACAGGTAATTTTACTTCTCCTTCAATTTGGATGCCTTTTATTTCTTTTTCTTGCCTAACCGTTCTGGCTGGGACTTTCTGTTCTTTTTTTTCTTTTTTTTTTTTTTTTTCTGGCTAGGACTTTCAATGCTCTGTTAAAGGAGTGGTGAGAGTAGGAATCCTTGTCTTATTACTGATTTTAGAGGAAAAGCTTTGAGCTTTTCACCTTTGAGTAAGCTGTGGGTTTGTTATATATGGCCTTGATTATGTTGAGGCATGATCCCTCTATATGCACTTTGTTGAGAGCTTTTGTCATGAAAGCGTATTAAATTTTGTAAAATTTTCTGCATCAATTGAGAAGATCATAGGGTTTTTATCCTTCATTCTATTAATGTGTTGTATCACATTTATTGATTTGTGTATCTTGAACTATTCTTGTATCCTGGGGGTAATCCCACTGAATCATGTAAATCCCATTTAATCCTTTTAATGTGCTGTTAAATTCAGTTTGCTAAAATTTCGTAGAGAATTTTAGCATCTATATTCATCAAGGATATAGGCCTATATATATTTTTTTTTAATTTGAGTATAGTGGATACACAGTGATACATTAGTTGCAGGTATGCAACATAGTGATTTAGTGGCCTATAGTTTTCTTACAGTGACGTCATTCGGTTTTGGTAACAGGGCAATACAGGTGTCAAAGAATAAGTGCGGAAGTTCCTCCTTTTCCTTTTTTTGGGCGTTATTTTTGGAAAGAGTTTGCGAAGGATTATTATTCCTAAAGTACTTGGTGGCATTCACCAGTGAAGATATCTGATCTTGGGTTTGTCTTTGTTAAAAGGTTTTTGATTACTACTTCAGCTACGTAGTCACTATTGGTCTGTTCAGATTTTCTATTTCTTCATAATTCAGTCTTGGCAGATTGTTTGTTTCCAGGGATATAGCCATTTCTGGTAGGTTATCCAACATTTTGGCATATAGCTATTCATAATAGTCTCTTATGATCCTTTGTATTTCTGTGATATCAATTGTCATGTTTCCTTATTTATTTATAATTTCATTTATTTGATTCTTCTATTTTTTATTATTTACTCTTACTAAAGATTTGTCAATATTGCTTCTCTTTCAAAAAAAAAAACTCAGCTCTTAGTTTCATTAATTTTTTTCCTTTTGTCTTTTTAATCTTTATTTTATTTATTTCTGCTATAATCTTTATTATTCTGCTAACTTTGGGCTTAGTGTGTTCTTTTTCTAATCCAGTGAGGTGTAAAGTTAGGTTGTTTGAGATCTTTTTTTCATAGTGTGGATATTTATTATCAATTTCCCTCTTAGGACTGCTTTTGCTATATCCCATAAGTTTTAATATACTATGTTTTTCCTCCCTCCCTCCCCCTTCCTTCTTTCTCTCTCTCTCTCTCTCTTTCTTTCTTTCTTCCTTTCTTTCTCTTTCCTCCCTTCTTTCCTTCCTTCCTTAAGTTCTACATGCAATGTAGGGCTTGAACTCCTGACCCAGAGATCAGGAGTCACAGGCTCCTCTGACTGAGCCAGCTAGGCTCTTGACTCTTTTCCATTTTCATTTGTTTCAGGACACTTTCTGATTTCCCTTTGATTTCTCCTTTGACCCAAGGGTTGTTCTGGAGTGTGTTGTATAATTTACACGTATTTGTGAATTTTTCAGTTTTCCTCTGTGCTACTGATTTCTGACTTCATACCGTTTATGATATAATTTCAATTTTCTCAAATTTGTTAATACTTGCTTTGTGGCCCAACATATGACCTGTCCTGTAAAATGTTCCATGAGTGCTTGAGAAAAAATGTGTATTGTGGTGCTGTTGAATGTTCTATATATGTCTGTTAGGTCCATTTGGTCTATAGTGCTATTGAGGTTTGCCATTTCCTTACTAATTTACTGTGTGGATGATATTTCCAACATTGAAGGTGGGGTATTGAAGTCCTCTTCTATTATTGTATTACTGTCTATTTCTTCCTTCAGTTCTCTTAATATTCACTTTAAATATTTAGGTGCCCCAATGCTGGGTGCATATATATTTACAATTGTTGTATCCTCTTGACGAATCAATACCTTTATCACTATATATTGACTTTCTTTGTCTCTTTAAATTCTTCTTTCTTTTTAAGTCAGCTGCACACTGGGTGACCTGAGATCAGGACATGAGCTGAGATCAAGAGTCAGATACTGGGGCACCTCGGTGGCTCAATGGGTTAAGCCTCGGCCTTTGGCTCAGGTCATGATCTCAGGGTCCTGGGATCGAGTCACATCATGCTCTCTGCTCAGCAAGGAGTCTGCTTCCCTGCCTCTATGCCTCTATGCCCACTGATGATCTCTATGCCCACTGCCTCTATGCCTGCCTCTATGCCCACTGATGATCTCTCTCTGTCAAATAAATAAATAAAATCTTTTAAAAATTAAAGAAAAGAAGAGTCAGATACTTAACTGACTGAGATACCCAGGTGTCCCTCTTATAATTCATTTTGGCTGCTGGCAAACTGTAGCTGTGAGGAGCCTGGAGCCAAGTGTAGGATTCTTTTAGGATCTCAAGGTACAGGTAGGAGTGTCTTCTGCTGGGTCCCTGTGCCAGCAGGCCTGGTCATCACCTATGGCTGGGACAAGTTGGAGCCCAGTTTCAGGGACCTTTCAGAATCTGTAGTCTTGGATAGTTTTTTGCAGGCTTACCTCCAGGGGCTCCCTGACTGCAGCTGAGAAGGGATGGAAAGAGTCCATGATCTATTTCAGAATCTAAGGCGGGGAGCAAGATTTGTATGCCAATTATTTGACATACAGGTGGGCATTACTTTTTCTAGGTCCCTTGGCATGTGATGTTGGTGGCAGAACAATAGACAAATGGGGTTGCAGCTAAGTTTTCAGAGTTATGGAGCAGTTTCTGGATCTATAGCTGAGAACATGGTCTGAAAGTCAGCCAGATGTGCACCTGCTTTCCTTAATCCTGGACTGCATGGTGTGTGTGTGTGTGTGTGTGTGTGTGTTTGGGCGTGCTCAAAATCTCCTCCCTGATTCCCAAAGTTTCTATCTTTCATTCATGGATGGATGACAAAACATTGCTGTTGCAGCAGGGATACAAATGAGGGACCCTCACTCAATAAATGGTTTTAATTGGGGGCTGAATAGAGATTTCATCTCAGACACCAAACTGATTGATAGTGGTTGCCTGGTGGGCGTTCTGTGAAGGTCTCCAAGATTGCTCTGGGCTTGGAGATTGCATCATCATCAGTTAGCAATGTCTGCCATGGGCATGACATAGGGGAGTGGCAATACAGGTGCCCTCCATTTGTCATCTTGATCTGTAATATAAGCCTCAGCCAGTGATAGTAGTGGTAATTTTCTGCTGGGCCATGCCCTGACATGGCCTTGGCAGGCTATTCAGATGTCTTCATAGCAGTTGGGGAGTCGTGCTGTTTGCTAAACTAACTTTGCACTCCCTAAACTCATAATTTAAGTAACTGATCAATGAGCATATTATATCCATATATTTGAGCTCTCAAGAGGTGTTTAAGCTTTTAAAGTGTATTTTGATGCCTAAAAAATGAAAAACTCTTAGGATAAATACAAGAAATGCCTGTACATTAGATCAAAAAAAAAAAATGCTAGCGACTACCTTAGTTTTATTTGTTCATGAAACTTGAGAATATTATTTCTCTCCATTCTTGAAACATTTATTTTGGAAAGAAAGGGAAAATCACATTAATAGAAATTACACATGCCATGACATATTAAAAAGCCTCAAAATTATTTTAGTAAAAATGGCACACACACAAAAAGGCAACAGAATGATTTTGCCCCCGATATGAATGCTGACATTGACATAAAACATTCAAATACCATGTCCTCGTTGCCTTGCTTCTTTCCCAGAGCCCTGCACTTTGATTCCTCTGGTTGCTGGGTGGTTGTTATTGTAAAGGCGCCATCTGACCCTCTATAATCCCCAGATTACATTTCAGTGGATTGCAGTTGGGCAGAGGCAGATAAATATTTTTTTCAATTTTAGAAGCCTCCATCATACCTACAAGTATTTTCTAAAGGGATGCTATTTGTGTTACATGGAAACATTTGCTGAGCAAAGTCAGGGAATGTCTGGCAACCAAAGACAGTGAGCGATGGCTAAATCAGTCATTCGGTGTTGTTTATCGGGGGAAAAAAATGAAGCCAATAGTGTGAAATTTGTTTGAAAGCATTTAGCATGTGACACTTTCATTAATTTAAAAATAGACCCCAGGAAGTATGTGAAATAGGTAAGGAATGATGTTTGATATAGGATCAGCAAAATAACTTCACTGTGACTAAAAACAATCATGGTGATGGGAAGACCACCAATCCATGTCCAGTTCTAATTCTCCCAAGGGTGCTGTGCTGGTTTCTCCTTTGTGGATGGGTTAAATTTCTGAGCTCAGGGAAGGAAACCTGTGTTTCCAAATACGGACTTCTGAAGATAGTAAGAACTGTATTGCTCAAAAGATTTCATGGCCTGGTGAAATGGTTTACTGAGGAATGTAATATGAACCAGTGACACCAGAAAGGCTCTGAAATGATCCTGCATATTGGCAGCACCTTAAAAACTGGAGAAACAATGACTGACTCACCTCTAATTCCACTTTTATCTACAACAGTAAGAGCTCACAAGAAGAATCAACTGTGACTTTCAGTTAAAACTTGAAAACCAGGGGCACCTGGGTGGATCAGTGGGTTAAGTGTCTGCCTTCAGCTCAGGTCATGATCCCAAGGTCCTGGGATTGTGCCCTGTGTCAGGCTCCCTGCTTAGCAGGAAGCCTGCTTCTCCCTCTCCTGCTCCCCTGCTTGTGTTCCCTCTCTTGCTGTGTCTCTGTCAAATAAGTAAATAAAATCTTAAAAAAAAAAAAGAACTGGAAGACCAGCTACAGTAAAGTTGGCTATTTTAGACTATGATTGGTTATTTTAGGTTCAAGTGTTTTAAAAGTTGCCACACCACTTCCAATGGCCTTCTGTGCAAGCTGACACTCTGGTTGCTCTCCAGGCTGCTACAATTGCAATAGGATGATATCTGTGTCCTGATAGAGTGGGAGGCAGAATTCCCTTGTGTAAGCTTCATTGCACACCAGAGACTCTGAAGGAAAGGTCTGGTCCAAAGGGCAAGCCAAAGAGGGGGACATATGAGTTGTGGCTTTGTGTTCCTATTGACCTCATGGATTTATCAAATTGTTTTCAGTAAGCACTTTTGATACTTTTAGTAAGTACCATACATATCTTCCTTTTCTCCTCAACCTCCTACGTGACTCATTCATTCCCCCATTCATTGGCTCAACCAAAACACTTGATAAATTTTTGTGTGCACTGAACCATGAAAAACATAAAGAACACTGATAGCCCTTGTCCTTACAAAGTTTTCTGATACATGAGACATCAGCTTATCTTTTGCTGTAAAGAACGCAAAGAATAGCCATGCTTTATTATTGTTGCTTTTTTATATTAAATTATAATTCAGATGCAATAGTATATTGGTTTCATGTATACAACACGGTGATTTGATATTTTTATACTTTGTGAAATGATCACCTTGAGCGGTCTACATTGTGAAATGATCACCTTGTGTGGTCTAGTTACCCTCTGTCGCTATACAAAATTATTACAGTAACTAAGTAAATCTTGTATCATTTTACCAATAGTCATATTTAATATGTGAGAATGTCATCTCTCCTCCCTTTTACATGGTAAAGAAAGGTAAAAATATATGTTAATTGAAAACATTACCATTTGGAGAACTAACTGTTGGCATATCCTGTCCAGGAACATACCGGGCCCGATTCATAATCAGTGCTATCAGGCTGCAGTAGCAAATACCAACAATCATGAGAGGTAACAGCGTATCTCACATGTAAAGATGAGCGTGCACACACACATGCAAAGCACCGAGCAGATGAGATAGCCAACGTGAGAGGAAGACAAAATCCTGAGGTGGAAGAATTCATGCACAAGGAAATAGAGTTAATAACAGAGAGCCTTAAATCCTTGAAACAATACAGTGTGACATGTGTTCTGAGAGAGGTAGCCCAGGTGGCTGAGGACCCAAAGAGGAAACATCCCACATAGAGGGAGGAAGAAAAGATTCAGGTTCTTGGAAGAAGTTATATTTAAGCTGTTTTTTGTTTTGTTTTGGTGTGTGTGTGTGTGTGTGTGTGTGTGTGTGTGTGTGTTTTAAATTTTAGATTGAGGTCAGCTAGGAAAATAGGGCACAGATATTCCAGATCAAATGTATAAACAAGGGAAGGCAAGACAGAAAACTTGATAGGAAATACAAAGAGATCAGGATTCCTGATTTTGAAATAGTCTGCGCTCATCGAAATTCACCTTCGTATAGTTCTTTGCAGTTTTCTAAATGCCTTCACAGATACTCTGTGTCAATTCTGCCTGCTTCCTGTTAGTTGTACACATTTGAGAACATTTCACACAGGAGGAAACTTCACTTGAGGGTCAGCGATTTGCCTGCGGGGAAGAGTTTAGTAAAGATAGGCTCCAGCCTTCTGCTACCCAACTAAGTAGTTTTTCCGCAGCTTTGCAGTTGTCTAGTTTGTGTTCGCTGGCATAAACAAAGTGGCAGGTATTATTCTGGTCCCATGAGTAGTGAACAGAAAGAAAAAGGTGGAGAAAGCAACTCCTGGTGTGCTCTAAAAATACCACAATTTTTCTCAAATAAATTTTTAAAAATCTAAAAAAGGTATGGGGCATGCTTGGGTGGTTCAGTTGGTTAAGCAGCTCAGGTCATGATCCTGGAGTACCAGGATCGAGTCCCGCATTGGGCTCCCTGCTCGGCAGGGAGTCTGCTTCTCCCTCTGACCCTCCCCCTTCTCATGCTCTCTCGCTCGCTCGCTCTCGCTCTCCCATTTTCTCTCTCAAATAAGTTTTTTAAAAATCTAAAAAAATAAGAAAGAAAACACAATTTTATCACAGAACCTGAAATTTTCATCTGAATTCTGGAAAGCCTAGTAAAACCTTTTAAATGCAACAGAAGTCTCCCAAAATTTTAAAACTTAGCAATATCTTGTCAAATTGAACTTGACTTTAGGAGGCAGCATAGGTGTGGGAGAAAACAGTAGGGATCAATATCATAATTGTTTTAACACTGCTCTTTTCCTTGCGTCTTGCACTATGGCTTTATTCACTAGAATCAACATGTTCAATAGGCTGTGACTTTTTCAGCAAAGAATCATTGATAGGATTATAAACTTAGCACCACATGTAGGGGGATACCATATTTTTACCAATCCAGCAATTAATCCTTCTTCCCCAGGTAATAGCACCCCAGTAATTCTTGAGGTACCATCCTTTCCTCACTGGATAGGAGCTTTTGTGGAATGCCCAGTCCAGGTATGCCCCTGCCCCCTGTCCTCAGGACATCTAACTAAGAGAATCATACAACCATTCTCTGGAATTTTCATCTTACACTGAGAAATCTGAAGACTGAATGGATGGTGGGGGTTTCTTTTTCTCCATAAGATGTGTAAAAGACCTTGCTGCCTAGCTCCTGCTGACCGGATTCCTACAACTCTGGATTTCTATCACCGACGTGCATTCAGAAACAGTGCACTTGGCACCACTGACCTTAGGACCTCTCTGGCTCGTGCTGCCATCTTGTCCCTTGAGGGATTCTGCAGGAGCTTCTTCAGCATCTCCCTGCTTCTACTTTTGCCCCCAGAAAAATCTATCTCCCTTGTGAATTCAGAGGGATCCTCTAAAGGTACAGATCATCTTATTCCCTCACAGTTCCCCTGCAGTGGCGCCAACTGCATTTAGGATCGAATGGGAACTCCTTACCATCTAGACACTCTCTAACCCCTGCCTACTTCCCAGACCCACTCCTGTCACTCTTAATCTGACTCATTAACTTCCAACCCCCCCCTGAGAAAAAGAGAGAGGAGGTGAAGAGTTATCTCAAGAGACTAAATTATTTCAGCAATCAAGTGACTCACAATCACTTGGGAATTTTACCATTCATTCAACTCATCCATTCAGAAGCCCTCTTCATCTCTTCTAGAAAGTGGGGAATAGCAAAGCAGATGAGACAGACAGAGTCCCTGATTTTACATCACTTATATTCTATTTTTTTTAAAGATTTATTTATATATTTTAGAAAGAACACAAGAGCAGAGGGAGTGGGAGAGGGGCAGAGGAGGAAGAGAGAGAGAGAGAGAGAAACTCAAGCAGACTCTCTGCTGAGCATAGAGCCCAATACAGGGCTCAATCCCAGGACCATGAGATCATGACCTGAACCAAAATCAAGAATCAGATGCTTAACTAACTGACACCCCGGCAGCCCACATTGCTTGCGTTCTAATGGAAAATAGTCAAATGAAGAATATTTAACAGAAGCCACCCTAGGCTAATGGTTGCTCTCAAAGAAACACTGCAGAGATGATTTAATACATGCCAGAACCATTTAAATAAGCATACCTCTTAGCAAAAAGACTGCACATAAGAAAATGCTCATCTGGGTTTGTAAACTCCAATGTGTTCCTCTTAAAAATGATGTTTCATAGCCACATGTAGTCATATTTCATACACAAGTATAAGTAATGGCAATTTTGTATTTGCAGAAAGAAATTATTCATGGAAAAATTCTACTCCTTTGAAAGAATAACATACATTCCATGTCATAATGGAATAATGGTAACCTCGGAAAGACAAACTTAATTTCTCACAGACGACAACAATCCCATCTTTAGAGAAAGAGAAACTGAAGAAAAGGTTTTAAGATCACACAGTGTGTGTAGGGACAACTATGATTAATTATGTGTAACTGTTGGGAACTCTCCAATAAAGACAGCCACAGGTTTTTGCAAAGTGGGATTTGCAGAACCTCAGTTACATAATTAAAAAAAAAAAAAAAAACAGGAAATAGGGTGCCTGGATGGCTCAGTTGGTTAAGCAACTGCCTTCAGCTCAGGTCATGATCCTGGAGTCCTGGGATCGAGTCTCGCTCCATGGGGAGTCTGCTTCTCCCTCTGACCTTCTCGCCTCTCATGCTCTCTCACTGTCTCTCTCTCAAATAAATAAATAAAATCTTAAAAAAAAAATACCACCACCAACAACAGGAAACAATCTTAAAACATCACAGCATTTCAAATACACACACACACCCCCACACAAACCCTAAATGTTAAAATGTGTTATCTGTTAAACAGTTATTTCCATTTTTTATTTCTGTTGATCTGTAGTTCCAATTTTTTCTATAATAAGCTTGTATGATTTACATAATCAAAATCAAACTTAATTAAAGAGAGAAAAAATAACTTATTTCCAATGACCATATTTTTTAGCCTTTTCTTTGGAAAGACACCCAGGAGGAAGCTCGTTTGTACCTTAGTAAGATATGATAAAATTCTTGAGACACCAAACGTGGTTTCAGGTTATGCTTCTAAAGTTTCTTGAAGCTCTGGCCTTTTCTCCAGTGTCATGAGTGCTTCTTGAGTAACAGAATTGTGGTATCTAAATTTCTTCTTCATTTCAATCAACTAAAATGCCCTTTGCCTCTTAACCTCAGGCATCTGGTGCCAACAGTGTCGTGGTTCTTTTTTCCACATGCAAATGGCCTGTGATGTTGTTCTAGTTCCACCTTTTATTTAAAATTTTACGTATATATTGAGGCAAAATGAGCATGACATGAAATGCCTAGATCGTAGATATACAAATAGCTATGACAAACGGATCCCCTAATGTAACCAGCACTCCAGTTTGGAGAGAGCGATCACCCCGGAAATACCCCTAGTGGCAGTTTTCCAGGCAATCCCCACCCCCATCAGCAACTGTGCTTAGGATTGCCATCTCTCAGGTTTTGCTTTATTAGTTCTTGGTTTTTTTACAAGTGGAATCTTACTTCTTGTATTTGGGGTCTGCTTCTTTCGCCCACCAGAGGTCCTTGCCTTTCAGCCTGGTTGCCGTGAATATCAGTAGTTCATTTTTATTGTTATAAAAATTTTTTATCCATTCTTCTATTGGTAGACTTAATACCCTCAATCTTTTTAAGAAGTGGCTTTTTATTTTGTAAAATAGTTTAGAAAAAATGAATAGAATCTTTTTGTTTTCTGTATTAGATATGTTTCTTTGAGATGCCAACTGAATTTCATTTTTAAAATTTTTATTTAAATTCCAGTTAGTTAATGTACGATGTGATATTAGTCTCATGTGTACAACATAGTGACTGCACACTTCCATATAACACTCGACCCTTGCCACAAGTGCCCTCCTTAATCCCCAACACCTTTTTCCCTCAGCCCCCTCCCCCCACCCCAGTAAGCATCAGTTTTGTTCTCTATACTTCAGAGTCTGTTTCTTGGTTTGCTTCTCTCTCATTAGCATTTGCTCATTTGCTTAGTTTCTTAAATTCCACATATGAGTGAAATCTTATGGTATTTGTCTTTCTCTGAGGAATGTATCTCACTTAGCATAATGCTCTCTAGTTCTATCCACGTCACTGAAAATAGCAAGATTTCTATTTCTGCGTAATATCCCATTGTACATATACCACATCTTCTTTATCCATTCATCAGTTGATGGACACTTGGGCTATTTCCATAATTTGGCTAGTGTAAACTGTTGCTATAAACATAGGGATGCATGTATCCCTTTGATTTAGTATTTTTGTATTCTTTAGGTAAATACCTAGTAATGCAATTGTCAGGTCATAGGGTAGACCTATGTTTAACCTCCACACTGTTTCCCAGAGTGGCTGCCCCAGTTTGCATTCCCACCAACAGCGTAAGAGGATTGCTCTTTCTCCAAATCCTCATCAACACCTATTGTTTCTTATGTTGTTGCTTTTAGCCATTATGATGAGAGGTGTGAGATGATATCTCATTATAGTTTTGATTTGCATTTCCCTGACAATCAGTAATGTTGAGAGCATCTTTTCATGTGTCTGTTGGCCATCTGTATGTCTTCTTCGGAAAAATATTCATGTCATCTGACCATTTTTAATTGGATTATTCATTTTTGGGGTGTTGAATTTTATAAGATCTGTATATATTTTGGATACTAACTCTATTAGATATGTCACTTGCAAATATCATTGATAAATATAAGCAGGCACATCTTGATCAAATATTTGATTTTAATATTAATTAAATATTTTATTATAATATTATATATAGTATATATTATATATAAATATATCATTATTAAATATTGATTAAATATTTTTCAGATATTTTTTATATTGTGGGAATAAACACATGATATAAAACTTAGTATCTTAACTTATCTTAACCATTGTTTTATCGTACTCATTTAAAAGTGAATACTCAATAGTGTTAAGTATATTTAATGTTCTTATGCAATCATCTTCAGAATTTTTCATCTTACAAAAATGGAACTCTGTACCCATCAAACAGCTCCCCCCTTCCTGCTCCCCACCAATCCCTAACAACAACCATTTTACCTTCTGATTCTATGAATATTACTACTGTAGATGCCTCATAAAGTGGAATCATATGGTATCACTATTTGGGTTTTTTTGTGACTGGCTTTTTCACTTAGCATAATGTCCTGAAGTTTTATCCACATTGCAGCATGTGACAGAATTTCCTTATTCCTTGTGGCTGAATAATATTCCATCAGATATCTATATCTTCATCTATATCTATATAGACAGATAGATAGATACACCACGTTTTGCTTATCCCATTGATCTGTCGATGAGCTGTTGGCTCATAGCCGGTTCTTGGCTATTGTGAATAGGCTGTCATAAACATAGATGTTTAAATATATCTTTGAGATCCTACTTTCTTCTGGATATTCTTCTAAAAGTACTATTGCTAGATCATACAGTTGTTCCATTTTTAATGTTCTGAGGAACCGCCACACTGTTTTCCAGAGTGGCTGCGCCATTTTACATGCCTATCAACATTGTTTCAGATAGTTTTTGAAAGAGTCAAATATCAGCATTAATGCTAAGGTCCTAGGTTACCTTTTGCTTTTACTCCTCTCTCTTTCTGCCCAGAGAAAGCTACTACCCTGAATTTGTGATTCTTTTGCTTGTGCATATTTTGATATTACTCTATTAACTGCTGACACCCATTGCTATGAATAAGATGTCCACTGTGACTCTTAGTTTTTGTTATTCTGCAGATAATGTCTTTTCTCTCTGGTAGATTCTCTGAGGTTCTCTAGTTTTACTACATGTTGTCTAAGTATGGTGAGGTGCAGCTGTTTTAAAATTGTAGATGGTTTTAAATGTTTTGAAACCCACTTTGCTCAGTTTGGGAAACATTTTCACTCAGAGAACCTAAATTTTGCTTCATTTTTGGAAAATAAGGAATAATTTCTCTTCAGATGCTGCTTCGTCATCATTCTCCCCACTCTCTTATTCTGGAATTTCTGTTAAACAAATGTGGGAGTCCTAGAATCATGCCATATTCCAAACATCACAGTTCTATGTTCCATTCAGAAATACACTCTGTGTCCAGCTGGAGTTTATCTTATGGTTCATTCCTATAAACATACTATTTATTTCTAAGATTTTTATTTTTGTACATTTTTCATTTTATATTTTGTAACTATTTTGAAAGAGAAGTTGTATTTCATTTTTCTGAACATCTTAAATAGGATTATCTTAAAAGTCTATCAATAACAAAAACTAAGGGTAATGAAATACATTTAGGTAGCATATTTTATTTTGAAAGATCCTCACAACTTTCAGTATTTAAAAGTGTGTTCACAGGGATGCCTGGGTGGCTCAGTTGGTTGAGTGTCTTGCCTTTAGCTCAGGTTGTGATCTCAGGGTCCTGGCACGGAGCTCCACTAGAGTCCCTGCTTGGTGGGGAGTCTGTCACCCTCTGCCCCTCACCCTGCTTGTGTTCTCTTTCAAATAAATAAATAAAATCTTTTAAAAATTAAAAAAAAATAGAAGTATGTTTACAGAATTATTTATTACAGTGACCTGGAAACAACCTAAATGCTCAACAATGGGGGACTAATCAAAGTATATCTTATTCTTATCACCTAATACCTCAAAACCTGTTTTAAAAATTGATATAAGGGCGCCTGGGTGGCTCAGTGGGTTAAGCCTCTGCCTTTGGCTCAGGTCATGATCCCAGGGTCCTGGGATCGAGTCCCACATCGGGCTCTCTGCTCAGTAGGGAGACTGCTTCCTCCTCTCTCTCTGCTTGTCTCTCTGCCTACTTGTGATCTCGGTCTGTCAAATAAATAAATAAAATCTTAAAAAATAAAATAAAATAAAAAATAAAAATAAAAATAAATCTATAAATTAACTTAATCTGCAGTTAACACATGTTCAAAATACTGATTTTGCTGGGTTTTCCCCCCACATAAACTCCCTAAACCATTCACTTTTTGTCTTTTCCTTTAAAAAAAATTATCCCTGTTGTTTTTTCTTTCATACTTTATTTTTTATTTAAGTATAATTAATCTACAATGTTATATTAGTTTCACATATAACCCATTCTTATTTTTTTTAAGATTTTAATTAATTTATTTATTTGAGAAAGAAAGACAGAGTGAGAGAGCCGGAGATGGGAGAAGGTCAGAGAGAGAAGCAGACCCCCCATGGAGCTGGGAGCCCAATGTGGGACTCAATCCCGGGACTCCAGGATCATGACCTGGGCAGAAGGCAGTTGCTTAACCAACTGAGCCACCCAGGTGCCCCACATATAACCTATTCTTAAGTTCTCACTAAAATACAGTAAACCAGGGGCCCATGCTGGCCCCTCCATGATAATGTCCATTGAGAATGGCCTACATTTTAATGATGAAAAATAACCCCTATAAGGATATTACCTATATATTGATACACAACTAAAATATGGTTTAATGTTTATTTTTTCTGATCATAAAAGTACACATGCACCTCCTAATTTAAATAACTTGGAAATTTGTAAAGAAGAAAACAAGGATGCCTGCTTCATATTGATAAAGATCCCACCAGATTTTTTTCTGTTTATATATATAATAGATATAGGTGGATTATATTAATATACCTTTTAGGTTGAACACATTGTGCCATTTAATAATGGGCATTTATCGGGGCGCCTGGGTGGCTCAGTGGGTTAAGCCGCTGCCTTCTGCTCAGGTCATGATCTCAGCTTCCTGGGATCAAGCCCCTCGTCGGGCTCTCTGCTCCACAGGGAGCCTGCTTCCCTTTCTCTCTCTCTCTGCCTGCCTCTCTGCCTACTTGTGATCTCTGTCTGTCGAATAAATAAATAAAATCTTAAAAAAAAAATAATAATGGGCATTTATCACTCCATAAATTATAGATAAGATTCCATAATAACAGCTTTATATCAATTTTTTTTTAAAGATTTTATTTATTTATTTGGCAGAGAGAAATCACAAGTAGATGGGGAGGCAGGCAGAGAGAGAGAGAGGGAAGCAGGCTCTCTGCTGAGCAGAGAGCCCGATGCGGGACTCGATCCCAGGACTCTGAGATCATGACCTGAGCCAAAGGCAGAGGCTTAACCCACTGAGCCACCCAGGCGCCCTTATATCAATTTTTAAAACAGGTTTTGAGGTATTAGGTGATAAGAATAAGATATACTTTGATTAGTCCCCCATTGTTGAGCATTTAGGTTGTTTCCAGGTCACTGTAATAAATAATTCTGTAAACATACTTCTATTTTTTTTTAATTTTTAAAAGATTTTATTTATTTATTTGAAAGAGAACACAAGCAGGGTGAGGGGCAGAGGGTGACAGACTCCCCACCAAGCAGGGACTCTAGTGGAGCTCCGTGCCAGGACCCTGAGATCACAACCTGAGCTAAAGGCAAGACACTCAACCAACTGAGCCACCCAGGCATCCCTGTGAACACACTTTTAAATACTGAAAGTTGTGAGGATCTTTCAAAATAAAATATGCTACCTAAATGTATTTCATTACCCTTAGTTTTTGTTATTGTGGTAAAATATACATAACATTTTTAAGTATACAGTTCAGTGGGATTAAGTACATTCATGATGTTGTTGTCACCCTTGCTTTTAACCAAGTATGAATGTACAACTTGATGGAAGAAATCTCCTTATAGCAGAATGTCTTATAGACAGCCATGAAGAAATCTTGGGCTTGCTCTTAGTTTTTAAGTTTTCAGAATATCTCTACATTTGAGAGTGTGGACTTTTATCAAAGTAGTTGGGGGATATCATATTGCTGTGGTATCCGAAAAGACAATCTTGACATTGCCTGCTGCATTTACAAATGCCAGAGAAAAATATGAATTTGTTGTTTTATTTATTTTATTTTTAAAGATTTTTATTTTACTTATTTATTTATTTGACAGAGAGAAAGAGATCACAAGTAGGCAGAGAGGCAGGCAGAGAGAAAGAGGGGGAAACAGGCTTCCCACTGAGCAGAAAGCCCAATGTGGGGCTCGATCTCAGGACCCCAAGACCATGACTTGAGCCGAAGGCAGAGGTTTAAACCACTGAGCCACCCAGGTGCCCCTGAATGGGTTGTTTTAAAAGATGCTGATGATTTAAGGATCAAAGCACTTTGTTCTGTGTGTCTGATCAGACCTGCATTTATTTATTTTTAATTTTTTATTTTTTAATAACATATAATGTATTATTAGCCCCAGGAATACAGGTCTGTGAATCATCAGGCTTACACACTTCACAGCACTCACCATAGCACATACCCTCCCCAATGTCCATAACCCCACCACCTTCTCCCTACCCCCTTCCCCCCAGCAACCCTCAGTTTGTTTTGTGAGATTAAGAGTCTCTTACGGTTTGTCTCCCTCCCAGTCCCATCTTGTTTCATTTTTTTCCCTTCCCTACCCTCTAACCCCTCCACATTGCCTCTCAAATTCCTCATATCAGGGAGAGCATATGATAATTGTCTTTCTCTGATTGACTTATTTCACTCAGCATAATACCCTCTAGTTCCATCCACGCCATTGCAAATGGCAAGATTTCCTTTCTTTTGATGGCTGCATAATATTCCATTGTGTATATATACTACCTCTTCTTTATCCAATCATCTGTTGATGGACATCTAGGCTCTTTCTGTAGTTTGGCTATCGTGGACATTGCTGCTATAAACATTTGGATACACGTGCCCCTTCGAATCACTACATTTGTATATTTAGGGCAAATACCCAATAGTGTGATTTCTGGGTCATAGGGTAGCTCTATTTTCAACTTTTTGAGGAACCTCCATGCTGTTTTCCAGAGTGGTTGCACCAGCTTGATTCCCACCAACAGTGTAGGAGGGTTCCCCTTTCACCACATCCTTGCCAGCATCTGTCGTTTCCTGACTTGTTAATTTCAGCCGTTCTGACTGGTGTGAGGTGGTATCTCATTGTGGTTTTGATTTGTATTTCCCTGATGTCGAGCGATGTGGAGCACTTCTTCATGTGTCTGTTGGCCATCTAGATGTCTTCTTTGCAGAAATGTCCATTCATGTCCTCTGCCCATTTCTTTTCTTTTCTTTTTTTAAATTTCTTTTCAGCATAACAGAATTCATTGTTTTTGCACCACACCCAGTGCTCCATGCAATACGTGCCCTCCTTAATACCCACCACCTGGCTCCCCCAAACCTCCCACCCCCTGCCCCTTCAAAACCCTCAGATTGTTTTTCAGAGTCCATAGTCTCTCATGGTTCACCTCCCCTTCCAATTTCCCTCAACTCCCTTCTCCTCTCCATCTCCATATGTCCTCCATGTTATTTGTTATGCTCCTCAAATAAGTGAAACCATATGATAATTGACTCTCTCTGCTTGATTTATTTCACTCAGCATAATCTCTTCCAGTCCTGTCCATGTTGCTACAAAAGTTGAGTATTCATCCTTTCTGATGGAGGCGTAATACTCCATAGTGTATATGGACCATATCTTCCTTATCCATTCGTCCATTGAAGGGCATCTTGGTTCTTTCCACAGTTTGGCGACCATGGCCATTGCTGCTATAAACATTGGGGTACAGATGGCCCTTCTTTTCACTACATCTGTATCTTTGGGGTAAATACCCAGTAGTGCAATTGCAGGGTCATAAAGATCAAAAACTTCTGCACAGCAAAGGAAACAGTGAACAAAACAAAGAGGCAACCCACGGAATGGGAGAAGATATTTGCAAATGACAGTACAGACAAAAAGTTGATATCCAGGATCTATAAAGAACTTCTCAAACTCAACACACACAAAACAGATAATCATATCAAAAAATGGGCAGAAGATATGAACAGACACTTCTCCAATGAAGACATACAAATGACTATCAGACACATGAAAAAATGTTCATCATCACTAGCCATCAGGGAGATTCAAATTAAAACCATATTGAGATACCACCTTACACCAGTTAGAATGGCCAAAATTAGCAAGACAGGAAACAACGTGTGTTGGAGAGGATATGGAGAAAGGGGAACCTTCTTATACTGTTGGTGGGAATGCAAGTTGGTGCAGCCACTTTGGAGAATAGTGTGGAGATTCCTCAAGAAATTAAAAATAGAGCTTCACTATGACCCTCTGCCCATTTCTTGATTGGATTCTTTGTTCTTTGGGTGTTAAGTTTGATAAGTTCTTTATTTTGTATCTAGTATAGATACTAGCCCTTTATCTGATATGTCATTTGCAAATATCTTCTCCCATTTTGTCAGTTGTCTTTTGGATTTGTTGACTGTTTCCTTTGTTGTGGAAAAGCTTTTGATCTTGATGAAGTCCCAACAGTTCATTTTGCCCTTGTTTCCCTTGCGTTTCACGATGTTTCTAGGAAGAAGTTGCTGTGGCTGAGTTTGAAGAGGTTGCTGCCTATGTTCTTTTCAAGGATTTTGATGGATTCTTTTCTCACATTGAGGTCCTTCATCCATTTTGAGTCTATTTTTGTGTGTGGTGTAAGAAAATAGACGTGCACTTATTTTTTTATGTGTTTTAGCAGGTTATTGATAGCCCAAGTAACAAGATTCAGGCAGTTATTGTGAAATTGACTTAAAGATTATCTGGGGTTATTATCTGTGTTTTAAAATGTAAAAGCAGCATTTATTTGTTATTCTGGAAATATAGAAAAGGCTGGATCAAAAAACGAAGCAGAATACAAACACTGGTAATGCCTCCACTTGGGTTTATAACATTTTAGAGTATTTCTTTCCAGCCTTTTCTTTTTCTATGTAAACACACATATTTTGATTTCTTTATTTGACTTGATTAGATCAGTATGTCACAAAATGCACTATGAGGAACATTACTTTTTTAAAAGATTTTATTTATTTATTTATTTATTTATTTAGAGAGAGCATGCAGGAACATGTAAATGGGGGAGGGAAGAGGAAGAAACCCAAGCAGACTCTGTACTGAGCATAGAACCCAATGTGGGGCTTGATCTTAACCCTGAGGTCATAACCTAATCCAAAATCTGAGTCAGAAACTCAACCAACTAAGCCACCTGGGTGCCCCGAGGAACATTATTCTTATAATGTGCCCTGTGGTAAAAAGTTATTGTGGTCATCAGTTTGGAAAAGACAATTTTCTCTATTTAGAAATTCACAATTATCTTAAATGTTTACCAAAAATTAATAATAGGAGGCTCACACTGATGTGTGATTTGTTTAAAGACTGAATTATTTATTTCTTGAATTTTTCTCAAATTACTTGGGTGACTTCATTTTCACTTAAATTCTAGTATCCTTATTTTGAAAAAAAAGAAATTCATAATTCTCATTGGGATGTTCTAAACTTTGGGTTAAGAAACTTCTCTAGCTGGCATGCCTGGATGGCTCAGTCAGTTAAGCATCTGTCTTGACTCAGGTCATGATCCCAGGATCCTGGAATCAAGTCCTGCATCATACTCCTTGCTCAGCGGGGAGCCTGCTTCTCCGTCTGCCCCTCCCCCACTATTCATGCTCTTGCTCGCTCTCTCTCTCTGACAAATCAGTCAATCTCTCTAGCTTTCTCCAGCTGTCTCCAAACCAATTTGATCCAGGAATCCTTACAAAGTCAGCATTCTGAATAAGTATTTGATAATAGTATTGCTGTCGATGATTATGTAACTTACAGTCTACCAGAGTTTGCCATTGTTTATCTGCACCAACCAGCAAAGCGATCTTGCTTTCTGTGCTATGTGATTGCACTCTGCTACAGACTTGAGATGCCCTTTCTGCTGATAAGAGCCCCAGCTCTCAAATGCCATGCCTCGGTTTTAATATCTGTAAAATGAGGTTCATGAAAGTATCCATCTTGTAAGATTGTTTTTTGCAGAAATTGACATATCCAATATAAAGCACTTATCCCAGGCTTAGGGATATTAAGTGCTCAAAAAATACTGGTGGTGTGGCTATACAATTTTTTTAAAAAGATTTTATTTATTTAGGGGCACCTGGGTGGCTCAGTCCATTGAGCATCTGCCTTCAGCTCAGGTTATAATCCTGGGGTTCTGGGCTCAAGTCCCACATTGGACTCCCTGCTCAGTGGGGGACCTGGCTCTCCCTCTGCTGCTCCCCCTGCTTATGCTCTCTCTCTTTCTCTATCAATTAAATAAATTAAGTATTTTTTATTTATCTATAAATAAATTTTTATTTAAATTAAAATTTATCTATAAACAAATTTTTATTTATCTATAAATTTAAAAATATTTTATTTACTTTATTTATTATTTTAAAAGATTTTATTTATTTGTCAGAGAGACAGAGCACAGGAAGAAGGTCTGAGGGAGAGGATCTCAAGCAGAATCTCTGCTGAGGGCAGAGCCCAACACGAACACCAGTTCAATTTGGGGTTCAATCTAATGACTCTGAGATCATGAGCTGAGCCAAAAATCTAGTCGTTTCATCAACTGAGCCATCCAGGTTTCCCAAGTGGCTATAAAATTAATAGCCATAGTAGTAGCTGCCAGCTGTCATATTAATAGCAGTAGTAGTAGCAACAGTAATAAACATTATAGTGACAACAGTAGCAATAGTAGTGGCAGTAGTAAGTAGCAGTGCTGGTGAAAATAGCAGTAATGGTCATATTTAGTGTAGTAGCTGTATTAGTAGGAGTATATTAACATCCTCTCGCCCTTTGGAAATATAAGTATAGAGAATTAATTCATCTTTGAAATTAAGCCCAAATCAAATGAATTCAATTTTGCAATTTTGAGATGGCTTGTAAAACAATTAAGATAGGGACGCCTGGGTGGCTCAGTTGGTTGAGCAGCTGCCTTCGGCTCAGGTCATGATCCCAGCGTCCTGGGATCGAGTCCCACATCGGGCTCCTTGCTCAGCGGGGAGCCTGCTTCTCCCTCTGCCTCTGCCTGCCACTCTGTCTGCCTGTGCTCGCTCTCTCCCTCTCTCTCTCTCTGATAAATAAATAAAATCTTAAAAAAAATAAGATAAAATAGTAATTATTCGCTTGTAATTCGAGCTTCTCTGGGATCTGGTAAAAGCAAGAGAGGCTGGGAATTGTGGCTATAGAGAAACACTTGCTTCATAAATTTAGGAGTCCACCCTGAGGCAATGCAACCATGGGTCAGGGAAATTTGAGGAGAGAGCCAGGCATTTATTTCACTCTCCCAAAGTCTGCAGGGAATTTGCAGCCAGTGGGCAGAATGCTGGTGATCCAGATGAAATTGCATAAGAGAGTGGGATGCCACAAACAGGACAGAACTGATTTATTTAGTAACATTTGGAAACCATTTATAGAAGTCATGTTCATTTACAGCTAGTGCTCGGGGCTGATGGAGGATGTGGATTACCCGTAGTTTTCCCCATCCTGAATGAATGTGGGATGGAAAAATAAGTGGATCAAAGGAAGAAGTGCTTCCTTTCACCATGAGGACTTTTCATAAATGTATTCAACTTTACATATTTCTTTTACAGGTATTCTATGCATAGTTTGAAAAGAATAAAGCCAAACAACTGTTTATTCCTTTCTTGAACAATATTTGTTAGGAATCAGGTACTTTCTGGGCATAAAAAATTCATACAATTTATTTGTGAAATATAATAATAATTAATGTTAAATAAGTGTTTACCATGGATTGTGTCTTTTAGGTTCTTAAAAAATCCTAAAGTAGCTGGCGCACCTGGGTGGCTCAGTCAGTTAAGCATCTGCTTTCAGCTCAGGTCATGATCCTGGGGTCCTGGAATCAAGCCTCATGTCAGGCTACCTACGCAGCAGAGGAGTTTGCTTTTCCCTCTCTCTCTCTGCCCCTCCAGCCCCATCTTGCACCTGCATTCTAAGTAAATAAATCAATAGATAGGTTAATAAATAAATAAAATCTTTAAAGTATGTACAATTATCCCACTTTTGCGGATGAACACATGAAACACAGAATTAACATGCCTAGTGTAGGTGAGGAGGAAAGTATTTTTTTTTTACTACCTTCATGGTTCTCCAGTTAAGACCCTGTAAATGGACAAAAGACAGATAAACAAAAGAAAAGCATACAAATATACTTAAGGGAAGTGTTACGTGACACAGGAGCATTCATATGGAAATGTGTACCTACCCCAAGAGAAATTAAACCGAGTGATTTTGTGCTAAGTTTAATGAAGAGTAGAAAATCATGGAAAAACGTGTGACAGGACAAAAGGATATGAGCTAAAGGTAGTAAACTGGGTGAAATTTAGCAAGTCTTGTCAGTTTGGATTCCTTCTGGTGTCCTATCTTAGGAGTTGAGGACTCTGTTCCCTGGAAAGGGAGGACACCTCTCTGATGAGGGACTTAGGACCTGCTTGAGCGCAGGGAAGGAGAGGTCATAGAGTCCTTCCTGCTCCTGCCTTTTCTGAAACACCTTCAGCTTAAAATAGTCCATATTCCGGGGGGCCTGGGTGGCTCAGTGGGTTAAAGCCTCTGCCTTCAGCTCGGGTCATGGTCCTGGGATCAAGCCCCATGGAGGGCTCTCTGCACAGTGGGAAGCCTGCTTCTCACCCCCGCACCCTGCCTGCCTCTCTGCCTACTCGTGATCTCTGTCTGTCAAATTAAAAAAATATATATATATATATATTCTGTATTCCAAGGTGCTATATCTGGAGGTAGTGTGCTGTGAATCAGATGCCGTTCCTTGAGCTATCTGAGCTTGATCTGTAAAATGGGGGCCTTGCCATAGCCCTGTGATCCCCGTGCTTATTTACACATCTGAATCCCCTGGAGAGCTTTCAAAAAAATACAGAATTCTGAACCCAAACCAGAGCAGTCTGATGGAGTAGCTTCTGGGTGGGCCCCAGGGCATCAGTGCACTCACTGTAATCTCTGCCAGACATTCTGATCTGTGATGCCCTACCTGGGCTGGAAAACTCAGCAGTCGCACAGCGAGCTGCTTTCTTCGGGTGCGGTGGTTGGATTCCAATGTGAGACGGCAGCTGCACAGCATCGTCAAGAGAGAAACCCAACTCAATCATCTGTGTGTCAAATGAGGCTAATTACACCAGCAAAACCCTCTCTGTCAGCATATGAGTCAAATGCGCAGCGGAAGCAGCTGGGAGAGATGTACGCTCTTCTTGAACTCGCTCAGCAGGATGGAAGTTAGCTGAAAGAGCGCCCCTTACAGCACTTCCTCAATCCACTTTTGATCATCAAGAAATGTTTGTCTCCAGGAGAGAATTTAAATATGAAAACTTACAAGCAAGAATTCAGATCGTTTTTCTTGGGAGAGCTGTATATTAACAAAATAAATGGTGGTGTTCTATTTTCCTTAGACACAGTCCCATCTAAGAGCCTCTTGCTTTCTGTAAAAGCAACAAGATTTTTTCCAAGCCCTTTGTTGATTGACATTATTATAATGGTTTCTCCCATGGAAATGGTTTACAAAATGTGTTACATTTTATAATTGTGTTTGTTTTTCTTTAAGTGTTTCTGTGGTTCTCCATGAATGATGAGACTAGTAATAGTTAACATTTATTAAGGGCTTGCTCTGTGCCATGCATAATCCTGCTTAATTTGTGTAGCTATATATAACCTCATGTCGGTCTCTCAGTAATTGTATATGGTAACTATTATTTCCGATCCCTTTGATATGATGAGGTAATTGGGCCAAGTAAGCTGTCCAATAGCACATAGTAAGGAATACAGCTGGAACATGAATCCAGCAGAGTGATGCCAGATCTTTCTCTTTCATATTTAGATCGGGGTCGGGAGGCATGAATTAAATGAGGTTGGGGAATATTGGGTTAAACAAATTGGTTTCTTTGGTGTGTGATTTCTCAGAGTGTTCAGTAACTCCGGTGCTACACACATCTTTAAAAGGCAAAAGCAGAATTTCACATTTCCCAAACACCTTGAACATAAAACTCTTCTTAATCAAGTCTCTCTAGACCACTGACAAACGACGTCTATGAAATGATGGTTTGCAAATGAGCTATCGGCAAAGTGGTCTACCTCCTTGCCCCCGAAGCCATGAACATCTGTCCGTTTTACAGGGACAGTAGGAAGACCTGAGAGCAAGAGGACACCGCTGGGGTGCCACCATGCACCTGTGTCCTTTACGTTAACATGATCATTCAAGTAAACTGCTAATAAATTTCTTGGGAGTCGTTTAGCCATATCTTTATTTATTTATTTATTTTTTATTTTCAGCATAACAGTATTCATTATTTTTGCACCACACCCAGTGCTCCTAGCCATATCTTTGAGAAGCTTCTCAACCTTGGGGTATTCAAAATAAATAACTGGGATGGGAAGAAAACATTAGAACATCCATTTAAAACTTCCCACAGTTGATTTTTCTGGATATGTTTTGTTATATAGCTGCACATGTGTGTGTGTGTGTAACAAAACATATGCCAAAAATTAACATTTATAATTATAAATATTATTTACTTAAGAATATTTGGCCATGTATATTATAAATATGATATCTATAAGTGATATATTAGAATAGTTACATATGTAACTTGCAAAAACTTTAATATATATGTATTGGAGATGATTTGCAAAAATATTGAGATCACTTAGGTGTATGAAATGCCTTCCACTTCTTCATACTCTTGGACCCAGCAATTTCACTTCTTAGAATGTATTCAGCTTATCCTAAGGAAATAACTTTACACATCCATAATTATTTAGCTAGAGGGGTTGTTTATTTAAGAAATCCTTGTGCTTGTGAGAATGGAAAACAGTCCAAATATTCAACAATTGGGGATCGCTTACATAAATTATTGTCTATCCATATACAGAGTCTTAACAGAGAGCTATTAAAAATTATGTAGTAGTAGAAAAAATGCCATGAAAAAGTCCTGATTTTGTAATTAAAAAAAAAGAGAGAGATGACAAAATATTATTTAGTTCATGCGCCTGGAAGAATGGACTGGACTGATGAACCAAAATGTTAATAGTGAGTGGTAGCTCTTAGTGGTGACATAAGGGAAAATTTTTATTTTCTTTATACTTCCCTGTGTTATCTTAATTTTTGTACAATAAATGTACAAATAAGCATTGAGTAAGCATTGAAATAAGCATTAAAAGCTTGACTAAGCATTATATTCATAAAGCCCCGAGGCTGGCGATTATGAAAGAGTATACAGTAACGAAGCCTTTCCCAGCCCCATCTCTCAGACAAGCCACTCTTCTCTCCAGAAGTACTGATGATAATGGTTTCTTGTATATTTTTCCAAGGATCCATTATGTTGATAAAATTTGTGTATATATACCTATATTCTTTTACCTCTTCTCCTACCAATAACAACATATAATACATACTATTCTATACTGTTATATTGAATAATTCTGTACACCTGTCATTTCACCCCTATCGATAGCATATCAGTAGGATACATTGCCAAAAGAGGAATATCTGGGTCCAAAAAACGTGCATTTGTCATTTGGATTAAATACTGCCCTCTGAGGACATAAAAAAAGAAAAATCCTATCATGGTTTCTTCCAGGACTTTAACAGTTTGGGGGCTTGTTGCCTTTCATTTGTGACCCACTTCAATTTATCCTAGCTAATGGATTTTTAGTAAGAAAAAACAATTATTTAGAATATTAAACTCCTCGTTTATAGTGGAATTCAAGCGCTGGTTGTCCCCGTCTGTCAGATCACAGGATCGAGATGCAAATAAGGACATCTTGCAGAGGTTCAGCTTACACTGGGAATGAGAAACAGAGCCAGACCTCTGCTCTGCTGTGTGCCGGTTTGCTTCCAGAGTCACCCTGGCATGAAGAGAGAAGCCCCGAGAGCTCGAGTTCCACCCACAAGTAGAATTTTGACTTCTGTGGAACTCCAGTCGCTGGTTGGATCTTCCCTCCCAAAACTTGTAAGTTGCTCTAGTCAGCTAAGTAAAAAGAAGTGATCTCCCCTGTAGTGTTACAGTACGTGTGTATGGGCTGCATGAACTGGGGTGTGACAGTACCTGGGAAGAACTGATTTTATCCCCATAGAGATTCTCCAGACCTGGTACTCGCTGGCAGACCTCAGCAGCTGTACTGAAATGTCAGATGGATTTGCACAGCTGACTCACGTTGCCAAAATGAGAGCCACACAGTAGTTTCATAAATTGATGCTATCCAGCCAAGCCCTGCTTAATATAGATACGGCGTGAGCTTAGCTATAGTCCCCCCCCCAAGCTGCTCATCACAGGCCACTGAGATCCTCAGGGGTGAAAACCTCTTTAAGCAGTGTTAACCTGGAATGTTTGTTAACCAGGGGGAATTCCTTGAGAGTTTTTGCTTATTTGGAGAGAGTCTTTGATTATTTCTCCTTTTCTAGTAACAGAGAAAAATACAGGGGGGAAAAAATCATGTCAGAACACAGCAGGAATTCAGACGAAGAACTCTTTGATGAGGAGATTGATGAAGATGAAATCTTGGCCAACCTGTCCCCCGAAGAGCTGAGAAAACTGCAGTCAGAAATGGAAGTGATGGCCCCGGACCCCAGGCTTCCCGTTGGAATGATTCAGAAGGATCAGACCGACAAGCCACCCACAGGAAATTTTGACCATAAGTCTCTAATGGATTATATGTATTGGCAAAAGGCATCCAGACGCATGCTGGAGGATGAACGTGTCCCTGTCACCTTTGTGCCGTCCCAGGTAATCAGGAATTTGTGTACAGCAGAGAATCGTCTGCCTGGGCCCGAGCGACAGGTGTCCCTGCGGCAACTGTCCGTTTCTCAAGACTTCATGTTTGGTCTTGTTTTGTTGCCGCTGCTAGATTAGGTCATTAACATTTAATCTGATGTCGGACTGGAACTTCCTGAAACACTTACATGGTATAACTGGGAAGGAAAAATGATAGTTTTCGTGTAAATGTCTCTTTTTTTTTTTAATGGCTGTGGGGTTCACTGTGTAGGAAAGCCTGATTCTACAGACCTAATCTTAATGAATTAGCTCATAACCTATAAGAATTTGTCCTTAACTCCTTTTTTTTTGGACACATAGAACGCTTTAAGAAGCTGATGAATGCTCTATACCCCTCCTTCTGCTTACACATTCTTAGGTAGTATTTCACAGAAAATTGCAAGGGCGTCACAGCCCTTCTGAAGTCTCGCCCCATAATCTATATAGTTCAACCATGTCAAATAACTCCCAAAATTCCATATTAACACAGTTTATTGGATATCAGTAATACATTTAGAAATTGACAGCTATTGAACAGTTGTTGTAAAGACCGTTCTTTCTGCAATATATTTCTTTTTTTTTTTTTTTTTTTTTTTTTTTTTTTAAGATTTTATTTATTTACTTGAGAGAGAGACAGTGAGAGAGAGCATTAACGAGGAGAAGGTCAGAGAGAGAAGCAGACTCCCCATGGAGCTGGGAGCCCGATGCGGGACTCGATCCCGGGACTCCAGGATCATGACCTGAGCCGAAGGCAGTCGTCCAACCAACTGAGCCACCCAGGCGTCCCTGCAATATATTTCTTATATGGCCACTAGAATTGCATTTGCATCTATGAACCTATCATATATCAGCATACTTTTCTTTTTTTTTTTTTTTTTTTTTTTTTTTTTTTTTTTTTTTTTTTTTTAAAGATTTTTATTTATTTACTTGATAGAGAGAGATCACAAGTAGGCAGAGAGGCAGGCAGAGAGAGAGGGGGAAGCAGGCTCCCCGCTGAGCAGAGAGCCCGACGTGGGGCTCGATCCCAGGACCCCGAGACCATGACCCGAGCTGAAGGCAGAGGCTTAAACCACTAAGCCACCCAGGCACCCCTCAGCATACTTTTCTTAATGTTCCACTTAAAAAGGACAAAGCCAAAGGAAGACCAAGATCCCTGCAGGTAAAGACGCTTTTAGTTATACCTGCTGTTACAGCTCTATCTTCTCACATTGCTATCATGCTGGCTGTGATTAAGGAAACTTACAAACTGGTTTCAGGGTCAGAAGAGTTTAAACATGTACTAAATTTAAGCAATTGCCCGTTTGGTCAGGTTGGAGTTTAAGGTACAATCTGCAGCTATTTGGAGTGACTATATTATACAGTTGGAGTAAGAACCAATTCTATTCTGAATGCAAATTTCAGAAAAAGAAAACTGGGTACTTTGAACACTTTTGTCTTCCCTTAGTATAATTTAAACAGCTTGATGATTGTCTCCCCCTACTGGGACAGATGAGAAATGCAGTAGAGAAGGCTTTAAAGTGGTTAGGATGACTGTTGCCAACTGTCACTTCCAACCTACCGTATGTTGTAAGCAAGAAGATCAAGTTCTTGCTTGAAAATGCTACACCAGCTTTCAAAATGACACCTATGAGGTACACATGTGGTATAGGAAAGCACACTAATTGATAAGCAAGAATCTAACAAACATCGTTTAGAAACTGCTAATTTCCTTTCTAAACTAAGGCATTGTTCCCTTTTTTTTTTTAAGATTTTATTTATTTATTTGATAGAGAGATCACAAGTAGGCAGAGAGGCAGACAGAGAGAGAGGGGGAAGCAGGCTCCCTGCTGAGCAGAGAGCCCAACGCGGGGCTTGACCCTAGGACCCTGAGACCATGACCTGAGTTGAAGGCAGAGGCTTTAACCCACTGAGCTGCCCAGGTGCCCCAAAGCATTGTTTCTAAAGATCTGTATAATCTGATCCTCTTCTGTAGCCAGCACTGCCCCCTAAAGACTTTGTTTCAAAAGAAACTGGACTCATGATCCTGTCCTCGAAGTAGTCAGGATAGTGGTCATAGAACTGAGGAGACAAAAAATCCAAGTCTAGGTCTTTGGTATATTTCAGGGTATCAAAATGCTCTCACTTTTCCCACAGTATGTTATGTTTTCAGGGAAAGTTGATATACACATTATATTAGATTAGCAGGTATCTTGGGATGTAAGTTTTGTTTGGAGCAATGAGTAATTTGTGTAACCTAGGACTATTGAACACAAAAATGCCTATTTGGATATATATAAAACAAAGACTTCAGTGTATTGATCGATAACTCCATAAGGTTTTCAAAGCAAATAATTTGGGGGCCGCTTCTAGAATTGAACACCATTTTTAAAAACAATACAGAGTCCAAAACCAAAATTATGTTTCATTTTACCATATGGAATGAGATAAACACAGCACACCCCCCCCCCAAAATGTGTTTGTATCTATCTGTAGTATGGCTATAAAAGTTCATCTTTATTTAGATTATATTTGCTTACAAAACTAATACGTGTATTTTTTTAAAACATTTAAATACTTTAGAATTACATGCATCCCCTCTCCAGTTATCTTTTTTTTTTAAGATTTTATTTATTTATTTGACATACAAAGATCACAAGTAGGCAGAAAAGCAGGCAGAGAGAGAGGAGGAAGCAGGCTCCCTGCTGAACAGAGAGCCCGATGTGGGGCTTGATCCCAGGAGCCTGGGACCATGACCTGAGCCAAAAGCAGAGGCTTAACCCGCTGAGCCACCCAGGCACCCCTCCAGTTATCTTTTTATCTTATTTTATTTTATTTTTAAAGTAATCTCTACAGCCAACATGGACTTGAACTCATAACCCTGAGATCAGGAGTCACATGCTCCTCTGACTGAGCCGGCCAGACACTGCCCCCTTCTCAGTTACCTTAATAATTCCCTCTATTTTTAAGAGAGAACTGATAATTGGGTAAGCATCACCATAGACTTGTTTTTCCTATACATTTATAAGCTTTTATATATTGTATATGTGTTTGTGTATATGTATACACACACAAATGGAACACTATACACACCATTTATTTGCTTACTCATTTCACTTCCTAATAAATCTCTTATTTCCAGTAGCGACTGCTCTGCTTCCTGTTTCTCCATCCCCATGTGTTCTAACCCTCATAAACCTCTCTTTTAGGTGGACACTCAAGAGCAGCATGAAGAAGTAGGCAAAGGTAATAAAAATGTGTCCCAGTATTTAAAAGAAAAGCTCAATAACGAAATTGCTGCAAATAAAAGAGAATCAAAAGGCAGCAGCGATGTCCCAGAAACCGATGATGCTGATGGTGAAGAAGATGAAGGAGATGACGGGGATGAGGATGACGAGGATGAAGATGACGAGGATGAAGACGAGGAAGGAAATGACGACAGTGAAGAGAGTGTGGAAAAGCCACAAAGAGGCGTGCAAGGTGGGGTAGAGCAGCAGATCAGGAACGGGGAGAGCAGCTGTGCACAAGTAGCTAAGAAGGCATTTGGAGAACAGAAAGACGGACCAGAGGTCCAAGAAAAAAGTGAGAAGAAAATATCAAAATTAGATCCCAAGAAGTTAGCGCTAGATACCAGTTTTCTAAAGGTAAGTGCGAGGCCTTCGGGAAACCAAACAGACCTGGATGGGAGCTTGAGGCGCGTTAGACAGAATGACCCTGACATGAAGGAGCTCAACCTGAACAACATTGAAAACATCCCCAAGGAGATGTTGCTGGACTTCGTCAACGCAATGAAGAAAAACAAACACATCAAAACCTTCAGCTTGGCCAACGTGGGCGCGGATGAGAACGTTGCGTTCGCCTTGGCGAACATGCTGCGGGAAAATAGGAGCATTACCACTCTCAACATCGAGTCCAACTTCATCACGGGGAAAGGAATCGTGGCCATCATGAGGTGCCTCCAGTTCAACGAGACGCTCACCGAACTTCGGTTTCACAATCAAAGGCACATGCTGGGCCACCATGCCGAAATGGAAATCTCCCGGCTGTTGAAGGCCAACACCACTCTCCTGAAGGTGGGCTACCATTTTGAGCTCCCGGGTCCCAGAATGGTGGTGACCAACCTGCTCACCAGGAATCAGGACAAGCAGCGGCAGAAAAGACAAGAGGAACAAAAACAGCAGCAGCTCAAAGAGCAGAGGAAGTTGATAGCCATGTTGGAGAATGGGTTGGGGCTGCCACCTGGAATGTGGGAGAGGCTGGGGGGACCCATGCCGGATCCCAGGATGCAGGAGTTCCTCCAGCCTCCTCCACAGCCGCCCAACCTCCAAGCGGCCGCCTTCAATCGACAGAATGAAATGATGAAGAAGCCGTCACAGCCCCCGAAGTACAGGACGGACCCTGACTCCTTCCGAGTGGTGAAGCTGAAGAGGATGCAACGCAAGTCTCGGATGCCCGAAGCCAGAGAGCCGCCCGAGAAGACCAACCTCAAAGATGTCATCAGAACGCTCAAACCGGTGCCGAAAAACAGGCCACCCCCGCTGGTGGAAATCACTCCCAGAGATCAGCTCTTGAATGACATTCGCCACAGTAATGTCGCCTATCTTAAGCCCGTAAGTAGAGGGGAGGAGAAATGTTGAACGAATTCCAGGGTATCCCACCTCTACCTCCTGCTTGTTTTAACTCCGGGAGAGTCTCACTAGTGGTGACTAACCGAAGGAAGCCATCAGCATTACCAGGGCAACAAAATTACCAGTTATCCCCAAGGACACATAAAGAACTAGACAACTTTGTACCAGTGCAATTCACAGCTAAGGTGTATTGAGCGATTATTGTAGGCCAGATACATTATATGAATTAACTCATCCTCTTAGCCCTAGGAGGTAGGTATTATTATTCTCCCTATTTTATAAAAGAGAAACTGAGGCTTAGAGAAGTTCAGTACCGTGTATAGGAGGCAGAGCTAGAAAGTGGTAGAATCGACACTGAAATTCAGCTCCAGGTCCAGGGCCAAGCGTTTATCCACCCCAGCCGCAGAGCTGACCTTCAGAGATCTCGAGGAACCTGCTGCAGGAATAAGTAAGGATGAAGCCTAATTTAGGCCCATCATTTGTAAATACCTGAGTGCTTCCAGAATGTTTAAAAATAGTTGGTTCTTTTTTAGTAGATGAAGATAGACTACCTGCGATGGCATTTCTGTACTCTCCACTGTTTAGGTGGCCAGATAAACGGTAAACGTCAGGATACCATCTCCAGAACCCCTGGCTAATTGCTACCTTTTCTTATTTTCCATCAGTTCTAAACTGCTATCAATTTTAAGCTCCGTGAATGAATGGAGTTTTGACTATGATTTCAGCTTTAATGTTTATTGTGATTCATGATTAACTGCTGCTGATACACGAAAATGTGTATTCCTTGCAGGTGAAGTTGAAGAAATATTTTTTTTTGTCATTACAATGATAGCACCTATGGAATCTGAAAGGCGTATGTCCAAAAGTCATAGGTACTTAATAATGAACTGTATAATTTAATTTAATTTAATTTAATTTAATTTATTTATTTGACAGAGATCACAAGTAGGCAGAGAGACAGGCAGAGAGAGAGGAAGGGAAGCAGGCTCCCTGCTGAGCAGAGAGCCCAATGCAAGGCTCGATCCCAGGACCCTGAGATCATGACCTGAGCCGAAGGCAGAGGCTTTAACCCACTGAGACACCCAGGTGCCCCGAACTGTATTATTTTAAAATCTAGAGTGTAATAGAGCCAAACAGTCCATCTATTATTTCATCATAGGGAGTCACAATTTCTTCAAGATGTGTTATACAGATGTAGGTCCCTTCTTCCCATCTGCGGTAATGCAGAATTGACAGCATTCCATTCTTCTAAATCAAAGATGACTTTCCTCTGTGTCATAGGGGGATTCTGATTCTTCCTTGGGTAGAACAGGGTGAGAACACTAGAAGGTCCCCTGAGGTCAGACAAGAGTTCTTTGCCTGCCCTTGGGTAGTGTATAAAGAGTTTCTGCACCTGCTCTTCTCCAGGCAGCCAGACCCCCTGTAGGGGGGTGGCTTGGGGTGTTGATTTGGGAGAAACTAGCTCTGTCACTGTGTAACCAGTCATTGGTAAAGCATATTCAAGCTGCCTTGGAGGCTGTACCAAGAGAAAATAAGTCTGAAAAGACTGAAGAGGAGTCCCTTTTTTTTTTTTTAAGAGATGGAGAGAAGGAAGGGCAGAGGGAGAGAAAGTATGTTAAGTAGGTGCCACGCCCAGCACAGAGCCCCATGCTGGGCTTGATCTCATGACCCTGAGATCATGACCTGAGCTGAAATCAAGCATCAGACAAGTGGGATGTCTGGGTGGCTCAGTCAGGTAAGTGTCTGCCTTTGGCAAGTCAGGGTCCTGGTATTGGGTCCTTCATCAGGCTCCCTGTTCAACTGGGTGTCTCCTGGTCTCTCTGCCCCTCCCCTATTAGTGTATTCTCTCTCTCTCTTTCTCTGAAATAAATAAAATCTTAAAAAAAAAAAAAAAAAGTCAGACTCAACCAACTGAGCCAGCCAGGTGCCCCAAGAGAAGTCTTTCTAAAATCTGCATTAGAGGTGACCTGTGGGTTCGGATTAGAAGAGAGCATGAAGTTCGGATGATTTTCTGACCCAATTCCCTGCCTTCCGAGGGAGTTCTCTGAGCAAGTCTGCTTACCCTGGAGTCTGTTTCATTCTGCCCATTCACTTATTTGTTAGTGTAGCACTTATGTAGTGCACCTGTGTGTCAGGTACCATCAGAGGGGACAGGGGCACGGGCCGAAAAAGACAGGCACAGTCTTGACCTCATGGAACTTACAGTCTTGGTTTTATAACTTCCACAACCAGGACCCTCTGCCTTTTAGTCAACCGAAACACTTCAACTTTGAGTCCAGATTCTAGAACAAAAGACATGAAAATAAATTAATGAGGATAACCACAAAAACGCAACCCTGGCTGATTGCTACATTTTCTATTTTTCCATCAGTTCTAAACTGCTATCGGTTGTAAGCTGTGTTTTGTTTTGTGCTTGATGTCCGTTAAGAAAGAAGCACACTTCAAAGTAAATGCTGACATGATTTTTGAATGAGTGTCTTGCAAAGCAGCCTATGCTTTGAAGTGTCTTTTATCTGTTCCAAGGGATTGGCAGTTTCTCCTGCTTTCACCTGCCTGGCTTGGCCTGTGAGAGTCATCTCTGCAGGTGCATGAGATAGAGATTGTCACACAGCTTCATACACATAGTCCTGTGAATGCTCTGGAAAAAAAAAAAAAAGATGTGCAAATGATTTCATCCCACTGACCAAAATTCACTCCACTAATGTCCCTTTGTTCCCCACCGATCAAATTGTGTTCCTTGCTGCATACATAGTAAATTTCTGCTTTCATTCTGAATCGCAGTGTGATCTTTTTAGAAGACAGTCTTTTTTATTGCGAAATCATTTGGACTTGCAGAAGTTCAAAAATAGTACAAAGAGTTACATTCCCACCCCATTTTGCCAAGTCGGCGTTGTCCTTCTTCAAAAAGCTACTCTAAATGGCAGCACATCTGCGTGCATAGTTAATGGAGCTGCCGATAGTGTGCAAAGCCGTGGTGTGTTCGTGCTTGAATCTACCGTCAACTGTTGTAAAGCTTACGGACTGTAAGATGCTTTCTGATTTGGGGATCTGTGGAAATGTCACAAAATGTGCCTCTTAGACTGAGCGGAATATAGAAAACACAATTGATGGCAATACTACAAAATCTCAGCAGAAAGGGGTATTTTTAGTCAGTCAAATGAGACATAACAGCCCTCATTTGGGAAAAGTGAAATTAAAGATTTTTAGGTTTTTCTCCCCCACTCTTGGACTGGTGGAGAGAGATGCCCTCCAAACCCCTGGGTTTTGAAAGGATGAGGTTAGAATTAAAGTATAATTTTGAAATGTTGTGATTTTTAAAAAATATTTTTCCATTTAAATTTGATTAACTAACATATAATGTATTATTGGTTTCAGGGGTACAGGTCTGTGGTTCATCAGTCTTATATAATACCCAGTGCTCATTGCATCACATATCTCCCTTAATGTCCATCACCCACTTATCTCTTCCCCTCCAGGAAACCTCTCCTCCCTCCAGTAACTCCAGCTACCCTCCAGTAACCCTCAGTTTGTTTCCTATGATTAAGAGCCACTCATGGTTTATCTCCCTCTCTGATTTCATCTTGTTTTATTTTTTTTTCCTCTCTTCCTCTATACTCCTCGGTTTTGTTTCTTAAATTCCACATATCAGTGAGCTCATATGATAATTGCCTTTCTCTGACTGACTTATTTTGCTTAGCATAATACCCTCCATCCACATCATTGCAAATGGAAGATTTCATTTTCATTGTGATTTTTTTTTTTAAGATTTTATTTATTGGGGTGCCTGGGTGGCTCAGTAGGTTAAAGCCTCTGCCTTCGGCTCAGGTCATGATCCCAGGGTCCTGGGATCAAGCTCCGCAACACATTGGCCTCTCTGCTCAGCAGGGAGCCTGCTTCCTCCTTTCTCTCTGCCTGCCTCTCTGCCTACTTGTGCTATCTCTCTCTGTCAAATAAATAAGTAAAATCTTAAAAAATATATTTTATTTATTTATTTGTCATAGAGAGAGCACAAGCAGGCCGAATGGCAGGCTCCCTGCTGGACAAGGAGCCCGATGTGGGACTCGATCCCAAAACCCTGGGATCATGACCTGAGCCAAAGGCAGCGGCTTAACCGACTGAGCCACCCAGGCGCCCCTCGTGATTTTTTTAAAAGCTGAGGATCCTAACTGGAATCTTGAATATCCAAAAACATAAATGATTTAGTCTTAGCTAGTCTTGTTTTCCTTTTACAGTCTTCTGTTTTTCTCTCATGGACTTGAAAATAGTAATTTTGTATATGCAAAACATATCCCATCAAGCAGTCCGTTTATATTTTTTAATTGTATTTTTTTCATTTCAATGCCTGTTCTCTCCCCCACGCCATATTTCTGGCCTGGGACCCTTAAAATGAAGTTGGTAGCAAAGAATAAAGGGAAATCTATATACTGGCTTGGCTTAAATGCTACCTCCTCCAAGAAGCTGCCCTTTTACCCAGTTTAAGAGAGATGTGTTCTGTGGGCCAGGTATGTGAGAACAGGCCGACTGTCAGCCACATCTGCAGGCCTGGAGTGTTTGGCTTGGATATTGTTGTACCAAATTGAAAATACCCATAATAACATTTAGTTCTTTGGCACCACCTGAAACATCAGAGCTGGCCACAGTGGGCTTGGGTTTGCATGGCACTCATCAGCTGGATTTGACGTTTGGCTTCTCCCTTAAGATAGGTAATGGACTCTCCAGTTCTTCTCAGTCTCCACCATGCCATACCGCCTAACACCGGCCTGTTTCACTTGTTGACATTACTTACTTGGCTCCTGTAGAATTTGTTTAGTTTGTTTTGTTCTTGTTTTTAGCTGTGCTTTTAAACTCTGTCTTGCCTAACAAAGTGAATTCGTTCAATAATCACAGAGTCCTTTCCTGATGAGTTAATAACTGAGTAATTGGAGGCTTACCCCTCCCTGGGCAAATGTGGGATTTCCTTTTTCTTTTTTTCTTTTTTCTTCTTTTTTAAGATTTTATCCATTTACCTGAGAGACAGAGATCACAAGCAGACAGAGAGGCAGGCAGAGAGAGAGGAGGAAGCAGGCTCCCCGCTGAGCAGAGAGCCCGACTCGGGGCTCAATCCCAGGACCCTGGGATCATGACCTGAGCCGAAGTCAGAGGCTTAAACCACTGAGCCACCCAGGTGCCCCGGGATTTCCCTTTATCCTGAAAAATTTTGTGGACCGTTCACTGCCTACCATCCCAGATGGGTCTTTGTACTTCTCCCTGAGATAAGATCCCATCTGTGACAATTTCATTTACCGATATCAATGCCCAGTGCCAATGCATTTATATCACACACAGGCTTCAGTGCCAATCAAAGAAGGTGGTTTAACATTCACTCAATTTCACCTTGGGCTCACCTCTCTATACCTGGATTGTTTCCACCCCAATGCCTAAAAACACAGCTAAATTTCTGCTTTGGAAAGACTTCAGTTTAAGAATATCAAAAGCATGGGGCGCCTGGGTGGCTCTGTGGGTTAAGCCTCTGCCTTTGTCTTGGGTCATGATCTCAGGGTCCTGGGATAGAGCCCCGCATTGGGCTCTCTGCTCAGCAGGGACCCTGCTTCCCACCCCCCGCCTGCCTCTCAGCCTACTTGTGATCTCTGTCTGCCAATAAATAAACAAAACCTTAAAAAAAGAAAAGAATATCAAAAGTAGCCTTGGTTAGCCAAAAGACTCCATGACATATAGGTAGTTATGATTATGAAATGGGACATTATAGACCCTGGAGTCTTCATTTCCACCTCTGGCCATTTCTTCTTCGCCTCATTAACAAGATCTTCTTTCTCTTAAGGATTTCTGGATTCCATACTTCCGCACTTTCCTCCCCTTTCCCATTTTATCTTCTCCTTTTGTTTCCATTGTCACATAATCTAGGATACTTCCCAGATCTCTCTTTCCATTTAGATCACTGGAGTTTTCTTAGCACCTTTGTTCAGTCTTTCCCCAGCCAACCTCTTTTTTTTTTTTTTAATTTTATTTATTTATTTGACAGACGGAGATCACAAGCAGGCAGAGAGGCAGGCAGAGAGAGGAGGAAGCAGGCTCCCCGCTGAGCAGAGAGCCCCATGCGGGGCTGGATCCCAGGACTCTGAGACCATGACCTGAGCCGAAGGCAGTGGCTTAACCCACTGAACCACCCAGGCGCCCCCCCCCCCCCCAGCCAACCTCTTGAGTTGAGACCTGCTGGTGCTTCTGGTTCGCTGTGTTCACTGTTCTTTCCCTTCTCTTGCACATTCAGGTCTAAAGCCCCAGAGTTGTCTTCAATGACTTTTCCCTCTGCCCTATATTTTTGTTCCTTATTTTATTTGTTCCATCAGTTCTTTATACAAGAGGTCTCCTCGAGAAAGAACTGTGTAATATTTCAAACTCATCCTGAAAGAGCATACGTTGACCAGAACTACAGAGCATAGGAACTGCCTTTTCCTAATACCTAGTTGGAAAAAGAGTTTATGGTATACAATGTTTCTGAGTCTGTGATGGTGAGTCTTAAATTTTAGCATGCATCAGAACCACCTCGAAGGCTGAGTGCCGATTCCTGAGCCCGTCTCTAGAGTTCCTGATTCAGTGGATTTTGGATGGTGCCTGAGAATTTGCCTTTCTCTCCAGGTCCTTGATGACACTGGTTCTGCTACTGTGGACATCCCACTGACAACAACCCCAAGTCTATGGCACCCACGACGAATCACATCCCTTGATATTTCCCCCAAAGGGTCTTCTTTTCTTGCCTTCATACCCTTTGTTCATATGACCTTTAATTCTATCTCTTGAAAGTTATCCAAACAGGCTTGGTGCAAACAGGACTTCTTATAGCAAAAGAAACCAAACGAATCATCAGGAGTGAATGCGCTCCCTCTATGTTTCCATGACCCTTCATGCATGTCTCTTACAGCATCTCCCACATTCTGCTTGAACACCCTTATGAGTATAGTGTGGGTCTCCTAGTAGATTCTGAATTCCTCAGAGTAGGCCTTCCTCAGCTCTTTCTGGACACCTGCTGGGGTGTTGACTGAAAGCAGTAATTCAAATTGATGTGCCCAATGAAATGACCCCTGGAGACGGTCTTCTTTTCCTGCCCCCGTCTCTGTGAGTGTATATAAGTGTGAGCCCTGTGGGATGCTCTGCACACATACTTTCCTTAAATGAATTTTAACCAACCACTGAAAGGGGGAACAGGGCCCCCAAACCATACGGCAAGCAGATTGCCATGTTTGTAAGTTTTATATATTTATAACATCAAGGCTGGTTATCTTTTCCTCTCTAGTTTCTGTCTTTTGGGTTCTGCTTAGAAATGGCTTCTTTTGAAGCTTACTAAAATATTTGCCCATCTTTTATTGCTGCTTTTGTCACTTTTAGTTTTTTTTTTAATTCCCTATTACAGATGAGTTAAAAGGTTAAATTTTAGAAGGACGTAGGGAGCAAGAAACCCACTTTGATTTTTTTTTTTTTTCCCAAATCACTGATCAATGATAGCCAACCAGGGATTCTTTTTCACAATGTTCTGAATTGCCATCTTGGTCATGTTTTAAATATGTCAATATGTATCTGGGTTTACTATGTTGGGTCAGTGCCACATTTTGCTTTTTAAAGTATTTGTATTGTTTTGGATCTCTCCCCTGCATCTAAACATACATCTGGAATAGCATTATTTAAAATGCTTTTTTTTTTCCATCCCGCAATACAAAGAACACGCTGTTTTAATTATTTGTTGCAGTGCTGTAGTTCTTTTAACTACGTGGCATTGTATTTTGGGCTCACTGGTGTTCTTCCCTGTTGGTGTTCTCCATGGTTGAGTCCTAGACAGGTGCATCCTGAAAGTCAGGCACTAGGATGGAGAGGATCAGAAGCACATGGAGAACCCCTTGGTTTGAAGGCTGGGCAGGCAGTAGCAACTGCTTGAGAGCAGTTTCCCTGGTGGGCAGGAGATTGGGAAATCTTTCCAGCCAAACGCTGAGAGAAGATTGGCTGCAGGAGGGGCTGTAACAGATGGCCAGAATGGCTCCTCACATTGGCAGGTGGATATGGGGAACAGGAGAAAAATTCTTACTCATTATTATACAAGCTCTGAGTGTCCTCTGTACCTCTTCAGTGTCCTCTGGAAGGTTCCTGCAGGATGGCTAAGTCACTCCCAAGATGTAACACCACCTGACACTGTTTAAGAACTTGCCTTATCTTTAAGGCGTTCCAATGATACAAACCTGCAAGTCAGATGAAGCTACTCTTTGGTCATTTATTTTGCCCTTGGGCCTTCTTCTCCAAATACTTTGCTTTTTAAATTTAAGTGACCTTCAAATTGGGAATGTCCTTCAAAAAGGAAAGGCCAGGTTATAAAAGAACATCTATCATATACTCTTGTGGGGGGTTTTTTGTGGTTCAGTCTTGGGTATTGAAATCAGGCAGATCTGGGTTGTGATCCTGCCCTGGCACTAACCAGTTGGGTGGGAAACGCCTTCTCCTCTCTGAGCCGGTCTCCTCCTTAACAAGGCTATTGTAGAGTAAAATGAGAAAATGTTCTTGAAGTGTGGTATTGCTTACTAACTTGTTTTCTATCACATAATCCTTAAAATAGCTTTGTCTGCTAGACCCGTGCTGTTATGGTCAGTTTATAGCTGAGAACACTGATACCCGCGACCGCACATCTAGTAATACAGTACCAGGATTTGAACTGGGCAGACTCCAGCATCTGCCCTTTTGGGCTTTTTGTTTTGTTTTGTTTTTAAGATTTTATTTATTTATTTGACAGACAGAGATCACAAGTAGGCAGAGAGAGAGAGATTGAGGAAGCAGGCTCCCCACTGAGCAGAGAGCCTGATGCGGGGCTCCATCCCAGAACCCTGGGATCATGACCTGAGCCGAAGGCAGAGGCTTTAACCCACTGAGCCACCCAGGAACCCCTGCCCTTTTGTTTTTATGAGATGATTTACCATGTGCTTACAGCCCTTAGATCAGTCCCTGGCCTCACGAAATGCCCCAGGGATGATGGATACAGTTGTTACTGTTGTTTTATTATGCTTTGGGAGGCTCTCTGGCCCAAATTTCTCATCCATTTTTGCAACTTCAGAGGCACGTAAGTTTTGTCATTTTTGCTACCTAACTCTTGAATTTCCAGGATTAATTTTTTTCCCTTTTTTTCAACTACTTCAATCCACAGGTGCAACTGCCAAAGGAACTGGCATAAGTGGGAACAGAATAATCTTAGAAGAACAAGGAACTAAGACAATGAGTCCGGTCAGAGCTTGGAGACCGTCTCAGCAGCATACTTCTGGAGCCAGGTGGTAGAACTGGGAACAAGGCTGGCATCTGATAGGAGTATTCTGTAAAGGCAGGGGCAAAATAAGAGGCTGGCAAGGAAGGGGGAGATAAAAAAAATTACTCTTCTGGGACAACATTTTCTACTCCCAATCCGTTTGAGTGACTTGGGTGAAATTTAGCATTTAAAAAAAAAAGAAAAATTTTCCCCCATAAACGTTTGTTTTACTATTGCTTTCTTCTGGTAAATGACAATAAATACTATAGATGTGTTAAATATTTCTTCCTCCATCTCCTGCTATAATTCATGGCACAAATCTGTATCACTCTGTGGAAATGTGAATTGAACTCCAGGCCCGCTGATGCTCTGAAATGGAAGACCTGTTCGTTAGCTCTTCTCTGGAGAAGGAGGCGGGATTTTCAGTTTGCAACCCTGTTAGCTTGCTCTCCTGGCCATTCCCCTGGCGCATCGTACTTCAGAAGGGGTATGTATCTGTGAGGAGTGGAGCAAGGGGGCACAGGACATGGAGAACACAGTGTTTCCAGGAAAAGTCATGGGGGAAAAATCCTGTAGGTATAGCTACATATATACGTGTAGACTTCCTTGTTTCCATATATAAAGGAACAAAGACAGCATTTTTGTTTTGTTTAAAAAATAAAATTTTTTGCATAAATAAGATAGTTAATCACAAGTTTTTAGTTTTTGCTAATGAAATATATATAAGTTTAGTTTGTGACGCTAATTTGGTCTTATAAGTCTCATCAGAAACCTTCTAAAGGCAACTTGCTATAGGATTAAACTTCAGTTTCTTAACATTATTCAAGGCTCTCCATTATCTGTTCCCAATTTAGTAACTGAGTCTGCTTTGCCACAGATTCTTATAATTCTCTTGATAAGACATCCTCATACATACCCTGTGCCTTGCTCTCCTTGATCCTTCCATGGAACACTTTCCAAAACACTTTTCTTCTTCTCTCTGTTACCTTCTTCAGGCTTACCAAAGTCCTACCCCATCTTTACAGGTGGTTTAGGTCCTAATCCTCCATAAAAATCTTACAAACAACCCAAGTGGTCTTTCCAAGTTCCCGGAGTTCTTAATTATCTGGTCTAGTCGTTAGGTGCATAGAATCTGAAATTTTGTATAGATGTGGCATGAACATTAGAAATCAGGAAATCACACATTGGTGTCTTTTCTGTCTACTTTACCTGACTGAACAGATGGCACCTGCTCTCTTTCTACTTTTTTTTTTTTTAATGTTATTTATTTATTTGACAGAGATCACAAGCAGGCAGAGAGGCAGGCGGGGCGGGGGGTGGGAAGCAGGTTCCCCGCAAAGCAGAGAGCCTGATGCGGGGCTCAATCCCAGGGCTCCGAGACCATGACCTGAGCCGAAGGCAGAGGCTTAACCCACTGAGCCACCCAGGCGCCCCTCTCTTTCTCCTTTTATATAATCATAGGTGGTACATCACAAGCAAAACTGGCTAGGAGAGAATAGATCTAATGGAGAAAAGTTAAACAACACATTATTTAGAAGGACAAGTCAAGGGAAAGAAATATGGTGTTTCCATTTTTTTAAGGATAATTTAGTGCGTACTAAAGTATCCACGTTTGAATAGCTATAGTTTCAGTCAGGTAACTGATTTTACAGTAGCAAACAGCTGAGAATTATTTTCTATGTTTCCATTTCTATAAAACCTCCTTGCATGCCAAGCAGGAGCTTTGTAAGTGTCTAGCATATTCTACATCAAGAGCACCCATGGGACATAGTGCTCTAAACATGTTTAAAAGCTTACTATGTATTAGTGGTTGAAGTTCTTTTTTCTTTTTCTTTAAGATTTCATTTATTTATTTGACACAGAGAGAGAGAGATCACAAGTAAGCAGAGGGGCAGGCAGCAAGAGAGAGGGAAGCGGGCTCCCTGCTGAACAGAAAGCAAAATGCGGGGCTCGATCCCAGGACCCTGGGATCATGACCTGAGCCCAAGGCGGAGGCTTAACCCACTGAGCCACCCAGGCGCCCCAGTGGTTGAAGTTCTTGAAAGACCTTATATGTTTGCTTATATAGCCACAGCATTAATAAAGTCAGGAATTTCAAAAAGTGCTAATAGTCCCAAAAGATGGCTTTCATTTTAGTTGTGTGATGAGAAAAGGTGATCCAAATTCATAGCTTACTGTTTCACCACACAGACTTTTGTCAAGGGACAGGTGAAGCCGCTTACTTACACTTGTTCCATCTACCCACTCCTAACCTAAAAATCTTAGTTGAAGATTTTAACTTTTTTTTTTACTGTCTTAATTTTATTTATTTTCAGTGTTCCAAAATTCATTGTTTATGCATCACACCCAGTGCTCCATGCAATTCATCCTCTCCTTAATACCCACCACCAGGCTCACCCATTCTCCCCACCCCCTCCCTTCCAAAACCCTAAGTTTGTTTCTCAGAGTTCACAGCAGTCTCCCATGGTTTATCTCCCCCTCTGATTTCCCCCAACTCACTTCTCCTCTCCTTCTCCTAATGTCCTCCATGTTATTCCTTATGCTCCACAAGTAAGTGAAACCATATGATAATTGACGCTCTCTGCTTGACTTATTTCACTCAGCATAATCTCTTCCAGTCCTGTCCATGTTGATACAAAAGTTGGGTATTCATCCTTTCTGATGGCTGCATAATATTCCATTGCATATATTTAACTTGTTTTTAAAATTTTTTTTTTTTTTTTTTAAGATTTTAAGTAATCTCTAAACCCAACACAGGGCTTGAACTCACAACCCTGTGATCAAGAGTCGAACTCTTGATTCCACTCTGACCGAGCCCGCCAGGTGCCCCTTGTTTTTAAAATGCAATGATTTACAGCTCTTACATGCTACATTTTTATATTATTTTCCTTTCAGAATTGACCACCAACCCTTAGTAATTATTATGAGTATATATTTTATTTAAGTTGTCACTTTAGCACTCAGTCTACAGAATTCATGTAGACACTAGAAAGGGTTCAAATATGTCAGGTCTAGGGGCGCCTGGGTGGCTCAGTGAGTTAAAGCCTCTGCCTTCGGCTCAGGTCATGATCCCAGGGTCCTTGGATCGAGCCCCACATCTGGCTCTCTGCTCAGCGGGGAGCCTGCTTCCTCCTCTCTCTCTGCCTACCTTTCTGCCTACTTGTGATCTCTGTCTATCAAATAAATAAATAAATAAGTCTTTAAAAAAAAATAATATGTCAGGTCTAAAAAAGGATCCCATTGGAATTCAATTTTATTCTGACTGGAAATTACTGAAGAATTAAATAGTGCCATAGCCCCCCACCCCACCCCCATCCAGTGGGGATATGGCCTAAGAACCCCAGTGGATGCCTGAAACCACAGATAGAAATGAATCCCCTATATATGGTTTTTTCCCTGTACATGCCTACAACAAAGTTTAATTTATAAATGAGGCACAGAGATTAACAACAAAAACTGATAATAAACTAGAACAACAATAATAATATGCTGTGATAAAGGTTATGTGAATGCGGTCTCTCAAAATCATCTGACTGTACATACTCATCCTTGTTCTGTGATGATGTGAGATGAGAAAATGCCTCCTGTGGAGATGAAGTGAGGGGAATTACATAGGCATTGTGTTGTCATATTTGTTATCATTGACCTCCTGGTGTGTCGGGAGGAGGATCGTCTGCTTCTGGACTGAGGCTGACCATCGGCCGCTGAAACCATGGAAAGCAGAAGCACGGATAGGGGGCATGGAGGGGAGACTATGGTGTGTGAAACCCAAGCTGAGTGGTTTCTGTCGCAGGGCACGTCCTCTTCGTGTAGAGGGCTGTCACCAAGTATCCCAGGTATTTAGCAACAGATGTGCATGAAACAAAGCCTCACAAATAAAAATCTTGGATAAACTTTATTCTCCATCTTTGGGTAAGGGTACAAACTGTACACCATATCTATGAAGTCACGGCGCTCTCACTGTGCTAGAGAGGAAGGCTGCGGGTTGGCTGAGAAGTTAAAATGCAAGACTAATCAGGAGCAGCATATGCTGTGGCTTCTTATTTGAAGACATACAGAGAGTCTCTTCAGTAAGTACTGCCCCAGTTGTCTTCATAACTCAGTGTTAGGAAAACCCAAATGTTGTGTCTTCATCTATGAAATCACTCAACTGGCAAGCAAAACATTTCGTATCATCTATTTCTAAATACATGAGAAATAAAAGGAAGAAAGTAACAGGATATATAAACTCATGCTATCTTGATTCTAATGTCTAGCTATGAAAACATACAGTGATAACCATTGCTATCTACAATTTTTATGAAGTGCAGAAAGCCACTAGTGACTCCCACTTTCATAAGTCTTTTTGCTTGGTCATCAACAGATGCCTTTCAGATTTCAAAAGACCAACCATTATTGTTCTCTTTGTGCCCCTAAGAAATCAATACAATGTACATCAATTTCCTTCTTTCTGAATGTTCCAGTTAAAAACTAAACAGTGAAAAAAATATAGGAAACATTATCTTGGACACCTTTTTATCAAAACAACAAAAGATGTGCCACATGAACAGAACTCAAGTTTTATTTTTTTGTTGTTGCTTTTTTTAACAAGACTCTCAAGAATAATATAGGTTTTATAGATAATAACCTCAAAGAAGGTGATCTTGAGGTTGCAACAGATATCTGCTAGTGAAAAGGCATTACTAGTATTTCAAAAATTTACAAGAACTTGACAAAGTAGTCTCCTAAACAGCTATCTTTATATTTGTAAACAAAATAAAAACTGGTTTATCCAGTTTCCACTGCACGTCAAACAGGAGGCAAAGTGATACAGATCATCTCTGATTTTAAAAGAAGAAGAAGAAAAGCCAAACTAGTTTAGACTGCACGTATTCTAGTCCCAGGGAATATTTTTGGAGGAGGACACGGGAGGGGCAGAGGAGTAAAAGTCTAACACGTTGACATCTACTTTAACAGTTTTTTTTTTTTTCATTTACTCGTATTGCCTTGATACAATTAGTTTTTTCCCTACAAGTTAACAGTACTGTTGCTGTACAACGCAGAATGCTTTTTCTTTTATTTCTCTACAGAAGCAAGTGTGATCCCTTTCCTAGCAGTTTGCATAGACACACTTGAGACTTCAGGCATAATAGGAGGGTAGTTTTCTCGCAGTTTCTGAGGGCTTCTCTCTGGAGCATTGGAGATGTTAACAGTTGGACCTACACATGCATGCTGCCGTAGGTAGGTGGACGTTACAGGCGCCTCCGAGTTCAAGAACACAAGTGGGGAGTAGGTCTGGATAAGGGCAAACTGCAACTTGATGTCTGCCACAGCCCTATCAAGGGGGCATGGGTATTTATTCCTTCACTCTGCTGATATAGTCAGCAATTTTGGAAACACTTTCCTCCTGCTGTTCTAGGGCATCTAGGACAATGCCCATCGGTGTCCTCTTCAAGCCTATTCCCTCCATTTTATTCTCCAGTTTGTTCTTGAGGTTCCGAAGTCTCAACGACGCGTGGATAAACATCACTGCGGGGAAATGAAACCCGGTTAGCACGGAAGCAATGGTTCTCCATCCACCGCGACCTTCCGCTCCCTGTCTTCACACTTTAGGGAAACCGCCTCAGTTAGCTGTAGACCCGTCCAGTTCTCTAACTGATCCAAGTCCTCAAAGGGATCCTAGGACTTGGTCTAAGGCTCTTCATCGTCAAGTCATATAGTAAGTTTTCTTTATGTGTAAAGGAAAACGTATTCAGCAGGAAGGACTCTAATCTGGCAGCCACACTCTCTCACGCTGAGTTGTTACCCTTCTGCTACTACTTAAATGCCTTGAAATTCACAGTGAATCAACAGGATTCCAACTCACGTAAAAACCAACTAAAACAAAGTTTTCCAAAAATGAACTCATGCTCGGTTCACTAATAATCTTCCTGCAGGAAGTGTGCGGGTGAAGTCCACCAGGTTGTGCCTCCCGAGAGGCAGATGTGCCTCCCGAGGGGTAGATGTGCTTCCCGAGGGGTAGTCTCCCACAGTGCTGGGTACAGACGTCTAGATAAAAACTCATGGTTTTAGGGGTGCCTGGGTGGCTCAGTGGGCTAAAGCCTCTGCCTTCGGCTCAGGTCATGATCTCAGGGTCCTGGGATTGAGCCCCACATCGGGCTCTCTGCTCAGCGGGGAGCCTGCTTCCTCCTCTCTCTCTGCCTGCTTCTCTGCCTACTTGTGATCTCTGTCTATAAAATGAATAAATAAAATCTTAAAAAAAAAAAACCAACTCATGGTTTTATAGATCTCAGGTACCTCAAGGTTCTGTACATTTGCTTCATCACTTACAATTACTCACATCTGTTTACTAAGAAACATTCCGTGGCCCCTCTCCTGGACCTCCTGAACCAGAACCATGAAGGGACAGGCCTGGGAATCTGTATTTTAAACAGGCCCAGCAGGGGATCTCTATCAGCAATTTTCTAACCCCCATGCACATATAAATCACCTAGGGAGCCTGTTAAAAAGAAGCAAATTCCAGGTCTCCACCACCCAAAATTCAGAAAGACTGAGGTAAAGCTCCATGATGTAAAAAGCCACTATTCACTCTGGATGATTCTCATATGTTGATCTTAAGACTCTCATTTTGAGAAACATTGGTATGCCTTACATCTGGAGTCTCCCAACCTAGAGCTTTGGAAACATTTGAGGAACTTTCTAAAAATACAGGTTTGGGGAGCACCACTGTCAAATCACAGAATCAACATCTTAAGGGATATGGCTAGGATATGGCTATAAAAATCCATATTTTTTAAGTTCCTATATGATTCTGACAATCATCAAGGTGTAGGAGTCATGAATCCTCTCTAATTTCCTTATTTTATTTTATTTTATTTTTAAAGATTATTTATTTATTTATTTGACAGAGAGAAACCACAAGTACACTGAGAGAGAGAGAGAGAGAGAAGGAAGCAGGCTCCCTGCTGAGCAGAGAGCCCAATGCGGGGCTCGATCCCAGGACCCTGAGATCATGACCTGAGCCGAAGGCAGCGGCTTAACCCACTGAGCCACCCAGGCACCCCTAATTTCCTTATTTTATAGATGATCAAACTGCAGCCCAGATAGGGTACCTGGTCCAAATCACATGGCTGGTTTCCAGCAGGTCTAGGAATAGAAATCTGGACACTTGACTCTCTACCAATGATCTATTTCATAACACTGGCCTGTCTGGGGCCCTGATGTGGAAAGGTACTGAAGTTAACAAGTTGTGTTAAAAACAAACCAGAACCTTTGAAATACTAAGCTTGGCACATAAGGAGAACTTCAGGAATATTTCAAAAGTTTGAATTTGCTGATTCAAATATTTTGTCCAATAAGGGTCACCTGGCTGGCTTAGTTGCAAGAGCATGCAACTATTAATCTCGAGGTCAAGAGTTCGAACCCCACATTGGGTATAGACTTTACTTAAATAAATACTTAAAAAAAAACAAATATTTTGTACATTAAGGTGTGAATTCACATGGGCTTAATCTAACATAACCCCAAACAAGCAACTGATTTTATTTAATGAAACAAATGCCCATGTGAAATGCTATTAAAGGGATCTTCTTGTGACTTAATATAATAGAATTTAATTAGATTTCTGCTGATGAGACTGCAATTATATCTGTTCTCTATTTCAGGTTTCAAGAGTTTGGAATCTCAGTAAATGACACATGTAAAATTTGGGAAATATCTGGTCCTTGCCACCAAAATCAGAGTACTCAGTAACTGTATTCTGGGCCACTTATTCTTAAAGACTTAGGGCACTTTGACACTAAACATGATCTACTGAGTAAGCAGACAGTAAAGAGTTTATTTCTAAGTGAAATCCATTCATTCTGTGTTAGGACAGGATGAATGTCCTTTAGGAATTTTTAAGGAGATTGAGATCAGACTAGAGGCTGATGCAGGCTGTGCAAATTTCTTGCCATCGGACTTGGGATTTGTATTTCTTTTGTGCATTGTCATATCCCCGAAGACTGTCTGGCACATACCAGGCCCTCATTATATCTCTGTGGAATTAGTGAAACATCAGGCCTTGATCTGCTGTGGCAAAAAATTCAGATAATTTTGCAGACATGCCTACACACATAAAGAACAGGTCAGGTAATTCCCAATGAACAATTGCTCCTACTTATCTTTTCTTTTTTCTTTCTTTTCTTTTTTTTTTTTTATGGCAAGAAAAGAAGACAGAGGTTCACTTACGCAATAAAGGAAAAGTGATGCCAAACACAAAGACCATGACTCCCCCGAACATGGATATGAGGAAGTAGCTAGCCAGCATGACCACCATGACAAATGTCGTGGGATACTGCTTCTTCATCCGGCGGAGGATATCTTTGTTGTGGGCTGCCCACACGAACCCCGTGAACACAAGCACCACCACAATGCCTCCAAGGATCATGTTGAAGGGGCTCAGGAACCTGGAATACGAAGAAAAAGGGAGGCGAGGTCAGCACTGGTAGCCGCAGGATGTGAATAAAGATGAGGAAGGTGAGGAGGAGTCAAGTCCATGCTGAGTACTTAGCATTTTATCTACATGGTCTTATTTAATCCTCATAATGTGATGAGGCAGATAGTATTAATTCATTTCTCAGAAGAAGAAACAGAGGCATGGAGGTGAGAAAAATGGTGGCGCCAAGACATTTGGAAGTCTGACTCCCAACAAACTGGTCATCTTATTCAAGGCCTATAATTTTCAAAAACATTTTCCCCCAAAAGCCCATACATGGTTTTTATTACATTTTATTTTCTTATTTTTTTAAAACATTTTATTTATTTATTTGACAGACAGAGATCACAAGTAGGCAGAGAGGCAGGTGGAGAGAGAAGGGGAAGCAGGCTCCCTGCTGAGCAGAGAGCCCGATGGGGGACTCGATGCCAGGACCCTGAGATCATGTCCTGAGCCAAAGGCAGAGACTTAACCCACTGAGCCACCCAGGCACCCCAGTTTTTATTGCATTTTAAAAGATACTACAAAATAAACAAACAAACAAACAAAATATTACAAATAAGTCTGAGGAACCATCTGGGGTCTTGCTGTTTCTAGCTGGACAACTTCAGTCTTACTTGTCCATCGCCTTGCTGAACGGGTCCTTTTTCAGAAACACGGGTACCATCCAAACTTTTTGTTGATATCTTTGATTTCAACTGTTGTGGTTTGCTGAATCAGAGCCGCCAAATCTGATCCATGTTCAATGTTGTTTCCTTCAAGAATTAACTCATTCTCCTGGGCTTGAGATACTGAACAAGCCAGGCCTGGCCTCATCCAAACCCTGCAGATGTCTTTTTCACCCAAGAAATTTTGGATTTCGACAAGAGAACCATTCTCCCAGGGAATGACATTGCTGGGGAAGCAAGCACAGCCCTACCTCCACCCGTAACGGAAGCCCGGTGTGACGCCCCTGATCACGTTCTGTACGTGACTACAGATGGTGCAAACAGGAGCCCGACCCTTTGTCTTCCCCCAGGTTTGTCAACTCTGAGCCTCTTCTTTCTCCTTCCAGGAGACTGATGTCTACACTGATGTGACTGACACTCCCCCCACAGGATCCTGGCGGGCCTCTCACGATCACCGTGTGTCCCTGCAGAGTGACGCTGACATTTGCTGGAACACAACAGTCCGACTGCTGAGCACGGTCTTCGTTCTCACGGTAAATGCAGCAAAGAGCTAAGAGACTTTTATAATTTAAGAGAGACTGCCTCTTTTGGAGGGGATGTTTCATTTCATTATATCCTGGGCTCTAGTATACACCCCGGACAGCACTCCCGTATTTTCTGAGCTGTTTGGGTTTATCTAAATCCTCACAGAAGCTGCCACAACAGATGTATGTAGAGGTCCCATGATGGCCTCCATCAGCCATACCCAGTCTGTTGTCACGTTTGTGTTTGGATGGTACAGTGTTTAAAAAGAATTTTTACTTGAATCCCATTGTATTGAAAAAAATCCATACAACTTGGGATTTCTAGCTTTTCCTGTAAACAAGAAAATCTAACAAGAGGAGGCCCACTTTTCCACCTGTCAATGACTGGCTAGAGTGCCTTCTCTTTCCTATGGAACAAGTGCTCTCCAATTAGCCCCCGTGTCCCTACGACCATCTATTGCATGGCCCTCACTGAGCCGCCATTCATCACTGCTTGTCTAACAGCTGCCCTGCACTGCTCTCTTACATAACCTGCCTGGCCCTTGGAGGCAGGTCTATGACTCCCAACACAGAGACTCCATTATAATTCTTTAAAAGGGGCAAGAATGTCATTAGGAGATGGGTTATCTGCTGAGATTTCCAGGCACAGAGCCCCCACCTTCATTGTTACATACCCAAAGGTTACACTGTTGTTGATAAGAAAGAAGAAAACTAGACACAGTAGTTCCGAAGTGAGAAGGGACTGGGTGTTGTGGCCCTCACTGACACACAACCCACAGCATATACAGAGTCCTTCATATGACATTTGTGGTCAGTAAGGACAATGAGTTACTAACTTTGTACCCTCACAACGGGCTTAACGAGCATTTTACTCGGCAAGGACAATGAGGGTCAGCGTGTTTTCATCTTGCACTGAATATCAACATGACTGATTTGGAAATGAGAGACAGGGGGAAAACAGGACTGAGAGGTGATGCCAAGAGCTTACTTTCTCTGAAACAGAACAGATGAAGGATTCGCACTCATGTCAGGGTTCATATTCAGGATAATTAAGATTCTTTTTTAAAAATCCCTTTATGTTTTAGCTCTGATTCTGTCTTCAGAAACACAAAAGCTATGTGAAATAGTTTCAAGTAAGAGAGGAAGTACTGCATTCCTTAATGGGCGAAATCAGGAATAAAATAATGTGAAACTGCTTTGATGAAGTTAAAAATTTCTATTAAAATGCATGGAATTAAACAGTGGGAAGAGTAGTGCAGTAGGACATAATTTAGAGTTAAACCCTATAATAGTAAGTTGCTTATTTCATTCAAATATTCATCCCCATCCAGGCAATAAATCTCCTCCTCAGAATACAATCAAAGGAAACAAATAAAATGTAAAGACCAAGATGTAACAATCTCCACAGGAGTGGTATTTATGATGAAAAACTTACAGCAGTAACATATAGAGCCACCAATTTACTAGAGGTGGTCTATGCGGCTATTTTTAAATACTCAATAATATGGAAAGATATTACTAGTCTATTGAGTGGGTAAAAGTAATCATATTACATTCTCTCCGTTAGGTGGATTTATATATGTCATGTACCTGAGAAGGAGAAATTTTTATAATTAGTACCTTATTCTGTTATCAGAAATAAAATGAACATATATGAAAGGAAAATATAAAAATATAAAAGCAGCTTCTCCCCAGACTATGACCCAGGCTGGGCACAGGCCAGCTACAACCACCCATCTTTACTTCCACTGTCTCTCCAACAACATTCATGCAATTGCAATTCATACACCACAGCAAAGCTGTTCCTTCTCCCACTCTAAGCCTGGTTTCCTGGCGCTTCTCCAGATCCTCTTGTGGCAAGGGGTACCACCCCACTCCCCCAGGCTTTCCCAGCGTCCAGCAATGGACCCATTCTGTCTGTCCTTCACCAGTTCTTTATCATCTGGGCCCACAGAGTCACTCTGTACGTTTTCTGTTTTAAAAAATTGTATCTGGGTTATGCTGTACCTTCTGCCCAGATCTGGGAAAGATCACTGCAGGCTTGGAGAAGGGAAGAACTGGACAGGACAAAAATAAAATCTTTTCTAGCAGGTGGTAAAGGAAACGGAGCGGAGAGGCCCAGAAACTGTCGCCGATTAATACATCTCATTCCTAGCCCTCGAAAGACGCCGAAAGAAGTTATCCTGAGAGACTGGAGCCGTTATAGTGGGCAGCATCGTGGGTAGTTTATTCCCATTGTTTACTAGTTTCACCCCAATATTTTTGAGCTGTAAAGGAAAGCAAACAACAACATGAATACAAAACACTCCAGTGGAGGGTTCAAGTTTAAAGGAAACTGCCTTGCATTAACTGCAAATAAAAGACGGTTGGTTGGTAGCAAAATAGCAAAGGTATCCTACTCAGTTCCTTCTAGAACACCTATCAAAATAATTCATGAGGTGAAGCGCATCATAAAAAGTATGCCAAGTTTTGCCCGTTTTTCTCTGGACAAGCAAAGTAGGCTTCTATGTTGAATGTCTAAATAAAGCCCAGGACAAAGAACAACAAAAAATCCAGGCCTGACTCAAGCAATTCCAAATTTGCTTTTCACCTGTTCCTGTTGCTCATGTTCAAGGGAAAAGAACAGAGCACAGAGCCCTATAGAACTGGTTTTAGCTTACAACACACCCAGCCACAATCTATAATTAGAAAGTAACCAAGTTTCCAAGCTGGAAAAAAATGAACAAAGTTACTCGGAGCAGAAATGGTTTTCTTCCTTATTCTTCTTAAGTGCCATTCCATTCTAACAAAGAGTAAAATTTGTACCACTCCAAGGCCTTGGCACCTACTTGCATTTGGAGGAAAATAAAACACATACACCACCTCCAGGGTTTAATTTCATTTTCCAGTGGGTGCAGGAGCTTGGGAGCCGGCTCTCATCTGAGATGAGTGAAATTTCTTAGTCAACAGCTGGGCTCTTAGTCATGCCAGTCACAATAAAGCCCAGGAAGCTTTAGACAAAAACTCCCATGAATATGTTACCCCAGCTTTCGTGGGGACAATTGCCACTGGGCTCTGATGGGTGGAGTTTCATCTACTGGTAGTCCCCCAGTGAGAAAGGGCGGGAGGAGTGGAGGCGGGAAGATAGAGAGAAGGGAAAAGGACAGAGAAGGGAGAAGGGACCGAGTAGGAGAGAGAGAGAATGCAGTTTTCTGTCCTTGATGGAAATAGGATCTAGTTTAACAACTGCAGAGTGTTCAAAGATAAAGAGCTTCAGTCCCCTTGCACAGATGAATAAACTGAGGCCTGGAGAAGTGATGAAACACATCTGAAGGGGTGTAGGGGAGAGAAAAGGATGCCAGCTGATGTAACCATGACAGCAATTCATGACAGCCCCTTGTGTATTGTTAGGCAGCTTCCAGACTCCCATCGCCCCTCCCCCACACCCACCCATTCTCAGTATTCTTCCACTTGGGGTTAGCAACGAAGGATCATTCTGGGAAATCCCTTGATGTTCTGGCTTCTCTCTGAGGCGAGGTGGCTACCAGCAGGTGTGGACACATGTCCTGAATGTGCCAACATGATTCAGCTAGCCAGAGCTAAAATTTCAGCTCCTGAAGGAGGAGAGGAAAAAAAAAAAAAAACACAAAACCTGGCTGACCACATAATTTTAGAGCTAGGACAGATCTGGAAAAACACATCTCATTCTACACTTAAGCAAGCTAGGGAATGCACAAGTTAGTAAATATGTCCAAACCCATCCACTGTAGGATTGGCGATAAAAGTTTACCAAAACGGACATCCTCAGATCAAGTCGAGTGTACCACTGGTAACTCCGGGCACAATGCAAGGCCCACGAGAGCCAAAAAGGCAGTGAAATACTTCCTGAGCAGTGGAAGCCGCTTTGCCCTGAGTTCCAATTTCCTAACCCCAAAAGGTATTTTTGTAGTTGGGTTCCTGAGGAAGCCTGACTCACCAAGACAGGCAGGGAACAACTTACTCACAGTGGATTTCTCTAAATTGGTGATGTTTTTCTGTGGTCCTTCAATAGCCAGAAGGGTCATTGCACAGATGAACCCACCCATCCATTTTCTTGCTTCTCCTTGCTCTTAGAATAAAAATACAGTTCGTTACACATGCTCCAAGGCCCCACAGGGTCTGGCGCCTGCCTGTGTGTGCCTCTAGGCCACTAAATACTGCTATGGGATTCGTACTGGCACATGGAGCACTGGCTGGAGCGGGAAGGGGGCAGGGGGCTACAGTCCAGGCCACATTTGACTCACTAACCAATCTGGCTTGGGATGCATCTGCTAGGCGGAAGGGGTGCTTTCAATAATCAGTCTGAGGGAGCCTGAGGGCTAGCAGCAGCCCTGCCTGTGGTCTTTTCATACACAGCCTCCTATTCTCACACTCCGTCCCCTGGGGATTTTGATCTCACTCTAGACCTCGCCCTGTCTCTGGCCCCCACAAGCCTGCACACAAGCCATTCTCTGCATGACTCACTCCTACTTCCTTCAAAATGCACCCTGATCAGCCCTTCTTCTGTCTCTCTGTCCACATCAGAGCACCATATGCCTCTCCTTCCTAGCCTCATCACAGCCATGGTGTTACCTTTACTTGAATGAGGACTGGATGCACGTCTGTCTCCCACTGGATTAAGCTCTTTGAGGGCTGGGACTGTAACATTTTCTCCCTGGCACCTAGCAACTTTCCATGACTAGGAATGAAGGGACAGGAAGTTTCTCTTGGACAAATCACTATTATTCTCAGTGCACACTAAATATTACCGGAGAAATAGTCCCTGTCTTTTGTACCTTCACAGAGCTATGATGAAAGGAACAGAGGAAAAAGAAAAGTAGGAAATATCATGTGTGCCTGTCCAGATGGGAGGCAGAATGATTGTGACATGGTCCAAAAGGGCCCTTTGGCTTCCCGGCAGGAGGAACTTTGTAAGTCTTGCCACTAGCACGTGCTGGGGATCAGGAGGGAGCATGGGGGAGCCACAGGAGACTCAGAGTCCTGCAGACATGTCTGTACAGGCCCCTCTTGCTCTTTGATTCCCCAGATAACCCCAGTGGCCTTCCATGGTTATTCTGGTTTCCCAGTATGGCTTTTGCCCAGGCAAATACTATTTCTGACTGTAAAGTATAGACATAAATGTACAAATCAGCTTGGGAGTCAGTATGATCAGGGTCACCTTGGCTTAATAATGACCGGGTAAAGCAGACTTTGGAGGAGTCTAAGGCGGAATGGGACCCTTCCTCTTTGGTCGCAGAAAGGACATCGTAACCTAACATTGAGATCTGAGCTGAATTAGGAAGACCCACAGAATTTACTGCACCCTTGTTGGTACTATCAGTGATATCCTGTGCACTTGGCACCATGGATCTAAACACTCAAATGGTCCACTCCGTTGGCAGCAGCTGACAAGTTTAAAGTATTCACAGAAGACACATCTTCTGTACCTCCATTTTTTGTTTGTTTGTTTATTAAGCTAATTGCTGTGCTCGCTTTGGCAGCACATATATTAAGCTAATTGCTTATTTTTTTCTTAGTCAACAGTCAGTTGGGTCTGGTTTAGAAGCCATATATCTCAGACTTCCCTCGGCGAGGTCACTTCAAATAACAGTGTACAAGGATCTGATTAGCTTGCAACTGTTCCTTTTGAAACTTTACATTAGGGCAAATTTCTACCCTATACGATGCTGAGAGAACAGTATAATGGACCTTCATGTATACTCATCACTGCTTTCAGCAATTAGGAACCCATGGGCACTCTCGCAACACACAATGTTTTGGAACTGAGGTGGAAAGATCTTTGTTTGCAAACTGTTCTTTCTGAATCCTTTCAGCAGAGTAAATTCAACTGTTTCCCCACGGCCCAGAGAATCAGGGCATGGGCAAATGTAAATGAGCCTGGTGGCACTTAATCTTCTTTCTTACAGGGATCATCCAGCCCATTTTCCCCCCACCAACACCCAGTTTCTCCATTCCCTTCTGTTTCTCTGAGACACGGAGAAACCACGTGCATGTGTACGGAAGCAGATTAGAGAGGCAGGAACCAAAGCTTCAATTTTCTACTTCAGTTGGACTTTCTGCCTTCTCAGTGGTGTCTCCATTAGTGATTGCTCCGTGGAAGGGTAGGCTGGGAAATCCCACCTGTTTAATGGTAAATCCTTACAGAAGGGAGAGGCAGCCTGCAGCTTTTGTCTGAGATCACAGGCATGAAAGTGTTCTTGGAAATAAGAGGCAAGCAAGCCCATTGCAACAGACAGAGGAGAATGTTATGGGTATGTATTCTGAAGCTGAGTGATAAGGGATAGAATTCATTTGTCCAAAAGGAAAAGAATAAGAAATGTCTAATAGTGCTGTGCAATTTGGTATTAAGGTCAAGTTCATCTTTCAGAATTGGATTTCTAAAGCAGAGCTCTCGGCCCCTACTAAGTAGATTGAGAGCTTTTGCCTTCTAAGAAAGGGACCAGGAACTTATCCAGAAATCATTATAAATCCTAATATGGGAAAAGGAGACAGAAACTACCATCCCCAGGCTGATCGTAGCAGGAAGTTTTTTCTTTTTTTTTAAGTGTTGGGGGGTGGTCAAGAACAAGGCTTCATAAACGGTGTCCAAGGATTTAATGAAAGGCAATCCTTATTAGGTGAAGAATTTTGAAATTATAAATTTTATTGAGGGTTGACAGACCTCTTACAGTTCTGTACTCGGAAGCAGCACGGAACCCATCAAGGAAAGGCACAGGCCAGCACTGCAGGGGCCCTGTCTCAAGTGGAGTAGAAAGACTGGAGGGGAGGAGGGGGATTCATTCTGGGAGGACTGGGAAGGTAGGGGGAGCAGTACTCCTGCTTGTGCCCTCTGTGCCTGCGCAGTCTCTGACCTACAGCACGTGCTCAGGAAATACTTATCCAACTGAGCTGCAGGGGAGGACGGGAAGGAAACATGTAATTATCCTTTCTCCTGTCCACACTCAAGGCCTCTTCCATTTTCAACACCTGAGTTTTGAAATTTGGGATCATAATGAACAGGGGAAAGGAGGTAAGTCAGGTTGAAAAGAATGTTTTGATGTGCGGGTATATTTCTGTACACTTGCTCTCTTTGTATAAAAATGAGTTATGTCTGTAGTTTCGCCTTGCTGCCCCTCTAGACTCTAAACACGATGAAAGCAGGTATCATGGAGTCGTATTCTCCACTGTGTCTCCTAGCACGGCGCCTGACAAGTTGGTAAATGCTTCATAGTCTTTGTGTAGTGGACAAAGCAAAAAAAAAAAAAGAGTAATATTGTAGCATTGGTGTGGGAGTTGATTAATCTCAAGAACTTTTTGCTAGGTTTTGGCATAAAAAAACTGCCATTAATTCCATCTGCAAATGTTTTAATACATTCCAATCCAGAACATCCCAGAGCTCTATTTTTTTTTTAAAGATTTTATTTATTTGACAAAGAGAGATCATAAGTGGGCAGAGAGGCAAGCAGAGGGAGAGAAAGGAGGAAGCAGGCTCCCTGCAGAGCAGTGAGCCCAATGTGGGACTCGATCCCAGGACCCTGAGATCATGACCTGAGCTGAAGGCAGAGGCTTAACCCACTGAGCTACCCAGGTGGCCCCCAGAGCTCTCTGATCCCATTCTTCCTTTACCAACTAGAAACTTGGGTTTTTCATTTTTGCAGCATTAAAAAGTACCAACAATTTGACTATTTTTCAATACCAGACAACTGGCAGCCATAGGCCTCAAACACATTATGGGACCACACTCATTCTGAAAAGATTAAAGTAATGCTCGTTTCAAACAGAAGTACCAGCCTTCCAGAAACGTCTTGCCATTTCAAACAACTAGAAGCATAAAGTGACACCTGGAGTTTCCACCCTCTGGTAACACCTCCCCAGGCCACATAGTAAGGAAGTACTTTAAGAATATATGGGCTCAAGAAAAGAAAAAAAAAAAAATGAGCTCATTCAGGAGCTACACTATGCTGTCCTAAAGGGGAGGCCTGATCATACATGTATAAAAATAGATGAGCCTTTTAGCTGGAGATGCACTGGAGGCATTTATATGTTTGAAAATTCTGTGTGTGGTTGGTGCTTTCTGAAGCCACACCAGGAAGACTCCTGATGGCAGGGAGGAATTTGAGAATAAGAAAGGCAAATAATACAAACTGTGAGAGTCGGTGAAGGAGCTGAATTTGGTTAATTAGAAGCTTCAGAATATTTGCAACGGGACTTAACAGGATAAGTATTTTACTTCATAACAATAAAAGAGGCTACTATTTATTAGCAGCTTTTGGTCCTAATTAGCCACATGAACTCCAGCCTTCCCAACTGTGAAACTGGGAGTTTGATGGGATCAGTACTTCTTAACTTCAACCTGGGGGTGTGTATCAGAATCACTTGGGGAGTTAAGATCCTGCACTCACCCACGAAGTATCTATTTAGTATTTCTGAAGTTAACACCTGGGCATATGGGTACATTTATTTAAAATTTCTCAGTGGTTCTTTTGAACCAGGCCAGACCAGTGTTTCTTAAATTTTAATGTGCCTATGAATCATCTGAGAGTCTTGTCAGAAAGCTGACTATGATTCAGGAGGTCTGGGAGGGTGCCTGAAATTCTGCATTTCCAACAAGCTCCCACGGTGAAAGATGCTGCTGTTCTATGGCCCATATTTTAGATTTCCAGAGCTCAAATCTTTCAGCATTCTGTTAAGCACAGAAATTCCAGTCCACAACCAGAATGCATTATATACTGAGCACTTAAACTGGAGGTGTAGGTAGGTGTTGTCTTTGATTTTCACTTTGAAATAGAGGCAGAGACTTCTATTGCTTTGTATGATATAAAAAGAGTATCAAGGGGCCCCTGGCTGGCTCAGTTACTGGAGCGTGTGACTCTTTATCTCGGAGTTGTGAGTTTGAGCCCCACGCTGGGAGTAGAGATTCCTTCAAAAAAAAAAAAAAAGAATATCTAGTGGCAAGATGTGTTAAGGATGGAGAAGGTACATCATATCTTCTTCAATCTTAGGCATTTTTCCTTTCTTGACTTAAAAAATGCGAAGCCCCTTTCAGCAAAACACACACTTCCCTGCTTCTTATTAATGCTATTCCTTTTAAGTCACCCAGTCTTTTCTGAAGTGATGCCTGAATCTCAAAAAGAAACTGAAGTCTTCAAGGGAAGCAATACAAGTGTTTTTAAGAAACAAGTTACAATTATGACAAAACCACTAAAGCATATCCATCGTCTAATATTTCTAAGAGAACACACAAGCTGTGAGAATTCCAGATATACTTGGAACCTAGGACATAATATAATAACAGCAGCTACTGTTTAAATATTATCACTTGCTGGGCCTTAATGCACTTCATATTAATTAAATCATGTAATTCCAAGTTTATGGTAGTGGGACTCCAGAGCACATGAACTTTTAAGCAAAACATAGAAAAGCAACAGCCAGAATGTTGTCAAAAAAGGGAGTCTGTGGAATCAGCAGAGTCTTCCAGGCAGAATAAAAAAAGAATGATAGCATAACAAATGTAATAAATCGAGGATAATGATCAAAGCCATGTAAGCTTAAAATCTGCTCCATACTTATGTATGAACACTTAGAAGCCAGGAGCTAAAATCAAATTGTTTTGCTAAGTAACTGCCAGGAACTCTGTTTTTGTAACTTGTTATAAACTGACTTGCATTTAGTGATCACTAAATTATCGTGATTTTCTTGGCAACAGAACTGTGGTTCTCAACCAGGGGCGATTTTGACCTCCAAGGGATATTTGGCAACATCTGCAGGCAGTTTTTTGAGGACCTGAGTGCTACTGGCATTCAGAGGGTTGAGAGCAGGGTTGTTGCTACATATACCTACAATACACAGGACAGTCCTCTACAACGAAGAATTGTATGATCCCAATTGTCCACAGTGCTGATATTGAGAAAGCTGGCAGGGGAGTATTTCACCAAAATTCTATAAGGGCAATATGAATTAGTGAAGAGTCTGCATTATAACCTTTTCTAAATTGTATTTTTACACTACAGTAATCTTAGCCAATATGTAGCAAGTGCTGTCAGCAATGACCCAGTTAGAATCACTTGAGGAGCATGCTGTTGCTATGTACTAGAGTGCTGCTATGTGCTTCAACATAATTTGTTCCATTAGGTCAGTTAAAAGTTGCCCCTGTGATTACATTGCAGCCTTCTGTTCATCTATTTACTTTGTATTCACCTACTGAGCATCTGCTATAGAGGAGGCCTCAGGGATACAGCGAATACAAGTAACTGTATAACCACGGACAGTTGATAACCACAGCAAGAAAAAGAAAAAGAAAAAGCAATCACGAACAAAACCCACAGTCTCTGGCCTCTAACCACGGCAAGAAAAAGAAAAAGCAATCACGAACAAAACCCACAGTCTCTGGCCTCAAGGAATTTATAGTCCAGGGTGGAGACAAGGAAACAGACAACTTAAAAGCCTGTGAGGTTAACTACCAGGAGATACAGGCACAGGTGTGTGGCCCAACTAACACAAGGAAGTGAGGGACAAAGGGAAAATGTTTCCAAAGAGATGGTACTAAAGCTGAATCTTGAAGGAGAAGTAGGAGTAGATAAGTTGGCTGGAACTTGGGAAGATGGAGCTGTTGGGATAAAGATGCTGTCTATTGGGCGCCTGGGTGGCTCAGTAGGTTAAGCCTCTGCCTTCGGCTCGGGTCATGGTCTTGGGGTCCTGGAACCGTATTGGGCTCTCTGCTCGGCAGAGAACCTGCTTCCTCCTCCTCCTCTCTCTGCCTGCCTCTGGCTACTTGTGATTGCTCTTGTCAAATAAATAAATAAAATCTTAAAAAAAAAAAAGATGCTGTCTATGTTTCTCATACTAACAATGATAAATAATAATAATAATAATAAGTAAATGTGTTACTTATTATCTGGACACTATTGTAAGAACTTTGCCTGTAGTGACTCGGGTAATCCTCATAGAAGCCCTATGAGGCAGGTACTATAATTAGACTCATTTATAGATGAGGAGGCTGAGGCACAGGCACAGTTGAAGTCCAAGGTTACACAGTTGATGACCGGCAGTTGGGATTTAAAATTTACTTAATGTGGCTCCGGTGCCTGAACTCTTAACCACTGCTTTATACTCTTTGAAGAGCCAGAACATATGACAACTATCTTTAATAAGGGCTGTTAACTAAGAGACTCACTCAGAATTAATCTAAGAGGCAGAGTAGATCTACTGAGTGGAAGTCACATGCCAGGTAAATAAGGCTTTTTGGATGAAGATGGAACTTCTAACCATGGATTACAAAGCCTTGCCTGATCAGGCTCTCAGATACAGATTTACCTCTATCCTAATCCCTCTTAACCTCCATCTTGGGAAAGGCAGCCCTTTCTAGTGCTTTTGGAGGTAGATGATATCCACTTGGTCTTACTTCTTCCTTCCTGCGAGCTGGAAGAGCAGGTTTTCTGCATCCTGACCCAAGCCAGTTTGCAACACAGGAGAATTCACAGTTGAGGCTAGAGACCTCCAACAAGGCCCTGGAGGCCCCTTGTCACTACTCAGGGACAGAAGCTTTTAAGAACACACTTTGAACATTGTTCCTTCCCCAGTAAATACCCAGGCCACATTTTCACACACACTCTACCAAAGTATGGGAAACTATCAGATGCTAAAGAAGATCCAGATAAACAGCCTCCAACACTGCTCTGAGCCACCCATCTGCTGACATCACCGAGAGGAGAGTTCTTTAGAATGAAAAATGTTCCAGAGTCAACTAAGCTCCCTAACCCCGAAGATATTTGGTTTCTTCCAGCTTTAAGAGACTAAACTTCATGACTCATAAGAAGATGACACATTATGGCACATTAGGGGCACCTGGGTGGCTCAGTCGGTTAAGCATCTACCTTCAGCTCAGGTCGTGATCCTGGGCTCCCAGCATGGAGCCCCACTGAGCGGGGAGCTTATTTCTCCCTCTCCCTCTGCTCCCTCCACCCCCCGATCATGTTCTCTTTCTCTCTCTTAAATAAATAAATAAAATCTTAAAAAAACAACAAAAAAAAAACCAGATGGCACATTAATTCAGAGCACAAGACTGAGCAAGTCAATTTATACTCTCTGAGCCTCAAGGATAATAATAATAGTAATAACAATAATAATAATAACTCATCTCACTGGGTTGTATGAGATAATGAAGGTAAATTATTTACCAAATACTTGGCATACAGAGCACTCAGTATGCAATAAATGTTTGCTTTTATTATTATTAGATTGTAAAGAAAAAAGTCGTTTGTAGAAAAATTACTGTGTGTTTGTGGGTGCAGAGAAAACAGTTAAAGGTCATACACCAAATTTTTACTGGGGTATGAAGGAAATCCTATTTTTTTACACACACGTAGTTTTCAAATCAATTTACTGCTAGCCTGTATCTTTTCTAAGTTTTTTAAAATAATAATAAAAGTAAAGATGCTATTTTTTACTTTTACCTTCAAAAAGTTCACTGCCAGCCAACATTTCTTATTTGAAAGGAGAATGGGAAAGGCCAACTCTTTAAAACTGCCTGGAGTGAGTAGGCTATGGCACTATAATGAAGGAGCTATATTTAGTCAGGGGGCTGGACCCTGACCTTCACAGTGAAAAACGGATTCCATCAAAGCAGCAAGCCTGCCCAAGCCTGTGACTAGTCTGGGCAGTACACCTCTTTGAAAAGCAATAGTTTTGGGGCCCCTGGGTGGCTCAGTCATTAAGCGTCTGCCTTTGGCTCAGGTCATGGGCATGGGGTCCTAAGATGGAGCCCTGCATCGGGCTATGGGCTCAGTGGGAAGCCTGCTCCTTCTCCCTTTCCCACTCCCCCTGCTTGTATTCCCTCTCACACTGTGTCCCTCTTTGTCAAATAAAATAAAATCTTTAAAAAAAAAAAAGAAAGAAGGAAAGAAAGAAAGGAAAGCAATACTTTTCTCTGAACATTTGACTAGTATGTGTCAAACCTTGTCTAATATCTAAGTTTCGAGGGTTACCGCAAAGAAAAAAAAAAAAAAAAGGCCTCATATCTAGATCACCAGATAGTATGTCTGGCTTGTTTGTTTACTAAGAGGGAGAAAAGAAAAAGAAAGCAAACCAACAGATGTAATCAACAGATGCAATCCTATATACTATTTATTTTGTTTCAACAAAATCTTTTCATGTTCTCGGAAATGAGCTTCAAGCATAAGGATAGGGGAAAGGTTCAGGAAGTAGCCGCCCCCGGCCTTAGCCCTGTTCTACCCCAATTAATTTTAACTTGGCAGCCACTCTAATTCAGAGTCGGCTCAGAGCCTATGCCTTCCACACACCAAGTCATTCTTAGAGATTGTGATTCCTTAGGCAACACAGAATGAGGATCTGTGCAACCGTCCACTGAATCCCACAAACGAGGGTTCTCTTCTGCATGGGGACAACTACTCGGAACCAGGTCTGGAAGTTGTGAACTCTCTCCACCGTTCTGTTCCTCAACGACTGCAACGTGCCCTTGGGCTAGAAGTCATGTCTGATCGATCTTGGTGTTGTTTTGAGCTTGTCACCAAGAAGTGACTCAATAATAAATAAGCCAAAGATCAGCAAACCAACCTAAGAAACACCCTATTTGGCCTTTCCCACACCCTCCAAGTTGCAGATTCCTCCTCTTTCTCCCAGGCCAACTCTCCCTCTGTATTGGCAAGCAAGTTCCTTTATAAAATCTGAGGTTGGCTTTTTCTTTAAAGATGCATAGAATGGGGCACCTGGGTGGCTCAGTGCGTTAAGCCTTTGCCTTCGGGTGGGGTCATGATCCCAGGGTCCTGGGATGGAGCCCCACATGGAGCCCCACATCGGGCTCTCTGCTCGGGCGGGGAGCCTGCTTCCTCCTCTCTCTCTGCCTGCCTCTCTGCCTACTTGTGATCTCTGTCAAATAAATAAAGTCTTTTAAAAAATGCATAGAATCAGCAAGATCTAGAATACCGCCATCCTGCAAAAGTCAGAAAAGCATTTCTTAAAGGGTAAACTACAAGAAAAGGTAGTTTCTAGAAGAACAGGTGTGTGTGCGGGAAGCGGGTGGAACTGTATTTGACAACACTTATTTTTAAGATCTGCTATTGAGAAGGTCTTTAATACGATGAGACCACGGGCTAGAAGGGAAGGAGAGAAAGTAGCCACGCCTGACAAGTCCTGGATGAAAACACAAGAGAACCCCGTTCCTAGAGTCAGGGCAGCCTTCACCCCACGCCCGGAGCTGCGCCACCAGGAAACACCCACCCTCTTGCTCCAAGCTCATCTTCCTCACCCAGTGAGACGGGCACTAGGCGGAGAAACCGACAAAGCGTGTCGCCTCCTGGGTGCCCTTTTTACACGAAAAGCCCTAGAATGCAGAGTTCGGATCCACACCCAGTCGCCCCAGTCTCCCAGGGCGGCGCCCGTTCCCACCAGCCCCAAGATAGGGTTACACCGCTTCCCTGGTTCTTATTTTTAAAAGACTGGGGCGCTGCAAATATCTACAACAAGGGCCTAATCAGGGTACAGAAGGGGGAAAAAAAGGATTTTTTTTTTTTTTTTTTTTTTTTGGTTCGAAGCTGGCAAAATTTCCTCACCCCTAGCAATCCCTTTACGTCTCCGCCCGGGGCACGGGAAGGAAAAGGGGACATCAAGATTGCTGCGGCCTCGCCCTGACAAGTTTCCACTGGCTTGACCGCTTGCACTTGCCAGGGCGGAGGCTGGGCGTGGAGAGCGTTTCCACACCCCGGGATCCTGTACCCCCGGAGCCCCACGGTGCCGCCTTCGATCAGTGCCCCGGAGGGGGACCCTACTTACCCCACAACGGAAATCATCATGGCAGCCACCACCAGGTAGTTGGTCTGATAATAGAGCAGGTTGCTCACCACGCGGTTGTTCCATTTGGAAATGTCCCTGAAGTCCGGCCGTGCGAAGCGGTCAGAGCCAGGGAAGAAATCGTCCCAGGCGCGGAGCGGGGCGAAATTCACGTCCATGTCTACTCTTTCAGCTTCTTGTTCTTCCCTTCTGGAATCTGGCGGCGGCGGCGGCGCCAACCGATCAGCTGAGCTGGGTTAAAGATGACAGCGGCTGAGGCTCAGCCGGCTCTGCGGTTGGTGAGCAGCAGAGCGAAGGAAATTGGGAGCGGGCGGGCGTTTTTCTCTTCTTTACTTCTTGATTGGCTCTAAGAGGTTGGCTACGAAAAGTGGGGCCTCGCGACAGAGCAAGGAGCAGAGTGCAAAACGGAGATGAAACTGACACAAAGAAACCAGAGGAAATCCCCAGTGTGAAACGAGATGGCAATGCCCTCTCTGACAGTGCGAATACACACCACCTCCTTTAAAATACCCCCTTTTGGGTGTTCAACATAAGAATGTGTTCTGGGCTTCAGGGAAATTTTTTTTTTTTTTGCAGCTGTTCAGATGCCAATCTAAGTGAAATGGAACGGAAGGCAACTACAGCGTTCCTGGAAGATGAGCTGGTTTTGAAAACTAAGTAGTTACTAACCTCTGCACATCTGAATGCAATTCTCATGTTTGCTCCTTCACTATGAGTCACTATGAGTGAAATCAGATTGGCAAAACGGGAAAGAAGAACGTGTAACAGAAGGCCTGGCTTGTTATTTCACCTCTCTCTCTCTTTTTTCTCCATCTCTGTCTTCTCCAGACAAATTATTGAACTACTGTGCTATTCTGATGCAGTGGGCACTCTGGGTACATCAACCTTGAGCTGGGATGTTGTTCACCTTAGAAAGCAAGCAATGGTTTGCAGTGACCAATAGTGTAGAGTAATTGCTTAGAGTTAGATATTACTGCTATTATTATTAATAATAGTACAGACTATGATTCATCTATATGGTATTAATATTAGTGTGTTAACCTGATTTGTTTTCTGTGGTTTATAATGAACGTCCACTGACTTTTCTCTATCTTGTTGTAATTTTATTGTGGTGATTGTCTCCGAGTGGACTTCATAGGGGACAAAAAGGTAGAAGATTTGAGTATGATGCCACAAATATTTTGAATCCTTTCACTGCTCTGTGAAAACACTCTGGGGGATTAAAAAAACAAAAGGTGAAAAGAGTGCAACCTTGCCCTGCCTTCAAGGATCTTGCAATGCAGTGCAAAGACTAACTTAAATATATTGCACTAAGAGGAGTGCTGAGTAGAGATGTCCCAGAACTTAGTACTCAGTTACAGGAAGTTAGAGGGTGTGGAAGAATCTCCTGGGGCATAGAATTTCAAGAAGCCACACTGTGGGCAAGCTGAGAAGATGATTTTGGTCATGGCCAGCATACCAGCATACCAGTGCCAGTAGGACCCCACACCTGTTGGAGATCTCAGTGAGCTGTGACCAAGAACCTTCTAATTACTCAAGACTGCATGACTGTAAACTGTCAGATGTCTGTTAGTAATAATATGATTCCTCATTGATCATAGGCAATTGATATCCAGTAAACATTTGTTCCGTGAATTTTTTTTTGTTGTTTTGTTTACAGGCACCTGGCTAGCTCAGTTCGTAGAGCATGTGACTCTTAATCTCAGGGTCTCTAGTTCAAGTCCCATGTTGGGAATGGAGCCCGCTTAAAAAAAAAAAAAAAAAGAAAGAAAGAAAGAAAAGAAAAAAGAATGAATTTGTTTAAACCTCCAAGGAGGTTTAAAAATAAAGAAACGAAAAAAGCCAGGTATAACTTGTATTTAGCATGATTTCCTTCTCCCTCTCTTACAAAATACTAACCAGACTTCTCGTTCTGGCTGCATATGACTCCCCCCACCCACTACACATTTCTTTGTCAAAATCATTTTAAATAAAAATGGACACATCTGGAATCCTTACTTGATTTCAGGTACTCTTTGAAATGCTGTTAGTAGCGGTACTTTGTTACTATTCATTTAGAGGGTCAGATTCAGTGTAGAGGCTTTCCTGTGGCTCTTATATCCATGCCTGTGCTTCTAGATGGACCCATCCTGAATATTTATCTGTCTGTATACAAACCATAGTGGATGGTCTAATAGTTTATGATATATTCCCTTTGAAATGAAATAAATCAGTTGCATGTCTGTTACTTTCATTGCTGGCAAGGGCAGGTGGCTATTTCTAATTCGTCTTTCTGAGTCAGTGGGAACGCCTTGGTGTCTTGTCATCTAGCAAAACACCACCACAGCAGTCTAGGTGTTAGTCCCAAGGCACATAGATGAAGGGCTAGATGCCTTTGCACGCCTCTTCAGTGTCCATCAGCACCCTGTTCCCCAGTCTATGAAATGGGTAGGTTTGAACTAGATGATCTCTAAGGCGCTTGTTGGTTTTTATCAAGGGGTGTGTGTGTGTGTGTGTGTGTGTGTGTAGCTTACTGTTGTTAATCAGAAGGTCTCCTTTTGATCAGAAAGTAACATTGCTTGGGCCCCACCCATTGAGCCTGTTTTGAAAAGCAAGGGCTTAATCTCCATGGTTTCTATGGCTGAGTAGCCTGGGCAAAATTTAAAAAAAAAAAAAAAAAAAAAGAGGTTTCTGGCTTGTTGTTACTGAGACATGTGACCCACGAAAGTGGCTGGTGTCTCCTGCTACAGACTGTGGACTGTGAACTCTGTCTTCTCCCACTTACTGCCTGGCACTGACTTTTAGCTCAATGAGTGCTATTGAACTGAACCTGATTGAGGGATAATAAAGGACAAAGAGGAGACAACATCATAATTTATTAACAGCAGCTACATTTACTGAGTACCCATTAGGTTTTACAAAACTCCATGTCAGTGGTTCTCAAGCTTTATTTTGCACAGAATCATACAGGGCTTTGCAAAAGGTTGGGGATGGGGCTTGAAAACTTGCATTTATAACAATTTAACAAGTGGTTGATCAGGCATTGTATTTTGAGAACCACTGTATTTCATTCAATTCTCAGTGTTACAAGGCAAATATTTTACAAATGAAGACCCAACATTCCTCAAACTCTCATAGTTTTATAAGTGGAGAGTTAAGAATTTAAACTGTTCTTCTTGACTCTAAATCTCATTTTTTCCAGCTCCAAGAAAGACTACACACACACACACCCATTTTATATATATATATATATATATTTATTTATTTATTCTTTTTAATATGAACTTTTGTATCCAGTCATCGAGACACACACACTTTCACCTATCTATTTCTGTCTGCCAGGAAGAAAATAGTCCAAAATTTTATCATATATCTTCAGGTGATGAGATTATAGGTGTTCTAAATTATTCCTTAATTTTTGTGCTTTTTTTCTTTGTACGTTTATCTAAATATATGTTTTTTTCCCCATAAAAAAGGTGTTTTTTTTTCCTATTCGGTTCCATTGCTGCTGAACTTCTTATCTGACAGAATCATGGGACATTTTAAAAAGACTACCTTCAATATTCACAAAGGAAGAAAATAATAATCTCTCCATCCCATCACTACAAACTGATTTAGATTTTATTCTCAGAGTACGTATTCTTATGCAAAAATGTTTCCTGAAAAGTTAAAGGTGAAAATTACTCTGATGCTTAGCCTCAGAGAGACGCTCTGCAGCATAAGGGCGGCTCTTCCAAGGAGTTTTTTCACAGAACATACCATTTTTATAATTATTAATTACCACGTAAATTGTATAAACATATGGGGTATTATGCGTATATTTTCACGCAAAGTAATGTTGTGCTCTGGGTAAGATTTATGTAATTAAGTGCAGTTAATCAAGATTATAATTACACGAAAAAGCTTTAGAGCCCAGGGGAGCCTCGGCGCCGTCAGCCCCACCCCTTCCTCATGCCCCGCCCCCTTTCCCCTTTCCGCTCCTCCCCGTCCCTTTCCAATTCTCCGTGCTGGTCCCGCCCCTACGCTTCGTCCGGCCCCTCCGCCCGCCCGCCGTGGGGGCTCCTGGGAAGAGGCGGAGAACAATATGGCGGATGGCGAGGAGCCGTAAGTACTAGAGCTCTGCAGGCGTGCGGGGTCGGGCTGGGTTGTGAGAGAGCGCGGCGGTGGGCGGTCGCCGCCGCCACCCGAGGTCCCCCCACCCCCCGCCCCGACCCCTCGCCCCCCCATCCCCTCGCGGCGCCCAATGTGTAGCGTGATGCTGACCCTTCTTTTATTCTCTCTTTCTTTTAGGGAGAAGAAAAGAAGGAGAATAGAGGAGCTGCTGGCTGAGAAGTTAGTGCTGCCGGGAGGCCGGGGCCCTCTCCGGGGACCCCCGCCTCCCCCCACCCCAGGCCTAGGGGACCAGCCGCAGCGGGCCCGGGGGGCTGGGAGGGGAGCACCCGGAGCGCAGGCCGCACGGCCTCATCCCCTGACCCCCATCCCGGAGCCCCAGGGGCCCGGCGGGCGGCTCCTTGTCTCTATCCCCGGCGGGCGCCGGAGCCGGGGGTCCACCGCCGCAGGCCCGGCACCGGCCCGCGGGGGTGGTACTTGACCCAAAGGTCTTGCGGAAGGACCATTGAGCCCCACCCCCTCCTCCACCCCCAAATTGTCATAGCCGCCGTGACCTTGTGATTAAACTCATGAAACGGACACTAGGCCGTTTTTGGCCTTTCGTAAACACGGAGACAATAGTATTAATTGCAAACTTCTTAGGAGAACTTTAGTGTAAGGTACCGTCCTAAGCACTTCAGTCATTTTTGCCAAAGAATTAGCTCTTAAGGGAGGATGTTGACTCCACAAAGAGCTTATTTTGCCCCCGTTTACTACACACCCTGTTTGTTTTATCAGGTATTTAATTTTGTGCTGATGAGACAGATTTAAGCAGTGTTTTCTACCCTTTCCCACGCCACATAATTTTTCGTCTCCCTACAGGGGAGGGGTAGAAGGTCCTCTTGCAGTGGGTGTGGTGCGTTAGTAATTTCTGTGCCAGTTCCCAGTAGCGTGCTTTAAGAGTCTTCACGTATCTCCCTCTGAAAGTTTAATTTCAGTTGCAAAAGGATTGGGATGATAGTTAATTTCACGAATCCCTTCCCACCTTTTATTTCCTTTCCACTTTTGCTTAAAATGACAGTAAAGGTTTGCATGGTTACTCTATGTCAGGTATTGTACTAAGGCCTCTGTGTGGATTATCTCTTTATCCTTGTTCGGACCTTAAGGAGTAGCTCCAAATGAGACTTAGAGCCGCTAATAATCAGCGCAAAGTCACAATGTTGTTGTGGAACCAGACCCAGTTGGACGTCCAGTGCTCTGGTCTTGATTGTTAGGCAACACTTGCCCCTTCTGTAAAAATTGGTTATTACTAGTACATTTGGAGGTAGAAACTGGGATTACGTTTGGAAAATTAAAAATAATCACAACCAAACATAAATCTTGCAGAAAGTAAAAAATACATTTCTGTTAGAAAATACATTTTGTATTTTGTTAGGGGAGTCCGTCCTTATTCAGTTGTATGTTCTAAAAAGTTTGTAGGTGGTAAAGCCTATCTGTAGTGTAATTACAACCCCAAACTTTTGTGTTGAGTGGAAACAAAATTGGGATCTCTTTCAGGGAAAAATGTGTGAATGTTTCTCTCGTCAAAAAAAGTCAAACTTGGAAAGGACACATAAGTTATATTAGATTTGAAGCATCACTATTCCGAAAGTGGAGTTTCTGTTTTCTTTTTTTTTCTTTCCCTGATCCAAGTGTGTTGTTGGAACAAACTAGGGAAGTTTACAGTGATCTTTTGTAAATTCCAAATGTAGAAAAGCCCATTTCTCACCAATTGACCAATAGTATCCCAAGTTTGATCTTGTGCTTTAAGATCCCAGAAACATGTGGACTTATTTCATCAACATATGTAGTTCTTAACGTTAAATAAACTAGATAATAGCAGAGAAAAAAGTTAAAAGCATAAGCATAACCACATTGATATTTCCCTTTTTATTTGAGCAGGTCTGGTGTGCTTACTTTTTCATTTGGGGAAACCATAATAGTTATAGGTGTGGCTTTTTCCTACTGATCTTTGCAGCTGAATTTACTGTGTTCTGTGCAGAATGGCTGTTGATGGTGGGTGTGGGGACACTGGAGACTGGGAAGGTCGCTGGAACCATGTAAAGAAGTTCCTCGAGCGATCTGGACCCTTCACACACCCTGATTTCGAACCGAGCACTGAAGTGAGAAACATTTATTTTTAAATAACTCCTCTAATAGTTTTATATTTCAAAAATAATAAAATGCTTTCTTTTTAGTTTGCTCTTTAATAAAACTAATAATTATACAAGTTACCTTGAAATACTAAATATTTGAATATTTGTAGTTGATTATATTTAAATGACAAATATTTGAGTCATTTTCATGTTTCTCATGTAATATGTTGAAAATTCTCGAGTAAAATAACTTCATAATCTCATTTAAGATTCTAAGTTTTACTTCACTGAGAATTAGTTTTAAATGACTTCTGAGACACGTTCCCCTTTTTAACTGTACTATGAGAAATTAAATCTGATAGAAATGTAGATATGCTTGCTTAAATTTTGAAATTTAGTTGAAATGAGCATCCTTACGTGGAATTGAAAATAATTAATCGCATGTTAAAAATTATGTGACTTCTGTATAATAGAGGGATAGAATTTTGGACTGGTAGTGTTTGACATAAGGCAAATGTTCAATTACATACAACTTATATTTTACTGCAAGGTAGAAAATATATTCTTTATAGTTAATTTTTATGTCTTTTGTGTTTATGAACAGATGTTTTGAAGTAGCAGTATTATGCTACTCCTAAAATTAAGGCACAGATTCTTGGGTTTCATTCATTGTATCATCAGTATAACTTTCTTCTCCTTTAATCTTGGATTGAATTTAAAGTATTTTGTGTTTCTTTGGATACTCCACCATGTTTTCTTGTGCTTCTGAATTGTATTATGGTTTGCTTTTTTTTTTTTTTTTGGCATGATAAAATTTAAGATACTGCTGTTAAATCATTGTTTTAAATTGTATTTCTGCTGATGTACAATTTTCTAAGAGTTTTATCTTTTTTTTCCATCATCTCCTGTTTTGTAAGTTTCCGTCACTGTGTTCAAAAGCAGCAAATTATTGTTCTTACCTTTTTACTTTTAGACCTTTAAACACCTTGAGCATGCTTGAGCCTCTATTCTAAGGTTTTTACACTTTTTTCTTTTTAGCAAGTCAGTTAAATAAATTTGCTTTCCATCCCCTTTCAAAATTAAAAACAAGGTAAGTCTTAGTTAACTAAGATAGTAGTGGAAATAACCTTCTAATTTCATAAAAGTCAATTTAAAAACATTAAAATTGAAACCCTCTGAAGTCATTAGATTACAGAATTTCTGTTCCCACCTTGTTCATAAATTTAAAATAATTTATTAACTACAAAGTCTGCTCTTTATCCTTACTTGGGTTTTTCATTCAGAAAGTGTTTTATGGTTTATTGCCTTATTGATGATACTTATGGTTATTATCAACCAGATTTTAATATACTTTTTCATTCTTTACAGTCTCTCCAGTTTTTGTTAGATACATGTAAAGTTCTAGTCATTGGAGCTGGTGGCTTAGGATGTGAGCTCCTGAAAAATCTGGTAATATATATATATACATATATATGTTATTTGTTTTCTTCTTGTGGCAATTAAAGCATTTTCTTTTTCTGTTCTATTACTAGGAAATTTTTTGTTATGATTGTTAACCTTTTTTCCTATGAGCCTTTGTTAGATAAATTTAGCAGGTCAAATTTGAGATAGTAATTAACATAATGATAGAACTGGAATTTTTTACACTCTGAAGTCCTCAACTGTAAAGTCATTGATAGAAAACTCTTCTGTTTTCTTCTCTGATATTTATCAAACAAATCTTTGTGCTTCCTCTTGCATAGCAGTCATTAATTTTGGTGACATTAATAACAAAACTGATAATTCACATTTTAACATGTAATTTCAAAGAATTATTTCTTATATTGATCAAAATAACCCAGTTAGGTGGATAGAATATTGTCATTTTATATAGAGGGAGATAAGTTTTTCTGAATAGTGATATCCCTAGAACCTAGTCAAGGTCATTAATTCTTAGTCAAGTGTGCTTTTCACTGAACCATTAGGTCATTACAGGACTTAAACATAAAATTTGGAATAGCTAAACTTTTTTTTTTGTACAATTTGTTTTCACTGAATATCATCTTGAGAGGGGGTACTGTTTACAGAAGCTATTTTTTTATACTGGTTTGAAATCCATAATATGTGACTTAATAGTTTCACTGACTTCTCGTAACTACAAATAACTTTTTATAAGGCTTTATTGGTTTATTTAATAAAAATGGGTAGGAGAAGAATTGATTTAAAGGTGTTGTATGTCAGCCTTCTCACTGGTGTGTAGAAAATTGGAAATAGAGGAAGCTCCTTAGACAATGAATCAGGTCACATAACCACATGAGGGACCTACGAAGCTGGCCTTGTGGCTGTAATTTAAATATCAACAGCTACATTCATTTTGCTAAGAAAACACTAATGTCAGTGTTAGTGAAACTGCAGAAACTTAATACAGTTCTTGGTACTTAACTGCTCTGCTTAGTTCTGAAGGGATTTTAGGTCATCATGGTCCATGTCCTTAATGAATTTGAAATTTCATTGGAGAGACAAGTCTTATATCAAATAAACAGCATTATGTATGATATACTGTGAGATGTGGGGCCAGAATGACAGAACTTTCTCAAACATAAAAACCCTTGCAGTACCAAAGAATTCTAGAAGGGAAAGATTTATGGAAGACAGGTAGTAGTTTTGGCAGGCATTCTATGTTAAAATCCCCTAATGCTCAACTTTTTCTGTTATGAAGCTGTGACTTGCACATGTGATATATAGTAATTTAAATGTGAATTAATTGGAGATTAGCTCTGAGGAATAGGTTGTCAAGGAACTTTAGGAATGGCCTTATTGCATTGTAATGTCTTAAAAGAAGAAAACTGATTCTTTTCAATTACCACTTGTTACTTTGCTTATTTCAGACATAAATATATGAGAGATGTGCATGTTTTTTTAGAATTGGTTGTAAGCCTCCCACCAAAAGCTCATTCTGAAAAAAGAATATGACATTAATATTGTTGATTGAACAAATAGTTACAGAATCCCCCATCCCCATATGCCAGGTACCATTTTGAAAGCTAAAGATACAGCATCGAAAAGTACTGCCAGGTGTTTGTGTTTTGGGGTCTTATGGAAGGAAAAAGACAAGTAAAATACATAGTATGTCAGATAGTAATAAATGCTATGGGGAAAGGAAGAATAGAAGATAGGTATCCTGGAGGGAGGGGAAGTGGTTTACAAAAAGATGCTATTTGAGTAGAGAGGTGAGCAAGAATATTCTAGGCAGAGGGACCATCAGGTACAAAATATGCGAAGTGGGAACATGACTTCTATGTTCCGGGAGGAAATGAGGTCATTATAGCTGAAGCAGAAGTGGGCAAGGGGAAGCAGTTTCCAACAGGATATCAAGAAGTGATGGGAGATGGAAGGGCTCAGAGTGAATATGGGCTTTAGAGGCTCCTGTAAAAACTTTGCCATTTGTCTGAGTCAGGAAGTCACTGGAGAGATTTAAGCAGATGAGTTGATTTGATCTGACTTTTAACTAGGTTCACTGAGCCTGATGTGTGGAGAAAAGACTCAAGGGAAAACAGCAGGAAGCTAAGAGGCTGGTTGGATGGTTGTTAAGAGGTGACAATGACTTGGAGCAAGATGGTAGCACTGGAGGTGGTGAGAGTCTGTGAGTGATGGATATGTTTTGAGGTTGGAGTTAACAGGATTCACTAGTGGATTAGTTATGGGAAATAAGAGAAAGAGAGGAGCCAAGGATGTCATGACAAGGTTTTTTCCCTGAGCAACTGGAAAGATGGTTAGCATCATTGAAATGGGAGACACTAGGAAAAGAATAGATTTCATGGTATTGGTGAGCAAGGACGATTGAGTTTTGGAAACTTAATTTTGAGGTGTCTGTTAGACAATGCTTTATCTTACAAGATTGTCAGAGATCACCAGCACTGAACAGAATTAAGCACAAAGGCACTCCAAATTCTGGCCAGTAAAGTAGGAGGAAAACTCTTGAGTGAGGTGAACTGGAAACCAATTTTTAGTGTTCAGATTTCTCACAAGTATATTGACCAAGTGAGGAATTTATTTTATAGAGGAGGAATTGATCCACACACTGCCAGATACTTTAGGTGGGTAAGATCAGAGAGACTGAAAATTGTCATTGGAAATAGTAACATGGAAATCCCTGATGACCTTGACAAGAGCAGTTTTCTGCGAAGTGGTGGGCGTGAAAGCTTGTTAAGTTGAAGTGTGAGCTAGGAATATGAGAAAGCATGTATGGACAGCTTTGGAGGATCTCTTGCTGTAAGGAGGGGCTGAAAAGTAGGGAAATTATTGACACTTGATTTAACTTGACTACTTAACTGACCAAAACCAGAAAAACATGATTAATTATTCATACTTTTTTTTTTTTTTTAATCTTTTGCTTCTGGTAAATTTGAGCACTAGTTGTACTGCAACAGTTTGTTGCTTTTCCCTGGCTTTTTTGATTGCTTGTTCTTGACTCAATACTTTTAGGATATTCCTTTTTCATGTGCTACATACATATGTGTGTTGATAATGTACACCTTCTAATAGTTATTTCTGAATTGTAACATACTTAATGTTACGTCAACTACGATAAAACTTGTAGGAATTGCTTTTTAACTATATTCTGAAAAAGAATAGCAAATTCATTTAATTAGTAAGACTAGTAAACTTAAAATATCTGGCAGCAGCAGCAAAGCAACAAACTTTACAAATGTGTTTATGGGATTATAAAACAACTGTAGAAATTTTGAGTTGTTCTCTTTTGATTATAGACTATTTAAAACTGAGTAGCTACACATTTTTGACTTTTACAAGAACCCTAAATTTTAAATACCCTATATACCTTGTAAGATACTTTAACCATTGAATACAATTCTGTAGAATTTATTATTGAGCATTTATAAATTTCCAAGGCTACCTTAAAAACAAATCTTAAAATTTCAAATGTGCGGAAACCTCTGCTTAATTGGATTTTTTTTTATTCCCACAGGCGTTGTCTGGTTTTAGACAGATTCATGTTATAGACATGGACACTATAGATGTTTCCAATCTAAATAGGCAGTTTTTATTTAGGTAAGTTTTAAGATACTAGTTTAAAATTCTGATAATAACTTGAACTTGAATGCATCTCAGTAATAATTTTTACAAACTATGAGAGGGTAACAGTAATCTCATTTTATTTATTTATTTATTTATTTTTAAGATTTTATTTATTTATTTATTTGTCAAAGAGAGGGGGGGGAGAGAGAGCACAGGCAGGCAGAGTGGCAGGCAGAGGCAGAGAGAGAAGCAGGCTCCCGGCTGAGCAAGGAGTCTGATGTGGGACTGGATCCCAGAACCCTGGGATCATGACCTGAACTGGAGGCAATGGCTTAGCCGACTGAGCCATCCAGGCGTCCCAAGAGGATAACAGTAATTTTATTTTAAAAATAACTACCACTCTCTTTTTTAGGTAAAATTTTGCAAGAAAATTGTGAGCATTCTGGTGAAACTAGTTTTAAAAACAAATACATGATTTTGTTGTGTTTAAAGAGATTTCCAAATGCTTTATGTGATTTGGGGCGAGGCTCTTTTCCTCCTGTTGATTTCAAAAGAAAAGATAGCTGGAATATTGGGCGCTTGTGAGATATATTGGTGGAGACTGGTGGGCCAAGAATTGTATGGTGACTCCAGGGCAATAAAGTTGTGGGAGAGTTTGAACTTTCTTACGGAAAAAAAGAGAAAACAGACAGTTAAGGAGAGAAAACCCAGGAGCAGTTGAAATGAAATAAAGGGATTATTACCTTAGACGAACATGAAATATGGAAGGCATCTGGGAATGGATTGTTAGAAATGACTTTTAAAACTGCAGGTAGGCCGTATATGCAGAGGTGAGGAGAGGTTCATTAGTGAATTTTAGTCTGTAGCATTTAGAGATTTGACGAGCTCAGATAGAAGTGTCATTGGTCAAAGAACTACACATATGGAGGGATAAGGACTTTTTATTTTTCTTTCTAGATTATTAGGTTATTAGCAGAAAGTGCTCAGATAGCAGAGAAGGTAAATTTAAATTTTTGGATAGGCATGAAACCTGTCTTTGTAGAAGATAATAAAGAGGTTGAAGGATGGGTCAAAGTCAAGTTAAGGAAGTGTTGTAATTGCTATATGAACTCTACATTTCCTTTTTAGGCTTTATCTTGTTTAATTTTTAACCCTTGAAACTACCCTTCTCTGAAACTTCGTGGATCATGACACATTTTAGTATATGAATGCTCTAACAAAGATAACACTGAATTGGTTGGTTATTGATAATAAGCCATGCCCTTTAGTTTGTAGCTAAAAAACTGATTGAAAATCACAATGATAGTTAACATTTGTTCAGTGCTTGGGTTGTAGTAAACTCTTCATCTATATTCGTAAACTCTATTAGTTGTAATAAACTCTTCCATCTATAGTACCTGTTTTAATCTCAGAGCAGCCCTCAGGGCAGGTACTTGTTTTCAAGATTAAGCAATTAGGACAAGGTGTCCTGCAAAGATGATACCTGTGAAAGGCCTTTTGTTCAAAGTGCAGTTTTTAGGTGGAACAATCTGATCCCTTAATTCTGGAAAGGTAAATTAGCAGTCTCCACAGAAGCCATCTAGGAGTTTTTTTTGTTTGAGATCTGCTGTGGAAGCACATATAATCCACAATGTTAAAGAATCTTGAAAGTCTCCTTTATTCCTTTTACCCAAAGTGCTCTGTCCAGACTAGTTAAAACTGAAATCAGGTTCCTTGATCTATAACTAGAGTCTAGTTACAGGACAAGTCAGAATAAAACTCTTATCAGAAGTTTTGAATCAGGAGAAGCACACTGGGGCACCTGAGTGGCTCAGTGGGTTAAGCCTCTGCCTTCGGCTCAGGTCATGATCTCATGGTCCTGGAATCAAGTCCTGCATCGGGTCTCTCTGCTCGGCAGGGAGCCTGATTCCCCCTCTCTCTCTGCCTGCCTCTTTGCCTACTTATGATCTCTCTCACTCTGTTAAATAAATAAATAAAATCTTAATTAAAAAGCATACTGCTTCATTGGAGAGAAGAAAATTGATCCGTTAAGTTATTTTTCTTTAAAATTCCAATTTTAAATAAAAAGTAATTTTTATTAGTAACATTTTTTTAAATCTTCATTTAAAGTATTCTGTGCTTGTATCTGAAGGACTATAAAGAAATAGAATATGGTTACTTTCTTCCAAATGTTCATAGTCTAGTGGGTATGAAAGACCTCTGTATCTAATAAAAAATATGTTGTGGAAAAGTAGTAATGAAGCACTGTATGTATGAGGAAGTAACTTACTTCTATGAGGAGAATGAGGAAGTACTATGAAAGAAAATACCATTTGTACTGAAATAAGAAGAGAGACTTCCCTGTGTCCCTTTCTGTCTATAGCAATGGTTCTTATCTAGGAGTAACCTTTTGAGGTCTTCTGTTTTTAGTTTCTTAGGATTGTTGGCATCATTTGCAATTTTGGATAATGTCTTCAGCATTATTTCTTCAAAACATGCTTATGGTTTCGTTTGGGGCATAAAATTTATTGTTTAGTCAGCACACATGGGAAGAGGATACATGAAGGCTCTTGTATCCCTAGAATGAATTGTGTGTTTATTTCAGCCAAGACCTCCATAGTTAACACCTTGAGGTTCTGGGGTTCAGGGCAGATTTGGAAGGCTCTGGGTATGGGATAATTTTTTACACTGGGAAATGCCACAGTGGGAAGTGGCCAGGAAACATACCATTGTTATGCTTTCTGGGGTGGAGTGGGGGGATTGTTTATATTTACATTTAAGAAATAATTAGACTTGTCAGCACCTATAAATACTTCATTTAGAGCATCAGTAAGCATTGACATTTGTGACCAATCACTCATCAAAAAATTTAGATAAAAGTGTTTCTTCTAAATATCCTCTAAACAAGCTCACCATGAATATATTTTCTGTCTGAAAATAAATTATGTAGATCATCTAGATTTATATCATGAATGATAATTTAAATATAATTTTTCCTATAGGCCCAAAGATGTTGGAAGACCTAAGGCTGAAGTTGCTGCAGAATTTCTAAATGACAGAGTTCCTAACTGCAATGTAGTTCCGTATCCTTTTGACAAAAAAGTTACTTAGCTTTCTAAAGCTTTGTATTTTCTTTATTATAAAAGAGGTATTTAACAGAAAATACAGATAAACAACAACAACTACAAAAAACAAACCATCAGCAGTAAGCTTATTACTGAGGTACTTACTGGTGACATTTTGCTTTATATTCTGATCTTTTCTTTAAGGTTATATAAATATTTCTTGCTCTAATTTCTAAATTAAGCATTTATGGCCAATACAGTCGTTTATTTTGCATTATTTGCATTATTGCCCTTCCTTAATTTCAGTTTGGATTACATATCTCTTGTTAGACTATAAGTTCCTTGTCTGGCTATAGTTAATCTTTGTGTGTCCCTACAGTAGCAGACTGAATAAGACACTCCTTATATATTAACCAAATGGAACATGTATCAAAGTATATTTATTTTTCCAAGAAGTATGTTTTGTTTTTTTTTTAAAGATTTTGTTTATTTTTTTGATAGAGATCCCAAGTAGGCAGAGAGGCAGGCTGAGAGAGAGAGGGAGGGAAGCAGGCTCCCTGCTGAGCAGAGAGCCCGATGCGGGACTCGATCCCGGGACCCCGAGATCATGACCTGAGCCAAAGGCAGCGGCTTAACCCACTGAGCCACACAGGCGCCCCTATATATATCTTCTTTATCCATTCATCTGTTGATGGACATTTGGGCTCTTTCCATAATTTGGCTTTTGTGGACATTGCTGCTAAAAACATTGGGGGTACAGGTGCCCCTTCAGATCACTACATTTGTATCTTTGGTAGTGCAATTGCTACCCAGTCTTAGCATAGCTCTATTTGCAACTTTTTGAGGAACCTCCATACTGTTTCCCAGAGTGGCTGCATCTATTCTCTTTTGACCTCCCTGTTAAAGCTGCAGTTTATGCTTCCTGTTTGCCTAGCATTCAAAAGGAAAAGAGGCCTGAATGGGTGTGGGCAAGAATTGAATATTTTTTATAGCTTTTTATGTAGGCCAGAATAAAAAATCTAGGATAAGGGTATTTTTATATTGTCCCTCTTTTCTCCATTTTGGCTTTTAAAAAATATATGGTGGATTATTTATTGTACTTTTAGAGAAGTATATATATTACTGAAAAAATTATTCCATTAGAAAAATTAAAATTTTTGTATACATGTGCTGTTATGATATTAAATGCTACGATTGATTAACACCCACGGCCATTTTTGATGGGGTTCTCTTGATGGCTTCCAGGCAGGGAAAGACTGCTGGTTGGGTTTGGTAGAGTAAAAAGAGACTCGGGGGGCGCCTGGGTGGCTCAGTGGGTTAAAGCCTCTGCCTTTGGCTCAGGTCATGATCCCAGGGTCCTGGGATCGAGCCCCGCATCGGGCTCTCTGCTCAGCAGGGAGTCTGCTTCCTCCTCTCTCTCTGCCTGCCTCTCTGCCTACTTGTGATCTCTGTCTGTCCAATAAATAAATAAAATCTTTAAAAAAAAAAAAAAAAAACCTTAAAAAAAAAGAGACTCGGAACAAAGAATTCATATTTCCCCTTACCCCAAAAATAACAAATCACATTTGTACCTGAAAAAGCTAGTGGAAACATCTGTTTTTTTTAAATTAGCTTTACAACAGTTATTCTGATTTTTAATTGAAAATATTTATTATATAATGTATAAATCTAAGGTGTACGAGATGTTAAATTTGTGTTCTGAATATTATAGTCATCTGCCTAAATGGGAATTGTAATATGCTTGTTTCCTTCACTAAGATGCGTTGTTGCCTTTGGTTGAGGACATACAGTCTGCCTTCCCATGATGTATGGTTTTTTATAAAAACTGAAGCAGAGTAGAGAGTGTAAAAGAGACATAAATGTAGTCTGGGGGCTCAGGGATGAGGGGAACTACTCTAAGTAATTGGAGTGTTTACAAGAGAGGTTTTATCATGATTAGGGTTGTGTTCATTTTGTCACATTTCCTGAATTCCACTGCTTTGAACATTAATGGCTTATTCTTGTTGTGTACCTTTATAATTTGTTCCTTATGGCATTATTAAATTCACTTCATAAGTTAAAAACTTAGCAGCTTAAGTTCCTTTACTTATGTTCAGACATTTCAACAAGATTCAGGATTTTAATGACACTTTCTATCGACGTAAGTTTTCTACTTGAAATTTACTTTTCACTAAATTCTTACTGTATTTAGTTGCTAGCTATTTGAAGGCTATTTCTTCATTCGTTCTCATCTCTTGGTGTTTGCTTTTTAGTAAAGTTGGCTGAACAGAGAATGCCACTGTTTTATTTCTTAGCTGACATCATTAGCTGCATTTTTATATGCTGTCTTGAGTAAGGATTACTCAAGGATTAGGAACTATGTGTGTTTGTATTCCAATAAGAGGTGGGGGGTTTTTTGTTTGTTTTTTAGAAAGTGAATTATTTTGTGCAATGGCATTTTTAAAAGCCAAACTTGCTTTTTCTCCCATAGAATTTCATATAATTGTATGTGGACTGGACTCTATCATAGCCAGAAGATGGATAAATGGCATGCTGGTAAAGACTTTAATGTTCTATGGTTCTTCGAAATTCTTGCTGCTGCTCTTAATATACCAAAAATTAGGATACCATACCATATTTTTGATAAATCAGAGTTTATTTAATTTTCAACTAAGTAGATGTACATCATGATATAGTGCCAGTCATTAACTTTCAGGTGAGAATATAAACTGCTAGTATCATAATCCCATGATTTGATAATCTAGTACTCAATAGTGCGATTGACTTGTAGAAATTCTAGAGAGCATGTTTCTCTTTTGAATTCTTACTCCCCTCTCTCACCTTTAAATAATTTTCCTAGATATCTCTTCTGAATTATGAAGATGGTGTATTAGATCCAAGCTCCATTGTCCCTTTAATAGATGGGGGGACAGAAGGTTTTAAAGGAAATGCCCGGGTGATTCTACCTGGAATGACTGCTTGTATTGAATGCACACTAGAACTGTATCCTCCACAGGTAAAGAAGCACCTGCATTTGTTTTATAGTCTCTTGGGGTTGAGTTAGGACTAATTATTAAGTCTAGTCAATATTTAGGATTTTTAATTAGGGGTAACCATATTCTAAAAATCATATGAAGAAGAAAGATAAAATATGAAAAGAAAAGAAATTTGTGAAAAGAAAGGAACGGAATATCATGGTACTGATACTATTCTGTTCTCATGATTTGTATTTTTTTGTTTGTTTGTTTGGAGAGTAGAGATCCAGGGATCCACTACAAAGTTAAATGTTGGGATAGAGCTATAATTTATCTTGTTTGATTTTTGCCTGTGATTGCTTCAGGGAGATAAAGATACCAGGGATGAGAATGATCCTTCCAGATATGGGGCTCTTTAAGCTGTATACCCACTTTAGGGAATAGTTAGAATTTTGATTTATAAATAAATATGATTTTTTTAGTATTTACTTGGAATTGATTTAACTCTGTGAATTTGCTTTTGCTTTGGTTTATGTTATACCTTCAGATTTAAATGTGTAAACATAATAAAATGCTCATATTTGAGAACTTACTCAGCACTTCTCACGATCTAACAAGCTTAAATTTATATACCCTGTAAATGTAGCACAAATCTACATTCCTGTGTAAATATAAGGTGACTCAGATGCTGTCTTTTAGTTTTAGAAGCATTATTAGTGGTATAAAATGTTTTGTTTTTGTAAGTGGAAAGCTAATAAGAATTTTAACCTCCTGTCTACTTTTACGAAATAGACCTAAGTAGAAGCTACATTTTAAAATAATTCATTACTTAAAATCCACTAAAAAAACACCCAACTGTGATTTTAGGTTAATTTTCCCATGTGCACCATTGCATCTATGCCCAGGCTACCAGAACACTGTATTGAGTATGTAAGGATACTGCAGTGGCCTAAGGAGCAGCCTTTTGGAGGTAATAAACTGAATTTCATAATCTGGAATTATGTAAGATATATATTTATTTATATTATTCATTTTTATCTTTACATTAAAACATGAACTGATTTAAGTTTACATGTTTCTGTCTTACCCTCCTTGCTTTTTTTGGTAACAGAAGGAGTTCCATTAGATGGAGATGATCCTGATCATATTCAGTGGATTTTCCAAAAGTCCCTTGAGAGGGCATCACAATATAATATTAGGGGTGTGACCTATAGACTCACTCAAGGTAAGTTAGTGAATTGTTATGAATTTTAACCTTGGGATAATCCCATTTTCAGGGGTTGGGATACTCTGAAGGAAATAACAGATAACTGATTTCAGATAGTACCAGCCATTTGAGGTTCAGTCAAGGTACCATGGAAATGGTAGTTTGCAGGTGTCCTAAATTTGGTTGGAGGAGGGAACAGAGTTTTACAGAATCCAAACTACTACTTAGCTAGGAGTAATTTTTTTTATTTTTTATTTATTTATTTATTTATTTATTTATTTTTAAATTTTATTTATTTATTTGACAGACAGCAATCAGACGTAGGGAGAGAGGCAGGCAGAGGCGGGGGGGGGCGGGGAGCAGGCTCCTCCCTCCCCTCCCCAGCAGAGAGCCCGATGCGGGGCTCAATCCCAGGACCCTGGGATCATGACCTGAGCCGAAGGCAGAGGCTTAACCCACTGAGCCACCCAGGCGCCCCTAGGAGTAATTTTTTTTAAAAAAAGATTTTATTTAGTTATTTATTTGAGAGAGAGAGAACATGTGCTCTCAAGGTGAGGGAGGACGGAAGGGGCAAGGAATCTCATGCACACTCTGGTCTGGGCACAGAGCCCAAAGCAGTCTCACAACAACTAAGATCATAGCCTGAGCTGAAACCCGGAGTCAGATGCTTAACTGCCCAGGCATCCCAACTAGGAGGAACTTCATGAAATCACTGAATCTTACTAGAATTGGAAGAGGCACTAAGTCATCTAAGGCGAACCATTCATTTTATCTTTAATTGAAGAGGAAGGTGTCACCTCCTGGGGCAGTCTATTTTTACATTTGGATAAGACTATTAAGACAGTTATTTTGTATGTTGAGCAGAAGGCTCCCTCTTTAGTTTGGGCTGAGTATTGTCCCAGGGTATATCAAATATAAATCAAATTCCCTTTTAAGTAATAGCCTTTTACATAAACAGAACAGTAATCACATTCCCTCCAAATCACTATCATCAATCTTTCTAGTTCCTTTAACCCTTTTACATGTTGGCTGACATTAAGTTTCCATCCTGTTTTGTTTTTTGGTGTTTTTTTTCTCTTTTTCTTTTCTAACCATATTCCAGTTATCCGTACTTATCTAGGCTAGAATGAAGCACGCTAAGATTAAAATAGACTTCTGGGGGCGCCTGGGCGGCTCAGTGGGTTAAGCCGCTGCCTTCGGCTCGGGTCATGATCTCAGGGTCCTGGGATCGAGTCCCGCGTCGGGCTCTCTGCTCAGCGGGGAGCCTGCTTCCTCCTCTCTCTCTCTGCCTGCCTCTCTGCCTTCTTGTGATCTCTCTCTGTCAAATAAATAAATAAAATCTTAAAAAAAAAATATAGACTTCTGATCATTGATGCAGTCTTAAAGGAAAGCAGGGTTTTTTGTTGTCATTCGCGTTGATGCTATACTTCTGATTCTTTAGGTCACTGTCCACTAAAATCTGGAAGTTCTTTCTACATGGCAGTTGCTAAGCTGCATTTTCCCATTATAGGTTTGGCAGTTTTTTGGGGTGTTAGTATTGTCTTTTTATACTCAAGTATAGGTCTTTACAAGTTTATTCTTAAACCTGCTGTTTTCTTTCTACATATATCTTGTTATGCCTGCCAGCTTATCTGTTCTTGCCAGCATCTTTCCATTTGTTGTTTTGATAATAATGCTTTATCTCTTTGTCAGATAATTAAAAATTTTAACAAGATTGACTGCCTGAGAACAGACATTTGAATCAGGCCTTTTTTGTTTTATCTCATTTTTCGATCAGGCCTTCTTGAGTATTTCCTGTTTCTTTGTCTTATTCACAAGGATATCTTTATGTTTTCCTGAAGCCTGGATGTGCTATCTTCCCACATTTCCCTGGGTGGTCAAGTTAGTAGTCACAGAAACAGAGTCCAGCACGACTTGTCTTAGTGAACGATCATAATGCTCTGTCTCGTGATCATTGTTTCCTAAGCTAGATGCTCATAGATCATCTTTCTAGAAATTTTGTCCGAAGTTCATCACTGAGTTCACCAGAAAATAAGCTTTGTCTTCTTTTTGAAAATGTGCAGTTTCTCTTTAGTGATTTTGTCCTCATATTTACTGATTTCTGGTGATGTCATTTAAAAATTCTGTTCTTAGACGCTTCTTGTTGCTCCTTTTATTCCCCCTGTTCCCAACCTGCTTTGTTCTTGAAAACACTAACTTCATTCCCATCTTGGAGCTTTAATACTCCTGATTCTTAGGCCGGGAATGTTCTCCTTGGATCCCGTTAAGGCTGGCTGCTTATTGCTCTGGTATCAAGTTAACCAGTTTACTTGATTATTCAACTGAAAATGACTTCTGAGCCATTCACTATTGACATTTTTATAATTCCTCAAAAATAACGGTAGCCTCGTTTTTCTATGCAAAGAATATTTCATACTTACACTCTGATACATCCTTGCTGTTGGGCCTTTGCCCTTAACTGTTTACAGAAATGTTCTTTCCCTAAGTCATTGCATGGCTGGGTCTTACGGTTTTAGGTTTCACCTCAAATTATATTTTGACCTCCCTGAGGTCTTCCCTGATCATCCACTCTGATGGACTGCCTCTGTCATTGCCAACTCTACCATATACCATTTTTTAAAAAAGATTTTATTTATTTATTTAATGAAGAGAGAGATGACAAGTAGGCAGAGCAGCAGGGGGGGGGGCAGACTCCCTGCTGAGCAGAGCGCCTTATGTGGGGCTCAATCCCAGGTCCTTGAAATCATGATCTGAGCTGAAGGCAGAGGCTTATTCCACTGAGCCACCCAGTGCCCCTATACATTTTGTTCTACTTTCTTTTCATAGAACTCTTCAGTATTTGAAATTTTGTTACTTACTTGCATGTAATCTCCCTCAGCAAAAAAGCTCTGTCAGAGCAAATAGGTTTTTTTCATTGTTACTTTGCATAACACCTGGAACAGTAGTCTGGCATGTAGTGCACATGTAGCAACTGTTTGAATTAGCTGATTTCAGTTTGTCCTGATCAGGAACTATAAACCCATTTCAGGATGTAGTCTCATTCATATTTCTGTAACTTTCAGTAAGGTTTAGTGTGTACTTTTGAGCCTATTGATTGAGAGCCTTGACAAGGAGTACAGAAGCAAAATTGGAAGCGAAATCTAGCTTTTTTAAGGGGTAGGGGATGAGAGGGCTCTTCTTGGGCAGTATGTCTGCTGCTCCTCACTGTGACTACCTGTTCTTCCTTTCTGTACATCTTGCTCTGTATGGTTCACTGGAGAGCTTCCAGTTTAACCATCAGGAAGTTAGTTCCTCCCTGTTTCCCCTTCCCTGAAATTATATGTTGTCATATAGTTAGAATTAATGTTTTAAAACAGCTTCTCATACTTTTTCATTGTCTTCCTTTCATGTCTTCTTAGATTATTTGTTTTTTTTCTGAGGTTCTTGAAACCTGCCTACACCTGAAGCCTTGGGGACATGTCTTTAAGTGCTCTCCCAGACCCCAAGATAATAACGGCTACTTTTTTCTGAAGTTCTTGTTTTCTAAAGTGAACAATTCAAATGCAGTTAGGGAATATTTATGTTTTGCTTTTAAAAAACAATGCTATAAGGTGGGGCTTTATTCTTTCCTGTTCTGTGAAATACTGATATGGAAAAGATGAGGTAGAAATAGAAGTACAACTAATATTTCATGCAGTCCATGTTACATAAGGAAATGAGACTAGGGGCAGTTTTTTGTTTGTTGTAAATTTTGGGGAATCAAATGGCTGAAACTATTATATGAGGAAAGTTAATTAAATCTTATTCTTTATACTTTATTCAGGGCTCACTGAGTATAGTTCATATGCAATTCCTATCACTTACTAGATCTATAACTGGATATTAATTTGTCTCAGTTTCATTTCCCTTATTTTAGAATCAGAGTAAGGAGACTAACAAAGGTGTTATGAAAACTCTGTCTTATTTAATCTTCTTGGAACATTCTAACTGTTAGCTGTTACTATATTGTCTCATCTTTATTTGAAGCTTAGTGAAGAGTTTTCTTTGCTACTGTAACTTGTTTAAGATTCTGAAGATAAAATGATGGGAATATGACAGAAGATCATTCCTTTGTTATACTTCTCTATTTTCTGACCTGAAATCCTGAAAAATCAAGTTGTGGAAAATGATATTTAATAATCAGATTGTCTAATTTAAGATAACTATTCTTTAAAAGATTTGACTGTATTTTAATCAATATATTTTTTTCAGGAGTAGTAAAACGAATCATTCCTGCAGTAGCTTCTACAAATGCGGTCATAGCAGGTAAGGAAAAATGGCCACTGCCTAACTTTGTTTTCTTTCCTTAATTGTTGATTCACTATCTAAACTGACATTTCAACAGCTCCTTGGTTTCAGAAAACAGGTGTTCAAGGAATTTGATATCTTCTTGGGTGGGGGGTTTAATTTTTAAGCTGTCCAAAAAAGAACAAGCTGTTGGATCTGTATATATTTTGTCTTCATTCTGTCATAAAGTGCAGGGCAGTAAGGGGACATTTTAGTACCTTCCCTTTTAATCATTGTGAACAGGTTGCTCATTAATCTGAAGAAGTGGAAGGAAAGCATTTAATGCTACTCTGTTGCTTGGATTATACAAAAAAAATACAAAATTTGTTACTTTTTCAATTTTTGAGAGTATATACTTTATTTTTAATCAGCTGCTTTATAACTCTATAACTAACTTTTAAAAAAACATGAAATTTTGGGATGCCTGGGTGGCTCAGTGGGTTAAAACCTCTGCCTTTGGCTCAGGTCATGATCCCAGGGTCCTGGGATCGTGCCCTGCATCAGGCTCTCTATTCAGCAGGAAGCCTGCATCTCCCTCTCTCTCTGCCTCCCTCTCTGCCTACTTGTGATCTCTGTCTGTCAAATAAATAAATAAAACCTTTAAAAAAAAAAACAACCCTGAAATTTTAAATTTCTAATTTGCATTGAGTTGAAGTACCTTTATTTTCTCCCCTTTCAGCTGTGTGTGCCACTGAGGTTTTTAAAATAGCCACAAGGTAATGGATTTCATTTTTTAATATGTATATAAATTGATGTTTTGACTTGACTCGATTATATAAAGATGAACAATTTTTCTTTACAGTGCATATATTCCTCTTAATAATTACTTGGTATTCAATGATGTAGATGGACTATACACATACACATTTGAAGCAGAGAGAAAGGTTAGTAGTATTACACTAATGAAAATTGTTTTGATCACTCATACTTAGATTTTTACATATTACTTATTGGTTAGCAATATGGTCGAAATTGCCCACAGCCTAAGTATTTTCTAACTTCTAGAACCTTATTCATTTCCTGTCTTTTACAGTATAACCTGAAATAAATAGTATGTAGCAAAATAATTTAGGAAACTTTAAAGCATAAAGATTTGTTCATAGGAAATATGTATGATTATTAAAACAATTTGATTCTCATTTCATCCTTATAGACTATTGTTGGTTCATGTGCTACTGTTATTTGTTGTTTTATATATGTAGGAAAACTGCCCAGCTTGTAGTCAGCTTCCTCAAAATATTCAGTTTTCTCCATCTGCTAAACTACAGGAGGTTTTGGATTATTTAACCAATAGTGCTTCTCTGTAAGTGTTGTGGACTTTTGTTCTGTTATAGAAATACTTTTGTGATTTTAAAACTTTAAAAACTAGAATTATTTTTAAAAAGTGATCTTTTTTTGTTTGTTTCCTCTCTCATTATTCTTTTAGGCAGATGAAATCTCCAGCCATCACAGCTACATTAGAGGGAAAAAATAGAACACTTTACCTACAGGTAATCAGTGTCTGCTTGTTTGTTTGTTTGTTTTTTTAGGGTATTTTTCCCCCTACAAAATTATGTCACAAGTTTAATTTCATTTAACGTGCTTTACATTAAAATAATTTTGTTTTCTAGTCAGTAACCTCTATTGAAGAACGAACAAGGCCAAATCTCTCCAAAACGTTGAAAGGTACTTTAAATGAATATATTTACTAGTCAGTTTCTTCTGTTTTTTTTTTTTTTTGGTAAAAGTAATAAATGCTTATTATAGGTTTGTTTTAATGCCTTTAAAATGGTGATACCATTGTAATTATATTTTTAGAAGCAATGATAGAATTAATTCTTTTAGAATATTAAAAAATCAAATACAGTATTACCTTGATTAAAGAGAACTAGATTTTGATGTTTATCTAGACATAAAACTGTATAGTTTGTATATGTGTGTGTTGTGCTTTTTGTTGACTTTTTTTTTTTTTGCTTGGGTTAATTAAACTTTTTCTATTTTAGAATTGGGACTCGTTGATGGGCAAGAACTGGCAGTTGCTGATGTCACCACACCACAGACTGTACTATTCAAACTTCATTTTACTTCTTAAGGAAAATAAACTTGTACATAATAGAAAACTCATGGAAATATATTATGTGGATGCTAAGACATTTAATGTCATTTTTAGCATTAGTGTTGCTGGAATTTGACTTTTATATAATGAACCACTCTTTTTTAAATTTATAACTTCCCCTTGAAGACAGAATTTTGGGGTTGGTACTTGTAAGCATTTTCATTAGTAATATGGGAAATGATGCTTGGAGAGAGAGAATGAACAAATGTATTGCTTCTTTCAAAAGAAGAGGCAAGCACTCTCTTGTGTCTGACTTTTGTTACTGTGGTCTAAGAACGCATTCCTCAGTTTTCATTTGAGCACCCACATAAAGAAAAGATGTCCCTCTAAAGAAAAAAAGAAAATTAAGTTTTAAATGACCTTGACTATTACACCCTGACATCTAGAACATGTTGAACATAGCCTATTTCTTGCTTGATTTAATACTCATTTAATTGTGGTTGTCCAAATGAATATTAATTACTGCAAAGGTTACCTTGTCTATAATAATTTGTAAATGGTATTATAGCTGAATACCTGTGCATGGATATGGGAACTATTTTCATGTTTACTTGTAGTGCCATAGAGGCCAGTATGCACAATATAAAGCCAAGACGTGGATGTTTAAAAGAATTTAATGCTCAGGCAGTTATCACTGATGCTTTCACACTATTTATTAATAAAATCATATATTGTCTACTTTTCTCACTGAAGTTTTTTAAAGTACATTAAGGATAGTAATAAGTAGCTCCATAGTAATGTAGGGAATAATTTTCAAATGTGTAGCAGGGTTACTAATACAGAATTTTTATGGTACCCGAATTAATACTTTTACCACAATAAATATCTCCTGATTTAATTTGCTCAAACATAATAATGAAATGGAATCTTTTTATATTAAGGTCTCTTAAAATGCCCTTTTCCCTCTAAAAAACCAAAATTAAGCTTTAAAACAAATTAAGTATGAGTTTTGAAAAATGAGTTTGAGTGTCTCAGTGTGGGAACATGCATTTGTATTTCAATTTTTGACTAGATGACAATTTTCTACTCAAAAGACTTGTGATTACATGTCACTGGGTTAAATTTTTACTCATTATTCTTTCTACCTCCAAACTGACAAATAATTTGTTTCATTGTAAGTCATAGGAGATCCATAGATATGCTTTATTTAAAAAGTTACAGAATCAGTTTAAGTATTTTTTTCAGTTTAAGTTTTTTAACATGAATCAACTAACATTTATACAGATGCTCTAATAATTCTCAAAGTAGCCTTGTGAGAGGGTGGTAATATCTCCATTTGAGCACTCAAAGGCTTTAGAAAGTTTAATCAGTGGGACCTGGGTGGTTCAGTCTGTTAAGGGACCAAACTCTTGATTTCTGCTCAGTTCAAGACCTTGGGGTCCTGGGACTGAGACCCGTGTCTGGTTCCGTGCTTGGTGGGGAGTCTGCTTGAGGATTCTCTGTCCTCCTCCTTAAGCCCTCCCTTCCCTCTCTCTAAAATAAGGAAGTCTTTAAAAAAAAAAAAAGTTTACATCATTTACTCAAAACTGTACAATTAGAGATCTTGGAATTGGGATTCCAATCCCAGCCAGCCCCAAGCTCCTATGTAGTCGGTTTATTTAAGTTCAACAAACATCATAATACTTCACGGGTAATCTACTACTTGTGTAGGTTACTATATATTAAGAGGTTTTTTTTTTTAAATATTTTATTTATTTATTTGACAGACAGATCATAGATAGGCAGAGAGGCATAGAGAGAAGGGGGAAGCAGGCTCCCTGCTGAGCAGAGAGCCTGAAGTGGGGCTTGATCCCAGGACCCTGAGATCATGACCTGAGTGAAGGCAGAGGCTTAACCCACTGAGCCACCCAGGGACCCCTATATTAAGAGTTTTAATATGAAAATTTTTACTGGTTAGATGAAATTATTGGAAGATTTTAACTTCTCAAAGATAGAATTTAAATCTGATCTTGTCTTAAAAAAGCACCCACATATAAGATGTCCCTCTAAAGAAAAAAAGAAAATTAAGTTTTAAATGACCTTGACTCTTACACCCTGACATCTAGAACATGTTGAACATAGCCTATTTCTTGCTTGATTTAATACTCATTTAATTGTGGTTGTCCAAATGAATATTAATTATTGCAAAGGTTACCTTTCTACAATAATTTGTAAATGGTATTATAGCTGAATACCTGTCCCTGGATATGGGAACTATTTTCATGTTTATTTGTAGTCATTATGGCATAGTTTATACTGGGGTAAAATAGTCAAATATAGGGGACAGGCGATAATGTAAATAATCACAGCAGGGGGGTATAATAGGTTTAATACGATTAGTGGGGTTTGTGGCAAATTGGAGTGAAAATTATTTGTCCAAAAGGGCAACGACTTCAACTCAACTAACTGTCCCATTTTGGTATCCATATATTTCAAAAGCATCTGGAAATCCGGATTTTTGTATGGAATCCGGTTTTAAATGTTGACAGAAGCTACAGTGTCCAAATCCCATAGCTACTGGCCAGATTAGGAAGGACAGCAATTTGGGTTTTTTTCAAAGAGCGAAATGTTTGAAGAGTGCATGCAGAAAAAGGTGTATTTTAAATGTCCACAACGCACATTAACAGAGTAATAGTTTTAGTGATTCTCAAGTTTTCTTTTGCCTGGGACCGAGAGTGGCCCTGCATTGTGAAGAGGCTGTGCCTTTCGTACCCTTGCTCTAACTTCCAATACCTTACAGAAGACGCCTTTTTACCCACGTCATCAGGTGGACTGGATCAGGCCTTATAAAATGTCCAGTATTTTTAGGCAAACCCAAACTCGGGATTCCACCTGAAGGCCACGTTAACACAGGACTGATAAAATCTTTCAGACGGAGCGCTAATAGGGAAGGCTGAACTGCCTTTGTTTGCAAATTTTTGCTGGCTAGGGACTAGCTTTTAAGTACGTTGAGCTTCTTCCTAGGAAGGAGCTGGCGTGAAAACCGGCTTTCCCACCCAGACAAGTCGACCTCTGCTCGCAGCCACAGAGCTTCTCTGTGCCCAGGCATTTGCGCGCTATGCCTGGAATCAGTATCCACAGAAATCGTTCTGCGTTCTTCGTAACTAATGGCAAGCTTCGGGTCCCGGATGTGATGTCAGCGCTCCTCCTGTTCTTCCGTCTATTGACGGAACTCTGGGCTCCCGGATCTGGTGGTTGTGTACGTGGAAGAAGCCAGCTCATGCGCAGTCCGGGCCTTTCGTCCCAGCTGTGCGGGCAGGGCTGAGGGTAACATCCCGGGCTCGGGGGAGACGGTCGGGGTCATGGCCAGCCGCTGACAGGGCCCGCTGAGCGCAGAAGGGGGCGAGGCCGTTCCGGTGCACCCTTCCCCGGGCCTGAGGCCGTTCGGCTGGCCCTCGGCCTTCCCGCTTGGTGCTGCCGCCGCCGCTGCCGGCTGAGGAGGGGAGATGAGTTGGTTCAACGCCTCCCAGCTCTCCAGCTTCGCGAAGCAGGCCCTGTCCCAGGCCCAGAAGTCCATCGACAGGGTCCTGGATATCCAGGAAGAGGAGCCGAGCGCCTGGGCCGAGACGATTCCGTACGGGGAGCCAGGTAGGGGGGGGGGCAGCGGGGCCCCGGGGGTCCCTGCGCTCGCGGAGGCAAACAGGCGAAGCGGTGCAGACCGGGATCCTTCCCCGCTGACCGGGGTCGGAGCAAGTTCCGTCTCCCCAGCCGTCCACAAACGCGCGTTTTCTCCAAGTGGGTTTTCGCGGCTTTCCTGAGGGAAATCCCCGGTCCCCGGTACCTGTGGCCCCGGGTGCGGGTCCTGCGGGCCTGGGAAGTCCGGGTCGCGAGGTGTCGGGCTTGTGCCCCGCCCTCTCTCGACGTAGCCCGGGGCGGGAGCTCCCAGAAACTGGGCTTGCTGCGCGCTGCGGACCCTGGGGAGCCAGCATCTGAAGTCTGTCGGCCGGGGCAGGAGGAACGGTCCCTGTGCTTGGTGGCGCGGAATGTGCCTTTTCATGGCTTTCCCGTTTTCCAGACAGCTCCTCCAGTCAGGTTGGCTACAGTCCGTGTTTTACAGAAGGGGAAAGCGAGGCTGAGAGAGGCGGAGTAGCTTCCTCGGGCTACACAGCACGGGAGGGGCCGAATACGGTGGAGGTACCACCCGTGCGAGCCGGCCCGGCAGTTTGGGGTTGCGTCCCATTGTGTTTCCAAAGAGCTGCGTCTCCCTTTGCACATTTCTTGAGCTGAATCTCGCAGGGGGATCTTCGGCTGCTTTGGCTCTAAGAAACAGCTCCGCATTTTGGTAGGAGGGGTAAAAATTTGCATTGGGGTGGGGGCTCTGAACCGCCGTGAAAAAAGAATTCAGTGATTGTCGACTAATTCTTTCCGATTTGTTTTTAAATTTACATCTTTGAAAAGTCAGGACCTAAGTTGGAGGTACCTCGTTTTAAGATATTTTTGGCCCGTGGCTGTATGTCAGGACCTTACTACCTTATACAAGATGCTATAGGACCTTGTTGGCGTATCTCAACTTCCTCTTTCACAGAGACCCTGCATTTTGAATTTACTAAACTTTAGAAGAGACAGAGTATAAACTTTAGGTATAAGGATACTCATTTTATGAACTCCGGGGCTTGAATCCTCTATGATGTAAGAAAGATGTTAGGGTTTGAAGCTCACATCCAAGAAGGAATTTTTGGTGGTTTTATTAAAGCGCACGGACAGGACCCATGGGCAGAAAGAGCTGCACCGGGGTCCTGAGTGGCCCATTTTATACCTTCAAGTGGGGCTGGCTGTTGTTAGGAGAAAGTCATTTATTGCTGTTTAGTAAAAACTCAGTCGTGAGACTCTCCAGATGTATATTGGTGGGTTATATCTTTAGGAGGATGGTTGCCAACATGTATCTTGGGGATAGCGATAAAGGAGATTTCTAAAGGAATTTTTATATTTTAGAGTAGACTTACAGGATCTGGGGGGTCTGGCTAAGATTTCCTTTTGCCTTTAGCTAGGTATTGACGTTGAGGCAGCTGAGTTCCTAAAGGAACTCTGCCTGTTTCAAGGACTTGTCAATGGACTGCTAGTGGTAAGGAAATTTAATAATTTTTCTTGTGCCTTTGTTTCCCATATCAGTCTATATGATTCATTTTTCAAAATAGGTTATCCAAAATAGACTCAGATTTAGTGAAATGCCATGAATACGTATTGATCACCTGTGTTTTACATTGCCTTACTCAAAGATGACCAGTGGATATCTGATGACCCCTGGGATTTATATAAAACATTCTTCAGCCTCTTCAAGAGGCAAATTTAACTTCTGTCGTTAAGTTAATTAGCACCGTTAATCTTGCTTGTCCATTTGCATCTTTACTTTTGGCTTTTTCCTTTTTTTTCAGTGTTTTCATATATTAAACTATTGGGTATAAAACTGACCCCAAACTAAAGTTTCCTGCATACTTCCATACATCTGAAGCGTATTATAGGACAGACTTTAATTTAGGGCTTAATAGTTTCTAGGAGCTTTTCAGTGCTTGTTCACGCCCCACCAACTTCTCATTGTGCAGAATTTTTGGTAATTCTGCTCAGCCACTTTTGAATTTAAAAAAAAGAATTTTTTTAAAAGAAATGCTTTAAATATTTTAGTAAATATGTCATTTTTGTTTTATCATTGGGTTTTTTAGTAGCATGTATTTCTGTGACTGAATTATCTTTTTTTACCCAGGAATTATTTTCTCCTTAGTGTACTTTTTTAAAAAGCCACAATGTAAACTACCATCTATACATATATTTTTTAAAAACCCAATACTTCTTAAAAAAATGAATATCTTTGAAATTCATATGACCTTTTTTAAGGCTTTATTTTATTGATTTACTATTTTTTTAAAGTAGGCTCCACACTGGGCTGGAACTCTGGCTGTGAGATCAAGAATAGAGCTGAGATGAAGAGTTGGAAGCTTAACTGACTAAGCCACCAAGGCACCCCATTTAGATTTTATTTATAAGTAACCTCTATACCCCATGTGGGGCTCAGACCCTCAACCCTGAGATTGAAGTACATGCTCCACTGACTTAGCCAGCTAGGTGGCCCTGAAATTCATAAGACCTTCTAAATTCCTCCTAAATTTGGAATTTAGGAAGGGAACAAAACTTTCTCATAGAGTGGGTTTAGAGAGTGACACTTGGAGAATGAGTTTGTCATTAGGTAGATAAAAGTGAATTTGTCCTCTAGAAGGTACTGTTCCCATCAGTTTACTTTGATCTTTGGAAAAGAACATTCGTCATTAGTATGTTTAATTTAGTTTTTGAATGTTACCCTCTGTCCAACTCATAACCATATTTTATTACTGATATTAGGAGAATAAAATTAATAGAAGGATAAAATTAAACTAATTGAATATAAGGTAGGGTCAATTTGGTATGATTACTCATGCATGACCTGTAAGTGAGGGTACCACCTATTGTGAGATGCATGATAGACTTAGACTTTGCATGAGTTATAGAACATACACTGGTACTCTCTTAATGTGTTATTTAATGTTATAACATACTTGCTTCTGGTAGGCCATTTTGGCCTCTAATCTTTGCTCCTAGTTCCTTTTGGGCAGATCCATATCAGTTTTCCTTTTTAAGGCCCAAAATTCAACAATGAACTAATGAATTACACAGTAAACAGGGATCTTATCAGGTCCAAATTATAGGTTGTATTCCATAAATTTTCTTTTTTTAAACTTTATTTACATTGACTTATAATGATTGTAATATTAACATAAAATATTTATTTATTTATTTTATTTTGTCAAAGGAATAAGTACTCCTGTCAGTGGAGGATGGGATTCTTCAACCTGGGGGTTAAAGTCAAACACTGAACCTCAGAGTCAGCCGGTAGCCTCTCCTAAAGCAATTACAAAGCCAGTTCGGAGAACTGTGGTAGATGAATCTGAAAATTTCTTCAGTGCCTTTCTCTCTCCAACGGAGACCATTCAGAAGAGTCCAGTGGTGTCAAAACCACCAGCTAAATCACAACGACCAGAAGAAGAAGTGAAGAGCACTTTACAGGAATCCTTGCACACTGGACAGTCAAGAACATCTGAAATAACTGAGTCAAAAGTAAAAGACTCTACCCCATCTGCATCAGGGGAAACTCCAGCAATAGATGCTCTGTCGCCTAAAACTGAGGGCAAGCATGAAGAAACTGTTAATAAAGAATCTGATATGAAGGTGTCAACTGTACATTTGAAAGTGTCTGAAAGTGTAAGCAATGTGAAAACAACTAGAGAAAACATATCTAGTATGTCTGCAGCAGACACGAAGGACATGGCTTTGGAACCTAAGGAACAAAAACACGAGGACAGACAGAGTAACACACCTTCACCTCCTGTTAGCACCTTCTCGTCGGGTACTTCTACCACCAGTGACATTGAAGTTTTAGATCATGAAAGTGTAATAAGTGAGAGCTCAGCAAGTTCGAGACAAGAGACTACAGATTCCAAATCAAGTCTTCACTTGATGCAGACATCTTTTCAGCTTCTCTCGGCATCTGCCTGTCCCGAATATAATCGTTTAGATGATTTCCAAAAACTCACTGAGAGTTGCTGCTCATCTGATGCTTTTGAAAGAATAGACTCGTTTAGTGTACAGTCATTAGATAGCCGTAGTGTAAGTGAAATCAATTCAGATGATGAACTGTCAGGCAAGGGATATGCTTTAGTACCTATTATAGTTAATCCTTCAACTCCCAAAACTAAAATAAATGAATCTGTTGAAGGAAAATCGGAAGAAGAAGTGAATGAAACATTAATTGTACCCACAGAGGAAACGGAAATGGAGGAAAGTGGACGAAGTGCAACACCTGTTAATTGTGAACAGCCTGATATTTTGGTTTCTGCTACACCAATAAATGAAGGACATACTCTCTTAGACAAGGTGGCTGAGGAGCGTGAAGCTGCTGAAAGTAAGCCAGAAGCGCATTCTGAAAAGGAAGATGTTTGCAAGGTAACTCTAGAGACTGGAAGGGGACTTGGGGATATGCTTTCCAGAGATTAAATCATTGTTTATTTTATTTTAGTTGTTTATTTTTAACATTCAGTGTTGTATAATGATTTGTACTGATTAAAAAAGGCAGGCATTTTGACATTTAAGTGTGGCATTAAGGATTTTAAAGTTGATTTATTGATACTAAATTATTTGAAATTTCTCTGAGACAACTATAATAACATAAATTGACATTTCCATATAACTAAGCATAAAAAAGTTTCTGTCTTGCACCATCACTGTTGAGTCCTTTCACCTTAAAATTCTTGTATGCTGTGCTCATTAATTTGTCATTTTGCAAAGGATTATCTTAAGGTAACAGATATCTTTAAATCCTTTGTAGGTAAAGGTGCTGAAATGAATACAAATGTTTGGTTGTTCCTACATCAAAAAAATTTTCACTGTTCATATTATTTGTAGCAAATCTTAAATGAAAAAAGTGTAGTCTTTAATTATTTATTAGTGTGTTTCTGTTGTTACTAACTACTTGTTTGTATTCTCTTTTATGTTATTTTGATGTTTCCCTGATAGCTTTCTTACATGAATAAGAATGGGAAATGTCCAAAGAGTAATGGTATTGCTTAGGAATGACAAATTGCTTCTACCTGAGACATATAAAAGGAAAGTGGTGTAAATTCTTTAACATTAAGTCACAGTTTTGGTTTTTCCTGTGATTTTTAGATGTAGAAATTGAGTTGGATTTGGCATCTTTAATAGACTCCTCTGAGATATAGGATGTCTTGAAGAAATGTCCTGTAAGTGCCATGTATTGAATTATTTAATGTAAAAAAAAGTGCCAGATTCTGTTACCTAGGTTTAATATTATTCACAAACGAAATGCCATGCTCTAACTATAATAGCAGTTTGAATTCCTAAAACTAACACTATTTCATATCAGTAAGATATTTTGAGCTACTTTCAGAAGGTAAGTGATTTCTAAATTATCCTAAACCTCAATCAGGTAGGACTGTTTTTTTTTACTGCATAAAAGCATCATTTCTCCCCTCATATTCAAGTTAATCACTACATCAGCAAGACCTAAGGGTAAGATATTCTAACCATTACTTTTTGTTTAGCTTTTATACTGATAATATTCTGGAGAGTTTAAACTTACATTCCTATGGATTTTATAAAATTGGTTTTATTTTTTAAATGCAAAGTATCATACTAAAAAAAAAAGTTACATGTTACATATTTGGATTAAAGAATAAAATGGAGTAACAGACACACACTTAAATATCCACTACGTAGCTGAGATACAGAATATTATGGAAGGCTTTAAAGCCCTTCTTGGATCTTTTTTATTTTCTCTAGCTTCCTTCCTCTTTTGGTGGATATACACACCTGAGATTTTTACTATAACAAACTTATAAATATTCTTGTATATTTATGCAAGAATTTTCTCATCTAAAATATATCTAAAAGAATTTTCTACATTAAAGAGTGTGTAGGTCTTCAGCTAGATGTTGTCTAATTGTTTTCCAAAGTGGTTTACTAATTTATACTCCTACCAGGTATGTGGTTGTTCTAATTTATAGTCTCCTACCAGGAATGTAGGAGTTCTTGTTTTGAATCCAGTGTGTTCTCAATATTGTTTTTAATTCTTTTTATGAGAAAATGCTGTTTCATTTATTACAGTAATTAGGTTACCTTTACAACTCAACACCTGCATGTAGAAGTTGTTTTCTTTTTTTAAGGTTAAATGTTTGACTTTTGTGTATTCTCCTTATTCAGAGAGTTGAATTTCTGAATGAGAAACTGGATAAAAGGGAGGCTCAGTTATTATCTCTTAGTAAAGAAAAAGCACTTCTAGAAGAAGCCTATGATAATCTGAAAGAGTAAGTATTTTACAAATGTGAAAAATTTTGTATGTTTTGTAGAGGCCCAAATACTTGGTTATTATGTAAGACTGTATTTTAAGCTAAAATGTTTAAAATTTAACTTGTGTATAATTATTGAAAATAGAATAGTGGCTGGTGCCTGGGTGGCTCAGTGGGTTAAAGCCTCTGCCTTCGGCTCAGGTCGTGATCTCAGGGTTCTGGGATCAAGCCCCGCATCAGGCTCTCTGCTCAGCGGGGTGCCTGCTTCCTCCTCTCTCTCTCTGCCTGTCTCTCTGCCTACTTGTGATCTCTGTCTATCAAATACATAAATAAAATCTTAAAAAAAATAAAAAAAAAATAGAATAGTGGTATATCTGGGTGGCTTAGTCAGTTAAGTGTCTACTTTGGCTCAGGTCATGATTCCACGGTCCTGGGATCAAGTTTCACATTGGGCTTCTTGCTCACCGGGAACCTGCTTCTCCTTCTGCCTGCCACTTTCCCTGCTTGTTTTCTCTCTCTCTGACAAATAAATAAATAAAATCTTAAGAAAAAAAAGAAAGAAAGGAAATGCAGTAGTTTTTAAATTCCCACCATAGAGATTTCTTTTCTCCTCACATTATCTTTATCATATTACCTTTGGCATTGAAGAGAGATATTTTGCAAAAATAACACAAAAAAAATTTTACCTTTTAGGATTAGAGATTTAAAACGTATATTTAAAGAAAAGTGTGATATTAAAAAAAACCCACTGAATATTTGCTCTAAGGAGGTGATTAGTAAAATAGATTCGAAAATGAAAAATTTTGTTTATCTTACTTTTACACATCAAATATTGGTGACATTTTCATTTTATAATGGGTTTTTGTTTACGTGTTTTAAATTAAGCAGGTGCTTTTTTTCTTGAAAGTAACAAGGCTAAAACTAATCTGTTTTAGTCTTCAACATATGTTGAAGACAGTGTTGTTTTCCTTTTGCAAACTGCACTCATCTTGTTACCTAGGAGTGTGTAAACAAGTATCTCTGTGTCTGTTGTTTTTAATTTAGTGAAATGTTTAGAGTGAAAGAAGAAAGCAGCAGCATTACTTCCTTGAAAGATGAATTTACTCAAAGAATTGCAGAAGCAGAAAAGAAGGTTCAGCTAGCCTGCAAAGAGAGAGATGCTGCTAAAAAGGTAATGAAAGTTAAAAATAGTATGAATTAAATTCTGGACAAAAATGGATTTTTGAGGGATGCATTCATAATATTTTGGTATGGAAAAAAAGAGAAGTAAGATTAACGGATACCATATAGTATATTAACATTTAAATTATAGATTTTTTAATATCTTTAGACTTCTAGGTTCTTGATGTTTTAAAAGAATCTAAGCCAGCATTTATATAATTTACATAGCTAGGATCATTAGGATAATTTTCATAAATGATAATTTTATTAAAATACATAACAATTAAATCTAAAAGGCACTGTGTATATTTAAAAAATATATCATTACTCCCATTTATTATTGTCGAATCACTTCAGACATATATGTACTTCAAGTCAAAATAATTTTAAAACAAAAAAAATTGCAAGGGTTAGTGACTCTTGTGAAGCATATTGATTTATCCTAATACGAGATTTCTTCTCAGCACTATTCATATTTTGGGCTGGATGATTTTATGCTGTGTGGGACTTTTCTTTGCATTGTAGGGTGTTTACCAGCATCCAGTCCTCTACTTACAAGACACCAGTGTCACCCTCTCCTCCCCATCTCCCAGTGCACATCCATCAAACCCTTTCCTGAGTTAAGATAATTGAAAATTTTGGCAGACTTTGCCAAAAGCCCTCTTGAGAGCTTAGTCATTCCTATTTGGGAATCATTGTTCTAATTCTTAAAATTTTTAGCCGTTGGCTATTTCAGAAATAGGTAACCAGCTAAGGTTAGTAATTATTTCTTCTATCTCAACTATTAATAGTGTTTCTCATCATTTGCCCTTCTCAGTTAAGTTGCTCTCCTTCTTCTTCACCAGTGTTAATATTTGTATTTTTTCTTTGTATACTCTTACAGAAGAGGAATAAGTCATAGAATTTCTTCTGCTTAGGTTGCTTTAATTAGCTAGCTTGTTTCAGATACTGACAATAACCTGAGACTACCTAACCAACTTACCTCTTCTTGTCCCTACTGTATTGCATCTAGACCAGTCTAACCGAGAAATTAGATTTTAAATAATGCTTGTTTTCTATGGTGTACTTTGAATTGTAGATCTGAATTAGACCCAAACCGTGGGCTATAGGTGGGGAAAAGCTTGGGCCCCAAGTTTTAACATGTTTTTTGTGTATTGCTATGTATGAACCACCCCACCCACCCAAACTTAGGATCTGTAGGAAATTCAAGGTGAATTGAAGTACTTTAAGTGAAGAGTTGGCTTTTCTAATGATGGAAAATAGATAATGTCAACACCTATTTAGGACTAGGCAGAATGAAATAAATTACAGAGAAAGACAAATAAGCAGTTTGGAATGGTATCACAGAGGATGAAGTCTGACCAGGGGAATTGAGGAAAGTTTCATGGAAGGCAGGATAGTCTTACTGGGCCTTGATGGGTGAATCAAATTTTGACAGCTAAAAAATACGCAGCAGTGTTGTGGATGGTAGTTCAGAGCATGGGCTTTGTGGACTCATAAACCTGGTTTCAAGTTAAACTCTACCACTTAATTTAAAATCAAAGTTTAATTTAATCAAGTTAAACTCTACCACTTAATAGCTCTCTGACCTTCAAAGTTTATTCAGTCTGGTGTTGTCTTAGTTTTCTTATTTGTGTAGTTGAATAAAGTATTTCCTTCATAAGATTGTTGTGAGGATAAAATGACAATAGGTACAAAGCATGGTTCAAGTACCTAATGATAGTTGTTTTTAGCTGTTTGGTTTCAGATCATTGCTTAAAACCTTATTTTAAATCATAGAACACTTTTCATATTTCCATTTTTGGGTTTTTTTTTTTTTTTTTTAGATTTTATTTATTTGATAGATCACAAGTAGGCAGAGAGGCAGCAGAGAGAGAGAGGAAGGGAAGCAGGCTCCCCGCTGAGCAGAGAGCCCAAAGTGGGGCTCTATCCCAGGACCCTGGGATCATGACCTGAGCTGAAGACGGGGCTTTAACCCACTGAGCCACCCAGGTGCTCCTCCATTTGTGGTTTTTAAGAGATAAACTGTCTTGACATGTTTGTGCTGAATCTCTGCTTTATTAAAGTAGATTGAACTTTATATAATAATGTTTTCCCACATTTCACAATGTACTAGCAAGTGCAAATTTTAGATGAGGAAAAGAAATACAGTGAAAAATGGAGAAATATGTTGTTCCAAACATAATGCTTAACCTGATAATATGTATATAGAGGTACTCAAGAAAGGTTTTGAAAGTTAACTTATTCTCATTTGCATTTCCGTATTAAAACCTATTTATATCTGAGTTCAAGTTTTCTATGTTGTTTTCTCTTTTTTGTTTTACATTTTATTTTATTTTTTAAGATTTTATTTATTTATTTGACAGACAGATCACAAGTAGACAGAGTGGCAGGCAGGCGGGAGGGCAGTGAATGCTGAGCAGAGGGCCTGATGTGGGGCTTGATGTGGGGCTCCATGCGGGGCTCGATGAGGGGCTTGAAGAGGGGCTCAATCCCAGGACCCTGGGATCACAACTTAAGGCGAAGGCAGAGGCTTTAACCCACTGAGCCACCCAGGCACCCCTTTTATGTTGTTTTCCAACTGTTTACTTAACTAACTGAGGTAATAAACTCAGTTTAGCAGAATAAAACTTAAGATCTTTATAGAGAATTTCATTATTGATGACTTCTTTGAATGTAGAAAAAATAGAAAAATATGCCCAGAGTGAAATTCTTTATGGTATTCACATTCTTTTTTTTTTTTAATTAGGAAATTAAAAGTATAAAGGAAGAACTTGCTACTAGATTAAATAGTAGTGAGACTTCAGATCTTTTGAAAGAGAAAGATGAGCAGATCCGAGGATTAATGGAAGAAGGTGTGTATTTAGTTAACTATGAAAAATACTGTAACAAGTGGAATGCTTGCCACATCATTAGCTGCTACTTCCCAATAAAAAATAAGTGGAAGCAAGAAAGATTTGTGCTTAAACCTCAGAAATGGTAGGTGACAATTTATGGAAGAATGGGGAGCAATGTGAACAGAGGCAGAGATACATGTATGTAGCTTTTTGTTTCTAGGGAGGTAAAAAATAATAATAATAACTTGCTGAAAAATAAATATGTATGCTTTCATGTAAAAGCTTTGAACAGGTTTTAGAGCCTGTCATGTAACCCTAGATATTTGAAGGTTATAATCCTGGAGTTTATATAGTATCTGAATCTCTAGCTTGTGTTATGTAGTATCATCATATTGTTTGGTTGTTTGGTAGTGAACTTTTCATTATATTCTTGTTTTAATTTTTCAGTTACTTAGCACTCTATGAAAAGACCTAAAATTAGCTAGGTTATAGAAATTAAATATCCTTCATGGGATAAATTATTATAAATAGACACTGGATTAACTTCTATATGTATTATAGGAAAGAAGGTAGTTTTGGAAAAGGTGATTAAGTGAGTCTTTCTTTTCCTCTTAAGGTTTTTCTAGTTCTGAGAATAACTCTTGTTACTTGCAGAAATTTTTGAAGTTTTAGGAGGCGTAGGAAGAAAAAAAAGAGATTGTAATCTGGTTTTATAAGGAGCTATCAATTTCTTTTAGTTCCTTTTTAAAATTGTTTTTAATACATTGTTAAGCACAATTAAGGTCATGTAGTTAATTTGTAATCTTTTACATTTTTATAGTTATTTTACATTTTCCTATGCTATTAAATGCTTTGCTATCATTATTAATGGCTGTATTGAAGTCCATCATATAGCTATATATACTATGATTTATTTTACTCTTTTCCTAATGTTGTACATTTATTTCTAAAATTAAATTACAAGTAGTGGTGGAACGAACATTTCAAATCATTGAACTAAAGAGAATTTCCAGAATAAGTGTTTGGAAAAAATTGGACAGAATCGGTGTATTTGAAAAAGTTAGTTTTATCCAATTTTTCTTTTTCATTTATTCAGGTAATATTTAACAGTTAGTGTGCCAGATACTATGTTTGATACAGTAATACATAGGACACACTCCCTGTCTTTTAGGAATTTACAATTTAATGAGAGGGAAATATAACTATACAGATAATTATAAAGCACAGTCTAAGCACTGCAATAGAATGAAGGGAAGATTGATAAAACACATTATCTCAAGATAGCCTGAGGTCTTGAACTGCTTGTGTTACAACACTAGAAACTGAGGAGAGGACTGTGTGCATGGTTTCATAATTTAAAAAAAAATTATTTATATCAAGTGTCACTGTTTTGGTATTTATTAATTTAGGTAGGAAGTGGGATGATGTTCTCTTTTGCTTAATGAAGTTCATTATACTGAAAATACCATGATCTCATATGGAATTATTTACTTAATGCTTCTGTATCCCTCAGAAGTATTTTTTTTTTTAAGATTTTACTGATTTATTTGAGAGAGCACACAAGTTCGGGGGGGTGGGGAGAGCAGAAGGAGAGAGGAGCAGATTCTCTGCTGAGGAGGGCGCCCCATGTGGGGCTTGATGTGTGATTCCATCCCAGGACCCTGAGATCATGACCCAAGCCAAAGGCAGATGCTTAACTGACTGAGCCATCCAAGTGCCTTTCCCCCAGAAATACATTCACAATTGAAAATCTGAAAGACTAAGAGCTGAAAGTACACAACAATGAATAGCTGATTACTTTATTACCTTGCTTCATCAATTATTAACACCTATGCAGACCTGCTTCATCTCTTTCTGCACACACATGCACTTTCCTTTTGCCAAATCATTTGAAGGTAGGTGACAGAGAAAACATTTCACCCTTAAATTTTTTTTCCAACTTTATTGATGATTAGATTCAGATCAAATTTCTAGTAAGAAACATTATTGCTGTTACTGTGTACTCACCTCTCCCTTATATCAGTAGATGCATAATATACCTCAATTGGTGATGCCAAAACTGAATGTTTGGTTAAGGTGGTGACAGCCAGATTTCTCCATTTTAAAAGCACATTTTTCTTTTCATTAGGCCATAAGTAGTATGTAGGAATGATTTTTTAAGGTATGAATCATTTTTTAAGGTGTAAATATCCTATTACCTACCATCCTTCTACCTAGTAATTTTAATTAATTAATTAATTTATTTTTATTTTGACATACAGAGAGATCACAAGTAGGCGGGGGGGGGAGCAAACTCCCCGCCGAGCAGAGCCCGATGCGGGGCTCGATCTCAGGACCCCGAGATCATGACCCAAGCCAAAGGCAGAGGCTTAACCCACTGAGCCATCCAGGTGCCCCCTACCTAGTAATTTTAGCGTTCATGGATGCTTCTTGTCCAAATCAGTTTAACATTCATGGTTACAATTTTGTGGTTTTAAAAATACTCTTATCATTTTATGTCACTGGTTAGATAAAACTTTCTATCCAGATTCTTAAGGAGTCATTGCTTAAATTTATTTTTTTTTTTTTTTGCCATTTCCAGGAGAAAAACTTTCAAAACAGCAACTGCATAATTCTAACATTATTAAGAAATTAAGAGCTAAAGACAAAGAAAATGAAAATATTATTGCAAAGCTGAATAAAAAAGTTAAAGACCTAGAAGAAGATTTGCAACATTTAAAACAGGTGAATGTTAACCATGTTCTAAATATATATTGTTATTACTTCCTGAACAATGGCCATGGTTTATAAGACATTTAGAATAATTTATCAAGGTATATCATGTGGGAATAATTTGTCAAGCAATTTAATAAGTGAGTGTTAAAATTTTTATTCATTATTGTAACACTTAAGATTCCTGAAATACAATTATTTACCATGGTGTTATTTATTGAAAAATACTTTTGTCTATTTTTATAATATAGGTCCTTGATGGCAAAGAAGAAGTTGAGAAACAACATAGAGAAAACATTAAGAAACTAAATTCTGTGGTGGAACGCCAAGAGAAGGATCTTGGCCGACTTCAGGTAGACATGGATGAACTTGAAGAAAAGAACCGAAGTATTCAGGCTGCTCTGGATAGTGCATACAAGTAAGAAAATGAACAAATATGCAACCCATTTAAAATGATCAAAATTGGATATTAAAAAACATATTTTCTGTTATCTAATCACTAACAATATAAATGAACTTAGCTGTATATGAACTTGTGACTGGTCAAAGCAAGTTCAAAAGAGAGTCATTACCATAGTCAGTGTTTATTATGTGATGAACTCTCCTTCCTTGTGTAAGTTATGGAAATCCACATGCAAACTTTACTAATGTGGTTGTGTAATTAACTATTTTAAATAGAAATTATCAATCTAATTTTTTAAGAGAACTTACTGATCTCCACAAAGCCAATGCTGCAAAGGATAGCGAAGCCCAGGAAGCTGCTCTAAGTCGTGAAATGAAAGCTAAAGAAGAACTTTCTACTGCGCTAGAGAAGGCCCAAGAAGAAGCCCGTCAGCAGCAAGAAACATTAGCAATTCAGGTAAGCAATAGAGTTACATTAGTCTTTAAAAACTTTGTGCTTTTGCAAATTAAAGAGTACATTAGTTATTTGAATCAAATTTTATGTATCAGTACATGTGCTAAATTTCCTTTCTAATCTTATTGGACACTTTTCTTTCTTTCTTTCTTTCTTTTTAATATTTATTTATTTGACAGACAGAGATCACAAGTAGGCAGAGAGAGGGGGAAGCAGGCTCCCCACTGAACAGACAGCCTGATATGGGGCTTTATCCCAGGACCGTGAGATCATGACCTGAGCTAAAGACAGAGGCTTAGCCCACTGAGCCATCCAGGCACCCCTTATTGGACACTTTTCTAAGAGTACTTGATTGTGCCAATCTTAATTGTGTGGTTTTGAACTGTTGTTAAAGTGATGCTCACATTGTACTAGTATTGCTTTTTTTTTTTTTTTTTTTAACTTTTCAGACTTACTTAAGAATATTATAAAAGACAAAGACTGTTTTGTCTTTGCACATACAGAGATAAATACTAAGCGTTGCTTATAATTTTAGGAGAATCCGTAGAAGTCCTGAGCTTATTCATAACATCTGTGGGAGTCCATGTAGTTCAGATAGAGGAGGAAAACTGAAATTTGTCAGGCTTTTTCTTATAAAATCATCAGTTGATAGATACTTGGGGTTGTTTTCACTTTTTGATTATTATGATTAATGGTGCTATAACACAATTATAACATTCATTTACAAGTTTCTGTGTGAACATTTATTCTAGACATATATTCTTGGGTCAATATGGTTACCCTATATATAATTTTTTGAGGACCTGCCAAACTTTCCTGTAGCAATTGCACCATTTTACATTCCCATCAGGAATATATGATGGTCTTCCTCTTTTCCTCTTGCCAGTATTTGGTATTGTCTTTTTTATTTGTTTTCATTATATAGCCCTTTTAGTGGGTGTGAAATGGTATCTGATTGTGGTGTGCTTGTTTATGTTTCCTTAATGACTAATGGTGTTGAGCATCTTTTTATGTGCTTACTGGCCATATGTATCTTTTTCTTTTCTTTCTTTCTTTTTTTTTTTTTTTTTTAAAGATTTCTTTATTTATGGGGATGTGGTGGGAGAGGGGGAGAGAGAATCTCCAGCAGACTCCTCTCTGAGTGAGGAGCCCAATGCTGGCTCACCCCACAACTCTGAGATTATGACCTGAGCGGAAGTCAGGAGTTGGACACTTAACTGACTAAGCCACCCACGCGCCCCTGACTGTATATATATATATTATTGCATCTTCTTTAGAGGAATTTATTTGGTTTTGTTTTTTTAAATTTTATTTATTTATTTGACAGAGACCACAAGCAGACAGAGAGACAGGCAGAGAGAGAGAGAGAGGAGGAAGCAAGCTCCCTGGCGAGCAGAGAGCCCGATGCGGGGCTCGATCCCAGGACCTTGGGATCATGACCTGAGCCGAAGGCAGAGCCACCCAGGCACCCCTGGAGGAATTTATTTGAATACTCAAATCCTTTGTCCATTTTTAAATCAGGCTTTTTAAAAATTGTTTAATTGTGAGAGATCTTTATGTATTCTGCACGTTAGGTTCCTATCAGATGTAGGATTTGCAAATATTTTTTCCCATTTTTAAGGTTGTCTTATTTTCTTAATAATGTCCTTTGATGTATGAATTAAAAAATTCTGATGAAGTCCAACTTACCTATTTTTTCTTTTGCTGCCTATGCCTTGAATGTCATATTTAAGATCCCGTTGCTGCGCGCCTGGGTGGCTCAGTGGGTTAAGCTGCTGCCTTCGGCTCAGGTCATGATCTCAGGGTCCTGGGATCGAGACCCGCATCGGGCTCTCTGCTCAGAAGGGAGCCTGCTTCCCTCTCTCTCTCTGCCTGCCTCTCTGTCTACTTGTGATCTCTGTCTGTCAAATAAACAAATAAAATCTTAAAAAAAAAAAAAAAAGATCCCTTTGCTTAATCTAAGGTCTTGAAGGTTTTTACCTATTTCCCTCTAAGAATTTTATAGTCTTAACTCTCACATTTAGGTTTTCTGCACATTGATATCCAGCTGTCCCAGTACCATTTGTTGAAAAGACTATTCTCTCCTCATTGGCTCCAGTGCAGTTTTGATTTAATTTTACACAAATATGTAAAATAATTACATGATTCCAAAGTGAGAGCTATAAAACAATATATTAAGACAAAATTTGCTTCCAGCTTAGCTGCCCCACCTTCTTTCCTTGCCTATAAGTAACCATTTCATTAGAGTTTGTAAATGCAAGAAAGTATATAAATCTATACACTTAATTATATACCTCCGCACATATATACCCAGATACATTTATACCCATATTTATTTGTATCTCCCTCATAGTACTTACATAAAAGATAATTTAATATTTATACCATTTTACAGTTTACTTTCTTTAAATATTCTGATGATTCTTCACTCCATAAAAGAACTTAGAGCTTTTTACAGAATTTCTTTTCACAGTTTTGTAATATGTTGCTGCTACTATTTATACTGTTGTTATATTGTTATTATACCATTGTTAATTCAGTCATTTCCTACTGATGGATATTTGGGCTGTTTCCAGTATTTTGTTATTATAAATCACATCAATGTACCCCTTGTGTTTCTGACCACTGGGTTGGATAAATTTTAATATTTTAAATTAAAAGTATGCTAGAATAATAAACAGTGGGGGAATGAAAGACAGAGCACATGGGGCTACCATTTATAAATCATCACTTTTTAGGGGCCTTAGCTGGCTCAGTGGGTTAAACATCTGACTCTTGGATTCAGCTCAGGTCATGATCTTATGTGGTTGTAGAATCACGCCCCATATCAGGCTTTGCACTCTGTGCGGAGTCACCTTGGGATTCTCTCTCCCTCTCCCTCTGCCCCTCCCTGCTTGTGTGCATGCTCTTTCTCTCAAATAAATAAAATCTTTAGGGGCGCCTGATTGGCTCAGTGGGTTAAGCCGCTGCCTTCGGCTCAGGTCATGATCTCAGGGTCCTGGGATCGAGTCCCATATCGGGCTCTCTGCTCAGCAGGGGCCTGCTTCCTTCCCTTCCCCTCTCTCTGCCTGCCTCTCTGCCTGCTGTGATCTCTCTCTGTCAAATAAATAAATAAAATCTTTAAAAAAAAAAAAAATCTTTAAAAGAGAAAGTCATCACATTTCTAAATAATGTCAATTTGGGGTATTAACTTCTTATCCTCCTCTCTGTTTATATATTTTTAAATAATTGGTATCATTATTTTACAGCTTTCTCATTTAAGATTAAATTATATAATTTTACATATTCTTTACATCCATCATAATTATTTTTAAAGATTTATTCATTTATTTTATAAGAGAGAGCGTGCATGCACGCATGAGTGAGGGAGGAGCAGAGGGAGAGGGAGAGATGTAGACCCCCTGCTGTGTGTGGAGCCGGACAGTGGGCTGATCTCAGGATCCTGAGATCCCAACCCAGAGCTGAAATCAAGAGTCAGATGTTCAGTTGACTGAACCACCCAGTTGTCTCACATGCATCATAATTTTTATTTTTTTTTTAAAGATTTTATTTATTTATTTGACAGAGAGAGATCACAAGTAAGCATAGAGGCAGGCAGAGAGAGAGAGAGGAGGAAGCAGGCTCCCTGCTGAGCAGAGAGCCCGATGCGGGACTCGATCCCAGGACCCTGAGATCATGACCTGAGCCGAAGGCAGCGGCTTAACCCACTGAGCCACCCAGGCGCCCTGCATCATAATTTTTAATGAGAATATTCATGCTGTATCAACATTTGCAAAAATAGATTATTGTTGATGGATATTTAGACTATTTCTTTTTTTTTTTTTTTTTTTTTTATTTGACAGAAATCACAAGTAGGCGGAGAGGCAGGCAGAGAGAGAGAGAGAGAGCAGGAAGCAGGCTCCCCGCTGAGCAGAGAGCCCGATGCGGGGCTCGATCCCAGAACTCTGGGATCACGACCTGAGCCGAAGGCAGAGGCTTTAACCCGCTGAGCCACCCAGGCGCCCCTATTTAGACTATTTCTTGTTTTGTCTGATTTTGCTAATCTAGCTAATAGTGTTAGGTGAGTATCTTTGTATATTTAGATTTGCTTCTGTTGAATAAATGCTCAAGACCAAGATGACCAGGTGAAAGAAAGTGAAAAGTTTTATTATTGTTTAAACATATTGCCATATTGTTTTACAAAAAGACTATAGCAGTTTACATTTACAGCAGCGTATGAGTATAGCAGCTAGCTTTTATAGCTATCACATTCCGCCTTACAGACACTTATAGAGGCACTGTCTCTACTCCTATATTGCATGGCAGTGGCTGTGCCAGTTTATGTGCCTTTTTTTTTTTTGGCTTAATATATATTTATTGCGTATACATACAGTTCACAACTGCTTGATGAATGGGTTATGTCATAATCGTATGTAAGAGCTCACTGGATAGTGTAAGTATTATACATAAACAGTAGGTCAGCATAATACAGAATGTAGTCAGGAGTTAGAAGTAATGTTTTGATATTGTTTGTGATAGTGTATTGGTTCTCTTTGTACAGGTTGGAGACCTTAGACTGGCCCTGCAACGTGCAGAACAAGCAGCTGCCAGAAAAGAGGATTATTTACGCCACGAGATCAGTGAACTCCAGCAGGTACTGTCACAGTTTTCGTAGACCCAAATCTAAGATGTGTCTTCCTAGAAATAATAAAATCCTTCAGTGGAGATAATAATCATGGTATTGAGCAGATTCCTACCATAGTTTATCATTTGCTCTATTTTTGTAGCTTATATGAATAATACCAGAGTGGACACCTTAAAAATAAACATGAAAAGCCTTAATTTTGTTACGTAGAAAGTAATTTTATAATGACAGTTTTATTTTTAGTATTGTTTTTTCATTTGTTATAGCCAGTTTATTAGTATCAGTCTTTGCTTACCATGGGGCAGATAATCAGTTCCAGTTTTTATACCAATATTCTATTAATTTTCAGTCAGTGAACATGCATGGAAAAGGGGAGAGAAAATGCATCTCAGATTGATCTTTCTGTTTCTGTAAATACTTAGAAATATTTGGATGATGAGGCAACTGCTGGGAGGTTTGGATGATAGTCTTTTTTACCATAAGGTAATCAAAAGCTATCTTTATATTAGAAAAGCTTTGTAAAGAAGCAATTATTTAGACACTGTTATGCATTCTAACTACCTTAAGGATTGAATAATTAGAAAATAATGTAATTAAAAAACAAATTCCTCTTGGTGAAATAATACTTTCCAAAAATCTTTCATAAAGTTTGTTTGCTAGTATTTTTAGAGTTTTCATTGGTGTTAGTGTTAATGACTTAAGAATTTCATGATTCAGAGACTCCAGGAAGCAGAGAATCGAAACCAAGAGCTGAGTCAAAGTGTTTCATCAACAACAAGACCGTTGCTTCGACAGATAGAAAATTTGCAAGCAACTCTGGGGTCCCAGACATCATCGTGGGAGAAGTTAGAGAAGAATCTTTCTGATAGACTTGGTAAGTGCTTTAGTTCTTAAGCTCAATGCAGAAGCCCTTTCCTCTTGTTTTTGGAATTAGAATAATGGTATGAAATTGAAATCCACTTGATTTGATAGTTACTCTTTATGTCTAACTTGTATAGTTTTACCTCTTCTCCTTTTTTACTTTGATTTTCTAATATCCTAATTGACCCTTTCAAACCATTTGATTTCCTTTTACACAGTGTGTCAAAATCTGTCCCATATACTTCCATGTTATCCTTTCATATTTACAGACCATTGCAAGTCATTTTTTTCCTTGTCTTTTGCTACATCTGACCCCTTTCTAGCTTGTCTGCAATATAAAAGGAGGTAGAGATTAGATATGATTCTAGTCCTTGATAGAATTCCAAGAACAGAGATAGGTCTAAGGAGGATCCTGATCAAACTCTGCTAGACAGATTCTGAGGAGACCTTTTTTTTCCTTAAATTTACATATAACGTATTATTTGCCCCAGGGGTACAGGTCTGTGAGATTCTGAGGAGTCTTAAGAGCCTTCTTCATAGAAATGCTTCAGGTTGCCCTTATGTACTATTATTAAGAAAATAATTATTCCTGGGGCGCCTGGGTGGCTCAGTGGGTTAAGCTGCTGCCTACGGCTCAGGTCATGATCTCAGGGTCCTGGGATCGAGTCCTGCGTCGGGCTCTCTGCTCGGCAGGGAGCCTGCTTCCTTCTCTCTCTCTCTCTGCCTGCCTCTCAGTGTACTTGTAATTTTTCTCTGTCAAATAAATAAATAAAATCTTTAAAAAAAAAAAGAAAAGAAAATAATTATTCCAAGTTGTTTATGTAAACACAGATAAGTAGTGTATGCATATATATGTGGTGTGTGTATATACACACACACACACACATATATTAGATATCCCAGAAGCTAGCTAATTCATGAAAAATTCATGTGTCCTTTCTATGCCTAAAACTAATTGTTACTTGAGAGAGATCATGTTACAGTGATAAAAGCAGGTCTAAATGGGTGTCCCTGTCAGTCATGAGGGGTAGACTAGATTAGTGGTTTTCAAACAGTATTCAGTGATACTAAGATGTCTTAGGACTATCTTAGTATCAGTCTTTGCTTACCATGTCATGGTGAGAGGGCCGCTCTTTAATTAAGGTACTTGATATATCCCTCCATGCTGTGTTAATGAAACTAGTGCCTTCTTTTCAATCTTTTTTTATTTTTTGAGTTTCATGTGAGATTACATCTGGAAAAAGATTCATCTCCTTAAAAAAATCACTGAACTAGACAAACCTTTATATATTGTTTAAATTATAGGAATAAATTTTAGGTCTGTCATTTGTTATTAAGAGACATTTGCTGTGAAAATCAGACATCTGAAAATGACACCTTCTGAAATGAATATTTTTTAGCAGTAAATGAAGACTAGAACCTGTTATTGTTGTTTTTAAACTGAACCTACATCCTCTCAGGGATATGTGGTATTGTGCTGGAATATAAGCAAAGCCATGGGACACAAATACCAACTAATGCTTTTTTTTTTAAGGTTTTATTTATTCATTTCACAGACAGAGATACAGTGAGAGTGAACACAAGCGGGGGAGTGGGAGAGAGGGAGAGGGAGAAGCAGGCTTTCTGCTGAGCAGAGAGCCTGATGTGGGGCTAGATCCCAGGACCCTGGGATCACGACCTGAGTCAAAGGCAGACACTTAACAACTGAGCCACCCAGCTGCCCCCCAAAGAATGCTTTTAATAGGATTACAAATACATTATGTAACAATATAAAATGAAATTAAGTCTACTTTGGTGGGAAAAAAATCTCAAGAGTTGTATCCATTAATCTTTGTTAACTGAAATTTTTTATTGAGATAATTATAGATTTACATGCAGTTATAAGAAATAATAGAGGTGGTCCCTTGCATGCTGTACCCAATATCCCCACGTGTTAACATTGCAAATCATAGTATAATATCATAGCCAGGGTATTGACACAGATACAAGGTACAAGTTTTATTCAGATTTCCCCAGTTTTAGTGGCCATTATTTGTGCGTGTGCGTGTGTGTTTGTATTAACTTCTTCACAATTTCATCAGTTTTGTAGGTTCATGTACCCACTCAAGATGTCGAACGGTTCCAACACCACAAAGATCCTTTATGTTGTCCTTTAGAACCTCACTTTCTCACCTTCGTGGCCCTCCTTTTGTGTCCCCAATTTTGGCAACCACTAAACTGTCCTCCAGCTAAAATTACGGAATTTCAAAATGTTATATAAATAGAAGCATATACTGTGTGACAATTTTGGATTCACTTTTTCTCTCTCAGCATAATTCCCTGGAGGTTCATCTAAGTTACCATGTGTATCAGTGATTTAGTCTTTTCATTGCTAAGAGTATTTCCATGGTATGTGCATACCACATTTTCTTTAACCATCTACTTGATGAATGATATCTGGGCTCATTCTAGATTTTTTCTATACAGATAAAGCTACTGTGAACATTCTTGTATAGGTTTTAGTGTGAACATGTTTTCATTTCTCTGCCTAAATGCCTAAGTATGCAGTTGCTGTATTGTGTGGGTAATTGTAGGGTAGTTGTATGTTTAGGTTTTTAGGAAAACACCAAACTGTTTTTCCAAAGTTGCAATAGTAATCTAGTTTCTTCACATCCTTGCCAGCATTTTGTGTTGTGTCTATTTTTTCATCTAGTCCATCAGACAGGCATGTAGTGATATCTTACTGTGATTTTCATTTGTATTTCCCTAATGACTCATGTTGCACATCATTTCTTGTGCTTACTTTCTTTTTTTTTTTAGATTTATTTATTTATTTATTTGACAGACAGAGATCACAAGTAGGCAGAGAGAGAGGAGGAAGCAGTCTTCCAGCTGAGCAGAGAGCCCGATGCAGGGCTCGATCCTAGGACCCTGGGATTATGACCTGAGCTGAAGGCAGAGGCTCCAATCCACTGAGCCACTCAGGCGCCCCTTGTGCTTACTTTCTGTTTGTATATTCTTTTCAGTGAAATACCTTTTCATGTCTTTTTTTTTCAAAGATTTTATTTATTTATTTGAGGGAGCATGCACTAGCAGGAAGAAGGGGCAGAGGGAGGGGAGAAGTAGGCTCCCTGCTATGTCAGTAGACCAAAAAGGGCCTTGATCCCAGGACCCAGAGATCATGACCAGAGCCAAACGCAGATGCTTAACAAACTCAGCCACCCAGACACCCCACCTTTTCATGTCTTTTGCCCGTTTTCTAATTGGATTCTCTTTATTTTCACTGGTGAGTTATGAGACTTCTTTACATATTCTAGACAATGGATAATGTGGCTTGCATTTTTTCCTCCAGGTCTGTAGCTTGTCTTTTTTATCCTGTTCCACAAAAACAAAGGCGTAAATTTTGAAGAAGTCCAGTTTATCAGTTTTTCTTTTTCTGGCTCTGCTTTGGTGTCAAACCTAAGTAATTTGCCTGTTCCTAGATCCTGAAGATTTCTCTTGTGTTATTTTTTTTTTCTAAAATATTTATAGTTTTGTTTTACACTTAAGTTTATGATCCATTTTGAGTTAATTTTCGTGTACAATTATATATGTAATATATATGTATATAAATATATATGTATATATATATATAAGTTTTTGTAATTTAGTTTGATTATTTTTTTAAAGATTTTATTTATTTGACAGAGATCACAAGTAGGCGCAGGGCGGGGGGCAGAGAGCTAAATAGAAGCATATACTGCTAAGCAGAGAGCCTGATGCGGGGCTCTATCCCAGAACCCTGGGATCATGACCTGAGCCGAAGGCAGTGGCTTTAACCCACTGAGCCACCCAGGTGCCCCTGATTTTTTCTTTTTTGACTGTGAATATCCAATTGCTCCAGCACCATTTGTAGTCCTTTACTCTTTGAATATGTGCCTCCACATTCAAGTTAAAATAAGGGAAAATAGTAAAGCATATCTGTAAGTTAAGATTTGTTCTTTTGTCTATGTAGGCATTCTGCCTTAGGCAATAAGCCATTACAGATTCCTCTGTGGCTACGTGAATCATTAACTGTTTGAAGTCAGAATATACTTGGTGTCTTGGGTATAAGTATATGTGATTTTTCTTTTTTATCCTACAATTAGGTGAATCCCAGACTTTGTTAGCAGCAGCAGTTGAAAGAGAACGTGCAGCTGCAGAAGAACTTCTTGCCAACAAAATTCAGATGTCCTCCATGGAGTCACAGAATTCTCTCTTAAGACAGGAAAACAGTAGATTTCAGGCCCAGTTAGAATCAGAGAAAAATAAGCTAAGAAAACTTGAGGATGAAAATAATAGGTGAGTATGTTTGTTGAGTATTATTCTTGATAGTTTTGTGACATATTAAAGCACTTAAAAAAAAGATGTTATGGTGTTTAAATTAATTAATTTAGTAAAAGGATGTTACAGCAGGATGCTTTGGGGATTTATTGAACTTTATATAGGCTCGTGAAATTGTGTGGCATGTTCTGTATGTATTTGCATTTCCCAGGGAAAGAATTTATTACTTTAATAGGGTTTTTTTTTTTAAAGGAGTCTGTAACTACAAAATAGTTTGGGGATTACTCATTGGAATTATTTTTATATTTTTATATTTTACAAAGGTCTTAGCAGTCAGTGTTCTGGTCTTTCTAAGTAAATGTATGGGTTCTTTGGAAGTACAAGCTATAAAATCCATCTATCTGAAATTGTATTAAGGCTGTGATTAGTGTGGTATTACTCCCTGAGTTCTTCCTTAGAAATTCTAGTTTAAAAAAAAAATGGCCAAGTAAAAATGATTTATGAAGTAAAATACTTGAACCTATACAAATAACTTTCATAAGACTCCCTAACAAGCTTTTGCAGAATCTGAAGTTATTCCAGAATGGTGGTATTCAAATTCTTCTTAGAAAGTCTCTTTTTAAATTAAATCCTAGCTCGGAGCAGCAATGTAATAAAATGCACAAAAGTACTAGCTTGGCTTCTGAGTGTAAAATCCCTGTCATCTGGAGAATACCTTTGGAAAATCAAGCTGATGGTAGAAATGTCTATTAAAGAGTTAATAAGGGACGCCTGGGTGGCTCAGTTGGTTAAGCAGCTGCCCTGGGCTTGGTTAAGCAGCTGCCTTCGGCTCAGGTCATGATCCCATCATCCTGGGATCGAGTCCCACATCCGGCTCCTTGCTCCGCAGGGAGCCTGCTTCTCCGTCTGACTCTGCCTTCCACTCTGTCTGCTTGTGCTTGCTCTCGCTCTCTCTTTGACAAATAAATAAATAAAATCTTTAAAAAAAAAAGAGTTAATAAAGTAGTTTTCAATAGCATGTACTATCATCTTTGTAGGTACCAGGTTGAATTAGAAAATCTAAAAGATGAATACGTAAGAACACTTGAAGAGACAAGGAAAGAAAAGGTATTTATCAGTGTTCAGTTGCCTCTAGAGAATGATAGGGGATAATTCTCCACTAAAGAATGGTTGGGGATGGTAGCCAACTATTGAGATGCCCTGGTGCAGTGAGCAATGTGACTACTTTCGGAAGTTGGTCTTTAGGAGTAAAACAAATAGGAATACATACTTTATGTTCTTGACTTTGGAATGAATGGACTTAAAAGGATGATTTAGTACAGAAATTATCTAACTGTACCTCTCTCCATTAGATACTACTGAATAGTCAGTTAGAAATGGAGAAAATGAAAGTTGAACAGGAAAGGAAGAAAGCTGTTTTCAACCAGGAAGCAATAAAAGAAAAGGTATTGAATTTTGGATTTTGTTTTGTTTTTGGTGTAACCAGGCAGTAGCTGCTGTGATTAATCATTGTTATGTAATTTTAGCTATAATTTATAAATATCATTTCTTATGTCTAAAATCAATAGTGATGAATTCTAGTATTGTAATCAGTATCCTGTCAAAGTAGGTCCAAAGTAATTTGTTGTTTATCCAAAGAGATCTGTGATTTCTAGGATTCAAATGATAGAATATGTTGCCCAATTTTAAATGAATTTTGTGGTCGTTCACTGAAACTAATGCACTTCATTTGGCCTCTAGGTACTTTGGAAATAAAACTGATTTATTTACTTTATTTCTGGTTAAGGAAGGTAATTTTTCTAAAATTAGTTTCCTGTATTTGAAGGATTGGAGTATACTAGGTAGTTAGCATGTTATATTAAAACTGCTTCTGTGTACATGGAAATTACCTTTTGAATTCATTTGGAATTTTAAAACTATATACTTAAAAATAAAAGGGATAAGCCAGAAACTTGATGTTTTATAAAACTCATTAGTAATCTTACTCTAAAGAATTAGGTTCAATTGGTGATATAATATAGAGAAGTTAGTTCATATACCTGTTAGAACAAAAACATTCTCATTCCATTAAAAATAAATTATGTTGTAATATAAATGGGTCCTGAGATGATTTGGCCAAGTCTGTCTACAATTTTAAATTACTATTGGGCCTTTAAATAGTAATTTAAATAGTAATTTTAAAAATTTCTAAATTTTTAAATAGTAATTTCTAAAATTACTATTAAATAGTAATTAGTAATAGTAATAGTAAATTACTATTTAAATAGTAATTTTAGAAATCATCTCTGTAACATTTATGAGGAAATGAGAATGAGTCTTTGTTGTCATTTGTCCTAGAAAAGTTTCTTGCTTTTTTTAATTTACCATTTTAGTCTTTAATGTGACTGCTTTTCTCACTCTTTAAGGAACGGAAGCCATTTTCTGTTTCTAGCACTCCCAACATGTCACGTTCGAGTTCAATAAGTGGAGTTGATATGGCAGGGCTACAAACATCTTTTCTGTCTCAGGTGATATTTTATTTCTTACATGTACCTAGTTGTTAAACTCAATGATGATAAAGGAAATATGCAGGTAGCTTTTGGCTGTCAGCCATGACCTTGCCATTCCATAGGCAATTCATCTGTATGTTCCTGAAGGAGTGCTAATTGCACTGAGGAAATAGAGATGGTTTTTTTGCCTTTGAGAAAGTCATGTACATTTTATTTTATTTTAAGATTTTTTTTTTAAGATATTTATTTATTTATTTATTTATTTATTTGACAGAGAGAGAGAGAGAGTGTGTGTGTGAGAGAGAGAAGGAACACAAGCAGGGGTATAGGGAGCTGGAGAAGCAGGCTTCTTGCTGAGCAGGGAGCCCGAAGCAGGGCTTGATCCCAGGACCCTGAGATGAGCCCAAAGCAGACACTTAATGACTGAGCCACCCAGGTGCCCTAATCACAGACATTCTAAAACAAGAATTAGCAGAACTGTTTTGTTTGAACCTTATCATGGAACTCAGTTTATAATAACTGAATAACTGAATGTGGTTTGTTTAATATAGGATGAGCCTCATGATCACTCATTTGGACCAATGTCTCTATCAGCTAATGGAAACAATCTTTATGATGCTGTGAGAATGGGAGCAGGATCCAGCATTATTGAAAATCTGCAGTCTCAGCTAAAACTCAGGGAAGGAGAGATTACTCATTTACAGGTTTGGAAAAATTAAATGTGCTACAGAAGTAAATGAAATTTTGGGGCCCAGTAAGTAGCACCCTACATCTCCACCTCACTTCTTAGCAAATTGGGAAATAAAGTGAGAGATGGCATGTGAAGTTTGAAATATATCACATATATTAATGATAAAGACAAGTTGGAGAAAATAGCCAAAGATGAGAGCCAAATGAGCCTGCTGACTGCCTGAGTTAGGGTGACTTACCTACCCCATCACAGCAGATGCGGGCCTGGAATGGACCTCCCTGTGTGTTGTAGCTTGCCAGCTAAGACTCTTAAGCATCTAGGAGCAGAGAACTCCTGGCAGGCGCCTTTCCCCAAACATTAAAAAAAAAAAAAAAAGGAAGTTGCTATCTCAACAGTCATTTTATTCCCAGATTTACCACTTAGATAAGTCACTTCCCTTTGTGAGGAAGGAGCAAAGGAGATAAGAGATAAGAGAATTAGAACATCCTGCTGTGAAAGGAAGCCTCATGAATAGGGAGGCAGCACCCTACCACTTTACCTTGTTTTTTAAAAACTTAATATGGAAAGATGTTAAAAACATTTTACCTATTTTCATTGTTGCACTTGATATACTGAAAGGTAAGTCTTTTATTCTCATTATATAATTTTAGTTAGTTGAAATACTACTCTATTAAAGAACAAGTTTTTGAATTGGAAAATAAGATCAGAATAATCTTTATATGTGTTATGTTCATGTAGCCAGTGTGCTGCACTTGAGGGCCCAAATTAACTTCTTGGGTAGTGCTGATAGATTCTGTCAGTTTGACCCACACAGCTGGTGCTGCATTAAAGTACATTTTTATTTCTCTGAATTTCTGCAGTAATTTAGAGTGACTGAAATATATATTGTTTCTCTAGAGAAAAATACAGGGCTGCGTATTTCAAACAGATTATTGGATTTTCTCTAGTTCTTTTTGCCCTATAAACGGTAACTTCTGAGGAGAGCAGAAACTCTTGTTTTTGCCATTTCCTTAAGAAAAAGTTAGTTTATGGCTGTATGTTGATATACTATTTCTCCCAAAATAATATTGAATATATTTATCTTAGTAGAAGTATTAAACAAGATATATTTTTATTTAAATTACTTTCTGGTAATGTTTCTCAGCTAGAAATTGGCAACCTAGAGAAAACACGCGCAATAATGGCTGAAGAGCTAGTTAAATTAACAAATCAAAATGATGAACTCGAAGAGAAAGTGAAAGAGATACCCAAACTTCGAACTCAGCTAAGAGTAAGTATTCGTCATTTAAGGATGAGTCCAAGGGGTTGCCTGATGGCTTAGTCAGTTAGGTGGTTGACTCTCGATTTCAGCTCAGGTGATGATCTCAAGATCATGGGAGTGAGCCCCTTGTCAGACTCCACGTCAGGCTCTACACTCAGCAGGAACTCTGTTTCAGAATTCTCTCTCTCCCTCTGCCTCTCCCCCTGCTCACTTACATGCACACTTGCTCTCACTTTCTCTCTCTATAAAATGAATAAATCCTTTAAAAAGAGGATGAGTCCAAGGTATTTTTATCCAGTTACATTAAATTTCATATTGTTAGTTTATATAAAATGCACAAGTTTTCATGATTTTTTTGAAAATGGTATTAATATTTCAGAAAAGCAGTTTTAAGAAGCTTTTTTTAATTTTGTGTTCTCTAGAAAGTGTCAATTTATTGGTTTTAGTTTTCTCGTCCCACATGGACTTTATTTATTTTTTTTAAATTAAATTAAATTTTTTTTCAGTGTTCCAAAATTCATTGTTTATGCACCACATCCAGTGTTCCATGCAATACATGCCCTCCTTAATACCCATCACCAGACTCACTCAACCCCTCACCTCCCTCTCCTCCAAAACCCTAAGTTTGTTTCTCAGAGTCCACAGTCTCTCTTGGTTTGTCTCCCCCTCCAATTTCCCCCACTCACTTCTCCTTTCCATCTCCCAGTGTCTTCCGTGTTATTCCTTATGCTCCCTAGGAAAGTGAAACCATATGATAATTGACTTTCTCTGCTTGACCAGTTTCACTCAGCGTAATCTCCTCCAGTCCTGTCCATGTGGATATACAAGTTGGGTATTCATCCTTTCTGATGGAGGCATAAAATACTCCATTGTATATATGGACCATGTCTTTTTTATCCATTTGTCTGTTGAAGGGCATCTTGGCTCTTTCCACAGTTTGGCAACTGTGGCCATTGCTGCTATGAACATTAGGGTACAGGTGGCCCTTCTTTTCACTACATCTGTATCTTTGGGGTAAATACCCAGTAGTGCAATTGCAGGGTCATAGGGGGCTCTATTTGTAATTTCTTAAGGAATCTCCACACTGTTTTCCAAAGTGGCTGTACCAACTTGCATTCCTACCAACAGTGTAAGAGGAAGAACCTTCTTTTTGATTGTCACACTACACAAAAGTATTTCTCATAATCATGTCTTGTCCCCAAAATAAGAAAATAACTGGATTTTATTTGACCAAGGCTCATTTATAATGCTTCTCTTTTACATGATCCTATTAGTATTTTGTTCATTGATGTTACAATTTGCATATTTGGTATTAGGAGTCACTGTTAAGCCATATATGAGAATATATTTTCTTTCAACTTTTTCTATGGGGTAAATGCTAGGTAATACTTAAACCACGATGAACCAGAGAGAGTAAAATTTTAATCACATGTGTTTAAGTTAATAGGAAAAAAGACAGATTAATCTTTATATAGGGATAATTGTAGATTAGTGGAGAGATAAGATTGATAGCCATTTGGCTTAAGTTTTTTTTTTTTTTTTAATTCCTTTATTTGCTATTTATTCCAGCAGATTGGAATATCATTTTAATTTTTATATGAGAGGACTTGATACTTTTATTTAGATTGTAATGTGTTTACTGTTGACTCATTTATAATATAAATATAATATTAAAGATGTTTTATGGAGTTAATTTTAAAAATTATGAACACGTGTTTTGTAGGATTTGGATCAAAGGTACAACACTATTCTGCAGATGTATGGAGAAAAAGCAGAAGAGGCAGAAGAACTTCGATTAGATCTTGAAGATGTAAAAAATATGTATAAGACTCAAATAGATGAACTTTTAAGACAAAGGCTCAGTTAACTTCTGAAAATTACATTCCTATCAAACTGAATGTAAACATTTAATATCTAAAAGTAGACTTCCAATAAATTCTTTTATAGAATTAGAAAGTGGAATTTACTGTAGAGTTCAAGAACTGAAAAAAATTGTTTTCTAGTATATAGTAATATTTGCAGTTAAATTATTTTGTGCAATATTTGAACTTTATTTTTGAAACTATTCTTTAAAGATTTATTTTTTAAAGCATCAATGTTTTTTGTTTTTGTTTTTGTTTTTTTGTCTTGAATAGCACAGAGATTACTTTTCCTCATATCAACATGGTTAGGGAAGGCGAGAGTGTTCATATGTTGTATTGTAAATATATAATTAATTGTATCTGTAATTTATATGTGTTTGTATATATTAAGGACATTTAAAGAGTTATATTAACATATTGAAACTTTGAAATCTTTCACATTTCAACATATCTAATTACTACTTCATGAAAATAGACATTAAGTGGTCTAGTAAAAAAAATTATTAAACCTGCAGTTACTAAATTTTGAACTAATTTTTTTTTTCTTTTAAAGTAGAAGTCAAACACTGTCTGAAACTTAAAGGGTGAATGATTTAAACTTTAAAATTTTTGTGGTCTGAGAATTTCTTTCACCCAGATTCTACAATTAAGTCTGTACAGATTTTGGTACCTCTCTGGTGAAAGCTGTAGCTATTCAGTTAGTTATATAGGCATGATTGGATAGTGGAACAATTTTACTTAGAATGATTTTGTGATGATATCAGTGATATTTGAGTGATTTTTGAAGAGGTATTGTTTTACTGCCCTCCCCTATAAAATGAATCAAAAGTGATAAAATAATACCATGATTTTCTCTTAAAAATTAATTGTTCATATTTTGTAAAGCCTTATTTTTCAGCACATTAAAAATCAATATTTGATATTATAAAATATAAGAATATAGAGAAATTATTGGAGCTAATTTAAATTTGGCCTTCTGCAATTCTGTATAATTTATCATTTTTTCTCAAAACTTTACACACAAAAATAGTGTGGAATAGCTTTAAAAAAATAGCTATGCTTTCTTCCAAGTGTTATTTTGTTTAAAAGTTAACTGGGCCTTGTTTTAAATTTGTGAAATATTTTGATACATTTTATTACTGAAAGTCATTACCTGACTTTACTTGCAAATAAAAACTCTCATTTAATTTTTAGTTGAATTTTAAACACTAGAACTTTGGAGTATAACTATAAGCAAGCCATGTGGAAGAATTTAGAATGCTTTTCAGGGCAATTCAAGTGACCTCATTTTTGTTCTTTTTTATTCCAGACAGTATTTCTGTCATTGGATCTCTAATTTGTAGCAGTAACAAGTAGTCTTTCAGTGTGAACCAAATTCATAAAATTAATTTTCTGTATTTTAGTGGTAAAAAGCAGTGTAATAGCTTTTTGTCAGCTTGGACTTTTTTATTTTTGCTTTTGTTTTTGTTATTTTAATATTCAGGGGCTGACAAGGAATGACAAGACTGATAGCAATAAGAAATGTACAAAATTAGAAAATATAGGAAACTTAAGTTGCAGAATATCAAGTGTTTGAAACTAGAAGTTCAAGAATTATAAAATTATTCTTTTAAAATATCCATTAGCAAGAAAATAAAACCTTCAGGTTGTTGAAAACAGATTGAAATAAAACTCCTATACTTTTCAATTTCATAATATTAAACATTCTCTTTTCTTAATTCTTATTTACATTAATAAAGTCCGTTTAACTTATAATTCTAAAGTGTCTTCAATTTATTTAACTTAAAAATGATAAGCAGTTAGGGCTCTGGCTGTATATTACCATATGTTCTTTATCCAAAAATTAATAATGGATATTCACATAGATTTTATTATATACTTGGATCTCAATACATTTATAAGTTGAGAAGGTGTAGTGAATAAGTTTCTTGAAAACCCCCACTAAGTGGCAGACTACCTATTATGATATTAGTTGCTGTATTTTACTGTTGGTCATTAAAACTTCTTTATCCATATTTTGTAAAATTATATTTTAATGTTTAGAAGAATAGTTTGCAATCAGGTATTTCTCTTGAAAAGAAAATAGATACTAAAAGTCATAATAATTTCAGAAATATGAAAAAAAAGAGTAAAAGAGGAGTGAGCCTTGTTGATATATAGACAACTGAGCACAGACTAAAGGCGTTTTTCCAACTCTTGGGAAGCTAGATTGAGACTACCAATTTCTTTCTTTTCCATTGACTCTGTTGCAAAGTTTCAGTTTTACACTGTTTAGCATATGGGAATGTATTCAATTTATCTATATTGTGATTTAAGATATTCTAAATATGGATAATTTCTGAACTAGGGAAACATGAGTTCCTGTAGTTAAGCAATTAATTTCTGTAGATTTTTTTTCTCATGATTCTTCAATTGACATTTGATTTCTGAATTGAAAATTTTATTCAGATGCTTATTAAAAGTATATGAATTGTAGTACTTAGAAAAAAGCCACAAGAGAAAAGAGAAAATGACTATAGGTATCTTTATCTTGTTTTACTACTATTTGTCTGGTATGTGTACATTTTCTTCTAATGTATCATAATTTTTTATTTCCCTTTAAAATTCTAATCTTCCCTATTCCATTCAGTTTTATAGTATAACTTTAATATTTTGTAAAGGGCTAAAAGTATGACTTCAACTACCGATGGATAAAATATTTTAATTTTAAGTGAAAGGTAATAAGCATGAATCTGATTTGAATAAAGATTTTAAAATAGTATTAGTATATTTCACTGTTACCATAATTTAGACCGGCTAGTACCAATGAATGAGGGTAGTATTGTTTTATGAAGATAATAGGACTTGTATAACCTCAGAATTCGTATTTTAAAATGAGGATAAGCCCAAATTTTCTATGAGTTATATTATGAAGAGTGTTACTAATATTAGGCATAGTTTTTCTAATGAAGACATGTTCATAAGTTATTCTGAGTTCGTATTGCTTTTAATACTGAACTCTGCAGCTTTGATCGAAAAAAGTACTTGTAAATTTTTGCCTTTACACATAGCTATTTTACCTTTAGCAAATCACAGTCCTTTAATAAGATAGAATTGAAATTGTTTCTTTCTCCTTAATACTAAATGCTTCTCAAAACAAAAAACCCAAAATACTCTAGTAGTCCATAATTGCAGTACGGAGAATTTTTTGTTGGTGCTGTCCGGAATTTATTCTCCATTTGTCCTACTCCTAAGTAAGGTAAATGTAATTTTAAAATCTTCAAATAATACTAAGCTAAGGGGTAATAAGAGCAGTTGCTGTTTGCTTAATAGTAAACTCTAAACTCTACTGTTGCTTTTATAGGTAGTGATGGACAGATAAAGGTGTTCCTTTTCAGTTTTAAACAATGCCATGCCCATTTCTCTCTTGAAATTACAATCTTAATTTTTAAAAATACATTGTTCAAAAATCTCTGGTCATGTGGATTATAGGAAACACAGTGCTTGCTTTGTTACTGTGGAATAAATTCATTTAAATGGGATCATAATCCCTTATCCACTGTTCTGAAGTCCAGAAAGCTCTGAAAGCTGATAGGGAGTATCTTTATAAGTTTGCTATCAAATCTGCTTTGGTGGTAAAGCCTAACCTTTACTGACATGGGGCTATTTAGAAGCTTTATTTCACTCAGTGTGAATATTCATGTACTTTGTTGCAGAAATATTGTGTGAGATTATGGGGTGTTGACCCAGGGCACATCCAGGGTGTTAAGTAGTAAACTGTGTGCATACCCTATTGTATATTAAAAAATTCAGGAACACATATGGTCCCAAAGATTTTGGAAAAGGGATTGTATACTTGCACTCTCTGTTCAAATCGGTGTTTTAAAGTCGATACTATTACCATCTCCATTTTTAAAATGAAGAATGGTTTAGTTGCTTAAGGTCATATGGTAAGTAAGTGGCAAAGATGAGATTCTAATTTGTGCGGTTAGGCTCCAGAGAACATGTTCTGAACCATTAACTGTGCAGTGCTGACTCTTTTACTCCTTTTCTGTGAAACCATAAATGTATGGATCAACTGCAGTGTAAGGTCAACTTTTGTCAAAATTTATTTGCTGGGGCGCCTGGGTGGCTCAGTTAAGTGGCTGCCTTCAGCTTGGGTCATGATCCTGGGCTCCTGGGGTCGAGCCCCTCATCCAGCTGCCTGCTCAGTGGGAAGCCTGCTTCTCCCTCCCCCATTCCACCTGGTTGTGTTCCTATGTCTCTGTCAATTAAATAAATAAAATCTTAAAAAAATTATTTGCTTAATACTTCAGAACCATTGAATCATATTTTAAGCAGTTGGATATATCAGATAACCAATAAGCTATATTCTGATAGTACTGTGAGCTCTCCAAATGTCAATATATGTGCAAAAAGCTTAAAACACATTCAGTAAGATTGTAATGCACTATAGAAATGGTTATACAAAATTTCAAACTTGTACAAGAGAGAACAGATTATGAATCCCCGTGTACCCATTAACATAAACTCTTCAACAGTGTTCAACGGTTCACGGCCCATTTTGTTTGATTTATAGTCCACTTGTGCTTCATTTCAATCCACACTATTTTGAAGAAAATTGCAGACATAAGACTTGATTATCATATTTAAGGATGGAATGTTTTCGTAAAAAGTACCTCATCAACTATTTGGGTACTTGCATCATGGTTCATAGAGGAAAGATGGGATAAATACGCTTGAATGGCTTTCTTTATTTACCAGTTTTCTTGTTTTTGTTTTTTCACATTTAGAGTTGGGTCCTTTGCCACATTGGTTCCCTTTGTGGTCAGAGACGAACAGTGAGGTTTTGGTTTGTGCATCTGGTTGATTGGTTGGGTCTTTTTGAATATAAGATTTAAGTATATGTGTGCTTCAATCCATTACAGTTATCTTTTTTTTTTTTTTAAGATTTTATTTATTTGACAGACACACAGTGAGAGAGGGAATCATAAACAGGGGGAGTGGGAGAGGGAGAAGCAGGCCTCCCTCTAAGCAGGATGCCTGATGCAGGGCTTAATCCCAGGACCCTGGAATCATGACCTGAGCCTCAGGCAAATGCTGAGCCACCCAGGCACCCCTAAATGCTGAGCCACCCAGGCACCTTACTGGTCCTTTAAATTATCCTATCTTTAGCCATAGGAAGCCTTTTCAGATTGGTTCCTGAGTCCTTCTGATACAGCCCTCATAATCTTTGATTGCTTCCCTGATTCCTCATGTAAGATTTTTCAGCTTCTGCTTGTACATTACATGCCCCATATCTAAGATGATACATTTTTCTTTTTTCCTTTTTAAAAGATTTTATTTATGTATTTGCCAGAGAGAGAGCACAAGCAGGCAGAGTGGACAGAGGGAGAAACAGACTCCCAGATGAGCAAGGAGCCAGATGGGGAACTCTATCCTAGGACCCTGGGATCATGACCTGTGGAAGGCAGCTGCTTAACCAACTGAGCCACCCAGGTGTCCCTAAGATGATCCACTTTTCAATGGAACCCATGTTCCTTTTAATGGGAAATGTTTGCAGATCATAGTCTGGGCACAAAAGGTGCTTGTTGTTACAAGGTTGGTTATTTCTAGGCCTTTTCAATGGATGTTGGAAAGATCCATTTTTAACAATAAAATATGTTAATGTATATTATTACCTTCAAATTCATTAACTATAGGATTTTTATATAACCTCATCAGACTTACCTCTATACCACATGCCAAAATTTTAGCTTCAAAGATACCATCTTAATTATTCCTATTCGATGTATCCCAACCAATATTCCCACTTTCAGTTTGGTTCCTGGAAACAGTTTGTGATTTTTAAAAAATTCTTTTAGTCTTGAGGGTACATCCACCAGGACGTGCTAATTGTTTCAAAGTCACCTGGAATAGTTCCTTCGTGGTGGTATATGCCACAACTGGATAGCATTTTCCAAATAAAATTTCATTTTATTTTCAATTTTTAAGGATTACTTTTAAAAAATTTTGTCTTACAATGTAAAATATTTACATGATTCTAAAGCCACTTCTATATAATGTACACCCATAAAAGTTATCTTCCTTGTCTCTATACACATATTCCCTCCTTCCCCCATAGGTAATCATTTTAAATGTTATTCTATTTGTAAAATAGCATGTATATATCCCCCCTTCTAGGTGAATAATACCATATTACACATCCTTTACCCGCTCAAAAATAAACCCTGCAGTGTATAGACATATTTCTCAATTCTTTTTTTTTTTTTTCTTTTTTGGTGCCTGCTTAGTTCTACATTGTGTGGATATACCAGTTTATTCAGTTAGCCTCCCCAATAAAGGATATTTGCGTTTTTTAAAATGTCAGTTTGAAGAAACTTAAAATTTTAAGATTGGTATTTTGGGTGGAAAATCTGTGTTGCATCTGGCTGCTGCAATATGTTAGAACTGGATCTGACGTTCTTAAAGGTCTGTCACGTTTCCTCTGAGCCTGAAGGACTGCACCTTACTATTAAGCCATTTAAAATAGTACCACGTGTATGTCACACCAGTTTAATTGGTTTGTTGTGCTTGCAATGAGACTGACCTCTTCTTAAAAACGTTTCTCATGTATTAGGTTTAAAACATAAATACAAATCACCACTCTGTGACAAAAATGTATTTTAAATGACTGCAGTTCATTTTGAATCGACTAACAGGAAAGCTACATTTCCTGTAGGTGACAAAAATAGTATGGTTACAAGTAAGCCGAGAAAGCGCCTTTAAAACTATTGCCCTTGTTGGTACGGGGCAGGCAAAGTATGACATAAGGGAGCAGTCGTTCCTGAGAGGCAGTCTCACACATGAAGAGTAAACGAGTTAATAGAGTTAATACTGTCAAGTGCTTTAGAATTATGCCTGGGACATGTCAAATACCGTATGTGCCCCTTGCAGTATTGTTATTTAAAAAAAAAATCCAGATAACATTATTTAGCAGATCACTAATGGAATTTGTAACACTTGACAGCATCTTAAAAAAATATTTAAAAAGCATTCAGCCTCCCCACCCCGACGGCCCCCTGCCCCAAAGGGCTGCCGACTGCGTTTGCGCCCCACATCGGAAAGTTAGGGCGGCAACTTCTGTCCTGCTTAAGAAAACGGTAACCGTCCGCGTCAGAGCGACGCTGTCGGAGTGAAGATGGGAAGCAGAGTCAGGTGTCCTCGCGTCCTCTAAGCGCCTTATCCCCGCCCCGCCGCCGCAGGGGGCCAGGCCAGCGCGGTGAGCCCGCGTCCCTCCCCCGCTCCGCGCCGGCGGCCGGCCCTGCGGCTCCCGCACTGCCTGCCGGCGGGCGAGCGCGCCCTGGAGCCGACGGAGCCCCGCCCCTCCCCGCCGCCCGGCGTCCGGCCGCGCGCGCCGAGCCGCGCGCCGAGCCCCGCTCCGGCCCCTGCCCCGGGCCAACCCCTCTGCCGGGCTCGGGCCCGCCTCCCGGCGCAGGCCGCCTCGGAGTCTCGGCGGCTTCCTGGCGCCCCCTGGCCCGGCTCCCGCGCCCGAGGTTTCCGGTGAGCGGCAGCAGCCGGTTATGACGCCTCGGTGCTCTGGAGCGGCGGCTGTCTCCTCCTCCTCCTCCGCAGCCCCGGCTCTCCCGGCTCCAGGTGGGACTCGCTGGGGGATCCGCGGAGCCCTCCGCCGCCGCCCTGCCGCGGCCGCCCGGCTGCGCGCGCCTCTCCCGCCGGCGCTCCCGGCGCGCCTGCCCCGCGGGCTGCAGCCTCTCCGCGGACTGCGCCGCGCCTTCCACCGCCTGCGGGCCGGGGAGGGGGGCGCTCGGCCCCTTCGCGCTGCCTGCAGCGGCGCGCGGGGCTCCCGGGAGCCCGCCGACCACGGGGAAGGATGCCCCTCTCCCCGTCCCGCGCCGCGTGGGTCGGTGTGCCAGACCCGGGCGAAGCCGCTCCCCCCGGCTCCTCCCCGGCGCCGGGGGACTGGGTGGAGGTGGGCGGGCGCAGGGTGCTGGGCGACGTGCGGGGACCTCGCGACCCCGGCGCAGCCCCGCGGGCGCCTGGGGTGAAGACCCCGAGCGCGGCGGGGTGGCTGCCGGAGCGCTGTCGCCGCCGCCGCCCCGCGTCCCTGACTGAGGTTCTGGCCACCCAGCTGGTGGACCTCCCCTCGGCATCTCGGACAGCCAAGCCCTTTCCGACCCCCTGCTTCAGCCTACCGTGAGACCCGTGGGCCCCGCGCGGGCGAGCGTTTGGGAGTCCTTGTGGGTCTCAGAACGCGTTCAACTTTTCATTTGTCCACTATCTTCTTTAAACTTCCCAAGATCTGAGGCACGGAGCCCTGCCCCATCTCACCCACTCTGGTCCCCGTCAGCCTCGGGCTCTCATCCTCTTTCAGGCTCTCCCTTTTTTTCCCCCTTTTCCCTCCTCCACCTTTTAGGCCTGAGGAAATCGGGGAGGGAATCCAGAAGGGGAAGGAGCAGGTTGCTTTGTGCTGAAGGGAAAGCAGCGCCGAGCTCCAGCTTCCATCTGCGAAAGAAGTGCACCCACCCATCCCTGGGGGAGCCTTGCAAGAGGACTGCGCACCCGAACCCGCTTTCTGCCAGGCCCCGGGGGGGCTGTGCTTTCATGCTCCAGCAGCTACCCCCTTCTAGCCTATGCAAGCAGGTACGTGCCCTTTGCAAAAGCCTGGTTTCTGGTCGGAGACTTCAGATTTTTCCCATGACTGAAGTGTTACTCCTTCTCCGTGGATCCGTGGGTTTAGTTTCAGCGAGAGCTCAGTCAAGGACAGTGGACTTGAAGAACTGAAGGTCAGGACTTAGTCATAACAATGACTTTATTACTGGAAAGAATGAGTCAAGAAAATAGGCCAGCCTGCCTGTTGGATGGATGGTCAGGCTGGAGGAGTAAAAAGGAAGGCTCAGCTAGCGTATGGTTCAGTGAGTAGGATTAATAGGATGAGAATTAGGAATGTTGTTCCATCTGGCAAAGAGTCTGATGGGGGGCTCGATCCCAGCACCCTGAGATCCTGACCTGAGCCGAAGGCAGAGGCTTTAACCCACTGAGCCACCCAGGCGCCCCCCTCTAGGAAGGTTTTATCCACAGAGTGTCCCTTTGGCCTGTAGCGGTTGATGGACCTAACCTTCTGCATACCATTAGAATCTAGTTTAAGTGAGTGTGGGGAGGGGCATCTGTAACTTTGCTTTTCGAAGTCTGCTGTTCACCAGGGAAAAGAAAGCACACTATGAGTCAGAATGTCTCACTAAGTGCCAGGTCTTGTGCTCAGAGGTTATCTCATTAAATTTTTTTCTCTCTTAATATTTCCTTTAATCCAAAAATATCACCTGAATGATAAAGTCTGCTTTGGCATCCTTTTAAGGTACTGTGTTTCATTTCTGGCAGAGTTCAGATACCTGAAGCATCACAACAGCTTCTGTGTGGTTCTGATAATTAAAGAAGTAAATGTTTCCATTAGGACACTATTACTATTAATGCATATTTTTAAATTTTGTAAGATCACCATCAACTCACTGTTGGGTGAGAGTCCTAACTGAAGTACGAATTCAGATCACCCTTCCAACAGGTAACAATATACTCTTCGGAGCCATGAAGAAGAGAAGCCATGATATTTACCACTCCGGAGGGGAACAGAATTCCTTTTCAGTGTCCACACTCTTGGTTATGAAGCCTCGGCCTTGGGACTTTAGGCTGGGTTAAACATAGCAGTTTATTTCTGAAGGCCCCATCTTCGTTAGACATAGTCGGTGAAGGCTGATTCTGAAAGCTGGTTTTTCCAACATGCCCCAGTGACTGCAGATCTTGCTGGGGAGTAGCTCATGTGGCATACGGTCCTATCCTTCGGTGGGAAGAACACCTTTTTTTTTTTTTCCCTAGAGCAAAATAATACTACTAAAGTGAACCGAGATTGGCACAATTCTTGTCTGGGATACATAGGAGAATTCTAATCCACAAAATTTAATCCTTATGGGGTGAATTAGACGCGCAGTAAGGTCCGCGATGATTATGATCTCTTTCACGTTGCTAAGGCAGGATGGGGATAGATCAATGGCACCGTCTCCAAGTTCTCTGAGTTGTCATTACTGTTATCATAGTTATTACAGTGTTATTACATAGTTATTACCAATGTTATTACACTCACTAGAAGGTGAGCTTTACAAGGGAAAGGAGTTTTGGGCTGCACGTTCATTGCCGCATCCTTTGTACTTAGAACAGTACCTGGCACGTAGAAGGAACCCATGTACAATTCTACTTATTTAGTTTTTTGTTTTGTTTTTTTGTTTTTTAGTAGGCCCATGGAGCCCAGCGGGGGGCTTGAACTCATGACCCTGAGATCAAGACTTGAGCTGAGATCAAGACACAGGCACTTAATGAACAGAGCCCCCCCCCAACCCCTCAGTGCCCCATGATTATCAGTTTTTATTCAGGAGATACATATCTACCCAGAGCTATTGCACGGTCTTTTCTTTCCTCCCCCTGGCATGATTTTCCTTCTCCTCACCATTCAGGTCTCCGCTCAAATAGTAGTTAACAACCTCTTCCTTTCCCCACCGTCCCACGTGGGTTTAAACATGTACTCAGTAAATGCTCATACAGCATTTAATATGCCAGGTACCTCTAAATATGTTACCAATATTTAAGTCACAATAGCCCTACGACAAAGGTTTATTATTATTTCCATTTACAGCTAGAAAAGCAGAAGCACAGCGAGGTTAAACAGCTCATGCAGCCAAGATCATACAGCCGAGAAACTGTAGCTAGATTCAAACCCAGGTGGCCTGGCTTCCGAGTTCATGTTCTGAACCACTGTGTTATATTGCCTGTCATATTACCTCCTTTATTTCTGGCATCAGTGATATGTGACTGGGGTCACATCAAGGCCTTTGCCCCATTTTTATAAATAAAGTTTTATTAGAATGCAACCTCCCCTGTTCTTTATGATGGGCTGTGGCTGTTTTCGTGGCAAGGGCACTGTTGAGTAGTTGCCTCTAAGATTGTACGGCCTCCAAAACCAAAAATATTCGCTCTCTCGCCCTTTAGTGAGAAAGTTTGAGAAAGAGTATAAGCTATATCAGAACAAGGGCCTGGTTTTGTTCGCCCCCTGTGTACCTGGCTCTTAACGCAGTGCCTGGAGCAGAACAGGTGCACGATAAATATTTGTGGAACAAAGGAGTGCTGTTCAGTGATGTAGCAAGGTTCCGTGGTCCTTATACTGAGCCCTTGATCCCTTTGACTTTTAAAGGATATGTCTTAACAAAAACCTTTTCAATATGATCTCTAGGTTTGGTGGTTGCTATGTTAAAGCTGCTTGTCCTTGGAATATTGCTTCATGGTGTTTCATTGAGTGGCCAAGATGAGGCTCCTCCCAAGGCTGATAGCATTCCAGGCGAACCTCTGTTCGACTATGCCAGTATCCGCTTGCCCGAGGAGCACATTCCCTTCTTTTTGCACAATAATAGGCATATTGCCACAGCCTGTAAGAAAGATTCATATTGTCCTTATAAGGTAGGTATTCATTTTTTCTTCTCTTACTTATTTTTAAAAGGATTTTGGCTCTGCTTTATGACCTGAACTTGGAGGTAACATTCTGTAAGGTGGCTATAAGACTTTGTTTGCATTTCGTCTAGTGCTTTCAAATGCCTAAACTTTGCTTTATATCCCATTTGCAAGATTGAGAGTTAAAATCTGAATCGCAACTAAAATTTTAAATCTCAGTCCCTCATGAAACACACTGTCAGCCAATACTATTTGTATACTCTATAAACAAAGGGAATTAGATTTTATCTGGCCAGGAATGTCTTGTTAAAAGTAACTAGAGAATTTCACACCTCTTTTTTTTCTTCAACTGCCCTTGAGAGGGTCTCTTAGCATTTAATTTTAGTAATAACACCTCCGCCCCTGTCTCCACATAATTATGGCAGTTACTCTGGCCTTCCTTCTGTTTTAGAGTTGTTGGGAAAGCCTCCAATTGGAGCCCATTAAGACGTCTCACGAGGTCTCAGAGATCAAAGCTGGGCCTTGTGAGAAACTTCCTTTCCCATGGTGCTGGTTCAGGAAGCATATGGGGAAGGAGACCCAGGAGTCAGACCAGTGTTGCTCCTGGGTCTCGCAGAAGAGCAGTGTCGGCCAACAGCCACGGCTGTGTCCAAGTCTTGTGGCGTTTCTGCCGCTCATGATTGATGAGTAAATTTGCTGATCCATTTAATTTCATGGTGATTATTTGATCATAGAAATTTCATTTTATGCGACCCTTTAGGGACTGATTTTAGGATCACTTTGCTCCCTGAGAAAGGCAGTTTCATTAAGCTCCTTCAGGAAATTCCAATTCAAGTGTTCTTTGGTAGTATATGGGAAGCCCATGCTTTTCGCTGGGGCCCAGACGCGGTGTGGGGGAGTGATGATTAAGGATTGTTGTGGTTGAGAACTTGGAGACTCTTATACTTAGGATTTATTCTAATTCCTTTTATCTCTTGAATATGTATTATAAGATGTGAGAATGAAAGTTCTATGAAGATTTTGTTTTCTTCATGGAAAAACCTGAAGAGTTCTTTCTAAATGTCAGAAGAAGAGAGACCAGTCTAAATGTACACATTTTGTGTTCTAGAAACACTTAGAAAATCTAAAATACTGCTGGGGTTATGAGAAATCCTGCAGACCAGAGTTCAGGTTTGGCTACCCTATCTGCACCTATGTCGACATGGGATGGTAAGCTTCTAGATGGACTCCTCTCCTCTTTAAATCATCTTTCTTTGTCCTGTCTGCCGATGCTCCACCTCCCAGCTGGACTCTTTGGTTTTAGATATTCATTCCTTTAGATATTAATTTGCTTACACAGTCATGAGTTCAAGTTGACTTGCCTCCCCACCCTCCTGCCACCCCGCACAGGAATATCTGTTATTTCCTCTGCCAGAGAGAGAAAACAATGTGGATCACCAGAAAGTATTTTCCCCCCCAAAATACAAAAAACATAACTCGGTGGTTTCCTCTTGATTCTGGAAGGGAGTGTGAAATACAATTAATATTTCCAATACCTGCAATGTTAGCATAGTAGAGAAAATACAGTAACTAGTAGCTCATTTTCTCTCCTTTTCTTCAGTGCCATATGACCATAACATCATACACTTCTGTTGTGTATTTTTAGCATAAGAAAGTAAGTCTATGAATAACTTATTTTGGTATTTTCTTGTAGCAAGGGAGTTATAGGAAGATTATGATGGTTAAAAAACTTAATGACAGACTTCTGGTAATTTAACCTTTAAAAAGGAAACTCAAGGCTCAGAAAAGGTAAAAAGAGAAAAATCATGGAATCTTTTTTTATTTTTTTTCTTTCTCCATGGAATCTTTTTGACTGCAAATAGGACAGATACCCTTGAATCTGCCCAGGACATATTCTGGAAACAGGCTGACTTTGGATATGCAGGAGAACGGCTAGAGGAACTGCTTGTGCTCTGCCAGCCTAAGGAAACGGTGGGTGTTTCCTTTCAAATACTCCGAGTGTTTAGATTATCGTGGAAAAACAAGATAGATGGCTCCAGGAGAAGGAGCTTTACTCAGGTGTTCGTTGGCTTTGACTTTTATTTAACTTTCTAAAATAAGTCCTTCTATTTCATTTGGAAACCGGCTCATCATTTTCACACATATAACCAAGATAATCCTACTATGGGGCTGTTGAAATATGACTAGGTTTAGAATTCCACCCCTCCCCCACATTATGCTAAAGAAGAGAAATTGATAAGCTGCATCTTTCCAAATTCCCTCACAAAGAGTTCAGGACAAATGATACATCACCGACCCACCCCCCCCACCCGCCGCACCTGTGGACCCCAGACCACTTTGTGTTCACTTAGGACTTTACAGTTTGCAAAAAGCTTTCCTCCAGCTAGGTAGCTTGATTTCTACAAGCCCTGCAGCAGATGGACAGGGTAGGTAGTACTGATAGCACTTGACCACAGAGGAAAACAGGCTCCTCAGAAGCATGAAGTGACTTTTCCAGGACCACACAGCTACTCGGTGGACTTGTCCATGTAGAATTGGGATACGGATCTTTTTCTGTGGCCTTCCAACCATAATGCATTGTGCACAGTGTGTAAGCCAAGCCCATTGCCAAGAGCCAGTTTTGGGCAGTCAGGAGAAGAGCAGGTTCCATCTACACTGTAGTGTTCAAAACCTGATTCTTAGAGCACCCAGCCTTTCTGTGTTTCAGTGTCTTTCCCCTTCAAGCCATGCCCTTGTCATAGCTTGTGGCTGGGAAGATCTGAGCTTATAAAAATGCTCATTCTGCTTGTAGAAATGCTCAATGTGGGACCTGGGTCCCAGTTTTTAAAGGTCCCTAGGATTGTAAGCACTTATTGTTAAGGCATCTTATCAGTCGGTGTTCTTGAATCCTGGTCTAGTCTCTGACGTCTTGGGGGGGCCTCTTATCTCCAGGCAATCGAGCAAATGAAAAACAAATTTTTTTCTTAATTCACTTTGATTAAGAAACTGAATATATGGGATGCCTGGGTGGCTCAGTTGGTTAAGCAGCTGCCTTTGGCTCAGGTCATGATCCTGGTGTCCTGGGATCGAGTCCCGTGTCGGGCTCTATGCTCAGGGGGGAGCCTGCTTCTTCCTCTGTCTGCCACTCTGTCTGCCTGTGCTCTCTCGCTCTCTCTCTCTCTCTGACAAATAAATAAAAATAAATTAAAAAATAAAAAAAGGAACTGAATATATGCTCTATAGTGCTTTTTTAAAAGTATTTTAATTTTATTTTTATGAGAGACAGAGCGAGAGAAAATGAGCTGGGGGGAGGGGTAGAGAGAGAAGCCGGCTCTCTGATGAGCAGGGAGCCCAATGCAGGACTTGATCCCAAGACCTCGGGATCATGACGTGAGTCAAAGGCAGCCGCTTGACCGACTGAGCCACCCAGGCGCCCACTCTATATAGTGCTTTTGGAGCTATCACATAATAGAACTTGAAGCAATTATAGGGAGCTATATGAACCCTGAAGGAGGGAGGTGTGGCTTTAGGCCGTACTGCTCCTGGGTGCCCTTACATACGTTTTTTTGTGTGTGTTGCATAGTCTGGCTGGAGTCCACCTGTTGATGTGGAAGGGGCAAGGGGAGAGCCACAGCCCCACCCTGCATACTTTGTCCAAGGCAGTATTTAGAATCTTTCCTGGCCAAGATCTACCTTCATAGATTTTGTGCAGTCAGAGCCTGATCCCTTACCAAGGACCGATTCCAAAACCCCATGCGGGTAAAGGTGAAGATCTTGTGTTCATTGGGAATTATGGGAAAACAATAAAATGGCATTTAAATCTATAAATAAAAGCCACAGCGGATAAAAGTTTTTGAAACTGTCCCTATTTTGGCACAAAGCACACTGGAAAAAAGAGAAGCAGGCTCTGGTAGTTGACTCTTAAGCTCTTTTATTTCAGTGATTTAAAAAACATCGCCCTCTTACTGCAGTGGAGACTGGGACTCCCAGAAGCTTTATGGTTTAGAGACAGCATGTCTTATTAAAATCGGCAAAGTGCCCTTCCAGTCTGTTTTAATGTCTCTTAACGTGTGCATTCTTCTTTGTTTCATTTGGCTTGGCTTTGAAAAATGCTTTTTCCACATTGCTATGGGGTTAGTGATGGCTCTGAGTGCTTTTTTTTTTTCTTTCTTTTTAAAGAAGACTGAACTGAACCACACAAAAAGACTTAAAGTTTGAGATGATATAAATAGAACACTTGCAGGTTCTTTGTAGTAACCTAAAAGTGTGCATACACACTGGCAAAACTAGGCTTGACCAGAGTCTGCTGGAGAGGGGAAAAACCCATCCACACAAGCAGACTTTCAGAAGCTATTCTCCTGATGAATCACTGAACTCTACCTCCAAAAGTAATAATACAGTCTATGTTAACTAATTGGATTTAAATAAAAATTTTAAACTTTTTTTTTTTTTAATTTGACAGAGAGAGAGGTCACAAGTAGGCAGACAAACAGACAGAGAGGAGGAAGCAGGCTCCCTACTGAGCAGAGAGCCCGATGTGGGACTCAATCCCAGGACCCTGAGATCATAATCCGAGCCAAAGGCAGAGGCTTAACCCACTGAGCCACCCAGGTGCCCCTAAATAAAAATTAAAAAAAAAAAAAAAAAAGAAGAAGCTGTTCTCATATTGTGTGATTCAACCTGAAGGTGGACATACTGTGAACTTGCCTGGCAAGTCTGAGAATGTCCTTGAAATGTTAGTATCCAGAGTTATTTCTTTCTTTTTGTTCCACCTCAATTCAGCATGACTCAAGTCTGGTGTGTTCCCGTTACCTTCAGTACTGCAGAGCAGCCAATCTCTATCTTGATTTAAGAAACATCAAGAGAAACCATGACAGGTATGGAAGTGGTTGATGTTTAAACCTAACAGAAATTCTGAAATATTTCCAGGTCCAAGGATAGACCTTGGATTTGCTTCATAATAAAATGGCGATGAGGTTGGAGAATGGGTAGAGGGTGCAAGATGTAGTCAGACCACAAGTGGATCATTGCAAAGCTGGATAATGGGTCCCTCGGGTTTCTGTACCATTCTGCTCCTTTTGTGTATGTTTGAAACATTCCCTTATAATCGAGTTAAATTCTTCCAACACACTGATTTTGGAAATCGGTAAGCCACCTTAGTTAACAGCCCATGTGCTTACGTAGTGATAAAATTTCTCAAACTCAGCTTAATATTTGGTCACCCACCAGATTTAAGGAAGATTTTCTCCAGAGTGGTGAAATCGGAGGACACTGTGCACTGGACACGCGAATGTTGACGTCTCAAGGTCAGCGCAAAAGCCCTCTGCAGTCTTGGTGAGATTATTATTTTTTTAAAACATGCTTCTAAAATATTTGCGTTTGTTTTTGGCACATTGGAAGGGATTTTGTTTTTTCTTTTCTTTTTTTTTTTTTTTAAAGACTTTATTTATTTGACAGAGAGATACAGAGAGAGCACAAGTAGGCAGAGCTGCAGGCAGAGGGGAGGGAGGGGCAGGCTCTCTGTTGAGCGGGGAGCCTGATGTGGTAGTCCATCCCGGGATGCTGGGATCATGACCTGAGCCAAAGGCAGCCGCCCAACCGACCGAGCCACCCAGGCACCCCAGAAAGGGATTTTGGAATGGAAAATTTTACTTATTTATGGAGAATTTGACATGAGCTTCAAGGAAGTGGTAGCTACAGAGTGACTCTATAAGTTGTATTTGAATTAAATGTGTATTTTAAAATAGGAGGAAGTGGGGTGCCTGGGTGGCTCAGTGGGTTAAACCCTCTGCCTTTGGCTTGGGTCAGATCTCAGGGTCCGGGGATCGAGCCCTGCATCGGGCTCTCTGCTCAGCATGGAGCCTGCTTCCCCCTCTCTCTCTGCCTGCCTCTCTGCCTACTTGTGATCTCTTGTCTGTCAAATAAATAAATAAAATCTTTTTTTAAAAAAAAAACGAGGAAGTATGATCTAGGAATAACTGATTGCTAATGAAAGAAAAAAAATCAGTTCAAAAATGAATTTTTATTAACTCCTTGTAATTGTACATGTGTTTTAGGAACACTTTTTTAAAAGAAATACACATTAGGGGCCCCCTGGGTGGCTCAGTTAGATAAGCTTCTGCCTTCGGCTCAGGTCATAATCTCAGGGTCCCGGGATGAACCCTGCCTTGGGCTCCACGAGCACCCCAGGCTCCTCTTCATAGTTGTAAACCCTACCCTGAGTTTCAACACCTCTGATCAACTTTTTTTTTTTTAAGATTTTATTTATTTATTTGACAGAGACAGAGATCACAAGCAGCCAGAGAGGCAGGCAGAGGGTGGTGGGGGAAGCAGGCTCCCTGCCTAGCAGAGAGCCCGATGCGGGGCTCGATCCCAGGACCCTGAGATCATGACCTGAGCTGAAAGCAGAGGCTTAACTTACCGAGCCACCCAGGTACCCCTCTGATCAGCTTTTTGAACTGTATATAAATTGGAGGATACATTTCGACTTAAAACATTTTTAATAATAAGCTAGTTCTGTGGTCCGATTTGTTATTTTTAGGAATTAAGAAATTAGGGTACTTAAAAAAAGCTTTTTTTTTTTAAAGATTTTATTTATTTATTTGACAGAGAGAAATCACAAGTAGATGGAGAGGCAGGCAGAGAGAGAGGGAAGCAGGCTCCCTGCTGAGCAGAGAGCCCGATGCGGGACTCGATCCCAGGACCCTGAGATCATGACCTGAGCTGAAGGCAGTGGCTTAACCCACTGAGCCACCCAGGCGCCCCTAAAAAAAGCTTTTTATTTTAAAAAGTTTTGGGCTTATAGAAATCTAAAAATAATACAAGGAGTTCCCCTTGAACCCTTCCCTCAGCTTCCTCTAATGATGACATCTTACGTAACCTTAGCACAATGGTCAAAACCAGGAAATTGACACTGGTACAGTATTATTAACTAAACACATTTAAATTTCACCAGTGTTTATGTGCACCCTTTTAAAATTTTTATCTTGGATACATAGTTGTATGAAACTTATTTCACATATCCACAGGCATGCAGGAACTACCACAATCAGGATACAGAACTGTTCTGTCATCCCAAAGATGTCCTGCTGTCCCCCTTTATTCAAAGCTGAGCACTCACTTCTAACCTGTGTGTCAGGTTTCCCATAGGTGATTCTCCAATAGCCAGAAATCTTACAATTCCACTCATTTCTGACACCATCTACCCAGAGACAGCATCAGATACCGCAGGTTAAGGGCTTGGTCCCAGAATTTAGACCCCAGTTGCAAGCCCTCGTGATCACCTGTGCTTCTGACCAATTGGCTATAGATTGGGCTCGATTCATCTGCTAGACTGGCTCAGATATCTTTCAGATACATTTTACTTACTAGTCTACCAGTTTATTGTGGAAGGATACAACTCAGAACAGCCAGATGGAATAGACGCCTAGAGCAAGGTAGGGGGAAGGGGTGCAGAGCTTCCATACCCTCTCCAGGCACCCCACTGTCTCTGTATTTCCATTTCATCTCCAACTCAGAAGCCCTCTGAGCCCTCTCCTTTTCAGTTTTTATGAAGGCTTCGTTACATAGGCATGATTGATTAAATCATTGACCATTACACAGGCAGGACTGATTAAATCACTGGACACTGGCAATTGATTCAAACTCCAGCCACTTTATTCCCCTAAAGTGTGGGGTGGGACCAAAAGCTCCAACCCTCTAGCACATGATTGGTTCTCCTGGCGACCAGTCCCCAATCTTAGGGAGTGCAAAAAGTGCCTCGTTAGCATAACAAAAGACACCTTTCAGGCTCCTATCACTTGGAAATTCCAAGGGTTTCAGGACCTCTCTGTGGGTAAAAGGGAAAGAAGACCCGAATATGTATTTATCTTATTATAAATGGCAATATCACAGGCCACATAGTATACTCTTATTCAATGTTAATGAGGTCAAACATTCAGGCTAAGCAGATCCTTCAGGATAATAATCTATCATACATCTATATGGCATTTTATAGTCTACGGTGTAATATCTTCCCTAACTTATGTTGAAGATCAAAATTCAGCTGACTAACTTTGAAGATCTAGCTGGCTCTATTCAGCAGTTCACAAATTGGTCAGTATCCCATCTAGCAAACAGAGAGGAGCTCCAGGAGCTGTACAAAATGGAACACTCTTCTTGGCAAAAGGGGGCAGAGACAAGGAAAGGAGAGATCACTTCATCTTCCTGTGGAGGATAGGGAGGGTCTCTGTGGCAGATAACATCATTGGTGCAGACCAGAAAATTATCGACTGGCTGGTTAAGACTACATTCCTAGAGAAGGTTGAAACTGTAATTAAGGTAAACAATTAAGCCTTGGTTTGGTGACACAGGCTTAGCATAAGTGACTCCATTTTGGGCCTGTTGTTTCTTTTTAACATTTAACAGAGTTTTGCAGTACGGAGTTCTTCCATTCTAATGGAACTTTTGATTCCTAGTACATTTCGATATCTGATTGCACATGGTGGAAGTTCTCTAAGGTGTATTTATTGCCGTGGAACAAATTACTCCAAGATATAACCAAGGGTAGAGTTTTATTCATTATCTGTTGGATAACAAACCACTCCAAAATTTAACAGCTGAAGACAACACACTTCATTATTACTCACAAAGTTTCTGATGGTCAGAATTTGGCGATCGTGTAGCTGAGTAGCCCTGACTCAGGAGCAGCTACCTACGAGGGCTGTAGCCATCTCTAGGCTCAACCCGGCCTGGGGATTCTGCTTCTAGGCTCACTTATGTTATCACTTTCAGTTTGTCTCTGGCTGTTTGCTAGAGGGGTCATCTTTTTGCCGCATGGGCCTCTCCTTTAGTGCTACTCACAGCATAGCTTCCCAGAGAGCGCACAAGCGTGCATGTGAGAGACAAGCACGTGCCCTGGGATGGAGGCTTCCCTCCTTGTATACACTAATCCCAGAAGTCCTGTGCCATCATTCCTGCCATGTTCTATTTGTTAGAAGTGAATCACTAAGCGCACCTTTAAGGGGAGGGAATTAATCTCAACCTCTTGAAGGGAGAAGTATCAAAGAATTTGTGGACATTATTTTGAAACCACCACAATAATTCAGCATTGTGTGTATTTTAAAGGGGTTTGTTTGATATTTGTTTTACATCAGCTGTGGTCTCAAAGGTGAAGAGTTACAGTCTTTAGGTCAACTCTAAATACCTCTTGGCACGTGCCAAGACCAAAGATTGTCTTCTTCTATATGGAGGGAAACTGCCATGTGGTCTCCAAAGACATTTTCTTTTTTCCCAATTATTTATTTATTTTTCTTTAAGATTTTATTTATTTGGCACAGAGAGACATACGGAGAGAGGGAACACAAGCAGGGGGAGTGGTAGAGGGAGAAGCAGGCTTCCTGGCAAGCAGGGAGCCCAATATGGGCCTCGATCCCAAGACCCTGGGATCATGACCTGAGCTGAAGACAGACGCTTAGTGACTGAGCCACCCTGGTGTTCTCCAAAGACATTTTCTGAGAAAAAGACTTTACTTTCCTCTGGCAAGCTTAGCTGTGTGCTGTCTTCCCAAGGTACTCAGTAACTTTTGGAATGTCATCTCTCTCAGCATCCAAGAGGTCGATCACAAGATCCCAGGAAGTCTTATTGCATCTTCCCACTTTAATGTTAGAGTATTTAGTCAAGTCTATGTGTAAATTTCTTCTTTGTCTAGAAAATGCCCAGTTTATCTTGCACACGAGGCTGACATTTGAAATCATTTTTTTAAAAGGACTTTTTTTTTTTTTTAGGATTTTATTTATTTATTTGACAGAGAGAGAGATGACAAGTAGGCAGAGAGTCAGGTAGAGAGAGCGGGGAAACAGGCTCCCTGCTGAGCAGAGAGCCTGATGCGGGGCTGGATCCCAGGACCTTGAGAGCACGACCTGAGCCGAAGGCAGAGGCCCAACCCACCGAGCCACCGAGGTGCCCTAAAATCATTTTTGTTCTTCATCTCAGCTAAGGAGCTAAAGCTAAAATTTGATGTCAAGTTATAGAAATGTTAGTATGTTGGAGAAGTTCCACATGTCTTCATAAGAGCATATTCTAGTAAGAAAATCCCGGTAATGAACAGATCCTCAGTTACAGTGTTGCAGTCGCAAGTTCAGGAGGAGCCCCTTGAAACCGTCTTCTATTCATCATTCCAGGTTTGCTGAGCTACAAAGCTATACTCAGCTCAACTTCAGACCTCTAGAAGATGCTAAATGTGATGTTGTTATTGAAAAACCAACCTATTTCATGAAACTGGACGCAGGTGGGAAGTTAAATTTGTCCCTTACTTAGTTATTGGTGAATGAGGCTTTGTTCCTTTTTTGATATGTGCACATAGTAATTTCCTGTGACTTTCTGGGAGGCTGCGGGACATGAAATAGTGGGTTTGGATTTTGCTTTCTTCTCTGAAGAAGTGAGCTCTTTTGAACTTCCCATGATTTGATACCTTTGGTATTTTAGAGGGAACCTTCAAATTTATATCAAATGATTCGGAATCAAAAGAGAGAAAAAGCTATATATACACGGGCACCTTCTGTAATGAAATTGACACCAACCGGTTTCTCTAATCACTTGATTTGCATTGTGCTGAGTTAGAAAAAAAATTAAGAGTAAAAACCACGTGTGTACCATGGGTGGAAAAGGAATGCCCACTGAGCTCTTCTGGCAACTTCCTGACATCGTTTCCATGACTGAAATGCCTCTGCAAGCTGGCATGGCAGTATATTCTTGGGGGTGGGGGCTTAAATTTAGAATTATTTTCCCATTTACACTTAGAGCTTGTGACTTTCAGCTCGCCAGCACGGCTTACCCTTGGGGAGACAGTTACCCTGGAGAGGAATACCATGGGCCCCGCGGCCTTGCTTGTCTCCTCCCGAGTGATGAGGCTTGCTGTGCCGCGTCCACACGCACCAGACATCGGACTTCCCAGGAAATATGGAGCGCCCTCTGTCATGATTAGTTCAGAACTGCGATAATGTATTGATGCTATTTTTAATGTGCTCTGCCTCCTGGAGCCCTAATTCTTATATAACAACGTTTGAGGTTCAGAAACCCAGACAAGTGGAGGTTTTTGAAATGAGAGCCAATAAGAATACTGCATGTGAGGTCCTGGCTCATTTCTTGAATATGCAAATTGAAAGGGGCGGAGCACATGCTGTGACCTGCTTTCTGGAGCTGTTACTTGGATGCTGGTATGCAGGCAGAAAAGTGTGTCAAGTGGGAACAATAGGCCAGTGTAGACCCTTGCTGTTCCTCTCCTATATTAGAAACTCTACTTCTTTTTTCTGACTTACACCCTCATCCTGGTTCCCTTTCCGCATGGACTTGCCCACGAGAGAAATGAGCGTTTTATAGAACATGACTTACTTGGGGGCGCAATTCTCGAGCATGCATTTTCTCCCTCCTTGATAAGTCCTTGCACCACCGAGCGCCCGTCTGGTTGAGTTCCCCAGTCCTTGTTCGAGAACCTTCTGGATGATGACACATGAAGGAGCTCATGTGTGCTGGGTGCTTACCCACCAATAAGGACATGTTGTTGCAGAACTCTCTTTTTCTCATTTATCGGAAAATACGCTCTTTGTCAGGTGGTTCTGAATGATGAAAGGAGTCGTCTCCAGATTATTCCTCCAAGATACCAATCTACAAAGGATTCTTTTCTTTTTTCTCTTTCTGTTCCCTTGAGATGTAATTGACCTGCAGCCCTGTCTACCTTGAGGGTATACAGCAGAATGACCTCACGGACTGAAAATGAAGATCTTTTACTCTTGTTTTTGGGCACACAACATTATTTTCCCTGTGGGAGGGAAGTCACAATATGCCGTGATTTCTGCTTTTGAGAGTCACCGTTTTTCATCCAGCCAATATTTTCTGACCTTTTAAAGTGCGTGTGTGACATGTCAGTTCTTGGAATTTCAGGCTGTTTAGTTTGGGGTATTGCCAGGTTGGACACTGGCTCCTGCAAACCTCAGTCAAAAGAACGCATGTTCGGTTTCTTTGGAATGACGGGCTTACCAGCTTAGAAATAGCTGCACCCACACTCTCCTTCCCCCTGTTGGACCCAGGAGCATCTGGGTCATCTTTAGTCTTCACTGTGGTTTCACTGTGTGGCATGTGTGGGGCTGGGTGCCTTGAGGCATAAAATCTTTGGGTGTCTCCTAACAAAGTTGCTGCCCAAGTATAAAGATTTCCTGTTTCTCCTAGAGAAAGGGACGTTACCAGCTCATGAATGAATGAATGGCTCAGCTGGGTTCAGCTCAGTTCTTCTGACTCCAAAGTTTATCCTCTTTCAATGAGAACATGAGACACCGAGCCCTTTTAAATGATAGTTAATATTTTCCCAAGAAGCAACGCTATAAATCACGATGAAAAGGGGAAAAAAATGACAGAAATGAAAAATACCAGAATGTTAATAGTGCCATCATTGTTGATATCTCTGTGATAAATAGATATTGCTTAATTGATTTTTTTTTAAAAGATTTTATTTATTTATTTGACAGACAGAGATCACAAGTAGGCAGAGAGGCAGGCAGAGAGAGAGGAGGAAGCAGGCTCCCTGCCCAGCAGAGAACCTGATGCGGGGCTCAATCCCAGGATGCTGGGATCATGACCTGAGCTGAAGGCAGAGGCTTTAACCCACTGAGCCAGCCAGGTGCCCTTGCTTAATCGATTTTTTAAAGTGATCATAAAAAATAAACTTAGTCTTCTTGGCCTTATAGTTCTACCCCATTTTGAGCTAAATAGACTTCTATTACTTTTTTTTTGGAATTTACTGATCATTTGTTCTTTAGTGTATATGGGAAAATACATTCCTGATTTCTAAATAGCCAATTCTAAGGTGAATTTTTGAACCCAATCATCTGTTAATTGAGGATTATCCAAGTACAGATCCTTCTGTAGAAATAAGAGAAATAAGAGAAAACTCTTAATTTTCTCCTCCCAATTATTTTCAGCTAAAAGTCTATCACACCATAAATAGGTGGGGTAGAATAAAAATTGTTGAATCCTTTGCTCTCTGGGGTTAATCAACATAGATTTCTTTTTTCCGATACTAGGTGTGAACATGTATCACCACTTCTGTGACTTTATCAATCTTTATATCACTCAGCACATCAATAATTCATTCAGCACAGACGTATACATCGTGATGTGGGACACAGTAAGTAAGAATGTCTTCTCTGCTTCAGCTTTGTCTTTGCCTGGCTTTTTGTCTTTTGCCTGGTGGATGTGTGGCTCTGATGTGGGGAAATGGGATTTTCTAAGACAAACAGATTGAAATATACACACCTGTAGACACATGCAGATGGGTGTGAATGTGTCTCTGCACGAACGTATCCACGAATGTATAGGCAGATAGGTTTGTGTGCATATACCTTTGTTCTTTGAATTTTTGAATCAGGCGGTGGACGATTTCTGTCCTTTGGGCAGGTGGAGCCCCAGAGATGCGTGCTTGGTGTTGATCTGAGACACACGTGGGAAGACTGTCATTTGCTTAACCTCTCTGACCCCCCCACCTGAACCACGTGGGGAGAGTGTGCCTCTGTTTAGCCGTGTGGCCTCCTGCCATTGCCCTCGGCCCTTGGTTGACTGTTGCTTCCCTTTGCTACTCGCTCGGTGACGCATTGGGCCGTGTGTGTCATCTCACTACGGAGGCGAGTCTTGGGTGTAAACATAAAGCCTTAGGCATAAACATAAATTCTTAGACATAAAACATGAAACGTATAAATGGCTTTATGTTTACACCTGCTCTTTGCTTTGCTGTTTTTAGCAGTGTTTGTTCCCTTCTTTTTCTTTGCCTGCCTTTTCCATGCTTCTTCCCATATCCTGCTCCACCTGCCAGGGTAACCCCCAAAGTGGTCACAGTCTGTCCAACTGTGAAATGGGATGATTCTAGTATCTAGCTAGTGTCCTTTTGAGGCTGAACTGTAGAGTGTGCAGCTAGTCTCAGTGCCTGGCACAGAGCACATGTGCTCTGCACGTTGACCGTGACAATGACAAAGAGAACAAGGGGTTTATGGTGTACATGGCAGGTTGCCTAAACTGGGAAGTTGGGACAGCCACCAAGTGATCATCGGAAGTTGACCTAGACATTCCAGCTCACAAGATGCTCATAGCACCTCCTCTTGGCATGAACGTTCCCGCAGGGGACCACAGCTTGCTGGCAGGACGGTTGCAGACATTTCTTCCAGGGAGAGTCCTTCTAGAAGCCTGAACAGCACAGCTCAGGGGTGAGGGGCTGGGATCCAGGTACCGATACCTCACATCCCACGGGGGCCACTATCTCCAGCACAAGCTGCCCTGATAGAGCCCCCAGGATCCCCACAAGAGACGGCCAGTTCCAAGAGTCACTGTAGCCTTTCCCAGTCCATATGGAACATACCTGTCGAGGCTGTTTTTAAATCACACGCAGGGTTACCAAAAACACACTTGACACATGCCGTCTTCCTTTCCCGAGAGCAGAGCCAGCCAGGTCACTGAAGGTCACGTTCTCCTGCAGAAGGGGAAATGGTTTCATGAATGCCCTTTTTTCACTGATACAAGGCTCATAGTAAAGCTACGTAGAAAGGTTTTCTTTATCCCTGCTCCATAGACCTGAAGTCCGATGAGAACTGGTCTATAATTCTTGACATGTAGACTCTCTCTTTTTAGTTTCTTCTTTGCAAGGATGTCCATTACCTTCTCGTGTGCCTGCTTAGTGACTGGCACAGTTTCTGTTCTTGAACATGTTTCTGTGAGCAAAGGGCACAACGGTCACTTTCTCCTCTTCTGTCTGTGCAAGTGCTTCTAGCCCACGGTCACTAGCTCTCAGAAGCCCTGCATGATTAACTCAGGGTTGTTGTGTTTAAAAAAAAAAAAAATTACACTCCATGGTATCTCATTTAATACTTACAACCCTCTGTGAAGCAGGATTTTTATTAGCTTATTTTGATGAGGAAGCTGAGATTCTGAGCCTCAGGCCATTGTTGTAAAAGCACAGCCGTGAGGGGTGAAGTCAGGGCCCCTCGTCGGTCAGTGAGACGCCAGTCCTGTGCCCTGGAACCATAGTGCTCTGTCTCCTCCCTTCCTGGTTCCCTCCAGATCCTATCAAGCTGATGGAAAGTTTTCTAGACACTTTCCCAGAAGCTTCCTTATACCTTGTGGCATGTTTTTCCATGCCTTCCTCAAGTGGACTAAGTTAAACTGAGTTAAAGTAAGTTAAACTAAGTTAAACTCCCCTTCTCTGCACCCGCTGGGAGGGCATAGGTAGAAAGCCTGGCCACCATAGATAGAAGTCCCAGGTTACTCCGTTAACTGGACACGTGGCGTGAGGGCATCATGGCCACGATAGGCAGGCCCAGGCAGGATGGATTTAGCTGAGCGGATTGGCCCCCCTGCTGTGACCGATCTCCTTTGGTTTGGTGTGCGTACACTTTCAACCCCATACTTCCATCAGAGAGGTCTTTTTTTCCCCCCAGAAAGAGAGAGAGAGACAAACAGACAGCACAAGCAGGGGAACAGCAGGCAGAAGGAGGGGCTCCTGCTCTGCAGGGAGCCCCATTCAGGGACCCTGAGCCGAAGGCAGAAGCTTAACTGACTAAGCCCCCCAGGCATCCTTGGTCAGAGCGGTCTTCACTAGTTGCTCAGTCAGGTTCTTGGGACAAATGATTCTGCCAGGTTACTCCAGACTCGAGGCCCACCGGACACTGTAGGTTGGATGATGACAGTGTTAGAGTGTTGTGTGGCTGCTCATTTTTCTCTTCTGCTGATAAGGCCTTGGAGGAAGCCACAGGGCAGCCTTCAGGAAGGCAGGGACACACACCTCCCACAGTGAGTGGCGGAGCCTCCCAGGCGGGGCAGAGCAGCTGAGAGAAGAGGGGCCACTGGCTGTGGCCTGCTGTTCGCGTCTTAGTGACTTTTTACAAAGTGTCCCTGGAGGACGCCTTCCCTGTCATCCTCTCCAGTCCTCAGGCACACGGCTTCCTTGCTGAGATGGGCAAGGCCACAGCCTGCAGAGATGCACAGAGGGACCCTCCGCAGATGTGTTTCTGGCCACAGCAGGGCTGATCTTAAGAAGCGCCATGAATAAAAGGGGACTTCCTGCAGACTTCCCACATTTTCTTGTGCTGAGTAGTTGCATAGCTTATGATTACTTTTAATTATGCAAATAATACCTGTTTATAATGAGTTCACACCAAACAGAGGTATGTAAAGTTAAGAAAAGTCTATCGGGGAACCTGGCTGGCTCAGTCGGTGAAGCATCTGCCTTCAGCTCAGGTCATGATCCCAGGGTCCTGCGATCAAGTCCTGAGTCAGGCACCCTGCTTGTTGGGGAGCTTGCTTCTCCCTCTCCCTCTGCCTCTTGCCCCCATGTTTTCTCTCACTCAAATAAATCAATAAAATATTTTTTTTTAAAGATTTTATTGATTTATTTGACAGAGAGAGAGAGAAAGATCACAAGTAGGCAGAGAGGCAGGCAGAGAGAGGGAGGGGGGAAGCTGGCTCCCTGCTGAGCAGAGAGCCCGATGTGGGGCTCCATTCCAGGACCTTGAGATCATGACCTGAGCCGAAGGCAGAGACTTAACCCACGGAGTCACCTAGGTGCCCCCACTGTTTTGTTTTGTTTTTGTTTTGTTTAAGAAAATTCCCCTGTCCCTGGAGGGGAGGGAGTTGGAAGTTGGGAAAGTGGATGAAGGGGATCAAGAGGTACAAACTTCCAATTATAAAATAAATAAGTCATGGGGTTGTGCAAAAAAAAAAAGAGTAAAAGTAAAAAGTCTCCTTTCCTTCCTCATCTCCAACTCCATTTCCCTCAAAGGCGACTAACCACAGTTCACATGTATGAATCCTCAACAAGACTTGACTTTAGCAAATATAAGTATATCCTTATCCAAAATTTATATAAGGATTTGCATAAGGATGCAGTAAAATTTGTGTAAAGGTGTGTTTCTATTATACCCTTACAGAAAATATGCTGTCTTGTATTTGCTAATTTCATGTTATATCAGGGACATCTTTCCAAGTGGGTACATTTAGGGTTTTTTTTTTTGGTTTTTTTTTTAGTGGTTACATGGTAATTAATTCGGTGAATGTTATGGATGTTTGGATATTCGATGTGCGCCTCAGTGGGTGTATGTGCTCCTGGTCCCACAACTATCACATTTTGTTTGTTTCCATTTTTGTGCCATTTTGGAAAATGCAGTAAACATCCTTTCCGTAGACATGTGTCTTTATATCCCCATTCCAGCATTTCTGTAGGACACATTCCTAGAAGTAGAATTTCTAAGTCATAGGTTAGGAGCATGTTTAAGTTGGAGACCTACACAGGAGGAAGTTTTATGCCATTTTTAAGGACATCCCCAATACAGGGCGCCTGGGTGGCTCAGTTGTTAAGTGTCTGTCTTGGGCTCAGGTCGTGATCCTGGGGTCCTGGGATCGAGCCCTGCATTGGGCTCCCTGCTCAGCAGGAAGCCTACTTCTCCCTCTCCCCCTCTCCCTGCTTGTGTTCCCTCTCTGGCTGTGTCTCTCTCTCTGTCAAATGAATAAATAAAATCTTAGAAAAAAAAAAAGTATACCCAAATATTCGTCAACATGAGGCTAGAAGGAAGTTCTTTTCTCCCCTATGGCAGTTAATTTGAAGTTGAGGGATATGCATAAGAAGCTTCTAGAGGTGGTTTTCCTGAATAATACATGATTTCCCTGAAAAGGGATCAGTCAGGATTGCTATATTTTATTAGTAAATTTTCCTTTCAAAGGTACCTTATTTTATCTGAAGTACTTTATCGCAAGAAACTATCTAGAATCACTTCTTTTAATTGCCCTGTATTTATTATTGAGCCAGAATAGGGACATTTCATTTTTGATTGTTTTGAGAAGGGCCTTTATTAGAATGGTGCTGGAGAAACATCGAAGGGGAAAAAAATTTCTTTATCACTACATCGAACAGTTCTCAGTAACTTTGAAATAACTCTAATATGTGCAACATAAAAATTTCAAAACCTGAAAAAAAGAAGGCAATAATGATGAAAAGACATGAACATAATGTATAGCCCACTGTAGACCCTGAATGTTGTCTTATAATGCATAGTTCTTACTTCTTTTGGCTGAATTTTTCAATCTAAGTTATACCATTTTTAAATAAATCGATCTCCTTCCTTTTACTGATGGAACACATAATTAATTTCTACTTTTCAAAAATGAAATGCATTCAGTAAATGTACTAGAAAGAACTGCTTCCTGCTATGAGGCAAACCACTATATGGAGATTAAGAGCTTTGAGTCTGGAAGCAAGCAGACTGGATTTAATCTCAGCCCTGCAAACACACAAGCACCACTACCGTTTATGCAAATTACTTAAATTTGTATTTCAGTTTCCTCATCTGTAAAATGGGGATGGTGATATCACCTAGCTCATTAAGTTTGTGGCGTGTTCATTTTAAGTGCTAACGATATAGGAAATATGCAAGATGCTATAATAATAATAAGTTATTATTATTATTATCATTACTATTAATGTTTGTTTTTTTTTTATTTGACAGAGAGATCACAAATAGACAGAGAGGCAGGCAGAGAGAGAGAGAAGCAGGCTCCCTGCTGAGCAGAGAGCCCGACATGGGACTCGATCCCAGGACCCCGAGATCATGACCTGAAGGCAGCGGCTTAACCCACTGAGCCACCCAGGCGCCCCATTACTATTAATGTTAATGGGGTGTTTCCACGTGTTACTCGTTAGTGAATGGGGAGATCATGTCATAGGATAATGTTCATCATATTTTAGTGTTGGGACTTTCAAGGCATTTCCTTTTTTTTAATTTTTATTTTATTTTTTAAAAGATTTTATTTATTTATTTGATAGAGATCACAAGTAGTCAGAGACACAGGCAGAGAGAGAGGGGAGGCAGGCTCCCCCGCTGAGCAGAGAGCCCGATGTGGGGCTCAATCCCAGAACCCTGAGATCACGACCCGAGCCGAAGGCAGAGGCTCGTCCCACTGAGCCACCCAGGTGCCCCTCAAAGCATTTTCTTACTGGGAAATTTCTTTTCAAAAGTGTATTCCATTTACCCTGATAATATCTGCTCACTGAAAATATCCCAAGTGTGTACAAGTGGTGGTGTCTGTGTATGTTGTGTGTCTGTGATTTAGATAGAAGATTCACAGGAGAAAAAACCCCACACAGGTTTTATTTAGAGAGATGAGTATATAAAAGGATAGGGTAGAAAAACAAAATGTTTTTAACAGACTCAGATTATAATTGTGGGTGATTATTTCTGATGACATTGCATCACACTCAGTCCTAGGCCTAAGATGAAAATCCATTTTTCTTCCATGAATTTTATGAGCTTGTTTAGGATCAAGCTGATTCAAGTATTTTGTTGCCCTTTGAAAATTCACGTTGTAGACTTTGGTTGCCCTAACCTCTTTTGTTTCCACTTGCAGAGCTCCTATGGATACGGTGACCTGTTCTCTGACACCTGGAAAGCCTTTACAGATTATGATGTTATACATTTGAAAACTTATGATTCCAAAAGGGTAAGGGTATTGGAAATTTTCCTGAAATGTCTGTAAATAACAGTCATTGCAAATGATTTACTCATCAAATAAATATTTAATATGAGCTTCTATTAGCTATTACCATTGATTCCTGACTTTGTAGTTTCTTTTTTTATAACTTTGAATCAGTCTTAATTATTAACCATGTAGCGTTAAAAAAAACTTTTCCTTTAGGTTTTCTAAAATTATGAGTTTCACTTGAGTGGAGTAGCTTGCTATTCAGAATATTTCAGTGCAAAAAAGAGATGAATTAAAATTTATTTTCTGTAATGATAAGTACTGTTTTGATGTGGTACAAATCGTGTTCCCTTTCCTGTACAATCCCTTCATTCTTAGGTATGTTTTAAAGAAGCTGTTTTTTCCTTACTCCCCCGGATGCGATACGGGCTATTCTATAATACCCCTTTGGTAAGCATCTCTGTTGTTCAAATTTGTGTTTATACATTTATTCTCGATAGGCTTTTAAGATTTATTTATTTTAGAGAAAGAGAGAAAGCGCACACATGTGTGCCGTGGGAAAGGCAAAGAGAGAGGGAAAAAGAATCCTTAAGCAGACACCCCATTGAACATGGGACTGGATTCAGGGCTTCCCCTAGGACTGTGAGATCATGACCTGACCTGAACGCAAAAGTTTGGCCTCTTAACCAGCTGAGTTCTCCAGACATCCCTGTTCTTTTTTTCTTTTTTTAAAAAAGATTTTATTTATTTATTTGACAGAGATCACAAGTAGGCAGAGAGGCAGGCAGAGAGAGAGGGGGAAGCAGGCTCCCGGTTGAGCAGAGAGCCCGATGTGGGGCTCAATCCCAGGATCCTGGGATCATGACCTGAGCTGAAGGCAGAGGCTTAACCCACTGAGCCACCCAGGTGCTGCCCAGACATCCCTATATAGGTTTTAAGATATCACTTATATATAACTTGCGAACATATTCAACGCTAATGCACAATCATTCACTGTGATATGAACACTGTCTCGTGTTAGATTTCTGGCTGTCAGAACACAGGCTTATTCCGGGCATTTTCCCAGCATGTGCTTCACAGACTGAACGTCACACAAGAGGGACCCAAGGTAAGGAGTACCTTACAGGTTCTGACATGAGCCTGACTTTTCACCCCCCAAAAAAAATCAGTGCCACCTTTTCAGAAAAAGAATCTGAAGATTCTGGGATAACAATTTGTCACTTGAAGTGAAAGTCAGATGTCACAAACCTGTGACAGATAAGCTAAGGGACAGTAGAAGTATGTGCTTTTCCCTGTCTTTTCCCACTTTATCTTGTTCTCCCCCAGATCCCTACCTAACCCACAAACCCCTGCCAAAAATTCCACCTAGCCTATTAACCCTAAAGATACAAACATGGTTCTCCAAAGGGGCACGTGCACCCGAATGTTTATAGCAGCAATGTCCACAATAGCCAAACTATGGAAAGAACCTAGATGTCCATCAACAGATGAATGGATCAAGAAGATGTGGTATATATACACAATGGAATACTATGCAGCCATCAAAAGAAATGAAATCTTGCCATTTGCAACGATGTGGATGGAACTAGAGCGTATCATGCTTAGCGAAATAAGTTAGAGAAAAACAACTATCATATGATCTCCCTGATATGAGGAAGTGGAGATGCAACATGGGGGTTTGGGGGGTAGGAAAAGAATCAGTGAAACAAGATGGGATTGGGAGGGAGACAAACCATAAGAGGCTCTTAATGTCATAAAACATACTGAGGGTGGCGGGGGGGTGGGGGGTAGGGAGAAGGGGGTTGGGTTGTGGACATTGGGGAAGGTATGTGCTATGGTGAGTGCTGTGAAGTGTGTAAGCCTGGCGATTCACAGCCCTGTACCCCTGGGGTTAATAATACATTATATGTTTATAAAAAAATTTAAAAATTTAAATTAAAAAAAATAATTCCACCCAGCCAGCCAAACAGAAGTGTAATAAACGGGTTTTGTCTTCTGTAGCTAAAGTGGATGCATTTTGGTTTCCTGAGAGAGCTCTGAAGGAATCAGGCTGAAAACATAATCGTCCCCTAAATGTGTCCTCACTGAGTTTCATCTCTGTGAAAATCGCGTTTTACGTTCTAGCATTCACTCATATGTGCAGGCATATACAGTATGACTTTGCCTTTTCCTTTTGATGACAGGACGGAAAAATCCGAGTCACCATCCTTGCACGGAGCACAGAGTACCGGAAAATACTAAACCAAAATGAGGTTAGTTTTTGGTATGCATTTTTAATATCGTCATATTGAATTTAACTTCCTGTGACTGATGTGCTTAATTTTTTTCACATTGCATTAAATGCTTTGATTTGAAATTATTAGCTTTTACAAAGCTTTGATGGCTCTGCCCAGTTCACTTATTGGACTTCTCTCCTGGGAGTCGGCAAACCACCGGTTGCCCAAACTAGATTTGCCTCACCGGAAATGTGCATCTGCCCCAGCTCAGGGGGGACACGGAGGTAGAAATTCAGATTCCTGCCTTTATTGCCACAGATTGCCAAATCGACTAGCAGTGGAAATGCAGGGGTCTCTCTTGAGCGGTGGTTGATGGAGTGTTGTGGCATCCAGGGGCTGAGCTAGAAGAGTCTCCGTTTTTCTCGGGACAGTGAGTCTTAGAAACTATTCATCTCTTAGGTTCTCAAATTCATTTTGATAGCATCGACTTGTACATTATCCTTAAATAAGATCTCCCTGCAAGGACCTGCCTACAACAGCATGGTTGGGAGATGTTCTCATAATAGTGTGGGTGATTGCATAGATCCGTGTTGAGTGCCTGCAATGTCCTGGGCCATATTCTAGGCTCTGGAGCTACAGCAGAGGACCAGACAGGAAACGTCCCTGTCCTCATGGAGCTTACACTGTCAAGGTGGGACAGACAAGAAATAAGTAAACAAGTGCCTAAGTAAGGCGATTTCAGGTAGTGGGCAGTGCTACAGAGGAAGTGAAACAAGGGGATGGGTTGGGGCAGGAGATGCAGGAGGAAGAGGGAAGCAGTCAGGTGAGGTGTTTAAAGACGTGCTGGTGGGAACAGAGCTCAGCTGTGAGCAGCCAACTAAGGAACGAGCCTCCCTGGCAGAAGCAAATGGCCTGTGGTATCCGGAGCTTTTGGTGCTCCAGGAATGGAGAGGTCTCCAGCATGACTGGCACAGTGGGAGAGGTGAGGGGGACCCCACAAAAGGTCAGAGAAGGTCAGGCAGGGTGTGAGGAGGTCCCGTATCTCATCAGCCTCAGAGGCCCCGGTGAGAAGATGGGTGGGTTTTATTCTGGTGGGAGGGAAGCCTTTGGGGAGTTTTCAGCAGGGTGTGGCAGGCGGAATCCACCAACAGAAGTCTCCGTCCTAATCCCTGGAACCCAGGACTAGGTTAGGTTATGTGGCAAAGGGACACTAAGCTTGCAGGTGAAATTAAGGTTGCTCATCAGCTGGCCTGAAAATGGGGAGATTAACCTGGATGATCCAGGAGGGCCCGATGGAATCGCCAAAGGGCCTTAAGCCATCCCCACCAGAGAACTCTGGCCTCTGCCTGGAAAGCTCTTTGCTTGGCTGGATTCTTCTCACTGACCGTATTTCCACTGAGCACCTCCTGGAAAGTGGAAGAGAAAGGCAGAATCCAGGAAGGAAACATGAGGATAGAAACAGGGCCAGAGAGAGGCTGTGTTCCTGGCTTTGAAGATGGGGGAAGGGCCCCGAGGCAAGGAATGCGATGGCTTCTAGAAGCTGGAAAAGGATTCTCCCCTCAAGCCCCCTGAAGGAGCACAGCCTGTGGACAGCTGTCTGTCTTGCCGTTGGGACTGCTGACCTGCAGAGCAGTGAGAGGGTCCATTGGGTTCTTCTGAGCTTGGACTCTGTGGTAATTTGTTCCAGCAGCTCGCTGAAAATGGATACACAGGAGGAGACGTGAACTGGCTTATTTATTTATTTGTTACACACTCTGGCTGCAAGCGTAGGAGCAGCGGGATTCACGCAGAGTTGCCGCTGTGGCGTCGGTGAGCGTTTGGGTGGAGGTGGAAGTAAATGGCTTCAGGGTCGGTCTCAGAGACGGGGTCTAGGACTCTTCTGTCGGAATATGCCGGTGCCTGCGGGGTCAGGCCGGGGAAGGTGCTGGGAGTCAGAGCTGAACTCCCGGGCTTTTAGCTTGAGCAGGTCAGTTGGAATTGAGAGGGAAGAAGTTAAGTAGGAGGGGACTGGAGGCAGGTTTGTGGGTAAAATGTTTTACGCAGATTAATTTGGATGCGTAACAGGCAGATCAAAATTATGTAATTAGTGTCTTGAGATACATATGGATTACAGAGGACATGAGCATATGGTGTAATGAGACATTGATTGGAAGCTGTGGGTGGAAGAATGAGCAGGGGTGTGTGTGTGTGTGTGTGTTAAAGACCTGGAAATAAAAATGTATCCAGTGATGCAGTGCTGGGGTAGACAGATCGGCAGATCACAAGTATATATTGGCGGACATAATACAGACCCACTGCTGTGGGCCAAGCATGTTACTGTGTGCTCCCCCTGCATGTTCTCCATGCTCCCAGCAAACCCATGAGGTTCCTATTTTATTATTACTTTCTGTTTTAGATAAGAACATGCAGGCTTAGAGGTTACAGAACATGCTTCAGGTCACCCAGCAAGGGAGCAGATGAATGGGGGGTGAGCTGAGATCATTAGGGTCTGAGGCTGCTGCTTTTTTTTTTTTTTTTTAAGTCATCAGTTTTTATTTTATTTTATTTTTTTAAAAGATTTTTTAATTTATTTATGTGACAGACAAAGATCACAAGTAGGCAGAGAGGTAGGCAGAGAGAGAGGAGGAAGCAGGTTCCCTGCTGAGCAGAGAGCCCGATGGTGAGAACCCAGGACTCTGGAATCATGACCTGAGCTGAAAGCAGAGGCTTTAACCCACTGAGCCACCCAGGCACCCCCTGAGGCTGCTTCTTAAGCAGAGAGCTCTACTGCCCCAACACGAGTGAATGTGAGAGGACACTGACCTGTCTCGTCTCCCCTTCCGTCGGGACGGCTGGCCAAAGAGCAGCATCAAACCCTGGCAAGTGGTCCAGCGCGAAGGGGTAACACCAGTGGGGGCCGCAGCATAGCCAGCGACATGTTCACCTCTGGTCCCACGGACTGTGCGAACCATGTTGCCTGCAGGGGGGACTTGGCAGTTCGGATCTGAACTCTAAGCCAAAGAGCACCCACTGGCTGCTTTTCTCCCAGTGACTGGAAAAGGTAGCTACCCAGCAGAGAAGAAAGGCCCTTTGAGTCTACCCTGATTCATGAATAGATCATAAAACCCAGGGCCACCTGGGGGGCTCATTCAGTGAAGAGGCTGCCTTGGCTCAGGTCGTGATCTCAGAGTCCTGGGATCGAGTCCCACGTCAGGCTCCGTGCTCAGTGGGGAGTCTCCCTCTCCCTCTGTCCCTCCTACTGCTTGTGTTTTCTCTCCCTCTCTCAGAGGAATGAATAAAATCTTTAAAATCACAAAATCCAGATGCTCTCGTCAAATGCCAGTTCCTGCAATCTTGCCCAACCTCTGGGGTGCGTAATCATGTCAGGGCACTGTGGCCACCTCCACGGTGTGATGAGAAATTGTAAAAACAAGCAGCAAACAAATAAACCAAAACCTGTTTGTTCAAGGACCCTCTGAGACGAGATTCTTTTTTGTGCGGCCTCATCTCGTTACAAGACCAGGGCTCGTGCCCACGGATTAATTCACTTCTGGAAAATGGAATTCCAACCTATCCTCACTCCTGCAACTCCCTGACATAAGCAGTATGTTCAGGGGACCCAGGGGCTGTCTAGAGAGAGAAACTTCCATTCCGTGACTGTGTATGTGTGTAATGGGGGAGGGAATTGGATGTAAGTCCCTGCCTGTTGCTTTTTCCACGGCATTGCCTACAAACACAGGTTCCAGGCTCAGAGGACCTGGATTTAATTTTGGCTCTGCCCTTTGCTAGCTGCAAGATCCTGGGAAAGTTCCTTAACATCTCTAGGCCTCCATTGTATCATTTAAAAATAGGCGTACGGTGGCAGGGTGGGGGGGCGGGAGGAGCCTGGGTGATTCAGTTGGTTAAGTATCTGACTCTTAGTTTCAGCCCAGATGATCTCATGATCTCAGGGTCGTGAGATCAAGGCCTGTGTAGGGCTCCCCAGTCTCAGCGCAGTCTGCTGGAGATTCCGTTCCCCTCCGTCCCCCCTCTGCCCCTCTCCTCATTCACACGTGTGGCACTCTCCCTCTCTCAAATAGATAAATAAATAAGCTATTTTTTTAAAAAAACAGTAGGTATACGGGGGTGCCTGAGGCTGGCTCGGTCAGAGGAGCATGTGACTCTTGATCTTGGGATCGTGAGTTCAAGCCCCGCATTGGGTGTGGAGATTACTTTAAAAAATAGGTGTAAAATAATATTTACTTGGTATGAGACACATACGAGGATTCAGTGACCAACACCTAAAGCACTGAGCATTGCCAACACGGTTGAAGTGACACTTTTGTTATCGTCGCTGTTGTAGAAGCGCACACCACAGGCAACAGGGTACAAGAGCGAACATTTCCGAATAGCCATGACCCACCATGTTGGGACACAGAGAACCATGGCTGTATTTCTGCTACTAGGTTAACCGTGCTTTGTTACTTTCTGTTTCCTGAGAGAATAATTGTCTTTCTGTGTAGATTTTCTGCCAAAAATTCATTGTTTTCAGAAGATAAGGCCCAAAGCACAAGTAGCTTGTCTGAAATGAGATCAAGGATAGGGAGAAAGCTCGTACCCTACAGCCAGGAACAAGGGAGGTGCCCCGTCTAGGTTGAAAAATTGCAGGACTAACAGCAAGCAGTAATAGTAGCAGCTAACACGTAGTGGGAGGTGAGCACTTCCCTCCCATGAATTTTCCTCTTTCAGCCTTCATGACAACCAAACCCCGCGTGGTGGGATTTTATGGAGATGATGTGGCCGAGGGGTGATATCTGCATTAGAACTCAGTTAAAGGTTCAGAAAATAGACCTGAGTGATAGGTAACACCCAAAAATATTATGTATGAAAATAAGACCTTTTAGGACTCAAAGGAAAAATGAAACAGAAGAGAAGGAAGCAAAAGACATTCTAAGTGTTTTTTTTTCCCTCCTAGCTGGTAAAGGCACTGAAAACAGTGTCTACGTTCGAGGTACAGATTGTTGATTACAAATACAAGTAAGTAATCTCCCACTCCTGGGCAGGGGCTGTTGTCTTTGGCCTGGATGTGTTAATGGGGCATCAGAGGGTTTTTCTGATGGGAGCTGTCGGTGCTGATAGAGCCGCAGAGGCAGGCGGACGCCTCCGTGAGTGATGTGAGCGGGACCCTGGGCACACAGGGTCGCTTTCTCCTCAGCCGTGTGGGGTCTGAAGTTTCGACACCATCTAATTGTTCAAGAGACATGGCAAGCGAGATTTCTTTTTCTGAATTAACATTTTCATTTGAAATTTCTGAATTTTTACAATACTGTTTTTTTTTTTTAAAGATTTTATTTATTTTTTTGACAGAGATCACAAGCAGGCAGAGAGACAGGAAGACAGAGGCGGGGGAGGCAGGCTCCCCGCCGAGCAGAGAGCCCGATCCAGGACTCGATCCCAGGACCCTGAGATCATGAAGGCAGATAGATGCTTAACCCACTGAGCCACCCAGGTGCCCCAGAATTTCTGAATTTTTAAAAGGTGGCAAAAAACAAAAACAAAAAAAAGGGGCGGGTATGCCAGAGTGGTGCAGTGCTGTTAAGTGTCCAACTCTTGGTTTCAACTGAGATCGTGAGCTCAGGGACCCTAGATGAAGCCTTACATTGGGCTCCACACTCTACCCAGAGTCTGCTTTGGGATTCTTTCTCTCCTCTTCCTCTGTCCTTCCCCCACACTCACGCTATCTCCCTCTCTCAAAAATAAATAAATCTTAAACACACACACACACACACACACACTAAGTTGGCAACTAATTCTGAATTTTTAAAAAAATGTTAAAATGTTCCTGGCCTAATTTGTCCTGCTAGATGCTGGGTCTCCACGGTTGGCCTAAAATTAGTTCTGTGGGAATAATTTGAGGGTCAGAGAGAAACATGAAGTTTCTAAAAATATGACAGAGTATTTGCATTTCTTTTAAAGCTCCAACATAAGCAAAAGGCTTAGAAAGACAGAATATGCCTAACATTTACTGTCAAGGTAAGCCCTGTGGATATGAAAACAATAATGCTGTAAAGTAGCGCCTGTTCCTGGTTGAAGAAGTCAAGCAGTGTGGAGAAAAGCCCAGAAGGAAAGGTGAAGACTTTTCTGTCCTCCGCTTTCCCACCTACAACATTGTCTTGTTTTCCAAATTTAACACTACAAACAGTGTCTATGTTAAAAAAGAAAAAGTAGCCACATACCAGCATATGGGTCTCTGTTACTGATAAGTTAGAACTTAACAGTAAGAAGGGCATCGTCTGGCTGGCTCAGTCCGCAGACCGTGTGACTCTAAGGTTGTGAGTTCGAGCCCCATACCGGGGGTGGAGCCTACTTTAAAAAACAAAAAAAGCAGGGGAGTTTCCACACCTTATTCATCATGCAGCCGTTCATTTATACAATAAATCTTTACCATGTACCTGCCAGCTGGTCACAGGCTCTGAGAGAGAATCCAGTTACGGAGGATGGCATGGCTCTGGTCTTGAGGACCCCAGACCCAGAATACAAATAAATAGCAGTCATAAGAACAGCTACCACTTGTTGGGACTTACTCTTATGCTTTATCTCATCTCACTCTTCCCACAGTCTTAGGGGGGTGGCAAACTGTTCCTGTCTCACGGATTACACGGTGCAGTGGTGGCTCCCATCATTGCCTCGGGAAGACACGGAGGAAGAGGAGGGCCCGAGGTCAGGATGACACAACTGGGGAGGGCACCTTGGACGCACTGGCGTTGACTGGCCTTTAGGATCTATAGGTGTTTTTCAGATGAAGGAGGAGTGACAATAAATTCAGACCTTGCCAGTCTGAGGGACCCGTTACTAATAGAGTACACGGAGCTTTGCTTCCTTATCCTCAGACTCCGGGGTTCTAGCCACCTGGGCACATACTCCTCCTTCCCCCGGCATCAGCTGGCATTCCTGGAGAAACCAAGGCAGTCTGCTTGTCCCTCTTCTACTGCGCCCCCCTACCACTCACTCATTCTCTCTCTTTCTCTTTTTCTCTCAAGCAAATAAATAAATAGAATCTTTAAAAAAATAAAATAAAGATGAGACGCTGGAAATTCTCATTCTCTTCTTAAATCCCAGATAATCTTGGTCATTTTTTTTCCCCTTTGGGTAAGCTGCGCCGGAAGATCGAAGGCCACTGTGTGTGTTCAGAGGATTATACTTAGTCTGGTGTTTCTTGCCAGCCTCATTTCAGTGGACTTTTTGGCACTGACTTTGCATTCAGAGTTGGCATGTTTTTTAGGGTCTTGAATTTGGAGGACACTTTTATGATCTTAATGTGCATAAAATTAGTTTGTCGCAAAGGCAGGACAATGCCTTGGTGGTGTCTGAGCTAATTTTAGGTATACCCAGATGGCACTGAATAAACCTCAGTCACACAAGGAGAATTTATTTTTTTAAAAAAGAATCTAGGGATGCCTGGGTGGCTCAGTCGGTTAACCCGATGCCTTCGGCTCAGGTCATGATCCCAGGGTCCTGGGATCGAGTCCCGCATCGGGCTCCCTGCCCAGTGGGGAGCCTGCCTGTCTCTGCACCTCTGCCTGCCACTCAGCCTGCTTGTGTGTGTGCGCACACACTCTCTCTCTCTCTGACAAATAAATAAATAAAATCTTTTAAAAAAATGTTTTAAAGTAAAAAAAAACTATTATTATCTTAAGGAAGTTGTTTTTAGTCTGATGCTAGTATAGCACAACATCTCTTTAGTGCCTAATTTCCCCATTTCATAAAGAGTAGGCTCCTGGCTCAGAGCTTTGCCTTGCTGTGGGCTCTGCCTAGATCTGAATCTTTTTCCTTTGATTATGTCTGCTTTTACTGTTTGGTTTGACCCATGTTACTGGTTTTTCATTTAAGAGAGTTCTAAAAGTTTCCTTCTAAAATAAATGCATTTAGGGGCACCTGGCTGGGTAGAGCTTGGAACGGTTGATCTCGGGGTCGTGAGTTTAAGCCCCACATTGTAGAGATTACTTTTAAAAAATGAAATATTAAAAATAAATGCATTTAAGTTTTTAAAAAAGTGAGCGTACTTAGAAAACAATGTTGAATTATTAAATTATTAAGTTATTGGGGCGCCTGAGTGGCTCAGTGTGTTAAAGCCTCTGCCTTCGGCTCGGGTCATGATCTCAGGGTCCTGGAATCGAGCCCCGCATCAGGCTTTCTGCTTGGCGGAGAGCCTGCTTCCTTCTCTCTCTCTGCCTGCCTCTCTGCCACTTGTGATCTCTGTCTGTCAAATAAATAAAAATAAAAATCTTTTAAAAAATTATTAAGTTATTAATTACTGGAGTAGGCTTGAAATTGGCAAAACGCCATCGTGGAATGCAATTTAAATTGGGAAATGCACTTGTGTAAATATTGTTACTGTGCGTCATGAGCTAAGTCATCTTAACAGTTTCTCTCGTCTCCCCACCTGTCTTTTGTTGTTCTGTATGCTCGCAGGGAACTTGGGTTTTTGGATCAGCTGAGGATCACTCATAACACGGACATATTTATTGGAATGCATGGAGCTGGTCTTACCCATTTACTTTTCCTTCCAGACTGGGCTGCTGTATTTGAACTGTAAGTGTTTGGAGACAGCTTTCTACTGGGCAAATAATGCTTTTTATGCATGCCGAGACGGTCCTTCAGACCTTCAAAAGGTGTGACATTTACTCTTTACAGGAAAGGCCCATCATATTGGCTTCTAGAAAGAAAAGAAACCTCAAGTTAAAAATACGAAGACACCATTTACTTAGCAAGCAAATTCCGCTTTCTCCCTCCATCTCATGATGACGAGGGAGATGTGAGTCTGTGACTTCCGTCCTCAAAGCTCGTTCCTGGGGGTCTCTCGGGCGGTGATCATCTCTCTGCCCTCTGTGTCGTTATTGTGGTAAAATGCAGCCCGTATGTTGCATAGCTGTGCTCACGGCAGCCCTGTTCCCAGGAGCGACCCGCACGTCCATCGGCGGATGAATGGGTTCCACAGACCGTGAAGTGTGGGTCTGTGTGCATACCTCTGCCTCAGCCAGCTCTAAGAAAGGAGGGGATCCTGTCACAGGCCACAACGTGGACGAACCCCGAGGACCTTATGTTAAGTGGGATCAGCTAGTCACGAAAGGACACACAGTGTGTGATGTCATGTATGTGAGCTTCCCGGAGGAGTCCGGTTCCTAGAGACGGAGCCTGGACCGGGGGTTGCCGGGGGTGCAGGGCAGAGAGGGAAGGGAAGAGTTCATGTTGCCTGGAAGGGACTTTCCGTCTTGCAAGATGGCGGATTTGGTTGCACAGCATGAATACACATAACACTACTGAACTGCACACTTAAAAGTGGACGAGATGATACATTTTATGTGTTTCCTACCATTCAAACTGGTTCAAGAACCTGTATGTCTCACAAGAGCACGGCTCAAAAACACAAGTCAGCCTTGTGCTCACTGATCCCATCCATAGGGAAACTGAGGCTTCAAGTGAAAGTGATCTTTCCGGGGCGCTCCTTTCACTGGGTGGGTGGTTATGGGGATGTGGCCTCCTCCCCTTTGGTAATTCTTCCCTGGACACCATGCCTCATCTTTCGTTCTGGACACGCCAACAGCGGTTACTCTTACCTCCTCTCTCTCTTTGTGTCCGAACACCAAGATTTAAGTCAGTATTTTGTTTTGTTTTATTTTATTTATTTATTTTTAAAGATTTTATTTATTTATTTGACAGACAGAGATCCCAAGTAGGCAGAGAGGCAGGCAGAGAGAGAGGGGGAAGCAAGCTTCTGGCTGAGCAGAGAGCCTGACGCAGGGCTCGATCCCAGGACCCTGACATCATGACCTGAGCCGAAGGCAGAGGCTTAACCTGCTGAGCCACCCAGGAACCCTTCACTCAGTATTTTAAATGGGAGACTACTTAGAAAAAAGTTGTGAACTTCCCACATTCTGCAAAAATATCTGAAATTCAGATACATTAGAGAAATAGCCAGAGAATTATGGATTCTGTCTCAGCACTTCATGTGTCCCAGGAGAGAGAGAGAGAGAGAGAGAGGAGGAGGGTGTTAAAGAAGGCAGGCAGGAAGGCAGGGGAGGAGGAAAGAAAGAGGTGTCATTGATAACCCTTAGGCCTTAGAGCTCAGCAGATTGGGCTATTGGTGCAATATCAAGTTCACAGGCTGTCAGCCCCGTTGATAAACTTCAGTTCCTTCCGAACCTTGATCCTGTTTTGTTTTTTAAAGTTAAGGTAGCCTAGTTATGAAGCTATTTGAAAAATAATCCCCATTGATCTTGTGCCCTAGTTACACAACGTTTTGCAGGAATGTAGTTGGGAGGTGCATTATTCCTCAGAGAAGTGTCGATTTGGCGAAACCCCTGGACACAGGTCTCATGTGTGGGTGCCCTTGCGTCCTCAGGTACAACTGTGAAGATGAGCGCTGTTACTTAGACCTGGCCAGGCTCAGGGGCATCCACTATGTCACCTGGCGAAGGCAGAACAAAGTCTTTCCTCAGGATAAGGTAAAGTTCAATGATGAAACTCACCTTGTTTTGTGAGTTTTTTTTTCTTTTCACCTCATTTTGCTTTTTCATTGGTGTAAAATACCTAATTAATATGAAAAACTGTCATTAAACTTCAATCCAAAGATAAACTCTTCTTCTCTGGAACAGTGAGTTGTATTTTATATTTGCAAGTTGGGGCAAAAGGGAAATTCATCATTCCGTATCTGTATGTTAAGAAGATAACTTTGGGAAATTTGGGCCTAGGAAGATCTATTAAACTATATATAGGAGGGAATCAGTAAACTATAGAGCAGTAGGCCAAGTCTGGCCCCCCACCTGTTTTTATAAATAAAGTTTTATTGGCACAGTTGCCTTGGCCAAAGGAAAATAATTTTATTCCTGTTCAGAAAACCATGTCCTCAGTGACTTACAGATTTATGTTTTGGTTTGGTTTTATAGGGCCACCACCCAACTCTGGGGGAACATCCGAAATTTACCAATTACTCTTTCGATGTGGAAGAATTCATGTATCTTGTCCTTCAGACTGCAGACCACGTAGTACAACACCCAAAGTGGCCATTTAAGAAAAAACGTGATGAGCTATAAGTGTGCTGAATCAGTTTGCAAAAGTCTCTTTGTTTAAATAGTCCACCACCCAGCCTCATGTTTAAGTCAGCAAAATACCTTGTTATATCCTAGCCCCAAGTTACCTTTTCTATACCAAAACATGCCTTCAGGATAGTACTTAAGTGTTTTAGAGTCTTCAACTGTTTCCTGTGATTTTTGTGTCATAGCTATTTATCAAGATACTGTTTTTGCACTGAAAACTTTATTCTTCATAGTTCAAAAATAAGGCTGTACTAGGCTCGCTAGTACATTTGAGCTTCTTAGGTCTACCAAAGTTTTCACGTTTCTTGACTTTAGAATTTGTAAATGTTTTTGTAGATTACCATGGGATTATAATTCTAGAGGCTTCCAACTTGTTTGTGTTATATTTAAGTAAATTCATGGAAGCTTTTTTATTTGCCAAAATCTGTTTCTAACACTGTTTGTGGTAGGAAAGGAAAACATACCACACACACACACACACACACACACACACACACAGAGTGTTGTGATTCTCAGAACCTAACTGTAGGTAGCCTACTCCATGTTAGAGATCAAACAGTGTTATAAACAGGTCTGTTTTACCTTCTCAGAGTCCAGACCAAATCCCACAGAATTCTCTGCTGTATCTAAGTGATGTCCAGGTTATATGCACCAAAAATTTGTATAAACCATGCTGCTGCAGTAATTTTTCTAACGGATTTCAGATGCAAATCATGTTTTCCCAAAACATAACAACTACATGTGATAAAAGCAAATCAGAATATCCCTTGGAACATCTTGGGGTATACCTTCTAGCTGGTTTCCACTAATTCCTTCTTTGCCCTGGAGAGTCTTTATGTCGCATTTATGTATCAAAGTGTTGTATCCGGTGTGCACAGACCTGTGACGGCATACACCTGTGTGTGCCATCTACCTCTTTTAGCACACACGGATTCCCCTTTGAGTTTGCAGGCTTCACAGTAGTTACATGAAGAGCGTTTTTCCCGATCAAAAATATAGACCCTCCCCCCCCATAAAAGTAAGTAAAGTCGCATGTGAATTATCCATTTCAAAATGAAAAAGAAACCATGAGAAAGTAGCATTGATTAAAAAGAATCTCTGAAATGCAGACCCACACTTTGGGATTAATTTCTCACTGTTGATGAACTTTTAATTCAGGGGTCAGAAACGATGGATTTCATTTTCCGCAAAATGTGAAGTTTACATTTTATTAACACTTGAGAAATCCAATTTAGGATGAATGACTTCTATTTTTTCAAGTAGAGGATTAGCAGAGCTGAGAATTTTTTTTTTTTTTAAACATTTTAGCATTGTAAGGGAAAAAAGAGAATATGCGACAGAGAAGTTATCCAAGAAACGCAAAATATTTGTTATTTGGACCTTTCCAGAACAAGTTGGCTGACCCCTGCTTTAAAGGATTATGAACAGTCTTCTAGAGTTTAGGGATATTTATTAAAATCTCTATAAAGACAGTAGTGCTTCACTGTAGTAATAGCTCGGATTTGGGTGTTAAAATTGTGTAAAAAGAAATGACAACCTATGAGTTTTTCAGTGAATGGTGTGATTGCTCTTTGTGCAGAATAGTGAGTCACCACAGGGAAAAGATTTCACTTGGAAAAGAATGTGAAAGCAGCATTGCACTTTCCATCAGGGAGGTATAAGCATCTGAAAAAAAATGTGTGAATGAAAAAAAGTCACTGTCTATATTCTTACCTCATTTTAAGAAGTATGTACAAATGCAATTCTATAGACTAGCAAGAATTCCAGAAACGGAGGACAGTTGCATAATACAACTATTATATTTGAATATTTTGCATTTATAGAGAGAATGCTTTTTATATAAATGAGTACATATGACACTTTATAGAATTAACTTTTATCAGACTTTTTATATGGGAGTAAAAGATCTTTAAATGGCTATAAAATTTAAATGTAAAGAGGGCTTTTTAAAAATTAAGTCTTGAAAAGAGATGGATTTCATTGTACATTTTGGGTATGACTTCGAAATAAATCTTTTTATATTTTATTTGAATACTGGAACACTTTTCAAGGTTTTCTGTGTCCGACTGTTATATGCTTACTCTTTGGCAATCTAGTAGCTTTAGATTAGAAAAATTAAATAGCTTGCTGATGAAGAAATCATTTTCAAGAAAAATTATGCCTTACGTTTGTTTAGCAGTTAATTATATGATGCTTTCATGTGCGGTATAGTGTGTAACTTTTACAAAAATGATGTAATAAGTATTGATCTCATTTTTCCCATTAAAAAAGTCAGATGCTGTTTAAGGGACTTCCCTAAAGATCACGGTTCTTCTGGTCCCACATCCATAGACTTCCATTGTGTTACTCGCTTGCTTACTGTGTACCAGCTGCTATTTTAGGTTCTGGGAATACTGTGAGAAGAACAGAAAAATGTACTTGCCTTCATGGAGCTTGCATTCTGGTGGAGGAGACAGACATGAAGCAATATAAATAAGTAAAATACCGGGACGCCTGGGTGGCTCAGTTGGTTAATAAGTAAAATACGCTGTGTGCCAGATGCTAATATATGCTAGAGAGAAAGCTAGAGCAGGAGCACGGAATGCGGGTGGATTCCTGGGGTGATTTGGAGTTGGGTGCACCTAAGCAGAGGTTGAAAAAAGTCTTCAGTGAGGTAACATTTGAGTCATGATTTGGAGTACGCAACCCAGGAAGCAATGGCAGATAACCGGACGAAGAGCATTTCAAGAAGACAAAACAGTACATGCAAAGGTCCTGAGGCAGGGGCATGCCTGGCACATTTGAGGAAAAGCAAGGAAACCAGTGTAGCTGGAGTGACTGAGGGGGAGAGGAGTAAGGGATGACAGGTTCTGAGACTGGAGTGCAGATGGCAAGACTCTGATCTTTTGTTTCTGATAAAATGGGAGTTGTCTTTGCAGAAAGGGCTAATGACCTGACTTACTGGGAATAGGAAAACTCTAGCTATTGTGCTGGGAACAGACTGCAGAAGGATCCCTTAGATTGTGTTCTCTGGGAAGCAGACTCTGGAATGGAGATGTTTACTTCGTATTGTAGAAGGGCTGTGTGGACCCTATGTGATCTCTGTCCCAACTTCTTGTTTGTTGGTCCCCCCTTATGCTTTTAAAAATGTGAAAAACGTTCTTTAGATGTTTAAACCGAAAGCAGAGAGGTGAAGCAACTCAATCAAACCTACACAGCTAAAAAGTAACAGATAGATTAAATACAGGGCTTTCTTTGTGAAGGAATTCAAACAAGAGTTTGCAGGAAATGGAGGGAGGGAGTTAGGAGGGAGGAATAAGGGGAAGAAGGAAGGAAGAGGGAGACAAAAACCAGTCAGGGAAATAGAGAATGGGAAAAACACTCCTGGAGCTAGGCCCTTTCTTGTGGTTATAAAATAGTTTTCTTTGAAACACAGTCAATGGAAAGAATTTGAAAAATAAACGTGCTTTTTTGTAAAACTAGGGGCATTTAAAGCAAATCAGCTCGGGTATGACTGCCTTAGGTTTAAAATAACCTATTCCTAACCAAGGACTGTTGCCAGACACTTTAATACCTTTCTTCTCTTTTAGCTTATTGGTGCTTGTCAAAAGATGTTATAAGCATTCTTGTCATCAAAGAAGTGGCTTAAAGCAGTGCACAGGTTACCTGGGCCCTCACTTTGGATGGTAATGCAAACTTTGACCATGAGGTGGCAGTCAAGCCCTTCCAAATGCCTCGACGTGGCCAGAGGCCCTGTTGTCTTCATCTCTTTGTAGATTCCGGACCTCTGAGCGCCAGGAGTTAAGACCTTGCTTCTGAGTAGTGATGGGGTTTTTTTTCATTCCTTATTTGAGGGAAAGTATGAAAATTTTCATGGACAGTTTCACATTTAAGTGTGGAATTTCTTAATTACAGCCAATAGCTGAATCCTGTGTGATAATCCCCGATCTTCTTGTGCAAAAAGCATTTGGCCCCCGGAAGATGATGTCTACTGACAGAAGCTGTTAGTGGGCTGCATTCTCAGCGATGTGCACAGGAATATTCTTGGATGTGAGCTCTGTTTACGATCTATTGATAGTCCCTTAGCTCTTCTTTTCAGGGGCTAATTTCTTTCTCGTCTAGGCCGTATGGGTATCACATATGCAGTTGCTGTACAGTTTCGTTTGCACAGACCCAGACTGTGAGCAGAGGCATTCCTTGAAGGCTACGTGCGGAGGGCTAGTGGGACAGTAGTTAAGCAGTGCTTTCAGCATAAACAAAAGAGCATTGACCCTTGAGTCTCGATGTGGTTGTGATATAATGGCGATTCTCAAAGTGTCGAGTACCCTTCATTCTTCACAACCTCAAGTTGTGGAATTTGGAGGTGCTTTGCCGAGAGGGACCTTGGAGGTCCTTCATGGCATCTGTTCATTCCACCATAGTCTGTTGACTGCCCCACCAGTAACAGGCACCAGTAGCAGACCAAGAAACGTGGGTTCCTGGGAGAGGCAAGTTGTAGAGACCAAAGGACTCAGACACAGAAGTCAGAAGACCCTGACTTCTCAGCCTTGCAACACATAAGCTATGTGATCGTGTCACCTAGCTGCGTGGAGCTTCCAGTTTTCTTGCTTACAAATTGGCAGTGATATCTATCAGTCCAAATAGATTTAAGGATAGAATTTTAAAAATGCATGGGGTGCCTGGATGGCTCAGTGGGTTAAAGCCTCTGCCTTCAGCTCAGGTCATGATCCCAGGGTCCTGGGATCGAGGCCTGCATCGGGCTCTCTGGTCAGCAGGGAGCCTGCTTCCTCCTCGCTCTCTGCCTGCCTCTCTGCCTACTTGTGATCTCTGTCTGTCAAATAAATAAAATCTTTAAAAAAAGAAAAAGAATTTTAAAAATGCAGGCACACTTGTTTTGTCCCTGGCACCATAGGATATGTCCATTAAATATGGTTGTTATGCTAGGACATAAAGAACTATGATTATTTAGAGCCCTAGTGTCTGGGGAGCATTTGGATTCTGACCTCCAAGCCTCTTCTTAAACCTAGGGAATCAGAATCTCTGGGGGTACAGTTGACCAATTCTATGTAGTCAAATGTCCCCAGGTGGTTTTGAGGCACAGGTGTTGGGGGCTGCTGGTTTAGGAGACGGACAAAGCTGGTGGCACCATACAGTTCATGAGGTCTAAGTTAGCCCTTGTCCAAGTCTCTTGCAGTGGGTATCAATAAGTTGTTACATAGAAAATCGTTTTCTTGGGACATGTTGCAACAAGCCACATTAACTAGAATTATTTATTGCAGTTAATGTATCCAAACCTTTGATACACTAATGTGCATTGTGAATGTCTAAACAGGAAGATATAATACCGTTTCAAATTTATTTGACCACTGGATCTTTTTCTCAAGGAAGGTGATGATCAGCGTTGCAAGAATCCCTCTCCAAGCACCCATAAGCCGTTGCTATGGCCACAGCTGCCTTCTGGAGGAAGGTCACCTGGGGGTGCTTTGGGGATGAAATTGCTTTGGTCAGTTGCACCGTGTATGTGGGTTAAATCAGTGGTGCTACCTGGTCACAGTTGATTGGACCAGGGATTAATTGCTGAACCAAAGTCTATCCAGTCAGACAAAGGGTAAATAAAAAACCCAGCCATTCTGAGGGGACATTTGGATATGAGATCTGAAGACAATGCCCCAATGTCCCTGGTACCAACATGCCAGATCTGAGCTACCGGTTCCTCTCTCGAATCAAGTTCAATTATGAGCCACTTTCCAGTCACCCACGAGGCCACCTGTCCATTCAGGTCATGAACTGGATTATCATTTTCTGACGGTCTGAAAGAACCTCTCGGATACAGCTGTGCCCGTCCTCCAGCTGTGGTTCTCCCCACCCTCCCCCCCAGAGATGGAAGCTAGCAGAAGTTGAAGGACTTGGACCCAGGTCTTCCTACTCCAAGTTTAACACTGTCCAGCTACCCTGACCCAGTGATGCCTCTCACCTTGAGGTCATTCAGTCTACAGGATGCCAGTAGTTTCCAGAAATTATCTGAAAAGTAAATGGCAAGGACACAAGTCTGTTGACGTGCCTCCTGCTTTAGGTGGGAAGCTAGGCTGGGCCGATTTTTAAACCAAGGTGCTGGAGAAATCAGACCAGTGTGAGAGGAGACAGGGGGGTGAGGAATTAGCAAGCAGGAGACAAAGCTGTAGCGTGGTGTGGCGGTGGAAAGAAAGCAGGGACCAGAGTCCCACAAGGGGAGTACTAGACACATAGTGAACAGACCGAGGAGAGACAGGGAGAGGCCAGGATTAGCTGAAAAGCTGGCTGGAAAGGAGGCAGCAGGAAGCACAAAGAGGAAAACCTTCAGGTAAGAAGCACACATCACACAACTCTTCTAACGTGGGGCAGGTGGAAAATCGGGAGAACCGGTGTTGACTCACGTTAGGAGCCAGTCTATGCTGAGAGAAAAATGTAAATCCTCTAGAGAAATGTCTTTGTCTACGGATCATTTTTCCAAAATGTGGGGATCTTCAGCCACTTCAGGGAAAGAATTTACACAAGTTGCTTTTAGAAGTGTCTATGGGACCAGGGTTATTTCCTCCTCTGACTTACAAGGATGTCACCCCATCTGCTTTTCTGGAAAATTAAAAGCATACTGTGCTGATGGAACATCTCAAAACACTGTCACCAAACCAAAGCAGAGCAGAGACAGACCCCTGGTTCTGCCTGTTGGGTATCGCTACGCAAACAAATCGCCTCTCGGAAATCGCTTTGTAATACCATTCTTTTACTTTTTACTAGATTGTATGTTCTTGGATGGTCTTGCATTTGCAATTCAAATAGCGGTCTGTTGCAAAGAAGAGTTTTATGGTGGCCGCTACTGGGTGCAAGCAATAAATCCAGAGGACAAGGGAGTACAAGTAATACTCGGGAAAAGGGGCCGAGCTTTGTAGCTTTGCTTTTAAACTTGTGAAGAGGACCAACAGCTGGGAATGATGTGTTCTGCTTTTACCTTTTTTTTTCTCTCCTTCTAGTTCTCCTCCCCCTTGTCCCCCTCCTCCTTCTCACACTATCAGCATTGAAACGTCTGCTTTCTAGGTGGAAGTCCAAAGCACCCACCGGCCGGGAATCCTGGACTAGTTGGTTACTAGCGGACAGCTCCTGTTCCAAGTGCTCACCCATGGGGGCAAGACGTTACAGCTCGTTCGGGACTGACTCGGTTCTCCTGTTGTCTCTGGGAAGACAACCCACAGTAGCCTGTGGGTAGTGTCTACTTCACCCACTGAGATTTCCGGAGACCCGTGGAAGGTCTTCTGTAGGGGAATGACATCGGCAAGTGCGGGTACCTGAAATCTCCTGAGAAATTGGAGGGGCTTTGCAGAGCCGTGAGGAGAGGCAGCGTGGCTGAACAGTGAAGGTCACAGCCATGCCCCGTGTGCCCCAGACCGCCCGGATGACCTGAGTAGGCGAGCCCCCTGCGCTCCTGGAGCCTCTGTTTTGTCATCCGTAAATGGAGGCTACTGAGGGAACCAGCGACAAGGCTGCTGTGACGTCCTTCTCCATGGAAGGCGCTGAGCTAGGCAAGCAAGGCTGAGGGAATGGGCGAGACCGATCTTAATCAGACAGCCACACAGGGGAGGGTGTGAAGTTACGCTGCGGTCAGTGCCCCGAAGAGCAGGAACCAGCCATGACCAAGGGAGATGCTCCAGATGAAGGGGAAGGGAGCCTGAGAAGGTGAGCCCCAGGGAACTGTAGGATAACACGATGTCTGGCACATGGTGCGGCCTCAACAAATAGGGAGAAGAGAGGAGATGAGGACAAGGAAGAGAAGGCAGGTGAAGAGGAGGAAGAAGACACAGACACACGGGAAGCCAGGGTCTTGCTCCTTAAGCCCCAGAGCAACCCTTGGTCGTGTGGCTCTTGCATCTGCAAAGCCCTAGGACAGCCGACTCATGAGGTCTGCCCTCCTGGAATGCTCCATCCAGGGAGGGAATCTCAGGGAGAAGGCCAGGAGGAGACCAGATGGCAAACGACTTCCCCCGTGTCACTGAGGCACCACGGCAGTGGCACTGGAACTTGGCTTCCCGCTGAGTGGGTTTGTCGGCATCCGCCGAGGGTCTCGCTGCTCGCTGAGGCGCGTGTGCTCGCCTGCCTCCTCCTGGTCTCAGCGTGCCCAGCTGGGAGGTGAGGAGTTTGGACCCCGTAACTGTGCTTCCTCTGTGAAATCTGCGATTAAATGGCAAGTGGTATGTGGAACTATGCAAATATATGCACAGACATAAACCCACAGTTCAGTTATGTAAGGCAGCCCCACTGCGCTGTGGCTCCAATGGGAGGGTCTCATCCTAAAGTCTTTTTTAAAAGACTTTTTTTAAAAAGTCTTTTATTAAAAAGTCATTTAAAAAAGTGCGAGTGTTCTTAGTCCTGAGCAGGAAGTGGAAGGTTCGTTCACTTGCTGATATGTTTAGGGATGGGGTGAGATTTAAGGAAATCCTAGTATAGCTCTGAGTTTCCATTATTAGTAGGCAAATGACTACAGGACCGGGGGAGACCAAAGCTGGGGTCTTTTTTTGGTGGTGTGGGGGGTTGCAGTTTGGATAAAATAAATAAAATGGACTGCTGTTCAGTGGAGAAGGAGGGACGTGCTGGAAGCAGGTGTTACTGTTGATGCTCATTGCTCTGGGTGCGTGGTGGAGGAGACCACTGGACGGAAGCTAGATATGGGTCTCAATGAAGGTCCAAGCTTGCCTTTTAAATACAGGGAAGGGAGCTCTTTACGTGAGTGGAAGGTGCCCAGTGCATCAGTGCTGCTGGGGACGGTGACGTTTTGTCAATGCTCAGCATTTTGTTGAACAGCTCCTGGCAGGTTTGGTGGGTAGAGTTGGGGTACCCAACTCTAGAGATGCAGGAGTGGACAAGTGTATTCTAGGAGAACAGTGGACTCAGGAATATGTATAGGACCCATGCTAAGGACAGTGCCTCTTTGCCTTTTATCTGGGAGCCTTCTTTTTTTTCTTTTTTTAAAGTTTTTTTTTTTGGATTATAATTGACACACACTGTTACATGTGACACATGTAACACACACTGTTACATTTCAGGTATACAATATAGTGATCCTGCTTCTCTCCACATTACACTAGGCTTGCTAGAGGTGTAGCAATCTGTCAGCATACCAGGCTATTATAACATCAGTGACTAGATTCCCTGTGCTGTGCTCTTTATCCTCGTGACATTCCTGCCATAACCGGAAGCCCGGACCTCCCTCTCGCTTCACCCATTTTGCCCAACCCCCCCCCCCACCCTTCCCCCTGGCAACTCTGAGTTCTCTGTATTTATGGATCTGTTTCTGCTTTTTGTTTGTTTATTCATTTGTTCTGTTTTCCAGATTCCACATCAGACTGAAATCGTATTCTTTTTGCCTTTCTTGTCTCTGAGTCAGAGGAGTTGAGTTTCTGAGTTGAATGCAGTAGCCACAAATAGTTTCCGAGTCACAGGAAAAAAAAACCACCCTTCCCAAGCAAGAAAGCAGAATATTTGGAAGGTGGTGTTTTGTTCCAATCATGTCAAACCATGAACTCATGTATATTTTTAGTTGGGAAGAGGATAACATGTGCCCCAGTCATGGCTAACCCTCAAAGGACCCCTGACCCTCACCTCAGCCCTCCCCCTACCTTCTTTTTCAACAAGTCCCTGTACCTGACCTCACCCTTGTTGTTTGGCACACCGGGGAAAGAGCAGCAGTGTTATTCATCACCCTGAAAAATGCTATACGGAGCCCAAGGGTTGTGTGAGATGGTGATGTCAATGGGAACAATTCATTATTCCATCAAGAGCTTGGCATGTCAGTCAATGAAAAAATATGTGCTTTAGAGCTGACAGCTCAAAATAGTCTTTTCAGCAATTGGCATGCCAAGATCTTGATAGTATAATGAATTATTCTTTAAACCTATCATTTCGCCCCATCAATTTGGCCATATAGACTTCTTGGGGAGGGGGGGAAGGGGCAGGACTAAATTATAGAAGTTATCTGAAATAGCAAACAAAATAACTTTGCAATCTGGGAAGGAAAGACCAGAGCTTTAAGGAGTAGAATTAAAAGGAATGTTCCTCAGGAAGCATACAATTACAGTTCACAAAAGTGTACACAAAGCTCCTTGATTTTGTGTGACTCTCAGACAGGAAAAATACTTATTTCCATTGGCCACCTGTGGAATGACTCTGACATTTCATCCTCATTTTCCATGATAATACACCAGGAAAATAGGAGATAATCTATTCTGTTTGTATGGCGATATAAGCTTGCTGAGCAGTATAGCTCCTGATTATTTAGGACACACAGGTGTTGAGAACAGTCTTAGATTGGCCTTGAAGGCTAGTTGGAAGATCCCAGTTAATTTTTCCCAGTTAATCTCCATATGTAGATTAATTTTCCCACCCTCTCGAGGTATGGTTTTTCTTATACTCATGTGGCTAATTAATTCTGTTCATTCTGAAGTCCGTCCTCTTCAAAGATCTGTACCCGTCACTTCTCCTAGCGTTCGAAAGCAGGGTGAGAAACTGCACAGCTCGCTGGCTCTAGGAAGGGTGTTTAGCATGTTGGCGTGCATTTGGGGTGACTTCTGAACATGGCACAAGCACGTTTAGGTTTCAGCTGGTCAAATTGCTTTCATCCCAAAATGTCAGCTTTATTTCTAGGAACAGCAGCTGCCACATACTTTTTTTTTTCTTTCTTTCTCTTGAATATCTCCACTGAACCACTTGATGTAAATGCTTATTTTCTATTCTGTTAAATAATGCCCTGTTGATACAGCAACGGTCATTTCAGAATACCATCACAAAATAACAGCAACACTAATCTGTTCCCGGGATTGAGTCTTCATTGTCTGTCCGTTGTTTGAAAATTGAGAAGAGCCTCATTAATCCGCAGCAGAATATTACGCATTTCATTAAAATATTGCCCGGAAAGGAGAGTTACTTCAAATCTCCTTCATGTGTCCTTCACGGCCGGCAGCCTGCTCTAGTCTGCATTTTAACTATCAACCTGAAGAAAAACCGGGACATCCGTGACCTTTTAATTTGTGCTTCAAAGAAAACATTTCTTAATGTTATGTAATAAATCAATCATTACTTGCTTAATAATCTTAATGCATGTCTTTGAAGTTAGCAATTCACAAGAGAGGCTGGGATTTTTAAAAATTGACAACTCTCTGGTCATTTGATGTAAACTGTGTTTTATTGATCAGCTGTAAAACAGTACTTGATATTAGCCGAATGTAAAGGCGAGAGATCATGGGGAACAATGAAAAATGAAGACTTAGAAGCATATATGCATGATTATATGTAGTCTCTGAAGTCCTTAGGAAATAGGGCTTTTTAGTTCTTTACTATTTGAAATTTGTGAGATAATACTAAATTTCCTTTAATTCTGTCTCATCTTTGTCCATGAATATACCTAACACATACAATACTTACAAATCTTACAGTTCCTTTAACCTTGAAATGGAAGTCTCTGCAACTGTATTTTCTATGTATTCTGTGGATCTATTATCTAAAATGCAAATCTTCCCCTGTTTGTTCAGTCCTCTGTTGTCTCTTTGCCCTGATTACTTCTGTTGTCTGACAAATTTTTTTAAAAGATTTTATTTATTTATTTGACATAGGGAGAGAGAGAGAGAGATCACAAGTAGGCAGAGAGGCAGGCAGAGAAAGAGGGGGAAGCAGGCTCCCCGCTGAGCAGAGAGCCCAAAGCGGGGCTCGATTCCAGGATTCTGAGACCATGACTTGAACCGAAGGCAGAGGCTTAACCCACTGAGCCACCCAGGTGCCCCTTGTCTGACAAAATTTTCAGTTTATACATTTTTTCCCACTTAGTAACAATATCCTGGTTACTTATTATTAATGCTCTGTTTATCATACCAAAAAAACCCTCCAATCCTGGATTTTTCTGTTATTTTATAGATGAGCTTTAGATAACTGTTACAGATTCACTGCTACTTTAATGACTAACCGCTGAATTATAGGTTTCCTGATTTGTAGCGTATTCAGAAAAGGCAACAAAATGCCATTAATCTGATAGTAATAGGAACGGAAGTTAATATTGGCCTGAAGCTAAGCTGCTCATTGTAAACATCTAGCCTGCATAATTTACAGTCACAAAGGCTCACTTCTGGTTCCTAAAAGAGTCCTCTGTTGCTGCCTGCACAAGTCAGCTTGTCCCCATTCCTCTTCAGAGAATTCTACCCAGGCGCTACCAAGGTCCTGTCCTCGTGTCTAACACAACAGTGACAGTGACTCTGTTTTGGTTTTCGAGGGCCCCTATTCTCTTGGTAATGGAGACTCCCTGAAGCTGAGTGGTGAAGGACATACTTGAGCTCCTACTCTCAGCTCAGGGCTCCAGCTCTGACCTTGGACAAGGCACTGAACCCCCTGGGCCACCCGTTAGGAAGACCCACCTTGAGGGGTTGCTGTAAAGGTCAGAGAATAATGCCTGGCACACTATACGAATTCCAGAAAGCTCTGGCATTCCAGAAAAGGGAGAGAAAATGTCCTCTAGTATCTCATTGGTCTGGGGGGGCTACAGCTCAAAGCTCACAGCCTCAAGTCAGGATATTGCTACCAATAGCAGACGGACTCTGCTCCTTTGCTCGTTACCTTTTCCATCATTTCTACTCAATAATTAATACTGAAAGGCTTTTCTTTATTGAAACAATGCTCCCAAAAGGGTGTTTTTTTTTTTAACATCTTCCCCAGGTTTTTCCATTTTCCTTTTATCTCAACACTTGAAACACATTTAGACAGGATAGGTTTTGTCTGTTATTTCCGTTTTTTCTAAAAATCTCTTATGTTGGTATGGCATTCACTGGGGAAATACATGAAAATACAGAGAGGGAAAAAAGAAAGCACTCGAAGGAAACCATAGTATTTGTGAACATGACATATTCCCAACACTCCCTCCAACGCAAACACACCAATTTCACACACACACACACACACACACACACACAGATAAAACTTTTTTCCTGCTAGGCTTTATATATACTCATCCCTTGCATATTTCTGGGAAACCTGCTATTGGCTAAGAGGACTGAATGTTTCCTCCTTACTACCATAAAAATATTTACATCCCCATTTGCAGTGTTTGCAGGTAATTCCATGAGCCAATCTTATATTGTTGGAGAGTTAAACTTTTTGTGCCTACTCATTATTGTTAAAGAAAACGTGCCACACCTTGAAGATCCTTACACATACATCTTTGTGCATCTGTGCAATTAATTCCTTAGTATATATTCCCAAATATGACACTGCTGGATCCCAGGGCATATGCATTTACAGAGATTTGATTCCCTACTGATAAATTTCTATCCAGAAATGTGGTATTTTTCATCCAGCCCCTGGGGAGATATGCAAGAATCCCATTGCCCCACATACGACCCTGGGCATTGTAAGTTGGCGGGAGAGTTTTAAGGTAGATTTCAGGATATCTTGTACACAGAAACAAGGAGAGAAGAGGACATGTTGAATCAAGCTGTGTTTCACATATGGAAACAATTCAAAGCAGTCTGGTTAGCCAGACAGGTTGCAGGACGGATGTCTGTGACAAGGATCGTGGGGGAGTAGAAAGCACCACCAGGTCTGCAGAGCTGTACCATACACAGAGAACCATTGTTTTGATGGAAAAGACCCAATAAAGGAGCAACAGTGAACATTATTTAGACAGCCCAAGTGGCTGTCACTTTTCAAACTAGGTTAAGTAAGAAAGGCTACACAGGTTAATTAAAAGATAACAGTCTGCAGTTGGACACAGTTCCCGGGTAATTGTTTCTTCCATTAAGAAAAGTATGCAATGTATACTCCAGTGGTCTAGGAAAAAAAATAAACGGGTGACAAAGATGAGACATTTGTACCTAGCCTCAGACCCCCACATTAGGTAATTTATAAGCCTAGATGCATCATGGAACATTTTATAATCATCTATAAACACTGATAGACTGTGATGATCAGGAGGCGTGGACTATTTGTGATTGTCTGAAAAAGATGATGTTAAAAAACCCACCTTTTTAGTTGATAAGTTTCAAACATACACAAGAATAGAAAGAATTGTACAATGGACAGCTACGTACTCATCATCTGCTTACAAAACATCATCAATTCCCGAACACTCTTGTATCATCCACACCCCACCCCCTCCTGCTCTAGACTATTCTGAAGCACATCTTTGGCATCATGTCATTTGACTCAGGGATATTTTAGTGCATAACAAATGATTCTGAGTGAGTGGTCCTAATCAACTTTAATTTTTGATTCAGCTTTATTTGAATGTCTTTGTAAAATATCAATTAATTGTATGACCTTAACAAAGTTGCTTGACTTCCCGGAGTCTCCGTTACCTGATCTGTGAAAGAGATACCAACAAGACTGAGGCACTGCCGTGGTACTGTGAAGATGAGAGGAGATAATTCCATTTGCGCCAAAAAGAGCGCAGGAGATAGTGTGAGAGAACATCAGGGGAATACACAAAAATATTAACTAATCGTCATTGTCATTAGCATCTCTGAAATTCAGATTTTATGGGATTCAGATTTTATGATTTAAGGGAGCATTAGAAAGCTCAGTGATTAGATAAGGGGCTTAAGAGGCTGCTGGGGAAGAAAAAGGTGGGAAAGGCGGCAGGTGTGTTGGAAAAAAATGAGTAAAGCAGGAGATATTTGAAGAAGGAGCATCAGCAGACATAGCCAGGAGCCCAGGCATGTGGGTGAGTTGGGCTGTGAGTGTTTTGGTGGTGGTGCTGGTATTGCATTTCTCGGCAACAGGAGAGGAACTTGGAGAGAAGCAGAGTATCAGTGCAAGATGGCCAAAGAAGAGACAGAGAACTTGAGTTTCACAAATGTTAAAGTCTATTAAGGGTCAAATCCTATCATGGTAGTAATACCATTACAGTGAAGAAATTGAGCTAAACATGGAAAACATTTTTGAGTCTTGCCTGATGGGTCCCTAATTTCTTGAAATGATTGGTACTACAAATTCATATGTGACCAACGCAGGTAAGTCATCCCTTGGCATTTATTTTTGGGGATCTAGTTGGTTTCCGGCTATGGTAACCTTATCCAATGAGGACAGTTCGCTGATTCATCTGATGGTTTTGGAGTTTTGGATCTAAGTGGCTGTCTGCACCATTCCATTCATTGGTCACCTTCTTGCTTTCTTCTCTTCCTCCCCCCCGCCTCCTCCTCCCCATTCTCCTACTCCCTCCAACCGTTGCTTTTTGTTTTTCCAAGACTTAACCTATCCTGTGACCCATCCCCAGAAGACCAAATAGCTACAGTGATACTTTTAATGAGTGAATCCCAGTAAAGGAGTTCATGGCCGAGAAGATGTTAAGTGTGGCTATTCCTCTCAGTATCTATTTGCAATTAACAGAGACTTCAGATGCCATCACTGAAGGGAGTGGATAATACGAACATTTTACTGGCAACAATAGAGAGAGAAATCTATGGGGCAGGGGGGCATTTGTGTGTCTTCAAATCAAATCATACAAGAACAAAATTGGTAAATCATGTTAAAGATTTTGGGTTTTATTCTCAACGATCCTTGCAGCTATAAGGGGAAGAGACATAATCATATCTGCACTTCAGAAAGGTTGCTCTGAATTTTGTGGAAGCAGGACAGGAGGCAGGGGAAACAGGAGAAGAGTGTGGAAGTCCACGAATGAGAACGGGCAGTGACGATGGAGTGATATGGGGGGATGTTAGGAGTTAGAGTCTGTAGCCCCTGGTTTTCAATTTAATGCAGAGTGGGAGGGGGGAAGGAGAAGCCAATGGTGTCGCTCAGGATGCAGATATGGAAGAGAATGTAGATGGGTATATCATCACAACAGAAAAGGCAGGGAGAGAGTCAGGCTTGAGAGGAAAGATTGTGAGTTCCATTTTGTGCTGGGTTCGAGGTGACGGGAAGGTGTCCATGTGGATGAACCTGGTGGACGCAGGAGTCTGGGGACCTAGGAAAATAGTTGCTGCTGGCATAAAAATGATGGCTGAAGCCATGGGAATGGGTGAGATCCGACAGTGGTCGGTCAAGAGAGACTATAGGTGAACACATGGGTATTGAGTCCTGCTTACATCAGCCCTCTCAAGTTTGTGGTGTCACCTGATAGATGTAGTTTCTTTTTTTTCCCCTAAATATTTAATTAATATATTTATTTGAGAGAGAGAGAGAGAGAGAGAGAGGAGGAGGGGCAGAGGAAGAGGGAGAGTTTTTTTTTTTTTAAGGTTTTATTTATTTGACACAGAGAGATCACAAGGAGGCAGAGAGGCAGACAGAGAGGGAGGGGTAAGCAGGCTCCCTGCTGAGCAGAGCTCGATCCCAGGACCCTGAGATTATGACCTGAGCCAAAGGCAGAGGTTCAACCCACTGAGCCACCCAGGGGCCCTGAGAGAGAGTCTTAAGCAGACTTTGCACTGAGCATAGAGCTCCACATGGGGCTGTCGTGGGGCTCGATCTCACAATCCTGAGATCACAACATGTGCCCAAATCAGGACTTGGTTGCTTAACCAACTGTGTCAACCAGGTGCCCCTAGAAATTCGTTTCTTGGAGGAGAATAGCTCCTGCTATCAGGGAATGTGCCAGAGTCACTGGGCCATCTTTAAACATTGAAGCTGGAAAAGATTCTCGAGGTCTTATGCAGCAGATTGGAGATGACCACAGATATTTAGACAGTCTTCCTTTCCAGAAATGGCATCTATTCCTCCCTTCAGTTCCCCTCACATTTAAGTCTGGGTGGTCTCTGTGACCACTTGGAACAGCTGATTATGGTGGAAGTAATCCCTGGCCAGTGTCTGGGCCCCGCGCACTGTATGACTGGCAGCTTCCAGTCCCTAAGTCTCAGAATCCATGCTCTTGGCCATCACCTGAGAAGTCTGACTATCTAGCTGGAGAGACCACTGGGAGAGGCTCTGAGGCCATGTGGAAGAGAGGAACCTGGCGGAATCCAGCCTTCCAGCTGGCCCCCATCAAGGCACACATGGAGGAAGCGGTTCTGGATGGTCAGAACCATCTACCAGCTGAGTCCCACGGAATGAGCCCTGTGGTCCCAGCCAGCACCCTGTGGAGCGGACATGCTCAGGTAGGCTCTGCCGGAGTTCCTGTCCCACTAAACTCTGAGATACAATGAAATATTTGTTGTTTTGAATCCATTTGGGGAGTTATCTGTTCAGCACTAAAGAAGCAATCGTCTCTGCCATATTCCCTCCTAATCGAACTTTGTAAAACCTGGTGCCATCAGTTGAGTTAATCCACAGACCCATATGTTGGACCAAAAGCTGTATTTTCATCTGTAAATCAAGGATGATAAAATCTACCGTTCCTTCTTAAGAGTTATTTTAGGGCTCCAGAGAGGTAATATATATGAATACATTTTACAAATTACAAAGCACACTACAAATACAGATGAATTTAAATAGAATCATAAAGGACTCTACAGATATAGTTTAAATATAATTTTATTGTAAAAAATGTTTTAGGGGCACCTGGCTGGCTCAGTCGGAGAACCATCATGACTCTGATCTTGGGGTTATGAATTCGTGCTCCATGTCGAGTGCAGAGATTAGTTAAACACATAAAGAAAAGAAAAAAAATGAAAATAAAATAGTTTTAAATGGATAATATCAATTTTTAGAACAGTGTTAAATATAAAATGTTAATTAATGTACTTCCAGTTTAAAGTTACATTAGATAAATCAGAATTACTTTGACTTCATAAATTGATTTGGAGGCTTTTTACGAGTTCTCCCTGCTTGTTTAGTATTTTGATTCTTTGTACAAGGATGGAGGTTCATTTTTACCTCTTCTTTCACCAGGTGTTGCTCTAAAAAGGGCCTTATTTACTTAAAGAAAATTGAACAGATTCATTTTGGTTGAGAACAAGGAGTAGAATTGGATCCAAATTGATACACAGCAGGTACTGACTTCCTTGGATGGCTTGGTGCTAGATACAGATGACTAGCTTTTAAACATTTGTCACATTACCTCTTTAGTAAATTGAATTACCAAATTAGCATCAGTTGCTCAGCAATCTGGTGATCTGGTACCAGTTTTCTTCAGGGTAATTGAATTAATTTGTGTAATTTAAATGAACACCAATCTTGCAATTTTTCCATCATGATGCTTTTGAAAAAGTGGACGGATGTAGAGTTCAAATCGAACTGTGGTCCTTAATAGAAACCTAGGGAGAGATGGTTTCCAGTGTTTATATGTATTTGTTGGACACACTTCTATAGTGTCCACTGCAGAGAAAAAGCAAGATAAAGTCAGGTGTGAGGTGGGGGTTGGTTAGGGTGTGTCCTGGAGACTATGTTTTCTCATTCTTAACACTGTTGACCATTTGGGGCCAGATAATTCTTTGTTGTGCTGGGCTATGCTGTGCATTGTAGGATAATGTAACAGCATCTCAGGCCTCTGCTCATTAGATGCCAGTGGCAACTCTCAGCCCTCAACTCAGCTGTGACAACCAAAAATCCCTATGGCCATTACCAAATGTCTTTTGGTTGGGGGAGGGGAATCGACCCCTGCTGGGAATCATTGTTTTAGATAATTGAGTGTTTCTCATACTAGGGAGCAAGCAGATTTTGCCCCAAATTCCTCCCCACTTTTCATTCCCATTTCCCCAGCCAACAGCTTTATGCATCACATACATTTCTGTTTAATGAGCCCATCCTGGGTGGTGTTTTCTAGGGCAATGAGCTTGTGTTTATCCCCTTTAATATTTGACAATGGACTGCTCTTCATTAGACTCATTCGGACGCTGACATCCACATTTGGAGGGGATTTTTTTTTTTAAATAAGTCATCCTTTAAAAGGTCATAAAACACTTGGCATTAGGTTCTTAGAGTGTCTGATGAATATTTTAATAGTTAAAAATGTAGCCAGGCAGCAAGGAAATGATTTAATGTTGTAAATAAATCTCTTTGTGGGATTTAATGTGCAAAAATGGACAGCAATGGCTTTAAAAAATCATTCCCCAAACGATGGGATCTATACAATGGTGCACTCTGTATGTTGGATCCATATCTGGAGGCAGTGTTCATTATATCTTTTTTAGATATTGGAGGAAGACACTAAGATCATTTTCTCTCTTAGGACCTCTACCTCTTTTTCTCAAAACTAGAGGCCCGTAAATCAACTTTCTGGGAAATAGTACTAATACCAAACCTCGGGAGAGAATAGCGTTCATCACCTTCCACTAGATGATACAAATACCTCGTAACATGGACATGGTGGTTATGACGTGTCATGCACTGGTCTAAGAGTTTACCTGTGTTAATTCAAGAGTTGGTAAACTATGGTTTATGGGCCAAATTTGGCTCCTACCTATTTTGTACGATCTGTAAGCTGTGAATATTGTTTACAGTTTTGTTTTGTTTTTTTAAGATTTTATTTGTTCATTTGAGGGAAAGAGAGAGAGAGAGCAAGCAGGGTGAGTGGTAGAGGGAGAAGCAGACTCCTGCTGAGCAGGGAGCCTGATGCGGGGCTCGATCCCAGGACTCCAAGATCATGACCCGAGGCAAAGGCAGACATTCAACTGACTGAGGCACCCAGGTGCCCCTTGCTTACAGTTTTTAAGAGTTGAAAAACCAAATCAGAAGAAGAAGGTGACTTCCTGACAACTGAAAATTATATGAGATTCAGCAAAAGACACATCTGATGAAGGACTGTTTTCTAACATACATAAAGAATTCTTAAAACTTAACGGTAAGAGAACAAATAACCCGATTAAAAAGGGGTCAAAGACCTTAACAGAAAGCTCACCAAAGATATACAGATGATAGATAAGGCTATGTAAAGATGCTCCACATCAGAGGTCATCAGAGAAATGCAAATTAAGACAAGAGTGAGACCCACCACACGCATGTAAGAATGGCCAAATTTAGAACACCAACACCACCAAATGCTGGTAAAGGTGTGGATCAAGAGAACTCTCACACTTTTCTGGGGGTAATACAAAGTGGTGCAGTCACTTTGGAAGATGCTTGGGGTGTTTCTTATAGAACTAGCCATACTCTTACCATAGGATCCAGCAAGTGTGCTCTTAATATTTATCCAAAGGAATTGAAAAACTATGCATACAAAGCTTCACAAAGATATTTAGAACAGCTTTATGGTTCCTTGCCAAAACTTGGAAGCAACCAAGATGTTCTTCATTAGGTGAATGGAGAAATAAACTGCGGAAGATCTAGACAAGGGAATATTATGTGGCACTAAAAAATTGGCCATCAAGCCATGAAAAGACATAAAGGAAACCTAAATACATAGTACTAAGAAGTCAAGCTGAAAAGCTACAGATGGTATGATCCCAACTAGATGACATTCTGGAAAAAGTAGAATGATGAATACAGTAGAAAGATGAGTCATTGCCGATTGTGGGAGATGAATAGGTAGAGCACAGGATATTCAGGGCAGTAAAGATACTCTATGATATTATAATGATGGGTGTATATCATTGTATATTTGTCCAAACCCATAGAATGTACAACACCAAGAGTACACCTTAAGGTAAATTATGGACTCTGAATGATTATGATGTGTTAATGTAGGTTCATCCTTGGTTTAAAAAAAAAGTGTCATTCTGGTAAGCAGTGTTGACAATGGGGGAGGGTATTGCTGTGTGGGGGCAGAGGTACATGGGAAATCTCTGTGCCTCCCTCTCAATTTTCTTTTTAAAATAAAACTGCTCTTAAAAAAAAAAAAAAAGCCGTGGGGCATCTGGCTGGCTCAGTCAGAAGACCTTGTGACTCTTCATCTTGGGGCTGTGTGTTTGAATCCCACCTTCGTGAAGAGACTACTTAGAAATAAAATCTTTTAAAAAGGAAAGTCTTATTTAAAAAAAAAGAAAGGTCTTAGTTAAAGAGTATGTGAGACTCAAATCCCAGCAGCATCCATAAATAAAGTTTTATTGGGACATAGCCACACCCTCTAATTTACATACTGCCTATGGCTGCTTCCATGCTACAATAGCGGTGGGAAGCAGAGGTAACAGAATGCGTGGACTGCAAAGCCTACAGTATTTAATATCTGGCTTTTAGAAAAAGTTAGTTGACCCTAAGGTGAGCATTAGTACTGTCCCCATTTTACAGAGGTGAGACGCAAGTACAGAGAAGTAAGTGGTTTGTTCAAAGTCACGCATCAAATATGTGACACAATCAGGATTTGAACTCACAGAGTCTGGCTCCCGTGTTTCTGGACTCTTCTGTGGTACCACAATACGGGGACAATAGAACTTGCCAGTACAGAACTCCTAGTTTAAAAAAGAAATCAACAGAAGGAACTCCCCACAATGGAGCTTTTTTTTATTATACTATATAGTCCATTCATCCTTTATTTTTGTACATAGGTCCCTGAGCAGCAATTACCAAATGAAATGAAAAGCATTTTGCACTCCTTACGCTATGGATATATTCCCGTCAAGATTTCCACAGATGAACGTTGGTAATTCTCCTTTTATTCAACAAGATTCTTGCCTTCCAAGGAAACACCCCTGAGGTGCAGGGTTCCACAGGCTGGGACTGCAGGCAGATGACTGTTTTCCTGGTACATGGAGGCAGGGGGGGGCAAGTGAGGAAGGAAGAAATGTCATGGACAGAAGGACAGGTTCTGGGTCCTCTGTAATTGAAGTTTTGATGTCTATGTAGAACAGTTAGGAGCTTAAAAAAAAGAAAAACAAAAACAGAATTTCATCCAACAGTCTGGCCCAGAATTGGCCGTGCTTTATTCAATTTATACATTTCAGAAGATGAAAGGCTGTGTCGTCTGCCAGGATTTTGTGTCCAGTCCCAGGGAATCATTGTGTTTCTAATCTGATGTTTGGGCCATGACGCCATCCCCTCTGCCTGACGGTCAAGATCAGTTTGTGATGTTGTTAAAAGGCCCTGGCCATGGACTGGCTTCAAACAGCATTTGGCTCTGTAGGGAACCCAGGTAACGGTCTTTCGTTTTATTTTACTCCTTTTAGAATTTAGAGGGGTGATCATTCCTAGTAGCAGAGAGCTGTAATGATTTTCATTTTATTAAAAACAGCCACACCAAAAAAAAAAAAAAAAAAAAAGAGTATGGAATGTTCTAGATCTTGATTGGAGTGATGGTTCTATGAGTAGATGCATTTGTCAAAGCTTATCCAAATGGTATCTATGCTTAAGATCTGAGCATTTTTACCTCGATTTAAAGGGTATTAGAGGGGGGAAAAGTATGGAAACCAGATTTTTAAAATTTTTTTAAGGAGTAAGAACAGTTAATTATAGCACCTTTCTAAGGCTGGTTAAAGCCAGAATTACTCTCTAGTAATCACTTCTAATTCTTTAGATTTCTTGAATCCCAGATCAAGGTATCTCCTTGCGGGAGGCTTAAATTCATTCCCTCTAATTTGTGTTCTGCATTCCTTTGAAAGCAGGCATTCTAAGGCCACATAAGGATAACTGATATTTATCCCTATAAATAGTCAGTGTCAGAAAGGTAATCTTTATCTTTGAGTCTCTTTATTATGCCACATTGAATTTACAATTGAATAAAGGTAGAAAATCTACCCGGGGTAGGGGGCAGTGAGTGTATTTAATGTTTATTTCCTGCAGCTTGTGAGGAAAGTGAAGTGTGGAGATAAGAAATATGACTTTAAAATAAAAAATCTTTGGTTGCAATCGTTCATCATGCCTCTGATACAGATTTCCAGTCTTAGATATAAATATTTCAGGATCAAGATGCTTTCATCTTTCTCTGCCTTGCAAGAAGGGAAGATTGGAAACAATCTTCCTTAAAGTAAGCAGCTTTAATCATTGTTTCTAAATCAACTGAACTGTGTTGGAAAAAAAAAGAAGATGTAAGAATCCTATAATCCCTGGTTTAGTGGTAATGAAATTGTCCAGGCTGAGAAGGGAACAGATGGATTTTGATTAATTTCTACTAAGACCAGCAAGTATCAACCTCAATATTCTTTATAAACTTGTCAGGGTAAATGCTTTATGGTCATAAGAGGATGGAGAAAAAAAAAAGATGTAAAATAAACTTGATTTATAACTGGGTTATGAATAGTTTAAGGGGGATATACTTAAAAACACTGTCCTCATCAACCTGTCAGAATTCAGATTCACTGAATCAGGGCAGTTTTTTGTTTTTTGTTTTTTTTCCCCTGAGACCTTTTCAGATTTAATTTCACACAAAAAAGAAAGAGTTTGGTTTTGGTGTTGTTTTTAAGAGAGGACCCGTTGCCCTAGGTTTCCAGTGAAGCGGGCCATCTCCTCCACGGGCTTAACAGTAAGAAAGATACAAATGAGACTCACAGAGCTGGGAGGCTGTTCCTCAGATTCGACATTTATGATTCCAGGATGATAATTGGAAACAAAGATGAACTTTACGAAGACATAATTTGGAATGAACTTAGACAATTCCGTTGCCACAGTTCATTAGTTTAATGGTTGATATTCAGGATGCTGACAGGCAGATTCTCGGCTTCCCCTGTCCTTTTAGGGAACCCCCCTCCCCCGCCCCAGTCTGTCAAAGAATCGGCTGGCCAGGGGGAGGATCAGAGGGATCTAGGGGCTTAGAGATCTAAATTTGGCATTCCCTTGAAATTACAACAGAAGATTTAAAAAAAAAAGCAAAGAAAGAATCTGAAGGGCCCTCTGTACCATGTTGTGTAGGGCACGAGGTGTGAAACTCCAAAAGGAAATCAATAACTGCTTGCTTTCGGTCTAAAAAATCTTCTGCTGCCTAGCCTGTCTTTCTCCCAGCCCAGTTTCACACTGTCCACTTCCCTCTGCCTGGTCTCTGAGACCACAGACGGAGAGCTGGCTGAGCAAGTAAAATCCCGAATATAAACTTCAAGGTCATCAATAGTTCACAAATTGCCAATTAAAGGCAGTATTCATCATCAAAACATTCTTGGTTCTCATTTGAAAACAAGACCAAAACCACCAACTTTCTTTTCCAGTACTGGGGGCAAAACTGTGACCCGAGAACACACAGAAAATGTTCTCTCCTTTCCGGCGACGGAGTGAGATTTTCATGGAGGGGAGAGTGAGGATTATTAACGAAGTATGTGATTGTTGTACCATCAGCCCCTGGAATGTGGTGAGTCGTAAATGAATTGGGCACTAATTCAACACTAGAGACTCCGTTTTTCTTTCTTTATTATCTTGTCATTGTAGCTGTGACTTGGAAACAGGATCTGTCTTAAGGACAAGGATGCCGGGTCTGCTGTAATGGAAACAGGCTGTTTGGGAAATCTGACCCCAGGATCATGATCTTAACTTGATAGTAGCCCACCTCCCTCTACCTTCTATTTTTTGTCTGTTAGGTATGCAGTTAGGAGAGACAGCATCTGTCAGAGTCCGGGCAGAAAAGGAGCAGGGCTGACTTCTCTATTATGCATAACAGGCACAGTGCCTAGGGCCTGTGGCACTTCTAGGAACCCATGGGAATGTTCTACATTCTTTTAAAATCAGAAGAGAAAAAGTAGATATCATCCAACCTGGCTTACATTCATCTTTTTACCGATACAGTCACAAAATATAATTTTTAGTAATTTTTTATGGAGGAAGACATTCATGAAAATAGAAATGCCAAGGGCCCACCAAAGGTATCATATAGACCTAGAGACCAAAGGCTACTTCAAAGGGTTTAACTGAAGAGGATGAAGCAAAGGGGCCCTTTGCAAAGGGTTGTTTGGGTACCATAAACCAACGAGGGGGTGGTGACCCACTCCAGGATAAGCCACAGTGGGGATTACCACCACCTTTGGGCTTGATTTCATGATGGCAAGATGACCAATAGCCAAACCCAGCTAGAAGCCAGAGGAGAAGTAGTTCAGAGGTTCAGTCCATGTGGGCCAGCCCTGTAGGGTGCAGAGCAAGGAACAGGGCAGACAAGAGTAGAAAGAGATTGGGGCACCGGATTGTCAACAAAGGATAACCAGTATTAGGACTCATATTCCAACCATCGCATGCTTCTAGGCTTTTTAGGTGGGTATAACCCCTGCCTTTGTGTAGGATTAATAGGATCTATGCATGGATTATAGAAGGAGGAAGTTATTTTCTTTCTTTTTTCAAAGATTTATTTATTTATTGAAAGAGCATGCTAGTGGGGAGCAGGGGAGGGGCTGGGCAGAAGGGGCAGGGGGGGGAGAGAAATTAAGCAGACTCTACACTGAGCAGGGAGCCCAATGCTGGGGCTTGATGTCAGGACCCTGAGATCATGGCCTGAGCCAAAAACAGGAGTTGGGACGGTTACCTGACTGAGCCTCCCAGGCGCCCTAGGAATTTATTTTCTGCTTCAAACAAAAACAGATTTACAAGGCTAGTACCCCATCATGTGGCAAATGACCCAACCTTTCACACTCCTTGGCTTTACTTTGGAAGCATCTGCTTTTTAGGTTTCAGGTTTTCTAAATCCCTTTATAATCAAGGGCTCAATCTCCTGTTCTAGACCAATGAGGGGATAGTTGGGAGAAGCTGTCAAGGAGAGCCGTTTGAATCAGACTGCCTGGCCAGCTGGGATATATATTGAATAGCCATATGACCTCCCTGTGCCTCAGTTTCTTTATCTGTAAAAGTAGGGTAATATAGTGCTTGTTTCATAGGCTGGGGGGAGGAGTAAATGAAATAATAGTAGCAGATATGTGTGTTTACTGTGAGATGCTGTGAGTGCTTACTGTGAGATGAACACTATTCTCAGTGCTTTATGTGTATCCCCCACATACAGAAAAGCAAAGATTACGACAGGAAGAGAGACAATGGTATTGGTATTGTTTGGTTATCTATATGCAACTGTGTTTGAAAGTAAACTGCCACCAGGGTTTCATATACATGAATCAATAAATGTTAACTAATTTTTTGGAGGGGTTCTAAGCCAGTCAAATTGAATTTCTGTCACTTGCAACCAGGACAGTTCCAATAAAGTGGGTTCTCTCTCTCTTTTTCTCTCTCTCTCTCTCTATATATATATACATAGATATAGATATATAGATACACACACACATATATATACACACACACCTGTATATATTGTATACACACATAAATGTATCTTCATAAGCTAAAAAATAAAGGGGAGGACAGTAGAATGCATAGATAATATCTCTAAACTTTGAGGAATGCTGCTATAGCGAGCCTTTTATTAAGAGAACCGATGAAAATGACCTTGAATTTGGTTGGAACTTCACGGTGCCGGGTGATGGTGTGTATCTGATTTGAAACAGTCCGCACAGCCGCCCTGTGAGACAGCAGTCAGTGCTGATATTAGCCCACTTGATCGAGGAAGATATGAAACCCCAGAAAGCCAGAATAACTTACCCAAAGTCAATTAGCTGATGAGTTTGTGGAGCTAGAATTCAAACCCAAAGCCCATGCTCTTTTTCTTGTGATAGGCTTCCTCCCCCTGTTGCCCTCCAAATGCCTGGATAGAGCCTCCACGCAGCCAAGCTGGTTGCTTTTTGCCATCTTCTTTTGTTGCATCAGAGAAGGCATGCATAACCGCAAGAACAAGGTAAAGGCTGATGGGGTCAGAATTGTGGCGATGAACACGGTTCATCATAATAAATGAACTCCATGCATCAGCTTTGAAAAGGCAAGCATCTCTCCTGCAGAGTAACTGAATGCACGGAATCCACTTACTATGTGTGCAGTAATAGCCAAGCTCTCCGTGTTTACTTCTGCAGGAACTATCTTACTGTGTTACGTGCTTTGGCAACAACAGAAGAGTCTAATGTGGCACCTGCTGGCCCGTATCCAGAAGCAAATTCCTTCCTAAGGATTCCTCTCTGTTAACAGTATTTCTGCCCTTAGTACAACCAAAGGCAGGTCCTGCTCGTGAGTGGAGGTGGGCAGAGTGGAGGTGGGCAGAGGGTGGGGGACTATTTCCCCCAGGCTTAGAGCTGGAACCCTTCAGTTCTCCCAGAGGGTGCCTGGGGTAGGGGTGGGGAGCTGCTGAGTCTGGAAACTCACTCTAGCAGGCTGAAGGACTCAGCCTTTATTGTATCCTTCAAATCAGGAATGAAGAATGGAGAACATTCTTCCATCTCTTGGGGCTAATATCAAATGATGTTCCCACTTTCTGTGTCGTTCCTGAAGCACAACTCCTTTCTCCTTCCTCTGTGTTCCCAGAGCTTGAATACAACACTCCCTGTATTTTTCTCCAATACCCTTTCCTTTTTTTTTCTTTTTAAAATTCCTTTCCCTTTCTGTAATACAAAGTCATTATAGGCTAGGGCACTGGGCAAAAGAAAATACTCATAATTCTGTACCTGGAAAGAATCATTTTAAACATTCTTGCTCTCTTTCTTATTTTATTATTTTTTTAAGATTCTAAGTAATGTCTGGTTGGGGCTCAAACTTAAAACTTTGAGATCAAGAGTTTCATGTTCTACCAGTGGAGGTAGGCAGGCACCTATCTTCCTTTACTTTAAAAGATATTTTATTTTCTAGTTAAAAGCACGTGATGCCCAAAGGGAAGCAATCCCTTTGGCGTTTTAGGTGGCTAGTGCATGGGGGTTTGGGGATGTTTGCTGAATCTACTTAGTTGAGGTGAGTACAGATCCAGTGTTGACTTTCCTTTGCTTTAAAAAAAAATCTTTTTTTTTTTCAATTACTTATATCAAAGTTACCTAGAAACTTCATCAATCAACTTAGACCAAGGAGGAAAGATGCTTCTTTTAGTAACTAAACCTCCTGGGCCTCAGACTCCTGGTCCCTTTCTTTTGAATCTTATCTGTCTCAGCCTGTTTTTTTTTTTTTTTTTTTTTAAGCCTTTTGGAGATATAACTCACATCCCATAAAATTAACCTACTTAAAGTGCACAGTTCAGTGGTTTTAGTCTATTGTCAAAGCTGTGCAATCAGCTCCACTGCCTTCTATTAGAACATTTTCATCCCCTGGAAAGAAACCTTACACCCAGTTAGCAGTCAACCCCTGTTACCCCTTCCTCAGCCCCTGGTTCTTAGTCTGCTTTCCCTCTCTGTGGATTTGCCTATTCTGGACATTTCAGAGAGATGTAATCATGCAATATGAAGTCTCCTGAGATTGGATTATTTCATTTAATAATGAAATGAAGCATGGTGTTCTCAGGGTTCATCCATGCTGTAGCAAGTATCCACATTTCATTCCTTTTTATTGTTGCGCTGCCTGTGTTTTGCTGTCTGCTGCTTCTTCACGTTCTTCAATAACTGTTAGTGGCGAAGTTATTCAGACATCTCCTGCTATTTGATATTTGCTTCCTTTACCCAAGCATTGTGACATGTAACATATCCCTTCACTCGGGGCCCCAGGATCAAGGAACAACCATGTTGGAATTTGCCAGACCCTAAACCCTGTATATTTCAGGTTTCTGTGATGTTACATTTACCCCATTGGATGTCCAACGTTTAGAAAGCAAGTATGTTTGAAGGTAATAATCTCATACAAAGATAAAGACCTGCACATACAGACCAGTTCCAAAGTCTAGACAGACAATCAGGAAAAGCAAAATAAAATTTATAGGTGAATCTGTCGAATACTTTAGTAAGAAAAAATACCAACCTGAAAAAGAGTTTTAATTAACTGGAGGATGGCTCAGCATCAACAAAGTTCTAGGAAATAGAAAAGTTTTATGATGTTCTAAATTGTGCTCATTTTTGGGTTATTGTAAGAACCAAGAGAAATTGGCCCAAGGTTTATTGGAGCTTTGAAGTCTAGCCATCAAATCAGTGAGTGTCAATTATCTCGACGTAGGCTGCCAAGAAGATCACTTATTATTAATGCATCATGAAATGGATCACTGGGATGTTAAGATAATTCTTTGTTATGAGTTCTGTCTCTGAGTACAATTGAGTTGTTTTCCTAACTGTATTTCAGAGGTCTAGGATATTTCTGCATCTAATCAACTCATCGTTTTTTACCTCTGCATAATATTAAGGCATTCATTAGCTTTCAGCAGCACTGCAGAAGTTGGCTTTGGTTTAAAATTGGGCCCATGGTAGAGGGAATGTTTCTACAAACCACTTAAAACATTATTAAGCTGTACTCTTTTCCCCCCTCAGAATTTATTTAATCTCATTAAACCTAAAAAATGGCTAAGCAGCGGGTAGCATTTTCATTTTTTTCTTGGTGAATCAAAACATGAAAAAGAATGCAAACATTAAGAGGTAATGAACATTGGATGCACTCTGTTCTAACTTTCCCGACTTAAAGCAATATAAAATACTTAGATGTCATTATCTAAAATACTTATGATGGGGTTGTTTTTCCTCGATAAGAAATTAATTGGTAATAAATCTGTGTTAGAGCATAACTGGAAGTAAAAACAGACTGTACCAACTTAATTTGGCTTCAGGGATGAGATGGAAGCAGATGTTGGAATTAACATTTTAAAATATTATCCCTCTAAGTCAGCATTTGGATAGGAGATTGGTTGTGGAATTTTGTGTGGAAAGCAGTAGGTTCACTCATCCAAGGTCTCATAGCTTTGGACTATGTTTTGGGACCTCTGGAATATACACAAAACAGCACTTAGAGACAGAACTCATAACTAAGAACTATCCTAACATTCTGGTACCCACAAGTTTGCACATCAACCATGAGCGCAGAACATACTCGTCCTGAATTATTTCCACTTTGGTAGCGTATATGCTACCAATGTGAGCACTGTTATCCAAAAGTCCAGGTGACTGAGGTGAGATGGGTTTTAGTCCTTTGTTGCTAAATAATTGTGTTGCCCTGGACAAGTCATTTGATGGTTGGGAGCACCATTTTTCTTGTTAGTGAAAAGGGACAATTATTAGCTTCCCTGCATACTTGACAATGTGGGGAGCACTGTGAGAATGTGAAAAGCACTAGAGAAATAGAAGTTGTTTTAAATCAGCAAACTGTGACTCAAAACAATGAAAGAGCAAGTGTTAGAGACACAACTCCCAAATTTCAGTTTTCTCTAAGAACTTTCATTAGGAAGTCATGCTAAGAAAACAATCTAAGGAATATGTGAAAACGTCCATCAGAGCATTACCAATAATGATGAAATATGGGGAGTAAAGCTAAGTGTCCAACAACAGGGGACTGGCTAATTATGTAGCATTCTAGCGCTTTCAAGGAATGCCATACCTCTATGAAAATCCACAACATGCTGTGAAGTAAAAAAAATTGTAGGTTACGAAATGGTATGTCCTATGGCTACCTGGCCCCACTATTTGTCTTTTTGGAAACAAAATACATATGCAGGAAAAATTGTGTGTAGATAAAACATTAACAATGATTCTTTCTGACTGGGTAGAATATGGATGATTTGGTGGGGGGGGCGTGATTTTGTGTGTTCTTAAAGTTTTCTGTATAAACAACATACAACTTTTTTTATTAGAAAGATATGTGTGTATAATCTCCTTTTCCCCCGCTCTCTCTTCCCATGTTATTGATTCTCAATCTGGGTGGGTAGATAGAGGCCTGGGATTCTGCTAAACATACCACAATGCCCAGGGCAGCCCCCACAGCAAAGAATTCGCTGGCCAAGAGATGAATAGCTCCAAGGCTGAGAAGCGCTGTGCCCATCCGTCTTAGGTCGGAATTCTGTTGTTGGTCTCGCACAACTCAGGAGAGCTGTCCATGGTGGTCCCTGTAGCTAAGGCTCCTTCTCCTCTTTCTTCTTTCCATCGGCCCTTCTCTTCCATCCCCCTATGGAATCTTGCCCTGTCTGAAAACTAGAGGGGAGGCTATTGTTTCCCAGTCTATTGTTCCAGATAGGCTGTGGCTTTTTGATATTCAAAAACTTGGCTTCTGGGTCTCAGAAACCCTTGCAAAACTATTATATCTCCAGCATGGCTTTCAGCGGCCTATTTTGAAACTCCTAAGCCATGGCTCTGTGTCTTTGTTCTCAGAGTTTTGCTTTGGTACATTTTCCCCTAGGGTTGTAAGCATACTGTCTAGCTGCTTGACTCGGTTGCGGGTGAGAACACAAAGTAGGGTCATGGACTACAAAGGAGGACAAGGGAATATTTAAAAAATCCTCTCTGCGCATGTATTTACTCGTTATAATTTATGTCAGTGTGTGCTAAGAACCTTACAAAATAAAGTGCTGACACGGTGAATCATGGTTTAGTTTTTATCTGTGGCTCTTAAAAATCTTATTAACATGTTAGAATGTTCTGATTCACCAGGGGCAAAATCAGCTCCCTGTGGAACCTTGTTTATCACAACCGGGTGGAACTGTCGCCTTGGGGATGGCCACATTCAACCTGACACCCGCTCCTTGCTATTCTCTGTCTCATTCTCTTCAGCCCGGCCCTGCATGCCTATGCCAATTTGCAAGATTTATTTAGAAATCCGTGTGTAAAAGGGAGATTCTCTTGAATTTTTCAGGCTGGGTGCATTGGGAGGGTATGCAGCGTAAGCACGGCAGGAAAATGACCACGTCCTCCAAAACAAACTATTTGAAGTTTCTTTCATTCCGTGGCACCTAGAAGCATGACCACTGTTATGCCCACAAATTCTACCTCAACCTCCCTTTTGCTGAGAGAGTCATAATGTGTGGACTCTGGCTGAGAGTGAACGCTAAAAGGCATCAGGCTATCACAGCTATGCCCTCCCTGTGATCCTTCACTTAGCAGCCCCCTCCCTCCCATGGCTTTAGTGAATATCTCTAGGAGTCTAAGTAGATATTTGATTTCCAAATCTGTACCTCCAGCCCAGATCTTTCCATGCTACTCAAGGTTCTGAGGCATGCTGGAGTAGAGGGAAAGCACGTTTTTGACTTAGAGACTTTCTAGCTTGCAAAGTCACATTAAGAAACATCAGAGAGAGGAGCATCTGGGTGGCTCAGTGGGTTAAAGCCTCTGCCTTTGGCTCAGGTCATGATCCCAGAGTCCTGGGATCAAGCCCCGCATCAGGCTCTCTGCTCATTGGGGAGCCTGCTTCCTTCTCTCTCTGCCTGCCTCACTGCCTACTTGTGGTCTCTGACTGTCAAATAAATAAACAAAATCTTTTAAAAAAGAAAAGAAAAGAAACATCAGAAAGGCTCTCTGAACCTCAGTTTATTATCTGTAAAGCGGAGAGAATAAAGAATCTCTAAGGGAGTTAATTCCATAAAGAAATGAGATAATGTGGGTAGAGGCATCAGATGTGTTAGTTATTTTTTACCAGGATGCCCCACACAGATCACAAAATTTCCAGACACTGGAATTTCCAACAAACTCAGTCAGGGACTCCCTGAACCTTTCTTTCAGAGGTAATACAGTCTCGGAGTCAATGTTTCTTTCTGCTCTGAGCTCTGTTTCTATAGGTTGGCTTCTTCATAGCTTCACTTATGTATTGCCTATAAGGATCTGTCATGTAATTTAGTTCATCTGCTCCAAATAAATGGCTCAATCTCTTGGGCTCCCCTCCCCGCCTTTTTTTTGGGTGGGGAAGCCCATTTTCAAATTCCAGGGGGAAAAGTGTGATTGGTTCATGCCGCTTTTCTAACCAGACCACACAAGTCAGGAATACTGGATGGATAGAAAGTTCTAGACTTAGAAGCCCAAACTAATCTGGTTAGCTGTTGTTATATGGTTTGGTCAATCAGGGCATTACATCAGGCAGCCTCCTGGAATGGACATTAATATGTTATTGTCTAACACTCCTTCTTTTGGAGGAATTTATAACTGTGTGGTTATAGTGGGGCTGCTCTTCATCTCCTATACCCTGCCTGGGCAAGGGATGAGTTTGTAAAACAAGTTGGCCTGGATTTCTTTAATTTGAAGCTGGAGGAGTTTGTTGAATTTAGGGTCCTATTGCTGGATAGGGCTTGGACCTGGTGAAGGACAATTTTCTTGCCTTTTGAAAGAAGTCTTCTCTTAGTAAGAGAGAATGAGGCCAATCCATAGAAAAGACCATAGTCAAGATACAGGGAAGAAACACTTACACATTCATGCTCTTTGTTTCTTTTCTTTTCTTTCTTTTTTTTTTTTTTTAAAGATTTTTATTTATTTGACAGAGAGAGACCACAAGTGGGCAGAGAGGCAGGCAGAGAGAGAGGGAGAAGCAGGCTCCCTGCCGAGCAGAGAGCCCGATGTGGGGCTCGATTTCAGGACCCCGAGATCATGACCTGAGCTGAAGGCAGAGGCTTTAACCTACTGAGCCACCTAGGTGCCCCTCATGCTCTTTCTTAAACTCCAGTATCTAGCTACATTTCTAGAGCATCTCAGTTATGTAAATAGCAGCCTCTTTTTGCCTAGATCTGTTTGTGTTGAGTTTCTGTCACTTAGAATCAAGGATTCTGTCTAGGATGCTTTCTCAGAAGGGGATGTTTGGCAAGCAGGCAAATGTCTAAGACTGCAACTTGCTTGAAATCCATAGGATTTGAGGCCCACTGGTAGATTTGGCTTCCCTGGTGGGTAAGTCCCTGATCGAGAATATTTCAAATGTCAGATGTCCAACTGAAGCCTCTTAAATCCTCCTTTAACATTTATGACCTTTGACTAAATAATGTTGTTTCAAGGTAGAGGCAAAATATTCAAGTCCAAAAATTAAAGTTGAATGCCATGTGGGTTTTGTTGCCTGTATTAAAATAGAGCAGATGGAAAGAAAGCTGGAATAAAACCCAGTGCTTATTTTTCTGTTTTCTCCAAAACTTTCCTCTAGAAGTCTAGGAGAGTCAGTAGGCCAGGTAAGGACTGGAAATGTTAATATTTCCACTATAAGTTGCCATAATATCAACATCATGGTATACGCTCAGCATTCTTGGAATCCAAGTTCCAAAGATACTTGATGACGTTCCCCTCTTTGCTATTATCATCCTCTGTCTACACTGAGTCTTTTCAAAGGAAGCTGAATTGGTGAACGGGGGAGGGAGAGATTCTCAGCACGTGTTAGGGTGATGCAGGGTGGCTGTTCCTAAGAGCGCAGAGTCATAAAGGGAAGAATGTTGGGACACCTGGGTGGCTCAGTTGGTTGGCTGTCTGCCTGTGACTTGGGTCATGAGCCCAGGGTCTTGGAATTGGACCTGCATTGAGCTCCCTGCTCAGTGGGATCCTTCTTCTCCTTCTAATTTCCCCTGGCTTGTGCTCTTTCTTTCTCTTTCTGTCAAATGAATAGATAAAATCTTAAAAAAAAAAAAAGGAAAGAACATTAATAATGGAGCCAAGCTAGACCAATGATGGGATATAAATGTGACTCCAAACCCTGTTTTTCCTCAGAGTATTATTCTCATCAGCCTATCACTGCTCAAGCATTTCTGCATCTGTGCCAATAGAGTCTCTCCTATGTTTAAAAATTTCAGCCTCCTTCCTGATTTTGTTGGGCCTCACCTCAAATTTACTATATGACCAAATTATTATCACTATTATCATATTTTTCTTAATTGGTGTCACATTTTAATTTAATCTCATTCTAAATAGCTGTATCCATGAAATCACAAGTTTGGTGTTTTCATTTAGCTCCTCCCAATATCCATTCCAATAAATGAAAACTATTAAAATAATCCTTCTGTGTATCACCCAAAATAATCTTGTAAAAAAATTGTGAGAGGCAAACCACAGTTTGAGGGGGAAAAGCCCCTAGTAATATACTGTTACTTGGGTTACTGCACATATACGTTACACATATGGAAGCAATCACAGTTAGAAGCTTTATTTCTGGACATCATTAGTAGATCACAGAAGGTCGTGTTAGAGTCTAGAAAGTGAGAACCAGTAAAGTTTGATGGTGCAGAGGGGTTAGAGAAACAATAATTTCTTGCTTACTTTCTTTCTCCCCTACATGACTGACAGCTCTAAGATGAGGAGCTCAGTGTCTGGCTTGTTCATCAGTGTATCCTAGTAGGTAGTAGAGAGCCTGGCTCAGAGTGGGGACTCACTATATGCTAGAGGTAGAAAGTATAGCCTGAATAACGATTCCATCTAGGTCACCTTGGCATGCTATTGTTAAGTTCTTTGGGGTCAGGGATTACAAATGTCTTTAACAGCCGAATCCTGGGGCACCTGGGTGTCTTAGTGGTTAAGCCTCTGCCTTCGGCTCAGGTCATGGTCTCAGGGTCCTGGGATCGAGCCTCACATCCGGCTCTCTGCTTGGCAGGAAGCCTGCACCCCCTCTCCCTCTGCCTGCCTCTCTGCCTACTTGTGATCTCTCCCTCTGTCAAATAAATGAATAAAATCTTTAAAAAAAATACAAATGAATCTCATGTGCCTAGTCCCATGCCTAGCACACACAAAATTCTAACATTTTTTTGTTTATATGAATATATGTTTAGTCTAGGCCTGGTAAGTTTTGATACAAATTGAATTATACCCCACATTTTAAGCTTTAAAATTTGACCAGTTTGGGTTGATTTAGAAGAATTTCTGTTAGTTTAAAACATTTTTAGATTGTGGCAAAATACACATAAAGTTTACCACTGTAAGCATTTTCAAGGGTACCACTGAATGGTGTTAAGTATATTCGTATTGTGGTGCAATCATCGCTACTATCCATCTCCAGAACTCTTTTCCTCTAGCTGAAACTCTGCCCACTAACTCTGTATCCTCAGCACTAATGGCCCATTCTCCCCATGCTCTATCTTCTGCAACTACCATTCTACTTTGTGTCTGGACAAATTGACTACTCTAGGTACCCCATATAAGAGGAATTATACAGTAGATATCTTTTTTGACTGGCATATTCCACTTAGCTTAATGTCTTCCATGTTCATCCTTCTGGAAGCATGTAGCAGAATATCCTTCCTTTTTTTTTTTTTTTTTAAAGATTTTTTTATTATTCATTTGACAGAGAGAGATCACAAGTAGGCAGAGAGACAGGCAGAGAGAGAGAGAGGAGGAAGCAGGCTCCCTGCTGAACAGAGAGCCCGATGCGGGACTCCATCCCAGAACCCTGGGATCATGACCTGAGCCGAAGGCAGCAGCTTAACCCACTCAGCCACCCAGGTGCCCAATATCCTTCCTTTTAAAGGCTAGATAATATTATATTGTATGTGCATACCACATTTTGTTTACCCATTCAAGGACACTTGAGTTGCTTCCAGCTTTTGGCTGTGGGTATAATATTGCAATGAACATGGATATGCATGTTTGACAAACACACATTTTAAATGAATTCATAAAAGAATCAAGGAAAAAATAAATTAGTGAGTGACAGTGGCAGTCTTCTGGGTAGCTGGGGGTGATATGACCACATTGGGAGACGGTGAGTGAAAGGGATGGGGAAAAATAGAGTACCAAAGGAGCATTATTTCTTTGATGATTCTACCCGGAGCCAGTCCTGTTTGGAACTAGCTCTTGCAACAGCTCTTGTGTGATCTCTAAAAATGCCCTCCCACTGTGGTTTCATGAATCCTTCTTATGCTGATTTACCCTGAAGCGCTGTTCTTTTCCAGGGCATAAATTATTGAAGCGGTTGCGGTCAGTAAAGGGAAGGATAGTGAAACCCACCTGAGTCTTCCAAAGCGAATGGCCAGACGCCTTGTCTGGGTTCCAGAAGTTTAAAGCAAGCCTGACCAAGCCATCCCAGGCAGGAAGTCATTTAGCAGCTAAAACGGCTGCCCACTTCCTAAGTGAGGCAGGGCGAATGGGGGATCCGGTGAGAGATACCTCACATCTTTACACCACTGCAAGTTTCCCGGGCTTTTTCCCTGACCAAGACTGTAGGGAAGCCACTAGAATAGAAAGTGATTCACAAAGACCGGCTGAAGCCATTTTTAGATGTTCACTCTCAGGGAGGAGAGCCTATTAGTATCTGTGTAAAGAGGGCCAAAGCTGGCATTGCACGTTGTGCTCAGCATTTGGTTTGGCAGGGGGCGCGTTTGAGCAAGGGGATGGACCCCCTTTGTGTTGGGGAGTGTCGGTGGAGGAGACAGGGATCTCTGAAAAAGGCAGGCTGAGCTCAAGAAGCTTGACTCACATTTCCTCAGAGGATACTTGAAAAACAGGCTGAAAACAAAAAATATATCAGTCATTTCCTTTGTCAAAGTTCTTGCAGTTCCCAGTTTGAAGTAAGGGAAAGCAAAGCAAATATCTGCCTAGAAAAGTGAACTTGAAAAGCTAGAGGGCTGGGGTAAATAAAAAAAAAAAGTCAGAAAACACTGCTTTGAAAATTTCAAAGACAAATGCAAAGGAATACACAAATGCTTTCTGCTTTCTGCTCACCCGCCCCAGCATAAGCCTCGAAGTTAAAGGATTGGCTCAAGACCTCAGTCTGCCATCAAATAGTGGTTTCAACGGTAGGCATATTACTTAATCTTTTTTTGAGCCCCAGCTTTCCCATCTGTGAAATGGGTGTTATATATAAGAGAAGTTATGTTCTGGGGGTTGTGAGGATAGTAATCCATGTGAAACAGTTAGCATAGTGAGCCACACACCATCTCCCGATTAATGGTAATTAGTATTCTTATGAGTCTCCTAAGTAAAAATCCCTTTTAAAGTTCATGAGCTTTGCAAAATTTTAAAATGGAAGATTCATTTGACAATAAGAGGATTTTATGAAAGGAGCCCCGTGGAGTTGGAAGGTTCCTTCTTGGGCACCGTTAGTTATCAGCAGATTGATTAATCACCAGGATGGTCCGGCAGGTGCTACAAATAGGGAAAATAGAAACAATGGCTAAGTCACGTGGTGTCACCATCTACAAATACAGAGGTTTGTCAAAAAGGGCTTTGTGAGTGTGTGTGTGTGCATGCAAAGCCCTGTCGGTGCAACCTTCCCAGGTTCTCACATAAGACGATAAAATAATTGGACCCCATTTTTAGGAAGCAGATATTTTATTGATTTTGCACTGCCTCAAAGGATGCACAATGGATGATAGAGAAAGGAAGGGTGTTATTGAATGAATGACAGGGATTTTTTTTTTTTTTAACAACACGGATTGTTATCTTTGCCTAGAACAGTTTTTAAAATTTTTTTTTTTATTTTTAAAGATTTTATGTATTTATTTGACAGACAGATCACAAGTAGGCAGAGAGGCAGGCAGAGAGAGAGAGAGGGCAAAACAGGCTCCCCTCCGAGCACAGAGCCTGATGTGGGGCTCGATTCTAAGACCCTGGGATGATGACCTGAACCCAAGGCAGAGGCTTAACCCACTGAGCCACCCAGGCGCCCCACCTAGAACAGTTTTTACCGGCTTTTTGCTTGGACAGCTTTCTGTCACTGAGCACTCAGCTCCTCTGTCACTACCTCATGGGGACCTTCCCTGATCAGCCAATCTAAATTAAACCCATCCCCCATTCTCTTAATCCTCTAGCCTTCTTTTCTTTCTTTTAAGCCCTTTCTCTGTTCTGAAATTGCTTTGTTCATTTGTTGGCGGATTCGCTCACTGTGCAACTCTTCCTGTAACAAGACACACAGGTCATGTGAAAGCAGAGACCACATCTGCCTTGTTTGTCATGGTATCCCAGAGCCTGGTGTGTAGCAGACATTCAATAAATATGTGATGAAGAAATGATTGAATAATTGGGGCTTATTTGGCTTTATTTTAATTTATTTAGAGAGAGTGAATGAGTGAGATGGGGGAGGGGCAGAGGGAGAGGGAGATGGAGAATCCTGAATCAACTCTGCACTGAGCGCAGAGATCCAGAGATCGTGACCTTGAGATCATGATCTGAGCCGAAAGCAAGAGTTGTTGCTTAACAGACTGAGCCACCCAGGTACCCTTCATTTGGGTTTTTTTTTTTCTTTCTTTCTTTTTTTTTTTTAAAGATTTTATTTATTTATTTGACAGACAGAGATCACATGTAGGCAGAGAGGCAGGCAGAGATTGAGGAGGAAGCAGGCTCCTGGATGAGCAGAGAGCTGGAAGCGGGGCTTGATCCTAGGACCCTGGGATCATGACCTGAGCCACAGGCAGAGGCTTTAACCCACGGAGCCACCCAGGCACCCCTTGGTTTTTCTTTTTAAAAAACATAATTTGTGTTTTCTTGTGCTGATTTGATTAGTAAATCTCAATTCATCAGATCATTTTGGCTTCTTGCCATTGCACAAAAGAAATGGGAAAATCGTAGATGGTGCTTAACTGTGCCATCTTACCTTAGAATCATACTTTTATTAGTTTGCTCGGGCTGCTCTAGCAAAGTATCACAAATTAAGGGGACTAAACAACAGAAATTATCAACAGTCAGTCCGCTTCCGATCAAGACGTTGGTAAGTTTGGTTCCTTCTGAGGGCTGAGAGAGTGAGTCTGTCCTATGCCTCTCTCTTCTGCTGGTGGTATGTCTGCCATCTTTGGTACTCCAAGTAAGGTCACATTCCAAGGACTAGGGGTTATGACATCAGGGTATGAATTTGGAGGACACAAACCCCTAATAATATTGAACACCCAGGATGGGAGAATATGTTATTAGATAGAGCCACAAAATCGTTAAATTTGTTTTTTCCCCATCAGGATAGGTAAACTTCAGTCCAGGGAAACTTGGACTTAGAAAAACAGCAGTGCTTAACTGAACAGACCCATGGCAGGACCATGCTTGACTCTAAGTCCCTAATCAATAAATATTTGGCAAGTGAATGAATGTGGACTGCTTCTAAATGACTTAATCTTTCAGATCTTCCAAGTCTTTGTTCCAAAGGTCAGGTGGCAACTAGCCTGACCACTACCTTTAAAATCACGCCCACCCCAACCCTAAACTCCTTTTCCACACTTCACTTCTCTCTGTCATACACCTTCTATTCAACCGTATTTTACTTATCACTTTATTGCCTGTTTTCCTTTACTAGACCGTCAGCTCCATAGGAGCAGGAGTTTTTCTAGGGTTTGTTGTTGTTGTTGTTACTTTTGTAGATATCAGCACCTTTTTACAGTGCTCGACACAGAGTAGGCTCTATTTCATTGAGTAAATGAATGAATGGTCTCTGGAGAGAGGTCTAGCTTCTCCTGGCATGTTCTCCTTGCATTGTTCTAATTCTCCCTAGAATCTCAGTCCAAAGAAATATCTCAAAGGTCAAGCCCCTGTCTCTGATGCTTGAATTCCCTCCGAGACTGGGGATTACTTGGTAACAGGACTGTCTTTTGCTCGGAGCCCCAATTTTGATGATGAAAGAGTCAAGAATTCAAAGTGTTAAGTGATACACAAAATAATATGGTGTGGGGTATGTGTGTGCATAGAACAAAGGTGTTGAGAAGGGAGACAGGAAGGCTTCCATATGTTAGCTCAGGCAATAGGCTCAGAAAAGGGCAACTAGACTCTGGAGCGCAGCTGGGGCAGGATGACGCATTATTTAATATCAATGCAGAGTTAAAAGATCAAAAAATTGTAAGGCAAACCATGAACAGTGAACAGTGTAGTGGTATAGAGAGCAATGCTTCTCAAACTTTATGCATATACTAACCACTCGGGGATCTTGTTAAAATGAAGTGTCCGATTCCAGGATGAGATCTCAAAGTCTGCATTTCTAACAGTCTCCGGTGGTGCCCCTTGTAGATTACACTGAATATTAAAGAAAGTGGATTCTGCAACCGGCCTTGCTGGGTTCAAATTACACACAGTTACCTCGGCTTACTGATCAGTAAATTAGTCTCTTTGTGCCTCAGTTTTCTTATCTATAAAATGGAGATCAAACGAGGTATTCTCTGTAAAAAAATACTATTTAAATGTCACGAATTACTTCACTCAGAGAAGGGGCACGGGAAGAGGGTTTAGCACGGAGTGCGAGTCAAAGAAGTCGTAGCTGTACTTTCATACTTTTTAAAATGAGAAAGTATTTCAGCATTGACCCGTGTGCGGATTTCCCTCCTCTCCCATACAAGCACGTTATATAAGAAGCCGGATTAGTTATGCCTGTGTTACGCTCAGGGCGGCCAACGAAGCCTGTTTGCAAACTGTTTGGGGTCTTCGGATGGAGACACGCGGCGTGCGGATCGTTTTTCATCCGGAGCCGAACCAAAAATTCCACTCCCTTATGCAAGGCTCCGGCGGCTCTCAGGTATTCGGAAAGAATACCTTTCCCTGGCACCTGCCTGCGGAGCGCTGGCCACAGCGAGGCGCTCGGGAGAGGCGCTGGGAGCCGAGCGGGGGCGGGGGGTGGGGGAGGGTGACCGAGCCCCAGGTGCGGGGAGGGAAGAGGGCCGAGCCCACGTGGACCACCGGGCCGGGCGGGGGCAGGGGCCGGGCGGCCCGGCCAATCAGCGCGGCCCGCGGTGGGCCCGGCCCCTCCCGGCCCGCGCGCCCGCCCGCGGGCTCGGCCCCGCACTGCTCGTGGCGCGCGGCCCGGACGGGGCGCACCGACCCCGCGTGCGGCTGCAGCCGGACTCCGGGAGTGGAGTGGCACCTGCGCTTCTGCAGCCGCTGCTTTTCTGCGGCAGTTGCCGACGTGTCTTCGGAGAGACCTGAGAACTTTCACAGTGAGCCTGCGGGGGTGATGGGCCACTCTCGGGGCGCCCGCGGGGAGGTGGCTCGGTGAGCCTCCTCCGCGGCTCCTGTGCAGAGATCCGAGCCTCGTCCTGGACGCGCCAGCCCGACTTGGCCGCGGCTCTAGTCAGGTCAGAAGGGTTGGAAGGGCGGAAGAGGGGTTGGGAAGACGGGGTTGGGGTGGCGCCGACCCAGTACTCAGTCTCTGTCTCGTGGCAGGTGGCTGCCTCTCGGGCTGATACTGACTTGGCTCCGGGCAGCCCCCTCATCCCGACGCTCTTGAACGGGGGTGACCTCCTGTGCGGTAGTTGGCGTGCACCCCGAAGTTGGAAGCGGCGTTCCTAAGTGGGGATGCGTGGCTGACGCCGGGCAGCGGGCGCTGCCAACTTCGGGGTTCGTATGTACCTCTCACGGATCCCCCGGGGAGCTCCTTGGCTGCCAGAGGGGCCTCTCAATGGATCCGTATCAGTATGGGGGCGGGGAGCGTGAACTCGGGGTGAGCGGTTGTTTTGGAGAAGCCGGCCTTGGGGCTTCATCCCTTGGGTCTGACCCTGGCCCTTAGGGGAACCACTTTAGCCTACACCCGAAGCCCTGGTTGCGGGGCTCTTGCTGGAAGGACGCTGCGTGCACCCGGGGCGCGTCTTTTCAGTTGAAGCGCTAAGCTTCCCGCCCACGTAGAAAACTAGAGCCAGTCTGGAAGTTCTGTCTCTTCCCCCTTGAGGCACCTCGGATTTGTCCACCAGGCGGGAGGGTCTATGTTGCTTCCCTTCTTCTTCAGACCCTCTCTTGCCTCATTTGCTTTGACAATCCGCTCCTGGAAAGGAGAGCATCTTTAATCCTGAACTCATGGCTTGGGAAAGATGGGAGGTGGAAAGTCTGGTGTCTTGCACTTAGGGGGGCAGCTAAAGCCAGAGCGGTGCCACTGGTGCGTTTTTCTCCTGAATCAGTATCATTTGACGTCTGGGGGTTCCACGGACGCCACTGAGAGCTTTAGCCAAGCTATAATTCAGCCCCCGGGAAGATGTACATTCACAGGTTCATGGACTCACTGAGAACTACGCATGGGCTCACATCCCTCCAAATCCCTAGCCGGGATTTAAGTACCCCCTTTGGTGAAGCATCTGCATCCTTGTACTCTTTTCCCCTTCAACTTTTCTATGGCCGTCCCTCCAAGGCCGGCAAGGTTGATGTGATGTGACAGGCGATCCCCGTGTGCGGGGATGGGCGTGTTCAAAGCCTTGGTGGGCTTCTTTCTCTAATATCCTTGCTAGAAGGATTACGGGCACCGACCTGAAAATCCCACCTGCACACCCAGACAACCACACCTGCCCAATCACAATGTAATCGGTGTTTTTCCACTTGGTCATTCTTGAGCAGATGTAGGACTTAAAAAATTCCTCAACACTTCGCTGCGGGTTTACAGTGACAAGCGTTCCTGCTAAGTTTGTAGTTATAAATCAGTGCACAAGCCTAACACTTCCTTTGATCTGGAAATACAGATCTTAATAAGGCAGCAGGAGAACAGTTTTCAGAATCATCGTGACTAATGAATGATGATTTAGGTCCTCCCAAACTGACCGCGTGAGTTGGCTTTGCTCATTTGTGCAAGCAGCTATCTTTGTATGTGTGGACATTTCTTGATCAATAATCTCATAAAGCTGTGTTTCAAGGCTTCCTCCCTCAGTTCTGCTCATTGTTCTGCTTTGCGTGACTTTTCTGTCTTCCCTCTGTGCCATTTTAACTACCCTTTAACACTTTAAAATTTATTACAGGGTTTTAAGTCACGATCTGACTTGGCCAATTTTCCCTCTTAAAGATAAGAAAGTTGTTATTCCCAGAAAAGCAATCACTGCTAGTTTGCTTATTTTTCAGTGTCTTTAATTTTTTTTTAAACTTGTCTCCCAAACACACATACAAACCCTACAAATATCTCTACTTAATTACTTCATTGGAGGCAACATTTCCATATCTCTAGTACTAGAATGTTCTAGGTCACTTGAATTTCAATATTCATTTTTTGCTTTTTTTAGAGAGGTGTATTGTTTGATGACCTAGTTCCATTTAGTCTAAAAAAAAAGTCTTTGTCCCCCTGACTCCTTTTCAGTGGCACATAGCCTTTCTCTAATAGCTGCTTTTATCTGCACAGCTCATTTATTGTTATACTTAATATAACACTTTGTTATGTAAATGACATGTTGATGCATATGATATTGAAACTGCATTCACTGGGGATTAACCCACGGGGATGACATCATCATGAGCCAATCCTCTATCTGATTTGAACATGCATTGACAAGAGTCACATTATCATGTTGAGCAAGGGTTCTATATTGCCTGTGATGAATAAGAGAAAGAGGGAAGTCATTTTGGCTCTTTCTAACTCTCAATTAGCTGCCCAGTTGGAGAGTGTTAGGGATTTCTATACTAAGAAGCTTAGCTTAATAAAATTCTCAGATTGCAGTTTATAGATCTCCTTAGAATTTGCAGAAGTATGTTTCCCCCTTATGCCTCCTTGTTCTTTGGGAGTTTTTACGCTACATTTTGGCTCTATTTCTTTACAAATATGGAGAGATGTCAGAGTAAATGGTCTAGTCTTTTGAGGTTTTGTTTTTGGTCTCAAGATAGATGGAACATCTAGTTGATGGATTCATTTGTTTACACGGGGGCGTTTCATCAGGTGCAGGATAAATAAATCTGCTAAGGTTAGCAAAATGACTTCCAAGTCCCAGAGCCAGTTGTAGATCCTACAGTGGACTGACTTCCTCCTAATTCGTTAGAGAGATCCAGGATTGAGCGTGAGGGACCGGCGAGAGGAAAAAGACGTCCACAGAGGGATTGGCAGAGGGATCTTGACCAATTAATCACGTCATAGCTATTTGTTTTGAAAACATTATTAGAAAAAGCTCCCATCCTTCCTAACAGTTCTTACTTACAGAAATAAGCTTGAGTTACACTTCGTAATAATAGCCCACACAGTTCGTGATCTCTGGCAACTCCCCCACAAGAAAAGAATGAACTTTGGCTCCCTATCACAAAGTTAACTCTTTGTGTTTTATAGTTGTTAGTCAAGCTAAATCATTTTCTTCCATAAAGTCAGTGAAAAGGACCCCTGTGTGTGTGTGTGTGTGTATGTGTTTAAACATAAGTTTAATTGCATAATCAGGTTTAAAGACTCAAAGACTCACAGAATTTTAAATCTGGAGAGCACCTCAGGAGTTCAGTATTCTAAAAGATCAGGGGTAGAAGGTGTTATGACTTCAGCCCATTACCTTGTAAAAAGAACTGGGATCCTAACTTCTAGCCCCGTGCCCTTTCCCGACGTTTCTGATAAGGGCCTGCAGAGTGGTGTTCGGATGCTGGAAGGACCCCTCATTTCAGCTGTGTCTGCAGAGCAGGACCGTGTCCCCCTCTCTTCCTATCAGGGATCAGTTAGAATATTAGGCAGTTGAACCCAGCTCAGAGATTTGACAACCTTATGCATCAGCTAGCCTTGGGCTGCTTCCTAGTAGCTGTCCTAGTATTTGCAATTACAAAAGACACACTTCTAGGGGCGATGGCAGTGGAAGAGGATGGATTGGGTGACTCAGTTTGGCCCTATTTGAGCATGCGGAAAGACACAAACGTTAAAATGAAGATGAGGCATGATAGAAGGTTTGAGAGCTCAGAATATTAATTTATTGTGTGATCTGTCTCCTCTGTCATACCTTGTAATTTTCAGTTGCTGTAAAACCAAACTGGTAATTTGGAATAAAACTGTTTTCTGGCTTGGTTGTGAGTCCTGCTAATGGCGCCCTGCCTTTGTTGAGCTCTTAGTGTGTGTCAGGTATAGAATGTTGACGTTGATGAAACATCCTGGTTAATAAATGGCTTTCTCTCTATGAATGAACTATGGTTGTCCAAAGAGTCATGAATCAAAAACCGTGTTGAATCTTTCTTTGTCACTGTTTTTAATTCAAAAGATGTCAGGATCTTACAGCAGCAAGTCATTAACATGGGCATAGATGATTTTAATTCAAAAGTCTGGGAGTGTCAGATATTAGGGAGTTTTTGTTAATGAAATGTTAATGAAATGACAAATAAAAACAAGATACTATATTTAGAAAGATAGACAGGTAGTAAAGATGTTGCTAATTTGTCTCCTTTCGTAAGACTGTTTATAGTATTGTTAGTGGAGAAGAGAATATCTCTTTTAGAAAAATGCCCTTGCATTTCTTATAAAGAGAAAACACTAGGCTTCTTTTTTTAAAAAATAAAAATACAGCATTACAGAGAAGAAATAACCTATGTGGGTTTTTTGATTTGTTGTATTTTTTCTGTTCTGAGTTTATTTCAAACTAGAAAGACCGTTGAACATTTCTGCAGCATTTCACTTGTCTTAACTAAAGGTGGAACTGTCCAAAACCTGAGTTATTATTAGTTTTTAAATGACTGTTGCATCTGCTTAAACTCTCTGTTTCATATCTATGCCACATGTCCCAAAGTCTTCTCTGAAAATTCACAGTTTCGTTTCTTTATTTTATTCAATTTTATTTCATCTTTTGCCTCGTGAATCCTGAAAATACTGATGAGATTTTGGTCTTCCAGAGTGGAACACTGGGCCTCCAACTTGGACTTTAGGCACAGTGTTTAAAATAATCATAGAAGGTTTCCAACAAGGAAGAAACTTACAGACCTTCTAGGACAATGATTTTCAACTGGGGGCAGTTTGGCTCTGTAGGGGACCTTTGCCAACATCTGGAGACATTTTTGGTTGTCACAGCGTGGGGTGGAATTAGGTTTAGGGTGTAGAGAACAGGGGTGCTGCTAGACTTACACTAAGGCGTAAGGCAGCTCCTACAGCAAAGAATTCTGGGGCACAAAATGTCATTGGTGCTGAGGTGGAGAAACTTGGATCCAGGCTGACTTTTGGGGCCCAGACCAGTGAAATGGCTTACCCAATGTCCCCAGTTCCTTGTTTCTGGCAGGAACTGAGGTCTCTAATGCGTACACTAGGATTCTTTGCATAACACTAGGCTTGTTTTGAAGATGTCTTTCCTATTTGATTTCTTTAATTTATAAAGAAAATGCGTATGTGGGGTAGAAAAGTCAAGCCCTGTAAAAGAGTATAAAAAGGAAAGTGAAAAAATGTACCCAGTTCTGCCATCGCAAGAATACTTTTTCATATTTCAGTACATATATTTCCAATTCCCTCCTTTTGCCTTTCATCCACAGAGAGATGTTGAGACCAAATCATTTTAGAGAAATGGGGCCATAGATCATATAATCTGTACTGCTTAGTTTACTGGGCAGAGGGCCATGGGAAGGCCTTTGGTGAACCCATGGCTGGGGAAGGAGTCTGGCATCTCTGAGGTCAGCCCCCGACCATGCGATTAGGTGAAACCCCCTATTATGAAGACTTTCTATGGGGTGTGGCCATTAACCTGCACTCCAGTGAGACTCAGATACTCTCTGGAACCATTCTGGGAAGGATGACAATTGGGTGAAGAGAGTTCTAGGCCATTCTTTTTCGTGGCTGTATGTTTTTCTATTTAAAAATGCATTTTCCTGCTGGTCATAAAAACACCCAAAGTTAAAAAGCAGCCTTGAGTTTTCTTTGTAATACATTGCTTTTTGCCAAAGACAGCAAGTTTCATAATGTCAGTGCTGGAATACATCCTTCAGTTTGATGTTTTATTATTGGTGTCCGGTTTGAGATTTTAAGCAATTTGAAAGCCAGACATATTTTATACAGCCGGGCATTTAATTAAGGCCATCCCAACATGTATTATTGGGGTGAATTCTCTACACATATCAGTGGGGCTAACAATTCACTGGGGCCTGCAATCTCCGTTGCTATTTAAATCATTTGGCAGCTCTTCCAGAAGCAGCCAGATTGTAATGTAAACATCTGTTACCTTTTCTCTGCTTTCAGAAGTGATTATGCAACCCGGCTTCACATCCGAGACCCAGCTTTCTTCATCTATATTTTTGGATTAATTCGTTCTCAACCACACACGCACACACACACGCACACACACATCCGCGGACATGAATCAAAAGAGCCATAAAATTGGTTACCATGGGCCCAGTCCTCCCAGGAAAAAACTCGCATCTTCTCCATACCCTGTCCTGCTCTTTGCAGACCGTTGGATCCCCTTAGGAGCGTGGAGCTCCATTAAGCAAGCTGGGGGATGGCTAGGAGTCTGGCCCTGGTACATGTCCGGTTCTTTTTGTGTGCGGAATTTCCACTCACCTCAGCCGGGGGCCTTTGGGGAATGAACTGGTTAAGATTTAAACATCCCCAATAAGGCTGCTTAGTATCAGTGGGGGTTGGGGTAGGCGGCAGTGGGCAAGGAGGCATTGAAATGGAATTGGATGTTAGATAGCAAATGTCTGTTTCATTAAAGTTTTCTGCAAGTATTTACCATTTTCACATGAGGGAATCCTTGTTAAATATTTGCTTTGTTAACCTTTGAAAAAAATCATCGTAGCTACAGTAGCTATCATTTGTTGAATAAGAATGTTGCTGGGTACTGAGCTATTTTATCTGCTTTTTATTTTTTAAAGATTTATTTAATTGAGAGATAGAAAGCGCATGGGGGAGAGGCAAAGGAAGAAGGGGGGAGAAAATCCTCAAGCAGACTCCCTCCTGAGCACTGAACCTGACCTGGGGCCTGATCTCATGACACCGAGATCAGGATCTGTCCCAAAACCAAGAGTCAGTCCCTCAACTGATTGTGCCACCCATACAGTCCTATGCTAAGTATTTTTTTAATTAATTAATTTATTTGACAGAGAGAGTGAGAAAGAGAGAGAGCACAAGTAGGTTGAGTAGCAGGCAGAGGTAGAGGGAGAAGCAGGCTCCCCCCTGGGCAGGGAGCCTGATGTGGGACTCGATCCCAGGACCCTGGGTTCATGACTTGAACTGAAAGCAAACACCCAACTGACTGAGCCACAGACATCTCTACCCTAAGTGTTTTAAAAAATTGCACTAAAATGCAAATATCATAAGTTTATGTAACCCTATTTTTAAAATTTTTATTAAGATTTTATTTTTAAGTTATCTCTGTGCCCAACATGGGGCTTGAACTCACAACCTCAAGATCAAGAATCACGTGCTCTACCGACTGAGCCTGCGGGGTGCCTGCTACTTCACCATTTTTTTAAGTGTGTTGTCCGGCAGCATTAAGTGTTCATGTTTTGTGTAGCCTTCCCCATCCTCCATCCCCAGAACTCTTGTTCGTCCTCTAAAACCGAAACTCTGTGCCCATTAAACAGCAGCTCCCCTACTCCCTCCTCTCAGCTCCTCGCCGCCAATTCTCTTTCTATCTCTAAGAATGTAACTGCTCCAAGTACCTCGCTGAAGGAGACTCATACGGTATTTTTCCTTTTGGGGACTAGCTTATTTCACGTTGCATAGTGTCTTCAAGGTTTTTCCATGTTGCAGTGTGTGTCAGAGTTCCATTCTCTTTTAAGGCTGGGAAACAGCCCATTGCACGTGAAAATCCAATTTTGTTTATCCATTCGTCTCTCGAGGTGGGTGGCTGCTTCCTTTCGGCTACTGCGAATACCGCTCCCATGCACGTGGGTGTCTGGATATCTTCTTGAGCCTCTGTTTGTGGTTCTTCTGGGTATGAGCTCAGAAATGGAAGTGCTGGATCATATGGTAATTCCATGCTTCATGTTTTGAGGAACCATCGTACAGTGTTGCATAGAGGCTGTATCCCTTTACTGGTCTAAACATCTCCTTTCTGTATACCAGGAAAGTGAAGGACACTGGATAGGGACCATGTAGGTGGCTTGTGGCAGGAACCACAGTGTGAGCCCAGGTGGTGTGGGAGAGCCAAAGCTCCCACTTGATCATTCATTCTTCCAGTTCAAGAAAGATTGTATGAACGCTTCATGTGCACAGCCCAGGTGTGGTGGGGGATGAGAGATAAATAACAAATATGTTCATGGCAAGGAAAAGACCTCAAAGTCCTCATCCTGCCACACTAAGGAATTTGATTGAGATATGGAGCTCCCGTGGGCCACACTCACTGTGAAATCAGTGTTTGATCAAAATACTAAGAGGCTGGTAGCCATATACGATGGTTATTTGGGCTGTTAATATTAGTGCTGCCTCAAATCCTCTGGTGATTAACAACTATGCGGCTCATGGTGTTTAGAATGCCATGCCAATGTTTGCTTCTTGTTGGGGGTGGGGTGGGTAGCGGTGAGTGTAGACAGTGCAAGGAAATCATTGAGATCAAGATAAGCCTTAGGTAGGATCTGAGGGATGATTGCATTTTTATTTTACAGAGACCGTAGGCAGAGGACACGGGCATCTTTCCCACCCAAAGCACAGCTTAATGGAGTCATTGCAAAAGAAGGCACGTTTAGTCACTTTGTAGAATTAACAATTGATCAGTTTTGTGGTTCCCGAGTCCTTTATAAGCACCCCATGTTTATTCATTATTGTGATTGCACAGTGGAAGCCACTCTGCCTGATGTGATGAGCAAAAGCAAGACGCCGAGGCATTTAAATACACTTGAAATTAACGTTTGCACAAATAGGTGTCTGATGGGGTAGTCTAATTTGATTCTAAAGGCCTAGAAATAAGCCTGTAGCTAAGGGTGTCCTCCTGGAAATCCTAAGTCAGAGGTGTGTAGCTCACTTGCAAGGTTTCTGTGTTATTTAAAAGGAAAAGGGCGATGTTTGGAACACAGCAGCCCCACGTCCTTCGTGGGTGAGTAGGGGGAGCAGAGTACCAGTAAGCCTGGCTGTTGATACTCGCCTAGCATATTGGGTAACCCGTTAGGATGGAGCGGCAAGCTCCAGTGTTCTTGAGAGCAGGGGAAAAGTCAGCTTGTCCTGATTGTCCTGATATATGCTCGAACAAAGTACACTAATCATTGTACGGAAGTATTCATCAGAGAAGGAAAATATACTCCTCAAGTCTGAAAGTTAAAGTCACCCTGAGAAAAAGGACTGGCAGAATTCCTAGAAAACTCTGTGTCTTCAAGACGTTGGATTCCAAATTTACTCTCTTCACATTTACAAAGGACTCGTGATCCCAAGTGTAAACTCAGTTTCTGGTTTGATGTGCAAATATTTCTGAACCATAACATAAACAGACACGAACGTACAAGCAGTTGACTCCATCCATATACAAGTTTCCAAGTCCTCATCGACTCAGAAGTCAGCAATGAGCAGAGATGAATATAGGGTTTATGCTGGTGGCAAATTTTTTTGGTCCTCTGAACATTCTGGATGTAAAAAATCTATTTCATGTTATCAAGTTCTTATCAGGTATCCCAATTCCTGTTTTATTATGATTCTTTTTATTGAAGTGTAGTTGGCAGACAATGTTATACCAGTTTCAGGTGTACAACATAGCAACAAGTGTATACTTTACACTGTGCTCACTACAAGTGTAGCCATCTTCTGTCACCACGCAAGGCTGTTACAGTAGCGTTGGCCGTATTCCCTGTGCTGTATCTTTTATCCTCCTGACTTCCTCCTTGCGTAACTGAAGCCTGTGTCTTCCATTCCCCTGCACCCATTTTGCCAGTTCCCCCAAGCCATCTTCCCTCTGACAACCATCAGTTTGTTCTCTGTATTTACGGATCTGTTTCTGCTTTATGTTCATTTGTTTCCCAGATTCCACATATAAGTGAAATCATATGGTCTTTATCTTTGTTTAATTTCCTTCTCTAAGCATAATACCCTCTAGGTCCATCCATGTTGTCACGAATGGCAAGATCGCATCCTTTTTTTAAATGGCTGAGTAATATTCCATTGTGTGAATAATAATCCGTTGTGTGTGTGTGTATGTGTGTGTTCCATTGTGTGTATATATGTGTGTGTATATATATATATATATCACATCTTCTTTATTTATCCATTGATGGGCACTTGGATTGCTTTATATCTTGGCTATTATAAACAAAGCTTCAATAAACATAAAGCATAGGGGTTAATATATATTTTTGAATTAGTGTTTTCATTTTCTTTAGGTAAATATTCTGTTGTGGAATTACTGGACTGTATGGAATTTGCATTTTTTTTTTTAAAGATTTTATTTATTTATTTGAGAGAGAATGAGTGAGAGAAAGCATGAGAGAGGAGAAGGTCAGAGGGAGAAGCAGACTCCCCAAGGAGCTGGGAGCCTGATGCGGGACTCAGTCCTGGAAGTCCAGGATCATGACCTGAGCCAAAGGCAGCTGCTCAACCAACTGAACCACCCAGGCACCCTGGAATTTGCATTTTTAATTTTTCGAGGACCTCTCTACTGTTTTCCATAGTAGCTGTACCAGTTTGCATTCCCACCAACATTGTGCGGGGTTTCCTTTCTCTCCTACACTTCTTCATATTTTCACTGAGACTAGTGCATAAGAACCACCTGGAGGGTATTGTTAAAACAGAGATTCCCAGGGTTCGCCCTCAGAGCTGCTGGTTCAGTAAATCTAGGCAGGAGCCTGAGAATTTGCAGTTTTGATGAGCTCGCCAGAGCACTGATACGGTCCAGTCTGTGCGTCATACCCGTTGTTACTGTGCGTCTTTCGGAGTTAAAAAATTTATTACAGACATTTTCATACAACCAGGTTGTTTTGGTTCAGTTGTGATTCTCGTTTTGGAATATGCTGGTTAAGTTTGTCTAAAAAGTATACTTCTGGGGCGCCTGGGTGGCTCAGTGGGTTAAGCCGCTGCCTTCGGCTTAGGTCGTGATCTCAGGGTCCTGGGATCGAGTCCCCGCGTTGGCCTCTCTGCTCAGCAGGGAGCCTGCTTCCTCCTCTCTCTCTCTGTCTGCCTCTCTGCCTACTTGTGATCTCTCTCTGTCAAATAAATAAATAAAATCTTAAAAAAAAAAGTATACTTCTGAAGATCAATTTAAATCACTGAGCCCAAAATACAAATTAGATGTTGTTTGGATCAGTGTTACATAGGGGAACTGATTTTGATAATGCCCCTAAGTTTCTTTTAGAGTGTAAGGTATATTTTCCATAGTTAAGAACTTTTAGAATAAGAATCATACAGTTGTTTAAGTGGATATTGAGGCAGTTTGGCTGTACGTAGCGCGGGAGGAGCATAACATCTCCTTCTGTCATCTGGCTAATGTCTGTATTGACCAAGGGAAAAATGTGACCTGTATTTTCATATACTGTGGGTCTGATTTAAATTGTAATCCTGCCGGCAGGTGACACACAGGAATTTCGTTCTGGTTAAGACTCAGCAGATGTTAAAAGCTGATGTGGATTTAAGGTTTCATCCGTTCTGGGAATAATTGAAGATTTAGTTAGGACCAGAAGATGGAGTTCCAGATAGAGTGATAGGGCTTGAAGGGGTATGGAAAGTTTTTGCACAGATGCCTGGCTTGTTACATTCTCTTACCACTTAGAGGAATAAATTATCATCCCTGTTTGCTTAAATGAAAAGCTTTCAGTGGATTTTACATTGTGTTGCACTATTAACAAGAACTTGAAGTTTGCAAACCGGAGTCTCTTCTGAATGAAAAAGCAAAGCCTGAACAACTTGATTGTTTAGATCTTGATTCATTTATTTAAAAATGGTGGTTTTGTGAGAATTTTTCAAGATAGTCTGACTTATAGAAATGTGTGGGTGTTGGCAGGAAGGTTAGCATTGGCTAAGCCACCAAGAAGAGTGGATGGGCCAGGTCAGAGTCACTCACCCTTTTCTGTCTCCAGAGCTGTGTTTTAATTACATGGCTGGTTTGCAGAACCATGGTCCTCTTGCAAAGGCTGTGGCATGTTGCGTATGACTAGGTCTGTACTAACATTTCCTTGGGACCCATCAGTCACTGCTGTCCCTTCGGCAGGTTTCACTTTGGTTATCTTTGCCCAACCGTCAAGATGCAATCGCTGTCCTCCCTGGCTGCCTGCCCCGGTGCCCTGTGTCCCCCTTCGGTTCTTAACTCCAGACAGTTAGGTGATGAGACTTCCAGGTTGAGCGGCAGACTAGGGCACGACAGAAGCTAGTTTACATGGAAGACAAAGCAGCAGAAATAGCCACTTATTGGGAAAAAAAAGCGTGGTATTTTTCTGCTGGCTGGGAATGGCGGGTCAGCATCATGACAGCAAGTACTGTGTCCTCTGGACAGTGATGCTTTCAGTGATGAGACAGGATCACAGCAACCGGTGACCTTGTGGAGGACCCCCGGTAGCATGCAAGCGGTAGAAAAATAAAGGTAAGACTGTAGTAAGATTAAAAGAAAACCTCCCCTTTCATGACCTCTTCAACCCATTTCTAAACCTCTCTCTCCAAATACTATTAAGAGTTGGGCTGATATCATCCTGCACATATTGAAAATTCATAATGCCTCAAAGAAATCCCGACAGGAGGAGGGGGAATGGACTGACAAGTGTTAGAGACCCTCTCTAACCATTTGAAGTTCATTTGTCAGTGCTCACCAATCAACGGAAGTCAGAAGCAGATCTGGCACCTTCCGTTTATTTCAAAGTATAACATGGAAACATCAAAACATGCTGGACTTTCCTATTTGTGTTATTTAAATCATGTGTGTTTACTAAATATGCAGTATTGTGTGAATTTTCTCACTTAAGTAATTTACTGTACATCGGGTTCAATAATTTACAATGTTGCCATTATCTTGGAGTCCTATCATGTTGATACAAAATAGCTCTTGTCCATTTCTTTAACTGCCTAACTTTCACTAGGAATGTACTACATTTTATTTAGTTGTTCTCTACAGGTGGATATTCCGATTTTTCCTTTTTCCTCTGTTACAGGGATTATTATGAGAACAGTCTTTTTTTTTTTCTCTGAAATATATTTGACATACAATGTTCTATTAGTTTCAGTTGTACAATGTAGTGATCCAATGGTTGTATTCCCCGTATTGAACTTTCCATCCCTGGGACTTACTTATTTGGTAATTAGAAGTTTGTACCTTTTAATCTTCTTCTTCTTTTTTTTTTTAAAGACTTTATTTATTTGACAGACAGAGATCACCAGTAGGCAGAGAAGCAGACAGAGAGAGAGAGCAGGGAAACAGGCCCCCGGCTGAGCAGAGAGCCTGATGCGGGGCTCAATCCCAGGACCTTGAGATCATGACATGTGCCAAAAGCAGAGGCTTAACCCACTGAGCCACCCAGGCGCCCCTGTACCTTTTAATATACTTCACCGATTGTGCTCATACTGTTTTCCATAGTAGCTGCACCCGTGTACATTCCCACCAACAAAATCCCCAAAGAGGGATCCCCCCTCTTTTTAAAAGGATTTTATTTATTTATTTTAGAGAGAAAGGGACAGAGAGAGAGGTAGCTTGTACACGAGATCGGGGGACGAAGGAGGGAGAGAAGGAGAAGCAGATTTCATGCTGGGCATGGAGCACAGCTCAGCTTGATCTCTCTGGGCCCTGGGATCCTAACCCAAGCTGAAATCAAGAGTTGGATATCTGACTGACTGAGCCACCCACGGCCCCGAAGGTTCCCTTCCCTGTGTGAAGGCTTGTGAACAAATTTATACCTTCTATTGAGATGCAGCGTTTGCTGTTTAAAGCCCTCTCATAATTACATGTAGCTTTGTAGCCATTTGCTAGTGGTTTTGTTTTGTTTTGTTTTTGTTTTTTAAGTACACCCAGAAGAGCCTGGTTAGAGGATGTGTGTTATAGTGTTGTGTTGCTTAAGAATGCATCTGGAAAATGTGGGGACTGCAGAAAGTCTCTTTCACTATCCTTTTCTCTTGAATCAAGATGTAAAAAAACCCCAGAACACGTCAGCCTTTGGACATGAGAGGTAAACAGTCTTACAAGTTCCAATAGAACTTTCTGCCACGAGGGAGAAAATTCTGAAGTCTGTGTCATCCGTTAACAAAAGCCGCTGAGCCGCACGGGACTGTCGAGCACTTGCAAGATGGCTGTTGTGTCCAAGGAACTGAATTTTAAATTCCATTTTATTTTTAAATTAACTTAGCTTTGGGGCGCCTGGGTGGCTCAGTGGGTTAAGCTTCTGCCTTCGGCTCAGGTCATGATCTCAGGGTCCTGGGATTGAGCCCCGCATCGGGCTCTCTGCTCAGCAGGGAGCCTGCTTCCTCCTCTCTCTCTCTCTGCCTGCCTCTCTGCCTACTTGTGATCTCCACCTCTCAAATAAAGAAATACAATCTTTAAAAAAAATAAATTAACTTAGCTTTACATTTAAACAGGCACTTGTCTGCCATTGGCTGCCATTTTGGACAGCGCAGGTGGAGGGTAAAGTCTGCGCGAGGAGGTACAGCTACGGTTTGACTGTTTTCCTCCCCAAATGTCTTAACAAGTGACTACTGAAGAGACGGAAATGTAGTCCGTTGTGCTCGACAAGAGGCTCAAGACTCTTCCCCTGAAAATAGAGGTATAAATAATCTACTGAAAACAGGACAGGTTGTTAAGATTTATCAGGCATTCTCCTTCCCTCCTTCAGACTCGGGTCTGCCCTGGGCTGGCTGGGCTGCTGGATGGGGCTGCCGGATGGGACCGCATCGTTCTGCTGGGGCAGTTCTTTGTAAAGTGAATTGATGGCTATGTAAATACAGCCATTAACCTCTAGCACCTCTGACAGCTCCTTGGGCTCCGGAGTGATTCTTGCCCTTGAAAATGCTGGTTGATGGATGCAAAGATATTAAAAAAAATTTTTTTTTCCTCTCTAACTGTTGGAAACACTGAACCCTTTAAGGACTGGCCAAAGGAGCCAGTGCAACTGAGGACCTACTAGGTGTAAATACTCCGGCGGGGCTTTGGAATTCTGTTATTGCAGTGGACTAGTTTATAGATTTGCTCTAGATGGATCAGAAATAGGACCCTGTGTATTCGTAGGTACGTCTTCTTTGAAAAAATACACATGCAGATAAAATTTAGAAAGCCCCCGGTCAGAGGAAGTTTGTGGAAAATTTGCTCTGAAAGCCAATGGAGTTTTATAATTCTCCACTTTCGTATATATTTTAAAATTAATAGTGTGCCTTGCTATGAAAACACCTTCCTTTTCTTGTCTTGGGAGATGGTTGTAGAAGATTGCCTGAGCATGGAGACAGACATAAGGTAGGTAAGATTCTCACGCTGAAAATGCGTTTGGTTGGGGCTTCTGGGTGGCTCAGTCAGTAGGACATGCAACTCTTGATCTCAGAGTGGTGAGTTTGAATCCCACGATGGGGATGGAGCCTACTTAAAAAAAAAAAAAAAAGAAAGAAAGAAAATGGAATTGGTTGTAGGAAAAATAGGCATTGTATAGAAGTAGGGCCAAAGGGTGAGGGTTGCTAGCATCTTGGTTTTCTGTTGTCATCTGAGATCTCGTCCCCTTGCTTTTTCTCCTAGAATCACCTTGGCCATCTCTCATTTCCTAGAATGCCTAAACTCGCTCCTTCCTCGGTGACTTTCTACTTGATGTTCCTTTCCTCGGAACGTGCATCTTGTTTGTTTCCTTCTCTTTTTTGGCTGGCTCCTTCTCATTCTTTAAATCTGTTACCTCAAGAGCATAAATTCCTTACCTACTCAGAGCAACAGCAATCTGCCTGCCTATAAAGCATTGGTGGGTGTTTCCAATTGCTGACCAGGTGGAAATGCTTTGAAAACTGCAGCTTAGTGTATAAATGCACACTGTCATTACTCCTGAAGTTCTGCCAAAAGCCACATTGCTTCTGCCAAGCTGTAGTGATCTTCCAGAAGACTGGGCATTGGTGTGAAAATGCAGAGGTGTTGAATTCAGCATTTGGGCTTCTACCCTTCCCTCTGATCCTCGGTGAATGCCGTTGCTTCCCTGAGCTTTCCGTCTTTCCACATTTCCACAGTGAGGAAGGCTGTGATCTTGCTCTTGGGTTTGGATGAGCTTGAAACACACACGGTGTTCTAATTAAATTTCATGGAAGACAAAACCTGAAAATTCAAACCATACAATCCCTTAGTCTCATCATAAGTGCAGTTGAGGTACCGTTTACATCCAAAATCTGTTATTATGTTAACATGTTGAGGAAGCGTGCAACACTGACCAAACTGAGTCTTTTGAAAGGTTCGCTGAGGTGTTGAAAGGCACCATGTTGGAGAATCTACCTTTCTTTCATTGACCTAAACATTGATCATTCATCTTTACAGAGTGTGTATATACAATATAGGGTTGCAGAAGAGATGCTAGGTGGCTACAGAACATCCGTCCTGCCCCTTCCTTCCTGACATTCTGAGTTCTTGTGAGGCACATGCTGTCCAGAATTCTGACTGTTTCGCAGCCTCTCTGGCTCTTGGGTGAACATGTGGGATACATATAGAAATGCCAGGTAGTACTTCTGCAGAGTCTTCCTAAAATCAAGAGTGGAGCCCTTCGTGGATCTCTAAAGTCCTGGAATGTGATGTGATAGTTGGCTCTCCGGCAGCCATCTTGGTCTGTGAGGTGACCTTGAGGATGATAGGCAGGTGGGAAGAAGGCAGAACAGAAGGTGCAACAGTGGGAGGGCTTGATGATTGTGTAGTGCTCAAGTACCTGCCTTGGCTTGTGTATCACTGGGCTTAATTTTTGTAAAAGAGCAAGTCATTTTGTGTTGAAGCCTTTATTTTCTATGTCATTGTTTTAGGCAGTGATGTGAAATGATGTAGGCAGAAGGTTAGCACCCAACCCTTTATGAGTTCATAATATGGTAGAAGGGTTTATAGTTTGTAAATCCAGAATGCTCCTTCAAGTTATGTGTAGACATATCTTTAGTTCTGGAGAACCTAAGTGACGGGAAAAGGAATGCAACACTATAGATTTGGAACTGTACAGACTCATACCACACAGAGAGATACCTAGGGCCATTTCTGGGGAGAGTCACACAGACATACTCTGTGGTTTGGGAGCAAGATGTGAGGAGAAAACTGCCAAGGCTATTAAAAGCCATCAGGGAATTCTCCAAATTGCCAATATTGAAGTTAGTTACAACTCATTCTCAAATAAATTGAAGTCTTACCCATTTGATGTGTTTTGACAGGAAATGTATATTTACTGCCTGAAATGACTCCAATTGCTGAGCTCTGAACCACAGTATATCATAAATGATTAACATTAGACAGAGCCCGGAGGAACCTCACACCTTTTCTTGAACGGCATTCTATAAGAAACAATTTCTCACAACTATAAGGTATTTACCCTATTTCTAAAAGTACACATTCATACTGGTGGGTTTTGAACTTGTCTGTCAAAAATAGTTACTGCTTTTGCAGACAGAGAAATAGTCACTAAAATCTAAGACAATGAGCAGATAAAGTCAGCATGTCTTGATCAATACCATATTTATTGACTGGGGATTATAACTCCCTCTCCATTTCTTTCTTCTTCCTTACAGTTCTCAAACACCCATTTTGCATAAGATGGTGGGTGCAGTGCGATTCTTGATCCTGATATGATTTTCATATTTGGGGACTTTTCCATCTGATAAGGAGAGGTAGCTACAAAGACAAGAAGAGGAAGGATATTCCATGTAGGGGAGATAACCTATTGAAAGTTCAGAGGTAGGAAAATTCATCTTCCATCATGTTTGACAGTTAAACTTTCTTATCAGCCAATTAGCATCCTAATTACTTTGTGTTGGTACATTTCCAACAACAGCCTTAAATGTTGATACATTAGTGCCTTGAAAACAGAAGAGGATTCTCAAGTTGGTTGGTTTTTAAGCAAGAACTAACCTGAGGATACAGTAAACATTCCAGGAAAAGAACGGACAGTTTTACTGTGTGTTCGGAGAAACCTCATCATGTTCCCTCGTGATGGTTTGTGACTGCACTGTCTTGGGGAAGCATCCTCTCATTGTCCTGTAGTTGCCATTGGGTCAGATCTCAGAGCTTACACATGGGCTATGGGCTTTATCATTTTTTAAAAAAATAAATAAATAAATAAGTAAATGATTTATTTGATAGAGATCACAAGCAGGCAGAGAGGCAGGCAGACAGAGAGAGCGGGAAACAGGCTCCCTGCTGAGCAGAGAGCCTGATCCATGCAGGGCTCGATCCCAGGACCCTGAGATCATGACCTGAGCCGAAGGCAGAGGCTTAACACACTGAGCCACCCAGGCGCCCTGGGCTTTATCTTTTTAAAGATTTATTAATTTTAGAGACAGAAAGCAGGGAGAAGGGTCAAGTGAAAAAGAGAGAGACTCCTCAAGCAGACTCTCCACTGAGTATGAAGCCTGACACATGGGGCTCAATCCCAGGACCCCCAGATCATGACCTGAGTCACAATCAAGAGTTAGGCACTTAACTGATTGAACCACCCCGGCGCCCTGGTTTGTGGGCTTTATGAAGTCAGAATTTGGAGCCAGAGCTAATCACAGTGGTTATAGGAGAATGCCTCTGTGAGAAGGGATTAGAAGAGTATGTGACTTCACAGGGCAGCATCAGTGGCCAAGATGAAAGCTGCCCTTCGGAGCTGAGATCAGCAAACCTTTTCTCAAATGGCCATGTAGTAAATATTTTAGGCTTTGCGGTCCCATGGTCTTTGTTACAACTACTCAGCTCTGCCATTGTCTTGGGAAAAGGACCAGAAACAGTATGTAAATGAATGAGGGTGCCTGTGATCTGATACCTTTCCATTTATGGACTTGGAAATCTGAATTTCAGATCATCTTCACATGTCAAGCAATGTCCTTTTAGCCCCCTCTCTCCCCACTATTTAAAAATGTAAAAACCATGCCTAGTTTCTAGGTTGTGTAAAAGCAGGGTGATTCGGTCCTTGGATGTAGTTTGTCTACCTTGGACTGGAATAAAGGTCCATTTGACCCCCCCTCCATAGCTGCCCTAGAATCTAGTGATTTCTAAATTCCATTCATCACATACTGCCTTCCTGTTTTCTTCCCCAAGTTTTCCCATATTTTTCTTGAAATAGACTTATATTCAGTCTTGTCTTCAACAGTAATATCTGTGACATGAGTTTGATGATCTGATTAATCAAGAGAGGCTAAATGCATCACTTCTTAAAATAAACTTTGAAACTCCTAATTACTAAAACAGAAAAAAATTAACTTTGTACATGCAATCACACCTCCCATACTGACTCAGCGGCTTCTGTTAATTTTGAAAAACTGAGGTGTAACTTATAATAAAGTACCCAAATCTTAACCAAGAGAGCCTTGTGAATATGCGTGTACACGTGGCTCACCCATGAAACCACTGCTCAGAATGCAGAACTTCCGGTACCTGATGTGTCCCTTGTGCCTGCCTCCTGTCACACTCGCCCCCTTCCCCCAGGTGGGATCACAAGTCTCCCTCTGCTAGTAGAGCTTTGGGTTTCCCTCTTCATATAAATAGAAGCACACAATGTGTATTCTTCCTCGAGTTTGTTAAGCAATATATCTGCTTTGCATGTAACCCTTCTTCATTGCTGTGTAGTAGTTCATTGTACGAACAGACCACTCTACTTACCCATTCTGATGTTAAACTTTTGGTTTTTTTCTAGGTTTTGCCTGTTCCGAACATTGTCATAGGCAGTTTTGGTGAACATACACACTCCTTTCTGTTGCATACCTTTGTTTTTTTCAGCCTGAGTGTTTGAGCCAGGGCGGTTTCTTGCCAGAATTGTTAAATAGTTAAGATAAAACATAATTAACACTTAAATAGTGCTCATCATGTGCCAAGCACTATTCCAAATCTTTTGAATAGATTCACCCATTTAATTGGGGTGAGTAGGACTATCGTCCTCATTCTTTTTTTTTTTTTTTTTAAAGATTTTATTTATTTATTTGACAGAGATCACAAGCAGGCAGAGAGAGAGGAAGGGAAGCAGGCTCCCTGCCAAGCAGAGATCCCAACGCGGGGCTGGATCCCAGGACCCTGGGATCATGACCTGAGCCGAAGGCAGAGGCTTTAACCCACTGAGCCACCCAGGTACCCCTATCGTCCTTATTCTACAGACAGGAAAACCAGAGAAGACGATGGTGAAGCCAGGGTCACGCAACAACTTAGACCTTGAGTTTCTCTCCATCTCTCTCGGTCTTTCCACTTTTCTCTGTCTCTGAGGATGTCTGTCCAACCTTGATCACATTAGTAACATTGATTTGTCCAGACGGTTACCCTTCTGCAGGACCTCATGCCCAAGAGAGAGGCCGCAAGGAACAGCACTATAAATTGAATGCTGGGAGCTAATGATTTGAGCTGGAATTTGAACCCAGGGGGTCTGGCTTCAGAGTCTCCGCTCATAATTTATTCTGCTAAATAAAACACCTGTTGTCTTCTGCAGCCTTTCCCTTCCAGCACATCTTCCCCCTTCTTTCTGGGCTCTTTGCTCTGCCAGCGGGCCCTGCTGCCTCCACTCTTCCCTCTGGTCTGCCCCCTGGTGGCTAGCTTTATTTTGCAACCCCACCCTCCCAGTCACTTGGTGTAAATGGGGCAGAACTGGGTGGCCTTCAGGAAAATGGGGTTCGGGAGTCACTCGCCTGGATTTCAGTCTTGGCTGCAGCCCTGACTGTGCAACCCTGAGCAAATAATGTTAACCCTTTCAGGTGTCTTATCTGTATAAAATGAAAAGGCCAGGTGTGCTTTGGATGGGAAACACACGCACAGCACAGGGTTTGGCACACAGGAAGTTTTCACTAGGTACAAGCAGCCGCTGTATTTATTATTTATTTTGGTTGTTGTTTTTAAAAAGGCGTGTCTTTAGGACCATTTCAGTGAAAGACCGAGCAGCTCAAAATCTTCCCACGTTGGGGCGCCTGGGTGGCTCAGTGTGTTGGGGCGTCTGCCTTCGGCTCAGGTCATGATCCCAGGGTCCTGGGATCGAGCCCCGAATCGGGCTCTCTGCTCCGCAGGGAGCCTGCTTCCTCGTGCCTCTCTGCCTAGTTGTGATTTCTCTCTGTCAAATAAATAAAATATTAAAAAAAAAAATCTTCCCACGTTAATTCCCCTAGGACAGACTGTTCCTTAGTAACCCCAAGCATTGATCTCTAACAAGATAACGTGGCTGGGGAACTATCTGGGGGTGGGATTCCTTCCCACAGTGCTTTTAAGCATGCCTTTCCCTGCATTAGGAACCTGGGTAAATGCCTTGAACCCCCAAAGTGATATCCTCAAGTAGTTTAACATGCACTCAGAGGAAACTATCAGAAAGCCCCGCATCTTTTCTTTCCATTTTGTTAATCTCTGGTGGTTTTCTGAAGCCCAGGGAGAGCGTTCGTAGGGCTTTCCAATTTTCCAGCTATAGCGGAAGAAAAACTAAGTTTCTTCTCTTGGGGTTTAAGGGAAGTTCATGAGTGGGGGAACACTTGCGTGGGAGCCAACGCACCTTGGTCCTCCTGGTTTTCAGATATACCCATTATTATTATTTCAGCGTGGGGCTAGAACTCACAGCCCTAGATGGAGACCTGATCTGAGATCATGAGCCAGACGCTTAACTGACTGAGCCACCCAGGTGCCCCCGGCTACACGCATTATTAATTCTCTCTGAATGCAGTGGCACGTGCAGATGAGTAAGACTGATTAACGGCGTGCGGCTCGCCTGCTCATCTGTTCCCCGACCCTTGCAAAATGCAGCGGGATGCGGATGAGGAAAGCCAGGGGTATTCACTGTATGGAAAAAAATAAAAGCCCAATACAGTGTCGCTCGTCCCGTTTTGCATTAATGCTACTGTTTTGCATTTAATTAGTGGCCGGTAGTTAAGTCAGGCATCTAACATTTTGGTTGTGTCCTTGAGCTACGGCAGTCTTTTAATCAAGCAGTCTCCCCGTTCCCCCCTCCTTTTGATGCACTGTTTGCAGGCAAATAAAAAGGCCCAGTTTCAGGGGCACTGGTAAGAGTGGAAGGAAGATTTGGGTTTGCAGGTCTTTGCTGATGTTTCATGATTAAAGGGGTGCTGGCAGGTGTAGGAAAGGAAATTGCTCATACACCCTTTAGGGATGGGCTTCCCTGTAATGTCTTGGGAAGTGGGGAACAGACAAGGGGAAAATAATAGAATGGAAATAATGGAATCAATGTGCGGGAAATATTCTGTGAGCCTAGACTCCACGAACGAAGGAGAAGGATCAGTGATTCGCTGAAACATGTAGATGAAACATTGATCCAAGGGGGCTTAGGGGAGGGGGGTGCCTTGGAGGTGAGGTGCAGAGAATTGAAATGATTTCACACCACTTGGGCTCTTGGTCTGGGCACTAGAGCCCTCTGCATAGATAAGAAATATATTACCACTAATAAGGGTCTCAAGCCCAAACAGCCCCACCGGCTGACCTCTGCATCTCCCTGTACACGTACCATTTCCAGGAGGCTTTGTGGCATTTTATTTTTCTGTTTAACCTTTTATGACATGCTAATATAAATGAACCAATCTCCCCTTCCTGTCCCCTACCTGCTACCCCAAGATTACAAGTGAGCTTGTATTTTTGTGTATTCCTGTTAATTGGTTTTCTGGCTTATTGATAAGCCGTCCAGTGGCTGGTGGTACTCCGCACATACACTTTCAAAATATTAGTTGATTAGCTTCGGGGATCCTGTTATGCTGGAGAGATGCTCTGTATTAGGGGATCCTTTTCTGAATGTCTAGCTTCCAGTTCCATTTGGGGTGTGTGTGTGTGTGTGTGTTTGTATGTGTGTACTGTGGGCTTTGGGCAGTTTAACCTCTCTCACACCTTCTGTTTTTTCATGTGTAAAACAGAGTCGATCATACCGACTAGTTAGGGGGGGGGTCTATGATACAAGTGAGAGAGCCTGGGGACACAGTACCCAACACTTAATGCCTCTCTTAGTGTCTCTTTTCTCTTTACCCTCTCAATCCACATTAACAGGGAGTGCAGTTGTTTTAGAAAAGAACGTTGAACTCTCATTGGAAAGCTCCTTTTAATTGCTGATGTTTTGTCCTTGTCTTCTGAGATGATAGAGACACGGGGGAGAGGACGGAGAAATCGCCGAGTGCCGTCCTCCATAGGAAAAAAATGGATTCTGGAGGATTAATCTTTACAGTTCGTTTTATCGATTGGCTTGGCATAATTGCTCTCCTCTCGAACATCAGCAGTGTCTGCTTTCAGCAGCAGGCCGCTCAGAATGTGACCGCGCTTTAACATGTTTTGGGGCTACAGTTATTGAAATGTAAATTCCAGAGAAGGGAAAGATACAGAGTTTGACCCTCTTTTTGGGAAAGTGACATTAAAATGAGCAAATATTCCAGGCAAAATCTACCACCAGATCCTTTTTCCATGCTTGGTCATTAAATCAGAGATACGAGCTGCTATTTATCAAACAATTAAGTACGGAGCATTGTGTCACCCTTTTAATGATGTTTTGTTATAACACACCTGTAAAGTTGGGACAGTAGAATCTGACCACCCAAGGGGTTTGGTGCTGAAGAAGTGTTTGTTTATTTATTTATTTTTAAAAGATTTTATTTATTTATTTGACAGAGATGACAAGTAGGCAGAGAGGGGGTGGGGGAAGCAGGCTCCCTGCTGAGCAGAGAGCCCAAGTGGGGCTTGATCCCAGGACCCTGGGATTATGACCTGAGCCAAAGGCAGAGGCTTAACCCACTGAGCCACCAAGGCACCCCTGAAGAAGTGTTTTAAAGAGAAATTGTATATAGTCAGAATTCTTCACTGAAAAATCCTGTATGTTTTGGGGTATAACCCTGTCAAAGATTTCTTACCCCTGAAGTTTGAGAATTGCTGAGCTAGACCCTAGGAGGGAACAAAGGGAATGCAGAAGTCTGAGCATTCCAATGTGTTGAATAAATGAACGTTGAATGAATTCTGCTTATAACTACCAAACTTCTATAGGTGGATGATGGGCTGAGAATTCTTAAGTATTTCTCGGGCTTCAAGGGTCGGCTTGCTTCTCTTTTAATCTTAAGCCTCTTTAACCTAGATCTACCCTATGAGAGTTGTTGTTGTGACGTTTCAGCGGTGCCGTGGAGCGCAACCTGACCCTGGTTACGCGCTAACGTGAGTTTGTATATTAAATGAGCCTGTGATGACTGCGTTGTGCAATTAGTGCCTCATTTCTACGGGGAATAACTGGATGTGCTGACTTGCCAGGGTCATTGTCAGATTCTGAGGTGGCCCCGCGTGATCCCTGCCTCCAAGTGTTCACACCTTTGGGGGCAGGACCTGATGTGCTTCTAACCCATGGAATAGTGAAAGTGCGGGGATGTCATAGCTGTGATTGTTGCATTAGGGAAACTGTCAGTGGGCATGTTGGGAAAGCCCATGTGGCAAGAAAAGGCAGGTGTCCTCGAGGAGCAGAGCACCAGCAGAAAGCCTTGGAGCTCTTGGGCCAGCAAATGTGAGGATGAAGGACAGAGTGTTGGCATCCACTCTTTGAGTGGGGAAGATGAGCCTTCTTCAGTCCAGCCTCCAGGTGAGACCCTGGCTGGGCTTCATGAGAAGCCCTGACCGCAGCTTCATGAGACTATAGGCATAACACTCAACGACGCCGTGCCCAGATCCCTGGTCTGCAGAAACTGTGACGTCCTAAATGTGTGCGGCGTGAAGTCCTCAAATATGTAGTCAATTGTTATGCAGCTGTAGATACACAGTCACACAAATAGTGAGTGTCAGGATTTGAACCCAGTCCCATTTGATGGCAGACGGGAGAGTCTGAGCCGATCTGGAAGGACCTGGAGGGCCATCTCATCCTGTGGCCTTTTGGTGGATGCCTGGAGCTTTCACTGTCTCCCCGCAGTGGTGGGCTAGGTCCTGTGGGACTCCCAGTGGATGGGGTTGGGGGGGTGGGATTCAGTGTCTTTTGAGGCATCTGCATTCCATGTGGACAGATTCCTATTTCCTTGATGGACCGATTCACCTACTTACTAAGTAGAAGTATTTCTTGAAGGTCTCCTCAGTGCCCTGCTCTGTGCTGGTTGATGGGTTCTGGTCTTGCCTCATAGACTGACCTTGTCCAGATGCCTGGGTGGCTCAGTCGGCTAAGCGTCTGTCTTTGGCTCAGGTCCCAGATCCCGGGGTCCTGGGATCAAGCTCTGTGTCTGGCTCCATGATCAGCCCGGAGTCTGCTTGTCCCTCTCCCTCTGCCCTGCTCATGTTCTCTCTCTCTCTCTCTGTCTCTCTTTCTTTCAAATAAATAAGACTTAAAAAAAAAAAAACCTGACATTGTTATAATTATTAAACCCTTATTTCTGTACAGTCATGATTTTTAAACATTTTACTATGATTTCTCTAGTTCTGCTCAGTGGTCTCCAAAGAGTATTTCTAAACCCTTTTCCATAAGACAACACTTCAGATATTAAACACTGTTGCCATTTTTTCCCCCCGGAGTCTTCTTTTCAGGCTTGCTATCTGCCCAGTTTTTTCCACCATGTGGCATGTAGCTTTGTCTGCAGCCGCACAGCCCAACCCGGTAGCCATGAGCCATAAGCAGCTACATAAATTTAAATTGATTAGAATTAAATACAACTAAAAATTCTGCTCCTCAGTCATACTAGTCACATCTCCAAAGCTCAGTCGTCATAGGTGGGGGTGACGATTGCGTTGGAGATGTGGAACGTGTTCATCATGGCGGAAGTGCCATGGGCCAGGGCTGAATCTGAAACTGAACTGAATAACACGACGTCTTTCATTCTAGTCTAATTCACAGTATAACTGACTTATCCCTTCTCTAGTTTCAAGTAACAAACCCTTACTAATAAAACATAAGATCAAGATAACCTTTTTAGCAGCCATATTGTATGCCTCATTTAAAATTCAAAGTCCTTTGAGACATTTCTGAGCAATTTTTCTCCATGTGCTGTGTGAGAGCAGCATTTCTTCTATCCTCTACTGTCAAGTTATGTTCGTGGACCCACTCTTCATAATTTGCATTTACCTCCCGAGAATTTAATTGCATTAACTTTCAATGGATTGGTCCACCTTACTGGGTTTTTTTTTTTCCATTTTGCTTTTGACGGACCAAAATTGTTGTGTTTCTTCCTAGGTTCAGTTCCCCCCCAAGTTTGAGGGGAATTCAGGCAATGTCGGTAGCCAAATTATTGATAGGAAAATGAACACACATGGCTCTGGGGAGAGCCCAGTGGCAGACCACTGGAGAATATATTCTAAATCAGCATAGATGTAATGAATCAGCAGAGAGGAAAACTTCTGATGGGTTACTCAGCCCACTTATTTTCATTATGCCTGGCCTCTGTTTCTTTATATTTTTGCATTGGAGTTTTATGAAAAACTCAGAATATCTTGGTGAACTCTGAATTTTATGACCGTAACAGTCATAACGGATTCCAAGGAATCATTGCTGCTCCCTGCCACCCATGTTAGTAATGACATTTTTTTAAATAGATTTTATGTATTTATTTGAAAGCGAGAGAGACAGTGAGAGAGAGCATGAGGTTCCAGAAGGTCAGAGGGAAAAGCAGACTCCCCATGGAGATGGGAGCCCCATGTGGGACTCGATCCTGGGACTCCAGGATCACGACCTGAGCCGAAGGCAGTTGCTTAAACAACTGAGCCACCCAGGTGCCTGGCAATGGTGTTCTAAGTATTTCTTACGAGGTTGGCCCATGATTACTGATCTGTGATTGGCAGAACCGCTCTTTTCATACCTTTCCATTTGCTGGTATAGCGACTATTCTCCCAGATTTTTCAGAGTTTGCCAGTCGTTTTTTGCTACCTGACACCTATGTCATTGGTACTGCGGGGTTGAATTCCTCAGGGTCGGGACCCTCGGGCTCATTTAGAGAGGGCAGGCACTCTGACGATCACAACCCCTATTGTGGACCTCAGTCCCCTCTAACCCGTGTCCCCTTGACCCTTTTGGCAAGCATCTCATCCTTCTCGACGGAACACAGACGCGGACCGGAGTTGAGTAATTCCTCCTGCGGTCATCCGTTAGCATCACATCACCCTCACCAAGCAGGAGACCTATGTCTTGTTGTTCTCCTTGCTCTGAGTGTAACAAAAATAGCCCTTTTGTAGTTCTGTGCGTTTTCTGCTGGGCTCAGCTCATTCTGGCCTTTAGCCCTCTTGACACCCATATCGGAAGCTGGAAGATTTTTCATTTGAAGATGGAAGCATTCTCCAAAGCAGATGACTTTGCAGGAGCCAGCTAAATAGAAAGTGGGTATCTTGAGAATGGCAGTTGGTGCGTATCTTTGCCTCCACCTTCTGTCTGGACAATGAGCATTAATTTCTTTGACTACTCTGGTTATTACTGGAGGATCAATTTTTCTAAACCTTCTCTCCCTTGCCTTTTTTCCTCTCTCTTGGCCAAAATCACTTTATGGGGACCCTTTCATGATGGATGGGACAGGCTGTGGACATTGGTTTTCAGATGGCAGGGAGTTCTGTGTAAGATGCAGGGACTTCTCTCCAAGAAGTCTTACAACCTTCACAACGCTGTCCCCACGAAAGCCAGCTGGGCGTTTAACACGGATTTAACAAAGCCGTTAGAGCTTGTGTTAAGAGAAGGGCTCTGGAGTCAGACCTTGCTGGTTCAAATCCTGGCTTTCCAACTTACCAGCTTTATGACCTTGGCCAAATTATGAACCTTGCTGCGTTTGCATTTTCTCTAAGAAGATCTGTGTCTCAGAAGGCTGTGGCCAGACACGGATGAGTTAATGCCTGTAACAAGTTTTCTGCATCATCTTTGGCCGCTAGTTAGTGCTAAGTAAAAGCTTTCTAATAGCAGTGATTATTATTTGCGTACAGAGATTCTCAAGGCTAAGAGGCCCCAAATAATTGGAATTAGAGGGCAGTCAGCTGGCAACATTTTCAATTCTAATGTCCAAGGAGGGATATATGAAATCGATACCTGATTTTCTGTTGTGCCAATCAATGTATCATCTCCCAGGACATGAGAAAGGAGCGGGGAAGCAGAGCTAGCTTTGCCATTTGGAGGAAGGACGCTTCTCCCTTTGACGAGCCCTGAGTCTGCATCTTGTTCCTTATCTTACCTGCTTGTGTGCACAGAACGTTAGTTATTCACCTGGACCAACTCCCACTGGCTCCTTTTCTTCTCTTCCTCAGATGGGAAATGACTTTCTGGTTTACTTTTGTTTCCTCCTTTCCAAAATGCCTTGGACTCCAGGCAGCTGGGGATTTTTACTTCGGGTTCAAACCTGGTTAACACTGTGAACGTCCAAGTTCAGTGATCTGTAGATGAAAATGTGGAGGGGGGGGGAAGAAAAGAAAAGGAAAAGAAATACTTTGGTTTAGATGGAAATTGGCCTGCAGAGAGGACTCTGTGTATGGCACAGAATTCAACACTATCTGAAAATGAGTTTCCACCGTATGCTCACTCCCTGACCAGTGAGAATTCTTGCTTATAATAGATGCTCCCTTCCACCCACCTTATGGAAGACTCTTCCCTCACTAGGGCTCTGGCTCGCTTCTTTGCACCTCAGGGCCTTTGGATGTGCTGTTCTCTCTGGTTAAAAGCATTTCCTCCATGGGTCCCACAGCTGGCTCCTTGTCATCTTTGAGGTTCCAGCACAAAACAATAATGTCCCACTGCCCTTGCTGAATTCTTCTCTCTGCCTTCTCCCCCTTCCTCATTCCTTTCTGTTGTCTGTTGTCATCTCTTTTTATCAATGTTGAATACTCATTTTTCAGATGGCTGAAACCAGAATACAAGGCAGAGACCTCGCCTGTCCCCCTCATTGCTTGTGCCCGTACCCGGAGGCAGTACCGATTGCATAGCTGGGGCTCAGATCTATTTGGCGAGTGAAGGGATTTTAAAATTCAGTGCAGGAAAGTGGCTGTAGAAGAGAAAAGGCTGCGTTCCTCCTTTGCACTGGGTTGCAGGTACCTCTGCTCTTAAAACCCTCGGCAGCTGCAAAGGACCATTCCTTGCAAGTTCAGAGGTCAGTCTCCAGGGAGCTGAGGGCTAGAGCACGAGGTACCAGCACCTATAAGCAGCTTGAGCTGCTCCTGTTCCATCCCTAGTGTCTGCCAAGTCTTTCTGCCTTCCTCACAGGGTCTTCTGTGGCATCGCAGAGGCGGCCCATGCAAACCTGGGACGTGATGTCCGTAATGGAAATCTCGTGCATAAATGCTTCTCCCTGCTGCCAATTCTGGGAACCATTCTCATTGCTTCTTGAGAGGCCTTAAGGAATCTGGCTGCCACTGTTTGAGGCAGCGACCTCATTTATGCACCTGTATGTCCTTGTCTCGGGCTCTGGTTGGGGGCGAACCCATCCCGAGACCCCATTCATATGGACACTTTCACTTCATTGTTGCCTGTCCTTTGTCAGAGCCTGCACAGACGCTTGCAATATCCATCGGGAAAGCTTTCATGCACCTCTTTGTTAATGCTCGCCTGCATGTGTATTTTATCTCTTTCAGGATGTTGGGGGTCTCTTTGCCCTTGGACTTCTGACACCTGTTACCCTAAAGATCTTTGACACTTCGTCTCCCTTTTTCTTACAGCTGTTCGCTGAGCAATCTGCTGGCCTCCAGCTCTGCCGGTTTCTTCCTTGAAGATGCAATCATGGAATCCGGCCCGCTCTAGCTTTCCCAGGCCCTGCGTATTTATAGCTCTGGCTTTTAGATTGCGGGCTAACTTTCAAATGTGCTTGCTTTGAAATAGACTTTCTGAAGGACCTCTGTGGGGATAATGAGGCCATTTCTACACTTGCAAGTTGGAATACATTACAAATAGTGGTTGCAAGAAGTACTTGAAACGATGGTGCTTTCTATACAGGGCAAATTGTGTTTTTCTTTCTTTTTTTTTTTTAACCTTGCAAAAATCATTCTGCAAGTCTTTCCTGGTGGTTCTGTGACTGGTTTATGCCTTACACAGATGTCAGTACATCTTCTGCGAGTTTGCTCTCCAACTTTTTGTATCAGAACTGGCAGAATTGGGTGCAAGGTCCGGAGAGGGAGAAGGTAGCTGTGATAGGGTCATCCGTTTTACTAGTTCCTGGGATCTAGATCCTTTAACCCCTTCTGTGCCATAGGTCCTTTTGGACATTTCGTGAAGCCAGTGGATTTCGTCTCAGAATACATTTTAAAGCACATAAAACAAAATCCATGGGACTTCAAAGGAAGCCAGCTGTACTGTCCTGTAGTGATTGCAGCATGAAGGCAGTTTGTGATAGAGAACACGCACTCTGTTATTAATGCATTAAACAGCATGTTCTTTGGGCAGATCCATGAGCTATATAATTACGGAGAGGCCATGGATACAGATTTTTGAGGTCTACACCACAAACTGCAATGTGACTTGAGAATACCTGTACTTTCTATGTATGACCTTGTTCTAGGAATTGCTACATAACTCCTGCCATTTGTTGCTGACTTTTCTTTTTTTTTTTTTTTAAGATTTTATTTGTTTATTTGAAAGAGATCACAAGTAGGCAGAGAGGCAGGCAGAGAGAGAGAGAAGGGGAAGCAGGTTCCTTGTTGAGCAGAAAGCCCGATGTGGGGCTCGATCCCAGGACCCTGAGATCATGACCTGAGCTCATGACCTGAGCTGAAGGCAGAAGCTTAACCCACGGAGCCACGCAGGCGCCCCCTGTTGCTGACTTTTATCTTTGAGGGATGTGATGGGTTTCAAATAGAGGTGAGTGAAAAAAGAAAGATGTCTTTTTTTTCTTCATCCCAGTTCATGAAGCCCTGAATTCTACCCAACGACCTCATGTTCAGAAGCCGCATTCGCAGGATCGGCCGTTGCTCTAAGTCCTGGGCAAAAGCTCCTGTTTGCTCCAGGGTCTGCCTCACAGGAGATATCGGCAAATGTCGGTCAAAGGAAAGATTTGTCAGTGCAGTACCCACCGTTATTGTAGGTCAGACCCATGTTAATCCGAGACTGAGCACCCTGGGATGTTACCGCTCAGGATTCCTGTGTCTGCCTTTTTTTTTTTCCCTCCTTTTTCTTGGTTCCTTTCGTCTCTTACAGAAATGGCCATTGATTGGGAGAACCAGTGATGTCTGAAATTACTTATTAGATTGAAAATACTTTGGGGGCGCCTGGGTGGCTCAGTGGGTTAAAGCCTCTGCCTTCAGCCCAGGTCATGATCCCAGGGTCCTGGGATCGAGTCCCGCATCGGGCTCTCTGCTCAGTGCAGAGCCTGCTTCTCTCTCTCTCTCTCTCTCTGCCTGCCTCTCTGCCTACTTGTGTTCTCTGTCAAATAAATAAATAAAATCTTTAAAAAAAAAAAAAAAGAAAGAAAATACTTTGGAACGTGATCTTACTAACTTGGTTTGTCAGGTTTTTCCAGGCAGGATCCTTTTGCTGATTATGCTTTGCATAACGCTGTGGCGTGAACAAGGCTGAGTTTGGTTTTGGCGTCGAGTGTTTTCCGGTCCAATAAGGTTTCAGACCCAGAGACAAACATATATATGACCACAAGGTGAAAATGTTAGAAGAGAAAGCCCAAAGACAGTATTATAACTCGTGTGTGCATCCAGAAAGTGAATGGTACTGGTATGGGCTGACAAAAGTGGTAGGGTGTGGGGAAAGGGGGGGGAGTGCTCATTTCTAGATCCTGGGAAGACCGTGTTTCCCAGCGGAAGGGAGGGTAGACTCTGGAACCCGAGCCCCTATCCCAGCTCTGCCACTTGGTAGCTGATCTTAGGCACGTCGAATTACGTTTCTGCATCCAGATTCCTCCTCTGTAAAGGGGGATAATGACAAGCACCTACCTCAAAGCATCTGGAGACGATCAGTTGGCGTTCAATGCAAAGAAAACCCTCAGGGCAGAGCGGGACATTTATAGGGGTTCTGGAGGTCATTACAACAACTCCTATTGGAATGGGCATCATTGACGCAGACTTTTTCCATACCATGCCTCATTTAACTCCACCGTAGCCCAGGTCAACGATTTAAAAATCCATTTTCAAGATGAAGAACTTGAGGTTCTGAGAGGTCCATTGATTTGCTTGCTGAACGGATAGGGCACAATGGAAACAAGAACCCATGTTTTGGGTTGGCAAGACCTGCCCAGGTTCCGGGGTCTTCCACTGTATTTAATGTATGGGCTGAAATGAGCTTCTGCAATTTCTTTACTTTTCTTTTTCTTTTTTGGAGTGAGCAATGAACTTTTGTTTGAGCCGTGAGTTGTTGGGTCTTTTTGTTAAAGCAGCTGGCATTCTCCTGAACACCTGAGTTGGATATCATGTTTTCTGTATTCCCATTGTAGGAAGACTTTCTTAGTTTTTTTTGTTTTTTGGTTTTTTTTTTAGATTTTATTTATTTATTTAACAGAGAGAATGAGAGGGAGAGACAGCACAAGAAGGGGAGGGTTAGAGGGAGAAGCAGACTCCCTGCTGAGCAGAGAGCCCGATGCGGGACTCAATCCCGGGACTCCAGGATCACCACCCGAACCGAAGGCAGTCCTTTAACCAACTGAGCCACCCAGGTGCCCCTCTTAGCTTATTTCTTGATTTTGGTGGATCATCCCCTCCATTTGCTTTCTTAGAAGGTATGCTTGAGCAGTAAATACTTTGGGAGCTGAATTCCTTTGCATTTGGCCTGTTTTTATCTTCCTGGAACTTTTAAGTGTCTTCTGTTTGTCTCCAGTGTTCTGGTGCGTGTCTATTTTCAACTATTATGCTGAGGACTCAAACATTTCCATCTGGAAACATATGTCCTTCTTTTCCAGGAATAAAAAGTTTTTCTTTGATAATTCTCTCCCTTGCATCTTCTCTGTCTCTCTTCTTAGCAGAACTCTTAATATCTGGGTCCTGGAATTCCTTCCCTGACACTCAAAGTTTTTTTTTGTTTCTCTCTTAGCTCCCATCTGTTTGCCTTTTTGCTTTATTTTTTGGCAAATTTCCTCAACGTCCCTCTACTGATTTTCTTGTTTGTCTCCTGGATATTTCCTTTCTCTCTCTCTCTCTCTCTCTCTCTCTCTCCTTTTTAAAAAATGTATTTATTTGACAGAGAGAGAGAGAGTGACAAAGCACAAGCAGGGGGAGCAGCAGAGGGAGAGGGAGAAGCAGGCTCCTCACTGAGCAGGGAGCCCTACATGGGGACTCAATCCCAGGACCCTGAGGTCATGACCTGAGCTGAAGGCAGATGCTTAACTGACAGAGTCACCCATGCACCCTCTCTCTCTGTTTAAAAAAAAAAAAAAAAATTTATTTAAGTAATTTCTACACCCAAATTGGGACTTGAACCCACAACCATGAGAACAAGAGTCCTGTGCTCTTCCGACTGAGCCAGGCAGGTGTCCCCTCTTTTCTTCTTTAAATAACACCCTGGATTTTTTTCTTGGTTGCAGATCCTCTTATCCATTTGAGGATATTTTATTGTATTATATCTTATTTTTTTTTAAAGATTTATTTATTTGAGAGAGAGCGAGAGTGAGCGAAAGAGGGAGCATGAGCAGGAGAGACAGAGAAGGAGAGAGAATCCTAGGCAAACTTCACACCAAGAGCAGAGCCTGATTTGGGGCTCAATCTCAGGGCTCTGAGATCATGACCTGAGCCGAAACTAAGAGCCAGACACCCAACTGACTGCCCGCCTCCACCCCCCAGGCACCCTCCTGTGAGGATATGATGAAGGATATTCTTGTTGGGTTTTTTTCTTCCTGTGTGGGTTATTTCTTCTGAGTTGCCGTTTCCTGTTTCTGCAGTTCATTTTAGAGTTTTCAAACGGAGGGGACCCTTCATGGAGCCAGTGCTGTCCGGTGGAACTTTCCGCAGGGGCCGAGAGGTTCTGTAGCTGCGCCCTTTAATATGGAGCTGCAGAGCGCTGGAAATGTGCCTCATGCCCCTGGTGAACTCAGTTGAAAGTTTTAGGGGGGTTGGGGATGGGGCGGCCGGTGAGGAGGGCATGTGTGGTGAGGAGCCCCGGGTATTACACGCAACAAGTGAACACTGAACGCTACGTCAAAAACTAATCTATGCTGGCTAGTTGAACATAATGATAAAAATAAAAAATTTTAAAAATAAAGCTATAGTAATTAAAAAAAAAGTTTTTTTCATGGATGTTAATTCACAGTTGGACAGGGCAGTTGTTCTTCTGTGGCTAGGCTTGGGTCACTGTGAGCTTTGTGACCTTCGGAAGGTAATTTCTGGGGGTCTAGGAAATGGGGGTAATTCTATTTGGACTCAACTAAACACTCACTCTAGCTAGGCCAAAGATGAAAATTATTATTTAAAAAATAACTTTTAGACATTCTTACGGAATGCGAGGGGAGGGTTGAAGGTAGGCCAAGGAAAGGTTAATCATAGAACAACATTCTGGGACCTGCATCGTGTCCTTCTGTCTCATTTCTGCTCTTTGGACAACTGTGACAGTCTTGTCTCTGTACAGACCGGCTTTTTTTGTGCCCCTATGTGTTCTGGTGAGAGCTGTCCACTCCACAGGTCCCAGATTTCTGTGTCTCTGCTCTAAGAGCTTATTCCGGAATGACTAGGAGACTAGCTGTCTCTCAGGCTCAATTCTCAGTTCCAGGAAGAGGAGACTTCACTTGGCGTGGCTTGAATTTTAGTTCCGGGTGGCTGAACCACATAGCAAAGCATAGTTGGTTTTGGTTGGGAGCTGGGATGTTCTCTCCAGAGCTTTGGTTGGAAGCTGGAATGTTCTCTCCAGAGCTTTGGTTGGGAGCTGGGATGTTCTCTGGGAAAGCCATAGCTCGGAGTTGGGTCCACACCTAAAAAAGTGTCTGTAGTTTAAAATGTTGCCACAAGATGAATACGGTGACTGAAAACCTGAATTTAAGCAGAGGGCATTGGACATCCTACTGATGGTGAGTTTTTCAGATTCATTTATTGATACAACAAATATGTGTTGAATGCTTGATGCATGTCAGGTCCAGTACCAAGGCCTGGAGATGAAATGCAATGCTAAGATAAGACTCTTATTCTTGCCTTCATGGAGCTTCAGGTCTTATGGGAGAGACCCACATGAGTATGGCAATGCAATTCTGATTAATCAAAAGGAAAAGGCTTAAATTTAGAGATTTTACTTAGTAATTAGGGAAGTGCCTCCCCCAGGAGGTGGTGGGTGTCCTGAGAGATGAAGATTGAGCAGGAATTAACTAGGTGGAGAAGGACGGAACAATGTGTTTGGCTCTGAACCAAAGAATTAACCTGGGCAAAGGCCCTGAGGCAGGAAGGCTATGAAAGACTGGATTGTTTTGGAATTTACTTGTTTCTGCTCTCTCTGGCCCCCACTGTTTACAAAGGTGCTTTAGAATTGATTACAATTGATGGGTTTTCAAGTGATAAGTTATTTTAATTAAAGTTTAAAGGTCCTGTCATTCACAAAGATGAATCTACATTTTGTGTATTTTTATGTTATGCAGCAGATTATGATAATCTTAATTTTTACATGCATTGCTTCCTTCTGGGGATGGATAGTGCATTTTTTACCTTGAGGGCATAAATCTATGACTAGGAAGAAAGGTTATTCTTCCTAGCTTCCTGTGTTTCTCTGCTTTAGAAGTCTCCTAGTGTGTGGTGCATCTCTTGTGTGTTGGAATTATGGGATCATGACCCTGTGATTTCCTTTTATTTCCTTATATGGGCATAATTGCTGTCAGAATGTTTCCCTCATGCCCAAATGAAGATGATTAGTGAATTCTTGTGTGAAAATGTGGACTAGGCTTAGAAATTTCTGAAAACTCAGTGGCTGGTCGTAATGCCTTATAAATGTAAGTTGGATTTTTTATTTTGTTTTGTGTTTTTTGGTCTTGAGTAAGAGGAATGGCCTCCCAGGCCTTTAACTGATGTCAATGATATCAAATTATAGGAGGAGTTTAACACAACTTGTTGTGAACACCAAAAGATCTTTCCAAATATTAATTACCCTTGGAAATGACAGAAGTTTAGATGGGGGGGGTTACACAAAATTTTTGAAAGTGAAAAACAAAATCCAGGCCCATGGGTATAACCGCAAGTGTTATCCACAGACAATAAGACACTCTGGGTTTTTTTTTTTCTTCTTCTTTTAGATTCTATCTACACTTGTTTCTTCATTTGGAAAGACCTTATTAATGAGGTGGTTCTTTCTTTTGTACTAAGTCTCTCAGATGCAATGTGGTTTTTACACTTAGAGCTCATCTCAACTCTGATGGCAAGCTTTCATTGGAAATATTTGATAGGTATTTCATAATGTTTACACATGAAAAAGCAGATATGTGGCTGGAATTTATGGGATGTCGTCCTTCAATGATGGCCAGTTGTTAGGAAGACTCTGTCCTTCTAAGAAGTCCCTCCTCAGACTGCGGGACGTTCTGAGCGGGATATTCTGTGTTGCACAAACCCCAGTCTTTAGTCTTGACTGAGCATGTACTATTTCTAGCCCCCACCCCATTTTTCCCCCTTCTGTTTTAAACTCCCCTTTCCTCCCAGAGGATGGAATCTCTCAGCCCAGTTCGGAATCCTGAGTCCACTTCTTACTTGTTTCGTGTAAGTAAGCAGGAGGGCTTATTTTCTCCTCTGTTAACTAGAGGTTGACCAAAGGGGCACCTGGGTGGCTCAGTTGGTTAAGCCTCTGCCTTTGGCTCAGGTCATGATCCCAGGGTTCTGGGATGGAGCCCTGCGACAGGCTTCCTGCTCGGTGGGGAGCCTGCTTCTCCCTCTTCCTCTGCTTGCTGCTCCCTCTCCCTTTCTAACAAATAAATAAATAAAATCTTTAAAAAAATAAAGAATGGGGTTATGGACATTGGGGAGGGTATGTGCTATGGTAAGTGCTGTGAAGTGTGTAAACCTGGTGATTCACATACCTGTACCCCGGAGGATAAAAATATATTATATGTTTATAAAAAATAAAAAAATTATAAAAAAAATAAAGGGTAACAAAAGAATTAAAAAGAATTGCCTTCTCAGATTATTTTGAGGATTAGATGAGTAGAGAAATGAACTGACGGGTCCAGTGTTGGGCCCTGAGTACCTATCGTTAACATGTTACCACACTATCAGATTCTTTGATTCTATTCTCTTGACTTAAGATCTGAAACAATCAGGTAATGTAAGGGCCTATTTAGCCAGAGTGATTCCATCCCATTAAACAGGGATTTTGTTGTTTATGCAGTAAAATTTAAACTGACCCTCCCCCCTCCTCCCCCACCCAGGGGAACTTACTTAAAAGCAAGTCCTGGAAACCAATAGAATATGGTCGACCAGACCCTGATAACAGAGCCCGAATGCAGGAATGAGTCGAATGAGTCCAATGAGTCGAATGAGTCGGGTGAGGTGGAGACATCCAATCAGTAGAGCGCGCATACTGTCTCCCTAGCTAGCAAGGAGTGTGGGCCCTGCCTTTTGGGCCCCAATTCTGACCAAGGTGATAGGCTAGTTCAAATAGCTACTATGGGGTGAATTGTAATTCAATTGGCCACCCATGTGGAACCTAGCATGACTGTGCAGCTTTCTCTGTGTGTTGCAATCTCATTGGCTACCTGTGTGTGGCCAGGCCCAACCACGTGGCCTTTGCTCCATAAAAGTTAGTCTGTGAGGCAGGGAGGGGTCGCACTCTCTGTAAGAGGCGGCCCCCACTGGTCGGTTTGATTCTCGATGCTTGGCTCGAAATAAAGCTTTGCTTTATTTGCTCAGACTCACTCCTTTGATCACGGACCTATCATTGGGGGACCTTTATGGCTTTCCACGGTTTTCTAGGGCCCATGAATGTTTTTCTGGACTCTAGGATCACACATATCAGGGTCTTACTTTCGGAGGCTATGACTGGTTTGAGTCACCGTGAACCAAGACTGAGCTCTGTTCAAGCTGTCAGATGTGTATCCTTGGAGTCCCTTCCCAACACATCCCTTTGCTCATCTTCCCCCTGGCCCCTCGCTGCTTGCTTCGCTCTGTTGCATGCAATAGACTTTGTTCCTCCCAGAAAGTAAACAGCACTGGTCCTTTGGCCCTTCCCCCCCATCCTATTAGCTACCAGGAAACCCATTCATGAATCCTAATGTGATTCATTGCCTGTTAATTCCTGTGCTGTGTAGTGTAGGTGACATTTTTCATTTTATTATGTAGAAATAATGCTTCTACCCTTAGGCGGCCGTGTCAAGCTGGGAATTTTGAGTTTTGGGATGGTGAGTAGAATGGGTAGACAAAAGGGAAGTGGATGAAGAGAGAGGACAAATTGAACTTTGGATCTGTTAGAGGATATTAAATAATGTTGTCTTGTTTATATACTCATGTATTTGTCCCCATCAAAGCAGACTAGAGAAAGCCTTTAACAATATTCAGTGGAATGAAAGATAGAGGGAAAATAGAAAAACTAAGTGTAAATTTAGTATATAAAGTCCATGGTGAGAAGTTCTATTCACTTATGGGTGGTAGACGATAAATTTGGCTCTGAGCTTCCTAGTAGCTAAAGTGAAGGGTGAAATATAATTGACTCTAGGATGTGCAACATCTGAAGCATAAAAACTAGCATTCTTGGTGCCAAGACCTGAGGCTTGGACATTGTAAGTTGGTTTATTAGTTTTGTCTTCACACGGGTGTTGGAGATAACTCAGTAATGTATGTAAGAGAAGACCTCATCAGTGTTCTACTCTCGAAGTTAGCTGACCAAATTCATTCTCTCTCTCTCTCTTAATTGCAGTGTACTCGCCACACAATATTACATTAGTTTCAAGTCCAAATTCATTCTCATGCAGTTCTAGGTTGAGACCTCAATGTGCACCAAACAAGCAGTTGATAAAATGTTTTGCAAGTTTTACTACTCTTGAGGGGGTAGATAAGGCAGTTAGTAATTTTATTGCACTCACTGGTAAGGTAGATGCCAGCTCTAGAGAGGATTAATGAAGGGAAAAGAGTTTTACCATGCGCTCGCTTAGGCACTCACTCATTCATTCATCAGCACTTACTGGGAACTTGTTATACGCAAGCATTGTTTTAGGCTTTGGAACATGAATTCTTCTCTGGCTCTTTTGTTGCTATCCTGCCTCAAGCCATCACCATGTCTCAATTGGACTGGTGCAGTAGTCTCTCAGCATTAGCCCATCAGAGGGCATTCTCCATCCAGCAGCTGGAGAGTGCTTTCTTTCTTTCTTTCTTTTTTTAAAGATTTTATTTATTTATTTGACAGAGAGCAAGAGAGTTCACAAGTAGGCAGAGAGGCAGGTGGCAGGAGGTGGGGTGGGAAGCAGGCTCCCTGCAGAACAGAGAGCTGATGTGGGGCTCCATTTCAGGACCTTGAGATCATGACCTAAGCAGAAGGCAGATGCCCAACCCACTGAACCACCAGGCACCCTGCTATTTTTTTTTTTTTTAAGATGTTAATTATTTATTTGACACAGAGAGAGAGAGCATGAGAACAAGCAGGGGGAGCAGGAGGCAGAGGGAGAGGGGAAGCAGGCTTCCTGTTGAGCAAGGAACCCGATGTGGGGCTGGATCCCAAGACCCTGGGATCATGACCTGAGCCAAAGACAGACACTTGACTGACTCCACCCAGGCACCCTGGAGGGCCCTTTTGAAAACCTAGCCCATCTTCAATTTCTGTCCTTTTAAAACTCTCACAGCACATGTGGAATCGAATTCCAGCTCCGTCCTGTGATTTGCAGCCTCCCTTGCTCTCTGCCCTGGGACCTCTCTGACGTCATCTCATGTTCCTCACTCCTCTAGCTGCCAGCCCCCATCCACTCTAAATGTCTCTCTGCTCCCGACTAGACCAGGCTTCGTTTGGCTTCAGACAGGCTTCCTGTCCAGGTAGCTTCTCGTCCAGAAAGACCAGCTAATCTCTGTTTCCCTTTTCATTTTCCTTTTCTTGGTTACACTTCTCTTAACCCACAGTTCTCTTACTCACGCTCATTTACCTGTCTGTCTCCTCTTGCTGGAACACAAGCCCCAGGTCACCCAGGACTTCATCTGTCCTCTGTGCTCAGCTCCCAGCATAGGGCCTGGAGCAGGAGAGTTGAAGTTGATAAAAAAAAATACTTGACTTGTTTGAAGGAATCCTGCAGAGGTGACCCAGGAACGTGGAGACAACAGAGAAGATTGTCTCCAGCTCTTCTGTAGGACGTCCGCATACGGTCAGTCTCCCTTACCTGCCTCCTCTTTTCCCCCTTTCCCTGAGTTCTGTGGTTTCCTTCAGTGGCCCTTCCCCCTCCTCCACCATCTCAAATCAGAGCAAAGCAAGACAAGCCCACACGTGCATGCAGAACTTCCCTCATTAGCAACAAAAAACAAAACCGGAAATTTAAAAATCCCCAAACATTTACTCCTTTCTCCAAATAGTACTCTTTACTCCTTTCTCCAAATATTCCTTTATTCCTTCTTCGGACTGCATTGTTGCCTCTTCTGGGAAGTTTTCCTGGATTACAGAAGCCCTCCCTGATCTTACTTTTCTTGACATTGTTTTAATTTTTATCATTCTGAAAGACAACACCAACTATGGTGACCTACTGTCTTGGTTGCCCTGAGTGTGTTTGCCCTTTCCAGGTACACGATCGCTTATGGGTGGACAGGAAATCAGTCTTACTCTTTATTTCCTCCCAGCATGTCCTAGTGTAAAGCCTAGGAGGCATTTAGTATATTTAGGCTGAGTATTTTGAGCATCTTTAAATAGCCTGGGGACTTTAGATAGATTTTAACATTGACTTGGGTTGTAGAAGTAACAGGGAGAAGCAACAAATACTAAATCCCAATATGGTCTTGTGTTTACTCTATGTAGTATTTCATATAAAGAATTACCATTTCATTTAGAAGCTGTTGGTCTGTTTTAACCATTTTTGTGATGCCATTTAGTGTGATATGGTTATATAAATTATTCAATATCTTCTGTTTATTTAAGGATAGCTTATATTCTGTTTATAAATATGGCTTTATTAAAAAATTAAAACATTTTCTAACAAAAATGTAGATCAGTTCATGTTAGCACGGTCAACAGACTTCCTTTCATGGCCACTGGAGGGCACTGTTGCCAAACAAAAGATGATTTTCAGGTTGAAATTTAATAAAGGTTTAGATTAAGCTCTTAAGAAGCATTTATCCCACTAATAGATTAAAAAGGCCAATATTGTCTGCAGTGGGTGTTGCCTTGCCATGCAATTTTGTCACAGCTGAATTTGCTGTGTATATATGTCCATGAGCTGTATGTTATCGAAAAAACTGTGTTTCCTAAAATGCTCTGTGGGTCATTATTACAGCTGGACGGCACCTTGGCGGTCTTCTAGTTGAACTCTACTAGTTCACAGGTGAGGGATTTAGGGGCCTAGAAATGAAGTGACCATTCATTTGGGAGTGACACAAAAGACTTCCATTTTATTCATTTATTTAATCAAGCATATGTAACACCCACGATGTGGGCATTATGTGAGAGTTTAGGGTAGAGGAGACACAAGGTATCATCCCTCCCGTCAAGAGGTTGAGATTTTGGATCTAAGTGAAGAGACGCCGACTGACACCCCCCCCTGCCCCGCCCCCGACCTCAACCCCGTGCCCCAGCTAAGGCCATAACGATTAGAGTAGAAGTCCTGTTACTGATATTTATGTACAACTTACTTTATGAATCTTCTTTATGTAGCAGTTCGATCACATTACATAAAAACTTTTTACATAAAAATTCCAAGTGCCTGGCGACTTGTGGGCAGCCTTCAGAATATTCTTTTGTTGGTCATTTATTATGTTAAAATCCTTGGACGCTCTGTTTTGATTATTTGAAAAATGAGAAATGAGAGGAAAATTTCCAATTAAACACTGGGCTAATTAAAAGGAATAAACCTTCTCTGCAGTAAGGATAATTGGGCCTTGAGAGATTTATGGCTAAATTGCCATTACCGTTCACATTTGTTGAGCCCCAGACCTGGGCGATTTCACTTGGACAACAAGCTGTGGAGTCCTGCTGGGCGTCCCTGAATTCGGTGAGTCCATCTTATTTCACGGAACTTACCAGTCTGTTTTCTCTGTTTTATGTACCCAGGCTCTTGATGAGCTATTATCACTTAGCGATGATTGCTTTTGTACTTTTCATGGTCACTGGAAGGCTGGCGTTTTTCTTCATTAACAAAATGCACCGTTTGCCCATAATTCCACTAGAAAGGATTGTGCCACAGCGCTTAAATAAAGCAGCTCTGTGGTTTTAAGGAATTTCTCAGTTCTTAAAAATGACAGTGTGTGCACCTTATAAAAACACAGCATGTCTATTTAATTTATTTAAATCATCTCCAACTGGAAGAGCCTTTTTAAAGAACTCCCTACCACCTAATGCAGATGAGATGGTACCGGTAACACTTGAAATTAAAATGCCATTTATAAAATTCTTTAATATTTAATAGACACAGTTATTGTCTTTAATGGCTCATTTACGACGTGCTTTAATATGTTGTAAAATGGCTCGGTGGTAAATTCTTCATAGACGTTTTTAAGCAAGCAATAAAAAAGCAATTTATGACATGCATATACCACATTTCGGCAGAAAAAAGGGCCCACTTTAACATATGATGGTGAACATACTCTAAATTTGAAGTAATTCCATGCGTCATGTGATAATTATGAATGATAACCCAATGGAGACCTCAGCCATGCATCTGTGTTTGAAATATATTCACATAAGCGTCAATAACCTATTAAATACATTTACCTTCATCAGCCCACTCTTCAGTGGAAGAAGCTCATTAATACTGGTTTCAGAATAAATTTGTCAAGAGAGGGATTACATGTGGTTTTACATATTTTCACGGAAAAGCTGTTTGAAAATTTCCAGAAGACAATTCAATGTTTTATTTTTTTTTATTTAAGCACCTGGAAATGGAAACATCTTTTCTCATTTCTGCCTGGAGAAATGATGAATTATTTTATGCAGGCAACTTCTGTTTCCAAATTTCCGTTGTTTATCAGACAAGACATCACTGTTGGGGGATCATCTTTTCACCTGGTTTCCACTCAAAACCCTCCTGCCCCCTTTCTTTTTTTTAACTCCCCAAACCTGGGTTGCTAATTCAGGATACATTTCTTATGTCCTCTTCGGTCTTGATTGAATAGACATTAGTGTGGTAAAGGGATTTACCACGATGTCCAAACGTAAGGGTGTCACATCTTCTATCAATACTTGGAAGAATTATTCCAGTTTGCAGCCTGGTACCTGGGAGGCTGAGAACTGGAGTCGCCAGACCATCCCAGTAGATCCTACTCTGGGAGATTGGTTGGGCTGATGGCGAGTCTGGAGAGACTGATAGCTAATTATTCAAATGTGTCCACTCTGGAGGTGACATAGGGTAGAACCTACAACCCTCCCCCTCTGCTAGTGGGCAGGCAGGAAAGGGCAGTGCTGTTTAGTAGCTTGGGGACCTTTTGCTTTGTGATTACGAGAGAATGTTCTGTATTTTATTGTTTCAGAAATGTTTTCCTATTGAAGTTTGTCAGGAAATGAGTTGGAGTGTATGCATGGACAAAGATCCACTTTTGTTTTGTTTTGTTTAGTTTCGATGCTGAATTCTTTCATTGAAATCAACAGAAGTAGTTCAGCCCCCGTGTGTTACGTTCTGGCTTTGGTAGTTTTCTCTGAAATGTTTTAGAGGAGTTCTGATCCGAAGTGTGGTTGTTTCCCATCTGTTTGAGAAATGGCAGTTTAAGCACTCAAGGACTTTAGAATTTTGCATGTTTGGTCTTAATTTGGAAAATGACATAAGCCTTTAATAAATCTGCAGCAAATCAGAACCTCACAGCAACTCTGAATCACTGTTTTTCACCAGCTTTTCAGAGATGAAGCAAAACTAAGTGAGGGGTTAATAGAAACCCGCCTTGGCTCCCAGCTCTGATCTGCTTGCAAGTTCAGTCCAACGGCCTGGACGCGTTTTTCCAGAAACAGAATTCTCAACTTTAGGATGCTGACCAGTGTCTTGAATTCCCAAAGAAAGATAGATTTATTTTCAGTCTATTTACTAATGCATGAAGAGGGACTAATTCTTTTTGGAAATGATTTTACAGGAACTGAAACAGTCGGTGCCTTGGTGTCAGATGGCTTGGATTTGAATCCTGGCCTGGCTGCTTGCTAGCTGGGTGACCTTGGGCAATCCTTTCTTCTCTCTATGCCTTACAGTTCTCATCTGTATGTCTGGATATACGTAAATCCTACTGTTCAGTGAACTCATATTTTAAAGAGCTTGACACAGGGCCTGGCGCTATGGGAGTGCTTTTAATTTTCATTTATTTATTTATTTATTTATTTATTTTTTCAATCATGGAAACTCAATGGCTTCCAATGACAGTTTTTTTTCTTTTTTTCTTTTTTAAAGACTTTTATTTATTTACTTGACAGAGAGCTATCTATAGAGAGATCAGAGGTAGGCAAAGAGGCAGGCAGAGGCAGAGGAAGAGGGAGAAGCAGGCTCTCGGCTGAGCAGGGAACCCGATGTGGGACTCCATTCTAGGACCCTGGGATCATGACCTGAGCCGAAGGCAGTTGCTTAACTGACTTAGCCACCCAGGCGCCCCGTGAGTGCTTTTTTTTTTAAAGAATTTTATTTATTTGACATACAGAGATCACAAGTAGGCAGAGAGGCAGGGAGAGAGAGGAGGAAGCAGGCTCCCCGCTGAGCAGAGAGCCTGATGAGGGACTCGATCCCAGGACCCTGGGATCATGACCTGAGCCGAAGGCAGAGGCTTTAACCCGCTGAGCCACCCAGGCGCCCCCCGTGAGTGCTTTTTAAATAAATACAAATAAGGAAGGGTACCTGGGTGGCTTAGTTGGTTAAGCATCTGCCTTCGGCTCAGGTCATGACCTCGGGGTCTTGGGATGGAGTCCCGCATTGGGAGGGGGTCCCTGCTCCTTGCTCAGCAGGGAGCCTGCTTTCCCGCTTCTCTCTACCCTTTCCCCACCCCCAGCTCATGCTCTCTCTCACTCTTTCTCTTTCAAATAAATATTTAAAAAAAAATCCAAAACCTCCAAAAAATAAACAAACAGAACAACAAGTTTGTACGAATGCTCACAGATTTGAATTAACCAGAACATTCCAACTATCAGCTCTTCTCGTGGTTTAGGACTGGTAATACGTGCTTAATCATATTTGTCTATCTCATGAATTGAAGGCTGTTAATTAGTTATGTAATGTCTTATTTGGATAATTTCTGACTTCATGGAACATTGAAAGAGTAGAAGGAAGGGGTCCTACAAGCCCTTTACCCCGATGCCGCAGTTACTCAGGTCATGCTCATTTGGTTTTGAACTCATTCATTCACATTTCTCTTCCTCCCTTCCTTTCCTCCTTTCTATTTTTTTTTTTAAAGATTTTATTTATTTCTTTGACAGACAGAGATCACAGACAGAGAGGCAGGCAGAGAGAGGAGGAAGCAGGCTCCCTGCTAAGCAGAGAGCCCGATGTGGGGCTCGATCCCAGGACCCTGGGATCATGACCCGAGCCGAAAGCAGAGGCTTAACCCATTGAGCCACCCAGACGCCCCCTCTATTTTTTTTTTTTTTACCCTCAGAATCATTTGAAAATAAGATGGAGACATTTGTTTCTTTATCCTTAAATATTTTAGGGTGTATTTTTTTTTTTTTTTAGTAATAAGGACATTCTCTTTCTTATCTACAATATGATCAAAGTCAGGAAACTTAATGTTGATACAACCCTGTAATTTAATCTGCAAACTATATTTAGAAATTATTAATTGGCCCAATACTGTCCTTTAGAGCTGTGCGTGTGTGTATTGTATATGTGTATACGGCTTTTTGTGTGGATGTATATGTGTGCGTATGCAGTTTATTCTGAGGAAAGGTGTGCGTATTGTATTTTTTTCTGGTCCCAAGATCCCACATATGGTCACAAATGCATTTCTTTGCCATGTGTCTCTCCTTTATTTGAAACCATTCCTTAGTTTTTTTTTGGGGGGGGGGTCTTTCACGACCTTGACACTTTCAAAAGCAATTACGTTTTAGAATGTCCCTCAAATTTGAGTTAGTCTGATTTTTCATCCTGATTAGAGCTAACTTTAAGGTCATTGTGTCTTCCAGTTCTAGAGGGAAGTGTGATATTTCATCACTGTAAATTTTTACACAAAATAGATGAAGAGGGGTTTGATGCTATATTGATTGACATGTGCACAGTGAGGTGGGTATAGGAAAATCAACAGAGATATTCTGTGAGTGCTTATCTACAACAGGTAAATGACTGTATTCCAAAAGAATAATCCCCATAGGGGATTCAGCCCACTAATGGTGAGGGCAAATAGATCAAGAGAAAAGAGAGGTAAAACCTTACTGTTTCCTTGATAGAAAAAAAAAAAATCAAGTGTAGGCAGGATTCTTTCCTGTGTACAATGGAAATAAATAAAACATCACAAGCCAGGTTCCTCTGGCTGGGAACCTCAAAGTATCTTGGACCAAGAAACATAAATAGGCATTCTGCTTTTCTGTTGGACAAGAGTGATTGTCTCTGCACACCAGGGGAAAGATGAGAAATATAGCCTGGCATCTAAATGTGGAGTGAAGTTCATTCTGAGAATGATTGTGCACGTGAAAACATTTGTAATTTTTTTTTTTTTTTGAGAGAGAGAGAGAGAGAGAGCATGAGTTGGGGATGGTGGTGGTGGGAGGGGCAGAAGGAGAGGGAGAGAGAGACTCTTAAGCAGGCTCCACGCCCAGTGTGGATCCCATGTGGGGCTTCATCTCACAACCCGAGATCACCACCTGAGCCAAAATCAAGAGTCAGATGTTTAACCGACTGAGCCGCCCAGGTGCCCCAGAAAACATTTTTTCCTTAAGTCTAGATATAGGCAGTGCCTCTCATCCTGAATAATCTGAGACTTTTTAAATAAACAAATGAGTACGGAAGCACTTGGATGGGAATCACTGTGCTATGGCTGGGAAGCAAAAGAGAGAGAAATGAAATGGCTGGAAGCAAATGCTTTTGCTGCTCTGCACAGAATTTTCTATGGCCTTGAATGCACTCAAGTTCAAGAAGTGACCAGAAAGAGTTAATCCCTTTAAGCCGGTGCCGGGGGTATGCCCTGGGAAAATCTGACCGAATGAGTTACTGCTCAGCCTAAAATTAAATTCCTGGCTCCTTGTCTGGCGTAGGAACTATTAGATCACATTTCTTTTCACTGATGGATCCATTTTTTAATGAATTGAAAAAAGAACCCCCAGTGGTTCCTTTTGTGTGAAGAAAACAAGATAAATATTAGCCAGGAAAGGTCATTTTGGTTTCCAATATGTGGGAAGTTCATTATGATGGATTCTGATAAATTAGACCGTGTATTTCTTTCCGATAAGAGAAGGTCACATTGTGCCCTTGGGTGGACATCAGGACAAACATACTTAATAAAGTTGGAGGAAGTGGGAGATGAACATTTGCCAATGTTTTATTTTTTCCCCGAATATCTTGTACTTGTACAGTTACTCAAAGCCACTCCTCTCCTGAGCTACTCACTCAAGGCTGGCTCTTTTTCCTCTGGTCCCAAAGGGACGGGTCTGCAAGCCCATTACCTACAGTGTTCTCTGGGCAGACTTGTGTAGTTACCTTCAGGGGAAGATAGCTAAAGAAGAGAAAAATCTCAGATGTGCTTTGTGGCAGGTTTGTGATGGGTTCAACGGGATTCTAAAGTAACTAGACCGTGTCGCAAGATCATTTTTATCTCATATTTGCAACTTTAATATTTATCGACGCACATCATTGTTTTTCCCCCAACTCCACCACTGGAGGGATGTTTTAAACTTAGCAGAGTTAAAAACGGTGTGTTTCATGGTCCATTTTTTTTTTTTTTTCTTGAGATGTCTTTGGTTTGGAAGCATCTAAATCCTTCTTGCAAAGATGTTTTTGCTAGTAGAAAAGTCCTTTCAGGTCTGTGCATTAAAGGAGTGTGTTGAATGTCAACTATGGTATTCACAAGCTTTCTTTGTATGTTGGTGGGATGTTTTCTGTTGGAGGGACGTTTCCTCTCTTCTTCTGGTTAACATTTTTCAGAAAGGAGCCTCACTGATTGGTTAGCAACGTCTGCAGGTTTATGTCCCACAGAGCTAAGAATTCAGATCTTCAGGCTGGTTTTTCCAGCACTGTATAGCGCTGGGGCAAGGGGCAGAACTCTTGGGAAGGGACCATCTCCATTTCTGGTCTCATCCCCTTGTTAATGACATGGGGTGAATGAAATTATGCATCATGAAGGTTGGGGATTCTCTGTCAAGTTTGGAATGCCTTTGCTGCTGAGATAACTTCTACTTTAAAACTGTATTCTGGAGGCGCCTGGGTGGCTCAGTGGGTTGGGCCTCTGCCTTGGCTCAGGTCATGGTCTCAGGGTCCTGGGATCGAGCCCCGCATCGGGCTCTCTGCTCAGTGGGGAGCCTGCTCTCCCTCTCTCTCTCTGCCTGCTTCTCTGCCTACTTGTGAGTTCTCTCTCTCTCTCTGTCAAATAAATAAAATCTTTTAAAAAATCCCAAAAAACTGTATTCTGTTACCTAATCTGTGATGAGTTACTGAGTGCTGGATTCTGCGTCTTCCCCCCCTTCCTTTATTAAGACCCTTTACAAGTGTGGCTGCATCTGGCTCCCTCCCATCGTCCTCAAGCTGCAGGTTTCATGGCAAAAAAAAAAAAAAAAAAAAAAAAAAATCCCCCAAACCCAAAAACCAAAAAACCATTATTTTGCTCCTGGAAATCTGTATCATTTCAGCATCAACAGGCTAATGATTTCCTGTCCTTGTTGTTTCTTATATAGGTCTTTCCAAGCTAAGATAATTTTTTGGAACTGCAGAAATTGTTGGCCCTCGCTACAAATGGGAGTTTGGAGTTGCTCTGAAATCCATCTTGAAATAATTGTGCTTGACTGGAACCAAATCTTATGAAGTCACCAAGGTAAAATGATTTTAACAGACACCAGAGATGGTTTCTTTATGAAGCATTGAGAATTTAGCAAAGCGGAGAATCCTAGAGTTGACGATCCTTAATAAAAGGTGTCTTTTTTCATTGAATTTTTGAGTATTTTGGGAATCAAGTTTCTCAAGTTTTAGTTAGTTTCTCTTATTTTGGAAACCATTTCCATTTGCAAAGCAGCATTTTGGCTGCTTAGCAGGGTGAAAGGTAAAATCTAAAGAGACACCAATTTTGTTTTACATTTGAACAAAATATTCTAGGGAGAAGAAATCGAAGTGGGAGAATGATGTTAGATGTGGTAGGTCAGAAGTCCTTGACTGGGTGTCTGGATTGTTGACTCCAATAAAGAATGATAGCAGGGGGCACCTGGGTGGCTCAGTGGGTTAAGGCCTCTGCCTTTGGCCCTGGTTGTGATCCCGGGGTGCTGGGATCGAGCCCCGCATCAGGCTTTCTGCTCCGCGGGGAGCCTGCTTCCTCCTATCTCTCTGCCTGCCTCTCTGCCTACTTCTGATCTCTGTCTGTCAAATAAATAAATAAATTTAAAAAAAAAAAAGAATGATGGCAGGAAACACCTGCTTAAGGCACTGCAAGCTCACGCGGGAACCTGGTACATGGAATTGTCTGTGTACGCAGATGGATCAGGGATCTTCCCCACAGGTTGGAATGGCTGCCCTTAAGACTTCGGGCTTGGGCTTTTTTGTTGGGATCCAATAAGGAAAACAGACCATTTTGATAATGTGGGACAGAGAGAATTGAATTCAGGGAACCTAAATAAAGGGAGAGCCAGAGAAGTCAAACAGAACATATGGAGGCAGCCCCGAGATAGGGAGCAGTAGGAAGCTACACCCTCCCCGGGGGTCAGACAAAGGAAGGAAGTAGTGTTTGCCAGCACCTAGGGGACGGGACCCTCAGTGGGAGCTAGAACCAGAGTCGGTCTCCTGGCAGGAACTGGCACTTTGGAGGAGACATGACCACTCCATACATCTTGCTCCAGTTGGAGAAGGTGGGGAGGAATTCCCCATCCTTTTTCTTCCACCCTCCAGGCTCTAGCTACTACTCCCTGTTGGTTAAATCCAGCTGATTCAGGGACCTGGACAACGCAGCTGATGGGAGTGACCTAGGGGAAGGGAAAATAATGGATCTGAGGACAAAACAGGCCCAGGAGGGGATTGGCTTCCTATATGAAATCTCTTCCTATGACATTTTAATGGGCATGGTATGGTCTGTTATACCCCAGAGGATGGGTCTTCTCTTGAGGATGACTCCACAGCAAAGTAAATTACAAAGTAAATTACGCATATTGCACATGGCGTCTTCTGTTTGAAGATGGATGGTAATGGACGCTGCGATGCAGAAGGATTCATTCCCTCATGACCCAGAGTCCCCTTCTGGAATGAAAGGATTATTTCCCCCTTTAGGAATGAGGACACAGCCAACTGCAAAAGATGACCTAGAGCTTTCTTGAATTATTCTCAATTCAAAGAGACCCCTTGCCTAAAATTAACCATATTTTTAGGGGCAGCTCATATCCAATGATGGGTCAACATGAAAGGATAAAGCCTTGGCCCCCAGCTTGGAATCGCTGAGAAGGGGCATTTCAGCTTTGGAACTCTCCACTGGGTTCTCGGGGGCCTCTTCCTCCTTCTGTCCTGCCTTCTTCCCTCCCTGCTTTCCCCTTCCACAGGTGATATTTCAGGACTGTCCCTGGATAAGTCTCCTGCTCACCAATTCCCCCAACCTTGGGACTCAGATCATCTCAAACATAGTCCCCAATTTGGTAAAACCCTTCCAGACAGGTTTAGGTGATGTCAGGACTAATAGGGAAACCAAATTTCACTGGTATGTTAGATAGGAGAGGTTAGAGACCACCTGAAAGACCTAGTCTGAATTTGGAGACTAAATTGTGTGGGACTTTATGGTTAGAGGCAGGAGAGCCACCCCATGAAGCAGAAGAAAAGTATTTAATGATACTCAGTGGAGGGTTAAGAATTAAGAAGACAATAGGGATCTGGGCATCTGGAAATTGGATTAAGAACAAGAAGATGGGATTCAGAACCAGCTTGTGTTTGACGGGTTTATTAGCATGGGGAGAGAGAGCAAGGCGTACTTGCAGTTCTCAGCAATGTAGCTCACATCTCAGAAAATGGATGGTGGATACATGGACTGGGCAAGGGGGATGCTTGTCCTCAGGTCAATCCAGCAGCACTGGGAGTGACAGCTGAAGAAAAGGACAGTTAGGGAGAGCACATTCCCTTTGGGTAATGTTTTCCTCAGAGCCCATTTTCAGTGATATAAATCTAGAGGTTAACTTGTGTGATTAATCATTTAAACTAATTAGATTGAATACCTACTTGGACGTTTGTAAACCACGTGTATGGATAAAATTTTGTGATTGGGTGGTCTGCCCAGTTTTGGTAGACAGAGTTCTAAGATGGCCCCTGGGACGTGTACCCTTTTGTGTGTACGACCTGGGTTATCTCCTCCCCTTGAGTGTGGACACGTTTGTGAATATGATGGGGGTTCCCTCCTGTGGCTAGGTTATGGTTATATGACCAAGATGAAGGGATTTTTGTCAATGTAATTAAGGTCTCAAATATATTGATGTTGAATTAATGAAAAGGGAAATTATCCTGGATCGGATTGACCTGACCAGGTGAGCTCTAGTGAAGGACTCTGCCTTTCCTGGAGGAAGAGATTCAGCCTGAGGAGGGTCCATGTATGTGGTCAAGTTTAGGATGTCACCTCTCAGAGCTGATAGCAAGAACATAGGACCTTGCTTATAGGGGCATATGGAAATGGATTTTGCCAGTAGCGTGCAGGTGGTTAGGAGCCATTCTTTCCCCAGTTGAGCCTCCAGATGAGGACACGCCCAGATGACATTTTGATTTCAGTCCTGGGTGTCCCAGAGCAGAGGACTTGGCTGTTATGTGCCAGACTTCTGAATTAAGGAAACTATTAGAAACTGTGGAAACCATGTCCATATCGTTTCAACTGCTGAGTTGGGCAGTTTATTTGTTACGTCAGAAGAGAAATGAATACCCTCTTTATCTGATTCCTTCAAATGCTTTGTTTGGGGGCCACTAAGTTTGCTGCAAACTGGAAGCCAAGGTGCCTTATGCAGCCTGAAAATGTGTGTTACTTTGTCTATTTTGCGCTCTGTTTTAAAAATAAAACAAATGGAATTAGTTGCCAACATATAAACTGGGAAGATTCTATGCCAGAGTCCAGGTTCTCTTGAGAAGTTAGTCCTGGGATCCCTGGGCTCACATTTCTGCACTACAGTGACAGGCTGAGGTGGTGACAGCTGCCCCCAGGTGGGTCTCCAGAGCGGGCCTCCACAGCCCCTGGTCCCACCAGCCTACTCATTCACTTGTGGGCATTTGAATTTTTGACCTTTTGGGAAGAGATTTTGTGACCATTCATCAGTAACTAATATTGGAGTTAACAACTGGAATTTTAAAGACATGGGTGGGACAGAGCACTTCATCCACAAAGTCAGCAAATGCAGAAACTACATGCTTTCCCTAATTAGTAATAAATTAATAATCAGTTCCCTGAAATGACAATATAATTAAAGACAGCTGATTCTCGAACAACACAAGGGTTGGGGAAGTTGGCTTCCCAAAAACTTAGTCACTCAGAGCCTACTGTTGACTGGAAGTCTTACCAATAACATGAACAGTCAGTTAACACGTATTTTATATATTATATGTGTTACCTACTGTATTCTTGCAATAAAGTAAGCTAGAGAAAAGAAAATGCTATTTTAAAAAATCTTAAGAGGGATGCCCGGGTGGCACAGTTGATTAAGTACTTGACTCTTGGCTTTGCTCGGGTCCTGATTGCAGGGTTGTGGGATTGAGCCTGAGTCTAGTTCCATGCTCAGCATTGGGTCTGCTTGGGACTCTCTCTCCCTCTGCCCCACTGCTTTAAATAAATAAGTCTTTTTAAAAAAATCCTAAGAATGAAAATGCATTTATAATACCACAATGTATGGCAGAAACTCCATATGTAAGTGGACCCACACAGTTCACACGTGATATTCAAGGGGCAGCTGTGCTTGTACCGAAGCTCATGTAGACCCACCTATTTTCTTTGCCACTTTTGGAACTGCTCCTGGGGTGTCTATCTCTCGCGTGTGCAAGGTGAAGTTGGGGAGACAGAGGGTGGTGCTTTGAGAAATTAAAGCACCTGCAGGGCCTTTCAAGCAGAGAGACCTGATGTTCCCATGTCAGTTTGGAATGCTCAGGATTTCCAAGGCCAAGGGCAAAGAGAAGCCAAGACTTTGTGTTTCCTTGAATGCAGAGTTGTTCAGATATGATCTTAGAACCTTGTGTTGCCCTGCCTGCTTCAAAGGCAGACTGAGTCTCACATCAATGAATGGAATGATACCTTTCAACAAGATCTATTTGACTACATTGCGAGAGGCCAAGAGAGAAGGGTGGGGGTAGAACCTGTTCTCTGGAGTATGATTTGGGTGCTAGGTCCCCAAGACTGTGTTTTCTCTCAAGCACAGTCTTAGGGTTCCGGTCGGGATGCTGCTGGTCTCTGACACCCTTCCTTTCAGAACTTCAGGAACTCTGCCTCTTGTGGGGCAAACTGGACTCCAACCAGTGTTTATATATGGCATTATATGTATGCATATGTGTGTGCGTATATAAATCATATAAATATAAATATAAATATAAATATACGGGGTTCCCTTGACCTGATGAGGTGAATGATATCATAGATATCACGATACCTGTGCCAGGCAGAGCCTAATGTCACTGGAGTTTCAGATGCCAAACTCTCTGCCCCACTTTGTCTGAAAAAGTTAATTAAAAAAAAATAGCAAACAAAAGTTAATCTAGTTCTAATTTCCCTAAAATGTCAAAAACAGGAGGAAATTAGTGGAGATGTCAACTGTCCTTCAGTTACAATAAGAAGAAAATTGAGGGGAGAATGCATTTTTTAAAAAGATTTTATTTATTTATTAGAGAGAGAGAGGGGCAGAAGGAGAGAGAGTATCTCAAAACAGACTCTTCACTGAGCACAGAGCCCTTGGGGCACGATCTCACGACTCTGAGTTCATGACCTGAGCTGAAGTCAAGAGTTGGATGCTTAACTCACTGAGCCACACTCAGGCACCCTGAAAATGCTTTTTTGATATTTTCCTTTTATTTCATTTCTTTTGGGTTTGTTTGAGAATAGTAGACTATATGTATATACACATTTGTGAACCGAATTTGACAATTCAGTTGTCTAAGCAACTGTTTCGATACTGTCCATCTGCATGAAGTGAAGTTTATTTATCTTCGCTGTATAGAGATGTAATTGACACATAACACTGTGTATGTTTCAGGTATACAATGTGCTGATTTGATATATATATATATTGCAAAATGATGATCATAGTATTATCTACCACCTCCATCCTGTCCATAATTACCATTTCTTTTTTGTGGTGAGAACATTTAAGATCGACTCTTAGCAACATTCGGGTATATGATAAAGAGTTATTAGCTATAATCACTGTGCTGTACATTAGCGCCCCAAACTGGTTAATCTTGTAACTGAAAAGTTGTACCTTTTGATCAATATCTCCCCATTTTTCTCACCTCCCAACCTTTGCTAACTATCGCTCTACTCGGTTTCTCTGAGTTTGTCTTTTTTCAGATTTCCCATATAAGTGGGATCCAACAGTATTTGTCTTTCTCCATCTTATTTCCCTTAGTGTAATGCCCTCAACGTCCATCTGAATTGTTGCAAACAACAGGATTTCCTTTTTTTCTCATGGTTGAATAGTATTCCGTTGTGTATACATACCACATCTTTATGTGTTCATCTGTCGACATCCATAAGAAATTAAATTTATTTTACATTCGCCTATATTTGGCCATATTCCCACCAAACTTTGAGACTGAAAATCATTTATTAATATGCACTCAGAGAAACCAGGAGAAAAGTCTCAGGCTGAGTGTGACCATTTCTGTGATTTCTCTGAGATGCAGAAACCATGTCTATTTTATCTGAATCCAGCTCTTTGTGTGTAGCTTTCTAATTTCATGATATAAAATAGTATGTTACCCCCATGTTCTATGAGGAAAAGTCAGGCTACACAGTGGGGCTTCGTAAATAGACTTCTCATTGAAGCATGTTGCTAACTTGGAAAACTCGTAATTATAAGAAGCGTTCATTGGAAATTGAGTTAACGCACAGTAGGAATCAGGTGTGATTTGCCTTCAGTGTCCTTGGGGGAAAAGAAGTCCAGCGCTGAGCACCTCTCACTTGCTGTTTTCTTCCAGTTTCCCCCAGGTCGTGCTTGCGCGTTTGTCCCAGAGCCTCACCTCCCTGAGCCCTCACTGACTTGTGTCTTGCTTTCTCTCCAGGATGAGAGTCTGTGCTAAGTCAGTGTTGCTGTCACACTGGCTCTTTCTGGCCTACGTGTTAATGGTGTGCTGTAAGCTGATGTCCGTCTCCAGCCAGCACCTCCGGGGACACGCAGGTAAGCCCTTTAAGCTCATTATGCACCACTGAGATCAATTAATAAAACCCTTTCCAACGTCAGCGTCCACATTTTAGACACAGGTAATTGACAAGAGCTTTTGATGGTCTGTAAATAATCCGAGCGAACCTGAGCTACATCAGGGCGTTGCTGTTCAGTGGTTTGGTGCTGAAAGAGTGTTCTAGACATTTTTAAAGGATGGTTTCCAGGTGTTTTCCCCTCCTTTTCCTTTCCTGAATACATTTCCATTCTTAGAGTGATTTTTCTCCAAGAATCCTGGAAATCCAGCGTCCCTTTCTCTGCGTATGTATTACTCCTGTAGGTTCCTCTGAAGGCAGGACATCTTTACTGGTAAACTTAAACACTTCCAGGGCTACAGTGAAGCTGTCAGATAATCTAAGACCACTTGGTGGAGAAAAGATGGTGAATGATTTAAAAAAACAAAGAAGAAAGAAAAGAAAAAAGCGACGGTAGCTTTTGCATGGGACCTAAAATAAAATGTGTCTAAAGGTTTAGAGAATCATTCTCGTAATTTCTCTTGAGACCCTTGTGTATACTTTGTTTATTTCTAAAAATGTTGAAAATAATCACTTGAGTCTCTCTGTGTGTGGGTGCAGGAGTATGTGTGTTTCTGCCCCTCCCCCTCTCATTGTTACATCTACATTTAAAATGATACAGACTTGGGAACTCCTCAGTGCAATGTGTTTTCCTGAGCCATTTCTATTTGTTTGTAGACTCATTGCCAAATAATTAATTAGCCGTCATTGCGTTAGTAATTTGAAGTGTGGCAATGCCAGGCTTTCTCGGACCGCTTAGTGAAAAAGTGAGTCTCAGACTCTCAACCAGATAAAATCCTAAATTCTGCCTCTTATGGGTTTAATGTATCAAGTTTGTCAGATATCCTTACCCTCAGACGTATACCAGGCTGTGCTTTCCACTCAGTTATTCTGATATTTTAAGGTTAAGACAGCATATTAGGCTTACCATGATTTTAAAAAAATCTCTCATGGTTCATTTTTTCCCGCCTCCAGTGAGAGTTCAGAGAAGACGAGAAAAATAATTGAAATTTTAATGAATCAGCATAAAATCAATACTATTTGGCTGCTGTGAAGTGCCTACAGCTAGTTGGTCATGGCACTGTGTATCTTTTGATGAGCTTGTTCTGAAGGATAGAGTGTTTGAAGTCATTAGTCTTATCTGTTTAATTCATATCTCTTCTTGGGTGGAGGCTGAGAGTCTGAGTAGCAATCAGGCAGAACATTTCAGTGGGGCAGGTTATCAGAGCAGATTTCCAGACTAACAGGAACTCAGCTTGAGAGATTGTGTTGAAAAGGGATTAGGAGTTGAAGGAAACAGGGGACAGGACTGAACCTTCAATTTTTATCCATGCGGCAATCCTCATTTCTTTGAATTTAGAGAAGGCACAAGGACAGAGGTAAATCTAAATTAAGATTAGAATTATGTGCACAAGAAATACGGACAATATCTTCTCTATAAGCCAAGACTCAATAGCCCTCGGGACAGCAAGAAGTCAGAGCAAAGCCTTGGCAAATCATGCTCAAGGAATGAAATTTTCAGCCCTAGAATTCCTAGCTGGTTTTATTTGGATTCCCAGCACATGTCCTTTGGCTTTTAGGGGATTCCTCCTGCTTTCATCTTTGGGATTTAAATCTTTCTCACCCCTTGTCTGAACAACCATCAAGGAGACAGGACTGGTTCCTCCCTGCAGGGGGCTCAGTGTTCTCATTTTCTTACTGCATGCACACATGAGTGCATGTGTATGATATGCATGAGATAAAAAGATTTATTACGAAGTATTGGCTCACACAGCTGTGTTGGCTGAGAAGTCTCATGATCTGCGGTCTGCGAGCTGGAGACCCGGGGAAGTCAGTGATGTGGTTTGAAGGTCTGATAACCAGAGAGCCGGGATGTATTCTAGTCCAGGTCTGCAGGGCTGAGCACCAGGAACAGTGAAGGCACCAGAAGACTGGTGTCCCAGCTCAGCAGTCTGGCAAAGAACCAAGTCAGCTTTCTCCCACCCTTTTGTGCCATACAGACACACCTAGAAATAATGTACAATCAAATATCTGGGCGTCCCATGGCCTAGTCAAGCTGCATCACAGCTGTCCTTCCAGGAAAACGGAATGCTTCCCCTAGTATGTGTGTATGCACTTACCTCTCACTATACCCCTGTTTTGATTTTTTTCCCCCATTTAATGACAGTTTATTTATTTATTTATTTTTAAAGATTTTATTTATTTATTTGTCAGAGAGAGAGGGAGAGAGAGCAAGCACAGGCGGACAGAATGGCAGGCAGAGGCAGAGCAAGGAGCCTGATGTGGGACTCGATCCTAGGACGCTGGGATCCTGACCCTAGCTGAAGGCAGCTGCTTAACCAACTGAGCCACCCAGTCGTCCCAACGACAGAGTTTATAAATCTTTTCGTTTGAGTGCTTACAGATCTATCACTCTGTGTAACTCCGCATAGTCCTCTATGGTAAGGACATGCCATATATGATTAGGTCCCTTCCCATTTTTGTGGACACTTGACTTGTTACCGTATTTATACAAATATATATGTTCCGACGCCAGGTGAATTCCTAGTAGCGAGATCTTGAGTTCAAGTGCGTGCACATGTTTTAGCGAGAGTAGCCCGACTGCTGTAACCAACACACCGAATACAAAAATGGCTCAGCAAAGGGAGGTCTGTTTCTTGCTCCTGAGTCTTTGCGGTCGGGGGCCAATGTATCCTCTCGAGGATTCTCCTGTATTGCAGTCTTTCTAGAACCCGCGGTGGTTGAAGTGCTAACATTTTCAATCTGTGGCTGCTAAGGTTGCCCTAGACAGGCCGTCGTTCCAGCAGGCTGCAAGGTGGAAGTTCCAGCAGGCTGCAAGGGGAAAGTTCCAGCAGGCTGCAAGGGGAAATGTGCCGAGGGTTCAGCTGGCAGGTGTAAGGAGCCCGCGCAAGTGTGGGCGGGGTCTCGTGCGCTGCGCGGCCATTGGCTGGAGCCCAAGCCCATAAGCGCATCTCGGGGCGGGGCAACGGGAGAACGTCCTAGCCGGGGACCCAGGTGGACCAGGAGAACCGGAGTTCTGGTGCGTCTGGGGCAGCTTCCGATGCAGCGCATTCGTGGTTTAATGGGGCCAGAGCGACCTTCTAGACTTCTGGACTTACTTATACTTCCACCCACAGTCACAGTGCGATAACGCCCATTTCCCTGTTCCTTTTTCGACTCCCGGTGCTAGCAAGTTTTGTTTTTGTGCCCATCTAGTAATGAAAACGTGTCCATTCTATGGCCTTGTATCTCTTTCTGACCGATGACGCCCTTAATGTGCTGGTGGGCTGTTTGTTTTTGTTTAAGCTATTGCATTTTTTTCTTTTTCTTTAAAAGATTTTATTTATTTATTTTGGTATTTATTTTTATTTATTTATTTTTTTTATGGATCATATCTTCTTTTTTTCTTATTTTTATTTTTTAATAAACATATAACGTATTATTAGCCCCAGGGGTACAGGTCTGTGAATCGCCAGGTTTACACACTTCACAGCACTCGCCATAGCACATACCCTCCCCAATGTCCATAACCCCATTTTTAAAAAAGATTTTATTTATTTGACAGAGAGTTCACAAGTACACAGGCAGACAGGGGCGGGGGGGAGCAGGCTCCACAGGGAGCCTGATGCAGGGCTCAATCCCAGAACCTTGAGTTCATGACCTGAGCTGGAGGCAGAGGCTTTAACCCACTGAGCCACCCAGGCGCCCCTAAGCTATTGCATGTTTTAATCCACTTTTCTGTTGGCTCTGTTGATTGTTTACTCCATGATGGGCAAAAGGCTTTTGCAGATTGAGGATGTTGGAGGGCTTTGACCATCCCTTTCCTCATTCCGTCCCACTTCCCTGCATCCCTCCCATTCTAGTGATGCTTGGGGGTGGGGTGTGTGTGTGTGTGTGAAGAGAGAGAGAGATGGGGAGAGGGTTGAGGACTGCTATAAATGTCCACTAATGACCTTCAGGGGAAGGAAGTCTAGTATCCTTGCAGTGGCCATGTGGTTTTCTTCCTAGTATGGAGCTCAGCTGATGGAAAACTCAGGGTCGGAATCAATGGAGGGTGGGGGAGGCTGTCTATACAGAGATGCTGAGAAACTGAGCAGGTTTTACTCCACTGTGGGGGTACCCAACGCAGCTCCAGGGCAAGCTGCTGAGGGTTAACTGCAGAAGACTCTGTGTCCAAAAGGCCTCTTGTTACCGTCCCAAGTGCTTTGTGGTTTGTGCTGACCAATTAAGGGAACTGTGGCCCCAGGAATCCCTAGTTAGACGATAGTGGCTTGTCGATGGTTGGGTATTAACAAGGAGAGACTTCACAAGGGCTCGCCAAGATAAAGGGGAGGAAGGTGGGACTTATCCTCAGTTTTGAAAGATGAGGTACTAGGTGTGGCTTGAAGTTTTTATTTTATTTCAAGCGTTAAAAAACCAAACCTAATGAGACCCCACCGGATTTTCATAGGATAAGTGGTGGGAGTTTTTCTTTAAGGCAAAATGGCTTTCATAAGCGTCTGTAAGAGTCCAGAAGTGGTATTTTTAAGGAAATAGAAAACACAAAAGACCACCTGTGTGTGTGCGTGTGTGCGTGTGTGTGTTTTAACTTGAGGTAATGGTTGAGTGTGAGATGATGTGGGTTTTTGTAGCCTCAAGCTATAGAAAAGGTGAAGGGGACAGTTCATAGGTCAGTTTCTTTTGAAAGGAAGCCAGAGTTAATTAACTCTTATTTCTTCCGCTAGCAATTTGTCCTTTGGTTCTTTTTTTTTGTTTGCCTTGTTTTTTGCTGTAAGCAGCACCGTTTCCCCACAAGAGGGCAGCAAATGTAACGCGGTGGAAAGACACAGGCTGTTTCAGAAATTCGAGAATCCTGTGGAATTAATCCTGTGGGGATCTTTGCAGAAATTTCATCTGATGTAGGTAGGCGTGAGGAGTTTGGGACAGTAAGCACCCCACATACTTGAGATTTAGTCCTAGGAATAACTGGACACTTCAAAAAATTAACAATTTCCCCTCTGAAATCAGAACCAGAGCTTGTCTCCTGATGTAACAGAGAGACAGGAACTTCGATCTGCTGGTTTGCAAATTCATTTCAGTGGTTCTGTTTCCCCAAGGGAGCTTTAAGTAGGACCCGGTTGGGGATGTGTAAATTGCACAAAAATGCTGTGCTGCTTAGCTACTATTTAATATATGTTTCGGTGTAAGCCTCCTATGTAGTATACTCTGTCCAGGTGGACAAAGAACCTGTAAAATCGGAGCGCATCTGGGAATGAAGAAGGGAATCAAGTGTTTGGGCTCTGGAGTCAAATAGAATCCTGATTCTGCACATCTAGCTGTGTGACTTTGTCCAGGCTACTTAACCTCTCTGAACCTGCATCATCGTCTGTGAAAATGAAATGATCTACTTGTTTCTCTTATGAGGTTATTAGGATGACTGAATAAGACAAAGTAGGTGGGTGGATTAGCATGGTAAACATTCCATAAATAGTAGCTATTTATATATTTAGAGGCATCCAGAAGGAGAGGGAGTCTGGAAATGTTCATCTTTTTTTTTTTTTTTAAAGATTTTATTTATTTATTTGACAGAGAGAGATCACAAGTGGGCAGAGAGGCAGGCAGAGAGAGAGAGGAGGAAGCAGGCTCCCTGCTGAGCAGAGAGCCTATTGCAGGACTCGATCCCAGGACCCTGAGATCATGACCTGAGCTGAAGGCAGCGGCTTAACCCACTGAGCCACCCACGCACCTGAGGAAGTTCATCTTTGACAATAGTTGAGGGCTGTGGGTAGGTGCAGGGAAAAAGATCAATGCCAGGAGAGGTTGAAACTTGATTGCGTATAAGAGACAAAGGCTTGTTTTTCATTGTTCTAAAAGGTGGACTGTAATGAAGAGCATTGCTTTATGAAGACTGATGTTTCCGCTCAACCCCAGGCAAGAAGGAACAAAGGAATATTTAACAAATAAGGCCTCACCAAGCTGGGGATCGAGTGACCTGGAGGTGCAGGAAGCTGGGCGGGTGCCAAGAATTGTGACAGGTCTGAGATTTCCCCCTGCTTGCCAGCTAATAAGCTAGCCAGTCACAGTTGGCGGGGTGCTGGTGGGCGACTGGACGCGTCAGAAGTAGGGGATTTTATTGTTTATGGCACAATGAGTTGTACAAGCTGCATGTGTGCTTGGTTCTCCTTTTCTTCTTGGGCGGGCTATCAAGCCAAGTTGGGACTCAGTCTCTTGTTCTGTAAAGTGGGGACAATGAAAGAGAGAGTCGTGTTAGGGTTGTAAGTAGCTGTCCATCACAAGCACACCCAGTTGGATTGTGTTTTGTTTTATTGTGCTCCATAAGACTGGAGTTTTGTTGTTGTTTGTCTGTTTTTTAACAAACAGAAGGCTTGTGGCAACCTTGCATCCAGCAAGCGTACCGGCGCCATTTTTTTTGCAATAGCATTGGCTCGCCTCCTGTCCCTGAATTTCATTTAGGTAGTCCTCGAAACATTTTAAACTTTGCCATGGCTGTATTTGCTATGGGATCTGCGATCAATCAGTGATGGGAACTCTGTGAGCTCAGAGGATGGTTAGCATTTTTTGTGGTAAAGTATTTTTAAATTAAAGTATGGACATCGTTGTTGTTGGTTTATTTTGGACATAACTGTAGTTCATAATAGACCACAGTATATTGTTCACATGATTTTTCCATGCACTGGAAAACAAAATCCACTGTCTGGATTGTGATGTTGACCTCCTTGCCATGCTCTGGAACTGCCCCTGCAGGTTACCTCCAAGCCGTGCCTGTGTTTATATCTGGAAACTGCTAAGAATTGTGTTGACATAGGTAGTGCTCAAAACATGTTAGCCATCTTTATTGAAACTTGCCTTCTCCTTTGGAATGTATTCTATTTTGTAGATTTCCATACTGTTGAAATTTATGGTAACCTAGGTTTCCTGTTTTCTATATTATAAATGATGAATATTTGAATGGCGGAATTGGCTGCTTTGGTGTGTTAGGGAGCGAGAATATCCTGTTCTCTCAAGGACCTTCTAGCTGGACTATGAGTTAAACTGACATGAGACAGATAAACAGGAGAAAAATTGAACTAAATAGGCTGTGTATGGGGAAGCCACACCAATGTGGAAATTACAAAGACAGGCAGAGTGAGGTATATATGTCATTGTGAACTAAGGAGAGGGAGTAAGGGTTTGGGTCTTCAAAGAAAAAAATGCAATCTTCAGGAAATGAAACAGTAGATGTTCAGTAAACAGCTGTTTTCTGGGCCACTTAGGAATAGTGGGACATAGAGGACTTTCATGGAACAGGCTTTGCTCTTCTCCCTGTGCACCAGACCCAGTTCACATGATAATGTAGTTACCTCTGGTGATAGCTCTCTTCCTCAGGCAGATCTTCTATCAAAGCTCTTTTTATTTTTTTTAAAAGATTTTATTTATTTATTTGACAGAGATCAAAAGAAGGCAGAGAAGCAGGCAGAGGAGGAAGCAGGCTCTCCAATGAGCAGAGAGCCCGATGTGGGGCTCAGTCCCAGGACCCTGGAATCATGACCTGAGCTGAAGGTTGAGAGGCTTTAACTCACTGAGCCACCCAGGAACCCCCCCCCCCCAAACTCTTTTTAGACAGTTGTCAGGAGAGGTAAAGAGCTTTCCCTGAATCTGCTGGGTCTTGATTGCTTTTAACTCAAAATGTTTATGAGAAAGTAACCCCTACAGGTGCCTTGTGTTATTTTTAACTTAGGATAAATTGAAGAGTAGTGGTTGCATCCAAGTTTGGGCTCATGTTTCTGGCCCCTATAATGGCTGAAATTTTATAGGAACCCTGCAGATACCTTTGATTGGATTGACTATTTTAGCCTAATTTTTCATGAGAAATCTCTTTCTTTCCAAGGTTCACAGTTGAGTGGGGAATGTAATTTCTAGTACAGGACTTTTTTGGTGAAGCTCAAGTGCAATTTGTTATTGGTGAACACTGCAAATAATAAAGCTGTGCATGTAAGCTGCTATTTCTTACTTCGCATGCTAAAATGAATTGTACTTAAAACAGATTTTGAAAAATGACTTGCTTGTATTGCCCGAGTTCTGACACTAGGGGGCAGGCAAGGCTTAGAAGAGCTCAATAGCAAAAAGCAAGCCTGGTCTAATGCAGCCTGGTCCAGTATTGATATGAGAGCCACATAGGTAATGTTCTATAACCACGTAAAAAAAATTGAAATTAATTTAGTATTAATACATTTTATGTAACCTGCATCCAAATATTATTTCTACCTATGGCCCTAGCCACATTTCAAGTGCTCAAGGGCCACACGTGGCTGGAGGTGACTATAATAAACAGCACATGCTTATGAGTCCTTTCTGAAAGATGAGAAATAGAAGTTATTTGTGTTTTCATGGGTCAATCATAGGGCACAATGTTTCATCTCCTTTTATTTCGGTTAATTTATTTTTATGTTTTATTTAGTTCTTTTCCCCCGTCCCCTGAATGTCTACTTCTAGGTTTATGGAAAATGCCATGTAAGTGGGGTTTGTAACCTTAAGTCATAAAGACTGGGGAAGATCGTTCCGTTTCCTCATCACTGCCTGTGTGATCGTTCTTTATAAGAGCTCTTTATAAGATCGTTCTCTTTTAGGAAGAGAGAAGCGTCAAAATTATTTGAAATTGTGTGTGTGTGTGTGTGTGTGTGTTGGCATCAACCTGAAGGTCTTGAAGTTCCTCCCTGGACAGCTTATTTTGGCCAATAATGGGCATTTTCCCACCTGAGTGCAATCCAGTGATACAGTTTTAATACATTTCCTTCCATAATTGTTCTTGTCTGTCTTCCTCTTGCTGCACACCCAGTGAATGGGTGAACGGTTACTTTGTTAACTGTATAGATCTATCTCTGTAAAAGCCACTCCCTAGGATTATCTTTTATTTTATAAACAAGAAACAGGACCGTGGGGTGGTCAAAAAACCTCTGTTTTGGTGGTGATTGAGAAGGGCATCTACATGATGATGTCTACTTAATTCTCTCTCTGGGGAGATTTTACATAATAAAACACAGTGCCTTCATTGCAACTTTGTCTGAATCTTGCTTGCAAGGTGGAGCCCAGGCCACAGTATTATTGAACAGCTGCCTGCGGCCAAAGATGGGAACCACTGATTCAGAAGGGGTGGGGGGAAGAAATTTGATTCTAGTTCTTACCAAACTATAGTTTGATCCAGGGGCATTGAGTCTTTAAGTATTTGTGGGCCACAGTTTGGCTGGGAGAGGTCTAGGTCTCTTTTCCCCGTATAAAGTTGCCCTCCATCTCCACTTCTTGAAAGGACTGTGAAAATACTCATTTTGCATTGGCCTGTCCATTCCTGAATGCTAAAAGCCTCTAGCTTTAACGATTCCATTGACCTCTCTTGGACACTACATTATTTTTCTCCAGTGCCATCTTCCTGGGCTTTTCATAATCTTGGCGTTTAAGAAGAAGGGAAAGGAACAGAGGACAAGAGGTATTAATATTCGACTTCTTATCTCCTGGGCTCGAAGTTCAAGTCCCAATGCTGTTGGCAAGGTTAGCTCTGCAAAATATCTGACAAATGAGCCAGATTCACATCCTTTTTCGAGGGAAGGAAGGGTTGTTTCCTGACCCTAGAGTAAAGAATTTCTGTTCCTTAAATGAGCTTGAGCCTTCCTACTCTGCAGAGCAGGATTCTCCTGCTACCCCTTTCTGAGTCTTTGAGGCAGGGTAGGGAGAGAGCCACCTTTGAAGGGTTCTCTGGGTAGTTAGGAGAACATATTCCTTACCCTTGAGAAGAAAGTTCCTCTTTGTTCTTTCAAGCCAGGCACTTAAACTCATTTAAACAAAGCCTACAATTTGGGGTTTAAAAAGCTATGGGTCAGTATCTCATCTGGATGTCAGTGGTATCTAAGGAAATCAGAATCTTTTATCCCAGATAAGGAAAATGAAATCACTGGTAAAAAGAATCAGGAGGGGTGGCAAGGGGGCACGAAGAAAAAGGAGGTTTTGTGTTTTTCTAGGTGTGGCTTGAATGCCTGCAATATTGTGGCCCAGATGGTAGTCTCAGAATAGCGCTCTGGAGATAATGTTATTGAAGAGATGTTCGGAAAACTGCTAGAAAGGATTAATTGATTACGAGAAGACTGTGTATATGTATAGAGCTAAAAAAACAGTTTCACTTCTAATGCCGTGTGCCGCCAGTGCTTATGTTTTTGGGAATGTCTGGAAGCAGATGAGAACCGTAGCCAATTTAAACAGGGTGAGGAGAGCCTGAAGGCAGTGGCATCTTCTCCTGGGTTGTGCGGTCCTCTTTCTTCCCTGTTTGGTGTGAGTTTTGGGGTCCCAAATTCAGAAGGAAAAATAATAGAGAACTTTGTTTTAGGAAAAAGATACGATGAGCATCAGTGTTGCTAGAAGCAGGTAGCTTTTCTGTGGTTCATCCCTGATTTTTGCCTAGGTACCTGCTAAAGGACGAGAAATATATACCTGAAGTGTGGGGCGTGGGAGACTTGAATAACCTGACCTTGGTGGTGGGTGAAGGAGAACAAAGTTGAGGTGTGTGTCTTCTTCCTCCAAACCAAACGTAGTCACTGACTTGGTAGTTTGGAAAGCATGTGCAAGGGATGGTGGAAGGCTCTTCTTTCAAGAGGAGCTTTGAAAGCCTGGGTAGATTTGAGCCAGGGAAAAGAACATGGTTCCGTTTTCAGGGCTCCTTCGTCAGATGTCCTGTGGTCTCCTCTTAGAGACTTCCAAGCAAGTGTGGACCAGCGGAAGAATTCCAAGTGACGATATTACTTACACCTGCTTGAGCTGTTGCTGGCCAGTCCTATCCTATAGGAAATAATGCCCATATGTAAAGAGAGAGAGCAGCAATCAACATTTATGATTTTTCTAGTTAGTGTATTTTTAGGGCCTAGAAATTTAAAACATCCACAGAGTGGCTAGATGAGCAATTTAGTTGCCAGGGTGTGTGTGTGTGTGTGTGTGTGTGTGTGTACACGTACATGTGTACGTGTTTGTGCATGCACTTGCAAGTCTATCTGCTCCTGAAGAAAAACTCAGGTGTTTGATCTCTCTAGGTGGGAACAAGAGGGCTGTTAAGCTGTCTTTTCTACCCTGGGTTGTGCTGATGTTGAATTGGTTTTCCTGTGAGTCTCACTTGCAACTCTTGGGTGTGTGACACACCAGAACCTGGATTATTTTTCTTAAGTCCCTGAAACCTTGATTTGAACCCCATTAATTTTAGAATTGGTGATGCTCCTGAAATGATAGGGCTGACATTTACCCATGTGCTATCCATGAAAAGACTTTTGCTAAGCAAATAAATAGTGTAAATATTTGCCAGAGATAAAGATCTATATATCTTTGCTTGGGAGCTATTTAAGTTATCTTAAAAAATTGTCAAGTGCATTGGAAGTGTTTATTTAACATGAAATCAAAATGCTTCTGCCTTTGTTTTGTAAAGTTCTAGCTATGGAAGTTACTGAGTAAGAAAGTTATTCATTCTCTGTGAGCCTCAGTTCCTTTTTCCTGGAAATGGGTGTAACAACATCTCATATTTCAAAGTGTTATTGTGAGGTTTATTTATTTATTTTTTAAAAGATTTTTGACAGAGAGAGAGGGAGATCGTAAGTAGGTAGAGAGAGCAGGGGCTCTCTGCTCAGAAGGGAGCCCGATGTGGGGCTCAATCCCAGGACCCTGACACCATGACCTGAGCCGAAGACAGAGGCTTAACCCACTGAGCCACCCAGGCACCCCTGTTGTGAGGTTAAAATAGAATAGTTGATAGAGTTTTGAAACTACATTTAGAACATAAGGCATTTCTTTTAATTTTACTTATTTTTCACAGCTTTATTGAGGTGTATTTGACATAGAGTGAATGCAACTTATTTAAAAAGAGTACAGTTCGATAAGTTTTTTTTTTTTTTTTTTTTTAAGATTTTATTTGGGGCGCCTGGGTGGCTTACTGGGTTAAAGCCTCTGCCTTTGGCTCAGGTCATGATCCTAGGGTCCTGGGATTGAGCCCCGAATCGGGCTCTCTGTTTAGCAGGGAGCCTGCTTCCTCCCCTCTCTCTGCCTGCCTCTCTGCCTGCTTGTGATCTCTGTCTGTCAAATAAATAAACAAAAATCTTAAAAATAAATAAATAAATAAATAGAATCTTTTATTTGACAGAGAAACAGCGAGAGAGGGAACATAGGCAGGGGGTGTGAGAGAGGGAGAAACAGGCTTCCCACTGAGCAGAGAGCCGGATGCCTCTGCCAAGGGCAGACGCTTACCGACTGAGCCACCCAGGAGCCCCCAGTTTGTTTAACATACATATGTACACCATGAAGTCATCTCCATATCAAAATAATGAATCTACCTGTCGCTCCTGAAAGTTTGCTTGTGCCTCCTAGTAACCAGTACCTCTTGCCCCTCCCCCCACCATCCCCAGGTAACCACGGATCTTTTTGTCATTGTAGATGTTTGCTTTTTCTACAGTTTTAAGTAGAACCATAGAGTATGTATTCTTTTTTGTTTGATTTCTTTGTGCAGATTTTTTTTGTCATGTGTATCACTAGTTCATTTTTAATATTTTTAAATTTTTCTGTTGTTCTTTATTTGGGAGAGAGCATGAGTGAGGGGGGAGGGGCAGAAGGAGAGGGGTCAAGCAGACTCCCTGCTGACCTTAGAAACCTATGCGGGGCTTGATCCCAGGACCCTGAGATCATGACCTGAGCCGAAGGCAGAGGCTTAACCCACTGAGCCACCCAAGCGCCCCTATTGTGAGTTAATTTTTATATATGATGTGCTTAATGCATTTTTAGTAGGTAAAATAAAAATATTGCTAATTATAAATTCTCCTCTCGTTACCTAGGTGAAGTTGCTGAGAGTGCTTGAAAATAATAAAATCACAAATTTATTTTTAAATGACTTAGGCATGTTAATAAGCTATTACCACACTAGTTAGTCTGAATTAGTAAGTTAAAAATAACGGTGTGCAACAATTTAAACAATACAACTTTTCAGAATATTTTTAACAGATCATACTTGCGCGGCTCTGAACACTGAGGTTGCCAACTTGGAAGCCAGGTGACCAGCCTTTCTTCCAGGTTGAGATGATTAACTAGTTGTGTAGACGATGAAAAATTACTCTAACGGTTGAATCTGTTGGCCTCCATTTCTACAGCTGTAAAACACAGAAGTTAGATGGATTTTCAAATGGACAATGTGGGGGCACCTGGGTGGGCTCAGTGGTTAGGCCTCTGCCTTCGGCTCAGGTCATGGTCTCAGGGTCCTGGAATCAAGTGCGGCATCAAGCTCTGTTCAGCAGGGAGCCTGCTTCCTCCTCTCTGCCTGCCTCTCTGCCTACTTGTGATCTCTCTCTCTGCCAAACAAATAAATAAAATCTTTTAAAAATATAAAAAAAAGTTGACAATGTGCAGATCTGCTGATTAGGAGAGGGGCAGGTTGTTATGCGTCCTTGTATCCATCTCGGTAGCAGTAATTGACTGGATTGGATAGATGGCCCTCATCTGTATATATCTCATTTTTCAAGTGTGTGTTGATAGCATTTTGATGGAAAGAAGCCTTAAGGACTTAAAAGAACTTAAGGACTTCCTAATAATGCCATGTCATAGATGCTTGTTTTTTTTTTTTTTTTTTTAAAGATTTTATTTATTTATTTGACAGAGAGAGATCACAAGCAGGCAGAGAGGCAGGCAGAGAGAGAGGAGGAAGCAGGCTCCCTGCTGAGCAGAGAGCCCGATGCGGGGCTCGATCCCAGGACCCTGAGATCATGACCCGAGCCGAAGGCAGCGGCTTAACCCACTGAGCCTGTTTTTTAAAAGATTGTATTTATTTGAGAGAGAGAGTACGAATGGGTTGGGACGGGGCGAGAAGCACCAGAGGGAGAGGGAGAAGCAGACTCCCCACCAATCAGGGAGCCTGATACAACAGGGGCTCGATCCCAGGACCCCGCAATCCTAACCCTGAGCCAAGGTCAGACTCTCAACAGACTGAGCCACCCAGATGCCCTTCGCGTGAGCATTTTTTGTCATCAGGGTACAGCAATGCAACAACTCTCTGCTCAGAAGACTGTGAACTTTATTTTTACCAGTAAAATGTATTCTTAGTCATAGTAACGTGAAAGCCCCAACTAGAGGATATTCCGCTGAGGTTCTTTCAAGCCTTGAGGTGTCATGAAGGTATGATGTCACACACAGGTCAGCAGGTGTGGTTAGTGGGTTTCCATGTCTCTGAGATCCCAGTTCAGGTGGTTCCTGTCTGAGGTGACCGAACGCCGGGATTCTGCTCCCTGGCTCCTGGCTCCTGACCGTGTTCTTATTCTGCTTGATCCGTGTTGCCGATGGTTCAGAAGGTGGCATGCGCAGTGGAGAGAGTCACGAATGTCACCCTTAGAATATATTTGTAGCTCGGGCTTCTCTGAAAGATAGAGTTAGAATCTTGCTGTCTGAATAGTCTGTAATAGGTACCAGTTTGGAAACCCTCAGAAATGAAGGGGTGACTAGGGTAAAAATACACATCCCTGTCAGGACGGGCAGGTGGTTCATATGCTGCTCTTGGCCTATTTTTACTAACAACTACATGCGTGTACGCACACGTCATAAATAATATTTAAAGCTTGCTTGGATTATGAACTTAACACATTTTATTTTATTCATATTTATTTACTTATTTTTTTTTAAATGTTATATGTATTTATTTGAGGGGGAGAGAGAGAGAGTGCGAGTGAGGGCACAAGCAGGGGGAGCTGCAGGCAGGGGGAGAAGCAGGCTTCTCACCGAGAGGGAGCCTGATGCAGAATTCGACCCCAGGACCCTGGGATCATGACCTGAGCCGAAGGCAGATAGATGCCTAACCCACGGGAACTAAGTGCATTATAACATGATTATTTTTCTTTGCAATCCTATGAATTTTGTCTTACGCATTTATAGTGGTTTTTTTTTTTTTTTTTAATTGAGAGAAAGCTTGTAGGTTTCACCACAACATAAAAAAGAGGAAGAATTGTCGTATCTAACAGCCACATCTTGGCCTCCCTGCCTGAGGTATCGAGTCGGCTGTCTTGGTAAGGGGTCCTGCAGACACGGGCATCGGGTAGCATCATCAGAGAACCGTTTCCCTCTTGGGATGCAACGCGATGGTTGGGTGGGAAGCTGCCCTGCCCCGAACTCAGGGGTCAGCAAAGGCGAGCTTCCGTTCGGGCCGGCTGGAAAGGGCCACTGAGGATAAACCTGCTGGCAGTGGGCAGGTATGGGAGCTCCTGCATCGTGTTGCACTCTTGGCCGGTGGAGCTCGTGTGTGACTGATTTGGGGGACATCAGTGGAGGCCCCTCTCGAGTGTCTAGGAATCGAAACTCTGTCACTGGCATCTGTATTGTCAGTCTGCAGTTCCAGCAGGTGGGAGGGGGACGGGTCGCAGGTGGTGTTCTGGGGACTCCTCGGGTTCCTTTCTGCCCATGTGTAGACAGGGAAGTCAGGGAATGCCTGAAAACTTCCAGGACCATGACATTCTCATGGAAGCTGTAGAGCTGGGTCGAGGGGAGGTCAGCCCAGCCCTTCCATGGCCAGTTGGAGCAGTGGCATCCCGTGGAGGACCCAGCACCTTCTGTGATTTCGTGCCCTGCGTGTGCACTTCCTTTGCAGCCTTCATCCTTGAGGATGAGGAGGATCTGTGTCTGTCTCTCTTGCAAGGCAAGGGGTTCCCAAAGGAGAAGCACAGGTGTCTTATTTTTATTTACAGGGAAGCTGGAACAATATGGTGTGTGTGTGTGTGTGTGTGTGTGTGTGTGTGTGTGTGTGTAACTGAGCGAATATTGAATATAATAGGCGATTTTCTCATGTAAAATGAAATTTCCCAGGGCTGGGAAATGTCAGTCATCTCCGCTCTTCGGAATGTAAGTGGGAAAGATTTTCCCAAGTTGGTTCCTGAGAGTGACTAGTGAGCAGACCAAAATTGGAACTCTGTCTCTCAGGGGTGGACACCGGGGTTGCTCCAGTTCTCCACTACCCCAAAACAAGAACAAAATAAGCAACAGCAGGAAATGCATTGGTGATCCAAGTAAGCGTCCCTGGGTGGACCTGTTTCGGGAGTTTCCCTGGGATCCATGGATGCCTGGAAGGGTTTGCTGGGTTGTGGGCGAGGGGTGTGTACGTGACATGACAGCATACTAACAAATGTCAGGCCATAGCGGTTGTTCTGCTTTGTGGTCACAGAAGCTGTGGGTCAGGTTTCTGTTTTGAGATGGAGGAATGTAAAGGCCAAGATTTTGGAAAAGTAATTTTGGGGCTTCACTTGATCAGGTTCAGGGTCCCAGCCCTGTGATGAGCGTATGTGATTAGCGTGCTGGGTTAAGGACCTCCAGGACTAGAACTATCTTTTAGAAAACTCCTTAGAACCATAGGATTTCAATATTCTACATGCATGTGAGACATTCAGTTTTAATTATGTAGTAATCTAAGAAAATCCGATGCTAAGAATGTCTGAAAAGCAGACACTTGCCATTTGGGACTGAAATATTAGATTGTGCTTTTGTCAGAGTCACAAGTGTCCACCCTGATGGGCGAGCTCTCGTTGCCGACTGGGTGTGGTAGGCTGCCGTCTCGGGGCTGCTTTCCTGGCTTGGAGGCAGTGCAGTTCAAGGTTGGTGCAGAGTTGGGAAGTTCTCTGCCTAAATTATTTCCATTATTTCCCGAGTCTCAGCCCATTAACCAATTTGGTCCAAAGGCCAGGAAGAGAAATGGCATTCTCGAAATATTATTAGCATTTTGCAGCGAATGCTAACTACTGTACATTTACAGCCGATTAAGCTTTGCGCTCTCTATATTTTATTATGGATTATGACAGGGATTTTGAGACGGAGTTCTGTTAAATAATAAATAGAACCAGCAAGGTCATTTTCTACCTGACCAAATGATAACTGCAGAAAGAAGACATGAATTAAGAAACAGGTTTGGTTAAGTGTCTCAGGCGGAGGGAGGGATTCAAGTGTTTCCCAATCAGACCGGTATTGGCGATGACATGTGAATATCATCCGTATTTATTGCCAATGATTTGACCTATCCCACCCAAAATTTGAGTAGGTTATGGTTTGAAGCTGAGGTCTCAACGTGGTGGCCCACCGGTCATTTAGGTCCACATACGTGTTATGTTTGGCCAGATGATGTTTAAAAGTATTTTAAAACTAGTTGCCTTGTTTGAAAAATCACAAGGTTTGACGTTAAAAATTCAGATTTGGGGCAACACTGAGTCTTTATTTCTGCTTTGTGACAGTTTGCTGTAGCTGACTATTAGCTGTCCCCAGCCTTTGGGGCAGTTTTCATTCCCTGTGCCACCTGCTTCCCTCATTTATGTTGACTCCCTTGACTCTTCTGTATAAGCAGTTGAATTTGTGAGCCTTGGCTGACATGTTCAAGAATAAAGATAAAAATAACTAGAAGATTTTCTCTCAAATTTTAAGCATTGTTGTTATATATAGCACATTGGTTGAGTCTGGGCTCCAGGATCCAAATTACCCGGAAACAAAAGCTGGTTTCTTCCAGAGTAGCTGTGTGACCTTAAGCAGATTACTTAACCTCTCTGAACATTCGTTTCCTCAACTGATCAAGCAATCGAGTGTACCTTGTGAAGTTACTGTGAGGATTCTATTTGCATCTGTGTGGAGGTGTGTCCATTAAACATGGACACACTCAGACAGACACAGCCATACTACTTAGAATAGTGCCCCCTTCATGCTAACCCATTACATATTTTTATATACAAATTGGTTGAAAAAAATGTAATTGAGAAATAAAAGTGTAATTTCTCATTTTCCCATCAGCTGAGAAAGTCACAAAGTAGTATTTTTGCTTCACACAGGTGTTCCTTAAAATGTACACTAGGTTGATAGTATTATTAACTTCACTATAACATAATTACAAAAAGGATATTGTGAAAGCTGATGGACATGACCCTGTTCTTGATACCTTTGTAAGCACGGAGACTTGAGGGGATGGTACCTGTATGAGGGACGACAAGCATTTCCACGAAGCATTTTCTCGAATGAATGTGCCTTGTTCCTCATCTAGGAGTCCGATGGCTTTATGTGACAGCTTCCTTGCTCCATGAGAGAAGTTAGCGATAATGCCATGCTGATGGATAGAGTGAGCGGGACCCGACAGTCCACAGAGGGAGGGAAAGCAGGATCGCTCTCGTTAGAGACCGCATCTTGTGGTGGCCTGTGGTGTTTGATAAGCAGATGGAGAATCAGGAATCAGATTTAAATTCCTGAGTGGTAGAATGAGAGGGAGATAAATCGGTCTACTCCACTCCTCTCATCTTCTCTTGACTAGAATCAGAGCTTAATATATATAGATATATAGTATTTCTTCCGATAATCTGGCTTGTTCCTACCCTTCTCCCCCTTTAAAAAAATTCTGTTGGCTTCCGGAGGTGTTGGGTGCTAAAACCAAGTGTTTTGTATTTGTAGAGCTGTAACACTCAAGGAAAATTAGGAACATTTTACTATATTATGTATGCGTGTGCACGTGTGCACGTGTGTGTGTGTCCGTAAATAAGTCTAGATGCATTTGTACTGTGTACTTCTGCAGCGTCCTTCTGCATAACTTATTTTTAGGTAACAATAAATCAGAGCAATCACAGTATGTAAAACCTGCTTTCAGTTTCAACAATTTGAAATCAGTCTGGCGGCCGTTAAAAGCATTATCTGGGCGCTGAAAGGTTGACATCCACCGGTCCTCATTAGCTAACATCTAACACTATTTCCTGTTTATCCTCTTTTCAAATAACTTCCCTACCTTAGGGTACAGACTTTGTTTTTCCATCTTTGCAACGCTCCATGGATGCTTGATGTGCTGAGTAAATTGACAGGCCGTGCCGTTCCTTTATTAAGAGGGACTTTGTCTTTCAGACGTACTGTATTATTTAGCGGTTGTGCCACCAGCGTATCTTTGCGTTTTCAGAAGTGGCTGAGTGGCAACAGTTTGACAGTTTGCATGCATTGGAAGAAATCACCGAATGCCCCTGTGACAGAGACGCTGATTGCCTCACTTTGAACATGGAACAGGTGCACGGAGGAGGATAATAGGAATGCTGTGGGAATTCAAGTTTAATTCAAGAAGAATGCTATTTCCATGATGATGAGTTTGGTTGATAGAAATGATTATTACGACATCATTAACAGGCACCGAACCACATCTTCTCCCTTATGCATGTCCTGCTGGACTTTCTCCCTGATCCTGGAGGTCTGTGTTGTTATCCCCTCACATTTGTACTGAGGCTCTCAGACCCATTTGGTGACCTCAGGTCTAACTGGTATTATTCATCTGTGTGAATGCTGAAAACTAAATCTTGGGTTGAGTGCCCTTTCCAGAACTGATGAGTCCTAGAAGGAAAAGTGGCCCCACAATACCTGTTTTCCAGCTCAGAATTCTTGCTATTTAATTTAAAATAGCTAGTTAATTTAAAAATCGTTAGATGGTTACTATTACATAGGGAGCCTATGAAATCTGTTAACTCAAGAGGCTGCTTAGTGGGTGGAAAATGTAGGTCAAGAGAAGTTTCCATAGGGCTCTGATGAGAATGTTCTGAGTGGGAATAGTCAGACCACTTAGGTATGTTTGGGAACATACTGATCTTCAGAGGAATGTTGGGTAAGGCAACCATAGTGGCTAATTGCTTTGTGCAGTAGTTTCCACGGACTCGCAGCATGACCCTCTATGCTGTTTTTGACTAAATAAGATAGAAATAATACAGCAATGTTATTTGGAAACATAAAGTTGCCTTAGACCTTCCAGTCCTCTTTGCCCATGTGACCCTATCCAGTTTTGTCCTCAGAGACAAAGCTCCTTGAATTCTGGCTCCTAAGAATTCTGTGTTGCGAAGGTATGACTGGTTCTCGCAGAGCTCCGTGGGACGTTTCGTGTTCTGTCTTTCGAGGCTGTGTTCCGGATGTTTGAGGTTGTTGGGAAGTGGACATCTGTGGAGGTAAAATTTGTGTTCACTTTTCTTTGAAAGGTGGTCAGGAGAGGAAACACACAAACCAAAACCCCTCAAAAGAACAAAACCAGAGAGGACGTATTAGAAGATACTCGGTGGTGCACCTGAGTGGCTCACTTGTTTGAGCTTTGGACTCTTGATTTCGGCTCAGGGCATGATATCAGAGAAGTAAGATCAAGCCCCATGTCAGGCTGCAGGCTCAGTGCGGAGTCTTGTTGGAGATTCTCGCTCCCCCTCTGCCCCTCCCCCCATCTCCCTCACCCCATTGCTTGTGTGTGCATGTGTGCTTTCTCTCTCTCTCTCTAAAAAGAGATGATATTGGGGTGCCTGGGTGGCTCAGTGGGTTAAGCCACTGCCTTCGGCTCAGGTCATGATCTCAGGGTCCTGGGATCGAGTCCTGCATCGGGCTCTCTGCTCAGCAGGGAGCCTGCTTCCCTCTCTCTCTCTCTGCCTGCCTCTCCATCTACTTGTGATTTCTCTCTGTCAAATAAATACATAAAATCTTAAAAAAATATATAAAAAGAGATGATACTTGATTTTTTTTTTTTTTAACTCAGGCAAATGAGAAGCAAAGATCATTCAATCACTAAGGCGTTAGTTGTGTATCTTTTCCTTGCTCCAAGTAAGCTGGGTGGGATGCCGAGACTCACAGGACTTGGTGTCTCCCCGCAAGGAGCTCACAGGAACAACTGATCAATATGTAGCGTGTTGATGGTTAGTGAAGGTGTGTAGGGTTCTAGTGTGTTGTCCACACAGCGTGCCTGTCACGTCCCTGCTTGTAACCCTCTAGTGGCTTCCCATGACCTTAGAATAAAACCCACAGTTCTTCTCATGACCTCCAAAGCACGGTCAGACCTGGGCCCTGAGTACATCCCTCTCGGCCATTGTCTTCCTTACTCCCTTTGTTCCAGCCACTCTGGCATCCTTCCTGTCTCTTAAAGAACACTCTCATCTCAGGCTTGTGTTCCCTCTGCCTTGAAGCCTCTTTTGCGTTCACTCTCCTATTTCACTGAGAACTTGCCTTAAATGCTACCTCTTCAGGCAGCCCCTGTCCCACAGTATTACTCTCTTACCCTTTATCCTGCTTTATAATTCTTTATGGAAGACATAATTATCTGACATCCTAGTATTTATTTATTTTGCTTATTGGTTTTTTTCTCTCAATGAAGGAGTGTTCATAGTTAGATTCCCCAAATAGCACTTGGTGTACATAGTAGGAGCTCAGTAAATAGTTGTTAAGTCAGTGAATGAGTTCTAAACTATGAAACCGTCACTATACTGTATTTATTTCCACATTCTGTGAGCCCAGAAGTATGCTTAGCAATAGTAGTAGAAGCAACAGCTAGCATTAATCGAGGCTTGTTACACTCGAGGCGCTGTTGCATGTCATACTACTAGATCCATTTGTACATCCAGGGAAACTGAGGCACAGGAGTTGAGCAGATAAGCCAAAGCCATGCAGGTAGGAAGTAGATGATCCAGAGTGCCTCAGACTTGGGCATTCTTCCATCCTTTAACTGCCTTGCTGTACTGTCTTTGCCAACAATAGGCATTCAATAAATATTTATTGAATTGAAATGAATAATTAATAAAGGGCCATATCATGGAAAACAGATGGTAAGAGACTGGGGGAAAATACAGAGGAGTGCTGATTCCATTGCATAAATTAGAAGTAGGGTAGGAATTAGCAAAGGGAATGACCCAGGAAAGATAGAGGTCATGGCCCAACCTCACCTCACAGGAGAGATGGGACTTTCCCAGATTTTAAGAACAAATTTCCTCAAGTAGTTAGAGAGGAGGAAAGGTGGGCATTCCAGGGAAATTTAATAATAAATAATAAATCATGCATTTAAAATATTACTTAAACTTGAAGTTAATAGAAGGAAGATGAATGTCACAGAGTCACACTTTCTTGTACTAAAAACACAGTTGGGGGCGCCTGCGTGGCTCAGTCGGTTAAGTGTCTGCCTTCAGCTCAGGTGGTGACCCCAGGGTCCTGGGCTCAAGCTCTTTCATTGGGCTCCACGCTCAGTGGGGAGTTGGCTTTGAGGACTCTCTCCCTCTGCCTCCCACTCCACCCACATGTGCTCTTTCACTCTGTCTTCCTCTCTCTCTCTCATAAATAAAATTAATTTTATTTATTTATTTGAGAGAGAGAGAGCACGCACACATAATGGGGGAGGGGCAGAGGGAGAGGGAGAAGTGTAGTCCTGGCTGAGCAGGGAGCCTGGCTCGGGGCGGGTTAGAGTGGGGCGGCTGGACCCCAGGACTCTGGGATCATGACCTGAACTGAAGGGAGACACTTAACCAACTGAGCCATCCAGGAACCCCATAAATAAGTAAATCTTAAAAAAAAAAAAAAAAAACAACAAAAAACCCCAAACCGAAAAAACCCACACAACTGACTGCTATCTATTAACGCTTTAAGATTTATTTTTAGAACACTAGCAGGGGAAAATGGTTTTTCCCCTCTTGGTTCTGCAGTAGGTAATAATTAAAGCTAATAGATATGTAAACATTGTGACATTCCAACTCTCTATTTGACATTATAAATTAAAGTATAATTTACTTAGAAATCACATTGCTTTGTACATTATTACCATGTTCTTGTGAAAGATTCAAGTGAATCACAACTGAACTTTCACATTTCTGGTTTAAGAACCCTCAGTTTTCCTTTGAAGGAGGAGAGTTTATTAAGAAGGAATTATTTCAGAACAGTGTGGGGAAACACGTAGGGTTTTTAGATCCAAAAGGATTATCTCGTCTGATCGCGAATATGAGACGAGGGAAGTTTTTCCCCCACCCAGGAGCTGAGGGCTCAGTCTTGCTAGTTTGCTTTGTTTTTGGTAGTTGACAATGCTACCCTGAGGATGGTATGATAATGTTCGGAAACATGGTTAGTGAATTTCAAGGACTACGATTCAGACTTAGTGAATCTGCAAAGAAATTGATCATGGGTATGTATTGACTTTGAGGCTGAGCTGAAGCTTAGCCCATTCAATTCAAACCTTGTGATTGGAGTTTTGGGAGGCCCCCTATTCAGGTCTGACCTTGTTGAGAGAGAGCTGTAGAGTCAGGCAAGTGAAAATGAGCATATTGCCTTGGGCACTGGAAAACCTGGCTGGAGAATGTGCTTTTGGGTCTGCCACCAAACTCACAAGTGCAGTGAGTGAGATGCCTGTTTCTTCCTAATATTACCTAGCTTGAAACAGTTACCACCCTGTAAAGGAGACCTTTCTAATCTCCCTATTTCTGTCTTGCCCTTACTCAGTCTTTTTTTTTTTTTTTTTTAAAGATTTTATTTATTTATTTGACAGACGGAGATCACAATAGGCAGAGAGGCAGGCAGAGACAGAGAGAGAGGGAGAAGCAGGCTTCCCACTGAGCAGAGAGCCTGATGTGGGGCTCCATCCCAGGACCCTGAGATCATGACCCGAGACGAAGGCAGAGGCTTTAACCCACTGAACCACCCAGGTGTCCCGCCCTTACTCAGTCTTAAGAGACAGTGTTGATTCATCATTTTTTTCCTGTTTCTCACTCATTGTGTGCTAAGACCTCAAGTAGCGAGTCTGAGAGTGGTCTGTGGCCGCTTGCATCAGAATTACTGGGAAGCTATTAGAATACACATCCCTGGGCTCCCATTCCAGATGTACTGAGAATCTCTTGGTTCGAGCCCAGGAATCTGAGTTTTTTTAAGAAGGGCATTCTGAGGCATGCTGAAATTTGCCCAATCCTTTCCTAGAAGTTTGACCTTAATCTTACTCTTGAAACGATCTCCATTGCTGCTATTTCATCCCAGGGTCTAGTCCCATTTATCTCTGCCCAGCTTGCTTTCCCCTCTAGTCTTGCCTACCTTGGATCTGCCATACCTAATAGACCATATCAGTGAATTTTAAAATTAGAGAACCCAATCTCTTACCTTCCCCTAAGTGTTTCTTTCGTGTAAGTGCACTGCATTTGTTTGCAAGGCGGAAGAGCCTTAATGATCTCTTGGAATTCGAAGAGGAGGGTGTAGATCCTGGTGGTTTTCCAGTGAAGGAGGCAATTTTTCATTGCCATATGAAATGGCAGCCAGCAAGCCAGACACTCTCTGGAAAGACTGACAAGAGGGCCAGGGCTTGCAATAGAGGAACATGTTGAGGGATGACTGAGAAGCTGTTCAATAGTGGATCCTTTGGGAGAGAAGATGTTGAGTGAATGAAAGTTGGGGTTTTGAGGAAGGATTGGTGATTTGTTAATATTTATATGTGATGACTCCCAAGACTTAATGACTTAACACATTTTATTATGTCATGATTGCAGATCATGGAATCAGGCACACTTTATTAGGCATGGTTCTCCACCTGGATTGGGTTGCTTGGTGGTATTCAGACGACCTCTGGGCTAGGGTGGAGGATGTAAGGTAGCTTCACTCACATTTCCCCCACTTGGATGGGCAGCTGCAAGCCTGAACTCTGCTGTGTCTCTTTGTGTGTAGTTTCAGGGTCTCTCCATGTACTTCGTAATACTGGCTCAGGGCTCAAGAACAAGCTTTCCCAAAGCGAGGGAGTAGAATTTGTCAAGTCTCTTGAAGTCTGGGTCCAGCAATTGGCACAGGGTAATTCCTGAATATTCTAGTATTGGTCACATGGCACATTCTTTTCCCAAAGGAGGGGACACAGACTCCATCCCTGTGTCCCAAAGGAGTGTCAAAGTGTTTGTGGCTATCTGTAATATGTCACAATGAGTTACCATCACATTTTAGATCAATCGATTGACCAAAAAGAAATGAGGAAATCTGAGAAGAAGGAAATATGGATTTTTAAGTGAAACTCTTACAAGGATGGCTAAATAAAGATAAATAATGGAAAAACTATATTGCCGTTTATTCATCAGCATTTTTTATTGCTCCTTTCCCCTGGAAGGATCGCTAGTGCTAGAGGTGAGAAATCTATTTAAGGGACAACTTCTGGAGGAGTGTCTGACTCCTTCCCTTAGGTATTTTTTTTTTAAGATTTTATTTATTTATTTGACAGAGAGATCACAAGTAGGCAGAGAGGCAGGCAGAGAGAGAGGGGGAAGCAGGCTCCCTGCTGAGCAGAGAGCCCGATGTGGGGCTCGATCCCAGGACCTGAGCCGAAGGCAGAGGCTTTAACCTACTGAACCACCCAAGTGCAATCCCCCTTTTTAAAAATATTTTTAAAAATTTTTAAGGGGTGCCTGGGTGGCTCAGTGAGTTAAAGCCTCTGCCTTTGGCTCGGGTCATGGTCCCGGGGTCCTGGGATCGAGCCCCACATCGGGCTCTCTGCTTTGCAGGGAGCCTGCTTCCTTAACCCTCTCTCTCTGCCTGCCTCTCTGACTACTTGTGATTTCTCTCTTTCTGTCAAATAAATAAAATCTTAAAAAAATTTTTTTTTTAAATATTTTTTTAAAATGTTGGCATTCTTCTTGGCAAACTGTTCTAGGGAATCAAGTTGGTTTTTGTTAGGTGAGCTGATGAAGTAGAAAGGAGACAGTCTGCCACACTCCATGCACTATGAACTGTACATGTCCTCACCCTAAAAGAGTCCAGCCTGAGGAAGTGGTATGCGAGCTGGGACCTCTCCTTTGGGATAGTAACTGGTGTAGTGCAGGCTTCACTGCCTTTGGAGGTGACAATAGGAATTATTGCCTGAGCCATGGCACTGGATGTGGGAGATGTTAAAAGGGCCCAGGGACCACTGGGGGATGAGGAAGTAATACCATTAAATAGGCCTTTTTTTTTTTTTTTTTTTGGAAGATTTTATTAGAGAGAGAAAGAGTGCCAGTGGTGGGGGGGTAGAGTGGAAGAGCTGAGGGAGAGGGACAAGCAGACTCAGCACTGAGTGCAGAGCCCCACGTGGAGCATGACACGGGGCTCGATCTCACAACGCTGAGACTACGACCTGAGCAAAAATCAAGTCAGAGGCTCAACTGACAGAGCCATCCAAATGCCCCCCATTTTTTTGTTCAGGGTGTCTTTACTTTAGAGAGAGAGCCCAAGAACACAGAAGGTGGGGCAAAGGAAGAGACTCTTTAAGCAGATTCCCTGCGGAGCCACAGCCCACAACCCACGACTGAATGACTTGATCTGAAACTGACAGTTGGATACTCAACGGACTGGGGCACCCAGGCGCCCCATTTTTTACCTTTAATCCACATCTGTGCCACCACAGTCCATGGAGAGGCCAAAGAGCAGGATGAAAAGACCAAGAATGCTCTATCTTATTGGTGGAAGATCCCTGCTTGCTGGGGAAGAAGCACAGTGTAGGTCATAGGAGACTACAGTTACATAGTTACATCTCATGCCAAAAGGACTAAAATGTATGTGTGGAGACCATGATGTTTATTTGCTGATAAGACCACCAGGAGCCGACCACCAGGATACTGTGTGATTCATTTTCTCTCATGTCAAGTCTGGCGTTGGAGTCCTAATTAGGGTAGGACCTCAGAGAATGCTGGGAAGTTTAATTTTGTATGTGTTCCACTTCCACGTGGAGACGGTAGATATCTCTGGGTGTTGCAGGGCGGTGACGAGTGGCTGTTAATGGCATAGGCACTGGGGCCAGACTGTGTTCAAATTGTGGTTATGCCACTGGTTATGCCCATATAAAATGGGGCCAATAATAACATCCACCTTTTCGTGTAGATGTGGAGGTGAAATAGGTCATTATGTATAAAGCAGACATGGTGCTCTAAAAGGGATAGGGATTAGCAGCAGTAGTATCTAACTTTTCTAGAGAGGTCCCTAGCATTAATTCTGGACTCCAAGTTAAGGACTTGGAAGTATTTGATCTCTGAATTCCATGTGTGTTTCACTTAACCTCTGGAGGACAAGTTCAAAGCAGGAGCTTTGAACACTTTGAACATTTACACTGGTGGTAAATGTTTCTAAAACAGGTTATGTGTCTGGGAAATTAATGTAGATTTTATGACCGAGTGATTTCGTACCTGATTGTGCTCAAATTTCCTAATGGGGAATGAGTGGCCTTTTGAGAAGCTTAGTTTCTCCCCCCCGCCCCCAGCAGATCCATTGGAGGTGACAGTGCGTGAATTGTGTAGAGTGCTAGTCACGCCTTGTGAGTTAGCTCAGGGGCTGGTGGCCTTGTGCTGTCAGGGAAGAAAGGCAAAAACAATGCCAGGCAGTTGTGGGACTGCGGAGACTTAATGCAAATTTAAAGGTGTGTGTGTGTTTGTGTGTTTTATTCTTTAAGATCACCTTCTGTTTGGGCATATAAAGGAAGCCTGTAGTGTCCGAGTTTTATAGTTAATACAGTGTTATTGTCTTGACAGCTGGAGTGGGGAATGTGAGACAGGGCAACTCCAGGACAAGAAAGCAGCTTCACTTGGTCCAGTATTTTAGGAAATAATAGTACCTAAGGTCAGTTTAGCGATGGTCGGGGCAGTGAGCCCGGGGAGGGCTTTGGCAGGCATGGTGGCTTCCAAAGACCACGAAAGGCTTCGCATGCAGGGAGAGTGTTGGCTGCTAAACACCATGGAGCTCTGATTTTCCCTCTTCTTCGTCACCACGTGAGTTATGTGTCTGTGTCATCTCTGGCTTCTTAGCTCCTGTCTTTGGGTATTGAAGGAAACAGAATATAACAGTTTTATTTTGAAAAGCCACGGGTGTTCTATCTCTGGAGTATTTCTTGGAGCGACTACTTACCTAGGCTCTTGAATGGTCTTTCTCAAACCAGTAAGTGGTGAGAATGATTTCTGGCTATAGTTCACTGATGCAACCCTTGTTGGCCACGGGATCCTTCTGTCTCGCAATCTCTATCTTTTCTTGAGACTTTAACCTGAGGGAACAAGGCATCTCTTTGGAGAAAAGACGGTGTCCTAATGCAGCTTCTACTGGAAACCAAAGGAGGTGAACTGGAGAGTCTAACAAAGCTGTTTCTCCCTCCAGCTTTCTTCCTGGAGTATTACCAAGTCTGTGGGCATAGCATTTTTTTTTCCCATGGTGGACCATTCATTGAGGGGTTGTTCCCACTGCCCTTGCATCTCAGCCCGGTGCCTCTGTGACTGTAGCTCATGGTCTCTCTGACCTGTGCAACTGCTAGCTAGTTGACAGCGTTGGTGTCCTTAGATATTTTTTCCTCTTTAACGATAACTCCAAAGACCAGACACTCCTTTGCACCAGACTTCTAGAGTGAGGATCAGGTGATCTCAAAGTTAAATGCTTCTGAAGGATTAACGTGAGGTTGGAAAGCTGAGTGACAGGCCATGTGTCAGGGTAAGAAGGAATTAAAATGATTTTTTTTTTTTTAAGGGGCAGGAGAACATTTCTCAATATGAAAAGGTTGTGAATTGCATCTGAGTGTTAATGAAGCTTGAGTTGATGCTGACTTTTCTAGGACCCATTTGAAATATCTGCATGTACATCATGTAGTAAAACATTCACTTCTGTCCTGCTAATATTTGTAGCCTGGAGCCCTTTTTCTTAGGAATGACTTCTGTTTTGGATGTTGTTTTGCTACGTTCTCATGTGGTGTTCATGGTTATTCCTCATGCTGATATATTTTTTTCCTTTCTCAAAGCCTGTGTTCTATTTATTTTTATTTTTTAAATTCTCACAAAATTAACATTCAGTACTCTATATTAGTTTCAGGTATATAATACAGTGATTTGACAACTCTATACATTTCTCAGTGCTCAGCACGAGAAGTAAATTCTTGATACCCTTTCTCTGTTTCCCCATCCCCCACCCACCTCCTTTCTGGTAACCACCAGTTTGTTCTCTGTATCTAAGAATCTGTTTGTTGTTGTTGTTGTTGTTTCTTCTTTCTTTCTTTCTTTTTTTTTAAATTTTTTTATTTTTTATAAACATATATTTTTATCCCCAGGGGTGTTTCTTCTTTCTTTATTCATTTGTGTTGTTTCTTAAATTTGACATGATTGGGGCACCTGGGTGGCTCAGTGGTCCTGGGATCGAGCCCCATATTGGGCTCTCTGCTCGGCAGGGAGCCTGCTTCCCCCCTCCTCTCTCTCTGCCTGCCTCTCTGCCTACTTGTGATCTCTGTCTGTGAAATAAATAAAATCTTTAAAAAAAATTTGACATGATTGAAATCATGGTATTTGTCTTTCTCTGACTTATTTCAGTTAGTACCCTATATGTACCCTTGTTTATTGCAGCGTTATATACAATAGCCAAGATGTGGTAGCAAACTGATGCTCACTGGTAGGTGAATGGATAAAGAAGATGTATGTACATAGTGGAATATTGTATATATCCCATGGGATGTTGTGTATGTACCATGGGATATTGTATATATCCCATGGAATATGTATATGTATATTGTATATATTGTATACATGTATTATATTGTATATAATATGTATATTTTATATACATACAATATTAAACTAATATATACACATTGGAATATTACTGTATATATATATATATATATACCACGGGATATTTTATATCTACAGTGAAATATTACTCAGCCATAAAAAAGAATGAGATCTTGGGGCGCCTGGGTGGCTCAGTGGGTTAAGCTGCTGCCTTCGGCTCGGGTCATGATCTCAGGGTCCTGGGATCCAGTCCCGCATCGGGCTCTCTGCTCAGCAGGGAGCCTGCTTCTCTCTCTCTCTCTGCCTGCCTCTCCGTCTACTTGTGGTTTCTCTCTGTCAAATAAATGGATAAAATCTTTAAAAAAAAAAAAAAAGAATGAGATCTTGCCATTTGCAACATCATGGATGGGCTTGTGATGTTAATTTAACTTGAACAGGCCATGCTGTATCTGCAAGAGGAGCATTCATTTCCCTATTTCATTCAGTTTTCTCCTTAAGTACCACCTTCCTTGACCCCTCTCTGTTAAAAGTCTTCTGCTGTCGGGCTCCTGGGTAGCTCAGTGGGTTACGCCTCTGCCTTCAGCTCAGGTCATGGTCTTAGGGTCTTGGGATCGAGCTCCACACTGGGCTCTCTGCTCAGCAGGGAGCCTGCTTCCTTCTCTCTCTCTCTCCCTTTGCCTGCCTCTCTGCCTACTTGTGATCTCTCTGTCAAATACATAAATAAGATCTTTTTAAAAAGTCCGCTGTCACTTTTTATCCCCTGTTTTTCTACCTAGAACTGACTTGGTATCTACAATTTAATCCATTCATTTGTTGATTATATGTGACATTTTGCTAGAGGATTATCTCCCAAAGGGCAGGGGATCTTGTCTCTTTTTAGTCATTGCTGTAGTTCCTCATGTAGAGGAGGGATCTGCAAACTAAAACCACAGACCCAATCTGGCCAATAGCTAGTTTTTGTACTGCATGAGAACCAAGAATGATTTTGTAGAACCAAGAATGGTTAAAAGGTTAAGGGGCGCCTGGGTGGCTCAGTGGGTTAAGACTCTGCCTTCAGCTCAGGTCATGATCTCAGGGTCCTGGGATTGAGCCCCACATCAGGCTCTCTGCTCAGTGGGGAGCCTGCTCCCCCTCCCCCCAACCCCGCCTGCCTCTCTGCCTACTTGTGACCTCTCTTTCTCTGTCAAATAAATAAAATCTTAAAAAAAAAAAAAGGTTAAAGGGATTAAAAACAAAACATAACAAAACAACCATAAAGTAATAATGCATGGCCCACAAAACCTCAAATATTTCCTCTCTTGTCCTTTAGAGAAAACCTTTGCCAGCCCCTGACCTGGAGCAGGGCCTGGCTGTGGCCCTGGATGGATTTTTGTGCTAGGAGTGAATGTTATGTGGGTCCCTCAGTATTGGACTCCCAGTCTACCTAGAATGATGCCTTACAAACCTTTGGTGTTCAGTAAAGTTCCTTGAACAAGGTCATGAAGATACGAAAATGGATTCTTGTCACTGAAAACAGTAATGGCAGTGAATTAGTTTTTGTAGCTTAGAGGGATGGCGTTTAAACCCTGGATAGCCACGGAGCCGTTACTTTGCCATAAACTACTGCTGACCTATGTTCTGGTGATATTTTCAGTATTTAAAAGAAAAATGATGGGGTGCCCAGGTGGCTCAGTTGGTTAAGTATCTGCCTTCGGCTCAGGTCATGATCCTAGGGTCCTGGTATCGAGTCCCACATTGGACTCTCTGCTCCACAGGGAATCTGCTTCTCACTCTCCCTCTGCCTGCCCCTTTCCCTGCTTGTTTTCTCTCTCTCCCCCTCCCCCACCGCCCTGCTGTGTGTTTGTTAAATTAAGAAAGAAAAAAAACTTAAAAAAAAAGTTAGTAGTAATGGACACAGATGATGCTTTTGACTTTTGCCCCAACTCTACAAGATAAAAAAGCATACTGTTCAGTGTTTCCCAAGTAATGTTCCAGAATCACGTGGATCTGAATATCTTCAGGGGGGTATGAGTTTTAAAAATTTGGATTGTTTGACCCCACCTCAGACTCATTAAGTCAGAATCACTAGAGGGAAGTTTCTGTTTCTATCTGAGGAGTTTCTATTTCTAACAAGCGATATATGTGATTCTGATGTTCACGAAGGTATGAAATCATTGTTCTGAATCCAGCTATTGGCTGGAATGGTAGGAAGGGGAAGGTTGATATTGACCCAAACATTTTAAAGCAAGAATGCACCTGTCATCATGGCCACACTCCATGGCCCTTTTCCCCAGCCTTCTGTGTCAAAGGAGTCACGCTTGGGTATCTTGCTAAAAGATAGCCAATCTGGAGTGGGGCCAGCCAATCTGGAGTGGGGCCCCAGATTTTGCTTTTCAAACCCACTGCTGGGTGATGCTGTTGGCACCTGTTATTGGATCATTTGGCATAACACCAGGATTATAGCAGGAGCTGGTAAGTTTTTTTTCTCTGAAAGGTCAGAGAGTAAAAGTATGAGGCTTTGAGGGTCAAACAGTCTCTGTTGTAACTAGTCAAATCTGTTCTTGGAGCATGAAAGCAGCCACAGATTATACATAAATGAAGAGGTGTCTGTGTCCTAATACAATTTCATTTACAAAACCAGACAGCTAATTGGATTGGGCCTGCGGGCCATAATTTTCCAGTCCTGGGTTAGAGTCATACCAATTACTATCACTGTTCTTTAGAAATAGCACCTTCCATAGGACAGGTAATTTGCTAGGTGCTTTCTTTCATCCTTTGCATCCTGGTATAACACACAAAACTAAAGATCTGGAAAGTTAATGAGGGAACTTTCTCAAGGACGCAAGGCAACCAGTTGGCATAGTCTAGACTCGAACTCTGACCTCTGGATTCCAAGCTCGGTGTTTTCCTCTACTGTACAAAGTGGGTTTCACATGAGCAATGAATCTTGCTTTGGAAAGAACTTTCTTTTTGAAGGACAACTAGAAGGTAAGCTCCATGAGGCCAGGAATCCTTTTGTTTTGTTCTCTGCCCTCACTGCCTAGAGGAGTACCTGGAACGTGGTAGGTACTCGGCAGACATTTGTTGAATGAATGGTTCATCGCTGCTTTGCCACTTCTAATGTTAGTGTTTGTATAGAAGATGATTTTAAAGGGAAAGTACTTCAAACTGTGATACACTGTAAGTCCTAGAAGCCGGATGTTATTACACGTAGGCTCCTTGGTGCTCAAGATTCTTGGTTCTCAGGCTGCTTCACACACAGCATTTCATTTACATTTGATAGGTACCATTTGCAAGGACCTATTTTGTTCCCTAAGGTCTCAATAGATCGAACCCCCCGCCCCCTACGAATATTGAGCCTTCAATTCCTCCTCAGGATTGTGTTTTGACGAACCAACCTACCAGGAATCAGGATTATTTCCTCAACAAGAGATTCCAGACAAAAACGCCATCTTCTTGTGATGGGGAGTTCCTACAAAACAGTCAACTGTGCATTCTTAGGTTAACAATCAGAAGAGATAAGGGACCTGACGGGGGGTAATATACCCTTCTTTCTTCTCTGTAGTTGCTTATTTTATTTATTTATTTATTTATTTATTTATTTATTTAGTTTGAGGAGGGGGACGTGACCAGGACTTCAACAGATAAATGTGTGTGGGGTCAGTGTAGGTTGAGCTAGAGAGTTTCTTTCTTTCTTTCTTTCTTTTTTTTTTTTTAAGATTTTATTTATTTATTTGACAGAGAGAGATCACAAGTAGATGGAGAGGCAGGCAGAGGCGGGGGGGGGGAGCAGGCTTCCCGCTGAGCAGAGAGCCCGATGTGGGACTCGATCCCAGGACCCTGAGATCATGACCTGAGCCAAAGGCAGCGGCTTAACCCACTGAGCCACCCAGGTGCCCCTGTAGTTGCTTATTTTAGAATACTTAATAAGACTTTAAAAATGTAATTTGCAGACCTTGCTGGAATTTTTTTTCTTGCTAACAATATTGTGTATTATTAGAAAACACGGTGTCTTCTGACACAAAGAGGAGGATGATTTTGTAAGTGTGTTTGAAGAATCACAAATTTTAAAGAGGACTACATGAAGAAGACAAAATGGCTGCCCACTTTGAGCTATTTCAGGAATTTATGAAAGTAAAGATGGTATTAAATGGCTGAGAGTCTGACTTGGGATCCTGAGGAAGGAAGAAGGAAGACACAGCTGTGGAAGCGACAGGGAGCCTGACTTGAGGGGACATACAGATTTCTTTATCATTTCTAAGCATTCCTGCCCCCAGTGACCTAATTATGTCACCTGCAAGCTGACTTGGTACCCATGTAAGACTGCCACACAACAGCGGGGCTTTGTAGTAAAACTTCCTACAAAAATCTTCTCTCTGTGCCGTGCTTGAGCCGCTGACTTCACAAGTTTGCCTTCGATGGAGAAATTTGCAATTTTGCAATGTTGGGGTTTGTTTATTCAAGATATTTATTATTATCAAGCCTTCTAGAAACCACAGGCAAGGAAGAAAGACATTGTATCATGTGCCTCCATCTCATTCATTTATTTGTTTAATCAATATTTGGGTGTTGCTGACTGTGTATCCGACAGTGTTCCCATGCTGGGGAAACAAAGTCTTTGTCCTCCAGGAGCTTTTGATGCTAGCGAGTGGAGATAGACAATGAACAAACAGAAAGAGTAAATATCAGATGCTGGCGAGTTCTAAGGAGAAAAAGAACAGAGTCGAGGGATTGGGGCAGCAGGGTGGGTGTGGGCGAGGGAGCAGTTTCCAGTGGGGTCATCAGGAAAGGCTGTACTGGGAAGTGCCATTTAGACAAAGACCCAGAGCATGACCAGGAGCGAGGAGGGTACGGCAAATGCAAAGGCTGTGGAGGGGGGAGGGGAAGGACTAGGTGGTAAGGTGGGGGAGTTATGTGGAGTGAGTGTGACGGGCAGTGGGGGACGTGGACCAAATCAGGCCTTGTAGGCCATCGTGACGCCATTGGCTTCCACCCTGAGCGAGGTTCAAGATCTTTGTGGGTTTGGAGCAGGAGACGTTTTCTGACTTAAATTCGAAAAGAATCACCCTGGTGGTGCATTGACATGTGGGAGAGCAAGAGCAGAAGCATGGAGGCCACTAAGGAGGTTGTTGAAATAATTCCTAGCAAGAAATAGGGGTGCCAAGAGATGTGGCAAGAATTGAGTAGATCCTGAAAATGTCAGTGAAATGGAGCCGACACAACCTGGCTGACAGATGGACTGTGGATTGAAAGAGAAAGAGAGCGATCAAGGATGGTGTAAGTGTATTTTGGCTTGATCACCCAGAAGGAAGCAGTTGCTGTTTCTGAGGTGAGGAAGGATATGGGAAGAACAGGTAGGTGCGGCGGGAAGGTGGGTATCAGGAGTCCGATTTGGGATATGCTGAGTTGAAATGCTTATTAGCTGCTCACATGAAGTTCTCAAGAAAGCACCTGAATATGAAGTGGTAAAGCTCCGGGAGGAGGATTTAGATGGTGAAGGTAGTAATAGCAGTTACTATTATGTGCCTATTATTTGGGTTGTAGGAGCATGGTAAAGAACATTCTTCAGCCTGTGTCTGAACTCAGAACCAAGTGATAAATGAAAACAAAAGTTATTCAGGTAGAGAATTAAAATTTCCATGTTAATCCTGATAATGGCAGGAGTAGAGATGGTGGCCTTGAGTTCATGGCAGAGTGGACTTGCCTATACTCTACTCTTAAATCAGATAGCCTTATGTACCAGGCCTGCTTGGGGTGGGTTCCTTACTGCACAGACCCAAGGGGAACAGAATGTGCGTGTATGTTCAGGTAAGCAGGTTCTCAAAGGGGTCCTACCACAGATGGGCCTTCCTTCTCCCTAAATTTGCCAATCAGCCAATTATGTAAGCCTTCCTTCCTCTTCTAGAGAGGGGTTCTTGAAGTCTGGGGGGAGAAGCCAGGGTGGGCATTAGCGCTAAGGAATTACAAGGAGAGATGACATGTCTCTGCAGCCTGTCTGAGTGTCGGAAGCTTTACAATCATTGTTTCACATACTCTTCATGTTTTTATCATTGTTTTGTAGATGAAGCATCTTACACTTGAGGATACCATTTTACCTAAGATCTTGCAGCTGGGAATAGGAATACCGTGGCATGCATTTGACGCTAGTCTTGTATTCCTCTGCTGTGTTCTGTAAAGAGCTGAAAGTGGTTATCATTATTATTTTTTAGACCATAACAGGACATTGTTTGATTTTTGTAGTTGCTGATGAAGTTTAAAGAGTAGATCTCAGTTAAGGGAAACTTTTATTCAAAGTTGACAAAGGAATTAAGAAAAATAGCTCTTCCAACCAAATTAAATATTTACACACTACTTAATTAAGAAGTTTGTGGACTATTCATTCCTACCAGGCTTATTTTAAGGAAAACTTCTTATTTTCACTTCTGTTTCCAAGTAATCAAAATCATCTTTACATGATGTTTTTACTGAGGCTCCTTAGACAGACATGCTACTATATAATCTTGGGTGGTATATTTCATACAGAGTTAGGTTTCAGTCATGGAAAATTCTAGACTCTTTCCGGTACATATGCTGAATTTGCTATTATTCCCAAGTCTTTGGAGCACTAGGTAACTTCCTTTAAATGGAAGTCTTCTGAAATAATACATGACCTGTTATTTTATCTTACTTACATCTGGTTGTTCTCATAACGTTACTGGGTACAAAAGGTTTGAGTAGAAAAGGATTGAATCTTCAGAAGGAAGGTGTGTTTTCATTACTCTTGAGCCTCTTCAGACTGTTGATAATACTGTACAGATCTTCCTTGACATACAATGGGGTTATGTCCTGATAAACCCATAATAAATTGAAAATATCATAAGCTGAAAACGTACTTAATACACCTCGTCTTCTGACTCAGCTTAGACTCGTCTACCTTAAACGGGCTCAGAACACTTAGATTAGCCTACAGTTGAGCTAACTCATGTAACACCAAGCCTATTTTATAATAAAGTATCAGATATCTCATGTAATTTATTGAGTACTGCTCTGAAAGTGAAAAACAGAATGACTGTGGGTACCGAATGGTTGAAAGTGTAGTGGTTGTTGAGCCTGGTGAATGCGTGGCTGCCGGGGAGCCGGCACTGCCACTTCCCCACATCACTAGTGAGCATCCTACCACATAGTGCTAGCCTGGGAAAAGATCCAGATTCAATAATTCAATATACTTTCTCCTGAATGCGAACTGCTGTTGCACCACCTCCAAGTCACAGAATTTTAAGTAGAACCGTTGTGAGTGGGGGGCCATCATGCTATGTCTTCTCTTCCTCTTTCTCCCCATGTAACGCTTCTGCCCTGATAGTTTCCTCAAATGCAGATGAACACCTCTGCAGATGCGCTGACATCATGTTATTTATTTTGCATAACCCCACTGTGGGCTAACCTTTGTATTATCCATTTTTTATGGACGAAAAAGCTTAGGATAATGAAGTAACTGTAGTTTACTCAGATAACAGCGGAGCTGGCTCCTCCAAAGGAGGCTTTCTGTTCCCAGGTCCAGCGTTCTGTTCTTATCTCCCCGCTTCTCTGTAGCCCACATACGTCGCTTCCCTGAGCCATGCGGTGATTTCTAGCCCCCGTGTTCTGTTCCTGCCCGGCAGCGTGCTCTCACCCTTCAAAGCCCTCTTCATTCTGCAGAGCTCCTGCTTGTTCTGAAGATCCTTTTAGTTTGATTTCTTATTAAGAGCCTCTTCACGGTGTTGACCACCAGCCTAGGTGTCCCTCCCTGTCTGATGATCAGGTTTATACTGATCGATTTCTGCGTACCCTTGCTTGTGGCGCTTAGGCTGTGAACTGTTTGAGAATCCGGAGGGCCCTTCCCCACGATCCCAGTAGAATCTGAAAGAAAGCCTGCCACAGAAGGGCAGAGCTGGTCACTGCATGTGCCTGAGATACCCTGGAGAAGGGCTCACAGATAACGACAGGCATTCCCTTTGAAGTTGGGTTTTCATTCATGGGAGTTGTGGGGAGTCGTGAAGATGCCGCTGAGTGAGCCTTTCCTTTTTGCTTCTGCCTCCTCTGAAGTATGTCCATTAAGATAAGGTTAATACTGGGTAAATAAAAATAAAATTCTGGGGACTTGGCAGTGAAGGCTCCCAAAAGCCGTAAGAGAAACTTTTAAACTCTGGATTCAAGGCTAAGTGAGGGCAGGTCTGGAGAATGTAGGACAGCAAGTCTGGAGGATAAAGGATAGGAGAATACTGAGCCTGTAAAGCAGCTCCCACACAGCAGGCATCCCAAAGCAGCTCTTGTTAGAGGACCGAATGCTGTTTCTGTCCCCTGCTGGCTTTGTGACCTTGAACTCTGAACTTAAAACCTCAAAACTCTCAATTCTGAAGATACTTTTTTTTTTTTTTCTCCTAACAAGTTTTTATTGAAATTCAATATAGTGTAGTATTGGTTTCAGGAGTAGAATTTAGTGACTCATCACTTCGTAAAACACCCCATGGTCATCCCAGCAAGTGTCTTCCTTAATATCTGTCACCCATTAAGGCCCCCCCCCCCCGAAGTCCCCTCCAGCAACCCTCCGTTTGTTCCCTATAGTTAAGAGTCTCTCATGGTTGGCCCATTATTTATATATTTATTTATTTTAGAAGATTATTTATTTATTTGACAGACAGAGATCACAAGTAGGCAGAGAGGCAGGCGTGGGGAGGAGGGGGGAGTAGGCCCCCCACTGAGCAGAGAGCCTGATGCGGGGCTCAGATCCCAGGACCCGGAGATCATGGCCTGAGTGGAAGGCAGAGGCTTAACCCACTGAGCCACACAGGCGCCCCCGGCCTCTCTGTTTTTATATGCTGCAGATATTTTCATACTCATTGGCTTGTTTTGCCAGGTAAAGCACAGTTGGAAATTGCACTAGTATGGTAGGCAGAATGAGGTTTCCCAAAGAGCCCCACATCTGAGTCCCTGGAAACTGAGGGTTACTTTACTTGGCTGAAGGGGACATGGCAGGTGTGATTAAATTAAGGATTGTGAGGCAGGGTGATTGTCCTGGATGAGTGGGATGGGCCCCGTATCATCACAAGGGTCTTTAGGAGTGAAAGGGGGAGGCGAGAGAGTCGGAAGGAGATGTGATGTCTGAAGTAGAGTGATGTGGAGCTTGGCGGGCGGTGAACCAAGCAACGAGGGCATCTCACGGCCCCTGCAATAGGCAAGGAAATGGCTTCTCTCTGGAGCCTCTGGAAAGACTGTGACCCTGTGCGCGCTGATTGTAACCCGCCTAGACCCATTTTGGACTTCTGACTTACAGAGTAATGAAGTAATGTTTGTATTATTTTAAGTTGTCAAATTTGAAGTCGTTTGTTGTGGCAGTTATAGGAAACAAATACAGTAGGTATTTAAAAATGATCTGTGTGGTAGCTATTGTTCCTATTTTTTGAATAACTTAAGAGTGTTGGGTCCCCCAATAATGGGTCCATGGTCAAAGGAGCAAGACTGATACAAAGCAAAGGTCAAGCAAAGCTTTATTTTGCGCCAAGCATCAAGAATCAAACCGACCATCAAACCAGTCGGGGCCGCCCCTTACAGAGAGGGTGACCCCTCCCTGCCTCACAGACTAACTCTTATAGAGCAAAGGTCATGTGGTTGGGCCTGGCCACACACAGGTGGCCAATGAGATTGCAACACACGGAGAAAGCTGAACAGTCATGCTAGGTCACACATAAGTGACCAATTGAATTACAGTTTACCCTATAGTAGACATTTGAACTAGCCTATCACCTTTTTCAGAATTGGCGCCCAAAAGGCGGGGCCCACACTCCTTGGTAGCTAGGGAGACAGTATGCACGCTCTACTGATTGGATGTCTCCACCTGACCCGACTCATCCCTGCATTCTGGCTGTTATCTCCACCTGGCCTGACCCACTCCTGTATTTGGGCTTTGTTACCTGGGCCTGGTTTCCCGGACTTGCTTTTAAGTAAGTTCCCCTTGGGGCAGTCGGGGTGGGGTGTGTGGGGGCGTGGGAGGCAGGGTCAGTTTAAGTTTTACTGCATAAACAACAAAATGGCTGTTCAACAAGAGCGGGGTGGGGCCGCTCTGGCTGAATAGGCCCTTAAAAAGAGCAGCCACGGAGCCTCTCCTGGCTTCATTTTCTTTCTGGGTCCTGGGCACTGTCCGTGTACCACACCCCTGGCATCGTTTCTCGGAGCCATGGACTCCTTTGGCAGGGTATTCCATACGGATTATGTTTTTAATTCACAAAATAAAATCAGTACCACAACAAAGGGAACCTATATGAAAAAAAAATGTAACATTTACCATCTTGACCACTCCCCCCCCCCCATTTTGAATTTATTATTACTTTTAAAATAAGCTGTAGGCTCGGTGTGGGGCTTGAACTCATGACCGTAAGATCAAGAGTTGCATGTCCTACTGACTGAGCCAGCCAGGTGTCCCCAGGAAACCCATTATGTTTTTAATTCATAAAATCAGTACTATAACAAAGAAAACCTGTTATATTAGAATATATTGAAATTCAGTTATCCGGTATATTTTAAAATGTGAGTTAAGGTGATACTTGAACTTCAGTAACACATTTAAAAAGATCTTGTGGCATGCGCAATAACTACTGTAACTTTGAAGTAGGAATGCACATAAATGATGTCTTAGCATATCTGGCACAACTGAAATGTGAGATGAAAATACCCATGATTTCTTTCGGTGACAAAAATTGTAGGCACAGCTAATGGCATTGCATTCCACTGACCGTTTTCATCACTGGAGTTGCTGCTCGAGTCAGTGTGAGGTTAGTGGAATAAAGATGTGACTTGTCCCCACTCAAGTTCACTTACCCTGTTTCCCACCCCCCACCTCCTACCTGTTCTGACTATGGGCCTCTCTGTGTAATTCAGGTGTGAATCCCTGACAGGGGGGGGGCATTAGGAAAAGACAACAGGAAGTGTGCTGAAACCCCAAGACCTTGACACTTAATAAGAGTCAGTGAATATCTTCTGTAAATTCTTAGTCCGTGAATATCTTCTGTGAATTCTTTGGGGTTGAAGGGGTGATTGGTCTGAGAGGACGAGGTAATGACTGCTCTGCTTCATTCGCAAAAGGCCAAAGCTAGTCGGGCAAACCCAGCTGAGCTGATGTGGGCCTTGTGGTTTGACACATCTGTAAAACAAACTTAGCAGGAGAGAAGAGCTGGTAAGGCGTCGGTATTACGGTAGTGTTACGGAGGTGCGTGTGAAATTAATTCCACATTAGCAAAGCATTCTAACACAACAGTAGGAATGAAAAGGGATGCAGGAATTTCAGTGCGGTTGCCTCTCAGAGGTCATTTTGGGTAAAGAGCAGCAGCTAGCAACGTTTCCTTGACCGAGAAGGAGTCTGACGGTCCAGCGAATCGTGCTGACTTGTCACTGAGAGGTACACACAAATGAGCTTCAGTTGGAGTTCATTGGAGTTGCTTATTAGATTGCCTATCCAGTAGCTCCCAGGGTGAGGATTTTAGGCATAAATCTGGCGCACGTAGTAGGCGTGCAGATGTTTGTGATATTGGCTTGACTTAATATTTTACATCCTCCTCACCCTTGGGATTACTTTTTTTTTCAAAAGTCAGTATTTGTTTTGACCGGAAAATTGCGAAAGGCCACTGTGGCAGCCACGAGTAAACAAGTAATTTTTTAGAGCTTCCCACCCCTTCCCTAGACGTAGAGCAAGCATAATACATCTTTTAGTTTGCTAACATGAGGCTCAATAGGATTGCAAAAATTAATACCAGTAGAGGTTTTCCACAGGCAGTTTTCACCGCAGATTTACTGGAGGAACACTTCCAAATATTTCTGTAAGTGAAGGATTTGACAGCCATGTCTTTAAATAGAAGCCTGAGCGCTGTTAGGTACTTATCATGGTTTAAACATGTCGATATTTTCTCATTTTTCTTTTGGATAAAAAGCAGTATAGGGGCAAAGCACCTGAATGAAATGTAGTTATAGGGAATGTACCCTCATGGCCTTCCTCGTGGTGGAAAGATTTAACATTCAGGGTGGCCGTGGGGTTTATCGTTGGGCTGATACACGAAGAATCACGTTAATTCATAACGCACATCTTCCAATACTTGTTTTCTCCCGGGGAAAAAAAAAATCAAACAAGGTTGACTTCACGGCTCATGAATCTACGGCCATCCCATCTTATTGGTGCCTTGATGCTGTGTTTCTTTCCTCCATGTTATCTCGAGTAGCTCTGTTTGTACCTGAAAGAAGAGCGTGGTATGTAGTTTGGCAGTGGTTCAAAAGTCATTGATTTTTGGCTGTGTTTTTTGGCACCACTGAATGTATGGGTGACATTATTATGGAATTAAAAATAATGTGAATTTGTTAGTATCGCCTGTGAAAGCAGCACAGTAGTGAGCAACACAATGTGTGGTGTCGGATCCCACGGTACTAACAGAGTTAGTGCGTGTCCGCGGATGAGCCGCATTTGCACCTTCCTGGGGTACAGCGCGAGCAGTTCGTAGTTTTCCGCAGCGCACTGACTTTGAAATGAAGTTCTGCACATTTTGCTGAATTCTGGAAGGTTTACATCGCTCCTGATCTCCAGCGTGTAGTAAGATTTTCATACCTTATATTTCATAATTTTAAATTTGTGGCTGTCAGGGCACCTGGGTGGCTCAGTGGGTTAAAGCCGCTGCCTTCGGCTCAGGTCATGATCTCAGGGTCCTGGGATTGAGCCCCGCATCAGGCTCTCTGCTAAGCAGGGAGCTGCTTCCCCCCACTTCTCTCTGCCTGCCTCTCTGCCTACTTGTGATCTCTGTCTGTCAAAGAAATCTTTAAAAAAAATAAATAAATTTGTGGTTCTCAAAACTGCACAACAAACCCAGCCAAAGTCTATTAGTAACAAAACCTATTTCTAGACCAATAACTACAATCCCCATATTGTTAGAGCACGCTTTAAATTCATGTCCAGCTTTATTGTACTAGAATTTAATTGCATTGGTAAATGAAATTCATGAACTGACAGTCCAAGAGACATTATGGGTTCTGATGTATACTGAACAACCAACCATTCTTTCTGGGTTTGGACTTTAGAGTTGAGAATATTAAAATCCACTGCTCTCATCATATTAGAACCGAATACCAATAAATGGCTTGTTGCTGACCCTGAAACCTGTACTCAAGAGGTTTAAGGGTATTGCTAGGAAGTGTTCACTATGCAAGCTGACTCATTTATTAAAGATTTAATACAGTTGTTGTCTCATCTCTCCCTGCCTCATTGGCATCACGTTTGGTCATATGGTTTGCTGTAGCCAATGAGATCTGTGTGGAAGTGACACACGGCCCTTCTGAGCAAAAGCTTCCTTAAATCAGGAAATCCCCCTGTTCTCTTATCTTGCTGTCATGATGGGCAGCAGTGTTCAAGATGAAGGCACTCCCTTGACTTGCGTCCTAGAATGAAGATGACAAGGACCCAGAAGCAGTGTTGGTTTGGATGGAACATCTGACATAAGTGAGAAGTATAGCCTTTGTTGTAAGCCCCTGAGATTTGGGGGCTGCTTGTTATTGTAGTGTAATAGACCCTATTTGGACTACCGTGTCATACTTAATGGCTCCCTCTAGGTTTTTTAGAGGAAGAAATGATCCGTTAGGACTTCTGTATAAGGAATTTATGTTGAATCCTAAGGGAAAAATAAAGGGACTAGCATCAGAGGTGAGAACGGGCTTTGCTATGGGGAAACCAGAAGTCAGAGGTATGAAGACGAGATTTGGGATGGCTTGTAACCTATTTAGGGAAAAGTAGAGATTAGGGTGGCTCATTCAGAGGGCTTGGGTAGGCAGAAAATTTCTTTTGGGAAAATAGATTGGATCTAGATTATGAATACTTGAAGGCAACTTGGGACTTTGGAAACCTTTTGAGTAAGACAAAGACAATAATAAAGATCATTTTAGGATGATTGTCCTGATAGCTGAAGAGACACACAGGTCATGGAACAGGGAACAAGAGATGTTTACCATGGTCTGACTGAGGTGGGAGAGTTGAAAGCCCAGGACTACCTGGAAACTGTTGTTGAAAAAGCCATTTTTAGAGGCTTCCTCTTGGATGTGAACGGTTCTATGTTAGAAGTACTCTCCTTCTTCTGTATGTTTCTCCTCCATTCTGGCTGATTTCATCAGATCCAATGCTCCTTTTTTCTTTTCTTTTCTTTTCTTTTTTCTTTTTTTTTAAAGGTTTTATTTATTTATTTGATAGAGATCACAAGTAGGCAGAGAGGCAGGCAGAGAGAGAGAGAGAGGAGGAAGCAGGCTCCCTGCTGAGCAGAGAGTCCGATGCGGGCCTCGATCTCAGCACCCTGGGATCATGTCCTGAGCCAAAGGCAGAGGCTTAACCTACTGAGCCACCCAGGCGCCCAATTCTCTTTTTTCCTAACAAATATTTTTTAGCACCTCCTTTACTGTTTTAAGCCAAAATTCACAAGTAATACTCTCTACGTCTGCACATGATTAAAGAAAAACCCTCCAATGTCTTGCTCTGTTATAAAAGAGAAACAAAAAGGAGTAGAAAGCTCTATGGTTCAATATGTAAATTCTCAGGCAAGCTAACAGATGACATGATGTTTTCAGATTCTTTATGTAGAGTCTCTGAATACAACAGCTTCGGATTGCAGATCAGCAAAGGTATGGCAGGTTGGAGAACTTGACACAAAGCAGTAGGTCTACCTGAGATGGTGAGCATCTCTTGCTAAAGCTCTGAACAAAGCAGTCCTTCCTAGACTGACATGTAAGTGTGCTCCACCTTTATGTGTAAAGTAGACTCAGCTTTTAAGTCCTGATAGTTACAGATTTTCACCTACATGAATGTCCTGCGGGGTATTCAGACTTCTATCGATCGCAGGACAATTCTTCTCTGTGCACGACTTCAAGAGTAAAGCAAGATATCAAGCCTCATTGTCCACCCAATTCCTGAGACATCCTGAAATGCCCCATATATTTCCAAAGTGTCTACCGAAGGGCAGGCTGGCTCCGAGCTGGGAATTATTGCTGCTTTTCACCATTGCTTTTGCTCATTCACTGTTTCTGCCGGCTTATAACATCAGCCAGCATTTGCCTTCAACAACACTTCCCTGTCCTCCTTACAGAAAGCAGCCATCATACACTCTCAGGTTCAGCTGCCATTGCTAAATGCCTTCTCTCTTGCTTGTCTTTAGCTCACATTCAAGGAGTGGGAGAAGATGCACTCAGCTTGCTGTTTTTTTAATGCCAGAACAAAGGGCTTAGTCACTAGTCAGCCTGTGGGTTAGCTACACTAGACTAGTCAGTTGTAGGAAAGGGGGCACGAGATGGTGGAGAATTGAATGTGAGCTGAGAGCATGAGTAAGCAGGAGTTGTGATTGACACGGCTGTTGTGCTCGGCTCTCCCTGTCCATCACTAGAGTAGGAGCACAGTGAGTATTGGGACTTGATTTTCTTCAGTCTCCTGTTCTCTGCTCCTAGAAGAGTTTCTGGTACTTGTTAGCATTCTTCAAACTACGATGGAATGACTGTCAATGACATTTGTGTTATTGTCGATCATGGGCATTCTCGGGTGAATCTTGCACGTCCTGTTGGCCAAGTCTGGGATGGTAAGCTTTTTATACAAAAAGCTTAACCACAGACTATATAATACATGGCTTAGGTATACAAGACAGAGTAACCAACTAAATGGCTGGGGCTTATTTGTTCTTAGAAATGTCACTTGAAGTAAAATATTTTTCTTATTTGATGCCTTTGACAGTTTTTAAAGCCGACAGGTGTAATGTGTGGGAATCAGTGGAAGAGTGTCTTCTACCAGCTAGTGAATTGAAGGCAAACTATTTTTCTCTTTATGTGGAAAGAAAATACAGTGTCATAGACTTCTGTTTTTCTCGGCACCTTGAATGCCAGGACATCAACTGTGAAGTGAAATGCTTCCCCAGTCACTGGCACACTGTTTTCTGCAGGGTTCAGAAGGTTATCATGTGCTTAAGGTCACTCAAATTCAAGATCTTGTGTACCCAGTTGGTTCGCTGTGAGTTATTTTCTAATGATTATATATTTTATATGTAACTGATGCCATTTATGTGTTGACTTATCCAGAGACTGCATTCTTAGGTGTCTTTGAAATACGAATCAGTAGTTTTTTTAAAAAAATGTTGCATTGAATTTATGTTCCTTGAAGAAGTACACTAGACGTGTTTTCTACTTTTGGTTTAATTATATAAATAATGCTCAGGAAAAACAAAGTAAAGATCCTTGAAGGCTCTGAGCTTCTTGAGGGCAGTAATCTTATCTGTTGGTACAATGAGTCCTATCCATTCCCCCTCCCCCACCTTTTTTTTCTGAGTCCTATCCTTCCTCAACCCCTTACTGGTCCTAAGGAAAACAAAGAGATGAGGCAGAGAAACACCAAACTATTAGCAATACCTTTGGTAAAACAGGATTAGAGAAGGAGGCTCAGACCTGCAGCCCAGATAGACTTCTTTTTTTTTTTTTTTTTTAAGATTTTATTTATTTATTTGCCAGAGAGAGAGAGAGAGCAAGCGAGCGCACAGGCAGGCAGGTGGCAGCAGAGGCAGAGGGAGAAGCAGGCTCCCCGGTGAGCAAGGAGCCTGATGTGGGACTCGATCCCAGGACGCTGGGATCATGACCTGACCCGAAGGCAGCCGCTTAACCAACTGAGCCACCCAGGCATCCCCCAGATAGACTTCTTGATATTTCTCCTCCTTGGGACTCACCCATGGCTGAACAGTTCCCTCGTTATCTACGTAACCCAACATGGCAGATCCTGGCCTTTGTCATACCCTTTGAATGCAGGAAGACCGCATCAGCACACCAGTTGTGAACAAATCAGCCTGTGTAGGACAGAACTAGGAATCAGGGATGTTGGACTCTCATTAATTCACCTATCAAATGAATTTCTCCTTCTCCCATTTGGAGGAGTGGGAGAAGGCAGCAGTTTCAAACCCAATTCTGTAGAAACATAGGGAAAGGAATGTTTTTTTCTCTAAGTCATTCAACTCTGTATCTGTGGTTCTCTAGTACAGTACATAATAGACATTAGTGAGGAGATGGATAGATCTCACATGTATTTATTTATCACAGCCTGTAGAGAATATAATGGCTGTAGCTATAGTAGCTAGAAAATGAGCTCCCTTTGTAATTCAGCAATGAAGAGAATTTCCAATGATCTTTTTGGATAGCATTTCAGGTAGTAAGGTATATAGGAGCAAGGAGAAAAGTCATAGTACCTAGAGAAGGGGGAAAGTAACACTTAAGCTGAAGCAAACTGTCCCATTAGAGTTGTCCATTGCATTGTTCAGTTCTTTGTCTTAAGATTAAGCTGGGATTTTGACAGCAAGTTACCAAAGAAAGCACGTGAAGTTCTAGCTCAAGTTCTGTATTATGAAAATGTGGTAATTTAATTGGAAGAAAAAGGCTAACTTCCTGGTCATGTAACCTTTAACAATGAGGTTGCCATGTGGTCACTGCTGCATGGGAAAGCTGGCTGATGTCTCTGGTGTTCCACTGTGCTTAGAAATTGGACTATTGGGAAAAGATTCTCATTCTTCTGGATGTGTCAGACCGTTCTCTCTATGCTCTGTGTTGTTCAACACTGTTGTGTTTTGGCTGCTCTTCAATACAGAGTACTTCTAGAGCTTACATATTTATGATAACTTCAGGCCATCTGCTGCTCAACTACTAACAGAGTGAATCACAATTTTCAACTTAAATACAGCCATACTTATTGCACCAAAGGACTTCGCATAGTATTTATTTTCTAATGCACTGGATTTTGTTGTTCTAAACTTGCATTGTTATTACTTGCTGCCTTTTTAGGAAAAGAACTATCCTTCCTGCCAGGGGGGGGGGAAAAATTCACCAGGCTGCCTTTTATTTCTGGGCCAACGTACAGGCCTCTAAACATGACAAAGATTCATTTTGACCTTCTGATTTAGCATGTAAATTAGGATACTTGAAGCAGAAGGCTCCATATTTTCTTCTAGTTCATGTGTAATGCCAACAGATTGGCATAAATCAAAATGGAACACTTACAAAGCAGATACCATTTATAAAATGTCAATTAGAGAGGGAAAAACTGCATATAAAAGTTAGCTAACTGGTGATATCAATTAGAATGGTTTTCTCTGTTGCTTAATACCTCTATTATCACTTTGCAACAGGGTAAGAACACAGTGTTTTCTCACTCCTGTTATTTTGAAAAACCTCTTGAACAAATGTGTCTATCAATATTCCTTAATTGCATTTACCTGCAAAAACCCCCTGAAGATCCCAGTGGTTGTTTTGCATCTTGTACCTATAAAGACCATAGATTTCTGGACTCTGGGGAAAAACTGCATGGAATTTTATATAATTTCAATGATTAGGGGAACAGATCAAAATTCATATTATGAGTTTTTCTTGCTATCTATGAATATGCTTTTTTAATTTCTTAACTAAGAAATTTCTTAATTATCTGGATCAGAGTTTGGCAATGTGTGGCCCTTGGGCCAAAATTGGGCCAAACTGGGGCACCTGGGTCACTCAGTCATTAAGTATTGCCTTTAGCTCAGGTCATGGTCCCAGGATCTAGCCCTGCATTGGGTTCCCTGCTCAGCGGGAGGCCTGTTTCTCCCTCTCCCACTATCCCTGCTTGTGTTCCCTCTCTTGCGATGTCTCTCTCTATCAGATAAATAAATAAAATCTTTTTAAAAAAATTGGGCCAAATTTGGGCACTGCCCACTACACTTTTGTGGGGCCCATGAGCTACACATATTTAAATTCTTAAATGGTCACTTTATTTTTTTTTATTTTTTTAAAAGATTTTATTTATTTATTTGACAGATCGCAAGTAGGCAGAAAGGCAGGCAGAGAGAGAGAAAGAGAGGAGGAAGTAGGCTCCCTGCTGAGCAGAGAACCAGATCCCAGGACCCTGGGATCATGACCTGAGCCGAAGGCAGAGGCTTTAACCCACTGAGCCCCCCGGGTACCCCAAATGGTCACTTTAAATGATTTTTTAGGTACTGATATAATAGTGTTTATTCTGCTGCTTGGCCCTCAAAACCTTTTGGTTCTCTGAGAACCAGTTTGCCAACTTTTGATCTGGATTATGGTAATGAGACTTTGCCTAATTGAATTGCTGTGATAAATACGTGGTAAGTGAAAAAATGTTTTTAAAGGCCACATTCATGTTGTTGTCAATAGATACTTGATGTAAGCAAAATACCATCATAGCTTGTGCTGTGAATGGAGAAGCTTTAGGAACCAAGAAACTACTTAATCTAAGAATCTAAGAAAATTCTTTTTCTCTCTCTCTCTTTCTTTCTTTCTTTCAGTTCAGTTAATTAACATATAGTGTATTATTTGTTTCAGAGGTAGAGTTTAGTGATTCATCAGTCTTATATAACACCTAGTACTCATTATATCACATGCCCTCCTTAATGCCCATCACTCAGTTACCCCATCCCCCCACCCCTTCTCTCCAGCAACACTCATTTGGTTTCCTGTGATTAAGAGTATCTTATGATTTGTCTCCCTCTCTGTTCATCCTGTTTTATTTTTCCCATCCTTCCCCTATGCTCCTCTGTTTTGTTTCTTAAATTCCACATATGAGTGGAATATGGTAATTGTCTTTCTCTGAGTGAATGATTTTGCTTAGCAGAAAACACTCTTTTTCCATCTGTGTTGTTGCAAAGATTTTATTTTTTGATGGCTGAGTAATATTCCATTTCTTAATATATTTTTCATGTAAGCCACAGAACAGCCATCAGTAGAAAAGGTATTGGATTTGTTTCCTACTCAGAATTCCCCCAAAGGCTGCAGCAACATTTATAGGGATTCTAGAGCTCATTCATAGCTACACAGTGATAGTCAATAAGATAAAGACAATAAAACAGGGTGCATCAGCAAAACAGTAATTCTTCTTAATATTTTGGCCAAGAGGGACAGGAGTGTGAGTTTCACTTGGAAATCTACATGCCAATGATAGGAGATTTAGTAAGTATCATTTTAATGTATTATATGCATAAAAATAAAATGACTGACCCTGGCATAATGGGTGACCTTTTCTGAAACCTAAATGCAGAACAGGTCCTAAGGGAGTGGTCACACAAATAAATGGTGGTCTCTTTTGTACCAGGAGAGCTGTGACCATTCAGCACTTGAAAGTCCAATTAGCTTTGCTCCTGTTGAAAGGCAGGCATCTGTGCCCTTCCCCTCGGATGCTTGCCACATACGTATGGCTTTGGTGACAAAGCTGTTGTCCCATGTTTTTGATCTTATAACTTTGCCCTCTCTCCTTAGCCTATTTTCAATTCCACGTCTCGTTAATGGTTCCAACACCTATTGCATGTGCTCTGGTTCTCATTAAATTTGTGGAATATGTACCTGGCAGAAGAACTTGCTTTTCTTCTGCTCTTTAAGTTTTGACAAGCTTTCAAACACACCTTAATGAAATTCTTCAAAAGCGGCCTCTCCGTTCTGGTGCCAGGCCCCAGAGAGCTGAGAAGCAGGTGTGGGGGAAACCTGTTGGAGGGGAGTGTGAACAGTGAGGCAGGAAAGTTACTCTTTCTGAGGCTGGGCCAGGTGCCTAGCCGCTGTGGCTCCATTTTTTCCTAGAAGCGGAACTGTAGGGCCGCGAGAGATTCACTCCATGGTTTCTTCTGTTTTGAAAAGTTGGATTCTGTGATGAAAAGAAAACTGGCTTTATACCGCAAACTGAATTGCTCAGAACAACACAACTTTATCATCATTTTACAGTTCCAAAGGTAAGAAGTTCTAAAATCAAGGTGGTTGGAAGGGCTGGTTCTATTTGGAGGCTCTGGGGGTAAATCCATATCTTTGTCGTTTCCAGCGTGTAAGGATATCCTCATTTCTTGGCTGTGGCCTCTCATCACTTGGCTCTTCTCCCTCTACTTCCCTTATCTCATCACCTTCTCTCCAAAACTCGGGCCTCTTGCCTCCCTCTTAGAATGACCCTCTGCCTCTATTGAGCCCACCAGAATAATCCAGACTATTCCCCCCATTTTAAGACACTTACTCACACCTGCAAAGTCCTTTTGCCAGGTAGGCAACATATTCACAAGTTGTGAGAAATTACAGTGTGGCTATTTGTTGCGGGATGGGTCAGGGGGAGGAACTGATTTTGTTTTGTCTACCAAGTATTCCTAACATGTCTCTGTTCAAAAACCTTTCAAGGGTTCCCTGTTGCCCAGAACATAAAGTATATTTAAGAGCTGTCTTCCTTTTAAAACAAACAAGGACTGCAATAAAAGAGATTGCAGTTTCCTTTTTGCCCTGATTATAAGGAAGCTCAGCTCCTATTTAAGCTTAATTACAGTAACGTTGCTGATACTGACATATTGCATTATTTTCCTTGGTCCTGTTTTATTTTGTATGACTTGTTTTGCTTTTCTGAAAAAGGCAGTATATGATTTTATTCTGTATATATAAAAATATATATTGTATATATATAAAGTATATATTGTATATATATAATATACATATACAGAATAAATAATATATATGATATATAATATTAAATATTATATAGCACTTTTCCTTTTGAAAATAGTAAGGTATCTGAGCCCTAAAATCAGGTCTTTGTTTTTCTACAGTTTGGCCTTTTTTTTTTTTTTTCTTTTTTTAACTTTTTTAGTTTCATCCCCTAACCTATGGCTATAACCAACCTCTCCCACAATAAGCACATAGTTTATTTAGGGTCTGCAGCTTTTATAACATTGGTCATATAGGTTCTTTTCTTACTTAGGTTTCTTTTCAAGTGGCAGTAACTTCTCCAAGGTGTCCCAAGCCAAAGAATATGGTGACTCTTATGAAGACATAACTTACTCTCATTATAACCTAAAGAACCTGCCAGCAGTAGCTCTAGGATTCAGTTTTTGTCTATATTTTGCCTTTGCTTTCCTCTGGATTTTATGTTTATATTTTGGATCTCCGTGGTGGCAAGATGGCATTAGTAACTACAGCCTTCTACCCTTGTGAGTTTCAGTGTTCTGGGACAGAGCAGTAAACTCATCAGTGGGTGTACGAACTGGTTGGCTCTAACTGGGTCTGCTTGTGTAGGACTGAGTCGTGCACTCCTCATCAGCAAACCACCAATTATTGTGACCAGGGGCAAATGCAAGGTACTGACGTCTTAGATCTGGGTCATTGGATTTGTACGTGGAGTTGGAAGGTAGGACTTTCTCTGAGCTATTGGGTTGAGCATGGGAAAGGAAGAAGGGTCTTATACTAAAGGAAAATCAGACTGTTATTAGCACTGAGCTAATGGATACTGGGTAGCCCAAATCTCATCACTATAGACGCTGTTCCCATCTAGGATGCTTTCTGACCTCTCTGTTATTTGTATCTGCAACTATCTGCAACTATTCTTTAAAAGTCTAGTTAAATTTTTAAAAAATCTCTTTTCTGAGTCTTTCCTGCTGAATAAACTGAATTCGTGATGATAAACTGAGTCATCTTCAGTTTATCTGATTATCTGTGTAGTCTATTCTTTCATTTCACAAACATATGAGTAAATTTGCCTCTCGGACCTTGTGTGCTGAATACAGAAACGTCGATCATTTGCTCCAAGGGACTCGTAATGTACATGGAAGACTGGCATTTTACAGGTAACTGTAGGCATGATGACTTTTACCACTAGAGAGGCAATGGGTGAGTTGAACAGGAACAGTGAGGGGATTCGGAGAGGTCTTCTGTGCAGAAGTGTTATTTAACGTGAATTGTGAGATAACCTTGATACAGGTCAGGAGAGTTTAGAATAAGCTGATTGAAGGAAGTAGAGAGGCCCAGAAACTTTTTTTTCTTCCTTTAGAGCGTGAGTGGGGACTGAGTGTGGGAGGGGAAGGGCAGAAGGCAGAGGGAGAGAATACTAAGCAGGATCCACACTCAGTGCAGAGTCTGAGTCAGGGCTCCATCTCACATCTCTGAGATCATGACCTGAGCCAAAATCAAGAGCTTAACTGACTGAGACACCCACGTGCCCTAAGGCTCAATAACTTTTACACACCAGAGTCTCAAACTTCTATGTCTAAGAGGATGGCTAATCAAAAGAAGTGAGCCAGGATTGGTATGAGACATGTAGCAGGGACTGTGAATCAGAGCCCTCAAGCCCATTTCAAGTGGCTTTGTCCTCTGGGCTCCAATCCAGGATGTTAGGTTGTCTGATTTTTCAAGAGTTTCTCATTTCATACTGGAAAAAGTTAAAAAAAAAATTGACACCTGGTTAAAATTTAATTGTCTGGGCAATATAAAATTCTGGCTGAAGTGTTTCTGTGTCTATTTTGTGACTTCTGGGACACGTGAATCTGTTCAGGGAGCTAAGAATTGTAATCTGTGGATTCTGGATTTTATCCATGAAGAGTTTTATGGAGGGAAGAGTGAGTGTTGTGCTAGACTGCACTGTAGACTGACTCAAAAAAGCTGATGGTTCTGTGTGTAGGACTTTGGTAAGCAAGTTGGTAAAGCATTGTTAGCTTAAAACCCACCATGCAGAACTCTTTACACCATGGAAATGGGCAAATGCCACAAATCACTCTTCTTGCTTCTGAAATGGTTGTTAAACATTTCAACACACCATTGAGTCTGTTCATCAAATGCATACATATAATATGTGTGCATATATGAAATACATATTTATATACATATTTTTAAGATTCTATTTTTTGTTTACATTTTTAAAGATTGATTTGTTGATTTGAGAGAGAGAGAGAGAATGCACAAGCAAGAGAGGCAGAAGGAAAAGGAGAGAGACTCTCAAGCAGGCTCTGGGCTGAGCATGGAGCCTGATGGCGGGGGCGAGGGTGGCTGGATCTCATGACCCTGAGAATATGACCTGAACTGAAAACAAGAGTTAGACACTTAACTGACTGAAACACCCAGGCACCCCAAAGATTTTATTTTTAAGCAATCTCTACACCCAACGTGGGACTTGAACTCACAACCCTGAGATCAAGAATCCCATGCTCCACTGACTGAGCCAGCCAGATGCCCCCATACATATGTTTTATATAATACACTTTGATAGACATAATTTGAAAGATTGTTCCAGCTGCACTGTGGAGAGTAGATGGGGGAGGACAAGACGGAAGTTGTTGTAATATTGCAGGTGAGAAATTATGATGGCAGAAGATGGAGACGAGTAAGTTGATGTAGAAGCTTTTCCTCAAACACGCAGTTTAAAACAACCGTTGTTTGTTTAGCTTGAAATTTTTGGCAGTTCTCTTGGTTTGTGCCAGGCTCAACAGAGTTTGACTGGGCTTGCTTGTGGGTCGCTTGCTGATGTGTCCGTGGTCATTTAGCAGGTCATCTAGGGGCTGCATGGTCAGGATGGTTCCACTTATACCTCTCAGGTTAGCTGGCTTTGGCTGAATGATAAGGCGGCTGAAGTTGTCCACAGGCTTATTGTCAAGTCAACAGCCAGAAGCAAGTCCCAATGTACAAGTGCCTCTCAAAGGTTTGTTCATGTCCCACTAGTCAAAGTAAGTCATAGATGACCATCCTTGAATCGGGTAGATCAGATAGCCCCTTTTGCTGGGAGAAGCTAGAAAGTCCCATTGCAAGGGACTGATAAAAGGAGGGGAGAAATCTGTGGCCCGCTGTCCCAGCCTTCATGATGGATTTAGGTTGTAGCTAGGAAATTGTATTCTTGGGACTGCTGGTGGCCAGCTGACTGTGGGAGGTGAGGAGGAAGAGTGAAGCGCGGTGGGTGAACTTGGTGTGCATGTGTATGTAGGCAGAGAGCGTCCTGAAGTCCAAGACACTATTGCCTAACACCTTGGGCAACTTCATTGTCATCCAGTGGAGTAAAATTACTCTTTTCCCAAGTTCGCCACCAGACCGAGTCTGAGTAAGTCATAGCACCGACGTGCCACACACAGAACAGTGTTCCATGTTCTTCGTTTCCTTCCAAATAAACCTTGCCCCAGACTTCCCTGTTTCAGAAAGTACCCCCCGAAAAAGAAAAGCTGCACACCCTGGCTCCTTCTGCCATGTTGGATTTGTTGGTCTTGTCTGTTGAGACATCACTATTTAGCCTCAGGCCTTGAAGTGTGTATGCTCATAGGTTAAAACGGCATGTAAGTCTACTGACGCTGTACAGTGCGGTGATGTCCTTGCTGCTCTTGGATTCATCGAGGAAATGGACTAGAGAAGAGCGTATGCTCCGTGGGGATGGGGACCAGGTCTTTGTTGCTCAGGGCTGTATCCCTGGTGCCAGAGCAATGCCTGATGCACAGTTGTCTTCAAATCCCAATTTGCTGGAAAAGGGAGGCTTTGGAGTTTATTTTGTAGTTTGTAGACTGACCTCCCTGTCTTTAGTCTCTAAACAAGAGAGGCAAAAGCACATCAGAAAACCAGTCTCCACCCTGAGTTCACTTCCTTCAGCTCCTTGCTGTAATTCCTCGGTAACCCCCACATCCAAGGAAACCCTTCTGCCAACGAAGTGTGTTTATGCTCGCTGTCACCTGTCGTTCTTGTCCAAATTGCTATAAAGACCCAAACATGGTTTTAAATGCTAGTAAAGCGGTGAACGGCACTAGAAATGGAAGGTCTCAAAATTAGTGGTGATTTTGCTCGCGAGGCATGAACTTGATTCAAAAGCAAAGGCTTGGTCGAGGCTTCACAGCTCTTGGGAGCGCATGTGTTTTCAGCTGTGTCTGCGTTTGGTTCTCAGCCACTACTGTTGATCATCTTTGTGTTTTTTTTTTTTTTTTAAAGATTTTATTTATTTATTTGACAGAGAGAGATCACGGTAGACAGAGAGGCAGGCAGAGAGAGAGAGAGGGAAGCAGGCTCCCTGCCGAGCAGGGAGCCCGATGTGGGACTCGATCCCAGGACCCTGAGATCATGACCTGAGCCAAAGGCAGCGGCTTAACCCACTGAGCCACCCAGGTGCCCCTGATCATCTTTGTGTTTGATGGAGCCAATTTCTACTACTCTTGGCCCGAGTGGTGGTCAGTAGATGATTGTTATTAATGAAGAGAATCAGAATTGCTGGGTCACATTCATTCCTGGGGTTACATCATGCTTTCTGAAGTGGGGAGTCTATCTGTCTACCCCACCCCCTCCACCTGTGATCGATAAACAGAGCCTTGGCTTTCGGGTGCTGGCGCCAATACCTGCAGGTCAGCCTCTTGAGATCAATGCATAGTGTGGAATTTTGGAAAGAAATGTGAGGAAGGGAGCTGTGGGAAGTGGGAAGGAGTGATTTGGAAGTGTTCACGAAGTGGGAGAGCAGACCTGTGCTCAACGGGGGGGATGAAGGGGGGAAGAGAAGTTCATCTCAAGACCAGAGCTTCCCCTGTTACTTTCAGTTAAATGGGAGTATGAGTCTGTAAAGTTCTTTTCAGTTGCTTTGTAGTAGTACAACACATATTTAACATTAGCAAAATACAGCCGTCTTAAATACCTATGGCTTTCTAAAATTTTAAGGAAAGACAGGCAGAGAGCCAGGGTAGAAAACACAGCACTTCTGTTAGTGATCAGTTTTCCAGGAAGGGGTAAGTAGGGAAAAATGATGCAAATGGCTTGGTGTCATCTTTCCTTAGCCTGTATTCACGGACAGCGAATCCTTATAACATGAGTTCTGTATGCTCGTCAATGGAAAATAAATCATCATAGGCCTACTGAGGTTTGGTAAAAGATACTGGAATTTTTAAGAAAAACCTTGCATTCCAAAGAGAGGAGTTTGAAAAAAATAGGGGGTTGCACAGGTCAGGATCCTAGCAGCTCCTCAGGGAATGAAAGGTGCTTATGTCCCATCGATTCTGACAACCTGCCCACTTTTAAAAGAGTCATCGGGGACAGGGTGTAAAGTGAAGCAGCTTTGCAATCCCAGTGTCTTGACACATTTTTTGATTACGCCATTAAACACAGTAAGGCTGCATCTGGAGTTATTTTATAGATCGGCAGGTAAAGAGATGGCATTTTCTGAATTTCACTTTATCTGATTTGGAATCCCTCTTTATGTGCCTGTATTTGATTCATCGTTACAGAGTGAATTAAACTTGCGTGCATGATGCCGTTTTTAAAATCCATAACTCAAGCACAGCAATAAAAATGGCAGCTCCCTTTTTTAAAGAACTGGCTCAAAGTCTGATTCCTTTTGTACAAGATTGTAGTTGTTCTGTCCATGAAGTTCAGCAGACTATTGCAGGGGGAGTGCATCGGTTTATGCTGAATGTTTTTAATATGCTCTTGCTCAAATATAAGCTCAAAATTAAAATGCCATTTTTGCCATTTAGCTTTATGACTAATCATTGCCTAAGTGGAGTTGCATTTCCGAATTGGGCTGCGTGGCTGTGAACCACCAATAAGATTTCTTACCAGAAACAGTTTGCTGCAAAACGAAACCCTGAAACGAATTAGAAGCAAGCAATTAAAACAGGGGGCATTTTTCAGTAGACTAGTGTTCACCTAAATGTCATTATTGGCTCTCTATTCCCTTAATTATGCAATCTGTTTAGCGGAATTTAAAAACAATAGTCCATTCTTCTTTTATGTAGTAAATGTCGGGATCAGGCCAGTGGACCAGCTTCTTTTTTCTGAATTGAATCAGACAATCTCATTCAAACATCTATCTCCCAGTGTAGGATTGGGGTAAGTCGGTTTCTACTTCCCTGAAATCAGAGAGCGATTAACTGCCAGTATTTGCCTGCCAAAGTTGAGATGCTTTGCGAAGTCAAGAAATAATAACAGCAGAAATATAGGAAAAATGTAATCCCACTATTAAGAGACAATAAAACCCACTGATCTCACAGAAGCAGTCGTGCAGCTGTACTGGGATAATGAAGAGAATGAGTGAGGCTTTTTACCTGTGTGTAGATGGCCATCAATTTAATAGAAATAGAAAAATATCAAACTCATTTCATTTTGGTGTTTGAGATTCTGCTTGAATTAAGATGAAAGGGCTGAGTTTCATTAGGAAGAGAAGCAAAGTTGTATCTATCCTCAGAACACATTTTGTGCATAGTTAAGTGGCATTCTTTTAATCTAGTTAATTTGAAAACACCAAAGTTGAAAATTACTGCCCGTGCGAAGAAGAATAATTACAAGATGACATGGACAACTTTAGATCAATTTAGTAACCCAGAAGATTTTCATCAACTTAAACAGGATAAGAGATAGCAGGAATCAATCTGATTGTTTTTCTGAAAATTTGAAAGCTTTGAGGGGATTACCTTTGAGGTATAAGTACATTATATTTTGAGTTGAGATTAAAAAAATACTACCCAAATGTTAGAAAAAGTCCTCCATTCTATTGTCTGTTGTACAAGTTTGCAAACTCTGCTGCATGCTGGGATCACCAGGGGAGCTTTTAAAATGCTGGTGCCCAGGCTATGTCCGGGATCATGACATTGGGATATGTGCCATCAACTTTGAAATTTCAGTTCTCTCTCTCTCTTTTTTAAAAGATTTATTTATTTATTTGAGAGAGAGCATGAGGGGAGAAGGTCAGAGGGAGAAGCAGACTCCCCATGGAGCTGGGAGCCCAATGTGGGACTCGATCCTGGAACTCTCAGTTCTGTCTCTTAAAAAAATTCCCTTTACACATTGATGGAAAAAAGGATGGTCAATGGGTGAGTCCGTATATGTAATCGTAGCTAATGTTCTCAGCCAAAAACTAAAAATAAGATTAATAATTGATTATTTCCTTCCACTAACGATGATGAGTTAAGTTTTTTTTGTCCATTAACCTCTTAGCCTTGATAAGTACTATTTAATAATGTGGTATCACTCCAGCATTTCCTTTTATAAGTGAAATGAGGTTGTAAAGATGGATATTAATGGCATGTTTCTAAGAAAAATTAAGATTGTTGAGTAACTTGAGAAATCCAGACAACTGGTGAAATCCAATGGTAGGCTGTTACGTATTAAAAGTACTGTGACTCTTTTTTTTTTTTAAACCAGTTCCAGAGTTTTGTTAGATTCTCAATCTCTGCCTTAGGGTATAGGGTGTGATTGACGGGAGGGATTGCATACTGATAGCTTGTGGGCCGTGTCTGGCCCAAATAGGTGCTGTGTTCATCTGCCCAGTGTTTCACTGTCTGAAAATACACACATCAAAATCTTAATTTCTCGATTCTAACAAAAGTTCTGTGTCTCCAGAACTGAGACTCTGCTGTGATAATCACAGAGACTTTCATTTGTTTCTGTGCCTCTTTAGGTTTTATGGCTGCTCTTTTCATTTACTTTGTAGTCATATAAGCTTGAGATCCCTGCATTAGACCTGGGTGTGAGGCAGGGAGTGGTTTATTTCTTGGGTACTGGGTTCTTCTGATGGAAACAAAGCCTTATCTTTTCTTCTGTTCCTTCCTCAAATGATAGACTCCAAAGAAAAAATATTGTCCTTTCTTGTGTTAGTTTCCCAGGACTGCCCTAACGAAGTACCATGAACTGGATGGCTTCCAACAACAAATTTTTTCTCTCACAGTTGCAGAGGCTAGAAGTCCAAAATCAGCATACCGATGGGGCCATACTCCCTCTGAAGGTTCTAGGGGAGGATCTTTTCTTACCTCTTCCACCTTCGGATAGCCCCAAGTGTTCTTGGCGACTCAGCACCGCGGTCTCTGCTTCCACTGTCCCACTCTCTGGGTGTCTGTCTTCACTTGGTCATTTCTTCTGATTGCAAGGGCACAGGTCACTTAGATTAGACTTCATTTTAACTTGATTACAGTTGTGAAGGTATTATCTCTAAACAAGATCACATTCATAGGTACTGACTTTAGTATATTTTGGGGGGATACAGTTCAACCTACAACACTACATGGAGCAGAGAACAAGACCAGTGTGACCAGTAGCTCTTGGGCTGTGTGTAGTCAGGTCCTTAAGGTGGAGTGAGATGCTTCCAGCCATGGTAACCTTGTTTTGCCATGTTCCTTCCTCTTGGGGTCACATGCCTCTGTTAAGAGTCTTCATCTGTTACATACCTGCCTTGTCCTCCTACTAAACTACTACACACGTTGGGGGGTGGGTGTCCCAAAACACGTGAAAAGTAAATCAGTGGGCTTGATGGATGCCAGAGCCAAAATTTGCCAAAGTAGGATTCCTGAGTCTTGCTTGCTCCCTTTGTTAATGCTAAGGTGGTACAAAAGGTGGGAGAGCTTTTTAAAAATTTTTGCTGCTTCAGGCATATATTCTCCACCACTTTGCCCCAAGTTTGCAGATCCAATGGTTGTGGCCATTTTGCTTTATTTCTATGGCATTGTAAATTTGTTCCCTGGTTGTAGTACTTCTGGATTCATGTCTAATTAAAGGTCATTTACATGATTAATTCAGGGTATTCCCATCTCCATATGAATGGGACACTGAAATTCTGCCCGAGAATTGACTGTATAATGCAAGTCACCTGACTAAGCAGGTCTTTCCCCTCAACACAGAAAGGGTTCTTATTTTGTTAAATAATGAGTAATTTCATTTTATCCACTCTGATAATCTCTGTCTTTGATTTTTTAGTGTGGTCATTTACATTTTTTTTCTTTTCCCCTCTTTTTTTCCCCCAATTTATTTTATTTTCAATGTTCCAAAATTCATTGTTTATGCACCATACCCAGTGCTCCATGCAATACATGACCTCCATAATAGGCACCACCAGGCTCACCCAACCCTCTACTCCCCTTCCCTCCAAAACCCTCAAGTTTGTTTCTCAGAGTCCACAGTCTCTCATGGTTTGTCTCCCCCTCTGATTTCTCCCAGCTCACTTCTCTCCATTTCCCAGTGTCCTCTGTGTTATTCCTTATGTTCCACAAATAAGTGAAACCATATGATAATTAACTCTCTCTGCTTGATTTACTTCACTCAGCATAATCTCTTCCATTCCTGTCCATGTTGATGCAAAATTTGGGTTCATCCTTTCTGATGGAGGCATAATACTCCATTCTATATACGAACCATATCTTCTTTTTTCTTTTCTTTCCTTTTCTTTTTTTTTCTTTTTTTTTTAAATTTCTTTTCAGCATAACAGTATTCATTGTTTTTGCACCACACCCAGTGCTCCATGCAATCCGTGCCCTCTCTAATACCCACCACCTGGTTCCCCCAACCTCCCACCCCTCACCCCTTCAAAACCCTCAGGTTATTTTTCAGAGTCCATAGTCTCTCATGGTTCACCTCCCCTTCCAATTTCCCTCAACTCTCTTCTCCTCTTCATCTCTCCATGTCCTCCATGTTATTTGTTATGCTCCACAAATAAGTGAAACCATATGATAATTAACTCTCTCTGCTTGACTTATTTCACTCAGCATAATCTCTTCCAGTCCCATCCATGTTGCTACAAAAGTTGGGTATTCCTCCTTTCTGATGGAGGCATAATACTCCTTAGTGTATATGGACCATATCTTTATCCATTCGTCCGTTGAAGGGCATCTTGGCTCTTTCTACAGTTTGGCGACCCGTGGTCATTGCTGCTATGAACATTGGGTACAGATGGCCCTTCTTTTCACTACATCTGTATCTTTGGGGTAAATACCCAGTGGTGCAATTGCAAGATCATAAGGTATCTCTATTTTTAATTTCTTTAAAAAAAAATTTTTTTTTAAGATTTTATTTATTTGACAGAGAGAGAGAAATCACAAGTAGGCAGAGAGGCAGGCAGAGAGAGAGAGAGGAGGAAGCAGACTCCCCGCAGAGCAGAGAGCCTGATGCAGGGCTCGATCCCAGGACCCCAGGATCATGACCTGAGCCAAAGGCAGAGGCTTTAACCCACTGAGCCTCTCAGACACCCCTCTATTTTTAATTTCTTAAGGAATCTCCTCACACTGTATTCCGAAGTGGCTGCACTAATTTGCATTCCCACCAACAGTGTAAGAAGGTTCCACTTTCTCCACACCTTCTCCAACACTTGTTGTTTACTATCTTGTTAATTTTGGCCATTCTAACTGGTATAAGGTGGTATCTCAGTGTGTTTTGATTTGAATCTCCCTAATGCCTAATGATGATGAACAGTTTTTCATGTGTACGTTAGCCATATGAATGTCTTCTTTGTAGAAGTGTCTATTCATGTCTTCTGTCCATTTTTTGACACGATTATCTGTTTTGTGTGAGTTTGAGGAGTTCTTTATAGATCTTTTCAAAGTTATAATTCACACACCTCATGATTCCTCCACTTAAAGTACAATTTTGTGGTTTTAGTGTATTCTCAGCCATCACTGTTGTGTGACCAATCACCACAAACTTGGAACATTTTCATCACCTTAAAAAGAAATCAAAATCATTTGCAATCTCTCCTCATTTCCCCTCAACATTCCCAGTCATAGGTTACCACTGTTTTCTGGCTCTATGGATTTGGCTCTACTGGACTTCTCTCTCTTTTATCTTTAATTTTAAAAAATTAACATATAATGTATTATTTGCCCCAGGGGTACAGGTCTGTGAATCGTCAGGCTTACACACTTCACAGTACTCACCATAGCACATACCCTCCCCAATGTCCATAACCCCACCACCCTCTCCATACCCCCCTTCTCCCTGAAATCCTGTTTGTTTTGTGAGATTAAGAGTCTCTTGGGGCACCTGGGTGGCTCAGTGGGTTAAGCCTCTGCCTTTGGCTCAGGTCATGATCTCAGGGTCCTGGAATTGAGCCCCATATTGGGCTGTCTGCTCGGCGGGGAGCCTGCTTCCCCCTCTCTCTTTGTCTGTCTCTCTGCCTACTTGTGATCTTTCTCTCTGTCAAATAAATAAAATCTTAAAAAAAAAAAAGAGTCACTTATGGTTTGTCTCCCTCCCGATTTCCACTTGTTTCATTTTTTCCTTCCCTACCCCCCAAACTCCCCACTTTGCCTTTCAAATTTCTCATATCAGGGAGATCATATGGTAATTGTCTTTCTCTGATTGACTTATTTCGCTCAGCATAATACCCTCTAGTTTCATCCACGTTGTTGCAAATGTCAAGATTTCATTTTTTCTGATGGCTGCATAGTATTCCAGTGTGTGTGTGTGTGTGTGTGTGTGTGTGTGTGTACCACCTCTTCTTTATCCATTCATCTGTTGATGGACATCTAGGTTCTTTCCATAGTTTGGCTATTGTGGACGTTACCGCTATAAACATTTGGGTGCATGTGCCCCTTCGGATTTCTACATTTGTATCTTTAGGGTAAATTCCCAGTAGTGTGATTTCTGGGTTGTAGGGTAGCTCTATTTTCAACTTTTTGAGGAACCTCCACGCTGTTTTCCAGAGTGGCTACACCAGCTTGCATTCCCATCAATAGTAGAAGGGTTCCCCTTTCTCTGTATCCTTGCCAACATCTGTTGTTTTGTAACCATTCTGACTGGTGTGAGGTGGTTTCTCATTGTAGTTTCGATATGTATTTCTCTAATGCCGAGGATGTGGAGCACTTTTTCATGTGTCCGTTGGCCATCTGGATGTCATCTTTGCAGAAATGTCTGTTCATGACTTCTGCCCATTTTTTGATTGGATTATTTGTTCTTTAGGTGCTGAGTTTGATAAGTTCTTTATAGATTTTGGATACTAGCCTTTTATCTGATATGTTATTTGCAAATATCTTCTCCTATTTTGTCAGTTGTCTTTTGGTTTTGTTAACTGTTTCCTTTGCTGTGCAAAAGCTTTTGATCTTGATGAACTCCCAATAGTTCATTTTTTCCCTTCCTTTGCCTTTGATGATGCTTCTAGGAAGAACTTGCCGAGGCTGAGGTCAAAGAAGTTGCTGCCTGTGTTCTCATCAAGGATTTTGATGGATTCCTTTCTCACATTGAGGTCTTTCATTCATTTGGAGTGTATTTTCATGTGTCATATAAGAAAATGGTCCAGTTTCATTTTTCTGCATGTGGCTGTCCAATTTTCCCAACACCATTTGTTGAAGAGACTCTTTTCCATTGGACATTCTTTCCTGCTTTGTCAAAGATTAGTTGGCCATAGAGTTGAGGGTCTATTTATGGGCTCTCTATTCTGTTCTATTAATCTATGTGTCCGTTTTTGTGCTAGTACCATCCTGTCTTGATGATGACAGCTTTGTAATAGAGCTTGAAGTCCAGAATTGTGATGCCACCAACTTTGGCTTTCCTTTTCAACATTCCTCTGGCTACTAGAGGTCTTTACTGGTTCCATATAAATTTTAGGATTATTTGTTTCATTTCTTTGAAAAAAATGAATGGTATTTTGATAGGGATTGCATTAAACATGTAGATTGCTTTAGGTAGCATAGATATTTTCATAATATTTGTTCTTCCAATCCACGAGCATGGAACATTTTTCCATTTCTTTGTGTCTTCCTCAATTTCTTTCATGAGTACTTTATAGTTTCCTGAGTCTAGATTTTTTGCCCCTTTGGTTAGGTTATTCCTAGGTATCTTATGGTTTTGGGTGCAGTTGTAAATGGGATTGACCCCTTAATTCCTCTTTCTTCTGTATTCTTGTTGGTGTAAAGAAATGCAACTGATTTCTGTGCATTGCTTTTATATCCTGACACTTTACTGAATTCTTGTACAAGTTCTAGCAGATTTGGAGTGGAGTCCTTTGGGTTTCCCACATAAAGTATCATATCATCTGCAGAGAGTTATAGTTTGACTTCTTCTTTGCCAATTTGGATGCCTTTAATTTCTTTTTGTTGTCTGATTGCTGAGGCTAGGACTTCTAGTAATATGTTGAGTAGCAATGGTGATAATGGACATCCCTGCCACGTTCCTGACCTTAGGGGAAAAGCTCTCAGTTTTTCTCCATGATATTTGCTGTAGGTTTTTCATAGATAGCTCTGATGATATTGAGGTATGTACCCTCTATTCCTACACTTTGAAGAGTTTTGATCAAGAAAGGATGCTGTACTTTTATCAAATGCTTTTTTAGCATCTATTGAGGGTATCATGTGGTTCTTGTTCTTTCTTTTATTAATGTATTGTATCACATTGATTGATTTGCAGATGTTGAAACAGCCTTGCAGCCCCTGTATAAATCTCACTTGGTCGTGGGATCCTGTTCGCTAGTATTTTTGTGAGAATTTTCGCATCTGTGTTCATCAAGGATATTGGTCTATAATTCTCTTTTTTGATGGGGTCTTTGTCTGGTTTTAGGATCAAGATAATGCTGGCCTCATAAAATGAGTTTTGGAAGTTTTCCTTCCATTTCTGTTTTTTGGAAAAGTTTCAGAAGAATAGGAATTAATTTTTCTTTAAATGTTTAGTAGAATTCCCCTGGGAAGCCATCTGTCCCTGAGCCCTTGGTGCTTGGGAGATTTTAGATGACTGCCTCAATCCTTACTGGTTTTGGGTCTGCTCAGGTTTTCTATTTCTTCTTAGTTCAGTTTTGGTAATTTATACGTCTCTAGGAATGCATCCATGTCTTCCAGATTGTCAAATTTGCTGGCATATAGTTGTTCATATGTTCTTATAATCATTTGTATTTCTTTGGTGTTGATTGTGATCTCTCCTCTTTCATTTATGATTTTTTGGGGTCCTTTCTCTTTTCTTTTTGATAAATCTGGCCAGGGGTTTATAAATCTTATTAATTCTTTCAAACAACCAGCTCCTTGTTTTATTGATTTGTTCTGCGGTTTTTTTTGGTTTGTATTTCATTGATTTCTGCTCTGAGCATTATTATTTCTCTTCTCCTGTTGAGGTTAGACTTTCTTTGCTGTTCTTTCTCCAGCTCCTTTAGGTGTAGGGTTAGGTTGTATACTTGAGACCTTTCTTGTTTCTTGAGAAAGGCTTGTATCGCTATGTATTTTCCTCTCAGGTCTGCCTTTGCTGTGTTCCACAGATTTTGAACAGTTGTGTTTTCACTGTCATTTGTTGCCATGAATTTTTCAATTCCTCTTTAATTTCCTGGTTGACCCATTCATTCTTTAGTAGGATGCTCTTTATCCTCCATGTATTTGAGTTCTTAACGATTTTCCTCTTGCTATTGAGTTCCAGCTTCAGAGCATTTTGGTCTGAAAATATGCAGAGAATTATCCCAAACTTTTGGTACCGGTTGAGACCTGATTTGTGACCCAGGATGTGATCTATTCTGGAGAATGTTCCATGTGCACTAGAGAAGGTTGTGTATTCTGTTGCTTTGGGATGGAATGTTCTGAATATATCTGTGGTGTCCCTCTGGTCCAGTGTGTCATTTAAGGACTTCTGTTCCTTGTTGATATTTTGCTTGGATGATCTGTCCATTTCAGTGAGGGAGTGTTAAAGTCCCCTACTACTGTTGCATTATTGTCGATGTGTTTCTTTGATTTTGGTATTAATTGGTTTATATAGTTGGTTGCTCCCATGTTAGGGGCATAGATATTTAAAATATTTAAAATTAAAATTTAAATTTAAAATTGTTAGATCTTATTGTTTGACAGACCCTTTCAGTTTGATATAGTGTGCTTGCTCATCTCTTAATATAGTTTTTGGCTTAAAATCTAATTGATCTGATATAAGGATTGCCACCCCAGCTTTCTCTTGATGTCCATTAGCATGGTAAATTGTTTCCTATTCCCTCACTTTAAATCTGGAGGTGTTTTTTGGTCTAAAATGCGTTTCTTGTAGACAGCATATTGATGGGTCTTGTTTTTTTATCCATTCTGATACCCTGTGTCTTTTGATTGGGGCATTTAGCCCATTTACATTCAAGGTAACTACTGAAAGATATTAATTTAATGCCATTGTATTACATGTATGATGACTGTTACTATATATTGTCTCTGTTCCTTTCTGGTCCATTACTTTAAGACTTTCTGTTTACTTAGAGGACCCCTTTCAATATTTCCTCTAGGGTGGTTTTGGTGTTTATAACTTCTTTTCGTTTATTTTGTTGTTGTTGTGGAAGATTTTAATCTCTCCTTCTATTTTCAATGACAGCCTCACTAGATATAGTATTCTTGGCTGCATATTTTTCTCATTTAGTGCTCTGAATATATCATGCCAGTTCTTTCTGGCCTATCAGGTCTCTGTGGATGAGTCTGCTGCCAATCTAATATTTTTACCATTGTATGTTACAGACTTCTTATAGTAGGCTGCTTTCAGGATTTTCTCTTTGTCACTGAGACTTGTCAGTTTTACTATTAGGTGATGGGATATGGACCTGTTTTTATTGATTTTGAGGGGGGTTTACTGTGCTTCTTGGATTTTGATGTTTGCTTCCTTTGCTATATTAGGGAAATTCTCTACTGCCCCCCTTTCTCTTTCTTCTTCTAGAATCCCAATTATTCTAATATTGTTTTATGTTAGGTTTCACCTATCTCTCAAAATCTTCCCTCGTGGTCCAGTATTTGTTTGCCTCTCTTTTGCTCAGCTTCTTTATTCTCCATCATTTGGTCTTCTAGTTCACTAATTCTCTCTTCTGCCTCATTTATCCATGTAGTAAGAGCCTCCATTTTTTTTAAATTGTCTTATTAATAGTTTTTCTTTTATTTCAGCTTGGTTAGATTTTAGATCTTTTATTTCTCCAGAAAGGACTTTTATTTCTCCAGACAGGGCTTCTCTAGTATTCTCCTTCCTTTTTGGAGTCCAGCTAGCACCTTGAGAATCCCCATTCTGAACTATAAACCTTACATATTACCAATGTCCATATTGATTAGGTCCCTAGCCTTCGGTACTGCCTCTTGTTCTTTTTTTTTTTTTTTTTGTGGCTTGCTTACCGCCTTGTCATTTTTCTCAATAACTATATATGAACGAGAGAATAAAATACTAAAAGGGTGGCCACAATCCCAGAAAAAGTCTCGCTAACCAAATCAGAAGAGATCCCAATTGGGTGATAAAAGAGAATAAAAAGAAGTTAAGAAAAAAAATTTTTTAATTAAAAAATTTTATATATGACTGGTGAATAGATCAGAGCCACCCAGTTGATTTTGGGTGTATTTTGGTCTCTTAAAGGAAACTACCTTCCAAAATTTTAAAGAAAGCAAAATATATATATATATATATAAATAAGGGTAAGCATGATGAAGGGATGGTATATGACTATAAAAATGAAAATTTTAAAAATTCTAAAAAAGGAATTGAGAAGATATGTTGGTTGGAAAAAGAATGAAAAATAAAGTGGAGAGAATTTTTTTAGGCTGGAGACTGGAACAATGCCCTTTGCTCGATTTATGATATATTTTGATCTATTAGAAGAAATTGTGAAAAAAAAAAAAAAAGAAGAAATTGTGTACCAAAAGTTTTTAGAAGAAAAAAATCTATATGTATACAAAAAATAAAGTTAGATACAATGAAGGATATAATGTGACTATAATAATGAAGGTTTAAAAAGATTTTTTTTAGAGAAGTATTGTTACAATAAGCTAGTTAATAAACGTTAAACGAGGAAAGAGGAAAAGTTAAAAAATTAGAATAAGAATAAAATGAAATTAAAAATATTTAACTTTGCAAGACTAAAGAATCATGGCAGAAAGCCACGAATTCCACGTTTTGCCTTCCCATCTGCTAGAAATCCACTGTTCTCCTTGATCAGTGAGCTTGGTCTAGACTGAATGTTCTTCTTTATCTTCTGTGGGAGGGGCCTGTTGTAGTGCTTCTCAAATGTCTTTGCTCAGATCGGAATTGCGCCACCCTTGTCAGGGGTCAGACTAAGTAATCTCCTCCGTTTGCTCTCTGTTCACTCTCCAGAGCTTTTTTTCCCTGAACCTTTCGGTAGAGCTTTTTTTCCCTGAATCCAACCAGAAAATGTGATAATTTTGAGGATGGCAGGCTCCCAGTCTCCAGCCCAGTGGAGCCGAGAGCTTGTGGCCCCATTCTATAGTGCACCCTAAGAGAAAAGCAGTCAGTCCCTCCTGTCTCCCTGGTGTCTTGTCATGCTCCGAGCTCACCTGGCCTGTGACAAAGCGTTTCTTTCTCTGGCACACAACCCCGTTTGGAGTCTCCAAACCCAGCCGGTTCTTGCTGCACTGCTCTTCTGGCAGAGGAAGGTAGGTCTCCATGGATCTGCCAATTGTGGGGTCCCTGCTCAAAGTGCAGTGGCCTGACTGTGCTGTGGAGCAGTTTAAAGTCACCTCAAACTGAGAGCTCACACCTTGGCTCCGTCTCTATAGTCTGCTTCCTGGCTCTGATATCTGGGAGTTCTGCTACACTCAGAACCCGGATCCTTCTGTGACCCTGTGGGCCCTGAGACCACACTGTCCCCACGAGGACTTCACCCCAATTTAGCCTCTGGAGTGATGTCCCTCAGTGGAGCAGACTTCTAAAAGCTTGGGTTTTGTGCTCTGCTGCTCCACTGCTTGCTGGGAGCCAGCCCCTTGCCCCCGTGGTCTATCTTCCTGTTTCTTTGGATTCACTTCTCTGCATGTTCTACCTTTTAGAAAGTGGTCTATTTGCTCTTTGTAGAATCGTTGCTCTTCTACTCTTCAATCTCATGTTGGGTTTGTAGGTGTTTGGAATGGTTTGATAACTATCTAGCTGCACTCCTTGTGTCATCTCAGTCTGCTACTCCTCCGCTATCTTGACTAGGTCATTTACATTTAATGTAATGATATAGTTAGCCTTGGGTCTGTCATTTAATTATTTGGATTTTTTTTGTTTGTTTGTTTGCTTTTGTTTTTTTGTTTTTGTTATGTCACCACCACTTTTCGCTCCTTTGTTCCCCTTTCTTGGCTTCTTTTGTCTAAATTTTAATATTTTATGTTATCTATTGGCTTTTTGGCTATTTCTCTTTGTATTATTTTTTAGTGGTTGCTCTAGGGCTTAAAATACCCATATCTAATCTCTCACCCTCTACTTTAAAGTTAATATTTAGATACACCAAGCAAAATATAGAAGTCTTGCAATCATATAAATCTTATTCTCCTTTGTTTATATTACAGTTGTCAAATGAATTACATATGTGTACATTAAAAACCCAACCAGAAAATGTGATAATTTTGCTTTTAATCGTCATATGTAATTTTTTAAATGAAAGAGGAGAAATATAGACTATATGTATCTAGTTATTCACCACTTATGTTGCTCTTCCTTTCTGATAAAATTCCAGATTTCTCTCTGATAAAATTTCCCTTCAGTGTGAAGAATATACTTTTGCATGTCTTTTAGGCCTACAATAAATTGTACTCTCATTTTAGAGGTGGGAAGTCATTATGGTTTCATTATTCTGTATGGGTATGTGTTGAGTGTGTGCGTTTCTTTTGTTTTCTAATGAGAAACAGTTAATTCATTTGATGGCTATGTTTTTTTTTTTTTTTTCCCCCAATGGCTATTATGTGCCAGGCACTATTAGAGCAGTAGACAAAAGAAAAAAAAATACTTGTCCTCTTGAGGCTAACATCATATGTGGGGGTGAATAGACAGTAAAAACAATAAAGTAGAGTATCACAGATATCATGAGTTCTATGAGGAGAATTAAAGCCGAGATCAGAGGTGGAGTTTTAAATTGGGTGGTCAAGGATGACTTCTCCGAGAAAGGAATGTGGGAGTAAAGACTTGAGTCAGGTAAAGGAGCCAGCCCTGTTGAATTCTGGGGAATGAATGTTCCAGGTGAGGGAACAGCAAGTACAGTTATCCCGAGTCAGAAGATGACTTGCATGTTTGAGGAGGAGCAAGGAGGCCGGTGTGCCTAGGTGGCAAGGCAGAAGGGTGGTTAGGGATGTGGGAATTCAGCCATATAGGTGAGGCTGGGATCACAGAGAGGCTAGAAGAGCAGGAAAGAAGAACCATCTATTATACCATAGCATGAAACTTACATAGAAGAAGTTATATTGTTCAGTTTTTGTGCTTCTGGGGCTCTAATAGGAGAAAAAGCCCTCAAATACTTAAGACTTGTCTCTAATAGAAATATGCAAATATAGTCTTAGCATTGGAGTCTTCCATTTTATTAGGCAAGCTGGAGATAGACCACTGAGTTTAAATATCTTGACTTCTAAATACTGACAACTAAGAAATTAAATTCTTTGAGGATCCCTGAGCCAAACATAACACTTATGTGCTGGAATTATTTTACAAGTTGCCAGATTTTGAGCATGTTCCTAGAACTATCAACAATAAGCGGCTCTATTCCATTCCTCTGTAAGGAAAACAATAGTCTGTGCACAGATTGCTTTAAATCTGATTTGTACTCTTATGCCCTCTTCCATTTAATTTAATGGAGTCAAGGACTGTGTACCATGGTGAATAGCTTGGTTGAAAAATATTTTATTTGCAGGTGTTTCTGCTTGTTGTGTAGATTAGATGTGACCTCCTGGGGTGAATCATGGGGTTCTCATTTGTAAGTAGCTCAAGGACGAGTACCATGATGCCACTGGGCATCTACCTTCTGCCCGTCTTTCTTCTTAACATGGCAGACTTTGGACATTCATCTGACTTTATTGCCTGAGAGGTTTATTGTACTTACCACAGCTTTCTCCACAGCCCGGTGAGATAATTATGATTGTTATCTTCTCCTTATCTTCCCTCTCTCTCCTTTTTATGAGATGAAAACCTCTGGTATAAATATGTGACAGCTAGGGCATGGGCTTTTTCTTCTTCTCAGCCTAATGGATGAACAGCTGGGAGTTAATGAGCTTTTAATAGTGAGTGTAGGGGGTTAGTTTGTTGCAATTTCGGTCTCCGCTGAATACTCTGAGGTCTCGTTGTTTTTCTATTTCCTCTTAACATTAGCTTTATTGATACCTGCAAACACCTGTTTAAAATTCACTCAGCATGGAGGGAACATATTTCTCTTTGGATCACCTTGGCCTCAACTGACTCTCCTTTAATTATGAAGCTCCTGTGGAACTTCATGTGATGCTTTTGTCCTCATTTTTAAGGACCTCAAAAATGTCAGAGATTAAATGTTTATCTAGCACAGAAATTTTTGAAAAGGGCTTTTGCATGAGTATTTATATGTTTTCCTTGACCCTTTTAATTTTCCAACTCTGACCTTAAAACCAAAAGAATAAAAATCCTTCTTCTAGTAATACATTTTACAGCTATGTTCTTAGCATTTATTTCTCGTTTATCTTTTCACCTTAAATTAAATTTTCTTTAGACCTATCTGCTGTAAATCCTGGGTCATAAAATGATTACCTATAGCCAAAAAGAATCATGATCAGCAATAATATATAACTCCTATGCAATTCATGCAACATACTATGAAGGTTACAAATCACTTTCATGCACCTGTATTTTCTCATTTAGTATTCACAATTATCTTCTGAGATGAGCTGGACAAGTATTACCATTTTACAAAGCAGAAAACCAGGGTATAGTATGTTATTAGTCAAGGTTAAATGGTTATAAAAGCTAACACATGTACGTGGTGAAATTTGAAACAGTAAAAAGGATATACAGGTTTTCCTACATAGAGGTAACCATTTTCTTGGGTGTCTTCCTGTCCCTTTCCATGCATGCTCAAACTTGTGTGCACTATTTTTTCTTTTTCTTCTTTTCTTTTTAAAAGATTATTCATTTATTTATTTGGCAGAGAGATCACAAGTAGGCAGAGAGGCAGGCAGAGAGCAAAGGGGAAGCAGGCTTCCTGCTGATCAGAGAGCCCGATTCAGGGCTCAATCCCAGGATCCTGAGATCATGACCTGAGCCAAAGGCAGAGGCTTAACCCACTGAGCTATCCAGGTACCCCTATTTTTTCTTTTTAAACACAGGAGAGGAATGCTCCATACTGCCTGAAACTTGATTTGTTTATTTCATTGTAGAAACTGAACATGTAGGATAGCAGTCCCCGTAGATCTCCATCCGTATTGTGTGGATTTACATGGTTACTTAAACCAGTACCCTGTTGATGGACACTTACTTTGTTTATACTTTATGGTACTGAAGAGCCTGGTAGATGATTCTTTGTATGTATTACAAATATTTCTGTACCTAGCAAATACACAAATTTCTAGAATTAGAATTGCTGAGTTATTGGGTGTGTGCATTCATAATTTTGATGTGTATTTTGAAACATGCCCTGATACATCATTTCAGTATTTATGCAGCATAACAATTTATACAAAAGATTATTCCATATCTCACAACTGTTCTAATATCTTAAATTATAAACCTTTTTAAATTGCCCAAGTGAGTTTAATTTGTACTTCCTTAGTTATTAGTGAAGGTGAACATCTTTTCATATAATTACAAGCAATTTGTACTTATTTCATGTCTATTTGTGATTTTTTTTTGGATACTCAATAATCTTACTAATTGTAAGCACTTCTTACATATTGAAGAACCTAACTCCATCTGTCCTGTTGCAAATATTTTTTCAATTTATCTTTTGCGTTTTGACCTTTTTTTCATTAAAAAACCCCATTTTTATTGCAGGAGTAAATAGGATCATTGTAAGAAAGAACATGGAAAAACCTGAAAAGCAAAACAAAGGAAATGAAAGTCTCCATAGTCTTGTTATTTAGTGACAATGACTTTTGTTATATTTTGTATATGTTCTTTCCATCTCTTTTTCTGTGTGTGAGAGAAAAGGAGAGAGAAAATTGTTTTTCAAAGTTTATTTTATCTTGCAAATTCTGGAGCTACCTGGGTTACCAGAAAATTAGTTGGTGAGCTCTGAAATAGATCCATCCACTTTCTGTTTCACCAGCCCCTTTCCATTTTCTTTTAGAAGGGTTATCCTCAATGCTTGCAAACATCCTTTTTTTGTTTGTTTATTTATCTGGGATCACTTCCGGGAGGTGGTAGATGGTCCTCTCCTGTTTGGACTTTGGGCACCGCCCTGAAGTTGCTAAGCTGGACAGAACTTTTTTGTTTATGCTGCTCTGATTCTGTCACTGTATGCCTCTGTTTTGATTTGTCATTGGGGATGTAATTACTGGGTTTTAGGACCAATTACTGTGTTACTCAGCCTGCATTAAAAAAAAAAAGTAAAACTTTTTAAAAGACCTAATTTACATATATAAAATCATCCCATTAGGACTCTTCATGCTCTCTTGGTGGGAATTCATTATTGGTGCTGACATTACGGAATATGGCAATTCTTCAAAAAATTAAAAATAGAAATACTATGCAATGCAGTAATTCCACTTTCAGGTATTTGTTCAAAGAAAACCAGAATACTAATTCAAAAATATATATGCACTTCTATATTTATTGCAGCATTGCTAATAGTAGCCAAGATATGGATGCAACCTAAATGTCCATCAACAGATAAATGGATAAAGATGTGGTATATATACACAATGGAATATTACTCACCTATAAAGAAGAATGAAATCTTGTTATTAAGGACACAGGGATGGACCTAGAAGGGATAATGCTAAGTGAAATAAGTCACACAGATAAAGACAAATGCCATGTGATTTCACTTGTATGTGGAATCTAACAAATAAAACATACAAACAGAAAACAAAAATAGACCCATAAGTACAGAGAAGAAATGGGTGACTGCCAGAGGGATGGTGAAATAAGTGTGTGTTGTGGGGGGAGGGGGGCTAAGAGATTAGAATTTCCAGTTGTAAAATAAAAACTCACGAGGATGAAATGTACAGCATAGAGAATATAGTCAATAATATTGTGATTAACTTTGGTGACAGATTGTAACTATAGCTAATATGGTGATGACTTTGTACTGTATCTAATTATCAAATCCCTATGTTGTACACCTGAAACCAATATAATACTATATGTCAACTATATTTCAGTAAGAACAATGATCACTTTTAAGTGTGTAAGTTTGATTAGTTTTGATAAATATATACAGTAAGTGTAATGATCACAATCAAGATAAAGAAAATTTCCATTACTCCTAAAAGTTCCCTTGGGTATGTTTGCATTCCATCTCTCTCTCTGCAAACAGTGTCTGGCAACCACTGGTCTGATTTCTTTCAGAAACAGGATTTCTCTGTTTTCTGGATTGATGTATAAACACAATGATAGAATATATTGGCTTCTTTCAGTTAGCATAATGCATTTGAGAATCTCCCATATTGTTTTGCCTGTCAGTAATTTCTTCATTTTTACTGTGGAGTAAGTAGTATTCAGTTTTGTGGATACGCCACAGTTTGCTTATCTGTTCACCAAGTGATAGATGCTGGGATGTTTCCTGTTTTTGACTCTTAAGAAAAAAGCTTCTAAAACTATTCTCATACAGGTCTTTGTGAGGAAGTAAGTTTTCATTTCCCTTGGGAATTGGATTATGGGTGGGAGGGGGTATGGTAGTTACATGCTTAATTTTTGTAATATACTGCAAATTTGCTTTTCGAAGTGGGGAATTTTTTTGCATTTGGCATTTCCATGTATGAGAATCCCAGTTTGTCTGCATTCTTTTTTTTTTTTTAAAGATTATTTATTTATTTATTTATTTGTCAGAGAGAGAGAGAGAGAGAGAGAGAGTGAGCACAGGCAGACAGAGTGGCAGGCAGAGGCAGAGGGAGAAGCAGACTCCCTGCGGAGCAAGGAGCCCGATGTGGGACTCGATCCAAGGACTCTGGGATCATGACCTGAGCTGAAGGCAGCTGCTTAACCAACTGAGCCACCCAGGCATCCCGTTTGTCTGCATTCTTATCAGCATTTGGCTTTGTCACTTTTATGATTGTAGTTATTTTATTGGATACCTAGTGGCATCTTAGTAAAGCTTTAAGTTGCATTCCTGTAGTACCTGTTGATGTTTTTGAACGTTTTTGGGATGGAGCTATATATCCATTAATTTGTTTTCTTATTGAGTTGTAAGGGTTCTTTATGTTCTGGTTATAAGTCTTCTATCCAGTAAGTTTTACGAATTATTTTTCCCAGACTGTGTCTTAAATTTTCTTTTTTTGAACAGTGTCTTTTGAGTAGAAGTTATTAATTCTGATGAAGTTCAGTTTATCTAATTTTGTTTTCTTGTTGGCACTTGTAGTGTCCTATTCGTTATTTAAATATCCATTGCTAAATCTGGAGTGTAAAGATTCATCTTGACTCCCTTATTAGATGTAATTGACATATAGTATGACATTAGATTCAAGGGTACAACAAAATGAATCAGTATTTGTATACACTGCAATGATCACTACGTTAAGTTTAGTTTCCCCCAGCACCATATAAAGCTACATAACATGCCATACAACATTGCTGATTATTGTCACCATGCTATACATGATGACCCCACTCATTTTATGGTTGGAAGTTGGTATGTCTTGGCGTCCCTCCTTCCTTTTTACCCACTGCCAACCTCCCTTGCCTCTGGCCAGCCATCACTCTCTTCTCTGCATCCATCATCTACGAATTTTGTTTCGTTCTTTGTTTTGCTTTTCAGATTCCATATATATCACTTAGAACTTACTGCCTATGTAGTCTTCTAGGAGTTTTATGGTTTTTCATTTTACATTTAAGTCTTTTGTCCATTTTGAGTGTATTTTTGTGTATGATGTAAAAAAGTGGTCCAGTTTCATTCTCTGCGTACGGCTGTCCAGTTTTCCCAACATGATATGTTGAAGAAATTCTTTTACCCATTGATTACTCTTGCCACCTTTGTCATAGATTAATTGACCACATGAGTATGAGTTTTTTTCTGGGTGCTCTATTATGTTCCATAGATTTTTGTGTCTCTTTTTGTGCCAGTACCATACTGTCTTGATTACTGTCATGTAGTTTGAAATCGGGCAGCACAATACCTCCAGCTTTATTTCTCAGGACTGCTCTGGCTGTTAAGGGGCTTTTGTGGATCCATACAAATTTTAGGATTATTCCAGTTCTGTAAAAATGCTTTTGGTATTTTCATAGAGATTGCATTCAATCTGTAAATTGCTTTGAGTAATATGACCATTTAACAATATTAATTTTTCTAGTCCATAAGTACAGCATATTTTTCTATTTATTTGTGTTATTTTCAGTTTCTTTCATCAAGATGAAAGAGCTTTTAGGGTACAGGTCTTTGCCTCCTCAGTGAAATATATTTCCAAATATTTTATTACTTTTTTAACAATTGTAAATGGGCTTATTTCTTAATATCTCTGTTACCTTGTTATTAGTGTACAGCGACTTCACAGATTTCCATATATGAATTTTGTATCCTGCAACTTGAATTCATTTACTAGTTCTAATAGTGGTTGTTGTTTGTTTGTTTTGTTTATTTTTGTTTTTGTTTTTGTTTTTTTGGTGGAGTCCTTATGGTTTTCTATACCATCTGCAAATAGAGACCATTTTATTTATTTTTTTCCTTACCAGTTTGGATGCCTTCCCCCCCATCCTTATTTATGAGGCTAGCACATTTCTTTAGAAGATTTTATTTATTTGACAGACAGAGATCACAAGTAGGCAGAGAGAGAGGAAGAAGCAGGCTCCCTGCTGAGCAGAGAGCCCAATGTGGGGCTGGATCCCAGGACCCTGGGATCATGACTTGAGCTGAAGGCAGAGTCTTTCACTCACTGGGCCTCTCAGGCGCCCCTGTGGCTAGCACTTTCAATGCTATGTTGACAGTAGTGGTTAGAGTGGGCAACATGGTTTTGTTTCTGATCTTAGAGGAAAAGCTTTCAGCTCTTCAACTTTGAATGTGATGTTAGCTATGGGTTTGTCATATGTGTCCCTTATTATGATGAGTATGTTCCCTTAAACCAACTTTGATTTTATTATCAGGATATTGTTGGCCTCATAAAATGAGCTTGGAATTACTCTTTCCTCTTTAATTTTTGGGACTAACTTGAGAAGGCTAGGCATTAAGTCTTCAAATACTTTGTAGACTTCATCTGTAAAGTTATCTGACTCTGGACTTTTCTTTGTTGGGAGGGTTTTTTTTTTTTTTAAATTACTGATTTAATTTCATTACTAGTAATCTGGTAGGGTTTTCGATTTATTTCTGATTCAGTCTTGTAAGGTTGTGTGTTTCAAGGAATCAATTTCTTCTAGGCTGTCTAATTTGTTGCATGGTAATTGTTCTTGTATACACTAATTGTTCTTAATATTCTCTTATGACCCTCTATAATGCCGTTGCACTGATTATAATGTCTCCTTTTTCATTTCTGATTTTATTTGGGCTCCCTATCTCTTTTTCTTGATGAGGTGGGCTAAAGGTTTGTCAATTTTGTTTACCTTTTCAGAGTACCAGCTCTTTGTGTTATTGACCTTTTCTTGTCTTTTTTAGTCTCTATTTCATTTATCTCTGCTCTGATCTTTTTATATCTTTTTTTTTTTTCTAACTTGGGGCATTTTTGTCTTTCTTCTTCTTTTCCTTAAATGTAAAGATAGATTGTTTATCTGAGGTTTTTATTTCTTTTTTAAAAATATTGTATTTATTTATTTGACAGAGAGAGAATGATCATAAGTAGGCAGCAAGGCAGACAGAGAGAGAGAGAGAGGGAAGCAGGCTCCCTGCTGAGCAGAGAGCCCGATGCAGGGCTTGATTCCAGGACCCTGAGATCATGACCCGAGCTGAAGGCAGAGCTTAATCCACTGAGCCACCCAGGTGCCCCGGGTTTTTGTTTCTTGAGGTACACCTGGATTGCTATGAGCTTTTCTCTTAAAACTTCTTTTACTGTTTCTTTCTCAAAGATTTTGGAACTTTGTGTTTCAATTCTTTCTTGTCTCAATTTTTTTTTATTTTCTCTTTGAAGTATTCATTACTCACTGGTGATTTAATTGCATGTTGTTCAGTCACCATTTGTGTGTGTGTGTGTGTGTGTGTGTGTGTGGTCCCCCCCCCCCAATTTCCTTCCTATGGTTAATACCTACCTTAATCCCTTTGTAGGCAGAAAAAATGCTTTGAGAGATTTCAGTCTTCTTGAATTTATTGAGACTTGTTTTATGGCTGAACATGTGATCTATCCTGGAGAATGATCCATGTGCACTTAATGTGTATTCTGTCCTTTTTGGATGGAATATTCTGTATTTATTAAGTTCAGCTGGTCTGATGTGTTCTTTAAGACCAGTGTTTCCATATTGATTTTCCGTCTGAACGATCTATGCATTGATGTAAATGGTATATTAAAGTCTTATACTATTATTGTATTATTGTCCATTTATTCTTTTATTTTTGTAAAATGTTTTATATATATTAAGTGCTCCTATGTTGGGTATATAAATATTAGCAAATGCTTTATCCTCTTGTTCAGCTGAGCCCCTATAATGTTCTTCCTTGTTTTTTGTTACAGTATGTTTTACAGTCTATTTTGTCTGATACAAGTATTTTTCCCCAGCTTTCTTTTCATTTCTATTGGCATGATACATTTTTTCCCCCTCACTTCAATTTCAGTCTGTATTTTTAGGTTTGAAGTGAGTCTCTTGTAGGCAGCATATAGAAGAAGCTTCCCCCCCAACCCCCCCGAATCCATTGAACCACTCTGTGTCTTTTGACTGAAGCATTTAGTTCATTTACGTTTGAGGTAATAATTAATAGGTATGTACGTACTGCCATTTTGTTCATTGTTAATTCATTTATTCCCTTGGAATTTGACTATTTTCTTTGGTGTTTTGTTTAGATTCTGCATTCCATTTCTTTTGTGCCTGTAATTACTATAAGTTTTTTCTTTGTGGTTACTCTTAAACTTATATAAACATATTATGTATATAATAGTTTCTTTTAAGTTGACAATAACTTAGATTTGAACACAGTGTGTATAACTTTATGTTTTTATATTTTGATTACGTATTTTGCTATTTTTATTTGATGTATTCTGTACTGATTAGTTATTTTATTTTATTTTATTTTTTTTTAAATTTTTTATATTTTATAAACATATAATATATTTTTATCCCCAGGGGTACAGGTCTGTGAATAACCAGGTTTAAACACTTCATAGCACTCACTATAGCACATACCCTCCCCAATGCCCATAACCCCACCCCCCTTTTCCCAACCCCCCTCCCCCCAGCAACCCTCAGTTAGTTTTATGAGATTAAGAGTCACTTATGGTTTGTCTCCCTCCCAATCCCATCTTGTTTCACTTATTCTTCTCCTACCCCCTTAACACCCCCCATGTTGCATCTCCACTTCCTCATATCAGGGAGATCATATGATAGTTGTCTTTCTCTGCTTGACTTATTTCGCTAAGCATGATACGCTCTAGTTCCATCCATGTTGTCGCAAATGGCAAGATTTCATTTCTTTTGATGGCTGCATAGTATTCCATTGTGTATATATACCACATCTTCTTTATCCATTCATCTGTTGATGGACATCAAGGGTCTTTCCATAGTTTGGCTGTTGTAGACATTGCTTCTATAAACATTCGGGTGCACGTGCCCCTTCGGATCACTACGTTTGTATCTTTAGGGTAAATACCCAGTAGTGCAATTGCTGGGTCATAGGGTAGTTCTATTTTCAACATTTTGAGGAACCTCCATGTTGTTTTCCAGAGTGGTTGCACCAGCTTGCATTCCCACCAACAATGTAGGAGGGTTCCCCTTTCTCCGCATCCTTGCCAGCATCTGTCATTTCCTGACTTGTTAATTTTAGCCATTCTGACTGGTGTGAGGTGATATCTCATTGTCGTTTTGATTTGTATTTCCCTGATGCTGAGTGATGTAGAGTACTTTTTCATGTGTCTGTTGGCAATCTGGATGTCTTCTTTGCAGAAATGTCTGTTCATGTCCTCTGCCCATTTCTTGATTGGATTATTTGTTCTTTGAGAGTTGAGTCTGCTAAGTTCTTTATAGATTTTGGATACTAGCCCTTTATCTGATATGTCATTTGCAAATATCTTCTCCCATTCTGTCAGTTGTCTTTTGGTTTTGTTAATGGTTTCCTTTGCTGTGCAAAAGCTTTGATCTTGATGAAATCCCAATAGTTCATTTTTGTCCTTGCTTCCCTTGCCTTTGGCAATGTTCCTAGGAAGATGTTGCTGTGGCTGATGTCAGAGAGGTTGCTGCCTGTGTTCTCTTCAAGGATTTTGATGGATTCCTTTCTCACATTGAGGTCCTTCATCCATTTTGAGTATTTTTGTGTGTGGTGTAAGGAAATGGTCCAATTTCATTTTTCTGCATGCGGCTGTCCAATTTTCCCAACACCATTTATTGAAGAGGTTGTCTTTTTTCCATTGGACATTCTTTCTTGCTTTGTTGAAGATTAGTTGACCATAGAGTTGAGGGTGTATTTCTGGGCTCTCTATTCTGTTCCACTGATCTATGTGTCTGTTTTTGTGCCAGTACCATGCTGTCTTGATGATGACAGCTTTGTAATAGAGCTTGAAGTCCAGAATTATGATGCCACCAACTTTGGCTTTCTTTTTCAATATTCCTTTGGCTATTTGAGGTCTTTTCTGGTTCCTTATAAATTTTAGGATTATTTGTTCCATTTCTTTGAAAAAGATGGATGGTACTTTGATAGGAATTGCATTAAATGTGTAGATTGCTTTAGGTAGCATAGACATTTTCACAATATTTATTCTTCCAATCCAGGAGCATGGAACATTTTTCCATTTCTTTGTGTCTTCCTCAATTTCTTTCATAAGAACTTTGTAGTTTTCTGAGTATAGGCTCTTTGCCTCTTTGGCTAAGTTTATACCTAAGTATCTTATGGTTTTGGGTGCAATTGTAAATTGGATTGACTCCTTAATTTTTCATTCTTGTGTCTTGCTGTTGGTGTAGAGAAATGTAACTGATTTCTGTGCATTGCTTTTATATCCTGACACTTTACTGAATTCCTGTACAAGTTCTAGCAGTTTTGGAGTGGAGTCTTTTGGGTTTTCCACATATAGTATCATATCATCTGCGAAGAGTGATAATTTGACTTCTTCTTTGCCAATTTGGATGCCTTTAATTTTCTTTTGTTGTCTGATTGCTGAGGCTAGGACTTCTAGTACTATGTTGAATAGCAGTGGTGATAATGGACATCCCTGACGTGTTCCTGATCTTAGCAGAAAAGCTTTCAGTTTTTCTCCATTGCGAATGATATTTGTGGTGGGTTTTTCATAAATGGCTTTCATAATATTGAGGTATGTGCCCTCTATCCCTACACTTTGAAGAGTTTTGATCAGGAAGGGATGCTGTACTTTGTCAAATGCTTTTTCAGCATCTATTGAGAGTATCATATGGTTCTTGTTCTTTCTTTTATTGATGTGTTGTATCACATTGATTGATTTGCAGAAGTTGAACCAACCTTGCCGCCCTGGAATAAATCCCACTTGGTCGTGGTAAATGATCCTTTTAATGTACTGTTGAATCCTATTGGCTAGTATTTTGGTGAGAATTTTTGCATCTGTGTTCCTCAAGGATATTGGTCTGTAGTTCTCTTTTTTGATGGGATCCTTGTCTGGTTTTGGGATCAGGGTGATGCTGGCGTCATAAAATGAGTTTGGAAGTTTTCCTTCCATTTCTATTTTTTGGAACAGTTTCAGGAGAATAGGAATTAGTTCTTCTTTAAATGTTTAGTAGAATTCCCCTGGGAAGCTGTCTGGCCTTGGACGTTTGTTTGATTGGAGATTTTTGATGAGTGTTTCAATATGCTTACTGGTTATGGGTCTTTTCAGGCTTTCTATTTCTTCCTGGTTCAGTTGTGGTAGTTTATATGTCTCTAGGAATGCATCCATTTCTTCCAGATTGTCAAATTTGTTGGCATAGAGTTGCTCATAGTATGTTCTTATAATTGTTTGTATTTCTTTGATGTTAGTTGTGATCTCTCCTCTTTCATTCATGATTTTATTTATTTGTGTCCTTTCTCTTTTCTTTTTGATAAGTCTGGCCAGGGGTTTATCAATCTTAATAATTCTTTCAAAGAACCAGCTTCTAGTTTCGTTGATTTGTTCTATTTTTTTGGTTTCTATTTCATTGATTTCTGCTCTGATCTTTATGATTTCTCTTCTTCTGCTGGGTTTAGGGTTTCTTTCTTGTTCTTTCTCCAGCTCCTTTAGGTGTAGGGTTAGGTTGTGTACCTGAGACCTTTCTTGTTTCTTGAGAAAGGCTTGAACATCTATATATTTTCCTCTCAGAACTGCCTTTTTTGTGTCCCACAGATTTTTGAACCATTGTGTTTTCATTATCATTTGTTTCCATGAATTTTTTCAATTCTTCTTTAATTTCCTGGTTGACGCATTCATTCTTTAGAGGGATGCTGTATAGTCTCCATGTATTTGGGTTCTTTCCAAATTTCCTCTTGTGATTTAGTTCTAGCTTCAGAGCATTGTGGTCTGAAAATATGCAGGGAATGATCCCAATCTTTTGATTCTGGTTGAGACCTGATTTAGTACCGAGGATGTGATCTATTCTGGAGAATGTTCTATGTGCACTAGAGAAGAATGTGTATTCTGTTGCTTTGGGATGAAATGTTCTGAATATATCTGTGATGTCCATCTGGTCCAGTGTGTCATTTAAGGCCTTTATTTCCTTGTTGATCTTTTGCTTGGATTATCTGTCCATTTCAGTGAGGGGTATGTTAAAGTCCCCTACTATTATTGTATTATTGTTGATGTGTTTCTTTGATTTTGTTATTAATTGGTTTATATAGTTGGCTGCTCCCACGTTGGGGGCATAGATATTTAAAATTGTTAAATCTTCTTTTTGGACAGACCCTTTGAGTATGATATAGTGTCCTTCCTCATCTCTTATTATAGTCTTTGGCTTAAAATCTAATTGATCTGATATAAGGATTGCCACTCCTGCTTTCTTCTGATGTCCATTAGCATGGTAAATTGCTTCCATTCCCTCACTTTAAATCTGGAGGTGTCTTTGGGTTTAAAATGAGTTTCTTGTAGGCAACATATAGATGGGTTTTGTTTTTTTATCCATTCTGATACGCTGTGTCTTTTAATTGGGGGCATTTAGCCCATTAACATTCAGGGTAACTATTGAGAGATATGAATTTAGTGCCATTGTATTGCCTCTAAGGTGACTGTTCCTGTATATCGTCTCTGTTCCTTTCTGATCTACAACTTTTAGGCTCTCTCTTTGCTTAGAGGACCCCTTTCAAGATTTCCTGTAGAGCTCGTTTGGTGTTTGCAAATTCTTTCAGTTTTTGTTTGTCCTGGAAGCTTTTAATCTCTCCTCCTATTTTCAATGATACCCTAGCTGGATATAGTATTCTTGGCTGCATGTTCTTCTCGTTTAGTGCTCTGAATATATCATGCCAGGTCTTTCTGGCCTGCCGGGTCTCTGTGGATAAGTCTGCTGCCAATCTAATATTTTTACCATTGTATTTTAACAGACTTCTTTTCCCGGGCTGCTTTCAGGATTTTCTCTTTGTCACTAAGACTTGTAAATTTTACTATTAGGTGATGGGATGTGGACCTATTCATATTGATTTTGAGGGGGGTTCTCTGCACCTCCTGGATTTTGATGCTTTTTCCCTTTGCCATATTGGGGAAATTCTCTCCAATAATTCTCTCCAGTATACCTTCTGCTCCCCTCTCTCTTTCTTTTTCTTCTGGAATCCCAATTATTCTAATGTTGTTTCATCTTATGGTGTCACTTATCTCTCGAATTCTCCCCTTGTGGTCCAGTAGCTGTTTGTCCCTCTTTTGCTCAGTTTCTTTATTCTCTGTCATTTGGTCTTCTTTATCGCTAATTCTTTCTTCTGCCTCATTTATCCTAGCAGTGAGAGCCTCCATTTTTGATTGCACCTCATTAATAGCTTTTTAAATTTCAACTTGGTTAGAGTTTAGTTCTTTTATTTCTCCAGAAAGGGCTTTTCTATCTCCCGAGAGGGTTTTTCTAATATCTTCCATGCCTTTTTCGAGCCTGGCTAGAACCTTGAGAATTGTCATTCTGAACTCTAGTTCTGACATATTACCAATGTCTGTATTGATTAGGTCCCTAGACTTCAGTACTGCCTCTTCTTCTTTTTTTTGTGTTGAATTTTTCTGCCTTGTCATTTTGTCCAGATAAGAGTATATGAAGGAGCAAGTAAAATACTAAAAGGGTGGCAACAACCCCAGGAAAATACGCTTTAAGCAAATCAGAAGAGATCCCAAATTGTGAGGGGGGAGAAAGGGGATAAAAAGAAGTTCAGAAAAAAAAAAAAAAGAAAGAAAGAAAAGAAGCAATTAAAAAAAGAAAACGAATAAAGAAAAAGTATAAAAAAGAAATAGATATATATTAGATAAACTAGTTAAAAACGTTAAAAAAGAAAAGGGTAAAAGTAAAAAAAAATTTAGCAGAAGAAGAGAAAAAAAATTGAAAAGGAAAAAAAATTAAATTAACTACAAGACTAATGAATCATGGGGAGAAAGCTATGAGTTCCGTGCTTTGCTTTCTCCTCCTCTGGAATTCCGCTGCGCTCGTTGGTATTGAAACTGCACTCCTTGGTAGGTGAACTTCGTCCTGGCTGGATTTTTTGTCGATCTTCTGGGGGAGGGACCTGTTGTAGTGATTCTCAAGTATCTTTGCCCCAGGTGGAATTGCAGGCTGCTTACCAGGGGCTGGGGTGAGTAATCTGCCCAGGTTTGCTTTCGGGAGCTTTTGTTCTCTGAGCGCTTTTCGTAGAGTTCCGGAGGACGGGAATACAAATGGTGGCTTCCTGGTCTCCGGCCCAGAGGAGCCGAGAGCCCGGGGCCCCACTCCTCAGTGCGCCCTCAGAGAACAGGGCCCAATTACTCCCATCTCTGTGGCCTCCGGCTGTGCTCCAAGCTCACCAAGACTGTGACTGGTTCAAGGTAACCCCGAGCTCAAGCGCACTCCTCGGCTCTGTCTCTGTAGCCGGCTTCCCTGTTCTAATACCTGCAAGCTCTAACACTCAGACACCCCCGATCCTTCTGTGACCCTGCGGGACCTGAGGCCACGCTGACCCCACATGGGCTTCACCCTGGTTTAGCCTCTGGAGCGATGTCCCTCAGTGGAACAGACTTTTAAAAGTCCCGATTTTGTGCTCCGTTGCTCCGCCGCTTGCCAGGAGCCGGCCCCTCCCCCCGGGGTCTATCTTCCCCTTGCCTTGGATTCACTTCTCCGCCGGTCCTACCTTTCAGAAAGTGGTTGATTTTCTGTTTCTAGAATTGCTGTTCTTCTTCTCTTCGATCTGCCGTTAGAATTGTAGGAGTTTGTAATCTTTATATAAACTATCTAGCTATCTAGCTGATCTGCTACCTGAAGTAGTCTCAGCCTGCTACTTCTCCGCCATCTTGACTCCTCCGACCCTGATTAGTTATTTTAAATGAATTTTACTACTTTTTTCTGGCGATATGCCTTGTTCTTCAGTTTATAGTATACTTCTCTGTCTCCTGATTTTGCCCATCGCTGTATGTTCATCTATATATATTAAGCTAAACAGGTACATCCCTCAGGCTTGTATAACTCACCTTCTGTAGGAGCTGTTCCTTATGGCCCAGAAGTGCAACCTCCCATCTCCATCAGAGCCAGGCACTCCATGGTGTTTTCCTGTGGGCTGTGTTGTGATTGGGCCTTAGCTTCTGTGGGGGGAGTGCAGGACGCTAGGTACTAGATTGCCAACAGATCGCTCATTGGCCATGGAGTGGGGGAAGTTGTGTTGGAGTGGCTTCCCCAACCTGGTTGTGGCTCAATCTCTGCAGGGTGTGGGCAGCATTGGGGCACTCATCCAGCCTTATTATGGCCTGTCTGTTGTTTGGCGGGGAGGTCATTACTTGGGGCACTTGGCCTGCTGGTTGCTGCTTGTTTTCTGGTGGGATTGATGGGGCTCCAGACATTTGCTTGGCCTTGTTGAAAATTGGCTGCTGCACAGGGAGGATGGGGTTCAAGGTACTCAGCATTTCTAGGTTGGAGTTGATCTCTCTGTGAGATGGGCTATGCTCAGGACACTTGCTGGGTCCAGTTGTTGGTTAGTTGTAGTGCTGGGATAGCAGGGCTCAGGGCTGTCTCGTGGCTCAGTCTCAGAGTTGAATGAATGGGACTCAGGACATTCCCTGGTCCACTTGTGTCTCCATTCAGTACTTGGTGAGGGTGGAACTGGGGTACTTTCCTGGTCTGGTTTGGCTTGCTTGCTGCTGAGTGGGATGGGGTGGTGCTCTGGGTACTTGCCCTTCCCAGTTCTGTACTAGGTATGCAAGGTCAGGGAGTTTGCCTGACACACTGTGGCTCACTATTTACAAGGGTAGGAGAGCCCTTGGGGGCTTGTCCAGCCCTTTTTCAGCTCTAATGTTGCACATGGTGTGCAGGGTGAGAGTCAGGAGAGGATGCCCTATAGTACTAGTAGTTTAGAGGGAGGGCACCAAAAATGGCACCCATCAGTTCTCTGTCACCAGCAAGTTAGGATGATTTTGCAAAAATTGTGTTTGCCCATGCTTGCCTCCTAGATGACATCTCTGTAGGTTCTTGCCTAATGGCTGCTTTAAAATTAGTATGGTGTTCTCCATTGCCTGTGGTCTAGCTACTTTAGATCTGTTACTTTTGTCCTGAATATCAGGGTGACTGGGTTTGTGCATGAGCCCTTTTAGACTGAGATCTCCATTTTCTGTAGTTATGTGATCTTCTTGGTCCTGTTCCCCATTGATTTTTTTCAAAGCCAGACCTTTTGGGGGCATATCTTTCTGGTGCTGGCCCACAGGTCCCTGGTGTCAATAAGCTGTAAATATGTTGTGTCTGTGGCAGGAAGTGAATTCAGGGTTTTCCTAGCCAACGTCTTGAGCCCTCCTTTTATTTTTCTTTTTAAGTCCATCATTTTGCTTTATGTATTTTTAAGCTCTGTTGTGTTTAGTATGATTTCTGTATCTTTCTGTTAAACTGACCTTTTTTTTTTCTAATAAAATATTCATCTTTATCCATGTAATGCATTTTGTTTAGAAATATATTCGGTCTACTCCTAATATGGCAGTTTTGGTCTTCATGCTTACATTTGCATAGTATATCTTTCTTTCATTCATTTATTTTTCACCTTTCTGTTTCAAAAAGTATATAGCCTGTAGCTAGCATATATTTGGGTGAACTTTTTATTTTGTCCATTCTGACAATCTCTGCCTTTTTACTGAATTCTAGAGTCCACTATTCTTTATTATAATTATTTATATGGTTGGAGTTGAGGCTCCTGGTTTTTTTTGTTTGTGTATTGATTGATTTGCTGCTTCTCTTTTCCCCTTCATCTTCCCATTCCTGCCATTTTGAATAGTTTTTGGAATTCTATTTTAACTTTCCTGTTGTATTTTGCTTTCACTTTTGAACATTAATTTCTGGGTTGGTAGTCCCCCCCCCTTTCAATACTTTAAAAATATTGCTTCATTATTTTCTAGGTCATTTTTTCTTTATTATGTGTAAAGAAAAAGTATTGCTCTTGAGCATCCAGTGGAAGACCTTGTACAAGATTGAGAGCAACTTCTCTCTGGGCTTGGTGCTCCCAGCTCACATTTGTCCTTTAAGATATGGTTAAAATTTTCATAGTTTTCTGAAAACAGGCCACATTTTTCTCCTGTTTTCTGACAAGAGTCAAACAGTTCACATTTTCAAAAGACCTGCCATCCTTTGGAATTCAGTTCACCTGAATTCTTTGAGACCTGATAGGCTCAAAAAAAGTTTGGATTCTCTAATTATGTGGATTTTGTTGCTATGGAAATGATTTTCTTTTGCAGTTTTCTATATCCTAATCACAAGTAGATCTTCTTGTATCTAACTATTCTTACATGCTTTTGCCACATAATTTTCTTCTCAGACAATCAAATATATAATTTTTCTCTCTGACACCTCTGAATTTTCTGAATTTTGATTCGAAAGGACTTCTCACTACAAAATGAAAAAAAAGTTTTATTAGTGCATTTACATGTTATTTTTGTATTTATATCAATTCTTGTATTTACATTTAAATATACCTGGAGTATATATTGGTTTTTAGCATTATATATTAATTCATATTTCTTTCTTTCCAAGTAGTTGTTCAGTTGACCAAATACCATTTGCTGATTAATTAATCTTTACCATGCTGCTTTTCAGGTATGTACTACTAATGTGCAGGATTCAGGTTGTGTGCTTAATACTTGTGTACTGTTTAATCACATTGTCTTGGTTTAGTTTTTGATATTGATGCTTGAGAGTGCAGAACACGGAGAGAGTTAGCCTCTCCACAGGCAATGCTTCCATGTTCATGGTCCTGTCTCTCTTCCCCTCCAGTTCAAGAGCCATTTCAAATGAGATAATGTACAGTAAATAGTAAACACATTGTCCTCAGAAGTATGTGTTAATTACCATCTACCTGATCTTTGTGACAGAAAGAAAGAATTCTGTAGAACTAACAATATACCATAAATTTTTGCATAGCGTGTCAGTTCTAGTATTGTGTTACTGACTGAGATTAGTAGGTATTTCTCAGGATAAATTCCTTTTTCCAGAGGCTTCCTTTTAGATATAGTTTTGGGACATAGGTGAGGTTTGGTGGGGTGAGGTCCAGAGCCAAGGGCCAAGAAAGGATTCTTGAGACATCTTTCGTGTAAAATGGTGGTTTTTCATGTAAAATGGTGGTTTCATTAAAGCACAGAGACAGGACCCGAGGGCAGAAAGAGCTGTTGCCCCAGGGGTGTGAGGGGTGGCTGATTGTATACTGGGGAGTTGGGAGTAAGGAAAGAGAGGTTGTCAAAAGAATTTCTGCATGCTATAAAGAGGGCCTACAAGATATTGGAGGCCTTGCAATTGTCAAGTTAAGGTTGTATCTCCCTCTAGTAAAGCATTAACAGTAAGATAGTTGAGAGTTTCCTTTCCTTCTGGATATTAGGTTATTGATAAGAACACTTTTTTTTTTTTCTGGTAAATCACTAAGACATTTTGTAAACTGAGGGAGACTCCTGTTTTGCAGGACTGTGATCTCTGTAAGTTAACCCTTTGTTTTTCCTTCCCTTTGCTTTAGGGCAGCCAGAAGTGCCCGAGGAATGTCACCCATGTGCCACCTGGGAGTAGGTGGGGGTGGGGGTGTTGCTGACAGTCAGCTTGTGCTTTGTCCTCAGCTTGCCTTCTTTTCCCTCATCACTTTCCAAGTATTGCTACCTGTCCTATGACTGGAACTTGACAAGGGGATCCCCATTTTTATCGCTGGACTTTCCAGTGTCTACCCCTGGACCTAACATGACCATTCTGATTCGTCTCCTAGATGAAAAAGAAAGGTCCATTACTGATTGGATTCTCCCCGCAGGAGCTTTGTTTTTATGTAAAAAAAAAAAAAAAAAAAAAAAAGAAAGAAAATATAATCTCTTATTTCAAACATGTTGACCACATGTCCTTAGGCTGTCACTTACTCCTTGATCTAGTTACTTTGCTTGCTGTGTGTTCTTTCATCACTGTTCTTAGTTTCCTTGTTTTCTTCTTGTTCTGACCTCTTTTAAGCTGCCCTACCCTTGCTGTTCTCTCAACCCTAAATTTTATTAAAAATTTTATGAAATCTTCCCACCATTTTAATTTACCTATTGAGATATAATAAAGAACATATCTGGTCTTTCTTTGTCCCTGTTCCCTGACACAGAATTTTAAAAGGCTTGAAATTTCCTGAGCGGCAGGACTGTCTTTATTATGCTAATGAGGTCACTCAAGGTAGGTCTCTGGATGGCTTCAGGAGGCAGGATGGCCACAGAAAGACCAAGATGTGATTGGAGGGTGGGAACTTACAGCCTTCTGATCTGTGGGTAGACAAGGAGAGCTGGAGACTGAGTATAGTCACATGGCCAGAGATTTATTTAATCAGTCATGACTATGGGATGATATCTCTGTAAAAACTTTGGACACCAGTTTGGTTCAGCTTAACGTGGGTGAACAGCACATCGGTGTACTGGGAGGCGGCATGCACTTAACATGAGGGGCAAGGGCGCAGACTCCGAGGGGTGAGGGCAAGGGGGCTCAGCATCCTGGACCCTTCCAGACCTTACCCTGTGTGTACCCTTCTTAACAAAAATGTAAGTGTTGTGCTTTCTTAAGTTTTGTGCGTTGTTTTAGTGAATCATCAAAGCTGTTGGGGTTGTGGAAAGCCCTGATTTTGTAGCCAAGGTGGTCAGAAATGCAAGTGACTTGGCCTCTGAAGTGGGATCCATCTTGCGGAGAATTGAACCGTTAATCTGTGACACTGTCCTAACTCCAGGTAGTGTGAGAATTGCATTATGGTCTTTGTGGTACACCCTCTTGGGGTGGAAACAGAACACCTGATCTTCTAGGGGATCCCTCTCTGTACCCGGGGATAATATGTGCTCTTTTAGGCATGACTGAGCTGAAGAAGTTAACTCTGACTTTTTGTTTTAGTAGATGGTCTCTTATTGAGGAGCTACTCATCTGGTTAACTGAAAAAGTCATTTAGAGAAGGAATTATCTTTGTAAAAATATGATACCTACCTCAAGCACTGTATTTGAACGTTATGTCTATTAAGTGTGCCCTCATTTACCAATCCTTTGATGTAATATTGAGGCGATGAGGTAATATTGAGGTAATATTGAGATCCATATAGAGTATGGATCTACTGTTGTGGTTTCCTTGTGGTCTTGGTTCTGTGAAGCTTGCCTGCTGTCTCACTCCTGAATTTCAGATTCTTTGAAAAAGGAGAGTGTGGAGCTGAGATTCTTGGGAAGTGTCTAAGTCGACATCTTTCGCATTAGGAAAATCTTACTGGAATTTCATGTCTTAATGAGATGAAAATTGGGAAGGGGGCCCTTCAGTGACCCCCAAACTTCAAACTCTCCTTTTGTTGGAGAGCAGGAATACATGCGTTTGCATCATAGCACATCCTATGTGTTTAGATAAGGAAAAGAGTGTATGGAGAATAATCTGGATTGAGTACCTTATTTGTGAGTGTACTTTTTCAAAAGTCTTTGTAGAAGTTTGCACACCCTAGTTTGAAAACTGCTGTTGCAGAGCATTGGCAAGAGAGCTGCTGCTTTATTTACACCCATTTTTATTGTGGGCTTATTTTATTTAATTATAAAATCAATTCTTGTTTATTCCAAAAATTGTCTTCCTCAGTGTCATTTCTCAGAGATGATCACTGTTATCAGCAGCGGTATATTGTTCTAGATTTTTTCTGGCATTTCAAAACATGTTATCACCAACTTGTCCTGGGTGGCCACAAACTTTTCTACCCTTATAGCATTTAAGTTGCATAACTCATACAAATGACTCTTTTTTTTACCCCTCTTTGGGCATCATTCTTAAAGCCCCCCTGTTTTTAGGAGGGAGGCGTTTTTGACAATGCTTTTCTTAACTTTTATTAAAAGCAAACAAAACAAATGGTAAAAATGAACCATTGAAAAGATAAGATATAAAAGTTTTGGCATTTGAATAGGATTATATTTGAATGTCCTTTTTTTTTTTTTTTAATGTGTCCAAGTTCCTGACTAGCCTAGTGGACGTCTCATGCAGGGAAATCTTCCTTGGCTTTCCCTGATAGTAAGGTTCTCCTGGCTCCAGTTCATAGGGTGTTGATGTGGCTTTAATGGAGTGAGTTTCTTCTGGTATCAGTGTGGGTCATATATTGAAAAAGGTCTAAAAGGATTAACTGCTTAATTCAAGAAGACTTTATTGATGACTTACTACGGGGATCCAATCATGAATGGGTTATGTTCTCTGCCTTCATGAAGCTTATAGTCTAAGAGAAGGTGCTCATGGAAAAAAAAAATATCATAAGCCCAACACTCAGTGAGATTTCCACTTCTGTCTTGGAGGGTTTTTATGTGCATGTGTGTTTTTAAAGATTATATTTATTTATTTGAGAGAGCAACAGAGCACAGGTAGAGGGAGTGGCAGAGGGGGAGGGAGAAGCAGACTCCGCACCCATCAGGGAGCCTGATCAGGACTCCATCCCAGGACCCCGAGATCATGACCTGAGCTGAAGGCAGATAGTTAAGTGACTGAGCCACCCAGGCACCCTGGTCTTGGAGGTTTTACGAAGAGGTTTTCAACAATATTCTTGTAAGGAATTACTGTATATATGGTGTCATGACTTAAATATATCTGAAAAGTACAGTGCATAAAAATAGATATTTTTAACCTAAAAATAATCTGTGTCATAAGAAAAAGACTTACTTAAAATAGCAGACTTACAGATATTTAGATATAGTTATCAACTGCAAGGAGTCGCTTCTGTGTGCGTACACCTCTGTGTTTGTATGTATATGTGTATGTGAGTATGAGAGAGAGAGTGAGTGTGTGTGTGTGTGTGTGTGTGCAAGCATACACAGTAAGGACTCAACTAGGAATGTAACATGCTATGGCTTTGGGAATCATCTGGTTAGGATTTCAAAGTACATAATGAAATTTACCAAATTCGTATTGGTATACTTATTGAGTATCAGCTGCCTCCACTCTCTGTACCCGAATTCTGTTCTCCAGCGGCAACTATTTTTTTTCTTAGATTTTTTTTTTTTTTTTTAAAGGCAGTTCAGAAACTTGCCTACATTTACACAGTTACCAAGGGATGAAAGGGGGATTTAAACCTAGGCAGCACGACATCAGAACTCTTTTTTTGACAAGATCACAAGTAGGCAGAGAGGCAGGCAGAGAGAGAGAAGAGGAAGGAGGCTCCCCACTGGGCAGAGAAGCCGATGTGGGGCTCGATCCCAAGACCCTGGGATCATGACCTGAGCCAAAGGCAGAGGCTTAACTCACTGAACACCCCAGGTGCCCCTTCTTAGATTTTTCTATTAATATCGTGTTTCTAAACAATATGCATATGCTATGATTTATTGATTCACCAATTTTTAGATCTTATTATTAACCCTCGTTATGATAGGTGAAGAATATATTGCTTCTCTTGGACAGTTTTACTGTTTCTAGCTGTTCTGTTGATTGGCATATATAAAATGTTTTGAGCTTCTGTGTTGTCTCAGATTCTCTTCTGTTCCAGAGATCTTCTCCATTTGACTTCCTGAGACACTGACCCCGTGGCTTTGTTTCACTGATTTTTTGGATTGAATTTCTTGTCTTTTTACGTCTCCCTCTTTCTAAGTTATTCCTTTATTTTGGTACAGCATACTCTCTAGTAAATGCTTAAATAAGTGGATTCATGAAAAGAAAAGTTTTGAAGCAATGTCTGAAATACATTTTGTTTCACATTTTATTGACAATCTTTTGGGATATAGAAATTTTCCTTTAGAATTTTGAAAACATGACTCCACTGGTTTTTAGCATATACAGTGTTGGTTTTGAGAAGTCTAATAAAATTATTTCATTTCCTTTTCTGCATGTTAATATCTCCTATTCTGGCTTCTCAAATTTCTTAACCATTTTTTTTTTTTGGCATGTTTTTGTTGTTATCCTTAAAACTTGACGTTTCATGATAGTGTGTGTTATAGTGTTGTGTTATGGTGTTGGTCTGCTCTGGTTTTGTTTGTTTTGTTTTTGTTATTTTTTTCTTTGGTTTTTTTTTTCTTCTGTGATACTCTCACTGCTTTTTGCTATCATTCTCTATCTCTAGAATAGGATTTTCGGTCATCTATGTTATTTCTCTAAGAATTTCCTGTTTGGTTTCAGTTTTCTCTATCTCTTTTTATCTTTCGAATTTCAAGGGAGGTTTTCTTTGACAAAATTATTGATTTTGCTATTAAAAAATTCTTGAGTGTTTTCTTATTGCTGATGTTTTTATCATAGGATTTTCGGTATGCTATTACCTGGATTGGAGATGTGGTTTGGTTTTGTTTTGGAGGTTTTTTGGTTTTTTTTTGTTTTTTGTTTTTATTTTTCAATATTTGATGGATGACTTTGAAATGGTCTTATTCCCTTACTTTACTTATTGTAAGATTTAATGAATGTGTGTGTACATATGTATACTCTGTAACTATGGATCTCATATACATTATAATTACATATAAAACTAATGGGATATGTATAATGGCATGTATACAGACATAGACACACACACACATACACATATAATGACACATAGTAAAAATTCATCATCTCTCCTTCCACCCTTTTTAAAAAAAATTTGAGTCTTACAATTACTTTTAGTACTCTTAGGTCCTTGTCTGTTCCTTGCATTAATTCTCTGCCCTCTCATTTTATTTTTTCTCTTGGTTTATTTTAGTCTCCTTCATATTAGAAAATTTCTCCAAATGTTGTACACTTAACTCTTGAACATCACCAGAGTTAGGGGTACCCAGCCCTGTGCAGTGTGTAACTTTGGATTCCCACAAAACCTTTACTAATAATAGCCTACTGTTGATCAGAAGCCTTACTGATAACATCAACAGTCTAATTACCATGTATTTTGTATGTTACATGTATTATATAGCATATCCTTACAATAAAGTAAGCTAGAGAAGATATCTTACTAAGAAAATCATAAGAGAAAATACATTTACAGCACTGTACTATATTTATAAAAAAAAAATCCGGGTATGAGGGGACTTATGCTATTCAAACGTCAGTTGTGCCTTCTTAAAGAATGGTGAAATCTCTGAATTTGGAGAGGATTTAGTGACGAGTGGATTTTAATTTTGAGTATGCGGATGCTTCCAACCCCATACTTTGAAGGACCTATTGAGGTGCTTAGAAATGAATCCATCTCATCCCCTCAGTATCCACTTCCGCCTGTCACTTACTGCTAATCCACCTGCTTTCTGTCTCCCAAAAGACTTATTCAAAGTCTCTCAGCTGCTTTTGTGAGTTTGGATCTGTTGTCTTCCTTTAGTATAGTTTTAGTGGGATCCTAGGAAAGAGAGATCAATAAAGGTGTTTTTCTCACATCTTTAACTGGAGTTAAAAAATTGAAAATTGTTAAGTGCTGTTAAGGAAATGTCGATGGTGCCATGTCAGGGTAATTTTCTGTTTTCATTCTGGACTTAGGTATTTAATGACATGTAGGATATGGTAACAACAATAATGTTTTTGTAAGAGTTTAACACCTAGGGAACCTGGGTGGCTCAGTTGGTTAAGCAACTGCCTTTGACTCAGGTCCTGATCCCGGAGCCCCAGGATCGAGTCTCGCATCGGATTCCCAGCTCCATGGGGAGTCTGCTTTTCCCTTTGACCTTCTCCCCTCTCATGCTCTCTCTTACTGTCTCTCTCTCTCAAATAAATAAATAAAATCTTTTAAAAAAAAGAGTTTAACACCTAAAACATAGCTTATAGCATGATGAAAAATATGATGCATTTTCTTGTTGGAGTCCATTTTGGTTAGAAGTAAAATAGAACTGGGACACCTGGGTGGCTCAGTGGGTTAAGGCCTCTGCCTTCGGCTCAGGTCATGATCTCAGGGTCCTGGGGTCGAGCCCCACATCAGGCTCTCTGCTCAGCAGGGAGACTGCTTCCCTCTCTCTCTCTCTGCCTGCCTTTCTGCCTGCTTGTGATCTCTGTCAAATGAATAAATAAAATCTTAAAAAAAAAAAAAGAAGTAAAATAGAAATTTCCATTGTAAATATGAACCACCTCTTTTTATTCATTCGTCTGTTGAAGGGTGTCTGGGCTCCTTCCAGAGTTGGGCTATTGTGGACATTGCTGCTATGAACATTGGAGTGCATGTGTTCCTTTGTTTTACTGCATCTGTATCTTTGGAGGAGATTATGCTGAGTGAAATAAGTCAAGCAGAGAAAGACAATTATCATATGGTTTCACTTACTTGTGGAACATAAGGAATAGCATGGAGGACATTAGGAGAAGGAAGGGATAAATGAAGGTGGGGAAATCAGAGGGGAAGACGAACCATGGGGACTCTAGACTCTGGGAAACAAACAGGGTTTCAGAGGAGGGGGGGCGTCGGGGGATAGAATAGCCCCGTGATGGGTATTAGGAGGGCATGTACTGCATCGAACACTGGGTGTTAGATGCAAACAATGAATCATGGAACACTACATCAAAAACTAATGATGTGCTGTATGGTGACTAACATAACATAATAAAAAAAAATAAAATAGAATAAAATTTTCTAAGGGAAAATGTTAAAAATACATATATACTTTTTATGTTTTAACATACAAATAGAAGCTCATCACCAATTTCTACATTATGTGTGCAAAGATTTATTTTTATCTACCGAGGTGGTTCTGCACACGAATTTAGTAGAACAACAAATAAGAAATCTATTCACCTGTGTATGAAATGTTATTAAAATCATAAATGCATCTACTGGGAGAGACTTTCAGGGACTAAACAAGTACTTTTATTTTTTATCTGTAATTCTCATTTGCTTTTACTCTAACTTTATTTTGTATGGATAGCTTTTTAAATATGTTCTTTGAACACAGCAATTTTGCTTGTTTTTTTTTTTTTTGTAAACCTTACACTTAGCTTTCTCCCTGCACCCCTCCTCCATTTTTTTTTTTTTTTTTTTTTTGGGTGCTAGGAAAGCGGGGGTGGCTGACTGGAGCTCAGAGGGGAGATGCAAGTGAAGTGTGATGTGGGCTCTCTGCTTCATCAGTTACCTCTAAATGGAGAGGCTTTTTGCAGTCTCTTCTGTGTCTCTGCAATTATGTTCCCCTTTCAGAAAAAGGGTGCTTGGTCTGACCCACTGAGTGTGGGAAGGCACTTGATTTGATTTCCTCTCCCCTAGTGGTCCTGCTGAGTCTGAAACCTTGAAAAGTACTCTCGCCAGGAGTAAAACCAGAAGCCGGAAAAATAGGAACTGGAGCGTCCAGTATAGTCCTATGCCGTGGGGATGGGAGTCATGGCTCACGTCTTTGGAAATGCCTGGAATTGGCATCCGCTGGTTTCTGCTGGGAAAACTCAGGGTTTGAGGAACTACTTGATGAATACTTGTGGGGAAATAAAGGGATTCATGTGCCAGGATGAAAAAAATTAAAACAAGGATTGCTGACTATCTCAGATCTCAAATTCAATGACTGTCAGTTGGGTTAGGGACCTTTGCAAGTGTTGACTTTTTGCTTCTAGAACACAACTTCCTTTTTCCTTGTTCTGAGAAGTATAGTTTTTTTTTTTTTTTAATGAATTGTACCCAGATTTTTATATTTCTTTCTAGATCTTTCCAGTATAATAGTTGTTTAAATAGTTCATAAGAATGGCGGTATTAATAGTAGCAATGCAACACTCTCTCTATTACCTTTATGCTCACATCAAGACTCTGAAAGTTTGTTACTTTGCAGATACCGACACCAAGGCAAAGAGAAGTGAAGCCATGGTTGAAGCCTCAGAGAAGTAGAGAGATAGCAGAGCAGCCACTTAAACAGAAGCACCTGGGGGCTATTATTTCTTGCAGTGCTAGTTTACTTCCATCGACACCCTGCCAACTTCTTATTTGAAAACTTTTAAAATCTAAATTGTTTGCTCATTTGTTTTATTTCTCAGATTCCACATGTAAGTAGAATCACATGGTCTTTGTCTTTTTTTTTTTTTTTTTTTGATTTATTTATTTACTTATTTTAGAGCACACACATGTGTCTAGGGAGGGGCAGAGGGAGATAATCTTTCAGGCGGATGCCCCACCGAGCACGGAGCCCAAGTTAGGGCTCAGTCTCACAACCCATGAGGTCACGACCTCAACAGACACCAAGGGTCAGATGCTCAACTGACGGAGCCACCAGTTGCCCCCCGACTTACTTCTTTTAGCTTAATACCCTCAAAAGTCCATCTGTGTTGTCCAAATAGCAAGATTTCATTTTTTTTTTTATGGTTGAGTAGTATTCCAGACTTGTTGGTGTGTCTGTGTATATGCATTTTGATTCATTTACTGATAGACACTTAAGTTTGTTTTCCTATCTTAGCTGTTGGAAATAATGCTGCAGTGAGCATAGGGTGCATATATCATTTGAACTAGACTTTCTGTATTATTTTGATAAATATCCAGAAATGGAATAGCTTGATCCTTTGTTCGTTGTATTCATAGTTTTTTGAGGAATTTGCCTAGTGTTTTCCACAGGGACTGTGCCACCAACAATGTATGAAGATTGTCTTTTTTCTATACCCTTGCCCATCTTCTTACCGTTGTTATTCCTTGTGATCTTGATAAGAGCTACTCCGACAGGCATGAGGGGTTACCTCATTCTGGTTTCAATTTCCATTGACCTAGTGATACTGAGAATCTTTCCATGTGTCTTTGCCATTTGTATGTCCTTTTAGAAAAAATGTAAACTCAGATCCTCTGCCTATTTTTTAAAGGTTTTTACTTATTTATTTATTTTTTTAAATTGTTGAGCTGTAGGAGTTCTTTATATATTTTGTCTGTTTGTACCTGATCAGGTATAGAGTTTGCACATATCTTTGTGCCTTCCATTAGGTTGCCTTATCATCTGATGATGGTTTCCTTCGCTGTACAGAAGCTGTTAATTGGATATAGTCTCATTTATTTTTCCCTTGCCTTTGGAGTCTCAAAGGTGTTGCTGAGATTGATGTTAAGAAACTTATTGTCCATTTTTTCTTCTAGGAATTTTATGGTTTCAGGTTTTCCATTCAAGTGTAATGGATTTTAAAGTAAATTTGTGTATGGTATAAACAGCAGTCTAATTTCATTCTTTCGTAGGTGCCAGTGTCCCATCACCATTTACTGAACAGACTCTTCTTTCTCCCTTGGATGTTCTTGGCTCCTTATATAGACTGTCACTATATACATTTGTATATTTACAAGCTTTCAGTTCTTTTCCATTGATCAGTATGTTTCTATTGTCTGTACTACACTGTTTTGCTCAGTATAATTTTGTAGTGTAGTTTAAAATCAAGGAGACTGATACCTCCAGTTTTGTCCTTTCTCCAGACTGCTTTGGCTATTTGGGGTCTTTAGTGGTTCCATACAAATTTTAGAATTATTTGTTCTGCTTCAGTGAATTGCCATTGGTGTTTTGGTTAAATATTGCATTTAATCGTAGATTTCTTAGGGTAGTACAGACATCTTACTTAACGATATTCTTCCAATCCATGAACAAAGTTTATTTTCCCATTTATTTGTGTTGTTTTCAATTTCTTTCATCACCATCTTACAGTTTCCAGTGTATAGGTTTTTTAGCTCCTTGGTCAAATTTATTCCTAGGTATTACATTCTTTTTGATATATTGTAAATGGTATTGTTAATTTTTCTTTCTGCTAGTTTGTTTTGAGTATATAGTAATGCCCAAATTTCTGAATATTGATTTTATATCCTATAAATCCAGTGAATTCATTTATTAGTTCCTACACTTTTTTGGTGTTTTCTAAATGTAGTCTGTCATTTGAAAATGGTGAGTTACCTTTTTTCCTTTCTGATTTGGATGCCTTTCTTTTTCTTGCATAATATTTCAGTTAGGACTTATAATATTGCATTAAATAAAAGTGGAAAAGGTGGGCATCTTTGTCTTCTACATCTTAGAGGAAAGGCTTTCATATTTTCATCACTGAATATGATCCTAGCTGTAGAACCGTTATATATGACCTTTATTATGTTCATCTAGGTCCCCACTATACCCACGTGATTGAGACTTTTTATCGTAAATGGATGTTGAATTTTGTCAAGGGCTTTTCTGTATCTTTTGAGATGATAATATAGTTTTTACTTTTCATTTTATTAATATGATATGTAGCTTGATTTGCAGATGTTGAACCATCCTTGCATTATTGGAATAAATCCCACTTGGTTGTGGTGTGTGATCCTTTTCATGTATTGTTAAATTAGGTATTCTAGTACTTTGTTGAGGTTTCTTGCATCTATACTCATCAAGAATGTTGGCCTGTAATTTTTTTTGTGCATGTGCTATCCTTTTTGGGTTTGGTAGCAGGGTAGTGCTGGCCTCATAGAAGGTTTTTAGAAGCTTTAATAACTTTTTAGTTTTTGGAAGAGTTTAAAAAGGATAGGTATTAGTTTTTCCTTGACTGTTTGGTAGAATTTATGTGAAGATATCTAGTCCTGGTCTTTTGTTTGTTGGGAGAGGTTTGATTAGTGTCTCAATATCCTTACTAGTAATTGATCTATTCAGATTTTCTATTTCTTCCCAAATCAGTCATAGAAGATTGTGTTTTTTGAAACTTACCCATTTCTCCTAGGTCATCCAGTTTGAAGGTGATTGTTCATTGTAGTCTTGATACTTTTTTTATTTCTGTGGTAGAAGTTATAACTTTGCCTCTTTCTTTTCTGATTTTAAATGAGTTTTGTTTTGTTTGTTTGTTTGTTTTTTTAGTTTGGCTACATGTTTGTCAATTTTATTTTATGGATAAATCAGCTTAATTTTACTGATCTTTTAAATTGTATCTTTAGTCTTGATTTCATTTATTTTAACTTTGATTTTTAGTATTTCCCTCCTTTTACTAATTTTGGGATTTGCTGCTTTTTTTGTTGTTTGTTTTATTTGTTTTTGTTTTTGTCTAGGCCCTGTAGGTATAAAGTTAAATTTATTATTTGAGATTTTTCTTATTTCTTCAGGTAGGTCTGCATTGCTATGAACTTCTCTCCTAGAAACCACTTTTGCTGCATTCCACAGATTTTGGTGTGTCATTTTTTCTGTTTTTATTTGCCTCTCTCTTTTTTTAAGTTTCTTTTTTGTTCAAAGACCTATCTGGTTGTTCAGTTATCTTTTTGTAACTAATTTGTACTTTCATACCATTGTGGTCAAATAAGATGCTTGATATTATGGCACTTGTCTTGAGTTTATTGAGACGTGTTTTGTGGCCTAACATGTGATATATCATGGAGAATGCTCCATTTGCACTGGAGTAGAATGTGTATTCTGCTGCTTTTGGATGGAGTGTATATTCATCTACTGAGTCCATCTGGTCTAATGTGTCATTTAAGGCTAATGTTTCCTTACATTGTCTGAATAATCAATGCATTGATGTAGGTGGAATGTTCAAGTCCCTTACTATTATCCTATTACTCTCAGCTTTCCCCCTTACTTCTGTTAATATTTGCTGTAAATACTTGGGTGGTCTTATGTTGGGTGGATAGGTCTTTCCTCTGACCCATTGTTGGGGTATATCAGCAACTGCTTCTTTGCATTTGTGGGTGGGGCTTTCAGTGGACACACCCATTGGTGCTAGCAATTGGAGAATTGGAGAATAGCTAGGAGTTGGAGAATTCCAAAATGATACCATTCAGTGCTAGTGTTAAGAAGATAGATTGAGATCACAAAAATGGCTCCCACCAGTGTCTCGGTTTCTGTGAAGAGTCTTTGCTGTGTCCTGCCTCTCCAGCAGACTCTCTAAGATCAGTAAATGGACTCTTTTATCTAGGGCTTTTCAAATTGGTGTTTTTGAGATGGTTTCTAGGTCAAGTGATTCTGCACATGAGCCCCTTTACACAGTTTTTCCACTCGCTATAGTTTTCTGGCTCTTCTGAACATAATCTCCATCAATTTTCAAAGCCTGGTATTTTGGGGGCTTGTCTATGCTGTGTGGGATCTAAGGGTTGGGATGCCTGATGTGGAGCTTGAATCCCTCGCTTCTCAAGAAAAAGTTCCATACCTTTGTAATTCCTGCCACTTGTGATTGACTAAGACTGCGATGTTTTTTTCCTGGTGAGTCCATGTCTCTGCTTCTTCCTGTCTCATCGCTGCCCTTTTATCCTTTGTTGTGGAGGCTCTCTTCATGAAATTTTCCAGTGCCTTTTAGAAGGAGTTAGTCCATATATAGTTGGAAATTTATTGGGTTTGTGAGAGGAAGTGAATTCTGGATCTTGCTGTGCTGCCATCTTGAACCCAATTCTTTGGCCCCACACATTTATTTTTGGTTCTATTTAGGCCACTGGCTACCTTTTCTCTTTTCCCAAACTCAACATGTAAGTGATCTTTTTTTTTTTTTTTCATCATCTGGTTACTATTATTCTTTTGGAGATTTTATCCAGTGTCATGACTCGAGATACTGTCTCATATTGCAAAGGTGACTAACTGTCCACCTTAAAACCAGACTTCTCTCGAATTCCAGACTTAAATGTCTAACTGCCTATTTGACCTTCCTCGGTTAAAATCCAATTGGCATCTAAAATGTAACAGCCAAGCTCCTAGTTTTTTCTTCATTTATTTAACCCCACCTTTTCCGTGTTCAGGTCAACAGCTTTGGGGTCAGCGTGGACTCCTCTCTTCCTCTCACATCTTAAATTTAACCCCTCAGCAAATCCTGTCACTTCCACCTTCTAAATAAATCCGGAACCCAACATTTTCTTATCATTCCCACTGCTGTGACCTTGGCCCAAGCCGTCATCACCTCTCCATGGATTATTGTGGCAGGTGTTATGTCCCTACTTCCATCCTTGCTCCTCTTGGGTCTGTTCCAATCATAATACATCTTCTTAAAATGTAGGTCAGAGCAGGTCATTCTAAGTTCATCATTTCCAGGGCTTCCCATCTCATTGTGAGTAAAAGCCCAAACTCCAACAGTGACCCATGAGGCCCTCTATAATCTGCCCATTTGCCCTCCATTATCTTTCTGGCATCATCTATTAATTTCTCCTTCTCTCATACAGCTAGAGCTATAAGGGCCTCTTTTCGTCTGATGTCTGAAGGACCTGTTTTTTTACTGCTTTAATTTTCACTCAAATATTAGTTTCTGGCCCTCCCTGTTTTAAATTGTATCTTTCCTGCTTTGCGTTTCTTAAATCACTAAAAGATGAAACGTCCTGGAGGAAGAGGATTTGGGGGGGCCTGTCTTGTTCAGCATAGTTACCGTGTACTGGCATAGAGTGAATACTCAACAAATATTTATTGAATAAATGTGGCGACAAAAAACAAAGTCATTTATTCAACATCTGTAGTTTTTCGAGTACCTCAGTGTTCATTAAGCACTTTAAAATTCATAACCGTCATGTAAGGTAGATAATAAACTATTATATATGAGAAAATGAAAGTAAGAGGTTCAATGAAATCGCCCAGCTCTGCAAGCTGACATTCTAGTGCAGCAATTCTGATTCCAAGTCCATTGCTACCTCTGTTGTTACCAGAAGGTAAGGAGAAGACTGTGTCCTCAAGAATTTTGTGAGATATTTTGTTTGGTGTCTCTGCTTGTTGAGACCAAAGGCCATGTCTCTTCTTTACTGCTCTGCCCTCACCCCCAGCAGAGGCGCTGGCACATGCTAGGGGCTCAGAAGATATTTGTCTCCAAGAGTAAGTTAGGAAGCTTGCCCAGCAGGTGGTCCCATGGCTACGGTAGTTTTACTTTTATACTGTGATAGATGCCTTTTTGACTGAAAGCTGAGTGAGACAGGTATAGGGGGAGAAAGTTGAGAATTATAAGAGAACTACAACCAGGATATACTAGGCATGTTTTCCAAAGGCAATAACTGGCCACTATTGTCTGCTTTCATTTCATGAATTCTTCTTTTCAGCTTTCTTTCCTCTGTTGTGCTTTCATGGAGAGAAAGGCTGAGAATGCCATAGAGAAATACCATACTCAAATAAAATAAATGCCTTCTAAGAAGATCACTGGAGTGTGAGGCTTCCTTTAAAGGGTATATATTCTTGAGCTGGACAGAAGGAGGAAGGGGGAAAGGGATTTGAACAAAAGGAAAAGGATCCAAGGAAAATAATAGCGTGAAGTAAGTCACCCTAATCTGATGCCTCCTGACTCCCTATCAGCTTTCAAGTAGTTTCAATGGAAGAACTGCTATTGCAAATGAGGTTTTGCATTTTCTCTCTTTAACAGTGGAATGGCCCTGACTGCACTGAGACAAATGGGCATTTCCTTTGTTGTTGGCAACTTTTCTTAAAAGCATAGTTAATAAAAAAAAAAGATAAGGATTTAAGCAATGCACTCTTCAAAGTTATTCTGTCTTCTTTTAGCAATCCCAAAGTAATCAATTATTGTTTTAAGAATTATAATGTTTTTAATGATGTCCATGTTAACTTTAGTTGAGTGAGGAATTCGCCATCTTAACGTGTGATAGTCTTGATAATACTTTAAGTCACCTTTTCTGAAAAGAAAATATGCAACCGCATTGCATGGTCGAAAGTGTGGCAAGGAATCAAGTACCAATTTTAAGTTTCCCCACTTATATGTCTCCAGGAGCACGGAGAACAGTGTCTTGTGCATAGTACACTATTGAAGTATTGGTTAAATAGAAAGAAATATCCTCCCTCCCACCTGTCCAGGCAACCTGGAGGGGAAATGGCCCCCCAATTGACAGAGATGAAGAGATAGCGCCAAGGGGATAGTGTTTTCTTTTCTGTTGAGCCCGTTTTGCTTCTGAGAGCAGCTCTACTTTTGGATAACTTAGTCTTACCTGTTGTAATTCACGCCTGTAAGGTAAATCCCATATGAGAAGTTGGAGCTACCGTCTCTCACTCTTAATACTCACATGTGTTGAGCGTTAGCTTTCAAGTTGGATCACCAACCAAAATGTTTCCTGCTGCTGAAAAGAGAGGTGTTTAAGTGACTTTACGTGCAGTGGCCACTCTTTGGTAGTAATCTTACTGAACAAGCCTCCCTCTTGTACTTTTCCAGAGAATTAAGTTTACCACGAAAGCCATTAATTTTTTGTCTCTTTTAAAAACTTTCATTCCGTGCCCCCATCCAGTTATGACTACATTACATAGTTTTATGATGTTTATGGTGATCGATTTTATGTGACAACTTGAGTGGACCCCGTGGTGCCCAGATGTTTGATCAAACATTATTTTGTGTGTTTCCTTGAGGGTGTTTTGGATGAGTTTAGCATTTGAATTGATCGACTGTATAAAGAAGATTGCTTTCCCTAATGTGGGTAGGCTTCATCCAATCAGCTGAAAGCCTCAGTTCAACAAAAAGACTGACCTTGAGAGAGAGAATTCTTCCTGACTTTGGATTGGGACATTAGTCTTTTCTTGCCTTTGGAAACTGAAACACCATCTTTTTCTGAATCTTGAACCTGCCAGTCTTTCAACTAGTATGACAACATTGGCTTTCTTGGGTCTCAAACCTTTGCACTCAGACTGGAACTGAAGTTTTGGCTCCCCGGAGTCTCCATCTTGCTGACTCATCCTCCAAGTCTTGGGAGTTTTCAGCTTCCATAATCACGTGAAGCAGTTTCTTACAATAAATCTCTTTATGTGTATATACCTGCTTCATGTGCTTTCTTTCGTTTTGGAGAACCTAGCAGAGGATGAACTATTCAAGTCAAGTATGTAATCTATGCTTTCTGTGCCTAGTACCCCACGATGTATCCCTGTCTTCTGCCGTCATTCCTTGAGCACTTTTAAGTACTTGTTTCTGAATACTTACTTCCTACGTCGAGAACTGTAGATTACAAAGAAATGAGGCACATACCAAGACCACAGTCCAGTGTCAATAGTAGAGGAATGACTAGAAATAGTGTCTTTATGGAGTCCCACAAAAACTCTCATCTTGTAGGAAAGTTGTTTTCAATGGGAAACTGAGCCATATCTTGTGGTTTGCTGTGGTGGAGACGCCATTTTGGCTCCCTTTAGTAAAATATTGGCTGCTGTCTTTCCCCTGCATTCTGTGATAGTATAGATACTGCCTGGGTTTGCATCTGTCTTCTTCAGTTTCTAGGTGTGTGACTTAGGCCAAATTAATGTTTGTACTTTTTTTTTTAATGTACAAAAGGAATAAAAATAGTACCTACATCGTAGCATTTTTATAAGATTACACAGAATAGTATTTGTAAAAGATTTAAAACAGTGCCTGCAACCTACCCTATTTCATCAAACCTAAGATGCCATCAGTTGTGAGATACACAGCTATTTTGTGTATTTCTAAGAAAGAAAAGCATTGCCAATTACAATGACCAGATGCTATCAGTTGTGAGACCTGAAATATTGAAGTTATGAGAAAAACATTATGTCTTAAAAATCAATGAGGTACCATAGCCAGTATTAAGTAAGTGAAAATCCTAGACCACACAAGCTGATTATTCAGACATATTAGAGTAGGGGAAAAATCTGTTTGCATTTGTGGATTGTTATATAGCAGCAAAATCCTACACCATCTATAATATTAATGAATGTCCCAATCACTTCTCAACTATTCTCTTACTAAAATGCATTTATTTTATTTTCTTAATGGGGTTTAGTGCCACCTTCATGACTCCTCAGGGTCTTTGAAAATCTAAGTCCTGCAGGATGGTTGGTATATGGACTGAGTATTTGCTGCCCCCCACCCAATTCTTATTGTAAAGCACTAATCCCCAGATAAGACTATAAGTCTGTGAGGAATTCAAGGTTCAATGAGGTCATCTGCAAGGGGCCCTAATCTGGAAGAGCTGGTGTTTTTATGAAGAAAAGGAGGGGACAGCAGAGCACTCTGTCCCTGCAACGTGAGGACATACAGGGCACCCGGTTGTTGCAAGCTGCAAAGAACGCCCTCACCAGGAACTGAATTGGCCAGGACCTTGATTTGTTGTTTAAGCCACCTAGCCAGTGGTCCTTTGCTGTGGCAGCTGAGCAAACTGTGACAGTGGCCAGCAGGGAGGGGAAGGCACTGTTGGAGGACTGAGAATGACTCCACCCCCCCCCCCATAGTTAGTCATTCAGGGAACATTTGACCTACAAAAGGTGCTTACTTGTTACTGGAAATTAGAGACAGGGTCTCCTCTTGAACTCTTCCCAGTTCTCGCTGTTCTGCTTACTCAGCACCAAAGGTGCACCCTACTTTTCCGACATTGTAATTACAATTTTTATTGACTTTTTTACTAATGTATCCAACTATGCGTGGGAAATCAGCATTCTTGTTGTGTATATTTAATTAGGTTTCTAGTTTTAATCACTTTATGCTTTCTTCTATAGTACATTGAAAACGTTCTCTCAGCATGGTGGTTTGAGTCTCTGGGTACTATTTCTGCTTCTTTGTGTTTTACAAAGGAAACTTTGCGGGGTGCCTGGGTGGCTCAGTAGGTTAAAGCCTCTGCCTTCAGCTCAGGTCATGATCCCAGGGTGCTGGGTTCAAGCTCTGTGTTGGGCTCTTTGCTCGGCAGGGAGCCCGTTCCTCCCCCACCCCACCTGCCTCTCTGCCTACTTGTGCTCTCTGTCAAATAAATAAATAAAATCTTAAAAATAACAACAGCAACAACAAAAAACAAAGGACACTTTGCCTTAGTAGTCATTCTTGCCAGTGATTGAATTTTGCTTCCACCCACAGTTAACAGAGGAAAAAAGGCTAGAAGTTTTTCAGAATAATATAGAGGTTGTTGTGTGGAAGGGCTAGTTTTATCGATAACAAATATTCCATAATTCAGATCTTTAAACTAGTTTTGTGATTTGAAGTACATGCACTGAACAACAGAAACCAAGCAAAGGGTTAGCCCCTGGGAATCTTTGGGGAAGCTTCTTTTTTTTTTTAAAGACTTTATTTATTTGCCAGAGACAGAGGGAGAGAAAGCGAGCACAGGCAGGCAAAGAGGCAGGCAGAGAGGCAGGCAGAGGCAGAGGGAGAAGCAGGCTCCCCGCCGAGCAAGGAGCCCGATGTGGGACTTGATCCCAGAACCCTGGGATCATGACCTGAGCCAAAGGCAGCTGCTTAACCAACTGAGCCACCCAGGCGTCCCTGGGGAAGCTTCTTTTAATGAGGAGAAGAGATCGCTTGTAATTCATGGCACAATTCATAGGTAAATAGTGTATGTGACAGTTGAAGGTGCTTGAAGAGGTTGTCTTTTATTAATAAATTCTAAACATTGTCTCCACAACCTTGTTTACATAGTCTCTCCAATCCTGTTACAGACAGATGATTCTTTTTTATCTATCGCTGTGTAACAAAGTAGCCCAATTCGTAAAAGCTGAAAACAATCAACATATACAATTTGACATAGTCAGTGGGCATCCAAGATCTGGGAGTGTTTTAGCTGGGTGGTCCTGCTTCAGTATTATCAGACTGCAGTTAAGCTGTTGGCTGGGGTTGGAGTCTTTGAAGACTTTGACTAGAGCTGTTAGACCCGCTGAGGGACATTCTACAAAATAACGGCCATGTATTCTTGACAGATGTCAAGGTTAAGAAAGATTAAGGCCAAAAAAAAAAAAAAGAAAGATTAATGCCAAAAAATACTTTCTGATTAAAGAAGGCTAAAGAGACGTGACAACCGAATATAATGTAGGTCCCTGAGTTGGATCCTGCACAAGGGGAATAATGGCTAGAAAAGACATTATTAGGACAACTGGCAAAACTGAGATCATGGAATAGCATCATGTAAATAACATCATATCAGTGTCAAATATCCTAATTTTGGTAATTATGTAAGAGAATGTTTTTGTTTTTAGGAAATACCCACTGCACTGTTAGTAAAGGGGCAGGGGTGTCCTGTCTGCAAGTTGCTCTCAAATGGCTTGGAAAGATGTGTGAAGGAGAGTGAATGACACAACAAAGAGGGTCACTTGTTAACAATAGTGAATCCGGATAAAAGATCTTAGTCACTGCTGCTGTGACAAATGACCACAAATTTAGTGGCCTGTTTCTCTAGGTCAAAAGTCTGGCACAGTATAGCTGGATTTTATGCTCAGAGTCTGACCTCTGGGTTAAACTCAAGCTGTCAGCAGGCCTGCATTCTTTTAAGAGAGCTCTGTGGAAGAATCTGCTTGTTGGCCGAACTCAGTTCCTTGTGGTGTAGGACTGATGTCACCATTTCCTTGCCTTCTGACCCCCAGATCTTTAAGCCAGCAGTGGTGCTTGAATCCTCCTCATGTTTTCAATCTGACTCCCCCTCCTGCCCTCTCTGCTTTTAAGAGTTCAGGTTGAGCATGTTAGTGTACCTGGACAATCTAGGACAATTTTCTTCTCTTAAGTTCAGCCAGTCAGTAATTACTTTTATTTTATTTTATTTTTTTAAAGATTTTATTTATTTGAGAGAGAGAGAGAGAGAGCATGCATGCACACGAGTAGGGAGAGAAAGGGAGAAGCAGACTCTCTGCTGAGCAGGGAGCCCGATTTGGGGCTCAGTCCCAGACCCACCAGATCACGACCTGAGCTTCCCAGGTGTCCCCGAGCTAGTGATTTAAATTATATCCACAAAATCTCTTTTGCCATGTAGCATAATGGGGTTGATACCAGGGGTTGAAGGTCTTGGGGGCTGAATTTCTGTCCACCACAGGTTTCTAGAAAGTTTTTGCGCTATTCTTAACACCTTAATATATATTTGAAATGACATCAAAATAAAAAGTTACCAAGATTCTTAAGCATGGGGCAGGAAGCTGGAAAATGTCATGGTATCATTCACATACTTTGTAGCTTCATTTTTTGCTAATGGCACTGGGTCTGTTTTATCCATCAGGTCACCACCAGATCAAGCAAGGGACCTGTGAGGTGGTCGCTGTCCACAGGTGCTGTAACAAGAACCGCATAGAAGAGCGATCACAAACAGTCAAGTGCTCCTGCTTCCCAGGGCAGGTTGCAGGTACAACTCGGGCTCAGCCTTCTTGTGTTGAAGGTAAGACCTTTCTGGTCAGTTTCTCTACTCTTGCAAAAGTACGTAAAACCACCACCAGCCTCCTTGCTTTCCTGTTTTCACAACGCAAGGAAAACTAGGCTGCTTGCAGGTTAGTTTTGTCCAAAAGTGAATGTCATTGCAACTTCACACATTGCTTGGTGAATAAGGTAAGTTATTAATGATATTTCTCAAGTGGTCCCAATGGGGAGTTCTGTTACTAGACAATCAGGAAGGTATGCTTTGATCTTTTTTTTCTTTCTTCCCCTCCTGTCTCTCCAGATTTTATCCACTGAAACTCTTGCTTCCGTAGATACACTTTTCTCTCTGATTTCAAGCTCTCAAAAGTGATTAGCTTTTTATTTTTTCTACACACTAATATTCTCTGTATTTCTAGTTTCCTTTTTTTTTTTTAAAGATTTTATTTATTTATTTGACAGATCACAAGCAGGCAGAGAGAGAGGGGGAAGCAGGTTCCCTGCTGAGCAGAGCGCTCAATTGGGGCTTGATCCCAGGACCCTTAGATCATGACCTGAGCAGAAGGCAGAGGACTAAGCCACCCAGGTGCCCCTAGTTTACTATTTTAACAAACATTCATAAAACATCTTTGGAGCAACTTCCCTGAGAACAGTTTGGGATCACATGTCATTTATTTGTTGTTTCCAAGTCCCCTAGCAGAGTACTGTGCCAGTGGGTTTAAAAAAAAAAAAAAAAAAGACTGTTGACAGGTTGTAGGTAGAGGCCTGGGATTGATTCCTTTTGACGCCCCTGGCTTCTTGTAGCACACATCTTGTTAGAAACAAGTATCAGTCCCCAGGGGAAGAGATACATGAGGTTAAGGCCTGTAGCACTTTTCTCCTCAGTGGCATGAAAACTCCCCGAACACGAATGCTTCCCGTCTTACTTGATGCGTCTCTAAAAGTCAGCCATTGGAATTTACATATGCATTCGTAACTCGAGAATCACACAATCAAGAATAATAGCTGACTGACCCATACCCGCCTCCCTGACCAAACACAGGCACAGATTTATGGTCTGTATGGTCATAAAGTAGTGTGTATCACTGTGAAAACTGGGAAGTGAATATGGCCAACTTACCATCTACAGTTTCTCACAGAAACCCTGGAGGCCCAATGCATTGCTGAATTCAGATTTTTTAAAGGTACCACAGTACAGACAGCATCTGTTCCCTCACAAACCTAATGTCTTTTCCAGTTGTACCCATGAGTCACAGATGCTAATATTTCTATTCTACAATGAAGTACATAGAATATTCTTGCAGAATGGGATAGGGCAAGAATTAGAAGCTCATGTTAAATCAAATCAGGTTTTGCCACCATTATACAGAAGTTCTGTCCGTTTTCAGAGCTTTTTGGATTTGGGGATCATAGGTAAAGGATTGTGGATCTGTAAAAGAAAATGAAGATTTTTAACCTTAAAAAATAAGATGCTTGTTTTTTTTTAAAAGATATTATTTATTTATTTGTCAGAGAGAGAAAGAAAGTGCACTTGTGCACACACAAGCAGGAGGAGGGGCAGAGAGAGAAGCAGGCTTCCCGCTGAGCAGGGAGCCTGATGGAGATCGATTCTAGGACTCTGGGGATCGTGACCTGAGCCGAAGGCAGACTCTTAACTGACTGAGCCACCCAGGGGTCCCAAAAAAAGACATTTCAAAGAAATTTGCTGGGTTCCTGTCTCACCAACTGGTACAGTCGAGCATATTTATTTTCTCCATTAATTGAGCCCAAACCACACCAATTTTGTCTCCTCAGTCTGTCTCAGATTGTCTGTGCTGCCATCACCCGCAGTATAGAGCTCCCATTATATTCTGCTAAGCTTGTCCTCCTGTCTCCCATTTTCTGTGCCGCAGCCTTCTACAGAAGCAGAAACTCATCACGTCACTGCTGTATTTAAAACCGCCCTCCAGTGACTTGCCACTATCTTTAAAATAAGATCCAAGTTCTTTACCATGGCTGATGAAGTCTTGCGTAGTCTGACTCAGTCTCCCTCCTCTCTTTTAGCTACACTACCCACGTCCAAGTGGGGGCATTTATGTTTCTTTTGATCTCCACACTCCTACCTATATCCTTTGCCTGAATCATTGCCTCCTTCCCCACAACACACATTTTATCTACTTGATTCCTACTCCCCTTCCATATCTGCTATGTGCTCTTGTATCCTTCTGCACTTCCAGTCCATTACCTGTAGGCCATTATGTTTTAAGATCTTTCTGAGTGTGGGCCATTCCATAGTCTGCAGGTTGCTTGAGGATGGGAACTGAGTCTCTTATAATTCCCTGCCCCTGCTCTTCCCCCCCCAACCCCCCAAATTGGCTGGTGCATGAATAACTTTGAGCACAGGGGAGATTTGATTCATTTTCAGAAATCACAGATTGTTTTCAAATTCATGATAACCGTGTTTGCTTACTCTATGGGTTTTAAACTTCAAAAACTTATGAATTATGACATAAACTGTAAACTCTTATCCAGCATAGAATCTTTATTATTTTTTTTTAAGATTTTATTTATTTATTTGACAGAGAAAGAGGGTTCACAAGGAGACAGAGAGGCAGGCTGAGCAGAGAGCCCAATGTGGGGCTCGATCCCAGGACCCTAAGATCATGACCTGAGCTGAAGGCAGAGGCTTAACGTGCTGAACCATCCAGGCGCCTCCAGCATAGAATCTTTAGATATAAAAAACTACACATTTTATCTCAGAGCACTTTTATCCATATCTGGATAGTATAGTTGGTGTGCCAATTAAACTCACTATCTTAGTAAATGAAATATTAAGACCTTATCCTCCAGTAGCTTGTTTTAATTTTTATATACATGTATTATATGGGCCAGATCTCCTTTGGGCATCACAGTAAGAATAACTACATATCTGTTAGGTCAGTACTTTTATTGTTGTTGTTGTTGATGTATATTTGTGTATTTAAGATCTCTAGAATATGTGGTACATTTTGGTATGACTGTGTTTAACCCAAATGGTATTACATTGTATATTTCTTAATCCAACATGTTATCAATATAAATTGTAGAGATCTGGGGCGCCTGGGTGGCTCAGTGGGTTAAGCTGCTGCCTTCGGCTCAGGTCATGATCTCGGGGTCCTGGGATCGAGGTCCGTATCAGGCTTTCTCCTCAGCAGGGAGCCTGCTTCCCTCTCTCTCTGCCTGCCTCTCTGTCTACTGTGATCTCTGTCTGTCAAATAAACAAATAAAATCTTAAAAAAAAAAAAATTGTAGAGATCTCTGTGTGCTAGGACACGTTAACCTATTGCGTTTTTTTTTTTTTTTTCAATTGTTCCATAGCATTCCACTGTATCGATAGGTTACAGTTTGTTTAGCCATTCTTTTACTGAAGGAATTTTAGCTGCATCCATGTCAAAACAGGACTCATAGGCTAACTAAACAATTTCCTTAGTTTGTAGGATTGGTAAGTGATAGAGATCAGTGACTTGGTGTCTCAGCCGAGTTTGTACAGTGGAAGGTTCTGTGATGATGTACATTTTCTTTTTATCTGTCTCTTAGCTATATGTATTGATGCACATGTGTCCGATATGACTGGTGACCACTATCCATATATGACTAGTGAGCATTCGAGATGTGCCTGGTATGAATTGAAATTTAAATGGCGATTTAAGACTAACACCTCCTCTCTTGGATGGTGGAGGATCAGCTTTATGTACCAATATAACTTATGAGTGAGTACTACATCTGTAGCCAGAGAATACCCAAACTCTCAAGGATAGGACAGTGATTCTGTCTTAATATTTGTATCCCCTACACCCAGCACAGCATGGCCAACAGTTGGTGCTCAATAAATGTTCATTGAATCAAAGTCACCAAGGAGGTGTAAGAACTTGTCATTTAGACCCTAGTTAGGATGTATGTCTGTTTTCATATCCCCCTTGATCTCTTCCTTATCCGAATGTTTCCATTAGGGCTTTTTAGCTTTATCCCATAATAATCTTTATCCTATAATAATTATGCATTATCATACTGCCAGTTGGCTTGTGGAAAGACCTAGTCTCTGCTGATATGTTCCTCTTATCTTATTTGTCAATAAGAATGTGGAGAGGATCTAAAATATAACATTCGCTTGGATTTACATTTAAATTAAAACAAAGGCGAGAAGACGTTGGAGTGGGGCACTAATTAATGTTGGCATAGAAAGTGGAACGTCCTTATGCATTTCTGCTAATCCACGGCAGAGACACTTATCTCGTGTTTTCATTGCCTTCCCATAAAATCATAGCTTTTGTTAGTTAAAAAGGGAGAAAAATGAGCTCCCCCCCTCTATTTTTTGGGTTATAATTAACTTATAAAATCCTTCTGTGTTGTAGAAATGTGTCTGTACTCCACAATTGGGATTTGGGAGGAGGGGTGGAGAAGGACTTGATTCAAGCTGTGGTTACTTGGGTCCTAAAACAGACGACTGTCTAGCTTGTGAGCACATTCCCTTTTGGATCTTCGACTGGAATATATACAAGGCTGTTTAGTGACAGGAACTGTATTCTACACATTTATCAAAATACCACTCTGCAGAGATAATCTTGTTTATGATAAAATGAGATAAATGTGTAGTAGATGAAGCTTCATTTATTTTGTTAGGGTGAATGCTTTCGAAGCATAAAAAAGACTGATAAAAGCTGAGGAATAGGGGGCAGCTGAGGAACTTAAAGCTATTTGTTTTCTGAGATGTCAGAAATCACTTAGTGAAGGCCTAGAGCTCCCATTCGTACTGCAGACAACTGACGTGGTTTTTAGGGACAGTGTGTTGAGCTACGGAGTCGGTCTTCAAAATGGGGTTTCACTAAGTTCTGTGACTGGATGTGTTCTCTGCACCACTTGCAGGACCAAGCGGTTTTCTGAGATTGTCCCCGTGGCAGTCAGGTGAATGACAGAAAGGTGAACTTTACCAAAGCACTGGAGGGTGTAAAAGGACACTCACCTGGCCTGGCTCCTGGGGGATAGGATGTTCATTAGACTCAGGTCTTGCTTTCTCCAATGAAATCGAGGAAATGAAGGTCCTGGGAAGCAGCAGAGAAGCGGTCCAGGATGGTGTCCCATGAGAAGCAGTGGGTCTGGTTTTACCAGGCACGAGGGAACTAAGCGGCACAGCAGGGGAAAGGGTGTGCCAGTGAGGGGCAACCGTGGGAATGAGAAGTATTTCTTTGAGCTCTGAAGCGGTGGAAGGGAAGGCTGGAGATGGAAACGGAGCCTTTGCTCTTCGGGACTTTCCGTCAACTCAGAGTGGTGGATGTAGTTCCTGCATTCCGGGAACTTGTATTCGAGGAGAGTGGATGAAGGAGAGTACGCCAGTAAGGAGAGGTACACGTTCTCACTTTGTGGGATTGCCCTCAGTAGAGGCTCCAAGAGGGAAGAGAAGGGATAGGGTGGCATCGTGTCTGCTACGTATTAGGGATGATGAGGTCCGCTCAACTAGCTCAGTCTCTCCTTTGGGGCTGAGTACATCTTCCAGTGGACCTGACTGTAGATTAGTGTTGCTTAATCAGGGGTGATTTGGGCCAGCATAGGGATATTTGATGATGTCTGGAGTTGCTTTGGGTTGTTAAACTGGTGGGGGAGAAGGTGCTACAGTCATCTAGTGGGGAGAGGCTTGGGATACAAGGTATACCAATACCCCTACAATCAAGAATTGTCCAGCCTCTAACGTGCTAAGGTCAAGAAACTCTGCCTTATGGGTAGGTCATGGCTGGGCAGGATTGTACTTGTGTGAGCTTGCTTTGTGGAGGAGACCAACCTAGATCCCAGAAGATGGTTCTGTACCTGTTTATCCATAGCCTCACTCAGGACTCTGTGGAAATAACAATACCTTGTTACAAAGGTTTCTTTAACAAAAAAATTCGTATTCTCAGGACTGCTTTTTTGCATGATACCTGGGTCAGGGTAAAATGGCTTTTCTTGAAATAATAAATAAAAATGCATTGGTCTTCCTCTTCCCACCCCAATCCCCGACTATCTTTAAAGTTAACCAATGGCTTAAAGTTAATAAATCTTTCTTTAATCTTAATTTGCCAAGGACAACATTAAGAGCAAAAAGCTAAAGTATCTGAAAATCTCAGCATATTTTTGTGATTGTTTCCATTTTTAAGACAGTGTATATTCTAGGAAGATGTGTTTTTCATCTTTCTGTCTGTAGCTTCAGTGTAAAAATACACTTTTCTTTAGAAAAGCCTTAACTCTGTAAATGCAACTAAACGAGGTCAAAAAAATGAAAGACCAACTCCTGAGAACTGAGCCCTGTTTGGTGTAGGTTTATAGAAATAGCTACATGAATACATCTTGTGTTTGATTTCATGGAGTAATACTTAATTGGGACAAGGGATAGAAAAAATCTTCATCTATTTTATTCAACAGAAAGTACAGAAAATGCACCAGAAGCAAGATAGCTAATTGGTCCCATTACGTTTTCACCTAGAAAACAACATCACAGAAAACACTAGTCACTACCATAAAACCAGAGCTTCTCTGCTTTTTTCTTTCTTTTTTAAAAAATTCTTTCCTTTCTGCATAAAACTAGAAATTCATTACAGGTTGGCAGCTTGAAGATAGGCATGTTTTGTATTTTCCTAAGTCAGGGAGGCATGGGGCTTTCTAAAGAATTTTATTTCAAAAATAGAAGTGACAAGACACTTTCTCATCTCGAGTATATTACGGTATTTGTAACAGGATAAAATAGATACCTCCTACAAACTTATTTTCCTATGGAGACAAGGCTCAGTTAAGTGGGCAGATGTTCTCAAGAGTTATTTTAATAAAATCCTACTTCTGGGTTCTTTGTCTCAGCTCAAAGCCCAGCTCAGTAGGCACTCTACACTTGAACTTCTGGGTTTTCTAATCCCCTTATTCACTGGTGGTGAACCCCTCATCTCACCTTCACTGTGAGTTCTTTGTCAGTCTTTAACGCATAAAGGAATTTGAAACTTTTATTGTGGCTACTAAGGGTGATATCCATTAAGACTTTCTTTTCTGAAAGAACGTTTGCTGTTAAGTAAGTCTCTGACATTTGGAGGGCCCATCTTTTAATGTATTCCTCGCTCAAATATGAAAATGAAGTTTTTTTGGCAAATGGAAATATTTTAAATTTCAAGACAGGTTGCTCTTTTAAGGAATCTGTTGTGAATCTGTCTTCAGAAAAATCACCCCATATTTTCCAGTTAAATGAAAGAAAACTGGTAAATTCATGAGCGTTTGATCATATATGCTTTCTTCTTTTGTTTAAATAAATTACTTAAACAAAATACTATGAAGATCTTTTATCCTGTAGTTAAGAATTGGCATAGTTTTCAGTGATGAATGCCTGCATCTCTCTTTGTTCCCCCCTCAAGCTCCTTTTCTGGATTTGGCATTCAGAATGATCTCGGGACCCCATGAGGCTAGGAAGAAAGTACTAGCATTTCTCTTGCTGGGACGTTGACACAGAATGGACCAGATGATGTCCTCTGTAGGGAATTTAGTCCCAGAGTTCTCACCGTATACCTCAAGTGGTCTCTTTCAGACTCCTTCCTGCCCCAAACTGTTTACCAGCCCCTGCTAGACTAGCTCTCCCGGGCACACAGTTCTCCCTGCCTTACTGTACCCCCTTGTCCAGAAACTTTCCATGGCTCCCTACCGCCTGGGGATCCAAGTCTGACCTGGAATGGGCATTGAGAGCCGCTGAAGGTTGCTTCTCAGACTACCTTGCTCATCTGGGTCTTCTGGCTTCCACGTCGGCCACTCCCTGTCCCCTTCACTGGGGCAGGTGACCCCTCAGCTCCCTGGACTTCTGTGGAATCCTCCATGTTGCTGTGGGCCGCGTCAGGTATCCGTAGGTGCCCACTGCGGAGTGGCAGAGAAGCTGCCTGAGGGAACTGTTTTAAAGATTTAAAAAAAAAAAAAGTATTTTAAATTCAGCTGTAACTCTGTGTAAATATAACTAAGCTCTGTCAACATTTATATAACTTTCGCAGTCCTGCAGATGGAATTTCACATTGAGGGTTGGGAACCATCTCTTATTTATCTTTGTATCTACTTGGGATCGGCCTGAGGTATTCAGAAGATAATGAAGGACTGGTCAGCACTTTGAATCTGGTCAAACTCTATGTAGCATATGTTAATCTAAACTATCTTTATCCGTTGTGGTACAACAGGAAGACTTGTAGGGGCAGAGGAAGAAGTCTGGAAGCTAGTCCCTCCTCCCTCCGTTTACTCACTTGGTGGAAAGCTCTCGTTTTTATTTCTGGCCATCTGCCTCCTCTTCCTGCTTCTGAAGGTTGTTGAGATAATCAAAAGAGGAACAGTATGTAAAAGGAAAATAACAAAAAGCTTTGAAAATAACAAAGCTCCATCCAGCGTTGCGGTGGGATTGCTGTGATACCCGTGACTGAAAAGAACACAGCTTTCTCAGACTTCTCCCCTCGGTCTCCATCCATCCACTCAAGTGCAGTGGCACCCTGACAGAAAAAGTAACCCATTTAGCTATATTCCTTTCTCAGTGTTGACACCTTTTGCCTTAAATAGCTTATGATCCTTCTAGATCATGATTCTGCCTAATCGAGGTGTTATTGGTTTTGATGGGACTATAATCAGATAGTAAGCACAGTGTTCGGCCAGAATCAGGAATGGGGGGTTCTCATGGGGGAGTAGGCACAATGTCTACCCACTTGGCCTAACAGGAGCAGAGCAGAGTCTTTAAGGCAGGAGCTTGCTTTGTCCCCTGCCTTCGTCACTGCCTGCTACACCTCTGGTTGTTTCTCCTACAGATCGCTGGTGTGAGGGAGGGGTGTGAATTTAAAGGTCGATGAAGGGGCGCTGGTGTTAAAATGCCTCTGTCAGAGGGCCTCAGTTTTCTCTCCTCTATCAAATGTAGGAACTACATTTAGCAGGGTGCCTGCCTCTGGAGAAAAAATAGCTATTAGGAATTCTCAAGATTGCTTGAAATTGAGTTTTACTTTCCAGGCCATGGTAGCTGGGGTTGAATCCTTGGGGGGTATTATTATTATTATTTTAACCAAAGTGCTGTTATTTCAACAGAAAAACAGGGCTCAATGACCTCTTCCCCTTAACCCATGTACCCTACCTATAGCCCCAGATCTCTGACCTACACCAGCCCACTGTCTGGGCTTACCATAAATGATGAGTCACAATCCCTTTTGTCCTTGGACCCTGTGGGAATACCCAGACAAGTTGATAGTGTTTCTTTAATGTGTCTTCATCTGCCTCCCAACCCAGAGAATTTTCCGCTCCTTCGTCTTACTGGCGGATGGCAGCAGAGATGATGGGAAAAGGTGGAAAGGGAAGTCATAGGTGTGATTGCCCGAGCCTAGACTGTGGGCAAGTGAGGGAGTGCCACGCTCTTCTCCTGCACCTGGTTTCTAGTTGTTGATTCCATGGGGTGACTCATCACTTGCTGGAACGGCATGGGGAGATGAATGCCTCTGTGACGGAAATGTTGACTGCTTTGTGTCTGCCCCTGGCAACAGAGGGCATCAAATGTAAGAACTTGCCCAGGTTGGCATTCACCAATGGAGCCTCCAAAATGATGACCCCAGCAATAGCTAACATTTTCTGGCAACCTAGTACCTGGCCTCTGGTTAGTTCAGATTTCGATAGGAATTATCTTTCTCCTCTTGACATCTGTGGTGAGGATCTGCTTTTATTCCTAATTTACATATGAGAAAACTGAGGCCAAGAGGAGTTAAATAACAAGTCAGAAGTCATTGGGGGAAAAAAAAGGCACAGCCAAGTTCAATCTAGACGTGCTAAAGCTTGGCACCTTAGTCTTTTCTAGAGCATTTGGCAGAAGGCATTCTTTAAATTTACTTAGAGTGAAATAGCTCTTATTAACCATCTTTGAAGTCAGTATATTGATCTGAATGAGCACTATTTTGTCCGTAGCTGGAGGAAGCAATGGTATCACAAACACTCTGTGGCCTTTGTCTTACAGCTTCCATCGTGATTCAGAAATGGTGGTGTCACATGAATCCTTGCTTGGAAGGAGAGGACTGTAAAGTGCTGCCAGATTACTCAGGTTGGTCCTGTAGCAGTGGCAATAAAGTCAAAACAACAAAGGCAAGTATAGACACACACAATTCTCCTTTACAGCTTCCTCAGGTTATTAACCATGCGACACCCCCCCTCCTTTGCTCCTGACACCATGACCTTGACCTTGTTTTATGTCGATAAACCCACATGGACAGGGGCCTACCCTCTTACTTTAGCCTTTTGAAAAGCCCATTTCCAAGCATTGCCCTTTATGTCAGCTTTTACAGAGCAGTGATCTGGGGGATCAGCTTGTTATTTTAGGCAGGGCCATGAAATTCACTGCAGCTCTTTCAAGAGCCTCATGGAAAGGGAAGGGATTGGAGTTGCCAGGCCAGCAGATCAGAATGGCGTGGCAAGGTCCCACACACAGATGACTTGCTGAGGTAGGGATACTTCCTGGGAGGAGTTTTAAGAGTCGAAGACTTGAACTTGAAGTGTCATAAGTCAAGAGCTGCCTCCTCCATGGAGCCTCTGACCAGGCCTCCCTGTCTCAGAAGGGTGCCGCTGTCCACCCAGTTCTTAAGCCAGACAACTTTCTGCCTTATGTCCCCATGTCCACTCTTATGGGTCTTTGGAACTGTACCTCCCAACTCCCTCCTTGAGTGTGTGTCACTGTCCTTACAATGGTGGTCTTGTCCCCACTGTCTCTCATCTGGAGGACTGAGTTGCCTCATTCTCCACACCGCCACACGATGACTCCCATCATTTTGTGAAATGGAGATCTCCTAAGCTAGTCTCTCTGTCTCGCTCCACTAGCCTTGTCTGTCTGGCACTTAACGAAGGGAGGTAGCTTGCTGGGTTATTTATTTTTTGTTGTTTCAGCCTTCTGTTGGTGCCTCTTACCATGGTGCCTTTGAGGTTGCTGAGGAAGGTGTTTTTTCATGGAACGTGCTTCCCGCCTTTCTTTTCTCCTTCACCATTATTACCATTATTTCTTCAGAGTCGTTCACTGATTGAATTCATGTCTTGTGTATCTTTGAACGTTTACCATGGTTCTGCTTTACATGGCAGGGTGCCCTGAGGTGCTTAGCATCTAGAGCTTTCTTTTTAGAAGTGACCTGTGAGGTCAGGGCCCATGTTTGCAGTGACCTTGATAGTCCCATAGTGAAAGATGATATTTAGAACAAATGGTAACATTTGACAGAAAGCTGTAAATATCAATTTCAGCTGACATCAAATACAAAATTATCAGTAGTACAGTAAATCAGACAGTTATTTCTGTAGCTGATTAAAATCATAATTTCAAACTCAAAACTATGTAACATTAATTGCAAACTTCTCATAATTGATATAAAGATGATCTAGGCTAAATGACACAATACAGGCATATCTCATTTTCTTGTGATTTGCATAGACTGTTTTGTTTTTGTTTTTACAACCTGAAGGTTTGTGGCACCCCTGTGTCAAACAAGTCTATTAGCATCATTTGCATTGGCTCAATTTGTGTTTCTGTGTCACATTTTGGTGATTCTTGGAATATTTCAAATCTTTTCATTACTTGTTAGGATTATCTGCAATCTTTGATGGTACTATTATAATTTTCAGGTGACAGCCCTGTGAGATGGAAAACTTAGTCTGCACATGTATATGTTCTATCCCCCTATCTCTCTTCCTCTCCTGGGGCTTCTTGTTCCCTGAGATACGACAATACTGCAATTAGGCCAGCTAATAAATCTACACAGACCTCTCAGCATTCAAGGGAAAGGAAGAATCACATGTTTCTCACCTTAGGTCAGAAGCTAGAAATGATTAAGCTTAGTCAGAAAACCTTGTCCAAAGTCAAGATAGACCAAAATTTAGGCCTCTCACCAACAGATAGCCAAACTGGAAGCGCAAAGGAAAAGCCCACCAACGAAATTTTAAAAAGTACTCCAGTGAACACACAAATGAAAAGAAAGGGAAACAGCCTTATTAACCATATGGAGAAAGTTTGAGTGGTCTCACAACATTCCTTTAAACCAAAGCCTGAGCCAGAGTATGGCCCTAGGTCTCTTGAATTCTATAAAGGTACAGAGGAAAAGTTGGAAGCTAGCTGAAGTTGGTGCATGAGGTTTAACAAAGCAGCTATGTCCATAATATACAAGTGCAAGGTGAAGCACCAGGTACTGATATGGGAGCTGCAGCAAGTTCTCCAGAAGTTCCAGCTAAAATAAAGAAGGTGGCCACTCCAAACAACAGATTTTCATTGCAGACAACACAGCCTCCTATGGGAAGAAGACGCCATTCATGACTTTCATAGCTAGAGAGGAGAAGTCAATACCAGGCATCAAAGCTTTGAAGGATTGGTAGACTCTTGTCAGGGGCTAATGCACCTGGTGATCTTAGGCTGCAGACAAGCTCATTTACCATTTCAAAAATCCTAGAATCATTAAGAATTAGACTAAGCCTACTCTGTGCTCCAGAAGTGGGACAAAGCCCAAACGTCAGTGTTATCTGTTTACTGCTTGGTTTACTGATTATTTAAACCCCACCATTGAGACTTACTGCTTATAAAAAGATTCTTTTCCAAATATTACCATTCAGGGACAATGGACCTTGTCACCCAAGAGCTCTGATGGAGAGGAATATTGATTAATGTGTTCATGGCTGCTAACATGACTCCTTGATCCACAGGCTGCAGAATGGACGTCATTTTGAATTTCTTATTATTTTAAAAGCACATTTAATAAGGCTACAACTCCCCCAGATGAATCTGGGCATTCTAGAGGCTTCATTCTTAACAGGCCTTTGGAAGAAGTTGATTTTAACAGTCATGGACAACGCTGAGGGGTTCAGGACTTCAGGGGAGGAAGCCACTGGGGGTGTGGTGGAAATAGCAAGAAAACTGGAATTAGAAGAGGAGCCAGAACATGGGACTAACGTGCTGCACTCTCATGAGAAACATAAGAGATGTCGAAGTGCTTCTTATGGACAAGCATAGAAATGGGTTCTGGCAATGGCAGCTCCTCCTGGTGAAGATGCTCTGAAGATGGTTGACATGACAACCAGGGACTGAGACTATTACTTCCACTTAGTTGATGAACAGCAGCAGGGCTGGAGAGGACTGGCTCCCATTTTGAAAGAAGTTCTGTGAGTAAAATGCTAGCAACAGTATGGGCTGCGAGAGAGAGAACATTCCTGAAAGGAAGAGTCAGTCAGCACGACAGGCCAGATGGTCTTGTGAAAAGAAATGGCCACCACCAGCCCAAGCTTCAGCTACCGCCGCTCTGATTCATCCGCAGCCATCAACATCGAGGCAAGACCCTCTTCTGGGAAAAAGACTATGACTGGAGGCAAGCTCTGATGAGGGTTAGCATCCCCCCCCCAAAGTATTTTTATATTAAGACATGTACATTTTTTTTTAAGCCAAAATGTTCTTGCACACTTAACAGGACAGCACAGTGTAAACAAAACTATTATAGGCACTGGGAAACCAAAAAATTAATTTAGCATGCCTTACTGTGATATTTGCTTTATGGCAGTACTTGCTTTACTGGGGTGGTCTGGACCCAAACCTGCAGTAGCTCTGAGGTGTGCCTGTATATGCTCTTACAGCCAGAGCTGTGGAAGTCCATGGAGTCCTCTGTTGGTGGAGGAGGGAGGTTAACACTCTCATCATTTCTCTCAAGCCCATTTCTAAGCTACTCCAAATTAACTTCCAAACTATGTAAACCCAAGTGTGCTTGCTAAGCAAACCCTGCCTTAAAGTAATTCCACTCTCCTTTCCCCACGGGGCCCTTTCTGCCCCCTTTTTTCCCCCATCCCCTTCCTGAATAAAAATCTTGTTGCTGCCAATGAGCTGGGGCCTTACATCCATCAGAGATAAAAATTTCCATTTATCCTATGGCTTGTAGACTAAGAAGTGACGTTTGTAAGATTATACTTGTATTGATTCTTCTATATAAATATAAAACAAGACCATGAGTACAAGCCAACTGTGTTCCGGAAAAGAATGTGTCTAAGTGGTCTCTTGCTGGAGCGGCTCCCTCTCTATTTATGTGCAGTTAGAGAGCATTTGCAGGAAGCAAACCTTTAGGGGCATTTTGGCTCTGTGTGCTGGGAATATAAGTTTGCTCTAGCTAAATCCTCAACGGTAGTGACATTTCATTTGGCACTTCTAAAAGTTGTGGAAACACAATACAGTTCCCTAAGCCATAATGATACTTGGGTTTTTTCTTTCCTCTTCTTTTTCTTTTTTCTTTCTTTCTTTCTTTCTTTCTTTTTTTTTTTTTTTTGTGATATGCCACTTGAGAATAATCTTGAAGTAGTAAAACTTTGTTTCCTTTATTAATCCAAGTCCTTGTGACTTGAACTGCATAAAACATTTTATGTCTTTTATGGATCTTAGGAACATAAAGTAAATTCAATTGTGGAGGTGTCACTGGTTTCTGGGGAGAGCCTAGTACCCTCAGAAGCTGTGTCTTTTTCTTAAAATAGACACCAACCATACACCACAAGTGCGACAGAGGTCCTACAGAGGTAAAACCATTGCAGCCCTCAAGGGGGATAAGCTATATAACAAAATAGTTTTCATTTTGCTTATATAATTCATGTACAGCAGCAACAAAACATAAAAACACTTAAAAAAATTCTGCAGGAAGCCACTTAGGTCAGAATTGTATTTTCCATTTAAATGCAAATATGAAAAGAGTAAGCAGTCAAGTCAAGATATTAACAGACTTGGATGAAGATATGACAACCAGGAGATCAGTTTCCTAGCCAGTCATCCTGTCTTTTCCAGATGTAAGAGGGTGGCCGTGTGAGTTCACCCTGCTTCTACAGTTTTCAGCGTTTCCAGAGAGAAATTCCGCTACTAGTTCTTGTGCAGAACTACAGCTGTCCCTGTCATCCTGCCTCAGTTTCCCTTTATGTCGGTGGTGTTTTCATTAAAGCTCTCAGCAACTGTACGGCACTGTTCTAGAGCCAAAGTAAACTGCGGGTCAGGGCTCTTTTTTGTTTGAAAATGGAAGGAAATCATAGTGAATGTCAAGAAATTTTAGATTTGTCCTGTTTTTATTTTTCCAACATCTGACAGCGAAGAGCTATGTCTTAGGAGCAAAAGTTCTCAACCAGGGTAATTTTTCCATCAAGGGGATGTTTTTACTTGCCATGGGAGTTATTATGGGCATCGTGGGGGGAGAGGCCAGACAGGTGCTAAAAATCTTAAAAAGCAGAGTAGATCCCCCACCCTATAGCAACGAATTATCTGGCTCCAAATGTAAATAGTGTTGAGGTTAAAAAAAAAAAATCTGCTTTAGAGTTTTTTTTTTTTTTTTTGGAGGGGGAGCTCTTTGCAAGCATCTTATTAGATTCTCTTCATGTAGCCCTTCAAAGGTTCCACTTAGTATCTACATGTCTCTAATATTGCGTATTAGAAAACTAGAGATAAGAGTTGATGTAAACAACAGGTTATCTTTGCAACACTCTCAAGATCTAAGATGACCCAGTCTTTCTGGTATCTGCCTCAGAATGTCCTCTAATTCGTAACTTTCCCCCTGTTTCTTAGGATACCACAAGGATCATCCTCATTCTCTTGTGTCCCAGTATTCTAATTATTTAATGGTAACTGTCACTGCAGGAAACTTAACCATGGGAACGTGTACCCACCCTTGTGGGCCCCACCTCTAGGATTTTCTGGTCTAATAAGTCTGAGATGGGGTTTAGCGAACCATTCTCAAGAAGTTGTTCTTAATGTTGATTCTCGTTTAGCCATGCTCTGGACCTGCTCTGTTCTTGCCTTTATACTGTTTTCTGTGTTTCCGGGGTAATTTCCCTGCCCAGGTTTCTCCCTGGTGAGAGACCACCAGTGGATTCCCCCGGGTAACAGAAAAGAGTATAAGCACCTTGAGATGAGCCATCAAGATGACTCACCCAATAGAGCATGTATTTCCACATCCTACTGCTGTCTTCTTCATCTAGTCCCTTTTCTAAAATTCTCCTTGTCTTTCAAGGTCCAGCTGAGATGGATCCTTTACCCAGAAGTCTTGTCTTTCCTGTTTCGTAGAGTTAGAGCCTCAGATAACTCCCAGTCCCCTGTCACGTGAGAGAGGAGCTGGTCTTGGCACAATAGCAACCTTCTGTCCACCAGATTCCAAAGTGCCAATGAGCCTTCCATACACAGGTAGCAAAATGAAATGTTGACAGGAAAGTAAATCCTAGAGAATCTTTTTTTTTTTTTTTAAGATTTTTTAATTTATTTACCTGACAGACAGACATCACGAGCAGGCAGAGGCAGAGAGGAGAAAGCAGGCTTTCCGAGGAGCAGGGAGCTCGATGTGGGGCTCGATCCCAGGACCCTGGGATCATGACCTGAGCCAAAGGCAGAGGCTTTAACCCACTGAGCCACCCAGGCGCCCCAATCCTAGAGAATCTTATCATTAAACTTTAATAGAGATCAACTCCAAAACAAGCTGGTCATGTAAAGTAAGTTTCCTTAAATAAGATGCTGTTGAGAATTATATCCTAGATACAGGCTGATACCTGGCTGGGAATGCTGTTAACTTACATATGTAGATGCACACAGCAGATCCACCTGAGAGCCTTGCTTTCCTGAGTGTAGCTACACGCCAGAGCCCCGGGCCATGCCATTCACATCACACTCACTCTGCCTTACAGCTGAAAGGAGCAGGTGCTACTCGAATGAATGTTTAGTAATCGAAGAAGCTAAAGCAATGACAGTCTTCCCCATCTCAGAAAATCTCTGTCTCCATTACCCTCGGATTTGAGATCAAGACCTTGCTTGACTCCTCCTCCTCTCATGTTCTTTGTCCTCTTTTTCACAAGTCCTGCGGGCCTCACCTTTCATCACTTCTACCAAAGTGACCCCCCTTTAAGTTGACCTTCTGGCCATGCCTCCCTGGTCTCCTCTTTGTGCCTCAGTGGAGGAAAAGGCCAGAGTTCTCCTCCCAGGTACTCAGGGCTCCCCTGCTTCCTTCCAGCAGCCCCTCACATGACAATCCTCTAGAAAGCCCTAGAGCCCTGCCCTTCTGGCCTTAGGATCCTTTTGCCCATAGCACCTGTCTCTTCCTGGCATGTCGTTCCGTTGCCTGTTGGTCTCTTTCTTCTACAGTCAGAGTCTCCAAGCAATGGTTTGCAAGCCACACCCAGCCCGTGGCCTCTATTTTGTGGTCCAATAGCTAAGAATGGGCTCTGTGCTTTTAAAGGCTTGGAAGCAATCAATAGGAAAAAAGTGTTTCATAACATGAAAATTACATGAAATCCCAATTTCAGTGACTACAATTAGAGTTTTATTGGAACAAAACAATCCCCATTAGTTGACATGCTGTATTGTCTGTGTTCCTTTTGTGCTATAAAGGCTGAATTGAGTGGTTGTGGCAGAGACTGTGGCCTGCAAAGCTGAACAAATTTCTATGTGTTCCTTTACCTAGACTAGGGCTAGCGTACTTGTTCTATGAGCTCCATGAGGACTGTGCTGTTGTTGGGTGTGCTAGAGTAGCCTCCTGACAAACAAAAGAGCAACTGTATTGTAGAATATATAAAATAAAGGCCATATGTCAATTAACAGCAAATCTGAGGTTTGAATAAATACTTTGATGGGGTCCAAAGGCCAGGAGTGATGACTGTGTCATCAAGTAATACATGTTCATGTTGTGGGCCTGTTAAAATCTTAAGCTTTTGGGTTCCTGCACCCCTGCCCCAGGTTGTATATGGGTACTCTAACCTGTAAAATACCGTGCACCTTAACTGACCAAATAAAAGTAACTGCTAATTTATTTTCTTATAAATAATAAGAAATAAAAGAAACAACAGTAAACTTAATTTAATGTCTGTTTCTGGTAATTATGGCAGTTTTCCAAAAGAATGTAGTTTTTGTTATTGTTAAAGATTTATCTATTTGAGAGAGCATGCATGCACGAGAGAGAGTTGGGGGAGAGTCAGAGGGAGAGGGAAAGAGAACTTCAAGCAGATTCCCCGCTGAGCGCAAAGCCTGATAAGGGGCTCCATCTCCCTGAGATCACCACCGCAACTGAACTCAGTAGTCAGACGTTCAAGCAACTGAGCCACCCAGATGCCCCCAAAGTAACTTATTTTTAAAAAGTTAACTACATTAAAAAGGGGGATGGGCAATGCCTGGGTGGCTCAGTCAGTTAAGTGGCTGCCTTTGGCTCCGGTCATGATCCCAGGGTCCTACTCTGCTCCGTGGGGAGCCTGCTCCTCCCTCTCCCACTGCCCCTGCTCGTGGTCTCCCTCTCAAGTAAATAAAATCTTAAAAAAAAAAAATATAAAAGTTAACTACATTAAAAAGTAACAAAGGTAACATTTAATATCGACATACACTGATCTTAATTGGCATTCATTTGAAAAGAATTTCAATGCCTTTAAGAAAGCATGCTCAGCAGGCCTGCGTTAACTCTCTGGGCCATGAATGTACCGAATCTGATGGGTTTTGTGTAACTCAACAAAATACCAAGCTAAGGTGCATAATACCATGTTGTGCAAGCCTTTGTGCATTTTTTTTTTCAACCTGGAAGCAAGAACTGTGAAGAATTTGATTTGAACAGTTGATTTGGCAAAGTTGGTTACAGATAAAGGGACAAACTGCTAAACGCGTTCGGGACTTCTAGGGCTGGTAAAGCAGAGACTGTCCTGGGGGGCGGGGGATGAGATTCTGAATGCTCACTCACTTATTTAATTTGTTTTAGGTAACGCGGTAGCGAAGAGAGGTGTGCTTACTCCTGGAGGAGTGACAGACAGGATGCAGAGGTCTCTTATTTGGATGACTGTCTTGGCGGGTTTGGGGGAAATCGTCTCGGATTTCTGCAATATCACATTTGCATATGTGTGCTATAAGGAGTATCATTTCCCTGACTGTCCCAGCCCTCTCCGCTTCATGAATTTATCACATTGAATTATGGCCATGGGCTGCCATGCAATTCACACCCTGTCTGGATCCCAGGCAACATACCTCCGACAGACCCTGGAGGAACACAGCAGAGACTTCACCATGGATCTCCACTTGGCCTTCCACATCTTTCAGCCTTCACAAAGGAACGTGGACAGGTTCACAGGGTCCTTATTCTGTTCCTCTTTTGAACTTTTCCTTTAGTCCTTGCGTTAAAGTGGTTTGAAAGGCATCTCAGTACCAAAACATTTTGGCAGAACATATTTGCAGATGTAGATTAATGAACTCTGATTAACTGCTGAAGAAGATTCCTTTTATAAATCTTGACAAATAGACTTATTGGGGTTATTGTGTGTGTATTTGTATTTTTTGTTTTAGAAGATTTAAATTTTTGCATTTTAGGTTCTGTTGTCAGGTTAGCAGAAATAAAATAACACGTTAACTTCTGGGCACCATTTTCCTGAGTGCTAAGGAGGTGTATCTCCACTCCCATATTTTATAGCCAAAGCTTGATCATGACATAGTCACAAAAGAAATAAAACCTGTTGGGATTTTTATAGCTTAGGTGTTGTCTTAAAGGTAAATCATTTAAATTATAAAACCGTCTCTGTTTAGATCAAGGGTGTTTTCTGAGATCCATTTCATGTCAACTGTATTAAACTATTTTGTTAGAAGTCTTGAAATGTTGAATTTTTAGGCTGTAAATGATTTATTCTTGGCTCTTCTCTCATTTGTTAGTCATTTTATTTCTTTAAATGTAAGTAAAATCTGAGTCATTTTTTTCTGGGTTTAATGATTTTTACAGAAGACATGTGTCCACATATTCTCAGATGCTGTCATGCAGAAATATATCACAGACGAAAAGTGACTGACCCAGATTTTAAATGCATAATGTCATTAAAACACACACTACTGTAATATGGGATTTTATACATTAAGAAATGCCAAAAACATCCTTTCTGCACTGTTAATTATCCCTGTCCTTTCACAATTGTGGGGGTGGAAATATTACTATAACATTTATAGCAGTAACAATTATATCTACTTGATTTTAGTCTTGCAAAAAGAATGGAAATGGGGTACATCCATTTGTGGGCTAACCTTGTTTGAATTTGACGGGTTGCTTACCAGGATTATTAGTGTTTTACTAGTAAGTAAAAACATTCATTCTGCTGATGGCACCTAAGTTTTTGTGATGATTTTATTGCCTGAAGACTTCATGTTAATATCCCAGGCTTGCAAATTTTAAAAGCAAACGTGGAAACTAAAAAATTACATTTAATTTTGGGCATGTGAGCCATATGGCAAACATAAGACTTAAACATGTAGCATTAGAGATAATTAAATCTCCCTAGATTTTAAATTGAGGGCCAGGCACGATGCTTTATATACTCTGCTGCCTTTACTGTAGGACCCTCCATTGTAAGAAGAGAGGGTTAAAAAAAAAAGTCTATTTTATGGTACTTGAAAGACTGTCTCAGTCTTTTGCCCATACATCTGATCTCGCACACCAAATAAGATCAAGTTAAAATGACATTGCTTCACCTTGACATACATTTCTAGGGTGTAAGCTACTTTGGGGGAGTAAGTAAATGGTCCATTAGGAAAAATAGTGGGTATCACAACTGCCATTTCATCCATTATTGCTTCAAAGTATACTTTTTATCAAGTTCACAAGTCTTAAAATGGAGCTTGTCTGCAGAAGCGTTTTAATGTTATCATTCCTATACTTTTCCTGGAGGGAAGTAGATAAGTCAGTTTTCTGTGTATTCCAGAATTTAAAACAAAGACACCAAGGGAGTTGTGAAGACATTAGTCATGTCAGCATTAAGACCTCTGATTGTGGCACTTAAGATCTCACCACCAGAAGACTTCTTTTTTCTTAAAAACCTGATGCTGCCAAGTGAGGGCTGTGGACTTAGCCTAGGCCTCTCCAATGGAACCAGAGACCTAGATTTCATAGCTTTCCCTCAGATCCAGATTTGTTGCTCTAAACTGTATGGACCTCACCTACGTACATGTGGAACTCTCCTCCTGCACTAAATTTAACAGACATTGGATGAAGACCCCCAAATGGTCGACCTTTATACACACAAATCCATTTTTCTTCTCCACCTGTTCAGGTCTTTATGAATATTCCCATTTTATAGAATTTAGGACCAATAAACTTAAATTTGCCCAGACTCACCTAGTTAGTTACTACTAGAAAGTATAGAATGAGGAATCATGAAAAAAAGATGAGAAACTATAGCTTTACTTTTCCTTGAGCTTTTTGGATAACATATATTAATCCTGTGTCTTAGGGTGTCAGGGAAATTGGCTAGCCTTAGAATCTGGCTAACATCTGACCTACCTGGGCCCAGCACCTGTACTCTTTGCCATGATCTTTAATGTGCCAAAACACTGATGAAAAATCTCACTGCTTTCAGCTTAAGAAATCTCAGAACTCACCTCCTCCCATGGACACACAGACTCTACAACTCAATACAGAGCAATTCTTCCTGAAGAAGAACGGAGTGCTGATTGGGTGGCTTTGGCACAATGATGTTAGAGGAAGGACACAGAGGACAGGAAAGAGGAGGACCTGGTATCGATGGGAACACCACCCTGATGTGATGATTTGCACTAGGGAGGGTATCACTGAGGGGTGGCCTGCCCTAGGACACAGCAAAGAAACAGCCGTTTAAAGAGCAACTGCACTGTAAGTGAAGGAAAGTCATCTACTAATTCTAGAGTTTCCGCCAAAAAGTGTGGAACTCTTTGAACTCTCTGTGGGGTCTAAGGTGCCACCAGGCACCACTGTTTATATAACCCCTGACCTTGATAGTGTAGATGGGAGCAAGGTCCAGGTACTCAGCAAGCCCCAGGCTCTAAGTCTACATTAGTGCCAACCGTTCTACCAAGGTGGTCTCAATATGTGCTCCAGGTCTCCCCTGAACTGTGCCCAACCCAGTCATCCTGCCAGGACAGCCCTAGCCCACAGCACCTCAGGACCCCATCAGGCCTTCCCCGCTCCAGCCATCCTTCCAGGGTGGGAAGCAAAGAAGGCACACTTCTGCTTCAGTTCCAGCCATCCCTCCAGGACAACCCTGTAAGGGAGATGCTCTGAGAACCCCAGCACATGAATGTTTCAGTTCCAACTGTCTTGCTAAAGGCTGATCTGGTTCACAGCATCTTGTGTCCTTGTGGTTCATTTCTTTCTTTCTTTTTTTTCCCTAAGATTTTATTTATTTATTTGACAGACAGAGATCACAAGTAGGCAGAGAGGCAGGCAGAGAAAGAGAGGGGGAAGCAGGCTCTCTGCTCAGCAGAGAGCCTGATGTGGGGCTTGGATCCCAGGATCCTGAGATCATGACCCAAGCCGAAGGTAGAGGCTTAACCCACTGAGCCACCCAGGTGCCCCTGTGGTTCATTTCTACTCCAGCCAGGGGTAGGGTGGCCCTGGTGCAGTACACCCTGGAACCCTCCAGGCTGCATCTGATTCAGTTCTAGCTGATCAGCCAAACCACTAGGCACATGTAGTCTCCAAAGGGAATGCTCCAATGCAAGGGGACTCAGGAACTGAAGAGGTAGGTGCTCTCCATAATTCACAGATACAACACAGTCAAAACAAAACAAAAAACCAAAAAACTAGACCACGGAGTTATGTGATGAACAAAAGAATAAGATACTACATCCCCCACCAAAACCCTAATGAAACAGAGGTAAGTAATTTACCTGATAAAGAGTTCAAAGTAATGGTCATAAAGAAGCTCATACAACTCCAATGAAGAATGGAAGAATAAAGTGAAAACTTCAACAAAGAGTTAGAAAATATAAGAAAGTACCAAACAGAAGTCACAAAGTTGGAGATTATAATAACTGAACTGAAAAATACACCAGAGGAAATCACCCAAAATAGGTCAGTAATCTGGTAGAGAGAATAGTGGAAGTTACCCAGTCAGAAGATCAAAAAGAAAAAAAATTTTAAAATGACAATAGTTTGAGACCTCTGGGACACAACATCTAGCATACTAACATTCGCATTATATTGCTCCCAGCAGAAAGAGAGATAAATGGGGCAAAAACCTTTTTTGAAGAAGTAATGGGTGAAAAGTTTGCTAACTTGGGGAAGGAAGCAGACAGCTGGGTCCAGATAACACAGTCCCAAACAGGAAGAATCCAAAGAGATCCAAACCAAGACATATTACTAAAAATAATGGCAGAAGTTAAAATCTTAAAACAGGAGAAAAACAAATAGTTGCATACAAGGGAAACCTCATAAGAGTACCAGTTGATCTGTCAGCAAAAATGTTGCCGGTGCAAATGGAGGGGCGTACTACATTCAAAGTGCTGAAAGAGACAAACTTACAATTGAGAATATTCTACCTGGCAAGGTAATCATTCAGAATTTACGGTGGGCTAAAGAGTTTCCTAGAAAAACATACGCTAACATAGCTCATAAATAAGTCTAAAATGGCCTTACCAGAAATGTTAAAGTGTCTTCTTTAAATAAAAAAGGCTATAACTAGAAATTATAAATATATGAAAGAAAAAAATCTCATTGGTAAAACCAAATATATAGTGAAAGTAGTAAATTAGCCACTTGAAAAGTTACTATAAAAGTTATAAGCAAAACCAACTCTGTAATAAGTAGTTAAGGGGTAAACAAAACAAAGTAAAATAAGATGTCAAAAACAAAGCACAGTGTGGGGAGTAAAAATGTGGGACACAAAAACTCATTTGAACTTAAGCAACCATCAGCTTAAAATAAGACTACTACATATGTAAGCCAATGTATATGATCTTCATGGTAACAAGCCAAAAGCCTACAATAGACTAAAAGAAAACAATAAAGAGAAAGGAACCCAAATATAACACTAAAACATACCATCAAATCTCATGGAAGAGATTGAAAGAACTACAAAAACAACCAGAAAGCAATGAACAAAATGGCATTAAGAATATACATTTCAGTAACTACTTTTCATGTAAATGGACTCAGTGCTCCAATAAAAAGGTACAAAGTGGCAAAATGTATAAACCAATTCTTTTACATATATGTTGCTATATATGTAAGCATATATAAGAAGCAGTATCTTATTTCTTGAGATACTCCCATAACTCCCATAATGAATTTCCCTTTTAGAATTGTTTTTGTTGTATCCCATAGATTTTAAAAAAGCTGTTTCCATTTTTATTTGTGTCAGGGTATTTTTAAATTTCCTACTCACTTCAGATCTAAAGACACACAGAGACTCAAAGTGAAAAGATGGAAAAGGAGTCCATGCAAAGGGCGATGGAAAGACAGCTAGTGCAGCAGTATTTCTGTCCGACAAAGCAGACTTGAAAATAAAAACAGACAAAAGACGAAGAAGGGCATTACATAATGATAAAGGGGTTAATCCAAGAAGAGGACATAACATTTTTACATGTTTATGCAGCCATCATAGGAATATCCAAATATAAAAAGCAAATGTTAACAGACATAAAGGGAAAAATTAACAGTAATACATTAGGGGACTTTAACACCCCACTTACATTAATGGATAGATTGTCTGGACAGAATCAAGAAGATAATACTGACCTTAAAAGATGTATTAGATCAGATGGACTTAATAGATATATAAAGAACATTCCAACCCCAGACAGCAAAAGACACATTTCACTCAAGTGTACAAGGGACATTCTCCAGGACAAATCACATGTTACACGGCAAAACAACTCTCAGTGGTTTTAAGATTAAAATAACCTTTCTTAATATGAATCTTAATATGAATCTTTCATCATATGAAACTCGAAAACAATTACAGGAAGAAAAATGGGGCAAAAAACCCCCACAAACACCTGGATGCTAAACAGTATGTTGCTAAACAACCAATGGGTCAATGAAAAAAATCAAAGAGGAAATTTAAAAATACCCTGACACAAATAAAAATGGAAACAGCTTTTTTAAAATCTATGGGATACAACAAAAACAATTCTAAAAGGGAAATTCATTATGGGAGTTATGGGAGTATCTCAAGAAATAAGAAAAATCCCAAATGAACCATTTAATTTTATACCTAAAACAACTAGAAAAAGACTGAACAAAGGCTAAAGTTAGTACAAGAAAAGAAATGATGATCAAAATGAAAATAAATGAAATAAAGACAAAAAATAGAAAAGATCAGCAGACCAAACAGGTTCTTTGAAAAGATAAATAGAATCAATAAACCTTTAGCCAGACTAATAAGAAAAAAATTGAGGGCCAAAGTAAATCAGGAATGAAAGAGAAGTTAAAACTAACACCACAGAAACAAAGGCTCTTAAGACAGTACTACAATTATTTGCCAATAAATTGGAAAACATAGAAGAAATAAATTTCTTGAAACAAACTTTCAAGACAGAATCACAAGAAATTAAAAATCTGAACAGACTGAGTACAAGTAATGAAATTCAATTAGTAATTAAAAAACTTCCACAAACCAATAGTCCAGTACCAGATAGGTTCACAGCTCAATTCTAGCAAATACTTAAGACTTCCTATCTATCCTCAAATTATTCAAAAAATTTTAGAGGAAAGAATGCTTCAAACTCATTTTGGCCAGTATCCCTAATGAACATGGATGGAAAAATCCTCAACATAATATTAGCAAACTCAATTCAAAATACACTGGAAAGATCATACACCACTGTCAAATGGGATTCATTCCAGGGATACAAAGATTGTTCAGTATCTGCAAATCAATTAACATGCTATGCCACATTAATAAAACAAAGGATACAATCAAATGATCATATCAGTAGAATCAGAAAAGCTTTAACAAAATTCAACAAAGCAGGTAAGGACGGACCTTATTAGCTCAATAATAAAGGCCATATATGGCAAACTGACAGCTAACATCATACTCAATGGTGAAAAGCTGAAGCTTTTTCTCCAGGATCAAGAGGATGATAAGAATGCCCACTCTTGCTATTTTCATTCAAGAAGTTCTTGCTAGTATTAGAAGTCCTTGCCATAGAAATTAGATAAAAAAAACAAAGGCAACCAAATCAGAAAGAAAGTAGTAAAGTTTACAGAAGACATGAGACTTTATGCAGAAAAACCTAAAGATTTCACCAAAAATCTATTAGAATAAATGAGTTTAGGAAAGTCACAAGATACAAAATAACATTCAGAAATGGATTGTGTTTCAATACACTAATATTGAAACATGAAGAAGTTTAAAAGACAATACCATTTACAGTTGGGTCACAAAGAATAAAACACTAGGAATAAATTTAACCAAGGAAGTGAAATAAATTTAATCAAGGAAGTTCAGAAACTACTTTGAAGACCCTGGCATGAAATACATTGAAGATGACACAAATAAATGGAATGGTAATCTGTGCTCATGGATTGGACAAGTTAGTATTACCAAATGTCCATATTATTCAGTACAATCCCTATCAAAGTACTAATGATATTTTTCATAGATTTGGGACAGAGAATCCTTAGATTTGTATGGAACCACGAAGGACCTGAATAGCAAAACAATTTTGAGAAAGAAGTAAGCTACAGGTTCCATGTTCTCTGATTTTTAACTACCACAAAGCTATAGAAATCAAAGAGTATGGTACTGACATGAAAATGGACATGTAGATCAATGGGATAGAACACAGTACCCCTCTCCCCATCAAAAGATTTCATCCATATGTGATCAATAATGACAAGGAGGCAAAATATACAATGGAAAAAAGACATTCTCTTCAATAAGTGGTGCTGAGAAAATAGGACAGCTATATAAAAAAGAATGAAACTAGAGTACTATTATATAGTAAAATAAATTCAAGATAAATTAAAGACTTGACTATAAGATCTGAAACTATAAAAATCCTAGAAGAAAACACAGGCAGTAAGTTATTTGACATCAGTTTTACTAATATTTTTTTCGACCAGTGTCTTCAGGCAAAGGCAACACAAACTAAAATATATAAAAATGATGCTATCAAACTAAAAAGCTTTCACAGAGCAAAGGAAGCCATCAACAAAATGAAGACAACCTACAGAATGGGAGAAAGTATTTGCAAACTGCACATCTGTTAAAGGTTTACTATCCACAAGAGATAAGGAGCTCAGACAACGTAATAGCAGAAATGCAAATAATCCAATTAAAAAATGAGTAGAAGACCTGAATAGACAATTTTTTTCCAAGGATGACATGCTAAGGACCAAAAAGCTCAACATGAATAATCAGGGAAACGCAAATGAAAACCACAAGGACATAGCACCTCACACAAGTCAGAATGGCTCTTATCAAAAAGACCAGAAGTAACAAGTGTCGGTGAAGATGTAGAGAAAGGGAACCCTTGTGCACTGTTGGTGGGAATGTCAATTGGTGCAGCCATGATGGGAAAGAGTATGGCAGTTTCTCACAAAATTAAAAATAGAAATCCCATGGGATCCAACAATTCCACTTTGGAGTATTTATTCAAAGAAAATGAAAAGAGTCTGAAGAGCTATCTGGACCTCACTGTTCATTGCAGCATTATTGACAACAGCAGAGATATGGAAGTAGCCTACCTGTCCAGTGATAGATGAATGGATAAAGAAGATGTGGTACGTAATATATGATGGAACATTACTCAGCCATTTAAAAAATGAAATCTTGCCATCTGTGAAAACATGGATTAATCTAGAAGGTATTTGCCTAAGTGAAATAAGTCAGAGGAAGGTAAATATAGGATTTATTTATATGTGGAATCTAAAAAACAAAACAAATGAAAAAAATAAGACAGAAACAGATGCACAGATATAGGAAATAAGCTGTTGGTTACCACAGGGGTTGGCAAAAAAAAAAAAAAAAAGGGGAGAAAGGGATTAAGTAGTACGAGCTTCCAGTTATAAAGTAAGTTACAGTGAAGTAATGTATAGCCTGGGAAATAAAGTCAGTAAGATTATAACAACTTTGTATGGTGAGAAATGGTAACTAGACTTCCTGTAAGGATCATTTTGGAATGTCTAAAAATACTGAGTTACTAGGGTGCCCACCAGAAACAAATAGGGTATTGTATGTCAAGGATACTTTAATTAAAAAGATTAAATAAAGTACAATATTTACTACTGAATTTCCACTGGAACTTAAAAAGTAACTGTAGTCTCTTTTATTTATTTAAGGGACTGAGGTAATACAGAACAAAAATTGAAAATCTCCCAACTACTACTTCGTAGTTGAACTAGACTGTAGGCAACTCTTAAGTTTCTCTCTACCATGGTGTACCCTGGCAGAACAGCAGCCTTCCCCAGGGTGATCTTTAGTCCGGGGCTACATGCGGCAGGTGCACACCCAGCATGTTACATGGCTTCCCAGGGGCTTCTCTGCAGATGTTGCAGTAACACTGAGCCCCTATTCCTCCACTTCAAGAATGTTGGATGGAAAGGAGACAGTGGCCCCTTTGACAGACGCATACTCCCTACCTCGTCCAACCCCATGACTACATGGCCTGCTTCCCTCACTTGAATTTTTGCCCATACTATGGAATTTGTGGGGGGGAAAAAAGTTGGTGCACAAGTTGGGTCCTGACTCCTCAAAGTGCCCATGGAAACAACTTCACCAAAGTGCCTATTTCACAGATAAATCTTCCAGGACTTGAAGACATTTCTGCACAGAATTCTTTGTCATGGGCTATGAAGGACTTACTGAATCCCATGCTAACTAAGTTTGCCATTTAATGTGTCTCATAAATAGGCAAAGCATTATTAAGGGTTGTACTCGAAGCACGTGGATTCTCCTACTGTAGGGGCTGGCGAACTGCAGCCTCTAGGTCAAAACCAGGCTGGATGTTTTTGTAACTAAAGACTTACTGGAGCACAGCCTGGGCATCTGTTTATGTATCATGTCTGCTGCTTTTTGATTAAAGCAACAGAGTCAGTTGATTGTGAAAGACCCCACAAGGCCCACAAAGCCTACGAAGTTTGCTCTTTCAACCTTTACAACAAAGTTTGCTAATTCCTGTTCTACACGAGGAAAGACCAGGACTTTTTTTTTTTTTTTTTTTTTTAGGAGTTCATTACAACAGTATAAAATAGTGGAAAAGAATTCAGGTGCTGGAGGCAAGCAAAGTCAAGCTTGATGATCAGCTCTGCTACTAACTGTCACAGCTTTCTACTTGGTAAGTTTCAGTTTCTTCATCTATAAAATGGTTATAATAATACCTCCATCTCACAGGAGATTTTAAAAAGAATTTTGTCTCAAAAAATGCTCAGCACATTGACTAGCAAATATTGTAAGCTCTTGATGAAGCTGTTCCTCTTTTATGAGTAATTTGCAGGCTAGGTAGTGACCTCACACAAAAAGAATCAAACGGCAGACCCGTCCCTCGAAACTGGGCATAAGGTTTAAGCAGACACAGCTGACAGAGAATTAGGACCCAGTAAGAATAGTTCTTAAAGTGTTTTCTCCTCATTTCCAAGGCAGTGGGAACTTTGAGAAAGCAGAACAAGGACAAATGTGGAAAACAACTCAAGGGCACTGCTTTCTCTTGACCTTGGCTGTGAGTTAAGTAGGATATTGAAAATGGGGACAAGTGAACGTCTTGGACCTGTAATGTCAACCTGATAGAAATTAAAGCATGGGACGGAAGGATAGAGCACACAGTTACCTCGATCTAAATCTGCAAGCCAAGAGGACCAGCGCCGCCCATACACACAAACACCGTTCTTTCAAGTTCATCTTCAAGTAATCTTGTAAACAGAAACTTTGAACAAAAGACACCTGTAAATAATTGATAGACAGTTACTGAAGCATGTTGGGCAGTGTTTGTAATATTGATTTTGGACTGTGAACAAAGCAGAGCTCTTCAAGCCCATACGTTAGTCCTTTTCTCTCCTTTTGGTGCCATCAATATTCATGGCCTGCTCACATGTTAGGAATGTGAAATGATACTTCTTTCATGTTGCTCATTGGGGCCTTTGCTCTCTGTGGATAGGGTCTCTGACCCATCCTTTAATTATCAGCTTTGATCCTCTTAATGAGGAGTTATCAAAATAGTTCAGGACACTGAATTATTAATTGAATAACTGTAATTAACGATCAAGGAATGGAAGCCAGCAAATGAACTTTGGTCCCCTATTTCCAAATTCGAAATCCTACTCTCAATAGTTCAGCTCGGGTCTCTGAACTTCCTGCCGTCTTTTTGAATTGCATCTTCACCCTTGCTTTGTTACATATATTAAGTTCAACATTCAGTGCTTTATAGACCATTCATAGACATCCTAGAAAATAAAATCATGTCCTTGCAATTTTAGCATGGCAATAACTGAAAAGAAAACATAAAAAATAATCCATCATTTTTCTCTCACTCACACACAAATCAATAGAGCAGAATGCTTAGGTCAGCTCAGTGGGGGCATGGGTGGAGATTGGAATCAGGACAATACTTGGGCATATTTAAATATTTATGAGTGCTGTATATCTCACAGAGGACTGAAACGGATTCTTAATGCCACAGTAAAGAAACTGGAGTAAAACCAGTAAGTTTCAGCTTGAGGAAAAGTTAGGGACAACTCTTAAAACTGTCAAAATCAGAACAATTGGTATTTGATGCTGCCACATGTTATTTCAATCACTGCCTCTCCTGATTCACTAGTAGAGGACAGGCCAAGAGTGCGACTAGGGAAGGGGACCTCTCTAAGATGCTGAGTCTGGCATTCTCAAGGGAAAGGGGCATTGCCTGTGGGAAAATCAGCACAGATGGCTCTGAATGGTGTTGGAGGCACTTGGGCTGTGGTCAGTGAGAGTAAAGCAGAAAGACATTAAAGGGTGTTTGTGAAAGGCTCTTATTTCACCTCTGATTAGACAAAAGAGGTGTGCCAACTCTGTTCCTCCTGTGTTTCTCCATTCTATGTTTATTTCTCTTTTCCCTCCTGACATCTCAAATGTAAAAGGGGGTGAGAAGTGGGGCAGAAGTTTATTTAGGCTCAAGGTAGGGCCTGAAAGCCATGTCTACTCAATAGGAAAATATTTGTAAAAATTGATAGATTTGACTACATAAAAAGCAAAACATTGCACATGGCAAAGCCACATTAACCAAACTAAATGTCAGACTAGGAATCGTATTCACAGCTCATGTGACCCAAAAATTTGAGTTGCCATATGTACAAAGCTTTTACAAGTCAGTGAGTAATATACAAACACCTCAATAGTACAAAGTTCATAAACAGTGTGATAGTTCACAAAAGAAGAAAGACCGAAATGATAATGGTTTGCAGTTTTTGATGAAGAGTAGAGACAAAACAGTCTTTCACGGATCGTTTGGCCAATATTAAAAAGGAAGAGAACATTTAACAAGAGTTGCGGGGGCGTGGTGATACACGGTACGTACTGGATCTCAAGAGTCTTAGCAAAGTCATACTTCCTGACTCAAGATGTCTACTTCTGGGAATTTAAGGAATTACCAGGCCAAGTGGCAAAAGCAAGAATACGAATCATAGACTTTTTGTAACAGCAAAAATCAGAAATCCTGAAGAACCATCAAAAGGGGCTATACTTTGGGTTCTGGGCAAAGTACATTCCATTTTTCTTCTTCTGGTAATTCCAAAAGACATCAATCACTTGGCCAAGGACCCAGAAAAGGAGGAGAGGCAGACGTGCTAGGCCCCTCGGGACTCAAATAACAACCCAGCAGTAAGGGCCTGGTTTTCTTTTCTTCCTCTCCCTCCTCTCCTCCTTCCTTTCTCTTCGCCCTCCATTGCTCCCCCTGCCTCCCTGCCTCCTACCTTCCTTCCTTCCTTGATTCCTGGGTATCCTGGGTGAGGCGCTGGAGAAGCACCCAGAAAGGTCAAAGACTGCAGACGAAAATAGCCCTCCTAAAAACCTCACCTTCTTTTGTGCAAACACCTGGGAAGAGAGCAATTCCACTGTGCAGAAATCTTTAAGCCCATCTGCCTAGTGTTGAATGAACACTAGGAAAAACGTGGGCAGCCATCCTGTAGCCCAGTGGGTACCGTCGCAGCGCAGTCCCTCTTCCACAATGTTGAGTCTGTCTCTCCGCTGCAGGGCCCGTGGATGAACTTGGACTTCCACTACCCTCTCGCAGGAGCAAGCGAGTGTGCCCCCTCCCGTGTAGACTCTGGTCAGGGCCTGTCTTTCGCATCCCCTACAGTAATGAGGCAATCCCCCTTCCTCAAGAGGATGTGGGCAGAACGCTGAATCCCATGTCTCTCATACAGTGTAATGAGAAAATGCTCTTCCCATGTGGGCAGAACTCTGACTTCAGCCCCCAGCTCACTACAACAGTAATGAACAGGTCCCTGCCCTGTATAGCCTGTGGCAGAATTTTGATTCCATTCCTTCTGCAGGGACAAGGTGACCCCCCCCCCCCACTTCTCCCTCATGTGCCTCAGTGCATAAAACCCTGTCTTTTGTCCTCACTCACAGGTAATGAGGCATATCTCCAGCTCCCCATCCCCAACTGAGAATACTGTGGTGTTGAATCCTGTCACCAACACAAAAGTAAGGTGGAAGAAAATAGCACTGCAGAGGCTTTATAAGCTAAATTGACATTTCAACCACAACCACAAGAGTGAGCCAGGACATACATTTTGAACTTAATAGGTTGACTAGCTGTCAAAATAGAAGATTTAAATGGGACCCAGGGTTGAATAATATGTTATTCAAAATGTCTAGGATACAGACCAAAATTACTCATCATACCAAGAACAGGAAAATCTCAACTTACGAAAATATCATTAGCAGATGTCAACATTGAGATGGCAGAGATGCTGTAATTTTCAGACAAGGATTTTCAAGCAGCTGGCATAAAAATGGTCCAATGGGTAATTTTGACACTCCTGAAGCATATATAATAAGATAGGCTATCTCAACAATGCAATAGAAGATATAAAGAAGAACTAAATTGAAATTTTAGAACTGAAAAGTATAGTAAGTGATATGTTAAAAAGAGCTTCAATGGATGGGTTTCATAGCAAAAATGAAATGTGATAGGGAAAAAAAATCAGTTAACTTAAAGATAGATCAATAGAAATTACCCAGTCTGAGACACAGAGGAGCAGCTTGAAGGAAAATAAAATGAGCCTCAGGGGCCTGTGACAAAAGAACAAGAGATCAAAGATTCATCCCCTAAGAGTCCCATAATGAGAGGAAAAGGAATATGGTGCTCAAGAAATCAGCTGAAAACCTCCCAAATTTGTCAGAAGACATACACCTGTAAATTCAAAGGTCTATGTACAGGGGCGCCTGGGTGGTGTGGTGGGTTAAGCCTCTGCCGTCATATTGGGTCATGATCTCAGGGTCCTGGAATTGAGCCCCGCTTCGGGCTCTCTGCTCAGTGGGGAGCCTGCTTACCCCTCTCTCTGTCTCTGCCTGCCTCTCTGCCTACTTGTGGTCTCTCTCTCTGTCAAATAAATAAATAAAATCTTTAAAAAAAAAAGGTTGCTGGGGGGAGGGGGTTTGGGAGAAGGGGGTGGGATTATGGACATTGGGGAGGGTATGTGCTTTGGTGAGTGCTGTGAAGTGTGTAAACCTGGTGATTCACAGACCTGTACCCCTGGGGATAAAAATATATGTATATAAAAAATTAAAAATTTAAAAAAAGGTCTATGTACAAATTTTTCATTTCTCTGTGATAAATATGCAATTATTGGGTTCTATGGTAAGTGAATGTTTAACTTTGTAAGAAAGGTTGCTAAACTTTTTCAGTTATATAACGTTCTACATTCCTATCAGCCAACATGTGAGAGATTCAGTTACTCTGCATACCCCCCCAGCGCTGTACAAATGCTTATTGTTATTCATGGTAGTTATTATCTACAAAGTCACCGTGAACATTACATTAATGAGTCCTAAATTATTGTTCTTTTGGGTTTATAGGGCTATGTTTCTGTGGGCCTCTGGTCACATTTTCATCAACCACTCAATATAGGACCTTATTTTATATATGTTTCTGTTTAAAGACACCTTATTCAGGGGGTGCCTGGGGGCTCAGTCTATTAAGTGTCTGACTCCTGATTTTGGCTCAGGTTCTGATCTCAGGATTGTGAGACTGAACACCACATTGGGCTCTGTACTCAGCACTCAAGTCTGCTTGGGATTCTCTCCCTCCCTTGCTCTCTGTCCCTCCCCCCACTCATGCTATAAATAAATAAATAAAATTCTTTAAGGATAAAGACACCTTATTTAACACAACAATGTTGATTAACATTGAACTCCTGGCCAAAAGCCCTGTAACCCATGCTAGAACAAAGCTTATTTAACACATGTATTTTCTACTGGGTAAAACACAGCAAGCACTTCAGTACTGTGCTTAAATTCTATCTCAAACAGTGCAATCACCAACACAAAGCTCAAACTGCCAGAATATGTGGTGCTAAGAAGACTGCAGAAAGGACTCTTATTTACTCTATAGGACTTGAAACAAAAAGGCCAAGAATCCCTGTATTCAACCTCAGCTGTGAACATCTGCATTGGGCAACCCAGATTGTTGTACCGCTCCGAGTAGGCGCATGTCCAAATGACTGTGAATGCTCTCTGAATATTGATTTTGGGGATACAAATAAATTTTAGCAAGTAGACAAATTCACAAATACAGGACCCATGAATAAGGAGGGACCCATTATACCGCCATCAATTTTATGGTTTTGACATGGTATAAAAGGTACACTTCTACTCTACTAATTTTTTAACTTCTTCTGTCTTAAAATATTTCAAAATAAAGCATTATTATAAGGAGGGGTGACTAAATATATTATCAGACCTATGAACAATGAATTACTAAAGAAACATTAACATGACATTGACCTTTCTCAATCCTTTTTCAATTAAAATATACACATATATCTCATATATAAAATGTTAAGGGGAAAGACAATCTGTGGGTTTCAACTTTCTCCTTCCCTGTCTTCCTCTGATTCAGGTTCACTAACATATTTAATCTCCACCTGGGTTCCCTTTGCATATTCCCTTGGCTTACCTGGTCATTCTAACATAAAATTGAATTATTATTCCAGGGCAGAGAAGACAATCCAGATAGCTAGATATGACATTCTGTTTAAGTGGTAAAATTCTCTGAGATGACCATATATCAGAATGTTTGGAAAGACTGTTGTGTAGCCATCAGAATTCATCTATTGCCTTTTCTGTCTGATCCCCCACATTCTAGGTTTTGATTCAAGTCTAAGAAATCTTTGGCTCCGATATACGGAAGTTGCTAGGAAAAGAAAAGGAACTGATGTTAATGAGGACCAATTATGAGTAAGGCGCAACACGGTCCCAAGATCTTCCAGAAAAACAGAGTCAGTTTTAGAAAAAAAATGAAAAGCCATCCCGAATACTCACAAATGTTATCAGAGCTTGTCGTGTTCCTACCTCACCTTTTTCAGAGGACTATAATTTGAGAGTAAATGTTGGGAAATAGTAACGTTAGAAACCCCAAGCCATTCTCATGGCTTTCAAGGCTTCCAACACCCCCCTCCCCTACCCCAGAGAAGGCAGTATAAAAATAAAGCTATCTCAGGGTGGTGATATTAAAATCAAAAGAAAAGAGATGTGGAAGCTAATGCTATAATTAATTTTATAATTACACAAGACTCTCCAGAACTGGGAGTTTGAGTTCTTAGAAAATAAATAAATTTAAATGAGAATTACTTAACTAAAAATTTGATAAGACACTAATTGATTTTAGTAAAAAGACATTACGTGAAGTATAGTCAGCAAGACTGACAAAATAAGGAAGTACGTGTCTTGGAGTTTAATGGAACATCATCCCAATTGCCAAGACGCTGAATCAGCAGAAAACAGGAGCCCACAGGATGCTATTGGGTAGGAAGAGGTTATTTTCATGGCTAAAAGGAGTGGGTAAGGCCTGGGGTAAAAATCTCTTCTGGCTCTGCAGTTCCACATGTGATTTGACTGCACAAGCTGGTTGGGCTCCTCCCGCTGTGGGCCCCAAGACTTCGAACCATCCGAGGAGCAGGCAGTTCTTCTAAGGAGGGTTCTTCTGTGAGTAAGCATGACTCATGGACTTCTGTCTACAAGTGGGGCAGGGTTGGAAGAATCTGGGCTGTTTTTAGACCTTCTGGTCAGCTGTATTTGTGTAACAAATTTTGTGATGAACAGAAAACCCTCAGGAAAAAAAAGGGGGGGTGCCTAGGACCTTAGACCATCTGAGATTTCTTCAGGGCAGAGAAAAGTACCCCTTAAACCTGGGCCACTGCTTAAGGCCAGAAAAACAAGGACAAAATTCAGGCCTGAGAGAAAAAAGATGCTTATCTTCATTTGACCTCCAATGGAGACTTAAAGCCACATATATTTTTCACTAAGTATCCCTATTCTATTTTGTCACAATCTTTCTCTAACAAAGGAAAATTCCTTTTATCTTAAGTTTCTGTCTAAAAAGTTCTCCTTGTCAGAAACATAGTGAGTATTGTGTTATCATGTGCAATGTGAAATCAGTGCTAATGACTGCGTTTGGAATAAAGTGTAGATAGGCAAATTATAAAACCAAGCTCTATTTCATAGCATCCCCATGGAGGGACCATAGTGGATGTTGGTTTATTGAATCAAAGTAAAGCCTTTGTTGGTAAAAGTGCCTGATGACATAATTAAACCTTTGATCATGTGTAATGTTTGAGCCCTGCTTTAGCTTTTTACTACACATGTAAAAGCAATAGTAACTCTTTTAACACAGTTAAAAAAGAGGAAGACTCAAGAAACAAAGTTTTTGTTTTTTTTTGTTTTTTTGTTTGTCCCTGATCATTGGAATAGCTGTGGTGTGGTACAGATCAATTGCTAGAGATGCCTTTGTACATCAGATGTATTCAAGAGATATATTGATTCAGTCGCTCAGAATAAATCAGAGCTCATCTAATGGGAGGTTAAGATACTAGAAGCACATCAGCTTCAATTTTCCTGCAGTTTTCATCCTCCAACTGTATCTGAAATTTCGTTGTCCAGACAGTCCCAAGACACTGACGGAGACATGTAGTTAATTTGCCCATTAGAATCTAAGATGTTTTTAAAGGTAGGCAGATCATTCTCAGGAAACTTGACTCTTTAAATAAGTCACAGTTGTTAGCAAAATGGCATGTTGAAAATGTAGGCCCATGAGGGTGAATGGTTCCCTTTGGATTTGCTTTTTTAAGTTTTTATTTAGAAATAGTTAGAGGACTTGCCGGGATAATACAGAGACACAGATCTCTTGTCTCTTTTTCACTCAGATCACCCACTGCTCCCTCTGACATAATTACCCATAGTATCAAAACCAGGAACTTGACACTGGTACAATATGTGTGTGTGTAATTTTTGATATAAAATTATTTCATTACACAACAATCTCCCTCATATGATCCTTCTAAGTCACGCCACCACCTCTACCACCTTCCATTGCTAACCTTTGACAACCACTGATCTATTTTCCATCTCTATAGAAAGGCAGCTCAATGCCCTTGAAGTCATCCTGGTTGGTATGTGCCAATAGCTTGTTCTTTTTTTTATTGTTGAGTAGTATTCCGGGGTATGAATGGACCACAATGTGTTTAGCCATTTACTTTTTTTTTCTTTTTTTTTTAAGCCATTTACTTTCTAAGGCATAATGTGACTGCTTCCAGCTTTTGGCTGTAATAAAAAAAGTTGCTATGAACAATTACACACAAGTGTTTGATGTGGACATTATGTTTTCATTTCTCCATGATAAATGCCCAGGAATGCAACTGTTGGGTCTTATGATAAATGTACGTATATTTTTGTTTTTTGATTTTTTTTGTTTTTGTTGTTGTTGTTGTTTAGAAAAGTAAAATTTTTCAGGAATGGCTATACTATTTTACATTCCACTAGCAATGTATGTATGGCCTTCTCTTTCCACGTCCTCACCAGTACTTCACCAATTTTTTTTTTTTAAAGGTTTTATTTATTTTTTTGACAGAGAGAAATCACAAGTAGATGGAGAGGCAGGCAGAGAGAGAGAGAGAGGGAAGCAGGCTCCCTGCTGAGCAGAGAGCCCAATGCGGGGCTCGATCCCAGGACCCTGAGATCATGACCTGAGCCGAAGGCAGTGGCTTAACCCACTGAGCCACCCAGGCACCCCCAATGTTTGTTTTTAACGGTGAGTTTTTCAGAGTTTCTCATATACTCTAAATGGGAACACTTTGTCGGCTATGTGGCTTGTTAATATTTTCTCCCAGACTGTAGCTAGTCTCAATAACTAGTTTAGTCTCTAGCTAGTTTCTCAACTGGTTATTTAAGAGAGTAAATATTTTCAATTTTAACGAGGGCAAATTTATCAGTCTTTTCTTTGATTGTCCTGTTTGTGTCCTAACAACCTTTCATTAAGCAGTTGGTCGTGAAGATTTACTCAGATGCTGTCCTCTCTAAGTTTTATAATTTTACATTTTACACTTAAATCTATGATCCATTTTGAGTTATTGTTTTCTGCAATGAGTGAGGTTTAGGTCAGGTTTCATTTTTTTCCCTCTTTGGATGTCCAGTTGCTCTAACACTACTTGTTGAAAAGATTATCCTTCCTCCATTGAATCACTTTTGCCCCAGTGTCCAAAATCAGTTGGCCGTACCTGTAGGGATCTATTTCTGGATTCTCTTTCTTGTTCCCTTTATCCATGTATCTATCCCTCCACCAAATATACTAGTATATAATAAATCTTAAAATCAACAGAAGGGGCACCTGGGTGGATCACTGGGTTAAAGCCTCTGCCTTCGGCTCGGGTCATGGTCCCGGGGTCTTGGGTTTGAGCCCCACATTGGGCTCTCTGCTCAGTGGGGAGCCTGCTTCCTCCTCTCCCTCTACCTGCCTCTCTGCCTACTTGAGATCTCTGTCTGTGAAATAGATAAATAAAATCTTAAAAAAAAAAATCAACAGAATGATTCCTTTACTTTTTTTTTTTTTTTAAAGATTTTATTCATTTATTTGACAGACAGAGATCACAAGTAGGCAGAGAAACAGGCAGAGAGAGGGAGGAAGCAGGCTCCCCGCTGAGCAGAGAGCCCAATGCAGGGCTCGATCCCAGGATCTGAGACCATGACCTGAGCTGAAGGCAGAGGCTTAATCCACTGAGCCACACAGGCACCCCCCCCTTGACTTTACTCTTATTTTTCAGTATTATTTTTAGGTGTTCTAGTTCCACTGTTTTTCCATATCAACTTTAGAGTAGTTTTGCCTATATACAGAAACATGATTGCATTAAATTTCTTATTTTAGGAGAATCAGTCTTTACTAATTGGAGACTTCTAATCCATGAACATGGAATATTTTTTTACTTTTTTAGATCTTCTTTTCTCCCCCATCGGTACTATGTAATTTTTAGCACACAAGTCCTATACAGGTTTTGATAGGTTTGCAACTAAGTATTTCTTATTTTTGGAGTAATTGTTTATGTTTTATTTTTAAATTTCATTTTCCATGTGTTTGTTGCTGCTGCAAAGAAATACAATTCGTTTTTGAATGTTGATCACGTATCATGAGACCTTATTAAACTCACTTATAAGTTCAAAGTTCCAGGAGGTTTTGTTTTCTTTTTATATATTCTTTGGAATTTTTTCATATCTGCAAAGAGAGTCAGTTTTATTCCTTCCTTTCTGACACATGTACCTTTCCTTTCCTCTTTCTTTTCCCCTTTCCCCTTTCCTTATGGTACTAGCTAAAACTTCCAGTAGCATGTTGAATATGAGTGATGAGAGCAATCATCCTTGCTTTGTACTTGATCTTAGGGGACAAGCATTTAGTCTTAGCATAAAGTAAAATGTGAGCTGCAGGGTTTTTGTAAGTGCTTTTTATCAATTTGAAGTTCACTTCTATTTTTTTTTCTGAGAGTTTTTATCACAAATAGGTGCTGAATGTTGTCAAATACTTTTTCATGCATCAAGTGATATGATATTGCCCCGTTTCTTCTTTAACCTGTAATTCAGTGAGTTATATTGATTGATATCTGAATAGCAACCTCATATCCTTGGAATAAACCTCTCTTGGTCATGGTGTTTACTTCTTTTTATTTATTACTCAGCTCTATCTGAAATTATATTGTTAATGATTTCTCTATTTATATTCATGCAGGATAATGGTGCATAGTTTTCTTTTTTTGTACTGCCTTTGTCTGGTTTGGTATTAGAATAATAGTAGCTTTACAGAGTGATTTGGGACATGCTCCCTCCTCTTTGATTTTCTGGGAGACACTGTTTAGAGTTGGTGTTAATTCTGCCTTAGACATGAGGTCGACTCCTCTAGTAAAACAGTGTGGGCTTTGAGAATTTCTTGTCTATGCACACTGATGTTTCCAGGTTACTGGTTTCTTTAGCACCCAGTTGGACACAGAAATGAGGCAGAAAGAAAACCCAAAGGATTCACTATCATGTTGTTCCCTGGATCCCAGTTTTCCTAGCTAGTCTGCCTTCTTGTTTCTACCTTTTTGACTTCTGTTATATCTGTCCAAAGTGTTTATTTATACTTGGTGGGAGAAACAAGGAAGGTACATATATTCTGTCTTCCCAGAGGTGGAAGTTTCCCAGAGGATTTTAATCTGGTGGTTAGCCAACAAGAAAAGTATTCAGGAAAAAGGGGAAAAGAAGGCAAATTTTCCAAACAGTTCTGTCTTGGACATAAATGGAGAGTGATGTGCTGGGTCCAGTGATAAACTATTACACCTCTTTGTTTTGCTTTCCTTTCTATAGAGATACAATTCTCCTATCATAAAATGCCCCCCTTTCAAGTGTACCATTCAGTGGGTTTTCAGTATATTCAAAAAGTTATAAAGAATAAAATCCTGAGAGACAAGATGGCGGGGAAGTACGAGGAGGCGCCCTTTCAACCTGTACCCTAAAGTGAGCTGATTACCTTCCAAAGAACTCCGATCACCCACGAAATCAGCCTGAGATCAGAATTATACATGTCTGGATCTCTGCCGGAGCAGAATACACCAGTGGGAAGCTAGAGTAACTGAGACAGAAGATAGAATTAGTGATCTGGAGGACAAACAGATAGAAAGGATCAGGAGGAAGCCTGGAATAAACAGCTTAGAAGCCACGGAACAGAATCAGGGAAATAAATGATGCCATGAAACATTCCAACATCAGAATTATTGAAATCCCTGAAGGGGAGGAGAAAGAAAGAAGTCTAGAAGATATAGTGGAACAAGTTCTTCATGAAAATTTTCTGAATCTTGTGAATGGAACCAGCGTTCATGTACTAGAGGCCGAAAGGTTTCCCCCCAAGATTACAGATTCTCAAAAGTCCTCTAGACTCCTAATAGTAAGAATGAAGAATTATAATTGTAGGCAGAACGTCTTGAAAGCAGCTAGGACAAAGAAGATCTTTATGTACAGAGGAAAGCCCATCAGAATAACGTCAGACCTGTCCACAGAGACCTGGCAAGCCAGAAAGGGCTGGCAAGATATATTCAGGGCACTGAATGAGAAGAACATGTGGCCAAGAATACTTTATCCAGCAAGACTGACATTTAAAATGGATGGAGAGATAAAGAGTTTCCAAGACCGGCAAGGCTTAAAAGAGTATGCGACCACCAAGCCGACACTGCAGGAAATATTAAGGGGGGTTCTATAAAAGAGGAAAAAGCCCAAGAATAGCATTGAACAGAAATATAGAGACAATCTACAGAAAGAAAGACTTAAAGGTAACATGATGTCAATAAAAACATATCTATCAATAATCACCCTCAATGTGAATGGCCTAAATGCGCCCATAAAATGGCACAGGGTTGCAGATTAGATAAAACGACAGGACCCATCCATATGTTGTCTACAAGAGACCCATTTTGAACCTAAAGATACACCCAGACTGAAAGTGAAGGGATGGAGAAGCATCTTTCATGCCAATGGGCCTCAAAAGAAGGCTGGGGTAGTGATTCTCATATCAGACAAATTAGATTTTAAACTAAAGACTGTAGTCAGAGATACAGAAGGACACTACATCATTCTTAAAGGGACTATCCATCAAGATGATCTAACAATTTTAAATATCTATGCCCCCAATATGGGAGCAGTCAATTACATAAGAAAACTTAATCAAGATAAAGAGTCATATTGATATGAATACACTAATCGTTGGAGATCTTAACATGTCTCTCTCAGAAATAGATCATCGAAGCAGAAAATCAATAAAGAAACAAGAGCATTGAATGGCACATTGGACCAGATGGACCTCATAGATATATAGAGAACATTCCACCCTAAAACAACAGAATACTCATTCTTTTCAACTGCACATGGAACCTTCTCCAGAATAGACCACATACTGGGTCACAAATCAGGACTCAACCGATACCAAAAGACTGAGATTATTCCCTGCACATTCTCAGATCACAATGCTTTGAAACTAGAGCTCAATCACAAGGAAAAGTTCCGAAGGAACTCAAACACCTGGAAGCTAAAGACCACCTTGTTTAAGAATGCTTGGATCAGGGCGTCTAGGTGGCTCAGTGAATTAGGCTGCTGCCTTCGGCTCGGGTCATGATCTCAGGGTCCCGGGCTCTCTGCTCGGTGGGGAGCCTGCTTCCTCCCCCCTCTCTCTGCCTGCCTCTCTGCCTACTTGTGATCTCTGTCTTTCAAATAAATAAATAAAATCTAAAAAAAAAAAAAAAAAAAAAAAAAAGAATGCTTGGACCAACCAGGAGATCAAGGAAGAACTGAAACAATTCATGGAAACCAATGAGAATGAAGACACTTCGGTCCAAAACCTATGGGATACAGCAAAGGCGGTCCTAAGTGGGAAATACATAGCCATCCAAGCATCCCTCAAAAAAATGGAAAAATCCAGAACACAGAAGCTGTCTCTACACCTTAAAGAACTGGAGAATCAATTACAAATCAAACGAATGCCACACATGAGAAGGGAAATAATCAAGATTAGAGCTGAGATCGATGAGGTAGAAATCAGAGATACAGTAGAACGTATCAATGAAACTAGAAGCTGTCTTTTTGAAAGAATCAATAAGATTGATAAACCATTGGCCACACTAATCCAAAAGAAAGAGAGAAAGCTCAAATTCATAAAATTATGAATGAAAAGGGAGAGATCACAACGAACACCAATGAAGTGGAAACAATCATCAGAAGTTATTATCAACAGTTATATGCCAATAAGCTAAGCAACCTAGATGAAATGGATGCATTCCTGGAAAACTATAAATTCCCAAAATTGAACCAGAAAGAAATTGACAACCTGAATAGACCAATATCTAGTAACGAGATTGAAGCAGTGATCAAAAACCTCCCAAAAAGCAAGAGCCCAGGACCTGATGGATTCCCTGGGGAATTCTACCAAACTTTCAAAGAATAAATAACACCTATTCTCCTGAAGCTGTTTCAAAAAATTGAAGCAGAAGGAAAACTTCCAGACTCTTTCTATGAAGCTAGCATTACCCTGATCCCCAAACCAGGCAAAGACCCCACCAAAAAGGAGAATTTTAGACCAATATCACTAATGAATATGGATGCTAAGATTCTCAACAAGATCCTAGCAAACAGGATCCAACAGCACATTAAAAAGATTATCCACCATGACCAGGTGGGATTCATCCCTGGGCTACAAGGATGGTTCAACACTCACAAATCAATCAATGTGATAGAACAAATTAATAAGAAAAGAGAGAAGAACCACATGGTCCTCTCAATTGATACAGAAAAAGCATTTGACAAAATCCAGCATCCTTTCCTGATTAAAACGCTTCAAAGTATAGGGATAGAGGGAACATTCCTGAACTTCATCAAATCTATCTATGAAAGACCCACAGCAAATATCATCCTCAATGGGAAAAAGCTTGCAGCCTTCCCATTGAGATCAGGAACACGACAAGGATGCCCAGTCTCACCACTCTTGTTCAACATAGTATTAGAAGTCCTAGCAACAGCAATCAGACAACGAAGAGAAATAAAAGGTATCCAAATTGGTAATGAAGAAGTCAAACTCTCTCTCTTTGCAGATGACATGATTCTTTATATGGAAAACCCAAAGACTCCATCCCCAAACTACTAGAACTCATACAACAATTCAGTAACGTGACAGGATACAAAGTCAATGTACAGAAATCAGTGGCTTTCTTATACACTAATAATGAAAATACAAAAAGGGAAATTAGAGAATCAATTCCATTTACTATAGCACCAAGAACCATAATATGCCTGGGAATAAACCTAACCAAGAGGTAAAGGATCTGTACTCGAGGAACTACAGAACACTCATGAAAGAAATTGAAGAAGACACAAAAAGATGGAAGACCATTCCATGCTCTTGGATTGGAAGAATAAACATTGTTAAAATGTCTATACTGCCTAGAGCAATCTATACTTTCAATGCTATTCTGATCAAAATTCCACCAGTATTCTTCAAAGAGCTGGAGCAAATAATCCAAAAATTTGTATGTAATCAGAAGAGACCCCGAATCACTAAGGAAATGTTGAAAAACAAAAAACAGGGGGGCATCACATTAACTGATTTCAAGCTTTAATACAAAGCTGTGATCACGGGGCACCTGGGTAGCTCAGTGGATTAAAGCCTCTGCCTTCAGCTCAGGTCATGATCCCAGGGTCCTGGGATCGAGCCCCACATCAGGTTCTCTGCTCAGTGAGGAGCCTGCTTCCTCCTTTCTCCTCTCTCTCTGCCTGCCTCTCTGCCTACTTGTGATCTCTGTCTGTCAAATAAATAAATAAAATCTTAAAAAAAAAAAAAGCTGTGATCACCAAGACAGTATGGTACTGGCATAAAAACAGACACATAAACCAGTGGAACAGAGTAGAGAGCCCAGATATGGACCCTGAACTCTATGGGCAAATAATCTTCGACAAAACAGGAAAAAATATACAGTGGAAAAAAGATAGTCTTTTCAATAAATGGTGCTGGGAAAACTGGGCAGCTATCTGTAGAAGAATGAAACTGGCCCATTCGCTTACACCATACACAAAGATAAACTCAAAATGGATAAAAGACCTCAATGTGAGACAGGAATCCATCAGAATCCTAGAGGAGAACATAGGCAGTAATCTCTTTGATATCAGCCACAGCAACTTCTTTCAAGATATGTCTCCAAAGGCAAAGGAAACAAAAGTGAAAATGAACTTTTGGGACTTCATCAAGATCAAAAGCTTCTGCACAGCAAAGGAAACAGTCAAGAAAACAAAGAGGCAACCCACGGAATGGGAGAAGATATTTGCAAATGACAGTACAGACAAAAGGTTGATATCCAGGAACTATAAAGAACTCCTCAAACTCAATACACACAAAAGAGACAGTCATATCGAAAAATGGGCAGAAGATATGAACAGACACTTCTCCAATGAAGACATACAAATAGCTATCAGACACATGAAAAAATGTTCATCATCACTAGCCATCAGGGAGATTCAAATTAAAACCACATTGAGATATCACCTTACACCAGTTAGAATGTCCAAAATTAGCAAGTCAGGAAACAACATGTGTTGGAGAGGATGTGGAGAAAGGGGAACCCTCTTACACTGTTGGTGGGAATGCAAGTTGGTGCAGCCTCTTTGGAGAACAGTGTGGAGATTCCTCAAGAAATTAAAAATAGAACTTACCTATGACCCTGCAATTGTACTACTGGGTATTTACCCCAAAGATACAGATGTAGTGAAAAGAAGGGCCATCTGTACCCCAATGTTTATAGCAGCAATGGCCACGGTCACCAAACTGTGGAAAGAACCAAGATGCCCTTCAACAGACGAATGGATAAGGAAGATGTGGTCCATATACACTATGGAGTATTATGCTTCCATCAGAAAGGACAAATACCCAACTTTTGTAGCAACATGGACAGGACTGGAAGAGATTATGCTGAGTGAAGTAAGTCAAGCAAAGAGAGTCAATTATCATATGGTTTCACTTATTTGTGAAGCATAACAAATAGCATGGAGGACATGGGGAGTTAGAGAGGAGAAGGGAGTTGGGGGAAATTGGAAGGGGAGGTGAACCATGAGAGACTATGGACTCTGAAAAACAATCTGAGGGTTTTGAAGGGGCTGGTGGTGGGAGGCCGGGGTACCAGGTGGTGGGTATTATAGAGGGCAAGGATTGCATGGAGCACTGGGTGTGGTACAAAAACAATGAATACTGTTATGCTGAAAATAAATTTAAAAAAAAGAAAGAAAAAAAAAGAATAAAATCCCATACCAATTAATAGTCACTCCACATTCCTTTCCTCCTGGCCCAAAGCTCTTCACTGAACTACTATCTCTATATTTGCCCATTTGTATATCTCATATATACATGGAATCATACCGTACGTGTTCCTTTGTGTCCGGGTTTGCTAACTTTGCATGATTTTTGGGTTTATGCATGTTGTAGTATGTATCAACACTTTCTTCTTTTTTTCTGACTGGTATTCTATTGAATAGAATATACCAGATTTTCTTTATTCAGTCATCAGTTGATGGGCATTTGGATTATTCCTACTTTTTAACTACTGGAAATAATGCTGCCATAAACATTTGCTTACAAGTTTTTGTGTGGAGATATGTTTACAGTTTTCTTGGTATAGATCTAGTAATAGAACTTCTGGGTCATATAGTAACCATTTTTAACTTTTTGAGAGTTTTCCCAGGTGTTTTCCAAAATGGCTGCTTCCTCTTACATTCCCATTGGTGAATATATGGAGGGTTCCAATTTCTCTACATTCTCATCTTTTCTATTTAAAAAAAAAATTACAGTCATCCTAATGAGTGTGAAATGTTATCACCTACTGGTTTTATTTTCAGTTCCCTATTTATTTTCATTTCTCTATTGACTAATGATGTGATTTCCTTTTCATGAGCTTGTTGGCCTTTTGTATATTTTCTTTGGAGATGCACCTATCCAAATCCTTTGCCAATTTAAAAATTTCATTGCCTTTTATTGTTAAAATATAACAGTTGGATATTGGATTCTAATCAGATCAATGATTTGCAAGTATATTTCCCCCATTTTGTAGGCTGCATTTATATACTTTTGACAGTATCTTTTGATGCACAAAATTTTAAATTGTGATCAAATTTATTTTTTCTTCTGTGCCTTGTGCTTTAGAGATCTTATCTCAGAGCCCACTATCTAATCAAAGGTCACCAAAATTTACACCTGTATTTTTTTTCAGGTGTTGAATAATAATTTGGACTCTTGCATTTTAATCTTTGATCTATTTGGAGCTAATTTTTATATATGATGTGACGTTGGCCTAACAGTTTCATGTGGCTTTTCTAACAATTTATCACAAAGTTCATGGGTTGTCACATTTTTTGAAAATTAGTTGACCTTCAATATATGTTTATTTTCCTGGTTTCTCAATTCAGTTTCGTTCATCTATATGTCTGTCCTTATGGCAGCACCACAGTGTCTTGATTACTGTAGTTGTATACTAAATTTTGAAGTTTGCAAATGTGAGTTTTCCAATTCTGTTCTTTTTCAAGATTGTTTTGATAATTGTAGATCTTTTATATTTCCTTTTGAGTTTGAATCAGCCTATAGATCTCCGTAAAGCAGTCAGCTGGGATTTTGATAGAGAATGCACATGATCAGTGTATCAGTTTAGAGGGCATTGAAATGTGTTAACAATATTAAGTCTTCTAATCCATGATCATAAGACAACTTTTCACTTATTCAAGTCTTTTTGGAAAATTTTCAACAATTTTGTGTAGTTTTCAAGTGTACAAATCTTATACATTTTTGTTACATTTATTCCAAAGAATGTATTCATTTTGATATCATTGTAAATGGAATTTTTTTAAGTTTTTTTATTTCTCGTGACCGAAGTATAGAAAGACAATGGAGTTTTAAATAATGATTTTGTATCCTACAACCTTTATTAACTTGTTTATTAGCTGTAATACCTTTTTTGTGTATATTTTAGAATTTTGATTATACAAAATCATGTTATCTGACAATAGAGATAATTTTACTTCCTTCTTTTTAATCTGGACACTTTTTATTTTACTTTCTTGCCTAATTACTCTGAGGTAAAACTTCCAGGACACTGTTGAATAGAAGTGGTGAGAGTGGCCGTGTTTACCTTGTCCCTGATCTCAGGGAAAAATCTCCCATAGTTTCAACATTGAGTATGATGCTAGCTGTGGATTTTTCATGTGTACTCTTAAACAGGTTAAGGAAGTTTCCTTCTATTTCTATTGTGTTATTATTATTATTTTTAATCCTGAGTTGATGTTAACCTTTATCAAGAGTCTTCTTTATTTAGAGTTTTTGATCATGTGTTTTTGTCCTATATTTTATTAATGTGGTGAATTGCATTAATTCTCATACACTAAACCAACCTTGCATTCCTGGAATTATTTTCAGGCATGATATGCAACTATTTTTACATATTGCTGGATTTGGTTGGCTAAAGTTTTGTATTTTTCCATCAATATTCTTAAGAGATTTTGATCTGTATTTCCAATTTCCTGTGATATTTTTTGTTTAATTTTGGTAGCGGGATAATTCTGATACAATAGAATGAGTTGGGAAGTATTCCCTCCTTTCCTATTTCTGGGAAGAATTTGAGTAGTTTCAGTGTTAATTGTTCTTTAATCATTTTGTAGTATTCATCAGTGAAGCCATTTGCACCTTTCCTTTTTATTGTGGAAAGATATTCTAAGTACTAACTAAATCACTTTACCTATAGGCCTAATCAGGTCTGTAATTTATTTCTTCTTGAGTTAGTTCCACTTGTTTCTATCCAGGAATTTTTCTACTTAATGTAGGTCATCTAATATATTGGCATATAATGATCATAGCATTCTGTTAAAATTCTTTTTATTTCTGTAAAGTTCATAGTAATATTCCTTCTTTTATTCATAATTTTAATAATTTTAGTGTTTTGGTTCTTGGTCACTTTAAAGATTTGCCAATTTTGTTGACTTTCCAAAGATTCAACTTTTTTTTTAAATTTAAATTTTAGGTAGTTAGCATACAGTGCAATATTGGATTCTGGAGTGCAATTCAGTGATTCATCACTTATATACAACATCCAGTGCTCATCATAGCAAGTGCCCTCCTTAATACCCATTAACCATCAAGCCTATCCCCTACCCACACTCCTCCATCAACCCTCACTTTGTTCTTTATCATTAAGAGTTTCTTAGGGCCTGTTTTGCTTCTCTCCTCTTTTTTCTCCCTTCCCATATGTTCATCTGTTTTCTTTCTTAAGTTCCACATATAAGTGAGATCATATGGTATTTTTCTTCCTCTGATTTCACATAGCATAATATGCTTTAATTCCAACCATGTCAGTGCAAGTAACATGACTTTTTTTTTTCAGATGGCTAAATAATATATATATCACATCTTCTTCATCCATTCATTAGTTGAACATTTGGGCTCTTTCCCTAATTTAGCTATTATTGACAGTGCTGCTATAAACATTAAGGTACATATATCTTCTCAAATCTGTATTTTTATATACTTTGGGTAAATACCTAATAGCTCAATTTCTGGGTCATAGGATAATTCTATTTTTTACTTTGTGAGGAACTTCCATACTCTTTTCCAGAGTGGCTGCACCAGTGTGGCTGGTGGCTTTTCCAGAGTGGCTGCAGCTCTAAATCCTTACCAACACTTGTTGTTCCTTGAATTGTTATTTTTAGCCATTCTGACAGATGTGAGGTGGAATCTTATTGTGGTTTGGATTTGTATTTCCCTGATGATGAGATGTTGAGCATCTTTTAACATATCTGTTAGGCATCTGGATGTCTTCTTTGGAAAAGAGTCTAAAGAATCAACTTTTAGTTTTGATTTCATCTATGTTTTTTCCCTACTCTCTAATTCATTTAATTTGACTCTCGTCTTTATTATTTCCTTTTCTCTAGTTGTATTGGAGGTAGTGTTTCCCCCCTCCTTAAAGTGTAAGGTTAGCTAACTAATTTGAGAACTTTTTAAAATATAGGTGTTTACAGCTGTAAGTTTTTCTCTAGGCACTGTGTTGGTTGTGCCCTGTAAGTTTTGGTATGCTGTGTTTTCATTTTCATTCATCTCAAACTACTTTCTAATTTCTCTTGTGATTTCATCTTTGACTACTTAATTATTTAGAAGTGCACTGTTTAATATCCACGCATGTATTCCCCAAATTTCTTTTGGCTAATGATTTATAATTTCATCCCATTGTGGTTAGGGAATGTGGTTTATATGATTTCAATTCTTTTAACATTTTCAAGATTTGTTGTATAGTCTAACATATAATTTACATTAGAGAAGTTTTAATATACACTTTCCACTTTCAGTGTATTCTGTTGTTGTTGGGGAGAGTGTTCTATGGATAGCTACAGTTTAGTTGGTTCATGGTGTTATTCCACATAGTGGAGTAGAATTCCATAGTGTTATTCCTTGTTAATTTTTTATTTGTTTTATCCACTTATAAAAGTAGGATATGTAAGTCTCCAACTATTATTATTATTTTTTTAATATAATTTTTTATAAACATATATTTTTATCCCCAGGGGTACAGGTCTGTGAATCACCAGGTTTACACACTTCACAGCACTCACCAAAACTCCAACTATTATTATTGAATGATCTATTTATTCCTTCAATATTGCCAAATTTTGCTTAGATAGTTTGGGACTCTAATGTTAGGTGCACCTGTCTCTTGTTGATCCACTTTGTCTTAATTGACTCTTTTGTGACTTAACTGTAAAGCAATATTCTCAAAGGATTTTGTGTGTAATTGTCTTTGAAAAGGTAATTGAATAACTAATATTTTAGATCAGGAACCAGAAAATGTTTTCAGTAAAGAGCCAAATACTGTTTTAGGTTTCTACGGGACATACAGTCTCAGTTACAACCACTCCATTCTTCATTTGAAGTGAGAAAACAGCCACAGAAAACATAAAGCTAATGAGTGTGACTTTGTTCCAGTGAAACTTTATTTACAGAAACAGTCAGTGGGCTGGACCATGTGTACCAACCCCTGGCCTAGATGATTGTGTTTTGGCAGTATGATTTATTAACAGGGTACTTTTGTCAATATTATTCTCTGTGTTCTTTTGGGCTATTTCCTCTGCATAATTCCAGTGAATAATTTGATTTTATGCACTTTACTCATATCACAGAGACTCTAATCGACCAACTTGTAATGAGTTTATTTGCAAGAAAAAATTCTTTCTTCTTTATAATGTCTTCAGTTTGGAAGCAAGGATATGAAAACACATTCCTCTGTTTTTGTTTTTTACCAGCCAGGTCTACATTAGCAGAAACTTGAATATCGATATTTGACATATTATCAATCTGAAACAACACAGTATTTTCATCCTAAACCAAGACATCCTTATGCATGGATTTGAATGAGTTGCATCTGTGTTCAGAGTAAGTCCCTACAAATAAATTACAAAAAAGCAAACCAAGGTGTATCATATTTATGTGAGAATGTACGAAACTCTATATTAGAGAATATTTGGCAAGTATTGAGACTTCAAGACTCCAAGAATATTCCTAAGGTTTCATAGGTGCAGGGCAGGGAAATTGTACCCATTCCAACATACAGGTGTGACAACAGGAAAACTGAGTGCTAATTGATTACTTGCTGCTCAGCGGCATGAAACAGTCTGTAGCAGAGTCCAAAGGAATACATAATCAAATCCCAGCTATAAAGTAATGGAATGATAGATTGCTCAGGAAGGTTCTGGTACCAAGACATGTTAGTCAGAGCTGCAAGAATACCTTTATACTCTGGGAGGGAACAACAGACCCAATGCAAGGTATTTATCAGGATATGATTATTCCATAGCACATTTGTTCCCCCTGAGAGCCTTGAATTGCTGCCACAAACTTCATCAGCAAGAGGAGACAGAGGGGGAAGTTATCTTCGTTTAACAGACTTGGAAATGATGGCCCACAGTGGCTTAGTGACATACCAGTGAGCTTGTTCGCTTCAGCTCTGGAACCCCTCCTGGGATGAAACCTGGACAGCTTCCCAAGCTGCCAGCCTTCAGCTGTATTACAGCAACAAGTACTTATCTGGCTTTGGCTGTGTCTGGTGAGGAGGATAAGAGGATAATAGCAGCCACTGGTGGTTGCAAGCGTCTCTGGTGCCAGGTCTGGTGTTAAGGATTTGACACATGCTATCTCATTTATTCCTTGCAAATGATGCCACGTAGTGATTAAAATGGTCCCCATTTTGAAGATGAAGAAACTAAGCCTAAGAGCAGATGAACAACTTGACCATATTGAATCTTCTCTCTCTGATTCCAAAACTCTCTTTAAATACTTTCTGCACTTTCTTCAGAGAACACTGTTCTGATTTGCTTGGGAGGTACGCCGTGTGTTAAATGACAGTGATGTCATTCTGCTTTACTGACCAGTCTCCTGTGAATCTGGGCAAGCTAAATTAGACTGCCAGAGCTGAATTGGTGACCAAATTAAGTTGCCCCCAAATGATAGACAATGGTTTCTTATGACCCACGTGAATGAACTGGTTCTTTAGGGGTGATAGCTGCCTACTTCTTGCCCATTTTCTCCTTAAGTACAGGTGGTTCTGGAAGGTTAAACGCTATGCGAGTTTGGACAACCACAAAAGCTGTGGTAGGCAGATTTCTAAGATGGCACCGCCCCATCCAGAGATTTCTGCCCCCTAGTGTCCACCCCCTGTGCAATCCCCTCCCTTCAGTATGAACAGGACCTGTGAATACGACAGAATATCACACCTGTGATTGGATTGTATGTCAAAGGTAAAGGGATTTTGCAGATGTAATTAAGACTTCAAGTCTATGGGGTTTGAATTAATCAAAAAGGACATTATCCTGGGTGGGCCTCAATTAGGTAAAATAGTGTTTTTTTGTTTTGTTTTGTCTTGTTTCTTTTTGAAGAGATTCATTCTCATGCTCACATTGAAGGAATAAGCTGGCCCTTTGTGGGAGAGCCACATACAAAGGACAGTAGGCATCAGAATGAGCCCGAGCTGGCATCCTATTAAGAAAATAGGGACCTCAGTCCTATAATTAGAAAGAACTGAATTCTTTCGACAACCACCTAAATTGACAAAGGACTCCAAGTTCTAGAATGTACAGTTTGACCAACAGGTGGATTTGTAGTCTGGTTAGGTCCTGAGCAGAACAGTCAGTTAAGCCATGAAGGGACTCCTGACTCACTGAAAATGAGACCATAAATGAGTGTTGTTTAAAGCCCCATGTCTGCAACTTTTTGCTGTATAGCGGCAGATAACTAATATAGAATCCTTTCTCAAGGAAGGATGTATTAGTCAGGGTTCTCTAGAAAAAGAACTGTTGTTTACAAGCCAGAGAACCAGGAAACCAGTGGTGTTATTTAAATCTGTGCCTGAAGGTCCAAGAGCCACATGTGCTGATGTCCCAAGGCAGGAGAAAGGGAAGGTCTCAGCTCAGCTAGAAAGCAATCTGCCCTTCCTCCACTTTTTTGTTCTATTCAGGTCCTTAACAGATTGGAGGACGCCCACCCACACTGCTGAGGACAATCTTTCCTCATTCAACTGATTCAACGCTAATCTGCCCTAGAAACACCCTCACAGACTTACCCAGAAATAATGTTTCACCTGCTCCCTGGACATCTTTTAGCCCATTCAGATTGACACATAAAATTAACCAACACAGTGGGCTTTTCCCACTTCTTCTCTCTTGTCCCTCTCTAAACCCACTGTCCAAAGAGCAGCTCAAGCGACCTTTCAAAACTATATAGCAGATCACGTCTGTCCTTGCAGACAACTCTGTCTTTCCCCATGACCAGAGTCTACTCTGAATCACTTCAGCCTTTACCACTGTGTTTGACGTGGTCCTTGCTCTGTCCACATTCACTGTGCCATTTTCTTCCCTGGGCCTGTTCTCCAAACTCACAAGACTTCTCAGAAGACTCCACCAAGCCCTTTCCAAATCCAGAGCCTTCACCCACACTCTTTGTCTGAAATACTCTTTACTGTGCCCTGAACCACTTCATACCCTTCATTCAGGTCCCTTTTCCACGGATGACCTTCCGTCTTCCTTATTTAAATTACAAGTCTTTATTTACAACCAGTTATTCTGTCTGAAGAATATGTAACTGGCTATTTGTGTATTTTTAATGATCATCTCCATACTCCCCTCCACACCCCCACTAGATTCTAAGCTCTATGAGGGCAAAGGACACATTTTGCACTGGATGTACAGAATGCTAACCAGCAGTGGTATGCAATTCATTAGAGCTACTCAGTGATAATTTTTTCTGTCTTTCTACAAGGACAAGGTGGAATATCTCTATGCAACCCCTGGAAGGTAGACATGAGCATGGGCCTTACTTTGGCTGATTCAACACCAGAGGGCAGGATGATCACTACTTCTGGGTAGAAGATTTGAAGGACCGGTACATATGGAGAGAAACAGAGTTTCTCTCTCCCCTAGCAGTACATGATGTTCTAGACTCTAGCCAGTGGCCGAATGTGGCTATTGAAATTTAAATTAATTGAAATTAAATAAAAGCCAAAATTAAGTTTCTTGGTTACATTAACCATATTTCAAATATTCCATTGCAACCTGTGGCTAGTGAGTACCATTTGCAGCAGTGCAGATACTTGCTATGTCCTTTAACATGTAAAGATCTGCTGGACAGAGCTGTTGTAAATGCTGGAGACTCTAGGCTTCTAAGTGAAGAAACTATGAAGTCCAGCCTTCAGTCACCTATAATACACATATTATATGAGTATGAAATAACCTGTGTTATCAGCAACTTATATTTCAGGTTTGTTTGTTTCTGCAGCAAAACCCAGCCTATCCCTGAGTGATAGTAAGTACTTAAGGACTTACTTCAGTAATTCTTTGCTAAGTAACTTAATGATGGAATTTCGTCTGAGGAAATTGGATGAAGGAGCGGGAGGGAAGAGCTCTTAAGAGCAGTGAACTACATAAGCAAAGGCTTGAGGTAACAAGATCTTTGGGAGTAGTATGGTTTATGTGATAAAACTTCAGAAAAGGGAGAGACCTGGAGAGTAGGAGTGAAGACCAAGAACTGGTGCACAGAAAATGAGGCACTCAAGGGTCAATCCCAAACTTTCATCTGACTTCTAGATCTACCGAAGAGTTCTAATTTTTAGAATTAGATGAAAATGGAGATTTTCAAATCTATTTGAGAACATTATTATTAATTTGCTAAGAGAGAATGGGTAAAGAACTTGGGTGATGACTGGCATCCAGGAGTATGCCCTTGTGGTTATAGAACTGTGACTATGGCCCACAGCTGAACAAGAGTCTGGAAATAGACTATGTTCTAAAGTCAGAATAAAGAAGGCAGCTACTTCCCTATAGCACTTAAGGACACCATTGGCAGAATGACTAGTCCCCCCTCCCCCACTTAGCCTTGCCCCTGCATGAGTAAGAGAAGGACAGTGGAAGAGCTGCTGCTTCTACCTCTCCCAATAGGTCAATGATGAGAGGCCCTTCCTCTCCTTGGAGTCAACAGTTCTCCAGGAAAGTCATTTCTAAAGCTTGTGAGTGACTGAATTGCTCCCCTCAAGGTTTGGGGAGAGTTGAAGATAGGACATTCTTAATGTCGGTGAGATTCAGAACTGGAAACAATGGGGCAAAAAGGGAAAAGAGATCAGAATAACATTTAAAAACATCCAGGACTGAATCTCAGTATAAATCCTAAAGAGGCCATTGGACCAGTAAACAAACAAACAAAAAACACCTAAAAATTGTGGAATTGGGCTGAAATGCTGACAACAGTGTTACTCAGCTGGGAAAGAGTGGGGGTGATTTTACATATGCTTCTTGAAGGTTATTATTAGGAAAAAGTTTTCCCCTATAAGTTATCCTAGTAATTTGAGACTCTTCAATGAGCCAATCACACCAGGATGATGCTGGGGTCATAGCAAGCCCTTGAAGATCTTCCCAGGTACTACAGTTGGAGAGAGGTTTTAAAAACTGGCTCTTGAATGCTCTTCACTTCCATCCCTTAAGCTCTGAGTTGATGAAACATAAAGTTGTCATTAAAAGAGAAAGTGGGGATACAATCTGATATTCTTAGAGTATTGCTAGTTTTATAATTAATTCACGGATGAGAGAGCCATTATGCAATAGCATCCAGAAATGTGGAAATTATTCGTTTCAGACATGCACCCCTGGTCCTGTTACAGTTTTTGATTAAAATGAAAACTTACCAAGTTTTAGTCTTCAAAATGTGATAGCTTCACAGGCAATTGCAATCAGCTAGTTCCATTGTTGGATTTCTAATTCCAGGCTTTATAATAATATTTTTTTTTTTTTGGAGTCAAACATGACATAATGCTAGAACTCCTGGAGCTAGCAAAGATGATAAAATGTTTTTGCCACAGCAGGTGCTCTGCAAAATCCTTTATTAAAAAGGGCTGCCACACACAGGCAAAGAGTGTGATGGATTGTACAGAAATTAAGAGTGACACACTATGAATTTACGCCATCAAAATTTTCCCCTAATTAAAGCAATGGGAATGGCCCCCAAACAGAATCTGGCTGGGCTGGACAAGAATGATTGTCCAGCCTGGGGACTCCAGAAGAAGGATTCTTGACCCACTGTTCTCACAACAAGAAAGCTTGAATTAAACTATGAGCTAACTGTAAAAGGTAACCAATGTTATTTAATTAAAATCCTCTCTTTTCCATTATACTTCAACTTCTATTTCCAACATGTTATGTGGACATTTTCCTTTAAAAAAAAAAGTGTGTAATTAGACTTGGTAATGTAGCTGTCCTGTTGAGAGAGTATCCACCTCCCCCCTGTCCTGCCCTGACAGGACAAGTGTTCTACTTCCAGACATCAGAAGGGCTCAGAGTCATTCCAGCTGGGACGGAGTGTGTGCCAGCAGTGACTGAGCGAAGCTTGACAAGTGTGAGCTACTAACAACTTCATGATTGCTGGGGAAGGAGTTGAATGACTTCCTTATCTGCACGTTCATTCTTGTGCAGAGGGAAACAGAGGTGTGTGTAGGTCTCCTGTGGGAGGCATTTAATGAGCCACAACTACAATATGAGAACAGAGGAATACTGAGTCTTTTCAAAGCCTTTGGAAGAGAAAAGATAGGTGGCCAGGATCATGTCTGGAACAGAGTTTTTCGGAAACCATAATGTACTCGAACAAATAATAGACTGTAGAGTTAACAAGCTTCCTTCTCCCTGATGTTTGTTCATCTCCTAATTGTCACTTATGTGTTTCCCTCACTGGTCCAGACAGGGACACCCATGTGTTTCCTTCATCCGGTAGATTTATGGCTCCCCCCGACCTACAGAACTCTGAGGATGACATAAATAGTAATACACACTCACACAATATTTCCATACAATCCCATATACATACACCAAAGCCTTCAATTTCTGTTTCTTAAATACATCTGTATTTCTCATCCCAATACATCATTTATTTTAATAACTTTTCTTAACTAGTGTGAATAGCATTATTATTCATAGCGTGGACTTCAGAGCCAAACAGCTTCCAAGGTTTCTCCGAGCTGGGCTGTCTAGGGCAAGTTACATAACTAGATCTCTTTTGTAAAAGGAGGAGGTTAATACTATCTATCCTCCAAGAGTTGTTCTGAAGAAGGAATGAAATTATGCGTGTCTATCCAGCACATGGGAGGCACCCACTAAATGTTAGCTATGAATATTTACCACCATTGTAATTATTATCAATGAACTGAGACCCGAAATCACCCAAGCTAATAAAAAATTACATTTGCAGAAGCTGAAACTGGTAATAAATTACCCAACTATTTCAGGAAGACAAGGAGAGTCTTCTGCCTTTATTCATAGACTCCTATTTTCATTATTCTCAGTGTTTGGGATGAGCAATGTCAGAAGGAGAGGGTAAGAAAAATGCAAGGAAAGGGAAGGTGGAAGAAATGAGAAGATGGAGCAGATGGAACTTCCAGGAGGTAGAGGGTAAGAAAGATGTAGAGGTGCATGATTCTAAAACGACATTCTTCTCTCTTTTTCCCAAACCAGCAGCTCCTCCGACTGTTCTACCTATTTTAATGAGGCCCCAGATTTCTGCTCACATGTTTGGGAAATCTTCTCCAAATGCTTTCCTGTCACAATGATTTTCATGGTGTCAGGGCTGGACCAGAAATATCCTTGCTATCAAAATCCCATCTCCCCATTAGTCTATTCTACTAAAACCACTGTGACTCCTTCGAATCCACAGTCCCGGGATGGCAAAGAGAGCTCAGCTCAGGTACCATTTCCCATTGGGTGGTTATGGACACTTGGATTGCTGTGTTGAAAAGAGTTCTGAGAGCCTATCTGGCTACAGTAACAAAGAGAGGCACAACTCATATTATGCCAGCCTCAAGTATGGAAGGGGAGGCAAGATTCTCATGTATTACTGTCCCTCTTGGGACCTTCAGCATCTGTGTCATTACCTTAATTGGTAATGAATCCAATCCTTCCTTGAGTTCACTCTTGTCTGCCATCATTTCACCTAACCCCCAATTTTTTTGAGGAATTCAGATAACTCAGTTTTTTTTCTCTCCTCAACTAACAGTTGCACACGAATACTTTACATGCTGTAAATACTTGGTAATTATATGTTGACTGATTGACACCTGGGAACAGAAATTAAGGTGTTTGAACAAGCACAGACAGCCACATGACAGCTCTTCCTTTCTACTGCCATTTTTTTTTTTTCCCCTAAACACCCAGACTGTAACACCTCACCAGCTCCCTTGGTGCTTTTCAAAGGAAAACATACATATGCTGTATGTGGAAAGGAAGGGGTGTGTGTCTGCCACAATCTGCAGGATTAGTCTCTGTAACACACCAATTACTGAATCTGTGATGCCAAGTATTATTTCCTCTGTCCTGCAAGCCATTGGGAATGGCAGGCTGGAAAAAGCATCACTTGAAAGAGAATGCACATCCACTCATCTCCACGGGAACCACATTGAAAAGGGTGTTCAAAGCCAGGGCACAAGAGCTTAAGCTTGGCAAGAATCACCGGTAGGTTGGAAAGCAAGTGCCTACTCACAGTCGTGCCTTTCAGCTTTTCCTATTCCCCATTGCTCCTCTCCATGGGCTCATTAAAAAGCCACAATGAACCAACCACTGCAGGAACATGCAGTCAGCAAGTCAGAATAATTATGGCAACTTTCAGGAAGCTGAGACGTAGGTGCAAGAGACAGGCTTTATATTGGGGTTCAAAGCGTAAGTGTGTGTGTGTACGCATGCACACACGTATGTGCATGTACCAGTGAAGCTGCACATGGAATCATATCAGCCAAAGCAAGCCAGAGAGTTTTGTATTCACCGAATAAGTCAGTGAGATATCACTTGGGTAGAAGCCAAAATGGCTATCCGCTAACGTGCTATGGATGTTCACACCTAAAGGATACCCAAGGGATTTACATTCTTCAGACTCACTCAGGATTTCTCATCCTTGGCTTTATTCATTTGGGCCAAATAATTCTTTGTTAGAGCAGGACTGACTTGTGCATTGTAGAATACTAAGGGCCATTCCTGGCCTCTCTACCCACTGGATACCAACAGTGCCCACTCCTTAGTTGGGATACAAGTGTCTCTAGATATCGTGAAATGTCCCCTGAGGAAGAATCACCCACTGGAGAACCACTAGACAAGACTTTTCTCTTTCCGTTTCCTGAGGGTGAGAGAGACATCAAATACACACAGGGTTCACTGGTAATACAAATTATATATGTGTACCTTGTATTTTTATCACTCAGCATTGCCTTGGAGGAAAGTTCTATCTGTCCCAAGCAGCCATTATGTTAAAAATGTCTTTAGTGTATTAAATACTTGCAAAGAACACAGAATTTTAAGTTTGAAACACATCAGCCTACATTAATCAGAGCATTTTCATGCAGATAGAAATATATATTCAAACCCCAAGAAGGTCTAACTACAAATCATGGCAAAGCTGGCAGCATAACTAAAGTGGAAATGAGTCTATAATATCAATGAAAATGCAAAACATTATAGAATAAACATGTCCCTTACTGCATCCTTTTTGGGATTGTTATAAATTGAAAAGGAAAGAACATGTACAGTGGGAGTTCAACACAATACATTCCACCTGTCAAAATACACTAGCACAAATAGATTTCTGAGCAGGTGTATCTAAATACTGCGGTCATTAATCTGGGTTTGCCAATGTCTTGAGTTTCCAATGGCAAGGTGGAGAAAAGTAAGTGAAATACTCATCAGCATTAATTGAATGACAAAACAGTGTTCAAGATAGACTGTGTCATAATCTTTCAATAAAATCTTTATGACTTTTATAACCAGGCAGTCTTTCCATTTGTTTCTAGTCCTTCTATCTATAGAGTTAGCTATATTCATTAACTTATTGGACAGTCATGGTAAGGAAAGAGGACAAAGATGGGCAAATGACTTCCAGGAACCTTTCCAGTTCACACATATATGTCCTCCTGGACAAAGACAAGCATTTGGTCAAATTGCTCTCACCTAATAAAGCTTAGTTGTTAATTTAGCAAATCCAGGGCTTGAATAAAGCTGTTTTAAGTGTTGTTCTTATCACTACGAAAAAGAAGAATTAGGAATGCGTAGTGCCCTCAACATTATGGTTACACTGGATGATTTAACCGAGTAAGTAGCCGCTCTTTCGAACTGACGTATCACACTATTCCTTCCCATCCTAACAGCAAGGACATTTTCTATCCAAGTTAAATTTATTCTCTGTCAACAGCTCTCTTGGGCAAACAGGTGAAGTCGCTACGTCTTTTTCATTATGAGGACAAGGTTTTCTATTTCATTTGATGAAATGGTTTATTCTTACTGAATTTGTTATTTTGCTTGATATTTAGGCACATGCAATGCCAGAAATTAATTCCTGCACTAAACTGGCACTCCTCTTACACTTCCATTGTGAAAGATAGTCCCTTGCTTGCTGAAGTATTTCCCCATGCTTCCATTCCAACCATGAGTAACTGAAAGTACTCTCGGAGCTTGCTTTCTTTCCAGATTTCAACCAGGGAGTCCAAACCAACTGCTACCGAACTTGTGAAAATGTAAGGTGTTTTATTTTACCAACTGAAGTTAATATCTTCTATGGGTTTATACATGGGATCAAATGCTGGGATTGAAAACAAGAAGTCACCCCTTCAGACTCAGCTCGGAGAATGCTGCCTTTGTAAACCACCAGGATTGGGTGGCTTGGGTGGCTCAGTTGTTGAAGTGTCTGCCTCTGGCTCAGGTCAAGAGCCCCACGCCCTGGGATTAAGCCCCATATTGGGCTTCCTGCTCAGCAGGGGGTCTGCTTCCCTCCCCCCTTACCTCTCTACCTCCCTCTGCTACTCCATACCACTCACTCTCTCTCTTTTTCAAATAAATAAATAAAATCTAAACCATCAGTCGGTCTATTCTTACTCTGTGCTGAAGCATTTTGGATGTAACTCCTATTAGCATTTAGTTAATGGTGTTAGGATTATTTATGTGAATGTCTTTTTCCCCTAACAGACTGTGAACTACTTGAGGGCCGTCAGCACACCTTATTTATTGGTTTACTCTCAGAGATTGTCCTTTCCTGATATTTAATATCATTATATTAACTTGTCTAGTCCCGTCTTCTCTGCTGGACTTGATGACATTGATGATGGTAACTTACACTTACATGATATTTTAAATGTGTGAGGCATTGTTCAAAATGGTTTATAATATTAGTTACATCCTATTTCATCCCCCAAAGAGTACATGAGGTGGATACAGCTATAAACTTCATGTTATAATTGAGAAACCTCACATCACAGAAGACAGTTGCCTAAAGTAATCAGCTACTAGGTGAGGGGGCTAAATTTGAACCCATGTAGTCTGGCCCAGAGGCAGTTACTCTTAATTCCATTGTGCTGCCTATTAGGGACCCAAACAGCAGTAAGTAAATGCATACAAGAAGGATAAAGGAAGAAAAAGATTGAATACATGAAGCAAAGAACAAATGAACAAGGAGCTGATAGTCATTAAATGTTTGCCAAGTGGAAGAGTGGAAGAGTGGAATCCAAGTGCCACACCAAAAAAAGTGAGTATCACAAGAGGGAAAAAGAAGGTTTTATAGTATAAATTAGAATATTCAAATGATAAAATATTGAATTGATATTAAAAATGATAATCTTGATGAATTCTTTACTGTGTATAAAAAAACATTATTGCCTGTGCAATAAGTGAAAAAATATGGAAATCAGTCTCTATCAGCTCTGTCCAAAGGAAATAAGAGACCAAATATGAATCACATAAGTGATTTTAAATGTGCTTGAAATTGCATTTAGTAAACAATTTTTAAAAAATAGGTGAGGCATATTTTAACTTTTATTTAACCCAATATAGCCAAAATATTGTCATTTCAAATAGGTAATTAACATAAAAATTATAAATGAGGTATTTTACTTTTTTCTATAATAAATCTTCTAAATCTGGGATATATATTCCAGTTAGAACACATTTCAAAAAAGACTATCCACATTTCAAATGCTCAATAGTCACATGTGGCTAGTTGCTACCATACTGGACAGTTCAAGCTTAATCATATCATTCCTATTAAACATAGTTGGTCAGCTCATCTACCTATGTGTAAGAAGAACCTGTTGGCAGGAAGTGTACTAATACATTCATTGCTTTGGATCATAAGAGACTGCTATGAAAAATTAGATGCTAACAAAAAGGAAAACTATAAAAAAATGGATACATTCTTAGAAAATAAAATCTTCCAGGGCTACATCAGGCAGGAACAGAAAATCTAAACAGATTGATTATTAACAACAAAATCGAATCAGTAATTAAAACACCCAATTAAAAAAATCCAGGAACAGATGGTTTCACAGGTGAAGTCTACCAACATTTAAAGAAGAGTTAATACTTAACTTTTTCTAACTATCCCCCCAAATAGAAAAGGGATGCTTCCCAGTTCACTCTATGAGGCCAGCATCAGCCTGACATCAAAATCAGACAGACGCCATAAAACAAAGAACATTACAGACCTATATGCTTGAGGAACAAAAAAGCAAGATTTCTCAACTAAATATCAGTGAATTGTATTCAAAAATACATTAGAAGTATCATTGAGTTTCTCTCAATGTCACAATAAGTGACATTTATTCCAGGGTTACAAGGTTGGTTCAATATATAAACATCAATCAACATGATACACCACATTAAAAAAATGAAGGCTAAAAATCATATTATCATCTTGGGGCACCTGTGTGGCTCAGTTGGTAAAGTGTCTGATTTTGGATTTCAACTCAGGTTATGATCTCAGTGTTGTGAGATCAAACGCTATGTGGGGCTTCGTGCTAGGTGTGGAGCCTGTTTAAGAAACTCTCTCTCCCTCTTTCTGCCCTTACACCTTATCCCCTGGGGCTCATATGAGCTTTCTTTCTCTCCCTCTCTTTCAATAAAAAATCACGTGATAATCTCTAAAGATTCATAGAGAGCATTTGATAAAATTCAATATCCCTTTATGAAGAAAACTCTGAATAAGTGGGTATAGAGGGAACACACCTCACACAATAAAGGTCAAGTATGACAAACCCTCAACTAACATCATAGTCAAAGGTGAAAAGCTAAAAGCTTTTCCCCTAAGATCAGGACCAAAACAAGGATGTCCACTTTTGCTTCTATTATTCAACATAGTACTGAACTCCCAGCCATAGCAATCAGAAAAAGGAAAAAAAGAAAAGAAATAAAAGACATCCCAAATGGTACGGAATAAATAAAACTGTCATCATTTGCAGATAACATGATACTACCTACATAGAAAACACTAAAGACCCCCCAAAACTACTAGAGATAAAAAATTAGTAAAGTTGCAGGACTTAAATTCAATATACAGAAATCTGTCATATTTCTATACACTAATAATCAAGTAGCAAGAGAAAGACATTAACAAAACATTTCTATTTACAATGGCATCAAAAAGAATAAAATATCAAGGAATAAATTTAACCTAGAAGGTAAGAGATCTGTACTCTGAAAACTATAAAATACTATTGAAAGAAATTGAAGATGACACAAATTAATGAAAAGATAGACCACACTCATCGATTGAGTTAATATTGTTAAAATGTTTGTACTACTTAAAGCAATCTACATATTATTTTTTTTAAAAAAGATTTATTTGAAGGAGGGAGGGAGAGAGAGAGAAAGAGAGGGAGAGAGAGAATACCAATAGGGAGAGAAACTCAAGCAGACTTCATACTTAGCAGAGAACCTGACATGAGGCTTGATCCCACAACACTGAGATCATGACCTGAGCTGAAATCAATAGTTGAATGCTTAAACAACTGAGCCACCCAGGTGCTCCAACACTCTACATAATCAATGCAATCCCTATCAAAACACCAATGGTGTTTTTTTTTTTTTTAACAGAACTAGAACAAATAATCCTAAAATTTGTATGGATTTTCACAAGACCCCAAGTAACCAAAACATTCTGGAGAAAGAAAGCACTAATCAGCAGGGAAATGCAGATGAAAACCATAATGAGATATCACCTCACACCAGTTAGAATGGCTAGTGTCACAAAGACAAGAAATAACAAGTATTGGTGAGGATGCAGAGCAAAGAAGAGAAACCCTTGTGCCCCATTGGTGGTTGGTGGGAATGGTGCAGCCACTATGGCAAACAATTTAGAGGTTGCTCAAAAAATGTAACTCAAAATACTGTACAACCCAGCAATTCCACTTCTGTATATTTACCTGAGGAAAACAAAAGTACTGTACCATTATTCACAATAGGCAAGATAGGGAAACAATAAAAATGTTCATTGATGGAAGAATGATAAAGATGTGGCATTTCTATGCAATGGAATACCACTCAGACATACAAAGGAATGAAATCTTACAATTTGTGACAACGTGAATGGACCTAGAGTGTATTATGCTGAGTAAAATAAGGCTGACAAAGAAAGACAAATAGCATATGATTTTATTTATATGTAGAATCTAAAAACCAAAACAAATAACAAAATCCAGAAATAAACTCATAAAAACAGAGAACAAACTGGTAGTTGTGGGGTGGGGGTAGCAGCCATTGGTGAACTAGGTGAAGGTGATTAAGAGGTACAAGCTTCTATTTTTAAAATAATTAAGTCATGCTGATGAAAAATACAGCACAGAGAATATAGTTGATAAGATTTAAATAACTTTTCATAGTGACAGTAACTACACTTATCATGGTGAACATATCATAATGTATATAATTGTCCAATAACTGCTCTACACCTTAAGCTAATAAATGTCAACTACAATTAAAAATAAAACATAAAAATAAAAGATTTGTTTTATCTAAAAGTCAAGGAAACATTAACAGTCTTCTCTTACAGTCTCTCAGGAAATGCAAATATTATAAAAAGGAGTAAAATCAGCATGACACGTAGAAGAATAAATTCAACATGAGTGTCCTGAAGATAAAATTATAATCAAGATTCTGATAGAATATGAAAAGAAAAAAGGAAAGAGGCCCAGATGACTTTGAGACAATCACCCTCCAAAGTAATGTATCTCAACATAGTAAAGGCCATATATGAAAAACCCACAGCTAATATGATCCTTGATGGGGAAAAAATGGGAAATTTTCCTCCATGCCCAGGAACAAGACAGGAATGTCTATTCTCACCAGTGTCATTTAACAGAGTAACCGGAAGTCCTAGCCACAGAAGTCAGACAACTAAAAGAAATAAAAGACATCCAAATTGGTGAAGAAGTGAAACTTTCACTATTTGCAGATGACATGATACTATAGAAAACCCAAAAGACACCAAAATACTGCTAGAAGTGATACAACAATTCAGTAAAGTTGCATGACACAAAATGAACATACAAAAATCTCTTGCATTTCTGTATACCAATAATCAAGCAGCAGAAAGAGGAATTAAGGAATCAATTCCATTTACAATTGTATCAAAAACGATTAAGATATCTAGGAATAAGCTTAACCAAAGAGGTAAAAGACATATATTCTGTTTGTTGTCAATATTTAAGAGTCTCACGGTATCCCTCCCTCTTTGTTTTTATCTTATTTCCCCTTCCTCTCCACTATGTTCATCAGTTTTGTTTCTTAAATTCCACATATGAGTGAAATCATATGATATTTATCTTTCTCTGATTGACTTATTTCACTCATTTCTAGAGGGAGATGGGTGGGGGGATGGGCTAGGTGGGTGATGGGCATTAAGGAGGGCACTTGTTGGGATGAGCACAGGGTGTTATGTGTAAGTGATGAATCACTAAATTCTACTCCTGAAACCAATATTACACTATGTTAAATAACTTGAATTAAAAATTCAAAAAAATTGAAGATGACACAAAAAATGGAAAAACCTACTCATGAATTGGAAGAACAGGTATTGTTATGATGTCTATACTACCAAAGCAAGTTGCATATTTAATGTAATCCCTATTAAAATACCAACAGCATTTTCCACAGAGCTAGAACAAATAATCCTAAAATTTGTATGGGACCACAAAAGACACTGAATAGAGCAACCTTGAAAAAGAAAAGCAAAGCTGGAGGCCTCACAATTCTGGACTTCAAGCTATATTACAAAGCCATAGTGATTAAAAAAAAGTATGGTATTGGCACAATAATAGAGACATAGATCAACAGAACATAAAACTAGAAAGGAACCCACAGCTGGATGGTCAGTAGCTTTTTAACAAAGAAGGAAAGAATATCCAATGGAAAAGCAACAGTCTCTTCAACAAATGGTGTTGGGAAAATGGGACAGCAAGAGGCAAAAGAATGAAACTGGACTACTCTCTTACCCCATACAGAAAAATAAATTGAATATGGATTAAATATCTAAATGTGAGACGTAAAACCATAAAGATCCTCAAGAAGCACACAGGTAGTAACTTCTTTGATATTGGCTATAGCAACTTCTTTCCATGTATGTCTCCAGAGGCAAGGAAAATAAAAGCAAAACCAAACTATTGGGATTTAATGAAAATAAAAACTTCTGTTCAGCAAAACAAACTATTGACAGAACTGAAAGGCAATCTACAAAATGAGAGAAAGTATTTGCAAATAACATATCTGATAAAGGGTTAGTATCCAAAATATACAAAGAACTTATGAAATTAACACCCCCCAAATGAAAATCCGATTACAACTGGGCAGAAGTTATAAACAGGCATTTTTCCAAAGAAGACTTACAGATGGCCAACAGACACATGAAAAGATACTCAACATCAAAGATCATCAGGTTAAGACAAATCAAAACTACAAAGAGATATCACCTCAACCAAGAAACCACAGGTGTTGGCGAGGATGTGGAGAAAGTTGAACCCTCTTGCACTGTTGGTGGGAAGGCACACTGGTACAGTCACTCTTGTAAACAGTACAGAGGTGCCTCAAAAATTTAAAAATAAAACTACCCTACAATCCAGAAATTGCACTACTAGGTATTTATCTGAAGAGCACAAATATACTAATTCAAAAGGATTCATGTACCCTGATGTTTATGGCAGCATTATGTACAATAGCCAAATTATAAAAGCAGCCCAAGTGTCCGTTGACTGATGAATGGATAAAGAAGATGTGGTGTATATATGAAATGGAATATTATTCAGCCATAAGATAGAATCGAATCTTGCCATTTGCAACAACATGGATGGAGCTAGAGAATATCATGTTAAGAGAAATAAGTCAGAGAAAGACAAATCAATCAGAGAAAGACAAACCATATGATTTCACTCATATATGGAATTTAAGAAAAAAAATAAGCAAAAGGAAAAAAAAGAGAGACAAACTAAGAAACAGACCCTTAACTAAAGAGAACAAACTGATGGTTACAAGAGGGGAGGTGGGTAGGGGACTGGGTAAAATAGGTGATGGGAATGAAGGAGTACAGTTGCTGTGTTCAGCACTGGGTGATATATGGAAGTGTTGAATTACTTTATTGTGCACCTGAAACTAATATTATACTGTATGTCAACTAACTGGAATTTATTTTCATTATTATTACTTTTTAAATATTTTATTTATTTATTTGACAGCACAAACATGGGGAGCAGCAGACAGCAGAAGAGGGAGAAGCAGGCTCCCCTCTGAGCACGGGCCCTGACACGGGGCTTGATCCCAAGACCTTGGGATCTTGACCTGAGCTGAAGGCAGACACTTAACCAACTAAGCCACCCAGGTGCCCCAACTAAATGGAATTTAAATAAAAACTTAAAAAACAAAACCCTCAAAAAAAAAAAAAAAAGGAGAGAAAGTATGTGGGACTCGAATTTCTGTTAATATAAAATATCATGGCTTTCTCTCCAAGTTTAAGAACAAGACAAAGATGCCAGATTTTGTCATTTCTATTTAGCATAGTGTGTGAAGTTCTAGCCAGAATAATTAAGCACAAAAAGAAAAGTCATCCAAATTAGAAAGGAAAAAAATATAATTTCTGCTTTCAGATGACATGATTTCTAAAAGAGAAACTTTAAAGAATCCACAACAAACCCTGTTAGAGCTAATAAATAAATCCAGCACGTTTGTAAGATATAGTCAACACACAAAATCTGTATTTCTACACACCAGCAAAAATAGTCCAAATAGGATATTAACAATTCCTTTACAATATCAACAAAAGAATCACACAATTAGGAATATATTTAACCAAGGGGACAAAAAATTATAACTGAAAATTGTAAAACATTACTGAAAAAATTATAGAAGATATAAATAAATGAAAAGACATCATGAGGTTATCTGGGTGGTTCAGTTGGTTAAGTGTCTGACTCTTGGTTTTGGCACAGGTCATTATCTCAGGATTGTGAGATCAAGCCCCACATCAGGCTCTGCACTCAGCACAAGATCTACTTGAGATTCTCTCTCTCACTCTCCCTCTGCCCCTCCTCCTCTATCTAAATAAATAAATTAATAAATAATAAAGAAAATCTTAAAAAAAGAAAGACACCCCACATTCATAGCCTTGAAGATTAAAAAAAATTATAATGCCATCTGATACAACAATGATGATTAAAAATGGAAGGTAAAGGGACCTAAGTGTAATGAAATATATGAAATGAAATTGTAATACTCAACCACTACAAAAAATACATTAAGAGATATACTAAAAAATACTATAAATGAATCAAGATGAAATTATATAAAAAATTTTTCACAAAACCCAGAGGAAGGCAGGAAAAGACAAACAGAGGAATGAAATCCAGAGGAGACAAATATGAAACAAATAATAGAATGGCACATGTAAGTGCTAGCATATCAGTTATTACTTAAATGTAAATGGTCTAAGTAGAACAATGAAAAGACAGAGAAGGGCAGAGTACATTTCAAAACTACATGGTTCAATTATATGTTATTAACAAGAAACTCTCTTCAAATTAAATGATATCGGTAGATTGAAAATAAAAGGATAGGAAAAGACACAACACACCAGTTTTTACAAAAAATACTTGTGGCCATATTAATATCTGACAGTTGTAGAATTTAAAGAAATTACTAGAGACAAAGAGAGATATTGTGAAATGATAAGAAGATTAATTCTTCAGGATGACAGAATAATCATAAGTGTTTATGCACCAGAGTACAGTGCCTCAAAGTACCTGAGACAAAAACTAATAGGGCCAAAGGGGAAAAAGACAAATTCATACAAAAGTTGGACACTTGAACACTCCCCTCTCAGCAAGAATATGGAAGATTCATACAACATAATCAACCAATGTCATCTAATGACCTAGCTAGAAGACCCAACATCAGTAGAAAACAAAGTTTTTCAAGGGGTGTGGAGCATTCACCAAGATAAACTATGTCCTGACCCATAAATAAACCTTTACAATTTTGAAAAAGTTGAAATCACAGAGAGTATGTTCTCTGACGATTATAGGATCACACCAGAAAATCATTAACAGAAAGACAACAAAGAGATCCCTAATTATGTGGCAATTAATCAACACACTGCTAAATAGTCTGTAGACCAAAGAGGAAGTCTCAAAAGAAATTAAAAATTACATAGGATGGAATTAAAATAAAAATATAACATATCAAAATACGTGGGATACAACTAAAGCAGCACTCAGAGGGAAATTTATAGCATCAAGGGCGTATACAAGAAATAGAGAAAGGTTTCAAATCAGCAATCTAATTACATGCCTCAAAAACTAGAAAAAGAGAACCAAATTAACTCAAAGCAAGTGGAAGGCAGGAAATAGTAAATATAGAAGTGAAATGGAAGAGAGAATAGAAAAATAATATAAAACAATCTGAATCAATCATGCCAGCTCTTTGAAAAAAAATCACTGTAAATGATACGCTTCTACTAAGACTGACAAAAATAAAAGAGAAGAAGACACAAGAAGAATATCAGATATGAAATAGGTGATTTTATTGCAGATCCTGCAGTCATTAAAAATAAAATGAAAGGATATTATAAACAGTTTTAGTCTCATGAATTTGACAACATAAAGGGCCCAATTTCTCACAAACCAGAAACTATCCAAACAATCTAGAGGGAAGAGAAATACTGAAGAGTTATATAATCCTTAAACAACTTGAATTTGTAATTTTAAAGCTCCCCAAAATGAAATTTCTGGACCTACATTGTTTCCCTACAATCTTTTTTAAAAGATTATTTATTTATTTATTTGACAAACAGGGATCACAAGTAGGCAGAGAGAGAGAGAGGAAGGGAAGCAGGCTCCCTGCCATGCAGAGAGCCCGATGTGGGGCTTGATTCCAGGACCCTGGGATCACGACTTGAGCTGAAGGCAGAAGCCCAACCCACTGAACCACCCAGGTGCCCCTTTACAGAAATTCTAAAAAATTAAAAATTTTACACATCATAATCAGAAAATACAAGAGAAGGGAATACATCCTAACTCATTTTATGAGGCACGTATTATCCTGATACCAAAACCAGACAAAAACAGTACAAATAAAGAAAAATGCATACCAGTATCTCTCAAGAACTTAGATGCAAAAATCCCTAATATTAACACACTGGCCCAAATATATTTTAAAAATTTACACCCCAGGAATAAATTAGAATTACTTCAGGTATGCAAAGATTGTTCAGGAATTGGGAAAAAAGTCAATATAATCTATCATATCAAAAAGCTAAAGAAGAAAATTCATATAATCTTATCAACTGGTACAGAAGCAATATTTGACAAAACCTAACAGCCATTGTGATAACTATTCTCACCAAGTTAGGCATAGAAAGAAATTGTTTTAATTGATAAAGCACACCCACAATTTACAACTAATATCATACTTAATTCTGTCCAACTTTTCTCCTAATATCAGGAAAAAAGCAAAGTTTTCTGCTGTCACCACTCTTTCAACATAGTACTAGAAAGTGTAGCCACTGAAATAGGCAAGAAAAAAAAATAAAAGACATAAATGTGGGAAAGGAACATATAAAATTATCCTTGTTGCTGATGACATGATTGTCTGTATAGAAAACCAAGTAACGTACAACAAAAAAATCAGTGCTATAAATAATAGCTGTAGGTTCAGAATGGCTACGGTAAAGAAGATGAACATACACACATCAGTTGCATTTTTCAATACTAAAAATAAATATGCATAAAGAGGAATGAAAAATACAATACCACTAACAAATGAAAAAAAGAAACAAAGAAGTAAAATAAGAAAATATACACTTAGATATAAATCTAACCAAATATGTACAGGATTTGTACATTGAAAATAAAAAAGTATTGATGAAATAAAGAAGATATAAATAAAATCAGAGAAATACCACGTTAATGGACTGGGAGGCTCAACATAGTAACAGTATCAACTATCCTCAACTTATCTATACAGTTACTGTAATTTAAGTAAAAATCCCAGAAACATTTTGTATAGACACATCAGATAATGCAATTCTGCAATTTCCATAGAAAGAGAAACTAGGAGGCGCCTGGGTGGCTCAGTGGGTTAAAGCCTCTGCCTTCAGCTCAGGTCATGATCCCAGAGTCCCGGGATTGAGCCCCGCTTTGGGCTCTCTGCTTTGTGGGGAGCCTGCTTCCCCCTCTCTCTCTGCCTGCCTCTCTGCCTACTTATAATCTCTCTCTCTCTCACTCTGTTAAAAAAATAATTAAAATCTTTTTTAAAAAAAGAAAGAGAAACTGGAATTTTAAAACGTTCTTTAAAAAGAAGATAAAGTAGGAGGAATCACTCTGATATTAAAGCCTACTATATGGTGACAGAAATAAAAACAATATGGTTTCACAAAGGGCTAGATGCATAGATCATTGGAATAAAAAGATAATCTCCAAATAGACTGATACAAATATAGACAACTGGTTTTCAACACAGGTTTAAAAGTGATTCAGTGGAGGAATGTTGCCTTTCAACAAATAGTGTTAGAGCAGCTGAGAATCCATTAACAAAAAAATGAACCTCAATTTAAACCTCATGTTTTATACAAAAATTAACTTCAGATGGATCACAGACTTAAATGTAAAATGTAAAACTACAAAACTAAAAAAGACACAGGAGAAAAATCCTTGCAATGTAAAGCTATGCAAACTCTTCAACTTGTCATCAAAAACAATTTATAAGAGGAAAAATAAATTGAACTTACTTCATCATAAGTCAAAAAGCCCACATGAAAAGGATAAAAAGACAACCTATACCCTGAGAGAAAATATTTGCAAACCATAAGTATAACAAAGACCCAGGCTGTAGAATATTTTAAACAAATTTTTCAAAAGTCAATAATGAGGCATGAACACATTAATTAGAAAATGGGCAATAATCATAAAGGGACATTTCCCTCAAGAAGATCTACAGATAGCAAATAAGCACATGAAAAGATGTTCAACATCACTGACTATCAGGGAAATGTAAATTAAAACCACAATGAGCTATTATCATCAGCCTATCTGAATGGATACAATAAGAAAATGGGAATTATACTAAATGTCAGTGAGAAATGGTTCACTCATATATGCTGATGAGATTGTTGAGTGGTACAGACAGTTTAGGAAATATTTATGTAGTTTTTTTCTTTATAAAACCCAACATGCAATTCCCATATGACTCAGTAACTACACTTTTGAAAATTTATCCCAGATTTTTAAAAAATGTAGGTTCATACAAAAACCTGTACATGAGTGTTCGTTTTTTTTTTCTTTTTTCTTTTCTTTTTTTTTAAACAATTGCCCCAACTAGAAACAGTTCAGATGGCCTTCAACAAGAGAATGGTTATAAAAAGTGTGGTACAGAAACAGTATAGATTCTGTGTCTCTTTGGTTAGGTTTATTCCTAGGTATCTTATGGTTTTGGATGCAATTGTAAATGGGATTGACTCCTTAATATCTCTTTCTTCTGTCTTGCTGTTGGTGTAGAGAAATGCAACTGATTTCTGTGCATTGATTTTATATCCTGACACTTGACTGAATTCCTGTATAAGTTCTAGCAGTTTTGGAGTGGAGTCTTTTGGGTTTTCCACATATAGTATCATATCATCTGCGAAGAGTGATAATTTGACTTCTTCTTTGCCGATTTGGATGCCTTTAATTTCCTTTTGTTGTCTGATTGCTGAGGCTAGGACCTCTAGTACGATGTTGAATAGCAGTGGTGATAATGGACATCCCTGCCGTGTTCCTGACCTTAGCGGAAAAGCTTTCAGTTTTTCTCCATTGAGAATATTTGCGGTGGGTTTTTCATAGATGGCTTTGATGATATTGAGGTATGTGCCCTCTATCCCTACACTTTGAAGAGTTTTGATCAGGAAGGGATGTTGTACTTTGTCAAATGCTTTTTCAGCATCTATTGAGAGTATCATATGGTTCTTGTTCTTACTTTTATTGATGTGTTGTATCACATTGACTGATTTGCGGATGTTGAACCAACCTTGCAGCCCTGGAATAAATCCCACTTGGTCGTGGTGAATAATCTTTTTAATGTACTGTTGAATCCTATTGGCTAGTATTTTGTTGAGTATTTTCGCATCTGTGTTCATCAAGGATATCGGTCTATAGCTCTCTTTTTTGGTGGGATCCTTGTCTGGTTTGGGGATCAAGGTGATGCTGGCCTCATAAAATGAGTTTGGAAGTTTTCCTTCCATTTCTATTTTTTGGAACAGTTTCAGGAGAATAGGAATTAGTTCTTCTTTAAATGTTTGGTAGAATTCCCCCGGGAAGCCGTCTGGCCCTGGGCTTTTGTTTGTTTGGAGATTTTTAATGACTGTTTCAATCTCCTTACTGGTTATGGGTCTGTTCAGGCTTTCTATTTCTTCATGGTTCAGTTTTGGTAGTTTATATGTTTCTAGGAATGCATCCATTTCTTCCAGATTGTCAAATTTATTGCCGTAGAGTTGCTCATAGTATGTTCTTATAATAGTTTGTATTTCTTTGGTGTTAGTTGTGATCTCTCCTCTTTCATTCATGATTTTATTTATTTGGGTCCTTTCTCTTTTCTTTTTGATAAGTCGGGCCAGGGGTTTATCAATTTTATTAATTCTTTCAAAGAACCAGCTCCTAGTTTCGTTGATTTGTTCTATTGTTTTTTTGGTTTCTATTTCATTGATTTCTGCTCTGATCTTTATGATTTCTCTAGATACCTAGGAATAAACCTAACCAAAGAGACACAGAATCTATACTCAGAAAACTATAAAGTACTCATGAAAGAAATTGAGGAAGACACAAAGAAATGGAAAAATGTTCCATGCTCCTGGATTGGAAGAATAAATATTGTGAAAATGTCTATGCTACCTAAAGCAATCTACACATTTAATGCAATTCCTATCAAAGTACCATCCATCTTTTTCAAAGAAATGGAACAAATAATTCTAAAATTTATATGGAACCAGAAAAGACCTCGAATAGCCAAAGGGATATTGAAAAAGAAAGCCAACGTTGGTGGCATCACAATTCCGGACTTCAAGCTCTATTACAAAGCTGTCATCATCAAGACAGCATGGTACTGGCACAAAAACAGACCCATAGATCAATGGAACAGAATAGAGAGCCCAGAAATAGACCCTCAAATCTATGGTCAACTAATCTTCGACAAAGCAGGAAAGAATGTCCAATGGAAAAAAGACAGCCTTTTCAATAAATGGTGCTGGGAAAATTGGACAGCCACATGCAGAAAAATGAAATTGGACCATTTCCTTACACCACACACAAAAATAGACTCAAAATGGATGAAGGACCTCAATGTACGAAAGGAATCCATCAAAATTCTTGAGGAGAACACGGGCAGCAACCTCTTCGACCTCTGCCACAGCAACATCTTCCTAGGAACAACGCAAAAGGCAAGGGAAGCAAGGGAAAAAATGAACTACTGGGATTTCATCAAGATCAAAAGCTTTTGCACAGCAAAGGAAACAGTTAACAAAACCAAAAGACAACTGACAGAATGGGAGAAGATATTTGCAAACAACATATCAGATAAAGGACTAGTGTCCAGAATCTATAAAGAGCTTAGCAAACTCAACACCCAAAGAACAAATAATCCAATCAAGAAATGGGCAGAAGACATGAACAGACATTTCTGCAAAGAAGACATCCAGATGGCGAACAGACACATGAAAAAGTGCTCCATATCACTCGGCATCAGGGAAATACAAATCAAAACCACAATGAGATATCACCTCACACCAGTCAGAATGGCTAAAATCAACAAATCAGGAAATGACAGATGCTGGCGAGGATGCGGAGAAAGGGGAACCCTCCTACACTGTTGGTGGGAATGCAAGCTGGTGCAGCCACTCTGGAAAACAGCATGGAGGTTCCTCAAAATGTTGAAAATAGAACTGCCCTATGACCCAGCAATTGCACTATTGGGTATTTACCCTAAAGATACAAATGTAGTGATCCAAAGGGACATGTGCACCCGAATGTTTATAGCAGCAATGTCCACAATAGCCAAACTATGGAAAGAACCTAGATGTCCATCAACAGATGAATGGATCAAGAAGATGTGGTATATATACACAATGGAATACTATGCAGCCATCAAAAGAAATGAAATCTTGCCATTTGCAACAACATGGATGGAACTAGAGCGTATCATGCTTAGCGAAATAAGTCAAGCAGAGAAAGACAACTATCATATGATCTCCCTGATATGAGGAAGTGGTGATGCAACATGGAGGCTTAAGTGGGTAGAAGAATAAATGAAACAAGATGGGATTGGGAGGGAGACAAACCATAAGTGACTCTTAATCTCACAAAACAAACTGAGGGTTGCCGGGGGGAGGGGGTTTGGGAGAAGGGGGTGGGATTATGGACATTGGGGAGGGTATGTGATTTGGTGAGTGCTGTGAAGTGTGTAAACCTGGTGATTCACAGACCTGTACCCCTGGGGATAAAAATATATGTTTATAAAAAAAAAAAAGAAAGAAAGAAACAGTATAGAATATACTCAACAGGGACGCCTGGTGGCTCAGTTAGTTAAGCGGCTGCCTTCGGCTCAGGTCATGATCCTGGTGTCCCAGGATCGAGTCCCACATCAGGCTCCATGCTCAGCAGGGAGCCTGCTTCTCCCTCTGCCTCTGCTTGTGACTCTGTCTGCCTGTGCTCGCTCTCTCTTTCTCTGACAAATAAATAAAAATAAAATAAAAAAAAAAAAGAATATACTCAACAACAAAAAGGGACAGATTACTGATACTCCAAAAAATGGACCAAGTTATGCTGAGCAAAAGAAAAGAGCCAATTCCAAAATGTCAAATACTATATGATTCTATCAACGTATATATTTTAAAGTCAAAATTTTAGAATTGGAGAACAGAATTAGGGTTTCCTATTGTTAGGGAAGTGGGGGTGGGGTGGGAGATGGTTGTTGTCAATAAAAGGGCCACATGGGTGAATTTCATAATGTTCCAAGTGTTCATTATTTTGACCATGGGGGTATACACATAAACCTACGCACTTGATAAAATTATATAGAACTAAACACACTAATATAGACACACACACAAATAAACACATGCGAAAGTAAGGGAATCTGAAAAAATGTAGATTGTATCAGTGTCAATATTCTGGTTGTGAAATTATACAATAGTTTTGCCAAATGTTACCATTGGGAGAAAATGGCTAAGGGCACATGAGATCTCTGTATTAATTCTTCTATCCACATGTGACTCTACAGTTATCTCAATGAAAATTTTAATTAAAATACTGTGTTTATTAGTTTTGAGAGAAAAAGCTAATTATGTAAAAAATACAGACTTTTAGAAAAAGATGTAAAATTTGAGAAATTTATAACAGCTGAAGGGTATTATGTGTAAAATGTTGATCAAAAGCATACATTTATTGTCCTTTTGGGAGAAGGCCAATTTTTCGTAGAAAAAAAGAGTTGGTAAGATGGCACCATTGAGGGAGACTGGGAAAAGTGTGTACAGAGACTCTGTATTATTTCTTACCACTGCATGTGAATCTATAATTATTTCCAAATTAAAAACTTCATTTGAAATTAGTGACAAATTCCCAAAAGATGAGAGGTCATGGAGAAGGAGAGAAAAACAGGGAGATAGTGCCAAGGGAACTGGCACATATATTCAATGATGGGAAAAAGGAAGAAGTTAGGCCCACAGCTGCAACTTGACCAAATACAGCAAGAATTTCCATAAAGACTGGAGTACATATTTCATTCTGTTGCCCTTGATAGGGTCTGTACTTTATGATAGTGATACATTAAAAAGAAATGTCTCAGGCAAATAAGTTAGCTAGGAAAGTAATCAAAATCAGCATGAATCAGCAGTTGGTATTGCCAGTATTCAGTGGTAGAGGAGCCCATGTAATGCCATGCCTTGACTGAATTGGGGAGGCTAAAGGACTGCATACAAAGAAATAACTTGAGTTTATAGACAGATTCTATTAAGATATAGGTCTAAATATTTCTGGGTATTTCCTATACCTATTTCCCCTCACCGGTTCAGCCACTAACTGAGACAAAAAATTAAGCAGCTATAAAACTATTCTGTCATAATTCTACTAATAGCCAACACTGTAAGAAGACACTTGGACTCAGGTATGGGCAAACTCATTGTCCTGGTGGTCTGTACAGATCTGTATCTTAAGGCTGCCTAGAAAAAAAGAGGGATATTAGAAAAAAAAAATGTCAGCAGAAAAATCTCAAAAATGTTCCTAAAGTAGAAGCACTACAAGGCACATATAAGTACAATGTAGTAAAAGTTTAATGAATTGGAAACTCAACCTTCTAATAGTCCTTAGGTGAAAGAGGAAACCAACAGTGAAATTGCAGACTTTTGGAAAATACCGTCAATGACACTTGCATTTATTAAAGTGTAGAGGACGCAACAAATAAGGAAAACTTGAAAGACAAAGAATTCTCACTCTTCAGTAGTTCCAAAAAAACCCTGCATCAAATAAACAGTCAGCACAATAATATAAAAAGAATAAAGTGACCAATGAGAAATTTGAAAGAGTAAAAATAAAGCAGAAATTAATTAACCTAAAAGCAAAAAAGGAGATGGGCGAGACCTCTAAGAGCTAGATATGTAAAGGACCAAGAAAATAGACCAATTTTTCTCTGGTTTGAAATTAAAAAAAAAAAAAACAACAAAAAAAGAAAGGACAACTTTGGAATTAGAAACAGCTAAAAGCTACACATGGAGGAAATTTTTAAACAACAAAACAATTGTGCGTCAAGTTTGCCCATTTAAAAATCTAGGTTAAGGAGGAGCAAGATGGCAGAGGAGTAGGAGACCTAAATATCATCAGGTCCCAGGAGTCCACTAGATAGTTGTCAAACCATTCTGAACACCTACAAACTCAACAGGAGATTGAAGAGAAGAGCAGCAATTCTAGAAACAGGTAAGTGACCACTTTCTGGAAGGCAGGATGTGTGGAAAAGTGAATCTGAGGCAATATATAGGCAGATAGACCACAGGGGGATGGACAAGCTCCTGGTAAGCAGTAGAGCAGTGGAGCACAAAATTGGAACTTTTAGAAGTCTGCTCCACTGAGGGATGTCACTCCTGAGGCTAAGCAGGGGGTGGAGTCCTTGCAGGGACAGTGTGGTCTCTGGACCAGTGGAGTCACAGAAAGACCAGCAGTGTCTGAGTACAGCAGAGCTATCAGGTAACAGAGCGGGGAAGCCAGCTTCAGAGACAGAGACCTGTAGTGGGCTTTCAACTCAGGGTTATCTTAAACTGTGATTCAAGGCACACTCAGGCTACTACTCCTCAAGCAGGGACCCCACAAGTGGCAGATCCAGAGAGACTCATCTTTCTCCTCTGGGAGGAGTAGCACACTGTGCTACAGGAATCTGCTGGGTTTGGAGACTCTAAACGGGGCCGTGCACCAGAGACAGAAATGCTTGGTCACAGGCTGGGTAAGCATAGGACATAGCCTCAGACCAGGGAGACCAGAGTGATTAACTGCTTTTCTCTCAGGGTACACTGAGGAGTAGGGCCCTGAGCTCTCAACTCCTCCAGGGTTGGAGATTGGGAGGCCACCATCTTCATTCTTATCCTCCAAAGATGTACAGAAAGCATTCAGGGAATAAAAGCTACAAGAGCAAACTAGTGCAGATTACTTAGCCTGGCTTCTGGCAAGGGCAGTGCAATTCTGCCTCAGGCAAAGACATTTGAGAATCGCTATCACAGGCCCCTACCCCAAAAGATCAGCAAGAACATCCAGCTAAGACCAAGTTCACTGACCAATGAGAAATGTGGAACTCCAGATTTAGGGGAATGCAACACATAGAATTCATGGCTTTTCCCCCATGATTCTTTAGTCTTTCAAAGTTAAAAGTTTTTTTTTTTAAGATTTTATTTATTTATTTTACAGACAGAGATCACAAGTAGGCAGAGAGGCAGGCCAGGGGGGCGGGGGAAGCAGGCTCCCAGCCAAGCAGGGAGCCTGATGTGGGGCTTGATCCCAGGACCCTGAGATCATGGCCTGAGCCCAAGGCAGAGGCTTTAACCCACTGAGCCACACAAATTTTTAAATTTTTTTCTTATAATATTTAAAAAATTTTGCCTCTTTCCTATTTTAATGTTTTTTAGCTATTTTATCTTATCAATGCCTTTTAAAAAATCATTTTAAATTTTCATTGTTATAGTCATATTTTATTCCTTTATTGTATTTAACCATATTTTTTATATACATATAGGTTTTTCTTTCTTTAAAATTTTGGGATACTGTTTCTTCTAACAGATCAAAATATACCTTAAATCTAGCACATGGTTTTGTTCTAGTCTCCAGCTTAATCACATCCTTTCCTCTTGTGTTTTCTTTTTTCAACCAACTTCTTATCAATTCCTTTTTTAGAATCTTTTAAAATTCTCATTTTATAGTCATGTGCCATTCCTTCATCATATTTCCACTTATTTTTTTTGTGTATACACACACACACACACACACACACACACACACATATATTTCTTTCTTTAAAATTTTGGAAGGCAGGAGCGCCTGGGTGGCTCAGTGGGTTAAGCCTCTACCTTCGGCTCAGGTCATGATCCCAGGGGCCTGGGATCGAGTTCCGCATAGGGCTCTCTGCTCAGCAGGGAGCCTGCTTCTCCTTATCTCTCTCTCTGTCTGTCTCTCTGCCTATTTGTGATCTCTCTCTCTGTCAAATAAATAAATAAAATCTTAAAAAAAAATTTTTGGAAGGCAGTTTTTTCTAACAGACCAAAATACACCCAAAATCAAATGTGTGGTTCTGTTCTACTCACTAGTATATGTATGTATATATTTTCCCTCCTTTCTTCTCCCCTAGTGTCAGGTCTCTTCCAATTTTGTTAGTGTATATTTTTCTGGGGTTGTTGCTACCCTTTTAGTATTTTATTCTCTCATTCATCTATTCTTATCTGGATAAAATGATAAAGCAGAAAAACTCACCTCAAAAAAAAAAATAAAAAGAACAAGAGGCAGGACTGATGACTAGGGACCTAATCAATACAGACATTAGTAACATGTCAGACCTAGAGTTCAAAATGATGATTATCAAGGTACTATCTGGGTTCAAATAAAGCATGGGAAATATTAGACAATTCCTTTCTGGAGAAATAAAAGAACTAAAATCTAATCAAGTTGAAATTTTAAAAAAGCTACTAACGAGGTACAATAAAAAATTGAGTCTCTTACTGCTAGGATAAATGAGGCAGAAGAATTAGTGATATAAAAGACCAAATAAGGGAGAATAAAGAAGCTGAGAAAAAGAGAGATAAACAGCTACTGGACCACAAGGGGAGAATTAAAGAGATAAGTGATACCATAAGATGAAACAATATTAGAATAATTGGGTTCCCAGAAGAAGAAGAAAGGGGGGGGGCAGAAGGTATATTGGAGCAAATTATAACAGAGATTTTCCCTAATTTGGGGAAGGGAAGAAGCTTCAAAATCCAGGAGGCACAGAGAATGCCCCTCATAATCAATAAAAATAAGTCAACACCCTATTATCTGATAGTAAAACTTACAAGTCTCAGTGACAAAGAGAAAATCCTGAAAGCAGCTTGGGATAAGAGGTCTGTAACATACAATGGTAGAAATATTAGATTGGCAGCAGACCAATCCAGAGAGACCTGGCAGGCCAGAAAGGACTGGCATAATATATTCAGAGCACTAACTGAGAAAAATATCCACCCCAGAGTACTATATCCTGCTGGGCTATCATTGAAAATAGAAGGAAAGATAAAAACCTTTCAGGACAAACAAAAACTAAAAGCATTTGTAAACACTAAGCCAGCCCTACAGGAAATATTGAAAGGGGTCCTCTAAGCAAAGAGAGAGCCTTAAAATAACAGACCAGAAAGGAATAGAGACAATATACAGTAACAGTCACCTTACAGGCAATACAATGGCACCAAATTCATATCTTTCAATAGTTACCCTAAATGTAAATGGACTAAATGCCCAATCAAAAGACACAGGGTATCAGAATGGATTAAAAAAACATAACACCCATTGGTATGCTATCTGTAAGAAACTCATTTTAGGCCTAAAGGGACATCCAGATTCAAAGTAAGGGGATGGAAAACAATTTACCATGCTAATGGACATCAAAATAAAGCTGGGGTGGCAATCCTTATATCAGATAAATTAGATTTTAAGCTAAAGACTATAATAAGAGATGAGGAAGGACACTATATCATACTTAAAGGGTCTGTCCAGTAAGAAGATCTAACAATTTTAAATATTTGTGTCCCTAACATAGGAACAGCCAACTATATAAACCAATTAACAAAATCAAAGAAACACATTGACAGTAATACAATAGTAATAGGGGACTTTAACACCCCCTCACTGAAATGGACAGATCATCTAAGCAAAAGATCAACAACGAAATAAAGGCTTTAAAGGACACACATTGGACCAGATGGACATCACAGATATATTCAGAACATTTCATCCCAAAGCAACAGAGTACACATTCTTTTCTAGTGCACATGGAATATTCTCCAGAATAGATCCCATCCTGGGTCACAAATCAGGTCTCAACTGGTACCAAAAGTTTGAGATCACTCCCTACATATTTTCAGACCACAATGCTCTGAAGCTGGAACTCAATCACAAGAGGAAAGTTGGAAAGAACTCAAATACATGGAAGCTAAAGAGCATCCTACTAAAGAAGGAATGGGTCAACCAGGAAATTAATGAAGAATTTCAAAAAATTCGTGGAAACAAATAATGAAAACACAACTGTTCAAAATATGTGGGACACAGAACAGGTGGTCCTGAGAGGAAAGTATATAGCCATACAAGCCTTTCTCAAGAAACAAGAAAGGTCTCGAGTAATACAACCTAACTGTACACCTGAAGGAGCTGGAGAAAGAAGAGCACAGAAAGCCTAAACCTAAAGCAGGAGAAGAGAAATAATAAAAATCAGAGCAGAAATAAATGAAATAGAAACCTAAAGAGCAGTAGAATGAATCAACGAAACTAGGAGCTGGTGCTTTGAAAGACTTACTAAGATAAACTCCTGGCCAGAATTATCTAAAACAAAAAAGAGAGAGAGAGAGAGAGAGAGAGAGAAAGGACCCAAATTAATAAGATCATAAATGAAAGAGGAGAGATCACAACCAACACCAAAGAAATACAATTATAAGAACATATTATGAGCAACTACACATAGTAAATTTGACAATCTGGAAGAAATGGATGCATTTCTAGAGACATAGAAACTACCAAAGCTGAACCAGGAAGAAATAGGAAACCTGAGCAGACCCACAACGAGTAAGGAGATTGAAGCAGTCATCAAAAATGTCCCAAAAACAAGACCCCAGGGCCAGATGCCTTCCCAGGGGAATTCTACCAAGCATTTAAAGAAGAAATAATACCCATTCTCCTGAAACTGTTCCAAAAAATAGGAATGGAAGGGAAACCTCCAAACTTATTTTTTGAGGCCAGCATTACAAATCAAAACCAGACAAAGACCCTATCAAAAAGGAGAATTACAGACCAATATCCCTGATGAACATGGATGTAAAAATTCTCACCAAAATACTAGCCAATAGGATCCAACAGTACATTAAAAGAATTATTCAGGGCGCCTGGGTGGCTCAGTGGTTTGGGCTTCTGCCTTCGGCTCGGGTCATGATCTCAGGGTCCTGGGATCGAGCCCCGCATCGGGCTCTCTGCTCCGCAGGAAGCCTGCTTCCCTCTCTCTCTCTCTCTGCCTGCCTCTCTGCCTACTTGTGATCTCTGTCTGTCAAATAAATAAATAAAATCTTTAAAAAAAATAATAAAAAAATAAAAATAAATAAAAATAAAAATAAAGAATTATTCACCATGACCAAGTAGGGTTTATTCCAGGGCCGCAAGATTGGTTCAACATCTGCAAATCAATGTGATACACTACATTAATAAAAGAAAGAACAAGAGCCATATGATATTCTCAATAGATACAGAAAAAGCATTTGACAAAGTACAGCATCCTTTCTTGATCAAAACTCTTCAGAGTGTAGGGATAGAGGGTACATACCTCAATATCATCAAAGTCATCTATGAAAAACTCAGTGAATATCATTCTCAATGGAGAAAAACTGAAAGCTTTTCCACTAAGGTCAGGAACACAGCAGGGACGTCCATCATCACCACTGCTATTCAACATAGTACTAGAAGTCCTAGCCTCAGCAATCAGACAACCAAAAGAAATTAAAGGCATCCAAATTAGCAAAGAAGAAGTCAAACTATCACTCTTTGCAGATGATGTGATACTTAATGTGGGAAATCCAAAAGTCTCCACTCCAAATCTGCTAGAATTTGTACAGGAATTCAGTAAAATATCAGGATATAACATCAATACACAGAAATAAGTTATGTTTCTATATACCATCAGCAAGAAATCAGTTATATTTCTGTACACCAACAGCAAGACAGAAGAAAGAGAAATTAGGGAGTCAATACCATTTACAATTGCACCCAAAACCATAAGATACCTAGGAATAAACCTAACCAAAGAGGCAAAGAATCTGTACTCAGAAAACGATAAAGTACTCATGAAAGAAATTGAGGAAGACAAAGAAATGGAAAAACATTCCACGCTCATGGATTGGAAAAACAAATATTGTGAAAATGTCTATGTTACCTAAAGCAATCTACTCGTTTAATGCAATCCCTATCAAAATACCATCCATTTCTTTTCAAAGAAATGGAAAAATAATCCTAAAATTTTTATGGAAACAGAAAAAGACCTCGAATAGCCAGAGGAATGTTGAAAAAGAAAGCCAAAGTTGGTGGCATCACAATTCCAGACTTCAAGCTCTATTGCAAAGCTGTCATCATCAAGACAGTATGGTACTGGCACAAAAACAGACACATAGATCAGTGGAACAGAGTAGAGAGCCCAGAAATAGACCCTCAACTCTATGGTATAACTAATCTTTGACAAAGCAGGAAAAAATGTCCAATGGGAAAAAGACAGTCTCTTCAACAAATGGTATTGGGAAAATTGGACAGCCACATGCAGAAGAATGAAACTGGACCATTTCCTTACAGCACACATAAAAATAGACTCAAAAATGGATGAAAGATCTCAATATGAGAAAAGAATCCATCAAAATCCTTGAGGAGAAAACAGGCAGCAACCTCTTTGATCACAGCTGCAGTAATTTCTTCCTAAAAACATTGCCAAGGGAAGCAAGGGCAAAAATAAACTATTGGAACTTCATCAAGATCAAAAGCTTTTTTGCACAACAAAGGAAGCATTCAACAAAACCAAAACACAACCAACAAAATGGGAGAAGATATTTGAAAATGACATATCAGATAAAGGGCTAGTATCCAAAATCTATAAAGAACTCTTCAAACTCAACACGCAAAGAACAAATAATCCAATCAAGAAATGGGCAGAAGATATGAACAGACATTTCTGCAAAGAAGACATCCAAATGGCCAACAGACACATGGAAAAGTGATCCACATCACTAGATATCAGGGAAATACAAATCAAAACCACAATGAAATATCACCTCACACCAATCAGTTAACCAGTCAGGAAACTACAGGTGTTGGCAAGGATGTGGAGAAAGGGGAACCTCCCTGCACTGTTGGTGGGAATACAAGCAGGTGCAGCCACTCTGGAAAACAGTATGGAGGTTCCTGAAAAAGTTGAAAATAGAACTGCCGTATAACCTAGCAACTGCACTACTGGGTATTTACCCTAAAGATACAAACGTAGTGATCCAAAGGGGCACGTGTACCTGAATGTTTATAGCATCAATATCCACAATAGTCAAACTATAGAAAGAACCTAGATGTCCATCAACACATGTATGGATAAAGAAGACGTGCTATCTATCTATCTATCTATACACAACAGAATACTATGCAGTCATCAGAACCCCCAAATCTTGCCATTTGCAACAACCTGGATGGAACTAGAAAGTATTATGCTAAGCAAAATAAGTCAATCAGAGAAGGACAATTATCATATGATCTCTCTGATATGAGGAATTTGAGAGACAGGGCAGGGGTTGTGGCGGTAGGTAGGAAAAAATTAAGCAAGATGGGACTGGGGAGGGAGACAAACCATGACTGGCTCTTAATCTCAGGAAACAAACTGAAGTTTGCTGGGGATGAGGGCTGAGGGATAGGGTGGCTGGGTATTAGACACTGCAGAGGGTATGTGCTATGGTTAGTGCTGTGAATTGCTGATGATTCACAGACCTGTAACCCGTGAAGCAAATAATACATTATATGTTAATTTAAAAAATCTAGGTTAAATGGTTGCTGATTTAAAGAAATGTTTACCAAAATGGATTAGAAATCAGTATATCTACAAATAAAATTAGAAAGGGTACACAAGATCTGTCTTACCAAAAAAAAAAAAAAAAAAAAAAAAAGCAAGAGAAAAAAATTTGTTGTTGAGTCTATAAAATTCTTTGATATTTTTCAGAACACAGAAAAACATGGTGTTACAGGTTGAATTGTAAGCCCCCCTCAAATTCTTCAATTGAAGCCCTAATCTCCAAACTGACTATACATGGAGATTGTGCATTTAGGAGGTAAATTGTGTGAAGTGAGGTCAGTAGGTCCCTAGTCTGATAGAACCGATGGCTTTAGACACTAGAGAACTATTTTGCTCTCTCTCCCAGCCATGTGAACACACATCAAGAAGGTGGCCATTTCCTAGCCAGGAAAAGACTCTCTTACCAGAAACCTAATTAGGCTTTACCTTGACCTTGGCCTTTAATACCTTAAGAAATAAATTTCTGGGGACAGTGTGGTGGATGAAAGAAAGAAAGAAAGAAAGGAAGAAAGAAAGAAAAAACATTTCTGTTGTTTTAGCCTCCCAGTCTGTGGTAATTTGTTATGGCAGTCTTAGCATATTAATATGGATGAAAACCTTCCCAGTTTGTTTTTACCAAAGTAACATAAAATTAATTCCAAAACCTGACAGACAATAATACCAAGAACTGATAGACTGAATCTTCTTCACGTTTCAAAACCTAAAGAAAATATTACCAACTAAATTTAGCAGAGTATTCAAAGAATTAACACTATGACATGGTTGTATTTTTATTTAAGTAATATAAGAACAGTTGAATACTGGTAATTTTATATTTTAATATATGTATGCATAGGCTAAAATAGGATACAGAGAATGTTTTCTATGTAAGACCAGCAAATCTTTTAGGTTTTATGGAAAAATCAGTCTCTGTTACAAGTACTCTGCCAATATAGCACAAAAGCATCCATAGATAGTACATAAATGAATGGGTGTGGTTGCATTCCAATAAAACTATTTATAAAAATAAGCAGTGGATTTTGCTGACATTTGAGCCAAGGGAGAAAAATAATATTTAATAGGGTGCCTGGGTGGCTCAGTTGAATAAGCATCTGCCTTCAGCTCAGGTCATGATCCCAGGGTCCTGGGATCGAGTTCCACATTGGGTTCCTTGCTCAGTGGAAGACTGCTTCTCCCTCTATATGCCTCTCTCTCTCTGATAAATAAGTAAATTAAAATCTTTAAAAAAGTTTAATAAATCTAGATGCTAAAAAGATATATGATGAAATTCAACATACAACACGAAAAACAGAAGTCTTAGTACAATGAATAATATCATTTTCATCAACATGAATATCAGAAAGCAGTCATCTTATTTAAAAAAAAATATTTTATTTTTTATTTGACAGAGAGAGAGAGAGAGATCACAAGTAGGCAGAGCAGCAGGCAGAGAAAGGGGGAAGCAGGCTCCCTGCTGAACAGAGAGCCGGATGTGGGGCTCAATCCCAGGACCCTGAGATCATGACCTGAGCTGAAGGCAGAGGCTTTAAACCACTGAGCCATCCAGGTGCCCCGAGCAGTCATCTTTTATAGGGAAACACAAGAAGTACAGCTCTTCAAGTCAGAAAAAGGCAACTGATGCCTGGCATTATTGCTATTATTCAGTTACACTGGATATCTTTGTTAAAGCATAAGGTAAAAAAAGAGATAAATATCCTAATAGAGAAGATCATTTTTATGCAATAATGTTTTCTATTCTAAAATACAAGACATCAACTGATCAAGTATTGAAACAGACACAGATTTGAATGATGTGGTTGGATATAAGATAAATAAACCCAAAAAATCAGAAGTGTTCCTTTTTACAAAAACTAACATAAGATCCCAACGTCATTCTTCTAAATAAATGATTCACCCTGCAAAATTATGATAAGCCCCCCTGAAAGGAAACATGGCTACTGTAAGTCACTGTTAAGAACAAATACTGACTGCAGCTTTCAGATGTTTAAATAAAGAAGCAACTACTGAAAATTCCTGAAGAATGGGAAGAAGCCAGTTGTCAAGGGAAATACATCTAGTTTCCCTGAACGAAACACTGACCCTTATAAGAATATTTTGTCTCCAATGAAATCACAAAAGCATGTTTTTGAATCATTTTTTTCATGTATTTAGTCATTCATCAAATGATGACTCCAGTCCTTCACTTAGTGCTTGGATTTATTATAGAATAAAAGAGGCAAATGTTCCTGTCTTTGTGGAGATTACACTCTAGTCAGGCATGATAAACCTTAAACAAAAAACTTACTAAGTAATATTTATTAGAAGACAAGGAATATAGTAAGGGAAGAGAGGTCAACAATTTAGGAGCAGGCAGGGGAGTGGTGGGTTGCCATTTTAAATAGGGGGATGGGTGTGTTTGACCTTTTTGAAGAGGTACATTTAAGCAAAAATCTGGAGCAGGTTAGCCATGGTGGGTTCTGATGGAAGGAACATCCCGGAGCTGAGGGGTGGGGGGATGGATCACTTAGTGCCAACTCTTTAAGGCATGAATGTGACTAAGGAACACTAGAGAGAGCCAAGGACAACCTGACTGGAGTGGAATGAGCAGAGAAGGGGAAGAAAAGTAAGACAGGAGCTTATTGGGCAACAGGAGATGATCATATGCATCTTAACATCATTCTGTGAACCTAAACAAGAAGTTAAACTTTAAATAGCACAATGTTAGTATCGTGGGAAATAATTTATTAAAACATCATAAATGAATCCATTATGTAACAAGTAAAGAAAAGAGGTTTAATAAAGCCTGTTTTGAGACCCCATTCTGAAGATTCACAGAACTGTACCACTGGGGCAAATAATACTTGTATGTTAATTTAAAAAAATACAAAAAAAGAGGCTTAATAAAACAGAAGAAATAATTTATAAGAGCCATATATTTGATAATTCAGTATACGACAGATGCAGTGTTTCAAATTTAGAAGAGCTGTGTATTTGGAAAAAATAAATGTAAATTAACCATACCATGGAAGAATAGGGAGCGGATTGAAGGGTAAGAGAGAACTGACTTACCATTGCTGGCTTTGAAGATAGAAGAAACAAGTCCTAGCCAAGACATGTGGTTAGACTCTACAGGCAAAGAATGATCCTGAGCAAAGAAACTGGGACTTCAATCTTAAAACTGGAAGGACATGAACTGTGCCACCAAGCCCAATGAGCAAGAAAGTCAATCATCTCATAAAGCCCTGCCAACAACTTGAGTTTAGTCTGATGTCTTGTGTTTAGCCTCTTGTCAATTTTTCATCTATAGAACTGTTTAATAAATGTGTTGTTTTAAGTTAAAAAGAAAAAGAAAAACATTAATTCCACCTGAGTTAAAAAATTAAGGATTAAATAATTTCTAGGAGAAAATACATGAAAATATGTTCATAGTGTTGACAGTGGAAGACCTTTCTTGTCATAGAGATAAACCCAGAAATTTTAAAGAAAAGGATTTTTTGTTGTATATAAATAAATTCTAACATAGTAAATGGTATAATAAACAAAATTAAAAGAGAAACAAAAACCTAGAGAATTTTTGCAGTGTATTATCATGATGTGTTAATATTTTTCAACATGAAAAACAGTAAATAATCAAGATAAAGACAGCCTTCCAATAACAACATGCACAAAGGTAGAGACCAAACGTTATAAAAAAGAAATACAGTTACCCATATAAACATATTAAGGCTCACCAATAATGAAAGAAATGCAAATTAAGCACTAAGTCTGTTTTTCCTAGCAGATGGAAATGAATTTGGGGTGACAATAATGCTCAGGAATGGAGAAGGAAAAGGTGGGATCTCTCACACACTGGTAGGCTGGTGAACATTTAAATTGTCACACCCTTTGAGATCATATGACAAGGACAGCATGATTCTCAATGTGGAGTTCATTTCAAAATTTCATCCCTATAAATTTATCTCAAGGATCCAGTAAGTAACTGTAAAGATATGTAAAATTACATATATGGGAACACTGTAATAGTACAGTCCTGTCAAACTGGTAAATTTCAATTCATATTGGATAATCAAATTATGGAACATTCATATAATTCGATTCATAAGAAGCTATTGGCCATGATGAATTAATTCTACATGCACAAGCAGGAAAAGTTTTCCTCTCTACGTTAAGCTGAAAGAGCAGGTAACAAGTAGTATGGGCACACTTAAGAAAGAAGATGAATGTTACACAGAAGATTACATACGTAGACAGTCTGAAAAGGAGTATTCCTCAAATATTTGGAGTTGGGGAAAATAAACACCAAAAAAGCAATTATCTCTATGTGCACTATATTGAGGTTTTTTTTCTTTTCTTGTATTTTTGGATTAATCCTTATTGAAGTAGGTAGCATTTGTAAAAATTATTTTATATAAAAATGTGTTAACAGTAAGGAAGACAGTGAATAAATGATGAAGGATCTAGGCAATAAATTATTGCAGTATCCAACAGTCTTGTTAAATACATCCAGAATTCAGGGAAAATAAGAAGGTAAAATATAGGGAGAAAAGGGTAGAAAACAAAAAAAAAATACATACAAGGAATCTCTGAAATACAATGAAAGTGTTGGAACAGAATGAGTAGCAAAGAAAGGTACAGAGGTATAGTTTCTGTCTTTAAGAAAGGCCTGAAGAAAAATTAACAGGGAGAGCTAATTGCCTAGGGCTTATCTAGGGACATCTTCTGAATATTATGAAATTAAAAAGCATCTTGTACATACACAGGATAAATATCACTTACAAAGGAACAAAATTCCAGCGGTATGTAGAGACTATAAAACTAAACCAGGAAAAATAAACAAATCACATACATTTGAGAAAAATATTTAATTCAGGAAATCTACTTCTGGCAAAATAATTTCTCATCCCTGAAGACAGTAGTAGTAAGACGTTCTTAAAGATTTAATGACACAAAAAGTAGCCTACACATATATCCTTCCTCAAAACAATTACATGTATATGTGCATGTAAATTTTATGTATGCATACATATTTAAATTTAGATATATACGTAAAATTTGCAAATAGATGTAATATTTTGAAATGAATTAGTTATGGTATAAGAGCAATTAGCTCTGAAATAAAACAGGGATTTTACATGACACTGTGAATGGGGTCACGAAACAATGGAAAGTTAAAAATAAGTCTTGAAAGATTTAAAATATTTTAAAAATCAGTCCTGACTAAGGTTTAAGATAGTGTTAAAATTAAGTAGTGGGTACAGAGAAGATATACAAGTAAGCTTAAGGACTAATCTACTATAGACCAGATATATATATTTTTAATTTTCTATATTGAAAGTTCGTAACACCAAGTTAATTTTTTATGTCAAAGGTAATCATTAGTCAGGAGGTGGAGTGGAATAAAGAGTTCACCTTTGGTCTTAAGAAAATGTCATTTTCAGGGCACCTGGGTGGCTCAGTGGGTTAAAGCCTCTGCCTTCGGCTCAGGTCATGATCCCAGGGTCCTGGGATCGAGCCCCACATCAGGCTGTCCACTCTGTGGAGGGCCTGCTTCCTCCTCTCTCTCTCTGCCTACTTCTGATCTCTGTCAAATAAATAGATAAAATCTTTAAAAAAAAATGTCATTTTCTAGATATTTTCTAAATACCTGTGACTACACAACAGATTTAATTTAGCCAAATAGATATTTATGTTTCTCCTCCCACTGGTCATTAAAAGAGACCATGTATTGTACAGTATTGTTTTTCCAGCAGATTAAGGCGATGAGAACACAGGGATTTTTGCTGATCACAGATGATGGACATGATCTCAAACATTCAAGCATGGTTCATTATCCGTGAAAGGGTCCAGGAGGAATAAAGAAATGGAGAACAGGATGGGGAGATATGGTTAGCTGACACTGTCTTTTGCCCAAGGTCAATCCAACATAAAAACTGTGTCTTGTGCCTACCTGTGCCATATATTGATGCAGAGAAATGTACATGTAAAATAGCGATAAATGAAGAGGATTCTGGATGGGGCTTGCTTTCTTAGGCTCTTGAGAACCAAGAGCAAGTGCTTCCGAAATGGCTAGGTAGAAGATCTGGGGATGGCTTTTGAGACAATCCCTCTCAAATTCTAGTGCTTTTCAAGGAGACAGCTCTTTGAAGGGAAGCAATTTCAGTTTCCATAGATGCAAACTTCTGACAAGCATTTTTTAAAAATGCAGAGAGCCATTATGTTGAGTTCATATAGGAAAGAGTTCATATTGGAAAAGCGCAGCTTCTACTTTAAAGAGTAAAACTTACTCTTCATTAGAGGGATGACAATTAAATGCTTGTGTAGGCTTATATCAATAGAAAAGGAGCATCTGAACAATCTGGCATGATAAGCATTGCAAACTAAGACGGGGCTGAGGACGTCGGGTGCCCCACAGGCAGGAATGGGAAGGCTGGCCTCAGTTTCCCTGTGGTCACTGGGAGATCCCTTGAAAGGTAAGGAGCCTCCCGGAGCCCTGGTTTTCTCAATCCATGTCCCTGTCGGACTTCCAACGCTCCTGAAAAAGCCCCTGAACACACATCAGCACATGATATTGGATGAGAGCCTAGTGGTTCAGGGTCCAGCAACTGTAGTTCAAATCCTGATCACAGAATCTGACCACAGAATTGCAGTGAGACCATGGGCAATCTTGCTTTTAATCATTCTCATCTCCAAAGTAAGCTACAACCCCTTATCTTACAGGTACATCTGGACTAAACAGAGAGATATTGTACCTTACCTAGTCTGAAAGTGTTCCATAACTCCTTTATCAGAAGGAATATATTCTTGCCATAAGACAATGATACTAATAAAAGCTTGCTTTTTATATGGTGAGTGCTGTGAGGTGTGTGATCCTGACGATTCACAGACCTGTACCCCTGGGGCAAATAATACATTATATGTTAATAAAAATAATTTTAAAAAACCTCACTGCTTCTATGCCAGGCACTTAATTGTTGCCTACAATGATTCCATGAGAAAGGTTTTATTGTCCCCATTTTACTGATCGGCGGGCAGGCTGACAGGGATAAGAAACTTGATCAAGTAAGAAACACAAGCACAGAGCTTCTCCTGTATTTCAGGTCTGACTTATTCCAGAGCTCAACTTTCCCGCCACCACCATTTAATGTCTGAATAATTACCTATATATTTAAGACATTTTGTGTACATTACACATTTTACCTAAAAATGACTCCGCTAAGATAGAGTATCCATTTTCCTTTCCTGAGCTTGAATCGAGGTGACTCGTTTGGTGACATGCAAGCTGGTTCCTTAGAGAGTGAGAACAATTATAAATCCCTCAGGAATCCGTAAATGGTGAAGTTTGTCAAAAAGTAAAGTATTACAAAGGCAGTTGCTATTAATTTTTAAGTAATTGCTAGATCATACTTCCCTCAGCCAGGAGCTACACACACACACACATACACACACACACACACACACACACACATATTCTGACTAATTTGATGGGGCTGAACTTCAAAAACAGATTAAGTCTTTTTAGGTTTTTACCTCAAAGATAATTAGCTTGAAATACAGGAGAGGAGAATAAATCACAAATACTGTTATTTCAAAGACATTTCCTCTCACTCGATCCTGATTCGCTTGACATGTCGATGCATAAAAAGTAATCTTCCATCTGTACAAAAGTTTTGCACAGTTTGCTCGGAAGGACCGTTTTTATATTTCAGCCCCTGGATGGTAATTTGCACGGCTTCGTCTCCTCTCGTGTGACAGTTACTCAGTGATTGCCTGGGACCTCCTGAGTATAAACAGCAAATAAGAAAATGTGGTAAGAGTGAGAAACATCAGGACGCTAGAGATGAAGTAAGGGAATTGTACTTTATAAGCTTGAGAGAAATAGTTCAATTCTCCCTGCTGCTTTGGAAGACCACAAGCCACTCCTAAGCCCTTCTCCGTTGCTGGATTATGTCAGCTTGAGCTCTCACTGGCCTAGAAGGAACCTCAAGATATTTATGTCTGCCTGACAGTTTCCAGCAAGGTTTTACCTAATATAGCAACATGGACATCGGGCCAGTGCTCGGGAAATTGAAATAAGCATTTGTCGACAGAACCCTAAGTTTGCCTTAAACGAATTTATTTTTTTTTAAAGTGTTGCCTTATTTCTAGCAAAACCTCTACTCTGGGACCATGTCTAAGGGACCCTAGACAAAGTCCTAGTTGCTTTCTCTCCTTGGCTTTGCTTGATGGGTCATGCTCTATGCCCTCTTCTAACTTGTTTCCCAGGAGTTAATATTTACATTAGCCTTCTAAAGAAATACTCTTTTTAAAAGATTTTTAAAATTTATTTGACAGAGATCACAAGTAGGCAGAGAGGCAGGCAGAGAGAGACGTGGAGGCAGGCTCCCTGCTGAGCGGAGAGCCCAATGTGGGGCTCAATCCCAGGACCTTGGGATCATGACCTGAGCTGAAGGCAGAGGCTTTAACCCACTGAGCCACCCAGGAGTCCCTGAACACTACCTGTGTATCTGACTCTGTGGTTCACTGTCAATAACAAAATACTGAACTGAGTATTTTTCTGTTTGTTGTTCCTATTGGATTGACCAGCCACATCCCGGCAGCTATCCCCCACCATAGCACCCAAATCACTGGCATTTGAGTGCTATGGTGGCTGAGGAAGAGAAATATTTATTTTGGACAATTACTTGCCCTTCTCCAAATCCTAGACTCTAACTGCCAATCTTTTAATAAAATATCCTGAAACCTGACCACATCGTCGGAAATACATTTGTAAAAAAGCTTCCCTTTTGGATCACTTCCCATTGGCTACCTCATTACAACGAGAGAATGTTTATTAGTGACTGAACGTCTCATCAATTCTGAGAACTGGAGCTGTAGGCAGTTCATAAAATGGAAATCGGTAACTGGTTGGATTATTTGCATGTGTACCACATGTGCAATTGTTTAATTTGCAAAAAGAATGTGTATACTTTGTGCTCAAAGCTTATATTCGTGTACTGTGGGGTACACGAGTGGGGTGGAGTGGAGTGGAGTGGGGGGTTGCTTTATGGTGGTGGAAAAAGTTGTTCTAATACAATTTGAGAGTCAATTTAGGGTTGCTTGTGTAGTAGGTAAGAAACTAAAACATTGTAAAATAGTCTATTATTCTAAAGTAATGCCTTACATGTCCTTTTTTTTTTTTTTTTTTTTTTAAAGATTGAGGTATAATTGACCTATAGCATTATACTAGTTTCAAATGTACAACAAAGTAATTTGGTATTTGTATATATTGCAAACGATCAGAATGGTAAGTCTGATTAACATTAAAGTTAACATCTGTCAACATAGCTAGTCACAAAACGTTTTTTTTTCTTGTGATGTACATATCCTCTTCTGATATCACTGGTATTTACATTCTACCTGCCAGAATTCATTCTAGGGCTACACTGAGTGAATCATGACCCTGTATGGATCAGATAACAGAATCACTGCCTGTCTTTTGAAGTGTTTGTGTGAGAAACAAAATTGATTAAGGTGAAATTGATCTGTGCAGATCACCCTGGCAACTCCCAACAACTCAGTTTTTTTGTTTTGTTTTGTTTTGTTTTTCCCTCCTGTGTCAAAGCTCCAACCAGACAGGCAGGGGCCACAAGGACCTACGTGACTCTCGCTTAACACAAGGTATTTTCTTGGCAAACATTTTTCTCCAGGATGGCCAATGATCATTTTGATACCACACTATCCCCTACGTGCCACAGGCTTTGCGGTCTGCTAAAATAATGAACACGGCCAAATCCAAACATGAGCCTTGGCACTGCTATCCTGAAAGCGTGGGATGGAGTGAGTTTTCACCCCAATCTGCTTATGCTAAGTGCCCATGTAACCAGTATAATATGTGATAAAGCCCAAGTGATTATGGAACAGGGTTTCATGTCACGGATATGTTTCCCATGATCTCTGTTCCCGGACTTCAAACCTCCTTAGTAGCTTTATTGATTGTCATGTGGGCAAAGTTTGCAAGGGTTGCAGTCAGTCTGAGCTCCTACCAATCTCTAATGCTCTTTGTAGTTAAGGTCACTTCAAGGAAAGTGATGAGGAGGGTGTATTGCCACCTCCCAGAACAACCCATTGGAGCAGGTTGAGGGAAGGTAGCTCTGCAGGCTCAAGAGCCATTTTGAACAACAAAGCTTAGCTCCAAATTTGACTTATGCTTGAAACACAGGAGTTACTGGGGCAGGCACAGGCAGGAAAGTGTCCCCTAGAGGGCAGGTGCTCTCTGCTTCTCAGGGGCAATTCAGAAAACTTCACTGTTGAATCAGAGGACAGTGCCAGAGAAGGAGCTCTGAGCTCTGGGATCTTCACTAGGACTTGAAGACAAGATTGACAGATGGTAATAAATCTTCCACTGAAGAACCTGATGATTGGTTCTGCTATTTTTGTGTTGGCAAACCCTGAAAAGAAGAAAAAGTCAGCCTAATGAAAGGATTTCTTAGGCACAGGGCTGGCTCAGTCAGTGAAGCATGCGACTCTTGATTTCCATCTTGGGGTGAGGAGTTTAATCCCCACTTGGGTGTAGAGATTACTTAAAAATAAAATCTTAAAAAAACAAAAACAAAAGCTACTTAAATCCCAGAATTGGACTCATTGCCTCGAGAGGATTGGGCCAGGTGGACCCATGTTTTAGACACCAACCTATCATTCATGTTGGTGTTTAGAAAATAAATTTATTTTATCTTCATTTCTTCCACCCTGTACCTTGACAAAAGCAGAAAACTTACTCCATTCAAGAGTCCGCTGGCCCACAATACTGGGTGACTAGTGTAGTCAGTAGAGTAGTAGAGACCAATGAGTCACTCTGGAAATACAAAACCATGATCCTCAAAAGGGTTTTACCTGATACAAAAGGAAAATCCTTATACTCAGAAACAATTAGAGAACAGTTATATTTTATAACTACTTAGAAGATCACTACATTCTAAGGCAGCCAAAAATGTTTTGTAGAATGTAAGGAATTGAGAAAGCTAAATAGAATTTAGATAGGCATTTTATTCATCTGCCTCTTTTAACATTGGGCGGGTTACACCACCATTTACTTGGTCACACGTTTCTCTCTCCTCCAGGAAAATTGAGCTTCCAACTTTGGGTGTAGGAAAATCAAGTCCAGTTCTGGGTACTCTCTCAGCTACGTCGGTGTCTTCTCACATTCAGAAGGGGCTCTGAGCCTCTCCTTGGGTTATACCCTCTTAAAAAGATAGGCGAGAATTGTACAAAGTAACAATTTCTCCTCTTACAAGCACATAGAAGTATTATTTTGTCTCTATTTACAACAAATGGATTAGAAATCTATTATTCAGATAAGGATCCTGACTCTGGGTTGTTCGTCCTGGGTAGCTAGCTAGGCCTGGGGAGGGGTCTACGGATGTGATGTGGCCGGACAGGTAGCTCAAAGAGAGAAGGGGAGCATCCAGGAAGCTCGGTGTAACGAAAGTAATTAGAATTATTTTGTGTATTTAGTGTATTTTTGAATTTTCAAACATGCCATATCACTATTTACGATTCATTGTATCAGTAAAAATGTTTATATGGCATGCAATACATGTGTTACATTTTTAATAGCTCAAGTTTTTAAATTTTAAAATGGGAGGAGAAATGAGTACAATTTCTTGCATCTCATCCTAAGAGATCAGGATCTGCAGGGGGTTCCCTCCAGAACCCTGCATTTGGGAATAAGTCTAGGTATCAAGAACACAGGTTACATCTGAGCTACCTTTTGAAAAACAGTAAAGTAAACTCCAAATGTCTTCTTGGGAAGACAGTAGGTCACTTTTCTTTCTTTCTTTCTTTCTTTTTTTTTTTTTTTTTAAGATTTTATTTATTTATATGACAGAGAGAGAGAGAGATCACAATTAGGTAGAGAGGCAGGCAGAGAAAGAGGGGGAAGCAGGCTCCCTGCCGAGCAGAGAGCCCAATGTGGGGCTCGATCCCAGGACCCTGGGATCATGACCTGAGCTGAAGGCAGAGGCTTTAACCCACTGAGCCACCCAGGCGCCCTAGTAAGGTCACTTTTCTGGATATCTTCAGCAGCTAGTACAGAGCATGAACATAGTCGCTACTCAATAAACATTTGATGAATGAGTAAAGGAGTGAACTGTTGGATGAAAAGGAATACTAATCCTGAGTCTCTCAACCTCAGAGTTGACATTTTGGGCCAAATAATTCTTTCTTGTAAGTGCTGTCCTAAGCATGGTAGGACATTTAGGAACATCCCTGACCATCCAGTTGTGAGAACCCCAAATGTCACCAGACATTTATCTTAGCAGGGCCAAACCACACCCAGCTTAAAGCTACTATCCCAGACTAAGGCAACAGTAGAAGCATTAAACACAGTAAGCATTGAACAAACATTGGGGCTGTTGCTTAAAACCATTTGGGAAGTTGTGCTGCTGCAGATGAAGTGGAGGAAATGCCGAATGAAAGGGTTGAAGGATAGTTCTGTGAGCCTCCTCATAAGATAATTACTTTCTCCTTCAGAATGGTCACCTGAGTATGGTTGTAAGAGAAAAAAATTAATTTGATTTTGAGCATCCCTAGCAGACGTCTAGCCCTTAATTTAGAAAAAAATGTTATGTGTTGTAATTTATCAGGTGATTCCTATTAAGTCAGTGGGGGGAGTCAATGAATAAACCATGTACAAGACTTCTTGGGTGTGATCTGCTTGTTACATTCATGAGAATTACAATTGATGGCCTATATATGGACACACTTTTTTTCTATTCCCCGTGCCCTTTAAAAATTAAAAGCCATATACACTTTGTAAAAGGAACTGTTTGCCAAGAGAGCAAATAGGCAAATGAAATGTAAAAGATTAGTATCATAAACAACATTTTCGCTTTATTCTTTTCATATATGACCACTTGTAGAGCTTCATCCAAACTTTTGAGTTTCCCTCGGGCACCTGACAATTACAATTTGAAGTACAAGTAGGCGAGGCTCGGTACTCTCTTCCCGCAAAGGAAAAAGTGAGGTTTAATGGCATTATAGAAGCACACGTGGGTACGGACCTCAGTCGGAATTCTGTGTTTCATTTGGGGTTCAAAATCATGAACTGGGAACTTGAGCGAGACAGGTAAAAATGAAAGAAATAATAGAGCAATCCACCCTGAATTCTGCTGCTATAACAACAGTGACAACAGCCACCGACCACAGGACAACACATCTCTCAACTAGAAGAACTACCACCAGCACCACAAAGTTGTGCAACCACACAATCACGGCAGTTGTTCTTCCCACTGTAGGTCCATACAGAGAACAGCTAGGACAACCACCACACCTGCTCTTGCTACTACCACTCCCCCACCACTGGGGGCACTAACTGTACTCACAACTCCCTATATGCCACCAACGTCAAACCATCCTATGAGGTCGGTGTTGAATGCCATGAATCCAAATGGAGGCTGAGAGTTAATGAATGTGCTCACTAAACGTAGTAAATGAGGGTTCCAGAGAGACCAGTGAAGTGAGGAGTCCTTGTCTCCAGTTCAATGATGTGCAGCTACACACCAAGGCCTGTGGCCAGATGGCTCCACCTTCTTGGAACATGACTGTCTTGTTTCCTGAACACCGCCGAGAATGTACTAGATCATGGATAAGCTGTTTCCTCTAGTCCTTCTCAGATGAACGGTCACTGTGCTTTGTAAGTCCAGAGCAGCTTGGCACCACACAGTGACATGGAATTGAATGTTTAGATGTGTCCCTCCTATGGGGGACAGCTAGCTAGAGCTGCGATTCAAGACAATGGGTGTTAGTAAATTTGTCCTCTCTTGGCCACTGGGACAATGTTGAGATCAGAGCCATCCCCTGGCTTTGCCTGTGTCCACACCAAGGTGGGCCATAAAATGAGCCATTTTTATTTGAACTTTGAGGTCCAAAAAATGATGACACTGGAAACCCCCTAAGTTAGACATCCTTTAAAAATACATTCTTTCAAAAAGAAAGCATGAGGGAGGATTTGGGAGTGGGAAGAACACATTCAGGACTGTTTATAAATAACAGAATTGTCAATGGCAGCCATGTACCTACTAGTGTTGTTCATAATACCGAAAAAATGGATCCCACTTACACACACGTCCATGAAGAGGGGGCTAACTACATAGATTATGTCATCTTCCTAAAGCACAGTGCTGCAAAGCCATTAAAAATGACGCCTAATTCTACAAAGGACGCAGAACAATACACATTTTATGTGATGAGATAAATTATCATTATAATTCCATTTATAAAAGACAATTCCTCATTTCAAATTCTATATAAACAAGGAAAATTAAAAAAAAATATATATATATACACACACACACAAAAATGTACATCACTGGTATCTCTTGGTAGTGGATTCAACTTGCTCTTTACTTTTGTCTGTATAAATTTTAAATAGGCAAAAAAATATAAAACTTCTCTAATGAGGGAAAATCTAGAGGTAGGAGGCTAGAATCATATTCTAGTGACGATTTTCTGTCTCAACTTTGCATGCAAATTGTAGATTTAATTTACATGCTATATTAGGAAATCAGACCTCTTCTCTTTAAAAATCCCAATCTCCTATCTGATCAGCCACATTATTTGTTTGCTTTGATTGGGAACAACTGGGAGTTTCTCACGAAAATCAAATCACCCCAGAAGATGTATTAATATGGCAGGCACAAAAGGGATGACCTATAGGTTATGATGGCAGCTCATGCAAACATTATTAGGATAAATACGAAGCGTCAAAGTCAACTACAGGGAAGGAAACTGCTTATTTGAACACATACATTATAAGGTGTGACATAAGAAAAGCACCTTTTTTTTTTTTTTTTAAAGCATGTAAGTGAACACGTAGAAAGATACAGTCAGCTCCCTTGAGCCCAAGTTTTATATGACTTTCAAATTAAGCCTTTCCAGTCTCTAGTCTTGCTTTCCAGACCCAATTTGGTTTGCTGATCTGTTTTCATCCGTCAATTTTCTCTTTGAGTACAGTGCATTTTGGGCTCATCTTTTTTTCCGAGGCCTGGAGGCATTTGAATAGGGTGAGTCAACAAATGAGCTTAATTGATCCTGTTGGGCCTTTGTTTATACAAGGACGGTGAGAAGCTGCTGGTTCAGTTCTCTTCGGAAAATTTTGACTTGGGAAAAATGCATCTCTATCTAATTTTACTTGCTGAAAGGATAGTCACCTATCTATTATTCAACGCATACTGACCGCTAGATTACAAGCATCCTCACTTCAAAAGACACCTTTCCCCAACCCTGCTGGAATTCACGCTAGCACGCAGCTTGGTGATTCACAACAGCTGTTCTCCAAAAAAGGTTCAGGGGCTTTTTAAAAAACTTTTTCGCAGTTTCCACCCCATCCCCACCCCCACCAAAAAAAACCCTTGGTAGTGTGAAGGCGAGAAGGAAAACTTATTTACCAGAGGATTAAGAACTAGCCCAAGGCAGACATCAAATTTACACCAAAAAGCTCAGCCAGACATAATCCGCAGGTCCCTCCTACCTCCCAGTCCGGCCAGAGTCTGCCTCTCCAGCATTTTCTTAGGCTGCCAAGACTCAGTTCCTTAGTTTCTCCTGAACACATTCCTCAAAACAATGCCCAGTGCTGGAGATGCTGTCTTATCTCCTCTGCCACAACACAACATAGAAAAGAGATACTTGATCATTTTCTTATACCCTGACCCAGAATCTGCTGCTTAGCCATGCTTCTGGGGCTACTACGTAGGTTCGTTCCCCCTGCTGCCTCCTGACACCCTCCTTCTCAAAATGCTATCTCCTTCTGCTCAGCATTCGTAGCTGACCTTCTTGTTCTTTCCTTCTTCGAGAAAATTAAACAACAAGAGAACTTCCACAAACTCCCGTGTTCGCATCAACTCACTTCTTTTCCATGTGCTCTGTCTCCCTTCTTGTTCCTGCGGGTAAACCACCTGTGCTCCTCTCCAAAGGCAGTACCTTCACTTCTGCCCACCTTCCTTCTCTCTCCTGCTCAAATACCCGACTCCTGCAAGATGCCCCGCCCCCCACGTCATCAATTCTTCCCTCTCTACCAGATTGTTGCCAGCAGCGTGAAACCACTGGTGGCTCCGAACTTACAACAGTCTCCGTTCATTCCATGGCTACTTCCTCCTGGAGTCTCCTTTAGCAAACTTCCTCTAGGAATTGTTTATGCTAATGGTCTTCACTTTGACCCTGAATGTATTCAATCTTTTACTCCCCCAGGCTTTTTTACCCAGATCACTGGGCTGAAGCCACTTTGTAATATCATCAGTGAGTTCCACGCAACTGCTTCTAATAACCTCCTAACTAGTCTCCCTTTCCCCCCTCTTTGCTTCCCATGCAGTACGTTAAACCCATCAATAAGAGTCAAATCATGTCACACTTTTGCTCAAAACGTGTTCAGGGCTTCCCAGTATACAAAGTCCTTATAATTTTATGCAAGGTCCTATGTGATATCACTTCCTCTCTGCATTTACTCTCAACCCTCATCCATTTCATTCTGCCTCAGACATGTCATCTCCTTGTACTCCTTGAATAAGTCAGACACAGACCTACCTCAGGGCCTTTGCACTGGCTGTTCTCCTTTTTTTTTTTTCTAAGATTTTATTTATTTATTTGACAGACAGAGATCACAAGTAGGCAGAGCAGCAGGCGGGGACAGGGAGTGGGGGGAAGCAGGCTCCCTGCTGAGTAGAGAGCCCTATGTGGGATGCACATCCCAGGACCCTGAGATCATGACCTGAGCCGAAGGCAGAGGCTTTAACCCTCTGAGCCACCCAGGTGCCCAGGCTGTTCTTCTCCTGAAATGCTCTTCCCTCAGTTGCATGCTGGCATACTTCTCTAAATTCTCCAGGTGCCTGCCCAAATATTAGTCTCTCACTCTGGTCACCTACTTTGTGTACTCTATTTACAAAAACACTTAAAAAAAAAATCACTCCTGGGACTTCCCTTCTACTATCTCCACAATTAGATTTGATTTTTTCCTGTTGCTTACCACATTTTATTTTATTTATTTATTTATTTTTGGATTTTTTGAAAAAAATTTCTTTTCAGCATAACAGTATTCATTGTTTTTGCACCACATCCAGTGCTCCATGCAATACGTGCCCTCCTTAATACCCACCACCTGGCTACCTCCCACCCCCCCTCCCGCCATTTCAAAACTCTCAGATTGTTTTTCAGAGTCCATAGTCTCTCATGGTTCACCTCCCCTTCCAATTTCCCTCAACTCCCTTCTCCTCTCCATCTCCCCATGTCCTCCTTGTTATTTGTTGCTCCACAAATAAGTGAAACCATATGATAATTGACTCTCTCTGTTTGACTTATTTCACTCAGCATAATCTCTTCCAGTCCCGTCCATGTTGCTACAAAAGTTGGGTATTCCTGCTTTCTGATGGAGGCATAATACTCCATAGTGTATATGGACCACATCTTCCTTATCCTTTCGTCCGTTGAAGGGCATCTTGGTTCTTTCCAGTTTGGCGACCGTGGCCATTGCTGCTATGAACACTGGGGTACAGATGGCCCTTCTTTTCACGACATCTCTATCTTTGGGATAAATACCCAGTAGTGCAATTGCAGGGTCATAGGGAAGTTCTATTTTTAATTTCTTGAGAAATCTCCACACTATTCTCCAAAGTGGCTGCACCAACTTGCATTCCCACCAACAGTGGAAGAGGGTTCCCCTTTCTCCACATCCTCTCCAACACATGTTGTTTCCTGTCTTGCTAATTTTGGCCATTCTAACTGGTGTAAGGTGGCTTACCACATTTTATGATACTATTATTTACTTATGTTTTGCATTTATTGTTTGTCTTCTCTCCTGGAATGAAAGCTCCTTGAGGGAACTGGTAACAATTCCTGGTACAACACAGGCTCAGTAAATAGATCCTGAATGAAGGAACTAGAGGCAAGATGACCACAAGTACTTAAAGGAACTGGCATCAAAGTACTTAAAAAAAAAAATGCTACTTGTTTGGCTTCATACATGACTACTTAATTATAGTCTGGGAGCAGGTCCCAGGAATCCAATAATGATTTCTGACAGTGATGATTCGAAGAAGGTTCAGGTGCTAGAGCTACAGAATTCTGAATGGCTCTTTGGTAGTAAACCAGGGAGAGGGGGGTCACTCAAATGGCTTGACTAGGCCAAAGATTGTGAACCAGGGATGACTGAGCTCCCCCTTGGACAATGTCTAGAGACATTTTTCTGTGTCTGTTCTGAGCGGGAGTGGGAAATAATGCTACTCACATCTAGTGAACAGAGGCTAGAAAGGCTCCCAATAATCAATAACTATGTGAGCCAAAAAGACAATGGTGGTAAGGTTAATCTTGGACTAAGCTAGTTTGATATTCTAGTCTGTTCACTTGCACAGTTTCTGAACCCTGGTTCCAAATCAGTAGCCTGGCAGAGATTTATAGAGAGACCAAAAGGCCATCAGGCAAAGGGAACATTGCATTAGGAGTGGTTATGCGCCTTCCAGTTTCAGCCTTGCCTTTAATTGTATCCTCTTGATGATCTCACTATTCTCTCTATTTGGATCACATTATGGACTGAATATCATATGTGAACGCGCTAACCCTTAATGTGGTTGCATTTGCCAATAGGGCAGTAAGGAGGTAATTCAGGTTCAACAAGGTTGTCCTTATAAGATGCTGCCTTTATAAGAAGAGGAGGAGACACCAAAAGTCTGTGAGCCCAGACAAAAGGCCACGTGAAGAAAGTAGCCCTCTGCAAGCCAGTAGGAGAGGTCGCATCAGAAACCAGCCATGCCAGCACTTTGATCTTGGACTTCCAGCCCATGGAATGGGGAGAAAATAAAAATAAGTGTCTGCTGTTTAACCACCCAGTCGGTGATATTTTCTATGGTCGCTCAAGATGACGAATGGAGATTGCAAATAAACTGTTTATGCCACCTAGTCTGTGTTCCCCTTTCTTCTTATGGCAGCAGCTTGGTTTTCCTTTGGAGGACCACCTCAACTGTTCCCTCACTCTCTGTAGATCAAGAAGGGTTGACTTCAGCCTCTGGGTCCCAGGGCCACGAACTTGGCCTGGCTAATAAAAGCCTTTGTTCTCTTGATCACACTGATTGAGACCCAGCCAATGGAAAGTCTAGGATTTTTGTTGGATTTTTTGGAAAATTGGATCTTGCCTTCTGCCGGCTTGAAGCTGGGAGCCTGGGAAACAGCAGCTAGCAGCCAGGTGTCTCTACAAGGCTGACTGAGCAGAAAGCAGAATCAGGAAACAGAGAGAAAGCAAGTTCTAATGACTTGCAACCAGTTGAGTCCTACCTCAAATTTTCTCACATATAAAATAAAAAGCTAGATTTACCTTACAGCTAAAACATGAAAAGCTGCATTAAGTCAGATGGAGAAGCCAATTTTGGACATCTTTCACAATTATCAGTCAGAATCCCATGCCAGGTGAGCCTCTGCTGCCCCTGTCCCAGCCCCACGATGTGGACTGTAAATCTAGTTTGAGGCATATAGTAGGGATTAGAAGACATCATGGGACTCTTCCCTGGGATGAAGTTTATATTGGAAACAGGAGAAGGCCTTGTCGCATTTGTGAGGAATTCAAGTTCAAGTGGTGAGACAGGCCAACTCTGGCCTCATGGAAGATGAGAGACAGGAGAAGAAATACAATAAATCAGGGTTTGGGCTCAGTGGGTTAAGCCGCTGCCTTTGGCTCAGGTCATGATCTCAGGGTCCTGGGATCGAGTCCCACATCGGGCTCTCTGCTCAGCAGGGGGCCTGCTTCCCTTCCTCTCTATCTGCCTGCCTCTGTCTACTTGTGTTCTCTGAGTGTCAAATAAATAAATAAAATCTTAAAAAAAAAAAATCAGGGTTTAATGTGTGCAGGCCAAGTGGCTTTGCTGGTAAGTCTTCATGTATTATATACATCCCACGACGTACCTAGTGTGGAAACAGGGTTTATCATCCTTAGGAAAAGACGGTCATAATTCAGAGCTATTAACAAAAATAATAGGGCTGGGGTCCTCAGGAGCTTTTCTTAGAATGCCTACCCACATTCTACCTAACCTAATTTAAGCGATGTCATGAGTCAGAATAGATCCCCATCAAATCTGTCATGCTTGTCATAACACGGCGTTTGAACAGAAGACATTCCTTCCCAGGAGATATTTCTGCTAAGGAACTGTGTTATTTAATGGGGTTTAAAGATTCCTTTTAAGTTGCAGGGACTGTTGTAGGAAATTTGCATTGGAGAAAGCAACTGTTGGCTGAGCTCCTCTTAAAGGGAAAGAAGTTTTCTCCAGGCTAGGATTTGGAGGGCAGGCACCATAGCTGTAATTAGCTAATGATGGTTGGGAAGCCTAGCAGAGAAAGGAAGGGGGGGTTGGAGGGGGATATGGGACTTGAGTTTGAATTTGGAATGACAGACACAGTTTTTTAAAAGCTACCATCTGTGATTCTCACTTCCAAAATAACCCCGTGATTATTCATGACGATATCTGCATTTCATGTCACCTCCTGGATGAGGTGACTGGACCAGAGGTGGACACCTGGCCCAGCTGTGGCCATCCTATCCTCTGGGGATTTGGAAATGAGACATGAAGTAATCTAATCTGTTTGTGTAGAACTTTTTTTCCTTGAACTTGGGACATGTACATTGCAAGAGGTATACACTGACAGAAGCCCCAATTTCCATTTAGCTCGGAGGAAGGCACAGAGTTAGCTTTGAAGCCTTTAGGAGGAAGCCCTAGAAAAAGCAGAAGGCGCAGTGAGAGAGAAACCCAGTGCACTTAGAACTTGCTGTCTGGTTTCCAGACCCAGGGTGATTCCTTACCAGGTTAGTGATTTCAAGACAAGTATGAAGAGAAAAGAGAGTATTTAATTATCAAAACCACATTCTAATTTCATTTCAAAAGTATCGTCTTAGACTCCTTGCATTTCTGCTGGTATGAAAGTGACAGAGTAATACTGTTGCTGGAGTTATGTAAGCAGAGAATTACTGAGGCATCTTAGTCTTTCCATCTTTAAATTCCTTCCTTCTTGCCATCTTCACCTTTTCAAATGATAGTGACTGGCTCAGTACCCATACTTCACTTGAAAGATACATGATGAGGGAAACAGAGGCAGAAGAGAAGTTACTAAATTTCCTTACTACCTAGAGCCCATGGACAAGTCCTTGAAACTGGCAGAATGATATTCCTCTAAGGACTCAACTGCCTCCACCTTAATACTTTGCCCAGGGCAAAAGGCAATCCTAGCCTGACCGCCCTCCCCCCACCCCTAACCAGGATCCTGTAAGTCTACTTTAACATATAAAAAATTCCTTCTGAGACTTCATCTTTAAATCCTCCAAGATACATGCTGGCAATCATCCCCAAGCATACAGCCCACCGATACACATCTGAAGGGTCTCGTGACTAAGGTTTTATTATACTGTAATAAATGACCTTTTCCCAACAATAGCTAGCCCCTCAAGATCCTGGAAACCTTGCTTCCAAAATTCCTTAGAGACTCACGCCATCCCTGACCACCCCTCCACCCCCCAACTTGCAAGTGTATAATGGACCACTCCTCACAACCCTGGGGCAGCAGCCGCTCTTCCTCCCCATGGGTCCTGTCCCCATGCTTTAATAAACCACCATTTTGCACCAAAGACCATCTCAAGAATTCTATCTTGGTCATCGGCTCTGGACTCTACCCCACCAAACCTCACCTATATTCTAAAACTTTACACACAGACATTAACAAAAGTTGTACCGAAGAAAGGGCCATTGCCAAAACCACCCAGGAAGATTCAGCTTGTGCAATTCAGAGGATATCTGCTCTCGAAAAGGTAGACATTGATTGCAGATACAAGAAGGCTGGCTGGGTATGTCACCCGTGGACCCAAATCTTGCAGTTTCGAAACATCCGCCCTCATCTTAATGTCACTGGCTGGGTCAGTATGCAAGTGATTTGTTATTCCCCTGGGTCTGTTTTGCAGAGTTTATTTGGCAATTCAGTAGCAAGAAGAAGTTATATTTTTCACATCAGGAAAAATTTGCGAATAAAATGAAACCTTTCATTAGTGACTGTCCTTTCTAGAAGCTCTGTTGCCATATTTATCACACATTATGACAGCACATTCCTCAAACCTTACACTTTGTGTTTCCGGTCTCCTTGCTTTCTTCCCTTACCTATTGTTATCTGTCTCTTTTCCCTCCCTGATTAGAAAAACCTCTCAAATGCTATTTTAGGAGAAGCACCATCTGGACTTTCTGGAACAGAACATGGTTGGGGTGGAAGCAAGAAAAGCAGCCGCTAATTGTTCATGTTTGGGGGACTTCGGGCAGCAGGTAACAGTTGGAACATTTGTTGCTGGATCAAATTATGTTAGCCCTGCGTCCCTTACTCAGTGAGCATGGCAAGGAGAATTCCCCTTGTCTATTAGAGAGGAATGGCTTAGATTTCATAGATCTGGAGGCCTGGGGCAGTGTAGACAGAAAGTGAATCATCCCTACAACCAACAACAAATGTTCCAACTGTGGCTGGGGTCAGGCTGCTAAGCATACGGAAATGGTATGTGCAACCTGGCTATCTATAACCATTCCTAACCAATTAGTCCTGGGATTGTCCTAACAGTGTTCCAACTGCAGCTGGACTCTCAGTTTGGCTGAGAAAGTTAACTCATGAACATGGGTAATTTTGCCCCAAGGTGAAATCCTGAAATACTTGTGAGAAAGCACATTCATCAGGAGTTTCCCTGTAGGCAGATCAAATTTGTTCGGGCCTCAACATTAATTGGCTTAAATTCCTGGGAAATCAAGGGAACAGGGAAAGAAAGCTTCAGGAACAGCTGTATCCAGGGAACCTGTTGTGGTCAGTCTTTCTCCATCTTTCAGCTCTGCTTTCTTCTGTATTGGCTTCTTAGTCTCATACAGGACTTCTTAGCATGGTGTTCCCTGACAGCTCCATGCTTACACTACACTTAAAACCAGCAGAAATCCAAAAATTCCGGCAGAAAAAGATCTTCCTCCTTAATAGTTCCTCCCCCCCACCCCTATCATCCTAACAATTTTCCTGAGAGTGATTTACTCTGGTCTGGTGTGGGTAATGAAACTCCCTGACCAGACCAAGGAAGTATTCTTTTCTGGAGTCAGGTGTGTGTGTGTGTGTGTGCTTGTGTGTATGTGACAGGGTGTTGTCAGCTCTTACTTCTAAAACCCATAGATAAAGAGTGAGAACAAGGTGACTTCCCAAAGAGAACCAAGATACAATTGCCAGAAGAATGGGGGCTAGAAGACAGGTTTACAAAACCAGTGTTTGCAGATACCTACCCTAAGGAAAGCCCTACAAGGATTGTCCTTCACCCCTGAGTACACAAATGTTGGTAATTATCCAGACCAGGCATCCATATTAACATACCTTCATTCACACTCACAGGCGATCTAAACACGACTCAGTTAGGTTTGACCTCTTTTAAATTGACCAGGATGTGCCTAGATGGGAGGGGAGCCCACTTAACTTTACTGAGTACCTGCCGCGGAGTACTTTCATATATGTGATTTCATTTGCTCACGTTCTTTCAAGGTGGGTGTTATTTGCCCTGCTTTAATATGGAAACCAAGAAGGTAAAGCAGTGAAGAATCCTGTCCACAGTCAGAGAGCTAGTGAGAATCTAGCTCTTGTCTTCAACCTAGCACATCATTTTTATGTTTACATAATTCACGAAGTTAGTTAATAAACCAGAGGTCTCATGTTTGGTGGTGATGGGGGGGTCACTCCTAGAGCCTCAAATGTGCTATTTTTCTGGCTCTTGATAAAGTTTCTGTGGTTCAGAGGCTTGTCTATCTTAATGCTCACACTGCTATGACAAATACCATAGGCTGGATGGCTTATACGATAGACATTGATTGCTTATAGTTCTGGAGTCAGGGAAATTCAAGATAAGTGTGACAGCATGGTTGGGTTCTAGGTGAGGGCTTTCTTCTTGGTTTTCAGTCACCTCATTGCTGTGTCCTTGTATTAGGAGATAGAAAGAGAGAGAAAGCAAGAGAGCTCTGCTCTGTTCTTCTAGTAAGGATACTAATCCCACCATGGGGCCCTGCTCTCAGGACCCCATCTTTACTTAAATACCTCCCCCATCTCTAAAAACCATCATACTGGGGGTTAGAGCTTCAATTTGGGAATTTTTTTGTGTGTGTGGAGGGGGACACAAATATTCAGTCTACAACATCGTCCTACCTTCCATCCTTCCTGATTTTTAACTCATAGGCATTTATTCTGGTAATCTTTTTCCCAGTTGTGATTGCCTGCTGCATCTCTCTCCTAAACTTATCTATGCCACAATAGGGATTTCTTTTGGAAAATGAGCTGGAGTCTCTCTCTCTCTCTCATCTGATATCAGGCATCCTTTGCCAGGCATGTGAACTCAGAGAAGGGAGAAATGGCTTTGTAGAGGTCACTTTCGCTTCTGTGTTCAATAATGCCCACATCTAAGAGCCGGAGGAATCACTTTTACTCTTTTACTCAGGTTTTACTGTATTTCATCCCAATATATCTTGGGATTTTTGAACCAGTAATAGTTATGAGCTGGATTCCAATTAACTTTCCCAAATAAAAAGGAGGGGCACAATGCCACCCCACTCATTTTGATAAAACACTTTATTTGGCATCTACTGAGAGGAACAGCCTTAAGGGGTTTGCTGGCTGGGCTGAGTAGATTAATAACTTGCCTTGGGTTATCAGCTGAGTTTTATCCACAAATAAATCCTGTCTGATCTCTTGGTACAAACCATGAGATTATTCCATCTAGTCCAGAGGCAAGGATTTTTTGCCTTGTAATTGAGCAGCAAAATGACTCTGACTAAAGCATATTTTGTGTGTCTCAGGGTTTGGCTAATTTATGAGCTAGGATCATGGGAGAAAGATGGTTTGCTCACTGTCATCAGAAATTTTATGGTCAAAGAGCATACAATGAAGCTACAACAGTGGTTTTCAGCCTAGGGGCAATTTTGCCACCCTTCCTGCACCCCAGGAGACATGTGGTAATGTACGGAGATATTTTTGATTGTCACCATTGAGGAGAGGAGGTACTACTGGAAGGTCACAGGCAGAAGTCAGGGATGTTGCTAAGCATCCTAAGATACACAAAACATCCCCACAACAAGGGATTATCCAGCCAAAGTGTTACTAGTGCTAAGGTTGAGAAACATTAAGGTAAATCATACATACCCAAAGATGATACTTGGAAAGAATATTTTCTTAAGCTCAAAGAGGAGACACCTTTCTTTTCGGCAGATGTTGCTGATAAGGGACTCAGTCCTTGTATTAGTCTTCAATGACTAATGTAACAAATGACCACAAGCAAGATGGCTTGAGAAATACAAATGTATCATGTTACACTTTGGGAGGTCAGCAGTCTCACTAAGACCCTTCTGGAGGCTCTAGGGGAGAATTAATTCCTTGCCTGTCTCATCTTCTAGAAGATACCTGCATTCCTTGGTTTGTGGCTCTCTTCCATCTTCAAGGCGAGCAATCTCATCACTCTGACCTCTGCTCCATCACCACATCTCTCTCTCTGACTCCCTGTAACACCTTGCCTCCATCTTGGAAGGAGTCATGTGATTACATTGAGCTCAGCGGCTAACCCAGGAAAATGTTTCCATCTCAAGACCCTTCACGTAACCACATCTCAAAAGTACTTTTGCCATATAAAAGTAGCATATTCACAGGTTTTGGGGATTAGAACATAGATATTTTGGGGGAACATTATTTTGCCTATCATGGCCCCCTTCCTCTGTTATAACAATCTGCAAACTACCCCTGCTTTCTGAAACATCTCTGCAACATAGTATTAGAAGTCCTAGTAACAGCAATCAGACAACAAAGAGAAATAAAAGGTATCCAAATTGGCAATGAAGAACTCAAACTCTCTCTCTTCCCAGATGACATGATTCTTTATATGGAAAACCCAAAAGACTCCACCCCCAAACTACTAGAACTCATACAGCAATTCAGCAACGTGGCAGGATACAAAGTCAATGTGCAGAAATCAGTGGCTTTCTTATACACTAACAGTGAAAATACAGAAAGGGAAATTAGAGAATCAATTCCATTTACTATAGCACCAAGAACCATAAGATACCTGGGAATAAACCTAACCAAAGAGGTAAAGGATCTGTACTCGAGGAACTATAGAACACTCATGAAAGAAATTGAAGAGGACACAAAAAGATGGAAGACCATTCCATGCTTTTGGATCGGAAGAATAAACATTGTTAAAATGTCTATACTGCCTAGAGCAATCCATACTTTTAATGCCATTCTGATCAAAATTCCACAGGTATTCTTCAAAGAGCTGGAGCAAATAATCCAAAAATCTGTATGGAATCAGAAGAGACCCCGAATCGATAAGGAAATGTTGAAAAACAAAAATAAAGCTGGGGGCATTACAAAGCTGTGATCACCAAGACAGCATGGTACTGGCATAAAAACAGGCCATAGACCAGTGGAACAAAGTAGAGAGCCCAGATATGGACCCTCAACTCTATGGGCAATTAATCTTTGACAAAACAGGAAAAAATATACAGTGGAAAAAAAGTCTCTTCAATAAATGGTGCTGGGAAAACTGGACAGCTGTATGTAGAAGAATGTAACTTGATCATTCTCTTACACCATACACAAAGATAAACTCAAAATGGATAAAAGACCTCAATGTGAGACAGGAAACCATCAGAATCCTAGAAGAGAACATAGGCAGTAATCTCTTCGATATCAGCCACAGCAACTTCTCTCAAGATATGTCTGAAACATCTCTGCCCCAAATTCTTATACTTTACTAGAATCCTGAGACTAGAGAAAAATAAAAAGCAGTTCTAGACCAATGAAGCAAAACAACAACATCCCTGGGGCGCCTGGGTGGCTCAGTGGGTTAAGCCGCTGCCTTCGGCTCATGTCATGATCTCAGGGTCCTGGGATTGAGCCCCACATCGGGCTCTCTGCTCAGCAGGGAGCCTGCTTCCCCCCCCCTCTCTCTGCCTGCCTCTCCATCTACTTGTGATTTCTCTCTGTCAAATAAATAAATAAAATCTTAAAAAACAACAACAACAACAACATCCCTAACCATACAAAAAGGACAATTCTTCTTCTCTTTCTTCTTTTTTGGGAATCCAGTGTGGGGCTTCAACTCATGACCCTGAGATCAAGACCTGAGCTGAGATCAAGAGTTGCTTAACAGACTGAGCCACCTAGGCATCCCCCAAAAGAATTCATGAAGTAAGTTTCTGACCACTTGTTCAAGTATGAACGTAATTCCACATAAGGTTGAATACAACAATGATTATAATATCAAGAAGTTGGGAGAGTTGAACCACTCTTTTGGTCTTCAATCATTTCTTCTTTCTGAATACAGCTTTGCAGTAGACAGTCTTCTTTTAAAGATTTGAATCTCTAGTAGTCTTTATTCTCTCAGACTTGCTTAATCAAATTTCCAAGAACACAGCTACTGTTTTGATATAGGTGTGTGTCAATGTTCAACTCAGTCCTTCTTGGCCTCCCAAAATGCAGATTCTGAACTTGAAATTTACCATAACAGAACTCCCTGTGGGGTTTGTATTAACTGCTTCAAATTGAGCCCTGCATGCTGACCATTGTGCTTTAAAGAACAAAAATCGGTTGGAGAAATGCCAGATAACCTCCCAGGTTTCAAGAAACTTAAAATGTTTTGGCTCCACTTAAAGGGTTTGGGAGCTAGAAGAACAAAATCCAAGCCAACTGAGTAAACATTTACGGAACATGTACTCTACACTAGCTTGACATAAAATGCTAAGATGTAAAGATAGATACACAAATGCTGCTTTTAAACTTAGGATCCGGAAGGAATTTACCCTAATCTTTCTCATTCGGCTACGTTATCAAAGACATTTCTACAATAGCAAGGCTTCAGTATGTCCTCACCTCTTAAAAAAAAAAATCTGTAAATAAATGTGACACTGTGCAAAGAAAATCAAGTCATTTCCTCCCTTAACTAAACCGTCAAACCATAGAATTTCTCTTGGGGTCTCTTTTTAGAAAGGTAACATGAGAGCTAGAATGCACACTAGCTCTCAAGTACAGAGACATCAGTATGAACCCCAGTTCAGGCAGGAGGACCCTGGGCAAGGCACTTACTATGTCTCAGTTTCAGTTTCTTCATTTGCAAAATGGGGCTACTAAGGGTTCCAACGAAAACACTGTAGGAAGGACCACAAAAAATGGAGGAAGGACTTTACACAGGGTGGGTGGTGGCTTAAGCAATGGCTATTATCCTCCCTCTCCCTTTCTGTCTCTGGTCTCTGGACCCGCTTCCGTGCAGCCTCCCCAGATTGAAGTGAGGTTGCACGCTCATCCTTTATGGCTCCCTAACGCCCCCCAAGGGCTTGGAAAGAGCTCAATATGCAGACGAATTACAATTGCTCACACTCCTCAATTCAAGATATTTTCAGTATCTTTTTTAAAAAGATTTTATTTCTTTATTTGACACACAGAGAGATCACAAGTAGGCAGAGAGGCAGGCAAAGAGAGAGAGGGAGAAGAAGGCTCCCCGCTGAGGAGAGAGCCTGATGTGGGGCTTGATCCCAGGACCCCAGGATCATGACCTAAGCCGAAGACAGAGGCTTTAGCCCACTAAGCCACCCAGGTGCCCCCAAGATATTTTCAATATCTTGAAATGTAATTCACTTGTCACATAATTGGATGCTATAAAAGCTTGTGCTTTTTTTTTTTTTTTTTTAAATTACACGACTGAGTATCTTCTAGAAGGTGCTGACTTTACACTTTTTAAACTGGCTACTAAAGGAGTCATTCTTCCCTTTCGAAACAATCCCTCCTTTTCATGGAGCACACAGGGCTGGCCACACAGCCAGCTGGGAGCCTTTACAACTCTCCATTCTGTTCATCTGTCTCCCATTTGGTATAATTCTTCCCAGAGAAAAAAAGTATCTGTCTCCCATTTGGTATAATTCTTCCCAGAGAAAAAAAGTAGTATTGACATTTTTGACCCATCCATCCCATGTTTCTAGAGAATTTGAACATTGACATCTTCATTTTATGATGTAATATTTTTGTAGTTTGGAGTTATGAGTAATTGAGAGCTTGGGATCTGGAGTCAGGGAGGATGTAATTTCAATGCCAACTCGGCTACTTACCAGTTATATGGCTTTGGGCAAGAGAGTTACCTTTCTGTGTCTCAGTTTACCCATCTACAGAATAGAGACTATAACAGAACCTCGCTGGAAAGGTTTGGTGAGATTAGACAGGGTACTATAGTGCCTAATGTATACATTATTATAATTATTGCTGCCATTACTATTATCATTATTTATGATTTATTATTACCATCACCCTGCTATATTTCATTGGTTTATAGTTGGGATAAATTTAGATATTAAATGTAAAGGACTTAGCATAAAATCAGGCACATAGTAAGTTCTTAGTAAAAGGAAAATATTATTTTTTATTTTTACTTATGGAACGATTTTATAAACAATAACTTAATCATTATCCTATGTTCCATTTCCATTATGCTCATTTCAAAGACAGATAAACTGAAGTACCAAATGGCTAAAAATCTTGCTCAAAGTCAAGGATATTAGGTGGCAAAGCTGAGATTCGAACTCAGGCAATTATTCAACAGAGCTCCATTTTATTCGTTTGGCTGTAAGATTCTGCTCCATCTAAAATCTGACACCAAAATGCCCCTCATATGTCATTAAAGTCATGGCCATCCTGAAAGGTCAGTTAAATTATCTAGAGCTAGGCAAGATAAATGAGATTATAAAAATATTGCTGGGCTTAGCACGGTCCCTCCCTTTCCAGGGCAAGACACCATCTGGCTGGCCCGGAGAGGGTAGGAAGTCAACATCATTAAAATGGCCATGAATTCAGCATCTGTGACGACAGATACGTGCTCATTCAAGCACTGGTTCTTCGGTAAGAATGACCAAACGTTTTCATTGTTTTGATGGCGACTGAAACAACTTGTAATGAGTAGCTGCTTTACTCCCTTAAGAAGGAAGAAAGTTTTCAAGGGGATGGGGTTTAGGAACACTGCTTCTGACACGATATGAAGCTGAAGGGGGAGATTGCACTGTAATGCCTATTAGAGCCGGTTTAGTTAGGGCGATTGGCTGAGAGATCGCAGAGGGTTCTGGGAAATCAGTAGGTTGGGTTACTCAGGGCACAACAGAAAGGCTACCTCGGGGAGGCAACACTCCTTGGCTCAGGGCAGTCTGCTGTGCATGTAGACACTGTATTTTAGAGTGTGGTGGCAATGAGGGGCTTGATAATACTGTGCTCACCGGACACCATCTGTTGAGCACTTACAAGGGCTTGGTCCTTCCCCTGCTAATTCTCCCTGCATCCTCACACCAGCCATCTAAAGAAAGTAGACCTGTTTTTTACGATTTCACAGCTGAGGAAACCGAGACACAAAAGCTTGAAGGCCCCCATCTGGCAGAGTCAGAATTGAAACTCAGTCTGGGCCAACTCTGTTACCTACTGGTCTAGTTACTCAGCCACACGGGGGGCTAAAGATGGGGGTGGGGGGAAGAGCAGATCAGAAGAATTTCAGTTAGCCGGGAGGTATAAGGGATGTCACCCTGTTTTCTCATCCTTACAATGAGAAGTTTGTATACAAAACATCCTTGGTGACTCTCTTTGGCCTTCATGAAGATAACCTGAAGAACAAAGACAACTCCAATAGCTTTGAAAAGGTAAGAAAGGATCTTAATTAAGGCAACTCATCTGATTTTCCACTCTTAGAACAAACAGGTTAAAGCTGAGATAAGGAATGTAAAAGCCAGATTTATAGAGCTTTCCAAAGAAAGGTATAGATTCATCTATGGTACTGAAAATTCTGGCATTATTATACTTGAGGTACACCGGCTGATTTTCCATCAGCTTTCTGGATCACTCAGCATCATTGCTTCTTAAACTTTAGTGTATATGGGGGACGCCTGGGTGGCTCAGTTGGTTAAGCAGCTGCCTTCAGCTCAGGTCATGATCCCAGCGTCCTGGGATCGAGTCCCACATTGGGCTCCTTGCTCCGCAGGGAGCCTGCTTCTCCCTCTGACTCTTCCTTCCATTCTGTCTGTCTGTGCTCGCTCTCACTCACTCTCTCTCTGACAAATAAATAAAATTAAAAAAAAAAAAAAACTTTAGTGTATATGGAATCACCTAGCAGGCTTACAGAAATGTAAATTGTAGAGTTCCACACACAGAGTTCTGATTCCGGAAGTCTGTACTCGGGACACAGCAGTTTGCATTTCTTTCTCTCTTTCTCTCTCTCTCTCTCTTTTTTTTTCATTTTTTAAAAAGATTTTATCCATTTATTTGACAGACTGAGATCATAAGTAGGCAGAGAAGCAGGCAGGGAGAGAGGGGGAAGCAGGCTCCCTGCTGAACAGAGAACCCAATGCGGGGCCTGATCCCAGGACCCTGAGATCATGACCTGAGCTGAAAGTAGAGGTTAACTCACTGAGCCACGCAGGTGTCCCTCTCTCTTTTTTTTTTTTTTTTTTCCCTAAAGATTTATTTATGTGAGAGAGAGAGAGAGTAAGAGTGCACAGGGAGAGGGCAGAAGGAGAAGGAGAGAAACACAAATAGACTCCCCACTGAGCGGTGAGGAGCCTGACCCAGGGCCCCACATCCCTGAGATCATGACCTGAGCAGAAACCAAGAGTAGGATGTTCAACAGACTGAGCCACCCAGACGGCCCAGCAGATTGTGCTTCTAAGTTGCAAGCTAATGCTGGCTCTGCTGGTCCAGGAACTACACACTGGAAACCACTGATCTAGAGACCGTGGTATATTTCACGCAAGGCTTCATTCGCAGGCACACACAATAGCAGCAGCACCCCAAAAGCTCTCATCTCTTCTGCCACCTGCAGAATTCCCTTTATCTTAGCCTCTGCATTTGCCTTCAACAATTCCTCAGGGTAAAGACAGCTGTATTTCTGTAGCAGTGCAAGATTTGATTTTCCTCATACCTCACTTTGTAGGGGTGAGAAAGCAAGAGTGCCTCATTCCTGGAAACACCATCTCTTTCTCCCAAATGTTCCATGAATCTTGTTGGTTCTGATCTGTTCAGGAGCTCATCCTTGAGCCAATCCCTTGGGGCTGGGGGTGATTTTGGCCAAGCAGAGACTCTGGAATAAAAGTGGAAGGTGGTCCCCAACTGAAACACATGGCTGGAAAGGGCCAAGGAATGAATCCCCTAAAGGAAAATCAGGGACCTCACTTATCGTGGGGTGGAATGGGGGGTAGATATTGGAGAGATAAAGAACATATTCCCACAATTTTATAATAGGATGAGATCCTATGATGAAGGCAGCACTGATGTCAGAGGGAGCTCTCACCATACAAGTTATCTCAGAACAGGAATTCCTTCAAGAGGTAGACCCACTTCTCTCAGAATGCGTAGCTGTGCTCATGTGGGGTTCTACTCCATTTTCTTTTCTTAAATGGGTATTATGTGTTCAAGATAAATGTTATCTCTTCCCACCTACATGGCTTTATAGAACTAAGAAAGACCAAGATCTTATAGTCAAGAGATACCAACTTCCAGTTATAAGATAAATAAGTCTGGGGGATATAATACACAACATGGTGACTCCAGTTAATACTACTGTATTGTATATTTGAAAGTTACTGAGAGAGCAGATCTTGAAAGTTCTTGTCACAAGAAATAAGAAAAAAATATCAAATTGTGTGGTGGTATTGGATGTTAATTACACTTACCGTGTGATCATTTCACAATATACACGCGTATCAACTCATTCTGTTGTACACCTAAAACTAATACAATATTATATTGCTATAAAAATGAGAGAGACCGAGGCACTTGGGCGGCTTAGTGGGTTAAAGCCTCTGCCTTCAGCTCAGGTTATGATCTCAGAGTCCTGGGATAGAGCCCCGCATCATGCCCTCTGCTGAGAGGGAAGCCTGCTTCCTCCTCTCTCTCTCTCTGCCTGCCTGTGCACCTACTTGAGATCTCTGTCTGTCAAATAAATAAAATCTTAAAAAAAAAAAAAGTCATGACCTCATTTTAAAATTACCAGTCAGTTAAAAAAAAAGTAACAACACTAAAATTTAGTATATTTTTGAGTGCTCATTGTATGAGAGGCATTTTTAAAAAGCACTTTATATGTTTTAGCTGTACTGTTATTATTGCCATTTCCCAGATGGAGAAATTAAGGCAAAGAGGTTAGGTTACTTGCCTAAAGTCAGGTGAGTAGAAAGTGGCATATGCTGCTTTCGGTGTTAGTTGGGTGATTCTCAAATATTTGTAAGCAACAGATCCCCCTGGGGTGTTTGTTAAAACACAGGTGGCTAGACCACATCCACAGAGCCTCTGATGGTGTAGGTCTGGGATGGGAGCCTAAGAAGGTTCACAAGTGGTGCCGATGGTGTTTTCCAAAGGCTGCACTTTGAGAACCATGATTGTAGATAGATAGATTCTGGAGTTTACACACTTCACAAATTTGGGGTCAAAAGGCCATTCATTCAAGTGATTGTAGCACTTGTTGCTTTCATTTTTTTACTCTACGTTCCTGGTATGGGATTTCATTTTGGGGCCCAAGTAGGAGTCATTCCTTTCTCACATCCAAGACCGCAAGCATTCAGGCCGTGCACTAACCAAACCCTTTGTGCAGAGCTCCCCCAGCTGTTGCATGAGGTCGACTTGCCTCCTGTTGATTGTTCACTCCCAGAGTAACTCGCTACACCAGACTGAGAGGCCCAACATCTGGTGGCTATCATTTACTGATTAATTAAATAAAAGCAAATACACCTAAACAAAGGAATACCGCAGAGCTGGAGAAGGATGGTGGTCCTCCTCGTATCTATTTTCTGCTTTTAACTGGCTCTATGACTGATCCCATGGAGAGGTAACTTCCCAGACTTCCCGGCAGTTAAGGGCGGCCGTGTGATTAAGTGGTCCCCAGATGAGACGGATAAAGCTCTCATTTTATTTCTTTATGGGAAATTGCTTTTGCTTGTTTTCTCCTTTCTGCAAGCTGGAATATAGATAAGGTAGCAACATGGCTTGGATCTTATAGATGAAGACAGTACCCAAGGGGGTAAGAGAACAACGAGAGGCACCTGGGTCCCTGAAAGACTGTGAGGAACAGAATTTCCCTACCAGCCAAGGCCTCACATCTCCAAATTATTTTAGGGGAAGAAAAGAGTCTTATGCGTATTGAAGCCATTGTACTTTAGGGCTGTTCTTTCTTTCTTTCTTTTTTTAAAAATTTTTTTAAAAAAGATTTTATTTATTTATTTGACAGACAAGTAGGCAGAGAGGCAGGCAGAGAGAGAGGAAGGGAAGCAGCCTCCCCACTAAACAAAAAGCCCGATGCAGGGCTCGATCCCAGGACCCTGAGATTATGACCTGAGCCAAAAGCAGAGGCTTTAACCCACTGAGCCACCCACGTGCCCCAGAATGTTATTTCTTTATTAGTTTTTGCAATATAACTAACAAAAATGATATATGATGGTATATATTATCTAAAATTACCCCAAACTTAGTGGCATAAAGAAACAAGTGTTTATCATCTTACAGGATCTATGGGTCCGGAATTTTGGAGGAGGTTAGCTGGATGGTCTTTGGCTCAGTCTCACGTGAGGTTGTAGATGAGATGTTGAATGACAGCCTTACTTGGACTGGGAGATCCACTTCCAAAGTGACTCACTCACATCGTTTTGGAAAGCTAGCTCAGGGCGCCTGGGTGGCTCAGTGGGTTAAGCCGCTGCCTTCGGCTCAGGTCATGATCTTGGGGTCCTGGGATTGAGTCCCGCATCGGGCTCTCTGCTCAGCAGGGAGCCTGCTTCCCTCTCTCTCTGTCTGCCTCTCCGTCTACTTGTGATTTCTCTCTGTCAAATAAATAAATAAAATCTTTAAAAAAAAAAAAAAAGAAAGCTAGCTCAGTTCTTTGCCTCTCCATAGGGCTACTTGAGTGCCCTCCCAGTATGGTGGTAGGATTCCACAAGGCTGAGTGATCCAAGAGAGAACAAAGAGGAAAGCGCAATGCTTTTCATGACCTGGGTTTGGAAATCACACTTCCTTCTTTCTGCAGGATCCCATTTGCACATATCAGCCCTATTCAATATAGGAGGGGATTAAACCATAGGAGGGGTCAGCGGGGTCATCTTAGAAGGTATGAAACTATGTCCAAGATAAACTCTTGGCTGGTAGGTTATGAAAGGCAGGCCCAGCATGCTGCTCTTTGTTTTGATTTTATGGATATACATAATACCTGTCCTCACATATACATGTTTGTCGAGATGCTCTGAGAGGACACCTAACAAACTCCTAGGTGAGATTACCTCTGGAGTGGGAGTCTGGGGACTAGGGGTGGACAGTAGCATAGTAATATCTTTTATCAATTTTTGTACAGTTGGAGCTATATATTTATTTGTAGCCAATGTTTAGTGAAAACACTTTTTGGTTAAAAAGCAAAAAAAAAAAAAAAAAGAAAAAAGAAAACAAAATTACACAAAAATTGTAATTCAAACTTGAGTCCAATATACCATTTGTAAAAAAGCAAGTTAGTGTTAGAATTTGATGTTGCTCCTTTTTTTCCCTCAGATTGTTAACTCAATATCACTAAAATGATAGGGTTTTTTTTTATTGTGTAAAAAGCAGTTTTCTGAAGTGATTTTTTTTTTTTTTTTTTTTTTTGCAGTTAAGATCTTTGCTGTAATGCACAATATTTGGCAGGTATAGTTGGAAGTACTTGAAAACACAAAGTATTACCAATACAATGTTCAGTAGGCAGAAAAACAAAGAAACATAATAAACTTTTTTCACTTTTGGAAGAACAACTTCTTTTATGTCACCCAAGGCATTTAAAATGCTCCTAATTGATAAGCAGCCCGTGTCTACAGAATTACAAAGTTATTTGCAAACAATGAACAAACTCTGTCCCCTGGAAGGCTTTACAGAGAACTTATTTTAGATTGTATTCTTCAAAAGAAAAAGGGAGATTTTTAAATTAGCTAGAACAATAACTTGGTAGAAATAGTAACAAACTTTTGTTTAGGACCCAAGGGTTGGAATGGTGAATGGGGTTTATATAAATAACTATGGAAAAGTGGAAAACTTATTTTTTTTCCATTTGTGATCATCCCCAGTCTGTTCACCACATCAGTGGATCTCAAAGGATTTATAGAGAGCAAACCTGCCAGTCCGTGGTGTGACCAATGCGCCGCCCATGCCGTGTGACTCACCACATGAGTTAACATTCAAAAGGGCCTATTTCCTTTAAAACAAGCTAAGTTCAGTGAGTACGTACTTGACTGTCACAGCATGCTAAAATTGCTCTGGAAGTATCTTAAACTACTCTCTCTTTCTATATTTATTGCGTCCCGGACCTAGTCAGACAGTTCACAAAAGGGGTCAATCACGGGGCCAGACATTAAACAAGACTGAGCTACGTCACTGTTTGTAGGTAGGAAATGATTTGGGCCTGTAAAGTATGGTTGGACCTGTTTGTCTTATATACACTGCAGTGGGTTGACTTGTTTCTTGAAAAGATATGTTTAAGTCCTAACCCCAGTTGTCTGTGAATATACCTTATTTGGATGTAGGCTTTGCCCCAGATATAGTCAAGTGAAGATGAGGTCATACTGGATGAGGGTGAGTTTGAAATCCAATGATTTGGTGTCCCTATAAAGAGAGAGTGAGCTGAAGACCAGAGGAGCCTCAAGGAGGAAGGCTATATGAAGAATGAGGGAGAGATGAATTATGTGTCCACAGGTTAAGGGACACAAAAGATTATTGGCAACTATCCCAAGATCAGAAGAGGAAAGGGGAAGTCTTCCTCCAGGGCCTTCAGAGAGAGCGAGCCCTGCTGTCACCTTGATTTTGGACTTCTAACTTCCAGATCTCCAAGAGCATACTTTGATGAGTGTTTTGCTACCCAGTTTGAGCTACTTTGTTAGCACAGCTTTAGCAAGCGAATACAGACACCTGTATGTTGTGGGAAATGCTGTGGGAAAACGTTTTAATACATTCATTAGGTTGAAAAATGGTTTTTATGGCCAAATAAGTTTAACAAGAAGAAAGTTAAACAAAACTAAAGATTAACTCTCTATCAGTTCTCAGGCCTTTGCCATAAAATCAGCAATGCCTATTGGCTAAACACTTCCCAGAAGAGGTGTCAAAATGGTAAGCATAGTAACGTATTTGATTGACACAATAACTCTATGAAGTTGGGAACTGTGGCTCTCCCCATTTTAGAGTTGATGGAATGCAGGCAGGGAATGCTTGGATGACCAACATAGCTGATGAGGAAGGCTGGAGCCAAGATGCAAAGCTTGGAAGTCTGAGTCTGGAGCCTGGGCTCTCCCTGACATATAAGGAGCACCGGGGATCTCTACGGTCTTGCATGCTGTCAGCAGGTTCCTTTTTTTGTGCAGGATGAATACTCCATGTGTAATGATGGCATCCCCGTTCTAGTGCTGAGGTGCTCTCAGGACTTGGGCAGTTCAGAATCTCTGAGAAACAAACACAAGGGACTATCCATGGCCTCCAGGGATACAGACATTTTCAAAGAGGAAATTATTTTTATATCTAAATATTCCAGTTTGGAATCAACTTTTTTTTTTTTCTTCCACAGGATTTGGGATTTGGACAGGGAAGTGCACCTTGGTTAGTGACAAATACTGCCTGACAAAAGTGAAAGGAAAAAAACTTACACCCTTTCCCTTCCAGCAAATGGAAGGCGGTGCCAAATCAATGAATGGGCCACACGAGCTGAAGGGAAACTGACTAAGGTGTGAAGAAATGGCACGGTTGTGAGTCATACCGTGTTGCCACGCTGCCACGTTTTAAATGAGCTCATTTAAAAAAATGAACAACAGAAAAGGAATCAGAGAGACCCTGACACAGAGCCAGGGGGGTATGGCTATTGGAAAGCAGAAGGAACGTGAGAAGTAGTCAGTCGGAAGCATTTCAACATGTACCCATTGAGTGAGGAATAGAAGCTGTAGAAGACCACAGTACTGGCATCAAGATACATTTTCTGGCTCTCAGATAACAACCTTCCTTCTTATTGCATTGGGTATACAGGAGCAACCAGAAATCATATTCTCATGTTTCTATCACCACATCTACCACCACCCACCTGCATCTGTACGGATTTCTTTTCTTTCACTCCTGATACATGGCAGCATCTGTCCCTTCTGGTCCTGCCAACGTACCCTGGATGCCAACGTACCCTTCTCTCTCACTGTGGGAATTTCTCCTGTGACCTCCCTCCTTCCCTTTTGTGTCAGTATTTGTTGGTTCTCTTTAGGATGAAATCAATTGGTTTATAGCCACACTGACATTATTTCCCTCCTTAAAGTTCTTTCCCCCAGCCTTATTTTTCCCTCCAGCCAAACCCCATTTTTTCTCTTCCCCTTCCTAGCAAAACTGAAAAACTCTTTGTGCTCCTCTTGTCCACCTCTTTATGCCCAGTCTGTCTTGAAAACACTCCAACCAGGCTTTTTATCTGGACCACTCCACTGCATCATTCTTGTTAAATTGGCAATGACTCTGTGTTGCCAAATCAAACAGTTACCTCTTTGGCCTCATCTTATCCAACCTCTTAGCACAACTGACATGGCTGATCACCTCTTCCTTGAAACTCTTTCTTTGCTGGGTTTCCAGAGTACCAAACTCACCTGGAGTTTCTTCTGTTTCACTGCCTGCTTCTTCTTAATCTTCTTCATTGGACTCTCTTCTTTCTGACCTCTAAATGTTAGGACTCGTCCTTGGATCTCTTCTCCATCTACACCTGCTCAGCGAGAGTAGTTCTCATTTAGTCCCATGGCTTTACATAGCATCCATGATTGGTTGCCTCCCAAGTCTGCATCTCCATCCCTGCATTTCTCCTGAGCTCTAGGCTCATATATAGAATGGTTTCCTTGACATCTCTCTCTAGCTGTTCAATAGATGACTTGCGCACACCCTGTTTAAAACAGAACTCTCAATTTTCTTCCCTTTTTGCCCTCAAATGTGCCACTTGAGATCTCTGAAGGAAATGTTGAGATGGAGTTTGGTGAGCTGGTGTTCAGTAGGGATCAGCCTCTGTGGAGGTGAACGTGGAAAGGCGGTGAGAAGCAATATTGAGAAAAGAAAGAAATTTTGTTGTGAGGCGGACCCAACAAAGCCTTGGCTTACCCCATAGAGAGTTCTGGAATACATATGACCCCTGCTTGGGCCAGGCCTTTAGATTCCCACTTTACCAATCATTGAATGTGGACTGCCCTCAGAAGAGTGGTCTCTGGGTTGGGACAACTCTGCAGCTGAGCAGACTGGGAAGGAAGGCACTCACCATTGGAGGTGTGTATCTCTGATTGGGAGTCTTTGTCATTGGGTTACCTGCCCATTTTCTAGAGCAGATAACTTCGGAGTTTTAACCAAGCAGGCCATTGTGAATGCGGGTAGTTTGCTAATTATTGATACTTTGTCCCAATCTACAAGTATTCTTTGAGTAACATCAGGACACTGTTTTCCCTACTCATTCTACAAGGATTACAATGATCATCTCCCCAATACCACTACCTATTTTATTTCTTTTTAAAAGATTTTATTCATTTATTTGAGAGAGAAAGTGCATGAGGCAGTATGAGCATGAGGGGGTGGGAAAAGGCAGAGGGAGAGCTGGCAGAATCAAGCCTCAGGGCTGATCCCAGGACCCTGGGATCATGACCTGAGCCAAAAGCTAATGCTTAACTGACTGAGCCACCTGGGCAGCCCTATTTTGTTTCATTTTAAGGAGATTTTAAAAAGTCACATGTATGACAATGAGGCTTTGCAACTGTGAATATCATACCTCCAGAAATATTTTATCTGTATATAAAGACAAGCAGAAACTAAATGTAAGACATTAATTCGGTACAGGGGTCTCTGTAAGTATCTTAAGCTAGAATGGACTGAGGAACTTTCAAGCGAGGCTTTTTCTAAATTCTGCTTGGCTGTGGAAAATAATTGAGAAACTGTGTAAAGACTTGTGTGTAAGGTGATTCCCTATTTTCTGTTCCATGAATTTTGGGGAAAAGGCCTTGCCTTATATTCAGGCACATATGTTATTTAAGATTACATAAAAACCAGATAGATAGATCTGTCACAGTGGTTGAAGTAAACCTTAATCTATATACTGAAGTCAATTCCTCACAGACCCAAACAACAAAACCACTTTTCTTCAAAGCAACACGTCTTGAAAAAAATCCCACAATCCTGTTTCACCTCTATTTAATTTTCTACATGGAGTGCCTCTTGAAAACCCAAGCACCTCATGGAGCAAGTGACAGGCCCTTAATTCAAGGCACAGACTTTAGAATTCCACAACACATGGGCCCAAGAAACCAATTTCATATTTTATAATCTGCTTTTAGTGAACTTGGCCTCTTCCCTTTTCTTCTGGGGTTGGTTTCCTCATCCTGGACATTTCGGTTATCTTCTAAAGTCAAGAGATAATAATGAAAGTGCCTGTGGGGACAGGTCCCCGAAGCCCATGCACAGCACCTGGGTCTTCCAGAGAAATTTATGGATACTTCTGCCCCCTCATTCTGTCACCTTACGATTTGTCAAGACCTCAGACACAGAACAAATGAATATAGAATTGAGAAGCGGTGTGGAGAATAGACATATTCTGGTAAATAAAGTTTTTTAAAATTTCTTTTTATTTTTTAAAAACTTTTATTTATTTTTTAAAATTTCTTTTCAGTGTCCCAGAATTCACTGTTTATGCACCACACCCAGTGCTCCATGCAAAACGTGCCCTCTGGTTATCTTCCCCCAACCTCACTTTGCCTATCATCACTAAATACCTAATGAGTAACAGCAGTGAATAGGACTTGGTAATATAGTTTAACTTTATTGCGAGATCTCCCCAGACCGCTCGAAGCCACGTGGAACACCCTGTGGGCCACCACATGGCATGACTGGAGGTCACCCCTACACCGCCTCCTACTCTATTTCTCTCCCATGACATTGGTTGGCTTAAAAAAAATTTAAACCCCAGTTATTATTACAAAACAACCCAAAGAAACCAGCTACTCTTTGTTGACCGTAGGTTTCAAGGTGCTTCATCTAAACTATCTCCTTTGGTAGTTAACATTGTTAAGCCCATTTTCTAGATAAGAAAATTGAAATTTAAAGAAGTTAAGAAACGTCACAGACAAAGGTATTTCAGGGGATGGGAGGCGTGGCATAACTGCCAGAACTTAGCTCTTAACCTCTGCCTATCTCCATGTGATCAGAGCTACAGCGCCTCCAGTAAATGCTCTACTCCAGTGCCCTCGTTTTTTAGGACGGTAGAGTGACTCATTTGAAAGTGCACAACAGCTAATCCCGATGACGGCTTGGATCTTTTCCATTCAAATCCTAGGTTCCAGGTACAATATGGTGATGTCTCCAACGTGATTAGGATGCTAGGAAATAAGGGACTCATGGCTCGCACTGGTTTTGGCTCAAAGGAAACCGACTTCAGATTGTAATAGAGCTGTGTGAGGGCAAGCACCTTGGAGAGAAAGTACTGACTCTTTAGTTCCTGTTACTTTTCAGCTTCTTTTAAATTCATGCTCCTCAGGCTAAATTGGCATCCTTCGGTGACTCCCATATAAAGTGCTCTCCCTGCCTGGGTGTCCGTGTGTGTGGATTTCTGGGTGTGGCTGGGAAGAAATCAGTTCCGTTCATCTGACTTTCTAGGACTTTGTTCTCACTTTTCTTATCATGCTTGTTTAGAAAGTGAAACCAATAGATTCACTAAAATGAATTTTTGAGATATTTTACAAGCTGCATCTTTTTAAAGGATAGTTTTTATTTTGTATTTTTTTTTTTTAAAGAATTTATTTATTTATTTGACAGCGCAAGTAGGCAAAGTGGCAGGCAGAGTGAGAGGGAGAAGCAGGCTCTCCATTGAGCAGAGAGCCCAATGGGGGGCTTGATTTCAGGATGCTAGGATCATGACCTGAGCCGAAGGCAGATGCTTAACTGACTGAGCCACCCAGGCACCCTGAAGGATAGTTTTTTAAGGATGTATAGAACGTTTTCTCCCTCTAAGTTTTATCACTTCTCTGTCCAATATCTATTTACCTATCAATCTATCATCTACATATTTATCTATCGATCTGTAATTATATTTTTATTACTATAGCAGACAGGTGAGAAAACAGATTCGTACACAAAACCAACTATCATAATAAAACTGCTCAGAGAGTTAATAGTTGACTTTCTATGCACTCTGATTCAACTAGGCTTTTGCAAAAACATTTCATTGATCCTGATGAAGAATTCCAGAACCATTTCTGAGCTAGCTGCCACACCTATACATTAATAAAATTAACCAGGACAGTGACTTCATGCAGGGGGAGTGACTTCATAAAGGATGGCATAGATCGTGATCTACAAAACTCTTCTAACCGATTTCCTGGCTAGAGTTTCAATTCCTGTTTGCCACGGTATTAAGGCACGTTATTTTTCATGGATGAAAACAAATGATTGTGTTGCAGAATAATTTGCCACCTCTTGTACTGGAGTTTGAGAGAACTATTCAAAGCCATTTGATTGTTGAATTATTTATAAACTACAGTACTGATGTCTGGTAGCAATGCTATTGTTAAGGTTCTGCCAGCCTTGCCAATAGATCTTGGCTTTTTTCCCTCCCTGACTGTGGATCACTTACCCATTTTAAATTGCAGCAAGTAGAAACTTGGTGGAGAGAATGATAGTTTATAACAAAAATCACCATTGGTTCAGTAGATAGCAAAGAAAATTGCCTTCTCCTCAGTCATTTAAATCCCCGGGCATACCAAATTTTGAGCTGAGGGAATTGGAATAAGCACACATTTTTCTCAAAATAAAACCAAGATGGTTTATTATCAAAAGGAATGATATAATCTGTTTTTATATAAGATTGAGGGTAGGTTGAATATACAAATAAAATATAGGGCAAACTCATACTACCATTTCCACATTTATAGTGATCACTTTTCCCCTGTCACCATTACATCTACCCCCTAAATTCTCTCAAGCCAGCATTTCCTAACATCCTGAACTGCCCATCATTAGGATGGGGGAAATGTGGTGCTCATGGGTGTGACAGACGTCACTAATAACTGCGGCACTATCACAACCCCCTTTGCTGCCGAGCCTGGCTTGGCCAAATGTATTTCACCTTTGCTAGTTGTCTGGGCGCTGATATCCACTGATTTTGCACTTCTCTACTCCCATTCTATAGGAAGAGCAAACACATTTTTTTAAAGAACTAAATCCTATTTCAAATAAGTTTAACAACTCTTGCAGGCACTGTGGAGATAATGGGAGAAGAATCAGACGTTACTCCAATGCACAAATTAGCTCACTAAACCGCTCTGTGTGTGTGTGTTACAGTAAATGCCTAGTTCATGACTTTAAAGCCACAGTTACTCAATAAATAATGGGAATGAAAAGGATTTGCACAGACAGGCCATATGCTGGTTGTTTGTTTAAAAAAAGGAGTCACTATACATTAGAATAAATTCTAATAAATTCACTGTTCTCATCTTTCCTCCCCCCAATCCCATCAAGTTTACTGTAAGCCAAGCTTACTATAATATAAACCATCGTCATCTCCTATCTGGAATAATGCAATAGCATTGTAATCTTAACTTGGGTCCATGTGCAGAGTTTTGAGGGGGGGGTGTGCCTTGAATTACAATGGAAAAATAATACATAATTTTCACTAACCTTTAAGTGAAATTGAGCATTTCCTTCAGTTATATCTACATGCAGCAAATCACAGTGCTACAGGTAGAATCTGTGACTTGTCACGAATAGAAACATAGGAATTGTCATGTTACAAATGTTGAAAATACCTCAAAATAAGCTTGATATTATAATATCTTTGAAATAATGGTTAGAATCATGATGAGATTCAGTTATTTAATGTCTTCATAAAGATATATATATATATATATATATATATTCTTCAATGACAGTTTTCCTTTAATGTTTTGCTAACTTTATTTTGTAGAACTATTTCCTTTGTAATCCTATGTATTTTATAAACATCTGAAAACATTTTTTTTTTTTCTGAGAAGGGGTGAGATGCTGAAGTCCCAAAAAAGTTTAAACCTTCATTCTTACTGGTTTGCCTGTTTTCATTTGTAGTTGATTCTCAATGCTAAAATCTCAGTGATTCCTGTCAAAGGTTAGCACTCTCATGTCTCTGACCTCCTTCTACCCTCCAATGGCTTCCCAGCACAGGATGGAATCTAGAATCCCTGCCATGGACTATGTAGAACCCTATGAGACCTACCCACCACCTTCCCTATCTTCTCAGATCCCATCTGCTCTGTCTCTTATGAATCACTCCACTTGAAATTTCCATCCTGACTTTGCTCTTCTTTTCATGTGCTCGTCTCTCTGGAAATTTTGTCTTTATTTTCATGGGTCCCTCCTTATTTCTTTAGGTTTGCGTTCAAATCTCTTTATCAAAAAACAAAACAAAACAAAACAAAACAAAACAAACTTTCCCTATTTAAAACACTCCCAATATCATCATTCTCTATCCTCGGTCTGCCTAAATTTCTTCATTGTTTTATCACCACAAACATATTATATATCGGTTTCTTCCCCACCAGATGCTCATGTTTGTATCAAAACAACAGGAAAATGTAAGGGAATGTGAGGAAAGTGAATAGGTCAGGGCACTGAGGTGGCTCAATTGGTTGAGCGCCTGCCTTGGGTTCAGGTCAGGATCTCAGGGTCCTGGGATCGAGCCCTACATTGGGTTCCCCATTCAGCAGCGAGGATGCTTCTCCCTCTCCCTCTGCCCCTCACCCATCTCACACTTTCTCCCTCTCAAATAAATAAATAAAATCTTTAAAAAAGAAAAAGAAAACGAACAGGTAAGTAATGTGCAGGTGAGATAAAGCAATGATATGCCAAAGGGCTGAGCCAAAGAATCTCCCTCTTTCTCTAAAGTCTTCTCCTGTCTGGGGGATAATTCAGGTGGTCTTCACAGTTTGACAAAAGCCCAGGTAATTTGACGCTGGTCCATGGCAAGGGGAATTCTGGGAAGTCCAAGCAAAAAAAGCATGTGGTCTGGAAGAATGAGGCCTAAAATTCTTGACCTGGGGCGAGCTATGTAACCTCTCCAAAATCCATGTTCTTCCGTTGGGGGGATAATAATACTCCTTAATCCTCAGGGGAGTTCAAGAGTGAAATGGAATAAGACAGGGAAGTAGTCCAGTGCCAGTCAGTTGAGGCCAGTGTCCAGAGAAAGGTCCGTTGTTGCCACAGTTATTGTATAGAAATGAACCTTCTATCTGCTTAGGGTTCAGATCAAGTCTTCTTCACCTGGGATCCTGAGAAAGGTTTCACCGGGGGTTGTGAACACCAGATATTTTTGGCATGCACCCATCTCGATTTCTCTAGAAAAGAAAGCATGATGAACCCTTTTCACCACCTTTCCCCTCACACCGCCAGAGGGGGTCAGCGTAAAGGTGAGACCATAGAGGACTGTAAGGAATGGCATGGTTAGGGAGGCACAAGCCTCTGTTCTTCATGCCTCTGACAATTTATCTAAAATACCATAGGAAAATATTTGTGTTCATTGGGTAGAATGTATTGCAATACAGAAGACTAAATGTTCATGAACTCTAGAGAGAAAATACTATAGCTCGAAGACATTTCCTACCATGGAAGCTTAGGACGTTGCCCCCATATCCCCTGAGGAAGAGGGCTTGTGGCTGTTAATGGGTGGAAGTGATGGAGAGTGGGAGAAGAAACAGTGGTGTTTACATTTTATTGTGAATCAAAATTCTCTGCAACATGGATTAAAATGCCCTAGATTCTGTTTCACTGGTTAACCCACGAGACCCAAGGATGTGCATTTGTAATAAGCACCCTAAGGAATTTTGATACCTGAGGTTCAAGGCCCACTCTAAAAAAAAAAAAAAAAAAAAAAAAAAAAAAAAAAGATGTATTGAAATGAAAGAAGTTAGCATGAAGGCCTTCCAGCATATTCTAGCCTAGGATCAGAGGGCATAATGGAATACGGCAAACTCTATAGGTAACTAAAAAAAGGATGCGTCTGTATGGAGGGTCTTCTGTATCTATAGTGTTGGAAATCTGTGCAGTGATAGGGGCCAAGTTGAGGCTGAGAGATATTTACTATTTCCTCCTTGGGGACCTAGCTTATAATCACTGCAATTTCTATGATTCATTCATAGTCCTCTTTATCCTGGAGCACTTTTTCATCTATCTAGGAGTCCAATGGTAAGTTCTCAGTGGTCTCCCAGAATTCTGGATTTAGAAGGAAAATCTAGTGTGCAAAAACTACCAAAGAAACAAGACGAAGAATGGTAAATTAGGTTATTATTCGGCCAAAAAGAAAAAAAAATCACTTGTTTTCACTCCTCCCTGACCTCCATGGGAGTAGTATATTTCCCAGCCCCTTTAATTCTGGGTTTGGTACGGTAACTTGCCTTGGCTAATGGAAAGTGAGGAGTTATGACGGTGTGTGAATTCCGAGCCCATCACATAAGATTCTGTATGTTTTTACTCACTGCTCTGTCTGTTTTTTGGGGTTGCTGTAACAAATTGCCATAAACCGAGCGGCTTAAAATAAATTTTTTTTAAAGATTTTATTTATTTATTTGACAGAGAGAGAGACAGGGAAAGATGGAACACAAGCAGGGGTATTGGGAGAGGGAGAAGCAGGTTCCCCACGGAGCAGGAAGCCCGATGCAGGGCTAAATCCTAGAACCCCACGACTATGACCTGAGCCAAAGGCAGATGCTTAATGACTGAGCCACCAAGGCGCCCGAGATAAATTTTTTCTTTCACTGTTCTGGAGACCAGAAGTCTGTAGTCAAACTGTTAGAAGGGTGACAGTCTCTCCCAAGAAGCTAAGGGAAAATCCTTCCTTGCCTCTTCCAGCTCCCTGTGGCCCCAGGCACTCCTTAACTTGTTTCCGTATCACTCCACTTTCTCTTTTTAAAATATTTTAAATTTAAATTCAATTTAGTTAACATATAGTGTATTATTAGCTTCAGGGCTAGGATTTAGTGATTCCTCCATTGCATATAACACCCAGTGCTCATGACATCAAGTGCGCTCCTTAATGCCCATCACCTCACTCTCCTCCAGAGTTTCCAAGAGTTAAGATTATCTTATGGTTTTCCTCCCTCTGAATTTTCATCTTATTTTATTTATCCTTTCCTTCCCCTATGGTCATCTGTTTTGTTTCTTAAATCCCACATATGAATGAACTCATATGGTATTACCCCTCATGGACTGACTTATTTTGCTTAGCATAATACCCTCTAGCTCCATCCATGTCATTACAAATGGCATGATTTAATTCCTTTTGATGGCTGTATGATATTCCATTATAGTTATATACCACATCTTCTTTATCTATTCATCAGTTGGGTGACATCTGGGCTCTTTCCCTAGTTTGGCTATTGTGGACATTGCTGCTATAAACATTTGGGTGCATGTGCCCTTTTGGATCACTACATTTGTATCTTTGGTGTAAATACCCAGTAGTGCAATTGTTGGGTCATAGGGTAGCTCTATTTTTAAGTTTTTGAGGAACCGTAATACTGTTTTCCAGAGCAGTTGCTCTGGTTTACATTCCCACCAACACTGTAATCCTCTCCAACATCTGTTGTTTCCTGTGTTGTTAATTTTAGCCATTTTGACCCATCTGAGGTGGTGGTATCTTGTTGTGGTTTTGATTTGTATTTCCCTGATGCTGAGTGATGTTGAGCACTTTTTCATGTGTCTGTTGGTCATTTGGATGTCTTCTCTGGAGAAATGTCTATTTATGTCTTCTGCCCAATTCTTCACTGGATTGTATGTTATTAGGTGTTGAATTTGATAAGTTCTTTATAGATTTTGGATACTAGCCCTTTATCTGATAAGACATTTGCAAATACCTCCTCCCATTCCTTAGGTGACCTTTTAGTTTTGTTGACTATTGCCCTTGCTGTGCAAAAGGTTTTTATTTTGAGGAGGTCCCAATAGTTCATTTTTGCTTTTGTTTCTCTTGCCTCTGGAGACATGTATGCAAGAAGTTGCTGTGGCCAAGGTCGAAGAGGTTTCGGCTTGTGTTCTCCTCTAGGATTTTGATGAATTCCTATCTCAATTGAGGTCTTGGTATAAGAAGAATGAAACTGGATGACTTTTGTACACCATACTCAAAAATAAACTCCACTCTCTCTTATCTTCACATGGCCAACCCTTCTATGTCTGTGTCTTCTCTTCTTCTGTCTCTTATAAGGATGCTTGATTTTTTAATTTAGGGCCCATCAGGATTATGAATCATGATCTTATCTTGAGTACCTTAATTATATCCGCAAAGACCCTTTTTTCAAGTAAGATCACATTCATAGGTTCATGAGATTAGGACATGGACATGTCATTTTGGAGAACATCATTCAACTCAATACAGTCTGGGAACTTCTGGCTCTTTGCTATGAGAACATGCCTTAGTTCTTCAGTCTGGGCCTCAACAGAATTAAACCCAACCCACTGCCTGAAGCAGAGAGTACCAGCTGATTTGTCAAAATCTGAACAAGAGACAATTGCTGATTATGATGTGCCACTGAGACATTCTGGTAGTTTGTTATGTAGCAAAAGCTGACTAATATACCAGGGGTGAAGAGCATACGCATTTATTTCTCTCCTGGCAGATGACAATTTGCAAACCATGTCAGAGATATAGTTATAGTAAGCAACAGTAAGAAGTGACTTTGTGACAAGTTAATAGAGAAGCTGGTATGGGGATCTTGTACCAGAAATCTTACCCTCATGTTAGAGTGGAAATATTTATTCTGTCTTGGGACTCACATATAATGATATGACTGCTAATACAGTGGGTGGGGAGAGGAAATTATTAAGCACTTCTTACTTGCTTACTTCTCAATAATGTAAGCCACAGTTGCAAATAGTGATAAGGCTCCTTTTGGGTAATTTGTATTTTTTCCTTACAGAGAGAAACTAGCATTTTGAAATCTGATTAAATGTATCTTGCTACAGCACACTTTTAGCTGAATATATACCAGTCCTTGTTCAGCTTTAAGAAACGAGTTATTAGTCAAATTAGAGAAAGTAATGGACGAGACTGTGAAAAATGGGTTTGCCACCAAGCAAACAGAAGGCAATATATAGGAATGGAGGAGGCACCATGGGCAGTGGAATAAAATTACAGCCTCACTTATAGCCCACGGTCCTTGCCCATGGACTGAATTAAGTAAGACATTTACTCATTTTCACAGCAACCTGTATAAACAGCTGCTGCAGAGTCTGTGAATGGTTAGAAGGGAGCAGGTTTTGCTCAGTTTTGCTCCCCAATCCTGGCCTCAAGCGTGATACTATGCTCACTAAGTATTTTAAGTGAACGTGCAGGAGCCAGAGTGAACTTGAAATATAAGTCCCATTATGTCACTCCTCTTCCTCAAAAACCTTTTAAAAGTGGCTTCGACTTCACCCAAAGATAACTTCAAAGTTCCCCTGATGACTTTTAAAGGTCTCCAGGGTCTGACCCTGAATGCCCAGTCTAACCTTATCTGTCTTCTCGTTCTCTACAACTCACTCATTCTTCCCCAGCAAGACAATCCTTCCCATTCCACGAACTCAACAAGCATGTTCCTGTTACAGGACTTTGCATTTCCACCTCTTCTACCTGTGTTATTCTTCCCTGGATATCTCCATGGTTCACCTCCACACTTCCTTGAAGTCCTTATTACTCAACTGTTTCTCTCTCCAACCGGCCTTCTAGGACAACCACATATAGAACTGCAGCTCCCAGCCCGGCTCCCCAACACTTCCTGCTTCCACTTACTGCTTTATTCATTTCATTTTTTCTTGTTTCTTAACCCAGTATAACAATGGATACGGATATATTTATTTCACTCTCTAGCTAGGCTATAGTCTCTCCCAAATGAAGAGATTTTTATATATTTTTTGTTTATTGCTCTACTCTAAAATAGGGCTTGGCACAGAGTAGTCACACAGTATAATTTGTTAAATGAGCAGTAGAGTGGCAGTTTGTGTTCCACAGCGGGTGATTCCAAGAACAAAGAAATACACCTTGGCAATGAATGTTGTTGCCCCGGCTTAGGGCCATGACTGTTTCTGCAGAACTCACTTGAAAGGAACCCTAGTCTTCAGATAGGTAGAAGGCGTGTAGCAGATAATTCTTCAAGCTGTTTGTGATTATCTAACCTTGACAGCTAGAATAATAAGCCAACTTGGTGCTAATGTGCCATGTAGTAGCATCAACAATGCTTCCGTTCAATATCGCTGTTAGTCTGCAGCTTGGTACCGGTCAACAGGAGACAGCCGGATGAGTGTTGTCATTTATTAAACGTGTCTCCCTAATTAAGCTAAAATAGTTATGCATTAGTATTTTCTTTGTCTGTTGTCTGAGTCTTAGGAGGCAGAAATCCAGCAAGGGATATGCTCCTTTGATACTTATGAATTGCCTTGGGTGGGGGAGGACTGTGAAAAGCTGTTTTTTTTGTGATGGAAAGAAAAAAGCAGAGGCACCTTAAATGTTGTGAGCTCTGGAGCAGATTGTGGCTGCATCTTTGCCATCAAAACCAGCCGTGAAGGAGGGGCTTTAAGAACCAAGGCTCTCTCTCTGGCTCTCCCGGGGTAGAAAAGATGAGGGCCCAAGTCAGTGGTTCAGACAATGTCATTAACATAGCATTTCCCATAAATCAAACCAATTCTTACGGGAAGGAACCCCAGACCTTGTTTATGGAGAGTGTGTTCTATCTTGGAGTCAAGGTAGGAGAAGTGAGGAGGGAACCGAGATACCCATGTCCGCTGTATCTTATTCTGCTCTACACACATGCACACATCTCTTGAGTAGGCTTTCCTGAATACTGGGATTAAAGAATGTTTAAATCTGGTAAACCAAATTGGTAGGCTAAAGAGAACTCAAAGACACTCTTACTTTTTAAATAATCCAAATGATGGTGTATAAAATGAATAGGGCTGTTCTATGCAAAGGGAAAAATTCAGTCTATCAGATCCTAGGGCATGTATAGAAGACTGCTCTGAAATGCAGGGAAGGGGATATCTTGAATATTGGCAATGTGTGGTCAAGGTACATTAGCCACATTATCTAGTAGAATTCTCATCATAACCTTGTCAAACTGATAATATCATCCTGATGGTTTGTTAAGCACCGGAAGGTTACTATCACTTGACTCAATAATGTAATCTTTTACTTCTTCCCTTCTTTTCACTTTACCCCCCTTCTCCCTCTTCTCCTCCTTTACCAAAGAGGAAAGGATTGTAATGAAGTTAGGTAACTTGTCCAAAGTCAAAGAGAAGCAGTAGTCATGATCCAAAACTGGGTCTTTCTCTCCCTAAGTCCTCATCACTATACCCTACCATTTCTTTTTTTTTTTCTTTTCTTTCAGATTTTTATTTAAATCCTAGGTGGTTAACATACAGTGCAATGTTGGTTTCAGGCATAGAATTCAGTGATTTATCATTACATACAACACCCAGTTCTCATCATATCAATACCCATCACCTACACAGTCCATCCCCCGCTCACATTCCTCCAATACCCCTCAGTTTGTTCTCTTTTTAAAAGTCTTTAATCATTTGTTTCCTTCTCTCTTTCTTCTCCCCCCTTCCATATGTTCATCTGTCTTGTTTCTTAAATTCCAATATCAGTGAAATCATACGGCATTTGTCTTTCTCTGACTGACTTATTTTGCTTTGCATAATACCCTTGAGTTCCATCCACATTGTTGCAAATAGCAAGATTTCATTTCTGAGTACTATTTCATTGTGTATATAAACCATATCTTCTTTATCCATTCATCAGTCAATGGACATTTGGGTTCTTTCCATAGTTTGGTTATTGTTGATAATGCTACTATGAACGTCGGGGTACATGTACACCTTCAAATCTGTATCTTTGTATTTTTGGGGTAAATACCTAGTAGTTCAACTGCTAGGTTGTAGGGTAGCTCTATTTTCAACTCTTTGAGGAACCTCCATGATGTTCTCCAGAGTGGATGCCCCAGTTTGGATTCCCATCAAAGGTGCAAGAGGATTCCCCCATCTCTGCATCCTCACCAACACCTGTTGTTTCCTGTTTGTTAATTGTAGCCATTCTGACAGGTGTGAGGTGTATACCTCACTATTTCACCAGAAACATGAAAATATTAGATGGAAGCACCTCAAAGAAGTACAGTATTACATACAGTATTATATAGAAAATAGCTCAGTATAAAACTAGTTTTCCAAAAATGGCATTCTTAGAAAATTCAAAGTTTCCAAAGGGGTCTGGATAAATTCAACTCTCGCCCACATCATTGACTACGCATCATATTTTACTTAACTCTTCAGCTGAACATGATTCTGCACATTTCTTGTCTCTGTGTCTTTACATGAACATTGTTCTTTCACACAAGATGCTTTGACTTTCAGTACAAATGCTACATATTTTCCAAAACCTATACAAGATGCGTCCTTTCTTTGGAGCCTCCATCTTTGGAACTTAGGTAACTGCCCCTTTACACACCTCATTGGGAGCCAGGTTTGTTCCTGATTTATGGCTGTGATGCATAGTAGACACTCAGAATATGGTTTATAAAATGAATAAATAAAATGAAAATAGATTAAAACTCCATATTCTGTAAAAAATTTAAGTCAGAGCTTCTTTTGCAGACTTCACCAAGCATCACAGATTGGCCCCCTGAAGAGCTGCCAAGGCTACTGAAAATCCGGCTATATGTGGTCCACTGACCTTGTCCCTTTTGGCATCTGTGCTTGGCCTTCTAAAAACTCTCCACTTGTTATTAAGGAGGTATAGGTAATATAGAGAGGATAAACTGGAATTTTTTATCCATTGCAAAACCTCACATGCATTGAACAACATTTTAGTTGTTATGGTTCACATCAACACATGGTAGGGAATTCAGAGAAATGTTCTTCTCCTAGAAGCAGATGAGGCAATTTTGTAGGAGGAAAATGGCACAGGCATAAGGGTCATGGGATCTGGGTTATTATTTCAGATGTGCTACTTTAGCCAATCACTGAATCTCACTAAGCTCAGTTTCTTCATTTGCAAACAAAATCCATCATATTTTCTCTGCCTACTTTGGAGGGAAATCAGATAAGAAAATATTTTGTTGATCACTATATAAGAATAATTATATTTTTTCTAAGTTTCAAAAACCCATGGCTCTTGTTAGGACAATCTTGACCCCATAGACAACCCCCCTATACGGACAGACCAGCCAGACCATTAGGTATCTAGGAATGTGTAAGCAGAGGATATTTAAATCTACCACCAGTCATATTTCTTTTAAATAAGTTATTTTCTTATTTCTTATGTCACCCATATACTAGCAATACTATGAGATTAAAATTCACAAAGTTTCTTTTTTCTTTCTTTTTTAGTGTTTAATATGTTACAGGTTAATTGAGAGGAAAAGCAACTCCACGTTTGATGTGGCTACCGCTCCTCAAGTTTCCAAGTCAGCACTTAAGACCTTATCTTGAAAACCTTAATGAAGGTGAAACCAGCTAATAGGATAATGGGAATTTATGGATCTAAGTATATGCATCCTTTGGGGGCAGCTCTTTGCTCAGGGGGGAATGAAAAAAAAATGTTGGGAAAGTGATAAATATTTACTACCCTCTGAAAATATATTTGGAAGATGCCATCTTCCTCTCTGCTTAGGGCAGGTTTAATGCTGTGACAAGAATTCAGAAGGAGTTCTCCAGGGTCTGGGATTAATAGATACTTCCTTATCCCCCAGTCTCTTGTGTAATTCTTCCTTTACACACACACACACACACACACACACAAACACACACCCCTCTGCAATATGCCCTGTGGAACTCATTTTCCCCTTTAAGCCTGCCTTTATGATGATACCCCAGCACAGCCTCCAGAGTTTATGAGCTCTCTTTATCATCCTTTTTGCTGGCTCTCCCAGGAGAAGTCAATACTATTTTTACTGGTCAGATTCTGGGTACTTTAGGGAAAATTTGCTAGTGGATGGAGCTACTGCAAATCACTGCAAATTAAGAGGTTATACATATGGTATTTAGGGATAGAATTAAATTCTCAAGAAAGTTCAATGTTAAAATAGACCTTGAATGAACAAAAGCACATTTTATATCTAGAATTCTTCCCCTAAGGTCTGTCTTGCATCTATAAAACTAGATTCCTGTGGCTCCTCAGACAAAAGCTTGAGTTTTCTTGTCTTTCTTGCCCTCCTAGAAAAGCGAGTGAGAATTTCTTCTTCATTCATACTTTCAGTTCTGAGAACCAGTTACAGTTCAGGGTAAGCTAGGGTAGAGACGTGAAAGGTGAGTAAAAGTAAGTTTTTCTGCCTAGGGATTTATATTTCTGTGGTTCTATTATTGGGTTCCAAGGAGTTTATTCTTGTATCTTTGAAATATTAAGTGACAAGCTTTCTCACGTCTCCACCTCTTTCCATTCTGTCTCAGGGACATGGGCATTTGTGGTCTTTGGCTGAAGGAATTAATGGGAGCAAGGATGTCACTGGTTATCATTTGGAGTTCATAAACTGCTTGTGAAAGCCTGTCTCTCTGAGTCAGTCCTGAGCCAGGACTTTGTTTGACTCTCAGGACATATGGTATACCACACCAGAAGAACAAATTCCAAGTTTCGTCAACCTAATTTTCTCTTTCTCAGAGGCATTGGCTAAACAGGAGAGCCTGGCATATGCACACACATTAGACATAAGAGTTGGACGTAGGTCTCTTTCTGCTTTTCTCCCTTCTCTAGCTTACTTCTAAGATAAAGGTGCACATAGTCACTGGGATGAACTTGCTAAAATTCTGATTCTGATTCAGTAATTTGGGGACAGAGATTCTGCATTTCTATGCTGCTGGTCTACAGACCACACACAAGGACATCCCCAAGCTTTAGCTCTGCTTGCCAGATCATGGTCAGGTTCAGGGAGCAGGCACAGATCCCCCTAAAGTCATCTGCTATTCTGTTTTCTCCTCCTCTCTCCCTTGTAGTTGCAATTCCCTTAAACCATCTGGTGGAGGGATGACTGGGGAGGTAGGGAGGGTCTCCTGGTGCAAATACTATGCTGCTAACCTCCAGGATATCACCACGATTCCTGCATTCCATTATTCCATTGAAAAGTCTAGATTTCAAACTGCAGTAGTGAAGTACTTGCCATCCGGATGATGATGGCTGGTGGCCAGAAGAATGTCATTGTTACTTTTATCCTTTGGCCTCGATTTATGTTTAAGTTTCTTAAGACATCCAGTCTCCATGGAAGCTGTCATCCATCAGATGGCTGATATTTTTGGAGACTCCTGCGCCAGGGCTAGAAAGAACTTTTCTAAACTAATGACACCTGAATTAAAATAACATCCACAAACACAGCTTTAAACATAAATGAAGACTCAGCAAAGCTACAGAGGCACATTAGCCTGCTTAACGAGGCAGGCAGGGAGAAAGAGAGTGATTCTCATTGGATCGAGATGTTAGCAGCCTCTGTAGACTGGCTGTTCCTTGGTATCAATAATAATACTGAATTTTATTCCTTTGTGGTTGTTCCATAAACATGACTGAACATTTGCTTTGCGTCAGGGACCATGTGAGGTACTATGGGAGAAACAAAGATAAATAAGACAAGTGCCTACTCTTCACAAATCGAAACGCAGGCTGGAACTAACACATTCCTAGCGTAAGACTTTAAAGGACTTAGCAGACCATTAATATATTCATCTGATAGATATTTTTGGGGGCCACTACCATGTGCCGGGCCACAGTGGTGAGAAGAATACACAGGGTCCTCCTAAAGTGGAGCTTATGAGATGGCCAGTCACACAAATTAATAGGGGATGGCATGTCGATAGAAGCATCAAGAACAGTAGATGGGCCAGAACGATTCAAAAAAGAGAAACCAGGTGGAGAACAGAATCAGAGACGTGCTCTGAGGAGAGTGAGCTGCTCTGCTCATTTCTCCCAAGACTCTGAAGGATGAGGAGGTATGCGCGAGGTAAAGAGATAGCAAGACGAGTCCAGGAAGAAAGACAGGTGCATCCTGAGGGAGGCGGGAAAGAACTGGAGCATTCCAGAACTAAAAGCAGGCCAGTGTGGCCAGATGGCTGTGAGGGAGAGAAAGGGGGAGAATAAGATGAGGCAGGACCAATAAGCAGAGGAAGGGCCCATGACGGCACCCGTGGGACCTTTCGCATAGTCGCCATTTTCTTCTCTATGCCCTGGGACACCTCGTGATCCAGTCTGCACTTTGGGAAGCCGACTCCGCCTGCAGAGGCAAGAGGGACCGGTGGGAGCTGCCTCCTGGGTCACGCTCATCCTCCTCCTCAAAAGCTTTGACACGGACTGGAGTACTTCAAGTCAACTTGTCACAATGTTTTTCATCCATCTATTTGGTAATTACTTACTAAATATCTCTTATATGCTGGACACTGGGGGAAAAGATGTTAGTGAAACAGTAAAAAAAATCTTTGCTACTCCCCTTCCTCCTTCCTCCCTCTGTCCTTTCCTCTCTGCTTTCCTTCCTTCCTTCTCTCCCCCCTTGCTGAAAGTCAATTAAGTGGCTTCTGTGGGCCAGTCATTCTATAACGAGCTTGTGAATAATTCTTTGCACAGAGGTCCTTTAACTACTTATACCCTTGGGTGGATCAAATCCATTAGTTATTAATATCTACATTGGGATATAATAAGAAGGTACTTCCTATAAATGTTTATCATTACTATTAATTATCTTCTATTCCCTTGCTTTTCTCTATATTCTAAGATCAGGCCCTTTTAGAAGGTGTGAATTAGAGAAAAAAATCTTACAGTGTGTCCTCCACTGAAGAGTGTGAGTTTTAGACATGACCTAAAAATACAGAGTAAATCTTATATTATACTTTTGGATAAGACCAATGTACTAGGCGCTGGGGGACATGAATTCTCATTTCCATTCAGCTATGTATAAATTGTAACCTTGGGCAGAATGCTTATTCTTCTTGTACAAAGTAAAAACGTTGAATCGTATAATCTCTAAGGCCCCGCTCAGCGGTAAGTTTCTTCTGTGGAAATCAACATGGGATTTGGAATCAGAAGACCTAATACTTCTGCTCATTAACTTGTGACCTTGGCAAAGTCATTTGATATTCCTGAAGCCAGATTCCTCATCCGAAATGAGGAGAAAAATGATGCTACTTCAAATTTCAACCCAGCATTTTAACGCAATGCCTGGCACTTAGTAGAAAGTAAAAAACTATTTTTCAATGGATGGTGAATACTTTCCACCTTGTAAACTTTAAATGAGGTCAGGCATACGAAAGAGGCTTGGGAACTATTTGGTGCTGTTTCATCAATAGTTCATACATATACTTATTATGAACTTAACTTGTGTGTGTGTGTTTTAAACCTTTTGTTGTGGTTTGGGTGGAGCAATGGCTCTTTATCCAGTATTATTTGTTAAATTGAGGATACATCTCCAAATTCTTTAGTTTGCATTAAAACAGCAGAAAGTAAGGCTGGGAAAAATGAGTAGGTATGCCATTTAATGAGCTATTAAATTTCCCATCAGAAAGCCAGAAATTCAGAGGCAGTCCAAAATAGCAACTCTGCATAACCAGCCAAATAATAAACTACATTTAAGAGCCAACAATCCATTCTTAACATGCCTACAAGATAAAATAAACAGGGGGGAAAAAGCCAGCTTTGGCTCAGAGACTTTGCTGTAAGGTAACTTGATTCATCATCTTTAACACTTCCAATTTCCAGGCAACTGTCTCTTAATCTGGGCTTGCAGGTTTCATATGAGAACGATAAGGAGTTTAAAGTGTGAAAAGTTACCTCTGCTGCAGAGTGTTTGTCTTGGGCTGGAATTTCTTTGATTTCAACCTGTCGATTTCATTTAAATGCCAGGGTGGCTGTGCCCTGCTGCTCCCTACTCCCTCTCCCACCACTCCAGTGTATCCACTGCTGCTTTCTCATTCTGGAAAGAGTTGTAAGGGGACCGGCTGTAGTTTTGGTTTGGCTTTGATGTTCAGGAGCCTTCCCATCTTTCCCATGAATGATTTCTCTCATCGAGACTCATTTTGAGCTTGAGGTAGAGTTCAATGGTCACAAAAGACTAAAAAAAAATTCCCTTTGGTATGTGTTCTAAAGAAAAAAACATTGCCTCCTTCTTTCTGTTCCAATTCATCCATCTAGAAGGTGGGCCAGTGGGAAGGCTAGACCAAAGACAAGCCTGCATTAACATTCTGGTTCCAACACTCACTAGTGATACATTACACCAGGAAGTCTTCTGGTGGCCTCTTTGAGTGAGCTAGGAAGGAGAGAATGCAGGGATGGCTGTGCGTGTAAATGGCATGAGAGAGAAGAGCTAATGTTTCCTCCAGGGTAGTATGGGCTGACTATCTTACTGGTAATAACCACAACAAAAAGCGAAGCAACGTGGAAAACAAACCAGCAATCCTTTAAAGGAGTGCCTACTGTGTGTCAGGTAGCATGCTACATCCATCATATATGCTGGCTTGTTTACTCCTTATGAAAACCACCTGAGATTTTCACACATGAGAAAAAGGAGGCAAAGAGAGATTAAATGTTTTACCCAAAGTTATGTAATTTGGGTGACACAGAGCTGGGATGCAAAGCCAGTTCCATCGCATGCTCTGCAAACCAGGGTCTGTACATTTTGTCACACCAAAGAGGGTCTTAAGAACATTTGAATGGTGGTCTTTTCTTTCTGGATCTCCTGATTTCCAGGGCCTATATGGAGGAGATGGAGCTGGCTCAGGGCTAATGGAATGATTCCTTTCTGCTGAGAGAATGAGAGCTTAGAGTCCCCCCCCCCCCATTTAAAGCTAAAAAGTAATTTGAAATGTGAGATGTTGGCAGAAAGGAAAGTCGGTGTGGTACAAAAGGGAAAGGGCATCCTGGTGATGTTCGCAAGCTCGTAGCAGGTGCCTACAGTTCAGGAGCATAGATGGCCGAAGGGGAAACATAAAGCCCAGCAGAGACAAAGTCTGTCTAGCTGGGTGTAAGGAATTGACTCCCAAGAGGCTTCATGGAGGAAGTGACTTTTGAGCTGTGCTTTTGAAAGAGAGGAAGAATGATGGCATATAGAAATGGGTATAGTCCAAAGTAAAAAATAGAATCCTTATCAGGGTGCCTAGGTGGCTCAGTGGGTTAAGGCTGTGCCTTCAGATCAGGTAATGATCTCAGGATGGTGGGATTGAGCCCTGCATTGGGCTCTCTGCTCAGTGGGAAGCCTGCTTCCCTCCCTCTCACTCTCTCTGCCTGCTTCTCTGCCTACCTGTGATCTCTCTCTCTCTCTCTGTCAAATAAATAAAATCTTAAAAAAAAATAGAATCCTTTGGCTATTCAAGGTCTTTTCTGGTTCCATATAAATTTTAGGATTATTTGTTCCATTTCTTTGAAGAAAATGGATGGTACTTTGATAGGAATTGCATTAATGTGTAGATTGCTTTAGGTAGCATAGACATTTTCACAATATTTATTCTTCCAATCCAGGAGCATGGAACATTTTTCCATTTCTTTGTGTCTTCCTCAATTTCTTTCATGAGTACTTTATAGTTTTCTGAGTATAGATTCTTAGCCTCTTTGGTTAGGTTTATTCCTAGTTATCTTATAGTTTTGGGTGCAATTGTAAATGGGATTGACCCCTTAATTTCTCTTTCTTCTGTCTTGTTGTTGGTGTAGAGAAACGCAACTGATTTCTGTGCATTGCTTTTATATCCTGACACTTTACTGAATACCTGTACAAGTTCTAGAAGTTTTGGAGTGGATTCTTTTGGGTTTTCCACATATAGTATCATATCATCTGCGAAGAGTGATAGTTTGACTTCTTCTTTGCCCATTTTGATGCCTTTAATTTCCTTTTGTTGTCTGATTGCTGAGGCTAGGACTATTGAAAAAGAAAGCCAAAGTTGGTGGCATCACAATTCTAGACTTCAAGCTCTATTACAAAGCTGTCATCATCAAGACAGCATGGTACTGGCACAAAAACAGACACATAGATCAGTGGAACAGAATAGAGAGCCCAGAAATAGACCCTCAACTCTATGGCCAACTAATCTTCGATAAAGCAGGAAAGAATGTCCAATGGAAAAAGGACAGCTTCTTTAATAAACGGTGTTGGGAAAACTGGACAACCACATGCAGAAAAATGAAATTGGACCATTTCCTTACACCACACACAAAAATAGACTCAAAATGGATGAAGGACCTCCATGTGAGACAGGAATCCATCAAAATCCTTGAGGAGAATACAGGCAGCAACCTCTTGGACCTCAGCCGCAGCAACATCTTCCTAGGAACATCGCCAAAGGTAAGGGAAGCAAGGGCAAAAATGAACTATTGGGATTTTGTCAAGATCAAAAGCTTTTGCACAGCAAAGAAAACAGTTAACAAAACCAAAAGACAACTGACAGAATGGGAGAAGATATTTGCAAACGACATATCAGATAAAGGGCTAGCATCCAAAATCTATAAAGAACTTAACAAGCTCAACACCCAAAGGACAAATAATCCAGTCAAGAAATGGGCAGAAGACATGAACAGACATTTCTGCAAAGAAGACATCCAGATGGCCAACAGACACATGAAGAAGTGCTCCACATCACTTGGCATCAGGGAAATACAAATCAAAACCACAGTGATATATCACCTCACACCAGTCAGAATGGCTAAAAATTAACAAGTCAGGAAATGACAGATGCTGGCGAGGATGTGGAGAAAGGGGAACCCTCCTACACTGTTGGTGGGAATGCAAGCTGGTGCAACCACTCTGGAAAACAACATGGAGGTTCCTCAAAATGTTGAAAATAGAACTACCCTATGATCCAGCAATTGCACTACTGGGTATTTACCTTAAAGATACAAACGTAGTGATCCGAAGGGGTACGTGCACCCAAATGTTTATAGCAGCAATGTCTACAATAGCCAAACTATGGAAAGAACTTAGATGTCTATCAACAGATGAATGGATAAAGAAGATGTGGTGTATATATACACAATGGAATACTATGCAGCCATCAAAAGAAATGAAATCTTGCCATTTGTGACAACGTGGATGGAACTAGAGGGTATGATGCTTAGCGAAATAAGTCAATCAGAGAAAGACAACTATCATATATGATCTCCCTGATATGAGGAAGTGGAGATGAAACATGGGGGGCGAAGGGGGTGGGAGAAGAATAAATGAAACAAGATGGGATTGGGAGGGATACAAACCATAAGTGACTCTTAATCTCACAAAACAAACTCAGGGTTGCTGGGGGGAGGGGGGTTGGGAGAAGGGGGGTGGGGTTATGGACATTGGGGAGGGTATGTGCTATGGTGAGTGCTGTGAAATGTGTAAACCTGGCGATTCACAGACCTGTACCCTTGGGGATAAAAAATATATTATATGTTTATAAAAAATAAAAAGAAATAGAATCCTTACTAATTGCAAACCAGACCAAAGTGTGATTTTAGGTAGGAGAAACACACCATGAAGGCAAGCAACTTCTGGCCAATAGAAATGTTGACCTCGGCAGTTTGCTGGCGTGGCCGAGTACACTCAAGTAGAAAGAACATTTACTTGGATAGAAGTCTGCTTTGAAATTCTAATTCTGGCACTGAGGTAGGAGGTAAGCACTCCAAGACTCCATTCCTTCAGCTGGAAAGCTGTAATAGCCTCTGCTCACCTTCCTCCCAGCTTTTAAAAAGGTTCAAATATGATAAAGTAGACGAAAAAGTTGCAAGTGAAAAGAATTATCATTCCCTTTGGAAGACTTTTTTTCCCCCTAGTACATTCTGGAAATTTCTGAGGATAGCAGCTTCCACTGGAAAGTTACTTTGAGTTCCACTGGCTAAATGACTAAGTCAAAGCTCACAAAATATTTGAATTTCTCAGAGAAATAAATGATGAAAATCCATTTTTGATGTATGTTTCTACAGAATTGAAGTAGGTCATAAGGAAATCCATCACATTTGCACACAAAGCACTTACAGGCGTGCACACACTACCATCTGTTCTAACCAGTCTTCTATTGAAGAATGACGTTTGGATGCCAAAATATTAGGAAGGACAGAACCTCAGTAAAATGCCCTTTAAATGGAATAAGTGTGACTTTATGAGAAACTCCCTGCACCTCTCTCCACTGCAGAAGCTAAAAGCGTCATATTGTGATGACATTAAGCCACATTGGGCCCCATTTCTAATTTGTCAGATGTTTTCTAGGGACAGTTTATTTTATTTATTAATTTTTTTGTGGTCATTCTATATGCTTGATGATAGGACATCTAGGTATTGGACTTCTGTAGGTTGAGATGAAGGTTAAGGCTTCCAAATTATCCTTTTAGGGTATCTACCTTCCTAGCCCCAGCTAGGGTCACATGGAATATGAAAGATAATTATTTTATTTATTATTTGAAGTTTCTATGGGTTTATTAGGTAAAATAGAAATTATGCTGGAAAAGGAGCATTTAATCTACAAGATGAATACAGACCTAACATTTTCCCAGTCCCACCTGCCCCTCAAACTCCAGATTCTACTCTATCATATCCTCAAATAGATTAAGGTAGGCAGTCTTCCTAGGTAAGTGGCATCAACTCTGAAGAGGGAGGGGCATTTTATAGTTTTCCACATATCTCATTTACTGCTAAAGATTTTCTCATTATGTCAAATGCTGACATTTAAATGTCCTGGTATCCACATAGAAACTTCTCTTTTGTTTCTTCCTTCAGGGCTTCTCAAACTTTAGTAGGCATATAGTTATAGAAGTGTGTACACAATCATGGACCTGAACTTTGGGGGATAATCTGCAACGTTTTCAAGGTTATTTCTAATTGGTCACAGTCTCTACCTTAACGTGATGACTTTAACACTTTGCCTTTCCCTTTGAACTGAACAATGGGATTCAAACCATGGAACAGCTGATCCATACTGTGAATCATTGGGCTACCCCGCACAGAACTTGGACATTTATGGCAAATGGAGAAATTGTTAGCACAGTGGTTAAGTAACCCAACAAGTTTGGGAGGAGAATACTGAGACACTGTCCAAGAATTTGCATGGAAACTGGAAAACAACATCTAGCCTGTGTTTGTGATATTCTGTAGTGAGCTATGACCACAGTAATGCCATGTAAAAATTACTCCCAAGCTCAGTAATTGAAAATCACAATTAAGTATTCCTGTGCATTGGGGTCAGGGCCTCAGGCTCCAGGCTGTGCTCATCTGGGCAGCTCTGCCTCCAACTGTGGGTCAGCTGGACCTGGCTCTGGGCTTGGAGTTGGGCTCAGTTTGTTCTGTGGTCCAGGCAGAAATAGCAGGAGGAATTGAGGGCAAGCTCTTTTCAACCTTGGAAGTACAGCTCAAGTGTATGCTTGTGTCATTACTAATGGCCTATTATCAAAATAGGTCCCATGATTTGCAATCAGTAATTAATGCTACTCCAACTGAAGCAGTCCACTTATACCATGGAAGGAAAAGTTTGGGAAGCTAAAAGGACCAATCCTTGCTTGGTGAGTTAAGTTTTCTTCAGCCTATTAAATAAACACCCTTTCCCAAGGTAGTGACTTGAGCTTTTTTCTATTAGGTTGTATTTTGGTTGTCAGATCCAGGCCCTGGTGGCTCTCATTGGTTTCCCCAGCACTAGTATATGACATATCAGTAAACACAGATTAAAGGTTCACCAAACTGTGGAAAACCCGATCGTTGGTTACTGTGATTTAATTCCTAGCTCCAAAATACAGCGGGGGTAACCTGAGACTAGTTACTTCACCTCTCTCAGCCTCAGTTTCTTTGTTGATGAAACAGACTCAGCAAAGGTATCTACTTCCTAGACCACTGTGAAGAAATAGAAGACAATGCAAATGAAGTACTTGTTGTGATAGCTTCTCAATAAATGATCTCTTTGTTCCTTATATGAAAACAACTCTCAAGAAGCCCATCCTACAGATGGACAAAGAAAGACGTCTAGGAATATGTAATCTTAAGTTCTTCTTGAGATGACTAAAGAACGAAGAATACTTTAATGGCACTTTTAAGAGATATTGTCTGCCAAGAGAACAAAAAAAAAACAGGTATCAGAACACAAGAGCTCTGACCAATCTGACTGCTAAGCACCAGCAGATCCTCATTTCTGTCCTGCCTTATTATCTCGCATACTGGGTTTGTGGTCACTTCGGGAATATTTGCTGAACATCCTGTCAGGGTTTTCACTGGAAGAACAAAGAAGTGTCTGGAAGCACCATTCATAGGACCTCTCAAGCTCATGCTATATTTTGCCCTGCTCTGAGCATTAGGACTTTGGAATGTGTTCATTAGTCTGAATTTGTAAGAAGTATCATTCTGAGAAATCTTTTCATAACTCACAAACTTGTCTAGACACAATGACTTAGGACCCAGACAACTTTCAGGAAATCACAGAGCTTTATTTGACTTGGCAAAATTTTGATCAAATGCTAGGCTGGGAGTTTTGTGTACTGACAATATCACAGCCTGTGTGATATTATCCTAGGAGCGGTTATTGCTCTTTGAAATAAAAATCCGGAGTCCGGTGACAACCCTTATTTTAGCGATTCTTGAAAAGAATGTCATAATATTAGAGCGTGTCCTGAATCCTTTGCATGTTTCCCTTCTCATTTTGATCAATGTGTCCAATTAATTTCTGTTTCAACTGAGGGCACATATTATTATCATTTCTGTCAGATACAAGGTTGTGCTGAGTGAGACTTCGGAAGCCTTGTAGAGTCGAGAAATGCTGACTTTAATAAGAGGGTGATCATACCAAGTCAGCATGAAGAAAGAGTCTTGGGTTTTTTGGAATACTCAAGAATTCTGCCTTGTAGGTATAGTGGGAGAACCTAGTCAGGAAGTACACCGTTCTTCTAAAATTGTCTGCTTTGAGTTAAAGGACAATCAACAAGGGGATAAACAATGGTTACTTTCATAAGCACTGTGTAGTATCTCCCCGTAGTCATAATACTTTACTGTAATTATTATAGATTGATTTATTGCTGCTTTCAATCTCTTAAGTGCTTTAATGTATGGCCAGAATTTCTGTTACCATAAAGGTAGAGAATCATTAATTTATCACCAGAAAACCATATCCTTTAAATGGCATGGGGAGAGAAGCTCAGTATTTACCCAGTGAATGAGAATCTGGGATCTAATATTCCGGGTTCTCAGGAGAACTTTGGGATTTGAAGAAGCAGAAAAATATCTGAGGAATGGCAAGTTTAGAACTTCCTCATATTAAAAAGTTAGAGGGAATGGGTGCCTGAGTGGCTCAGTCGTTGGGCATCTGCCTTTGTTCGTCTCAGGTCGCGATCCCAGGGTCCTGGGATTGAGCCTCGCATTGGACTTCCTGCTCAGTGGGAAGCCTGCTTCACCTTCTCCCACCACCCCCTTCTTATGTTTCCTCTCTCCCCCTCTCTTTTTCTGTCAATAAAATTTAGAAAGAAAAGAGAGAGTGATGATGGGGAATCAAATGCTCTAAAAAGAAAATTATCATATGATTTCACTCATATGTGGAATTTAAGAAATAAAACAGAGGAAGAGAGGGAAAGATAAAACAAGATGTAATTAGAGAGGGAGAAAAACCACAAGCAACTTAACCAAGGAAACAAACTGAGGGCTGCTGGAGGGAAGGGGGGTGAAGGGAGAGGGTGAATGGGCGGTGGACATTAAGGAGGGCACGTGATGTAATGAGCACTACCTGTTATAGGCAACTGATGAATCACTGAACCCTACCTCTGAAACCAATAATACACCATATGTTAATTGAATTTTACAAAATGCTTTAAAAATAATAAATAATAAAATGCAGCTAGTAAAAAAATTGCTACACGCAGAACTTTGAAGGAGCAGAACACTAGTGATTGAGGACATATTGGTTGACTACACAAACAAATGAATAAATCAGTCAACAAATAAATAAGCTTTACCAGATTTTCTATGTACTAAACACGTATATGATCTTATATAAGAAGGCAAACATTGTTATGTCTATTTTGCCTTTAAGGGCTTAATGCAAGAAATTAAATAACTTCCAAGATCAAATGAGCTGGTAAATGGTAGAGTTAGGATTTGAACTCAGAACTGTCTAATTACCAAAACCTATTCTTTTTTTTTTTAAAGATTTTATTTATTTATTTATTTATTTATTTATTTATAGCACAGGGGAGAGGCAGAGGGAGAGTAAGAGAGGGGAATCCCAAACAGAATCTGAAGCTGAATCCAGCGCTGAGTGTGGAGCTTGGCCCAGGGCTCGATTTCATGAGCCTGAGATCATGACCTGAGATGAAATCAAGAGTCAGATGCTTACCACCTGAGCTGTCCAGGTGTCCCTACCAAAATCTATTCTATCAAAACTATTATTATTAAACAAAAAGATGTAGCTCTATTCACTACAGATCCACCCGCATTTAATCATATAAAAGTTAAACGTGATCATATGCTTCTCCTATTAAAATTCTGTGATGGTTCTCCCATCACTCAGAGAATAAAACCCAAACTCCTGACCTAGGCCAAGAAGGTCCCACATCATCTGGTCCCTGCCCACATATGGGCCCTCATCTTTTTTGCACTGGGCTCTTCTTGTTGTTCTAATCAGCCCAGCTTCTTACTACCCACCGGGGCTTGCCTTTGCTCTCTCATCAGTCTGGAATATTCTTCTCCTAAATTTTTTTAGATCTCTGCACAAATGCCACCTCTTAGAAATTTTTTCAGTGGCCACCCTGTCTACTGGGATGCTCTATTTCTTGACCCTCTTGTTTAAATCACTATTTGAAATTAGGTGTTTCATTTGCTTATTTATTGTCTCTCATTCCCAGTAGTATGTGAGCTGCTAAGATCCTCTCAGTATTATCAGTATAGCCCTAGACTCTAAATTAATACCTGGAAACAACAGAGATTCCACTAATGCTTATTAAGCAAATGCATGAATTCATTCTCTGAAGCAAAGACTGAGTGCTGGTTGCAATCATGCAAACATTTCCCTTGTCTGGAAGACAGATAATACCTCGCAGGATTAGGGAGGTGAAGAATCATGCCTGGGTAAAATGTTGTCATTTTAGGAAAGCACAAGATTGATCAAGGGGTATAACCTCCCAGACTGTAAGAACAAGGTAGCAAAAAGGTGAAGGTGAAACAGTGACTTGCAAGGGTTGAAAATCTGTGGTTTTAGTCTCACTGGTCAGGTGAAACTTTATGACCTCAAAATGGTGCAGGAAAAAGTGAATTTTGGTCAAAGTGAGTTGATGACAAATTTGGCCTCAGGGTCACAAGGCAGGTATAATTTTCACCTAAACCCCCTTCTGTAGCGATGGCAGTGTCCTATCTGTGACTGTGATTCCAGTGTGATATTGTAAAGGGCTGCAACGGTCTTGGCCAGGCAACGGACCATAACAAGTCTCCAGCTAAGTTTAAAGCACTGCGGAATTCAGAATCTATCGTCTGAGCGCCAATTTGTGAACTCTAAGCTATAGCAAGTTTTAGAAGGTGACAAATCAATTCCCATTCAGCTCCCCTTCCCAAGGTTAAGGTATCTCTGAGGCCCGATCACCGAGACGCAGATGGAGTTCGGAATTTAACAGTTATTGTTTCGGGTTAGAAGTATAATCTAATGAAGTGTGCAGTAATATCCTGTGGTGAGCACTTGAACGTTAATCTGCTCGGAATAAGGCAGTGGATCTCCTCCAACCTTGTCATCTATATTGAATTTAACACTCCCAGTGAACGCATTTCGAGCAGCCCATGTCAAATGGATGCGATCTATTTCGATTTTCATTCTTCCCCCTAATAGTTTAATACAGCTGAGTAACTCCCGGGGCCTCGGTACAAATCAGCAGCTGCTGCCTGTGACGGGTTGGTGAGTGACGTAGCTAGAAACTGACCTTCATACAGCACTTCTCTATTTCCACCACTGATCCTGACACCAGGAGGTGGCTGTGAAACCCAACGGCTGGCTCATTCTCCCCCAAGGGTCCTCCCCCGCCACCGCCTAGCTCTTGGGGAGCCCTGGCAGACAGAGAATGTAGGAGAGTTGGGAACATCTGGTTTTTTGTTGTTGTTTGTGTTTGTTTGTTCTTTGTTTTGTTTTGTTTTTTTCATAATTAGAGCTAAACTTCTTTGAGCAGTAGTTTGAGGCTGTGGGGTAACATAATGCAGTGGCTGCTAGTTTCTATATTTGGGAGAGAACAGGGAGGCTGGCGTATTTCAACAGAGATCAGTTCCATTTTCCTGCGTGCGCTGCTTACTGCCAAGAATAAGCGTTTATGTTTCCAGGATATTCGCAAGGATTCCACTGCAATAACCCATTAGAGTCCCCGTCTGGAGAGCAGGAAGAATAACTTTTTCCTACACCCCATCCAGCAAATAATTGATAATTATTTGATTAACATTATTGTATGGGTAACTGGAGAATCCAGGTTTCAGGAAAGGGGCTGCTTATGTACTCTCTGTTGAAAATGAATACATTCATCTCGAAAATGGCATCGGTAACTGGGCAAAACACTCCCTTTGGACTGTAAGGGAATATGATATTCATTCTCTTCATACAAATCAGATTAAACTAGGTAAATTAAAAAAAAAAACAACACAATTCTGTCTCATGGGACGCCTGGGTGGCTCAGTTGGCTAAGCAGCTGCCTTTGGCTCAGGTCAAGATCCCAGTGTCCTGGGATGGAGTCCCACATCGGGCTCCTTGCTCAGCAGGGAGTCTGCTTCTCCCTCTGCCTTTGCCTGCCATTCTGTTTGCCTCTGCGCTCTCTCTGTCTCTCTGACAAATAAATACATTAAACAAAACAAAACAAAACAAACTCTGTCTCTCCTCGATGTAGATTACAGAGTTTTATGCTCTCAGGAAAACAACTACAGTTTACACACTCAAAAGAACAACAAAACTGGGTCAAAATATCACCTTAGTCATTTATGAAGAGTCTATCATGTGCTAGATATTACTGCTGGATTTCATAAAATGAAGTCATTTAAGAGATGAGAAAATTAAGGCTCAAAGAGATGAAATGATTTTGCCAGTCTCCCACAGCTGGTGAGCGGCAGCCCTAGGATTTTTCACCAAGTTCTGTCTGACTTTAAAGTCCAGTGTTTCCTCAGTGCAACTGTGATCAAGTTTTGAGGTTCTACCAACAATGGGCTGATGCCCTAAAGAGAGAGGCTATCTCTGAGGTCAGGGCTCTGCAGGGTCCTTCTGAAATAGTACTACTCTTTGGTGCTTTAGCCACCGAAGTACTTTGAGGATCATACCTGAGCACTCAATTTCCATGAGGATGGAAATACCTGTCTGTTGCATTCATTAGTTATTCCTAGTGTCTGGTGAACAGTAGGTGCTCAGTAAGTAATTAGGTGCACAAGGGAATGAATGAAGTCAACAAATGGCATGGACCAGAAGAGTCTAAAATACTTTCCTAAGTAGAAAGAAGTTAGAAGATCGGATCTGGGTAAGACATGTAAGTAAAAAAAAAGAAGCATTGAAGCATACCCAGTTCAGGCCACCATCTCTGCCTGAGTATTTCCATAAATCTTTGTGCATTTGGCTCATTCTTTCCCTTTAGAGCCGATCTCCAGTGTCACTTCCTCAGAGATGTTTTCCTCAACACTGGTGGGAGTTTACCTCAAATCTAGTCACTTCTTATTCCCTGACCCTAATTTATTTTCTTTATAGAATCCATGATGGAGGCTGTCTTCATTATTCATTAATTAATTTGTTTGTTTCCTTGTGTATCATCTGCTTCCTGCCTTTCCAATGCCAGTTGGTATCATGCTTGTTTTCTCCACTCTATCCCCAGTGCCTAGGCCCACAGGAGGCCCTTAATAATTATTTCTTAAAAGATTGAAGCCAAATCCTGGAAAATGGGTTCACATCAGGATCTCAGAGGTCAAGGTCCAAGAAGCTGGTATTAGGTAACCCAACAGCATATAGCTGAATCCCCCAAGCTCTACATATTGTCCCCTTTGGAACCAGCCTTCTCTCCAGGACATCCTCCCCACAAAGACCGCTTGGACTAAACTATTTCCATCCCTTGGCCTTTCAAATTATTCCTCATGAACTGAACACAGGTGCTCAGTGATAGAACACATTCCATTCTGGGCATCCAGATGGCTTAGCTGTTAAGTGTCTGCCTTTGGCTTGGGTCATGATCCTGGGGTCCTGGGATCGAGTCCCACATCGGGGTCCCTACTCAGCAAGGAGTCTACCACTCCCTCTGACCCACACCAATTTGTGCTCTCTCTCTCTCAAATAAATAAATTTTCAAAAATAAAAAAAGAACAGGTTCCATCCTATGACATCAACGTTTCCTGCCCTCATTTCAAAGGGCATAAGGGGTCCAACTGGCCCCTGGCTGGAGAGAACTAAGAATCTCCTAGGACACAGTATGTCGTCCCTGTGTCCCTGAACTCCAGGAAGCTATTATTCTCCAGGATCAGCCCATCTAGCATTTTCAGCTTCTCTATGACCACTGTTACCATTGACGCCTCTCGGTTTTCTTTTATAAAAGTCCTCTCATTTATGTCTCACCATTACTGCCATCTCATAGAGGAAGAAATGGAGGCTAAGAGAGGTAGAGCAGCCTAGCCCACAGTCACCCGGCTGGAAAGTGATGCTGGAGAAATTTGAATACAAGTTAATCTGACTTCAAGGATCATACTTTTCTACGTCGACATGCAAAAGAAAAGCTGCATGGCTGCCTGAAGCTGAACGTTCCATTAGAGCCCCAGTGATAACGAGGGGCTGGAGTGGAAGCCTTCAGTCTCCTTCCATCTGTGTGCTATCAAAATTGTAATTGTAGGTAGTGCTCCTTTTGGCTTTAGCTTTGAGCTCCCTAACAGCAGAGGTCATGACCTCTAACTGGTTTGGAGGCCATGACATGTAAAGTAAGGCTTAGATGACTTCAAAGTCCACAGTATTGAGCAGTCAATGAGTAGTTTGGAAACATTCCCCAGGGATGATTCACCTAAACAGATCCAGCGTCAGGGGTGGGCTCCTTATCCAGTGGTAACTTTTCCTCTCACTTCCCCTACCCTTGGTCTCCAGTGAGACGGATGGTTTCATATTCCTGCCATCGCACTGAGTTTCTCACCCTGGGATTCAATAAATGAGTCTAACCAAAGTAAATCTCATACAGGCTGTGTGGGCTGCCTTGGCATTAGTGCAGGAAACACTGCTGTCCATCATTGTTTGGGCTTTTCCTGAGAAAGCCTGCAGGTCCAGGGAAGTCCATCATTTTCCAAAAGGCACATTCTGTTCCTCAAGGCAAAAAAAGGACATTTGTCTAAACCCAAATTGCCCTCAAAATCATTTTCCCCCCCAGAGGCTGATAGGCTTGAAACAAATAGGAATGTGTTAGTTGTGTGTCACTCACACAAGGTGAATTGATAATAATGATCGTGCTTAGTGTTATGATTGCTGACATTTATCAAGTGTTTATTAAGTGTCAGTCTGCATGTTACAAAACTGCACTTGATCCTCATATCAGTCTTCTGAATTGGGTGTTATGGTTACCCCTATTTTCTAGACACTCAGAGACACTAAGGAATTTTCCCCAGGCCATGCAGCTAGAAAGTAGTCGAGGTGGGAATTGAACCCAGATACTCTACAACAATGGTTCTCAGTTGAAGGTGATTTTGCTTCCAAGGGGACATTTGCCAAGATCAGGAGACACTGCTTTGGATTAGCTTCTCATTTTCTAGTAGTTTTAGGTTTACAGAAAAGATTTGAAAGTAGTAAGAGAGCTCCCACATACCTCACATCCAGTTTCTCCTATTAAAAATATCTCATGCTAATAATTTATAGGGTACATTTGTAACAATTAATAACCAATATCAATACATCACTGTTAAAAAAAAGTCTATACCTTATTTAGATTTCATGTTTCTTTCTTGATCCAGGGTCCATCCCTGATACCAGAATATGTTTAGTCATCTGACTCCTTGGGTTCCTCTGGGGCTGTGACAGTTTCTTGAATTTTCCTTGTTTTGGAGGACCTTGACAATTTTGAGGAGTGCTGGTTAGATATTTTGTAGAACATCCCCCCAGTTGGATTAATCTTTGTATGTCTCATGATTGGAACAGGGTCATAGGTTTTGGAAGAAAGAAGACAGAAGTAAACGGTGATTTCATCACATCATATCAAGGGTACATAGTGTCAACATGACTTATCACTGTGGATGATCACCTTGATCACCTGGCTGAGTAGTGGCTGTAAATCACCCTTTACATGCTGTAATCTTCAGAAGGAAGTCACTACCTGCAGATACATACCACCTCCTTGGAGGTTGAGTAACTACATAGATCACTTCTAATTCTTCTGTAGAGGTGACTTTACTATCCCCATTTATTTAATTGTTCAATGATCTACTTATATCAATACAAACTCATGAATACAGGGTTTATACTTTTGGGGAATAATCCGGTGCCACTTTATTTTGTTGCTCCAATTGTTCCAGCTTTGGTGTCATGGAGGGCTCTTTTTTTGGTTATGTGTCCTTCTGACATCCCCCATCATTGACTGTGTATGTATATGTTGTTACAACTTTCTTTTCTTTCTGATACTATGAGACACACTATACTCATCTACTCTTTCCCCAGCCACAGAATCAATCATTTCTCCAGACACATTTGGGGAGAGAGTTCTATTGGGATCTGGTAAGTAGAGGCCAGGGATGCTGCTGAACACCTTGCAATACACAGACAACTTCCAAGGCAAAGAATTATCTGGTTGAAAATGGCAACGGTGTCAAGACTGAGAAACTCTGACCTATTTCTATAAGTAAAAATGTGTTATCATGACAATTATTGTCTTCTCTTCATCTAAACCCTTGAGGGAAAATGTAGGCAAGGTGGGGATATAATTTGTGGATGTCATACAAATGAAAACATCTGGCTGTTTCAAAGGTTCTTTTTGTACTTGCCCAAATTTTCCTTCCTTTGTTCTTGCCTTGAAGAATGAGATAGATTTGACAAAAGGAGGAAGGATTTTTAAAATAGAGCACATAAAACAGAAGGCGTAATAAATGAAAATATGAAGTTAGCATCTGCTAAATTAAAAATAAAAGTTTGTGTCCCTGGAGAAAGCTCTGTTACCTTTCTGTTTTCCCTTCTAGCAAATTCTCCTTAGTAAGAAGAACGAAGACTTCTTTCCTAGCCTCTTCTATTGGAGGATATTTTAGAATTCACCCTGGGAGAAATTATATGGTTGAAAAATATAATAGTACATAGTAAATAGAAATATATACAGAAATAAATATATATACTTATAGAATATATAGAATATATATGGAGTGCCTTGTGGCTCATATATAACCTTCATGGGTTAAACCTCTGCCTTTGGCTCAGGTCATGATCCCAGGGTCCTGGGATTGAGCCCTGCATTGGGCTCTCTGCTCAGTGGGGAGCCTGCTTCCCCCTCTCTCTCTGCCTGCCTCTCTGCCTTCTTGTGATCTCTATCTCTTCAAATAAATAAAATAAAATTTAAAAAATATTAAAAAAACCCTACATTTACTTAAAAAAAGAATATATGGAGGGGGGAGGAGTCAAGATGGCAGAGGAGTAGCAGGCTGAGATGACATCAGGTCGCAGGAGTTCACTTAGATAGTTATCAAACCATTCTGAACACCTACAAATCCAACAGAAGATCGAAGAGAAGAGCACAATTCTAGAAACAGAAAATCGACCACTTTCTGAAAGGCAGGATGTGCAGAGAAGCAAATCCAAGGCGATGGGAAGATAGACCATGGGGGGAGGGGCTGGCTCTCAGCAAGTGGTGGAGCAAGGGAGCACAAAATCAGGATGTTTAAAAAGTTTTCTCCACTGAGGACATCACTCCAGAGGCTAAGCGGGGGTGGAGCCCTTGTGGAGACAGTGTAGTCTCAAGGTCCCATGGGGTCACAGAAAGATTGGGGGTGTCTGAGTGTAGCAGAGTTCACAGATATCAGAGTGGGGAAGTTGGCTACAGAGACGGAGCTGAGGAGTGAGCTCTCAGCTCTAGGTTACCTTAAACTGAGATCCAAGGCACAGTTGGACCCTGCTCTTTGAGCAGGGACCCCAACAAGTGGCAGAGCTGGGGAGACCAGCCTTCATCTGCCAGAAGAGCAGAGCAACAGGATCTTCTGGGTTTGGAGACTCCAAATCGGTCTGTGTGTCAGAGACAGAAATGCTCTGTCACAGGTTGGGTGAACTCAGAGCGCAGCCAGAGACTACAGAAATGAGAGTGATTGAGTGCTTTTCTCTGAGGCTGTGCTGAGGAGTGGGCCCCCGAGCTCTTGGCTCCTCAGGGCAAGAGACTGGGAGGCCGCCATTTTTATTCCCATCCTGCAGAGCTCTATGGAAAGCATTCAGGGAACAAAAGCTCCCAAGAGTGAACCTGAGCAGATGGCTTAGCCCGGCCCTGGGCAAGGGCGGCACAATTCCACCTCAGGCAAAGACATTTGAGAATCACTACAATAGGTCCCTCCCACAGAAGATCAGCAAGAACATCCAGCAAAGACAAAGCTCACTGATCAAGACCAGCAGAATTCCAGAGGAGGAGAAAGCAAAGCACGGAATTCATGGCTTTCTCCCCATGCATCTTCAGTCTTGCAAAGTTAATTAAAATTTTTTAATTTTATTTTTTTCTTATTCTAATTTTTTAAACTTTTCCTCTCTCCTCTTTTAACATTTTTTAACTAGTTTATCTTAACAATACCTTTCTAAAAAAATCTTTTTAATTTTTATTATTATAGTCATATTTTATCCTTCATTGTATCTAACTTTATTTTTTGTATACATATAGGGTTTTTTCTTCTAAAAAAGTATGGGATACAACTTCTTCTAATAGATCAAAATATATCCTAAATCTAGCACAGGGCTTTGTTCTAGTCTCCAGCCTGAGCAAATTCTCTCCTCTTTCTTTTTCTTGGTTTTCTCAACCAACTTATCTTATCAACCCCTTTTTTAGAATTTTTTTAAAATTATCATCTTTACAGTCATATTCCATCCCTTCATCATGTTTACCCTTATTTTTGTATATATATAAGTTTTTTTTCTTTCTTTAAAATTTTGGGAGGTAGTGTCTTCTAAGAGACCAAAATATACCCATATTAAGTGGATGGCTCTGTTCTATTCACCAGTCTAATATAGATATTAGACTGATGAATAGAAGATATATATATATACATATACATACATACATATATATATATGTATATATATATTTTTTTAATTAAAAATTTTTTTTTTTGAAATTTTTACCCTCTATCTTCTCCTCCCAATTTGGGGTCTCTTCTGATTTGGTTAACACATATTTTTATGGGGTCTTTGCCACACTTTTAGTATTTTATTCTCTCATTCATATATTCTTATTTGGATAAAATGACAAAGCGGAAAAACTCACCACAAAATAAAAAGATCAAGAAGCAGTACCAAAGGCTCAGTATCTAATCAATATGGACATTGGTCAGATTTGGAGTTCAGAATGATGATTCTCAAGGTGCTAGCTGGGCTCAAAAAGTCATGAAACATATTAGAGAAACCCCATCTGGAGAAATAAAAGCCCTTTCTAGAGAAATAAAAGAACTAAAATCTAACCAAACTGAAATCAAAAAAGCAATTAATGAGGTGCACTAAAAAATGGAGTCTCTTACTGCTAGGATAAATGAGGCAGAAGAGAGAATTAGTGATATAGAAGACCAAATGTTGGAGAATAAAGAAGCTGAGCAAAAGAGAGATAAACAAATACTGGACTACAAGGGAAGAATTTGAGAGATAAGTGATACTATAAGATGAAACAATACTAGAATAGTTGGGATTCCAGAAGAAGAAGAAAGTGGGGGCAGAAGGTATATTGGAGTGAATTATTGTAGAGAATTTCCCAAATACAAAATAAATCATGAATGAAAGAGGAGAGATTACAACCAACACCTAAGAAATACAAACAATTATAAGAACATATTATGAGCAACTATACACCAGCAAATTGGACAATCTGGAAGACATGGATGCATTCCTAGAGATGTATAAACTGAACCAAAACTGAACCAGGAAGAAATAGAAAACCTGAAAAGACCCATAACCAGTAAGGAGATTGAAGCAGCCATAAAAAACCTTCCAACCACCAAGTTCCCAGGGCCAGATGGCTTCCCAGGGGAATTCTGCCAAGAATTTAAAGAAGAATTAAATTTTATTCTCCTGAAACTGTTAAAAAAAAATAGAAATAGAAGGAAAACTTCCAAACTGATTTTATGAGGTCAGCATTACCTTGATCCCAAAACCAGACAAAGACCCCATCAAAAAAGAGAATTAAGACCAATATCCTTGATGAAACAGATGTAAAAATTCTCACCAAAATACTAGCCAATAGGATCCAACAGTACATTAAAAGGATTATTCACCATGACCAAGTGGGATTTATACCAGGGCTGCAAGGTTTGTTCAACATCCACAAATCAATCAATGTGATACAATACATTAATAAAAGAAAGAACAAGAACCATATGATACTCTCAATAGATGCTGAAAAAGCATTTGACAAAGTATTGCATCCTTTCTTGATCAAAACTCTTCACAGTATAGGGATAGAGGGTACATACCTCAATATCATCAGAGCCATCTATGAAAATCCCAATGTGAATATCATTCTCAATGGAGAAAAACTAAGAGCTTTTCCCCTAAGGTCAGGAACATGGCAGGGATTTCCATTATCACCACTGCTATTCAACATAGTACTAGAAGTCCTAGCCTCAGCAATCAGACAACCAAAAGAAATTAAAGGCATCCAAATCAGCAAAAAAGTCTAACTATCACTCTTTGCAGATGATATGATACTTCATGTGGGAAACCCAAAAGTTTCCACTCCAAATCTGCTAGAACTTGTACAGGAATTCAGTAGAGTGTCAGGATATAAAATCAATGCACAGAAATCGGTTGCATTTCTATACACCAACAAGAAGACAAAATAAAGAGAAATTAAGGAGTCAATCCCATTTAAAATTGCACTGAAAAACCACAAGACACCTAGGAATAAACCTAACCAAAGAGGCAAAGAATCTGTACTCAGAAAACTATAAAGTACTCATGAAAGAAATTGAGGAAGACACAAAGAAATGGAAAAATGTTCCATGCTTGTGGATTGGAAGAACAAATATTGTGAAAATGTCTATGCTACCTAAAGCAATATACATGTTTAATGCAATCCCTATCAACATACCATCCATTTTTTTCAAAGAAAGGGAACAAATAATCCTAAAATCTATATGGAACCAGAAAAGACTTTGAATAGCCAGAGGAATGTTGAAAAAGAAAGCCAAAGTTGGTGGCATCACAATTCTGGACTTCAAGCTCTATTACAAAGCTGTCATCTTCGAGAGAGTATGGTACTGGCACAAAAACAGACACATAGATCAGTGGAACAGAATAGAGAGCCCAGAAATAGACCCTCAACTCTATGGCCAACTGATCTTTGACAAATCAGGAAAGAATGTCCAATGGAAAAAAGACAGTCTCTTCAACAAATGGTGTTGGGAAAATTGGACAGCTATGTGCAGAAAAATGAAATGGACCATTTCCTTACACCACACACAAAAACAGACTCAAAATGGATGAAGGACCTCAATGTGAGATAGGAATCCATCAAATCCTTGAGGAGAACACAGGCAGCAACCTCTTTGACCTCAGCTGCAGCAACTTCTTCCTAGGAACATCGCCAAAGGCAAGGGAAGCAGGGACAAAAATGAACTATTGGGATTTCATCAAGATCAAAAGATTTTGCACAGCAAAGGAAACAGTTAACAAAACCAAAAGACAGCTGACAGAATGGGAGAAGATATTTGCAAACGACATATCAGATAAAGGGCTAGTATCAAAATCTATAAAGAACCTACCCAACTCAACACCCAAAGAATAAATATTCCAATCAAGAAATGGGCAGAAGATATGAACAGCCATTTCTGCAAAGAAGACATCCAGATGGCCAGCAGACACATGAAAAAGTGCTCTACATCATTCAGCATCAGGGAAACACAAATCAAAACCACAATGAGATACTACCTCACACCAGTCCGAATGGCTAAAATTAGTAAGTCAGGAAATGATAGATGTTGGCAAGGATGCGGAGAATCCTATATTGTTGGTGGGAATGCAAGCTGGTGAAGCCACTCTGGAAAGCAGTATGGAGGTTCCTCAAAAAGTTGAAAATAGAGCTACCCTATGACCAGCAATCACACTACTGGGTATTCACCCTAAAGATACAAATGTGTTGATCTGAAGGGGCACGTGTGCCTGAATGTTTATAGCAGCAATGTCCACAGTAGCCAAACTATGGAAAGAACCTAGATGTCCATCAACAGATGAGTGGATAATGAAGATGTGGTATATATACACAATGGAACACTATGCAGCCATCAAAAGAAATGGAATTCTTGCCATTTGCAATGGCGTGGATGGAACTAGAGGGTATTATGCTGAGCTAAATAAGTCAATCAGAGAGAGGCAATTATCATTTGATCTCCCTGATATGAGGAATTTGAGAGGCAATGTGAGGTTTTGGGGGTTAGGGAAGGAATAAATGAAACAAGATGGGATCAGGAGGGAGACAAACCGTGAGACTCTTAATCTCACAAAACAAACTGAGGGTTGCTGGGGAGAGGGGGGTAGGGATAGGGTGGTTTGGTTATGGACACTGGGAAGGGTATGTGCTATGGTGAGTGCTGTGAAGTGTGTAAGCCTGGCAATTCACAGACCTGTACCCCTGGGGCTAATAATGCATTATATGTTAATAAAAAATAAAAAAATTAAAAAGTATATGTAAAATATATAGAGATAAATATATAGAAATAAATAGAAAATGTAACAGTACATATTAAGAGGAGCAGACCTGTAGCTTGATTTAAATAGTTATATTTTGATTCAAGTAGTTTTATAGTTTAGTGTGGGCAATGATTACTGCCTTATGTCTGATTGTCACCAGTTCCTAACACTTGTTCATGTCAAATTCATGTTCATGATTGATTTTCAGACTGTCATCCTGTGCTAATAGGGCTCGCGTGTTCTCTCTGATGTGCATACTTCCTCTCTTTCTTTTGAACAAGACCGTTATTTTATTTCCCTTTTGCCACCATTCCCACTTAACAGGACATACAAATTCTTAGCAAACCAACCAGTAAAAGAACAACACTATGAATGAGGACAAAGCCAAGTCATTGAGAGAAAGTCAGAGCTTATGGAGCGTGCCAGGTCAATCTCTGGGACACCCAAATGTGTCTTGGCAGATTGAAATGGATTGAGAAAGAACAAATTACCATCTATTGTGGAACATCCTTACCCCTCCCTCTCCCTCCACCACATACAACGATTCATGATGGAAAGGCAGCTTTGTGCAGGCAAAGGCACTGGACTCAGACAAGTTTCTCACCCTGGCTCCCTCACGGCCTAGCTGGGTGAAGAGCTAGTCACTATATCTCTTTGAGCCTTTCAGATACTCATTGTGAAACTGGACTCATTTAACTACTTCATAGAGTTAAGAAGATTCAATGAAATGGTGAATATAAAGCACTTTTCATAATGCTTTTTTCATAAAGCTACATGTTGCAGATGTTCCATAAGTTATGCTAATTAGACATCCATATACACATTTATACTGATACGGTGATTAATAGAGGAATAGCTTTCTCAGAAAAAGTGAAGCTCTGGCAAATTAATTCGGGTTTCTTCATTTATAAAAGATAGGGTGGGACAAAATGATCTTAGAACTTCCAGGGCTAATAAAATTATAAAATTCTATGATTCTATTAAACTAGCTTTGAAATAATGAACATCAGCCACTTATGGCTGATACAACACATAACTGTTATTGCTATTATTTATTATACGATGTCCATAGATCCTATTTCCATAGACCCAAAAAGAATGGATCATTTTCAGCCCCAATTCTCTCTTTGGCGCCCCACTTTGTAATCCCTCCCTTGTCTTTCCCCAGCTGGGGGACCTGTGCATGCAGATCTGGTGAAGAGCAAGGACAGCAGACTCCCCCACCCCCCCACCGAGGGGCATTGGTAGAGTAAGACTTGGTGAGAGATTCAGTAAACCATGTGAACTTTGTGAAACCATGTGAATGCTTACCGAGTGATTCAGTAAACCACAGGAAAGCCACGGAGAAGAAGGAAGGCTGGGCATGCGCAGGATGGGATGGGAGGAGACAGGGGGCAAATGAGAGCTCCAAGGAGTTTCAGGCATGTAGACAGAAGAGGAAAGGGGATATAGTCAATGTTGAAATTTTTGAATTAAATCTCTTGTATTATCTCATGAATGCCTTACTTGATGGACTTTTCCCTTTGAACTTCAAATAAGTACATACGGCTCCTGCTACTGTCTTTGTCCATTCAGACTGCTCTAACACGATACTATAGACCAGGGTGTTTCTAAAAGCATCAGTTCTTACAGTTCCAGAGGCTAAAAGTTGAAGATCAAGGTGCCAACATGGTCGCTTTCTCCTGAGATCCCTCTTTCTGGTTGATAGCTGGTATATTCTTGCTGAATCCCCACATGGGAGAAGGAGTGAGGGGTTCTCTGAGGGTCTCTTTTATAAGAGCATGAATTCCATTCATGAGGGCTTCACCCTCATGACCTAAGCACCTCCCAGAAACCCTACCTCCTAATACCATCAAATTCCAGGTTAGAATTTCAACACAGGAGTTTGGCAAGGGTGGGAGTGGGGGGATACATGTTTGGAACATTGCATCTATTTTAGCACTTGGATACCTAATAAGTGTTTAAATATCACCTGTTCAGAACTGAATTCCTAATGTTTTCCCTAAACCATTTGCTTTTCTTATCATCTTTCTTATCTCATTTGGGGACCATGTGGTCCTTTAAATTGCTCAGGACAGTCTTAGAGTCTACCCTACTATAGTCTTTCTTCCACACTAATATCAAATGATTAGAAAAGTCAGTCAGTGCCACTGTTAAAAACCAATCCGATTATTTCTCACCACCTACATTGCTACCACCTTGTTTAAGTCACAATTATCTATTGCCTAGAATATTGAAATAGCCTCATAGTTGGTTGCCCTACAACTGCCCAACACACCAGCTAGAGTGATACAGCTAACATGGAATCAGGTCATGCCATTTCACAGCCCCAAATCCTTCAGTGGCTCTCTCTCATATAAAATGTGATGGTGGTTAATTCTGTGTCAACTTGACTGGGACACAGGATACCAAGATATCTGTCCAAACACAATCTGGGTGTTTCTGTGAGGGTATTTGTGGATGGGCTTAACGTTTAAATTGATAAACTGAGTAAAGCAGATCTCCTTTCCCAGTGGAGGTGGGCCTTATCTAATCAGTTGAAGGTCTGACTAGACCAAAAGGACTGACCCTTTTCTGAATAGGAGCAAATACCTCCCACCTGAGTGCCTTCAAATTGGGTGAGGCCTTATGTTCTTTCCTGCCCCTAGATTTGAACTAAAATTTTGGCTTTTCTTGGTTTTGAGCCTGCTGGTCTTCACAATGGAACTATACCATCAGCTCTTCTGGGTCTCCAGCTTGGCAACTGTGAGTTTTAGTATCTGTCAGCGTCTAGAATCTTATGAGCCAATTCCTTATAATCTCTTTCTTCCTCTACCCCCTCCCAAATTTATACACACGCACACACGTGCGCACGCATGCGCAGGCACACACACACATACACACACACACACATACACACCTATTGGTTCTGTTTCTCTGGGGAGCCCTAACTAATATACAAAATAAAATCCAAAGTTGTTGCAATGATATATAAGACCCTACACATTCAGATATCACTACACCTGCTCATGTTTTTTAAGCCAAGGACCAGAAAACTATGGCTTGTCTCTGGGAGCCTTCATACCACAATGACAGAGCTGAGTGCTTATTGTGGATGCTGTATGGCCCTCAGAATTGAAATCTTTTACTATATTGTCCTTCCCAGAAAAAGTTGGCTGACCTTTTGCTAGTATCATACTGGTCTCCTTATAGTTCTAAGAAAGGCCCAGTGCTCTCCCACCTTAGGGCCTTTGTACATGCTGTCCTCTCTGCCTGGAATGCTCTTTCCTCAGACAATTGCCTTTACACTTTTGGACAAAAGTTGTCATCTCAAAGGGACCCTCCCCTCGTGATGTTCCCAATCCTCTTTTGCTGTGTTTTCTGCATATCACTTATCATCATCTAATTGGTTACACATTTTATTTGGGTCCTCATCTGTCATTTTCCGCTCACTGTAAAATCAATGAGAGGACACGTTTTGTTTAGTCTGTTCACTGTTCAATCACTAGTGGCATGAATAGTGCCATATCCCACAGAAATGGTAAATAAACAAATGGAATCCATCTTAATTTATTTCTGGGGTGTTGAACTGTGCCTCCTGAATAAGATACCATAGACTGACCACATGGGTCATAGATTCAATAGGGATTGACACACTTATTTAGCTTGTGTAAGTGTGGATCAGCCCAAATCACATTGAATGAAATAGCAATCTGAGCAAAAATATAATAGAAATGGATTCCATTTCCTTCGAGAACACACACACAAATGCAGGGTGTATGCTTTAGGCATTACAAGTACTTTGTTTTACTCTTTTTTCTGACCCTCTCTTGCACTCATAAGCATGTGCCGTCCTTTGCTTACTCCCTTGACTCTCGGACTTTCCCGGAAATGACTACATTTGTTTTTCCTGGTCTTATTATTTTCTGATCCTCTTCTATTTGTCCAGAACATCTCAATTCTAATCCTTTAATTCCATTTAGTAAATACGAGTGGAAAGAACAAAAAAGAGAGATAAACCTTGAGCACAGAGACTGTGGACAAAAGTAGGTTATTACGAGGAATAGACGTTAGTCTCTTATGATATAACTCCTGCGAGTCTGCTGGTCAACCTTGCACACTTGCTTCTCTTCATGGAAGCAGATATTTTTTGGGCTTACATGTAGTGGATGGATGGAAGGGTTGTGGGGATCTGGTGACTTTTCTATGAGAACTTTCATTATATTCTTATTTAACCTTTTGTGTACCATTGAAAAACCAACATATTTATGTATCTCTCTCCTGAACGCTGTACCACCAACCCCTGTACATAGGCATAGACACAGATACAGATGTTATCAAATGTTGTATGTGATCTGTATCTACAGTCACGATGATATATAAGATTTATATCTATATATCTAGACTTAGTGTCTTTTTAGAATTCTATATACCTCAAAATATTTTTCAGAGTTTGGGATGAATCAGTACCAGTAGAAAATAAATTCCAACTTCTCATGTGCTTTATTTAGTCCTTGTTGATTCATATGGTAGGAAACTTGACTCAAACTGGTTTAAGCAAAAAGGAAATTCATTGGCTCATAACTAAAATGTCTGTGGGATGATTTCAGGCACAGTATGATTTCAGAGCGCAAACTGAGTCAAGTCAGCCCCCACTTTCTCCGGAATCCCAATAGGGAGAGTAACCCAATTCTGTGGTAGCAAAAGCTATAGATAGGTGCCTTACCCAGACCCTCCTTAGGTCTTATTTCAGACCAGCAGAATCTGACTTCCAAATTCTAGCATCTATACCTCTTTGTTTGACATTGCTCTTTTGTGACTGAAACATCTACTCTGCTGCTGCTCACAGGGATGAGCAAGCCAAGGAAGAGCCCTCTACCAGTGACTGACAGAAACCTGGTGGACTAATTTGGAGGTTTCTGTTCTACACTGACTCTGTGCCCCCCAGGATGAAGCTCCGATTCCCCTCCATTATAATTTTCTTGAAACCATCAACCAATATTTCCTGAGATCATTTCTCAAATAAACCATTCACACTCAAATCTTTATATCTAGATCTGCTTCTGGAGGATTCCTTCTGGTTGAACATATCACAAACCTGATCCTGACTGGGCAAGTTGAGACCATACCCCATCCCTGCATCTATCACTATGGCTTGGGGGATTGGTGGGCTCATGGGTTAGATTTGGATCACATTCTTTACTCCTGGAGCCAGAACCCAGTCAAAGCAAACGTATGTGGATTGAGAGTGGGGTGAATGTGGTTTCCAAATGACACCAAGGGAAATAAATCTTAAGTAGCCCAGAAAATAAAATCAACAATGACTACTATTGCCTCTGTCTGCTATATGCAACAGACAAGTCTATTAGTATGCTCACATTTTAGGCCCCAGGCATCATATCTAGTGGCCAGGTCAACTTTCTTGGATGCAGATAAGCTAGACTAGAGGTTAGGCTGACTCCAGCTGGTCACTGTTGTATACAGATACAGTTTTATTAGAACCTAGCTACACTCCTTTACTTATGTATCGTGATGGTTGTTTTCCTGCTCTAACAGTGGCGTTGAGCAGTTGCAGCAGAGATCTCACGGCTCACAAAGCCTAGAACATTTACTATCCGGCCTGCTATGGTGTGGACATTTGTGTTTCCTCAAAACTCACAGGTTGAAATCCTAATTCCTTTATAAAAGAGGTCCCAGAGAGCTCCACGGCCCTTTCTGCCAGATTAGATGAAAAGAAGACATTCGTCACCTTGCAGAGGTGGCATTTGTGTCCTTCCACCATGCTGGCAGCCTGCTCTCAGATTTCCTGCCTTCAAAACTGTGACAGATAGATCTCAGTTGTTTACAAGCCACCAGTCTACGGCAGTTTGTTCCAGCAGCCCAAACTAATGAAGATGTGACCTTTGCAGAAAAGAATTTGCTGACCCCTGAGCTGAACAGCAAGCCCTTGGACTTCCAGACACTGTGTTGTAGATTCCAAGACAGCATGTGAATGAGGAAACCTTCTTCTCAATCCTGCTGTCTCTTTTTCTGTTCTCTCACAGAGACCTCCGTGTGAGGAGGAACACCTGAACAAATGGTGATTAGCTTGCAGATTCAACTTGTCATACTTGCTTAAACAAGAACTTTGTATTAAGTCACACAACCCTCCACACAACCCTTGTCAGCAGCTTCATGCCCATGGTACAGCTAATAGAACACACTTCATACAAAATGCAACCTGAGCTCTTCTAAACACATTTGTCGCAAGCATGATTAATTCAGTGACATTCCTCACATCCGGCCCAAGAGAATGAGTGACCTGTAAGGCCAAATGTTTGTGGGTTATGAACCTAAGGTGACAATCTCAGGTGTGTAAACATTAACTTTATTGCTATGAAACCTTTTGATTTTAGGACTCAAGAATCCCCCAGAGAGAAAAATCACCCTACCTCTTTCTGGGATTATCTCAGTCCAGTCCGGAGGTTTTTACTCATTCCTCCTAGGTTGAAAGTCAGGCTCATTCAGAAGATCTTCCAGAATCGTCCTGAAGTTCTCTTCTTCCACCTAATTCACTCCCAATTTTAAATGCTTCGGGGTTAAGACAACTGCTGCAAGATGCCTCTGGGGAGACAAGTATAGATTTTGGTCTTATTCCATAGTCATACTTGGAATTTTTTGGGAAGGGGGGCACATTTTTAAATATCTGCACAACCTGTGTTGCTTGAGACTTGAGTGTGTGATCCTGTGTATTGTGGGACTTTACCCATGGCTTAGGGTCATTGGCTCTGAGCTACTCTATTCCTTGAGATGATCAAAGTTTTACTTTAGTTCTGATGCCAAGTCCTCTGGGTCATTCTCCATCCTTCATGTTCTTGCCCACAATTTCATTCAGATTTTTTTGGCCAACCTGGGTCCTTCAGGTCTCTCCTATAGGTCTGATTGCTGTTCCTCATCTTGGCAGGGTCCACAGGAAAGAGAGAATTACTCTTTTCCCTAGGACCTTATTTTCAACTCTTTGAGACTACTAATGACTAGAGTTTGAGAACAAATTGGCAGGGAGCCAATCCTCTGAAATCTTAGATCCTCAAATTAAAATCAGATGTGAGGTGGTTTCCTTTCTTTATCACCAGGGTTGATTCCAGGAAAAAGAGACAGAGTAAATGCTCCTGTTATGTGTCTTCTCTCTTCTCAATCAAATTCTTTGCTTCGACTACTGCTTAGAATCTGAGGACACAGAGAATACATCTTTTCCTGCTTACCCTTCCATTTGGAAGCTAAGGATGTCACCTTTGTTCTCAGCAGTGGATTGTCCTCTGCAATTGGTGTTCATCCATTAGGCTGCTAAAACAAATGGTTACCTGCTACACTGGGAGGAAGTAAGTAGTACTTCAATTAACACATCAAGAGGCACCTGGGTGGCTCAGTAGGTTAAGTGTCTGCCTTCAGCTCAGGTCATGATCCTGGGGTCTTGTGATTGGAGTACTGTATTGGGCTATCTGCTCAGTGGGGAGCCTGCTTCTCCCTCTGCCTCTGCCCCTCCCTCCTGCTGTTTTCTCTCTCTCTCAAGTAAAATAAAATTTAAACAAAAAACACCTCAAAATTTTATTTTGCTACACTGAAAATAGGTTTTTTTTGACATCCAAAAAAAAGACAAAGGATTATCCTAAATGATAATTAAATTTAGCACTTCTGGGATGCAAAGAATATGCTAGACCGTAAGCAAAGCAATTCATAAACCTCATCTAATTCTCAAAAATCCCTATGAAATAGATGTCTCATAATCCCCATTTTTAGGGGGAGGATGACTTTTTTAAAATTCAATTTTCTCTGGAATTTATTATGCTTAATAAAATATGTGTCAGCAAGATTTAGAAAAAAATATATTTGTAGCTTAATAAATGGCTAAAATAGTTCTTCAGAATTGATTCATTCTGTATAAATGAAACTTTGTAGTCTTAACCAACATGTTCTCAATTCTTTTCCCAGTCCCTGGGAAACATCATTCCACTCTGTTTTTGTGAGTTTGACTATTTTAGATTTCACGTATAAGTGGGATCATATAGTATTTGTCTTTCTGTGTCTGGCTTATGTCACTTAGCATGATGTTCTCCAGGTACATTCATGTTGTTACAATGTCAGAATTTTTTCTTTTTGCAAGGCTGAATAATGTTTCAGTGTGTTGCGTGTATGTGTATATTTCTATATTTCACATTTTTTAATCCATTCATCTGGTGATGAACATTTATTGCTATGTTGTTTCCATATCTCAGCTATCGTAACTAATGTTCACATGAACATACTGATTTCATTTGCTTCGGATAAGGGGGGAGAAATTTGAGAAAATTAAATGAAATCATTTAAACAAGATCATGTGACCACTGTTGCAGAGATAGGGCTTAATCCCAAATCTCTGGCTTTCTAATGAATGCCCTTAACTCTTAAATGATACTACCTCCCCAGCGATGTTAGCAGCCCATACTTCTTTTCTTTCTTTCTTTCTTTTTTTTTTTTTCTTTTTTTTTTTTTTTTTGTAGAAACATGGCTTTGCAAAGAGTCTTTATGGATTCCAATAAGACTCAGAAAATGACCTGTTCACATGTGAGAAGAACACCTATCAGCACTGATCCATTGTGGGTTCATATACGTCTGTCCTCAAAACTGTTACTTCCTTAATGGCAAGAATTTAAGTTAGCTTCATGTCCCTGGGGTCTGCCATTTAGTAGGTAGGTAGCACTCAAGTGTTGCATAACTGAAGAAATCAAGATAAAAAAGAAGAGATTCTATGAACTGAAGGCTTCCTCAATTCTCACAGAATAGTGTTCATTTTTGGTATATATAAATGTTGGACACATACTTTAACCACATTCATGTCTTTGTTTAAAAGGACCATAGATACCATCGTATTTGAATGGAGATATCAGTGATTTTCAAACATCTCACCCTTCATTCATCCACCCAACTTTCAGTATTGCCTGCTATACACATGATTCTGGGCCACATTCTGGGGACATACAGCTTGCCCTTGAGAAACTCTCATTCAACTGGGGGAGCCAGAAAGGCAAAGAGCTAATTTCAATGTAATACAATAAATACAAAATGAGAAGTATGACTAGAAGGCTGTGGGAAGAAAAGCTACTCAAGAAAAGAGTAGCTTCTAGCTTCTGGCCCATAGAAACATTAATGGAAAAGTTAAAGAGAGCAACTTTCTAGAAAGAGTTGACCGAATAATATAGAAATTAAGAGAATTACTGTGGTAGGCTTCACAAAGTTACCTATTTCTAATCACCAGAACCTGTAACTATGTTTCCTTACATGGCAGGTGGCGGGAGGAGTGGGGGTTGGGGGGGAGCTTTGAGGATATGGTAAATTAAGAACTGAGACGGGCAGATTATCCTGGTGAACCCAATGTAATAACAAAGAGTCCTTTTAAGAGTAAAGGAAAATGGTAGAAGTTAGAGGAGATGTGAGTAGGGAAGCAGAATCCCCCTCAATGAGAGGGGAAGAGAGAGACAGAGAAAGAAGGAGGAGGGGGAAGGGGAGAAGAAAGAGAGAGGGAGAGTGAGATATCAAAGTACAACATTGTTGACTTGGAAGATAGAGAAAGAGCCATGAACCAAGGAATGCAGGCAGCCTCTAGAAGCTGGAAATGTCAAAGGAGCAGATTCTCTCCTAGAGGTTCCAGAAGGAATGTAGCCTGCTGACATTTTTAACCCATTTTAACTATATGATAATACATTTGTGTTGGTCTGTTAAGGCAGCAGTAGAAGACTGATAAAGCTACTTTGCAGGCAGAAAGTCCTGATTAGAACTCTCACTCTGCCATTCCTGAGATATGTATCTTTGGATGGATATCACTTTGCTGATGGACAAGTATCCTTGGATCGGTATCACTTTGCTGGGCATACATCCTTGGCATGGTGTCACTTTGTTGAGCTCCACTTTGTTCCCCATATGCCTTCTTATGCCTAATAATGGTAGCACATCATAGGGTGTTGATCATCATGCTGCTGGGCATGCACCATGGACTGAACAAATACGAGCTACTAAGGTGACCCTTGATGAAAGCCTTGAGACCCCCATAGAAACATTCCAGGCAAAGGGAAGAGAACATGCAAGACATCACATCATGAACAGCTAGGGTACAGTGAGAACTTTGCTCTGGCTTTAGTAAAACATGCAGGGTGGGAGGAAGTCAGATATGAGGCAGAAGGGGTACAAGAGGAAACAGATTGGGAATGCCTTGTATGGTATTTTAAAGAGTTTTAGCTTTATCTGGTTGACTAGGAGTGATCCTTAAGAGGAGGAGGGTCATGATAAGCTTGGGTATTTGAGAGGTAGCTGTTTTGTTGGTTAAAAGAAATATAAAAATAGAGAAGATTTATTTAAAGGAGATAATGTAAAATGCCCTGCAGTCCTAAAAATAATGATGATGATTACTGTCATCCTCCTCCTCTTTCTCCTCCTCATCAAAGTGCAAGTATTTTGTGACTATTTATTTTATGCCAGACACTATGCTAAATAATTTTCAAAGGTTATCTAATTTAATGATCCCAACAACCCTATAACTTAATATATCATTAACCTCAGTAGAGAGAAAGAACCATGTATACTTAGAAAGTTAAGTGACTTGCCCAGGGTTACCAAGAAGTAAGGATTCAAATCTAAGCTAGTCAGATGCCCAACTGTTATTATTTTACCTGCTGTGTAGTTTTTCACTTCTGTCTCTCTGGGACTATCTCATAAGTGAAGCCATCTTTTGATGAAGTCCTTGGGTCCTTAGAAACCAAATTAGGGCTCCATGAAGGGCCTTCACTCTATTTTATCCAATCTCATTGTTCACAATCCATGCAATAGCTGGTTTCCAGTATAATAGTTCCTCTACAACCTTATTCTTCAATCTAGCACTTCTATATGCTAGAGACTGTTTAACCACTGCACGTCTTTATGGCTGTGGATTTATACTCTTCTCTGTGTTCAGCAGATGAAATAACAGCCATTGATGAGCCAGTGATGTGTTGCTGATCTGGTACTCTAGAAATACAGCCGATTAAGTTCATTGGGCAGAAATGAACCCTATCATAACTGTTGCTGGTGACAGAAACTGCCATTAGTCTTGGTAGAGTAAATAAACATAATCAGTTTTTGCTTTCTGAAAATGCATCAGAGACAGTATCAGCCTTTCTGGGTGCAGAAGATGCTATGATAGCAACTTGGTATCTTTCCTTATGTGAAATGGGTGAGAAGGATTTTGATGGAAGGAGCTCAAGGTTATGGGAGTTGTATGAAATGTCCTTTATTAGGGGTTGTAATGGAGAATGTGCCCAACTTCATTCATATACCCTTAAACACTGAGTGTTCCCAAATCCCCAGATAGCAAGATCAAGAAAGGAAGGTATGGAATCTGAGGTTACACACTTAAGCCCAAGAGAAATTGAAGAGTATCTTCAAAGGCAAAGAAAAACACTTGCGGTTCCTATATCAGAATAAGGAAGGTAAGGAGAAATAAGAAGGTAAGGAGAAATAGAAAAAGGAAAAGGAAAAATACGGAATTATGGACTTCAAGAGATAGAAAGTTCTAGCTTATCTAGTTTGGGGTTAGCAAAGAGGTGATATTTGCTCCATTATATCCTGTGCAACCCTACAGAGAAGTATCTGGGGATTAATCTCTGACCTCAGTTTTCTCCCTCCTTCCAATTCCCTGCTTGTGTTTTCTGTTGGTTGAACCAAAACAGCCAGGAATTATGGAAACCAGAGATATCATACATACAGTCAGCCTGGAGGCAGAGATAAGGTGAAAAGTAGATAAAGAAGGGCAAAAATGTGGCTCAGTCAGTTAAGCGTCTCCCTTCAACTCAGCTCATGATCCTGGGGTTTTGGGATGGAGCCCCATGTTGGACTCCCTGCTCAGCAGGGAGTCTGCTTCTCCCTCCCATTTTACCTTACCCCCAGCTAGTGCATGCTTTCTGTCAAATAAATAAACTAATAAAATCTCAAAAAAAAAAAGGGCAAAAATCAGACATCTACAACACTGTGAGGAAGAGTTAATCTTAGTCTAACAATTAGAAAGGACTCTCAAGTCCCTAGTGTGGTGACACTGCGGGATGCAACCATCTGATGACCCACATAACATACTAGGACAGATACTTAGCTGCCTGGTGGTATCTCCCTCTACTTGTAGAGAGTCTGGAAGGGGTTTCCTGTGAAAAGACATAATAAACCTCTCTTCTCTCTTTTAAGCCAAATAGTTCATCTTAATAAATACTTGGTGACAAAGATTTTACTGTTGTGCTTGAGCTAGACCCAGAGTCAGACCCAGCTGGGCGAAAAGCATGCAGAGATGCCCTTCAACAGATAAATGGATAAAGAAGATGTGGTCCATATACACAATGGAATATTTTACTCAGCCACCAGGAAGGATGAATACCCAACTTTTACATCAACATGTATGGGACTGGAGGAGATTATACTGTGCGAAATAAGCAGAGAAAGTCAATTATCATATGGTTTCACTTTTTTGTGGAACATAAGGAATAGCATGGAGGACACTAGGAGAAGGAGGGGGAAAATGAAGGGGGGGAGATGTCAGAAAAGGAGAGGAACCACGCAATACTATGGACTCCAGGAAACAAACAGGGTTTGTTGAGGGGATGGGTTAGCATGGTGATGGGTATTAAGGAGGGCACATATTACTTGGAGCACTGAGTGTTATATGTAAACAATCATGGAACACTACATCAAAAACTAATGAGGTACAGTATGGTGACTAACATAACATTAAAAAAAAAAGAAAAAGAAAAACATGCTGAATAAATTACAGGGCCCACTTGCTTTCAACAGCTGGCAGTTCTCACTCCTGTCTCCTTCCGCCCTACCTTCTAGACTATATCCACAGCACATTTTACCACACTATTCACTACTTAGACTAAGCTGTATAGCTGTTTTTGAACATGGGAACACTCCTCAACCTTATGAGAAGAAATGAAATACTACCACATCATTCATTAAGCTGGACACTCACCAAAGGCTTACTTTTCTATATATACATATACATATTATACTTCAATAAAAAGTTAAAATTTGTTAGCCTGAAGAAAGGAATGTATCCACATAAAATGTATGCATCTCTTGTTTTCAAACATTCAAATGTGGTTATTTTAATATAAATAATTGGAAAGTACCTTTGTGTTAGAATAAAAAAAATATGGTTTTAGTGGACACATAGATCTTTGTCTTCTCTACTCCACTTTTTTTTGCCTCTGTCTCTGGCTCTATGACTTCGTGTATGGCTGCCCCTGCTCCCCGAGCCTACAGATGATCATGTAATTCCATTCTGGCCAAGTAGTCTTCTTCTAGCTTCAGCGACTGATGTGAGGATGGATACTCAACTCAAGGAGGCCGATCACAGTCCTCCTTGGACATCTCTGCTAGAAATCTGAAGCAGACACATCCCGTTTGCTTAGATAATAAATCGTCCGAATGACTGACTATACATGGGACTCCCGGTTATCATCTATCCATTTGCATGAAAATGAAACCAATGCATTACTGGAAGTAAAACTAGAGATGGAGGAGAAAAGGCAGCCAGACATCATCTGAGCCCCTGGAACCTGCTCTGTCTGGCATGTCAATATCTTCTATGCTTGACTCCTCTCCTGGACCTCAGAGCTTAATGAGCCAATGTATTCTCTTTTTGCTAGTTTGGGTTATGTTTCTGCCATTTGTTTTATTTATTTCTTTAAAAGACATTTATTTATTGGGGTGCTTGGGTGGCTCAGTGGGTTAAAGCCTCTGCCTTTGGCTCAGGTCATGATCCCAGGGTTCTGGGATAGAGCCTCACATCAGCCTCTCTGCTCAGCTGGGAGTCTGCTTCCCTCTCTCTCTGCCTGCCTCTCTGCCTACTTGTGATCTCTGTCTGTCAAATAAATAAATAAAATCTTAAAAAAAAGATATATATATATATTTTTTTCGAGAGAGTGCACAAGAAGTGGGAGGGACAGAGGGAAAGGGACAAGCAGACTACATTTAGCATGGAGCATAATGCAGGGCTCAGTCCCAGGAACCCAAGACCATGACGTGAGCTGAAGTCAAGACTCTTAACCCACTGAGCCGCCCAGGCACTCCATGTTTCTGCCATTTGTAACCAAAAGAATTCAATCAACACAATGGTACTAGTAGTGTTGCTATATTTAGAATTATTATTAGGTTTCTTTTCTCCCAAGGTTGAAACATTATGGGCTTCTCCCTTGGAAACAGAAATGAAATAATTGTCCCAATATTTTCCAATCTCATTGAGCTTCACATTAAAGGAGAGATAATCTTATATGCATCAGCAAACACTAAGCCCAGTTTCTATATCCAAGGATCATTATTGTTTAAAAGGTAGATAAAGCTCTAACAAAATCATAGAATCTTCCGGATTTTAGATTCCTCCCACACAGTGGTCTTGAGACTCTTGACTTGGAACTTGCCCTGAGACTACATTTCTGAGAAAGCATTTAGCTCAGTAGAGCTCACCTCAGCTTACTGGGATTTGTAGGGAGAAAGAGAAAGGCAACACCTCTTCGGTTGGAGAAGCAGAGGAACACTGGTGTGTGGCTTCCACTGAGAACTTGAGATAACCAAGCCCTCAGGAAGAGAAGACTGAGTGACCAGCAAAGCTGTCCCAGCCTGCTGAAAACTGGCGCCTGGAATCTGGCCAAGAGCTCAGAAGGGATGACAGCTAATTGTTTCCTTAACTCTGCCCTCATCCTCCTACTTTCTGGGAACTTCCTTATACTTTGACCTATAGACTCTCTTTATATTGCTATTTTAAAGAAATTGCACATGTTCCTACATTCTCTCTTGAAATAGTTGCAAAGATAAACATTGTTTCCTTCTCTCAGTTTGACTAGTTTCATAACAGGGCTGATGACAAACCTTCTAAGGGGACACTTAATGAGAACAAAACCCTTAGCTTAAAGGTATTTAGTCCATGTGAGATGTGATCCCAGGTGTTAAGATTTTACTTTCTAGGCTGACTTTGGCCTTTCCCTGAGGTCTGAAGATCTGGCCTGTGTTACAGTGTCATCATTTTTGCAATGAGGGGGAGTTACTTACTGAGGTGGTTTTCCTTTCCTCTGGCTTTCATAGCACTCATTTCTTACTACCCTGCCTTAATCAGTTCAGGCTCCTATACAAATTGTCATTGACCAGGGGGCTTAAACAACAAACACTTATTTCTCATAGTCCCGGAAGCTCTGAAGTCCAAGATCAAGGTGCCAGCAGATCTGGTGCTTGGGGAAGTCCTCTTCCTAATTTGCAGATGAATATTTTCCTTGAATCTCAGATGGTGGAAAGCAGAGAGAGAGAGAAAGATCTCGAATCTCCTCCCCATTCTATAAGGACATTAATCCCATCATAAGCCCCTTACCTTCATGATCTCATCTACCCCTAATTACCTCCCAAAGACTCTACCACCAAATACCATGACATTGGGGATTAAGATTTCAACATATGAATTTGGGAGGACATGAACTTTCACTCCACAACACACCCACACTTCTACCCCCACTTCTGGGCTGCTACCCTATCTCACCTAGATTGTGATCACAGTCTGCTAGGACTGGTCTAGCTGGTTCTCTTTTTGTATTTCTGTCTCTAGAATCTGTTTTCAAAGCAGCAACCAGAATTATTTTATTAAAAGCAATTTAGGGCACATCACTCTTGTGCTCAATACCCTACCATGGCTCCCATTTCACTCAGATTAAAAGCTGAAGTCCTCATGACAGCCCATGGGTCCCCCATGATACAGGTCCTTCTTATCTTGCCAACCTCATTCCCATGACTATCTTCCTCATTCGCTTTGCTTCTGCCATACTGATCTTCCTCCTGTTCACCAGGCACGTGACAACCTCAGTCTTTTCCATGTGCTGCTTCTTTTGTCCAGAATGCTTTCCTTCAGATATTCTCATGGCTAGCACCCTCATTTCTGAAGGGTCTATGCTAAAGAGTCATCTTCTCACTCAGGCCATCTAGCACCACTTGATCTCAATGTCAAGCCCTACCCTCTAACATTTCATATTGTCCCTCCTTGTTTCATACTATATTTTCCTAACTGGTTCCATTCCCTCTAGTAGAGTGCAGGCTCTATGAGGTAGGACGTTTGGACTGTTTATTTCACTATCCTGAATCCTCAAGGGCTGAACGAGTACCCAACACATGGTATCTGTCAAAAGAGATTTGTAGAATAAACAAATGAATGGATGGATATTTATTTATTTATTTATTTTTAAAGATTTCATTTATTTATTTGACAGACGGAGATCACAAGCAGGCAGAGAGAGAGGAGGAAGCAGGCTCCCAGCTGAGCAGAGAGCCCGATGTGGAACTTGATCCCAGGACCCTGGGATCATGACCTGAGCCAAAGGCAGAGGTTTTAAGATTTATTTATTTATTTATTTGGCAGAGAGAGATCACAGGTAGGTAGAGAGACTGGCAGAGAGAGAGAGAGAGAGAGAGTGAAGCAGGCTCCCTGCTGAGCAGAGAGCCCGATGTGGGACTCGATCCCAGGACCCTGAGATCATGACCTGAGCTGAAGGCAGCGGCTTAACCCACTGAGCCACCCAGGCACCCCAAGGCAGAGGTTTTAACCCACTGAGCCACCCAGATGCCCCATGGATGGATATTTAAATTGGAAGCCAGGGACATATGGTGGAGGGGTGAAGTGAGGACATGTTGGGGAGATTTTTCAGAGAAGGGTTGTTCCTAATTGCAGAAGGTTGGGGACAATGGCTTTATAGAGGCAGGGAACACACAACAGGTATGAAATGCTCATTGGAGTCATAAAAAAAGTAAGCTGAGGTAAATATATTGACACAGAACAAGTGTCGACATATACTATGAAGTAAGAAAAGCAAGTTGCAGAGCAATGAAGACATAAAAATATGCAAAACTACGGATGGCCATATATCTATTTGTGTGTTTATATATGTACAGACATAGATACATATCTAGAAAAAGGTCTGAAGTCTATGCCAGCAGTCAAACCTTTTTTTTTTTCGGTGAAGGACCAGACTGGAAATATTTTAGGCTTTTCAGGCCCTGTAACAGTTGCTGCTGCATATTGTTCATGTTTTTACTTTTAAATAACCCTTTCAAAATGTAAAAAGATTCTTAGCTCATGGAATGTACAAAAATAAAATCTGCCCATGGGCTCACTGGCTGTTGACTCCTAATCTGGGGCTTGGTTAGTTATGGTGAAGGCAGTGGCCTTGGGAAGAATGAAGGGAGATTTTAGGTTTCTTTTTTTTCCTTTAAATGCTCTCTATCGTTTGGATTCTCCTCCCTCCCGCCCTGGGGATGTATTCCTGAAATGTATGGGCAAAAAATACTGTGTATAAAATAAAGGAATGGGAAAAAGCTTGGTGCATAGTAGGCACTCAAGATTATTTGCTGAATAAGTGAGTAAATTTTAAATGAATTAATAACTAAATATTCAAGTGAGTAAATGAATGCATGGATTCATGAGCTTCCAGCCCTTTTGCTATGTTTTTGCACAGAAGCAAGGAAATTGCTTGTGAAGTCCTAGGGCTAACAGAGCATGTGCTGCTGAAGATTACATAAGCTCCTAATTTTATGTTTTCCATCATTATCAGTTTCATAATATTAGGGCAGGAAAACCTGTTAAAAAGTCAATTCTTTGCAATAAAAACCCTTTTACCTAATGCATTCATCTTTGATTTGTATCAAGTTCTACTACAATACACCAGAGGAAAGCTTAAAATAATATTTGGTTACTTCACATTTTATTCCAGGCTTAAGTGGGCATTGGGCCACAAATATTTATTCATATTAAACCCACTTGTCTAGGTATGAGCTGCTTTGCAGGCTCAACATATCAAACAGTTTTTTAGAATAAGCACTTTAAACCTTCTTGGATTTTTGCAAAAACCTGTCGTTCAATGGCCTCTTTGCAAAGAAGCAAAATGAAACACGCACATCTGTGTCCTTGTGGAGGAAGGAGACTGTCTTTACTTTTCTTTAGAATGCTATTTTTATAATAATAATAATGTAAATTACATACTGTCCTTGAGATTACTGTCTAAATTGCTAACAATTGTTTAAAACATCTCACCATGCTTTAGTAGCTATCCCATGTGGTTTCACAAAAGAGCATATTTATCATTATCAACATAAATCTCATTAAAAACACACATTAGGCATCCATCTGTACTGTCCTGGTGCCATATCAAAAGATTTTGGGAAAAAAGAAAACCAACAGTGTAAGTCTGGGGAGTCCTTTAAAAGTCACTATCAAGATTTATTTTAATCCTGCCAGAATTCTACCTCTTAAACATCTAGATTTCACCCCAGTGTCATTGAGATAACAACTGACACACAACATTATGTCAATTTAAAGTGTACAATATGAGGATCTGATAATTAAATATCTAGATTTCCCCCCTTTGTTTGTAGGAAGTTCTCACCACTTAGTTGACTTCCTAGTTTTATTTTCAAAAAAATATTTGACTGAGGTCCACATTTCCCTGTTTTTAGGCTCAGAGTCACCATTGTCATACAAGAGCTTCCTTCAGCTATAACTGATGCTGTCAAATTTACAGCACTGAATGCCATTTAAAATAAATGCTAAAATACAACATTAACTGTCTGTGAGCAAATATCCTACTACAATATGTGAACTACCTAATATTTTCTTATCGTCCTAAAAAGTGCGAATTAAATTATAACATAATGAGAAACTAGCGGTTTGTAGTAATTCTAAATGTGGCAAATCTTCACCAGTGCATAAAAATTTTCAGTGACTATGGAAAACAGCAGAACGATTTGAGCCTTGAAGCCTTCTCCCAACGACCGAAGAGGACCCAAAACAAACAAGCATAGCTAAGCGTTTCATCCTGCAAGCGGCTTACTGAATTAATAAGACAAGTCAATTAATGTAATGCTCTGTTGCTTCGGGATAAAACATGAAAATGGAAAAATGTGGAGCTGTTTACGGTATTAGGATCAAGCAACCAGGAAGGCTCTGGGAAATAAAAAAAAAAAAGCCTCCTCTCTCCAAGTCTTAGACAAGAACTTAACACACGGCTTCTGCTATGGACTGAAATTTGTTTCTCCCAAATTCATCTGTTAAGGGACTATGTCCCAGTGTGACTGTGTTTGTAGACAGGGCCTATAAAGAGTAATTAAGTTTACATAAGGTCTTAAGAGTTGGGCCCTGACTCCATGGGATTAGCATCCTTATGAGAAGCGACACTTGTAGAGATCACTGTCATTCTTCACCGCGTGAGAACACAGTGAGAAGGTGGCCATCTATTAGGTATGAAGTGGACTCTTGCCAAATTGGTAGCAGCTTGATCTTGGACTTCCAGCCTCCAGAACTGTAAGAAAACACATTTCTCTTACTTAAATCACTCAGTCTGTGGTGTTGTGTTATGGCAACCAAAGCAGAGGGATGCAGCTTCCACAGGTGTTCTGTGTAGTAGTCTGGAGAGGAGACTGTGGTGAAGACCAGTTGGGTGTTCACTAGGTGGCTCTCTTCTTCTTCCCAGGCACACAGCTGGACTACATTTCCCAGGGTCCCTTGCAGGTTACAGGGCTGTCCCTTAACAACTCTAGAATGGCTCTCTGTGCTTGTTCTCATGTCTCTTTGCTGATGAGAAGCAGAGGCTCAAATGGAATTTTCCATGGGCCTAGAAATGGCAAAGACTCTCAGGTACTTTTAGCCTTGAGTCTCTGAACGCTGGCCTATGGATAAAACTCATATGGATAAAAGTCCACAAGTTTGGTTAGAAAAACAGTATTTCTCTATTTTCATGAAACTCTCTGCTTGATTAGTTTCATGAAACTCTGCTTGGTTGTTAAAACATTACATCTCTATGTTCACTTAATTTAGCATTTTCTTCTATTATGAATGTGGACAAATAATGACGAGGGTTAAAGTACTTCCTGTAACTTTGTCACCTAAGGAAATCATAGATATCTCATGTCACATCATAGTTGCATCTTCTTCAAAATATTTTACACTTAACACTGTTTTAAAATTATGGTAGTTATTAAGCCTGCTTCTAGATTTTATTATTTAATGCTTTAAAAAAGAGGCACATATATTACTACATCAAATCGAAGAATATTTTGATTACTGAACTTCAGTATAATTTTCTTTAAATCCTACATATTTTATCGTATACATCTGAAAATTATCCTCATGGAAGAGGGTTGACAGACTTTGCCAGACTGGCCAAAGGATCCAGGACACAAAAAGGTTAAGGATCTCAGTACCACATGGAAGGAACCTGTGACATGAAGGGGAAATAAACATTCGTTGGGTTAACCTACTGAGACTTGGAAGTTTCTTGTTATATTTGTTAATATTTGCAAATAAAAGAGTCTATATCCTCCAAAACACGGGTCAGCAAAAGTTTTCTGTAATGGGTCAGATGGCAAATATTTTGGACTCTGTAGGCCATTGTAGCGTAAATGCTACCACAGACTGTATATGAATGAACAGGCATGAGTAGGTTCCAATAAAACTTTATTTATAGGCCCTGTAATTTGAATTTCTTATCATTTTGATGTGTCATTAATAAAATTCTTTTCAGCCATTTAAATATGTAAAAACTATTCTTCGTTCACAGGCTATGCAAAAGTAGATAATGAACTATGTTTGCCACCCCCTGATCTAAGACACTAGTCAGGTGGTACTTCTGCAAGGATTGGGGAGGGTAATTGTGTTAACTGTTAAACTTGCTGGATGACTCAATGCAACACTGTATCCCTTGTTGGACATATCACTCAACAGCCATCTGAAGCAATTCTTCATTGTGTATGCTTTGTAAATCTAAATATCATCCTAATACCATGTCCTTAATGTCAATGTTTGTGGTTCTTCAGCCTGGCTGTGCCTCAGAATAAGATGCAGAGAATTCAAAAACAAAACACATCAAGGCCTTGGGCTTCACACTGGACCCAGGAAGTCAGAATCTCTGGGTTCTGAGCGTGGGCACTGGCATTCTCCCAAAGCTCCCAAATGATCTCATGTACAGTGAGGGAGGGAACACTGCTAAGTGCAGCAAAGATGGAGATGACATTGCCTGCCTTCCACAGCGGGGGGTTGGAATGAAAACCAAGATTTCTTTCTCCAGGGTCCCGGTCTTCCCTTGGTTTCATTTTTGTTAGGTTGAAAATGGCACATATCATTTTGACTACATAAATATAGGACATCTCCTGTCTTGTAGTACATACCATGTCATCAGAGCAGTATTGGTGTCAAATATGAATGGACGGGCCCAGCCTTTTGCTTGGAGATTGAAAATTGGTAGTTTGAAGAATGGTTTTGGTCATTTGGTTCTTTTTCATTTTTTCTGACTTTTACCTTTTTGTTTTTGTTTCCTCTCAACCTCTCTGCCTCCGCCCCCCCTTTTTAAAAAAATATTTTATTTATTTATTTGACAGAGATCACAAGTAGGGAGAGAGGCAGGCAGAGAGAGAGGAGGAAGCAGGCTCCCCTCTGAACAGAGAGACGAAGGCAGGGCTCGATCCCAGAACCCTGAGATCATGACCTGAGCTGAAGGCAGAGGCTTAACCCACTGAGTCCCCCAGGTGCCCCTCCTCTTCCTTTCTAACATTTATTTATTGAGACCCTTCTCTGTGCTTGACTGATACTTATCTGGATGCCATGAGATTTTTTTTGGTTTTCCTCTGCATTGCCCTACATTTTAAAAATTATTTTCCAACATCTAAAAATAGGGAGATTTCACCTGATCGCTAGAGAAGATAGGGACAATGGACATTTCCACATGGTGACAGTCAGGTAGGACTGATTACCAAGGTCCCTTTACATTGGTGGGGTGGAAGGGGAGCCAGGACCTTCCTGCTGAACTATGATCTCACCAGATCCAGACATCTTGTACACACTTATGTCTCATGTAACTGAAAGTTTTCACCCTGTGGATATTTGAGCTGTGATTTCCTACTGGAGCCACTGTTTCAGAAAAATATCCCATAGGTAATCTATACCTTTCCTCTCATACCTGTCACTAAGTGTTAAATTCTTCCATGAAAACAAAATATTCTGTCTTCATATATACCAGAAGTCTGCAACCTATGGCTCATACGTCAAATCTAGCCTGCTGCTTATTCTTGTACATAATTTTGTAAATAAATTATATCAGAATACAGCCCTGTCCATTTGTCTATGTATTGTTTATGCTTTCTTTCAAGTGGTGATGGCAGATTTCAGTAGTTGCCTGCAACTACTGTTTGACCTTCTAGAGAAAAAAGAGTTTGCTAACCTATGATTTAGCTATTTGGTGTAAGGCACTTGAATATCTAGACATCTATTAAAACCAGACTTTTTTCATTTTTAGCTTTTCATTCAGACGTTTCATATTACTGTGGTGTTCACTTACTTCCACATAGCCTGCTCAGCAACCTGGAGGGCCTTGCCTATCTTTAGAATATAGCAATTTGAGTAACACAGAACAAACATGGAGAGATCCTGCCTTCAAATTAATTTAAGTCACAGTCACTTCTTTTTCAGTCAACTGTCAAAAGAGTCATTAGGAAAAATTTTACTTCACCTTATTATCAAGGAGAACAAAATCATTGCCTGACTTTTCAGCAAATTCTCATTTACTCCCAGCCTGAAGGAAAACACTACTGGTTGGGTATCATTAGACCATTTTAAACAGTACAATTGCAACTAATTTATTTAACACATGTTTAAGTTACACTGCTTATGTTAGATCTCCAGTCAGCAGGAAAATAATCCAGTTTACTGGGTGAGAGCACAACGCTGGACAGTAGCAAGATACCTATCACAGGTCTTCATCCTTTCCCGGGAAAAGCTTGTCTAACCAGAAATTTTTTTTTTTGAGTTTCCTCTTTTAACTCCAGTTTCTCCCTACCCTTGCTTCACCAAGAAGTACTTGCTAAAATAAGATCTATTCTCTACACAGTGCTTATGTGGCAATACTTCCTAAATCTTCCTCCATCCTGGGAAATGGACTGAGGAACCTCATGGACTGTGATTCTCATCAAGAGAAAATATAACCTGCTATCATCCACCATGTTGGTCCATAGCATGAAAATGTTCTGTGAGAAGGGGTAACTGTTGGTTTAATCACACATTTGTGTCTTCAAGTATCTTAGAAGGTGTCTAAGATTGTTCCCAAGACCTTGATGGGAATCAACCTAATAAGGATAATATGGTTAGTTTTATTAAGATATGTGTTAAGAGCCCTGAAATCAGAAGATCTGATATCTCATCACAGTTCTACCATCAAGAAGTCCTGGGGAACTTGGCAGGGTTGTTTCATTTACCTGGGTTGTGTATTCTCTCCTATTCGACACAGTTACCACCAGATGCTGTCTGAGAGCCCATCCCCAGCATTGCTATGACTGTGGGTGAGTCCATATGAGAGGAGTGTAGCACTTTGGACAGCACACTACAAAGGGAAGGAGTTCTTAGTCTGCTGCTCAGGAAGCCCTTGGAATTCCTACTGAAATTCCCTTCTGGTTTGCCTTTACAAGTCCCTAAAAAGATATCAGTAAGTTTCAAATGGCAGAGGAGGGGGCAATTTTTTGAGCTTCAGTAAGGATAATACATGCAAAGAATTAAAACACATCAACTATGTTGACTTCCATGAAGTCATAATGATACTAAAAGATGCACAGGTCACTTTGGAGGATGTTGGCAAAACATCTCAATAGTTTGAAATCTGACAAACAAAGAGAATCAACCACTTATCATGCCTTCTTATAAAATCTGTCCCTACAGATAATGATGAGGAAAAATTCCTTTTCAGACAAGTGTTCCAGTTAATAAAGAAGGAATAATAGAATTTAAAATATCAGTATTTATAACTGTTAAGAAATTAACGAATGAGTAGTGATCCTTAATGACTGGTAATCAATCATTGATGATCAATGATGTCACAAAAATCAACCAGACATTATGTACCTTCTGATGAAAGTAGACATCTTTGCTGAAGAAGTCTTTCCAGAGCAACGAAAAAATAAAAAAATTACAATGTGAATCTGATTTAGCCTCTTGATCTAATTACTAACTTACAGGAAATTCAAGGGACAAGATAATTTTAAACAATACTATGGAGATGTAGTCCACAAAGTGGAGACTTTGGAACGATTCTACAGGACAGAGGCAATCCACTGTTTCAAATTTTTTTTCAGGAAAAAAAAAAAAAAAGCAAGACAGAAGGGAAACCTGCAAGACTTAGGAAAGATATCAATCCATTGTTATTCATGGAACTCATAACCATATTTGGACCTGACTCAAGAAATTTACTAAAAAATTATAAGACAGTCAGAAGGTCATAGGTAGCACTGATTTGGCATTTGGTGATATTAATGATTCATTGTTAATTGTTTATTAGTTTTGATAATTATATTGTGATAATATTTTTTAAAAGATGCCTTATCTATTATGGTCTGATATAGTTACAGATGGGATGGTATGAGTTGCTTCAAAATAATCTGGGGTGGGGGTTGTCAGCAGGTATGGGGTTAAAAAACATGACGGGCTATGTACTAGTACTTGTTCAAGCTAGGTTATGGGTAAAGGAGTTTTTATTATACTATTCTATCTACTTCTGTTTATGCTTGATGCTTTCTATAATAAAAAGTTAAAAAAGAAAGAAAAAAAAAAACAACTGCTCCAGTATGCAACAAGTCATGATATGCATATCCTCATGCATGTTCAGAGACTGTGACCTTAGAGTCAGCAGTTCTCAGAGCAGAGCAGAGAGAGTAGGGGGAGGGCCTCCAAGATGCACTTTTCCAACAAATGCTTAAATTAGGTTTTGAGTTGTCAGTCCCGAAATCCCTGGACCTTCACAGCCCCCTCCATAAAATCCATGTCTTCCTATTATGAGCAACTCTACACCAACAAATTTGACAATCTGGAAGAAATGGATGCATTCCTAGAGACATATAAACTACCAAAACTGAACCAGGAAGAAATAGAAAACCTGAAAAGACCCATAACCAGTAAGGAGATTGAAATAGTCATAAAAAATCTCCAACAAACAAAAGCCCAGGGCCATATGGCTTTCCAGGGGAATTCTACCAAACTTTTAAAGAAGAATTAAATCCTATATCCTGAAACTGTTCCAAAAAAAAGAAATGGAAGGAAAACCTCCAAACTCATTTTATGAGGCCAGCATCACCTTGATCCCAAATCCAGACAAGGAGCCTATCAAAAGAGAGAATTATAGACCAATATCCTTGATGAACACAGATGCAAAAATTCTCACCAAAGTACTAGCCAATAGGATCCAATAGTACATTAAAAGGATTATTCACCATGACCAAGTGAGATTTATTCCAGGGCTGCAAGTTTGGGTCAACATCCGCAAATCAATCAATGTGATACAATACATTAATAAAAGAAAGAACAAGAACCATATGATACTCTCAATAGATGCTGAAAAAGCATTTGACAAAGTACTGTATCCTTTCTTGATCAAAACTCTTCAAAGAGTAGGGATAGAGGGTACATACCTCAATATCATCAGAGCCATCTATGAAAAACCCACTGCAAATATCATTCTCAATGGAGAAAAACTGAGAGCTTTTCCCCTAAGGTCAGCAACATGGCAGGGATGTCCATTATCACCACTGCTATTCAACATAGTACCAGAAGTCCTAGCCTCAGCAATCAGACAACAAAAAGAAATTAAAGGCATCCAAACTGGTGAAGAAGAAGTCAAACTATCACTGTTTGCAGATAATATGATATTATATGTGGAAAACCCAAAAGACCCCACTCCAAATCTGCTAGAACTTGTACAGGAATTCAATAAAGTGTCAGGATATAAAATTAATGCAGAGAAATCAGTTGCATTTCTGTACACTAACAGCAAGACAGAAGAAAGAGAAATTAAGGAGTCAATCCTATTTAAAATTGCACTGAAAAACCATAAGATACTTAGGAATTAACCTAACTGAAAAGGCAAAGAATCTGTACTCAGAGAACTATAAAGTACTCATGAAAGAAATTGAGGAAGACACAAAGAAATGGAAAAATGTTCCATGCTCATGGATTGGAGGAATAAATATTGTGAAAATGTCTATGCTACCTAAAGCAATCTACACATTTAATGCAATCCCTATCAAAATCCCATCCAGTTTTTTCAAAGAAATGGAAAAAATAATCCTAAAATTTATATGGAACCAGAAAAGACCTAGAATAGCCAAAGGCATATTGAAAAAGAAAGCCAAAGTTGGTGGCATCACAATTCCAGACTTCAAGCTCTATTACAAAGCTGTCATCATCAAGACAGTATGGTACTGGCACAAAAACAGACACATAGATCAGTGGAATAGAGTAGAGAGCCCAGAAATAGACCCTCAACTCTAAGGCCAACTAATCTTTGACAAATCAGGAAAGAATGTCCAATGGAAAAAAGACAGCCTCTTCAACAAATGGTGTTGGGAAAATTCGACAGCCACATGCCGAAAAATGAAACTGGACCATTTCCTTACACCATACACGAAAATAGACTCAAAATGGATGAAGGACCTCCATGTGAGATAGGAATCCATCAAATCCTTGAGGAGAACACAGGCAGCAATCTTTTGACCTCAGCTGCAGCAACTTCTTCCTAGGAACATTGCCAAAGGTAAGGGAAGCAAGGGCAAAAATGAACTATTGGGATTTCATCAAGATCAAAAGATTTTGCACAGCAAAGGAAATAGTTAACAAAACCAAAGACAACTGACAGAATAGGAGAAGATATTTGCAAACAGCATATCAGATAAAGGGCTAGTATCAAAATCTACAAAGAACTTAGCAAACTCAACACCCAAAGGACAAATAATCCAATCAAGAAATGGGCAGAGGACATGAACAGGATTTCTGCAAAGAAGACATCCAGATGGCCAGCAGACACATGAAAAAGTGCTCCACATCACTCGGCATCAGGGAAATACAAATCAAAACCACAATGAGATTACATCTCACACCAGTCAGAATGGCTAAAATTAATAAGTCAGGAAATGACAGATGTTGGCAAGTATGCAGAAAAAAGGGAACCCTCCTATACTGTTGGTGGGAATGCAAGCTGGTGCAGCCACTCTGGAAAACAGCACAGAGGTTCCTCCAAAAGTTGAAAATAGAGCTACCCTGCGACCCAGCAATTGAACTACTGGGTATTTACCCTAAAGATACAAACGTAGTGATCCAAAGGGGCACATGCACTCAAATGTTTGTAGCAACAATGTCCACAATAACCAAACTATGGAAAGAACCTAGATGTCCATCAACAGATGAATGGGTAAAGAAGAGTTGGTGTATATACACAATGAAACACTATGCAGCCATCAAAAGAAATGAAATCTTGCCATTTGCAACAACGTGGATGGAACTAGAGGGTATTATGCTGAACAAAATAAGTCAATCAGAGAAAGATAACTATCATATGATCTCTCTGATATGAGGAGGTGGAGATGCAATGTGGGAGGTTTGGGGGGTAGGAAAAAAATAAATGAAACAAGTTGAGATGGGGAGGGAGATAAACCATAAGAGACTCTTAATGTCACAAAACAAACTGAGGGTTGCTGGGGGGAGGGGTTTGGGAGAGGGTGGTGGGGTTATGGACATTGGGGAGGGTATGTGATACGGTGAGTGCTGTGAACTGTGTAAACCTGGCGATTCACAGACCTGTACCCCTGGGGCTAATAAGACCTTATATGTTTATAAAAAAAATTAAAAAAAATCCATGTCTTCCACTTATACATATCTCAAATATCACTGAAATCTGTTAAATAGCTCAGAAATTATACAATTAACATAATGATCATTACTTCCTTGATAACTGGAAGGCAGTCTCCAACAGACTTTTAGTTTGACTTGAGTTTTTTTAATAATATGTTGGATCTGACCCAAACCTATTATGCTTCTTAGATACAACCTTGAATAAATGTGAACATAAAGCTAGATTTCACTTTATTCAAAGAGAGAATTAATGTTATGCTGAGATTAAAATATTTGACAAAAAGTTTTTATTTCCAGTTGTAGAATTTGCCAAGTTTTATATTAGGAAGCCAAATGGAATGATCCTAAAAAATAGAAGATACGTAATCCTACTCTGGGATTTCAAAATCCTCTTTGGTGTTTAGGATATTTTTGAATAAAATGCCTTCACTTCTCCTCTCTTTGAGATTATAGTCAATGTGTAAGCTGAATAATTATCTCATTAAAATCCCACCCCATAAGAGACAATGGTTCGTAGGAGCCTGCAGAAAGCACACTCAGGCAGATATCAGCCAGTGACCAACAGCCTGTGACGGTATTTTTGAGAAAGTCTGGGTCGCGTTGTACACCTTTTCTATGTTACTCTGGGGGCATATTTTATTTTGAAAAAGACTGTCAATAAAAATCACGTATTTGGAAAGTTTTTGACTCTCCTCGCAACCATTAGAGACATCCTTGTGTGTACCAAAACTCGGTTTAGGAATCACTGACTGAGATCCCAGTTTTAAGCCTTCAGCACTTGGAAGGAGCCAATTTGAGAAAAGAAAAACTGAAAAGATTCTTGGCTGCTTTTTGTGGTGCCAGCAGCCCATGATGGTGTTACAACCCAGCAAGCCGTCAGCTACTCCGATGCACATTTGAAGCCCTTCCCATGCCTCGAGGCTTTCTTAACTGCTGTGTTAAATGGAGAAAAACAAGCAAGAATAAAAAATCCCGGAGAAACAAGAAAAAAAATCCTAAATAGCTTTGCAGCTTTGGGTTTTTTGTTGTTGTTGTGTTATTTTGCTTTTTCACCCTCTACCTCAAAGCACCACAGAACTATAAAGTTGTTAAAGTCCTTCTGAGACACGTATCATTACCGGATCTTTTTTTTTATTTTTTTATTTTTTAAGATTTTATTTATTTGACAGAGAGGCACAGCGAGAGAGGGAACACAAGCAGCGGGAGTAGGAGAGGGAGAACCAGGAACCTGAGGCAGGGCTCCCTTCCAGGACCCTGGGATCATGACCTGAGTTGAAGGCGGAGGCTCTAAGAATGAGCCACCCACGTGTCCCTCATTACTGAATCTTGAGATGCTGCAAATTCTGAAAAACACCGCATATCTGAATAATATGTATTTGAGAAAAAGAAATCCAAACAGAAACCTGCAAACATTTCACAGGTCACTGGAGAGGAGTATATTTTGCACTGTTGTCTTAAAAGTTGGGTAGAAAAGGAGGGAGAAGTCGGAGAAAGGACCAACAGATGCAGCTTGAACAGGCCTCGAAGTGGTCTTTAAGTGGCGGCAAGTGCTGTCAGTGGGTTCGAAAGCCAGCAGTGTGTGGTGCCAAGTATTTATACGTCTGAATTATTTTTGCATGCATTTATGATTGTCGTTCTCAACAAGGCAATACTTCACTTACCCTCACGGGCCACGTGGAAATTTGTGCAATAGTTTATTTTCTTTCTTTCTTTTTTTAAAAATATTTTATTTATTTACTTGTCAGAGAGATAGAGTACAGGCAGGCAGAGTGGCAGGCAGAGGCAGAAGGAGAAGCAGGCTCCCTGCAGATCAAGGAGTCCGATGGGGGACTCAATCCCAGGACGCTGGGATCACGACCGGAGCCGAAGGCAGCCGCTTAACCGACTAAGCCGCCCAGGCACCCCTGTGCAATGGTTTCCTGGTGGCTACAGGGATTGTGGGCGGCTGCTAATACGTGGTGAGCAGGGAGAGACCGTATGTGCCAAAAAGTGCATGAGATGTTTCTGCTTAAGGCAGAATTATTGTCTCAAAGCATTATTAATGTCACAGTGAACATTAGTGGAAGTGAAAAATCTGTTTTAAATGATCTGGGCCCAGAAGTGAACTCAGACACAAAAAGAGAAATTTTTGTATGCTTTCAAAAACCTGAGGCATAATTGGCATTCCATAAAATTCACCCTTTTAAAGATTTTTAAAAATTTATTTATTTATTTTGAGAGAGAGAGAGAGCACAAACAGGGGGAGTGGCAGAGGGAGAGAGAGAAGCAGGTCTCCACTGAGCAAGAAGCCCAACACAGGGTTCAATCCCAGGACCTGGGGATCATGACCTGAGCTGAAGGCAAGATGCTTAATGGACTGAGCCACGCAGTCACCTTCTAAAGCAGTGAACAAGTCAATGGTTTTAAGTATATTCCAAAGGTTGTATACCTAGATGACAGTTTACACTTGTAGTGAACAGAGCATAATATTTACAGATGATGAATCACTATGTTGTACACCTGAAACTAATGTAACATTGTGTATCCATGATACTAAAAAAAGAAAAGAAAAGAAAAGAGAAAGGTTGTGCATTGCTACTAACTAGTTCCAGACAATTGTCATCAATCCCAAACAACAAACTAGCCGCCATTCTCTCCTCCCCGCTTCCCTCCAGCTCCTGGAAACTGACCCACCTCTTTTCTTTCTCTAGAGACTTGTCCATTCTGGACATTTCATAGAGATAGAATCACAGGATACGTGACCTTTGGTGTCTGGTTTCTTTGACTCAGCCCCGTGTTTTCCCGTGTTTTCCATGTTGGAGCATGTATCAACACCGGATTCCTTTTTAGGGTTCAGTGACATTCAGCGACATGTATAGATGAGCCACATTTTGTTTTATCCATTCATAAAGTGATGGACATCTGTGTGGACATGATTTTGATACACACTAAAATTACTCGGGAGTGTAACTGACATGTACATGGGGAAGGATTGTTCTGGTTTGTTCTGAACTTGGTCAAGAATTAGTCACCATTCCAGAAAAATCATATTAGTGCTAGGAATATGGATTATGGATTTGAGTCAGCAATAAACCCATTTGTTTCGGTTTTTATTTATAGATGTTGCATTCTTGGCTTTATGTAAGTACACCATATCTGTTACTTCATCTGTATTTTAAAATATTTGTACACACACAGTTTTGCTTAGTCTATAATTTAAAATATAATACGTCAACCATATCTGAATAAATTTTACTTCTTAAATCCAAATTTTGTCATTAGAAGTGTGTTCAAATCTTTATGTATTTCATTATGTCTTCTAACATTATGTGCTAGAGCACTTACAGAGTAAAATAAATATTAGTTTATTATAAGTCAATTTTCTTGCAGATATCTTTTATATTATACTTGTGAATTACATTAACTTTTTGGAATTACATGTATAGGGAATTTATATTATCCATGAATTTCATTTCAGGAGGCTTAGATGACGTCCTAAGGGGGCATTTGATCTTGCAGGGTTGACAAACATTGTATTAGGGCAGGATTGTAAAGAGATTATTTTGTAGGGTGATGTCCTTCTGACATAGGGCCCACATTTCTTTGATGGCATTTGCAAGCATGGAGCTTTGTTCCGCACTTTGGAATATTTGGGGCAGTTTGTTGCTGGACTCCGGGTAAATGTACCACAATGAAAAATGAATCAACGATGGATGTAGCACCTCCGAGTTCGCACTGATTATTCTCATTTAATAATTTTCTCCCAAAACAAAACTTCCTCCCAGAACAAAGAAGTATCTGATGGTCTTTTATTTAGACGTATCTGGAAAGAGCACAGAGATCATAAGTAGCATAAGTTAAAATGGGGAGATGAAATAGAGTTGAGAGATTCTGTCCAGATGAATTTTCATATATTGACTATCCCACTACTCAAATGTGTTATTGCCTCTAAATCTGGTAGATAATGAGAGGATAACAATCATCTGCCAAACCATTGTAAATGGTAGTGGAGACATCCCTGGCTAAAATACTGCTTGCTCAGTTTTACATCTTTGAACCAATCCCTACCTTCAAACATTTTGGTTTCGGTGGCTTTGTTTTTGGTCTGCTTCCCTGTGATTAAACTTCTGATCGGTTCATCCTTGCAGTTGAGGTTATACCTGACTGAGATTCTAGCGCCGCTCCCTAACAAAGGGCTGCTGGTTTCTTAGAAAATTCCTCTGATTCCAAGTCCTTTCCATCATCACCTCATCATTGCTGTAACTCATTGGGTAGGAGTGGCATGGACTTGCTTGCTAATTGACTTTGAAGAAACTGATACCATTGAAGCTGGGAAGGAGGACCTGTTTTCCCTGGTGAGCAATACTTTGGGGACAGTTAAGGGACATCTGTACATCCAAACCAAGCCATTTGGATATAGGCAGTGTTAGTTGCTCTCGAGAACTTGAGAATTTCTCGCATCGTAAGAATCTGATATTATCAAAGATCTCTAATTCTCTAACCCTAACCCTAACCCTAACCCTAGAAGACTTAGATCATCACAAATTCTGAGAAGTACGAGATTGTTCAGGCACAAATCCTCCTACAGAACTCCTAAGAGTTCTCATCTGTTTGAACACCCTTCACAACAAGAGAATCACTACCTACTGTGAAAAACCTATCAAGTAAATTGTTCTTGTTTTAACTGAAATATATTTAGTTATATATCCATGCACTCTGGGGCACCTGGATGGCTCAACAGGCTAATCATCTAACTTGGCTCAGGTTGTGATCTCAGAGTCCTGGGATCAAGCCCCACTTGGCAGGGAGTCTGATTGTTCTTCTCCCTCTGCCCCTCCCCACCTCATGCACACACTCTTTCTCTCAAATAAATAAATAAAATCTTTTAAAATTATAAATTCCATGCACTCTTTAGAAACTAATTTTATCCTTTTCTTTTTTTTTTTTAAGATTTTATTTATTTATTTGAGAGAGAGAGACAGTGAGAGAGAGCATGAGTGAGGAGAAGGTCAGAGGGAGAAGCAGACTCCCCATGGAGCTGGGAGCCCGATGTGGGATTCGATCCTGGGACTCCGGGATCATGACCTGAGCCGAAGACAGTCGTCAAACCAACTGAGCCACCCAGGCATCCCTAATTTTATCCTTTTCTAAATGACAGAACTTTCAATATTTAAGTACACCTTTCATTCTTCATCTACTTATTCTTTCTCACAAATCTAAAGTTCATATCCTTTGACTGTTCCTCACCAACAAAACTGCTTTCCTCTACCTACCTATTTGCTTGAACTTGATTTAACCATCCTACTTTCTCAATGACCACTTTGATTTTGGACCATCTGCAAGACTGGCCTGCATACTGTCAATACTCTCCTCTGTGTGGTTAATCATAAAACAAGGCACAGGACACAGCCCAGACAGAACTCGCTTTTCTGCTACCAGAAGTATTTCTCCAGGATACAATCGTTCCATGAATTAGAAACCTTTGAATATGGATATTCATTGTGGTTATGAGCTTGCATGAACTTTTCCTATCATCCAGACTTTTCCATGATAGACTAGGGGCCAGCAAACTTCATAAAGGGCCCAGTAGTAGATATTTTAGGCTTTCTGAGCCATAAGATCTCTGCAGCACCAACTGTTCAACTGTTGTTGTAGCTCAAGTGTAGCTGTAGCCAATATGTAAACGTGGCTATGTTACAATAAAACTTTATTTACAAAAACAGACAGCAGGACAGATTTACTGTGAGGGCCGTAGTTTGCCAATTCTTGGCCAAAAACTCATACCTTGTTAAAATCTGGACATACTGTGGTCATCAATGTCTTGAAATCTTTCAGATTGGTTAAAGAACAACGAAAGGTCAATGAACAATTAAAGGTCAATGAAAAAGGTGTCTGACAGGACTTTTTTTCCCTGGTTAATGCAAGTTGGCTCCTGGTGATCACTGCTTGCCTAACTATTCACAGAAATCACTTAAATCATCTACTGCAGAATCCTGCCCTGGGCTGGCCTCAGGGTCACTGGTCTTTACTTTTAAGAACTCACTTCTTCTTTTTAACAATTATAGCTATACTTAACCCATATGGGTGCCTCTCCCAGGTACCTCAAAATTCCCTGTCACTAGGGAGGTCATTTTTTGATAGTTCAGAAATTTGAAAGTTTCGTGATTCTCTCTCAGAGATGGTGATATGCTGGAGCTGGCTCTCACTGGCTGTGGGAGTCAATGGTGCATGGTAGCTTGAAATCAGCCAGGGTGGGAGTATTTACACTAAAGAAATCAATAAATAGTACAAAACAGAGTTATCCCCCTCCCATGATCATGGCACACAGGACACTTGAACAACTGGGGAGAGCTAGATGCTCTGTTACAAATCTCTTGAATTTATTTCTTTCTGAACAATATTCCATTCTGATGTTTTAGACACTAGATAATTTTATTAACAAAGGAAAATGAAAAGAGAAATAAAACAGTTGCTTGAGAGAAAACCCTAAATTTTTTATCACCTATACATTCCTGGTTTAGGCAGATTTGTCCTACTAGCTTTGAACATAGCTACAAGATGCTTTTTAGGGTGACCTTACTATTTCTGGAAGTTGATGTTAGTCCTTAATTCATTTAGCCTTTGTAATGATATTCTTAGAGATCTCTGTCATTCTTATACAGACTTTCCTGATTATGTGACTTTCCTAGATCTTTCACTTATGCCCTTAAATTTCTACACTGGCATTTTAGGCTACCATTTTATCCTTTTGGGATGATTTGGTGTTGTCTGCACAGAAGGTCATTTGTGAGAACCTCTGTAAGAAGTGTTAATGATTCCCTAATTGGGGATTGAAATTAGGGTTTTTTGGTGTATTTTCTAGAATGCCATACTTGTTTTACCATTTGGTGAAAGAAATACTAGGATTAGAGATGAATTAAAATTTTCTCATTAACAATTCAATTAAACTTTGTTCATTGACAATGAGGTAGGTCAAATCAGAAGGGACAGAAAGCTTTCTCATTATGACTTACTTTTATGAGATGCAGCCCAGGCTTACTCTTGGCTCATCAAGATGGCCTTGGATAGATAAGCCTATGAAATGGAATCAATGGATGTAGTTGAGACCTGAATGTAAACTCTCAGCTTCTCCATAAAAGGGAAAGAAGAATTCACTGATCTGTGCCTAGTTTGTGACAGGAAAGTGTTCCATTTTCTAAATAGTATAAAAAACTATTACTAAATAGTAATTTACGTTTACTAAATAGTATAAAAACCCTCCTTACTGGGGCGCCTGGGTGGCTCAGTGGGTTAAAGCCTCTGCCTTTGGCTTGGGTCATGATCCCAGGGTCCTGGGATCGAGCCCCACAGCGGGCTCTCTGCTCTGTGGAGAGCCTGTTTCCTCCTCTCTCTCTCTGCCTGCCTCTCTGCCTACTTGTGATCTCTTTCTGTTAAATAAATAAATAAAATCTTAAAACAAAACAAAACAAAAACAAAAACCTCCTTACTGGTCCCTTCAGTTCCACTTGTGTGCCTATCCTATCTTTTTGCTCTCTTGGAATAGAGTGGTCACCTTAACATTGCCTTAGGTGGGTCTGTCCATAAGAAGGCCCTGAGACAGGGATTTTAATGCAAGTAGTTTATTTGGGAGATGAATATAGGAAGCACTGATAAGGAAACAAGGACATGAGACAGGAATGAAGTGAACCCCCAAAATGTATGTTTATGAGCAGGTTTGGGGCAGCTGGGTCTCAATCTCATTTGGCACAACTCAGAGACTGAATAGAACTGTGGTGTCCCATAAGATAGCCATTAGCAGCATGTGGCTGTCTATTAAGTTAATAAAATTAAATAAAAATAAAAATTATTTCCTGTGTCACAGGTGACACATTTTCAAGTGCTCAACAGCTACAGGTGGCTACCATAATGGAGAGCTCAGATCAAGAACATTTTCACAGTACAGAAAGTTCTACTTGACGGTCATGATGTAGAACAACCCTCAGAGTTGTCCCACCTGAGAATGAGGAAGCTGGGAAATTTGTACATCAAGTTTCATCTGCCACTGGTTGATGGTTGCTCTCCTAATTCCCTGAGACATCTGGTCTACCCTGCACATGTATAGGACCAAGGACAGGATCCAGATGGACACCAATATTTTCTGGTGTATAAATTAGATTGTGTCACTGGCTAAAAACCTTTTTTCATCTCTTCCTGCCACAGTTTAGACAAAACTCGAATTTTTTGTGTAGCCCCATGATCTGACTCCAAGTTTACTTCTCCAAACTCATGCCACTTTGCTCTAACTACTCTGATTTGACAGAGACTTTGCTTCAGGCTTGCAGATACTTAGAAATTCTCCTTGGCTGAGGCCTTGGCATATACTAATTCAGCCACCTGCAACACCCACACTGCTCACCCTCGCTCACCCTCACTCCCTGTTTGGGTCTCTGCATGGCTGTTTCCTGCTACCGTCTAGTTCTTAGTTCCACCTCCTTCAAGAGACACTTCCTGCTTCTCCTCCCCAAGCTCATGTTTCCCTTCCATTATTTACTTTTGTGGCTCCTTTTGCATGTCTTTTATCATGATTTATGGTTACTTGTTCACTGTTTTTTGTCTATTTCCCCTAGAATGATGTAAACTCTGGAGTTATCTCAGTATCTAGTACTGTGCCTGACACATAGTAACCACTCAGCAGGTTCTTGGTAATTGAATGGAGTGAATGAATGAGTGAAAGCAGTCTCTGTCGCTGTGCTAGCTGTAAGAGCAGACAATGAAAAGTCATGCCTCTGCCATAACAAGGGTTCACATAGGAATCCGGTAGGACAATAGTCTGAATGACAAGAGACCAGATGTGGGGAAAAAGTAGCCAGGTAATGACATTGTGTAGTTGCTGAAAATTGTCTTACACAGCAGATGGTTCAGGTCATTAGCAATTCAAGATCTGGATAAACAGTCTGGACACCAGCAAGGTGCCTTCTCCCACATGCAATTACTTGCTTGTGCCAATGCCAACGCTTGAAAGTAAGTTATATTGACATTTTCCAGTGGCTTAAAAACATTAGCAGTGGTAATGGCAAATGGCAAATCCCACAAAGTTGAGAAAGATCAGTTTAGTCCTTGAGCGTTCTAGCAAGAGAACATGAAATCATATTTTGGCTGTTAGTTACCCAAGTTTCTTTTTTTGTTTGCCTTCGGTGGGGCTAGCATTGACATGGAATGTCTAGGTGACACAGAATCATGGGAATCTGAGAAGAGCACAACCACCATAGCTTACCTGCTGCTTTCCATTTATAACATATTTCCACTTTCTCTATTTCCCTCATTCTCCCATAACCTTTAAATTTGGGGCACGATCTCCATTTTATATACATGAAAACTCAGAGAGTTTAGGCTTTTCTAGGTTATAAGTAGAAAACGAGGATTTGAATCTTTGGGGAGGGGGTTGGGGGCTGTACTAGCTCATAATCTTGGGGCTCTTTGCAATGAATATAGTCCTTTATCAGCCTGAAATGTGAAAGAGAGAAGAAGAAATGTTTCAGGGGGGTGGGAGGGTTGGGGAGGTGGGGTGTGTGTGTGAGAGAGAGAGAGAGAGAGAGAGAAATGGTGGGTGGGGGAGGGGTGAGAAACCTTGAGAGCTTCTAGATCTGGAGGAGGATCCAGCTCAGGGGACAAAGAAGTCATGAATTTGCATATGTGGGAAGGTATCTTTGGAACGTGAAAGCAGGGAGAAAAGGCCATTCCAATTGGGCAGCCAGTTTGTAACATTCTTTAAACTAAATGTACAAGCTTCTCATATCTATTAGCACCAACTGGTGGGTTCTGCTGACTTCATACTGTCTCTTCCCAGTCCCTAAATTTTGCTCCCACACCAGCTTGTGACCCCCAGGTTGGAATCTATGGAAGTTTAATCAATTAACTTCACTCTAGCCAGGGGCTGACCCCTTTTTGTAACCATGGCATGCCCCCAGTTGAGGACAGTTGAGGTGGATCGATGCCCCCAGAGTTCTCAGTGGAAAAGTACGATAGTCTGCAGGTTAAGTGCAGTGAACGTCAAACAAGTTCTAACTCCATTGGTTTTTCTACCAGCGGAGGATGTACGCAAAGACACAAATCCAAGAGAATAATGTAATGTTAGGCTAGACTTGTATTTCACTGGATGGTTTCATTCAAACTGGCATTTCATGGGTGAAACAGAGTTGTTAGCCCTTTTCTTTTAATGCAAATTCAATGGGTTATAAATATCTAACATTTTGAGAAATCATACAAGCCTCTAGGTTTCTGGATTTTCCCAAAATAACAACCACCACCGCCACCACAACAACAAATAAAACAGAAGAACTGGGCCACCCTGGCTCCCTAACCCTACAGGATAATAATATTCTGGAACCAATGCTAGCTGCTGAAAAGGGAAGGAGAGAGAGGGAAAAGCAGGCTACTCACTGGGAGCCTGATCGGGGACTCGATCCCGGGCCTGTGGAATCATGACCTCGGCTGAAGCAGACGTGAGCTGAAGACAGATGTTTAACAGACTGAGACACTCAGGCTCCTGACACCACTGTCTTGAGGCAAGTCTGGCCCCAGAGTTCCCTCGGCACATGCGTGTGAGTGTACTCTCAGGTTACAGCTTCTCCGAACAGGTGGGAGTTAGGGCTGCCTGTATGCCACCTGATCTATAAACCAGTCTGTTAGGACTGGGGTCCCAGCTTTCATGTTTGATAATCAGTAGTTATTATTTTTTTAAATAATACAACTAGCTGCCAAGACAAAAAAATGAGAGCTTAACACGTGGTGAAACGTGAAGCAAACTAAATAACGAATAGATAAATAAATGAGAACGCTTTGCAGACCAATGATGTGAGAACATGTCACAACATCTCCTGATATGCCCCTAAGACCTTTTCAAGGAAAAAAAAGCCCTCTTATTCTACCTAAAAGTTTTAAATCTTTAACAGGAGATGTGTGTGTGTGTGTGTGTGTGTGTGTGTGTGTGGTGTGTGTGTACGTATGCCTGCACAAGGAATTAATGATTTTCTCTTTAATTTTCTTTGAAGTGTGAACATGATTCTATTTTATCACTTTGTATGATGCCCGTGGGCACTAAGCCTTCTGATTCTACCACTGTTTTCCCTAGTCCAGAGCCCTCACTTTTCTTAATATATCTTATATCCTATTTTCTTATATTTATACACTTGATGGAGGTGGCTTGAGCCCTAGAATTTCCTAGACACTAAATCTTTTATTTGGAAAGCAGACAGCTCATGAAAAGGGAAATCGTATACTTCTTTGTCAGGTAAACCTTAATAGATTCTGAAATGGAAGTGTGAAGCTTAATTAAAAGAAAAACTAGTATTATGATTTGACATTTAACCTTCCAGGAGGGAGTACATATCCTACGTAGGCGAGGAATGTGTGGATCTCCTCATATAAACAATTTTCATACCCTTCATAACTTAAATCAGTGACAATGGCAGGTTGGTATAATATACTGCACTATAGAAAACCACTGTATTGCTTTGTGAAAGTTACTCTGGATTTGATCAGAAAATGATGTTGAATTTTTGTGTTGGTGAAAACATTCTTCATCATTTGATAACAGAAAAAAGTCTCGTAGTAAAACTTCTCAGCATGCTTGCCAAATCCATTAATAGATAAATCTAATCACACACACACACACACACACACACACACAAGTCAACAAATAAGCTTTACCTAACTCAAAAACCTGTCTTACGAAATGAACCACATTTTCCGTTTTACCAAGAGACGGGCTCTGGATGAAACCCTTTCCATTGGCTCTAAGTATGTTAGAACAGTGTCACACCTGATGTACAAGCTTAAAGTCATTATCAGTCATACCACACCGAGCTCTTTATTTCCAGCAATAACATGATAAAACTTTTTCAACAACAGATGTAGGCACGGAGTAGCTACTGAGTCCCTTAACTGAGATGGGTCCAATTTAAATACAACTTGATGGTTCACACATTTGTATAAGGGCCTTGATGAATCCAAATTGAATTTGATGACATTTACAAATATTTGCACTGTTTTATTGGATGGTTGCCTGATTCTGATGTAGTCTTTTTCTCCCTTTTCTCTTCTTCTAGGTCTTTTCAAGGGATGTTATTGCATGAAGTGAACACTAGGAAATAAATTGGCAGACCTGGGCCTCTAGACTAACTCTTTCATTGACTTACAGGCTCTGGTTACAGAATGGGAGAAGCTGTAAGCTCCATGTATCATAAATTATGAGAAGTGTCTGTATGCGTGAGGCCATAGAAAAGAGAATATTCTTTTTTTTTTTTTCCCATTGGATTTTCATTCAGGACCGATGCTTTTAAAAGAATATTCCAGGAAATACTCATCTCCTTGAAAAGGCCACATGACCAGGGAATTTGGAGGCAATAATAATGCTAGTACAATTTGTAATGGCAAACATCTCATATTAGTTAATCTTACTGAAGAATGTTAGGAGATTTTATATAAAAATCCAGATTTCTGGTTCTATTGAAAAAACTGAAGATGTGACAAGGCCGTGAATATATCCTCTCACAGAAATTAAACAGTGACATACCATCCATTAGTTAAGTAACCACCTTACATGTCTAGATTCTGGAAACTCTTGACTTGGCAATGCATGTTTTAGTCTTTCTTGGAGATGTACATCATGTTTGGTGTATTAAAGGCTCTGAAAATTTCCCCAGTAAATATTTCTGTTTTATTTTATTTAAAAACTTTCCCCCAATGTATTTGATTATGGACATTTTTTTTCCTCCCCATTTTGAGAATTACCATTCCAGATCATTTTTTTGCATTCAGGATTTCAGGTTTCTCTCTGAAGTTTACAAGTGGAAGTCATTTGCTAATATATTCTTTGGTACATGAATGTGGACCATAAATTCACGGGATTCTGATTTTGCTGTATGGATTTTTATGCTATCTTCTGGCAAAGTTTGTGAAGGTATTTGGAAAACCTAGATTTTGCAATTAGGAGTCTATTTCCATTTCTGTGTGCTTTTTATAGGCATTCAATATTCAGAGTCAATCTATCCGATTAGAGTATTTACATATTCAATCACACTTCAAGCTATATCGGCAGACATGAAGGAACCTCTGGATTTCACCCAAGGTTTACCTTTAAAAATCCCCACTAGGGGACCACTTGTGCTGGCGATGTAGTAAGAGGTCCTAACCACATGTATTCTAGAGAGAAGGCTTTGGAGAAAAAATCAGATATACTTGCCATATGCTAGGTTAAGTAACAGGAATGTTTGGTATTATTATGCTATCCCGGTAGATAATAAATAGTATTTCCTTTCTATAATCATCATATGAGTAAGTTTTAAAAAGAAAATATGGAGAAAAATGTCTTTTTTGAGAAGTGAGCCCCATATGTCTCAATCAAGTGACCAGTAGAGGAACCCAATCATGGGATTTGACATTTCATCTTGCGGGCTATGTACACAGCAGTAATAGTAACGAATTTCTGATTTTCAAAATACTGGGATTAGAAATATTGGCTGTGATGGCAGCAAAGACCTCACGGAAAAAATTCTGGCTGACTACAAGTCTCTAAGCAGGGTGCTCTCTGGATTTGGCTAAGGCTGACTCAGGACAAATACATGGCAAATAAAGAGGACAAGTAGGTTTAGAAAGAAGTTATTTACCACTTTAATAGGGCTGTCCAGCATTTGGTCACATAGATCATTCTGGAATTTAATTGCTTTAATGGTCTTCCTGTCTCACCAGAAGAGATCTGAATCCTCTTGGAAAAAGCAAATCAAACATAGAAAGAGGTGCCATGATAAGACTTGTTGCTACAGCACTATGTACTTAATGATGCCAGACTTTGGATTTAATCGGAGGACATTTCTGCAGTCTAGGACAGCTATACAAAGCCTTAAGACATTGTATTTACAGAACTTATTAATACAGGGATCCATATTCTACCATAATTTTGCCAGAGTCTTAATAGCATGGTGGAGTAGCTTCCTCAAGAATCCTCATTGTCTTATCTGTGGAAAAGCTAGTAGTTCTAAAAATACTTTCCTGGAAGAGGTTAGAATGGTTATTATATATCAATTGAATATAAAGTATGGTTATGTAAGCCAAGCTTGCATGCTAATATTGCACAGGGTAGAAAGCAATAAAACAGGACAATGTGCTTCCTTGGGCCATCTGGTAGAAACAGAAGGAAGCTCTCGATTCAGTATTGTTATGATGCCTCAGATTCCAGGAGTCCACCTGTAGCTGGCCTTCCACTGTGAGTACCATGCTGAAATTTCAAAAGGGCACATGTCTTCTTCCTTGCCAATCAAAAAAGAAATTGCGACAAAACAAAACAAAATATCCAAACTCAAAGAGGTACACCAGCCGTCTCAAACTGTGGTATTGTTCATTTCTTGAAGAGAATATATAATATTTCAAAATATTATATATATACATATATTTAAAATGGTACAAAGGAACTATAGATCCAAATTAGAAGATAGTTGATCGTTCTTCGTAATCCCAAAAATTTTCATTGAGAAAACCCTTTTTTTTTTTAAACCCACTTCCCATGGTGTTGCCAAAAGCGTGGGGTCTTCTCACTATAGAATACTTCATGACACACAGTAAAAGCACTGTGATTATCTGTTAACCAGTCAAAGTGCAAATAAGAAATCCATTTGGCTTGTAACGTATAAGATGTTTTAAATTCTTAAAATGTGTTTTCCGCAGAGGTGGTTTTCCTTTGCTTCTATAACAAATGCTTCCATTAGGTTCTTGGGTGGATCTGAAACCAAAGAAAGAAAGAAATTTCAGGGAGAAAAGAATGAGATGAAGGCATAAAGAAAGGTGAATAGGCAGAAAATGAGGACATCTTGAATTTATAGTATGTTGCTTCTTTCAAGTGCTCTGAAGCCAAAAATGTTAGTCTAGAACTGTAGTTCTCAAATGGTGATCAAAAAGCACACTGACAGGCCATCGTATTTTTATCAATTCATTACACTTATTTTGCCACAGCTGAGGAGATAGGCTCTGGGAGCAATGAATAACCATGACTGGATTCACAGGCACGTGACCTACCCAGTGTTACACAAACCCTGGTGCTGAACAGGCCCTCACACTTCATTTAATGACCTGCTACTGCGGTCTTGAAATTACTACTTATTTTTGAGCAAGAAGCCTGTTGTCATTTTTGCCTTGGGCCCTTCAAGTTATGTAGTTAGTCCCATGTCTGTTTGATGAGAATTTGAACTAAGTAAGTCATTCAATGGCCTTGTCAAGTTGGCCTGCTGTATCATGTAGGGGGGGTGGCATGAGGTAAAGTCACTGCCAAGGTTAGAACACATTTTCTTAGGAACACAGAAGACTCTTGTAGGATGAGGAACTCTTCCTCTCAATGACATGGCACTCAAGGGCAACTGAGAGCGAACTGTTACAACTTAGGATGCTACTTAATATATTTGAATATGGTCCCAAAGACTTTAATGTTCAAAAAAAATGCATGCACAGAGAATCACTGGTGTGGGGCAGAAATGATGATTCTAAGAGAGTTGAAGTTTCTACTTTAGAGTTTTAGGACATAGGTATTTTTCTTCATCATCTCTAAGTTTTTTGTTTGTTTGTTTCTTTTCTTTTCTTTTTTTTTACATCTCTAAGTTCTTTATAGTCTTAGGAATTGAGTGTTCTGAGTCCAGGGGTGGAGTCCATGAAAAGCTTTCAGGGTTGGGTAGGAACAGTAATAAAAGTTGGCTTTCAAAAGTTGGTTGCACTAGGGGCAGCATGTATCAGAAATCTTCACACATTTAAATTTTTATCCTCTCCATATGACTAACAGATTCTTCCAAACTTTGGTTTCTCATATTCCAGTACTATTTATCACCTCCTGTTTCCACTGTCTTCTTCATCAAAGGAAGAGGGAAAGTGACATTTGCAAAACTGAAATGGAATTGCCTGTCTTTTGTCTGTATTGAATTGCCATTCCGCCCCACCCCTCCAACCTTAGATCCTATCCTCCATGGAAGAACAGGAGATTGGTCATACCCACCATTCCATCCCCCAAACTTGACTACACTAACTTTAGATAGAAGAGGTTAAAATATATTTATTGGTTAAATAAATGAATCATTCACTCTAACCCAGGGGCAATTTTGACAACATAAATTGATTTATTTTTCCCTCCTGCAATTTCCCGATCCACCCACCCTGCACACCCCACTCCTGCCCACCTTCTTACCCTTCTCCCTTAAAGATAGTTCATGCAAAATGGTCTGGACATCGGGATTGTATAGGCTTTCATAACACTTCAGACCCAGTGGAATTTTGAGGGATAAAGCTGGGATCTATCCAAGCTGTTACATTACTCTTCTGTAGTATAAAAAGAACTGGCTGATGAGAATGGATGGAGATATGCAAAGTCAGAGCTGCCATTAGGAGGATGGGTCCGGTAGGGTGTGGACAAATGACTGTAGTGGATTTGTGTAAATCATCAATTTGACAAGATACCCATTGTGGTTAGGTGTGCAGTCTGAGGTCTGCTAACACCGTTTTAGGGAAAGGGAACTTGACTCTACATTGTGCAAATCTAACTGCTGATTATCTCATTAGTCTGAAAGACACTAACATACTGAGTTGAAGGAAATCCAAAGTTGCTTGATATGTTCCCAGATATTATACCAGATTATGCTCTATTATTTTAATCTGCTGATTTTTCCTTCCAAGCACCTTTAGTTTTCTCCTCATTTTATTCCCTTCCTCATTATGATCCCAAATGATGAATGTTCACTTTTTACATGTGAATTATTACAGCATTGTCAAACAACTTATTTTCTCCAGGGAAAAGTCTAGCTTTCTAAATTAAGGCATCATTCCTGAATATACAGAGTATACATTTATTCCTGAATGCATTGGATGCAGTGTCCCCAATTTCTTTTTTTAAAATACACATTATACCATATTACACCTTATTATTTTGTATATATTACATAAAATACTTATTATAGGGAATTAGCTCAACTAATTTTTGGAGATTGGCAAATTCAGAATCTACAGAGCCAATTTTCCAATAGTGTCACCACCTTTCAAACTTATGTTTTGGATATATAAGTTTAAAAGAAAGAAATAAACCAATAGGTTTCTAAAACCATAAGAAAAGATTTTTTGTCAATATCTGAATTGGTGTGTCTTGCCACAGACTACTAACAAAGCAATTTTAATGAAACAATTGAAGGGACGGTTAAGTGGGAATAGGATTAAAATTTAGCCTGGAGGCTTCACCCAGATGTACCAGACTTCTTTCCAGGAGGGTTTCTGTCACCAGCTTTACTGTACCCCCTGCTGAATTTTGGAAAACTTCTCAGGAGTGACTATTTTTTCTCTGTAAAATGACATTCAGGAAGCTTTCCCTTTCCCTAAGTTTTATTCTTTCCAATCTCCTGAAAGGGAAGCCTATGCTGGCTTCTACTTATCTTTTCTCCTTCCCTCTATAGGTTATATTATCATCTAAATCTAATTATCCCAGGGTTTTCCTTCAGATTGTGTCCCATTACCCTGGCTAGTTCCCATTCTGCAATATTTGGTCCTTTAAATGAAACAATGACTTTCTACTCTCCATCCTCCTTAAAAATGAGCATGATGAACCTCTGAATTAGATCACACTTTGAAATATATTTTGTTTATCTATATTTCACAGACTGCTGAGAATTTTGAGTTGGAATGATTATTTAGGAAATAACTCATAATAGCAAGGTTTTGAAAAAAACCTATATAAGGAAAAGTGATATTCAGGACTCATTCTTGCAAATCTCTTCATATTGGAGTTATTTTAAAAAATTAACAGTAGGAAGGTAACTCTCTATTGCCATTAACAAGCTGGGCGTGTTTCTTCTTCTTCTTTTTTTTCTTTTATGTTTTTTTTTCCCCCTAAGAGCACTCTCTTTGAATAAGCCTTGCACATAAGAACCAAAGAGTTGATTTTATTTTTCTTCTTACTTTAAGAACTTGATTTTTTTTATCCTAAAGTTTACCTCTTAGATAAGAACAGAACAATGAAAGCCTATGACTCATAATTAAAGTACATCTGAATATCGAACTGTTTTAAATGTTAAACTACCAGAGGCAATATTTGAAGTATGTAGGCATATTTCTACTCTGACTGGGACAAACAAACAGGGCAAACTAGAAAAATTAATATAAAACCTATTTTGGAGCACATAATTTAAGGACTGGTGTCAGCATGCCATTATTTATATAGAAGGGAAAGTTCCTTTATGTATTAGCTGCACTTAATTGTGCCTTTGTGTTTAAAAGTGTGTATTTCACTGTGAATTTCTTTGCAAGGAAGTAGAGGAAATAACTAAGTCAGTAGTAGTGTCTGGGTCTTCTCAAGGTGTTAAAAGGTATTTTCCTAGTGTTTCCTTTTTTCCTTCTCTAAAGACAGTGTGGACGTTTATTAGTTGAGTGGTGTGTTGCTCACACGGCTATAGAGCAGTCTCTTGTTTCCTCACTTGAAATGGATGCACACATTAGAACAGGTACATCCTCTGCTTTCAAACCAACTGTGTGGGTGATTTACTTCTCTTGTACACTCAGCGGTCTTGGTTGCATTCATCCCACCCAGGACAGTAGCAAACACAGTACTCTCCAGCCTCTATTGCTGTGAACAGACCTGCACTGTACTTCGGGAAGAACAGAAAATGTCTAGGAGGTATTTATAATATGTTTTAAAATACACTCTACAGAGGCCAAATCAAAGAAAATTACAGTCATAAAAAGTAGCATTAACATTTCTGTGTTTTGTTTATTTATATTCTGTCTTCCAAAGAGTCCTCTAGTTGGTACCCTTGGAATTTCACATACTTAAATCCTGAAATAATTGGACTTGTGCTATTGTTCTTTACCAAGTTTCAGGTCTGGAGGAACCATGGGATCAGGGCTTATGTTCAATAAAGGGAGATCAGTTATCATTTGAAAGAGGAAATAGAGATTTGGCAGAAAACATGTCAGCAACCAGCTTGAAATAATGGTGATCGAATTCCAGTCGTACCGGTCATGATTCAGAGTAGCTGAAAACCGACTTGTGAGAGCATCTTCAGATGGGTTAGTAGAATTAGTTTCAGGCAAAATGTAACCTGAAAAGGGAAACCTGAAATCCATGCTTCGTCCGTTAATGAAGATGGTTTCTGGAGGTGAAGGTCATGAACTGGGTTCATTTCGAATAATCTCTCCTGAGGGTGTTTCTTTGAACTGAAATATGATAATCCATGCTGAGTGTCTCAGGTGCACGAAAATGCATGTTAACAGGTAGGATGATCAGGAACCTCTCCTGGCCATGAGCCAAGGAGGTATAACCATTTACTGCTTATTGTGGCCAATACTGGCAACTAAATTTGATATGCAAAGATTCTCTATTTATTTTTATATCTAAAACAGGTTTTATAAGGTATGATGTTTTCTGCATCACAAGGCTGCAACTATCAGTTTTATTTCTTGAAAGGATAACGTCGAGAAGGAAGATCTTGAAAGGATAACGTCATTATATGGGGGCGGGAATCAGGGATGTCCTTTTAAATTTGAGTCACCCTTTTTGGAAGGCTCAAATTCAATATGTTGGAATTTCTAAGTAGTCGTGCTTGCTTTCAACAATACCCAATGCATTAAAATACATACACATGTAACAGGGCTCATGGTCACATGATACAGATATGTGTAATAGACACGTGTTAAAATATTAACATTGTTCTGTTAATGTTGAATAAATGCTGTCTTAAATGCTCCAAGCAACCCTTCCTCCCCCTTTAGTACTCCCACATTGTCCTATGATCTAATATCTACAGGGTCAATGGCTGGCCTGGCCGGGGCCCTCTAACCTGCCATCGCAACACCAATTCTGATGAGTTGGTCGGCCTCCCTATGCAGGTTGTTTTGTATTTTGAAGGTAACTCCTTATTTTACCACAGAAAACAAGGAATGAAAATTCACATCACAAAAACCTTTCACTTCTTTAAAAAAATCATCAACTAAATCTTTGAAAGACCTATAGAACATGGCTGTACTTAAATGCAGTTTTTCTCAGCAAACCATCTGGATGAGTTAGGCAAGACCTTTATTTTATAATCTCTTTTGAGCACCACAGTTGTTGGCTGAATTATTTGAATAATTACTGTCTCTCTTCCCTTTGGCTATGACACCCCAGCCTTATTTATGAGCCAGTCACAGAAACACTGAAGTGCTCAGTATGGAAAAGTCAGGTTCAATCTCCAACTTCTTGTTGATGGATGGACACCGATATGAATGTTTAAGAATGTTTTCTGTCAGGGAAAGGCTTTTTTTATCTCCTGTTCAAAGCTTCTCTGGGGCAGTTTGTAGAACCCAAAGGCAAACAATACAGTGGGTAACATACATGCAACATTTGAAAGAAATCCACTTACTCTTGTGGTCTTAATTTTATTGCCTGTAGCGCACATCCATCCGGAATTATCAGGTAATGTCTTACACTCTTCTCCTTCTAGACAAGGCTCCATCTCACACCACCATTTGCCAATCACTATGGAAGCTGCATGGAAACAGAAACAAGTATGTTTGCATTCATCCAAACAACTCGGGCACAGGGGCCGTGACCTTCTGGAAGTGTCAATTCCCTTTCGAGCATGCAAATTTCTCTTTAAGCTTCTATGATTGGCTAAGCATTCTCTCTGAAGAAGAGTAATATTTTCATGTATCAGTCTCAACATCGCAAATATAATTTTATGCTGACTGGTTTGATCAAGCAACATTTTGTCAAAAATCTCCTCAGACAACGAAAGATGAAAACATATGGTTGGAAAGACATACTTTTTGGAGGAGCTTCTATGTTAGTTTTTACAAAACAAGGACCTGTACTATTTCTTTTTAGGGACAGGGACAAAAGTGTTAACTGCTCTTCAGAATGACAGAACTATTCCCTCGGGAAGGCCAGTTTATCCACCCAGCATTAGGGTTAATCCCCCAACCTAATGCTTTTGAGGAAAAAACCAAAATGACTGGAAGCATGAAAGAAAACCTGAAAAATAAAAACTAAGAGTAAAAATTAATAAAAGTACTTGTTTACAATCAAAGGTATGTTTGAGGTGAACTGGGTTTCCTTTTGATGTTTCATCTGATGTGGCTGGAACTTTGGAAAGTTAAACCTCTGATTAAAAAGCCCCACTTTTCAGGGGAGTATCACAGATGACCACGACAGGAAGCTGGCAATGAATTTAGTGGATCTATTTATAGCACAGGCTTGTTTTTTGATCATAAGATTTTATAGGATAGTGACTGGATCACTCCGCACAAATCAAGAAGGTCCAATCTTCCCTAATGCCTTAATGAGTGAAGAATTATTTCTGCCATCCCAAATTCTCAAATGTCTGCCCGTGTCTCTTTCTGGCACTTTCTGATTGGCATGTTTTCACACTGGACTGGAACCCTAGTTCTGTAGATATTCACCCCTCAGCCCCTTACCCTCCAAAGAAGAGGCCACGCTGTGATGTTTCCTCTCATAAAGACAAAGAGGTCAGATGAGATCTGTTAACATCACAGAGGATTCATATTTAAATGGAATGGAGTAACATCCTCCCTCCCCAAAGTGAAGCAGGAGCACCCATTGAAATTCTTCCGCCATCCAGTGTTAGGCATTCTGTGGAAGGAGTACCTCGCTAACTTACAAGCGAACGGTTTAACCATACGGCCATGTCTGCATTCAAGTTTTCCTCTTTCTATACTACCCTTACTTTGGACTTGCCCTCCTTTGGAATCCAGCCTACAGATTGCAAAATTTTGATATTATATGCAAAACCATGTCTACTCTGTTATTCAGTCAATTTGAGGAATTTTCCAAGGGTAATTTGCCTCTGTTTGATTCATACCTTATGTGTGGACCAGACTGAACGACATAAAATGCATCTCTATTGGAATACAGCACGCAAGTATAGAAAATAAAATCTTGTAAATAGTCTATCCGTATGCAAAACAACGTGGTATTTCAGTAAAACACAGAGTAAGTAGCAACAGAAGATACACATTTTCCGCAGGATAGAGAATGACTATGAGTTTTTCTTTTCCTTTTTCTTCTCTTCTTTTCTTTCTTAAGATTTATTTATTTATTGGGGGGGGGTAGGAGAAAGAGAGAGTACCAGCATGCATGTGCAAGTTGGGGAGGGGCAGAGGGAGAGAATCTCAAGCAGACTCCTGCTGAGCACGGAGCCTAACATGAGGCTGAAGGAGCAGGAGGCTGGCTGAGGACAAAGCAAAAGCTGGCGCCTTGCACCCCCTCTTCACCCGCTCCCCTCCATATGTGTAGCATTCCTCAGGCACCCCTGACTGCCATAAAACGATAAATAGTTAACTTGCAGAGATCACAGTCCTGCAGGGTAGGAGTCTCCCTTGGTTTGCAAATGTCCTTGAGATTTACAACAAAGAAGTTACCTTATCAATAGCCCAATTTCCAAGGACACAGAAATCAGTTCCTCGAGCCCTAATGTCACCCTCCCCTCCATGAAAAACTGAAGGAGGCGGAGGTAGAAGGAAAAGTAAATAAAGTTAAATTTCTTCTAAACCTAAATCTCACTAACAAGGACGTTTGATAGCAGGAATGTAACATTCCACCAGGAAACTCCCAGTTGTCTTTATGTTAGTGCCTCATTAGAGGGAAAGTGGCCTTGGCTTGATAGTAACCAGGCCTTCAATATCCTGATAGTGCTTTTTTTTGCATGCATGGGCTAACCGGCCAGTTCTGCTTCTGTAAGATTGCTTTGTCTGCTTTCGCGGGCGAGTCCCCTGACCCAATCCACTGACGCCAAGTATGCCTGTTCAAACTGTCAATCAATCAGCTCAGCCTCACCCGAAACTTGTTTGTACCTGTCTATAAAAATCCTGCACTGACCCAGCTCCGGACCTCTCGGCGTTATCGGCAACGAGCAGCGCAGAGGTCCAGGTTCGAACCTGCAATAAACGACCCTTGCTGCTTGGCTTTGACTCACGTCTCTGGTGGCCTTTTAAGGTGGGGGTAATATTCAGTTGGCATTTCAGGGCTCGATCTCACAACCCGTGAGACCATGACCTGAGCGGAAACCAAGAGTCAGACACTTAACTGACTGAGCCACCCAGGAGCCCCAGGAGCACTTTTCTTTTCAATAGTGGGGCTCTGTATGAGGGTGTAGAATAGGGTCACATTCCAGTCATAGGTAAGGGACCATATTTATAGGTGCCTTAATAAGAGACAATAGTAAATAAGACACGCATGTATTTTGGAGGCAAGAAAAACACTTGTACTGTTGAAAGGGGACAAAAATAAATTGCCAGGCTTCCCGTGACATAAGATCAATGGCAGGGTTTGGCAGTGTTTATCAAGAGACCACAGTCCGAAGCTTCCTTTCGGCCAGCACTTAGTCAGCAACAGGCCGGTGACATTTGCCACACTTGTCCCCTGAAATCCCACCTAATATCTCATGATTGCTGCCCTGAATCAACACCAAGAATGGAAACCATCTGGTCTGAGCTCTGAGGGGAAACCACCTTTCCCGACAGCGGTTGTGACTTTTTTTTCCGCCATGGAGGCACACAAATAACGAACAAACTGCCAGTAAGGTCAGCTTCAGCATCTTCACTTCCTTCAAAAGGACACTGTTCCCTCTTCTCTAGGCTGCTCTCTGCCCTCTAAGAGCTGGCTTACTTTGTTGCAAGCTAACAAAGGAGCTTCTCTTTCTTTTAAGCATTAATATCTTCTCAATGACAATGTAGACAATAGGGAAAAAAAGGCATCTCATAACCCACAGATCACCTTTAATTCCAGGGAATAAAGGTCCACTGACTCACAGGGAAAAAGGAAAGGCTTTCTAAGAATAAAAAACATCCCCAGACCTGCCTATAATCTCTAAAAATTCGTATTACACTTGCTTCTCCTAAATAGGGTTTGATGCTTGGACATTACCCTCTGGTTTATCAGAATTGAGTTCATTCTTCCAGTGTTGCTTTTCTAAAGATGCTATTAGACTGACTTTGCTTCTGATTTATGCATTACATTGTCATTTTAACATACATCACTTCATGTCTTGGGTCAAACTACAGTCTTTTTTCATAGCTTTCTTTCCCCATATACTCATATTTCCTGCAATAACTTCAAGAAAATCCAGGGAGGATTTATAGATTACTCCCTCTTCCATACTGGAAGCTACCTAAAACCTTCAGATTATTGGAAGAGGAATGATTTAAAGAGGTTTAACACAGTGGGCTAACATAAATGTTACCTGTTTTTATAATTTTTCTCATAAGAAAAATGTAAACACAAATAATTCTAAATATCTTGCATTATAATGGTCAGTGCAGTAATAAAAATGACAACTGAGGTTCCTGATGGTTTCTTCTATGTTTCTCTGTTAGGTACCTTAAATGTTATTATCTAATTTTCATAGCAATCCTAAAGGTGGGTATTATTTTGAACCATGGATGAAGGTGCCCTCAAGTCCAGAGGGGCTAAATACGTTTGCCCAGCTTACACACATAAGAAGTGTAGGAATTAAGACTAAAATGCAGGCTTGGGGGCGCTTGGGTGGCTCAGTGAGTTAAAGCCTCTGCTTCAGCTCAGGTCATGATCTCGGGGTCCTGGGATAGAGCCCCGCATCGGGCTCTCTGCTGAGTGGGGACCCTGCTTCCCCCTCTCTTTCTGCCTGCCTCTCTACCTACTTGTGATCTCTGTCTGTCAAATAAATAATAAAACTAAAAAAAAAAAAATAAAATGCAGGCCTGCTTACTGATAAAATCCATGATTTGCATCATAAATGTGCAAACTCATTCTAGTTTTGTGTTCAGGATTCTCAGAACTCTTTAAAAGCATTTACTGGCTGCTGAGTGAATGAATGAATTCTCTCTGGTATATGATTACTGAAAATAAATTTCATATAAACACAAAACACTTGAGGCAAACACAAAACATTTAATTTCTTATAAAATTAATGTAAAAATATTTAGGGTAAGAGCCAGTTTACATCACATTTGTTTCTTCCTAGACAGAGCTGCATATTGCTTGATTCTACTACTTATTGTGTTTTAGTAGTAAGTCCCAGCAGTGAACAATTTTTGAAGCCACAAGAAATTTGTGACATAGATTCCTAATTTCTATGAGGACTCTTTATCCACTAGAAGAACTGAGTTAATTAAATATCAGCTGCAAAAACCAACTCTCTCTTATCTCTGGTGATTATAAAAGAGACTCCTTTTTAGCCCTGGGGTTCTGGAATTCGCTCTATGAATGTGCCATATTTAGGAAAATATCCGGTCTCCTACTTTTTCAAGAATGTTCATCTTTCCTTAAGAGATTCATAAAATCACTAAAGCTACTTTAATCCTAAGTTTTGATTTCTCCCTTGTACCATGTCCTGTTGCTACAGACCAAAAGAGAGACTTGTCAAAAGAGAATCAACCCATCAGTGATAAATCTTAAATGACCAGAAATCCTTTTGTTATTGTTGTTGTTGTTACTCACTTTGAGGCCTTTTTCCACATAAAGAGAACACGGTACTGGTAAGCAATGGGCTTAATAAGTACAGCAAATATACATTAGTTTGCTGAAGAAGTGCCTTTCCTGTTTATCATTTCAATAGACAATATTTGGGTCTCGACTCAGTAAATGGTCTTTGAGCACTTTCTATAGTCAAAGGACTACCTGATTTAGTGGGATGGATCAAATAATGACCATGACATAGTCTCCACCCTGAGAGCTTACAGTTTAGCTCAGAGTTTCTCAGTATGGGCACAACTGGCATTTTGGCATGGATTACTATAAGGGGTATAAATGAGCAAAATACTCCCTTGGCAGTAAGTACATTATTGTGCTGGAAATGTAGGCTCACCCTGGGGAGTGGGAAGAGAAAAATCTTAATAAGATTGTGGAGGTTCTTGAAAGCATGAAGCTCAGGCTGGGTTTTTGTTTTGTTTTGTTTTCCTTCAAGGAATGATAAGTCACTGAATATTCTAGATTCTGTGTGCAAAGGGAAGAGACGATTAATGGGATGGTTGGGAAAGATGGATTTGGCCGTGATGTACAAGATGCAAGAAGAAAGAAACAAACAGCTGAAATGCTATGTAAGCATGGCTGCATTCACACAGGAGGGCTAGGTCTGGATTTTGGTTGCCTACTCCAGAATTGTGAAGAAGGGCAGAGCTGAAAGCAATGTCAGGAACAACTGCGGAAACCATATGACTAATAACTCAACTACATCTACTGTAACCCTCACTACATGGGACTAGTATTATTAGTTCATGTACCTGCCTATTCACCAGACAATGTGCCCCTGGAGGGCAGGGCTCCTACTACATTCATCGCTGAATGGCACAGAGTAACTCAAGACAGGTTTAGAATTTATGAATGAGTGAATTAAAAAAAAAAAAAAGAAAGAAACAGAGAAAAAGAAAAAAATAGTGCTTATGTGAAAGGATTGGAGGATTTCATGAGAAAGCGCATTCAAAGCACTTAGCAGAGTGTCTGGCATTCAATAAATGTTCAATAAATATTAGCTGTTATTATCATCAGCATCATCATTTTTATTACTCTAAAGAATAAAATCACTGCAAAACAGAAAAGGCAATTCCTCACGAAGTGAGAGAGTGAACCATTGTTCTTCAATATTATGCCAAACTCTCAGCTTGCTTCTATGACTTATGAGAGTTTGAGCATAAATTAAATAACTGAGCATACGATTTCATTCATGTTCCCAGAAGTAGGTTATAAGTACATCAATCAAGACAAATTTCCCAGCTCATTTTTGTGCGACCTGCCATGCAGTTTAGGCAATGGCTGGAACTCCATGAGGGGACTGCAACAGCTCTCTTGTCTTCCTTTATGCACAAGTTGTTGTAACAGCTGTTACAATGCTCTTCTTCAAAGGACCTGCCTGTGACTCCCTCTGTGTTATTGTCTTTATCAAAGTAAAGTTAAAGGCATAGAATAATGTGGCTGGCAATCATTCCAAATCCTCTCTTTCCTGCGAGCCCACATTTAAGGTTAGGATCCAGGGTAGAGAGACATTATGTAATAGTTAACCTCTGAGCTCTTGGATATAAGATAGAAAGACCTGGGTTTGAATCTGAAGCCCACTACTCACTGGTAGTATTGCTTTGGAAAGTTGCTCAGGTCAACTCTAAGGTTCTTGAGTTATAAATGCAGTTAATAGAAATCACAACTGGTAATAGTAAATTTTAAAGTGAGGTCAGCATCTTAGTATGATACATAATAAACTTTATACTTAACATGTGGCAATTATTCTGTTACTTGTCCATGTGTCCTCTATCCTCCTGTATATACATCTGTCCAATGATCTTCATAGAGAGTTAATGCCTTATCTTATTGGAAGTTCATACTAATTGTGGGATGCATATATTCAGTTTTTGCTAACTAGACTGTGTTTATTTGTAGGGTCTACAATATATTTCGGAAACATACATGGAACTAATGACGTGATTGATTAGTATTGCTTTCCTTCTACAAATTCTATTCCAGTGCTTTTCAAACTGGGGCAATTTTATCTTCCTTGAAGGTATTTGAAGACAAAGGTTATCTTTTATTTATTCAGAAGTTATTCACTAACTGCTGTTAATGATATAAATAAATATAAAACAGACACAGTTCCTATCCTAAAGTAGCTTACAGTCTATTGTAGGAGATAAATACTAATTGTGACAATGTGATAATACACACAGACAAATCATGAGAAAGATACTAGGGACACTAATGAGGGGATCTGCTTTGAATCATCAGAGTGATATAGTAAGAAGAGCCCTTATTAAATATAAGGGTGCCTATATCTTTTCAATTAGTCTTTTCGCTTTAGATAAATACCTGATAGTAGGGTTATTTGATTATATGGTGTTTCTATTTTTAAATTTTTGAGGAAACTCCATACTCTTTTCCACAGTGGCTGTACTAATTTACATTCCCACCAACAATGCATGATGGTTCATTTTCCTCCACATTCTCACCAACACTTGTTATTTCATGTGTGTGTATGTGTTTAAACCATTCTGACAGGTGAAGGTGGCATCTCATCGTGGTTTTGACTTGCATCTCCCTGATCCTGAGTTTATGTTGAGCAACTTTTCATGTGTCTGTTGGCCATCTGTGTGTCTTTTGTGGAAAAATGTCTTTTCGGGTCCACAGCCCATTTTTAAATTGGATTTTTTGTGGTTTTTTTTGGCCTTGAGGTGTATAAGTTTTTAATATATTTTGGACATTAACCCTTTATCAGATATGTCATTTGCAAATATCTTCTCTCATCTAGTAGCTTGCTTTTTTGTTTCATTGGTGGCATCATCATTTACAACAACCAAGATACGGAAGCAGCCAAAACGTCCATCAATAGATGAGTGATTAAAGATGATGTGGTATGTGTGCACGCATACACGCACACACACACACACAGAGGAATATTATACAGCCATAAAAGAGTAAGATCTTGACATATGCTACAACATATATGGACCTAGAGGATATTATACTAAGTAAAATAAGCTAGACTGAGAAAGACAAATACCATATGATTTTACTCATGTGTGGCATCTAGAAAACAAAACAACTGAATCAAAAAAGAAGAACAAAAAAGGCAGCGTCAGACCTACACATACAGAAAACAAACTGAAGTTTGCCCGAGGGAAGGGAGGTGGGGGATGGGCAAAATGGGTGGAGAAGAGTGGGAAATACAGGCTTCCAGGTATAGAATGTTACAGAAGTAAAAGACAGGCATAGGAAATATAGGCAATGACACTGTAATAGCATTGTAAGATGACAGATGGTAGCTCCACTTGAGTACAGCATAAAGTGTATAGAATTTGAATCACTGTGTTGTACACTTAAAACTAACGTAACATTGTGAGTCAACTACAGTCAAATAAAAAATGAAAGAAAGTCTTCATTGCTGAGGTAATTTAAAAACTAAGTAATCAGCAAAATTGTTTCCATAATAAAGCAAATAAGTATATATATTATGAGGTCTAACTTCACATGAATTTTAAGATAAGACACAAAACATTAATCTTTTGCTTGTCACAGGCTGTTCCAAGCTGTCTTATCAGAATGCAGGGGTATAGTTTCTACTGCTCTGAAAAAAGCTATCTGCTCTGGTGACAAGGAATATTCAGAGTTTTTATCAACTCAAGGGAAAACTCTTAATTCCTGCCAATTCTAATATTCTTCTTTGTGTGCTCTACACCAAGGTTGCCGTCCCTGGCTTATCATGCACTTTCAATACCTGATAACTCTATCCTTGTGCCCACTTATAAATTAAACACTGCATGTCTTGATTTCACTAAATCAGTGGTTTTATTTTAGAATTTAATTCAATGATATTTTTCCCTTTGTAGACATAATTTTAAATCTATGTTTAAGAAGAAACATCAAGAATCATGATTATTAAATAAATTTCCTATTGAACACTCCTGGATTCTCAAGTTTAACATTCTGTGATTAAAACATTCAAGAGCAACCCCATAGTTTATGATAGAGTGGGATTTGTAAATTTGTTGAGACCCTTGCATTCTGATGCTCTGGTTTTTGCCAACCAGAGAAACCTTTGGTTATCCTTATTAATTTTAAAAGTAATATCTACTCTTTTCCAAAATTCAAAGCATACATTTAGCAAAAGGAAAGTAAATGTAGTCACATTAAGCAGAAGTAGACTACTACATTTGGCTATGGATTTTCCAGTCTTTTTCTCTAATTATTCTTGACACAGCATTCAGAGTGATCTTTAAAATGCAAATCATTTGATATCAATCCTCTGCTTAAAACTCTCCAATTTAGCACATGGAATAAATTCTATACTCCTTACTCTAGCCTTCAAAGAGCCATGTTACTTGGTTCATCCTATCTCTCCATCCATTTTTTTTTTCTACCAGCTCCATCTTCACCCTCCAGCAATTGCTCTACCCCCTCTAGCTCTTTTGCAAACACGTAAATTTCTTTTCTGATTTGGCTCACCCTCTGTCCTGGACATGTTCATCCAGAATTGACATCAATTGAGCCTCAATTCAACTGTTTTGTTTTGTTTTATTCTAGAGTGTCCCTTCTTGAAAATTTATCAAAAATAAGCCATAGCCACCTGACCCTGACACTTTCCCCTTATAGCCTGCTTTGATTTTCCTCATAATATGTGCTACATTCTGAATCCACACACCATTTTCAGTGTACCTGGATATTTGTCCTTTCTTCCCACTTGGCTCTAAGTTCCCTGAAGGTTTGGACTTTATATTCTTAAGTGGCTAGAAGGGTGCTGTCATATAGGAGATCATCAATATATATATTTTTAAATAGTTGAAAAAAATGTATACACTAACATATACAATATTTTTTATGTAAGTAAGACCATTCCACACAGACCATTTGCTACCCTTCTTTAAAATCTACCATGGAGGGGCACCTGGGTGGCTCAGTGGGTTAAAGCCTCTGCTTTCGGCTCAGGTTATGATCTCAGGGTCCTGGGATCGAGCCCCACATCAGGCCTTCTGCTCAGTGGGAGTCCTGCTTCCCCCTTACCTGCCTGCCTCTCTGCCTACTTGTGATCTCTCTCTCTCTCTGTGTCAAATAAATAATCTAAAAAAAAAAATCTACCATGGAATCATAAATATTTTTGCACATCTCTAAATAAATGAAATGAATCATTACCTTAAAGCCTATATCACATCCCCTATTAAGGTGCATTTTATTTAACCAGTCCCTTGGTGTTGGAAATTTGTCTTTTTTGTTGCTAGTTGTTTGCTATTAGTAAAAATGCTTATATTAACACCTTGTGCATATACCATTGCAAATGTATTTAATTATTTCTCCAGGGTAAATTCTAAGAAGTGGTATTTCTGAGTGAAAAGGTAAAAAAAAAACAAAAATGTTTAGCATTTGTGATATATAAACTGTCAAGAAACTGTTCATAACCGCTATTTCTCACCAGAAGCACCCATTTCTCTGCACAGTTTCCAAAACACTGGTTAGAATTTTTAATGATTTGCGTGAAAGCATAGATTTTGTTTGGGGGTACAGAAACATGGTCTTAGCCAGCTGGGGAACCCAGCCTGCTCCCAGTCTTCATATTCCACGTTGACTCTTTGTAGAATAGACCTAACATAGTGAAACAACAACAACAACAACAACAAAATCTCAATTTCTTGGTGACTAATTTATCCTCCAGGAAATCTAACCAAAAGGGCTGAAATACCGGAGGGGACTATCATGAGGTCAAACAGAGTGAAGGCTCTAAGCCAAACACACACAAGGGCCAGAAGAATATTACATTCCTTAGTGTAAACTGTTTTTTCTTGGAAGTCCCTGCTGAATGGGACGTACTTACTCTACATGTGCATCATAGGGTTAGCAAACTCAGCATGGAGAATCTTGCTATTTCAGAATAAAACATGCATTTGTGCTTGTCCTTTGAAATTTGACTTCCTGGTGGCTGCTACTTCTATGTGGTCCATTTACATCCATGGCAACAGATTGAGGAGAGGCACTGTTAACTGGATATGGATATAGAGAAGAACTCCAAAATCTCTATTTTTTAAATCAGAAGGAAAGTGAGATTTCAAAACAAAATATTTAGGGGCACCTGGGTGGCTCGGTAGGTTAGAGTCTCTGCCTTGGGCTCAGGTCATGATCTCAGGGTCCTGGGATTGAGCCCTGCATTGGGCTCTGTGCAGCAGGGACCCTGCTTCCTCCTCTCTCTCTGCCTGCCTCTCTGACTACTTGTGATCTCTGTCTGTCAAATAAATAAATAAAATCTTAAAAAAATTAAATTACCCCAAAGATACAGATGTAGTGAAAAGAAGGGCCATCTGTACCCCAATGTTTATAGCAGCAATGGCCACGGTCGCCAAACGGAAAGAACCAAGATGCCCTTCAATGGACGAATGGATAAGGAAGATGTGGTCCATATACACTATAAAGTATTATGCCTCCATCAGAAAGGAGGAATACCCAGCTTTTGTAGCAACATGGACGGGACTGGAAGAGATTATGCTGAGTGAAATAAGGGAAGCAGAGAGAGTCAATTATCATATGGTTTCACTTATTTGTGGAGCATAACAAATATCATGGAGGTCAAGGGGAGATGGAGAGGAGAAGAGAGTTGAGGGAAATTGGAAGGGGAGGTGAACCATGAGAGGCTATGGACTCTGAAAAACAATCTGAGGATTTTGAAGGGGCGGGGGATGGGAGGTTGGGGGAACCAGGTGGTGGGTATTGGAGAGGGCACGGATTGCATGGAGCACTGGGTGTGGTGCAAAAACAATGAATACTGTTACGCTGAAAAAAAAAAAAAAAGCCTAGACAGGAGCAGGGTCTGGACACATATAAAAAACATATTAAATAAATAAAGACATTTATAAGCAAGTTTTTAAATAAAAATTTACTTATTTATTTAGAGAGAGAGTGGGGTGGGAGGGGTGGGGCAGACAGAGGGAGAGTGAGCAAGAGACTCTCTGCTGAGCCCAGAGCCTAATGTGAGGGTCAGTCTCATGACCTTGAGATCATAACCTGAGAAGAACCAAGAGTTGGATGTTCAACCTACTGCACCACCCAGGCGCCCCTTATAAGCAACATTTAAGCCACATGCACATGTGTATATCTTTTGAGTGCTAGCTCTCTGTGTTCTTACAATTTGGAAATGGCTCACTGGAGGAATATATTTATACACAAGTGTTTTTCCAATTTGAAAAAGTACTTTGTGAAGTTATTATTAAATTCTATAACATAGTCTTTGCTAAAATTGCTACAGATTTACCATAATCAAATAATGTCAGTTAAGTCCATTTTCTTCTTTTCATATGTAAAGTAATCACTTTTATTGTTATTGATACATTAAAATATCACTTTCAGTTAATTTCACTTTGCAACTAATCCCAGATATTAAATTATTTCCAGAAAATTCTTGGCCTCAAGCTCCTTTGCAAAACTAGGGCTCAAAATCTTGGCAGTAATGGGAAAGTTGTACACTGATTGTAAGATCTTTCATTTTAATCTTGTTCTCACTAGAGAAGATTGATATAAATAAAATTTAAATAGAAAACACATTTCAGATGCCAACAGTGAAAAAGACTTTGTCAGCCTAATGAAAAGGTATCAATTTTCTCTACTTTATTCAATAAATTGTGAGTCATTTTCTAAATGGATTAGATTAAAGGAAAGTTCAAACTCCCAGTGAGATGCTCTTGGCACTGATGGAGACTTTAGACAAGAGAGAAAGAACCAGGGCACATAAAACCTCTTAAGCCTCTTCAGATCTATAAAATTGATAGCAAGTAAGAGAGAGGCATCTCTAACCCTGAACTCACCTATCGCCTGAGAAGCCAAATCTTGGGGAATTGAACAAGACACCCTGTTTCTCTTATTTTATTAGGATGTCATGGTGGTTGAGTAAATTACAACTGAGAACATGGAAATCTTGGGAGGGGTGAGTCTTGGATAAAAAGCCTGTGGCTCTCAATGCTTTATACGCCTGTCTCATAGATGTATGATAACATAAGAGAACATTACGCTCTAATGAGATTATGCTCATACAGCCTCTGTGGGAGACTTTGATACCTTCAGGTTTATTATAATTAATTTAGCTTCAGAAAATATAACCTAACTTTCATGTGAGGATGAAATGTGTAAACCTTGATCATAGAACACTCTTGATCTAATCTGATTCCTCTGTATGTGTTTGAAATGGCAAAATCATTTTATAACTGGTTATTTTTGTATTTGGCAGAACTGCCCCAAACCTCGGTAAGCATATACATTGTCTTGCCAGCCCTTTGAGAAGTGGAAAATAACAATCAAGTGTTTTTATTTTCCCCTACAGAATACCACACAACTATCAACTATCATGGTTGTTTTTGTGGAAATGCCTGAATAGTTTGGAAGAATTTAGCTTTCCTTATCAGAAAATATTTATAGACTATCTGCTGAATGCTTAGCACCATTTAATATAGGCAGTCTGAGTTACATAAAAGCATGCTAGAGCTTTCACATGTGTTTTTAAGTAGAAGAGGAAATAAGAAATGTCATAAGGAAACAAAAGCAAGATGAACTTTGGGACTTCATCAAGATCAAAAGCTTCTGCACAGCAAAGGAAATAGTCAACAAAACAAAGAGGCAACCCACGGAATGGGAGAAGATATTTACAAATGACAGTACAGACAAAAGGTTGATATTCAGGACCTATAAAGAACTCCTCAAACTCAACACACACAAAACAGACAATCATATTAAAAAATGGGCAGAAGATATGAACAGACACTTCTCCAATGAAGATATACAGATGGCTATCACACCTGAAGAAATGTTCATCATCACTAGCCATCAGGGAGATTCAAATTAAAACCACATTGAGATACCACCTTACACCAGTTAGAATGGCCAAAATTAGCAAAACAAGAAACAACATGTGTTGGAGAGGATGTGGAGAAAGGGGAACCCTCTTACTCTATTGGTGGGAATGCAAGTTGGTGCAGCCAATTTGGAAAACAGTGTGGAGATTCCTCAAGAAATTAAAAATAGAGCTTCCCTATAACCCCGCAATTTCACTACTGGGTATTTACCCCAAAGATACAAATGTCGTGAAAAGAAGGGCCATCTGTACCCCAGTGTTTATAGCAGCAATGGCCACGGTCACCAAACTGTGGAAAGAAGCAAGATGCCCTTCAATGGACGAATGGATAAGGAAGATGTGGTCCATATACACTATGAAGTATTATGCCTCCATCAGAAAGGATGAATACCCAACTTTTGTAGCAACATGGACAGGACTGGAAGAGATTATGCTGAGTGAAATAAGGGAAGCAGAGAGAGTCAATTATATGGTTTCACTTATTTGTGGAGCATAACAAATAGCATGGAGGACAAGGGGAGATGGAGAGGAGAAGGGATTTGAGGGAAATTGGAAGGGGAGGTGAACCATGAGAGACTATGGACTCTGAAAAACAATCTGAGGGTTTTGAAGGGGCGGGGGGTGGGAGGTTGGGGGAACCAGGTGGTGGGTATTGGAGAGGGCACGGATTGCATGGAGCACTGGGTGTGGTGCAAAAACAATGAATACTGTTAAGCTGAAAATAAATTAAAAAAAAAAAAAGAAAAAGAAATGTCATAAGGTCCTCATTTCTAAATATTTACTTTTAATAATATTGAACAGTTAGATACTGTGTGTGTGATGGTGGCAGAGGAGGACCCTGAATTCACTTTGTCCCATGGAGCCACCAAATCTACATCCACACATATAGCAATTAGGAACAGTTTCTGTACAACAAACAATAGGGGGACCGCATAAAGAAGGGTAGGGTAGACGGAGAGATGGTAATGATGGGAATCCCACCCCCAGTGTGATGATATCTAGTAGGAAAGGATATCATCGAGAGGCCAGTGCACCAACTTGCTTGTCCTGGAAAACAGTGGAAAAAAAGCAAGGAAACATAAACAAAAACAAAAACAGTAGCTTAAAGGCAAAGTAGACTACAAGTGAAGGAAATCCATTTACTAAGCTTAGATTGCTAAAAGGTGGGAAATATTAGAGCTCCCTCAGGAGGGGGAGGCACTAGCAATTTCCTACATTTCCCTCTGCCTTGATAGCAAGGGTGTTGGCACCCTAGCCAGCCTTCTAGGGCAACCCAGAGAGCTCCAAGCCCTCAGCTCACCTCATCTCTCACTATTCCACCAAGGTGGCACTGATGCGGTGGGTCCCAGGAATCCCCTGACCCACCCTTGTTCTGTCTCCAAATGTTCTACTAAAGTGGTTCCACTGCAATGTGCCCCAGAACCCTGATCCACACCCACATCAACTTCAGGTGTCCTACCATGGTGGCTCTGGTGTGGTGCACCTTGCCCCTGACCCACACCTGTCCCAGCTCCAGCAGGTCTATCAAAGACCAGCGTATGCAAGCTAGATATGGAGGTTCCTACACCAGGGAACTCTTTCCCGACAGGGAGAGGTAGTAGTACCACCCAATTCATAGGATCAAATACAACAAGTCAAACAAAAGGAGGAGACAGGGAAGTATGTTTCAAATGAAAGAACAAGATAAAACTCCAGAAGAAAACCATAATGAAATAGAGATAAATAATTCACCTGATAGGAAGTTCAAAGTGATGGTCATAAAGATGTTCACCGAATTCACCAAAGAGTGGCGGGACACTCTTTGTGAAGAAGTTCAACGAAGAGTTAAAAAAAATATGACAGAACTAGTCAGAGTTGAAGAGTACAGTAACTGAAATAAAAAAATATTCTAGGGAGAATTAACAGCAGATTAAATGACAAGAAGAATGGATCAGCAATCTGGAAGACAGGACAATACAAATCATCCAATCATAATAGCAGAAAGAAAAAAGAGTTTTAAAAAGAGAAGTTAGGGGGTGCCTGGGTGGCTCAGTGGGTTAAAGCCTCTGCCTTCAGCTCAGGTCATGACCTCAGGGTCCTGGGATCGAGCTCGGCATCGGGCTGCCTGCTCAGTGGGGAGCCTGCTTCTGCTCTGCCTGCTTGTGCTCTCTCTCCGTCTCTCTAATAAATAAATAAAATCTTAAAAAAACCCCAAAAAACAAAAACCTTACTTGAAAAAAAAACTTAAAAAAAAAAGTCAAGTTAATTTAAGGAATGTCTGGGAAAACATCAGGGGTATTAACATTCACTTTATAGGTGTCCCAGATGAAAAGAAAAGGAGAAATAAGGCAGAAAACTTGTTTGAAGAAATACTGGCTGAAATATTTCTAACCTGGCCTAGGAAACGGATATCCAGGCTCAAGAAGTACAGAGTTCCAAACAAGAAAACCCAAAGAGATCCACACCAAGACACACTATAATAAAAATGACAGAAGTTAAAGATAAAGGAAGAATCCTAAGCTTCTTTAAAAGAATAAAACAAATAGTCACAGATAAGGAAAAGCCCGTAAGACTGTCAGTTGAATTTTCAGGAGAAATTTTCAGGCCAGAAGAGACTGGCATGGTACATTTAAAGTGCTGAAAGGGAAAAACTTAGAACTGAGGATACTACCTGGTAAAGAATACTATCGTGGTCACAGATGGGAAGAATTAATGCTGTTAAAAGGTCCACACTAATCAAAGCATTCTACAGATTTAATGCTCTCCACATCAAAATACCAATGGCAATTTTCACGGAGCAAGAACAAATAATCTTGAAATTTGTATGGACACACAAAAAGACCAGAATAGCCAAATTCATCTTGAGAAAGAAGAACAAAGCTGGAGACATCATGTACCCTGATTTCAAACTACACTGCAAAGTGATGGTAATCAAAACAATATGGTACTAGCATGCATTAGAACAGAATAAAGTCTCCATATATAAACTCACAAATATATGGTCAATTAATCTATGACAAAGGAGGTGAGAATCTACAATGGGGAAAAAGCAGTCTCTTCAACAAATGGTGTTGAGAAAACTGGAGCAACTACATGAAAAAGAAGGAAACTGGACACTGCCTTATACCATACATAAAAATAATTCAAGAGGGATTAAAGCCTTGAATGTAAGATCTGAAACTATAAAAATCCTAGAAGATAATGGGCAATAAATGCCAATAAATTCCAGTCTCCTCAGGCAAGGACAACTACAAGCTAAAATTAACAAATGGGATTACATTGGACAAAAATCTTTCACATGGCAAAGAAAACCATCAACAAAACAAATGGTAACCTACTGAGTGAGAGAAGATACTGGCAATTTATACATTCAGTAGAGATTAATATCCAAGATACAGAGAATGTACACAACCTAATATCACCCCCCAAAAAAAAATTTTAAAAAAAGTGAGCCGAGAGCTTGAGTAGATATTTTTCCAAAGAAGACTACAGAGAGCAAACAGGCACATGAAAGGGTGATGAACATCATTAGTCATCAGGGAAATGCAGATCAAAACCACAGGGAGATGTCACCTTAGACTAGCAAGAATGGCTAGTTTCAAAAGACAAGAAATAACACATATTGGTGAGGATTTGGAGAAAAAGTACCTTGGTGTACTGTTGATGGGAATGTAAATTGGTGCAACCATTAAGAAAAACAGTATGGAGATTGCATAAAAATTAGAACTATCATATGATTCTGCAATTCTACTTCTGGGTGTTTATTTGAAAAGAAAAAAGAAAACACCAATTTGAACAGAGATATGTACCCCTATGTTCATTGGAGCAGTTTACAAGAGCCAAGTTATAAAAGCAACTTAAAAGTTTATGGCTAGATAAATGAATAAAGAAGATATGGCAAGTATACTATGGAATATTAGTCATAAAAAAGAATGAAGTCTTGTCATTGACAATTACACAGATAGACATAAAGGCTACTATGCTAAGGGAAATAAGTCAGATAGAGAAAGAAATACTGTATGATTTTACTTGTATCTGAAATCTAAAAAACAAAATCAACCAACACCACAAAACAGAAACAGACTCCTAGAAACAGGAAACACACTGTTTGTTACTTGGGGAGGGGGTGCAAAATGGGTATAGGGAATTAAGCAGTATAAACTTCTAGTCATAGAATAAAGTCACAGGGATGCAAGGTACAGCATAGGAAATATAGTCAGTAATGTCACAATTTTGTATGGTGACAGATGGTAACTAGATTTAATTATGAGGATCACTTTATAATGTATAAGAATACAAAATCACTATGATATACACCTGAATCTAATAAGGTATTGTATGTCAATTATATTGTGATTAAAAAAGAATCAGACACTTTATTTAAACATCCAGAATAAGCTTTTAGAAACTGCCAACACACATGGGAAAAGAAAACTCACAATATTTGCGCTTTGCAATTTGTTTTGTTCATGTTAATGATAGCATCAGGAAAGCCGAAAAATCAAAGGAAACCAGTAATATAAATACAACAATGTTTCAGGTGCAGTGATGGGCAAAAAGTTCAGAATTAAGTTGTTCTGCCTCGAGCTGTATATCCCCTTCTCTTCTGACTTGAAAAGCGGTAAATTTAGCTAAACTGGAAGTAGAATGTAAACCCGAAAATTCAATCTGAGGGCTGAGAATCTGGGAAGGAGGTGGGGATGGTTGTAATGGTTGTGGTGGTTTGAAACATCTCAAGGTAATAGCAATCGTGATTTGGTAATGCTGATTCATTTTTAGTTTTCGTATTGATCATCTCTTTATGTCCGGTAATAGTGATATCCCCTTTTCTGGGGGTGCCTGGGTGGCTCAGTGGGCTAAGACCTCTGCCTTCCGTTGGGGTTGTAATCCCGGGGTCCTGGGATCGAGCCCCGCATCGGACTCTCTGCTCAGTGGGGAGCCTGCTTCCTCCCCTCTCTCTGTCTGCCTCTCTGCCTACTTGTGATCTCTGTCAAATTAAAAAAAAAAAAAAATACCCTTTTCTGCTTGTAGAAATGGCCAAAGAATCTTTGTCTTTGTGCAGTCCTTTGCAATGTGATGTTGATCTCTTCCTATCAAGGGCAGGATAGGGGGGAGGGGTGTAATAGGTGTTGGGGAAAGGAGAGCACTTGTGATGAGCCCCCCATGAGGTATGGAAGTGCTGAATCACTACATGACCAAACGCATGAAATTAACGTTATCATTATATGTTAACTAACTGGAATTGAATAAAAACCTTTTCAAAGAAGAAGTGGTATCTATTTCCCCAGCCCTTCTTTTCTTTTTATTTTAAATTCATTTAATTAGCATATAGTGCATTATTAGCTTCAGAGGTAGAGTTCAGTGACTCATCAGTTGCATATGACACCCAGTGCGCATCACATCATGTGCCCTTCTTAATGCCCATCCCCCAGTTACCATTCCTCTACCCACCTCCCCTCCAGCAACCCTCAGTTGGTTTCCTATAGTTAAGTGTCTCTTATGGTTTATCCCCAGGCCTTCTATCTGGGTCTGGTCATTTGATTATTTTTGGCCAATTAGAGATTAGCCAACATGACATAGGAAGAGGCTTGAAAGTGCTTGTGCTTGGGACATGCTGCCCTTTGGAACCTTCCATGATGAAAGGTCACATGGAATCGAGTTTACTATTCCACCTGAGGCTTTCCTGGATTAATTAGCCTGCTAACTATTAGACATATGACTGAGGTCATCCTTGACTCCACGAAGACACTGCTGACCCGTCCTCAATCCTTCCACTTTCTGTCTTGAACACTTATATGGCAGTTGCGACTTCGATGGTTATCATAGCAGGAAGGGTGCTGCAATGCTGGCACTTATGTCATTAACGAACCAATATTACTACCCAATGCCTCTAGATTTCTTGTTATATAAGAAAAATTAATGCATATTATTCAAGCTACTCCAATTGGACATCTGTTACTTGCTTCCTAACACAATCCTAAGTAACACTAAAGGTCTTTAATAAATATTTGTGGTCTAAATGAATGAATGGATGGATGGATGGATGAATGGATGAATCTGGTGGCTTCTTTGTACCAAAGCCAACTCTCTGTCATTTCTATCCACATAGTACTAGATATTCACAACAGCTGAATGATTTTTTTTTTTTTTTGGCATTAAAATTCAGAAATTCGATTGACCTATAGACAATCCTGAGAGTGGCTTTCTGTCCTCATTATGTGTCTTCCTATTTTGCATGTACAATCACATTATCTTTCACAAGGCACCAGATGCTGAGGATAGAGAGTTGGCATGGCTCAATGTAAATTAGGCATTTTCCCAGAGCACTTCAGTGTCAGTGGCGATGTTGAGTTTTCTTAATTACAATCCAGACAAGCTCACAATGGAGTAATACTAACTATTATGGTCTAGAGAAGCTACATTCAATTTTACTAAACTATTAAGATTCATTTAGATGTCTCTGCTATGATTTGGGCAAGAAGAAGAGAGCATTTAGAAATTGCTCTCATTGTGAATTTTTTTTCTGAAGCTTGCTATAGCACAAGAAAGAAATTGGGAGAGGGCTGAAAATTAGCCATCAAAATAGGGGGAAAATAGCACCTAAAGAAACTTCTAATATTTATTTATTTGCTGGTTTAAAATCATTTTCTGTCTTACCTGAAGCAAGCTGAAATCTGTCTCTACCTGAGTCCAAGCCATGGGGACAGAGCCTGAAAATATTTTTGAATTGATATGATTTAGGGAGAAGACAGGTCTAAAGAAAATTTTTTACTTTATGCTCTGGATTTCTTAAGTTGGCTCTAACCCAAGTGCCAAGCTCAAAAACCATTTTCATTTCACTTTCTGAGATGACAACTTTTCTCAAAGAAAAAACAATCACCAGGGCAACACAGCTTCACATGAAATTCTGAGCAAAGGCATACTGCTTTGTATCATAGGATTTTGTTAGGTTGTAAGAGCCTCTTTCTATGGGAAGGAATATACCAAAAGTACTTCCTTTCAATTATGAATCTCATTATGCAACCTTTCTTAAACCATGTTCCTCTTATATTCAGAAAGTTAAAGTGTATTGAGTATATAAATCCATAATACACATATATCCTAATATCAGTTAATTCTGAGATGCATGATGCTATGGAATATAGTTGATATAAAACTATAAGGCAATCAACAGCCCTTCCTAGAATGTAATTTAGACCAAGGGCCTAAATAGCCTGAATACTATAGATACATGGGTCAACTCCTACTGCTTGGTAGTTGAAAAAAAATAACTGATACTCAAAAATTAAATTAAAAAATTGAATTTAGGGGTGCCTGTGTGGCTCATTCATTGGGCATCTGCCTTTGGCTCAGGTCATGATCCTGGGGTCCTGGGATTGAGCCCCATATTGGGCTCCTTGCCCCATGGGAAGCCTGCTTCTCTCTCTCCCATTCTCCCTGCTTCAGTTCCCTCTCTAGCTGTGTCTCTTTCTGTCAAATAAAGAAAGAAAATCTTTAAAAAATTAAATGTAGTCTTATTTATACTCATTGCTAAAACTGTTGTCCGGTAAATTACCCAAGAAGCAGGCCTCATGGACAAATAAAACAACCTGAAACCAGTATTGCTCTTGTCTACTATTTTGACCTCTCCAGCAATAATTTCATTTCCCCCTTAATTTATTAATTGAGTTTACCTTTGGGGAAACAAGCTTCTTTCATTCTCCCAATGCATGTGGGCATGAGACCTAGTCCCAACCTCTTTGCATATCCCTCCCCCTCTGCCGCAGTGCTTGGTTCAGATGTGAATGAAACTACCCAAGACTGGGTAGTGAGACGTTGGCTCTGAAAGAAGGTCTCTTTGCCATAAGCTCGTTAAACTGGTAAGTGATAAATCTGACATGTTCAGGAACCACCCGCTCCGCCAAAATGGTTCTGTTTGAACACACAGGAAATCACAGCTAAGAGGTGATGACCAAGAACCCAAGTCTTGAGCTCTGCTTGATGGCCTGAGTCCAGATATGCCTAACTTGGTATTTGGACTACTCAGTAGCAAACCACAGACCTTCTTGTTTTGCTCAAGTCACTTTGACTGGTGCCTTCGTAACTAACAAATGGCATAAACCAGAGTTATATATATTTAAGTCATGGTTTTGATGCAAATGGTGGTGACAATGTGAGTTTTAACAAAAAGTTTATCATCTGCAATAAATGAAAAACAATCTATTACACATACGCATGGAGATGTATACCCATTATGCAAATTTCCTGGGCAGCAAATCATTTAAGTGCGGTTGTTAAAAGCGAAATCTTTGGAGTCTGATTCCCTTGCTTTAAATCCTGACACTATTCTATGATCTTGGGAAAAGCATGATTCTGCCTCAGTTATTTTAATCTCTAAAATAGGACTTAGATTAAAAGATGGTAGAATTGAAGAAATTGATACACATAAAGCCCAAGATCAGTGCCTGATACAAATGTTAGCTTTTAATTATTAATATACAAGGAAGCATCAGTTGACCTCATCCTGATGTAATTCATTTAAACATGAATGTACTGCATTTCTGTACTATGCTGGGGCTAAGGACAAACTGAATTAATTTCAGTCTATAACTGAAGTCTAAGAGCGCTCAGGTTAATGAAATATAGTTTAATCAATCAATGTGGTACCATGATAAAATAAATAAGACTTCAAAATCACAACACCTATTGAACACTTACTGTCAGCCGGGCAATGAGCTCATTGAATTGTATTGATTCTATAATTTAATCCTTGTAACAATTCTGGGATGTGAGCAAAGTTATGAGCCCATTTTAGGGAGAAGGAAATCGGAGCAAAGGAACGTTACATAACTTGTCCATGCTTACCCAGCTAGAAAGAGGCAGAATTAGCCAAAGTAAAGTTTCTTCAGAGCTGCGTAGAGGTCAGAAAAGTGATGTCAGGGATAAGTGCTGAAGGATGAATAGTGGTTTGCAAAGGAAGCAAAGTGGAGATGAGTAATCTCAGTGGAGGTCACACTGTGCACAACCCAGAGGTGTGAACTAGAATGCTGTGTTCTCTCTTGGTGGCTCAGCATTTCTGGAGCACAAGGGCACATTTGTGGGTGAGTGAGGGCACGTGAAGATGGCTGTGTTTGAGGTATTATGAAATCTGATCACAGTTTCTTAATTAACTACATTTTACACAAATGCAGTTGCTGTGGCAAAGCAAGGAGGCCATGAGGAGAACGGAAGCAATCACTTTTGACCCAGCACGAGCCGTCTCATCTCAGGTGAGATGGCTCCATCAGATGGATTTCCCCTCCTGGGCCATGGTTCTGCATTTGGAAAGTGCAATTTAGGAGATGGTTCTGGGCATGAGTTCATTCATTGGACGGAAGCAAGCAGTCTGGCCTCACTGAATATTTGCTTCTGTTCAGGTCTCCATCGGAGGCAGTCTGGAGGATGTTTGCTCGGGGTTTTAGCTCTCTCTGATTGCAGCTCCCTTGCCTATGGGCTCGCAGGGCTCTCCCTGCACCCAGGCTGTGAGAGGAACTGGGGATCCTTGGTTTATAAACACAGAGCCAGGGCAAAAGCAACGGGATGAGGCCATGACCCAGGTCAAGAACTTCACTGAAGTTTTAAGCCACAGGGTATCCTTTTGTGATACTTAAACAAATTTGTATTAAAAGGGAACCTCACTTCCTTGTTATAAATGGAAAACTGGTATTTGCTGTAAGGTCTAAACAAAACAGAGCAAAACAAGTTTACCGACTCTAGTTAGATACTGTCGTCCTGAGGTGAAGTCCTCAGTTTAGTTTAAAAAAATTGGAGACAGGGGCGCCTGGGTGGCTCCATGGGTTAAGCCTCTGCCTTTGGCTCAGGTCATGATCTCAGGGTCCTGGGATCGAGCCCCGCATTGCTCTCTCTTCTCAGCGGTGAGCCTGCTTGCCCCTCTCTCTGCCTGCCTCTCTGCCTACTTGTGATCTCTCTCTCTCTCTGTCATATAAATAAATAAAATCTTAAAAAAAAATGGTGACAAGTAAATTTTTGGGGGGTGGTAGAAACATGAGTGTACCAAGCTGAGATCTTCTCTTTCAAGATGGCAGACAGTCACAATAAAACAATCTCTCTTTTTTGTTCTGGCTCTCGTGATCCTTGTTCTTGCCTAGTACCATAGCAGGAGGTAGCAACAACTAAGTCTATCCTTAGATGTCACACAATATCCAGATTGCTTTCAATCTAAGACCACTTTTAATTGAAATCAAATCCAAGAACTTGGTATTTTAATTGAAGAGATAAATAAATGAAACTGTAAAATACCAAAAAGGCTGCAACTTAAAGAGCTTAAGATTTTCAGCTGGTGTTCACAGTAAAAAATGTATAAACCAAGGCGAACATTTCTTGAAGGACAGTTCAGTTTCAGCTGTGTCTTCGTGATGAAAAGCACCAGACTGAGAAGTCATCGGTCTGGTATTTTAAGACACATTTAATCACTGGATATGGAAGACAGTTTCCAGTACCTGAATGTCCAGAAAAAATATTGAGCCATCAAGTTTTATCAGTGATGACCAATAAAAGAGACAAGGTAAATTCGGTCCTAAATTTCATTATTAAGATGGGCTGAGCAACCTCCAACATTCCTTAAAAAGAGCCATGGCCTTGAATGCTTAGGATTGTGAGAGAAATGATTTTTGAAGATAAAACAGGAAAAAGATGCATAAAGTCTCTTTCTGAGATGAACAGAGACCAAACTGCATCTGCTTATATTGAAGAAAGTGAACGATGTGAATTGGATTTGGCAAACCCATGGCCAGAGAAGCCTGTAAACAATGGTAGGTCTCCGCACACTTGACACTCTGTAGGTTACTACATTCCAAGATACTCTCAAAGGGTGAGTTAGTTTTAAGAGGAGCTCATGGCTATAATTTAAGAAGTTTCATCAGAGAAGGAAAAGAAGGGGATAACATTTTTGAACAAACCTCAAGTGCCTTATACAGAGTACTTCATTAATGCTCGTAACAACTCTGGGATAGTTATTATTGGCCACATTTTATAAAGCAGGAAGGTTCAGATTTTAAGTAGTCAGCCCAAGCTAATTAATGACTGGGTTAGGATACAACTCAAGCTTTTATGAGCCTGATGCATTTTTTTTTAATTTTGGCACTTTTTAAAAGATTTTATTTATTTATTTGACAGACAGAGATCACAAGTAGGCAGAGAGGCAGAGAGTAAGAGAGGGGAGGAAGCAGGCTCCCTGCTGAGCAGAAAGCCTGATGTGGGGCTCGATCCCAGGACCCTGGTATCATGACCTGAGCCGAAGGCAGAGGCTTTAACCCACTGAGCCACCCAGGTGTCCCGGCATTTTTTTTTTTTTTTTAATTCCACAATGCTATTGGAATCACTGATTTGGTGATGCCAACATCAGTTTGTAACATAGCTTGTTCTTTCTACGTACCTAGCCTCTGCTTCCTTGCCTTTTGGCAATAATACCCTATTTTTCTTTTGGGGAACTATTCTTCTCAAAATGTCAGTCAGATGCTTTGGATGGAGCGGACTCCAACCTTCAGAAACAGAGAATACAGATGACCGGGCTTGTCCAATCAGATCCACATCTATGTAGATTAGCGACTGTTGCAAAAAATTAGCTATTCCTCTTGTTGAAAAGTAAACTATCATTTCCCTTCTGTTGAAACTGGATTGGCCGTAGTAACAGGCTCGAGCAACAGAAAATAGCAGAAATGGCATTCTAGGATTTCATAAGGTAGGTCATAGAAAACCTTGTAACTTTCACTTTTCCTTCTTGGAATCCTCTTTCTGGGAATGCTAAGCCATCTTGTTGGAAGATCAACTACCCTGAGACTACGCTGTGAAAAAGGATGTAGATAGCATATTGATGAAGCCAGCTAAGTTCATCCTTCTAACCATCTATGTTAGACCTGAGCAGATGAACCAGTTTTGGCTTTCCAGACCAGACCAGCCCAGCCCAGTCACCAAATGAATACTGTGGAATGACCTCTGGTAATAGAATGTGGGACAGAAGAATCACCCTGCAGACACTTATAAATTACTGACTACTAAAATAATAACATGTAATAAAATGATTATTATTTTAAGCCACTTAGTTTTGGGGTTATTATGCAGCAATTAAAAATGAGAACAATCTCTTTGGCCACAATGATTGGTTCAGAGATGAGCCTGTGACCTGAGTCAATCAGTGACATTCACTATATGAGTTTTGCTAATGCAATTGGGAAAAAGAAGCTCTCTTTCATTGTGAGGTGGTGATCAGGTAAGATAGAAAACTGAGTTTAACTACTGGAACAGAGCTTGTTTGACTGAGTTCAGAAGAGAAGAGACTAATAGGAAAATGGAGAGAGGGGTAATGATACCTGAAAACAATCATAGCACTGGTCTTTCATTTCATGGCAAAATAAATCTTTTGTTTAAATTAGTTTATATTTTTTATTTTTGCCACCAAGAAAAGCTATACTAGGGGAAGAAAGGTGAAATGAAGGATCTCTATGCATGTAGATTTCTACATGTGTGCATATTTTTTTTAAGATTTTGTTTTTATTTATTTGAGAGAGAGGGAGAAAGAGACAGAAAACATGAGCTGGGGGAGAGGCAGTTGGAGAGGGAGAGCCAGACTCCCCGCTGAGCAGGGAGCCTGACGTGGGGCTTTATCTCAGGATCCTGGGATCAGGATGGGAGCCGAAAGTAGATGCATAAGTGACTGAGCCACTCAGGTGCACTGAAGTGTGTATATTTTAAGTGAATATCAAAGATTCTGTTTAATAGTGGAGTCACACTTAAAGAAGGATGAAGGGGCACAAACTAAAGGCACATCTGAAAATATTTTTCCAGACCCATGTAGGAAGATCTCAATGCAAAGGCCATTTATGTGGTTCTAAACAATAACAAAAGTTCAGATACATAGGACCCTGAGATCATGACCGGAGCAGAAACCAAGAGTTGGACACTCAACTGACTGAGCCATCCAAGAGCCCCAATACTAATATCAATTTTTAAAAAGTACATTTCTTACACTGGCTATTCATTATTTTTCATTGATTGGTAGAATAATCTCTTTTAAAAGTTCATGAATGATGCCTTCTAAAGTGTAAGGTTTTTGGAAGGGCCTTGGTTCTATATTGCAGGAAACCATCTGAGTCCACTAGATAATGAGAGAAGTAGAATGAGGCTCTTAAATTGGTAGTCCTAGTTATTGGGTTGCTGCTATGAAGTGGGTGAGAACTTTAAATGGGGAACCACTGAAGCTGAGTTTCTTGTAAACTTGATTAAGTTATGCAACATCTATAAACCTTGGTGCCCTCTTTCGTCAAATAGGGATGATCACAGTGTTCCCTCTTGGTAGCACTGTTGGAATGATTTTGTATTAAACAGTTAATATAGAAAGAAGCTGGAAGAGGGCAAGTCATCTATAAGCACAATCCGTATTATTATTATTTTTTAAGATTTTATTTATTTATTTATTTGACAGAGAGATAGAGCACAAGAAGGCAGAGCGGAAGGCAGAAGGAGAGGGAGAAGCAGGCTCTCCTCTAAGCAGGGAGCCTGACGTGGGCTTCGACCCCAAGACCCTGGGATCATGACCTGAGCTGAAGGCAGATGCTTAACTGACTGAGTCACCCAGGCATCCCTGTGCAATATGTATTATTAATGATGACGGTGGTGGCTACCATCATCACTTACATTGCTTAGAACAATTCCTGGTATGTAACAAGTCCTTAATTAAATTCTGGAATTCATTTATATATTTATTATTGTCTACTGTAATTCTACAATGATATATTTGGTTTTAATTTGAACAAGTAAACTATATGGAGAATTATAATAAAGGCAAATAATTGCAACAAATTATCTCTGGCAACTAAGACCTCTGGGAAAATGCTGAAAGATTGTTAAGTTTGGTAAATATTCATCTGAATTTAATAGTATTCTTTTAAAATTTGAAACTATATTTCTTTTTACTAAATAATCCTTGAATATTTACTTTCTTAGAGTATTTTTTTATGGCAGGAAAAACTCACATAATTTATCCAGTTGGCACCCCATTTCCTCTATTCAGTTAACTCAGGTTTTACCGTTTTGATATAAAAACAATGGTTACCTTTCCTAATGCATTTCTAAGCCAGTTTTAGAAGGAATGAGTTATTTCAACTTGTCTGCCAGTAGAAATATGTGATTATTCAACCTACTGAAGCTACAAAGATAATTACGTTAATAACATTTATGGCAACTGCATTTGCTAATAGTATTATTTTCACATTCGTTTTCCTACCTATTACTTCATGTTTAAATTCATCATAGCAAGAGGCTGAGCCTTATTTCCATATTTATTGCTACCTAGATATTTATGCTATATGTTTATTTAAAAAAGTAGCAATGGTTGTAATCTTGAATGTGCAATGCAAATGAAATATGATTACCAAAGGTCCAATGAGGTTTTTTCCTTTCCCCCCTTTCAGGAAATTGCTAACACAGTGGAGAGATGTACCTGCATTTGAGTTATCTTAATATATGCTCTGGAAAATCAATACAATAGATACTTGACCTTCCTCTTGTTCTTCTGAATAAGCAAGTCCGTAGTGAAATCAAAAGGTATAAAATCTTAAGTATCCTAACAAGCTGATTTACATCAGGAGTGAATTTGTAACATATTTACCTGATAGGCAAAGAAGAATAATGACTTGCCTATTACTTCCTTTTACTCTTTTGTAGAACCCAATAAATCTGTCACTTTCCTGCATTTTTATATTTGTTTTATTCATTTTTTTCCTGTCTATGCAAAGTAATACAGTGCAAAGAACATTGAACTGGGAGTCAGAATTCCCTAGTGTACATCTGCACTTTGTTAATGAACTGTGTCACCTTGTTCAACTTGAATTTTGTGAGTCTCCATTTCTTTACTTTAAGAAGTATGTGAACTCTAAATTCTAAAGGTAATATAAAATTTGATAATATCTTATGGGCAGATCGGAGCATAGGTGGCTGAGGGCTTTTGTCCTGAGATGTGTAACTAGGAAATGTGTGGTTGGACCAGTCAACCAGGGGTGGCTCTCTGGGTTAACAAGAAGCAGGCTCGTCTTCAGGAGACAGGAGGGTTAGACAGTGCTTCCTACAGCTCACGGTGGTAAGACTGGGTGTCAGTTTTCATTTTGGAACCCTTGAGTGGAAGGGAAAATATCAAAAATAGCATGATGTTATTATGTATGTATCTGTGTATGAGTGTATGTGTTGTGAGGGATGGGTAGGTGATCACTGATTCTTTGGTGGTCTACTAGAGCTTGGCCAAGTGCTAAGCACTAGGAAACAGGGGTGGCCAAAACACTATACATTTTCTTTCCTTGTTGCTCAAAATGCAGAAGTGACAGTCATATTAACGGGCAATTATGCTTTAGTATAATAAGTCCTACTGTAGAGTAAGCAGTGGGTACCAACTAAGGCAGCACCCGTGAGAGACACCAGACTCAGCCTGGGAGGGTAATTAAGGAAGGCTTGTGTTAAGAGATATTGATGCAAAAGAGTACTAAAGGCAGGGGGATCAGATTTTGCAAATGCCTGAAGATGAGAAGAAGTTTGAAATAAAAAGATGGGGACAGATGATTAAAAATCTTATAAAACCCAATATTGACTCTGGACTTTATCCAAAGGTAATGGGGACTCGAAGTTACATGTAATATGGATCTTTCCCCCTTAAGTCCAGAAAGGGCATTAAACTAGTTATGAGAGCTCTGTAGAGCCAGATGCCCTGGTGAAATGGTCCAGTTCCCTTCAGCCTCATTTTATTCTTCTCTTCAAAGTCTCATTTCCCTTTGGTTTATCTTCCATCCTCTGCCTCCTTGGCACTGTTCATATTCTGGGACCCTTCTTTTACTTTTCCTTGTGTAGTTGTCTATCTTTTTCTGAAACGGATTGAACCAATAAATCACTTTCACATGGTAATGGATGAAAAATGACTAGATGTGCTATCCTTTCAAAGGGATTTGGGTTTTAAAAACAATTAGGATTATAAGAGTGATTTTTTAAAAAAGTCTCCCATTTTTCATGATCTCCATTAGTCCTTGCCTGTAAGCATATCTAAATTTTATAGGATTTAAGCTGAAGTTCAGTTAATTGTTTGAGTCCTTTTTTGTTCATATAAATCTGAGAATGTATTCATTTTGTCTTGATAATGGCTTAATACTGTGGAAGAGTAGAATGCGGAATTCAAGAGACAGGGCTGCCAGATATACCTGCATAAGATCATGAAGGATATCTGGCCAGTGGCCTTCAGTTAAATGTACAAGTGTCTTTCTCCCTTTCTCCCTACTTTTGTGAAAGGAAGAACGAATAGGAAATGAACTCTAGCAAGGCCACATATATTGACAACACTTGATTAACTTGTGGTCTTTCTTTTCCCACCGTACCATAAAATACAGACTCTTCCAGATTCCTTTGGTAATTTGTTTGTGACAGTTAAACATAAAAGTATATGTCACCTAGCACTGTGCCTAACACATACCAGATGTTCAATAAATACTAGTTCCTTTTTAAAAAATAAATGATTTTATTTATTTATTTGACAGAGAGAGAGATCACAAGTAGGCAGAGAGGCAGGCAGAGGGGGAGGAAGAAGCAGGCTCCCTGCTGAGCAGAGAGCTTGATGTGGGGCTTGATCCCAGGACCCTGAGATCATGTCCTGAGCCGAAGGCAGAGGCTTAACCCGCTAAGCCCCCCAGGTGCCCCCAGTAGTTCTCTTTTGTATGTAGTGATTTATAGGGACACATCAATATCTAGAGGCGTTATATGACAGTGATTTGGAGGTCAGACAGAGTGGTGCTTGATTCTTCAGCTCACTGCTGGTGCGCAGACACATCCACACAACGCTCCTGCCTTCCAGCCTCTGCTCTTGCTCTTTCTGCTGCCTCTCGTCTCCTATCCCATGGCTTTGCTTGGCCAACGCCGACATCTTCTGGTGCTTGCTCAAGTCTAACTTGCTCTATGAGCTCTAACTGTATCCTTTTATTTAATGTTATTACTTACCTCCTTTTCCCCCGGCACTGTGGGTCTGACATCACCTATCCTATTTTTTCATGAATGTATAATTTCCTAATTTAGCATATTATTGTCCTTCCTCCCTCCCTCCATCCCTTCCTTTCTTCCTTCCTTGGTGTTTAGGGCTGTTCCTGTTACAAACGATGAAAAGTAATTCTTAAATGAATGATTCTATCACAGGTCATGTGGTCACTCGGCCCGATGCTTGACTTTTTGAAGCATCTAGAAAGTGAATGACCATACCTATCTACCACATAGGGTTGCTATGAAGATTGACTGAGACAATGAAGAGGCTGACACCTAGGGAAAGCTCAAGAAATGCTACAGAAGATACAAATGCAAATCCAAGATGTCTTTCTGGACAATTGGAGTTTTTTCATGTTGTTATGTACTGAATGGTGTACCCCCAGATTTACAGGTGGGAACCCTGACCCCTTAATGTGGCTGCATTTAAAGTAAATAAGGCTAAATGTGGTCAGAAGGATGGGGCCCTGATATGATATGATTAAAGTTTTTATAAGAAGTGACACCAGAGGCGCCTGTGAAGCTCAGTTGGTTGAGCATCTGGCTCTTCATTTTGGCTCAGATTATGATCTCAGGGTCCTGGGATCAAGCCCTGTGTCAAGCTTCATGTTGGGTTCCATGCTCTGTGTAGAATCTGCTTGGGATTCTCTCCCCCCCGGCCCCCATCAATAAATAAATCTTAAAAAAAAATTGACACCAGAGAGCTCAGTCTCTGCCCCACTCTCCATTTCCATGTGTACACACCAAAAAAAGATGATGTGAGGATATAGGGAACCATGGGAACATCCACAAGCCAAGAAGAGAGACTTTACCAAAAATATGAACCTTCATCTTGGACTTCCACCCTGCAGAAGAGTGAGAAATTATTCTTGTTGTTGTTTAAGCTGTCCAGTCTGAGTACTTTGTCATTTTGCATATGGAAAAATGGGTTCAAGTAATTATGAGCTTAATATAAGTTCACACAGTGAGATATGTTAAGAATCTGGGTATTTGGTCAACAGGTATTTTTGCGATATCACAGTGCTTCTCAAATCTACTCTTATGGAAAATGTAACAATGTTAGAGTTTAAAAACTTGTAAGCCCCTTAATTACTTAGTAGGACAGATACATTTGTTATGATGGATATTGTATTTCTCAGCACAGCTCAGCTGAATGTTAATATAGCTAACAGGTATACTGAAGGGCAGAAGAGCTGAAGAATTCTAGCTACTAGTTTTAGTAGTTAGAAGTGAACTGTTTGATCTGATCTGACTACCTAGTATAGATTATAGAATCTATATAGTTATAGATTATAATTTGCAAATGCATACTGACATATCTCATTTTTTTCCATATACATTTCAACAAAACCTTCTTTCTACTTTATCTCAGTAGTGTCAGTAGCAGGTGTCTCTTTCCCCAGCCCATCACATCATTGTTCTTCATCAGTATATGGTTGTTATTTGTTTTTGAGCAGATTATCTCATCTTTAGTTCATTTTCAGGGCCCAAAGGTGGCTCTATGGTAAGATAAATTAAGTGAATATCCAGACCAAGGAGGGTCAAGAGGCTTTAACTCAAGTTCTAATCCAGTCATTGATAATGGCTGCCTGGGGCACAATGTTTAAGATTCTAAAGCAGGGTCTAGATTTGAGGAGAAAGAGTGCTTTGATCTATTATCAGTGTCTCCCATGGGTGGCAGAATGGCAGCATGAAAGCTGTGGATTTGCTATGTATGGGGTACAACTTTAAATATTCAAGACCCTTCCTGGAACATAGGCCTGGCCTGTGGCCATAACAAATACCCTCCTCGCCCAGAAAAAACAATGTAGGCTACTTTAGTGCCATAGGAAAACATGCTTCTGATTTATCTGCAAGATGGCTGCTTTGGAGGATGATTCGAATGAAATGAATGGGTATATTTCAATCATTCCAAAATGAAAGACATTTTTAGGAGTATTTCATCTATCAATTCATAGAAATAGTCACCGCTAGGTATTACATTAGAGCAACCTGAAAAATTAACTTCCATGACAAATATTTCAAATTTTAAAACATTTTGTCAATGCAAGGACAGTTATTTCACGTTGAATTAATGGGTATCAATGAACCAAGCAGACCACAACCAAACACTGAGCAATGGAGCTCAGTATTACTCTGATTATGCTTGCTAAGACTTACACCAGATCTCAGATACTGCAAACTACCCTGGAGTATAAATTGATAAGGCATGGGGTACCTGGGTGGCTCAGTCAGTTAAACAACTGTCTTTGGTTCAGGTCATGATCTCAGGGTCCTGGGACTGAGCAACAGATCAGGGGAGTCTTCCCCTTCCCCCAGCTCATGCTGTCTCTCTCTCACTCTAATATAGAAATAAAATCTTAAAGAAATAAATTGGTAAGGCATATTTGCTATATGTATGGTATGTAGGGGACACTCTGTAAGGTGACTGCTTGCTTATTCATGCCCTTATTCATGTCCTTGTGCAATTTTTTCTGCTCATAGTGAGCAGGATCTGAAACTTGATTTAAAAAAATAGAATATGGCAAAAGGGATGGGAATGCCACTCCCATGATTATGTTTCATTATATAAGACTCTATCTTGGTAGATTAGAGAGAGATTTTCTTATTGACCTTGAGGAAGCATTCATGTGTGAATGTCTATGGAGAGGACCACATGATAGGGAATTATAAGCAGCTTCTAGGATCAAAGCGTGGCTTCCATCTGGCATCCAATAAGAATCCAGGTCCTTCAATCAGACAGCTACAAGGAAATAAATTCTGCCAACTGCCTGAATAAGCTTGAAATTGGGTGCTTCCCTAGTTGAGCCTGCAGATGAGAACACAGCCCAGCTGACTTTGATGACAGCCTGGTAGACAGTGAAGAGAGGACCAGCTAAGCTGTGCTTGAACTCCTCACATACAAAAACTCTGAGTTAATATATGTGTGTTAAGTTGCTAGATTTGTAATATATTATGCAGAAATAGAAAGATAATATAAAGTGGTGGAGAATTTATAATGGAGACCTTATACTTGAACAGTGTGATTATAAGGTTATTAATGTGATTATAAAGTTCTACCCAAATGTCATGAGTATGAGAAAACCTGTTAAAAGATAGAAGCAGACAATGTAGGAAGAATACAACTTATATGTGTATAACTATACCCTGGACCATGGTTCTTAACTTGTGTTTGCTAAAAACAGCAGTTAAACACTTGAAAGGATTAAATTGTTTCTGCCTTTGTGGTTATCCACTGGGGCACTCTCCAAAACCTTGTCACTGTCTGAGAAGAAGCATTTGTTACCCTGACTCTGCTTTTCTTATGTGCATAGGAGGTAGCTCTCCCATGTCTCAGTGGCTTAACAGAATGCCACACTTCTTACTTTCACTTACAGCCAGATGTACTCTGTTCTTACCAATCTACATCATCTACAGACTTTATAATCTGACATCCTTTTCTCATAACCTTTGCCTTTGAGTAGATCACTCCATTTCAGCAGGAATTATATTTATTTCTTAACCATATTTAGATTCTTTGAAGGGACTGTGGTAGAGCTGTGTACCACAGCACAAGGTTGAAACTACTGTCTTTTGGGTTTGTTACTGTTAGAGAGATTTTATGAGAATTGATATTTTTATTAATGCAGATGGGGAACATTTTAAAGCTCACTACCTCAAATGTTTAGAGGCTGGATGGTAAATTTGTAGTAAAGGGATAAGAAAAGGATTGATGACCTCAATGTAGATTTGATAGAAGGTGTCCTTTTTCTTTTAAAGAGCTGGAGTCAGTTGTGAGGACACTAGATATATTGTGACATGGCAGGGACAGCTAGAGAGCTTTTGTGATTGTGCTCCTGTATGGTTCAGGTGAAACTAATCAAGTCAGCTCAAATACTCAGTGGCGGAAACAACATGGCCCTCATTCTTGGCTCTTAGTAACAGCTGGAGTTAAGAGACTCCAGGAACACAACTGAGTCAAAGGAGCCTGCCTCACGGGGCTGTGGCAGGCAAATCTATACTTCCTGCTCAGAGAACAGTTTGTGCTTAGAGCCACTCAGGTTAGGATGGCAGTGAGGCGGTCCTACCGGTTATCAAAATAAAGGCCTACCAAGCAATTTCCCCTGGCTCAACCTGCTGAGCTGGGCAAGAGAAGCTTGGTTGTACAGGAAAGATCCTTATGGAAAAATGCCTAGGTAGACTAAGGGGATATATGGACTCCATGGCTGGAAAGAGCTACACTTTTCCTTTTATTTAGCTGTACACAAGTGAGACTCGCATGTGGTTATTCATCTTCACCTTGTCCCAGTTTATAAAAAACCAGTCAAGTATGCAATAAAAATGAGTTTTCTGTACACTGGATAAAATTTTCTTCCATTGGGCACCTGGGTGGCTCAGTGGTTGAAGCCTCTGCCTTCGGCTCGGGTCATGATCTCCGGGTCCTGGGATCGAGTCCCGCATCAGGCTCTCTGCTCAGCAGGGAGCCTGCCTCCTCCTCTCTCTCTCTGCCTGCCTCTCTGACTACTTGTGGTCTCTCTGTCAAATAAATTAAAAAAAGAAAAATTTTCTTCTGTGATGACCAAGTTTATCCAGATTACATGATGGATTGTATAATGAGGATGATGATGGTTACCAGGGCCATAGATCATCATCACCACCAGCTACTGAATCATTCTTTCAGCCATGAGCACTTAATTCAAACACAAAAACAAATCTATCAGTGCTGTTTCACTTGCTTCCTTTCCAAAATATGTGTTATCAGAAAATGAGGCCTCGGGGCACCTGGGTGGCTCAGTGGGTTAAAGCTTCTGCCTTCAGCTCAGGTCATGATCCCAGGGTCCTGGGATTGAGACCCGAGCTAGGCTCTCTGCTCAGCAGGGAGCCTGCTTCCCCCACTCTCTCTGCCTGCCTCTCTGCTGACTTGTGATCTCTGTCTGTCAAATAAATAAATAAAATCTTTACAAAAAAAAAAAAAAAAGAAAGAAAATGAGGTCTCATTCTGGGGAAATGCACACATACTTGCTTTTTGCCAGAAAGGCCTTCCTATCAGGTATGATTCTTCCAATAATTTTTAAGAAGTTAAAAAGTTAAAAGTTAAGAAGTTATCAAGGCAAAATTCACATAACTAATCCATATCATCTTTACCATTTTAAAGAGTAATATGCAGTGGATTTTAGTGCATTCACAATGTATAACTATCACTACTATCTGGGTTCTGGAACTATTTCATCACCCTAAAAGGAAACCTTGTGCCCATTCAGCATCACTCCCCCCTCCCTTCTCTCCACAGTCCCTGGCAACCTCAGGCATGCTTCCTGGTTCTAAAGACTTTCCTATTCTGGAAATTTCAGACAAATGGATGATATAATATTTTGCCTTTTATTTCTGGCTCTTTCATAAAGTATAATGTTTTCAAAGTTCATCTATATTGTAGTATGGATTAGTATTTCATTCCCTTTTAATGGCCGAATAATATTCTACTGTATGTTTACCTGTTCATCCATTGATTGACATTTGAGTATTTTGACCTCTTGACCAATATGAATATTGCTACTATAAAATTTGTGTGCGTTTGGGTTTGAAAAGGAATCTTCAATTCTTTTGGGTCTTGGGATGATTTTAGGGCTTGATTTTGATTCTTTTGGTCTGGTCAAGACTGGTTCTAGCAACACCATAGCTCGGGCCTGTTCTATTTCTGACATCTCTGAGAAGGAGCTGTTTGATTTTCAAGGATGAAGGTGAACAAGGGATATGCAAGTACAAGTGGTGAAGTCAGGGAGGGAGAAGCATGCAGGCAAAGGGACCTGCGTCCTCTCTGAAGTAAATATAATTTTCCATCATCTATCATATTGATAGTGGTAGAGATTATAGCCACTTTCCTATGATGATTAGTCTGACAGTCTATGTTCATCTGTGTTCCAGGAATATGTTCAGTTTCTATCCAGTTACTCAATGGTTAGTAATCCATCAATTGTCTGAAATGATTAGGGCTAATTATCACAAATCAGGATATTTGGGCACTGTAAGCCAGGTTCCATTAACAAGTATTTTGTGTTTGATGACAGTCTTTGCTTCTATGTATTTTAAAGCACAAGAAGACCCAAATTTATTTTTCCTAGCAGACAATAAAAAGAGTAATTATCATCATTATCTGTAAAATGGAATTAATAACAGGCTTGCTGTAAGGATTAAGAAACTTAACATATTTAAATTGCTTAGAACATTGCCCTTAATGTGAGTAAACTATTATCATTATTATTACTCATTCCATGCACATCAACAAAAGTAATATTAAAAAAAGTAAGTCAAACCATGCCATCCACTTGCTTACTAGGCTTCAGTATCTTTCCACTTTACTATTCAGTAGAGAATTTGCATGTACTAAGCCCTTGCCTGAATGATTTAGCCTCTAACTTTTCAAAGGTTTTTGGACTACTTTTATTCTGGTTTATTCCATGTCAACCACACTTTCTTTCCTAGAACAGATCAAGACTTCCCGGCTGCAGAGACTTGGCACCTGCTTTTCTCTTAGCTGGGAATGTTTGTACACTGTATTTCTTTTGGCATCCTTTCTCACGGATGTCTTACTTGCCAAAGAAGATTCTCCCATTTTTGATCTCTATTTCCACTCCTTTTGGTTAGGTCAAATGATAGCCTAATTAAAACCTGAAGCTATTTTATTTAATTACCCACTGACTATAGTTTTGTTCATCTCTGAGAGTCACTTGAAAATACCAATCTCTAGCACAGTGTTTAGATATTCATGGTACACATTTATTAAATATTTTCTAAATAAATATAATTTATTAAATATTTTCCAAATAAATATAATTTCTAATAGTTTTCATTTCCACTTCTGGAAATTAGAGTTAACTAGGTATTTAAAGGTATGATCATTTTAAGATTTATTTATTTATTTATTTATTTATTTATTTGACAGAGAGAGAGAGATTGAGAGCACAAGCAGGGAGAACAGCAGGCTCCCTTCTGAGCAGGGATCCTGATGCGGGACTTGATTCCCAGGACCCTGAGATCATGCCCTAGCAGAAGGCAGATGCTTAACTAACTGAGCCACCCAGGCACCCACATATGATCATCTTATACACTATCATGGTAGGTATCATCAATTCTCATATTATATATAATACCGTTTAAAAATTATTTATTTATTCTTTTGCATATTTTATTCCTCTTCATTCCTCAAAGGATTTGAGATAACAAATTCTGTCCAGCCTTGGTTAAGGCCTGACTTCACCTAAGGTATGTTTTGACTTTGCATTCTTTTATTTTCTTTTATTTATTTCTTTAATTAAAAAAATATTTTATTTATTTATTTGAGAGAGAGACAGGTTGTGAGAGGGAGAGAGAGCACAAGCAGAGAGGAGAGGGGGAAGCAGGCTCTCCGCTGATCAGGGAGCCCAACTTGGGGCTCGTTCTCAGGACCTTGGGATCATGACCTGAGCTGACGGCAGAAGCTTAGCTGATTGAGCCACCTGTATGCCCCATTCCTAAAATTTTTTATTTAAATTAAATTAGGCAACATATAGGACATCATTAATTTTAGATGGAGGGTTTAATAATTCATCAGTTGCTCATCAGGTTTTCATCACCTCATGTGCCCTCCTGAAGGGCATTCATTTCATATAGTAATTCAATTTTAAGTAGAATCAAGAAAAGAAGAAAAAAAAGTGGAAAGATCTAAATTCTGCGTTTGAAGGTCTTCAGCTTCCATGAATAATTTTCCTTCTTCTGGTAGCTGAATTTCAATTTCCTTTGGAGAATCATCCCCTTCTTACTGTCCATGTATGTGCTTCTTGGGTTGAGAATGTTGCTTCTTCTTCTCCATAAACCATGGTCTTCTGGTCACAGTGATTGCTAACTGTGGGAACTGGCAAACTTTATTCTGTAGAGGGCCAGATAGTAAATATTTTTGGCCTTGTAGATGATAGTCTCTGTCCAACTACTGAACTCTGTTATTACATGATAAAAACAACCTAGACAACATATAAACAAATGGGCATGGCTATGTTCCAACAAAATTTTACTATCAATTGGGATAGGAGGAGACTTGGTATATGGGTTGTAGTTTCCTGAACCCTTGCGTATAGCACTGCTCCTTCAAAGTGTGATTGTTATGGATCTGCATCAAGGTAAGACAAAAATTAAGAGTAAGTGTTTAGAAAAATTTATACCAATCTGACTGAGTAGTCTTATGTCTGTGAAATATAATAATAATTTGGGCTTGTTTTCTGTAGGTCTATTTTTTTTTGCTTTCATTTTTATGTTAATTCATTTTTAATTGTATTTTACAAAGTTATTGGACTATGACAGATTAGATTAAAAAAAAAAGACAATTAAAAAGTCCTTCATGATGATAGGCTTGAGAAGCACTGGCTTAGGACACAACAAGACTTAAGCCAAACTCATCAGCCCAAACCAAGCTGATCTCAAGACTTTTATGAAGAGACTCATGTCGCCCTTGGCCCTCAAACCCAGAAAAATGTGAGGGTGGAGATGTCCAGAGCCACCTGAAAGAGACTACGAAGACTTCACCAAGAGGTGAAGAGAAATCGAGCATGGTGACGTCATTTGAGACTATACCTTGTTGAAACCTGCAGCTTACTTGTCACCCTGTCCTTGTGTTTTGTCTGTTCTCCCAGCTAGAAGTTTCACCATGGGACTTTACTTGTACGTAAGCTAAAAAATCCCTTCTGCTCCTTCAAAGAAAAAAAAAAACAGTTAAAACTAGGCTTTCTGTCACTTGTCACCAAGAGAATCCTGACAAATATGAATTTTCTAACCCTTCACTTCCATTTACTAACTGTGGCATAATCACTTCCCCATTCATATATTCATTTCCCTGAGTATGAAAATAATGAGGTTTTACCAAATACTCTCTCAGTTCTATTAGAATTTTAGAACGTATTACTACGCTTGCATTTTTATGGTAAATTAATTGTATTTATGTTCTAAATTTAAAACACGAATTCAAGGTTTTAGTGTGTAGTGTGTATTCTAAGGAAAAAAACTCTCAAACAATAAACAAAAAACAATAAGCAAAAGTAGCAAGGATTTAAGTTTTAGTTAAGTCGTGTCCTTGCCAAAACACATTTAAAAATCAACTAAATGCTTCAATAAACAGTAGGGTTTTTTTTTTTGAATTAACATATAAAGAGTTTTCATGGAAATACTGACCCAGATAATTGTTATTCCTATCAGTTTGGCCCTGATAAAATGAGTTGCTTAGTATAAATAAAAATTCTGCCTGGATCTCAAAAGGTATTTTAATACCCAGGCTGTTTAGGAGACTTGAGAGATAATGTGTCTCTTCGATAATTTCTACAGTTCCCATTTTAATGACAAGTTGACTATTTTGACTTCTATCAGGATTAAAGCAAAAGTCTGTTGCAAAAGTAAGAGAAGGAAAATTTACTTCTAGGCTCTAGCCAATACATGTCAAAAATCCCGTTTGCTGGAGACAGGAATTCAAGGCTGTATTTCCCAGCAAGTGTTAAAAAATATCTCTTATACTCATGAAAGTCCCTGAAGACTGTTTCAAAGTCAATCACCCTGGCAGCCAATCCTCCAGACATAGGCACTGCTTCAAATGTTTCCTTCTACATGGTGGCCACTAAAATAGTTTTTGTTCAGAAAAAAATAAAATAAAAAAAAATAAAAAGCCACCAAAAATTTTTGGAGGCATTTTTATGATCCAAAATAGGCTTTTTAAAATCTACTTGGATCAGCTTTTGAAAGAAAATGATCTTTGCATCCTCAAGCTGTCTTGCATTTCCATTGACATCTTGGGCTCTTAACTACCACAGTTTCAATCAGGGGTCACTTTGGCCTTGTTTTCTTAAAATAATAAACTCTGCTAGAAAGAGAGGCAGTGATTTGGGCCCACCTAGCCACCATGCACTTTTCTAATTTGGCATTCACATTTCGCACAGATGCAGCACTGTTCTTTGCCCGTTTATCCTTGTGATTTATAGCCCAACACTTGTAGATTATAAACATCTATAAGAGTGGGGACATTCACTAATTTGTCTTTGACTCCCAGGACCTGGTTCCATACATATGTGTGGAATGACTGATTATAAGATAACAAAAAGTATTATTATTAAATAGTCTCTCCATTCCAGGTCCTATCACGAATACTTTCCCTACTTTCTAATCCTCACTGCAACTCCCTGAAGCAGACAGTACTCTTAGCCCCATTTTACAGATGAGAAAAGGAGCACAGAGAAGTATTTTTCCAAGGTCATACAACAACCAGTAAGTGCTGGGCCAGGATTTAAACTGTGACTCAGAATCTCTAAACTGTTTCACAATACCTAGGATTGTGCTTTAAGCCACTGCTGATGAAGAAAGAACATACTAACTACCAAGCGAGAGATTAGTAATCAGAATCACTCACAGGTGATGCTCTCCTCAGTATCATCAGATTCAAGTGGATCTTTTGGAAAAATTCTATTAGTTCACTACCAACTAGGGATAATTACCCAATGGCAGGTGACTGCTCACTATTCCTCTAATTCCCGGCCACCACTCTGTAGTCCAAACCATCCTCTTCCTCCTGGGCTAATTATTTCCTCTAACACACATACCCCTCCTGTCCTTTCCAAGTGACAGCCACTTAAACAAACAAATAAACACACCATACTGATTCTGTCATATCCTTTTTTAAAACCTTGATTGGAATCCCATAGACCCATAGGGAAAAAGTCAAAATCCTCATCTGAGCGTGGAAAGTCCTTAGTGAGTGGTCTGCTCATTTTTCCAGGCTCTTCTCAAGCTACTTTCACTATATCCAACCATACTCTGTCTGCTTTCATATCCTGGGGGAAGCATGCTCTTTCTTAGCTGAGGACATTTGCTCAGGCTGGTCCTTCTGCTGGACACATTACCACTCCACACTTCCACCCACCCGACTGTGACACTCTGACTTGCTTGTGCATTTCACTCATCCTTCTTTTTGGCGTCATCTTATACAGAAAGGACCTTCCGATACCTCCCAATCCCAGATCACATTAGATTCCTCTAATTTATACAAACATAGCCTTGTCTTGTTTTTTTTTTTTTTTAACCCTCATGATAACCTTATAATTACTTGTTTAATATCTGTCTGTCTTTCTTGCCAAATCCTCTGTACTCGTCATAATAAGGTCTGTCATATGGCTGACACCCCATAAATAGTTGTTGAATGAATTAGTGGACATATGTTAAATCATTAAAACATTGTTACTTCTAGGAATTGTTACCTTGGAGAAGATAAAGGGTCTAAAACATATCTTGAAAGTTTGAGTGGTTGATAGAGCACTGTAACAATTTACACAAGAATACTGAAAAATCAGAAAAAAAAGAGGTATTATGATAATAGCTACTATATGTCAAGTATTTTTGTAAAAGACACCGCAAAGTGGCCATTTTGGTCTTGTTTTTCTATTGTGTGTGTGTGTGTGTGTTTTTTTTTAAGATTTTATTTATTTATTTGACAGACAGAGATCACAAGTACGCAGTGAGGCAGGCAGAGAGAAAGGAAGAAGAGCAGAGAGCCTGATGTGGGGCTTGATCCCAGTGGGATCATGACCTGAGCTGAAGGCAGAGGCCTTAACTCACTGAGCCACCCAGGCACCCCACTATTGGGTTTTTTTGTGAAGACCAAGTCAGAAATCTCTCTCTTTCCTCATAAAAGCTGGTGAGAAACAACAATATTAATAGTAGTGGTAGTGTTGATGGCGAGAACAGTAAAGATAATTATGATGATGCCGAATGTCCCTGCGTTACTATATGTCATGCACATTATATGCAGCATAATCATATATGTACTTCAGGACCACCCCATGAAATAAATAATGTTATTACCCATACCATAGAGATGAAGAAACCGAGCCACAGAAGCAGTAAATTATTCCCTACATTTACAAAAATAACAAGGGCAAAGTCAGGGCACACATCAACCCAGTCTTAACATTCAGATTACATGCGTTTGGCCACTGTGTTGAGAAAATCTGTTTTAGTTATCTATTGCTTAAAATTTAGCAGCTGAAAACAGTGATATTCCTTCTTAGTTTTGTGGGCTGAATGGGCTCTGATGTGAGGTTCTTGCTTGGGATCTTCCACGAAACTGTAATTAGTTGTCACTTGGGGTCCTTTGGTGTCTATAGGTTTCACTGGTTTGGATATCCAAGATGATGTACTTGGGGGACCAACAACAGATGCTGCTGATGACTAGGAGCTTTTTGGGACTTTTGGCTGGAGGAGGGCTCCATGAGACTTGGGTATTTCACAGCCCTGAAGCTGAATTTTGATAGGATGCCGCAGCAGGATATTCCATGATACCAGAGGGAGTGGCAAACCTTCATGTGATCTGGATGTTCAGAACCTGACTTCTCTCACATTCTATCAGTCAAGCAAACACTAAGAACCTCCAGGGTTGAAGGGCAAAGGAATTAAACTCAGTCATTCACCCTTAATGGAAAGCAAATATACACACAGAGAGGAGAAACTGATGAAGACCGTCTTGGAAACTATCTACCTTAAAATGCTATCTTTTCCCTTAATTTATTCATATCTGCTCCTCTTTAACCTTGAACATGCAGACTAAGAAGCTAGGCCTTGCTATATATATTCCTTCCAATTCTCATAGGAGAACTTCAGGCGTCTCTTAGACAAAACATAGACGCAATGGTATCTGATTTGAGAAGATTTGCTGTTTGTCTTTTTTTTTTATTTGCTTGAGGAAAAGAAGATTCACTATCATTCTATTTCAAGAGGCAAGTGGGAAAATCCTACAGAACAAACAAGAGCACTTCAAAGGAAGCTTCTTAAATCACTGTCCATAGGGATCACTTTTCCCTTTAAGCCTGTGAGGGAAGTTTGGAGTTGCCTAACTTACTTTGATGTAAATTCCTTCCTTGGTTTCCTTTCTTTCCTGACCCACTTGGTTGACGAGAGCATGTATCTTTCTGTAACCTCACAATCAACCCTGAGTTGCTTTAGATATTTGTCCTCAGGCTATGCCTGTAGCAGAGTAGACTGCGGATGGGATTAAAACCGTGCCCCCGATCCAAAATAATGGAGAATGGTAGTTGGTAAATTAGTTGAAAAATTCAGTTAAAACAATAAATGACCAAAAAAAGCCCCAACAATAAATCAAAAGTTGCTACATAAACCTTATATATATTTTAGTATAACTTAAAAGAGCTAAAGGTATACTTATTTGCTAATTAAAAAATTTAAGGCCAAGGACTTTTCTTAGAGTCAGAGACCGGATTTTGAGGTTCCCAGTAGTCATCCTTGCATAAACTATATTTATTATGCATCATCTTTAATGCCATGTTTTCTGTTATTTAAAGTGAGAACTTAAGGCAGAGCACAGAACACTTCCCAAGAATACTTTTTAGACAATTTTTCCCACCTGCAAAAGGGTAATGTTTCTTTTTCATTTAAACTTTTTAAAGCATTTAACTCTTTTCTTTTCCAGCTCATATTTCATTAGTTTATATAATATTTAATGAAGTTAACGTATTTCAATAGCAAATACAATATGCATGAACAAGTTTGGAAACACTATATCTTGCTGAGTATACAACTCAATTAGTGAGAGCACAAGTATTCCAATGAACCAGAAAATGGCCTACCAGCCGGCCAAGTCTCACTATGTTGTTGGCCTCTACTGGGATTTTCACAGAGACAATGGAGAGTAGGAGTTCACCGGGTGTTCTGGTTAGAGGTCAGTTAAAGGAGTTTCTGCTGTGTTCTTTTGTTTTTCACACTGGCTGTCACTTAACCTCACTGAAAACACATCATTCACAGTCCAGAGGAGAATCAACATGATCTTTTTGGAAAGTCCTATGGAATCCAAGCCCAGTTTAAGTAAAAGTTATCATTTTTAAAAACGCGTTCTATGTGCCAGGCATTGTTTAAAGTGTTTCATGTTCCTTATCTAATTTTATCCTTACAGTGACCCTATGGAGTAAAGGATCAGTTAGGAATGGCCTTAAAATGCTAGTGTAGTTGCAACAGGGACTTAAAAAGTTTAGGTTTCTTGTAGGAAAAAATGACTGGAATGGTATTAGCCCAAGGTTTGCGTGCTACCATTAGGAATTCATTCATTAGGAGTAACTTCTATTTTCAAGATCATTACATGATCCAAGATGACCACTGGTGCCTTCATATCTGTTTTCTGGCAACAGATGATGGAAAGGAGAAAAGTTCTTTGAGAGAATTTTCTAAGATCTAAAATGCAACTGTAAAGGCTACACTTGTCCATGAGGGAGGTTGGGATATATACTTTTTAGCTATGCAATTTGGTACTCAGCATAAAATGTGAGTTCTTCAACAAATGAAAAAAGTGTGGATCGTGGCATCAACCAGCAGACCAGGACCCAGGGAGTTCTTCCCACTGTCTCTGTTTCATAGAAGAAGGAACTGAGAATTATAAGTGTCAAGGTCTTGATCATCAAGGTAGTAAATGATAGGTCTAAATTTATATCAGATGTGGCCTTAGAGTTCATCCTTACAACCAACCCTGAAAGATTTATATCAGCCCTAATTTTTAGGAAACTCAAGCTTAGAGAGGCTAAATCTATCAAAAATTACATGGCAAGTAAAATCAGATACTGAAATGGAATCCTGGTGTATCAGATTCCCACGTGAGACCTCTAAACCATGTCACCGTACTTGACTCTATCAGGTGCTCTAGAGGGGAGTCCACATAAATTTCAGATACTGTCTCATCCCTCTGTGCACCATGCCCCCAGAGAATGTTGCTCAGTTGAGGAAAATCTCTCTCATTTACAATATGTAATTAACAATATGGTTCATTATTCTTAAATCTGTTTTCAAACTCAGTATCCAAATTTGCCTGATCATAGAAAATAACTGATGCATTTGTCAAGAAAAAAATAAATTCCCAGTTCTTTTTCCTAGAAATTACATTGAGCAGCTCTAGGATAAAAATAAGAAATCTATGTTCAAACAGTGCCCCAGCTCATACCTATGAGCAGGCTAATGTGGAAAGTACACATTTTACATGTTAAGTCAAGAGCTTTTTTTTAAAGGCTGAGTTCACACAGATCTTAAAGGTAGCATTGCATTCTCACAATAGCGGTGGGTTTTTTTTTGTATTGTTTTGTTTTGTTTTGTTTTACTTTTTAAGGCTTTTCTTCTAACAACAACAAAAAAACAAAAAATGTTGCCTTTCTTTTCCTTTCTAATCTTCTGTGTTTTCTACAAAATAAATATGGGAACAATCCCAACCAAACTGTGGGTTAAATTCCAGTCACTCATCTTGAAACATCACAATTAAAAAGTCATCCATGAAAAAGGTCAAGAAAGAAAGTCCACAGTGAAACAACAGAGAACTTGAACAAACTCTCTTTTCTGATTCATTCATTGGTTTCTTCTTTCATTCATGGAGAGATCAGATGAACTCAAGGAGAAATGAGGCTATGCGGACTATCAGAGAAGCAACTCACTCAGAAATTCTCTCTGTTGTCTGGCTTCCCTAGGCTTTGCTGCCTTAACTTTCAGAAAAGAAAGTCTCAGAGACATAGAAACCTGTACTGAGTGTTCTGGAAAAGGCTTGATGCAGAAAAGGGTATGAAATAGAATAGGGCCAGAAAGAGAGAATGATTCTTAATTTATCAGGGTTCAATCACAGGAGTAAAGGGAGTTTTTACAAAGTGTTTTGCCTTTTTCTGGAGCAACACAACTATAACTGGGGATTCACATGGGCAAGTGTCTATGAGTGCAAAATATAGAACAGAAAACCCCTCACCCTTTAATATCATTTGTATGAGTGTGTATATATGTGTGTGTATGCATGTTTCAGTTTTTGTCTAGGGTTCAGAGTATACTAGCACAGATGTGCTTGTATACAGACTAAATAAATAAGTATGCATAACCTGAGGGTATGCTCTCAATTTTTATTATTTATTTATTTATTTATTTTTACTATTGAGGTATGTAATGAACACAATTTGATATAGAACAATACTCTCTCTTTAGTGAACTTTATAATCACCTGAAAGTCCTATTAAAATGTAGGTTCTTGGACCCACATCCAGAGATTATGATTTGGTAGGTCTAGGATGGGCCAATAAATTACATTTTTAACAATTTCCCAGGTTATGCTGACTTTACTTATTCATAAACAACACTTTGAGTAGCACTATCCTAGAGCAGTGGTTATCGTACTTACTGGTCTCAGGATCCTTTAGACTCTTAAAAAGGATTGGGAGCACTAAATAATTTTATCTGTTGAGATCTATAGATACTTAACAGAATTAAAAATTAAACTAGGGGTATCTGGGTGGCTCAGTGGGTTAGGGATCTGCCTTCGGCTCAGGTCATGATCCTGGAGTTCCTGGATTGAGTCCCTCATCGGGCTCCCTGCTTAGTGGGCAGTCTGCTTCTCCCACTGACCCTTCCCTCTCTGATGCTTTCTCTGTCTATCAAATATTTAAACAGAACCTTAAAAAAAAAAAGAAATTAAACTGAGAAACAAAAATTATTAACTCACTTAAACCTAACAGTAAGAGCCTTCCCAGTAACATAAATAGCATATTTTAACGGAAAATAGCTATATTTTGCAACACAAAATAATCTGTAAGAAAAATCATTTATTTTGTTTGTAAAGTTTGTAAATCTCTTTAAAGTCCAGATTAATAAACAAAAGTTGGAATTTCATATCTGCTTCTCTTTCCAATCTCTTGCTATATGTTTTTTGCTTGAAGTATATTAAGAAAATCTGGCCTCCCACTGATATGTGACAGGAAAGGGGGGATACTATATTACATGATGATTTATAGAATCATAAGAGTCTTTTAAGATAATTGTGGACATATTTATTTGATACTCAAAACTCAAAAGTAGTCTTTCTTAAAGTTTAACAACAATGTAGCTCTAAAATCATATCAATGAACTTTTCATGATCAATTACAGAAGAAATTGTTAATGTAATCCGCACTTTGAATGATCTTATTGCCATGCAAGATTTTGTAATACCATGAATTGTTCATTGAAAAACATTGATTCACTGAGTTAAACAGACTTGCCAAATGTTGTTGTATGTTATTATACGATATAAAATAAATCACATTTGTTAAGATAACTCCCAATCATATCAGAACGTCTTTAAGTACTGGGGATCTATCAAGTTAAAGTTTCCCAAAATTTTTTTTAAAGATATCATTTATTTATTTGACAGAGAGATCACAAGTAGGCAGAGAGACAGGCAGAGAGAGATGGGAAGCAGGCTCCCTGTTGAGCAGAGAGCCCAATGCAGGGTTCAATCCCAGGACCCTGGGATCATGACCTGAGCCGAAGGCAGAGGCTTAACCCACTGAGCCACCCAGGTGCCCCAAAGTTTCCCAAAATTTCAGTGTCTCACTTGAAAGTTTGAATTTTATCATTGGTAACAAATATTATCAATTCTTTCCTTGGAAGTCGCAGGATTTTGGGGGGAAGTGTAGAAAATGTGTGCCAAATATGAATTCTAAACAAACATAGTTTATCAACTTTCTATTTAAATAAAAATGATGTTCCATAAAAACGGTGGCTAGTTCAGCATGCCATTTGGTCGATTATATAAGCCCCTCTCCTATAGGAAAGGATTTTACATGAGTTTACCGTTTTGTCACACAGACTATTAAAAAGATGTATGCTTAAATGTTTAAAGAAATGAAAACGTTTTACTGCTGTATTAGTAGGTAAACTGACATTTTTTATGTTACTGTATGTGGCAGTGAATAAAACAATAGTTATGGGTACATTTTGGTGAAACTGACTTAATTCATGCTAAGGCAACAACAGTTTTATCTACTACTTCCTTTGTACCTTTAGTGCACATGTTAACACAATGAAAAAAATTATTTAATTATTATCATGAAAATAATTTTGAACATGCAGCCTCCTTGAAAAGGTTTCTTAGGGTACCATCAAAAGTCTATGGATTATACCTTGAAAACCACTGTTCTGGGGAAAAATAGAGTCAGCATTACAAACTGAACTTGGCATATATTGATCTATCTATCCATCTATCTATGTATCTATATCTGTATATTTATATCTATATATGTACAGTTGGTTGTCAGTGTTTACAAATAAATTGAATCAGCTATAAACATTTAATAATTAGGATATTTCATATCAAAATCTGGGTTCCAGATTCTTCCTGATGGATCACAGATCTGATAGGCAATGGATCCTTGATCCTTCATGGTGATAATGAGCATTGGTTACCCATTTACATGAGGCTGGTCCCTCCCTAGTGCCATCATCTCTGTCCAACTTATTACATTCATTCCATTTACCTTCCTAGGTATAGGGCAATTTAAATGTACAAATCCTTATAATATGATAAATATGTGAGAACTGGAACTCAATATGTGAGAGTCAAAATCTCAACCTTTTTGCCCATTGGTTATGCGACTTAGTGAAATTAGCTCAATTCTTTCTTAATTTCATTTCCTTATCTTCTAAATGGGGAATAATAATATGGAAGTTGTGAGACATTATGACAGTAAAGGGTCATGTCCTGAGTCTATCAGATCCCTAAGGGCACAGTACATGGTAGTTCTATTGGCAGTGTCAATTGGAATAGAGATGCATTTTCATTTAATCTTCACAGTGAGATACGTGGAAAATGAGATACGTGAACCCATTTTAGAGATGAAGAAAATGAGGCAAAGAAAGGCAATCAATACATAGCAATAGCTCTGGTGGTACCACTAATAATAGTGAGAAAACAAATGGCACGTACTGAGCTCTTACCATATTGCTGGTATTGTGCTAATTATCATATTGAGTCTTTTTTATTGAATGTAATTGACAGCGACATTATGTAAGATTAAAGTACACAGCATGCTGATTTGATACATTTGTGTATTGTAGTATGGTTACCACCATAGAATTAGCGAACACCTCCATCACATCACTTGTTTCTTTATTTTTATTCATTTATTTATTTTTTTTATGATGAGAAACCTCTCAGCAGCTTTCAAATACACAATCCAGGATTATTAACCACAATCACAATGTGGGGCATTAGATCCTCAGAACTTATTTATCTTCTAACTTCAGGTTTGTACCCCAGGACCAGTATCTTCCCAATTCCTTTACCTCCTAAACCATGGTAACCACCTTTCTATTTTCTGTTTCTATGAGTTTAGGTTTTTAAGATTCCACATATAAGTGAAATCATACAATATTTGTCTTCTTCTAACTTATCTCATTTAGTATAATGCCCTTGAGGACAAATGATAAGATTTCCTTCTTTTTTATGGGTGAATAATATTCTGATTTAAGAAATGGGCAGAGAAACTGAATAGACATTTCTCTAAGGAAGACATACAGATGGGCAACAGACACATGAAAAGATGCTCACTATCACTCATCATCAGGGAAATGAAAATCTAAATCACAATGAGACATCACCTTACACCTGTTAGAACGGCTATTATCGAAAATAACAACAGTTGGTGAGGATGTAGAGAAAAGGGAAACCCTGTGTTCTGTTGGTGGTGTGGAGCTCAAATTGTACAGTGACTATGGAAAACTATGAAGCTTCCTCAAAAGAAAAAAAGAAAAAGGGGGCACCCGGGTGACTCAGTGGGTTAAACATCTGCCTTCGGTTCCGGTCATGATTCTAGGGTCCTGGGATTGAGTCCCTCAGTCGGGCTTCTCCTCCTCCTCCCCCCTCCACCTGCTGCTCTGCCTTCTTGTGCTATCTCTCTGTCAAATATATAAATAAAATCTTTAAAAAAATAAAAAATAAATAAAAATAAAACTACCATATAAACCAGCAATTCCACTTCTGGGTATACACCCAAAGGAAATAAAAACAGGCTATTAAAAAGATACCTGCCCTTTTATGTTCATTGCAACAATAACCAAGATATGGAAACAACCGTAGTGTCCATGAATGAATCAATGAATGAATGAAGAAAGAACATTTGATTTAATCTTTATAAAAACCCTTTGATTTTATTGCCATTATATAGATGGAAACAATGAGGCTCAAGGAATTCAGGGAGTTTGCTCAGGAGCCATTGTAGTAGTTGGATTTGGAGCTGGATTTATCCTTAAAAGCCTGAAATGCGGACTTCTATCTATAATATTGGCATGGGCTGAAATAGGCCCATATCTATCTGTACTGGTCACTGATGATCAATGGGCTGGGATCTCCACAAAGAGGAGATCCGGGCTACTTACTCAGTCTTGTGAATGTTAAATCACATTTTTCCCCTGGTGGAGATTCTCTGACACACACCAATGAAAAGAAAAAGCAGAAACATCCACAAGACCCTAATGTTTCAATAAGATTAATTTATAATATATCATGTTATTTACCTTTTTGGTAGAGAGAACAGTCTGATACTGACAGAAGTTTCAACATTTAGAGGGATAAACGAATACTTCCACCTCCACAAATATGCTACAATTTGTGAATCAGATAACAGAGCAGAATTAACTGCCAGTGAAAATTAAAACTGCAAACACTTTTTTTTTCTTTTGTCAAACCTAGAGGTTTCAAACAATGAAAGAACTTCATGTTATGGTTTTTTAAAAAAATGTTGCTGTTTCTGACTGTAATTAGAACCACCTGAACTTTGCTGTAGAGTACCACCCAGTTTCCTCAAACCTTCCTGACATTGTAATATTTTGGATTTAGGTCACATTTCTGGGCAATTGACATTCTCTCTGATTTGCAATTAAATTCTGGAGTTTTCAAACACTTTCTGACACCTCATAACATTTTCATCTTTTCCTAAGTTTAAGAATGACCTTGCTTGGGTTAATTGATCCCAAAGGGCTATAATTTCTTGTATTTTATTTCATTTTGTCCTTGGCTTATTGTCAAAATTTACTGGAAATAAAGCATCCCAATAAACTCACAATCAGCGTTAAATGGCTTCAAAAATAAGCACATCAACAACCCACAGGTGATGCCAAATTGCCTCTGAAAAGCAGTGTAAACACCGTTTATGATGACGAGATGCCAAGCGGACAGATGAGAAATAGGTAACTCAGTTATCCAAATGCCCAGATACAAAGACATGTGGGTCATTAACATAACAATTGCCTTTTTATAAGGACTATTGCTGGGTTGACAATATCAAACAAAGGGTCAGGTCAAAGACCTGCGAGGTCACCATCCCTGAATGCTTTGCTACGCAGCCGCATCCTGGGTAAGTACGTTGCATCATCTCTTACATTGACTACTCTACAACGACCCTACTAGAAGGATGAGTTGTTATGTTCATTGTATAGATGAGAACACTGAGACCTGGAAAGATGAAGAAACGTTTTTTGCAGAGCTCTAACCTGGTAAATGGCAGCTTTGAACCGTGTCTGTTTGATTTCAAAGCTCTGGATTTGTTTATGGCGAAGGCATGGTGTAGATTAGGGACTGCACATGGAAATGCTCTCAGGGGTAGGCAAATGGCCTGAATTTGTGAACAGTGACGTGTCTCAGGCCACAGAGAGTGGGCAGACCCACAATGAACTGCAGACTGCCAGCCCTGCCTGGTAGTTTGTAAATCTAAAATTCACAAAAGGAGTAGGTAGGCAAAATGAAGAATTATCATCCAGTTTTCCCAATACCTTCATTTACTGGTCTAATGTAAACAAACAAAGCAATGATCCCCCCAACACTGGTTTCTATTTCTTTTATTTAGCTACTAATGGTTAGACAGCTGAAATCTGTTTTAACAACATAGGGATAAAAGAAGGGCTCCCATGTTACCAAATTCGATGGGATTATAGGTTAAACTTTTTCAACCAGTGCCGGGAGTGAAGTCAGTGATTTCCAGCTCTCCACGTAAATCTTTTCACTAGTAAAGTAGTAATATGTTCATGTCAATATGAAAATTTATTTATTTATTTTAATAATTTTTTAAAAAATTTTATAAACATATAATGTGTTGTTAGCCCCAGGGATACAGGTCTGTGAATTACCAGGTTTACACACTTCACAGCACTCACCAAAGCATATACCCTCCCCAATTCAGTATGAAAATTTTCTAAAAACTCAGTGTGCTAACCAGTGGTGAACTACCCTCAGACAGGTGACCAGGGAGGGGAGTGGCATCATCTGAATAAATAACTGAGCACTTGAATTTATTTTTTTAAATTTTTTCTAAAAGATTTTATTTATTTATTCGACAGGCAGAGATCACAAGTAGGCAGAGAGGCAGGCACAGAGAGAGGGGGGAAGCAGGCTCCCTGCCGAGCAGAGAGCCCGATATGGGGCTCAATCCCAGGACCCTAAGATCATGACCTAAGCTGAAGGCAATGGCTTTAACCCACTGAGCCACACAGGCACCCCTGAGCACTTGAATTTAGTTGACTGGACATAAAATTCCTTATTAGGTAGACACAAAGTTTATTATAATAACTATAATTACATTTATTGGAGTTTCAAGAAAAGGAGAAGAATGAAAATATCTCCGATGTGCCCCATAAATATGTTAAGTGGAGACTGGGTTTCTCTATTGTACCAAGAGTGTTTCAGTAATTTTCAATCACACGTACTCGCCTTATCTAAATCTTGACTTTACTGGTAGGGGGAAAAACACATCGACTTTTCCTAATTCTCTAAGGAAGCCAGTGGCAATTAGAAAAACATTCATATTTATTTACGCCACTGTTCTGTGTGTAGTGTGGTTTGGGGTAGAGCAGCTTAATTCAAACAAGTGGTTATTTTGGAAACAACTGGCTGGAATCAGTGAAACATCTGGTAAAGCCAGCTGGCGAGTTGACAGCATTTACCCTTCTCCCCCAGCTGGCTTGTGTATGATAAAGTATTGGCACTGACTACCAGAGAGATTCTGTAGCCTGTAGCTGGAAATCGTTAAGAAGAGAAAAGACAGTCATTTGTTCTGGGTGGATTAGAAGCCCAGAAGGCTTGAGGGCTGGGGACTGCAAGCAATGAGCCCTTTCATGGTTTCCTTGCCTGTGTAGATACTGCCCCATCCACCTCTTTGAAATTCCAACAATCCCTCTACCTTTGCAAGAGCATGAACCGCCATGGAAGGTAATCAAAAGATGGGTTAAAATAGCCCTGGTTATGATTCTTGCCTTGAAATTAAACCCCAGCAAGCAAATTGTTTCCTTTTTTTCTGAAAAGATTTAAAATCCAATTTATTTGAGGTTTCTATTTAAATGGAAAGTCCTGTAGCATCTCATGCAAAGTGAAATCAATCTCTTCAGAAAGAGGAGGAGGAGAAGGAAGAAGGAGAGAATGTGGGCCAAGCATATGTAGATTAAAACTTGCTTTTTCAAAGATTTTGAAATATGAGAAACTATCTCTGCCTATAAGATTAATGATGGATCCCTGAGACAGAACCACCCTATTTAACTGCTTTCCTGGATGCCTAATAGACATCTCGAGCTTAATATATCGAAACCCAATTTCTCATTCTGCTTCTGCCTAGCTTAGTTCCTTCCTAGGTTTGTTCAATCAGAAAATGGAACCAACGACCTAGGTGTTGATGCCCACCCATGGAAATCCTCTTTGATTCATCTTTTGCATCACTTCCCACATCCAACTTATCTGATTTTATCTCCACAACACAATCCAAATTAATCTCTCTCTGCTACTCTTATTGTGGACCAACCCCTTTCATTTAGACCACTGCTATGGCCTGTTAGCTTGTCCCCTAGCTTCCATCCTTAATTCTGGGGAATCCATTCCCTATAGAGCAGAGTGAGCTCTACAACAACAATGTCCAACAGGGCAGTCACAACACGTAGGTGGCTATGAAACCCTGGAAATGGGGTTACTTCCAACTGAGATACACTCTAAAGTGCGAAATACACTCTATAATTCAGAGATTTAATACCAAGAAAAAAGAATGTGAAACATCCCATTAATAACTCTTTATATTGATTACATTTTCAAGTTATAATATCTTGGATGCATTTGGATTAAAGAAAATATATTATTGAAGTTAATTTCACCTGTTTTTTCAAAAACATTTTTTTTTTTTTAGGGTAGCTACTACGTATTTAAAATCACATGTGTGATTCACATGTTTCTATGGGACAGCACTATTATAAAATATCAGATTATGGTCCTTGAAAATCTTATAATGGCTTCCCATGGTGTAAAATCCAAGCTTTCTACCATGATCTATAAAGCCCTAAGTGGCCTGCCCTCTGACCTCTTCTTGTGCTCCTCTATAAACCTCAGGTTCCAGTCACACTGATCTTTTGGGTGTCTTTAAAATATATGAAAGAAATTCTCCCTTTAAAGTCTTTGCTCTGGCTGTTTCTTCTTCTTGGAAGGCTTTTCTCCTGGGTATTCACTTGTCTCAGCCCCAAAGAACCTTTTTCTCAGAGAGGTATTTCCCAAACCAGTTATTGTCCTGTTGGTCTCAAATGATCTTGTTGGTTTTCTGTTTTCTTCCCCCATCTCACCCCAACTCATCTCAACTGGGACAAAAAACCAGGATGGTGTGTGCACTTGATGTAGCTTTACATGTAGAGATTACAAACACAGAGAGCCTATTGTACAGCAAGTGCTCAGCAAATATTCACTGAATAGATCAACGGACAATTCTTGAATGAGTTTGTACCCATGAAGTATTAGAAAAATCAGGCGTCGGTGAACCAAGGCCAACAGGTCAACCCTCCCCCACCCATCCCACCCCCTGGCCTCCACGAGTCTCCCATTGTGTAGAGCCCATATGCATTTGCTTACATATTGTTTATTGGCAGCCTCTGTGACAAGTGAGGAGTTGAATATTTTTTAAAGAGACCATAGGTGCCCTCTTGCCCAACAAAGCTGAAGATATTCGCTATCTAGTCCTTTATAGAAAAAGTATGTCAACCTCTTATATACTTTTTTAAAAGTTATGCAAGATCCTTTAGGAGTTGGGTCTTCTCTGTCTCACCAGGATCTTCTCTATCCCATTCCATGCTACAGCCAAACTAGGCTACATGCTGAGAACTGCTCGCACCCATCGTCCCTTAGGGGTATACCTTTGTACTTGTTTTGTTGGCTGGAAACATCTTTCTTCCCAACATGCACAAAACCCTATGTTCATTGCAAGAGACAACAGGTATAACTGCACCTGTTTAAGAAAGAAGCTGAATTCAGCAATTCCATTACCTTAATAATCTGGACGAGGAATAACTTTGGTTACCACAAGATCCAGGGGTTTAAATGATGTCCACAGGATCTGGTTTCTCCGCCATTGTTCTGTTCCTCCTTCTCTGTTTTGGCTCCAGTTATAGACAGATTTTTCCACTTAGATTACAAGAAGGCTTCCAAGATCTCCCCAAACTAAAAAGTTCGAGAGGTCCCAGGGAGACTGTTACTGAATTAGTTCCAGCGGAGCCGTATGTTCATGCTTGAATCTATCACCCTGACCAAAGAATGTGGTTTTTTTTTTTTTAAGATTTTATTTATTTATTTGACAGAGAGAGATCACAAGTAGATGGAAAGGCAGGTGGGGGGGGGGGAAGCAGGCTCCCTGCTGAGCAGGGAGCCCGATGCGGGACTCGATCCTAGGACCCTGAGATCATGACCTGAGCTGAAGGCAGCGGCTTAACCCACTGAGCCACCCAGGCGCCCCAAGAATGTGTTGTTTTAATTGGTTCTGAACTAGGCTGATTGTCCACCTGCTGAATGAGGTCTGCAAACAGTTCTACCAGAAGGTAGAAAGTTGGCAAAGTGATCTTCTAAAGAAAATCAGGACCTTGTAACGGGAGAATCAAGAAATGAAAACCATACGATAAAAATCATGGATTTTTTATCTGCTGCCCAGTCCTTTAAGTCTTGGTGAAAATCCCAACATCTTCCTTTGGAGTCCTCACTGATTCTTTCACCACTGTTCCAGCTGGGTCTTATACCCATTCTGGTCTTCCAGGGCTTTCTTCTAGATCGGCAGGGCTCACACCACATAGTAATAAGTGGTTAGTTGGCTTCTCTCCTGGGAAACTTCCAGCTTCTTGAGATAGGACTTTGCTCTTTGTATCCACAGGGTCCAAACACAGTGCCTGGTAGACAGCAGGAGCCTAATACATGCTGAACACATTTTTATGAATATGTGCTTTATGCACTGTTTTCTTGAGTAAAGCATACGTGTACAAAGGTGCATTTTAGGTGGATTACTCTTGTACTGACTAGTAGGGTTAATTTGGAAACATTGCAGCTAGAAGACCCTTATTATTTTCCAGGGTGAAATGAAGAGGGATGACAGGAGGGGCAGAACCATGGCAGAAGGGAAAGAGGTGAAGGGACTGGAAATTCTCTCTCTCTGACTCACTAGAAATTCTCTCTCTCTCTGAATCACTCGTCTGGAAACAAACTTCTAAATTATTGATCCAAAGCTTAGACAGATTTAAAAAGCTACTGTTTATTGATACTTGCTTATGAACTAAACACTGTGCTATCTACTTTATAGAAATTAACCAATTGAATCCTCTCAATACCCCTTAAGGTAAGTGATATATTTTTTTTAGAGCTAAAGAAAGAGTTTCAACAATGTTAAGCAAGCTGTCCAAATTATGCAATGCGTTAGGGTAGAATCTAGGTCTGAACAGATACTTAACTCTAAAGTTGCATTACTGATAGGGTCAAAAAGGGTATGCAAAGTGACCCGATTTTTCTAAAACTCTTTTATGTGCCCAAATGAGTGACTTTGGGATTGCAGGCTTATGTTCATTTTCATGATTTGAGCAAACCGTCACTTGTTTATAGTAATGGTCTTCAGAAAACGAATACAATAAAGTACCCAGTGTTTAGAGACTCCCAAAAGTCTATCACTATGGTAAGGTTTCAGGAGATTTCTCTGACTACACCCCGTAAAGTCACATTTCAGATAATGTTCATGAGCTGAATACAGAGCTCATGCCTTTGTTGTTACAGGGTCTGAGAGTAAATATCAGATCCAGTAATAAAATATTAGAATTCAATCATTTAACTTCAAAAGATCATTGTTGATAAGGTGGCCAAGCATATGATGTATTCTTATACTGCCCTGATTATTTGCTGAGAGAAGCGACAGTGACTGACCATTAACTGGATTTCTGGCCTACTTCTTGCTCTAAAAAATCTCCAGATCTAAAAGGAACAAATGAGATACCTAGGGTCTTGAGGGTCTGAAAATTTAATAGAACATATGAGCTGGAAAGGATATTCCAGATCATTTAGGTCGATGGTTCTGAAACTTTAGTGGACTTCAGAATGACCTGGAGGATTTTGTTAAGGCAGGTTAACGGGTCCCCCCTTCAGAGTTTCTGACTTAGTTGGTTGTGAGCAGACCTTGAGAATTCACATATCTCAACACTTTCTAGGTGATGCTGATGCTGCTGGTATCCAAACCACACTATGGAAACCACGCATCTTATTTTGATATGATTTTGAGATAATCTAAGACCAGAGAAGGTAATGACTTGTTTCACACCAGGTTAACTAATGTCACAACTGAAAATGGGGCAAATAATAATTTGGTGGCCCCTCTCAAAAGAGGAGATGTGTGTTTATGAGTTTGTGTGTCTGTCTGTGTGTGAATGTCAATGTGTGTATGTATGGATGTACACTCTTGTTTCGTTGTTGTTATTGTTGGCCTAGGAAGCATCCTTTACTTCTTCTGGTCATGACAATGCCTCCCTGCTCTTAATTGCTATCATTTGGGTGGAGGTGTTTTTTTTGTTTTTTGTTTTCCTTAAGATTAATTTATTTGAGAGAGAGAGAGAGTGAGCAAACAAACACCCAGAATGAGAGGGAGAGGGAGAAGCAGGCTCCTCGCTGAGCAGGGAGCCCGATGTGGGACTTGACCCCAGGACCCTGGGATGTGGGGCTTGATCCCAGGACCCCGGGATCATGACCTAAGCTGAAGGCAAATGCTTAACTGACTGAGCCACCCAGGCACCCTTTATTTGGGTGGTTTTTTTAAAATCATGCCTCCCTGCAGAGATAAGCATATGAAAAGAGCCTGGAAATATTTTCAGAATTCATGTTATCTGTCTGATAGAGCATGTAGATTTTTCAGAATCTATCCTACACATATGGTCTCATGTTAAATAATGATATTAAATATAGATGCTCATTCCAGCATTGTATTGATGGGGAAAAACAGCAAAGAACCAAAAGACCCATTAAAAAGAGAATGTTCAGCTGAATTGTGGTATATGCTTGTATTGGCATCTTATGTAGCCATTTCCAAAACTAAGAGAGATGTACTGACACTGATTCCTGGAAGTCTTGTAGAACTCTCACTGAAGACATGGAAAAACTGTAAAATATAAGAAGTGAGAGAAAGATATATCAGAGTGCCGAGATCTATCATTTTTACAGGAAATAGAAATATGCGTATTCATATCAATATGCACCAGCACATAAGTGTATATGTATGTATGGAGTTATCGTTTTTAGCTTATAGCAATATATATTCTTAAATATATTTATATAAATATATATACATTCATATGCCACATATTAATGCATACGTGATTGCTATGAGGTAATACATATTCAAATGTATCATAAAATTAATTTTCTTTTTAAAATCTTTTCTCTTAGAATGTGGAACTACAGAGTTCAGGATTTGCATACATGATGCTTTTATGCATTTTTCAGGAAAGCATTCACTCATTTAAATAAGACTTTTTAGGGTGCCTGGGTGGCTCAGTGGTTTAAGCCTCTGCCTTTCGGCTCAGGTCATGATCTCAGGGTCCTGGGATCGAGCCCGGCATCAGGCTCTTTGCTCAGCAGGGAGCCTGCTTCCTCCTCTCTCTCTCTGCCTGCCTCTCTGCCTGTTTGTGATCTCTGTCTGTCAAATAAATAAATAAAATCTTTAAAAAATAAATAAATAATACTTTTTAATCACTGTGCAGTTGCACATTAGAGCTTGGGCTATCCTTAAGTAAATGAAAAAAATGGGGTTTTTTCAAAGTGGAACAGAAGTTGAGGACCATTTGAAATAATGTCTTAGAATTGATAGTTTTAATCTACATAAACTTATATTTATTCATCATTTCTCATAGCTTATAAACTACCATGGCACAGATATGATTCTAGAATTTGAAGGGAGAATGATTATCTCAGCTGTTAGCTTCTTATGGAAAGTGGATAAATATTCATTGAAGGAGGGTTTCATGTTTCTCAGACACTAAGTCTTACTGAAAATAATTTTTGTCTTTTTTCTTACTTCCTTTTCAGGTCATAGAAGTCTCTAGAGGTTGCTTTCTCACAGGGATTGCTGAAAGGCTTGCAGATATCTCAGTTAGGAAGAACTCAATGATCATTTTGTTGAGGAGACCACCTACTATGCACAGGTGTCCTGACCACAAGGTAAACATTGCGGAGAATTCTCCTCAATTCTTCTGTCAGCGTGCCACGCCATGTTCTGATTTGTTAAACAATAAAAGCAGCAAAGTTAGAAGTACCTAATGAGAGAACAAGTGCTGCTGTTGTCACCTGTGAGAACTCAAGAGTCACAGGGACTATGTCTGTTCATACCTCCGAGGACCAACCTCAGTCTTGATCTCCAAGAGTCCTCCTAAAATTCTGTGATTTAAAAACTGCCCCCCCTTTTTGGTGAATAAAACACAAGATTCAAGTCTCTTGTGACTAGATGAATGATCCCCAAGCCATTAGTAGAGCTGTTCAGACTATATCCCTCATTTTTTAAACTCAAATTCTAAAACTCAAATTAAAATGAAATGAGAGGGGCACTTGGGTGGTTCAGTGGTTTAAAGCCTCTCTGCCTTCGGCTCAGGTCATGATCCTGGGGTCCTGGGATCGAGCCCCGCATCGGGTGCTCTGCTCAGCAGTGAGTCCGCTTCCTCCTCTTCCTCTCTTTCTGCCTGCCTTTCTGCCTACTTGTGATCTCTGTCTGTCAAATAAAAAATAAAATCCTTAAAAAAAATAAAGTGAAATGAGATACATAACGGTATGATTTAACACCCCTCCCCCCAAAACTTGATAATACCGAGAGTTAGCAAATGCGTGGAACAATTTGAACTCTCACACACTGTTGGCAAGAGTAGAATTTGGTAGAATATTTTTGGAAAATCTTCTGATGGTACCTTCTAAAGCTGAAAATATGTATATTCTTTAACCCAGAAATTCTACTCTTAGATTTATATCCAACAGAGATACTCACATATGCTTGCCAAAAGAGGTGTAAGAGAATGTCTATAAACGTACCATTTGAAATAATCCCAAACTGGAAGCTACTTATATACACATCAAAGTAGAATAAATCAATAAAATGTGTCGTGTTCATTCTGTGAAATACTATACAGCAATGAGAAAGAAGAAAACAAATGATATGGATGAATCTTACCCACCAATTATGCTTAAAAAACAGACATTAAAGAGTAAATAGTATACAATTTCACTGAAAAAAAAGTTCTCTTTTTCATTCATTCAGAAAAAAGTTAAAATTATATATAGTTTTAGAAGTGAGGGTAGTTATTATATGTGAGGGAAAGTAGAAGATAAAAGGAAACACAAGGGGGCTTCTGGGATGCTGATAATGTTCTGTTCCTTCACCATGAGCTAGATACATGGATACATTCACTTGGTTTAAATTCCAGCAGCTTTTCAGAATGTATGTTATATAATGATAAAGACAACAACAAAAAAGACAATAGCTACTGTGATAAAATTTACTTATTTCATTGTATTCCCAATATTGAAAATTGTAATAACTATAACATTGGTAACACTTTTTTCAGGTCGCTATGTTTTATGTCTCCTTTTAAAAATATTTGATCATGGGGAAAAACGGTCTAGGAGCTTGAAAAGACAGACATTAGAAAGTAATCCACTTGAGGTTAATTTGGTTGAGGTCCTAGGTCATACCATATATTGTAGTCTCCACTGTCGAATAATCAACAGGTGTTAACTATGAAGCCATTCTAAGCCAATCTGGAGAAACACTATTCATTAGCTTTCCTTAATTATGGGAAAATATGAATATTTCATATTCATTACTCCATAGTCAACCAATTCATCATTCTTACTCCATACTTTCAAATACGCAGTGAATGGAGAAGAGGTGTAAATTCTAAATAGCTAATCCTGAATTCTTTAGATTGTTTGTCACCTCAAATTCTTCAATGCCTGGTACCTGTATTTTTTTTTTTTAAGATTTTATTTATTCATTTGACAGACAGAGATCACAAGTAGGCAGAGAGGCAGGCGGGGGGGGGGGGAGCAGGCTCGCTGCAGAGCAGAGAGCCTAATGTGGAGCTTGATCCCAGGACCCTGGGATCACGACCCGAGCTGAAGGTAGAGGCTTTAACCCACTGAGCCACCCAGGCACCCTGGTACCTGCATTTTTAAAGACTAGTTGAGTTCCATGCTTCTCTTTCATAGCCTTTGTGTCAGAAAGGATAGGTTCCAAGCACTTTCTCACTGTGTCAAATGGCTGCTGGTTTCTGAAGACTGTGGCTATCTCAGATTAAACAGTTGAAGGTCAAGCCCTTCAAAATGAGAAGCCAACATTTAAAAAGTTGCTCTACAGGTTGGGGACAGAACCTCTTCACATCTGACCTTGAGCAAGATGGATTTTCGATTTCAACATCCATGGTAAACTTAAAGGAACAGAGCTTCTTTGATAAGGAAGTAGGACCTTAGTTAATCGGTTCAGTAGATCTCATCTCAGCTGTGAGAGACTCTACACGTTTCTAATAGTCAAGAGGAAAAACACAGTCGTAGGGAAGAAACAAAGCTACACTAATGTGATAAGCAAGAACTTTGTCCTAGGAATCAAAGTTATCTTTGCCACTTTCATTGCTTCTCCCTCTTATGCTATTTTTTTTCCCCCTCAGCTAGAGACCATATCCTAGTGATGATTTATTTGGTTCCCTTTGCCTTAATCTCTTCTATGCCTTTCTAGGCATGACCTCTCTCTAAATTTTTCTTTCTGTGGAAAAGTAACAGAAATGGCTGGGAATATAATCAAGGAAATAATTTTCAAAGACTGAAGCTGAGATGCCAAACCTATGATATATCTATATAAAGTTGGTTCTCTTGGCAACCACGCTCTCTGAAAGCTGTGTTTAACTGTTTGATCACTAGAGACCAAGGTAACTGTTTGATCACTAGAGACCAAGGACTTCCCAGGGAGTCCATACCTTACTGAGCTCGGTTCTAGTGGCTTCTGCCAAACAAGCTCTAAAGCTTCTGGATTGTAGATAAATTCTCACAGCTGGATAGCTCTGGCTTGCTCCTATGGATGGTACAGCCAACTCACCCTAGTTTTGAGTAATGGCGCATAGGTGTGGGAACCAACCCTAATGCAGAGCCTCAGATTCTCAATGGATGCATAGACAGTGTTCATTCCTATTATACTTCCTCTTCCCAGGCCCTTCAAAGAAGTGAAGAAGCCTCAGTGGAGAAAATACAGGTTCTAGAAACATGAGGAATTATATCTTGAGTAATTTTAGCAACCTTGATTTAGTCACTTAATCTCTCTCCCCTTTGTTTAGCTGTCTATCTATGGGAACAGTAGTATCTTCATAATAGCATTCTGATTAGAAAACACCTATGTAATGTGCCTAGGAAATGGTTTTGGCATTTAAATTGTAGGCAAGACTTAACAATGATAGCTTAGCATTTTATTTATTTAGGTGCAGATGCACCATGCCATATGAAGCTGTAAGCTAATCCACTTTGCCCATGGTGACCTGCTCCATGGCCTTTCTTCATTCAACAAATATTTATCTCACACCTTCCACGGTTCAGGTGCTCTTATGCACTGGCGATTTAAAGCAGAACAACTTAGAAAAGGTTATAGCCGTTGTGGAGATTACATACTAATGGAGAGGAGATAAAGAATAAATAAGCACACAAGTAAATATACTGATTACAGATTATGATAAGTTCAGGGAAGATAAACAACAATAAGAAACTAGATAGAGTCACCGATAGAGTGACTGGGGTCCCGGGAAGGAGTAAGCTAACTTAAAGTCCAGAAGGTCTTTCTAGCTTGTAGGAAGCTGGAAGTGAGTGGCCAAATCTTAGACTAACATTTCCTTTGCCTGGGGTTCCTTGCTTGCCTCACCTCACACTGCAGACAGACTTCAGACACGGGGTGCTCATCTCAAATAATCATGCTATCTCTGGTCAATTCTAGTTGAGGAGTAGGCACGCTAAACCGGTGAGTCCCTTGCTACTGGTGGCAAGTTACATGATGGAAACAAGGTCACCCACAGATAAGACCACTAGATCTTTAGTGTCTTGTGATAAAGGCTAAAGACAAAAATAGATGGGAGAGTTAAGAAAAAAAAAATCCATTTAGCAATTTACACATCTAGAGATAACAGAAAATTCATTTTCCATGAAAATGAAACTGAAATGAATGAAAAATCCATTCTCCTGGAGTGTCTGTCATGGACTCACAATGATAACAGTCATCATGATCATGAGTGTCATCATCGGGATCATGGTCTTTGGCATGACCACCATCATTAATCTTCACTCTTCCCTTCTACATTCCCACTTTGTCGTGGGGAAGAAGCTCAGAATTAGAATCCCATTCCCCATGTGTTTTCTGGTTAGATATAGTCAGTAAGAGGCATTTGAGTGAGTTTTGGAAGATGGGCAAGAAATAAAAGCCATTGTTCTCCGGTGGAAGTTTCAGCCAGTTCAGATCAGCAAGCAATCAGCAACCGAGGATTCCTAGGTAGCTGAGATAATGGACAGTGGCTTACTTTATCATCTGTGGGATCTTTTGAAAATCAAAAATGTTGGTCTTGAAAGCAGCTGGACTCATTGATTCTGGCGTGTATGCAATTACATCAAGATTTCCTGAATGTATCTCCTAAACATTTCTTTACTACTCCTACCTTAGCCCTCCTATCCACTGCTTACGCCTGTAGCTCCTGTATTAAAAGATGAGAGTGGCTTCAAAATCTCATCAAAATATCTAGTGGTTTCTATCTTTCTGTTGAAAGCTTGACTGATATACCAGTCTTTATTTTTCCATGTTGTGTTCCATATAAGAAACCAATTTTATTAGTGAAAGTAATTCATTAGATAAGTGGGCACTTAGCTTAAAAGTAGCTATTATTCATTGGGGACTTAGGACATCCCAGGCATTGAGCTAATTGCTTTATACTCATTTTATTATTTCTAAATTGAGGTAATTGTAGATGCATGTGCTGTTGTAAAAAATAATATAGAGATATCCCATTACCTGGTTTCCTCTGATGGTAACATTTTGCAAAACTATGGTACAATATTACAACTAGGGTATAGTATTGATACAATCTACTGATCATATTGAGATTTTCAGTTTTATTTGTGTGTGTGTGTGTGTGTGTGTGTGCATATGTTTAGTCCTAAACAATTTCAGCACATGTTACAGACTTATGTGTCCACCCCCACAGTCAAGGAACTGAACAGTTAGTTCCATTACCATAAGGACTTTATATGCACTTTTAAAGTTCAGTCCCACAGGTGCTATGATTTCTGTAGGTGATGTCATTATCTATATTTTACAGGTAAGAAAACTGAAGCTTAGGTAGTGTAAGTCAATGGTTCAAGGTTATGCAGCTAAAAGATATCAGAACCAGAATTTGAGTCTAAGTTGTTTAACATCTGACCAATAGAAAGTTAGGACTGTGCCTGGAAGACAGCCAGTGAAATTCCCAGCATCTGACTCCACTTCTCACTGACTTTTCAAAGGAGAAAACAGGAGAACCAGTCTTGAAAGCTGGCAGGAAATGACAGATGAATTATGGCTTTCCCTTGTTAACATGCCCCTTTTCCATTTCAAGAGCAATTAAATCTCTGGACATTTTCTTTCAAATTCCTTCTTTCAACATCCAATAAGATGAAAGCATAACAAAATACTCTAAATGCATTCTTCTCTCCTAGCTTTTTAAGCCTTTTCCAGCTCCGACCTAAACAAGTGATTGGAAAAGAACTGAAGTCTGAGCCATTGTGACACATTGTTCATCTCTTCTTTTTCTTCTTTTGTTTTTTTCCTCCTGTGACTTTCCCGTGGATCAACCATTTTGACAAGAAATAATTTGACACTGTGGAATTCATTTCCTACTAAAAATGATAGAGCTATTGATGAGTTGGCAGTTTTTAAAGTCATGCAGGCAGCAAGCATATGTCTTTCTTAGAAACCAGATTCGAAGATAATAGAAAAGCGCTAATGTGAGCTCCACACTGGATGTAGCTAACCAGCGAAGAAGCATCATAAATCTCACCAATATTGCCAACTCTCCACTATTGATGGTAATAGGGGTCTAGGAGAGCACAAATACTATAATTGAAATCCACTGATAATCTAAAAACTTCATTTTACCCAATAGTTTCAGTGCCCTCTTGGGCCAAACCTTTGACAGGAATGGATAACCAGTGGTCAGTGTGACTGATTTGAGTTTCATCTCTTTCTTCCTGTCCTGGCACAAGCTAGCAGCAGAGGTGCTCAGCCTTGAAAATGCAAAGTGCAGGAAGCAAAGCCTGTCATTGAGGGACTGGGGGTGGAATTTGGCTCATGTCTCAAAAATACAAAGAACCCCAGTTTAGAATCTCCAGAGAGTTTTTTGCACATAGTCACAGAGGCACAAGGTAGGACTGAAGAAAAGTATATCTGTCATGCACAGTTAAACATCTATGCCATTTTTAGATCACTATTCTCGCTGGTTTAGTTACCACAAATTACTAATTTTTATATTTCCCATTATTAAGGTGTGGATAACACCAAGATACTGTTTCTTTCATTTTGCATTAAAAACTAAAACTTGTTAAATGTAAGTCTTCACATATTTTATAATTTTTGAAACCCTATGTTAACACTTCTTGGCTTATATAAACACTTTATAGATCAAGACCATCAAAACGTGACAATGTCCTGTGACACTGGAAGAAAATTTAAGGGAATTTAAGAGGCACTGGATAATTCCTTCCTGACATCTCAGTAAGGTAACAGTTATCTTTATTTTTCAAAAGACAGAGACTACCTATTAAATATTTATGATATTGTATAAGAGGTTTATGAACCTCTCCAGATTTTGTACTGTTTACCTACTCATAAGTATGTTTTTAGTATGACTGTTCAGTGGTCAGTAAGTTAGTAAAACTAGTGAAATCAAGGACTGTGAGGGTCCAGGAGACCTTGAAAAATATAAATATTGTTTGTTCAACCATATTTATCATTAGGATAAATAGCTTAATATTTGTAATGGAGCACGGAGAACAAGAAAGACTCAAGTATCACACCTAAATGAGATCCAGTGTTTCAAGTGTAGTCTTTGGCATGTTATCAACCTTCTCTGGCCATATGAAGAGTAGAAATGGTACTATTTATATTTTGGGGCTGTTATAATTAAAGAGAATATATATATATATATATATATATATATATATATGTATGTCAGTCAAGATTCCTGGGTTACACCATGAAAACAATATCCAGATCTCAGTGGCTTAACACAAAGTTTTATTTCCCCACGTATATGTCTCCTACAGGTTGGCAGGCGTGTTTGCTCCATCTCATTGTGGTTCATAGTGTGGGAATTAGACCAACAGAGCAGCCGCTCTCTGGAGCACTGCCAGTTACCATGACAGAGGAGAACCTCTGTACAGTTTTGCATCAGTAGGTAAAGCTTTGCTGAGAAGCGAAGCATGTCACTTTACTCATGCCTTTCCCAATCTCTAGAGTACCAGGAAGTGCAGAAGTCTACCGTGTGACAGGACATAGAGCAAGAAGTGGAATATTTGGCAGCCAGTTCAAATTCAGAGCCTGACACTCAGTCAATGGTAGCTAGTACCATCTCTTGTATTGACAAGAGATGATCAGTGCTCACGACGCTAGTAATTGCTGGTCTTTCAATAGAGCTGTCTGTGGCAGAGAGACTGTCTGCAACTCCCCTCCCCCCATATGTCAATTCCCCTCCCCCCATATGTTATCTTCATCTTCCTTTGGTGACTGGTTCTCCCAAGTCTTGACTGGATTCATAGCTTCTTAAGCCAAAAGAAATTTTCCAGCCTTCTTGGCAGCCTGGAGTCTTCCAGTGATGAAGGGCAAAGGGATGGAGGTGAAAGTGGTTGTCCTTAAAAGGAAAATCCTCATCCTTCACTCTTTCCTCTTTACTGCTAGTTGGAAAATGGACTTAGTAGCTAGAGCTGGAGCGGGTGCTTGTTCTATAAGGGAACTTTGGAACTGAGTTCACCGATAGCTACAGAACAAGAGGAAAGACCCATTCTAGTCCTAGAATATCGACATCTAGATTTTAACTGAGAAACGGGCTGCTATATTGTTTAAATCATTGCTATGTTGGGCTTCCCTCCTCATTTTACTGTCGATTGTGAAGAAGTGTACAGGGATTAGCAAATTTATACACGGGCATATCAATTAGAATGCATTTGGCTATAAATAGAACACCCAAATCTAGACATTAGAAGTGTCTAGATGTGGATGGTTCCACAGTTCTGATGCTCCATAGACTCCGGGCTCTTTCTTTCTGATCTATGATCCCCCACACGTTAGATGCCATCTCTGTACAGTGGTAAGACTGCTGGTGGAATGCCGGCTATCCCCAATTGTGCTTAAGATATAAAGAGGCAGGGGCCTCTTATTATCTCAGTTTTTATCAGGAAGCAATATTTTTTATAGAAGTTTAAGAAGCGCTCCGCTCCTTTCCCTTCCCACCCCACCCCACCAAGAATCTTCTCCTCCATTATCTAGAATAAAACCACATGCTCTCCTTTAAATCAATCATCAGCAAAGGTGTGCGGAGATTACTGTGCATGGCTTAGGACATCATGACTCATCTCCTGGGACTAGGGAATTTATTGCCCTTCCCTGAGCCCACTGCTGCCAGATCAGGATTCTACAGATTAAGGAAGAAGGGGGAAACAGTGTCTGCCTCAGCAGTTAAAGAATCTGTCTAGTGTCTCTTTTACTTTTAGACTTGGCAAGTTACATGGCTCCATGTTTATTCTTAAATATACAGAACTACAACCTGAGGCGATAGAGAGTAAGGATACCTGCTCTCGCTTATGTCTACCCCTCCCCCCCACCTGCTGCTTCAACTCACTTATTCTCAAGCAGCAGGTGCTGGCTAAACATTTTTTTAAAAATTTATTTGACAGGCAGAGATTACAAGCAGGCTGAGAGGCAGGTATTCTCCAAATGTTATAAACTCAATCCTACAGGGGAGATTATGAAGTCACTGTCATGGCTGCCTATAAGGCTTTACCTGTTGGACCCCTTCCTGCTGTTCACTCAGTTCTCACTTCCAATGTACCTCCCCTGAGAGACTTCCTCTGGTTGTTCGGTGGAAAGGAGCTCCCTCCGCTTCAATGATCTGTACCTTTACCTGCTTTTCTTTTCCTCTTGGTATATTCACTATCAGTAATTATCTCACTTATACTTTTTTATATCTTTCATTTTCATTTACTGTTTTACTCCTACTAGACTGAAACATGAAGGAGAGGTAGGTTGTTATCCATTTTCTTTACCTACATAGTTCCGGCAAATAGACCAGAACTTGGTACCTGGTAAGTGTCCAACAAATGGACAGAAGTTGGGTGATGCTGGTGGTATTCGAGATCATCCCTGCCCGGCCCTCAGAAATGGCATAAATCAAGTTTCCTTTGCCTATAAAAGTGAAATGACATCCCATCAAAGGTGTGCTGACTCAAATCTATGGAGGGCCAGGTGAAGCATGGTTGTTACTTATGAAATGAAGTGGAATATATAGATACATCTTATTCCTGAGGGCTCTTCCAGAGGCTACTAAATTGCCTGTTTTTTTTTTTCCAGCTTTAGAACAACTTTATACTAAATTGCCTGTTAAGCTATCATCCATAATTCAGCAGAAATGGCTCAAGAAAAAGAAAACTAAATGTCAATCTCACCTAAAAAAAGTTCATCAGATTGGGTCATGACCCAGTATACTTTCCAACATCAACTAGCAGAGCTTGTTCTTGGGTATGAGGCCATACTTAACACTTTGTATTGGGGGCTTCTTTTCTGTGTAAATCTGGAACAATAGGGCACAGATTCAAAGTTGGGATGGAAAGAGAGTTTACAAGTGACAAATATAAAGAAAATAAAGCCAGACAATTCAGAAGGCAGGGGTACTTGGGAGGAAACCCAGGGGAAAAGCCAAACTGATTATAGAACTAAAATTCCCATTTGCTTATCAAGAGAAAGGGGTAGGGGTGCCTGGGTGGCTCAGTTGGATAAAGCCTCTGCCTAAGGCTCAGGTTATGATCCCTGTCCTGGGGTCTAGTCCCGCATTGGGCTCTCTGCTCAGTGGAGAGTCTGCTTCCCTCTCTCTCTCTGCCTGCCTCTTTGCCTACTTGTGATCTCTGTCTGTTAAATAAATTTTAAAAATCTTTAAAAAAAAAAAAAAGAGAAAGGGCTAATCAAAGAACTAACCGAAATGAAACCTTTTGATAAAAATCTTGTAAGCAACTGAATTTGAATTGCAAGTTGTTTGTTTCAATTCTCAGATGAAACTGGTATTTCCATTATGCTCCAGGAAATAGATGCTTGCTGAATAACTCCTTTAACTTTTTTGTGACATCTATTGATTATATGCATAGAAATTAAGAGAAGAGGCCAATTAAGTTTAAAATTTAATGGTGTTCCAATGCTGTTAATTTACTGGCTGGCTCAGTCGATGCGTCACCCTGCATTGAAATCTATGCCCTCCTCCCACGTGCTAGAAAACTCTTTGATGCCCTTTCAGCTAAAATTATAGTAATCACAAGAAACCAAAGAACTCAGAAGCAGGTACCATATAAAGAAGTGAAAGAGTGACAACAGTGCTTACAACAGCTAAATCCATATTCTTATAGAGGCTGCTGAAATTGAAAATAACAAACCCTTTGAATTGTTTTGTTTATCTTAGTGCTTGCCAATTTTGGAATTCATGAAATGGTCTATAAGCCACACCCATAACAAAAGGTAAAATTTTCCCTACCAATAAGAGCTTGCATGTGTGTGTATTTGTGTGTGTGTGTGTGTGAAATAGAATTTTAATTGGCTCATCAGGAAAAGAAAAGAAGTTTTGGGTACATGTCATGATTTAATCTAAAAAAAAAAAGCATGTCTTTTTTTTTAAAGATTTTATTTATTTATTTGACAGAGAGAGATCACAGGTAGGCAGGGAGAGAGGAGGAAGCAGGCTCCCTGCTGAGCAGAGAGCCCGATGCGGGACTCGATCCCAGGACCCTGAGATCATGACCTGAGCCGAAGGCAGAGGCTTAACCCATTGAGCCACCCAGGCACCCTGGCATGGTTATTCTTACAGGAGATTATTCCTTTTATCGTGAGATATTAGCATACTGGATAAGCCCAAATCTTAAACCATCACTCTAAGACAATGGACTTTCTTTGTGATACTATTTATTTATTTACTTGTTTATTTATAGATTTTATTTATTTATTTTACAGAGAGAGACACACAGGGAGGGAACACAGCAGGGGCAGAGGGAGAGGGAGAAGCAGACTCCCTGTGGAGCAAGGATTCAGATATGGGACTCTATCCCAGGACCCTGGGATCATGACCTGAGCTGAAGGTAGACGCTTAACGACTGAGCCACCAGGTGCCCCTTTGCGAAACAATTTAAGACAAATAATTAGAATATCTAACTTTCCACAAAATCTCTCAGTGATCTTTTATCTATTAGGGCAACCTATTACTTCCTTTTAAATTATATTTTATTAAAAATTATTTTGTATATATGTATATATATTCATGAGTACTTCAAAATTCAGAAAGATATAAGGAATGAAACAGAAACCTTCTAATTTCCCAAGCACCTTTTTTTTTTTTAAAGATTTTATTTATTTATTTGACAGAGAGAGATCACAAGTAGGCAGAGAGGCAGGCAGAGAGAGAGAGAGGGGGAAGCAGGCTCCCCGCTGAGCAGAGAGCCCGATGCGGGACTCAATCCCAGGACCCTGAGATCATGACCCGAGCCAAAGGCAGCGGCTTAACCCACTGAGCCACCCAGGCGCCCCAGCCCAAGCTCCTTTTTATCTACTACTGTAACAAGAATTTTCCCAAAGACTTCAAAAGTGTAGCTTTAGATTTTAAATCTAAAATCCATAAATAAATATATTTTAACAGCTAAAATATATTCTATCTTATTAACACCTCACAACCAGTAACTTTCTTCTACATAGTATGATTTTACCAATTTTGCTATCATGGTTCCCCTGGGCAACCCTGAAAACAATTCCTGGGGCAATTATTTCTTTTTCTCCAAAGGCATTAATCCATCTGCATTACAACCAAAAGTGCCCCCAGAATTCTCTGTCATGGGAGGAGTAACCAGAAAATCAGTCGTGAAGGATACATCTCCTGTCCTGCCCTGAGTCCCAGAGGAGCACTGCTAAGATTACCCATGATTCCAGTGGAAGAAAGGCAAATGGGACCACAAGGCCAACTGTCTTCTGCTTGAGAAGAGATAGGTTTTCATTCTCAATGACATGATGATGATATGTTGTGGTTAGCTTGTGCTCTAACACTAGAGTTTCCACAAAAGCCACAGAGACCGTTGTTACAGAAGGGGTATGGAAATAAAGTGAGGGAGGTGTATGGATTAAGGCTTCCATCTCTCTTCAGGCTGGCACTCCTACCAAGATCCAGGACTCAATGAGAACAGCCAGGGAAGCTGAGAGCAGATTGGATGCTGTTAGGAAAAAATAACTGGGTCACATAACTCATTCCAACTAGCTAAAAATCTGTACATGGGATATATACATATACATATACATATATACACATATATGTACATACATACATATACATGTATAGTGTAATTGGTGTGGATCCCTTCAGGATATCCTGGCCAGGTTATCTCTATTGTTTCTGTTCCCAATCTTGGGCTCTTAGAACAGAACTCTTTATGTTTTACATCTTGAGGTTTGGAGGAAATTTTCACTTTAAGGTATCTTCCTCTTTTTAAATATATATATATGTAGATATATATATATTTAAATTTTTATTTTTTTATGAACGTATAATGTATTTTTATCCCCAAGGGTACAGGTCTGTGAATCACCAGGTTTACACACTTCACAGGACTCACCATAGCACATACCCTCCCCAATGTACATAACCCCACCCCCTAAATATATTTAAAAAAATTTTCTAAGGTTTTAGTATAGTGGTGCTCAGAGTATATAGTTCCCTGACCAATAGCATCGGGATCACCTGGGAACTTGCTAGAAATAGAATTTCTCAGGCCCCACACCAGCTTCACCACAATCAGAAACTCTGGCCGTGGGACTTGGCAACCTGTGTGTTAGCAAGCCACACAAATCCCAGCCTCTTCTTTCTGTGGCATCTGTGTGGGTGTATATTCATTCTCTGTGTTTTTGGGCCCCGCTCCTAGGAAGGGGCAAGGGATGCTTTGATCCTCGAATGTAGAGAAGAGAAAGATACCCTCACAGAGATCTTGCCTCTGAATGCAGGATCTAAAAATATAGCTCAACTTCTTTTACTGAAGGTTATGTTCCTGCTGGCATCTACTTTGTAACTTATTTTGCTAAGTCTGTCTCTTCCCTGGATCTGAGTAACAGTATTGAAAAATAAAAATCCTACATTCATGGGGTTATGAGACCCCACGAGGGGAATGGAAAAAGGAAAAATAAAAATCATCTTTCCATTGATTTTTCTATGGTGTAAGAAGGGAAAAACTTGGTGCATCAGATAGGCTGGGGTGGGTCAGGATGAGCTGAAATTTCCTTCTAAATCTGGAATGCCAAGATTTGTAAACACATGCTTTGTTTCTTCTCTTTTTCATTTTAAGTAATACCACCCCAATTACTTTCTGGTTCAAATTTTTTTTTTTTAAGATTTTATTTATTTATTTGACAGAGAGAGGGAGAGACCGTGAGAGAGGGAACATAAGCAGGGGGAGTAGGAGAGGGAGAAGCAGGCTTCTTACTGAGCAGGGAGCCCGAAGCAGGGCTCGATCCCAGGACCCTGGGATCATGATCTGAGCCGAAAGCAGACGCTTAATGACTGAGCCACCCAGGCAACCCTCAGTTTTTACTGTAGAAAGAAGAAATTTCAAAAAACCCCCAAGAAGCAAAAACCCAAAAAACTTCATTCCCCGTTTCCTTCTGATACCTAAAACAGTTATTTTTTAAACCCACTTGGAGACTGGGGGGAAGACCCTAAGGTCATCATTTCAGAGATGGTGGAGCGATTGCTCTTCTCTCCAGCCTCCCAAAAAGGTCTTGAGCGCCTTTGTTTACCACAAAACAGGGGGTAACTATTATGTGAATGTGAACAAACTGACATGGGGAACACAGCTCAATTTGAGAGATAATGATAACAACCTAGCCTCTGTTTCCCAGAGCTTCAGGAATCTTGGATTACAATGAGAAGTTTACCTTTATTTATCATCTTCTTTTATTTCACTGGGGATGATATTACTTCACGGACATTTGACTGGGGCATCTTAAAATGAAAGTCTTATATGGGTAACTAGGGAATTAGGGAACAAACAGCAATGAGATTTCTCTGTATTGATCTTATCACTCATTTCAAAGATGAGATAATACCTTCTATCAACTGCAAACACTTTCATTTAGCTCCTATAAAACTAGTATTAGTTCCATTTATTTTGTCCTCAGAACCAGGATTTAGTTATATTTATTCAATTCTCAGAACCTGTATTTTGCCAAAATGAACATTCAAGTCCGAAACATTGCTTCCTTCTCTTAGGGCATTCAAAGAAGGCGAGAGCAAAAAAAAAAAAAAAAAAAAAAAAAAAAAAAAAAAAAACCATGTTCGAAATAGGTTCCTGCTTTAAAAATTTTATTTCTAAGACACTCATTCTGAACTCAAGATCAAGTATAAAAATATGAATTTTCAAACAATATCAAGGGTCCTTCATATTCTAAGACCTGTGTCTTATTTTTCTTTTTAAATGCCGCTGAAGCTTATTAGCCTCAAGATTAAGAAATTATTACTTGTAGTGGATCCCCACTCAGGACCAAGACACTCATTCTCCCAGCTCCTGCAGCGGCTGATGGGTCACCGGGAACCACCCTCACCTGAAGAGATCCTCCTTGTCCCAAGTCATACACCCTCAATAATATGGGGAGAGAAAGGCCTGCTTCCCTGCCTGAGGGGAAAATCCTGGAGAGTGATCCTGACAGGATGTCCTTCCTGCTCCTCTGTGTCATCCCTCCCACAGGTGCAGCTGCGGAGGCCATTACTCAGTATACCTTCTGCAGGCACATCTGCCTGGGAATCTGTATCCCAGGGAACTGATCTAAGATATTACTAAATATATATAACATGATTTACTCTCTTCTAGAGATGTAGTTATACACTTTTTAAAAGGTACGAACTCAGGGCTCCTGGGTGGCTCAGTGGGTTAAGCCTCTGCCTTCGGCTCAGCTCATGATCCCAGGGTCCTGGGATCGAGCCCCGCATTGGGCTCTCTGCTCAGCGGGGAGCCTGCTTCCTCCTCTCTCTGCCTGCCTCTCTGCCTACTTGTGATCTCTGTCTGTCAAATAAATAAATAAAATCTTAAAAAAAAAAAAGGTAGAAACTCTTTAAATATAGGAATTCCAATCATATAGGATTCTCACCCCAGCAACTCAAAGTGACCCGCCTGTGGAGTGTTTGCACATCAGACAACTGGCAATGGCACAGTGGTAGCTTCCATCATGTGATTTATTCCCGGTGGAGAACCTATAGAGCCTCTTAGGAAGACTGAGGTAGGCAATAAACTCAGAATTAAAACCCTAGGTCCTAATATTGAATTGAGTCAATGTCTTTGGATGGACAACTTAACTTCCTCAAACCCTTGTGGAAATGATCAAAGACTGAAGCAGCAACCCTGGTAAGAAGCAAAACTGTAACTGTGGATTGTCAAATATCCACCAACTCTTTCTTACAAGAAAACCAGAAATTAACATGTTTTATAGATTCATTGCCTTACCCAAGAGTGATAATGGTCAGTCATTTCAAAGCATGATTCACAGGAAGACTTCATCAGAATGACCCAGGAAGCTTGCTAAAAATGCAGATTTGGGGATCCCCACCCCCATCTACTGAATCACAGTCTCTGGGGGTGGTGTTAGAGAGATAGCATTTTAAGTAGGCATTCTTGGTAACTGTTATGCAACCTGAAGAGTTTCAGGACAGGAGTGGGTGTGGGGTCTCAGGGAAGAAAAAAAAAAGGGTCTGAACATACAGCCATGATGGATTAGCAACAACAGTCACAAAGAGTTACCACTGAGAACTCAGGTGTGGATGGATGAAATGGTTTTACACCATGTCCAGATGTCCCAAGACTTCCAGTACTTCTCAGAAGCTTAGGAATGGGCCTGAAGGTAATGGACTCCTCTACCAATCCAGAGCCAGGGGCTGTATCAAGTAGGATACAGTGAGGGAATGTAGCTATATAGGCTGTCGAGTTCACAGTCCTGGGGCAAGGCTGCTTGAAACACCGGATACTGATCTAACTCTAGGGAAGAAGAATGTGAGGACCAATGAGGGGACGACAGACAGGAAATAAGGAGGGACCCAGGTGTGTTTTGTGAGAGGTACATAGAATCACTTTAGTAGGAGCAACAGAGTAGATGAAACACACAAATGTTTAAAGACAGAGAACATTTAAGAGATGAAATACATACGGTGACCCTATTTCTTATAAAGAAAGTGCTGGGAGCACAGAAAAGCTGCCACAATTCTTTTGCACGTGGGTCAAATACAGTAGAGTTCATATTTGAAGTCACAGAATGCTCATGTTCATTTAACAACACAATTGCAGGCACGGTTATCAATGTACAAGTTGCCCTGTGTGCCCCGTTGATAACAAACATCTGTTCAACTGCTTCTACTTCTAGAGACTGTGCGAAGAATTAATTTCTCATTTCAGTCCTTCTCCTTAAGCTTTATTTACTCCGACGGGCCCAAGAGTTAAGTTCAGATTTCCAGCAGAGTGCCAAGGTGAGAAGCCCCAGAAGTTGCTGCATCTTTATCAATAAAGAATAAGCATGGAGAAGATTATGGGGCATGTGAATGCCTCACCGGTGATGAAAGACTTGTATCTCATTGTCATTTAAATCATGGGTTTGATGAATAACATCCCAGGAATAATGAGTATTCAGCTTGACAAATAGTTCCTTAAAAATTATCTAACACAATTTTGGCATATTGCTGTTTGTCAAATTATTCCTATGCCAGATGCTTACACGAAATCTGTTGCCCATTGCCAAATGGCCTAGCTGCACATTTTCTCATTAGATAGCATTGATATTCTGTGCAGAGGATGTATCAAAATATAATTGGAGACAAAGAGATCTGTACTTGTGTTTGGCATGGACAATGCCTGTTGCCACTCCATACCTCCATTCACCTACTGGTCCTGTGTACTCCTCATCCTCTCATTTGGGGCGTCCAGAATGTGCCAGCCACTGAGGACAGGGCTATAGCTTGCATTTTTATCAGAATGGAAGTGGCTTGAAGAAGAGTTGCATTTATAACGTGCACTATTTCTGTCATTTTTGAAACATGCTGTATTTTCTGATTGGAGACATTTTCACATCCTAATATAGGACCTGTCACTCCCCAGCACAAATTACATGAGGGTGGGAGGAGTCCGCAATGGCTCTCTTGTCAAGACAGAGGGTTTTGGGCACCACCTCTGACCCACTCAGACCCCATCATTCTCAAAAAGAATTAGAAAATCTTGAGCGGGTAACTCTCAAGGTTAGCGAGCACTTATGTCTCTAGAGATTAATCTGGTTTTTCAATCTTAGTGAAATAAAGCAATGCCATAGCAGTAAGAGGGAAAAATGAGTATCTGGCTACACGTAGTGTTTCAAATGAATTCCTGTTATCATTCAAAGAGGAGAGTACACAAGTCCGTGATTGACAACTACAGTATGCAACATTTACAATTCCCTCTTCAGGGAAATTCAGAATCGATTGAAAAAGAATGCAGTGTTTAGGAACTACTCAGGGGTACTTTCAGTAAAATGCTTTAAATAATGATTGTCCAAAGCTTGCTAGACACTTGGTAAATGTCAAAAATACATTAAATATGTTAAATGGGCTTGTTCAGCATGTAGAAAACAAAGCAAGTGATTTACAATCAATTTCACACATGCCCAGGACTGTCTCCCTGATGGAAGACAAGAATGTCCTCTTTGACTGGGGCACACAAAACACAAGTCTTCATTTTGGTACAGGATATGATCAACTCACAAGGCTGGTCAACACAGAAGGTGGGGCATTATCTAGAGAGTAAAATCTATGCGTTGGTGTTGAAAACAAGTTCAGGCGCCTTCCATGGCTAAGGAAGTGGCTGACAGCTGGAGCTACATTCCCATGAAAAGTGGGGTTATAAAAAAGAATACTTGGCTCCTTGAAGTTGAATTCCCATTCTCTGACCACTCCCTGTTGTCTTTTGGGCTTTCTCAGGTTCTTCCCCCCGCCCCCCCACCATCCATACTCTTCACCATCATCGAGGCACTCATACACTTGGTCCTTTTATCTTCTCACAGCCCATCATCCCCTCCCCTGGCTGCTCATTTATGAGTGATCATCTGAACCACTTTCTCATAAGGCATCTGGATTCCTTCACAGTTGCATGCCCCCATAGCACGTGTTCAGAAACACTTTGATGCAAACACAGCACTGAACTCATCTTCTCCCCATGCAATGGCTGGTCTCCAACCTCAGTCAGGCCATCAGAACTGCCCTTTAAGCCTTTTATTTGTTATCAGCCAAATGTCTGCCCCATAGCCATTGACTGTCCCAAACTTCCACCTCTCTCCTCCAGCTTGCACAACTCTCAGCAAATGGCTCTGACCTCTTCCTCAGAGAGCAAACCTGATTCGTCACTGTGGTCTTCCTCAACTTTCCATCTTGTGTCTTTATTCATTTTTGTACTAGTGTACAACTGACCTCTATTTTTCCCATCTTAGAGGCTGAATTTTACTCTTTTTTCCCCCTTTTTTGGTGGTCAACCCCTCTGTTTTCTTTGGAAAAGAGTCTGTTCAGGCCTTTTGCCCATTTTTTAACCAGATTGGTCTTTTTTTGGGAGGGGGTGTTGTGTAAGTTCTCTCTTTATTTGGATATTAACCCCTCATCACATATATCATTTGCAAATGTCTTCTCCCATCTAATAGGTTGTTTTTTTGTTTTGTTGATGATTTCCTTCTCCATGCAAAAGCTTTTTATTTTGCTATAGTCCCAATAGTTTATTTTTGTTTCTGTTATCCTTGCCTTAGGAGACATATACAGCAGTATAACCATATGGGGCTTTCTCAAAAAATTAAAAAGAAATACTGTATGATCCCATAATTCTGCTACCGAGTATTTACCCAAAGAAAATGAAAACACTAATTCAAAATATATATGCACCTGTATGTTTATTGCAACATTATTTATGGTAGTTAAGATATGGAAGCAACTTAATGCCCATGAGTAGATGAATGGATAAGAAAGTTGTGGTGTGTGTGTGTATATATATGTAGAAACTTATGTGTGTGTATATATATATATCATAAAGATGTATATGTATACATGTATATGTGTTACATATGTATACATCATAAATATATAAATATACATATACATCTTTATAACATATACATATATATGTTTCATAAGTATATATGTACATGTATATACATATACACACATATGTATACACACACATATATACTTATACACACATACACACTATTAATTATATGCAATGATAAAAAATGAGGAGATTGTGCTATTTGTGACAACATGGATGGACCTAGAGAGTATTATGCTAAGTAAAATAAGGCAGACTGAAAAAGACAAATTACCATATGATTTCACTCATATATGTGCAATCAGAAAAAAGAACCCAATGAATAAACAAAAAGCAGAATCAGACATGAATACAGAGAACAAACCAATGATTGTCAGAGGGAAGGTATATGGGGGGATGGGCAAATGGGTTAAGGGGAGTGGGGTATATATGCTTCCAGTAATGTAATGAGTAAGTCACAGGAATAAAAGCACAGCATAAAGAATATACAGTCAATGATATTGGCACAGCACTATATGGTAACAGATTGCAACTACACTTGGGGTGAAAGTTGGCAATTTACAAACTTATCTGTGGAATCACCGCGCAGTACACCTGAAATTAAGATAGCACTGTTTGTCAACTCTACTCAACAAAAACCCCCAATAAAACAAAATCAACCTCTCTGCACTTAGAACATTATTAGGAGTCAGTAAGTGTGCGTTGAATTAACAGATGAATATACAGATGGAGAGAGAAAATGACAGGACTATGAATTCATGGATAAGGTCATAATAGCCTTTATTTTCTTTGTGATGTAGGAGTGCCTTCAATATCATCTCTTTCTCCTGCTTTTGAGACATAACTGGATCAGGCATGTACCTTTTTCTATGTTCCTACAAGTTTCTCAAATCCCTTTAAATCTTATTAACATGTTTGAGTTTCTCGCATTCCAGGTACCAATTTCCCTTCTCCAACTTTCTCATGCATATGTGTAACAAATATTTCTTAAAGCTTTTATGAACTGTAATACTCTGTGGTTCAAAGAGGTATCCTGGCTCATGATATTTCTCAAATGTTCATTCACTGTGTGAGTGAGGTCGTCAGATATCTTAATCTAGAGAGTACTTCTTTTTTGGAGAGGATGTTGGGACAACAAGCATAAACTGGGTCACTCTAGTTATTACCCATTGCAGTGTGAAAAAAGAGCCGAAGAGTAATAAAACCAAGACCCTGGACTCAGGAGCTAGACTGCCTGAGCTTGAAACTGGGGATCTATCTCTTACTTCCTGTGTTACCTTGTGAAAATTTTGTAACCTCTCTGTCCATCATTTTCCTCACTATAAACTTGGGGAAAACTGCAGTACCTCATAAGGTTATTGTTTTAAATGAGTTAAAATGAAAACACTTAAGACTCTGCCTGCAATGTGAATTATTCTTGGTATCTGGTATTGTCCTTACAACTTCACTGATGTCGCTTTCACTAAGATGGACAATGAAGTTCAAATTTCCAAAATGAATGGGCCATGTTCTCTTCAGTTCTTATTGCATTTGACACTTCTTAATAATCTATTCCTTTGCAGTGCCTGGGTGGCTCAGCTGGTTCAATGTCTGATTCTTGATTTTGGCTCAGGTCATGATCTCAGGGTTGAGAGATGGAGCCCCACGTTTGGCTCTGCTCTGGCTACAGAGTCTGCTTAAGATTCTGTCTCCTTCTCTTTCTGTAATCTCGTAAAACAAAAACAAAAAAACAAAAAACAAAACAAAAAAAAAAACAAAAAAAAACCCTATTCTCTGCCCTCCATAATATCCTCATGTCTGGATTCTTTTTATTTTTATCTGGTTACATTTTGTCTTTTTTTTTTTTCCAGGTTGATTTTGTGGGATCTAGTCCTTAAATGTGCTATTCTCTTGGCATCTGCCCATGAGCCATTCTTGAACCCCAGGCTCTCCCTGAGTGATGGAATTTACTCTCATGGCTTCACCTACCAACCATCTGCTGCTGACTAGTTAAATCCAAACTTTTCACCCAGATCTCTCTTCTGATTTCATGCTCACATATCCAACTTTCTGCTCAACATTGCTACTGTGTGTCCCAACTTTACCTCCAACACAACATATTCCAAATTGATCTCATCTTCATCCTACATCTGCCTTTTCCTTTTTTATTCCCTTAGTTGATGCAACCACGACCAGCCTCCATATACAAAGTAGAAACCAAAGAAGTCATTCTTTTCCTTTCTGAGCCTCCAAGCCAATACTCATGAACCCTGTGATTCCATCACCAATGGATTGTATGAATCCACCTCTCCCTGCCAGGCTCAGCACCATAGTTTTTAACTCTCGCTCTTAGCCCGCCTTGCCTTGATCCTATCAGCTTCCCACCTGTTCTCCCTGCTCTACATGATATCCATCTCCCAGGAGTCCATCAGTCCAAGTTGTCTCTGGCAAGAGGGGCTTCAAATGCAAATGTCAAGCTTGGGCAGGTATTGTCCATGAGGAGAAGCATGCTAGAATAAGAAAGAACATATTGTCTCTCTCATTTTTCTTGAAACATGTGGTCCTCTTGGTCTTTCACTTTTTTACTTTCAACAGATACATGAACACAGAGACATACTTCTTTACCATAGGAAAAATGCTGTATGCATGATGATAAATGGCCTTACTTATTTGGGCTCAGCATTGGCAAGGAAACAAAGAATGGTGGAACTAAGACCACCTGGAGAACCTCTGTCCACTGAATAGGACAGTCACTAGTTAGCTCTGGCCAATAGATGCCATGCACAATAGGAGCTCAGAGATAATGTATCTTTCCAGTTTTGGAAGGAGGGTAGTCTCCTGATTTTTAAATATAGGAGGAATTTTAAAAATTCAACATACTGCCCAAACAAATATGATAGCTAGATATTTCCAGAGGGTCATGGATTTGTAATTTCACTCTAAAACATAGATTAGATCATGTAAATCACTAACTCAGAAGACATTAGGGTCTCCCATCCTCTACAAAATACTGCCCAAGAGCGTTGGCACAGCAGGTAAGAAGGCACATGCTCTGGCCCATCTTTCTTCCCTTTTATCTCTCCGAAAGCCCTCTCCTTTATAGTATTTCATGCTCTGGAGATGGTCAAATTAGTCTCATATCCTGCATTCATAAGCTCATATTTTATTCTGTACTATCTCTTTTGCTGCCCCCCCTCCGTCCCCAGCTGTACCATTAATACCTCCTTCTATTCAACTTTTATTCAACACGTAAGGCTTGGTCCTCACCTCCTGTAGTGGTAAGGTCTTCTCTGGCTCTTCTCCCTGAACCTCACTCTCAATGTGCTTCCCTCACTACTTTGTGGGGATGTGTCTGTCTTTCCCATAGTAGATTTCAAGCATCTTGAAGGAAGGTGCTTGTTCCATTCATATTCACACCTTAGCAACATGAGCCCTATCCTAGTGTGGACACACAGGAAACAGTCAATAAAAGATGTTTCTTATTCCCAGTATGAATGAAATCTGAGTAACAGGCAACTCAAATTCTTACACTACCTTGCAGTGGCTTCTTGAAGAATAATTAAGATCTCTTAGAATTTACTAATAAAGGGTTTTACCCTTAACAGGGTCATTTCCAACTATGTTATTGTTTTTTTCTTTCCATGATCTGTATGACAGAGGTTTATTCCCATTTTATAGTGAGAAAAGGAAACTTAGAGAGTATGGGAGACTTATTCAGATTATATAGTTACAAAGAAGTTATTAAATTCTACTTCTACCTCTCCTATCCAGTTTTCCTTTTACAACATCAGAGCTACTCTTAATGTAGTTCAAGTTTCAGTGTATGGAAATAAGAGGGTCTGTGACCTTCGATAGAACAAAAACCACATCCTTACTTTCATTAACCTTTAACTGAAATTTAGCATCTTTTTCAATTACGCAAGAAGGTAAAAAAACTACACTAGAATCAGAAGGACCTGTGACTTTGTCTCAAATGGAAACCATGGAGATTTTCACATCACAGCACAGTTGTTGCAGATTATTTGAAATATTGTTTATGTTCTTCATTATTTCAAACTATGGCTGCTCTTAGATCCATGCACGGATCTTGTTATTTACTGCATTAATAAAGGAGCACAAATTTACTTCTAAAAATATTTTAACAAGTGGATTTCAGTATATTTGACTTTCTTAGTTATCTCATGTGTTTTGTATTATGTATTTAAGACATTATTCTGAGAAAGGGGTCTGTGGATCTTACAAGACTGTTAAAGTCTCCATGGCACAAAGCAGATTAAGAAGCTCTGAGGCAATCTTCTTATGTTGTCCCTCACTAGGAAAGGAGCTCAGGGACCCAAGGTCTGTCATATATACCCTGCCTCACTCTAGCAGCAATGATCACACCATTGACAGACTCTGGCAGACTTCTTGGGCTCAGATGCCAGCTCTGTTACTTAATAATCCTGCGAATTAAGTAACTCATTAACTTTGGTGCTTTTGTTCCTCCATGTGTACCAATTTTATAGGATTGTTGTAGGAGTAACCAAGTTTATATATTTAAAGTGTTCAGTTTTGTATCTGGCAAGTCATGCAATATGTGCTGATTCTTCTGATTACTATTTATAATAGTCTTTCTTTCTACAGCAGAACACAGTCTCACAATTCTTCTCAGCTTAGCACTGCATTAACCACTAACAATTAATCAGAGGTGCCTGGAGAGGTAGAGATTATTTGTCAGTCTTCAAATTATTCAGTTTATGGGCCTGGGCATGCCTCCCCGGGTTTTTGAGTTACATTCCCCTATGAAAACATATACTTTGAAACATTTTAAATATCAGCTACATTTATCTACATATTGACTGTATCTTTAGAATGAGCTCTTGGTTTGCCCACAATCAGACCAAAAACTAGAGAGTTTGGAATCTATGGCCACAGGTACCTCATGGAAAGGTATTTTCTGAAGACTAGAGAAGAGACTCCCTCGGAGAGCAGATGAGACCAAAGTAAATGATGCTTATGGATGAATGTAATGATCACATTCATAAAATTTACAGGAGGGAACTTACACGGGCAGAGTGGAATAGCCAATACTTAGGTTCTTAGTCCACAGTTCAATCTTGGCTACAGAATTCCCTAGTAGGGTAAATTTGAGAAAGTCTTTTTAGCTCTTGAAAGCTCAGTTTTGACTGCACTGGGTGGCTCAGTCATTAAGCATCTGCCTTCAGTTTAGGTCATGATCCCAGTGTCCTGGGTTCGAGTCCCATATTAGGCTCCCTGCTCAGTGAGAAGCCTGCTTCTCCCTCTGCCTGCTGCTTCCCCCTGCTTGTGTTCCCTCTCTTGCTATCTCTCTCTGCCATAAATAAATAAAACCATTTTAAAAAAAGCTCAGTTTTTCATTTACAGGAAAGAATAATGCTACCATGAGTATCTTGAGGCTGCCATGGTGCGTCTTGGAGCTGATAAGCATCAATGTAAGAGCACTACAAGACATGGTTAGGGAGACTTGACAAACCCAAGTTTCTCTCTCTTTTCTTTTCTTTTTTTTTAACCTCACTTTTTAAGTATAAGATATCACCTCAAAGCTATATAAATCCTTTTAGAGTTTCTTATCCAAATGGCTACAAATGACCAAATTCCACCCAAGAGAATCTGACAGCTTACCCTTTACTAGTGAATAAATTCAAAGGTGCAACAGACAGATATCTGACGCTCTAAGTAAAACACAATGATCAGATCTAAGGAGCCAGCACAATGACGCAGACCTTCCCTTCTGACTACTCCACTGAAGACCTCATCAAGTAGCGATAGCCTTGAGAGGATGTGCTCCTGTCCAATGAACGCCTTGTTTCATTACTCGTGCCTCGCATCCAGATGCGCAGGTCTAATTAAACGGACAGGGCAGTAAACCATTCATCACACTCCCTGAGCCCCTTTGTCAAAGATTAAGCTTCCACTGTGCCTTTTCTAAGAGTGAAGAGTTTAAGATGAAACTTGACTTTGTGATTCCTTTTAGATGGAAGTCTTCTATCCATCTGGCAGAAATTGGGTACTGAAGTGTGTAATTCAATTCCTTTTAATTTTTGCTCTTTAATGACAGGCATATATAAATGATTTGTCTTTATAATTGACTGTGCTATTAGTGAGCACAGAGCTAATACCTAATTCCAAGGCAATAAAGGGAACACAATAAAAGGTACAGATGGAAGGGAAGGGGCCAGGTCTCTTGCCATTCTCTTACACACTCACTTCTCTGTACTTTAGCCAGGGGTCAGCAAATTCTTGCACCAAGGATCTGATAGTAAATACTTTTGGCTTTGCATGTCATATGGTCTCTCTTATGACTATTTGTCTCTTCCATTGTAGTGTGAAAGCAGCCACAGGCAATGAGTAAACAAGTGATCATGGCTGTGTTCCAGTAAAACTTTATTTGCAAAAGCAGATGGTAGGTCAGACTGAAGGCTCAAGATGGAGCTTGCCAAATGCTGCTTTAGGCTAGTGGTTTCCAGAGTAAGATCTCAAGAGGGCACAGCAGCAACATCACTTGAAGAGATGTTAGAAATGCACAACTCTGAGCCTAGATGTACAGAATCCGAAATCTTGAAGATGAAGTCCCCAAATCTGTCTTTTAAGAAGCCCTCTAGTAATTCTGATACATGAGAACCACTGCTTTAGCCTCAGGGACCATATGTGTGATCCAGATAGGATTTCCTCCTACCCGGCTAACAGCTAGAACTCATTTCAAAAATTTTTCATGCTGAATGCTAATTTTAATGTCTGGAACTGCATCGGTATTTATATATTTGTTCAATATAAATTATCCATGGAGAATTCCTCTGAGAAAATTAGTCTGCCCATACTTCATTGCATAGATCATTTGTTCATTTGCTGACTAATTAAAACAATAATCTTGTAAAGCAGATAATCCTTCAGTGTTAAATTCTACAGAGGTGCACAGCCAACCACCACACAAATTGGGATCAAATTATGCACTGTTTGGTACTGTCAGAAGACTTTCTTCCAACTGGACTGAAGTGGTTGATATCATTTTCCCAAAATGCAAAATTAAAAATGGCAGAGATAGACAATGTACCATTCATACATCAGCTAAGCGGGTGTCTTGGTAAATCACCAAGTTTTGCAGTAAAGAAAATAAAATGCTCAAGATGAAAATATATATATAAAGTATGAAATGCCTTAGAGATGTAAATATCGCCATGTCCAAGTCTTGTCTAATTACCATTGGATCATGACAAAAACTAAACCAAGATAGTAACCATAATTACCAAGATAACTTTTCACACGCATTTTAAATTACTGGGAAGTTATTGGTAAAATGAGATAAATTTATCATTCAAAAACAACCTTGTGAATTTTTTTATAGATAACAAAATGTGATGCTCAGAAGTTGCACAGTAATGCTGGAGATGATAAGGATTGCAGATCGTAAATGTGGGAACAGAACACAAGCTCATCTCCAAGAAGAGCTAGCAACAGCAGCACCAATTTACATTTCACATACATGACAGAGTGTTTATATTCCTGCAAATATTGTTTGGGAGATACAGTTGGATGGTCAGCTCTTCACTGAAGAGCTGTACCTCTTCACAACATGACATCATGAGAGAAAGCTCAAACAAGGACTGTATTTCGCCGATTCCATTCACTTAGAAAGGGTCATGTGAAATAGTGGAAATAATGCATGGCATACGAGGGTGAGAGAGCAAAGACCTCAAACAGACTTGAGGGGCCCCTGGGTGGCTCAGTCAGTTAAATGTCCGACTCTTCACTCTGGCTCAGGTCATGATCTCAGGATCTCAAGATGGAGCTCTATGCTTAGCATGGAGTCTGCTTAAAATTCTCTGTCCCTCTGTCCCCTCAATACACAGTCACACATTCTCTTCCCCTCTATCTCTAAAAGAAAGAAAAAAAAAAAGGGAAGGAAGGAAGAGAAGGAGGGAGGAAGGAAGGATGTAGTAGGTTGAGGATTGTTTCCGAGAAATAACACTGGGAATGATTACTGGTAGGTAGAAGTTATAAGCGGAAATAGGTCAGTAGCCTTCTGAGTGCTTGAAAGAACTATGTTGCCTTAATAAGACGCCCAGATCAAAAAAAAAAAAATGTATTTAGCCATCTGAGCTTGAAACAACCCTTGGGCTCCCAAGTTACTAAGAATTTGATGTATGCTGTGAATGCTACGGAGCCCCAAAGAGGACACACTGCCTGGCACTCCATTCAGATGGGGCCATGGCAGATGATGGACAAGGAAAACCTTCCATGAGGCAGAGCAGAGCCAAGGAGGGTCTTGGACTGGGATGTTTTTCATACACTGCTGGGACATGTGTCCCTACAATTGCTGTAGGGCAGGATTTCAGATTATTAGAAAATGGTGACTGCTCTGTCCTACTCTGAAAGGGAGTTTTTCATTGTTTCTATGCCTGCTTCAACACTGTATTTGGTATGTGGGGTGGGATGGTGTGTTATGGTTTCTAGGAGGCCAGATAATGAGGAGTCTCATCCAGACCTGAAGAAACTACTCACGACCTGGAGACTCTGGACTTTGGGGTAACTCTTCTGTTGGGGGGAGGGGTATTCCTCATATGGTGAGATATTTGGTGTCTGGAGAGAAGTACAATGGAGGAGACACTTAGCTGCCCTCCAGAGCTTCACATTCTTTCATGGAGGAAAGAGATGACCAAGATGAGGCTGTTTTGTCTTGCTAGAAACTCAATTTTCCAATTCCCTTACAACAATGTGGGACCATTGCTACTCACCACTGCAATGTGAGTAGAAGTGATGTGACCATTTCTGAGTCAAGGGGAGAAGAAGTAGGTGGGCCTTCTCTACTGTCTGCCACTTGATGTAGATGTTTCCGGTAGCCACGCATGATAGAGTTACAGAGTAGAAGACTCAAGGTTTCCCGAATCACCACACTGAAGAGAGCCACCTGCCATTCAGCTTTCTGTGAATCAGTTTTCATGTGAGTGAGAAGTAATATAGGAGTAAGAGCTATATTCCTATATTCCTGTCATGTGAAGCCACTGAATGAAGCCCTGGGGCGACACAGGAATATAACATTCGATTTCTGCCCCTCAAGTCTTATGAGATGCCTGGTGGAGAGTAGCAGTCTTGAGAAAAGTTGGCCTGTGGGATAGTGAATCTGTTCTCTTCCCTAGGTACTCAAGTCTATTTCTGGTTTCAGTCAGACTAGCCAAGTACTGATGCCTGAACCGGGTCATTGTGCATTACACAACCACCAGAACTACTTTTATTGAACTGTGGGAGGCCATCAGCCTACACCAAGGAATGTTGGCAAAGCATCCCGTGAATTTGGGGATATATAGTACAGGTCCTCCCATTCTTTCTTTCTTCTTCCCCATTCACTCACTAACTATGTATTAGCAGCCACTACGTGTTATGGACTCTATTAGGGTGTGGGGTGATGCTGTAGATTACTATTATTTTATATAGGATTCTCTTTTTTAAACCTGGAAATGCTTCTCTCCGGTCTTGTGCCAGAAATAGTTGTTCCTCTCCTAAGTAAACTGCCTGGATGAAGCCGGGAACTTCCTCAACCTTGTAACCACTCTCATTTCCCTCTTTGCATTGCCTACAAGGCTTAGAAGGCTTCAGGCCAATTTGTAGCCCACGGCTGGCATATTTATAGTCCCTGTGACCTTCTCTCGATGTGTTCACTTCTCCCTTGGCCCCCTCTCGAGTCTCCTACGCTTGCTTTCCCTGGATCCTGACTTTCTTCATGTGTACATTACATTTTATCCTTCCCTGCTGTGTTGGCTGCATCCCTGTAAGTTACCTTTCATCTTCTTTCAGAATATTTATAAATGAACCATGAAAAGAACAGAAACCATTTTCAGCACCATTTAGAGATTCCTAATAAAGGGGGCTGAATGTGGACAACAGAAGTGAGTTGGCTTTCTCTATGAATGAAAGCCACGGTGTCACAAAGATAAGCCTCTCTCTCCCTGAGCACCAGGGATTATTAATACCCAGTAATTCATGGTTCATTTTTGAAGCTCTATGCTGATCGAATCTCAGCTGGTCACAGAGACATCTGTTGGTCTCACATTTGTGTTAAACTCACAACAGAGTCCAAGTTTTGGAATGGACTCGGAGCTACTCTTTAATTTATTCTATTTTGTACAAAATACACCTGCTTGCCTCACATTTGGGGAGCATGTTATTAGATGACCAATTAATGAACACTTGCTCAAATGTGAACATTAACCTGGAACTCAAGAAAGCAATTTGGCCCCAACTTACCTCACTTAGTGTTTTTTTCTATTACTCCCTGAGGCACCAGCCAGACTAATTGGTGCCCTTGAAACATGCCTTGTGATTTCTGTGTCTCTGTCCTTGCTTCTCCTATTAACTACATCTGGATTAAGGACAAGAGTTTATATTCATTGAACACTTACCTGCCAGGCATTTGGAGATCACCTTACTGGTTAACCCATTTAATCCTTGCACTGATCCTATCAGAGAGATACTATTTTTGCCCCCATTTTACAGATAAGGAAACTGAGGGCAAAGGAGTAAGAGCTATATTCCTTTCATGTTGACATTTTGTCTATGTTAGATAAATCTGTGTAAGTCACCTTTAATGCATTATACAGAGTTAATAAGTGAAAAGTTAAAAGCACGAAAATAATTGTTTCCAAAAAGAAATGGAATGTCAACTCACACTACCTTGTTCTCCAGCCCATGCTCTGGGCCATGCTCTACTCCTGATGGTTACAATTTAGTATCCCTTGTGGAGTTTTGAGAAAATACAAATGCCCAACCCCTCCCCCAGCACAAGTAAATACAAATGCCTAGGGGTGTGGTCAAGATATGGGTATTTTTAAGAACTGCTGTAGGTGATTCTAAGGTCCAGCTAAGTGACATTGCATGGTGTTCTTTAGTCTTCTGGGGAAGTCTCTTCCTTTCATGGTTACATAATCCCAGTCCTTTTCACTTCTCCTTTAGTGGAATTACTTCTCCCCTTGCCATAGTGCTCCTGATGACTTACCAAAAGTTTTCTTAAAGAACCTCGAATCCCATCCTTGACCTTCTGAATACACACAAGGCAGGGCTTTCCAGTCATAGGTCTAATTAAATGCAAGCATTTCTCTGCAAGTTACTTCCTCTTGTGTCACGTCCTCTCTGAGTTTTTGGCAGCAGAACCGTGATGCACCTTTGCTGAGTGAGCTTTAAGCCAAAGATGATAACTGACCTGTAGCCTTTCCTGCATTCCTTTCTTGTTTTTTTTTTTTTTTTTTTTTTTTTCTGCCAGTTAGAAATAAGGGCCCAGGTACAATGAAGAGCAGTTCTAGAAGAAACCACTTCTTTAACGCTTTGCTAGCTAATGATACACTCTAAGATAAAGTCAACCACGTCATGTGTGGGCACCAAACCCTTTAGTGCCTGACTCCATCCGTTTTGGACTGAGTTCCGCTTTAGCATGGCTACTAGGGTACCGCACGAGCTCACCAGAGTGACCACCTGCTCTCACTTCTTTCTATATCTGTCCTATGTGCTTCCCTCCCCAGGTATGCTGAACTTCTGTCAGATCCTTGGATTCATCAGACCCCTTCTTGAATCCAGACTTCTGGCTGTGCAGTTCTTTCTGCCTCAAACTTGCTTCACATCGTCTTACCTAGATGCTTTTAGGTCTCAAGGTGAATGTAACTTTTGCTGGGAAGCTCTCCAGAGCCCTCCCCACCATGGGTTAAGACGATCACCTCCATTCTCAGAGTATTCTGGGCTAATCCCCATCACAGCCCAAATCATACAATTTTGAAATTATCGGTTTACTGCGCCCCCCTGGATCTCAGTCTTTAAAGCAGGGTCCATGTCCTATCAGTTACTCTATCTCTAATGCTTAATATCAAAGAGGATGAGTCGATGTTTGTGGAAAGAGCCTTCCAATGTGGGCATTTTCTTGGGCCATATTACGTATCATTTTTGGTTTACACAGGGGGTAGTATTAAACACTTTTCTCCTGAATTCTATGGATTCTGTGAGATGAAATAATAAAAAGTGACAGGTTTAAGACAAATGGTGTTAAATCCAAAAGTTATACCAAAATTGTGTGTGTCAGTCAGCCAGTAGGCTGCAAGGCCTTTTATGGAGTTTACCTGTCTGAATAATCGTCGAGTACCCAGAATAATTCTACCTTTGATCAAAAGTTCTGGGTAAACATCATACTTACATATGTTTTGCCTCCATTGGGACATAGGAAGAGTCAGGGATGGAATATATTTCTGGTTAAGGTCTTTTTATTTGCCTTAAAATGGAATAAAACATTCTCAGCATATAAATACAAGGAAAGGAGTAAGTAATGTTAAGTTCTTTAACATACTTTAAAAAGTCATTTTGATGAGTTTTTATGAATGAATCTATTTCTATACCATTTCTTATAAGTAGCAAAGAATATTTACACTGTGTTTTAACAAGTGTTGCTTGTAACAAGTGCATAACTAGAAGAGGCTACATTTACACAGAAGTACAGAAGCCAGGGATAGGCCAACCTTTCACAGAACATCGTCCTTTAATTGCTGCAAAAGCTAACTTAGTGTGAAACATCCCAAGTTACCACAGCACACAGCATCAGCAACGCAACAGTAACACAACATACAAACTCTAGTTTATTTATTTTGGGTTGAGTAAATATTTAAAAGAGTTAGCTGTCAATTTAGTTTTGTTGATAGTGATTACCCCTTCTATGAAGTTAAAAACTGCCTGACTTCTGATCGCCCCCCACCAAGTACAAGGAAGCATCTTTTCTCTGCTTTCACCATGCAGAAAAATTAAAGGAGTGTAATATTTGAGTTGAATTTGTAGAACACGGAGGCCAAAAGAATGTCCTGTTCTGGGGCACCTGGGTGGCTCATTTGGTTGGACGACTACCTTCAACTCAGGTCATGATCCTGGGGTCCCGGAATCAAGTCCTGCATTGGGCTCCCTGCTTGGCAGGGAGTCTGCTTCTCCCTTTGGCCCTCCCCCTTCTCATGCTCTCTCTCTCTTTCTCTCTCTCAAGTAAAGAAATAAAAAAATCTTTGGGGAAAAAAAAAGAATGTCCTTTTATGTATAAACTACACACACTCAAGTCTAATTCTGAAAGTCGCTCTGTTGGCTTTATTTCTTCTCCATATTAATGGTAGAAAGTCCCACAGATGATCTACCAGAGACGGGGGAGGGGGGATCTTTACTCTCTACGAATCTTCTCAACTCTCAGAACCAATATTTATCAAGAATAACTCTGTGTTAAGTGCTGTGCATGCCTTTCCTCAATTCATCCTTGTGATCACACCACGAAGTTGTCCTGTGTAATGTCTGTTTTCAGGAATGTGGAAACCGAGGATTAGAATCACAGTAGAGCTGGGACTGGAACACAAATCTGTCTGACCCCACTGCCTGGGTACAAAAAGGCATATGTTATTTGAGTATTTACTCCAGACATTGTGCTGGCAGTGCAGTAGAACCTGAATGAGACCTTCACACACCATCTGTTGTATTGCAGTGAAGATAATATTGACCTGAAATTTAAAGTGGGAATTATGTTACAGATGGTGACAAATAATAAGCACTGGTAGCATCTACCAGGAGGAATTACAGTAGTTACTGAAGGTCAGGTGTGATAGAGCCTTCAGGCAATAAGAAAGAAGAATTTTCAGTAATCAAGGCAAAGGATGACCATGGCTTGGGTCTGGTTCTTAGAAATGGGGACGGAAAAAAGAGAAAAGATTGAAGAGATGTTTAGGCAGTAGAATCAATGAAGTCCAGTAGAATGGATATGGGCCATGAGGAAGTGAGAAAAGGTAAACATGTTTCCCGAGAGGTTGGCTTGAATAAAGAACAGATGCATGTCTAGGTTCTTACAGGATGCTATAATAAAATACCATAGATGGGGTAAACTTATAACCAGAAATTTATTCCTCACAGTTCCAGAGGCTGGAAGTCCAAGATTGGAATGCCAGCATGGTCATGTTCTGGGGACGGTCCTCTTCCAGGTTGTAGATGTTCAACTTGTATCCTAACATGGTAGAAGAAGTTGGGGGTCTCTCTGGGACCTCTTTTCTAAGGACACTAATCCCACTGTGAAGCCTCCACCTCATGAACTAATTACCTCCCTGAAGTCCTACCTCCTAATACCATCACCTTGGGGTTTATAATCTCAACATGTGAACTTTGGGGGGACATGAACTTTAGGTCCACTGCCGTGCAGGTGCTACTCGCTGATATGGAAGTCATCCTTGCATTACTAGGCTGATAGAAATGTGTGCTCCATTTTGAGTGTACTGAATGGTGTGTCTTTGAGAAATGCAAATGGTGACATTTAGTAATTTTCTGAACAAAGGGCCTGGAGTTTGGAAGAATGGATTAGGTTAGATAGCAACTATCTAAGTTTCTGAAGCCATGGAAGTGAATGAACGAAGTCACCTAGACAGAGTGTCTAGAGCGAGAAGAGAAAAGGCAGCACTCCTATGAACACTGAGAAAAGACCAAAATGAAGGCTAAGTCAGTCTACACCTCATGAACCTTGTCTTTGACAGAATGCACACTCTCTGCTCCTTTCTGAAACTGACCATGTCTACTGAGATCTTTTATCTCACCCATGCTTATGTGTACCCACAGGCACTTGGAGAATGATGTTTTCTCCTACTTGGACTAGGATTGGAAGAGGATGTCCTAATATCTTCCCTTCTGAATGGAAAACAAGCACCACTTTCAGCTTGCCTCCTCTCTTCATGCTCCTCAGGAGACAGGCTTCTATATCATTATCCGACATGCTTTTGTTTCTATGCACACATTTTAAGAAGCTCAAGAGCCTTGTTCTATGGTTGGAGATAATCAAATGAGGAAGAGGTATATAACTATTGGTATTTCAATCAAAACTGTAGGTCTGACTCAGGGTTTCTCAAAATCCAGATACAACTCATTAATGAAACTACAAATTTAATACTGTGTTCTTAAAATAATCCTGAGTTTATTAAGGCTCATATAATTAAGTTCTCACAGGCCTGGAGATTGTATTACAGATTTGTGATTTCTATGAATTATCTCATTTGATATTCTCATCACCTCTTTGACATTGTACTTCTTTTCACCCCTGATTAACAGATGAGGAAACCGCAGATCCAGGAGAATAACATGCTGAATGAGAGCTGATTCATCAGGGGCAAAGCCAGGGTTGAAATCTACACGTACCTGGGCTCCAATTGGTATGATTCAGTCTTGCCATGGAAATGTTCCTGCTGTATGTCTGGGAATGAATGCAATCTTAAAATCTCACATGGATGCTGCTATCAGACTGTCCACAATTAGATCCTGGCTCTACTGTCTGGAAGTTGTGTGACCCTTGGCAAGCCCTTTCTTGCTCTGAGCCTTGATTTCCTCATCAGTAAAATCAGGACAATAATAAGAGTACCCATTTCATATTGTGAAATGTGATGTGAAAATATTAATGTTCTTTGATACATCGTGCTTAACAACTTTCACTCTGTGTAGTTATAAGTCTAATTTTTCTACAAGGGCCATTAAGTAAAGAATTTTTATAGTGTACATGTGACTTTATTAACACTGTTTCTCAAAAGCATGTGCTTGAATAGTTTGAAGGGAGTGGAACTGGGTAACATGAGAAATGACCATTTCTCTGTAACCTTCTTCTTCACAAAGTAGACTCATTAATGCCTACATACCCATTTAAAATTTACACGCTACCCCAGATTTCAGGAACAGGGTGGTCAGGCATCCTTTGGTAGAGGTATTTTAGAAACTGTTTTTTTTTGTTTGTTTGTTTGTTTTTGGCTACATGAAATAAAGCATTACCAGTTCATAAGGAAATGGAGTTGAAGAAGATACAAATTAGTCAGGAAGGAAATAAACTGACACGAGCCTGTAGTTAGCCACCATATTTAAATATATCCCCAGTTATAAACCCTTTGCTCTAATGCCCTGGTATAAAGAATCTACTGGTTAAATGTTATCTAATGTCAGACAATAGAATGGAAAGACAGTGACTGAACATTTCTATCAGAAGCTGTTGTTTGCTTGATTTGGGTGTGGTTATGAGAATTCTTTCAGCAATGTGAGTGGTTCGCAACAGAGAGAGGGTGAGACATTCAGGTGACAGCAACACTGTGGATAACAGTGTGTGAGGAAGGCGGCAATATCAAAAAGACAATTTGATTTGCCTTGCTTTGCCATTGTCTGAAGTGGGAGTATCCAGGTTTTGCAATCTGCTATCAGAAACTACAGAAAGAAGTTTTTATCTCAGTAGAGGGCTCTCAATGTCGTCTCCTCATGCACAAAATTCCAGGTTGGCTTTACCATCCAATTTCCCACAACAGATACCCCATCACTGCCTTCTCTAAGAATTTGATGAGCACATCTCAGTTTTAAGAATTATATTAGGATAACATATAAACATGTTGAAACATTACATTGTATACATGAGACTAATGTAACACTGTGTGTCAACTATATGCAAATTAAATGAAGAAGAACTATGTTAAGAACAGGAGATGCACAGCTCAATTATAGAACTACTGTTTAGCTCCTCCTATCTTTTCTGCCTCCTCTCACATATGATCTTATTGTTCTTTGGGTTTCAGCCACAGTGACTGTCTCTAAAATTCTTGATCAAAACCCAAGGCTTTTGCCCATGCTGGCTCTCTGCCTGGAAAGCTCTTCACCCGGCTAGCTTAAGTTATACCTTGCATCTCCAAATTCCTGTCACTTTTTCACAGAAGTCTTGGCTTTCTGGCCTCCTTCGATTCTTTGTGATAACACCCTCTCCAAAGACTGAGTTATTTTCCTTCTGAACTTGCACTTCCTGCTTGGAACATGTTTGTGTATGATTAGATCGAGGCGTGTACCCCTGATGGATTATAGGCAAGTGCTTTGTTCATCATTAGGTGACCAAGTGTTTGGCATAATTTCTACGATGCAGTCAATGTTCGGAAACTAATTGTTGAGTGAATGGGTGAGTCTCTCTATCACAGAAGATCACAAGTCAACAAAAGCATAGAGGACAGTATGGTAAGCTCTGGTAAACGTTTACAGGAGACTTCAGGGATGTGGAGGAGGGTATCTATTGGTTTTGAGTATGATGGTTTAAGGGAGGACTGGTGGAGTTGGTAGTTTAAGCTGGGTGACAAAGTCAGCATTGGGTAATACAGGGTATGGGTGCTAAGGGCACATTAATTAGGGTTCAATATAGGAGTCCTGATTATGGCAGTAATGAAATTAGGGAATGGTGAGGGATTGAAGAATCTGATATACATAGAATATGAGGACAGTGCTGTATGTGCTGGAGGGGCTGCTTAAATAAAAAACAGCATGCCTGAATGGTGGTGTCATTCTCTGAGGAAGGGAATACAAAAGTGAGCTGGTACTCTGAACTTTGCTCACTTTGCTGCTTAGGTGATCTTCTACCTATCATTTCTAGCAGCTCCTCATTTGGGGTCCTAGGTCTCCTGCTGCCATGTCTTAGAAGAAATTTCTTTAAGGCCTCAGGTTCCTCCTCAATAAATTGGGGATAAGAATAGTAACTATCTTATAAGGCTGCTATTGGAAGAGTTACATAAAGTAATAGACATATTTCAGAAAGCAAATATTGCAATAAGGCAGGTCAAATAATTTTTTAGTTTCCCAGTGCATATAAAAGTTATGTTTATATTATACTGCAGTCTATTAAGTATGCAATAGCATTACATCTAAAAAACAATGCACATGCCTTAATTTAAAAATGCTTTATTGCTAAAAAATGCTAAGCATCTTTGGAGTTTTCAGTGAGCTGTAATCTTGTTGCTGGTGGAGGGTTTTGGCTCCAGGTTGATGCGTGCTGACTGATCAGGGTGGTAGTTGCTAAAGATTAGGGTGGTTGTGGTGATTTTTCGAAATAAGATGACAAGAAATTTGCTGCACTGACTGACTCTTCCTTTCACAAGTGATGCTACGCTGTTCAATGACATTTTACCCATAGTAGAACTTCTTTCAAAATTAGAGTCAATTCTCTCAAACCCTGCCTCTAAGTTTATGTAATATTCTAAATCCTTTGGGACATGTCAACAGTCTTCACAGCATCTTCACAAGTTATGTTATAATATACTGTAGTCTATTAAGTAATTCCACCTTAAGAAGCTCATTTTTAAAGAAATAAGTTATGTTATAATATAACATAAATCAGATGGTACCTGTCTTCCTCTTATTTCACTTAGCATTAAACTCTCATATATATAAACATATATATATGTTATAATATACTGTAGTCTATTAAGTAATTCCACCTTAAGAAGCTCATTTTTAAAGAAATAAATAAATAAGTAAGTAAATAAATAAATTTTATTTATTGAATTTGTTTGCTCATCTGAGGAAGCAACTCCTCATCTGGTTCAAATGTTCTCATGAAATTTGAGCAATTCAGTCCCACTTCCAGACTCCACTTCTAATTCTAGATTTCCAGGTATTTCTACCACATTTGCAATTACTTCCTTCACTTGAAACCTTCAAAGTCTTCCATGAGGGTTGGAATCAACTTCTTCCAAACTCCTGTTAATGTTGGTATTTTGACCTCCTCCCTTGAGTCACAAATGTTCTTAATGGCATTTTAAAGTGATAAATCATTTCCAGAAGGTTCTCAATTTACATTGCCCAGATCTATCAGAGGAATCACTATCTATGGCAGCCATAGCCATATATTTCTTAAATAAGACTGGAAAGTCAAAATTACTCCTTGACCCATGGGCTGCAGAATGGATGTTTGTGTTAGCAGGCACAAAACCAACATTAATCTCACTCTAGGTTGCCATCAGAGCTCAGATGATCAGGTGCATTACAGTGAGCAGCGTTTTCAAGAGAATCTTTTATTATAGCAGTAGGTCTCAACAGTGGGCTTCAAATATTCAATAACTATGTGGTAAATAGATGTGCTGACATTGGGCATTGTTGTTCGACTTCTAGAGCAAAAGGAAAGTGGATTTAGCCTAATTTTTAAAGTTTTTTTTTTTTATATTTTAATTCCAGTACAGTTAACATACAGTACTATATTCATTTCAGGTGTACAATATACTGACTCGACAGTTCTATACATTACTGAGTGCTCATTATGATAAGTGTACTCTTAATCTCCTTCACCTGTTCCCCCCCACCCACTCACCTCCCTTTTAGTAACCATCAGTTTGTTCTCTGTAGTTCAGTCCATTTCTTGTTTTTTTTCCTCTCTCTTTTGTTCCCCTCTTTGTCTTGTTGCTTAAATTTCACATATGCGTGAAATCAGATGGTACCTGTCTTCCTCTTATTTCACTTAGCATTAAACTCTCTAGCTCCATTCATATCATTGCAAATCACAAGATTTTATTCTTTTTAATAGTGAGATAATATTCCATTATAGAAATATACTCATCATCTCTATCCACTCATCTATCAGTAGACACTTGGGCTGCTTCCATTATTTGGTTCGTGTAAATAATGCTGCAACAAACATGGGGTGCATGTATGTTTTTGAATCACTGTTTTTGTATTTGTATTGGGTAAATACCCAGTTATGGAATTACTGGATAGTAGGGAGACTGAGCATAATTGTTAAGGGCCCTAGGATTTTTGCAATGATAAATGAGTACTGGCTTCAACTTAAAGTCATCCACTGCATCAGCCTCTAACAAGACCATCGATCAGCCTCTCCTCTGAAGTATTAAAAGCAGGTGTTGAGTTCTCCTCTCAAGCTATGGTAGTCCTAGATAGCATGTTCTTTTAAGAGAAGGCTATTTGATCTACATTGGAAATCTGTAGTTTAATGTAGCTACCATCATTAATTATCTTAGCCTGATCTTCTGAATAACTTGCTATAGCTCCTACATCAGCCCTGCTTGCTTAACCTTGCATTTTTATATTATAGAAATGGCTTTTCTTACTAAACTTCATGAACCAACCTCTGCTAGCTCCTAATTTTTCTTCTTGCTTCCCCACCCCTCTCAGCCTTTGTGGAAATGAATTTTGTAGAAATGAATTAGGGCCTTGGTCTGGATTAGACTTTGACTTAAGGGTGTGTTGTGGCTGGTTTGATCTTCTATCCAGACCACTCACACTTTCTCCGTATCAGCAATATGGCCGTTTCCCTTCCTTACCATTCATGTGTTTGCTGGAGTCGCACCTTTAATTTCCTTCAAGAACTTTTCTTTTGCATTCACATCTTGACTAACTATTTCATGCAAGAGGCCTAGCTTTCTTCTTATTTTGGCTTTTGACAGGTCTTCCTCCTAAGCTTAATCATTTCTAGCTTCTGCTTTTTATTGAGAGATGTGTGACTCTTACTTTTACTTGAACTCTTTAGGGGTTGTTGTAGGGTTAGTTGGTCTAACTTCAATAGTGTTGTGTTTTAAGGTATAAGGAGGTCTAAGAAGAGGAAGAGAATAGGTCTGGGAGGAATAGGTCTGTGGAGCAGTTAGAATATATACATTGCTCCTTCAAGAGTGTTGATGAGAACAGGTGCCCAGCATGAAGCAAAACTAGTATATAGGCACCAAAGGAGATGCTGAATGATAACTTCTAAGTTATCACATGTAGGCCAGTCTAAATTTGAAGAAATGGGACCTCCCTTTGAATGAGTGGTTAGCTAACCATGGGATCATTTCACCACCCTAAGTAATATTAGATGTCATGGAATGTGAGTCCATTGAATTTTCCACTGAATTCTTTAAATGATGCAGTAATGAGGGGCACTTGGCTGGGTCAGTTGGTAGACCATGCAACTCTCAATCCCGGGATCATGAATTTGAGCCCCACAACTCTGAGTGTAGAGATGACATAAGAAATAAAAGTAAGATAAATAAATGACACAAAAATGAAGTACCAAATGATATCAAAGCTTATAAAGATTTCATTTATTTATTTGACAATCGGAGATCACAAATAGGCAGAGAGGCAGGCAGAGAAAGAGGAGGAAACAGGCTCTCAGCTGAGAAGACAGCCCAATGTGGGGCTCGATCCCAGGACCCTGAGAACATGACTTGAGCCAAAGGCAGAGGCCTAACACACTGAGCCACCCAGGTGCCCCAATATCAAGGGTTATAAATGAAATAGGTAAGTTAGGGAAGCTGAACATGTTCCACCAATGTCTCAGCTCAGTTACAAATCTAGTCTTACCTAGTGGGTGCATGAAATTTCGTTTCTATGTCCACTGCACCCATTAGGGAGCCCAGATCTCTCCTCTCAATTCCTGGAATTCATAAGCATCCTGGAGGTCACCTCTGCACCACAGAAGCCTAAGGAGGCCTTAGGATACTGGTGATTATGACTCCTGTTGGACAATCAGGCTGCAATATGCTAGCTGCCGTTTATGGATGGTCTTCCTGGGAAGGCAGCCAAAAAGATGCGAAAAGAGTGTGTTGAGCTATCATGTGTGGAACTCTCTTGGCTGGTGGTTGGATCAGTAAGTCTACAGATGGCGACACACATTTCTGGTGGTAGTGACAGACAGCCTTTTCTCCAGTGGACCACATTTTTCCTACCCAAGTGTTCCTTCCTTTCTCCCTCCCTGACCTGACTCATCATATTACCTTGGAAACTTTGGAAAGTGAACTCGTCCATTATATATCTGAATCTTAGAATGACTTTTGAACTTAAATACCAAATATTTGGGCCTCTATTCTCTGGTTAGTGGCTGATTCCGTTGTTTGGGTTGGGGTCAGCCCTCAAAAATCCCAGTAGCTTGGGTGGATTGAGGAATACATTAATTTTTCAAAATATTATTCATCTGCATAAATTTCTACACAGGCTTCATCAGGGGACATAAGTTTTACCATATCCTTAGATGAAGTTATCAGAACCTTCCATAAAGAAATGTACCGATATCCTCAGCAGCTTCCAGTGCTGTTGCAGAAGGACAGGGCTATAGATTTTCCTAGAAGTGTGAAATAATTCACAAGCCTTGCTCGTTATTCATATGGACAGCACATTAATAACATAGGACCCTGAAATCTTGCCTTATCTAGGCTGAAGCCCAACTAGAGGGATGAAGAGCTGACTCCTTAGATTTAGAACAACATTTTTTCCCCTTTCCAAAAAAAAAAAAAAAAGAATTGATTAAAGATACTCTCATATCAGACAAGAACAGGTATTTGAGAACACCTAAGCTTTTTGGAAATAATGGAAACCAATGGCTTTGGAGCTACTTTTGGGAAATTTTCTTTATGAATTTGGAATTTTGTGTAACCAAGTACATTCCAACTAGAAAAATGATAAGGATTTGGGGTGTGTTGTACCATGATTACACACACACACACACACACGTGACATACACACCACTACAAATGTTTGTGTAGAGAATTTTGTACCTCCCAAGTGGCTACATTAATTGACATTAAAATGGTACTTACTATGCTTATGCTCAAACACATGCACTAAATATACTTTCACATATAGTTTTCCCACAGAAGTGAGATCAAGATCCTTAGAAGATTTCTTTGATGATACCCAGACATATGAACCTGATCCTATTGAAGAAATGGAGGGCATTTTGTATACAAGAATTGTTGCTAAGTAAAGTCACTGTGCACAGTTATAATGAATGTAGTTTGTATTATGTTCCACAAATATCCAGTCCCATTATAAAATTTCCTATTTATCTTCTTCCTCTTTGGTGAACCAAATAAAGAAAAGTGGCTAAGTAATTGAGTTTGTAAGCCATTTATCACTGAGTATGATTTATATGTAATTTTTCTCTCCTGCCTCTTTAATACTGGGTATTACCAAACTTTTTATCTCTGCCTATTTGATTGATGAAACATTACATTTCAGTGTTCAATTTACATTTCTTCAATTGAGTGATGATGGACCATTTTTTTTTCCATGTTTACCAGCCATTTTCTTAGGCAAAAACAAAACAAAACAAAACAAAACAAAAAACAGGTTCAGACCATTTTTTAAGTTATATAACACCATTTTGATTTATCAGGTTGTCTATGTGTGTATCATGTGTGTGCATGGATATTTTCTATAAGGATGCACAGAAATCTGGTGGCAGTGGTTGCTTCAACAATGAAGATGTGAGAGATTCAGTGGGCAAGGGGAAGAGAAGAAATACTCCAATTTTTCCTTTCTTGCTGTTTTTGTGTATGTATATTTCAATTTATTTCAGGTTTATATACCAAAGAGTAATTTTTCCAGAAAATTAATCTTTTTATTTAACTTGAGAATAGTAGGGAAATAACTCTGAGCCAGGAAGCAGGAATTTCCAGATCTTTAGGGATCAGGCAGGTCATATGAATGGGCCAGAATCAGGTGTGTCATAGAAAGGGGCGGGGCCTGTACATACTGGAGTCTCCCATCGAAAGGCACACAGTCCATTTTTTTCACTACTCTGCCAACCTAAGGAACAGGTCTGAAGGTACTTTCTGCCACTGGGCTGTCGGTTGGCAAGTACCGCTTTAAACTTAAAAAAAAAAAAAATTACATCCACTCTTAGTTTCAGAAGTATGGGAATATCTGAAGACTGAATTCCTGCTCTCTTTATTATGCAAAGGAACAAAACATAGAGACAGACCTTTTATGAGATGGTACAAAATGCTTTGTCACTTCTACATCTTTCCTCTCATTCCTCCTGCTAAGGCAGACTTGGATCCCTCACATACCTGGGCAGGATTAGGTGCCAAGGAAGAGAGCAAAAGAGAATGTGTATGTATTTCAGAAATTATGCCTGAATGTGCCACTATTTTACTAATGATGCTCTAGTAGACCTTCTTCAATAACTGTAGAAACCCCCTTCAGAAATGCCTCCTGATGAAGTCAACTGAGCTCACCATCCCGTCTATTAAACAAACTAGAGTCTGTCTTGAAAGAACAGGCAGCCATTGAACAGAGATGGTAATGAAGGGACCCCAGACTGCTGCTGTGTGGTGCGTCCCTGACCCACCAAGGCAATTCATTATCTTGGTATTTCACTGTGTGTGGATGACAAGTAACAAATGGTGGAACCAAAATAGGTCATCTTCCCTGTCCTCTAAAACGTCTAATATTTGTGAATAAAAATAAAGGCTTAAGCTTTTTCATACAGTTGCTCTGGAAGGTCCCTAGATGATTTCCAAACTGCAGTTGAGCCTGACATGTCATGAAGATATTATAAATCACATTACTACCAAGACCTGTTGTGCAATGTTTGGTTAGCTAGTGTTAAGAAAGGACACTGAGCTATTGGCAGAGGAATTATCAGTCAGTCTCAAAAGACCTCAAATGCATTTCTGGAAACAAAAACAAAGACATAGTCCATATAGTCTGTACCAACCTGGCCTGAAGTCCATTTCATGGAACGTTGGGTCTATAGGGCACAGTTAATTGTTGCAGAGAAAAAGGTTCTCTAGCCAAAGAAGTCTGGGACATAGTGGGTCCGAGTTCTTGTCTGCAGAACTTCTCAGAGCCTTTAATATGGTGTCATATTTTGGATAGCTAAGAAGGGGCTATTACATGCAGTATTTCATATATATATATATATTTCATACCACTCTGTAGAATATTACTGCAAGATTTTGAATTTGCTTTAGTTCTCAGACTTCTTTTTCACCATGGTGGTCTCTAGGGAATATGATAGTATATGGGCAAGAAAATTTTATCATGTATTTTCCAAAGGAGCAATCTCCAGAAGTAATTTTTATAGATATTAGGGTTCTGGAATCTCATATAATGCAACTTGGAAAAAAAAATTCAAAGTCTCAATCTACCAAATAAATCTTATTTGTTAAAATTAGTTATAAACTGTAAGAGTGAATACAAATAATTGTTTTGGGAAAAAATGAACAAAGCCATTTTATAGGTAGATGTTTAACATACCGCTTAAGCATTCATTGTCTCTTCTCTCTTTGATCACTCTTTTTCTCTGAACCTTCCCTTCCTTGTTCCTCTTTGTATGTCCTGTCTCACTGTCTGTTTCCTTCCCTGTAAGTCTATCTGTTTCTCTGGGTCTGAGTCTCTGGATATCTTGCTTGCTCTTATCTTATAGCCTATGTATGATGAGTCGAGATCAAAACATCTTATACAGTGGGGTTTTATCTTTATAGAAATAGGCAGGAGTATGAGGACTTTTTCTATTATATTAACTGTACATTAATCCTAGTGATGAAAAAAGGTAGGATTTCCATCGTTGCGAAAGGTAAAAATTTCTGTGATATAAGGTAGTCACTTCTGGCTGGTATCCAGTATAAGAAAACAAGAACACCATGTTTGTAGCAGTCAGAGAAATGATCAGAATTCACACTGAATGAAAGGAAAGGTCTATGCACTTGTCATGTAAACTTTTCCTAATTAGAGTGATGCTCAAATCCACAGAAGATTAAAAGACCTTCTCTACAAACCAGTACTTATAAAGATGTTTCTCACATATTTGTCTGAGTCACAAATAGACATAAATTGCATGAGAATAAGAACCTAAATAGAGAAAACTGCATGAGAATTTCTCCATAAAACAGTCATTTTATCCCTCCATGCCTTAAACAGTTATATTTCAGTCATTCTATATAACACAAACCATTATCTATAAAAATGTTTTTACAGCAAATAATGGAACACTACATCAAAAACTAATGATGTACTGTATGGTGACTACCATAACATAATAAAATTAAAAAAAAACATAAATAATTAAAAATGCTATCATATGAAAAAAAATTCTTCTAACTATTCAAAGGCCATGACCTCAGAAAGAGCAATTAATCAGTCCTCTCTGATACAGAAAGGGAAGGGGCAGGCATGGCCTGAAGGACCAGATGTTTCTGAAAGTGTGCACACTGCTGAACTTTCTCCCCCTTCTCACCCAGGGATTTTGGTCTCTTACATGAAAGGCTTTGGAATAGAATGTGTGTTTATGTCACAACCTCATCTGCTCATGCTTTATATAGGACCCTGGAGTGAGATAGCCCAGACTCGATTTCTGGCTCTGCCACGATTGGCTGTGTGATTTTGAGCCAGTCACAAAATTCCTATGCCTCAATTTTCTGACTGGCAAGATGGAATAATAGGAGACCCCTTTATGAGCTGGGGTTAGAAATAAAGGAATGTACAGACATGAAGGACCTCAAAGAGGAGTACAGGATAGACCTTCAAGAAACTTCTGGCCATCATTTTGATCACTGTTATCAAAGATAAGGAAGGTGCCCTCCTTTTGCATTAGAGAATAATTAACATAACATGAGAAAGTGTAAATCAGTGTCATGACCTAATATCCAGTCAGAATAGTGCTAGGCACACGTGCAAGGGTATAACACCTTTCAAAATATTTATAACTATCCATCACAACATTTAAGCTGCTGAGTGTTTTTCTTTGGTATTTTCACTTACTAGGCAATAGAAGATCATTTTTAAACTCAAAGCCCACTCTAAAAATTTCTCCCAATATCCTGTTTTCTATTTTTGAATCCATTGCTAAGATTACACTGCAAAATTTATACCCCATTTTAAATTACCTGGTCTCTGATTTTGAATCTTAAAATAATAGAATATATGCTTATTTTAAAATCATAGCTGTTTCTCTGGTTTTGAAAACACTGTAGATGACAAGTGACTTGTAATTTCAGAGGCAAGTAAATAACAGCAATTGGAACACTTACATGGGAAATGCACTATGTACAACAGGATACATTCAGGACAACTATGGTGTGTGGATTGTCAGCTGCTGTCGTGGAGAGAAGCTGGTTTCTATACATTTATAGGCTTAAAAAGGGAAATGCACGAAACACTATAGTGTATCCAAGTGGAGGAGATAGGTAGATAAATGGAAGAGTATCCACCCCTAAAACCCTATGTAGCTATTAACAATAATGTTTTTGAAGAATAGGTTTTAAACTGGGTAATGTTTGCTATATGTTAAATGAAACAAGCTGTTGATAAAACAATTAAATCCGTGCCATGTGAGTTTCTTTTTAATGATGGGTTAAGCCAAAATGGACATGCACATGTTTTCTTACAAAGTAATGATAATCTCTGAGCAATAATACCATGTCTGCCTCTAATGTGTGGATTATTTCTGCAGTTTTCAAAACTCCTATAAGAAACATGCATTTCTGAGGATGACTCACTAGCATTAATCATCTCCAGGATAATTAGTTAGAAGCAGTTCTAGGAGAAGATGGTGGCTAAAATGTCACTATGTTCAATTAAAATGCAACAAAATTTTGCAAAACAATGTGCCTTTCTAAGCATTACCCATAAGTTACTAGTAAGATAGGAAAGAGCCACCATCATTCAGCGAGTATTTAATGGGAACAAGACATTATGCAAAACACTGTACACATGAACAAGACTTCTTTAATCCTCATAAGTTGAAATAATTACCATCTCCATGTCCTAGCCAAGGAACAAATTAAAAAGCATATGTGACTTGCCCAAGGTAATTCTATTAGTAACTGGTATAGCTGAATTCTGCTCCTGTCTGTCTAATTGCACAGTTCATGATCTTAATAACTACACTGGAATTATTCATTTATATCTACACCTCATTTTTCACTTGCATGTAGAGATTTGGGCCATAAAAACAAATTTGATCAAAGCAGCACAGAGACTTTTCTCATGTATGCCAATGGATTCAAGTTTTTAGAACAGTGGAATGCTATAGAAACTAAAAACCATCAGGTGACACTATACAATACTCTATAATTTATTGACTTTTGCTTGGAAGATGGGAACCAATAGTCTGCCTGCCAGAACCTACCACTCTAAAGGATTCAGAGTTCCCAAAGTCAAAGAAGCTTGCTTTGAGAGGTAGAATATTCCCATTATGTGGCTTAACTTCTCATAGAAACTTAGGGCCAGATGCCATTTTCCCCTCTGCCAGAATAAACAATGTATTGCTCTTTGTGTCTTACATCCAAATCCTGAAGGCAATTCTATTTCTAGATCATTAGAGATAAAAATGAACTGGAGACAAAATGGGGGTTCATAATCAACAGACTCGAGGCTTTCTTTGGTAGACAACTTGAGACACTATCATGGTTTTATAATGTTTGTGGGCTTCAAGGGTCGAGTTTCCTCCTGCAAGTGGAGCAAAGTGGCATTTCTAGTCTAACTGCTTGCCTTTCCCGCTTTGGAGGTGCCTTACCATGCTGACTGTGATTTGGAACAAAGAAACAATCGTAAGCGCAAGTTTTCAACCTCAGCTCCATTGACCTTTGGGGCTGGGTAATACTTTGTTGTGGGTGCTGTCCTGTGTATTATAGGATGTTTAGCAGCATTGATGGCTTTTACTCACCAGGTGTGAGTAATATCCCCCTAATTGCAAGAGATGTCTCCATCTCTTGTCTCCATTATCCAAAAATATCTCCAGAGAGTGCCAAATGACCTCTGGTAATCCATTAATGGAGAATTTACTGATCATAGTATATTCCCAAATTTGGCTTTTTCACATCCTTTAGGGAAAAAAAAAAAAAAAAGGCTTGGTCTTACCATGGTACACAATGGACAGCTGAACATGCCTCATGTACAGCTCACTGGCTAGGGTTGATCGGTCAAAGGCTAATGTGTGACACAAGCCGGGCCAGTTACATTTGGTCCTTTAGGAGAACACATTTAAAACACAGGAAGCAAGGCAAATATATTTGAGTTGTATTGTGATGCTATGTAAGATCAGAATTGGCATCATGGAGAAAAAAAACTTCATACCGGCCCCTAAGTTATAGGGATTCAAAAGCTAAAATCTTGGAAGCAGGAACCAGTCTACACAGAGGAGAATGAAGGGAACAGAGATCAGAAATAATATGTCCCATGAACAAAGAAAATGAGATAGTTGATGTTAGAAGAATTTAAGAATTCATGAGATTTTTGGTAACTGGACTCCCCAGGATTCTTCTGTTTTCTTAAAAAAAAAATAAATTTACTTGGTCTAGCTTGAGTATGTTTCTCTTTCTAACTACCGTATTTCATAATGAAAATATACAACACAAGCCTATCTAGAAAGTGTCCTGCTCCATCTGTTTCTAGAGGTGGAAAAATGGGTCCTAAGCCAAGAGATTCAGGTTCTATTTACTACTGTGTGACCCTGACCAAGTGATTCATTTGAGTCCTGATTTTCTTACTAGAAACCAGAGTCTTGATTTTTCTTACTGAAGAATTTGAACATCATCTCATACTTGGCTCTAAAATTATGAAAGATAACAATGGGGAGAGATACTTGTGGTCTTTTGAACCTTGAACTCACTATTAGCACATATAAGCTGTTCTAAAGATGGTGGTCAAGACTTGGTGTTACGGTCAGTTACTCTTGGCTTAAGAGTCAGTCGGTCTACAACTTCTCAGCCATGAGACCACTGGAACATTACATAACCATTCTAAGCCTCAGTTTCTTCATGTTTAAAATGAGGGGAGAGGGGGTGTATCTGCCACAGCGATCCTTGTCTTCTGGCCTTCAAGCCCTTAGAGCTCACTCCCACACTGAATGGGGATGACTTAAATAACCAAGAGGATATTGTGGAAACAGTCAAGGGTTAACTTCCAAGGCTGGATTACAAAAAAGAAGGCCACTATGGCTTCTCTATTATTCTCTTCTTGGTGAAACCAAGCTGCCACACTGTGAGGACACTATGCTCCTATGGAGAGGTCCACACAGCAAGGAACTGAGTCCACCTGCCAACAGCCATGTGAGCATGAACCATCTTGAAACCATCCTCCAGCACTAGTCAAACCTTCTGATCTTGACTACAACTGCGGGAGAGACCCAGAGCCAGACAAAATCAGCTAAGTGGAATTCCTGACCCACCAGACCTGTGAGAGAATGTTTGCTGCTTCAAGCTGCTATGTCATTGGGAGTCATTTGTTACACAGCAATGTAACTGTTCTAGGATTATTGGGAGGAGTAAATAAAATAATGCATGAGAAGTGTTTAGGACAGTACTTGGCAGATGGTGAACATTCAGGGCACCTCTATCTGCTTATGAATGCATGTAAGGCACACAGAGCAGTGTCTGGCATAGAGTAAATGCTCGTTAAATACGCACAGAATAAATGTTAGCTGTTGTTATCTTTAGTACCGTCATCACCATCATCATTATATAAAACTTCAATCCAAAATCACTTCCCAAATGAGCTGGACCCTCCAACTTCTTGACTTGACAAATTATTTTACCTTAATCTTCTCTACAAAACATTAAAATAAGCTATGAGAAAGCCACCAAGCCAGAGATACAAAAATTCTAACTATACAGAGTACCGTCCTTTGTACAACCTTCCAGAGTTTTGGCTGCTCCTTGTTCATTAACCTGAACCATACGTAAGTGAAAAATATATATATATAACAGACAGTGAACACCTAGAAAAACACCTAAAGGGAGATGTAAAACCAGCTACTTACCATCGACACAGGAAGGTCTGTTTCTTGTCGTGCCAGCCACTTTTCCAGGTAGACAGGAACACTTGACTGTTTGTGACCGCTCCTCAATGCGATTCTTATTACAACATCTGTGCGCAGCGATCACTTCACATGTCCCTCCTTCTGGCAAGATAGAAAGAACAGGGACACTGATGAGAAATAATTCACTGGGGAGGAGTCAAGATGGCGGAGAAGTAGCAAGCTGAGACTGCTTCAGCTAGCCGGAGATCAGCTAGATAGCTTATCTAAAGATTGCAAACACCTGAAAATCCATCGGCAGATCGAAGAGAAGAAGAACAGCAATTCTGGAAACAGAAAAACAACCACTTTCTGAAAGGTAGGACCAGCAGAGAAGTGAATCCAAAGCGACGGGAAGATAGACCCCGGGGGGGAGGGGCCGGCTCCCGGCAAGCGGCGGAGCAACCGCGCACAAAATCAGGACTTTTAAAAGTCTGTTCCGCTGAGGGACATCGCTCCAGAGGCTAAACCGGGGCGAAGCCCACGCGGGGTCAGCGTGGCCTCAGGTCCCGCAGGGTCACAGAAGGATCGGGGGTGTCTGAGTGTCGCAGAGCTTGCGGGTATTGGAACGGAAAAGCCGGCTACAGAGACAGAGCCGACAGTAAGCTCACAGCTCCGTGTTACCTTGAACCGGTCGCAGGCTCGGTGAGCTCGGAGCGCGGCCGGAGGTCAGGCAGACGGGAGTAACTGGGCGCGGTTCTCTGAGCACGCACTGAGGAGTGCGGCCCTGGGCTCTCGGCTCCTCCGGGCCGGAGACCAGGAGGCCGCCATTTGTATTCCCGTCCTCTGGAACTCTACGGAAAGCGCTCAGGGAACAAAAGCTCCTGAAAGCAAACCCGAGCGGATTACTCACCCCGGCCCCGGGTAAGGGCGGTGTAATTCCGCCTGGGGCAAAGACACTTGAGAATCACTAAAACAGGCCCCTCCCCCAGAAGATCAACAAGAAATCCAGCCAAGACCAAGTTCACCTACCAAGGAGTGCGGTTTCAATACCAAGGAGAGCAGCAGAATTCCAGAGGAGGAGAAAGCCAAGCACGGAACTCATGGCTTTTTTCCTGTGATTTTTTTTAGTCTTGCAGTAATTTAATTTTTTTCTTTTTCTTTTTTTTTTTTTTTTTTCTCGCCTTCGGGTAAAATTTTTTTTTAACTGTTACCTTTTTTCTTTTTAACGATTTTATACTAGTTTATCTAATATATATATTTTTTTCTTTTTACATTTTTTCTTAGGTGTTTTCTTTTTTAAAAAATTCTTTTCTTTTCTTTTCTTTTTTTTTTTTTTTTTTTTTTTTTTTTTTTTTTTTTTTTTTTTTTCTTTCTTCCTTTTTGAACCTCTTTTTATCCCCTTTCTCCCCACTCACGATTTTGGATCTCCTCTAATTTGGTTAAAGCATATTTTCCTGGGGTTGTTGCCACCCTTTTAGTATTTTACTTGCCCCTTCATTTACTCTTATCTGGACAAAATGACAAGACGTAAAAATTCAACACAAAAAAAAGAACAAGAGGCAGTACCGAAGGCTAGGGACCTAATCAATACAGACATCGGTAATATGTCAGATCTAGAGTTCAGAATGACAATTCTCAAGCTTCTAGCCGGGCTCGAAAAAGGCATGGAAGATATTAGAGAAACCCTCTCGAGAGATATAAAAGCCCTTTCTGGAGAAATAAAAGAACTAAAATCTAACCAAGGTGAAATCAAAAAAGCTATTAATGAGGTGCAATCAAAAATGGAGGCTCTAACTGCTAGGATAAGTGAGGCAGAAGAAAGAATTAGTGATATAGAAGACCAAATGACAGAGAATAAAGAAGCTGAGCAAAAGAGGGACAAACAGCTACTGGACCACGAGGGGAGAATTCGAGAGATAAGTGACACCATAAGACGAAACAACATTAGAATAATTGGGATTCCAGAAGAAGAAGAAAGTGAGAGGGGAGCAGAAGGTATACTGGAGAGAATTATTGGGGAGAATTTCCCCAATATGGCAAAGGGAACGAGCATCAAAATTCAGGAGGTTCAGAGAATGCCCCTCAAAATCAATAAGAATAGGACCACACCCCGTCACCTAATAGTAAAATTTACAAGTCTCAATGACAAAGAGAAAATCCTGAAAGCAGCCCGGGAAAAGAAGTCTGTAACATACAATGGTAAAAATATTAGATTGGCAGCTGACTTATCCACAGAGACCTGGCAGGCCAGAAAGAGCTGGCATGATATTTTCAGAGCACTAAACGAGAAAAACATGCAGCCAAGAATACTATATCCAGCTAGGCTATCATTGAAAATAGAAGGAGAGATTAAAAGCTTCCAGGACAAACAACAACTGAAAGAATTTGCAAATACCAAACCAGCTCTACAGGAAATATTGAAAGGGGTCCTCTAAGCAAAGAGAGAGCCTACAAGTGGTAGATCAGAAAGGAACAGAGACCATATACAGTAACAGTCACCTTACAGGCAATACAATGGCACTAAATTCATATCTCTCAATAGTTACCCTGAATGTGAATGGGCTAAATGCCCCTGTCAAAAGACACAGGGTATCAGAATGGATAAAAAAACAAAACCCATCTATATGTTGCCTCCAAGAAACACATTTTAAGCCCGAAGACACCTCCAGATTTAAAGTGAGGGGGTGGAAAAGAATTTACCATGCTAATGGACATCAGAAGAAAGCAGGAGTGGCAATCCTTATATCAGATCAATTAGATTTTAAGCCAAAGACTATAATAAGAGATGAGGAAGGACACTATATCATACTCAAAGGGTCTGTCCAACAAGAAGATTTAACAATTTTAAATATCTATGCCCCCAATGTGGGAGCAGCCAACTATATAAACCAATTAATAACAAAATCAAAGAAACACATCAACAATAATACAATGATAGTAGGGGACTTTAACACTCCCCTCACTGAAATGGACAGGTCATCCAAGCAAAAGATCAGCAAGGAAATAAAGGCCTTAAATGACACACTGGACCAGATGGACATCACAGATATATTCAGAATATTTCATCCCAAAGCAACAGAATACACATTCTTCTCTAGTGCACATGGAACATTCTCCAGAATAGATCACATCCTCGGTCCTAAATCAGGACTCAACCCGGTATCAAAAGATTGGGATCATTCCCTGCATATTTTCAGACCACAATGCTCTAAAGCTAGAACTCAACCACAAAAGGAAGTTTGGAAAGAACCCAAATACATGGAGACTAAACAGTATCCTTCTAAAGAATGAATGGGTCAACCGGGAAATTAAAGAAGAATTGAAAAAAAATCATGGAAACAAATGATAATGAAAATACAACGGTTCAAAATCTGTGGGACACAACAAAGGCAGTCCTGAGAGGAAAATATATAGCGGTACAAGCCTTTCTCAAGAAACAAGAAAGGTCTCAGGTACACAACCTAACCCTACACCTAAAGGAGCTGGAGAAAGAACAAGAAAGAAACCCTAAGCCCAGCAGGAGAAGAGAAATCATAAAGATCAGAGCAGAAATCAATGAAATAGAAACCAAAAAAACAATAGAACAAATCAACGAAACTAGGAGCTGGTTCTTTGAAAGAATTAATAAGATTGATAAACCCCTGGCCCGACTTATCAAAAAGAAAAGAGAAAGGACCCAAATAAATAAAATCATGAATGAAAGAGGAGAGATCACAACTAACACCAAAGAAATACAAACTATTATAAGAACATACTATGAGCAACTCTACGGCAATAAATTTGACAATCTGGAAGAAATGGATGCATTCCTAGAAACATATAAACTACCGCAACTGAACCAGAAAGAAATAGAAAGCCTGAACAGACCCATAACCAGTAAGGAGATAGAAACAGTCATTAAAAATCTCCAAACAAACAAAAGCCCAGGGCCAGACGGCTTCCCGGGGGAATTCTACCAAACATTTAAAGAAGAACTAATTCCTATTCTCCTGAAACTGTTCCAAAAAATAGAAATGGAAGGAAAACTTCCAAACTCATTTTATGAGGCCAGCATCACCTTGATCCCAAAACCAGACAAGGATCCCACCAAAAAAGAGAGCTATAGACCGATATCCTTGATGAACACAGATGCGAAAATACTCAACAAAATACTAGCCAATAGGATTCAACAGTACATTAAAAAGATTATTCACCACGACCAAGTGGGATTTATTCCAGGGCTGCAAGGTTGGTTCAACATCCGCAAATCAGTCAATGTGATACAACACATCAATAAAAGAAAGAACAAGAACCATATGATACTCTCAATAGATGCTGAAAAAGCATTTGACAAAGTACAACATCCCTTCCTGATCAAAACTCTTCAAAGTGTAGGGATAGAGGGCACATACCTCAATATCATCAAAGCCATCTATGAAAAACCCACCGCAAATATCATTCTCAATGGAGAAAAACTGAAAGCTTTTCCGCTAAGGTCAGGAACACGGCAGGGATGTCCATTATCACCACTGCTATTCAACATAGTACTAGAGGTCCTAGCCTCAGCAATCAGACAACAAAAGGAAATTAAAGGCATCCAAATCGGCAAAGAAGAAGTCAAATTATCACTCTTCGCAGATGATATGATACTATATGTGGAAAACCCAAAAGACTCCACTCCAAAACTGCTAGAACTTATACAGGAATTCAGTAAAGTGTCAGGATATAAAATCAATGCACAGAAATCAGTTGCATTTCTCTACACCAACAGCAAGACAGAAGAAAGAGATATTAAGGAGTCAATCCCATTTACAATTGCATCCAAAACCATAAGATACCTAGGAATAAACCTAACCAAAGAGACACAGAATCTATACTCAGAAAACTATAAAGTACTCATGAAAGAAATTGAGGAAGACACAAAGAAATGGAAAAATGTTCCATGCTCCTGGATTGGAAGAATAAATATTGTGAAAATGTCTATGCTACCTAAAGCAATCTACACATTTAATGCAATTCCTATCAAAGTACCATCCATCTTTTTCAAAGAAATGGAACAAATAATGCTAAAATTTATATGGAACCAGAAAAGACCTCGAATAGCCAAAGGGATATTGAAAAAGAAAGCCAACGTTGGTGGCATCACAATTCCGGACTTCAAGCTCTATTACAAAGCTGTCATCATCAAGACAGCATGGTACTGGCACAAAAACAGACACATAGATCAATGGAACAGAATAGAGAGCCCAGAAATAGACCCTCAAATCTATGGTCAACTAATCTTCGACAAAGCAGGAAAGAATGTCCAATGGAAAAAAGACAGCCTTTTCAATAAATGGTGCTGGGAAAATTGGACAGCCACATGCAGGAAAATGAAATTGGACCATTTCCTTACACCACACACAAAAATAGACTCAAAATGGATGAAGGACCTCAATGTACGAAAGGAATCCATCAAAATCCTTGAGGAGAACACGGGCAGCAACCTCTTCGACCTCTGCCGCAGCAACATCTTCCTAGGAACAACGCAAAAGGCAAGGGAAGCAAGGAAAAAAAATGAACTACTGGGATTTCATCAAGATCAAAAGCTTTTGCACAGCAAAGGAAACAGTTAACAAAATCAAAAGACAACTGACAGAATGGGAGAAGATATTTGCAAACGACATATCAGATAAAGGACTAGTGTCCAGAATCTATAAAGAACTTAGCAAACTCAATACCCAAAGAACAAATAATCCAATCAAGAAATGGGCAGAAGACATGAACAGACATTTCTGCAAAGAAGACATCCAGATGGCGAACAGACACATGAAAAAGTGCTCCATATCACTCGGCATCAGGGAAATACAAATCAAAACCACAATGAGATATCACCTCACACCAGTCAGAATGGCTAAAATCAACAAGTCAGGAAATGACAGATGCTGGCGAGGATGCGGAGAAAGGGGAACCCTCCTACACTGTTGGTGGGAATGCAAGCTGGTGCAGCCACTCTGGAAAACAGCATGGAGGTTCCTCAAAATGTTGAAAATAGAACTGCCCTATGATCCAGCAATTGCACTATTGGGTATTTACCCTAAAGATACAAATGTAGTGATCCAAAGGGACACATGCACCCGAATGTTTATAGCAGCAATGTCCACAATAGCCAAACTATGGAAAGAACCTAGATGTCCATCAACAGATGAATGGATCAAGAAGATGTGGTATATATACACAATGGAATACTATGCAGCCATCAAAAGAAATGAAATCTTGTCATTTGCAACAACATGGATGGAACTAGAGCGTATCATGCTTAGCGAAATAAGTCAAGCAGAGAAAGACAACTATCATATGATCTCCCTGATATGAGGAAGTGGTGATGCAACATGGAGGCTTAAGTGGGTAGAAGAATAAATGAAACAAGATGGGATTGGGAGGGAGACAAACCATAAGTGACTCTTAATCTCACAAAACAAACTGAGGGTTGCCGGGGGGAGGGGGTTTGGGAGAAGGGGGTGGGATTATGGACATTGGGGAGGGTATGTGATTTGGTGAGTGCTGTGAAGTGTGTAAACCTGGTGATTCACAGACCTGTACCCCTGGGGATAAAAATATATGTTTATAAAAAATAAAAAATTAAAAAAAAAAAAAAAAAAAAAAAAAAAAAAAAAGAAATAATTCACTGGCCATGAAGACCTGTGGGGGAATGTGTGGAGGGGCTGGGGAAAGTAAGAGAAAATACCGAAAAAGTTTCCATGAAACATATCAATGGTGGTACTCTCTCCCATCTACTCTCAATAACATCTATTCACTCATGTCTGCAAAACTCTATGCTCAGTACGCACAGTCCTGGAGAAGACATAGCCCAGCACTATCCTTCAAATGCAACAAAAAGCTCCGATGGACAGCCCTTAAGAAGCAATGATTCTAGGCTGTAGGTACCGAGAAGCAGCGACAGAATGCATGCCTGGAGCTGACACAAAATAAAGAGTCTGCCTGATTTAAATGCATTATACTTTGAGAGCTCACTCCTGTGTTATCTTTCCATTTAGAATCCTCTGAGCTCCCTCCCACTAATGACAAGCAACTGACATGCCAGTGATACAGAACCCGTGATGGCAGGAAGACTGCCCAGAAATTAGCTCTCCCTCCCACTGCCTGCCCACTCTCCAGGGGGCCGAATAAAAAACCTAGGTGGGGGGTCATTTCCCAAATCCAGATCTCATCTGAAAATGATAGAAGGAACTGCTGGAGAAAATAGGTATGTGCTTTAAATGGCATCTCAAATTACAGAGCTAGGCATATGGCTTCACTTAATTGTTACAGGTCAGCCATGCATTCAACATTTATTGGCAACCTAATGGATGTCACTCTCCACTAGGTTCTTAACAGGTGCACAGCTGGGTCTGCCTGAAGGTTGGTGAGCATTCAGGTGGCGCTTGCCAGCCTATAGGACAGTTCTTCAGGGACACAAAAGATACCCCAAGTGACCAGAAACCAAGAATTAACTTTTCCAATATCAAGTTTTATGTTCCAGAAGAATGTACTTTATTTAACAAGAATGGACTTTGAACATGTAGGATTCCGTTGGCATAAATTCAGTAAGCATTTGTCAAGCGACCACTATATACAAGTTGCTGTGTTATAAATTGTTAGGGATATGTGTTCAGCCCATCCACAGTGAGCCCTTAGGAAACCCTGGAGAAAAAGAGAGGAGGGAAGGAAGAGAGGGAACAGGAAAGACTTAAGGCCCAGCTTCAGCCTATCCTAAGAATAGGATTCTCAAGGCAGGTGTAGGAATGGGTTGATTTAGCTAGTCACCCTCCCTACCAGTGATATTGGAAAAGTCTGCTTTAATTGCCATTACTGGTGGAGGGTGGGGGCTACTGGCCTCTAGCAGGAAAAGGACATGGATGCTTCCCACCCTCCCACAGGACACAGGGAAGGTCTCACAACAAAGAACTATCTTGTTGAGACTGTCATTCAGTGCCCAGGCTGACCTCAATGCTAGGGGAGAGTGGGGGCTTTTAAGCCAGTCACTTTTAGTCTAAATCTCAGCTCTGCTACTTACAGAGTGCTTTGCTTTCCTCATCCGTGAAATGGGAACAATATGAACACCTGCCTCACAGGGTTGCATGAGTATAAACCAACATAACACATGCATAGGGGTTAACATTGAGCCTAATACATGGTAGAGTCCATATGTGCTACCGATGATAATATCTGGCCATGATGGTGTCTTTTCTTGGGAAATCACCCCCTTTCTGCCTCAGTAATTCTGCAAATATGGTTTCTCCTAGAATACTCCCTCCAACTTTCCACCCTTCCACCCACCACCCACCACCCAACTGCACTCACTACCACTTCTTTGAACTCAATGCAAAGATTAGTTCCACTGAGAACATCTCCTCACTTGTTTTCTTGCCTTTCTACGCATTTTCTCATACACGTGTATCCACAGATCTGCAACCACAGGCAAACTGAAAGCTTGGTCAGGGTTAAGGTGAGCCTTATCGTCAACAACTGCTGTAGGTACACTATAACTGTTGCCTGAATGAATGAAGAAAGAAGTGCATTACCTTAAAATTAACACTAAAGGCAAGTACCAAGTTCTACGGACATAGGCCGAAGGGGAGACCCATTTGTTTTTGAAGAATTCAAAAGCTTTCTTAAATTGCAAGTTGAAAGGTTGAATTTCAACAGGCCATGATGAAGGAAAAGCATTTCACTAATGTGAACGTTTGGCACATATTTTCTTAGAACAACGTTTTAGTTATTTATAGTGTAGTTTTAGATTTATAGGAAATTTGTGAGGATGGTACTGTGAGGTCCCATATGCCACACCTGATTATTTCCCATTTTTATTCCACTAATATTAACATCTTATATGAGTATGCTAAGTTTGTTAGAAGTAATGGATTAAAACTGATACATTATTATTACTTAAAGTCTATGCTATATTCAGATATCCTTAGTTCGTACCTAATGTCTAATTTTTCTGTTCCAGGATACCATCAAGGATGCCACATTATATTTAGTGGTTTTATCTCCTTAGGCTTCTCTTGGCTATGATAGTGTTGCAGACATTCCTTTCTTTTTGACGACCTTGACAGTTTTGAGAAGCATTGTTCAGGTTATTTTGTAAAATGTCCCTCAGGTGGGATTTATCTGATGCTTTCCTTATGATTAGACTGAGGTTACGTGTTTCCCACAGAGGGAAAGTGCCATTCTCATCACATCATATCAAGGGTACATACTATCAACATGACTTACCACTATTGAAATTGACCTTGATCACTTGGCTCAGATAGTGCTTGTCAGATTCCCCCACTGTAACACCACTCCTCCCTGCCTTTCCACACTGTCCTCTTTGGAAGGAAGTCACTAGGTGCAGTCCACACTTAGGGAGTAGAGAGTTATGTTCCACCTGTCTGAGGTTACAATATCTACTAAAATTACTGGGAATTCATCCGCATGACAGATGTGTCTCTTCTGTCCCATCTACTTACTTATTCAATCATTTATGGACCCACAGATGTTTGTTTTACACACTGAGTTATAATCCAGAACTACATTATTTATTTTGTCCCTCTGAATAGTCCAGCCCTGGCCACTGTGAGCTCCTTCAGTTGGTCTCTGTGTTCTGTCTCTCTGTATTGCCCCCCCCACCCCTTTTTTGAGCACTTCCTTACTTTCTGACTCTATAAGATGTCTCAGGCTCATCTTACATATTTCCTACTCCATTACGAGAACAGATTCCTCTAAGGAGCTGGTCAGGGCATTTAAAAAAGTATGTTAGCATAGATGGAACTAAGGAGCTGAAATAGGATTAAATTGGAGAAAGATGCCCTCTTGGTGTGATTGCTTGGTGTGATTCTGTTTCAGTGAGGCACTAATGGGGATTTTGAAGCCAAGAATGGATAGGATCTAGATATTGTTCAAGAGTAACCCCCCTCCCCCCAGCTGCTGTGCTAAGGAGGAATTGGGGAAGCACAAAATGGCAAAGCAGAAGAAACAAAAGGCCAACTCAAAGTTCTGAGCAGAAAGAAAGGGGGCTTGAACCTGGAACATGGGAAGAACATCATACTGTTGCTACATGCCCTTCATTGGGATGAGGGTTAATGAAACAATAGGGCTGTTCACACACTGAACTCCTCAACCCAGATTCCTGCAATCAGGTTGCTTTAACTTGTAATTGTCAGCTCTAAGTAATTGAGCCAGTTCAGTAATTGCTGGTTCTATACTTCATGAAAAAACCACCAATTTTAAAGTTACCACTTGGCTTTCATACAAGAATAGAGCAACATTTATGAGTGAAAATGGCACAAACTATAAAAAAGCTTCTAGGATATATCTTGAATCTCATTTACACTTAAGTCAATCTGATTTACACTTAAGTCAATGACAGACATGCGAAATCATCCAGATTATTGCCCTGAGTTAAATAATGTGGACACTGAGGCAGCCACTGGAGGCCCAAAGTCAGTCTCTCCTACCACTCTTGTAGATGAGCCAAAGGAACAGTTCCGGGTCAGCTCAGGGCTCACTGATATTTACTGAATTCCAACTGGATGCCGGACACTGCACTTGGCACTTTACCTACATTATTTATAAACCTCTCAGTAACTATAAAAGCTTTTGTCCCCACTTTACAGCTGAAAAGCTGAGACTCAGAGAGGTTAAATATGAATAACATGTCCCAAATTATGCAAATGTGAATCTGTCTGCTGGACTTCGAAACTCTGCTTTTGTGCATCTTGTCACAAGTCATCATTCTTTGTTGATAAAGAACTTCCAAAAGGAAGAGGACACTTTGCTTACAAAGGCTATCAAGGTTAAATATCCAATTCACTCTTCTTTCCCCAATTATACTCAGACCCTCTTGCTACCACCCTTTCTTCCGTCGCTCTCCTTTAGGGGTGCTGGTCTCCTTGTAGGCTACCACCTAAACATGGCAGGTGTGGTCCCTCTCAAGGGTCACTCTAAAAAGAGGCAGGCGTTGCTCCAAAAGAGATGCATTTGGTCTTCTTGACAAGTTGAACTATGTCCCACCTGGGACATGGCAAATCCATGCTCTCTCCACATCTTTGCGCAAAATGTCATTTTTTTCGGTCACACTTGACCACCCTATTTTATTTTATTTATTTTTTTTTAAAAGATTTTATTTATTTATCAGAGAGAGAGAGAGGGAAGAGAGCGAGCACAGGCAGACAGAACGGCAGGCAGAGGCAGAGGGAGAAGCAGGCTCCCTGCTGAGCAAGGAGCCCGATGTGGGACTCGATCCCAGGACGCTGGGATCATGACCTGAGCCGAAGGCAGCTGCTTAACCAACTGAGCCACCCAGGTGTCCCGACCACCCTATTTTAAATCATAATTCTCTTAGAAAGCATTCATGATCTCCCTTGTTTTGCTTCATGTCCTTACCCATGTCACCTCCAGAATATTTGCAATTTTCAATTACTGTATGTGCCTTATTTATTTATTATCCTGATTGTCTCTATGTCTCCCCACCCCCCTCCCCAAAATAACCTCCTTAAGGACAGGAACACCTATTGTTTATTTATTAAACATTGTCTGGCATAGTATTATTAGTATTTAACAAGTGTTTAACAAGTGACACAGCTCCATAACTAGTGTGACAACTACCGTCATACAGGAGTTAACCGCCTGACTGCTTACTATGTTCCTGACATCATGATAAATACATTATAAACTTTTAATTTATTTTATGTTTACCAAAACCCAATGAGGCTATAGTTGCCCCCATTTTACAGGGTAGGCAACTGAGATCAAGAGCAGCTAAAAAACTAGCCCATGTTTTAACTACGCAGATACCTATTCTCTGGCAGCATATGGCCCAGAGCCAAGATCTTCTGACCTCCTCTGTAGTGCTCTTTAACCCAGTACCACTCAGGCATACATGCTGACATTTGTCTGAGAAGGGGAGGGGAACTCAGTGACTGGATATTAACATGTGCCCCATTTTCATGAAAACCTTATGTATAAAGTCAGTGACCCCAGACCATGTCTTCCTTGGGCTGACAGATGATGGATTTGCACACGGGAAGCCAGAGAGGTGTTGCTCTAAATAACAAGCTCATCTGGTCTTGACAGGTTCAACTACAGCTTCATTTTACACCACCTGGTTAGGTATGCCGGTGTGGAATATGCAACCAGGTCCTGGAGCCCATAGGCCCCTACAATTTAGAAAGTCTGATTAGACCTGTCATAGCCAATTCTCTTGAATCTACAGGTTTATATCTGTGACCAACCTAGCCATAGTCAACCAAAGCAAGTTCATCTTCCAATCTCTCCAGACCATGAAACCCTGGTTCACTGACTTATGTTGGCAAAATAAAAACATTAGACGATTGATAGGAAGTAGCTCAGTTCTTTTATAACCACAGGGAGATAATTTTTCAAGACCCTCTGCAACTGTGGTCTTACTAACCTATTGTCCTCATTAGCAGGCTGCTTGAAAAAGGGGACTAGAAACTAAAACATCTCCCAGCTTTGTTCCTGATGCATAAGGATCATCGTAACCCTTTCTGGAAACTGGAAAATTGTTCCTTTAAATCTATTTTATCTGCATTTTAAAGATTACCTAGTGCACTGTCCTGTCCTTTCAAACCTAACTGCCAAGGTTATTGCAAAATCATAATGATAATATTTGTCATGTAAATGTCTTATAGACTTTGCTTTGGTGCCAATACCAATCCACTCCTAAATTTTATCTTAATCCAACTCAAAATGATTTCAAGCCGAGCTATGGCCTCTCAAAGCAGTCATTTAAGTGCTCAGAAAATTGAGCTTCCTTTTTTGCTTACGGATTATCTGGAAAATGGCTACTTTTCTGGATTTCACACTGTATCTATAGTTCCCACAAATACAATGATGAGGTGACCTATTAGCTAATGGTAAAGAATGTGGCGTAAAGAATAAGCCAGTATAAAGGTTGTCTGTACTATTGAGATTTTCCAGATTATTGCTAATACCATTACTTGACTTTGTCTATGGGAAAACATCTTAGATAAAATATAAGAAATTTGCCTCGTACCTTAAATCTCATTTTATAAGAGGTCCTATTGTTCTTTTAGATTAGAAGGTAAATGCAGCAATTACCCAGCTAACACAGGTCAGTTGAAAACCATTAGATCTGTTAGACGAACATCAATTCCTGTTCTCCCTCGACCACAAATTTTCTAAATGACGCCTTGCTTCTCACTCCCTTTGTCCATGTTCACCCAAGTGGCAATGGCCAAGGCCCCTGCAGGGAAGCTCCACGGGGTAGCTCTCCACTTTCTCTTCTGCCTTTTCTCTTCTGTTTGTCAGACCTCTGAGTACATTATCAAAACCTATTTTTAACAGGAAGAGAAAGTTTCTAATATCCAAAAAGGGGGTGGGGTGAGAAAGACAGCATTTCAAGATTATTTCTGGCAGCAGCAGTGCTCTCTGAGCTGGAGAAGTTAAAAAAATGCCAAGCCCAATATGCTTCTAGCAATGATCCCTCCTTCCCAGCTCAATGCATCACTGTCTTGCTCGGCACAAGCGAGGAAACACAAAGAAGATGAATTGCTAAGGCTAACGTTTCTCTTAAAACAAGTCCCCACTGATGACAATGCTATGTCAAGATAGAAAGAGATGATGAGGTTAGAAATGACTGGCAAGCAGGTGGCCAAAAACTTGAAGGCTGGCATCACGAAACAGGGTCGGCTCCCACAATGGTCATCTAAGAGAGCTCATACCAAGCCACTAGATTCCTCTGGGCTACGAGCTGGGTCAGCCATTTAAGAATGGGCACTTATGGGAAACTGCTAATGTCTGATCCTTTTCACCTGCCCGGGAATTTGACGTTCAGTAGTTGAGTGTGGTTTGATGGCCTCATGTCAATGACGAAGCATGGCCAAGCAATTCAAAATGATCACACACCAGGTTTTTCTGGGAAAGGAAATGCTGGGGGAGAGTATAAAGTTGGAATAGAAGAGAATCATCTTAAAAATAAGAAAAGAGAGAATACAAGTATAAACCTTATACTTTATTTTTATTTTATTTATTGATTTCTGGCCCCGGACTCATCACTCAGGTATTCTTTAGGTGTCCTTGAACCATACTGACAGTTAGATGCCCCTGCTATATGATTCTACAACCTCACATTCTCCCAGAATAATATTCACAATGTATTATTTTGACATTTCAAATAATCTTTTGCTTTTCCTGTAAAGGGTAAAGGCAGCAATTTTTCTTTTTTATCACTCTATTCCTAGTACTCAGCTTGGAATCTAGCCTATGTTTGGTCTGTAAATATTTGTTGAATGAACCTCTTCCCCAAAGATTAGCTTTGGATCCCCTTGGTATGATCTCTTCACAAGCCAAACTTTTCTTTTGCAGCGTATCTCTTGGCAGGAATGTTTGGTTCACTGCTTGTCTATCCTGCTGGGCTGGACACTCTGTGATAGCAGGACCACATCTTGTTTGCTTCTCTATCTCTGGTGCCTGGCATAAGAGTAGGAATTCACATGTTGCTAAGTGACTGAAGGAAGTAGGAAGGAATCAGATGAAGAAAGAAGGGAAAAAGTGAGGGGGAGAAAGAGTAAGTAAAGAGGGAATAAAAGAAGGGAAAAGAAGAAAACAGTAAAAATTAATCTTCCTTGGGGGATCTTTTCCTATTCAAATCATCATTATGTGATCTTTTAAGAAAACGAACTTGAATGATAGATGTAGCTTTTGCCAGGAAGTGACCTTTTAATACACCTTCTAGAAAAATTGTCTTGGAACTTTGGTTTGGGGTAGAGCCAAAAGGCACAAAAGACAAGCTTTTTCTTCTGTACAAAATGACTAGAACATGAAATAGCAATTAAGAGGAACCATTAGGAAACTTCAGTCCTCATTAAAAGTTAAGCCAGGACATATCTGCTTCTGGTTGAGGGCAACTTTTGGAGGAAATGAATAAAACGTAATCAAGGAATGTTAAGACTGACATTGTTATTCAGATCCTTCCATTTTCACTTCATTATACACGGTCCCTCTCTTTAAAAGCTGTTATGTCTAAGACAAAGCACAGATTTTTTTTGAGATTCACTTTTATAGGACGTCGTGATCCAGGCCTTATAAATAGTTCTCTTGGAATGTATTGTAGTGGATGTCAGAAATGCATATTTAAGACTCTGTTAAAAATGCTTTATTGACCCAGTAGACTGGAAGGAAGCTCCAAGTGTCCCTGTCTGTAAATCACTGACAAGAGAGACACTAATGGATCCTTAAGCATGTTTTGGTCGAGGAGGACAAAATGGCTGCTTGATTTGTTTATGCTTCAGATTAAACAAATTACCATCTCCTCCCTCCTAGGGCTCTGGAGTATGTAGAAGACAGATGAATGTAGGAATAAAGAACAAATTCGGGGCTGGGCAGTCCTGTTTGAGGCAGTATATAGTATCATCAATAAGATCACAGATTCTAGAGTTAGGTTGCCAAAATTCAAGGTCTGGGTCTGTTGCTTCCAGTCATTTTCCATGCTGTGCCTCAACGTTCTCATCTATGTGGATAATAATAACATTAATTTCAGCTGTGCTGAGGACTAAGGGAGTATGAAAATTAAATAAGTAGAGGCAGTTATAATAATACCTCCGCTCAGAGTGAGCTCTGAAAGTTATTCTGCTGTTAGTAATACTGTTGGAATCAGGAATATGACTGAGAAAAAATTTGACCCTTTCCAGGTTTTCTGTGGTTTCACTAACATGAACCATTCCTTACACCTGTATCCCTACTCTCAGTCCAGACCAATGACTGGGAAACATTTAGACCCTATTATTCCCCTAAAATGAGATCACTAAAAGTAATGTAAATATGGCAAAAAACTCATCACCCATTCCCCAGATTTCTCCTTTTTTTTTTTTTTTTAAAGGAAGAAAAGGGCTTATGGATATGCTGAAACTCTACCACAGAAATCATTTTTAAGAACAGCTCTAACAACATGGAAATAAATTTTACCTAAAGATACACCAATGAGCTCATAAGAAGAATACCTTTGATTCTTTAGTGTTCTTTAAATAGTACAGAACTTTGACTCTTTCCAACAAGGTTGCCTTGGATAGCAACAGCAGGGGGGCAACCCAAGTGATGGTTTAGATATTCGATGATGAAGAATAAATAAGTTGTATTCTACTTTTTGGTTGAAGGCAAAGGTTAGAATAAAATGGGGGTTTTATTTATTTATTTTTTTAAAAAGAGTTTATCTATTTGACAGACAGAGATCACAAGTAGGCAGAGAGGCAGGCAGAGAGAGAGGAAAGGAAGCAGGCTCCCTGCTGAGCAGAGAGCCTGATGCGGGACTCGATCCCAGGACCCTGAGATCATGACCTGAGCTTGAGGCAGAGGCTTTAACCCACTGAGCCACCCAGGTGCCCCAAAGTGGGGCTTTTAGAGGAAAAGCTATGTCCACTGTTGCCGTCTAAGGCACTACACTCATCTAGGTCCTACTCAGATCTCCAACTTTTTCCCTAAACTGGAATCCCTGGGCCGGCTGGGTGATAGGTTATAAGGATTTTCTTCTCCATTGTTAGCCCTTAAGGCTGGGAATGAATGGAAACAGTTTTTAGCACAGACAGACAACCCTATTTTACATGAGCAACTCCTCTGGCTATGTTAATTTCCTGAAGATTACGTGAAACACTGACCTGGAAGGTCAAATATGTTAATATTGAAATGATATTTCAAATAACCTAATTTGGGTTACTAGCTGGGTGACTAGGAACAAGTTGTAATCTCTAATCTCTGGTCCCTCATAAGGAAAGTGCACATTTCTATAGGATATTAGAATTAGAAATTTGTGCATCAGTGCACCAAATAGCACTCAGAAGGCAAACAATAAATAAAAGCCAATTCTTATGGTTAACATAAAAAAAAAATGAAACCCAGTTTTAAAGACAACACTGGAGGCAGTTTCTTCTTGCACAAGTTTTGATGGAAGAACAGAATAGTGAAAGGCTGAAAGATGGAAGAACTTACCTTTCAGCCTCCAGGACCTCATGTCCTATGCCTGAACCGTTCACGCAATGGTGGATCTAATTGTGTTTTCTTTGTTGAACCCTTGCCTATCTGCTCCTACATCTTTATTCATTTTTCTCTGTGTTTCCTCATGGCATTTATTTAATGGCATACAACTAGTAATTCTCTCTGAGTTCAAAGTCCAACAACAATTATACACTTGTTTTATTCACTTAAAATGAGATTCTTCTATTATCCTTTGCAGGTTGAGTATAGTGGATGTTAATAGGAACATGGATGGTAATTATACATAAAGTCCATTAGGAAAACAGAAAAGTCCAGCCACAAAATAAAGCAGACAGTGCAATGAATCCAAATCCATCACCTCTAAGCCATAACTGTTCTCGGACATTTTTTTCCTCAAGCTAAACAACAACAACAACAAAAAGTGTCCAAGGAACATCATTTCTGACTTGGCTGAGAAGTAAAGACAAGAAGGTTAAGATACACTCTGAGATAATCAAGGAAGAAAGGGACCATAATATACTTTCCTCTGAAAGAAGTATTCTCACTTTAGGGGTTGATGCCCACCAGTGGGTCCCCCTGCTGAGTCAGGAACTGGTCTTAAATCGCAGGCTCTTCCTTTAGTATCTGTTTAGCAGATATGGATATGAATAACCATATCCATCCGTGGGTTAACGATGGATTAGCTCCTAATTGAATTCGTAAGCATTCTGGAAATCTGTTCCACAAACATTAAAATTAGCATTTTGCATCCAATGGCTTTTATCATGAAGACTTTTGTCAGGATGCAGTCTCTGCAGAAGTGAGGGCTGGGGTTCCTACAAGTCCCAAGATGGTCCACATGTGGGGCAATGGCTAAGAGTACAGTGTTTAGGTTGGATTTGGGAGCTCTGGCGGCTGAGCTGAAATACTGCCTTCTCCTTTTATTAACTGTATTAACCTCAGGAAAATGTCTTAAGCTTTTCATTCTTAGTTTTATCGTCTGTAAAATGGGGAAGGTAATAGTGCTTTCCGGATGAGGATGTGAGGGCTGGTGTGTGAACACTGGCAAAGCACTTAGAACAGTGCCTGAAGTGTAGAAATAATGCAATTTCCTGCTATTAATATTCTTGTTATTATTCGTTTTAGCCATGGCAGCCATCAAAACTACTAAATGACTGTCTCTGGCTCTCTTCCTCCTGGGCTTACTGGTATTCTTAGCCCCCTTGTGGGAGGTGGAGCCATGTGACTATTTCTGTGTTCATACAAGTGACTTATCACTTCCAGGCTGAGTTTTTAAATCCCTGTGCAGGACTCTCCCAGGCTCTCTTCCGGCTGCTGTGACAACCCAGAAATAGCTTAGATCGGGGGTCCGCAAACTTTCCCTATAAAGGTCCAGATAATAAATCTTTTTGGCTTTTTAGGCCATCTGGTGTCTGGGGTTAATTACCAAACTCTTATTTCACTACGAGAGTATCCATGAACAATACCTAGACAAACGAGTGAGGCTGTCTGCTGATAATATATTTTATCTTTGGAAACTGAAACTGGAGTTTCATGGAGTTTTTAGGTGTCACCAAATATTCTTTTGAGGGTTTTTTTAGCCACTGAAAAAGGTACAGACTGCCCTGAGTTCACTGGTGGTGCAAACCAGATGGTGGACCAGATAGGACCACTGGGCTGTCATTTGCCCACACCTGTTCCCTTGTTTTTAGATGGTGTTTGCTTCAGCAAGTCTAGTCGTGAGTGACTTCTACAAACACAGCTCCCCTGTCGAACCACGAGAGGCATGGTGCTTGATCAAGAAATACAACTTGGTTGTTTCCAGCCAATAAGATTGGGGGATGGTTTGCTGGTCAATCTAGATGTTAGCCTAATCTGCCTAATAAATTATTAGAATAATAAATTATTCTTTAGAATAATAAATTATTATTCTATTTTATTATTCTACTAGAATAATAAATTATTCTTTCATATCATTTAGGTCAAAGAAGTCTCTTACCCCCATAAGAGCGTTTTGATAACTTCTATAAATATGTTTAGTGGTAACTGGGGGCAGGGGGGCAGTGTCTCCAAGGCTTTCACCCGTGAAATACAGTCTTTCAAATCTGTACCTTCCTCGGAGAACTAGAACAAGATAGAGCCGCTTAGCTTCCTCTGTGCGTATACCTCATCTGAGCCAAGAATCTGGCCCCTGTCAGCTTGATATTTTATCGGGTGAGCTGAAAGGTAATAATAAAAGGATATATTTATTTATATGATGAGATTGTGGTTCACACTCACAGCCAGAGAGAGCAGAAACCACACATTTAGAGGGAAAGAAGACAAACAGAAACTCTGATTTGTGTTACACATTGTAGAAGTCATTAACTATGACTCAGGTAGAGAAACTTATTACTCCCCTTTTTGACAGTGATGACAATTTAATAGTATTTGACTCTACTGAGTTACATATGGTGTCCAGAGGCACTGAAAGGGACTGTTTATCAAGATGATAAACAAGGTTTCATTTCATCCCTGGCTGCATGGATGTGATCAGAAGTCTAAGGCCACCCGAAATCACTTAGTCGGGCCACCAGGCAGAGGAGAACCTACTTGGGATCATCTGCACTTGAAATGAGCCTCACTTAAGGGACCTTCTCTGCGCAGGTCAGCACTAAGCAAGGTATGTGTGCAGGAGTGTGTGAGGACCAGAGCTGGTGGTGTGGACCTGAGGACTGAGGGAAGGATATTAGTCCTACTCAAAACCCCACTCTCTGGGAATCCCATACTTCATAGGTTTTAACAGAGTTAGTTTTGCCTTCTGGGTTGGGGAAGCAGGCTGGATAGATTTTCAACACATCCAGGACTGTAGAACGAGTTTGTATGGGTAGGTATAATAAACCCTTAGAAAATAAGTGGTTTTTCTTCGTGTTATCACTATTATTTCTGTTAGATGTGGCAGCCATGGAAGCCATTAGTCGTGTCTACACTGCAGTACGTCCCTGTTCTTTCTGCCTGCCCAACAGACATTCCCACATCTACTGGTGAATCCTTCTTGGTTTTCTAGGAGAAGCCAAAGGTCTTCTTTCCTGTTCCCAAATCACAGAGTTTTGGAGATGCTGATTCTGTCCCCAGTCCAGGAGAAGGCACAAGGCTTAGGACTAGCAAAGTGGACCTGACTTCTCTTAGATTGCTATAAGGGCTGATACCTGGCCTAAGCCATACACAGTGAGAACCAACTGTAAAACATTTATTCCTGAGAGAAGAAATTTTTTTTCTACAAGTTTCTGATAAAAAGCTGTAAGTTTGGAGCTAGGCACTATCTTAGTGTCATGATAAAAAACTTCAGATAAATGGAGTCAACACAGAGGGAAGCCAAGTGGAAAAGTGCAGTGTTAGCAGGCACCATTGATGGTGCTGCTTGATGCAACTATGCCTGAAGGTGGAAGCTGAACTTTAGCCAATACACGCCTTAAAAAAAAAAAATCACTTTAACTTATATATTCTGCTACTTACAATAAAAAGTATCATTAAATACAGTTATAATCTAGGCATCAAAAATTATCTGCAATTACTATCTGCAATTATCTTTTATTCTTTTCTATGAACTTTTTTATAGGCAGGTCACTATGTTAGGTGCTTAAACTGAACTTGATACCACCCTAACTGCCACCTCCTCAGGGAAGCCTTCCCAACTTTCCTAATTAGGTCACTCATATCCTCCCTCCCATTCTTAATGCTCAGAGCACTGTGACTCTTTTCCCTTTAGCACATTTATAACTGAATTTAACATGTGTTCAACAAATACTTTTCATGACTGTCTGTGTCCTCTAATTAGTAAACAGCCACATGAAGCAGGGGCCATAACTGTTTTCATTGATCGTGGCATCCTGAATGCCCAGCACAATGCCTAACTGGGGAAATCATGTTGCTAACTCAATACTTCTCTTCTTTTTCATAGAACTAGAACACTAACTTTGAGCAGAGTGACCAAATGTCCATACACTCAAAAATATTTTTCTCTTCTATTAGCAGTGGGTAGAAGCATGACATAGTTCTTATCACTGGGCTACAAATTAAAGTCTGGTAAGTCTACCTAGGGAGACTTTGCCTTCCTGACATATTAACTACCCCTTTCTATTTACCATGTTCTCCAACCTGCCTGAAATGCAGGCTTGCCGGCTGGAACTACAGTAGTCATAGTGTGCCAATGAAAGAAAGAAAGGCAAAAACAAAACAAAACAAAACAAAAAAACAAACCCGGAGAATCAGAGAGACTCCAACCTTGAGAGTTTTTGGCCACTGAACCAATGTCACTAAAACCCTACTTTCAATCATTTTCTTGTATGAGAAAAAAAAAAATAAACCACATGGCAATCTGTTTCACCTACCCATCAGTTGGGGTCTCTGTTACTTCAAACAAAATGTAGTTCTGATACATTGGCCCATGTTAAGATTTGACAGAGAGAGAGCGAGAGAGGGCAGAGGGAGAGGGAGAAGGCTCCCCACTGAGCAAGAAGCCCAAAGTAGGGCTCGGTCCTGGGACTATGGGATCATGATCTGAACTGAAGGCTCACACTTAACCATCTGAGCCACCCAGGCACCTGACGGTAGAACTTCTAAAAACAGACTTAAGAATGGAATACAATATAATTACTCCTGTAATTAGACTACATTATGTGGCAAGGATGAAGGGACGTCCCACCATGGACACCCCCATCTTTATCTCTGTGTAGGGTCTTACTAGTATACACTAGGGAAATTCTCTCTTCTTTGCTAGCTTTGAAGAAGTTTCCATGGCACAGACATGCAGGTGGCCTCTATGAGCTGAGAACCACAAGGAGATGAATTCTACCAACAACCTAAGGGAAGCTGGAGGCAGATATTTACTCAAGGCATCCTCTGATGAGGGTCTGTGTGTCCATCAACACATACTGTCTGGTACATATTCTCACAAATGATGAGGGATTAATTAAGTAATTTCAGGTAAAGAGATATCTATTACATTTGGTGTTGGATTCCATTTACCACAGACATCTTCCAAGAATTAACAGCCTCTATAAGATTTGTATGAATGTGAAAACATATGTTTTGCTCTTTAAGAATCTGTTCAGGGAAGAAGAGTACTTAGTAATTTCACTTTATAGCATCGAAATATAACTCTTTGTTCTAAGTTGTGAGAATTAGGTCAAGGGATGTGGACTAATCAGGGTAATTGTTCCTTATCAGGATTGAAATAATAAGCAGAAGCAAAAAACTCCTCTTGACAATCTTCACTTGTAGAGACTTAGTTTCTCAAAATGCATTGTGGTTTTGTGACTACCCTGAGAATTCTTGGCTGAAATACTGGCTTTATATCTGACTAATGGGCAGATATCGGCAGGTCATTCTAAATTCCTGAACCTTAATTTACTTGTCTGTAAAGTGGGGATAATGGTGAGTATCACCTTCAGTAGTTGAAACCCTCTGTTCTTGCTTGCCTATGACTCACCTTAACAGCAACAGATTAAAAGCATTTAATCCTTTGGGGACTGACCACCCCACCTTAGTTTCAGTCCATGGCATACCGGTGAACAAAGTCTCCAGGGTGAGATTGTGACCTAACGTAGGCCAAACAGCAAAGTCCATTCCAGTGACAAAAAATGGTTTGAGGATGAACCCGTGATCCAAGTAGGGTCAGTCAGACTAAATCTGAGAGTTAGGTGGAGGTATGGGGTAAAAAGCAGCTTGCTTTCTGCTGGGCTGGAAGATATTGGCTGACCTTTGGGGAGATTCTGGGTGAGACTGAGCTGATAAGAAGACAAGTAGAGAGAAGCCATAGCAAGGGACCCAGCCCTCATGACATGTTTGAGCTGCCAGATTCAACATGGCAAACTCCACCTTTGAACTTTTTAAGTATGCCAATACACCCTCTGCTTTTTATTGTATGTGCATAGGCCATTGGGGATTCTGTCCTCTGCTTCTCACACCACATCTCTAACTCTGATATCTAACAGTTCAATTCAGTTTTGACACTAACTACTTAGAGTTTGCACAGACCCACAGGTTGAAAGGATCAGTCCCCCAAGAATGAGCTCACTTCAGACACCAGTCACAAATGGGGTGCCCGAAACACCTACACTTCTGTCTGACTTGGTGATAAATTTAGAGATTCCCAAGACCCATTGTCAGGTTCAGTAATTTGCTAGAATGGCTCACAGTACTCAAGAAGACAGTTTACTTACATTTACTGATTTATTATAAAGGGTACAACTCAAAAATAGTCAAATGGAAAAGATGCGTAGGATAAAGTATGGGGGAGGGGCAGAGTGTTTCTGAGCGGACCTTCCACCCAACTGCCCAGCACCTCAATATGTTCACCAACCCAGTTCTCCAAACCCTGCCATTTAGGTGTTTCTGTGGAATTTTCATTACGTACACAACCCATTGAATCATTGGCTATTGCTGATGAACTCAACCTCCAGCCCCTCTTCCCCCTGGAGGCAGGGGTGTAAGGTTGAAACTTTCAACCTTCTAATCATGCACTCAGTCCTTCTGGTAATCAGCCCCCACCTGGAAGCTACCTAAGACCCTTCAGCCAACAGTCATCTCATTAGCATACAAAAGACACCCTTGTTACTCTGGCAGTTTCCTAGGGTTTTAGCAGCTGTGGCAGGAACAAGAGGCAAGGACAAAATGTCTTTCTAGAATTCCACAGGAATTAAGTTTTAGGGTTCTAACATTATACTTCACAGAGTCTTTGTGGGGACTAAATTTAAAAATGCACACAAAGCATTAAGCACAGTGCCTGGGACATAATAAGTCCTCAGAGTGAGTAGTCATTTTTGTTGCTATTGTTGCTATTATAACTATCATCCTATCCTTTATTATGATGTGACTGGAATTTTGTTAAGCTAATATGCATATGGGTCTATAAGTACTGTTGAATATCTACAAATTTACTGAGAGCAATTGAGCAAGAATCAATTTTTTAAAGATTTTATTTGTTTATTTGAGAGAGAGAGAAGGAGAATAAAAGGAGCGGGGCGGGGTGGGGGGCAGAGGCAGAGGGGGAAGGAGACTCTCCTTGAGCAGGGAGCCCTATGTGAGGCTCAATCCCCACACCCTGAGATCATGACCTGAGCTGTAGGCAGACAGTTAACCTACTGAGCCACCCAGGGCTCCCAAGAATCAATTTGATACTGATTTTCTGTGACTTCTATTGTAGGTGAAGTCCAAATAACTCAGCATATTGATCCTCAGGAATTGATAGTTAAACAATCAGCTGAACTGACTCATCATCAACTGGATGGTTAAGGTTGCGTTCTTAGGAAATTCCAAGCAGCAGAGCCATGACATGATTGGCAAAATACTACAGTGAAGTCTCCTGGGCTCAGTAACTGCCAAGCATGGATTCAAATCCCAAATCTGCTGCTTATACATCATGTAAAACAGATCTATTTCTTAATCGCTCCGAGTTTTGTAAAACAGGGTCATAAGAACAACTTCTTCAAAAGGTATGAGGAATAAATGCAGTAATAAAGCCTGACTCAAACTGTATAACACCATAGTCATCGGCACTTCTCATGTTTTAATTACATTGACTGATATGAACAAACCAGTTCCAGTTAAAGCAATGCAAAGTGACCTTCACATTTTTATGGTCAAACAATATTGACCAACAGTCATTTGAGCAATGTAGAAGCAATGTGTAGAAGTAGGTTAATTTAAACATTTAAGTTATGTGTACTAAATGAGAGACATTTTCCCACCTAATGTAAAAGAATGCAATCTTTGAGATATTAAACTATTCTTTTAGATTAAGTTAGACAGAAAGAATGAGTGACCCTGCAGTGAGAAGCCTGGAAAAAAAAAAAAAAAGGTCATTCTTCTTTGATTAGATGTCAGTTTGTCAGCAAACATTTAATGAATGATCATTTGAAAAAGCAGAATATGGTTACTGAAGAGTCAAGTTCCTTCAAGAAATAGTCATGTAGGTTAACGATTTTAATGAAATAACATCAGGGAAAAGCTGGCCAAAAAGAACATAAATTTCAACCTGAGGCTAAAGTTTTCTTCTTCACAGCAAATTATTTTCAGGTTAATAGGGTCAACCTGGGGATTGCAGCTACTGAGGAAGCCTCCTGGGCTCATAACAAGGTTCTGCTAGAGTCAACAATGCACAGAAGCATTTGGAAGAAGCTATTTCCAGGTGGTATATGTGAACAGGTGAAGTCTTCGTGGCAAGGGCCTTCAGAGAGAATGCCTTTCTCCTATTTTTCTCCATAGGTTTATTTAGACATTTGTGTCCACCTAGAATGGTTTCCATCCTCTTCAACCATTTTTCACCTTCCAATCTCTCACCCCCAAACCCACCACTTTTTCTTTTCTTTCAGCACATTGTTTTAGAAAGCTCAGAAAAACAATATAAAACATAGCCAAAGGGTACTGCGTGGCTTGGTTGGTTGAGTATCTGACTCTTGGTTTTGGCTCAGGTCGTGAACTCAGGGTGGTAGAACTGAGCCCCACGTTAGGCTCCACACTCAGTGCAGAGTCTACTGAGGATTCTCTCTTTCACCTTCTCCTGCCCCTCCCCCCACTTGCACTATATAATTAAATAAATAAGTAAATAAAATCTTAATTAAAAAAAAAAAAGGCAGCCAAAAGAACAGATTCGGATCACTCAAGGTACAGTTTTACTCCCAGTTCTGGTATTTGACTGTGGAATCATTGGTCAATTACTCCCACCTTCAGTTTCCTTATCTATTAAAAGGGTTTATTTTAAAACCCATGGTTGGGGGAGGTTGGAGAGACAGAAATCACAGTGGGTCACAATTACCTTAGAAAATCATTAACTCCTTCACTGGACTGGAGACATGCCTACCATGTAGGAGGTAACGAAATTTAAGAGGAAGTAGAGAATAGGAAACACAGGACGACTAGCTCTTGCCCACGCACTCCGGGCAATCCCAAGAAGAATAGTGAGGGTTAGCACCATGTAAACTCTTACTCATTCACTGTTGGCTCCAGCTCTCCCCTCCTCAAGAACAAGCAGCTGAACTGAGGAGTTCAAAGCGTGCGGACGAGCACTCCTACTCGAGGTCTTGTAAGATGAGAGAAGAAAATCAATTTCACTCTATTATGATTTTATCTTAAATTTCAGCAATAAAAAAATTCTGTGGAACTTTATGTTCTCTCAGCCATTTAATTTAAGTACCTGCATAATGCCCTCAAGTTTGCCATTTGGCCTACAAAGCAGAAACTAGTTCTGTCTTGCCCTTAACAGAAAAAGTTTGCCAATCTTTTTTGTAGTTGAGTTCAAACCCCAACTCTTTCCTTATGCATCTGATAAGCGGAGTGAGGGCAGAGAGAAATTAACTTTATTTATTTATTTATTTACTTACTTACTTACTTACTTACTTGACAGTGAGAGAGAGAGAACACAGGCAGGGGGAAAGGCAGGCAGACGGAGAAGGAGAAGCAGGCTCCCCGCTGAGGAAGGAGCACGATGCCAGGACTGATCCCAGGACTCTAGGATCAGGACCTGAGCCAAAGGCAGAGACTGAGCCACTTAGGCATCCCAGAAATTAACATTTTTGCTGGTAAGAGGAAAAAAAGTCTGATTTGCCCCACTCCTCCTTCATCTCAGACGGTGTGCTTGAAGTTGTAAGATCAATCATGACCATTAACCCTGGGAGATCACAGTGGCTTATCTTTCAGACTTCAGTATTTTTAATCCTACAGCACACTTAAGAATTAGTTTCTGTTATTATCCATTTTATAAATAGGAAAACTGAGACTCAGGAAGATGTACCCCAGGGCACAGTTAGTAAGGTTTGGAATGGAGTCTCTAGTTTTCTATAGATCGATATTCACGATAGTGAAGTGATACAAAATTATTGTTCACTTTGCTCTAAAAATGTTAGCACTGATTTTGTGCAGCGAATGTCTGGTAAGTAAGCCACAGTGGAGTGGACAGTAAGGTAGAAGGAAATGTACAGAAAGAGACATGCTGTATGGAAAAATTTCTAGAAATTCAAGTAGAAGAATTACAATTTTACACGTCCTTATTTTAGGCAGAAGCTTTAGGTACTGAGGCATGGGAGTGACTTTTGCCAGTTCCTTTACACAATCATTAATTCATTCAACAAATATTTTGATGATTACCTATTGTTTGCTATCACTGTGCTAGGCAGGAGGATACAACAACTTAAATATCCTCAAGGTATTTACAGTTCAGTGGGAAAGACAGACCAATTTAAAAAAAAATCCAATATGGTGATATAAATGCTGATTTTGATACACACCGGAAAGAGGACCTGACTCCAGTTTGGTGGGAAGGGGAAAGTTTCTAAATGTCTTAGAACCTGAAAGATGAGGAAGATTTTCTCAGCCAATGGCACAAAGGAGAACCAAAAAATTTCCAGGAGTCTCATTTAAAGAGGTTTTGCTGTAAGCAAAATGGCAAGCAATCAGTGTGGCAGAAGATTCCTGTGGTCACATTGGGGGAAGGTGCTTTAGAGAGGAGAATAAGAGAAATGGTCAAAAGATAACCTGGTGTAAAATTCTTAAAATTCATGTTTAAAAAGTTCTCAGTTTAAGGACACCGAGCAACATGAGATTGTTTAAGCTTGTGCAGAACATTGTTACCCATCTTCTGCGATACACCCAAGGATAATGAATGCATTCATCCAAGGAATATCCACGAATGTTCTGAGCTGCTTTAATCAGAATAGGCCCAAACTGGAAAAAACTCAGATGTTCATCAACAGCGGAAGCAGACCGTGGAGCGTGTCTACGTGGAAGACCGCACCGCAGTGAGAAGAAGCCGCCTACTGCTGCACACCAACAATCAAGGAAAGCGGCCAGACGTCAAAGAGGATACTTATATTAATGAAACTGTTTATTTTTAATTTTTTTCAACTTTCTAAAGTTTTATTAGAAGATTTTACTTATTTGTCAGAGAGAGCGCACACAAGCAGGGAGGGCGGCAGGCAGAAGGAGAAGCAGGCGCCCCCACTGAGCAGGGAGCCCGATGTGGATTTGATCCCAGGAGCCTGGGATCATGACCTGAGATGAAGACTGACAGTTAACCAACTGAGCCACCCAGGCACCCCAAGTATATTAAGGAATTTAAGTGAAGGCTTTTTATATTTGTGTATTTTAGATAAGACTAACCTGTGGTGTTAGAAGTTAGGAAAGTGGTTACCTTGGGGGAGAGAGAGAAGTGAGTAGAAGGGGTCTCCAGGGAGAGCTCTGGGTGGCTCGTAATCTTCTCTTTCTCCATGTGAATTGTAGTATCACAGATGAGTTCAGGTAAAGAAAATTCATTGAGCTGTTCACTCATGACTTGTATGCTTTTTTCAACATACAGTATGTTTCCATTTAAAAAATTATTTAAAAAGAAGCAAACACTGGGGGCACCTGAGTGGCTCAGTCAGTTAAGCATCTGACCTCAGCTCAGGGCATGATCTCAGAGTCCTGCGATCAGGCCCTGCCTCTGGCTCTCTGCTCAGCAGGGAGCCTGCTTCTCTCTCTCTCCCTGCCCCTCCCCTTACTCATGCTCTCTCTCTCTCTCACAAATAAATAAATAAAATCTTTTTAAAAAAAGAAGTAAATAGGGGTGCCTGGGCAGCTCAGTGGGTTAAGCCTCTACCTTCAGCTCAGGTCATGGTCTCAGGGTCCTGAGATCGAGCCCTGCATCCGGCTCTCTGCTCAGCAGGGAGCCTGCTTCCTCCTCTCTCTCTCTGCCTACTTGTGATCTCTCTCTCTCTGTCAAATAAATAAAATCTTAAAAAAAAAAAAAGAAGCAAATAATGGAATCTTTGACTTTCTTATTTTATAATATCCCTACTCAACAGGGTTTTTACTCTAAAATAAACAAAAGAAATAAATGAACAAAAACAAAGACACTCACTTAAAACAAACAAACAAAAAAAACCCCTAAAGTTAATCTAATTAGTTTGGTAAAAATGATAGAAATGGCAGATATCCAGAGGTGATGAAGGCATGTAGGAAAAAAAAACCTCCTCAAACACAATTAGGAAATATCAACAGACACTTTTTTCCCTTAAGAATAGAATTTGGCAGTATTTATCACTATTTAAATGGACATATGTTTTGGCCCAGTGACACCAATTCCAGAAGACTTTTCTACCAGTTTCTTGCAAAAGTTTACAAAGCTCTATGCACAGAGATACTCAATGCAGCCTTATTCATGATAGAAAAATATAGGAGTCATTGAAGATGATATAAAAATGAATAAAGCATTTTTACTTACAAAGAGACCTAGCTGATGAAGATTTCTGTATGTTTTTGCTGATTAAAACAATCACCAATCCCTCCTCGCCAACATGAGCTTAAAAACCCCGGGCACATACCTACTCTGTTTAGGCTTAGAAAGAATAACTGAAAAATCAAGGCAAAGCACATCTCAGTCTTACAAGTATACAGAAGGTGGTCCTTGATCCAAGGTAGAGATTGTTCAGGCATATTTTCCAGGATAGCTATGGAAGGTGTTCACAGTGAGCCTTGCCAAAATGTGCCACTTTGGCATGTAGATAAATCTGAGCTGAAGATAATCATGCCCCAAAAGACACAGGAAGACTGTTTTACTTCCCCCTTAACTGCCCCCTAAGAATTTGGACAGAGGGTTGGTCCAGAAATAAACACAGGGAGGATGGACCAGGCATAAACGGGGGTGGGGGGTGGGGGAAGTGGGGGGGTGGAAAGAGTGGGGGTGTTGGGAGGGTGGTGGGGAGCTCAGCAGGGCCTGGAGATCAAATTCCTCTCTGTGTCTCACTGTCTCTGCATGGCAAGACAAACATTTTTTGTCAAACGTCTGCTCTTCCCATCTTCCTGTGAGTTGTCCACCTCCTCTTGCAGCCTCAGACCCCATCTGCTTTCCCTTAGCTCAAGATGCATCCAAGCGTTAATTGCTTGTCTCGGAGATGCTCACGTCTTTGTGGGGCTCCTGTAATAGGTAGACTGCGGCTTGTTTTTCTCTGTTAATTTGTATTATGTCAACTTAATTAATAGATCACACAAAAGTACCCAGAAAGAGAAGAAGGGAAATTGTCTTCTCCCTCGCACTACCTGCAATCGTGAACTTTGAAAACACAGAAATACAGAAAATACGGTCCTGATCAACACAGACAAGGTGCTAGGTGGCAGAAGTCATAATTTTATTTTTCATTGGGGGAGACAAACCACGAGAGACAGTGGACTCTGAGAAACAAACTGAGGATGTTGGAGGGGTGGGGGGTTGGGTGAGCCTGGTGGTGGGTATTGAGGAGGGCAGGGATTGCATGGAGCACTGGGTGTGGTGCATACACAATAAATTTTGGAACACTAAAAAGAAATAAAATAAAATAAAATAAAATAAAAAGTTATTTGTACCTTTTAGTCCATGGCCAGGAGTACTGTTCTTATTTTCCTTGTAGGAAAAGGTCATGCAAAAAATACAAATAAACTGACTTGTATTATGGTTTATTAACTCACACAATAAAAGCCCCCTTTTCCAAACCACTGATGTACAACGATTCTCTCGGGCCAGTTTCCCAGATGAATATCACTTAACAATGCAAACAATTACAATCTAATTTTCTACAAAACAGATTTTTGAAGTAAAGCTAAAGCATCAATGGCTAATCACATGGAGATCTATATCCCATTGTGATACAATTGTTGGCTAATTATTAAGCTTTAGAAAGCCCATTCAAAAGGCTTCTCTTGCTGCTTAAGTTTATATTTAAAAAAAAAAAATCAAACGGTCATAAGCTTTTTAAAAAGAGCACATCTTTATTAAGATTGATTTGGCCCAGTGGAGTTGTTTGCACTTTTTGGCATATGGGACCAAATGGGTCCAGAGGAACATGGCACAATGCAGATCTCGTTGGCATGCTATCCACGTCTGCAGGTGATGGGGATTTATTATGGGGAGCAAATTAAGATGCTGGTGGGAAGTTCCAAAAAGAAATTCTTAGGTGGGATAACAAGCTGAATACAGCAAGAAGGAAGTAATAGAGATAAATGTTATGTACTACATTAGAAAAAAGTCTGTAAATATAGATGGGAAGGAGGTTTAGCAACAGCAGTGGTTTAAAAAAGAGAGGTTTAAACTGATGATGAATTTAGAATGAGGCCTCTGTGTGATGTGTTTACTAAAACTGCTAATGTGCTTTTGGATTTCATTAATAAAAGTTTAGTACCTAGTTTAATGATTCCGACCATTTTTTCCCTTTAAGTCCAGACTACCTCTTTATAAAGCTAGGATTTAAATCTAGTGATTGTAATATGCATTTATTTGGTGGCATATCCTCCCCTAAGCCCTTTCTAAGAATCTTTTCCCCCCTCCCATATCTCTTCCAGCCAAGATTCCTTTGAGCCTAACTTTTGATAATGTCAGTTAGGACACAAGGAATTTTACTTTATTTCTAAAAATAACAATGTGCTGAAGTACTGAATATGCCTCTTCAAACTATATAGAGTATGCTTATTGTGTGACCAACGATTAATATTCTTTTATAAAATAACACAAGTACCTTTGGTGGGATGGGGAAAAGTTACCTCGAATCTCAAGAATTAGTTTTAATTTTATAATCAAGAAAGGATTTAGAGGGGTGCCTGGGTGGCTCAGTGGGTTAAGCCTCTGCTTCGGCTCAGGTCATGATCTCAGGGTCCTGGAATAGAACCCCATAGGGCTCTCTGCTCAGCAGGGAGCCTACTTCCCCCTCTCTTTCAGCCTGCCCCTCTGCCTACTTGTGGTCTCTGTCTGTCAAATAAATAAATGAAATCTTAAAAAAAAAAAAAAAGAAAAGAAAGGATTTAGATAACAAAAGGAATATAATTACTGTTTTTATATGAAACCGTATAGCTGAATGGAATACATATTAGAAATAACCTTCCAAGGCTGTGGTCTCAGAAAGCAAGCTCATCCACTAAATAAGAGAAAGAGAAAGAGAATTTTCATTTCACTGTTGGAAACAGCACAACCCTGTATGGTGATCCTTAACTATATGACAGAGAAATGACATCCTGTGTGAGAGGAGAAAGAAGACTCACAAAAGAAATAGAAAATCTGAGAAAAAAGACTGACCTAGTACACCCTTATTCTTTGGTTTCCCGGGATCAGCATAATGTCAGGCACAGAGTTATTTCTAAGTAAATGTTTGTTGAAGACTGAACACAAGGTAAAACCATACAAAGACTCTTCACTGAGACATAAAATTTCCATGATATAATGAAACAAATTCCCATGCATAAAAGTTCTCTGGATGCTATTACTTAATGTAAGAAAGCATTAGACCTGATTTTTATTTAATAAGTAACCCTAAGGAGACATTTTTAGATAACTGGAAAATTCTAAAAATCGCTCGACACACTAACCGAGTCTTTCATAATGTTTTGAAGGAGATCACCGTTGCAGAGTGAACTACGACTGCCATTTGGAGTCTAGCACAGAGGACATGAGATCTGTAAGAAACCAATTATCCTTGGAAATACAATGTCTGGATTCAGAGCCACCAGAATTTTTAATCCTGCCTTTAGCCAACAACAAAGACATCTTTTTGAAAGTTTGGATTTGAGATTCATTCCATCACACCCTTCTTGTGCTTAAGGGCCTCGTACTTAGGAAAACGTCTATGTGCAGACCCCAAAAAAGGAACATTAAGGCACAGGGTGTATGGATTTAATTTCTGACTTTACATAGAAAATTTGGAGCACACATGTAGGGCAAGTGTATGTATTTCCATATCAAACCAACATCCACACTAAAGAATGATCTTTCTTTCTAAACTAAAGTTTCCTGCAAATTGATCTCATGGGGACGTGTTTTCCTAGGACCTAATTCTCATGCATATCATACATTTTAAAATGAATCAAAGGAAAATGGTATCTTCTTAAACAAAACAAGATGCTTGCAGGCAAAGCTTCAGACACATGGCGTCCCCACTGGCTCCAAGTTTACTTATGGAGCAGATATCCAAGAGGCCAGTAGGAAAGAAAGACAGTCTGTAGCAGTACTTCATCAGTTACACAGCTGGCTTTGTGGGGGCGATGATGTTGGTGAAGGCGAAGATTTCCCTCTTGAAAGGGGAGGATGGTTGTTAACGAAGATGAAGGGAGGGGGATGGACCTGTCACAAGGCTGCCTTTATTCAGGTTTGTCAACTTAGAGCAAGCACATATGGTCCTGCATGAATTCTCAGCACAGGTCAAAGGCAGTCGACCGGCCCAGATATGGACTTTTAAATATGCACTCTCTGTGTCATCTACAGATGAGGTTAGAGACAGAGTAAAAAGAGTAGTAGCTACCACAGCCACTGTTGATCATCAAAGAGCAGCCTGATGTGATCTGAGAAATATGGTTAGAAATGCAGATTTCGAGTCATAAAATAGCAGTTCTGGGTCCGTCATTTTTACCACTTACTAGCAGTGTGACTCTGAGCATGTTACATAATAACTCTGAATTTTTATTCTCCTTATGCGAAATAGGGATAACAATAATACCTACCTAATGTCACTGGCTGCAAATAGTTTTCATGGTATGGGGTTGACATTAAGCCCCGTGCCTTGCTTAGAGCCGAGATCAGCAACCTGTTTCTGGAAAGGACCAGATAGTAAATATTTTAGGCATCAGGGGCCATGTGGTCTCCCTTGCCACCACTCAAACTGTCACTGTAGCACAGAGACAGCGTGACAATATGTAAATGAACGAGTATGACCATGTTCTGAGAGAACTTTATCTACCAAAGCAGGAGAGGAGCTCAATCCAGCTTATAGGCTATAATTTGCAATGGTTTAGAGATATGCTTAATCTCAGTATTCAAATAAACCTAAGGATATCAAATATCTGAAATTGTTTAAAAAATGCTACCTATTGTTCTGAGTGCTTCTCAGGGATTAATTTATGTAGTTGTCATAAGGTAGAAACTATTTTTTTTTACCATTTTGGCAAAAATTAAATAGGCCCAGAGATGTTAAATAACCCAATCAAAGCTGCATGGCTTAATAAGCTAAAAAGTTAGGATTTGAACTCAGGTCATCAGGCATTTGAGTCCATACTCTTAGCCACCCAATGAAGGCACTGAGGTTTACATCCTAAGTCCTGGTAGATTGCGACTATATGCCAGGGGAAAGGCACTCAGCATTTAAACTTCAAACAGAACTCTCATGTGTTTGAATTTTGAGGAAATGCATCATCCAGAATTATGATCTAGATGAGACAAGGTGGTGAACTTAGAGGAACTTAGCTTTATCTTTGATCCTTACCATCACTATGGAGTTTTCTTGGAAATATGTTCTACCTCTCAGTTTCAGGTATTCAATGCTGTGAAGTTATCTGAAGGAAAATGAACTAATGATGATACCGATGAAGATGGATAGGGCTGACTGAAATGATTCAGGTCAAAGAGAACTTTAAGAATGATTTATTATGGCGTATATCCACTTGCAAAAACAATATTCTATACTCAAGACTTCATTTAAACACACATATAAATTGGGGCATCTGGGTGGCTGAGTTCGTTGAGTACCAGATTCTTGATTTGAGCTCAGGTCATGAGCATGAGGTCATGGGATTGAACCTGGTGTGGAGCCCCTTGTTGGGCTCCATGCTCAGTGTGGAGTCTGCTTGTCCCTGTCCCTCTGCTTGTTGCCTGGCTTGTGCACTCTCTCTCAAATAAATAAATAAACAAAGTCTTTAAAAAATAAAAATAAATAAATAAAAATACATAATAACTTGATTTACCAAGAACTTTACTCGTCGACCAGGACTTATCCTGAGGAAACACAGTGGTTTTAATAGCCATTGGAAATGTTTTCAAAATAACAAGCTGAAGATTTTCCCTTATACAGGGGACAATGGGAAATGCAGTTCTTTGTAACATGCTAGAAGCAGGCATTATCTCATTTAGTCCAATAAGGTATGCTCTATTATTACCACAGATGAGAAAGTTGAGGTTCAGAGAGGATAACCTACCCAAGCTCATCTAGTTAGTAAATTCTAGCACCAGGATACAACACCAAGATATTAGATTCCAAGGTAAATTATTGAGGCAATTAAACTCTATGCTGAAATGTCCCTTTCAGCTCAAGAATGTCACATAATTGATGGAGACTGAGGACTTGGGACCCCGAAGACCATATCCTGCTTTAAGATCAGAAGACAAACAAAATGCAGGGAGAGATCAATGGAAAACATCATCTAATTAAGATACCAGTACTCAGGTCATTTTGGTGGTGCTGTCAGGTAAGCCCCTGACTTGGCTCAGGTCCTGATCCCAGGGTTGCGAGATCGAGTCCCGCATGGTGGTCCATGCTCAGTGTGGAGACTGCTTAAGACTTTCTCTCCCTAACAGCTGCATACTCTCTCTCTCTCTCAAGTAAATAAATAAGCCTTTTAAAAAATAGATACTGATAAATACTCACTGGTGAGTATCTCTAGTAGGCTTTAAAAATATATGGTTGCAAAAAATAAAATATATAGGGGCGCCTGGGTGGCTCAGTCGGTTAAGCATCTGTCTTCCGCTCAGGTCATGATCCCAGAGCCCCACGTGGGGCTCCCTGCTCAGCAGGGACCGCCCTCCCCCACCCCTCATGGACTTTCTCTCCAATGAATAAAATCTTTTAAATAAATAAATAAATAAATAAAATTTAGATGCCTGGGCTGCATGTTTAGAGATTCTCATTTATTTGATCTAGGGTGGAGCTAAGCACAGAGGTTCCTCCTCAAGTGTACATTTGAATAATCAGGCAGAACTTTACATATGTCTACAGAAAGGCTGGGCTGCAGGAGACATCCCCCCTCCCTTGCAAATTCCTTGTGGATGTAAACTACTTAGTACAGAGCTTGATATGGAGACAGCACTCAAAAGAATTCACCCATGTTAGCTAAGAAGGTTAAAAATGAAGGAGCAGGCTGCAGGTCCATTTTAATGAATTGAGTTACACAAAGAAAAATGATTCATAGTGGTCCTTGCAAGTCATCTATAAATTAACCTGATATTGATTTTTCCCAGATGTGGGAGTTGATTGGACTTAATTATATACAGAATGTATAGATCCCAACTGACTTAAGGTCAGGGACAACATTTGATTCATCTCCATTCTTTCTGCTCAGTGACTTGTATAGAACATATACAATATATGCCCACAGCGTTGATTTCCAAAGTGCTTTATGTAGGTAAGCCACAACCTATGACTTTAATGGACCATATTTTAATCAATACCAGTTTAGAAATTATTTGCTTGGTAATAGAAAGTCCTGATAGACATTATCAAATGATAACATCAGTGTCTGGAGTAGGAGACACAATAAAAACCAAGCCTATTTGGGAAAAAAAGGAAACTCTCCCCTTAGATGACAATGGCTGATCGGCAAACAGATTGAAAATCAGGAGACCAGAGGTCTATTTATGTGTGAGAGGATTAGCGTTCAGGTAGGAGCCCTGAGAAAATGTCTGGCACAGTCGTATCAAAAGAGGACCTTCTTCTACAAAGATTTGGGTTTGATAAGATCAGCACCAGATAAATGTATCCCCAAATACAATTATTTTGAAATGTGATTAGCCTATGGAGAGTCCATGATGCCATCACCAAGACAGAAAAGTGGTTGGAGATAATGCTTTTCTTTTATTTTTCCACTGGAGGATGATTTTGCAGGCAGGTAGATAAGAGGCGTTGGAAGTAATGCGATCCATAAAGAATGTATAGAGACAGAGCTCCTGAGATCATTGAGATAATGTGAAAAGGCTGAGCTGGACTTCCTAGCTGGAGTTCCTGGGACATTTATCTCGCAAGAAAGCATAGTAAGTAACTTAACAACTAGCAGGCCTGCAAGTAAATGGCTTTCATCAGTGCAAATCACAAGGTGAATGCTAAACGTGATGCTGGCGTGTTGTAGTGATCTTTAGAAACAGTTGAGGTATGGTTATATAATACAGAAGGGTTGTAGAGTGTTTCATAGTCATTTTACACATGAAGGCATGCTGAATTCTAGAGTGCTCAAAGAGCCAATTTATCTCAAGAAATCTTAATCTATTAAAACCTTGACAATCAGGGGCACCTGGGTGGCTCAGTCAGTTAGGCGTTTGAGTTTGCCTCAGGTCATGATCCCAGGGTCATGGGATTGAGCCCTGCGTCAGGGTCTCTGCTCAGCAGAGGGTTTCCTTCTCCCTCTCCCTCTGTCTGCCACTCCCCCTGCTAGTTTTCTCTCTCTTTCTCTGTCAAATAAATAAATAAATCTTTAAAAGAAATAATAGGGGCGCCTAGGTGGCTCAGTGGGTTAAAGCCTCTGCCTTCAGCTCAGGTCATGATCCTGGGGTCTTGGGATCGAGCAGGGAGCCTGCTTCTCTCCCTCTGCCTACTTGTGATCTCTCTCTGTCAAATAAATAAATAATCTTTAAAAAATAATTTAAAAAAATGAAACCTTTACAATCTGTAAACTCACAGTCCACATTCTATTTTGTACAAGATTATACTCAGCAGGGATTTTTTCTTGATAGATAGACAGATGATAGATTGATAATAGTATGGACGACAACTGAAAGTTGCTGATTTGTTGAGAACCTACTCCCCCTCCCTCCCTTCTTTATAGAGACCAGCCTCTTCCTGTTCTGCTCTATCCATGTATTCTGTGCATACGACCATATGCGTATAATATGATCTCTGTCTCCCTAGTTTTAGTTGATCAGCGGGGGTTGGGTCTGAGTGGGGGGAAGAGGGCCACTGACCCAAGTTAGACCAAAGGGGAATATGGATTTCCTGCATTCGTGTGCTTGGCCTCCTGAATATATTTAATCACAAAATGCACGGATCCTGTGTTTCACGGGGTCTGAGAAGCTGATTTGCAGAGTAGAGGGACACAGAAAGGAGAGTGGCCTTGTGTTTGGTCTATTTCTGAATCTTAGCTGCTTTCCTGCCTTCAGGTTTGAGGAGACACACTATATCCTTATAATAATTTTCCTTCCCTGTGTTTTATTCTTGCTCAAGTGGGTTTCAATTCCTGTCAGACAAGAGTGTGAACTAATACAGAAATGGGTTCTAGCTGTTTGCAGAATCCATTTGCTTTTACTTATGAAAAAGGGTCCTAACAAAATGAATGTATGCTAGGCAGAATGACCCGAGTTTTCAGTTTGAATGCTGATAAGCATTTTCCTCACACCAGAGTTAGATTTAAAAATCTGGCCTCAAATTAAGATTGGCATATCTGGTCTTCCAGACGGTGACTCCGTGTCTTGATGTAAAATGAAAGGACTTCTGTCTCTTATGGTAGCTCCGACATCAACATTTATTACATGGCCAGAGTGTGCCAGTGGCCGCTGAGCAAAACACGCTCAAGACGTATTGTTGGCCAAGGCTTCTCTGAGGAAAACAAAGCGGGTATGGGAATGGCAGTATAAGAGAAAGAGCAATGGGTTAGGGGAGATAACCTGCCCAGATTTCAGTCTTCTGTGTCGTTATGTAGCTTGAGCCACTTCCCCTAAGCCTATCTGGATAAAACTAACAGAAGACAGACAATGAGAAACGAGTCAGCCTTTAGAATGAACCAGCTACAGGTTCAAATCTCCCTTCTGCCACCTAGTTGTCATGTGACTTTAACTCAGTTCCTCTCTTTGTGAATCTCACTTTCCTCATCTGTGAAATGAAAACCAGACTATCCTCTGCCCTTCTAGAATCACCGTCACTACACACGGCAGTGATTCATCACACAGAGGTTACCAGATTGAGCTCCTGAATTTATTCTTTCCTTCACTTACTTATTCAGGTATTCCACAAGTTCGTTTTGTTTTTTGTCCGACGCCCCCCCCCCGTGCTGTTTTTTTCTTTCTTTCTTTCTTTTTTCTACTGTTCCATGTTAAGGGATACAACTGCTCCAGTCAGTGACAGAAGTGATGGCCATGTCTTTCTGGGGCTTACAACTCAGGGGGCTTTGGAGATATTAAACAAACTTCTTGGTATGTGGAGACCCCTCATGGGAGAGATACCCTAACAAGATCCTGTCTGAGCCTGTGGGGGTCCCTGTTTGCCATCATTTTATCTATCTATCATCTATCATCTGTCTACGTATCTAAAGATTTTATTTATTTATTTGTCAGAGACAGAGAGAGAACACAAGCAAGGGGGAGTGGTAGGCAGAGAGAGAAGCAGACTCCCTGCTGAGCAAGGAGCCCAATGTAGGACTCAGTCCTAGAGTCCTGAGATTATGACCTGAGCCAAAGGAAGACAATTAACCCGACTGAGGGACCCAGGTGTCCCTGTTGGTTATCATTTTTTTTTGAAAGATATTATTTATTTATTTGAGAGAGAGTGAGAGAGAGCATGAGAAGGGAGAAGGTCAGAGGGAGAAGCAGACTCCCTGCTGAGCAGGGAGCCTGATGCGGGACTTGATCTCAGAACTCTAGGATCATGACCCAAGCTGAAGGCAGTGGCTGAACCAACTGAGCTACCCAGGGGCCCCTGTTTCCTATCATTTTAAATTCAATGTGCATGAACATGCTTTTCCCCCTTCCTACTCATTCTTGAACCACCTGTAAGAGGGGTTAGACACTTCGGCCATTTTCTCTTGGTGACAATGGCATGGCTATGATCTGTGCTTTCTTCATAAGCAGCACCCTCTTATTCCACCAATGGTGGTGGAAACTTGCATTTTAAAATTACAAGGATATAGTAACTGGAAACTTTACATTCGGAGGGACCAGCTTTTTCACCCAACTCAACCGAGGCCAAATAAATCCATTTCCGTCTCCAGTGTGAGATTTGCCTGCAGACAGATTGGGGGTCCTGCACACTGGCTTCCTTTATAAACCTAGACAGTTTTTCAAATAACTTCTGTATTTTCTGACAGATTCTGAGGTTTACTTTTTTGTTGAGGCTATTCCTTTGTGCCTTTGAGTGCTTTTTTTCTAATCACTGATTTCTCTGGTGCTGGCTTTTTTTCCCCTCCATCTGATTGGTTGTGCTATTTCATTGTATTAATTCAACCTTTGTTGAATCAGATCTCGGCAGTTTCTTCCCTAAATTGTATTTTTCTAGTTCAGCTTCCATTTGCCTCTGTCTGACAGCAAGGCTCTGCTGTATTATGTCCTGAAATTCCTTTACCCTGCATTTTTGTATCACCTGTCCGTTCTGTACCAGGCCATTCATCATGTGTTTAGCCATTAGTCAAAATGGCATTTTGAGCACACGCCCAGGGCAGCACCAAAGACAGGGGACCCCATGTCCAAAGCCACCTGTCTCTCTTCCTCGAAGTGCTCATGAACTCAGAATCTGGGCTTCCACGCTGTCGGTCTCTGGGACCGATCATTCTCCATCAGGGTCTGGATCAGCCTCCCTGACAGTCTTGCTATTGACCTCCATGTACATCTTCAACTGATACTGGACCATCGTGCTGCTGGAGGAGCCAGCAGGAGGAGCCATCTGGAGGAGCCCCAAATTGGGCAAAGTTATGTTCTTCTGGGGCTGGCCAGACCACGAAACTATCAGCACTGCTCCTCTTATATTTCCAAATCAAATGACACCTCATTTCTGTGTTTCTTTGATGGCTTATTTTCAAGCTATGGGTACATCTTAAATACGCTAAATATTCATCCTATAATTTAAAGTATGAAACAGAAGAAGTTTATTTTTATTAAATACCTTCTATGTGTTAGACCTCAGGTGTCCAACAGCCTATAGAACATCACCCATTAAATATTGACCTACCTCAACTTTTTCAAATGTTTGAATGAGTCACCATCAAATTTCATGTAAGAATCTAGGTTTCTAATTTCTCTGCAAAAGAGCAGAATGTTTAATGACATTTGGCCTCCATGAGACTAACTATCTGGTGCTAAGGTTGACTAGTATTCCCATTTAACTAAAATTAGTATGTGTTCAACTCCTCACATCTCCCTTTTATCTCCAAATTGGCCACTTTTTAAAGGTTTTATTAATTTATTTGTCTCAGAGAGAGAGAGAGAGAAAACAAGCTGGGGGAGTGCCAAGCAGAGGGAGAGGCAGACTCCCCCCTGAGCAAAGAGCCCAGTGTGGAACTCGATCCCAGGAGTTTGGGATCATGACCTTGGGATCATGACCTGAGCATAACTTACTGAGCCACCCAGGTCCTCCAACTTTGGTTACTTTTAAATCTTCTATATCCTGAATGTAATTGACTATGACATCTGCATTAGGTGATTACAAACACTTTAGCTTCATAAAAACCTTGAGAAATAATTATTATCTGCAGTTTACTAATGAAGAAACAAAGGCTCAGAGAGATATCTGATGGGGGGATGAAAAAAATTATAATCTTCCCTTAACAGAAGACTCAGTAAATCAAATAAAGTATTTCTGGCTTGCTTAACCTATTCATGCCTTTTCTTCACCTATTTCTAGATGATTATACTAGTTTACTGTTGGAGGATAAAATAACTAACCAAAGATAGCTACAGGGCAGGGAAGGGGAGGAAAAAAAAAATCAGTGTTCTAAAAGATTATACCCCCAAGTACTTTCTTGAAACCAGAAGATTCAACCACATGGTGACAATCAATTAAGTTGATAGATTTTTTTCTCTCCCTCCACTGGACCAGGCTACCTTGTTTGTTCACTCATTGGCTAGAAATTGGAACTGACTGGCAGGTGTCTTAATACACTAAATAAGGGGAATTGTGTGAACATCACTTCTGACTGCTCCCAGCCGCCTCCAGGACACTCTACAACTTATCCAGTGATTATGGAGTCCAGACAGTTAAAAACAAAAACAAACAAATAAAAAAGGAAGATTTCACAAAGATATCAGCCGTTCTCCAATTTTCTAAGAAGTTTTTTTGTTGTTGTTGTTTTGTTTTGTTTTGTGTGTGGCTCTTCCAGGTGGTTTCGTAAAGACAACTTCTAATTCCTATAAGGTTTTAGATACCACTTTCCTTCCCCAACACAACAAAAATTACCATGGCATTTGTAACACTGATTTCGTTAAGGAGCCAAGTCATTTAGATGTTTTGCAATTAAAGTTCAGCTCGCTCTTTCACTTTGGTTAAATTCAGACTACAAAACTCTTCTTTATTTATTTATTTATTTATTTGTTTATTTGACAGATAGAGATCACAGGTAGGCAGAGAGAGAGAGGAGGAAGCAGGCTCCCTGCTGAGCAGAGAGCCCGATGCGGGGCTCGATCCCATGACCCTGGGATCATGACCTGAGCCGAAGGCAGAGGCTTTAACCCACTGAGCCACCCAGGTGCCCCAAAACTCTTCTTTTTTTGTGAATGTTCTGCAATTTAAAACAAATATTTATTCAACCATTAAATCTCTTGTGTGTTTTAAAAACATATGGGTGGTCTTATTTTCTTTTCTATCACCTTAAGGGAGGATTTCTCCTGTCTTTTGAAGGTACAGCCCTAGAAAATATTTTGAGAAGGACACGGGTTTGTTCTTAATAAGAATCCAAGAAAGAGAAGCTCTTGTTTAATAAGAAGAATATTTGTAGAAACAACATAAGAAGCAGAGCCAATTTATATTGAGATTGAAAACAATGTGAGAGTGAGTGATGGCAAATCCCTAAGAAATTGAGGATTTAAATGGAACAAGAGCTATAAAAATAGAATTGGCAAAGGGAGAAAGATCACTCAGAAATCAGATCGGAAAATACCGTCTTTGAACTGTGTCTGCGGACGTCTAATAGCCAACTGGGTAAAGTGGCCGACAGAACTGAGTTTAAAATTTGGCTCTCATAAAGATTCTGCAGATTTAAATTATTTGCTTAATTATGTATACCTTCACTACGGGCATGATTTCTTGCAAAGAATAAAAAAAACTTAAAAATGCACTTTATCTGTTTTGCAATTTTGTTGAACTTCACCACTAATGTATTGACGCGTGATGTGAGCCAACGCATCACCTCTTTCTTCACATCCATGATAAAAAAATATTCTGATTCAAGGATTTCTTAAAAGCTCATCTCACTGGTGCAATGGTTTCTGCTTTACCAGCCTTCCATTACAAAATGATTTCCATGCCAGGCTCTTCAGTTCTATTTTTGTTTGGGGTGTGTGTATGTGTGTTGGGTGCACATACACACACCAGGCTGACGGGTGATAACCCAGAATGTTCTTCTCTTGACTAGGCAGCATTGGAACTACAAAACCTGTTTTGGAGAAGTCTCTGCCATAACCAAACACGTGCTATACATTCTAATAATATCGGAACTTTATATCAAGTAGAAAATAGCCATATATATATATATACATATATATATATATATATATATATATATATATATATATATAGTATCTCCTGCACAATAAATTTTATCTTTTTTCAATGTTCTCCTTAAATGATTTCTTAACTCTCCAGCACACATTCAGAAGAACAAAAGAGAACAGGCATAAATCAGGAGTTCAGGATGTTTTCACTTGTGGTGAGGTACAGTTCCAAAATCGTAGCTGATTCCAAGGATTTGTTGCCCCCAACTTCCCTTGGGTCTAGATGAAGGAATTGAGACACTGGCAGCATAGATGGGACAAATTGGTGTTCCCTTTTCCTCTTTTACCTGTGCAAATAAATAAATCTAAAAAATGATGCTTGGGGCACCTGGGTGGCTCAGTGGGCTAAGCCTCTGCCTTCGGCTCAGGTCATGGTCTCAGGGTCCTGGGATCGAGCCCTGCATCAGTCTTTCTGCTCAGCAGGGTGCCTGCTTCCTCCTCTCTCTCTCTTTCTGCCTACTTCTCTGCCTACTTGTGATCTCTGTCTGTCAAATAAATAAATAAAATCTTTAAAAAAAAATAAAAAATGATGCTAAAGAAGTAAAGGAGGGAACAGAGAAGATAATTTTTCATCACAAAGAACATTAAAAATCTCAAGATAGTCTCTGGTTACTTAGATTGTCATGCTAGCTGTCTTTATGAGGCACTTCTGTCAATGTTCTATGGGATGGGGTTTTCTTTCCTTTGACTGTGTTACCTTAATGGGACTTAGAGATGTCAGGGCTTTATGGCCCATTGGAAATAATTTCATGGTATAGTAATGAGGTCACTGGTATGTGTTGCCCCCCCAAACTATCTCTCCATGGGAACTGGAAAACAGCTATTCTTATCGAACCAAATTCTATGATGTTCAGCACTACTCCTGTGTACAAAGGTTGGATGACCAGACAGAAGGTTGGATGACCAGAGAAAACCAATATTGAGCTAATGTCAATCTATTAGGTATGTTTCATCCGATACATTCAGTTTGATAAGGAGATTATAAGAGAAAATAGTGAGGTTAAGTACATTTTCAAAGGCTGCCTAGGTTGTCTGGTACCTGGAGGGCAGATGGGGATGTAGGAAGGGGGGCCGGGGAAGGAGGTGGGGACTGGGTGGGTGGAATTCCTAGCTTTCTCCCTTGGGAATGTGAACAAAATGAAGATTCCAGGCAACTAACTGCCAGAATTGCATGTGTATTTATATGTAGGATGCTGTACTTTTCATTATAATTAGCATTTAGAGCATCAGTTGAGATTCAAATAAATGCATGGGACTCTGTTCATATAAATAAACTGTTTGCATTTGAGTTAATTTGCTTCGCCACTAGATACAGGCAGCAGCTAAGTGAGCGATTAATGCTGAACATTAATTTGGCAGACAATAGAGCCACTCCCTCCATCTAGGCAGTTGCCCTTTGTTTTTCTGTTACTCTCCTAGAATCTGCCTTATTAGAATGTTTATGCCCTGTTTTGTAACCTTGACTTAACATTGGAAATGCTTGGAGACCTTTCAAACAAACACAGGCATGGGTCCCACCATGGAGAACCTTACATTTTTGTCTGGGGTGTGGTTGGACTACAGTAATTTTTAAAAAAGCTTCTCAGGTGATGCTCATATGTGTCTGAGATGGTACACCAAAGAATCCCAGCTTGAGTTTCTTCATATATTAGAAGCATCCCCTGGATAAGCACCCCTCTTCCATCCTTGTCTCCTCCCTTACAGGTGACTTGTGGTGCTTTAAGCTCATTTATCCTTTACCACCTGATGGAGAAAAATCATGGCATATGACCTTTGATGGACCTGGCAAGCTGTTACTAGACCAGAGGGTTAGGTGGTCATTTGATCTAATTTTTGTTTCCTTTTGCTCTATTTTCAACATCACCGTTGCGATGTTGTTAAAATTCAAAGAGATCTTGCACACTTTCTAAAACAACTGTATCGAGTTAAGCCCCTGGCTACTTCTCAAGAGTGGCCCTAATTATTTACCTGAATTATAATTTCTAAAGGGGGAACCAGAAGACATCACGTGCCAGAAACCTCTTCCTCAAAGCTTCAGATGGGACTTAAAAATTAGACAACCTGACCCTTTACATGTAGGCATTAAAGTCTAAACGACTTTAACATGGAATTTCACTCAGTACTTAAAGCAAACCCAGGAGGAAGATGACCCCTATCATTATCCCTATTTAAGAGCTACAGAAACTAAGATTGGCTTAGAAGAAAGGGAAGATGTAAACAGTGAGCTCTGGAAGCTTTGAATGAGTCATGGCCACAAGAGAGATCAGAATATACATAACTTTGAATATGATCTGGCTTTGGAGGCATAGATACATTTCCTGGTTTTTCATTCTGTCTTATGTCTTATGTCTCATAATAACAAAAGGTCCTATTTATTAAGCACATACTATTCATCAGGCGCTCTGCAAAGCAAGCCATATTAATTATTTCATCTAATCCCCATGATCCTATGTAAGTACTCTTCTTGGTCTCAGTTTATAAAAGAGAAACTCTAGGCTTACAGAAGTTGAGGAACTTGTCCAAAACTCAAAGTTGAATCTGCACTTCCTTGCCTTGAAATTTTGAAACTCTGCCACTACTGCCCGGTGATAGTGCAGGGATTAAATACAACCATGTTCATTATATTGCACTACTTCCTGTGTCTTTACCTTCCTACCCAATGAGGTCCCATCTCCATTTTAAATCTTTCTGCTTAAGAACAATCAACACATGAGATGCCTGGGTGACTCAGTCAGTTAAGTCTCTGCCTTCAGCTCAAGTCATGATCTCAAGGTCCTGGGATCAAGTCCCCACATCGGGCTCCTTGCTCAGTGGGGAGCCTGCTTCTCTCTCTGCCTCTGCCTGCTACTCTGCCTGCTTGTGCTCTCTCTCTCTCTCTCTCTCTGACAAATAAATAAATAAAGTCTTTAAAAAAAAGAATAAAAAAAAAAGAACAATCAACATGATATCATGTAATGGTTTGAAAACAGGGACTTGGTGGAAGGCTGTTCAAGGAGGTCTCAGACCTTCTGTGTTCCTCTCAGCATCAGTGTGTCTTGCCCTTTCTGGAAGTCAGGATTCAGATCCGTACACTCACTTGCCCTGCACCAATTCCCTGGCTCAGCGACTACCTCGAGAGAGAGACGGGACAGGACACTCACCCATCCTTACTGGAAGAGTCCCACGTGGTAATTCACATCCTTCACCTTCTGCATTTGCGTTCCCTCCTCCCTCTCTGCACCTGGCCCTTGGTCAAAGTGTTTCCTAGATTCCATTTTTGGAGCATCTAAACTGCCTTGCCTTCTTCTGTAATTTGGAAGTTCCACAAAGACTTTCAAGCGTAGACATGGCTTCGGTAGACAAGGTCTTTGTGTTAGAAGTCACATGCAACTCTTGTGTCCGAACTCGTGTATCAACCCAGATTGATTCCACAAGAAGGAGCAAAACAGTGTCCAGAAATTGGGCTTCCCAGTCAGAGAGACCTATGTTTGAAAGCTGGTCTATCATTCACGGTCTGTGAAATTTTAGCAGTTGCTGAGGACCTCAGGGAAGAAATTCAGTTTCCCTCACTGAAAAAGGGAAAGCACACCTACTCCATGGGGTCATCCATAAGACAGCGCATCTGAAGAGCCAAGAACCACTCTTGCTTAGTGAGCTGCTCCCGCAGAAACAGCTGTAATCATCATCACTCTCCTGCCCCACTACTCAATCAAAGAGTCTTTCAGCTTTATGATCAAAGTGAAGGGCACAAGCTCCTTTACAGACAAACCCATTGTTATCCAAAGGAAAAAAAAAAAAAGGTTTTATGTAGCAGACTCTCCCTAGCTAGACATTTGGATTTGAACCCCCGTCTGGTTCTTTCTGTGTGAAGTTTGGTTAAGTTCCTTCAATTCTCTGTGCTTCAGTTTCTTCATCTATGAAATTAGGAGGAAAAAGGCTGTTGTGAAGAATCAAAAGGTAATATGAAGGGGTACCTGGGTGGCTCAGTGGGTTAAAGCCTCTGCCTTTGGCTCAGGTCATGATCTCAGGGTCCTGGGATCAAGCCCCACATTGGGCTCTCTGCTCAGCAGGGAGCCTGCTTCCCCCTCTCTCTCTCTGCCTGCCTCTCTGCTTACTTGTGATCTCTGGCTGTCAAATAAATAAATAAAATCTTTTTAGAAAAAAGGTAACATGAAAATTATCACATGGGAAGTTCCTTCGAAAAGTACCTTGCGTGTAGTAAGCAATAAGTCAGGATTAGCTATTTTGGTTAGGATTTCAGTTGAGTTCACGCCAAATTCACAATGGCAAAATAGATTTGAAAGATGTGCCTTCTATGATATTCTTAGGTAGCTGTCTAGGTTTCTAGGGAAACCTGCTTAGAGGTTATAAAGTTATATGCCTGTAAATTTATAAGATAAATGTATTTCTTAGAAATAGGTTTCCCTTGACATGCATCCCTCTCTTTATTATCCTCAACCTCTTAATTAAATCTGTCACTAATCCATCTTTCTTTCTTTTTGTAGGTTATTTTCTTAAAGTTTAGAGATGGACCTTCTGACTCATAACTCACACACATCATCTAGGCTATGAGATGGTTATCAATGGCCATGAATCCTTGTTTTCTAACTGTGTCTGTTAGGATCCACTCAAAGTGTTCATGAAGCATGCAAATGACCTGGCCACTAACTGGAAAAGCCAGACTCTGAAGGTCTGGGTTGGAGCCCAGGAATCTGTATTTAAATGAACACCACAGGATATGCTTAATGCTAGATCCCTCTGTCCTAACAGCTGACTTACCTAAAGCTGAGATGGGAAATAGTAATAAGACCTCCACTCAACACTTCTCGGTTCACCTTCTGTTGTCGCTCCCCCGAAACCCACTGGCTACATTTCTCAGCTCATTCCTGGGGCAAGTTCTTCAAACTCACTGTGAAGCCTTCCTTTCCAGGATTCCTAACTTCTGGTAGCTCATGCTTTCAAAGCACCCCAAATCCTCAGCTGGCAACAGTTTTCATGGCATGTTGAACAAGATAGAAGCCACTCAACACCCAAGACACTGTGGAGTGGAGTGAAATAGGTAAAAACCTTATGTGGGCATTTTGTGACCTTAAAAAACACAGTAAGATGCCTGTACCTTTGTTTGGGTACCCATACAGAAAGAAGTTACAACTTGCCTTCATTTTGGGATGCACTGGAGAATTTCCTTGGTTATTCCAGGCAAGAAAATGAGCCAGTGCTTTAAAAAGAACCAGGATAAGGGGAACCTGGGGTGGCTCAGTTGGTTAAGTGTCTAACTTTTGGTTTCTGCTTAGGTCATGATATCAGGGTCCTGAGATGGAGCCCTGCAATGAGCTCAGCATGGAGTCTGAGTCTGTTTGGGATTCTTCTCCCCCTCCTTCTCCTTTCCCCTCTGCTCCCCGCTCCCCTGCTTGAGTGCATACGTTCTCTCTCTAAACCAAATAAATAAGATCTTAACAACACCACCACAAAAGATCCAGGATAAGTCTTCTAAAGAAAATCAGGTTTAAAAAAGAAAGAGAGAAAAGGAGGGAGAAGACATTTCTAACATCACAAATTTTTTTCTCTTTTGTGTTTCCTTCAAATTACTGCTTCTCCGGAAATGGCTAGAAGACACAAGATTTCTTTGGCCTACCGTACGTAGGACAGTATAAATATAGCTTTGAGGTCAAGAGTTGCCATGCTTCCATGTACTACCTCTGAGACCATAGGAAAGTCGCTCAGCTTCTCTGAGGATTGGTTTTCTCAGCTATCAAGTAGGGTATTACTATCTACTCTGTAATATTTAATCCAAATCGATTTTGGATTTAGCCACCTTCACTACTCACCGACTTGGTAATTCAAGTATATCTGTAACCTTCTCAGAAACCAAGTTTCATGTGTAAAACAGAATAATAATGCATACATCACAGTTTTTTTTGTGTGTGTGTGTGTGTGTGTGTGTTTTTGCAACACAAATAAATGAACTAATATGCAAAATCACCGGACACTAAAGGTTACAAATAGTGCACATTCAGACACGTTGAATCTTTGGCTTTCTTAGGTCTTACCCAAGACAGGTGTGCTACAATTTAACCCTGTTTATTGGCTTGCTCAACACTTCCTGCAGGCAGCCAGGAGAGAGGGACTACCCACCTACCCTTATTCAAACACTTGAAGAAGACGAATGTGAGATCGTTCTTCAGATATCAGTAATTAAGTTTGAGTTTTCAGCAAAACTGTACGTTGCCTAATTACTTCTTTAGCATAACATGGTACTGAACTTCTATCCATCATCATAACGACTGGAAACATTCTTTCTTGTGAACATTAAACTTATGGATTTAAAAGACTCTTACCAGCTCTAATGTTCAATGAATAATAACCGATGTTAATAAATTTTAATTTTCAGGAGGGTACCATAAAGCCTTTCTCAGGGCTACAGTATATTGTCAACATGCTAACGTATAGTGATTCTGTTTTAGCAGCACATGTAAGCATTTCCATATGAGTCAGTGATTTTAGCATTGTTGTGTCTTCATATGGGACCAAGCTGTGAATTTAAATAGTAGCATATGTCATACTTATGTATACAGGCAGTATTTTAAATGACTAACTATGACAATATTAGTGAGACTGATTTGAAATTTTCAGCCTGCTGAGTGAACATTTGTGATTTTAAAAATCTACACTAAGCGACATAGATGCTGAGTAACTAATAACATGCATTTTGCCCTTTTCTTTCCGCCCACGGCCTTTTTGTTTGCAAATGTGTGTTGGGTGACAAGAGGAGCTGGCATCCTGCTCTGGGAGGAAAACTTGAATTAGTTATGCCAACAACAGTGCTGGGACTCCGTGATGTATAGCGTGTCCCGTATTATGGCCGTAACTAGGCAAACAGCCTTGCAGAGAGGAGAAGCACCTATGCTCTACTAAGCATTTAAATTGTTAACCATAAATGCTTTGCATTTGTTAAAGTGGTTGCTCAAAACGGCTGCTATTAGCGGTGCAGTCAGAATCCTCTGGATGTTGTAGGCCTCCAAGAGGATGTGTTGAATAAATATCTTCTGCCAAATCACCATGTCCTTTAGCATTAGGAGTTAGGAGTTGGTATGTACCCGTGTTGTTCAAGGGGGGAAATCTGTACCAGTGTTGCATGGCTGTGAAACCCACAGGGGTGTGGACTGAATTCTGGTAAATCAAAGTTGGGGTCTGGAAAACATACACAACTACCAACAAACGGGAAACCCGTGAGCCCTCTCGATGTATAACTTTATAAGGGAGTAAAGACTTGAAGTTTCTCACATAATTTATCTATGTTTTTTGTTAATATGTCTCATATCAAGGTCCCCGTTAATAGAATCTACAAAATGGGTCATTATGAAAATAGAAAGGCAGCTCCTTTGATGGAAGAAACCCTCTGCTTCGATACTGATTAAAACTCAGCTGCAGTCATGATTCGGCCATCTATGAAAAGGTATTTAGGGGCTGTATTTCTTTCCTATTACTAGGATAGCAGATTACTACAAACATGGAGGTTTAAAACAGCACAGATTTATTATCTTACATTCTGTAGTTCTGCATAGGCATCACTGGGCTAAAAATCAAGGAGCTGGCCGGGCTGTTACTTCTGGGTGTCCCCAGGGTGGAATCCAAGTCCTTGCTTTTTGCAACTTCTCATGGCACATGGTCCCCTTCCTCTGATGTCAAAACCAGCAATGACAGGTTGAGTCCTTCTCACATCCTATTACGTCAATCTTCTTTCCTACCTGCCTTTTCCATTTTTAAGGACCTCTGTGATTACACTGGGCTCTCCCGATAATCCAGGATAATCTCTCTAAAGTCAGCAGATGAGCAACCTTAATTCTATCAGCAACCTTAGCCTCCCTTTCTCTTTTAAGACAACATATTCACAGGTTCCAGAGATTAAGAAGTAGAAGTTTTCTGGGGCCACTCTTCTGCCTACTACAGTGGCCAATCCAAAAATTACTGGAATCTGTTTTTCAATTTCTGAAAAAAATGTGATTTTAAGAATATTTGCCTTCTGCCACAGAACGTGTAAGAAGAATTTCACATGCATGCACCATGTGTGAACAAGAAAAAAGCAGGTAGCTCCAGAAGAACAGCCTTATAATTGATGTGTACCTGATTCAAGAGTAGAAAACTGTGCATTGGACGAAAGTTTGTACTGCCAACCAGAGTCTCACACACACTCACACACACACAGAGACACACGACTTTCTGTTAAAATGGCAAAACTCACGTATAATTTAGTGCTAGATTAGCCATAATCTTAAGAAAATATCCAATTAATTCCTTATGTTAAGGTAATATTTTTAAGATTGATTGAGTGATTGATTTAGAGTAAGAGCAAGGGGACGGGCAGACAGCAAGAGAAAATCTTTAGTAGATTCTGTACTCCTCACAGAGCCTGACTCAGGGTTCCATCTCATAGTCAGACACCCAACCGACTGAGCCACCCAAGTGCCCCTGTGTAAATAACTTTTTTTTTTTTTAAGATTTTATTTATTTGACAGAGAGATCACAAGAAGGCAGAGAGGCAGGCAGAGAGAGAGGAGGAAGCAGACTCCCCACTGAGCAGAGAGCCTGATGAGGGGCTCCATCCCAGAACCCTGAGATCATGACCTGAGCTGAAGGCAGAGGTTTAACCCACTGAGCCACCCAGGTGACCAGTAACTTCTGCCCTAGGTAGGATTAAAGGCAGATTTATGTCTGGAAACAGAAAATAAATTCTGATCATTTAGTGGGTGCCAAGAGCTTAAAATAACAGTTGTGCAAGGATTATTGTCTTCTCCATAATGCCACGGTGAGTTTTCTACAACTATATCTAAGAACCATAACAATATCACTAACATATGCCGAAAGGGCTGTATATCCGAAGGCTATAAAAAGAGGAACTGCATTCATTCATCAGCACTAACTGTAGTTGAGGGCTCTGGGTAGTGTGTGACGGCGACAGGGAGTTAGTTATCTAGGGATGTGGGATGGCACTGAAGGACATCTCCAGGAGAAACTGGTTCTGTTGAAGTTATGGCAGAAGAATGAGACATCCACAGGTTGTAACAATATTAAACCATTTAGGAAGTGAGCTGTATTTTCTAGTGATTGAGACGGTCCATCTGTTACCACCCGTGCATCCTTGAGCAAGTTACTGGACTTCTCTAAGCTCCAGTCTCCTTTCGGGGAAAATGGAGATAATGCTAAAACAGGGATAATGCCCCAGGTTAATTGAAATGTTAATGAGATGGTTAAAGTAAATAATTTAGTACAGAATCTGATATGTGGCATGTCCTTCATAATTACTGGCGGTTCCTGGCATTTTATATATGAATATTCTTATTAGCTCAGTAAGAAAACATGGAACAGTATCTGAGATATAAAAGTAAGGATGATTAAGATATAGAATTAGAATGATTTTTTTTTGTAAAAGCAACTTGAAATTATGAACACAGGTATTCTTATATTCTCATATAAGAATAGAAAAATGTCTGAGAATACGCCCATTAATAATAATACTGGGAGTGGGACTAGATACAGATATCTTTGACTTTCAGCTTTATTACCATGGTAAGAATAAAGAGCTTTGCTGAATGCTGGCTTCCTGAAAATATCACCCAAACAACCCGCTGATAAGACAGTCTGTTTGATAAATCCGTAATACTTTTGTAAAAACAGCAACAAAGCACATAAAGCAACATGTAAAGTAAATATAAGCACTTGCACATTAACATTTGAAGACTTTCATAATCTGAAATCATTCCATCATCTCTCAACAATTCTCTTTCCAATTTCCAAGATTCAAAAATCTAAAGGAAAATGGGATGTCTTCCTCATAATTTCTTGGGAACCAGAACAAATGTAATTGGAAATCCACCAACTCAAAGAACCCTGACGTCGCCAACAGGGACATAAAATTGCCTGGTCATTTCACCCTCAAGCTTCCTTTTGCACAACAAAGAATAAGAAAGCTTGGAAAGCATGCAGTTGCCAGCAGTCCCTTTCTCCCTCTGCCCTCAGTCTCAGGAACACTTGTTAACTAACCAATTGTTTATGTCACTGGTGTTTTCTCCTTGGCTGGCTTAGCAGAGAAACTGACTACAGTGGGGAGAGCTCTTAAAATAGAAGGGGTAAAAACAGTCGAAAAAAGACGAACAAATCTTTTGTTGTAAATGCCAACACAGCTGTTTAAGAAATTAAACAACAATAAACCAAAACAACAAAAAAATTACTGGTAGGAACTTTATCAGCCAAATGCATTTTGCCTCCCCTATGGTCCTCGTTAACCTGAGAAAAGATCTTTTTCACCCTGTCAACAGCCATCTGCCAGTCATTCAAGCGATAACAGATATATACATAATGAGCATATGTTTTGTTCCATGAAGGTGGATAAGTTGCCACTGAAGTTAGTTGCTAAGTAAGAAACATTTCTTGGTCAGTCTTATCCTTTTACCTCCACATACTTGGGCAAGTACTTATTTAATCCTTGTCTGTTATGTACAGTTCTGAGAGACACAGAAGAAGCAAATGTTACAATTAGAATTCTTGTCTATTGGGGCTTCTAGGTGGCTCAGTGGGTTAAGCCTCTGCCTTCAGCTCCGGTCATGATCTCAGGGTCCTGGGATTGAGCCCCATATCGGGCTTTCTGCTCAGCAGGGAGCCTGCTTCTCCCTCTCTCTCTCTGCCTACTGTGATCTCTGTCTGTCAAATAAATAAAATCTTAAAAAAAAAAAAGAATTCTTGTCTATTGAGGGTTTATAGTATCATTGGGAAGGTGAGAGAAATATTTGGTATCTTTATTTTTGTATGACAAAGGCCACAGTCACATCACTCTTGAAGATTCTGCTCATCTTTCTTATAAACAAGGAGCCTAGGCTGGGAGCACAGTAGTTAAACACCTAGAACTAGAGAGACTTGAGTCTAAATAAGCAATGTCAGTTCCTTTGTATGAGCTGTTAAAAACAAGGCATTTAAATCTTCAAAAACTTTTCACGTATAAAATAGTTATTAGAATTAAGTGAGATGATGCCTTAATATTCTTGGCACAGCACCTGTCAAATGTAATAATCTCTATGTATTAACCATTAAAAGTGAGAATTATTGTGAGTCCAAGGAATCTGTATTTGAATTCTGTATTCACCCCCTTTACAACTGTGGGCAGATCACATAATCTCTCTAAACTGTAGTGTCCTCAATACGAGGACAGTATGAGTACTTGCCTCCTAGGATGTTGGTGGGAATTAAATGAGATATTATATGCAAGGAGTTTGGCTTAGAGCCAGGTACATGGGTATGTGCTCCCTGATGGTAGCTACTGGTTTTCTAGGGGGAAGGGGACGCTAAAACAAAATGGATGCTTTACTGTACTTGAGATTGCTGACTTTATGTGGTTTCTTCCCTTCAGTTTAAGAAAGAACCCAAGCACACGTGTGTCGTCCCATTTTCAGCCAGGTGCTAAGCCTGAGTTTTATCCATTTATACGCATAATCACACTGTGATGCAAAGCACATAATTATAGACCTGGGGAAACTGAGGCTCAGAAACAGTGTTTTGCCTGCGACTATGCATGAGTTTGAAATCCACGAGTCCAGGGGTACGTGAGCTTTATACCATTCAGTAGCTTAGCTCCTTCCATGTGTTCCAGGCTTCCTGGATTGACCTTTTCCAAGTTATCCCATTCAGATCTCCAGTGCAGCATCTCTCTGCAGTGGTGCTGCTCACCAGAACTTTCTGTGACGACAGCAGTGTTCTAAGTCGGTGCTCTCTGGGGAAAGATGCACTAGCCACTTCTGGCTATTGTTATTAGCACTTGAAATGTGGATAATGTGATTCAGAAGCTGGTTTTAAAATTTCATTTAATTTTAAATGAAATTTAAAAACATGCCTACCTCATGGCTACCAATTTGGACAGCAGATCTACAATATTCCTAGCAGATTATTGTCTAGTCCATGCTTGAACAACCCAAGTGACAGTGGTAAGGAGCCCCTTCAATTGCTTTCTATCTCTGAACACAAGAGGTTGGCTTTGTTTATAGTAGACTAACACCTGTTGCCCTCCAACTTTTACTTGCTTATCCTAACTTTTCTCTGGAGGTACATGAAGTATGCTTAATCAGATCCACAAAATAATATCCCCTGGCACATATCTTCATAATTGCAAAGCATTCTGGGATCAGGTTTTTTGTTTATTTGTTTGTTTTATGAGGCTACTGTGGGGAGTCAGCATACTGAGATGATAATAGAATGATGGGAATATCATTACCGCTACTAAGCACACACAACATGCCAAGTATTATTTTGATCCCTTTATATAAATTATCTCATTTATCTGTTACAACCACCTTACACATTAGGTCCTGTTTATGAGTCCAATTAAGAAAAAAGAAATTGAGACAAAGGGAAGTTAAGTGCACTGACCCAACTCATACCTCTTGGAAGTGGTGGAGCCAGATTTAGAAACTGAGTAGCCTGAATTCAAAACCCATAATCTCTCTCTCTCTCTCTCTCTTTTTTAAAGACTGACTTATTTATCTGAGAGAGAGAGAAAGAGCATAGTGGAAGAGGCAGAGGGAGAAGCAGACTCCTCACTGACTTGGGAGCCTGCTGCCTACAGAGCTGGATCCCAGGACCTGGGATCATGACATGAGCCTAAGGCAGGCAGATGCTTAACAGACTGAGTCACCCAGGGGACCCCCAAAGCACATATTGTGAAGCAACCTGGCTTCACAAGACCCACATCAAAGGAACTACAAATCGTGAATATCACATTACACTGACTGAGGGCTCAGGGCTCAGAACTCCAGCATTTACTAAGACAGGTTTTTTTTTTTTTTTTTTAAAAAAAAGCATTATAGTTCCAGTTTGCAGGAACCTCTTATTTCCCCCAGAATCCTGGCCTGGCCCAACCAACGCCACTTCCTCAAATGGGCGCAAGGAAAGGAATCAGAAAAGCTGCTCTTGCCCAAGGTATCAACCCCAGGTACTCACAGAGGCCCGGAAGCTCATGTAAAGGAGTGAAATGGTTTGGTTATTTAAACATGTTTTGATTTTCTCAGATTTGTTCTTGCCCATGTTTTGTTTTCGTTTTTGTTTTTTGTTTTTGTTTTTGTGCTCTCAGGTTGTCTTTTGGTTTCTCACTGTTCACAGAGATCGGAGTACAATGAATAATTGATGCCCTCTTGATCAACCGCCCCCCCGCCCCCACTGGAGGTGTCCTGAGAGCAAATCGTTCGTCACCCAGTCCTACTGTCTGAGAGGAAGTAGAGAACGTAAGGCACACCATGGCAAATGGAGAGGCACACATCCCCTCTAGAGGCGCATGGGGACTCAGCTGCTTAGCCCTGCCATGGTCAAGTGCGTGAAGCTCTGCACATAGGACGCTTGTCATCAGAACCCCTGAGCTTTCAAAGGAGGTGTGAAATCCAGGTCTTTTTATGTGAAATCTTTAACTTGTTAGGTATTGATAATTAATCCATTAAAAAAAACCATCCTGTCCTAAATGCACAGTGGTACCCTAGATTGGCTCTTGAGATAGAGAAAGGACACTAGAAGAAAAAACAAATGAAATCTGAATAAAATCTGGAGTTTAGTTTTTAAAAGTTAGGGGAAAAAAAAAAAGCCCCTGGGGGTCAGTGCATACATACATCCATAGCCCATGGACTGCTCATACGCCATCTCTACTCCCATCCAACATCCACATTTAATGATGAGGAAGCAGAGGCCCAAAGCTCAAAAACACTTTGCTCAAAGTCATATGAATCAGTTGCATTTGTTTTGTCTGGAAACTCCATTTCATACCGTTCAGGCCAGGGCTGATTAATTCTGGAACTGTAATAGAACTTTCTGTGTCTCACTCCACGCTTGGAATAAAGCAAGGCTTATGGGTTTTACTTGTGAAGTTAGTTCATCACATGTGGTAAGACATTACTTGGTGGAAATGCGCCACCAGGCTAGTGATGAAGGTGCCTCCTCTCCTTCCTTCCCCACTGGCCTTCTTCCCTGGCTCTCTGCCTCAGGCTTGATTTTTCTTTTCACTGCCTCTTCCTTGACTATTTAGGGCTTCCCTTCTATTGTTCCCCACCTCCCTATAGCCACTGTGGCATGAAAAGCCAGATTACACGGCTAACAGTGGCTATGAATACAAAGCAATGTGCTTCTCCGTAAAGTTTAGGAACACCGTTCCATTAAAGCATCAAGAAATTTTCACACCAAGTAAGAATTATTACTGGAGAGCTGGTGCCACACCAGTCACATTGTGCGCTTGTGCAACCGAGCAGAAAACGATAAGGCTGGGATCACCTATAAATGACCAACAGGATATATGTGTCTTCGGTAAAGAAACAAAGAGGTGCCTGCAGGTAAGTCCGGCTTGGCCATGTGACCCTTAGGGAACAGAGAGGACTTAAGAAAGCAGACTACAGACTTCTTGTTTGTCCAGATATGGCCCAGAAGTTTTAGGTGAGCTGCATAAAACAGGTGGGAGACGAATGAAAAATCAGAGCCTGGGATAAAGGACCATTCCAGCAAAGGCAGCAAAGGAGAACAACAAACGTGGGGCGCACTCTTTTCTGCACTGGGTACAATTCAAGGACTGATAAGGGAGTAACTTCAGTGAAAAAGACAGAATTTTAAGGGGACAAGAAAGCCTTTTTTTTTTTTTTTTTAAAGAGAGAGAGGGAGAGAGGGCTGGAGAGCGGAAGACGGAGAGAGAGAATCTTAAGTAGGCTCCACGCCCAGCCTGGAGCCCAACATGGGGCTCCATCCCAGAGCCCCAAGATCGTGACCTGAGCTGGAATCAGGAGTTGGATACTTAACCGACTGAGCCACCGAGGTGTCCCCAATGAAGCCATTTTCTAAGTGTCGTGGTTTACTTTACTGGGTCCATTTGGCTAGTGTGGAGCTGGGTTTTCCAGATTCTTTGCTTTGTGACTATGAGTCAGTCTTGAACACAACCGAAGTCTGAGATTCTGAAGTCTGCCACAGTTAGAGGTGGTCAAGGAAAGATACGGACTCTTGGTTGTCCTATTCTCTCCAACTGCTGACTCTGCAGATCACTGGTGACCTCAGAGCTAATATTAGACTCTGGGGCCACAGCCTTACAGGGGCTTCTCTGCCGGGGACTAGGGCTCCTGCCTTCTCACATTCCCATGCAAGCTCCTGCTTGTCCACCTTTCCCAGAGCTTTGTGAGGACCGGTTTGTGACTTTTTACACATCTTTGATTTCTTCAGACCCTCACTTCTCCAGCTTCTCCCACAAGCCTATATCCTTACTCCTAGTAGACAACCCTTATTCCTTAATACTCTTAGAAATCCTGCCGCCATGCTGGACTTTGCTTAATGTACTAAAGCAATTCTCTGGGTGGTGTCTTCCTGTTTACCAGATTACAACAATTACCTCAGTTGCTTTTTAAAAACAGATTCCCAGGACCTATCCCAGCCTCAATGAATGAGAATGCTTCAGACAGGGGCCCCGAGAGCCTGCACTTTGAATAAGCATCTCTCAGGTCACTCTTGAAATGGAGTAACTTTTTGGCTACATGGTTGGTAACTTAGGTTGCACTTAGAATGACCTGGGGAAGTGGCGCCTGGGTGGCTCAGTGGGTTAAAGCCTCTGCCTTCGGCTCAGGTCATGATCTCAGGGTCCTGGGATCAAGTCCCACATCGGGCTCTCTGCTCAGCAGGGAGGTTGCTTCCTCCTCTGTCTCTGCCTGCCTCTCTGCCTATTTGTGATCTCCGTTTATCAAATAAATAAATAAAATCTTAAAAAAAAAAAAAAAAAAGAATTACCTGAGAGCTTTCATGAGAAATTCTGATGTCAGGGTCCCATGTCCAGAGACTTGGATTTACTTGATCTGAGCCTGGACATTAGGATTTAAAAGCTCCCATATGATGTCGATGTGCCACCAAGGAATAAAGGTGAGTCACCTAATAAGAGGGAATAGTTTTCTTCTGTCTCCCTAGCAAAATTTGATAGGCACCATATGCTCCAGGAAAATAATTCTTTTATAGAATTTTCAAGTCAATGTTCCAGCTAGAAGGGGTCTCAGTGGTCATTTAGCAACGCCCTCCATTCTGCCCTCAGGTTAGCACACTGAGGCCAGAGAGGTTAAGTGGCTGGTTCAAGGCCACACAGCTGGTTATTAGAAGGCCCAGCACAGAGCTCTTTCTGCCACAGATAAGCAACCTTTCATCAATGCTTAATTGTGCCTGGAATAAATGGTCTTCCATGTAATTGACTCTGTTCTGAAGAGGCACCCTGCTGCTTTTCTGTTAAAAGGGGGCTTAAATTACATCCAGTAAATAAGCAGGAAGTCCTCTATCTATACTTACCTCCTTGCAGCCATTCTACAAATTCCATCCCACACAAAAGAAACACTGGGACCTTTTCAATGTGCAGATCCTGAGAAGCCGGTTGAGGAAATCCAGGGCCAGCCCAAGCATCTGCAGTTCCTGCCTACTTATAAAGGTACATCCCTCCTACTCCTCGTGATTCTGATGCAAATAGTCCAGGGCCAAACACTGGTGTAAAATATTTAATAGCTCTCACCCTATATAACACAATACTTGACATTTCGCTTTTCCAAATTCGTGCAGAACATTAAGCTCTCAGCTGTTCTAGATTGGAGATTATATCCACAGCTTCTAAAGAAATGCTCTATCAAACAAAGCCAATTTAATCACTGACTGAGTACATATAAATTCCTGTCTAACTGCCGTCTTACCATCCGTAGTTGGGCTCACCAGACTTTTAAGAGAATGCATGCTATTGATAGCCCAATATGTTTGCATGTCAATGACACGGTTTATATCCCTTAAACCAGTCACAGACTCTGAAATCTACAGAGGCCAGAGAATTATCAATGATGCATCAAGCCGACTGGGTTGGGAGTTTCATGGGAGGTCCTGCCGCTGTGGCTAATTTATAGCTCATTTTTTGTGTCTAAAAAGCACAACTGTTACTTGGCATGGGACTATTATGATGCTGATCCTTCTGGTGTTGCTCTCCTATCCCACTCTTAAGAAATGAGAATCACCATCAAGGTTCTACAAACTAAGACTTGAGAGCCAAATCCGACCCCTCACCTGCCTTTGCAAATCAAGTTTTATTGGAACACAGCCACCTGTGGCTGCTTTCTCCCTACAATGACAATTAGGTATCTATGACTGAGCTCTTTGGCCCTCAAAGCCTTAAAATAGTGATCCTCTGGTCCTTGATTGTCTTGTTTCTCAATCCCTGTGTGAAATTTTAAAATGTCAGCTCAAATTTTTTAAAAAATAATTTTATTTATTTATTTAAGAGAGAGAAAGTGAGAGCAAGAAAGAGAACCTGAGCAGCAGGGGAGAGGGAGAAGCAGACTCCCCGCTGAGCAGAGAGCCTGATGCGGGGCTCGATCCCAGGATCCTGGGATCATGACTTGAGCCAAAGGCAGAGGCTTAACCCGCTGAGCCACCCGGGCCCCCCGCCAGCTCAAATTCTAAAAACACTGCATGTCCAAATAAAACAGATATGTGACAAACTGAACAATCATTCCTGTTGGCCCTTCCTCTGGTTTGCATGGTGAGAGTATGACTCTGGCAGAACAGAGATGGGGGAATCATTTCTGTGAGACCTTTTCATAAAATAGCACGTCCAGAAAAATGACTCACTTAAGAACGGTGATATTTGGTGGAAAAATCTGGCAATTAGAAAACATTTTGCTTGTGGAAACAAAAAAACAAGCACAAAAGATTCTGAAGACAATTAAGCCAGATTTAAGAAAAAAAAATAGGTCTCAAAGAAAAGGTACAGTCTAGTAACAGACATAGGGAGATTCTATCTCAAAACTTATGTCCTAGGAAAATTAGCAAAATTTCCTGATTACATGGACAATGATTGAGGAGAGTTTCCCAAAAGAAAAATTTACCAGTCCCTTATAAAGAACAAGAAGCAGGTTGGTATCCAATCTTCTAAGAAGGTTTTAACATCAGAAATCCAGTTTGTTTCAGAAGCAAAGCCTTCTAGAACTTTTATGAATTGTTTTAAAATTATCAAAAGCTGTTCCTATTGCTTTCCCCTAACCCTTGATTTTATATGAGTTCTTGATCTTTTCTACTGCAGTTTTTCCAACCATTATACTTTTCATGCAGGAACGTGATCCCTGTGGCTGTTAGGGGATTGCAGTAATTCATTCTTACATTTCATGTTGAGTTTTAAAAATTGCTTTCAGAGGTTTTGGGGGTAGAAGAGAGAAGGAAGAAAACAAGGGTCATAAAGAAGCTTGGCTTGAAATATTTCCAAACTGTAGCAAGATGGAAATCCTCTATAATTCACTGGTGTTTTAGGAGCCAAACTTAACTAACGGCTCAGGCAAAAAACCTGACTTGGGTCTTACAGCCTTAATTTCCTTTCCTCCACCCTCTCAGAGGCAGCCAAGAAAGAAAATTAGGAAGATAGCTCTTAAATGACTTGCAAATGTTGTTCCATCCCCCACCACTTCCCAATTTCTAGCTCAAAAAAAGTGTGTGTGTGTGATGAAATAAGCTTCGTTATTCAAGGGATCAAACACTTTGATGGTATAAAACAAGGAACTTCAAGTATACCAGCAAGACAAAGAGACCTACATTGTGTCTGAATCTGTACTTGGGCTTAGAACTCAGAAAGCATTCCATCGTCAAAAGTATATGGATAATAAGTCAAGCAGAGAGAGTCAATTATCCTATGGTTTCACTTATTTGTGGAGCATAACAAATAGCATGGAGGACACGGGGAGATAGAGAGGAGAAGGGAGTTGGGGGAAATTGGAAGGGGAGGTGAACCATGAGAGACTATGGACTCTGAAAAACAATCTGAGGGTTTTGAAAGGGCGGGGGTGGGAGGTCGGGGTACCAGGTGGTAAGTATTATAGTGGGCACGGATTGCATGGAGCACTGGGTGTGGTACAAAAAACAATGAATACTGTTATACTGAAAATAAATAAAAAACAATTTTTAAAAAAGTATATGGATAAATAAAAACACTAGTTAGTATAGATTTACTATGTACAAAGCTCTAGAGCAGGCACTTTTACATACATTATCTCTTTAATTCTTCCAGGATATCATCCTACCTTCTAGGCAATGATGCTGAGGTTAGAGAGGTTAAGTAACTTGTTTTAGATGATACAACTTGCAAGAAGTACAGATTGTACTACTATGTATCATAATTGTATATATGTATAAATGTATATAATTATAGATACAAATACTTTGTTTTTTATTTTTGTTTTTTAGATACAAATACTTTGAAGAATGAACACCATGGAGTTGGTAAATGGGAGCATCAAGATAGAACCCAGGTCTCCTGACTTTTGTGCCCTTTCCATAATGTCACCCCATTTCCCACCTGCAAATCTTCTAGCCCACCATTCCCAGGAGAAAGTGATACAAAGAAACAATCTCAAAAGAACAGAGGGATTCAGAGATGTTAACCAGTCAATAAGCTGCAGAGAATAAAAGTGACTACCTCAAAATGGACCCTTCCAAAGGCAGATCATGAGCGACTATTATTAGAATATACATTGTCAATAATAGGTTAGGCTCTTCCACACACACACACACACACACACACACACACACACACAGTAGTACCAAAGCTAGTGATCTTAGAGTAGGAATCAGCAAACTGTGGTCCTGTTGGCCAAATCTATTCCCAAGTTTGTTCATTTGTTTTAGTTTTAGATTCTACATATAAAGGAGATCATACAGTGTTTGTTTTTTTCTGACTTACTTCATTTGACATAATACCCTGGAGGTCCATCTGTGTTGTTGCAAATGGCAAGATTTTATTCGTTTTAATGTCTGACTAGTATTATTTCCTACATACCACATTTTTTAATGTATTCATCTATTGGTGGGTACTTGGGTTACTTCCAGATCTCAATTCTTGTAAATAATGTACAGTGAACATGGGGAGTGCATTTATCTTTTTGAATTGGTATTTTTATATTTTTGCCTTTATTGGATAAACACTTGGGGTGAATCGCTTGATCACATGGTAGTTGTATTTTTCATTCTTTCGGGAGCCTCCATATTGTTTTCCATAGTGGCTGCACCAGTTACACCCACAGCAGTGCAAGAGTATTCTCTTTCCTTCATTTTTGTTTGTTATTGAATTATTTGAGTTCTTCATATAGTGTATTAACCCCTTATTGGATGTATGATTTGCAAATATCATCTCCCATTAAGTAGGTTGCCTTTTTGTTGATGATTGCCTTCACTGTGCAGAAGCTTTTTATTTTGGTACAATCCCATTTGTTTATTTTGGCTTTTCTTGCCATTGCTTCTCTAGTCATATCCAAAAAACATATCACTAAGACCAGTATCAAGAAGATTACCACCTGTGTTCTCTTCTGGGAATCTGATGTTTTCTGGTCTTATATTGAAGTCTTTAATCCATTTGGTGTTAATTTGTGTATGTGGTGTATAATAGTGGCTATGTTTAATTTTTCTGCATGTGGTTGTCCAGTTTTCCCAACACCATTCATTGAAGAAACTCTTTTCTGCATTGTATATACTTGCCTCCTTTGTCATAAATTAATATATATATGACCATATGTGCATGGTTTTACTTCTGGGCTATTTTCCACTGATTTATGTATCTGTTTTCATGCCAATACCATGCTGTTTTGATTACTGTAAGTTTGTAGTGTCATTTGAAATCAGGCAGTTCGATGGCTCTAGCTTTGTTCTTTCTCAGCAATAGGTGTAGAAAGAGTTTTGTTTGAGATCTTTTGTTGATCCATACAAATTTTATGATTGTTTTTTCCACTTCTGTGAAAAATGCCACTGGAGTTTTGCTAGAGACTGCTATGAATCTATATTGCTTTGAGAAATATGGACACTAACAATATTAATTCTTCCAATCAGTAAACACAGATTACCTTCTTTTTTATTAGTTCAATTTATCTCATCAATGTCTTACAGTTTTCCATGTATAGGTCTTTTACCTTTTTGGTTAAACTTGTTTCCAGGTATTTTATTCTTTTCGATAGAATTGCAAATGGGATATTTTTCTTAATTTCCCTGATACTTCATTGTTAATGAATAAAGGTGCATTAGTTTTTTTATATTGATTTTGTACCTTGCAAATTTACTAAATTCATTTGTTCTAATAGTTTTTTGGTGGAGTCTTTAGAGTTATTATATATAAAATGATGTCATCTACAAATAGTGACAGTTTTATTTCTTCCTTTCCAGTTAGATGTCTTTTATTTTTTTAGCCAGAGCACTAATTGCTCTGGCTAAGACTTCCAATACTACGGGGACACCTGAGTGGCTCAGTGCCTTCAGCTCAGGTCTTGATCTCAAAGTCCTGGAATCGAGCCCCACATCCATCTCTCTGCCCAGCGGGGAGCCTGCTGCCCCCTCTTTCTCTGCCTGCCTCTCTACTTACTTGTGATCTCTCTCTCTCTCTCTCTGTCAAATAAATAAATAAAATCTTAAAAAAAAAAAAAAAAGACTTCCAATACTACGTTGAATAAAAATGACATCCATGGGGCACCTGTGTGGTTCAGTGGGTTAGGCCTCTGCCTTCAACTCAGGCCATGATCTCAGGGTCCTGGGATCGAGCCCCACATCAGACTCTCTGCTTAGCAGGGAACCTGCTTCCTTTCCCACTTCTCTGCCTGCCTCTCTGCCTACTGTGATCTCTCTCTGTCAAATAAATAAATAAATTTTTAATAAATATACAAATAAATTAAAATGGCATCCATGTCTTATTCCTGACCTTACACAAAAAGTTTCCAGTTTTTAACTGTTAGGTATGATATCAGGTGTCAGCTTGTCATATATGACCTTTATTATGTGGAGGTACACTCCATCCATACCAGTTTTGTTGAGAGTTTTTATTATAAATGGATGTTGAATTTTGTCAAATGCTTTTTCTGCATCTATTGAGATGATCGTTTGATTTTTTATCTTTCGGTTCATTAATGTGCTGTATCTCATTTCTTGATTTGCAGATGTTGAACCATCTATGCCTCCACTCGATCACAGTGTATCATCCTTTTTAACATATTGATGAACTTGGTTTGCTAATATTTTGTTGAGGATTTCTGCATCTATATTCATCAGGAATATTGGCCTATTTTTCCCTAAGATTTTATTTATTTATTTGAGAGACAGAGAGAGTGAGAGGGAGTGAGCGAGCACGAGGAGGGTGAAGGGCAGAGGGATTCCCCACTGTGCAAGGCGTCCGATGCGGGGCTCAGTCCCAGGACTCCAGGGTCATGACCTGAGCCGAAGGCAGACGCTTACCCTACTGAGACACCCAGGTGCCCCGGCCTGTAATTTTTTTGCATGTGTGATGTTTTTATATGTGTTTTGTGTTTATATATTTATACATTTTAATATTTATTTATTATCTGTATATTTTAATGTATATTGTTTATACATATTTATACAGAAATAGTATATATAATTTTTATAATAAAATATAAGTATTATATAACGTCATAAAAGCATAAATATGTAACACATAAATATATTATGTTTATAATAAAATCTATATAAAGTCTCTAAATATTTTTCTATCTCGTGTGAAGGAAAGAAGTTGGGAATCTGGTTTATAGCTCATTATTTAAGGTTATGGAACAATTCTAGCTAGAAATTGTAAACTTGGGACAGTTACTCTGTGGATTGAAACCTCTAACCACGGCTTTGGGTTTTAAATGAAAAAATGTCTATCAAGCACTGTGTATAACAACGGTCAGACAATAGAGGGTCAAAAAATGTAGGGATCATTTGTAACCAACTCTTCTGCTCCCTTCATAAAAACCAGAACTTAATCCCTTCAAGTACTGCTCCTTGGAGACAGTCATGCTGGGAGGTCCCTTTGTGAATAGGGTAGTGGCGATTCTGGACTCAGAGAAGGTACACGCCAGGTAAACAGAATCCTCTATTAAATACCTACATATAAAGCTTGTTGTATTTTGGTAAGCTACCCATTCTTTTAGTCCTTTTAAATATTTTTGCTTGTCAGTTAGGCACATTTGATCTATATTGAGGTAATAAGGTCCCAGAGAATCTGTGAATCAACAAGATCAACTCAATAGCTAGCCATTCTTTCTAGAAAAAATTCTCAGCAGATTTTTAGTTGGCCGATAGAGCCGGGCACATAATTCAGAAAGCGGCTCTCTCTTGACAGTATTTCCCATCTTTGTCTCTAAGAAGAAGAATGTACATTTCATTATCAGCTATCCTCAGAGTATCTTCTGACTCACCCTTTTCCTCTTTACCTCCCCTCCCCCCCAAATGCGGTTCAAATTTCTAATGGGATACCCTTGGCTTTCCAGAACCTTCCTTAAAAATATTCAAAAGCTATCATCTGGTACACACAAGACTTTTTGCTGAGGCCTGTTTTTTGGTTTTGTTTTTTAAAATTTCTAGCTGTAAGAGTATTTTCCAGGCAAAAGCAAAAACTTGAATAAGACGGTATCTCACTGCCTTAACAAAACGCTTGAACATCATCTCCTGGGTCTCCTCGTCAAGCTGAAATGTCACTCTGTGGTTCAAGTCAATGCGTTGCCTATTCCTCACATTCTTCTCCGACTTCTTACACTCTGAGTACTGCTAATCCCTTTTCTATTTTCCTTGAGTGAGAGGATTTGCCCGTGTAAAAGAGTGGCTCTCTTTCTCTGTTTGTCCTGGTGTATAAAGAAAGGCTGCAGTGCTGAGACTAAGGACAGATAGGAAGTACAAAGCAACAACTGCCTGGTCCCAGGTTCTTCTTCAAGGCCTATTTGCCTGGACTTCCGTGGAGATTACATGTGGCCCTGCATGTGCCCTGTGTTTCAGTCCCATGCCATCCCCTTGCCTTGACGACAGGTCTGTGGAGAGTTAATAGCACATAGAGTGTCTCAAGAGGTCAACAGCTGGGTCAGGTCTGAAAGGGTGGTGTCTTCCAGGCCCTGGGTATAGACTGCTAGTGAAGGCTACTATTGTATAAGATTCCATGTGCTATCAGTCTCCTAAGATCTACCTATGAAGGAGACACTCGATTTTACTTCTTTGTTTTAAAGATAGTGATGGAACTTAAATCGATTTATTGATCACTCTTGTAGTCACTGATTCAGAGTACAAGTTCTGGTGGTGAAAATCCTGTGTCACCGTCACCTCCCTGAATCTCAGTGTGCCCATCTGTTCAATAGGAACAAGAACCTGACTCAGGGATATTCAAAGATTCAATAGAAATAATGACACAATGCACTTGGCTGAGTGCCTACAGGTAAAGACCCTGTATGAATTTATTCCTTCTCCTTATCTGTTATTGGCTGTGGTACACTCAACGAGAACCTAGGAATTCAGAGAAATTGAGTGACCCCGCCTAAGTCACACAGCCAGCTAGCAGCAAAGTCAGAGTAGAACCGAAGTCACCTGCTATCTGGTTCACTGTGACCATCTGTCGAGGACAGGGACGCTGACACTAACAGCTCAGACCCAAGAAGCAGGTCTCATGAGAGCTGGCTCCCATGCACCCATGTACTCTGGAGTTCGCTGATCAGATTATGACGTAGGAAACGTGGTAAAGAGCAATGGTGTGTACCAATAGGCAGACTTGTGTTTGTAGTCTATTCCACAAATTCATGCCTTAAATCAGAGGTTCCTGAAACTTGTCAGGTCACATGGTACCCACAGTGTCTCAGGGGTTTGTTCACAGGCGAGGCCCCATCAGGACTTTACCTTTCCAGCTACTGAGTGGACAGTACAAACATTTCACAGATATTGATATTCTAAAAGCTTAGCAACCATTTGAAAATAGAATATATAGAACCTGAAACAGTAAATATTATAAAAGTTATATTTTATATATAGTAAAATAGTATATAAATATTTCACATACTCATGCATTTCAACATATGTATTATATATTTATAGATATTTATTTATTTATTTAAAGATTTAATTTATTTATTTGACAGAGAAAGAGTCAAGCAGGGGGAGTGGGAGAGAGAGAAGCAGGCTCCCCACTGAGCAGGGAGCTCAATGTGGGGCTCAATCCCAGGATCCTGGGATCATGACCTGAGTTGAAGGCTTAACTGTCTGAACCAACCAGACCCACTTAGATATTTATTTATATTTAAATATGGAATTATATTTAAATGTATTTACTGTATTTATATATAAAATATATATAATATGAAATGGAATATATAAATATTATATATAAAACACAGTATTTTTCATTCAGAACATTCATGTAAAAACACATATATGACAAAGTATTATAAAATAACGTTGCAGCACAACCTCTTAGACATTAGAGTCAGATTAGACCCCACCACTCTCATGTCTTGTTCCACATTCATTTTCTCATAGTACAGGCTTTTGATCATAGCAACTGCTCATAAGGCAGCTGCACAGATAATATAACCTCATCAAAAATACTTAGCCAAAAGTACTGATGATACGGAGTTTGAAACTGAACGACCTTGAGCTAGTAGCTGATTCAGTGTTCAAGACTCGTAGAGCATCAATGTACCTTTCTTGAAAACTTAAAAGATCCTGTTGGATCAATGTAATGGTAGGGGTGCCTCAGAACACAGTTTGAGGAACATGCCCTTAAGCCCTGCCTAACCCTCATTACCCTTACCTACAAATCTGGGGAGACTAATAGAATAAGGTTGGTGGAGCTAAAATTCAGGACTACGATTGCCAAGCACAGAAACCCGTGGGTCCCAAACTTTAGTGTGCAGAAAAATTGCACGAGTTCTTTTTTTTCCGAGCGTGAATTATGGGTCCCTTATCCCCAGAAGTGCAGACTCATTAGGGATGGAGTGTGCCCCAGGAATCTGCATTCCTTTTCTCCCCAGGAGACTTATAGGTAAGTGGTCTGAAGCCTGCATTTGGGAAAACAAAAATAAAAACAAAACCAGTGGGCGCCTGGGTGGCTCAGTGGGTTAAAGCCTCCCAAGATCCTGGGATCCAGCCCCACATCAGGCTCTTTGCTCAGCAGGGAGCCTGCTTCCTCCCACCTCTCTGCCTGCTTCTCTGCCTACCTGTGATCTCTGCCTGTCAAATAAACAAATAAAATCTTAAAAAAAAAAAAACAAACCAAACCAAAACTGATTGAGATGTGATGTTTATTTATTTGGGATGCCGGAAAATGCCGCATTTGGAGCACAGGGTTAACCCATGACATTTCCTTTGTTGTGGCTAATAGGAGAGCTCAAAATGATGCTGGAGGCTGGCTCAGTAAGTTTCTTTCGTCCAGTTCCCTAGTAATCAATGTATAGATTCTCACCCACTCCCACTATTAGCCACCTGATAGCACTTTGTTAAAACAACTAACCTATAGGAAATTTGATCCATGCATTAAAAAAAAAAAAAAGCCTAGAAAGGATAAAAGACACTTGGAGTGTGTGAAGAATCCCCTATTAAGTCTTAAAAGCCTGCACTGCATAAAGTGAAATTATTGTTATTAAATTCTCTACCGATTACAAGGTAGCAGCAGCTCATACTGTAAAGGCCAGACTGGGTCTCTGTGAAGTGTAACGTGCTAAGCACAAGGGAAGCCGACTTTGCTTCTTGAAGGATATTTGCCTACAGCATAATACCAATAATGGAAATAATATCAGATCACATAAAGTTGAGGCTTTTATTCTCTACAGAACTGAGAAATGATGAGAGAAGCACTCTGGGAATTTTCTCTTTAGATTAAATATTTGAATCATGACTGTCTGAGACAATCACATTCAGCTTGAAAATTACTTTGCTATCTCAAGCATGCTGAGAATAAAAGACACTTTCGGTATCACAATTAAGACATGAAAATCTTATTTTCCACGGGATTTGTATAGTTAAGAAAAGAGAAAAAAAAATCTGAACGGTACCTAATGTTTTAGCTGCATTTTACTCACTCCATCTTCCTGCCATCATATGGGAATAAACAAGTTGGCAGCCTTTTGGAGCTGAGTAAAGCCCTCATCAGTTCTAAGCAGGATCAGAGAAGAGAAACAAAAGAAAAGGCAACAGGGCAACCGCTTTGTGGTTCTGCATCGAGGTGGCAAACCTTGGTTTTTTCAGCACCTTCTTAAATCAACTTCCAAGCTGGCTTGGATCTCAAATTCCCTTGACACCGTATCAAGGCTTGGGTGTCAGAGTGTCAGAGGCAGCATTTACTTTGTGGGTTTATTCCCTTTACCTAGTTTTTGCCAGGGTCAGATGTCATTTCTTTTGGAGGTTACTGAGCTTCCGGAAGAACTGGTCAGAAGGATGGAAACATTCCATCCATCTGTGTATGCACGTGGGATTGGCCTTAGGAGAAGATGGTAACCAGTGAGTGATGTGATCATTTCTTTAGCAAGAACTCCTTCCAATAACAGGCCCTCACTCAATGATCCGCTCTCAGCAAAGCTCACTCTCAAATTGTCTTGGAACTGGAGACCTTTGTATCAAGGCTGCACTTTCGTTGCCTGTCTCCCCTTTTGCCCTTTAACCTCCAGGCAAGCTGAATAACCAGGATTTCTTGATGCGTAATCTCTATTCCTCCATCTCTCAACCCTTCCTATTATGGAACATTATCTCAACCTTTCTCAACTTTCACTTGATAACATCTTACCAATTTCTTTTTTTCATTTTAAAATTTTACTTAAAATCTATGTAGTGGTGCGCCTGGGTAGCTCAGTCAGTTATGCGTCTGCCTTCTGCTCAGGTCATGATTTCAGGGTCCTGCGATTGAGCCCCACGTGATGCTCCCTGCTCAGAGGGGATTCTGTATCTCACTTGCCTCTGCCTGCCCCTCCCCCTGCTGTGCTTGCTCTCTTTCAAATAAAAAAATAAATCTTTAAAAAAATAAAATCTAGGGGGTGACTGGGTGGCTCAGTGGGTTAAAGCCTCTGCCTTCGGCTCAGGCCATGATCCCAGAGTCCTGGGATCGAGCCCCACATCAGGCTCTCTGCTCAGCAGGGAGCCTGCTTCCTCCTCTCTTTCTGCCTGCCTCTCTGCCTACTTATAATCTCTGTCTGTGAAATAAATAAATAAAATATTAATAAATAAATAAGTAAATGAATAAATAAAATCTAGTTAGTTAACACATATGGTAACATCTTACCCATTACTGATGCCACCTTTTCTAGAAAGGCTTCTGTGGCTCCCAACACCCTGCTGATGAAGTCTCTGTTTTACTCAGTTTGGACCTACAGCATTGATCTCCATGGGCCTATCACTCTCCTCCCGATAGTAGGGAAGTGTGGGTATAGGTTGGATCCAGGTCCTGCTCATTACATTATAATTCATTAACAGATTTAATTCACTTTTGCATCTTTCCTGGCATATAAACAGGGCATATAGCCTGTTACTGATGAGTAAAAAATGCATTAGTGAATCAGAGAAAATAATTGATATGCAGTTTCCCCTAGAAACTCCTCAAAGACTCTGATGTATCTAGGGTATATGTGACTGAGCTTTCCTGTTTCTGCGCAAGGCGATATTCACGGAAAGAGAAGAGAAGGAGCGCACACAGCATATGAGGTGCTCACTCAGCTCCGGGGTCAGGCGCTGTGGGAGGAGCACAGCACAGGGAGACACTTTAAAAGTACACTTCACCTAGTTTATTTATTTTGCTCGGCACTTGGCAAGGAAGGGACAATTTTTCCCCCTTTCAAATCCATGTCCATCTACATGAAAGGGACAAGAAGGCACAGCTATCTCTCATACTGACCACAACCTCCAGTGTAATCCGCAGTTACTGCTCTGGATTTCATGTAGCCCCCCCGCCCCCCGATGGAAATGGCAGATGGAAAAGGACGTGTCTTCTTTGGTCCACTGAGACCTTGACTATTGAAGTTCAAAGAAAATATTAGTTTCTTTCTTAAACCACAAGGAACCAGTAACAGACGACCAGCTACAAAATTACATAAATCTCTTTGCAGTATATGTAATTGGCAGGTACATCAAAAACACAGGGGCTTGTTCTCAAGACTCCGAGCACAGTATTTTCACCTGACCATCCCTTACACATGAAGCATGGTGTTGGTGGTGTCTGCAAACAAACTCAGGCAATGGGAAAGAATAATCAGAGGAAAATAAAAGAGAGAAGAAACTCCCCAACAAACAAGGAGTATTATTTAGCTGGGAAGAGTTTCATGGAAGCTGGCTAAGAGCGGCGTTTTGTGACCAGGTTCTTCAGCCACTGGCATATTGAAAGGATCCATGGTGCAAATATTTACAAATTAGCAAACACAACCAATCAAAACCTTTTTTCTTTCTTTCTTTCTTTTTCTTTCCTTCCTTCCTTCCATCCTTTCATTTATTTTTTATTTTTATTTTTTGAACTGGTTTATCAATACACTAATGAGCAGACACTAGGGTAGTTGTAGTTTGAGGAGAAGAGTAAAAAAGGTAGAGTAAGATATTCTTACTGATTTTTTTGTCTCCTTAAAGATGTACATGAAGAGCACTATCAGTGACTACATATTAAATAACACTGGCAATGTCTAAGTAGAATGGTACACATGGCAAAAGTATGATTCTATTTAGAACAAGAGGATTATAAATCTTAGCTTCATGAAAATCAAAAGAACTTTTAATAAGATGCCTTTTTAATACATAAATTTCCTATTTCTCATGTATATATAATACCTTCAATAATGATTGAACCTTGAATTACTTTCTCTGTCAATTTTAGTTGGCCATTATCCTCCATATCTGCTGTAATCACCTTTAAACAGTAATCATGATGTACACTAAGCCCCTGTTTCTAAAAATACAATTCTTCACATCTTTATGATTGTTTTCTATGGTAAAAACACCATAAAATGACAGAAAAACTTTAATAAGAGTCACAAAATAAAATCCTGTTACACTTTGTAGATAAGTACAGTTATTTCAATACAGTGCTCATTAGAATCTTATTTACCTCAATGATACAGATGTAGTGAAAAGAAGGGCCATCTGTACCCCAATGTTTGTAGCAGCAATGGCCATGGTCGCCAAACTGTGGAAAGAACCAAGATGCCCTTCAACAGGCGAATGGATAAGGAAGATGTGGTCCATATACACTATGGAGTATTATGCCTCCATCAGAAAGGATGAATACCCAACTTTTGTAGCAACATGGACGGGACTGGAAGAGATTATGCTGAGTGAAATAAGTCAAGCAGAGAGAGTCAGTTATCATATGGTTTCACTTATTTGCGGAGCATAACAAATAACATGGAGGACATGGGGAGTTAGAGAAGAGAAGGGAGTTGGGGGAAATTGGAAGGGGAGGTGAACCATGAGAGACTATGGACTCTGAAAAACAACCTGAGGGTCTTGAAGGGGTGGGGGGCAGGAGGATGGGGGAACCAGGTGGTGGGTATTAGGGAGGGCACGGATTGCATGGAGCACTGGGTGTGGTGCAAAAATAATGAATACTGTTACGCTGAAAAGAAATTTAAAAAAAGAAAAAAGAAAAAAAAAAAGAATCCAATTCTGTGTCTCTGATAGTGAGAAGAAAAGGAAGCGTTCTTCTGATACGCCCAATCACTGCTGTAATCCTTTATGTATCTGCCCCTCTGCCGGTGGTCACACTCATTTTCCTCTACTTCCCATGGCACTGCTGATGGTATTGGCCATACGGAAGACAGGCAGAACCCGCAATATGTCTCCCCTTAGGCCAAGTCCTCAAGAATCGCTGTCCATTTCTCTCTGTTCTGAACACAGACTGAGAAGCCATAGAAAGCTGCATCCCTTAGCCTGACCCCCAGAATGAGAAACAGCACAGACTTGAACCTAACCTACAGCCTCATCCAAGCTCAGAAAAGAAGACTAGCTGAGATCAGCCAAACTCCAGGCAACTCATTGACCCATGAGTGAAAAAAAAAAATGCTTATTTTAAGCTGATGAGGTTTTGGATTTCTTTTGTTTTGTTTTGAGGAAGAAAATGAAAGGAGGGGGAGGGGTGCAGTGAGAGGAGAGAGAGTTTTTTTTGTTTTGTTTTTTTTTTTAAGATCCCATTCACTCATTCATGAGAGACAGAGAGAGAGAGAGAGGGAGAGGGAGAAGGGGGCTCCCAGAGCAGGGAGCCTGATACGGGACTTGATCCTAAGACCCTGGGAATCATGACCTGAGCCAAAGGCAGACACTTAATCGACTGAGCCACCCAGACACCCTGAGGGGAGAGGGACTCTTAAGCAGGCTCCACAATCCGCACAGAGCCTGACGTGGGGCTTAGTCTCAAGACCTTGAGATCAAGACCTGAGCTGAAATCAAGAGTCAGAGGCCTAACCAACTGAGCCACCCAGACACCCTGTAAGCTGATGAATTTTGAAATAATGTGGTATGCAGCTGTGGGGTAGCAATAGTTGACTAATATAGTCACCAGACATTAAGCAGAAATGGAAATTATGTGAAACTTTCCTTATGACAGCTTGAATAAATCAATCTTGCAGAGGTTTTGAGATGAGGAAGCAAAGTTTGAACCATGGCTCAATTATTTACAACCCCTCTTGCCTCCATTTTGTCATCTATAAAAAGAGGACAATAATAATTATTTTGTAAGTTTTGGTGACAGTGAACTGGGGATCCTCACCATTACATGATCCATTATGATAAAGGGCTTGACATAGAATCTGGTACAGAATAAAAGCTGAAAAATTGATAGGTATAAGTAGTATTTTTACTCAATAGCATTTATCAAACATTTAATGTTGACCAAAACACTAATAGTAACTGAAATCTGGAAGAGAAATGAAAAGCATTTTTGGTGTAGAGTCAGAAATCACTAATAAAACAAAATCACCTGCAAAACAACATCTTTAATATTGACTGTGTCGAACACAGCCAAAGGTAATTGTTTTAGAATTAAACACAGGTTTGGAACAGGAATTTAGTTTTTGAAATCTGCTAAGCACTGACCATATCAAAAAGCCTCTATAAAATTTGATGGATAGGTTCCATTATGAAAGTAAAAATTAAAGAGAGACCTGTCCAAGTGTTGTTAACAGCAGGTACTAAAGATCCATAACAGATAGCCCAGAGGTCATCATGGAGGGGACTTTTCAACAGAAGCTTGTACAGCAAAAGCAAATATTCACATCATTAAATGAACTCCAAGCCAAAGAGCCTTAAGCTTTGTACTTGAACAGAGGCTAATCTAATTTGACAGAAGCCCACTAAGTGGTTAGAAAATTCAAACATATTGTCTTCAGTGAATTAATGAAATTGGTTGGGGACTCAGTGTCTCAGACATACCCTAATGCTCTCTTTAGCTGTAAGAGAGAAAAGAGATAAATAGTAAAGAATGTAAAGCTTAGGTGGACGTGTATATCATTTCACATGGTCATGATTCCTCTCAGAAACCCCAGTATCGGGGCGCCTGGGTGGCTCAGTGGGTTAAGCCGCTGCCTTTGGCTCAGGTCATGATCTCAGGGTCCTGGGATCGAGTCCCACATCGGGCTCTCTGCTCGTCAGGGAGCCTGCTTCCCTCTCTCTCTCTCTCTGCCTGCCTCTCCGTCTACTTGTGATTTCTCTCTGTCAAATAAATAAATAAAATCTTAAAAAAAAAAAGAAAGAAAGAAACCCCAGTATCCCCCATCCCTGTGTCTCCCAGGCCCTGTGTCATGATTACATTCAAAGGGCAGAACTTCAACTAGTCGATGGTGTCAAACATTAGAGGCCACAGAATCATGTGAGCAGCTTCTTTAAAATGTCTGTGATGCCAAACACAGCACTCAGATCCGGACTCTGTGGTCTTTGGAATTCAGCAGTCTGGAGTGATGTTGGGACTTTCCTTTTTTGCTTTTGCCCATTTGTACCAGGTAATGTCAAGCAGATACTGTAAAGACTGGACTTTGAAGAATACTGAGTTAAACTTCATAGGAGGTCACAAACTAGTAGTCCATGGGCCAAACATGTGTTTTCTTTGGCTCATGGATTTGTTTTACCTGGTAGTTGCCAAAAAGGAGGAAATTTCACAAAAAAACAGAATTCTGGATTTTCTTAAAAAAAAAAAAAGCAGGTATAGCAGTGCCTAGGTTTCTGTGGCGAAGACAGGTTTCTGCATGACAGAAGTACTCTGGACAGGAATAGTAACGAGGAGGTCTTTAGCATGAAACAGAGGCTCCTGTAAGCATGAAACAAGAGATCACGGGTATAGTCCTGGTAGGGCAGGAGGTCGGAGCTAAAGCTCTCAGACGGAGAGCCCAGGTCACATAGCCTTCTAACAGTCGTACCCAACATTTAAAGCAGACATGGAATGAGTTGGACCCTCTCCTAGATTTTTTACATTTATTGTTTCTAATCCTCAAAACCACCCTGCAAAGTAGATATTATGTTCTTTATTGTAACATTAGAAAACCAATGATCAGAGAGATGAAATGTTTTACCTAAGGCCACACAGCTGGCAAAGGGTGGTGCTGGCTTCATGCCCAGGTTGGCCTGGCTGCAAGCTCCCTTCCTTTATGACCCATTGCTTTTCCAACTCAGTACATTAAGGGGAAAGAGGAATGCGCCACAAATGTTGAAAGCAGTAAGCTAGGATTTAGGAATTGCAGAAAAGAGTTACAGATCAAAACTTGTCAAAGCAACGGCGAAATGTTTTCTAGAACTCAACCTTCCATGTTGCCAGCAATATATCATGTGACTTTCCTCCTTTCTAAGGGCATTTTTGTTTGAGCAAATAATTCAAAGACAACTTGGTGTTTGTTCTGACTACGGACATCATCTATTATTCATCCTGTAATTTTTAGAATTAATGGAAATTCTTACAGTAAGTGGACTCAATGACCTGCCAAATTTGGAACATGATTATGCATCCTCTGCTGTCACTATTTGTGTTTGTGTGTGTAAAATGATTTGTTCTTAAATTTTGTAGGATATCATCCAATTAAAAAAAATTGGTCCCATTGTGCCTAAAAATCATTGGAATGGCCTAGAAGTTTTAGTTATTCAGCATCTAAGTTCCATTTTAATTCACCTATTTTGAAGTTACAAAGAGTACACAGTTCTTTATAAAATCATGTCTACTACATGGATATGGATATGGAAAAGTTGCTCCCTGGATAACCCATCCATCACTTGCCATTTATTGGAGTAAGAAATGGGCAGTGGTACCATAAAAAAAATTTACAGAGTGTAAGCCAAAACAACTGAATTCTAGACCTAATATTTCCTTTTCTTGAAAGAAATGTGACTACTCTTCTTTTTTATGCCTCTACAAATAAAATGATTAGAAAAAAAATTCTTCAATTCTTTTTGGCTGCAAAACTCTATCAGTGTAGAAGAATTATTCTATTAGCCTATCCTATGAGGAGAACGAAAAAATCACTCCAAAATAGAGAGCATGTAACTAAAGCCTTAAGGCAAATCTATTTCCTCTGAAACTTGTGAGTAACTAGTATATTCACATGATGAAATCCCATGCCCAGTCCCTCAACATGACAAGTTACTAAGATTCACTAAAACGGGGTTCTGCTCTACTGCTGACTACACAGAGGGTTACAATTCTCTGCTCCCTTGAACTTAGGCATGTTCATTGGGTGTGTTCTAGCTAAGCAAGTAGGATCAAAAGTGACATGGGACACCTTGAGGGCAAGAGCTTAATTGCTGGGATGCAAATTTCCAACCCTCTTCTTTCCCATCCTTGATGGTTGACTACAAGGTGGTAGATTTTCCCCTTATGTAAGTGCCCGAGTGACTCTGTAGAGCTAAATTTCTCACTAAAACTTCATCAGATATTTAACATGAGTAAGACATATAAGACTTACAGTGTGTGTCAAAACCATGAGATTTCAGAATTAGTTTCTTCCCACAGAAGATGTCAGAGGCTAGTGTATGATCTAAAAGCATTGGTATCACTTGGGAGATTAAAAATGCAGAATCTTGGGCTCCACCCAGAATGACTGAATCAGAGACTGCATTTTTATAAAATCACCAGGTGATTTGTATGCACAAGTACTGATGGTCTCTTCCAATTTATGCAATGTTTAAGTAATTTTGTCCAATGTAGACACATTTGAAAGCTCTAGCATTCTCTCAATAATCACCACCTTCTTCTGCTTAAGGATTGTTTCTTCAGCATGTTCCAAAGCTGTCTCACAAATCTGACAAATGCAACAAAGGAATAATTAAAAAATGGCACGTCAAAGCTACATGAAAATATACTTAATAGTATGAATGCCCTCTATTTCTAACTTGAAGAATCAAGAGGGGGAGAACACATTTAAATGGTCTTACTCATAGAAATGTGTTAATGGCATCCTAGAAGATGGCTTCAGTTTATCACAAAGAGCACGTTTCTCTGAAAGAGGTGACCAAGTCACTCCCTAATATTTTTAAAGGTCTGATATTGCATTAGTATCCATTCATTTGTTTACTCAACGAATATTTTTTGTGTAGCTACTATGTGCTTCCTCCTTTTTGTGGTAAAATTCAGGTAGCAAAATTTCACGACTCCAGCCATTTTAAAGTGCACGATTCAGTGGCATTTCACACATTTACAGTGTTAGGCAACCCTCAACACAGTGTACTTTGAGAACGTGTTCATCAGCCCAAAAGGAAACCCCATTCCCTTCACACGGGCATTCCCTATCCCTCTTTCCCTGTAACCCCTGGTGACCACTAAGCTACTTTCCGTCTCTATGAATTTGCCTGTTGTCGTTATTTTTTAGATACATAAATCCTATGCTCTGTGGCCTTTGTGTTTAGCTTCTTTCAATTAACATCATGTTTTTAAGGTATGTCTCTTCTCATGTGAACTTCATTCTTTTTATGGTTGACTATTTCATTGTGTGTATCTACCACATTGTGTTGATATACCCAGTTGATGGGCGTTCTGGTTTTTCCATCTTTTGGCTATTGTGAACAGGGTTGCTATGAACATTCAAGGTTTTGTTTGAACGCATTTTTTTTTAACATTTTATTTATTTATTTGAGAGAGAGCGCATGAATGTGCAAGTGGGGAGGGGCAAAGGGAGAGGAAGAGAAAATCTGAAACAGACTCCATACTGAGAGCAGAGACCAACTCAGGGCTGCATCCCACAACCTCGAGATTATGGCCTAAGCTGAAACCAAGAGGGGATGCTTATTTGACTGAGTCAACCAGGTGCCCATGAAGACCTGTTCTCAATTCTTTTGGGTATGGAAACTTTTTTAAACTGAAAAAAGGCAAAACAAACCAAAAAAACAAAACAAACCACAAATGAAATTCCCTGTGGTTAAGGGATTTAAATCTAGCAAGGGAAAAAGACATTTAACTATTGAAAGTAGAAAATTTCACAATCTTTTAGACTAAGACAGTTAAGATCATCTTTCAAGGCTAAAAATCTCCAAAGTTAAATAAAACAAATAAACAAGGTTAGAAGGGGTGGAAGTGAGTCACACTTAATTTCAATTCCACTTCTACCACTTACTGTTTGTATGACGCTGGATAATATACTTCATTTCTTCAAGCCTTAATTTCCTCTTTTGTAAATTGGGACCATATCTTATTTCATAGGGTTGTTTTGGGGATTAAATGTGATCACACATGTAAAGCTTTGTAAGAACTAAATAAGTGGTCATTCCTATTATAGGCATTTGAAATAAAAACGGGGCTTGCTCAAGGCAAAGTGCAAACATATAGAGGGGACCTGGCATACTTCTCTTTCCAGAGCCCCTTCCTTACTTGATTACTAAAATTCTCTACACAGTAACTAATGGATTTTATGCAGTGCAGTGAGGCTGGCGTGACTCTCCAATCTCAGGAAAGGGCACCTGACCCAGTTGGGCCAGTCCAGGGACTCTAACTGCCACTTCAGGGAATGGCAGGTGCCATTGAACTGGAGTCCAAGGTGAAAACAATTTTTTTTTAAATGAGGATTTGCAGGAACAAAACAATACACCTCTAGCACTGCCCAGATGTAACCGGTGACTTCTTTCAGCCATTTGATCATGGTGCGTGGCTACAGCCAGTGGTAAGAAGAAAGACTTAGTCCAACACATGCATGTAAATGGTACTGACAGATGAAGTGAAAAAATCCACTGACACCTTTTCAGCCTCTGGATCCAGTTCTATTGTAATTAGGTACTAATGGTACTTACTTACTTGAGTTTATGTATGTATGTATTTACTTATTTATTTTGCTTAAGCAACCTTGAACTGGGGTTCTGTCCCTTTCAACTTAAAAAGCCAAGACCAATGCAAATTTAACACAGGCCAGGTAATCCTAAATTTATGAGGCATGAAAAACCTGTGATTTCTCCATCTCTCTTCATCGAGCATCATCATAAACACAGTAGTCTGGAGGTTACTCATACGGGCACAGACTGTCTATGGTTGTCCTGTTTTCACTTTATTCATATAAAACTCTTCCAAAATATAGAGGAGTTTCCCAGAGGCTAGTACTGAAGATGTGTGCCCAGGGCTTGGAGAAAGTCAATGGCTATCATGTAAGAGGAAGGCATTTAAACCAAAGCGAAACAGTAACCACATGGGAGTTTTGTTTAAGCAAAGCAGAAAGGCTCTTGTGGTCAACAACTATGACCTCTGAGCTTCGAAGCTGGTCTCAAAGGTGTCGTTAACCATCAGCACCTAGTACATATTTATGCTGGGACAGAACTTGCTTTGCACAGCTGTGCTGGTGCAGATGATCTGAGACAGACAGACATTGGAAACTGAGACAATGGTGGACTAGAAGAGTGGCCACAAGGGGTGTCCACATGCCACAGTTGGTTAAATGTCAGACCCTTGATTTTGGCTCAGGTCCTGATTTCGCAGTTGTAGAATGGAGTCCCTCTGAGCTCAGCGTGGAGTCTGCTTCAGATTCTCTCCCCCTCTCCCTCCCACTCACTCTCTCTCTCTCAAAGGAAAAAAAATTAAATCTTAAAAAAAAAAAAAAAAAAAGTGGCCACAAATAAGCGATGTTCTACTTCTCCGAAGAAGCGTAGGAGACATGATGAGAGGCACAGGCATCAGGATACCTGAGCACGTCATGACGTTATTTTTTCCCCTATTTTCCACCTACCTTGAGAGCGACCTGCCAGTCCATGTTTGCCTTCATATATGGTTTTTATTTCATTCCATTCAGTCTCCCCTCTTTTATAAAAATTAAAAAAAATTTTTTTATTAACATATAATGTATTATTAGCCCCAGGGGCACAGGTCTGTGAATCGCCAGCCTTACACACTTCACAACACTCACCATAGCACATACCTTCCCCAATGTCTATAACCCCATCACCCTCTCCTCAGCCCCCTCCCTCAGTCACCTCTAACTTTACCACTAACTTTCTCTTCTTCTCGTCCATGCCACTGTTCCCTACGTTAAGCTCTGATCACTAGTTCAATTTCATTTGTCCCTCCTCTTTGGAGCTATAATGCTAAGTACACATTCATTACATGTAAAGAGCTTATTCTCTGAAATGAAGAAATAAAGAGCATGCAGGACTCAGTGTTACCCGTGAGCTGATGTTCAGACAGAGTGAATTCCAAAGGAAAGCACACAATAAAAACTGCATAATGTATCCATGCCTCATATTAGCCTTCTGCTTTATGTAAGTCCCTGGAAAGGGCCCTGAACAATTTGTGATAATCCACAGAAGTTGATGTGTGCGGGGCAACCACACGGGCTTCTTAATACCTCTCAGGAAATAGCTGAGATGCTTAGACTAGCTTTCCGGCCCAGCAGACACTATCCCCAGCAATTTCAGCTCAAGGGGCTTCAAAGCTGGGTAATCACTACTTTCCCCAAACACAAATCTGAAACTAAACAGGATCATCAAGAAGAAGAGACTGTCCTTCTGAAACTGGGGCGGCAATTGCCGTGTGCAATAAAAATAGCATCTTACCGAACATCAAAAGCAATTTTATGAAATTGGTAATTTCAACACTCCACGCAGCCCCGGCCAGACACTGGGGAATGCATTTGTGAGAGCAGCACAACATCCCTGTTGATCACCAACAGGCTGACTCATGAAAACTAGACATGTAGAAAATAGAGAAGTTGAGGACAGCTTTCCAGTTGAGCCACATGAGGAAAATGAGATCCTAGGCAGCAGTAAAGAGGAAAGCCTTGGGACGCCTGTGTGGCTCAGTCGGGTAAGCCACTGCCTTCAGCTCAGGTCATGATCCCAGGGTCCTGAGATCGAGTCCCGCATCGGGCTCCTTGTCCAGCAGAGAGCCTGCTTCTCTCTCTGCCTCTGCCTGCCACTCTGCCTACTTGTGCTTTCTCTCTGACCAATAAGTAAATAAAATCTTTTAAAAAAAGAGGAATATCTTTGTATAACAACAGATTCATAGGCCAATAACCTATATTAACAAAGATGTACTTGAGGACACCCACCATATTTAGATAGTTAATACCCTCTAATCAATTGGTTGTTTCAACACCCAGATACCTCTATTGAAAATGTCCTTCATATTATAAACAATTAAGAGATAATTCTCAAGAATTTGGAGGATGTCTTTTTGTAGGTTGTCTTAGTCCACGTGTTTCTCCTGATAGAGACTGAGAATGAAGGCAGCCCTGCATCTTCTTTGCATGATATCTTCTGTTTAAAAAGATTTCTTCAATGAAAAGTCCTGTCATTAACAAGAGGCTGAAGATTTTCATGACTTTTCGTTAACTACAAACACATGATATTGAACTTCAGGCAGAGCAATGAACACGCCAACACACACCCTTTTGTGTGTACTTGTTTTGTGTCATTGCTGTGCCAAGGATTTATATGAATGAACCCCTCTCACACTCTTAGCCAGCCTATCAAGTTAGTGGAGTTATCTCCATTTTACTGATAAGAGGATTAAAGCTTAATGATATTAAGTATTTTGGTCAGAGTTTCATGCAGCTGATTAGTGGTGAAGCCAGTGCTTGAGCCCCAGTTGGTTTAGGATCATAGCCAGTACTTAACTCATATAGCCTCTCCTTAATTATAAATCCATTTTTGTTTCAAGTTTTTTTTTTTTTTAAGATTTTATTTATTTGTCAGAGAGAGAGAGAGAGGGTGCACAAGCAGGAAGAGTGGCAGGCAGAGGCAGAGAGAGGAGCAGGCTCCCTGCTGAGCAAGGAGCCTGACGTGGGATTTGATCCCAGCACCCTAGGATCATGACCTGAGCCGAAAGCAGTGACTCAACTAACTGAGCCACCTGGGTGTCCCTCATTTCAAGTTTTTATAAAATTTATTTCTTGCTGAAACCCTAAGGTTAAGGCCTAACGTTCCTAAAATAGTTTCCCTGTTCCTATCAAAATACCCGTGGGAAAGGGAGCAGTTTGGGCAACATGGTGTCTGGAAACTGGATGTCTTTGAAGTAAGATGTCCAAACCCCATTTTAGAGTTTTGGCTTCGTCACATAACACCTCTCAGTCCCATCTCTTTATCTTTTCAAAGTAGACGTTAATACCTCCTTCCTAAAGTTGGATTGAGTGAGACAGTATATAAATATCTCTGAATTGTGTGCATCTAGTCCTGTTTAGATGCTAATTTGTTTTCATTCTGCCAAGATTACTCTTTTATTCTTCATGGTGAAAATGTGTCTTGTCTTTTCTTTCTTTCTTTCTTTTAGTTTTTTTTTTTTAAGATTTTATTTATTTATTTGTCAGAGAGGGTGAGAATGATCAGAAGCGGGGGGAGCAGCAGGCAGAAGGAGAAGCAAGTTCCCCGCTGAGCAAGAACCCTGGGATCATGACCTGAGCCAAAGACGGAGCTCAAGTGCCTGAGCCACCCAGGCATTCCATAAAGTGTATATATCTTTTCAAACATCAGATTCTGATGAGGCACTGGCCCTGTAGAGGAGGCAATTAGCTAAGTGTGGCAGAGATGGAACAGGCTAAAACAGGGCAGAAAGGATGCAGTGCATGCAAAGATTCAGGTAATCACACCCAAGACTGATGTGAATATACACATAATTCAAATGGGAAATACTTACGTGTCACAGAGAAGATAAGTGAATCCAACATATTCCCAATGGTTCTTATTCGATTCTGTTATAATCCCTCCCACTCCCCAGGCTTCATTTCCCAAGGTCAGTGTCAATGACACAACCTAAAGGATCCAGCAGTCAGAACTCACTGAAAACAATGGCGGATTCTCATACAAACATGTGAGACAAGGGACACGCCAAAGTTGGTTTCATTCAACGCTAACATCAGCAAAGAGGAAACTCAGTATTCTTTACCAGTCTGTTAACTTCAACTCCATTTTTGTAATGGGAAAATTTAAACAAATAAACAAACAAACAAATAAATGAGATTCAGGAAAACAGCATTTGGGACTTGAAAGTCTATAGTAAATTCCACTAAACACTTCACGTAAATTTTTTTAAAGAATAGCCATATTCTTGGATTCTCAACATTTTAACTTGTCCTAATTCTATCTCAAATGACCCCCCTACACCAGCTAAGACCAAAAAAAAAAAAAAACAATCATTATATCTGCTTCCCCGTAATGAATCCTTTGTGTTCCATCACCACTATCATGGAGGAGTGGTTGAGGATTTGGGATCTGGGTTCAAGTGTGCTTTATCACCAGCAACGTATGCATCACTGGGCACATTATTTAATCTCTCTCAAGTCACAGGTGCCTCACTCCGCTTAGGGGGGCCTGTAGGAGCCTCACAGAATTATGAGAACCAAAGTGATGGAGAAGTCAATAAATGTCAAATATTACATGTGATTAATACACCAATAGATCTTAAAACCTCAACTGGTTTGTCTCAAAGGCCACTGCCATTGCTTCTCCCAGAGAGGAGTTCACCTCCTCTGCCAGCATCTGGAATGCAACAGGTACACAATAATGACAGTGGTCTTTCTCATCACCATCATCCTGGTAGCTACAACCACCAAACACTTATTCAGTGTCAGGCACTTCTCTAAAAACTTTACATATGATGGGGCGCCTGGGTGGCTTGGTTGGTTAGGTGTCTGCCTTTGGTTCAGTTCATGATTCCAGGGATCCAGCCCTGTGTCAGACTGTCTGCTCAGAGGGGAGCCTGCTTCTCCCTCTCCCTCTGTCTGCAGCTCCCTCTGCTTGTGCTCTTTCTCTGTCAAATAATTCAATAAAATCTTTAAAAACAAATCTTTACATTTGTTGCCTAAATTATAAAAAACAATCCTTAGCAATAGGTACTAATATCTTTTAGTTTAGAGATGAAGAAGAGGTTGAGTAGCTCAAAAGGTCATGTAATATGTGAGGGCCAAGATTCAAACTAAACCACATGGTTTTCCCCCAACACTGTTAACCACAGGACTTAATAAGGAATAATGTATGTTTAAGTCAACCTTCCTTCTACAGCCTATGACACTGATGCCTGGTGCCACCGTTTTCCTAGGGCCATGCAAAAAGAAGCTCAAGTTGATATTTTCCAAGACCTATCTTCTCTCTGTTGCAATGGATTCTAGACTTGATCTCATGGACAGTTTGATATTAAGAGATGAGACAGAGAGAGGGAGAGGGAGAGACAGACACACGCCCCTCACTGGTGGACCCGTGTCAGCATGGAGCAGACCTGGTTCTAACAGTCAGACCATGGCATTTTCCTGCTAAATCCAAACAATGTCTCCAACATCAGATAAGGCTACTCGGTGACCATGATAAAGACTAAGGAGAGACCATCTTCTAATCATACCTGAGCACAGGAAAAAAAAAAAACAAAAAAAAACCCAGAACATGATCCAAGCCACAAAAAAATTAGCAACCCTCCACTTTGGCCAACAGCGACTGCTGTTTCTTTACTAATTACTGCTTTAGGTCCATTCTGTTCCTCCCACTTAGTTACAAACGAAATGCTCCTCGTTTCTGAAAGCACCCAATCCACAGCAAAAGCATGAATCTGCCTCCAAATACCTAACAAGCCAAATCTTACCACAAGCCTTTCCTCACAGTTTATTCACAGACCTCTCTCTCTCCCACCCCAGCCAAGAACCCTGCTTTTACTACCATGGGGGTGTTCCTGGTCTTCTCCTTGGGTTCCTGATGTTTGTTAATGCCATGGGGTTGTACAAACATAGAGTTTTCAAGAAAAAAAAAATATATATATATATATTATTACCTGAAGGTAGTTTTCAAAAAAATAACCATTTACTCTCTATGGCCCAAATTCCTAAAACAAAATGCATTTATTAGCAAAACATAGTAAGGAAATACTTTCTCCCACTCCCTGCATAAAAAACAAAACAAAACAAAACAAAAAAACCCTCCCAAAAGAATGATTAATATTATTAGTTCAGCTCTATGAAAAAGTCTCTACATTATTATTTTTCCTATTTTGGACCAGCAACACCTTTATCATGGACCAGTACTGCCAGGAAGAGATCTAGGTTTTGGGAAGCCTAAAGCTTATACAATTTGAGGGTAAAAAATATACAAAATTAGGCAGATACGCTGTTGTCTACTGAGAATGAGAAAAGATACGCAATAATTCCTCAAGACCTAAGAGACGTAGGTGTCCTTCTTCTGATTTATCAGAAATGCTTTGACAGAAGTTATTTCCTGATCACAATCTGGCTTCCCCGTCCCACCCAGAACATAATACAGGGTCCTGCGCAGGCAGAGGGTTCCAAAGCTAAAGTTTCATTGGCTTCATAGTAAATCCACTAAGGGCTGGCCTTTGATAAACAGGGCTTTATGTCATGCAGCCTCTGAGAATTATTTCTTAAGAAATGAATTCCAGCTGATCTCCCAGGCTAATGAAATGAACAAATGTCACTATCACTGGGCTCGCCTTCATTCTCTGAGGGCTGGCATTCCTTTCCCCGTCCCTTTCAAGTTAAGATAAATATGGGCATTGCAGCCTTTAAAAAAAAAATGACAATTTGGCTGTCCCAGTGATCTAATTATACGTACGAGGATGGGAGGTTCAATAAATTTTGGCCAGAAAATTGTCGACCGCTGACCCTTGGTTAACTCAGACACTCTTGCTTCCTTTCTTTGGAAAACTCAACATTTGATTTTATTTGGTTTGGCTTCTAGTTCTCCCCAGTTTCTCTACACAGGTGTATTGGCTCCTATTTCCTGAGTCTTCAGGCTGTTCCCAAGTACTGGCCACTTGAATCTATTCATTTCAATGAATTTTGCACAGCTGGGTAGGTCTGCAGGTGGCCGCTCTGACATTGTACAGGTGTCTGCATAAATCGTAGTTCCCTTCATCTGGAGGAGATAGCGCCTCTCCCTGACATATGGTTAGTTCACCGGGACCCAGGCCACACAGCCCCGGTCACACTGAAGCCTGCGTCTAAGACGAGACAATGCTTGGCCAAAGTACACGAGGCTGTAATGTACAATTTATTTTCCAAAACATATATTTTTTTAAAAGATTTTATTTATTTATTTGACAGATCACAAGTAGGCAGAGAGGCAGGCAGAGAGAGAGAGAGAGAGAGAGGAGGAGGAGGGCTCCCTGCTGAGCAGAGAACCCAATGTAGGGTTCAATCCCAGGACCCTGGGATCATGACCTGAGCCGAAGGCAGAGGCTTTAATGCACTGAGCCACCCAGGTGCCCCTCCAAAAACACCTTTTAAGATAAGCAAAGACACTACTTTACAGAGATTGTGTTTATGATCATGGACCCCATGTAGCCCTGATTTTCCTAGAAGCAGTGAGGCTGTGTGATGTCATGGCAGAAACTTAGACTTAATCTCGCTCACTTAACTCTTGCGCAGACTTAGTCTCTATATGAACTTAAGTGGGCAAGCCGTGACACTTCTCCAGATCTGTGGATCTGAATAAACTAGAGACAGTTACACTGATGTCTTAGGGTCGTGAAAATTAGCTAACAAGGACTCTCTGGAGTTCTTGAATAATGTGTGTGTCTTTCTAAGGAAATATGATGGTCCGGAGAGGAAGAGGAAGGACCCAGACTCTGCACATCTTACTGAAGTACTGATTTTACTTCAAGATTGACCTTTATGTCATTCAATTAGTAAGTATGTTAAACTACTATTTTTGTATTACAACAATTGTAGAGTTTGAATGCATTCCATAAATTTAGCTATAATACAAAACTATAGAAAATTTTCCCTTACGTTGGTAATTTTGGCAGACTGGCCCCAGGCCTATGAAATTAGAAAAGTAGCCTCCTCTGCCCTTAGGAATAATTCATAAAGGTCCTTTGTATTTATAAAGTACTCTGTGAGGTTCTGGAACAATTGTTCACATGGCTGTGGAAAAAGATCTCCCTGCCTTTGGGAGTGAATACAGGTGAAATGCATGGGAATTTATTTTAGGATTGAAATATGTCTGCTATGAATGACCTTCACCGCAGAAACAAGAGAGTGATTATTCATATGTAGGGCCCCGTGGAAAACCCTGGAGTTGCAGTTGGCTCTTTCCTTTAAAATGGTAGACAATGTCCCCCTGTGGTTTTCACGGCCTCTGAGTCCAGATGGAGCCTGGAGTGGGCTGACAGAGGGCTAAACCTGGAAGGCCCGGTGGGAGGAGGTGATGGGGATGGATAAATACGGGGGAGATGCTGGTGCCGGGAGGGGGCGGGAAGGAATGACCCCGGTAGGCAGGGAGAACTGATAGATAATTAAGAGCTACAATGGCTTCCTGTTACTCAAATATTTAGAGAGCCTGCAGCTTTGTGAAAATCCCTAGCATTTTTAAAATTGCAGTCTTTATTATGACAGGCAAGGCTTACCTAATGATTCTTCTACAAATTTGGGCTATTTTCTTTCTTTCTTTCTTTTTCGTTTTTTAAGGTTTCATTTATTTTATAGAGAGTGAGTGAGAAAAAAGTGAGCAGAAGGAGAGAGAGAAGCAGATTCCCCGCGGAGCAGGGAGCCTGAGGCAGGTCTCGATCCCAGGACTCTGGGATCATGACCTGAGCCAAAGGCAGATGCTTAACTGACTGAGCCACCCAGGTGCCCCTTTGTGCTATTTTCTTACCTTTCAAGTAAAACAAGTAAAAAGAAACATCTTCAAGATTTGGCTCTTGAATATTTAAAATTTTTCATTTTTTTATTAGCCGACCTCTCTACTTCTCTCCTTTTTCACCCCACCACTGAGGGGAAGATAGATTAAAGACATCCTGAAATGTGGTGATGATAGTGAAGTTATCAAACACTCATTATGGGCCAGGTACAGGCATGAATCCCATTAAATCTTACAACTAACCTATGAAGTAGAGATATCTGTATCTCCATGTCACTGGCAAACCAAGAAGGATGCCAACAGCAGCTAATTGTGTAAGGAGTTTGCCATGTGCCAACCGATGCGCTGATAACTTTTGTGTATTAGACAACATAGAGTTCATGATAAGTCTGTGAAGTAGACCTTATTCTCCCCTATTTTCTATGTAGACACCCAGTAAAAAGAGAGTAATTGTCTTCCCTGCATTCAACAGGCAGCAAAAGGCAGGTCAGAAGTCTGAACCCAGACTGTCAGGTTTTGGAGTCCATTCTTTTGACTCTGGTCTGTATTGACCCCAGTGTAGGGCAAACATGGAAACTTCTACTCCATTCCCCAGGGGGAGATCAATGTGGTAGACCTTTTTCAGCTCCTCTCCAGTGCTTTCTCTGACTCCATGGGAAGAACACTGGTAACTCTCACTGAGGAAGAAGCTACTCTCAGGCTGTATATTTTCTGTCCTCAACTTCCTGCCCTTGGGGTCCAACCTTGAGTTCCTAGGGAGAGTTAAGCACCCAGTGCTAGGTAAGCCCAAGGGTAAGAGAGTCTTCAGAAATGGCTTTCTTCAGAAAGCTACATGCAAGCTGTGAGAGAAAAGGTGAGAAACCAAAGAAGAGATTGGTCTTGGTAGTCCTAGAGAGCCACAGTGGCCCTGGCTCAGAAGGAGATTGGAAGGAGGTGATTTTACTGGGGTTTAATTCCCAGAGTCTCTCAGTGAGAAGTGGAGCCATGGTGGGTCTCTGCAGCAGGTATTGAACCATGGAGGGGACAGAGCTGCCGAAGACATCGCAGAGGCAAAGGGGGAGAAATACCCGTTTCTCCTTCCCTAACACCTTCCAACCTCCCATCAGCGCCCCCCATTGTCTGAACCCAGCATAAGAGTCAAGAACATGCAGCCAGCCACAGACAGCCTGGCTGCTCACAGCACAGGGAGGCAAGGGGGAAGGATGGGTCTGAGGACAGAGAGCCAGACCCACACAGTGGGTACCTTCTACTGTCAGGGAAAACCACAAAGAAGTCAGATTGTAGCCTCTTACGTAAGCCTTGCTCCCAACCTGGCTTTATCATTAATGAATCTAAAATATTACTATATTCTTCATTTTTACAACTTCTATTATCTCTCAACTGACATGGAATATGGGGGATAAGATAAGGGGACTTGATTAATGATTTCCCTCCATCCCAACCCAAACAGCACAACTGATGGTTAAATTGTAAACACCGAAGGATTTGTTTTGTGTGTTTTTTTTTACATATGTATGTATGTAAAATACATATTATACTATTGATAATATATATATAATACATATATTTTCTCAAATTGGACATGAAGTATTCAGGTGAAATTCAGGTGAAATCATTATTTTAGAAGAAACTCTGCTCTAGTAGTATTCTCATTACTTGCTTTATCAAAGCTAACAACCATTCTAATGTTACTATGAAAATACCAATTATTTTTATGATAATGAAGACTTTAAATAGCTCAGTAGGATAAATTAGATCCAAACCGTGGCTTAGCTAGTTCCTTCCATTTTAGGAATACTAAACTAGAATGAAGGATTTAATCCTTCTCATATGGCAATGTCTCTTCTGAACTATAAAGAAAAAAAAAAGATAACTTCTCACTCTATTTCAAGGATGATGAATTAATTTTGAGATGAGAGTGTGAAAAAATGATTTTACCTGAGGGACAAAGTGCAGAATGAGTTTCACTTTGTCAAACTCTTTGCTGGTAACAATGACAAACATTACCAGTGAGTGTCCATGTGAGAACATTGGGCAAAATGGCCCCCCTCCTTGATGCCTTGGATGGGCAGTTGGGCTAGGGTTTCTCAGGGAATTCACATTTGGGGCAGCGTGGTTATCTGTTGAAGAGAGGGCTGTCCTTTGTAACCCAGGAAGCTTCAAAGCATCCCTTGCCTCTACTCACTAGACACGGTGGTCTTCCCAACTCGGTCATGGCAACCATGTCTCCAGACCTTTTCAAATGTCCCCCAGAGGAGAGGGCAGCATCACCACTGGCTGAGAATTTCTGCTGTAGAGATTTACATTTATCCCACTTATGCTATTGCTGGTTGTGACTATCTGTCACTTTTGTTAAATTAGCTCAGCTGTCAGCTTTAAAAACCATGCACACTGAAATGGATTCTACTAGTGTAGAAGTAATACCCAAGGATCGAATCTCTTTGTGGGATCAAATCTTTTTATGACTTATCTCTCTTATGTCCTTAAAGTGAACCGAAACTTCAGTTTTGGCATGCCAAGGGACACAAGGTACCTGAACACGCCTGGGTAAGGAGGGAACACAGGGAGGAAGAAGGATCTTCAAATAAAATGCTGTCTTCTGAGAAATCTGCATTGGAATAATACCTTTAAAAAGTGGATGTTTGGGCGCCTGGGTGGCTCAGTGGGTTAAAGCCTCTGCCTTCGGCTCAGGTCATGATTCTGGGGTCCGGGGATAGAGCCCCTGCTCTCTGCTCAGCAGGGAGCCTGCTTCTCTCTCTCTCTCTCTGCCTATTTGTGATCTCTGTCTGTCAAATAAATAAATAAAGTCTTAAAAAAAAAAGTGGACGTTTATTCACGTTATGAGTTCTGTTTTCTAGCTATGAATTTAAAATACTGGGATCCATGCCTTGTATTAGTGGGTGCATTACACGGTGAATCTTCATGGAAGAGGACATCATTCAAAAGGCTTAAATCCAACTAATCTCAGGTAAATAAACTTGCTTAGACCAGATTACCCTAGGGTCTTTTAAGCCATCATAAGGAAACTTACATTCTTCAGATGCCAAAAGAACCACAGTTATCCAACAGTTTTAAGAAAAATACGTAACTTCTCCCATAATTTCAAAAGGAAACTGGAAACAAAAAACAACATAAACTCTCAAGGAGGAAGAAAAAGATAACCAGAAATCAAAACAATGCAACATGAACCAGACAATTAATTTCTTGTCTTCTCTGTGCCAATAGACTACCAATGACCACAGATATGTCCCTCTGTGTCTGTGAGTTTCAGCTCCTCAGCAGGAACATAAGAGAGTCAGGTGCAAACACCGCAGGGAGGGGAACCAGGCTCTTGATGGGTCGCCGGGTAGTGAGACACAAGGGCTGGTCTCACTCCCCAGCAAGTCCCTGGGATGGAGCAAGCTTGCAATGAGACACTGAAAAGAGAGGAAGAAGGGAAAATATATTTTCATAATTCTAATGGTCTAGCCCCCAGTTTTTTGAATAAAGAACCCTGCATTTTCATTTTGCCCTACTCCATACAAATAATATAGCCATCCCCTAATCTACCATTTCTTGAGCACCTGGCCTGTTCCAGGTACTATGCTAGGTATGAGGCACTGGATGAACAAAACAAAACCCACTGTAGTCCTTGGGGAGTTTTCAATGACTTCGCTTTAGTCCTCTACCTTTCCACCTCTGACACTCCTTATAAAGACAGAGACTTTCTCTCTACACGGCTGAGAGATTAGCACAATCAATATGATAGACTGGATTTCCTAGCTTATCCAATATTCTAATTCCCATTTCTAGGTATCCCTCCCTGGTGAACTCAGCAGTGGCCATGCAACTTGCGGTGACCAAGGAAAAGTGGGTGAAAGTGTACTGTCCCTCGCGGACAGGGGGCTTTAAGAGCCCATGTGCAGTTCTCTAGGTCTCTTCTTCCAGGGAAGTGACTGGCAATAGCCTTAAAAGATGATTCTTCACTCTGGGTCCTGGGAGGGAGCAACACGGCGGGAAGTTGCGGCTGACACGTACCCCCATTAAGAAGTAAACTTTGGTTGTGACAGATAGTGGGTATGGGCGTTGTCTGTTAACTTGGTGAGACCCAAGCTGTTCTCATGAGTCCACACATTTATGCTGTTTCCCTCGAGAAGCACCTCTGCAAAATCCCCAGAGATTTAGCATGAGTGACGAGAACTTTAAACACCTTCGTCTCTACTATTTCCAGGAAATAACAATTTTGAAACAGAGCATCGTGGTCCTTTTTTCTAATAACCAACTTCGTATCACATTTATTTTTATTTTTTAAACATTTTTTTTTAATTTATTTGACAGACAGAGATTACCAGTAGGCAGAGAGGCAGGCAGAGAGAGAGAGAGAGGAGGAAGCAGGCTCCCTGCTGAGCAGAGAGCCCACTGTAGGGCTTGATCCCAGGACCCTGGGATCATGACCTGAGCTGAAGGCAGAGGCTTTAACCCACTGAGCCACCCAGGCACCCCTCCCTATCACATTTTTAGCCAGTCCCTTCTACAACTCATCGTCAAATTTTTGACTCTTTAACTAATAGGTGTTGAACTTTGATTATTTTTTTGCCTTTTCTAGCCCCACCAATTTCAATGCTCTCCAGTGTTCACCTGCTACCATCACAGGGAAACAGAAAACATAGAGAAGGAAGTAATGGAGGCATTAGGCTATCTTTCCATTGATCACAACAGCTGAGAAGCATCCATTCTTCACTTGTGTCCTGTCTCCTTTTTCTGCCTATCTTAGAAAAACAGACCAGGAATTGGCCGAGGCCACCCAATTCTAATACTGGCACGTAGTTCTACTTCCTGGATTCATTCCACGTGTATTTACTGAGACCCACTATTGTCAGACACTTGTAGGGCTGGACTCATCCCGGGGCCTAGGGCGTCATCAGGCATGTCCAATGGTGAGTGAATAATTTGTTGGGGGTGGGGAGGGAATTGAATGAATTTGGTTGCTCTCTAACCCACCTCACAAAAACTATAAGGCTTTTCAATGTTTGCTAGACCTGTTATTTTGCCTCGTCTGAAAGGAAATGCCAAGAAGAAGGAGAGAGAGAAAAGACCAGGCCACTGCAAGTGAGTAACCTGAGAGAACACGATGGAAAAAGCCCCAACGTTATAAACACATTAATCAGCCAGAGATTTAAATCTAAAGCAACAGGAAACAGTACTGGTAAAGAATTAGTTTTGTTTCCTTTTCACCGGAGGGTAAATTCTGAGTTAGTTTAGGGCAGGCGAATTTTCCAGGCCACTGTCATTTATTTAACCATTTAGTGAGGTTTGAACCTCCTCCCGACCCCCAAGGTATTGTTTGATTTTGTCAACTTTACACACTAAGCAGTAAAATGCATATTTAAAATAAACCATTTCAATATGTGCATTAGCACGGTGATGGCGCCAAATAGTCTTTACTCAGCTTAGATGAGTGAATCCCTCATTTAATTACAACTGGAAAGGTTAGAAACTTTTTTATCATACACACAGATTCTCTGGGAATTATCTGGCTCTGAAATATAATTAATCATCCTCTGTCATGCTTTCATTATATACACCGCTCTCCAGAGCCACGGCTTTCTCTCTTCTTCATTCATATTCCTCTGACCTTCCTCCTCACTGTTCCTGCAGACCTCAGGTGAATTTCGTGGACGACTCAGAAATGACTGGATATTGTTAAACCCATTTGTCAACCACATTATCAGCTCACAAACATGAGATCTCTGCATATGTTTACCCTTTTCCATATATAGCCGTCCAAGTATTAACATGGATGGCATCTGTCAATGTTGACAAAAATTAAATTTCGAAACTACTGTAAATAATAAAGCAGTCATATAAAGATTATTTCTCTGGAGCATAAGCTACCAGTAAACACGATTTGCATATTGTGCTTACAGCTGTTTCAACATGAGCTGTTTGCTGTGGTTCATTAAAATGATTTGATTTGTCAGATTCTAGGATCGCTGAAAGTTTGTATGTAGAACTATTTAAGGAAGTTTTGGAAAATTTTTGATTTTTAGAGCCGTGCACAGATGGCAGAAGAATAAAGTGAACGGAGTAATGCATCTTCAGAGAGAAATCACTACAGTTCTAAGGTGTAAGAATTCATCATTAACTTAATTCCAAAGGAGTTCTGGGAAAACCAAGCTCTCTGTCCCCACAAAGCTCATGGACATCCCATGCACAGCTCAGTGGAGTCACATGGCCTAGTTATACCATTCTCAGCAACATGAGGGAGGACATAATGGTCTTCCATAGTGACAACTGAACATGATGGAATTAACATGTGTTCACCAACTTGCTAAGCATTTAAACTTGTTTTGGACAGTTTTGTGTGGAATTGACTTAATTCTCTAATTCTACAGCTCTCCTTTCACTTTCCAATCAGAAATCATAAAATCTAATTGCTCAGGGAACCGATAAGGGACATGTGGGTTGGCATTTCCTTCTCCGGGAAGAGTGGAACTAACCTGTTTGAGAAAAATGGTTGCAAATCTGGTTTTCATGCTTTCCAGAGGAGAATAGTCCATGGTATCGTACTTACTTTGAAGTCCTATTTAATAAAACAGAAAGCTTCTTTTTTTCATGGCTAACTGATGATTTCCTTCACGTATTTTCTTCTTTTATTCGATGTTGAGATATATATCACTAACATCATCACTATTTATATAAATCTCCTGAGAACCAAAATTAATGAGGGTATGTCAAGTTCCAGCCAACTCTTTCAAATTGTGGACCTGAGTATTGCTTCACATATTACTGGGATCGTTTCCATGCCAGGGCTTCCTGTGTTTCACTAACCTGAAGGGATCAGACTGAGCTTCTCTCCTTATAGGTCATGTATTTACAAAGAACTTTTAAGATTTTGAATATAAAAGCCCTTGTGAAATGCATTAACAAGAGGATTGCTGAGAGCAGTGAACAAATGCCTCTCATGCATTTAGTGGCCATTAAGGTAACTGTGTGTGAGTGTGCATGCATGTATGTGCGCGTGCGAGGGAACGTACAGCCTGGCACTCAAGCTGACTGAAGAGGAATGCTCTGTCCTTCAAAAATCAATCCCATCAGAAGAAGGAATTTGCCAACTGTGTTTATTTTGTCCAGTGACATGTGGTTTTGATGGAGGAAGAATTATTTGTAGATACCAATTTGTGGGACATTCATAGCAGGGCAATCAGAGTGTAGGGCACTGAGGAACTGACCAGAATGTTTATGTGTCGGCAGTGTGGCATTGCTGTAACTCAGCTGCAAAAGGCAGATATTAATTTCCTTTATGGAGAAGTATCCAAATAAAGCTCAGCTCTGAACATATGATCCGCTCCTCTATGAGCAGGAACAGGTGTTCCTATTTGAATTTTATAAAGAAGTGTACGATTGCCTACTTATCCACATGTCAACCATCACTATCTAATTGGCCCAGGTGTTCGATATACAGGGTAGTTTCTTCTGAAAAGGTAGTGCACGGGCTATCATAAGAAAAACAATCATCAAACACCAAATGGCACAAGACCCTAAAGCCCAGGAAAATCAGCAAGAAGGACTGCAGTCATTTTAATCTGATACAAGGTTACTCACAAAGGAGTGGAAATTGTGGCTTTGCTTAATGTTGAAAAATGGACTCCCTTCTAAATTTCTACTTCTTTTTGTAATCAAACATGCAAATCACATTTGTTATTTCTCCAGGATGACATTCACACCTTTTCTGGAAGCGAAACCATCCTTCCCCCTTCTCCTTTCCAAGGAGTAGTTATAGACAGTTGTCCAGGTTATACACTGAGCAAGGACATTAGATCTGAGGGCTACTCTTCGTATCGATATGTCTTCTTTATTGTAACATTTTGGTTCTTATTTTATAATTTTGTTAACTTCAGCATAGATGATTTATATATTTATTTTAACAGTTTGGGGGGCAGGTGGTGCTAAGATGTCTTGTTCTAAGAAAATCAGCCTTTTAGCACATTTTCCAGCAAATCAAAGTAAAGACTGTTATTCTGACATGGTATACATAGATTATTGCACTCTGATGAAAGATAAGCAAGTTGGAGAATTGAGAGATTCTGCTGGTCCAGCATCATCAAAAATAATTTGTGATTCTAAACAAGGAGCTTAAAAGTAGACAGATTCTGGAATGCAAAACAATGCCATAATCCCCAAACTATTTACTTTCAAATTGTATTTGATTAGTATTAATTTGGTATGATGTTGTAAACAAAATTAATGTTATAAGCAACATGATGAGGAACTGAAATTCAGCACAAAGCACTTGAAAGCACTACAAGAAATAAATTCTTTGAGGAAAAAATGAAGTGATGTTTTAAAACTACACACAATAAAAGGTACATAAATATAAAATATTTTAGCATTAACAGAGAGTTGTCCAGCAGAGAAGATGTTAGACTAATTTCAATTATGAAAATCATTCTCACTCACTCTCTGTGATCCAGAACTAAATTTTAAATTATGTTCCCTGCACTGTATGTTACATTAACATAATCACCTCTAAAATACACGTTTATAATAGCTTATGAGACTGCTATTTGAGATGTAATTAGAAAAACTGCTGTGAACTGGGACACCTGGGGGCTCAGTGGGTTAAGCCTCTGCCTTCGGCTCCGGTCATGATCCCAGAGTCCTGGGATCGAGTCCTGAGTTGGGCTGCCTGCTCAGCAGGGAGTGTCTGCTTCTCTCCCTGCCTGCTCTGCCTGCTTGTGTGCTCTCTCTCTGACAAATATATGCACAACAAATCTTTAAAAAAATTGCAGTGAACAAGAGCTATTCCAATAGTGTAAAATACAAACTTAAAATTGAGTGAGGAACCTAGTAAAGAATGCGATATTGAGGGGACATGAGAGGATGAAGTGCTAAACTTACCCATGGGTTTCTAATATTTAGAATGACTCTTGTTACAGTACAGAAATATTCATGATAGTAATGCATGAGAAATATTTCCGTAGGTCCTCATTTTAAAACTTATAGGATACATTTAACTTAGTACCGATCTTTAGTCAAGAACTTGGCATCTCAAGACTAAAATGAAATCGACTTGCGATCTCCACCTTCTTGGTGGTGTTATTCAACACAATCACGGTGTTATTATTGGTGGTGATCTTTGAAGCTCCCTTGTTTTTTTGAAAGGAAGACTTGTAAAGGTTTTATATTAATTAATGCATCATAATGCCTTTGGATTCTTAATTTTCCTGATTAAAATTTCCTGATTAAAAATGTACGTATTCTATTTTTTTCCATAGTATGATTTGCATCGTTTTAAAGAGTGTCTCAGGTACACTCCAATAATTATCGATAAACCATACACCAACTTTGGAAATTTCACTAAGAGAGGGGTACCTTTTTCTAATTTGTAGAAACGTACCATATGGGCTGGCAGCAGACTTGGCTACTGGGGAAACGAACTTCCTTCTTCCCACAGACATGAAAGAGAATACATTATGTCTGGAGCTGCTAGAACTACCCACAAGCCATGTTAACACCAAGAAAGTAGAGCGTGGAAATCAAGAAGAAAGAAACTGACTGCTACTAACAGAATAGGAGCACTAGATCAAGCCTTCTTTAGAGCCATCCCTCCAATCTGTTCAATTTTTGGGGTTGATACATTTATTTCTCTTATTTTGGACTTCCACTCAAGCAGATTTAAGTAATTTCTATCACTGCTAACAATAACAACCACAAAATCTGAAGTGTATAACTCTGGTGGAGTATTCACTCACAAATAATCATTTCTGGTAGCCAGAGGGAAAGGTGTTAGGTAGGTAAACTTGTCTTTGAGTCTCTCCTTCTCCATATTCTTTTCTTTCTTTCTACATTTGTGCATAATGGTAAGTGACATTGTTTTATAGACATGGGCTCAAACCCATCTCGGCTATTTATTAATGCTGTGACATTCCCATTATATGAGAGTTAAATGGGATAATTTAAGATTAATACTTTAGTGTTAGTAGGTGCTCAGTAAATGATAACCATTCTTCCTTTCCTCTTCAAGACACTAGGTATCTTTGCGTGCACTATGATTATTTATTTTACTACTGAACTCTGCATTATTATTTTCGACAAATAATGCCTTGAGCACCACCTATATTCTTGGTATATTATGGACAGATAATATGAAAGACAAGGTATGTTTTTCACTTTCAGAGAGCTTATGGTAGAGTGGAAGAAAAAAATGAATAAGAAAGCAAATGAACAAATAAATCTTGAAGATGTGATAAGCCTATGAGGACAGCAAAATAAAATTGTGAGATTTCGAGTGCAGTAAGGGGTAACTTAAATTGGTTGACTCTGAGCTTTAGGTGTAAGTACTAAGGAAGAATTAGCCATGTGAAGATCCATGGCAAGGGAATTCCAGGTCAAGATCAAAGGCTCTGAAGCAGGCTGGGCATTCCAGGGATAGGAAAATACCAGTATGACAGCATCCTGAGGTAGAAAGCCAACAAAAATTAGAGCTGTAGGTAGGAAGAAGACCATTAGAGCCAAGTAGGCTAGGGTATTGGTATTGGTTTAGATTTTATTTTCATACAACCAATGCTTTTCAAACACCTTCTACTTCCAGGAGTGTGTGTGTGTGTGTGTTGTGTGTGTGTGTGTGTGTGTGTGTGTATTGGTTCAAGCTACTTACTACTTTCTAACAGCATTTTTGTGGATATGTGTGTCGCTGATGAGCCTATGCTTAAAATAAAAGAAAATTATCCTCTTGATGGAATCATCTTTTCCCATGTCAATGTGGGGAGTGATGGAAGCAACCCCTCCATTTTTAAATTTTGGGGTCTTGATGGGGTTTTTAGGAACAAACTGACAAAGGAGAAGCTTTTCTTTTCTGCATTGTTGTGAAAGTATCTACTTACTACCCTCTCCATTTTATATGATCTGTACAGGAAAGAGCCAATTCACTGGGAAAGTAGGAGGGAGAACAGAGAAAAAAATGGATGTAGGAAAGTCCTTTTATTACAAAATGAATACCAGTACCTCCTTAAAAAACAAACCAACAAATGAAAAAGACCAGTAACTTTGGAGTAGGACCACTTAAGGGGTGGCAACATTTTCATGCAGACAGAATGCAACAAAGCAGGTACAATTTTGGGTATTGGGCAGCGTGTGTGAGCCTCACTTGAGGTATGAAGCCTTCCTGGGGCCTCTGAATTCACACAATATGATTGGTGTGTAAATCTCAGGGTCTTATCTTTCTCTTCTTTTCTTTTTTTTTTTTTCCCAGAGAGAGAAGGAGGAAAGGCAGAGGGGGAGAGAGAGAGAGGGGGGGGGAGAATCTCAAACAGACTCCCCACATAGCACAGAGCCAATGCAGGGCTCAATGTCAACACCTTGAAAATATGACTGAAGCTGACATCAAGAATCAGATGTTCAACTGGCTGAGCCACTCAGGTGCCCCCTAGGTTTTCAGTAGCTGAATGTTCCAACACTTTGAGGCCATTTTCAAATTAGGAAGTGAAATTACCATTCAGATCACCTGATTTCCTACTATACTTGCTATTTTGCGGAGTGATTTTGCCTGTTCAATCAACAGGGGGCAATATTAAAAACGATCACTTTCTTTTGAAGGTTGACAATTATTTGGGAACATTTAAGAAGGCTAGCACAGTCATATTAGAAACCAATGAAGTGAGCAATTATGAGTCTCTGGTGCAATGATTACCCATTTCTTGTGCATCTTTACATATTTCTAACCCTGACCTCATGCTCACCTTCTCGCATGGAATCCACTGCTCTCTATGTCTTTCTAGTCCTAGGGAAGCCATTCTCTCATGAATTCTTAAATTCCCAAATGAAATGAATGTGCCAAATCAAAAAAGGAGTCTGGGATACGCTTCAAGTCTCCAGCCCTTTCAAATGTTTTGCCCTCCTCAGCGAAACACAGTAACCATCAGATAGTAAGGATCAAATATGAAAACTCTTTCAAAGAAAAGTGGAGGCAAATTCCCCATAAAAGTCACAAATGAGAACAGGACAAAGTCAGACATCCAGTAAATCTGAGACAATTAGAGTGTCCTATTATTTATTCGTGGAGTCAAATGTTACTGCTGATTATAGAAGGTGTTACAGTTCTAAATACCCTATTTCTAGAGGGGTGGAATTTGCCTCTATTCTGTATTTATATACCTGGCCATCCTCTTACCTACAAGACCACTCTAGAAAAATCATTCAAATTGCCCATCTTCTTTTTCATTTTGAATTCCAAGATGAGACTGTATTTCTTATGCTAACCCAAATAATTCCCAACTTTTGAAGATGAGGTATAAATAAATATTCTAAATAATTCTTTTTCATCACTATATTATAAAATGGACTTTGGCCTTGAGAAATGTGGGATGAGAAATAACAGCTAAAGTTGGCAATGGTGATGGGGACTGTATTAAACATTTAACATACATTATCCCAATTATACTATTATTATTAAAATTTTACATATGAAGAAACAGAAGCCCATAACAGTTAAATAGCTTTCCAAAGTCATATGGTGGAACTGGCATTTGATCAGTCCTTTCTGGCTCTAAAGATCATGTTCTTAATCATTACATAACGTTTCCTTGAAATGTCACCCAACATTTACTGAAAAAGGCATGCAAATATTTGGCAGAAACTGGTTGAACATATGCAAATTAAGCCATAATTAGTCTCTTGGGGAAGCATCAGGGTGAGCTGGTGCTGGAATTTGGACATTCCAGAAAGATGTGGACAGGAATATCCTTTCTCTTATACCATGAAGGCTGAATGCCAGTGACAGCAACCCCACTGGTAGAGTTGCTGTCTTCGGCCCCTGGTCCAGAGGAGCCTGCCACTCTGTTTGGACCTGCACACAAGTACCTGTCGTTGGGAAAGGTTTTCATATAACAGAGCTTCAGGGACCAACCGTAGCTCCTCTGAGATCTGGGTCTTTCCAGTGGGGAGGCTCAATTAATTTCTATGACTCCAAATTTAAACTGTTCAGTCAAAATGTATTTTACACACACACACCCAAATAGTTACTTGTTATTTCCCTTCAGGCACTAAGCCCCCTGGGGGGAAAACCCCCAATAAAAGTGAGGTACAATGAGGGGCGCCTGGGTGGCTCAGTGGGTTAAGCCTCTGCCTTCAGCTCAGGTCATGATCTCAGGGTCCTGGGATCGAGCCCCGCGTTGGGCTCTCTGCTCAGTGGGGAGTCTGCTTCCCTCTCTGTCTCCCTCGCTGCCTACTTGTGATATTTCTCTGTCAAATAAATAAACAAACAAACAAACAAATAAATAAATAAGATCTTAAAAAAAAATGAAATACAACTTCAAAGAAACTCAACTACCACACACAAGCCGTGATCCAACAGTCGGGATCTTCTCTTGGAATCTAAAGTTCACTAGTTCATATTTTCTCTGCAAGAATAACTTCAGATATCTAGTCCCAATGTGAAATCACTGTTTCCTCTTTTCTCTCCCCTGTCTTACTCAGTCATCGAAGGGATTAATTAGTACCTAATTCACGATAGCTAAATGTATTAAAACCGTGCCTCACATAAGGTTTTACTCTAGGTGTTTCATTTACTAATTTAATACAACTGCCTTGTGCTATATTTATCCCCATTTTACAGGAGGAAACTGAGGCATGGAGACACTCTATGACATACTCCAGTTCGCATAGCTAGTAAGCGGTGGTGGAAGGTGTGGACCAGCCTTTCTGGCTCTTGACTTGTGCTCTTAACCACCCCCCTCCCACCTGTCAATATCCATAACATTGCCTCTGTTCTTCTGGTGATATTTCTAAACTCACTAGAAGGAACCTTCTTCCACCCTCTCACCACACCCCCTCTCCAGAGTCATTATAATTATGTGCTCTAGCTAGAGAATTTATGAATATATCCCTATATTTCCCACGGATCGAATGTACCTACTACTTCTCTTTTAGAAAAATATGCTTTCAAGGACTTTCTCTTTTCCCCAAGATGCTGTTATGTGTTGAATGGTATCTCCCCCCACCACCCCCAAGAAGATATGCTTAAGTCCAAATTCTTCACAGGTGGTAAGTTGGTGAATGTGACTTTACTAGGAAATTAGAAATAGTGTTTTGGTGGGTTTAATCAAATTAAGATATGGTTATTAGAGTGGGCTCTAACCCAGGACGACTGCTGTCCTTACAAAAAGAGGGAAGTGCCAGAAGAAACAGAGGCATAGGAAGAACACCAGGCAATGACAGAGGCTGGGAATGGAGTCATGCTGCTCCGTACCAAGCAATGCCAGAAACTGATGGCCGCAACTAGAAGCTAGAAAGAGACAAGAAAGAATTCTTCCCAGAGTCTCAGAGGGAGCATGGCCCTGGGCCTGCTAACACAATGAGTTTATATTTCTAGACTTCAGGATTGTGGGAGGATGAATTTCTGTGGTGCTAAACCACCCAGTTTATGATACTTTGTTTTGGCAGTCCTAAGGAACTCAGAGAGGCTTGTGTGTTCTATTTGCAGTCTGCTTAGCAGTGGGGGAGCCAAAATGGTCAGATCCCTATAGGGATTAGCTACTCTGTGGTTATGTGATCTACTCCACTGACTCTTTGCCTGGCCAGCCAAAACACACAAAGCAAATGAAAATACCCTTCTGAGCAACCACCCAAATAAACCTGAACTAGCAAACTTTTCACCCAGCAACTTCACTTTTACTTCTTATCATGGACTAAGCAAATAACTCATTAGCATCAAATGAAATTGTATCTATTCGGTTCTCTGTTTTAACACTGTGGGCTTGCCAAGTTTCTCTATGACTTCTAGTAATAAAGTATTTTTCTACTATGCTTTAGTGGGTATTAGAAAACAATAAACTGAAACAGTGTTTTACAAGCTTTATCTTCCTTCCTGGAAACCACAGGAATGGTTATCATTCTGTTATTAGTACAAATCCTGGGAAAAAGGCATTATCCTCAGACTTTAGTGTCTGGAGGGGGTATAGGACATGCTGAAGATCTGAGCCCTGCCCCTCATTCATATGATTTAGAAAAGAGTTACATATGAAAAAAAAAAAAAAAGCAATAACAGAAAGATAAAATGACGACCAGAGAGATCTTTTAGCTCAGCCCACATATAAAGATGACTTCAAAAGATTTCTCGCTGTGCTTAGATATTTGCTTATATTGATTTGGGAGCTTACAAATAAAATTTGGCAGCATTTGAATTTTGGATAGTTTATTCTAAATGCAACCTTCTCCTTTATATTTACTCACATCAGTGATATATCACTTAAATCACACAGATATTGAATATTTTCTACTTTAATATGTGACAGGATGAAAATATGGTTAGAGTGCTTTCACATGGTTTGACACACCTTCATTTTGCCATATTTAAGTATCAAAGTTCAGATTTCTATCATTTTAAAATGGCTCTGCCTCACTTTTTCTGGGTAAAGCTATTACTGTACACTTCAATTTTCCACTAAAATAGCATCTACCTTTGTTAAGCAAGTACTATATTGGGGGTATAGATCTAATATTTGAAATTCTAGGTAGTATATACCCACAGCAACATAGGAAAATAAAAAAGTTCTAATTTTTTTCTTTTTAAAATAATTATTTATTTATTTGAGATAGAGAGGAAGAAAAGATAGAGAACTTGAGAGAGCACAAGCAGAGGGAGGGGTAGAGGGAGAAGGAGAAGCAGACTGCCTCTGAGAAGGGAGCCTGACTCAGGGCTCATCCCAGAATCCAGAGATCATGACCTGAGCCAGAAGGAGACACTTAACCAACTGAGTCACCCAAGTACCCCTAATATTTTTTTCTTAAATAAAGTTTTAATAAGGGAAAGGATTTGGGGGTTTTTTAAACTACTTTTCATATATGTCATCAAACTTACAGCATCTGATAAGAATTTTGCCTGTTTGTGACATATTTTTAATTCTTCCAAAGGATTTTTATAATCAGGAGAATTGGACCAAAAAGTATTTCTTTGCCCTCTCATTAGACAGAATAATAGCAAACTTTTGAGCTTTGTGTTAGGGTCAATCAAAAGCTCCTTTCCCCCGTCAAATCTCATCTGTCAGTATGCCAACATTTGGAAGGATTTTCACTATAACTATACATCTGGAAAATACACTGTGGTTCTAGGAACTTCCTGCTGAAACACAAATGCACGTCTCTGAAGGAGGTAACTTGGTAATCTGGAAATCTACACCTATACAGCTTTTTATACAGAGAAATTACTTTTTTTTTTCCACTATCTTATTTGAGTCTCACAATAATGTTGGTGACAGCAGAAACTAATACTTACTGAGCATTTACTATGTACCAGGTACATTGCTATATACTGTGAAGGGAATATGTAGTCCTCCCAACAATCTCATGAGGTAGATTATTCATAATTTTTCTATTTTACAAATAAGAAAACTTAGGTACAAAGGTTTAAGTAGCTTGCCTAAAGTCATACACAGCTTGTAAGGAGTAGAGCTGGGATAGAACTTGGGTGCTGTGAAGTGTGTAAACCTAGTGATTCACAGACCTGTACCCCTGGGGATAAAAATACATTATATGTTTATGAAAAAAAAAAAAACAAAAAAAAATTTAAAAAAAAAGAAGAACTTAGGTGCCATGACTCTAGAATTTCTGGCCCAAATTGTTCCATTTTTTTAAAAAGTATTTATTTATTTGATACAGAGAGAGAAAGAGAGACGAAAACAAGCAGGCAGAGGGAGAGTGGGAGAAGCTGGATCCCCGCTGAGCAAAGACCCTGATGTGGGACTCTATCCCAGGACGCTGGGACCTGAGCCAAAGGCAGATGCTTAACCAACTGAGCCGCCCAGGCATCCCATTCATCCCATTTTACAAATGGAGAGACTGAAGCTCAGAGAAGGTATTTTTCCCTGCTGGTTTATCCAGTGAGGAACTATCAAGGCAGGGATGGGACTTCAGGTCTCCCTGATTTCTGGCTGGCTGGTCTTTCCTGCCATTCATTGGCAAAGGGTTCAGGGAGTACCTTGTCCATACCTGACATTTTTCTAGATGCAGGGATGTAACAGTGAACAAGACAGTTGAGGACTCTGTGCTCTTAGAACTCCCATTTTCATGTGGTTAATGATAAATAACCAAAGGAATAAAAGGACAGAAAGTTTAAAAAAAAAAAACTAAGAAAAAAACTAAAAAAAACATGATCTATGCATGGCTGGGAAAGCTCACGGCCATTGTCGTCTATCCACACATAAATTGCACTCGTTTTTCAGAGTGGTTAGCTGTTATTTGGAAAGGTTCTGCATGACAGAGTCATGATAAATGTCTGTGTGTTTATATATAATATATATATTAAATGCATATCTACATATATATTTTTTTAAATTAATCTCTCTGCCCACTGTGGGGCCTGAACTCATGACCCGAGATCAAGAGTCATATGCTCTATCCACTGAGCCAGCCTGGCACCCCAGTCATGGTATATTTTGATGTGAGAGACCAAGGGATTCTTCGAGGAGGGATTCTCTCCTCGATATGCATACAGTGCCTGACACATAAGAGATGCTCAAAATTCTTCAGTGAATTTAACAGCCTATCTGGGAAACTCCTGGACTCTCTAAAGCACTAAAGGATCTCGTATTTTTACTGATGCGTGCAAGTCTAATATAATTATTACCTTGGCCACTCAAGCTCCAGCTGAGTGTTTATCCCTTCTTTTCAATTGTGGTAAAACACCTGATGTCTGGTGGTGATCACTGAATGTCTCTTAAGTGGATTTATGTTTGTCTTTACACACACACAAATGCACATGCTTTAGAGAAATTCGAGAACAGATTCCGAGTATTTGTGATTATCACAAGAGATCAAATAATAAAGGAGTAATTACAAAAATGAGGTAGAAGAAACTGAAGACTAGAAAGTTGAATAAACCTACCAAAAAAAGTTGATCTCGAAAATATGTATATTTAACGAATTCTATTATTCTTAAACAGTCATTCTTTCAACTTGGCCTAGACAGGTAACTGATGCTCTTTCTTGCTTTTCCACAAGCAGCAACTGTCAGTCATCTGACAGATTTCAGACCGTTTGTACAGAGCTCTTTTCAGTCTCCAGTGCCAGTTTTTAATTCAGTTATGACCCCGTTATCTCAAATAGTACAGGTGATGTTCTCTTTGATTAAAAAGAAAAAAAAAATCCGTCTTCAGTCCTGCAGAGGTGTACTCTTGCCCTTAATTCTACTTTACTTCCCCCCGCACCAGCCACAGGGCTACTTTGCCCCTCCACCCTTGAGAGAAGGGAGGTGCCCAGTTGACATGCGCATTTGGAAAATCTTCTCTTGAACTTTTCCCTGAGGCTTTTGTTTTGTGATGTATATATTGTGGCTTGTTTCTTGACAAAGAAAACCACTCAGCGATTACTCAAGTGAGTGAAAGGTGCAGTGTTTATATGGGAAATACTGTACATTCACGAAAGAGCGAGGAACTCTTGTGTGAGGGTATGAGCTGATCCTGGACACTGGGTGAGTGAAAATAGTGAGGGGTGGGATAGTTCACATAAATGATCTAAGTTTTATATAAGGAGGACACACATTATAATAGGTATATTTTGCTTGTGTTTTAAAGAAGGATGAATGGGAGGCAAACATGAAACAGTGAAGGTAACCATTTATAAGGCAGGGAACAAGATGAATGGGGAGGGTAGAGCTGTGAGTTAAGTGTTTCACTGAGTATCTTAATATTATTTTGATTTTTCAACCATAGGAATGTATCACCTTTTTAAAAAGATGGGGGAGGGGGCGCCTGGGTGGCTCAGCGGGTTAAAGCCTCTGCCTTCAGCTCAGGTCATGATCTCAGGGTCCTGGGATCAAGCCACGCATCGGACTCTCTGCTCAGCAGGGAGCCTGCTTCCTCCTCTCTCTCTCTGCCTGCCTCTCTGCCTACTTGTGATTTCTGTCAAATGAATAAATAAAATCTTAAAAAAAAATAAAAAAATAAAAAGTAATGGTTACACAAATCTGTATTCATGGGTTAAAATTCTATTGACCTATACACCTAAAACAAAACAAAACAAACCAGTGTGTGTAAAAACTGGGGAAATGTAAGGAAAATCTGTAATTACTAGTATTACACCGATATCAATTTCCTGGTTTTGGCAATTGTACTATGGTTCCTTGCAATTGGTACAACGGTTCTTATCACTGGAAGAAGCTGGGGAAGTGGTAATGGGAGTTCTCTGTCCTGTTTCTGCAACTATGTGAGTCTAAACTTTTTCAAAACAAAGTTTTTTAAAAAAACAACAAGTTACAGAATTAGTTGAGCATTTCGAAGAATCAGTATTTTTGGAAAAGAGAACTAAGATGAAAGTTCTAAATAAACTTCCAAAAAGAACTCATGAAATAAAGAACATGAAAAGATAAATAATAAATAATATTTGGAAGATAAGGGGTGGGGTTGGGTCTAACTACCAATCCCATAGTGAATTCAGGGGCAGGAAAGAGAACTGGACAGACTCAGTGCAGGATAAAACCCTTCCAAGGAAAAGCAACTGCTCTGTGTCCCCATCTTCCCGGCCGTCTCCTTCCCTCTGGCCCACTTCTGTCCGTATCATCCCTTCTCCCTCCCTGTGTCTCTCTGCCCCAGGGTCTCTTCCGCATTCTTCTTCCCTTCAAACTTTTTTTTTTCTATTTTCCTCCCTCTCTGTGTGTGTGTTTCTTTTTAATATTTTATTTATTTATTTGTGTGTGAGAGAGAGAGAGAAAGCAAGTTCAAGCAGTGGGGGGGGCAGCAAACAGAAGGAGAAGCAGGCTCCCCACTGAGCAGAGAACCCTGTGTGGGACTTGATCTCAGGACCCCGGGATCGTGACCTGAGCCAAAGGCAGAGACTTAACTGAGCCTCCCAGCCAAGCCCTTTCCTGTGTTCTTGTCTCTCTTTCTACCCATTGTACTATGTCATCTTGCAGACTGTCCCTCACTGTTGCAATCCTGTTCAAACTCTACTCTTTTGTCTCTCCCTGTTCTTTCCATTTCATCCCATTCCGTTGACTTCCCTTCATGCAACAGCTTCTCAGTGGATGACCTCCACCCTATTTGTTCATTGCTATCTATAACCCACCCCCCCCCCATGCCTACATGGCCTTTGCCTTCAAGGAGTCCAAACTAACTAGCTAGATACATTGGACCCCTGTTGCAAATTCCTGTAAGAGGCATCTCAGTGGCTCTGCCAGGACTGGTGTCCACCTCTGGCTGCTGGGTGACAGGAAGTTGTGTTATTGGCTCATGCTTTGTTTATAGGGGCTTGTGGGCACAGGCAGACCAGAGAAGGCTTCTGCAACAACAGATACTTCAGTCTACATAACAGATGGAACAGGACTGACAGTTAAGGGCAGGGGAAACAAATTCTCCAGGTCTATGAACTAATTTAGTCTGAGAGGAAACATCTTGGTCTTCCTTTGGAAGTCTTTAGAAAATATTAACAACACGACTGCAACCAAGTGTTTGAATGACAAGAAGTTCTTAGTGAATGAGAGACAAGATAAAATGGCACTACCTGAAGAGGCTAGACTTCCTGAGCTTGTTTAAGAACAGAGTTAATTCAGTTTCAGAGTAAATACTTGAAAAGAATCAAAAGAGAATCAAAAAGAATCAATGTTTTTCAAGGGAAGCAAAAGAAGGAGAATGATTTACAAAAATGTTCTTAATGTAAAAATCTCCAGAAAAGTCAAAAACTAAAATATCACAAAGCCTGTTGATACAAAAGAGGAAAATCCATTAGCGGATTGCCAAACGTGACCGGTAATATCATCTATTTTGCTGAAGTTGATATTCTTTATAAATAAAAGGGTGATACACAAAACTGATTTTTTTTTTTGCCCAGACAGTATTACCCATCAGATGGGCTAGTAGAAAGTTTACAAGATAAAGATGGCTATGCCCACCCTAGATCTATGGAATCAGAATGCCCAGGAACTGGGAAAGGAGGCTTTATCTAATTCGCTGTAAGTCTCACAGGAGCGTCCCATGAAGATGCACAACTGAGAGTAGCTGTTCTCAAGACTTAAGGAGAAGGTTCCACTCTAATTCTTGTCTTGCTGAAAAACTGAAGATAGCCTAGTGATGGTCTAAGCAGACCCAATGATCTTATGAATGAAAAGGAATTCCCTATTGCTATGGGTATTAGAAAAAAGATTGGATTAGATTTAAAGGCTCAGCCTATCAACATTTGTTGATAGAGCCCATCAGGTCTCAGAAGGTCTGGCCCCCACTTAACCCCTTCTATGCTATACTCAGATGTTTTCTTTGGCTTCTTTGAATGTGCCACTCTACCTTCTCCCTTAGAGTTTCAGCACATGTGGTTCCACTGACCTAGAAGATCCACCCTCTTTTTCTCTCCCAGGATCAAGTTAGTATTTTGTCATACTTTGGGTTTTAGTTCAATCATAGAAGCCTTTCTGACTTCTCCCCTTAGGTCATTTCCTCCCTAACTCTTCTAATTTCATTGTGTCCTCTACCTTTATATGCTACTTGGTATGGTTAAATTTTTCCATTTAGTTATTTGATGGACAGGACTCCCCAGGGATAACAGGCTTCCTGAGGACAGCAGCCATGTCTGTTCACCATTATCCTGAGCTCCTGCAGTGTCTCCACATGGTGAGTGCTATGGACTGGATGCTTGTGTCCCCTTAAAATTTACATGTTAAGGCCTAAATTCCCACTGTGATAGAATCAGAGGTAGAACCCTCAGGAGGTAATTAAGTCACAAGGGTAGAGTTCTCGCGAATAGGCTTTGTACCCTTCTAAGAACAGATACAGACGAGAGGACTGCCCTCTCTGCTCTCCACCACGGGAAGATACAATGAGAACACAGCCACCTACAGCCTGAAAGAGGGCCTTCTCCAGGAACTCGCCCATGCTGGTACCCTGACCGCAGGATTCCAGCTTCCAGAACTGTGAGAAATAAAATTTTGTGGTTTAAGGCACCTAGTCTATGGTATTGTGTTATAGCAGCCTGAACTTAGAAAGTAAGCCATCAATAGTTAGTATTTAATTTAATTTAATTAATAGAGTTATTATATTAATATAAAGGCACTCAGGTGGGCCACTCATATGTTCAAGGAGAAAGGGCTTCCATCTGGACAAGTCTGTTCAATGAAGACCTAAGGGCAAGTTGACTAAAAGCTAACGCCGAGGCTATTTTTGAGTCTTGTCTTTCTGAACCCTTAAAAATGGCTTGTTACCTTGCATTCTTTCCAAGGGTAATCTGAATACATAAAGCTGATTCTATCTTTCTGTGGCTGCTTAGCATGAAAACATCTAGATGGATTTTCATTAAATCCAAGGTAATGTTTGGGATTACATGGCCTATGTAAAGATTTCAAGGTACATGTGACAGAAATTCATTTAGGGGGCTTTGGGGAACAATTCAACCAAACAGGCACTAATCCCTCAGAGAGGCCAAGACTGAAATTCAAGAGGTTTTCCGCATAGAGACATACACGTGTTTTAAAATGCTGAAGACAGGACAGGAAACATGGATGTCAAATATGTAACCAAGGGTAAAGTTCTGAGGGCAGGCAATCTGGGTCACCAGTGCTGATTGTGTGGTGGGGTGGGGCCCACACGGACGGCTCTACAGAGCTGGGCTTCAAGAAGTGAAGCAGCTGTGATTGATCGATTTCTCCGTATTAATTCCCATGAGCATTAATCGGATTCATTCCCCAAAGATAATTAATTTGATCTCTTACAAATGTAGAATCAGAGCCCTCTGCTTTATATCAATGATTTTTTTCACCTGTCTTGATTTTTATTACAGAAATAACATATGTTCTTTGTTTGAAACTGAAATAATAGAGAAGCCTTTGAAATAAAACAGAAAAGTCCCCTTTTTTTTTTTTAATTCTCTATCTTTAGAGTAGTTTTAATAATGGGATGTGTATCTTTCCAAAACACAGACACACACACAAAGCATTGTGACCACGTTACCACTTAAACTCTTCTTCAAAAACCTCAAAAATCTTCTTTTATATTTAAAAACTGTATCTTGAGAACTTAAAGTCAAGATGAAAGCATTGATTTTTCTAACAGGAAGCAAGACAAAGAATTGCTTTCAAGAGGTCCCAACACACAAGAATTCCAACTTTAGGATTTATAATCAATCTTAGCAATAGAAAAGATGATTTGTTTCAACCTCCACAAATGTAGAATCTGATTTAAAAGGCTTAAATAATTAACTGTCTCTATATCATTAAATTTAAAATACCTTATGTTTACATTTCATTTTATAGCTCTTTCTCTTCCATGATCTCATTCAGAACAAACATAACAGCTTAGGGGGCTGTGTAAACCCAAAGGAACTGAGGCGTGGAGAAGGTAAGGAAGTTGCACAAAGACACACAGTGAGTAGATGGGAGACAGGATTCAAATTTAGAGCTTCTCACTATGGGTTCCCATTTCCCCCCTGTAAACCTGTGCTTTCTAATTTGGCAGACACTAGACCACTGTGGCCAGTAGGCACTTGAAATGTGACCGTGTCACTCAGGAAAAGGAGTTCTAATTTTATTTAACTTAAAAACCCAAAATAATACAAAATATTTTCCCCTAGACACAGCCTAATTAAAATAAACATAACTGGGCACCTGGGTAGCTCAGTGGGTTAAAGCCTCTGCCTTCAGCTCAAGCATGATCTCAGGGTCGTGGGATTGAGCCCCACATCGGGCTCTCTGCTCAGCAGGGAGCCTGCTTCTTCCTCTCTCTCTCTGCCTGCTTCTCTGCCTACTTGTGATCTCTGTCTGTCAAACAAATAAATAAAATCTTTTTAAAAAATAAAAATAAATAAATAAAATAAACATAACCTGATTGTTTTGGCAGGACTGCATTCTACTTTTATCACTGAAAATATAGTATCAGAATACAGGTGCATTATAATAGACACACTGGATTTCAAGGCTTGGTATAAAAATAAGAACACAAATACCTCATTAATGAATTTTTATGCTGAATATGTGTTGAAATGATATTTTGGATATATTGGGTGAACGAAAATAAAATAAATTTCACTAACTTTTAAAAATATGGTCACATGAAAATTTAAAATTACACGTGTAGCTTGGATTTTACTTATCTTAGGTAATGTTGCTCTGGATTACATGGTTCCTATCCATTCCTTAACCACTGGGAGAACTGTATGTAGAATATTAAAATTTGAATTTTTTTTGTTGCTTATTGCATACTTTGACAATTAACAGATATTGTAAGGTATTCCCTAAAAGAAGGGAAGACCCAAGCAAGGATCAAATTAGAGATAATTTTCTTAACTGCTGAGAGAACGCTTTGGTAATGTCTCTCGGAGTATATTTCGCTTGCCACTGAACAACAAAAAAAAAAATCCTAAATCTTAATCGATAGCATTGCAGAGAGATTCTCTGCTTTGATCAAGTTTTGCTTCTTTGTGTTTTAGACAAGGATCGCTCTTCTTCTTGACCTCGTTCATAAGAGGGCGAAAGGGAGCATCTCCTGGCAGGCCTCAAAATAAAATGAAAGGTTTCTTTCTTACCCTGGTTCTCAGCCTGGTAATTGCTCTTTAGTTTCCCCCAATGGTCTCCAAAGATCAGGTTCTTTGCCCTGCCTTTCACTTCCACCAAAAAGTGTTAGATACTAAGTAATATATAAACTTTATGAAGAGAGTAATAGCTAATATTGGTAGGCCCATGTGCCAGGCAATAAGCTGTACCCTGTATAGGCAATATCTCATTTAATCCTTTATGGATACCTAAAGACGTAGATGCTTACATTAGCCATGCGACTTGAAGTGGATGGTTTGCCTGTGATCATATATTCAAAAGAGACAAGGTTGAGGTATGAGCCTTTATCCATTGATCCTGAGTATGTACTGTGAACCTACATTCTAGTCAAAATGAAGAAAATGAAAAATGTTGGTAACAGGGATTCTTATTCTGGGGTTTGGGGATGAATATCAGAAAGTTTATGAAGAATGTGGTGGTGTTCCTATATTTTGTTGGCATGTGATTATTTTTTTCTCCCAGGGAGGGATCTATAATTTTCATTACACAATTAAAGCATCCAATCAACCAGGAAGAGTGAACACCTTTGGACCATAGAGAATTAATTGAATGTTCCAGTTTTTTAGCTATCAGGTTACAATTGTTAGTATAAACCGAAGGTCTTTTTTTTTAAAAAAGATTTATTTATTTATGTATTTATTTGACAGACAGAGATCACATGTAGGCAGAGAGGCAGGCAGGGGGCAGGGGGACAGGCTCCCTGCTGAGCAGAGAGCCAGATGTGGGGCTTGATCACAGGACCTTGAGATCATGACCTGAGCCGAAGGCAGAGGCTTTAACCCACTGAGCCACCCAGGAGTCCCATTTTTTTTTTTTTTAAGATTTTTATTTATTGGGGCACCTGGGTGGCTCAGTGGTTTAAAGCCTCTGCCTTCAGCTTGGGTCATGATCCCGGGGTCCTGGGATCGAGCCCTGCATCGGGCTCTCTGCTCAGGGGGGAACTTGCTTCATCCTCTCTCTCTCTCTCTGCCTGCCTCTCTGCCTACTTGTGATCTCTGTCTGTCAAATAAATGAATAAAATCTTAAAAAAAATTTTATTCATTTATTTGACAGAGAGAGACACACAGTGAGAAAGGGAACACAAGCAGGGGCTGCTTGTGCAAGTGGGAGAGGGAGAAGCAGGCTTCCTGCTGAGCAGGGAGTCAGATGTGGTGCTGGATCCCAGGACCTGGGGATCATGACCTGAGCTGAAGGCAGTTGCTTAACCAACTGAGCCACCCAGGCTCCCTAAACCCAAGGTCTTTCAAAAAAAAAAAAAAAAAAAAAAGAAAGAAAGAAAGAAAGAAAAAAAAAAAGAAAAAGAAAGCTTTTCTTTTATACTAACAGTTTAAAGAAAGTGTGAGATTGAACATGTAGCTTATGTTATTTATGAGGGAAAAGAAGGGAATTAGTCAATGAAATGCCTCTTACTATAAACTGTGGATGAGAATAAGGAAGGGATCATTGTTTTCTAGGATGTTTTTCATACAGTGGGAGAAAAGAGAGGAGCTAAAGTTCATGAAAACACCTGAAATCCAAAATACATGCATATGAGAATCTCAACAGTTTTGAACGATTTCTGGAAGGATGCATGGCAAAGCAGTAAAAGAACGCCAAGAGGAAAAGCCATAGAGATGGTGGTATGGCAAATGGGAACAGAGGCCTGATCCTTCTTCCAATCTCTAAATAAGCTAAGTAGGATCTAAATACACGTAACAGAAACAGTAAGAATGTACCACATTGGGTGTAATGTGTATAGGAAGGAACTCTAACTGAGGCCCAGGTTGACTGTGGCTGGGAGAGAAAATAATAAGGGAAGAGTATATGCCATGAATGAAAGTTGAAACCCTCGTTGCAAAAACACAGACATATGTTCTAAAGATTTCAAAAGGTAAATTTCTCTGAAATTTCACTGAAACCACTGTTAGCATCCTTACAAAGTTATAGGCCAAAGGAATTGTGCAATTTGAATCTTGAAAAGCTTCCTTTCCATCAAATGTAAACTCCTGTCCTGGGAACTTATATGTTCACTCTCATCCTAGTGGACCTAACTCCAGATAGGCTGACTACCTTGAGCTTTCCTGAGAACAGATGATGAGTCCATGCCATACTCATCTTCTTGTATACAAAAGGAGCTCAATTCTCCAATTAGTTTACCTATTTTAATCCTACCCAGATGAAGAGTCATCTTCAGGAGTCTTTAAATACATGTATTTCTCAGGAAGGAAGTATTCAATCTAGTGGGATTTGTGGTTTCTAGGGACACAAACACATTTTGGGTTGTAATATTTTGCAAATTCTTTAAACACAATCCAGATTCTTCCTGTAGGGAAAGGACATGTGATGTTGACGTGAACTACCGTACCTCTAGATCCTCCTTTCCTTTCACTCCTTCCTTTATACAATGACCTATTCTACAAGATTCTTTGGATGGTAGTACTTCGAGTTGTTAAAGAGTACGGAGTCTGTAGGCAAAAAGACTTTGGTCAACATCTACCAGCACTTACCACCTCTTTGGTCTTAGAGTCTGTGGGTCTAATTTTATTTTTCTTGTAAAAAGGGACCAAAAATACTTTCCACCTCATAGGGCTGTTATGGAGATCATGCCTAGAAAGGGCTCAGCACAGCACTAGGCAGATAAAGAAGACTGTGTATATGGAAGTTAGAACATTGTTCTCGAAGATGTCTTTAGGTCTGTTAATTGTTCACAATTACACTGCCAGTTGTGTCTAAGATGAGATAGTATCTTATGGTGTATGACTTTGGTTCTAATTACCTCTTAGTCTACTAATATAATAAGGGAAACTTCAGTGGGAGTTTAATGTTTATTTTTTTTTATTGAACAAATATACATGGAGCCCATCTCGTTGGCAAATCCAAAAGTCTTTAGAACTGAGATGGATAGAGCTGACACTCCTTGAACGTTTTATGTTGGCCAGATTCGGCTCTAATCCTTTCACACGCATCACTTCCATTTGATGTTCACGTTGACCCTAAAACCATAATTTTCCCCGTTCTACAGGTGAGAAAAATTAAGCTTAGGGTGAAATAAAACACATAATTAAAATTGAGATTAAATTGAAAGTGAGTTAGGTCTTCAGGAAAAAAAAGGAGAGTTTGTTTAAAAAAAATGGTTCAATGCATTTTGGGTTGCAGTTGGAGATTTATCTAGGCCTGACATCCATGTGCTTGATAACGAATAATTTCTTTTTTATAATCATTTTTCACATGCAGATCAAAGGTTACAAATTAATAGCTAAACATACTGGGGAGTGTACATTCCTTTAAAAGCAGCAATATAGATATCAATTAAAAAGCAAATTAGAGATACCTTTTGACTTATGTGCAAAGAGGAGGAATGCTACAGTATTTAAGTGTTCTTAACTACTGGGTAGTCAGGTAATTAGGAAGCTGTCAAAGCTTGTTATGTTATCTCGTAGCAGTTGGTGTTCAGAATATTTCTTGCTACTGCTGCCTGAATGGGATGTGGTTAATATGTAGCTTCAATCAACAAAGGTTCAAAGGGGACAATTTAATTATGACTCTGTAACTTCCTAATTTTCAATTATTATGACACAGGGGAACTGCCCTTCACAAAGGGCAGTTAAAAGACATTTTACCACTTGCATAAGATTGCAGAAATAGACAAATTTGATCAAGCACCATGTTGACCATTTGCTTATTTTTTGAGGGTGGCAGTAAGCCTCCAGTGTGTACATGTGTGCTCATAGGATAGCAGACTGATGAATCAGTTTTCCTGAAGATGTTTTCACAGAACACTGATACTAGTTTTGAGGGATATTAACAGGTCTTCCTCAAAAAAAAAAAAAAAAAAAAAAAAAAAAAAAAAAAAAAACCACCACTTTTGTAGAGAAATAAAATGGAGAAATACGAGGTTAAATAAAGTCAAAGTTATATTTTTTTTCTTGCAGAATTTCCCCAAGATTTAAGTAATGTGTGTAATAAGTCATCAAGGGAGTTAGTATAAAAGCTATCCAAAATTACTTGGCCAGAAGATCTTAGTTTGTTTTCCTATAATACTCTACAAGAAGTTCAGTGAAATGTTCTCTGGGTTATGTTCCTAAAGTGGAGAAAAACCCTAAATGGAGGGTTAAAACACCTGGATGTACTAGTTCTACCACTGACTTGCTTGCTTATCAGGTACAAGTCTACTGGTTCATTCATTCATTTCCACTCCGATGAATCATCTCAAACTTAACTTGAACAAAACCTATTTTTTCCCCACTTTGTTTGCCCTACAAATATTTTCTTCTTCTCTTCCTCTTCCTTTTTTTTTTTTTTATCTGCACAATCATAATCAGTAATACCATCACTCACCCAGTATCTCAAGTCAAGAACCAAGGAGGCATCCTGAATTTCTCTTTTTTTCTCATTACCACCCATGAAATTTGAAGGCTTACCTTCAAAACATATCTAAAATCCAACCACTCCATTCCACGTTCACTGTTACCACCCACATCTGAGCCATCATCATTGCCTACCTGTAGAACTATTGAGCAAGAATATTCAGAACATTCTCCCTGTCTCCTCTCTCCTCCATCTTTCCTATAGCAGCCAAAAATGTCCTTATCCAATATAAACGAGCCATGCCAACCCTCTTCTAAGGATATTCTAGTGGTTTCCCATGGTTCTCATGCTAATACCCAAACTAAATTTGGAGGTGAATCTAGATCTGACTCTGAAGGACAAGCAGGAAATCTTCTGGGAAGTAAAAGTGAACACTACTTCATGTGAGACTATGACTTTGAGATAGGAAGAGATTTTTTTAATAGTCTAAAAAAAAAAAAAAGAAAAAGGAAGAAAGAAAGAAAGAAAACATTATCCATAGCAGAAAGTCTTGATAAATTGGATCACAATAAAATTAAGAATTTCTATTCATCAAAAGACACCAAGAGAGCAGTGAAAACTCAGCCTACAGAGTGGGCTTTTATTAGCACATACAGTACACAGACAATTCATATCTAGCCCTTACAAAGAATGTGTATAAATAACAGCTATAAATCATACAAAAAGTGGAAACAACCCAAAGAATATGGGCCAGAGATATGAACACGGCTTCTTAAAAATATGCTATTTTGTGACCCCAGCAGTGGCTATATACCTAGTGACAATTCACTGAGCTATACATTTAGGGTATGTAGCTTCCATTTTAATAAATGCTACAAAAATGTACATACCCAAATACTTTAAGACATGAGCTGACTTCCTTGGGGACGCAAGTAACTTGGCCTAGTTTAAATACTTCGTTATTTCTACAATGGTCTTCACAAGGCAAGTCATTTTTCCTTTGAAAAGATAGACATATTTCATTTTTTTCCCTACAGGGTAGTACCAGTGGAGCATTTTGAATAAGGATTGCATGATTATATAAAGCCCTCACTCTCCATATCATGGAACAGTCATTAATAAGTCATTGTATCTGCCCATACAGTAGCATTTAATACAGATGGAGGGCTCACTGTTGCGTTTTGCATAAGATGAATAAACAAAGAATCAAAGAGCAAGCGGTATTAATATTTTAAGTATGATATTTAATTTGAAAAACAGGACGGGGAGACATTAGCATGGAAAGCAGAGAAGGAAAAATGCCTGGGTGAGAAATGAGAAGAGACATCATTAAAACCAGGAGCTAGGTAAGAATACAAATACCAAGAATTCTAGTCTCCCTCGACAAACTGCCACACTAACTCAGTGCAAATGGCGACATAATCTTCCACGGGCTAATTCTCCAATAAGCCGAGCCAACGAAATGGAAGTTTCCCAGAGCCTATCTGCATTTTATTCGCCTCATTTCTGCTTTCACCAACTCCTTTAGATTCAACACAAATATGAGCCCAAGGATAGCTCCATCTTTGCAAAGCTGCTTAAAAAAAAAAAAAAAAAAAAAAAGTTCTTTTGGTGCCTGTGGCAATGTCAGGCATCACACGTGGGCCTAGAGCCATGTTCTGTTTTACACGGTGACAGGTGAGCAGCAGCAACCGTGGGAGAATTATTACCTCGAGGAGCATATTTTTCTCTATCTGCTAATTCTGAATTAGAAACAGCCATGAACTCTCAGCCCTGCAAGGAGAGGGTAGATCATCCATGACCAGAGAGAAAAGTAATGGGAAATGAGAGCAAAAGCTTTCAGAACCCAAGGACAGGGCTTCGTGAAAAGGAGTCTGCAGTGTCTCGGGTCCTGTCCTCTGAAAGTTGGTGTTTAAAAAAAATAAATGAATCAAAGGACTCTCATCACTCTGAGGCACTTAGGAAAGTACCCACCTTCCCAAACAAAACCAGACAAAACCCATGACCAACAAAATATCTTACCGATGTGAGAAATGTGCCAGTTAAAAGATCTAAAGGCATAATTAGATTTCCCGAATGCCTTGCTTCAGGGCCCAGTGGAAGGAGGGAATAATAAAATCATCCTAATTGATAGTGTGTATAGTAAATGACACAGGCTAGGAAGCATCCACTATTGAAATCATTTCCTCCGATGGATATTTAACACACTTAAACGGCCCATGGGAACATCAGGAGGGGTCGTGAAAGCCTTTAGCAGGAGGGACAATGCAAAGCTGAGGTCCTTTAGTCGGAAAAATGTGGCAAGACCAGTCTCGCAGGTCTCACCCATTAGCTCAGTGTCCTGTTCTGGACCTCAAGTGAAAGAGAACTGTGCGTCATGCTCCCCGTCCCATGAAGGCAAAGAAAAAAATTTCGTTGCCCCTAACGTGATTTTCATGCACGATAACTTCAACTCCAAATGGCACTCATCTGTTTGCTCCTGGAGCCGAGTGGAAGAAGGGTGCTGGTCAGGGCCGAACAGCTGCCATTAAAACAAAGCAACTCAATTAGCTTTTCATACTTTGCAGGTGATGAATGAAGGGCAAAGAGAAGCCTGTTCCCCGTGTAATAGGGCAATAATAGGAGACTCATTTGGGCTGCTTCACTCCGCTCTGGCTGCTGTCAGCTCTTCCATTATGCACACAGGTTTTCAGGAAGGTGATAATTCAAGGAATCAGGAAAAATAAAAGGAAAGCGAATTAACTGTGGGCTGAGACGTGGCCAACAGGGTCTCTGCTTGCACGTGCAGAGCCCAAGGAAATATGAAGGCGGGTCACTTACAAGTCTAGGCCAGAGAAATGGCTGTTTCCTGGCATTTTTCTTTGCTGCATGGTTAACTGCAGGACCAGGCCACCGCTGAGCTTCCCAGTTTGAAATGCAATGAGCCTCTATTCTGACCTCGGGGCGCAGAAGACGGCATTGTTAGGAGTGTGATGCTGGGGTGCCCGGCTCTCCCAGGAAGATGGTGTCCTCTTGGTCGATCAGCACAACGGGTAGAGAGTGCTTCAAATTTTCCTCGCAGGCTAACTCTTCTTTCTCTCCTACCTACCCTTCTGGTAAGAGGTTATACTCAGGATCTGCATTGCTCTCTATTACTACAACCTTGCATCTGTCCCCTGCCTGGTTCCCTAACAGTCTAGGGGGACAGCCCAGGGAAGGTGTCAGCCACGACCTTTCAACGGTTCAATTCCAGTGGCTAGATAAGAGGGGCTCTGAAAACATCTGCTGAATGAAATTTAAAAGATGCTTTTTTGCAATTCCTCATTTTCCTGGGCTTTCTGCTCGTTTCCCCTCCCAGGTCACCCTGTTTTATCCTTGTTAGCCTGCTCGGGGCTCTCCATTCGCTTTGCCTATTCATTGCATTTTAACGGTCTTTGGCTTCTGCTGGCTGGTTGGTTCACTCAAAATATTATCTTTATCTGATTTCTTTCATACCCAGAGTTGCAAAGAGAAGGACTGGAGATCCTTACATCCTTCTCTCTGGTTCAGACCTCAGTGATGAGCTCTTGGACCTACAGAGTTGGTGATCCCCTCTTGAATGGCTCACTGGTACATCAAGTTGTGGTTCAAAAAGCAAGACTCATTAACTCAGCTCTCATCCCATCCTGACACTTTTTTGTTATTTTTATACTACTAGTTTTAGTCACCTCAGTCATAAAGGTGGACTTCATCTCCTAAAGTTCAACATTTGGGCATTATTTTTATTTCATAACTGTTTGCTCTTACTTTACTGGGTGAAATATTTAATGCCAATGCCAGACACCCTATCATTTTATCTTGAGTTATGATACCATTATCCCACCCCACTAAATTTTACAAACCCTTAATATTTAAAACCAGCTCCTGTTCAATTTTCTCCCAAGGACTCAAAAAGTATCTTCAGTTAAAAACAACAACAACAACAAAAACAGGACCTAAACAAAATCTACATAAATTGCATTTGGCTGATAAGTCTATTCAATAATTTAAAATCTGCAATAGTTATCTCTTACCCTCTTTTTTTCATGTCACATATTTGTTGAAGAAACTGGGTATTCAGAAAGTTTTTTGTAAAGATCATTAATTCCCTGTGACATATATTAATAAATCTCTTCTAAGATAATTTATAGGTTATTTGGAGCTCTCAATGGATAAGGTGGATATAACAAGATCTACAAATCTTTAAGGCACAAATTCATTGATTTGTACATACAAACATGTATGTGTCAAATAATAGCGCCATCCAGTTAGAACATATTTAGCCCCCAGAACATTTCCTTGTGCCCCTTTCCAGTTATCCGCTACCCCCAGAAGTCAACACTATTTTGACTGCCATCAGCATAGACTGGTTATACTTCATGTTAAAGGATTTATACACTATGGAATATTTTGTACCTCACTTCTTTCATAAATCCTAATGTTTTTAGGTTTCATCCATGCTTTTGAATGTATTTGTAGTTTATTCTTTTTATGGCTGTGTACATAGTCTTCTATTGTATGAATATAGCATGATTACCCATTCTCCTGTTGATAGACATTTGGGTAATTTTCAGTATCAATTATTGTAAATAAAGATACTAAAAGCATGTGCGTCTTTTTGAAGACATAGACACCCATATCTTATGCACATACGCTGGGTCACAGAGGAGGCATAGGTTTTGTTAATGATTGCTGGTTTTCTAAAGTGGTTTACTAGGTGATGTTCTCACCAGCAAAATATAAAATTTCCATTTATTTCACATCCTCTCCAACACTTAATATTATCAATTTTTAAAGTTTTAGCCACTCTGAATATTTTGGTGCTGGCATTTACTTTTTTTTTTCTGAAGGACTGAAAGATATTAATAATCCAATAACTTTCATAAGTGTTTAGACATTAGTAGGAACACACTCTTACAAGTGATATTTTCTGACATCAATAAAGTGTAATTGAGGCTGGTGGGCCAAGAAACATAAAGACTCAAATCTCATCAAATTCTTCCCTTTCAAAATTCTTTGGCAGATGTGGGCATCTATAAAGACTCAATATCAAAAGCTTAATGTCAGCCTGGCCAGTTACAGATAACATTACATGGAGCAACAAGTGTTCTCCTAGGAAAATCTCAATCTTGGCTTCTGGTTACAGTGGATGTATCCATCCTTTAACTTACTAATTACCTAACAAGATGTGTGAAAATGGACAACCATGTGTCTAAGAGGATTCAACTAATAAATGAGTATTTTGCAAATTGCGCAGCTCTACAATGTATTAAAGCAAGTTAGTGGCAAATGAAAACAGCTGCATGCCCTAAAAACCCAGGAAAGAGCACTCATTCCTCCTTTATGGTATAAAATGGCAGTCAGGAAGGATGAGCTGGGAAGGAAAGTAACATTGGGCCAGTACCTACAATGTGTCCCGTATTATGCAAGACCTTTAATGTAAATACAGTCTGGACTAATTCAGCCATCACTAAAATAGATCATGGTGGGTTTTGTTACTCCATTTTACTGAAGATGAAGCTCAGGCTCAGAAACATTTAGAAGCTTTCACTGTAAATACCGGAGCCAGGATGTACCCAGGAATAGAGCAATGCCACGGAGTCTTATCTTACAAGGAAGATGGAGATTTTATTAAATTTCGAGATAATATTAAAAGTATGCATAAATTATGATAAAATCCTTTGCATTTCCCACAAAGTCGGGCAAAGTGGCTTGGTGGTTGTAACCCTAAACAGTACTACTTAGGTATACTAAAGCTTGAGTATCAGTATGTCAGATTAAAAGAAAGAACAAAAGATACATACAGATTCGGGGCTCTCTGAACTTCTGCATTCGTTGCAAAATCTCTAGTGATAAACATGTATGGCAGAACAGTCTCAAGCATTCCTACTTGGGTGCAGCATTTGCTCCTTTGAGTATTACTTCTCTGTGCTCATAAAATAAATTATATCTGTCTGCTGTCCTGAGAATTTTATAATATAGGGGAATCACAGGTATAAGGAAGAAGGTTATCTTCTAAAATCAACCAAAAGGTAAAATGTGTTTACAGTATGACTTCTTTATTCCTATGGATTATGAGTATAACTGAGGTTCAGAGAAATTTGACATATATATGCCCAAAGGTCTAGTATATATCGGACAACAAACTGAACCCATTCATCTACTTCCAAGCTCAAAGTTGAAGACTATTTCCATGAACCAGCGGACCCGTGGTTTAGCTGCAGTAGACCCAGAATCATTTTACCTAGAATTTTATATACTTCAGACTGACTCACTGTCTCTCAGTGAAAGAAAAGGTAGGGAAGCTTGCCTACAAAACTGTGTATACTGGGCAAATACTTCACTCACTAGAGAAGGAAGGTCAACAATTCTCCTCTTCAAAGATGAAATGCTTTGGGACAGTTCTTTCCAAGCTTCATGCTGCTGTGATCCTAACAGATGGTGCTTTCCAGGGAGCAGGCTATGCTCCCTGTATATGTATCCAGTTGTGGATTTCCTGAGTTTGCTCTAACTATATTCCATTCTCCCCTACTCAAGAGAACACATCAGAATCCAAGGTCGTTAAAACGTCATGACTTAAGGGATGTTGATAGTTCTCAGTTTTGTATTAAGAAATGAATCATTCCCTTGGGATTCCTGGGTGGCCCAGTAGGTTAAAGCCTCTGTCTGCAGCTCAGGTCATGATCCCTGGGTCCTGGGATCAAGTCCCACATCGGGCTCTCTACTCAGTGGGGAGCCCGCTTCCTCCTCTGTCTCTCTTTCTCTGCCTCTCTGCCTCCTTGTGATCTTTGTCTGTCAAATAAACAAAATCTTAAAAAAAAAAAAAAAAAAGAAATGAATCATTCTCAAATGGCTGTCTTTTTGAAATGCTATTAGAGCTTTTGTTTGTTTGGTGACACGTCCATAACCTAATAGGACACTGAGATCCTCTAGCTTTATATTTTCCCTAAAGTGAAAGGAACTGCTGAATGGTTTTGGGTTTGTCAGTTACATGATCTGATTTATATTTAAAAGTATATTGCTCAAGAAGAGAGAGAGAGAGAGAGAGAACTGTCATATGAAACAGCATGGATGGACCTTGAAGGCATTATGTTGGGAAAAATCAGACATAGAAAGATAAACACTGTATAATATCACTTATATGTAGAATCTAAAAAATAAACAAAACTCTGAATTTGTAAAATAAAGTAGAATAGAACAGAGCAGAATAGTAATTACCAGGGACTGGGAGGTGGGGGAAGTGGAGAGATATTTAAGAGTACACACTTGAGGGGCACCTGGGTGGCTCAGTGGGGTAAGCCTCTGCTCAGGTCATGATCTCAGGGTCCTGTGATTGAGCCCTGCATTAGACTCTCTGCTCAGTGGGGAACCTGCTTCCCCTCCTTCTCTCTCTGCCTGCCCCTGTGCGTACTTGTGATCTCTGTCAAATAAATAAAAATCTTATGAAAAATAAGAGTACACACTTGCAACTAGTAGATAAACAAGTTCTGGAGATCTAATGCACAACATAGTGATTATAATCAACAATATTGTATTATAAACTTCAAAGTTGCCAAGAGACTACATCCTAACTGTTTTCAACATAAAAAAGAAGTGATAATGCAGTATAATAAATGTGTCAAACCAACACATTTTAAAACCTACACAATCTTATATGTCAAGGATACCACAATAAAAGAAAAAAAGAAAAACCTCTAGGTTTATAAAGTGTGACAGTGACACACTTGTGTGACAGGGGTACTCCAAGATGGATTTTAAATGGACAAACAAGAAGGGATCCTTTGAGGATAAGCTAAAGAAGAGAGAATAGAGTCAGATATCTTAAATTAAATCCCAGCTTTATTTTGAGCCACCTGTTAGAGCTGAGGCAACCTAGTTCAGCTTTCTAAGTCAGTCTCCTCAGTTGTAAAATGAAGATACAGTCATGTCTACTTCATAAGGCTATGCTGAAGATTGAATCAATTAATACACATAACATGCTTAGAGTGCTTAGTACATAGTAAGTGTTACATGTGATGCAAAGACAATTAGGGAAGTAAATAGGAAAGATGAGCATAACTGGTCATGTTATTAAGAAATAGCCATCTTTAGCCTTAAAGAGGTAACTTACACATTGGAAATGCCCTTGAAATAGTTTTTAGTATCCTGATGCACAAAAGAGTGGTTAGAATGATTTTGAAGGTGAAGGAGAAGGTATCCACGTAACGTGAGACATAACAACCTTAAGTTCACACAGGACACCAAGGTCAGAAGAGATTTCTTGGGTAAGTATATGGAGATGTCCACAGATTTGCTTTATAATACCAGGAAAGGCAGTATAATCTGGTCTTTAAGAGGATGGGTGCTAGACCTGGAGAACCCCTGAATGAATTTCAGTTCTATGATTTACCTGCTGTTTCCACTTGGGAAAGTTGCTGAACTACCTTCATTCTCGGTTTCTTCATCTATAAAATGGGGATAATAACTGGAACTACCCAACACGTTTGTTGGGAGGACTATGCACAAGGATACACAGAGTATTTGGAATAAGGTCTGAGTACCTGTCCATGATCATCACCATCAGGAATAGAGAGCAAAGTGAATTCACCTACTTGAGCAGACCAGAAAGATCGATAATTTATTCTAATGGAAATCAAACAGGTAGAATAATGGTGCTATAGATGCATCTACTTTTCTAAGTGTCCTGAGTAAAACCTCATGAAGGAAGAAAAAAAAATCAAATTCATCTGCTCCAACAGAACCATCACATCAATTAAAAGGCCTCCATGCCTTTAATTGAATTTTCAAGCTGATGACAGATTCTGTGTGAGCAATGGCCCCAATGACTGAAAAAACTGAGCATGAACTCAAAGTTGGTTGCAGTGAATAAACAGAAGTAAATATAATTGCAACCTCCTGGTTTTCCTTTCAGAGCTGCAGCTAAATGTTCCATTAGAATGGTTAACATGGAAATTGGTGTCCCCCAATCAAAACGTCATACATAACTGAGTCTAGGACTTGAGGTCACAGCATATTTTCAGCATTTTTTATTTAAAAAAATGAAAAATCAAATCTTAATATGGTATAAAGATAACGTCAAGGGCAAAATGGTGTAATAGGAAAAGTCAGAAAATGAAGGCTTTAATATCCTAACATCATTTCTTTTTGTGTCACTTTAGGTTGCTTTGTAATGCACAAGGCAGGCAAGTTGTGACCATTCTTGTCTTTAACCTTCCCAAGACTCAATTTACTCATCTGTAAAACCTCAAATAAAACATTTATCATGCCTATCACACAGACCTGTGGTAAGAATTGAAGGGGACAATGTATATAAACTTGAAAATGCTAACATCTTATAAAATGTTTTCTTAGAAACTCTATGGGTTTCTTATTCCTTAAGAATACTCCAAAAGAAGAAGAAATAAGTTCCCCGGTGCCACTGAAATACTTCTAACAATCCTGCTGTGCAGCTGGGGATAGATGACCGAATCCAGAGGACCTGCATGGCCGACTCCTTTAAAAGTGGAAGTCAAGTTCTCTAGCAATCATGGGAGGCTGCCAGTTTATATCCATGCATCCTTTTAATCAGTACAACGTCCTGCCTAAAAGCCACTCTTTACCACCTGTGAAATTTCCGAATTCACTTAACCGGCTGCATTCATCCACACACAGAATGTTGAGCCTGTCTAACCGTGAACCACAAAACGGGGCAGAAAGAATGCCACTAACTTTGTAACTTACAAAGAGTGATTGCCGGCCAAGGTTGTTAAAGGGATCGATAGTATTGAAAGAATGAGTTGTGGTGAGCAGTGTATTGACCATTGAAAAGAATGATGGACAATTACAGTCCCGGCCCAGCATCAGTGTGAGAAAAAGGTCACTGCTGAAAGATGTCTCCATTCCCTCTTCAAAAAGTCCTTTTATGCTTGATTACAGTTCTTTTTCCTCTTCATTATTCTGTTTTCTCAAGTGGTCCTTTCAGAATCTTAATGACAGTGAATAGCACCATCAAGCAGATGGTAAACATATCACTTACATTATTAGCATTTCATAATTTTTACACCCTGTATAGAAAGTCATATAGAATGAGAATCTTGGAAAACAAGACTGCCATTGGTGCATTACTTAAAATGCAGAAACTACGGTTGTATATCATTAAGGCTACAAATTGAAATTCCCTCAAAGTGGAAGAATGAACAAAGTTATGATTCTCTAGGTGGTATTCATTGCCTACTGTCATATATATTGTGTAATGAACATGTGTTACAATTAAAAACCTAGCTAATAATCGGCAGTATGATCCATGGGCAAAACTTATAAATTATGACTTAATATTACACGGAAAACCATCACCTTGGCATTTTTATGCTTTTGTGAGATTTCTTCTTGAAAGGGGAGTTTCCTATTGAGTAAATATTTGAATTTAACTTCTAAAAAGGAATAAACAGAGAAAGAAAGGCAACCTTTTTCTTCTCTGACTTCCTTCAGGGGTTATGTGTTATTATATCTGCATCTTTCACCTGGTTTTCGGATCTACACAGAGAGGATCATCACTGATTCAACTCCTGATTCATTTCTGTGGGACCCGCAGTGTGCGGCATTATCGTGTAAAAGGTCGACACAAATACATGTGTCTTGATAAGATGGATGGATTGAAAAGGGACTAGATGAATCCAAGAAAGAAGACCTGTGTATCATCGAGGCCATGCAACATAGTAGTTCCAAAACTTACCTGTGCCCCAAATTGATCAAAGAGTTGTCTGAACAATTCATTCCCAGGCCCCTCTCCAAACATAGTGGATCTATTTCTCCCTGGAGGGACCTGGAATCTGATTTTATGAAAAGTATCCCAGTTGAATATTTTTTAGCCAGTCTAGACATAGTGTACATGGTGTATATAGTGATATACATAGTGTAGATAGTGATAGTTAAGTCTCTTTGAGATCAAGAAAGCCCTTATTGCTAAATCAGGCAGAGACCCCTGATTCACTCCACAAGCCATCTCTGGTAGTGTGGCCACTGAAGATCTACATACTCAAATTGGTCCATGGACCAGCAATACACCTGGAAGCCTGTTACAAAAGTTGAATCTCAAGCTGTGCTACAGACCTACTGAATAAAAATCTGCATTTGAACGTTATCTCCTGTGATTCACATGCACAGCAGTGGAAGCACTGTGTCTAGAAAAATGTTCCAGTGTAATATATAGACAGGCATCCACAGCATCTCCTGGCAGGTTATTAGAAATGCAGAATCTTGGGTGCTGCCCCAAACCTAGTGAATGAAAATCTATGGAGGAGGGATCTAGGAACATATATCTATATTTTAAACAAAATCTTCAGGTAATGTTGTGCGTACTAAAATTTGAGAACCACTAATCTAAGGCACCATGGTAAAGAGTTGTAGGTATACACTTGGGCTCACTGCAAAAAGATGTATTGGTCAATTAATGATATCTATCGAGGTACAGAAGGGGACAAGTAATGAGATTCATGCCACATATTTATTATCTCTGCTATAGATAGAAAACTAGACTCATGGATATGATGCTCTAAGAGCAAATACATCAGCCTTTGAAGAAATCAAAATCGGTACCAGGATAAGAAATAAAAGATGAAAAAGCAAAAAAAAAATAAAGAGTTAGTGGGGGGAAATGGCAGGGAAAAACAAGAAAAGGGTCAAACCGTATTCAGATAAAACGAGTGTGGCCATATTCTGGTAACTGTTAAAGCTGGATGATGGGTAATGAGAGTTTATTTTACCATTCATTCCACTTTTGAGTATATGTGAAATGCTTTATAATAAAATGTTTCAAACTAAATCCATCCAGTGATACACTATTGCCTATGTAGTTAGAAGATACTAAGAATATTGATGACACCCATTGTTGTTCCACATTCCAAAGGTGGAAAAGGAAACCCTCATATATTGTTGGTGGGAGTGTAAATGATTGTGGCCTTTTGGAAGGCCACTTGATAGTAAATATTAGAATTTTTAAAAATGTTTCATACATATAGACCCGGTAATTCTATTTCTAGAAAACTTATGTACAAAAGAAGTCATCCATTCGAGTATGGATATAGTACAAAGATATACACTGTGGTTTTATTAACAATTTGGAGAAAGTCTACTCACTAGGATGGAACAGTTTAATCACTGTGATATGCTCATTGTACAGACTATGGTAACACTGTTATTGCTAAATGGCTTAACTCTAAACATACCAATCTGGAAGATTGTCAATGGTATTGTTGAGAAGAGGAAAATGTCTACCATACACCTTTTTTAAAAGATTTTTAAAATTTATTTGACAGAGATAGAGGGAACACAGGCAGGGGGAGTGGGAGAGGTAGAAGCAGGCTTCCCGCCAAGCAGGGAGCCTGATGCTGGGCTCTATCCCAGGACCTTGAGATCATGACCTGAGCCGGGCTTGATCCCACGATCCTGGGATCATGACCTGCGCTGAAGGCAAACGCATAATGACTGAACCACCCAGGTGCCCTCTACCATACAGTTTTAATGGGAAGCAAAAACAGCCTTAAGTTGTGGGACTCTCTTTGTAATACACAGAAACAAGCCTACGGAAGTCTAATTCTAAACAGTTAACGTTTACCTCAGGGAAAGAAAACATCTACTTTTGGAAAGACATGTATCACTTTTAATTTTGTACAATTTTGTACAATTCTTTTCACCTTTTGCATCTTGATCCATGGGACACAGTTCTAGCCAGGAGATTTAAAGAGGGGTCCCTGGGAAAATTCTGAAGCCTGAGAGAGCTTATTTGTGGGATCAGATTCACATGGCCCTTCCGTGGCTTTTTTTCCCTTCCTCCACTTCAAAACCTGGATGAACAGCTGAATAAGGAGTGGTTGTTTTGTAAGGGCTGGACCACTGGATCCAAGCTTAGCGATAGCACAATGGAAAACCAAAGAAGTCTAGGTTCCCGGTGGAAGTATGGACTCACTGAATGGGCCCAGAGTAGTTCTTTTTCAAAGTCCTTATACAAGTAAGATAAAGCTATTAATTTAGTTAATTTAATATTTTTCAGACTTCTGTCACTGAAAGTCAAACAGTTCCTGGCCAAAGCCAGGTGTCCAGAGACATCTGGTCTCAGTAGAGAGAGAACATACATACTAATACATATGCAAATAGGCTTCTCCGAAGCAGGTACCTTGTACATCTGCTCCACCATGAATCTCTAGCCTTAGCACAGTGTCTGGCACATAATTTAATGAAGGAATAAATGAATCTATTAAAGAGTAATATACTTAGTTGCCTCTAGATTGTGGGATTATAGATGATTTTAATTTTATTTTTTATACTTGCCTATATTCTCTGAATATTTAAGATGGGGTGAAAAAAAGCTCTTTTTAAAATTATTAAAACTGTACAGGAAAACTGTATGGTACAGCTCAATGATGAAGAGGCACGGTGTTGTCCCACAGATCACAACACGTTACGAATCGACTCTTATTCTCCTCTCTCCCTCCCTCCCCAAACTACTTAAAAAATAGAGTGAAAATGTGGATAAAACTCAATATACAAGATGAGTATTAGTCTGATCCCCCATCAGAATGATAAAGGAGGTTTACTCTACAATTATATTACATATTCATAAAGAAAAATTTTGAAAGTGGTTTCTTTTACAGTGATGGATGTCTGAAAACTCACCATAAAAATAATAAAAAATTAAGCATCTTTGTTTAGCTGCTGCTAAGAATACATGTATGATTTACAGTATTTCAATTCAGGGGACACATGTCTACCTCTCAAGAAAACTTTGCACCCATATCAGCTGTAACTCCTCTGGGTGGTACAACTCCCCCAACATCTTACAAAGAGTCACAGAGTTAAGATTTCTCAATCAGTGATCTTAATCGGGCCATAGGGCAATATATAGAGACAGTCAGGGTTGGCACCATGAAAGGGGTGCTACCAATATTTAGCAATGTTGCTACGTAATGCACAGAACTGTTCAGTCCAAAATGTTGATAGTACTGAGGTTCAGAAAACCCCAATTTACATTACGTTCCCCCTATCTTGTTACTTGGGTTCTATCTACTCCATACAAGTATTTTGATTGTGTTGACTTCAAGATTCTTAAAAATTGGGTTATTAGGTTGGTTGATTTCCAATCAACCAACTAGAACTATTTCTTTCTAGTCTTAGAATTTTAGTACTAGTTGTATGGTCACTTTATCTTAGATTCTTTGGTGAAACAAATGTTTACTGAGTGCCTCATAAGTCCTAGACATGGTCCCAGGCACTGAGTAGACACGGTCCCTAAACCCAGGTGTTTACAGTCCAGTAAAAGAGAAAACAACATGTCTGCACCTCAAGAAGCAGGAAGCCCAGAGAGGTGACGGCCCTGGAGAGCAATAAAATTAATTTGGACCCAGGTCCAAATTTCAGTTAATCATTCCCTTCTATCTATTCAGTAAACCAACAGCACGGGCCTGCTTCCTGGTCTTGACACTGTTAACTCTTTTGCTGGACAAATATCCTATTTGTCGAAATATCTTCCTATTTCTTTCTGCAGGATCTTTCATGCCATTCAGGCCTTCGTTCCAATGTCACCTCCTCACAGAGAAACTCCCGATTCGCCCAGTTACTATCAGCTCTAAGCTTTCTGTGTCTCATTGCTCTGGTTCATGTTCTTCCTCGGACAGTGTCTTGCTTCCTTGTGTCTGTCTCTCCAGCGGTGATTTTTATGACTTTTGGGAAAACATTCCACAATTCTTTAAGGCCTCAGATGATTTGAGATCTGAGGATGTGGGTGGTCTTACTTGAGACCCACATGCCTTCCTTCTTTTTCCTTTCTAGTCACTCTGGTCTTGTCCAGCTCCTTCATCAGAACATGCTGCCTCCCATGGGAATAAAAGGCACAGCATAGGGAATAGAGTCAAATGACACTGTAATAGAATCTTCTGGTGACTGATGGTAACTACACTTGTGGGGAGCAGAGCATAGAGGATAGAGATGATTAATCACTCTGTTGTACACCTGAAACTCAAGTAACATTGTGTGTCAACTATACTCAAATAAATACATTGAAAAAAAAAAGTACAGCTGTCTTGCAGCTTTTGGACTCTCTTTTCTCTGCCTAAAATTCTTTCCACCTCCTAGTGGCTAGTAGCTATTCGTTCTTGAACAGTTATCTTTAATCATGACTTCTTCCGCTATCCGCCATAGTTGCCCTCCATGTTTCTCCTCACTTATTCCATTTGAATTACTGCTTCCTTGGCCTGCCTTCTCTTTTGATGGTGACCCCCCCAAAGACAGGCCCTGTGGCTTCCGAGTCACTGCTGTCACCCTAGGGCTTGCCATAATTCCTTCTTTATGGTATGTGCTCAAAAATCTAAATTGCTTAACTTACTTCATCCTGTATCCTAAAGCGAGTTTTGAAGAAATAAACTATTTAATACATATTTTAAACTGTTTTAAAATATTAAAAGTTTTATTTTTAAAAAATGTTTTAGATCTCTTAAAACGATTTTGTTTATTTATTTATTGGTCTGAGAGAGAGAGAGAGAGCACAAGCAGCGGGAGCAGCAGGCAGAGGGAGAGGCCAGCAGAAGGGGAAGCAGTCTCCCCGCTGAGCAATGAGCCAGATGCAGGATGCGATCCCAGTGGGATCGTGACCTGAGCCGAAGGCAGCCACTTAACCAATGGGAGACACCAGGCATCCCTAAAATATTAAGTGTTTTAAAATATTTAATATTTACTAACACCTTTTCTGCTTTTCTCAAGAAATACTAGAAATACTAACTTTATGCAACCTCCTCTGTGTTTCTACAAATTGCATGTGAACTAAATATTAATTCTACAACAACCAACAGAAATGTAAAAAAGGTCGTTTGCTAACAGAATCACTTCCAGAGAATCTAACTCAGCAGGAGAGAAACAGAAAAAGAGAGACAAAGAGAAAGCGAGCATGCGTACATGGTCATCATCTCATTAAATTGAAGCAGAAGCACGTAATCGAACTTCGGACACAGGCTGGTGACATCCACAGCGTACAGTTCTAGGTGGGGGGAAAATGCAAATGCTAAAACCCTCTCTACTTCCGTGAGGCCCAAGATAATACGATCTATGGGTAGCTTAGTCCCCCAAAGCTGTCCCAGTACAAAACACTGCCTTCCACAGCCATCCAGACGAATTCCTGGAGCAGCCGAAGCAGGCTGTGTCTTGTCCTTGAGGATATTAGTTGCAGAACGATTTTTGCAAAGCACACCGTGAAGCTCACATTGATCTGCCGGCAGCATTTGAATCTGCAAGCAGAAATGAACTTTGGCTTTTCCTGAATGTATTGGCATCCCACCCTGTTTTGTTTTATTAATTTACCATTTTTGTCTGAACACCAGAAAGAAAGAAACGTTGGGGGAGGTTTGGGGAATTTCCCCTTTCTAATTCCTCATTTAAATAAATCTTGCATCACGGCTCTTTGTAATCTTTTGCACTTCTCCATGAAAATCATCATTCTAAACACCATGGAGTGAAATGTAATTAATCTGTAATCTGGATTTATGAAATTGATAGCCCGAGTTTGGAATTGGAAATTCATTTGTGCACCTGAGTAGACCTTTCTAAAGTCATTTCAACTGTAAAAGAAAAAAAATAACACCACTCCAAGGCCAGCCAACCCCCACAGTTCTCGATAAGATCTACACTAATTTCTTATTCTTTGGTACATCAATATTCCCACATCTTTGCCTTGGGGAACGTCTGGGAAGCTGGTCAGAGCAAATCACCACATCTGACCTAAGCCAAACAGATTGATGGGAGGGTTCATCTGGCTTAGAGATATTTATATACAGGAATAAAATGTTGATCTAGGAGAATCCTAAGAGATCGTATTTTGCATGCCCTTGTTATAGTGAAGTTGAGTTCCAGAGATGGAAAGCAACGCAAACAAGTTACATAGATACTCATAAGGCTGAAACATTTCTTCTTGTGTGTGATACTGTTGTAACCCCCATCCCCCAACTCCAGTTTATCCCCCTCATTGTCTCAATCCTGGATTTCTCTAACAGTTTTCTAACTGCCTGCATCTACTCTTACACCCTCCAATCTCTTTCCCTACAGTAGCAAGAACAGTTTTAAATGATAGCTTACATCATTCTAGTCCCTTGGAACAACAGTGCCTCAATGTACACGTGCACACGCACACACACACACACACACACACACACACGCACAAACACTGCAAGCTCTTGTCAACTCTACAAGACCACATATGACCTGACCCCTTCCTTTCTGGGATCTCATATTACTTTCCCTCCCTGACTCACCTTGCTTCAGCCATACTTGTTCAGTTCTTCAAATACATCCAGACCTTACTTAACTCAGGGCCTTTGCACTTGCTTTCCCCTCTGCCTGGAATGCCCTTCTTTCTCTCCTTTGTGTGGTTGGATACTTTTTACTCTGTAACTTAGCCTAGGTCTCATCTCCTTTTACACGCTTTGCTATAGGGAAACGAGGCTGCCCCTATTAGCAATATTACTTTTGCTCATGCTCTCTTTCTTTCCTTCATAACATGTAGTATAATTTGCTATTATTTCCTGTCACCTATTTTTACCTCCTTCCTCCATTTAAAATATAACACCTGTGTCAGCACAGGGCAAGGGACAGAGCAGGCACTCAGTCCATCCTTCCTAGTAGGGCAAAAGCATGACTATGACTTGAATCCAAAGTTCTAACCTCCCAAGCCAATGCATACCCAACAGTAGGAGGAAATGCAATGTTAATATTTTAGCAGTTTCAGCCCCTACCAAATGACACCTTAGCCTGATGTAAAGTTTAGCTCCATTTCAAAAACATTCACTGTGTTCCCAAAGCACACAAAAACTAAAGCTACCAACATTTCTTTTTAAACTAACAATTTCTGAATTTTAAAGTCTGAGAGGCTCCTAAAGACTGTACTTGGAATCTTCCATTTCATAGATGAGGAACATGTAGCCAAAACAGATGTGTTACCATATGTGTCACACACACACACACACACACACACCCCAAAACAAAACAAAAAAACCAAAAACAAAACAAAAACAAAAAACCAACTCTGCTTATTCTCTTAACTCAACCTGTAGTCCCTTTTAAATCCAGTCTCTTGAAAAACCTGACAATTCACAATTTACCTGACATGTATGGAATTTTTATATTCCATTTACTACATTCTCATGTACCGAAGAATCACATACTCCATCACCAACTGTTTGTGTCCTTATAATATGCCAAGTCCTGGGTTAGAGAGAATGGGAGAAACAGCCTCTTGGCGGAGCAGGGAACCCGAGGCTGGGCTCCATCCCAGGACCCTGGGAGCCCAAGGCAACTGCTTTACTGACTGAGCCACCCAGGCACCCCATAATGGGTTTAATCTTATTTAACTCCGCATTTTCAGGTTACTTTGTCATAGTCACTGAAGGCTGGGCTCCATCCCAGGACCCTGGGAGCCCAAGGCAACTGCTTTACTGACTGAGCCACCCAGGCACCCCATAATGGGTTTAATCTTATTTAACTCCCCATTTTCAGGTTACTTTGTCATAGTCACTGAAGAGATGAGGAAGTCGAGGCTTCACAAGCAAAGTAGGTCTCCAAGCCAGAAAATGACCTGAGGACATATTGGTGCCGAGTAGATGGTGGTAAGCCCCCTAATCCTTCCCTCCTTGAAGGACACTCCAGTGGCCCACAGGAATGGATACGGTTTTCCAGAGTGCTGTGCTCTATTACAAAAAAGCAGCTTATCACCTGGTGAGAATAAGACTTTTTTAATGTAAAGTGATATTTATCTTTGGCAGAAAGCAAATGCAATACAAAGCCATATTTCACACTGTTCGGAGCTTGGATCTCATACATCTCCATAAGTCAATAGGATCGGGGAAGAAGAATTTTCCCCTGAGCATCTACTTACAGTTACATAGTACAAATAGCTGTATACTTGAAAATCACTTAGTCACATCTCAATCACTTGAGTAAAACCCTCTGGCTGGCATCACATCCCCATTTCTGAGGTGAATAAGCTCACTGTATCATTGTATACATCTATACAACACACACACACAAACACACAAACAAACACACACACCCAGAGTATGTGTGCGAGTAAAATCTGCTAAGGGACAAAGTACAGGTAGATATAATCCCCCACTCTCAACTTCTGAACTCTTAACCCTTTGGAAACTGTCAAGTATTTGCAAAAAATACTTTGTCTTCTTTCATGCAAAGTCTTAGTAGACTCTCCATCTCTTTTCCAAGCTCTTTAAAGGAATAGATCTTTATTCCCTTTTGGTTCTTAGAAATCAGCTCTTTTTCCTGCCCACAATTCATTCTTTCTTCTCCTTGGAATAACACCCTGATTTTACTAGAGACATTATCTTTATCACATTCTCAGGGACGCTCTGTGCACAATCTTGACCAAGTGGAAGAACACAGTTCCATTCCTGGGACTACATAATTGGTTCCTAGACAAGGGTGTGACAAAGCTACACCTCTAAAACTTGATCTCAGGACTTCCATGGGTCCTCTTGGGAATCAGGAGCTCTGAATTTCCCTAGAATTTTAGGCCCTGATAGAAAGTAGACCTGGAGTGGCTAGGGGCCATCCTTGCTACCCATGACAAGATCTTCCCTGAGACTGAAACCAAACTGGAAGCAAGCAAGAGACACCAAGAAATGGGAAGGGAACTGTTTGATTCCTGGCATCCTGCCGTCTCTCAACCCAGCTCTGTCCTTGTGAAGTGAAGTAATTCAACCCAAAAGATTCCACCTCCACTTTTGGGGGTGGGGGGAGGGAGGGTTTAAGTTGTTTTGCTTGGGTTTCTATTATTTTCAACAGACTCTCGATTAATATAGATTGGAAATCAATATTTTTAAGAAGTCTTCAATAAAGACAATAAGTTCTATTCTTTTCTCACCATTTTGAGCTCATTTTCTAAATAGCTCATGTAGGCCAGATGGCTCCCATGTGTTTCGCTAATGAATTGTGAATTGAGGGTTGCCTCTTCTCTGCTGTTTAAACCATAATATGTCCCATTGGGTAGGTTTACCATACATTCCCAGGAAATAGTTATCTTTGACCTTTCCTCTAGAGCCTTCATCCAAAGGATTAACACTAAGGATAAAAGCTCCACACCAAGTAGAAGCATACTTTTGGTTGGATCTGTTAGTAGTTCCAGATTCTATTTTCATACTTGGCCCACAGATAATTTGGACCTCTTGAAAAATTCTTTATGCCTACAGGGATCAAGTTCCAAATGATGGTACCAATAGGAGAATCAGAGTTGCATAAAAGGCATCAAGACACATATATAAACCCTGAGAATTACCTAACTTTGCACACAATATCACACTAGATATTTCCTAACTCCAAGTGTAGACAGTGTTGGAAATTTTGGAACGTTCTAGCATCTTCTTGCTGAACACAGACACACCAAACATGAAAAGAATCACCTCAAAATAGTAATGGGTCACACTTCTAAACTTCTGTATACTGATGCTGGCTAAGCCTCCCCTGAGGTCACCCACAAAACCATGTAGGCAATCCTTACTCTAAGCTGGGGCTTACTTCCATCCTTAGTTCCATCCTTACTCTAAGCTGGGGTTTAGAGAGATTACCTCAGAAAACCATAGAGACTAGATTCAAATCCACTTCTGCTGGAAGCTTGAGGCCTAGGAGCCACTTCATGTATGCATCACAGCAGAGGGGAAGAATACATTTGGATGTGGCCCCCCTGCAGCCTGCCTTTCAGCACTGGGGCAAGTCCTCAGACTCCCTAGGGTTGACACGGGGACTCTTTCCCCCCAATCACAATTTGAGCCACAGGTTCTAGCAGGACCTTTGGTGTCCAAACCTGTTTATCTCTGACAGCACTAGCAAGGAGGGGACCCCTGTCTTGAAACTTCCTGAGGAGTATTTCCAGAGTGGGCCTCATAATCATCTCCAGGAACACTGATAGAAAAGCGACATCCCAGCCTTCACCCTAGACTTACGGAATCCAAACCCGCATTTCAGTAAGCCCCCCAAGGGCACATGTACCCTCAGATTTGCCATAGACTGGTTTGGAACAGGCTACCCGAGTGTGGTCCTTAGGCCAGCAGCACGAACATGGAACATGGGTGGGAGCAAGCCTGATGGTCATGAAGAAAAGAAGAAAAGCAGGGGGGAGGGAAGGAGCAAGGGAGGAAAGCACAAGATGAGGAAAGCAAGGAGGGAAGAAATCTTCACATGAGCTGGGAACTTTCACGTGCCTGATGTCACGGGGTATTAGAATTCATGTCAGTTCAGTCAGGCAAGACAGCTTAGGGTAATGAGTTAGTGTCAGCCACTCTGAAAGTTTACATCTTTTTTAATTATCATGATTACCCAACTGACTGGTTTCTTTCTAACAGCAGGGAGGTGTGGGGAGCAAGCCCTGAAGCAACATTAGCACCCCCTACAGCAAATGCATAAGGAAAACAGAGGAGAAATGTCACCAGACAAGAGGTGGGTATTTTTAGGTTTCTGGAAGAAAACCAAAGGGCTTCGTTTGACCCTCTTCTCCCACTGCCGGGGAGTCTGGCCTCTCCCCAGTATTCATTCATTCTTTTCCTTTCTATCCTTTTCACCTTTTATTTTCTTCACTGCATTTTCTCCCAGTGGGGGGAAAAATGATGATAAATGCCCATCCAAGAGAGGTCAAGTAGCACAGGAAGAAAATATTTCAGGAGCTCGAATATTGAGCTGACAATTGAACTGCCCACCCATCCCCCCCCTCCACTTCTCAGCGCCCACAGTGCGTGAGTCACCGGGGTCAGGTGGTTTTGGTCTCTGGTTTGGATCTGTACAACCTCAAAATGTCAACGTTGAGGCAACACCTTAAAATACGTCTGTCCTTGTTGAAACTGAAACGGTGCTGTCTCCCCTCTCATTTTCTTATATCCTGACCTGGCTGTCCCTTTTTAGAACATTCTCTTTTGGAGCCCAAACTTTGGGCATCTTCTCAGTATAAGAAGGCCACGTAATGGCTGTCAAATACTTTAGAACTTTATTTTTGGAGCCGGTGTCATAAAAGCGAGCGACAAAATGATTCTGAAAATATGTCTCACCTCTTTCCTCTTACACAGAGTCAGAAAATTTCGACACAAAGGACAAGTAAAATGCATTGTCTGGACTGCCAGTGGCAAGGGACTACGGCTCTTCTAATGAGTTCATGACTATGAAAAACTCCAGAACTGAGTTATCTTTGCCAGGTCATATTCATAGTAGCATCAGGCAGCCTTAATAACATCTGACAATTGTCTAGCAGAGACTTATCACATGCTAGTCGCCTTCCTATGAAAGACGACACATTTGAAGAAATAAGAGGAGACACAGAAATAGCACTCAGAGGAAAAGAAAAGGCGGAAATGAAAAGTTCCGTACAGAGAGAGAGACGTAAGGCTTGGATCTCCTCACCCCCACCCCTTAAATACTCAAAAAGAAATCCTTCAAGCGACCTGTGCAGCCTAGAACAACATTTCCAGGATTTATCTGAGAAATCTTACCAGAATCAATGATCCTTTCACGAAAAGAAGGCCCCAGAAATTTCCCACACAAATTCACTTCAATCCAGGTGTGATAGAATGTGTTCCGTCTATAGGGTGGGACCATTCTTGAGATGGCTAGGTACAAGGGCTCTAGGATCCCAGAGCTACACTTCAAGTTGTGCCTTCAGACTTGATTTTTCGTAAAACTGGTGTGAGTTGCTTCAGTTTTTGGAACTCAGATTCTTCGTCTGAAATACCCACCAGAACCCTAACACAGGAGAATTTTGTTTGAATAAAGTAATACATGTAAATGGCTTAGTATATAAATGTGGGTACAGTTAAGTTTTAATCAATGAGTTCCGGTGGTTTCATTTCCCACAAACAAGTGGGAACAAATGTTTACTGTGAGAAAAAACTCAGCTTGTCTTTGTTCACGTATCCCCTGGGAAGGAGGATCTTTTGCATGCGGGAAGACTGTCACTGGGAAATCGGTCTTTACTGACACCCAATGCTGCTGGAGCCTTTGGCAATAAAGTTTCACAGGAGAAACTTATGTTTATCGATCCACAGAAACCTCCTTTGCTTGACTAAGCCCCAGAGTGGATGGGCCCCACTAAAAACTAGTCAGGTGGGACACAAAGCCTCAGATTATGACAAGACACCAATTAAACCTACACGCTTATCCCTGGGAGCTGAGTGGCGTCCGCTGGGGAGGATGGATGCAGAAGACAGATAAGCTGCTGGACAAAGGTGGCCAGATTCTTTGGCATTCTTTTCTCTCTCTCTGCACCTCCCCAGGCATTAGAAACTGCATTCCCAGTTCTGGCCATAGTCCCTTACTGTGTCTCCTGGAATGTCCTGTGCTCACCGTCCCTCCCCATCCCCCCAATACCCAATTGTTGGCAGCCCTGTGTTTTAGAAGAGTAGGATTTCAAACCTGGAACAGGTTTTGTAAAGGAGAGTAACCATACCATGAAGAGTAAACACATTTCTTTTCATGAAAGTTCTTTGTAAACCACGTAAAATGAGCTGAACGTCAGTATCACTAACCAGGACCATGAAAGGAGGTAGAGATTTCCTTAGGGTCAGCCCAACAGGGCCTCCTCTTAGAGGTAAGAACATGAATTCTATTTCTGATAAAGCCTTCAACTTCACAACCAGGTGACACAGCTCTCTCCAATTAAAGATGCTTTATATCCCCATCACATTCTGTTAAGCCCCCGATCAAACTTCACTCTCTCCCCAGCACAGGGACACCTTTACGACAGGGCATGAAAGTGTAAATGACCATTCAGGCTGTGAATGAAATTGCATTACTGGAGGAAGATGATGGCCCACTTCTGTCTCAATTCAACCCCAGCAGTGAGCACTTACCTTGAATGTTATCCTTCCCACAGATGACTTCTTTTCATCACAAAGAGGCATGGTTTAGGTCCTTAGGTTCAGAACCCTGAATGCCAATGCAAAACTTTGAACTTACTGTGTCCAAGGAGCTTCATCTGAGGACATTGGTCAACCCAAGATGTTAGCATTCCACTGGCTATATAATCTTCTCCTTCCTAATATTTGTAACTCTGACTTGCAGGTCTTTAAGATGACATCCTAGAGGTGTGAGAGGTGGGAAGTGTCCTGGAGAAACAGCCCAATGCTACTCAGGCCTGGCATCTCTATTAGCCACATCCAGACCGTTCTAGGGTGTGGGGTTAGCTTTTGTCCCTCGGCAGCGCTTGCAAACCATGGGAGTGAAGGGACTTGGCTGTCTTGGGCTCGTTCTGTAACAAGCCTCACAGGGACAGCTTCTTCAGACTGGCCGCGAAACTGTGTTTTTCATGTTCATGTGATCTTTCTGAGGCCTGGTGATGAACTCAGTTAGCTCAGGCTTCACATCACTTCTGAGAAGTTCCTCTCCCGAGAGGGACAGTTCAAAACATTTTTTTGTGATTTCAGAATTCATAGAAATTCCCACTGGGAGCATCAAGTGTGACGTGGACAGACCTTGCCAGGAGTCAATAGGCCGGTTTTGGTAGGATGCTGGGTGAGTGCACTAAGTCATCTTTAATTAACAAATGAGTTGCCCTTGATGATGGGGAGTCATTTTCACATGAAAAGGCTTCTCAAATTAGGTTGATGTTGGAAGCAGCAGGACCCCCGGGCCCCTTTGGAATACACAGTGAGAATGCTGTGGTTAGATTTCCTAGCAAGAAATGATTAAGACAAAGAGAATGAAATCAACACATGTTAATAATGGCTGAGAAAAATTAAATAGGAGATTGAGATCTAAATGAACAGAGCCTCAGAAAGGGTTTTTGATGAGCTCCTTTTTGAAAATGCCCCTAATTTTTATGTACATTTTCACAACACGTGCTAATTTTATACAAGAGACATATGTTGTAGCAGATCTTAATAATTATCGATAAAATCATAACATCTTTTTTTTTTTTAGTTTTATTGAGGTAAAACTGTATGATATTTAAAATATACAGCATGATGCTTTGGTGTATGTATATACTTTGAAAAGACTCCCCCCATCAGGTTAACATAACCATCCTTTCACATATCTACCTTTATTTTTATTTTTTTTCCTGGTGAGATGTTGAAGTTCTTCTCTTTTTGCAAGTTGCAATTATACACTGCAGCTTTATCAACTGTCATCACTGCAGTGTACTTTTGATCCTCAGACCTTAGTGGTAACCTGCAGATTCTGACTCAGTGGGTATGGGGTAGGATCTGGGATTTTTAATTTTTAAAAAGCTCCCAGGTACTGTTGTTGTGTGGACTGCATTTTGCATAGAAAACTTACGGGGTATCTTTGATAATATCCAAAGCAAAACATGTCCTAAACAATGTTAGACTACAATAGCAATGAGACAATAAAAAGAAATAATAGGTATTCAAATTGGCAAAGAAGAAGTCAAACTATCTTCACAGATGACATGATACTTGGTATGGAAAATCCAAAAGACTTTAAACTACTAGAACTCATACAGGCATTCAGTAATGTGGCAGGATATAAAATCAATGCACAGAAATCAGTTGCTTTCTTATACACTAACAATGAAAATATAGAAAGGGAAACTAGAGAATTTATTCCATTTATTATAGCACCAAGAACCATAATATACCTTGGAATAAACCTAACCAAAGAGGTAAAGGATCTGTACTCGAGGAACTACAGAACACTCATGAAAGAAATTGAAGGACACACAAAAAGATGGAAAAGCATTCCATGCTCATGGATCAGAAGAATAAACATTGTTAAAATGTCTGTATTGCATGGAGCACTGAGTGTGGTACATAAACAATGAAACTTAGAATACAGAAAAAATAAAATTATATTAAAAAAAAAGATGTTGGACTAGAAGGCTTCCAATACTAGTCATCAATGTATCAAGGTGTTATAAGACTCTGAAGTCAAACCATCAGCAGCTGGTCTTTCTTGTTCTAGGGAATTACCATTATCAGAAATTTTGATGTGGAAAAATATTCGCTGAAAACTAGATTCACCATGACAACTGCTCCGTTAAACAAAATGACTACAGTCACAAAACAGTTTGTTAATCTGAAACAAAATATTTTGAAGAAAGTACTCTAAAACAGAAAACAAGCCATTATAGGGTTTTTTTTTTTTAAGATTTTATTTATTTATGGCAGGCAGAGAGAGGGGGAAGCAGGCTCACCACCGAGCAGAGAGCCTGATGCGGGGCTTGATCCCAAGACCCTGAGACCATGACCCGAGCCGAAGGCAGAGGCCCAACCCACTGAGCCACCCAGGCGCCCCCATTATAGGTTTGTTTTGTTTTGTTTTGAACAGAGACAGTATAACATATTCTTAATATTCAAAATAGTCAACAACGTGCCATACAGGAACTCTGACCAATCCCAACCAACACGCCACATCAACTTAAATCTTGGCAGCCATAAACAACCAGGCTATACTAGCTAAACATCAGTTCTGATTTCTGATTCAATTTGGCTGCTTAACTTTTTTTTTTTTAGAATTATATTAGCTAAAAGAAAATTACAAAACTACTACAGAGAGCTCTTATATACTCTTTATTCAGCTTGGCCTAATATTAACATCCTATATAACCACAGTTCATTCATTAGAACTGAAAAATTACCATTGGTACATTACTATTAACTAAACTAGAACTTTCTTTGAATTTCACCAGTTTTTTTCACTTTTTTCCCTTTCCTTCTCCAGAATCACACATTGTATTTATTATTTATGTCCTCTTTGTCTCCTCTGATCTTTGATTATGTCTCCATCTTTCCTTGTTTTTTCATGATCTTCAGGGTTGGGAAGAGGTATTTCGTAGAATGTCCTTAAAATTGAGTTTGTTTGATACTTTCTCATGATTAAATTGAGATTATGAGTTTGTGGGAATGATATCAACCAGGTCAAGTGTCTATCTCATCATATCACAGGTGCATGATATAAATGTCTTGCATTGGTTATATCAATCTTGATCATTTGGTTAAGATGGTGCCTTCCAGGTTTATCCACTATACAGACAGTTACCATGTTTACTTGTTTTTCTTCCATTTATACTTTATTCTTTGGAAGAAAGCCATTCAATTCACCCCAGATTCTAGGGAAAGGGTAGCCAAATTTTCATAGGAACCAAACATTCCCTTCTATGCCCACTCTGTGAAGACAGACAATTTTCTCATTTGCGAAGCGGCTATTCTAATTATAATTAACTCAAGAAATTATTGTGAGGAGAAAATAAACTCATGAGTACTATGCACTTAGCCCAGTGCTTGGCACACAGTGGGTGTTCATTTGCCCTTCATTCACAGATTCAACAACTATTCAGGAAGCTTCAACCATGCCTGCGGCATTATCCTGGGTATCCAGATACAGAGTTTAGAAAAAAAAAAAGCAAAGAAAAAGAAACAGATATACAGTCCCTGTCCTTGTGGAGTTAATTGTCTCCTGGGGAGGACAGATGTTAAACAAACACATAGAAAAAGGTAATGCTACAAACTGCAGGAAGTTATACAAAGGAAAAGGTCAGTATGCTTTGTCAGAAAAACAGATTAATGATGAGGGAGACTAATTTAAATTCTGGAGTAGGGTGGCTGAGCTTCAAAGAAGTGCTCTCTAGGAAAGTTATCTTTATCTGAGATCTGAAGGATGAGCAGGAATAAGAGGTAGGAAGTGTGAAGGGAAGGGGTCCTCTGTAGAAAACAGTATGTGCACATATGCCATGGCTAGAAATACTTTATGTGTTCAGTGATTAGGAGAAGGATGGCATGGTCAGAGATACTGAGTGAGGGGGATGAGATGTGAAGCTGGAGATGGAGGCAGGAGCTTGATGCTTTCTATTCTCCCAAAGGCCAAGCAGCAAGGATGCTAAGCAGGGGAGTAACATAAGGTGGTAGACAATCCTAAGTAATCATGTGGGCTGCAGGGTGGAAAACAGACCAGAGGAGAGAAGAGGCACTCATTCTGGAGATGTGACAAATGTGGCTAGTGCAAAAGCTGGGAGGGGAGATGGTGGCTTTAGGGAGAGGGAGACATGGTTGTATGCACTTGATAAACATATATGCAAACATCAAAACTCCTCCAATCTTCTTCTTTCCCCCTATTACCCAGCTTGATTTATGTTACAGCTAACCCTCCAGTTGAATTTTCTGTCCTTCTGTCCCAAAGTCTGCAAAAGCATTCTGCACAATGCCAAGGTGAGGTACATTAATTTATATACAAGACAACATATGCTAAAACATTCAAAAACAATCATACAAATGCATTCAATGACATCTTTATCTCTTATGATAGACGTCAGAGACTTTTTTTTTTTTTAAAGATTTTATTTATTTGAGAGAGAGAGAGTGTGCATGAGCACAAACGGGGGTGGAGAGGTGCAGAGGGAAAGAAAGAGAGAGAATCTCAAGCAGACTCCATGCTGAGTGTGGGACCTGATGTTGGGCTCGATCTCATGACCTGAGATTACAACTTGAGCTGAAATCAAGAGTTGTTACTCAACTGACTGAGCCACCCCAACACCCCCAGACACAGCAGAGTTGCTGATTAACAGATGGAGACATTATTCTCTTAAAGAGACAATAAAAGCACATAAAGATCACCACAGTTTAAGCATTATTTAAAATATGACTTTATACTACAATGTGAGGAAATAGGTACAATTGTCTCTTAAAGAGACAATAAAAGCACATAAAGAACACCACAGTTTAAGCATTATTTATTTATTTATTTTTAAAAATTTTTAAAAGATTTTTATTATTTATTTATTTGACAGAGAGAGATCACAAGTAGGCAGAGAGGAAGGCAGAGAGAAAGAGGAGGAAGCAGGCTCCCTGCCAAGCAGAGAGCCTGATGCGGGACTCGATCCCAGGACCCTGAGATCATGACCTGAGCCGAAGGCAGCAGCTTAACCCACTGAGCCACCCAGGCGCCCTAAGCATTATTTAAAATATGACTTTATACTACAATGTGAGGAAATAGGTACAATTATCTCCCCCACTTTACAGATATGACAGCTGAGGTACAAGCATGTTAATTACTTAATTACTTAATCAATATCTTGGTCTCATAGCCAATCTCCATGCTTGGGACCAGTATGACATACCTCAGTACTAATGGAGTTTTGGCTTAAGAAAACACTTGGCATTTCTCCTGGGGCTAAAGGAAGAAGTGAAGAAGTATGTTTAAGAATGTGGAAACCCTTCAGCAACCAAGCAGTAAAAACTCCTGCCAGAAGTCAGTCAAGACCTTGCGAGAATAAATTCTTGTATTCTACTCCACAACTGAATGAGCTGTTATAATGCCCCAACTTAAAGGTAGCAGGAGTAGCCATCTGGCCTGATACTAGAATCTAATATTCTGAAAATATTTTAATTCAATTTTCTGTCTTTGATAAATAGTACATACTGAAGCAATTAGAGCTACTGCTCCAAAGGAAAGAATTATTAGTAAATAGAGTCACTATGAATGAGTCATTAGTAAATAGATTCATTAACCCCATTTCTCTTAATAAAAACATGTTTGTTAAGGCAGAAATCTCAGTTGTGACAGATTTAACTGTCTGTCAGCCAGAGAAACTGGAGTAGCCTTTCACTTTCTATCAGCCTGCCTCCAACCATCCCTGCTTGTAGACATGTTAGACAGAAGAAAACCTCAAGAAGCTCTGGGTCCCTTCAACAAGTAAATTATCATCTCTGACAAAAAAGGCAAATGAACAAACAAAAAAGCTATAAATAACTCTAGGATGGCTTTTAGTTTTCCTTTAGTTATTCCTTATGTTACTGCCATTGATCATGGATCCTCTGAATGAACTTATAGAGGATAATCATCTCACACTACCAGAAATAAAGTGGAATATAAAGGATCCTTCCCAATAAATGTCACATTTAAGGAAAAATACTGATGACTGTTGACTATACAGCAAGCCTTTTAGAAAGGTCCTCAGTTCTCAATACTTCTTTGGTACAAAAAAGGGTTGGCCAATGTTTTGCATTACCCAGGTTTAAGGATTACTTATAATCAGAACCAAACCAATAAATGTAAATGGATTATGTTATTCTAAGTTGGACACAAACCAGATTTATGATATATAGATTTGTAAGAGAAATCTCAAAGGATAAAAATAACACTTAGTAGAAGGTCACTTGAAAACCACACTGTTTCTCTATTCCTTCTTTACTCAGTCACATTTCTCACATTGAATCACCCTACTTTGATCTAATAGTTTTGAGTTGGAGATGACCTAAAGATTTATCTGTTTCACTAGCACTTATTTATTGCTTCCTGTTTGGGCAAAATAGCCACTCTTTGGAGGAATTATTATTTCCTATTGTAAAATCAAATATCTTTGAGTGACAAGTAATTCATTACAAAATTCATTTCCTCTCCACCTTCTCAACAGGGCTAAGTGGCTGCCATTTCCAGGGGAGTTTTGGCCAGGGGATCAAATTACTTTTTTTGCTCATTTCACTGTGTAGGCTGGCATTATGGATTTGGCTTCCTGCCAGCAGAATTAATTTGGTATTCTGTGATCAGTCAAATGATCGCACTACTCCCTTTCTGCCTGCCTGATAGACACCATGGCTCTTGTGAGAGTCAGACATGAACATTCTAGAAGGTCACTACTTTCAGAAAACTAAGACTAAATTGTGGTGGACCCACTGCTAAAACCTTGAATGATTTATAATATTCCTGCATATCTTTAGCTTCCTCCAGAGGTAATAACTATCCATCAAAGGACCTCTTTGGTTCCCATATGGATGAATTTCAGCAGTAGTATTTAGAAAGTGACTTGGGTAATTATAGCCCTACTCCCCACCATGATGGCATATGGAATAGTGTTTTATTTCAGAGACTTATGCAAATGATGGCACAAGTATCTTTCTTCCAGGTTTAAAAAATTCTTCTGAGGTTTGACTGAATTTTAGGCAGGAATTCACTGACATTTATGAAAAAGTACACTTTGCATCTTCCATCTCTGTTAACAGTCATCTTCAATGGTTCAATTTTGATGTAACTGATTTATACACTTCCTCAGTAATTATTTTCACTATCTCTATCACATAACCTAATATATCTTGAATTCTCATATCTTTTAGCCATGTTGAAAACCAATGCTCAATATGAAACACATTCATTTCTGTATGTATCTGTATAGTTTTCTATAAAATGTTCAGAACTTCAAAGAAACTGACTTCTTGATCATTTTTACAAATTTGCCTATTAGGTTTGTAGCTTCAGTTTGGACCTAGTGTCACATAATAATGACCTTCAACCCACATCAACATCTATTAGAAGGGGTGAAAAAACTATTTCAATGTCACAATTGTGTTATTTGTACTTTGCTACCTATTTCAACATTCTACTGATTAAACAGAAACATCACCTTCTAACTTGGTATTGCTGGCCAAGAAGAATGTCCTGATAAAATTTTCCTCATGAGATTTCAGAAAATAAATGTTGTACTGTAGATCACTGGTACCAGCTATCTTCCAGCAGATTGAAACATGAGCATATCTCACCTGCCATACATCTCCATTAGGAATCTCCAGTCTGGTTAGAGAGAGAAAACCTCAGCACAAGACAGTTAAAAAGCAATGCAAATAAATAGATGAGTGTACAAAGGTAGCACAGAAAATCAGAGCTAGAGGAATGGCAAGTAGTGAGAAAATCCCAGCAAGTGTGGCTAGCAAAGGCTTCACAAAGGGTAAGATTGGCAGTAGACCTTAAGAGATAGATAGGAGTCAGTGATTACAGTAGACTGGATAGGCCATTAGGGAATAACGATTAAGGTACACAAGAGCAGAGAGATGAGACTATAAAAGGTACATTCAGTGTGATGATACCAATTTAACTAATACAGAACAAGAATTATAAATAGCAACCTCAAAAGTCAACCTTTATTGAATATTTCTATGTCCAGCCATTGTTATAAATATTTTTGCATGTATTAATTCATTTAATCATCACACCTGGAGTATGAGCTAGTTATCACTACTACCTACATGTTGCAGAGAAGTCAAAGAAGCATTGAGCAACCAGTAAACATTTTAAGTTTAGCAAGTCTTAGAGCTAGAATTTTAACCCAGTATTGTGGCTCTAGAAAGCACTTAGAGCTACTATTCTTATCTATTGCCAAATTTTGTGTCCATGTCTGTAAGGACCACACAGGTATGTGTGATGTCTGTGGATCTCTGACTAGAGAGAGCAGTGCGGACTATGGAGAACTGGAGAGGTCATTTCTTACACCAAATAGGCAGCCATTGTTCTGCTTCCACCTGTGGGAACATGGGTCCAGTGTTTTAAGTTTTGATTTTTCTAGCAGAGAATCTAGGAATCTAATTTGTACATAAGCACATTTTTTTAAAAGGGCAATGGTCGACATATCACCTGAAGATGAACAAGTTGAGATACTGAGGGATAAGGAGGAATGGGATTGAAATGTAGGCTCATATCTGATTACTGTGAGGCCAGAAATCTTGCAAAGATAGAGTATACAGAGCTGGACACTGATAGAAGAGCTTGACCCATGGAAAGGTAGGTCTGTGAATTTTATAGGGGAATAATTCATTGGATATATATATATATATGACTGGAAGGAGACATCAGAGGTAAGTTAGGTGAAGGAACAAGATGAGAAATAAGCCAGCTGAGATTTTGAGTGAGGGGATGTCAATAGAAGAAGAAAGCTAGTTTCAAAAGTTAAGTTTATCAATAAAGTCAATAAAAGAGCCCATGTATATGAAAGTCTATATTGCATAATTAAAATCTATGCTGTGATTTCAAATTATTAAAACTTTGGAAATGCATAGAACCCCTACTCGAGCTACGGGCTTCCCAGATGTGTCCTATCAGTGGGTTATGTATCATCCCTTTAGTTTTGGTTTTCTCACAGGTTAAAGCATGTCAATGCCCTCCTTCACCCACATATGGCTTTCCATTATCCTCAGAAAGAAATCCAGGGTCTTTATCTGGTCTTCAAGGCCCTGGCATTCCTACCTCTCTCAGAATATTCCATTCACAGAAGCCATGCTCTGTTCTTTACAAACACTGTTGCTTCCCCAAGACTTTTGCACATGATGGTTTTGATACCTAGAACACTTTTGAGTGAGCTCACTGATACCACTGCTTCCCTGAAGTCTCTGCTCAGATTTCATTGTCTTGATTCCTTCTTCTCTTCCACCACCAGCTTTTCTCCTCTCATTTAGTATCTTTCTCCCCCACTAGAATGCAGGTCTTTCATTTCTCCATCACTATATACATAGTAGTTAGAATACTGCCTGGTCTAGAGTGTGCATTCTGTGAATGTTCGCTGAAGGTATGAATGAATGAAATGAAAATGACAAAGGCAGGGAAGAACAGAATTGCTAACAGAGAAGTGGTATGTAGATCAAATGAGACGACATGTGTAAGGCACTCAGCATAGAGCCATAGCAAACATTTAAAAAAAAAAGTATCTGAAAAAGATAGGAAGTGTCAAGATGGATAGAGAACTAGGGGTGATTCCTGGAGCTTAGTGCATCAGATGTTGAACAGGCTTCTGAGCAGCTCGCTCTCCCCACTGTCACCACCCAAACTCTTGTGGGTCTATCATCTGAATTCAGTGAGAAGTTGATTGGCCACCATGGTGTGTTATAAACTACTATTTTGTTTTCTTTTGTTCTCTTGCTTAAAGATAATCTATAAACTGCCACTTATTGCTGCTTTGCTGATAATTTGGAGATTTGTGAATGGTATGGTATTAAACTAAAAGCGAGAAGTGGAAAGAAAGCAAATGCCATTTCTATCCTATGTATTGTAGCTCTTTCAAAAATTACCATTCCATTACCATAATAAGGGAAATAGGGTTCTTTTTCTGATTTTTGTGCAATTATGCCCTTTATGAATAGTAATTGACTTGAAAATAGATCCCTGTCCTTCAGGGTCAGGCTCCAGGGAAGAAGAAAATTGCCAGAAAAATGACTAAGGGATCACTTAAGCTTGCCCAATTTGGCTAGAAAATTCCTTTTCTTCTCTGAATCCCTGTCTCAATGCCCACTCAAGCAATTTTCATTTTGCCTTTGGGGCTGGCCACCTGAAAAAGAAATAATAGATGGGAATTTTAAAGTAGGCAAAGTAACTTATTGCTACGTCCATCAATGTTTTGGGAACAGAGCTAGTCTATTGACAATAGGAAGTATTATGGGTTATTCCTCCGGAGCCTGGCTAGACAAGGTAGGGGCCACCCTCAGGATAAAATCTGTGCCAGGAGTAGTGTAACTCAAGGTCTGGTTTCCAGGTCCCTAATACTGAGCATTATATATAATATATATATATTATATATATATATATATATAATATATATATATATAATATATATATATATATATAATATATATAATATATATATATATATATTATACCTTCTCAGAATATTACAAGCAAATATGTCTTCTTAATTCTGAGATCGTTTCCAAATGATGCCAAAATGCTTGAACAATAATTGCAAAGTGTCTTCAGGTATTGAAACATCATCATCATCATCATAATAATAATACTTCTGCAAGGGGTATTATTATTATTATCCCCATGGAATGAATAAACAAACTTAGAGCCACTTTTGCCCAGGGTTATACAGTTAACAGGCAGAGAAGTTCACATTAGAATCATTACACTGAACAATGAAACAGGGATAGGACTCTATGCAACTATGTAATGACTGGGCATGGTTATTCACTGAAATACTTTTTTCTCCAGGATGAATTTATTATATGCTTTCATATTTATAGTCTCCATATATGTTTGGAAGATGAAAAACCTGAAAAAAATTGTTCAGGGGGCCATTTTTCATTGTTTGGTGTTATTCAGGTATGTGCCTTTGGAGGACATGGAATTGAAACACATGCATCATAGCCAAGTGGCACACACTAGATTGGAAGCTCTGCGACCGGCCCCAGAGAGGAGATGGGGCTTCACATTGGAGTGATGGTGTGTCTTCTCTACCTCTGCCAGGCTTAATTTAATTCTGCTCCTTCACGTCTAGTGGTGAAGTAGATCTCAGGGTCTTTTTCATTTTTTCTTTTTCAGTTTTGCTTTCCTTTCTGGGCTTTAGTTGCTCAGTTTTATCTTCACCCACCCCAAATCCAGACTTGGCAGATGGGCAGCGGAGGACGCCATGTTGCTTTTGTTTCCTGAGTGGCCAATGCACATTTTCCGGTAACAGAAGCTCAATTTCCTCCAGAGAAACACCTTCATTTTATTCTTATGTTGTTTGATACAAAGGACAATCTATATTGACATTGAGCCCTGCCAGCTGTGAAGGTATAAGGGATGGTCATGTGACCCACACCAGGTAATGTAGACTCTGTCTCAGAGCAACTGGTGATACACCAGCGAAAGATATTTTCTCCCAAGTGGAAGTGCTGACCTGATGCATGTGAAGCCTGGAGCTCCTGAAATATCTGGACTTGACAGGAAGGTTCTGCCCAGTAAGTGAAACTCAAGTACGAAAGGCAGAAAATGGACTGGGGGAGACCAAATTCTAATGACATCATCGAGTTCCTGGATCTGGTTTTATTTCTGGATTATTGTACTCACTTAAGCTACTACATTTTAATTTTTTTATTTCCTTTTTTGGGTGCTTAAACCAATTTGAGTTGGGTTTCTGAAGGAAGCTGGCTTGTGTGTGGGCTGTCTTCTGACTAGGCATGCCAACTTTAATAAGATGTTTACTTTGATGTCTGGTTTCAGTCATTTTATAAACTTTTTCTTTCTAAGGGATTTATCTCATCCTTCATCTTTTCTCAATAATTTAATTTTATTCCTAGAAATGTCAAGCCTAAAGGCAAATTGAAATCTTCTCTCCACTAATGATTTAATTATGTAGCTTTATCAAGTGTTTGCACTTAGTGGTTCTTGTTAAGGCTTTGTATTAACCAAACTGAGAATTTCTTGGGTTCCTAAATCAAGTAGCCCCACCCTCAGGACTTTCCAAATAAAGTTTTGTGTTGCAATACCACTGTATAAGGCTTATCAGAAATTATGACAATGAATATACTTAGTGTTTCACAACAATTTGAGCTATTCTTCTGACAAGCATGCATTGAAAGTCAGTTATGTTTTCAACACTCACATTCATCTGATTCTGAATGTCCAGGTCTTAAAAGGATCTTAAAATGACATGTGGGTTTTTTTTTTTTTTTTTCTCCCCAACAGTTTTGCAACTAAGAACTCCAGATAGGGTCAGGGTAACCCTTAATCCTGCCCTTAAGTTAAGAGTAGTTTGATGTTCAATTAACTTTTTTGTTTTGTTTTGTTTTTAGATTTTATTTGACAGAGAACACAAGTAGGCAGAGAGGCAGGCAGAGAGAGAGAGAAGAGGAAGCAGGCTCCCTGCTGAGCAGAGAGCCTGATGCAGGGCTCAATCCCAGGGCCCTGGGATCATGACCTGAGCCAAAGGCAAAGGCTTTAACCCACTGAGTCACCCAGGCGCCCCAAAATTAACTTCAGTTTTTAAAGGATACAAACCACAGCCCAAGAATTTAAGTCACCTTTCCAGTTACATGACATAATTCACAACAACAGAATTTTTACACATTTCCACAAAAATGAAGACAAAGAGTGATCAGGCTAATTGATTTGGGCTCAGTGCAGAAACACTGCAGGGAGCTCAGAGCACAGGCTACCCACCAGAACGTGATTCAGTCATCTAGTGGCTAGAATTTCCCCTTAATTTTCTGTGGTAGAGTCACAAGGCATGCTGCTGGTGCTTTTTTGTTCTTTTTTTTTTTTTTTTTAAATCAGACATGATGATATTCTTCTCTTCTCCCATGCAGGGCTGCATTTGGATCACTGGCTCAAAGAAACTTGCAGAAAAAGAAAAGGATCCAGGAAATGCAAATTAAAATGGTGGGGGCTGGACTTGGGGAGAGAGTGAAATACTACCCACATCAAGCTGGCAGCCCTCTAGAACCCCTGGCCCCAGCGCACATGGATCCTGTCCAGCCTGTCACCTCCAGGCCTCTCAGCACCTGTAGCAGGAGCGACTTGAAGTGGCTTCAGGCAAAAATCACCCTGAAACTGACAAGATTCCAAATGTGGCCACGTGAGAAGGACTGCGGAAGTTCACCAGGTCTGGAATTAAGACAGGTGTTAGCTCTGGTGACATGTAAGACAAGAAAAAAAATAATCCTCCCATGTTTTAGCTTTTATTTTGTTTGTGTGGGGTGGGGGATTGTTTGTTTCTTTGTTTGTTTTTGGTCCTTAAAGCAGAAGGAGAAGCAACTAGACAATTCCTAGCAAAAAGAAACTCTCCCCCAGAGGATGCATATGGAACCAAGAGATTTCATTAGTGTCTGAGGGGATATTCCAAATGGAGTTTCTTCAAGCTGATACACAACAAAATTTTCTGTGTTTTTAACTAAACCTGTCTTTTACAATCCAGAGAAGCAAAGAAGGAGAGAGAGCCAGGTAAGAGGTACAGAGGGTAGTTGGACATTTTAAGAATAGCTCATAAGCAGTGAAGTTTCTTAAGTGTCAGGCATTTTACTAATAATTTCATGCAATTCCATTTCATTTGTATACCAACCCCATGAGGTAAGAATCATTATCCTCTGGCATTTAGGTGACAGAGAAACTGAGGAAACAAGAAGCTCGATAAGCAGTAGGGCCAATATTTGAACTCATGTGGCTTAATGCCATGGTTTTGTTTTTCCTAATTCCACATTTTAATCTTTATTATCTCTTTATTATCCTTCAGAAACTTCAGAGTTACCTATTCTTTTCCCCGTTCTTTCCTCCCATGGGAAAAATGAAGATGTGCCCATTTTCCAAGTAGTTTAATCCTGGTATTATAGTTAAGTTGTGAACCAGTCCATGCAAGCAGAAACGGAACTGTGGACGGCGCCCTATTACACAACAGTAACAATCCTGAGATTGGGAGCAGTGCTCTGCCGTCTGGAAAGTCCTTTCCCTGTGTAATCTCATTTCATATTTGCAACAGACCAGTAAAATCTGGAATTATTAGCTCATTCTACAGAGAGAACATTGAGGCCAAGAGAGGGAAAACAGATGAACCAAGATTATCCTAAACTCTTTTTTTTTCTTTTCTTGCTCCAATTTGGTTTCTCCAGGAAGGCTGGGACCTTTAGGGAGGCTTATTTGGACACAATGAAGGCAACAAATGGCTGGCGTTCGGATGGCTGTCTTAGGATGGAGTGTGAGGTTCCATCTCATCTCAGCTGATTTCACTACCTTCCCGGCTCCACACAGGGAATGGGAACTGAAACAGCAGACAGAGGAGAAAACCATACTGTTGCTGATCTGGAGACAGGGCAGGGAATGAAACACATGGATCCTTTGTCCTCAGAGAGCTTCCATTTCTGGAAACTGAGTCACGTTAACTTTTATCTATGTCTACGTCTTGCCTACTGCCCTAGATGTGCTTCTTTTGGCTCCGGTAAAAGACCCACATACTTCATATTGCTTCCAAAAAAAAAAAAAAAAAAAAAAAGTACAGCTGATACATTGCACAAAGCAGTCAAACAATAAAAGCTAACCCTCATGAGCAAAACATTTATTTCCTTAGTGATCTGCACTCGCCAAGATGGACAGATTTAGAATTGGAGGCTATTCAAGGTCATTCAGTAAGTAATCAGTAGGGGAAGCAAAACAATTCATCTTCTGATTTTTTGCTCTACCCACAAGGTTTTCTATTTACAAAAGGTGACCAAGTACCAAGTGTTTATGAAAAAAAGTAGAACTATGATTAAAACAAAAACAAACAAAAAGGAAAACCAAAAACTCCTACCAATTTCCTCCCAAGCAACATAAGGATGGCACTAGGTGGCCCTCTGGTTCACTTTGCTCTAATAGGCAACATCTAAGCCAGCCTCCCTGAAATGAAAAGTAGCCCATTAAAGATATATGTAAGTTGGGGGTGTAACATGTAAGTCACAGAGAAATCGTTACTATAGGTTAGTGTGCAGGAAAATAGCCTATCGAGATGTTAAAAAGGAATTAGAGACTCGATAAATAAGCAAAGTCATCCTTAGCTATGTGACCTTTGTTAAAAATCAGAATGACGAACCTTCTCCAGAATAGACCACATACTGGGTCACAAATCAGGACTCAACCGATACCAAAAGACTGAGATTATTCCCTGCATATTCTCAGATCACAATGCTTTGAAACTGGAGCTCAATCACAAGGAAAAGTTCATAAGGAACTCAAACACCTGGAAGCTAAAGGCCACCTTGCTTAAGAATGCTTGGATCAACCAGGAGATCAAAGAAGAACTGAAACAATTCATGGAAACCAATGAGAATGAAGACACTTCGATCCAAAACCTATGGGATATAGCAAAGGCGGTCCTAAGGGGAAAATACATAGCCATCCAAGCATCCCTCAAAAAAATGGAAAAATCCAGAACATACCAGCTGTCTCTACACCTTAAAGAACTGGAGAATCAACAACAAACACTTCTCCAATCAAGACATACAAATGGCTATCAGACAGATGAAAAAATGTTCATCATCACTAGCCATCAGGGAGATTCAAATTAAAACCACATTGAGATATCACCTTACACCAGTTAGAATGGCCAAAATTAACAAAACAGGAAACAACATGTGTTGGAGAGGATGTGGAGAAAGGGGAACCCTCTTACACTGTTGGTGGGAATGCAAGTTGGTGCAGCTTCTTTGGAGAACAGTGTGGAGATTCCTCAAGAAATTAAAAACAGAGCTTCCCTATGACCCTGCAATTGCACTCCTGGGTATTTACCCCAAGGATACAGATGTCATGAAAAGAAGGGCCATCTGTACCCCAATGTTTATAGCAGCAATGGCCACGGTCGCCAAACTATGGAAAGAACCAAGATGCCCTTCAACTGACTAATGGATAAGGAAGATGTGGTCCATATACACTATGGAGTATTATGCCTCCATCAGAAAAGATGAATACCCAACTTTTGTAGCAACATGGACGGGACTGGAGGAGATTATGCTGAGTGAAATAAGTCAAGCAGAGAGAGTCAGTTATCATATAGTTTCACTTATTTGTGGAGCATAACAAATATCATGGAGGACAAGGAGTGTTAGGAGAAGGGAGTTGGGGTAAATTGGAAGGGGAGGTGAACCATGAGAGACTATGGACTCTGAAAAGCAATCTGAGGGGTTTGAAGTGGCGGGGGGTGGGGTGGGAGGTTGAGGTACCAGGTGGTGGGTATTATAGAGGGCACGGATTGCATGGAGCACTGGGTGTGGTGAAAAAATAATGAATACTGTTTTTCTGAAAATAAATAAATTGGAACAAAAAAAAGAAAGAACTTCAATATAAAATAGAAAGAAAATGTTATAAATATATACAAGTTTAATCTCCCTGATATGAGGAAGTGGTGATGCAACATGGGGGCTTAAGTGGGTAGGAGAAGAATCAATGAAACAAGATGGGATTGGGAGGGAGACAAACCATAAGTGACTCTTAATCTCACAAAACAAACTGAGGGTTGCTGGGGGGAGGGGGTTTGGGAGAAGGGGGTGGGATTATGGACATTGGGGAGGGTATGTGCTTTGGTGAGTGCTGTGAAGTGTGTAAACCTGGTGATTCACAGATCTGTACCCCTGGGGATAAAAATATATGTTTATAAAAAATAAAAAATTAAAAAATATATATATATACAAGTTTATATATAGTGCTTTTCAAAATATGGTTCAAAGGAAGAGCACCATTAAATTTTTACTAGCTTTGTACTGTTAATAAGGAAAAACCGATATATTCATGCTAACAGACACATGATAGCACCATGAAATGTTACTTTAAACCAGTGAAAATAATGAAAAATATTTTAACAGGGATAATAAAGACCAGAATTTTAATCCTTAAAAAAAAAAATAAGAATGACTCTGGAAGAATTTCTGTTAAATAGAAACTGAATAAAAAAGAGCAAAGATATGTTTGATACTCTGGTTTTAACTCCTGGCAGGGTAAAGGGTGTTGTTTAAAAAATGATTTTGGATGAAGACACCATTTCATTTTCTAAGATGGTTGTAGATAATATAGCAAATGCCTGGTTCAGTGTCATGACCAGTTTCCAAACTTCCAGCTGATTTCTTGAGCTACAGAAACATATTGTGAGGGGTCTGCCAAAGGAGTCATCATCAATCCTGGCCCAACAACATAAGGAGAACTTGAGAGATGAAAAACCTTGGTTCTGAGCTTCCTCTGGTGAGGAAACATTTTAGTATTAAGTCTGTCATGGGTTTTTAATCAGTGAGACCCGGATTCTAACTTTATATCACAATAGCTTTATGATCTTGGCATATCAGTTAATGTTTCCAAACCTTTGTTTCCCTATCTCTAAAATGAATGTAATAATATTGTCCACGTGGGTTTTTATGCAAAACAATAAATGGTTAATTTAAGTAAAATGCTTGGAAATATGCCTAGCACAGAGCACTTAAAAATTTCTAATTATTACTATGGGGGACATATAATTTTACCTAAGGACCAGGAGTCTTTTTAAAGATCATGGTATGATTGAATGGACAAGGAATACATTTTTCAACAAATGTTGCCAGAGTAAATGGACATCACAGGAAATCAAATAAGCCTGAACATAAACCTTATACATTTCATAAAAATTATGGAAAGAGAACTTCAACCAAAAACATAAAACACCGGGCGCCTGGGTGGCTCAGTGGGTTAGGCCGCTGCCTTCGGCTCGGGTCGTGATCTCGGGGTCCTGGGATCGAGTCCCACATCGGGCTCTCTGCTCAGCAGGGAGCCTGCTTCCTCCTCTCTCTCTCTCTCTCTCTCTCTCTGCCTGCCTCTCTGCCTACTTGTAATCTCTGTCTGTCAAATAAAAAATAAATAAAATCTAAAAAAAAAAAAAAAACATAAAACACCAAAATCTCTCAGGAAAAAAAAAAAAATAGAAAAAAAATCTTCAGGACGAGGAGTAGCAAAGAGTGCTTAGATTTGGCATGAAAGGAACAATAATGAAAGAAAAACTGTGAAACTGGACCTTGTCAAATTTAAAAACTTTTGCTCAGCAAAGAGAGGACTTTGCTTTGCAAAGGAGCATTAAAGAGATGAGGCTGCAAGAAAGTATTTGCAAATCACATGTCCGATAGTAGACATAATTTACAGTAGATGGAGTTCTCCTCAAACTCAATATTAGCAAACATATACTCTAACTAGAAGATGGATGAATAATACAACAGATACTTCACTGGAGAGGATATACCTTCCACAAATAAGCACATGGAAAGATAATTAACATCATTAGCCATTAGGGAAATATAAATTAAAACCATAAGGAGGTATCACTGAACATCAAAACGAATGGCTGAAATTAAACAAAACAAAACAAAACAGTTAATTAAAGCAAATGCTGGTGAGAATCCAGAGACACTGGATCACTCAAACATTACTACTGGGAATGTACAATGGTATAGCCACACTGGAACATAGCTTGGCAATTCCTTTAAAAAGTAAAAAAGGAATTTCCATATGATCCAGAAATTGCATTGTTGGTTTTTTTTTTTTTTTCCCAGAGAAATGAGAAATTATTCTCCTTGGAGTATGCACAGCATCTTTGTTCTAATCACCAATAACTTGAAACTATCCAAATGTTCTTCAACAGATAAATGGTTACACTGGCTTATCTCTAGCAGGGACTACTACATGGCAATAAGAAGGAATGGACTCTGGATAAACCCCAATGAGTTTATACTGAAAGGAAAAAGCCTTGCTGGAAATGTTGCATACTGCATGATTCAACCTATTGAGTATTTGTGGACTAACATAACTAGAGAATAGAGAACAGATTAACAGTTCAGAGCAGCTAGGAAGGGGAGGAAGAAGTGGGTGGGGCTATAAGGGTGGAGCGCAAATCACGGGACAGTCATGACAGTCCGTGAAGTATCCTCATTGTGGTAATGGTTAATGAAGCTACAGGTCTGATGAAATTGCGTAGATCTACACACATGTGCTCACCTGTGCACACACACACATGCATACACATGCACACAAATGAGTGCAGGTTAGTTGGTGGGATCTAAACGAGCTTGGTGAATTGCAACAGTGTCAGTTTCCTGGTATTGCTATTGTACTATAATCAGGCACAAGGCTCCTGCTCTGCAAGCGGCCTGGTGAAGGCACACAGTTTGTTACAACTTCCTGTGACTCTGTAATATTTTGAAATAGAAAGTTACGAAAACTATGCTGGTGTCAGTATTTTAGGTAAGAACTTTCAAAGCTCTGTACTTTATGTAAAGTTCCAGTGGGACACCTGAAGCCCGGGAGTACCCATACTGTTTGGGAAGGAGAGTAATTCAAAATACTTGCTAGGAAATAGGAGATGGAAAAATGGAGTTAATTTCATCACACTTCTTCCACGGCACATGCACACACGTCTCCTGTCGTTCCTCAAGAGTCACCATATGCTAAGTGTTACATACAACGCTGTGATGTATTTCATGTATCCCTCATCAGAATTACAGTTTATGTAACAATATATGCCTGCACTTAATTATCACCAGTAACACGGAAATAGGAGAAAGAAATCACATTTTCAGTTCTGTAACTAAATTTGTGATGTTAGCAAAGCACTTCAACTCTCTAAATAGTTTTTAATATGGTGATTAAACTAGGTGATGTTAAAGATTCTAACTATAATGAAATAACACCTAATTACTAGGAGCAAAAATTCATTAGGCACTAGTGCTAGAGATCTACTATATTTAATATACAGTAAAACCACTAATTTAGAACCTGTAATAACGTAGAGTGTTGCTTTACATAGCTCTATTTTAATATTTAAGAAAAAAAAAAAAAGGATTTGCTATCTAAACAGTGTAAAGAAGTGCCTAAGAGGAATATTTGAACAAAGCAAACTTTTTCAAGTCTCAGTGAGGGCTTTAGAAATTTCTGTGTATATGCAAGAATATAGGGTTTATTAGAAACCCTTCTTATCAGGGTGCTTGGGTGGCTCAGTCGGTTAAGCCTCTGACTTTTGATTTCAGCTCAACATTGTGAAATTAAGCCCCGTGTAGGGCTCTGGGCACTGGGCACAAGGCTGAGTATTCTCTCTCTCTCCCTCTACGTCTGCCTGCCCCCACCCCATCTCTAAAAACAAACAAGCAAACGAACACAGTTCTTATGTATACATTGCTTTATAGGGACACTTACCATAGAGTACAGTCAGGGACTAGACCTTAACAAGAGATTCCCCTAAACACATTCATGCCAAAGAAATCTCCTGCCAGCTTCCAGCTGCTACCCTAAAAGCCATCCAGCTCACCAATCTACTAACCTGGCCTTAGCCTGTATTACTGAACATTCAGACGGAGCAAGGGGACAGACCCAAATCCAGAGCAATTAGGATAAGAAAAAAAAAAAAAACACCAAAAAACCAAAAACCAAAAAACAAAAAAGAAACCCACATGATTAACATGACAGAAAGGCAAAGCAAAATCTCTGGATCCAAATTTTTATTTCTAAACTTCAAAAATTGTATCCACATTTTCGTGACTCAAATAATTTGCAAGGCTGTGGGATTTTCCAATTGCCAGTTTTTAAAAAATGTCTTTTTCACCCCCTGTGCTTCCTGGTGGTCTTGCTTTTGGCTTTGGTTCCAAAAGCAATGCACTTTTTGGCATTTTGAAAAAAATAAAACCTTCGTATCAAGCAATAAAATGCGCGCAGTGCACATGTGCCTGCCATACCCTTTCCTCTGCCCATTTTTTTATTCATCGAGCTACCTGCCCCCCCTCCCCCAGAGAAAATTAAGTTGGCTCTGGCTCTTAATGGAATCATAAGGAAGTTTAATAATCAGCTCAGAGGAAATGAAGACACAACAGTGTCCCACCCAACCCATGATAGGTGAAAAGAATTATTACATCCTTGGAAAAGCATATCTATTTGGCATTTAGGGCTGTGTTCTGGATCTCACTCTCAAATTCTATTACTTTTTTCACTAATTCATTTGTAAGCTGAAAAACATTCTTTAAAAGTCATGGAGAGATGGACTTCTTAACATAATTTCTCGCATGACATACCGAGTCCAGACAATCTTAAAAAAAAAAAATCCTAAGGCTATCATAATATTTGTCCAAAAATAACCATGAAAGAGAATTGTGTCATCTCAGGGTATCAAAAAAAACAAAAAACAAAACAAAACAAAACAAAAAAAAACAAACACAGAAAATCACCAAGTAATCACTGTATTCTTTTCCTTCTATTTAAATGTATAGTAAAAAGACTTTACCAATTTTGTGTTCTAATATGGTCAAGCAGCAGAACTTCTTTTATATGAAATAACCACTCTAATGGGTAATTTTGTGAAAAATATAAGTATTATTTTCAATCCCAACATTTTCCTTACACCTCTGATAACTGACCTAACCACTGTGAGGACATAAAATTTCACACTATAATTTCCAGAAGGCAAGCTGAAAATATTCTGTGACGGTTCATATCTACTGAGATCTTTTTCCCTACCTCTCAAAGAAAGATATGAGAATATCCATACCAGAGTTGATTTTAGAGCCTCAAAGCTTTCTTTGGCAGAGAAGTATGGCCAAAACTCAGAAGTATTTAATGCTTTTTACAATTCTCTATTTATGGCTAAGTAGCTTTCTTTCTTTGTGCAACAAAGCCTAGACTGAGAAATAGGAGCCTATCTGCTTTTTTCCTGCAGCAGTACAAATCAATAAGGGGCTGGCCATGAATTCTTTGGAAAAAGTTCTTTATGAAATGCATATTGGGTTCAGAAGTCATGCTGAACTCTAAAGGAGGGATACAACCAAGATTTTGCCTCTCCTTATTCCCTGTCTACGTTGCTTCCTATCATACTCGAGGGCCAGATTCTAGGACAAGCTATGTCTAGGTCACTGAATGGTCCCTGTTTACCAGTGGGCAGGGCTGCTGTATGTACAAGGTCATACTATGTGACACAGTGTGAGTGGACTGATGTTCTGTGTGCAGCTGGAGTGATAACAAAGAAGAGTTTGGTGATGTTCTTAATCACGTAGCTTCTGGCACTCTCTTTCCTTTCCTTTCCTTTCCTGTGTCCCAGGCTGTTGACCAATAACAATAGCCTGAGACTTGCCTTCATGTTTAAAAGAGAGAGAAAAATCCCTAAGGTGCCCCTAATGGATAGAACTTCTGACTTGCTGTTTTGCACATGCTCAACTGCATGGAAAGAGCTATTATGTTCTTCTTCTTCTTCTTCTTTTAAGATTTTATTTATTTATTTGACAGAGATCACAACAAGTAGGCAGAGAGGCAGATAGTGGGGGGTGGAGGGGAAACAGGCGGTGGTGGGGGAACGGTAGGGGGGTGGTGGAAAGCAGGCTGTGGCGAGGGAGGGGAAGCAGGCTCCCTGCTGAGCAGAGAGCCCAATGAGAGGCTCTATCTCTATCCCAGGACCCTGAGACCGTGACCGGAGCCAAAGGCAGAAGCTTTAACCCACTGAGCCACCCAGGTACCCCAAGAGCTACTATGTTCTTAAGCAACTTCCCTGTTCATCTGTCTCTTAAGGGGACACCATAAAGTGGGGTGGGCTAGTTGAGGAGAGGATAGGGAATAGTCCTAGATCATTCAGCATAAAATATCTAAGAGCAACCCATTCCCTCCATTATTTCTAAAAAATGTAGTAAAGCAAGCACTGGATTGGCCGTCCAGGGATAGGAAAGTTCGGATCCTGGCTTATATACGAACTTGGGGCGGTCGTTTCGCTTCATTCCTTGTTGTCTCATTTGTAAAATCACTCATTTTACAATAAAAGCTGCTGTGAGCATTGGATTTCAGAGTGCACGAGAAAGGCTTTTAGTGGTAAAGCACTATTTATTTATAAGGTGCTATTATATATTTAAAAGGCAAGTTCATTTCCAACAAAACCATCTGTCTTCTCATCTACAAATGTGTCAATGAGGTTGCCATGGGGACATGGGGGCCGCAAATGGTTCTGACTAATTGTCTGAGGGATTCAGTGATCAGTTGGCTGTTTGCTCTAAAAGGCACAAAAGAAGCAGATGGACTGCTTCCTTCCCCCTGACTAAACCTGCTAATTGTTTTGGCAACTAAGCCTCTGAGAGATTAGAAGGAACCCTTCTATGCATGCCTTGAGAACTCTCTGAAAGGCTTGGACCCAGCTCCAAATACTAGTAGTATCATCACCAGGGTTAATGCTTTTATTTGGAGCTTGGGCGGAGGGGAGGGCGGCGGTGGAAGTTGTAAGTCACACAGAATTGCAGGTGCCTCTCCTGGCTGCAGAGAGACAAATATGGGGAAAAAATATCCTCTTGCCACACTTTAGGGAAAAACGAATGGTTAACTGTTGACCATAAGAAGGAAACTCAGTTAACTGAGAAAGAGAAACCCAAGCAACTTCAACGGTAAGTAACGACTTGAGTTTAGATTCAGGACTCCTGAGTTCCCAGAAGTTATTGATATGCTCTCTAACATTTGCTTACATTGTACTAATTTTTTGGTCCCCAGTTTTTTCTTCATTCCACTTATTAACACAATGTTCCTGTCAAGTGGGAAGTGGCATAAAGAGGAGAATGGAGCATAAGAACATTTCCTTACTTCCCAGGGACTGAGGTTACCCATAAAAGTTAATTTTGATACAAGGAATTATAAATACACATTCTCACTGTGATCCCAGTCTGTGCCTCACAAAGTCAGTCTCCAGAAAAAACTTAATATGAAAAAGGCATTATTTAACTAAGTACTTCCATTTGGGAAACCTTCTTGGAAATCAACCTAAATAAACCATAAATTTTTAAAAAGTGTGATATGCTTTAAGGTTTTGACCCCAAAAGCTCTCCACAGACCATTAATTTTCATGTGTTTCGAATAAAATTTCTATGGAGGCAAATGAGCCTTCATCTATGGATTTAAATATTCATTAACAAGGTAACATTTCCTTCACGGTAAGATTTCTTTTATAAAATTAAGTATGCATTGATTAGGGTCATAGAAAGAAGAAAGACCCCCCCCCAATGGATTTAACATCCTTCAGTGTCCATGTTTTCTGTTAAGATATTACAAAATATTTAATCACCAGCCAACAATTTGGCAAAGGAAAGAATTAACAAAAACAATTCCACTCTTCCCTTTGATATTTGGTCATTTTCTGCAAGCATTTGATTAAAGTCTCATTTAACCCCCTACCAAGTTGTCATTGTCAGAAAAATGAAAGTTTCAAAAATTAGCTGCATTAATGAATCATAGAAATGTATTATGCATATGAAAATTAAAGCTTTATTCCTGGACAGTTCACCTGAAGGAAACACGTGATCTGACATTTGGCATCAAGTTGCTAATCCCTCTTTATAGCAGTTCTGAATTTCTCTTCTGCCCAGTGCAGGAAATCAATAGGGAAAATTAGCTGGTAAAATTAAGAAGATCCATGAAGCCCACCAAGGTCTAGATCTCAGCCTGTGGGAGGGTTTTCCTAGGGTGCTCTATCTGAGCATTAAGCGTAGTGAATGCTCATTATATCTCCTATTCCCATATTATTTAGGGTTCTCTTTAAATCTTCATATCCAATCCCTTGATACTCCAATCTTCTATTATAGATGACAAATCTTCTTATTAAACTTCCTGCGCTAGTTACTGTGTGGTTTCTCTTTTCTGATTGGGCCCCTACTGATTCAACATCTTTGGGTATACTTTTACTTTTTTTTACAATGAGTAAGGAATATATTTGTAATTGAGTAAAAGCCAACAAACAGAAATTATAAATTAAAAAATAGGTAAGAAAAATACAGATGTCACTTACATGTTTATTATTATGATAATCTGCCTCAAAGATGTAGCATTCCTGCAATACCATGACTTACATTTATGAATACGTGAATTCCTATATACTTGCCCAATTGTCCATTTGCACTTGATATGTGGGTAACATTTGAAAGAAACCAACTGGCAGTCTGTTGGATACTTGAGGATCAATAGTCTATGTTACGTATCCTGTCTCACAATGTTACTATATGCTTGTGATATTATTCAATGGTTTACTGTTTAGTGAACACAACCTAATTCTGATTAGAGCAGCTAATTCATCTCTGAGATTCCTGTGGAGGCCACATTAATTCCAGCATACATCTATTTTTATGTGACCAGACAGGGACAGTCTAATAGACACTTCGTTTCAGGAATAATTAAAATCCACTTAAAGATAAACAATTTCCCATGAATAATATTAACCCACTCTGAATAGAAGAGGCTGCAACCGAAATATCTTGTGCAATAGACATGCTTTAAACAACTCTACCCTATTATTTCTTTCCCCCACCGTATACCTGGTTAATATCAGCCTCATGAGTTGTGTGCGTGAATATCTGCTGTCAGCACATCTTGTTTTTATGGTCACGGTCACAGAGTCCATCAACAAATAATGAAAGGGAGTGAATTTAACTGGTCTTAGCCCCATATTTTGGCCTAGATAAGAACGACATTTCCTAATTCCAGAAATGATGATTCAAAATTCCATTCCGAATGATCTAGTTTACGGAAATGTATTTTTAAGTGATGAATTATTGAAATCAACCTATAGCCAAGACGATCTCACCAGTATGTATGTGTTTAAAGCCAAAAGCTTAGAATATCACTCAGCATGCCCTGAGGAATGGAACATATGAATAATTAGATGGCTCAGAATTCCCATTTCTCTTATGAATTGATCCCTTCCCTTGGCTCTATCCTACTTAACTATGAGATCTCCGGTATTCAGTCTTTATTGAGCATCAAACTTATACAAGAGATTGACAGAGGTTTTATATTGTGGCGGTTTTACTATTAACGTGTACAGCAGGATGTTAGTCAAGACTCCCAGTTGCAGACGTCAAAAACCCAACTCAAGCCAACTTAAACAAATGAGGGAAATTTATAGTGCTCTTCATGGAAAAGTTCTCAAATTGTTCTAGTTTCAGAGGTGGCTGGAAGATAGTCAACCCATGTAGTAAGAACCCCATCTTTCTCTTTGCCATATCTCAGCTCTTTTTTCTCTGCTTTAACATCATTCTCAAGAAATTTCAATGCATGTGGTGGTTCTTGGGAGCTCTAGACTTAGGCCCTTCCAGCTTGAATTCCAGCTGAAAGGCAATTTCTCTTTGCCCACATACATACGAACATCCCAGGTCTGAGTCTCACTGGACTACTGTGGGTCACAGGAAGCTTTCATTGGCCAGGAATTCTTGATCCACAGAACATGAGTATGATCAGCACCAACTAAATCATAAGGACTCCTCAGACTCTCTGGGGAACATGGAAATAGGTATTGGGCAGAGATCAACAAAAGTTGTCCATTTCCAGCAGGTGTTATTTATTTCAGCTAAGTACGTTATAACCCATAAGCCAATATTTAATCTTCATGATACAACTATTTCTTTGAATCATTAAATGTGATTTATAGATAAGACACTTGGTCCTCAAAGAAATTAATTAACATGCCCAGGATTTCATAGGTGGTAAGTGTTAGAGTTGCCATCCATATAATAGAGACAAAGTAATTACTCCTGAAGAACCCCAGTCTGTAAGGGCATGACCTCTAAAATACTTTCCATGATGAATGTGGCAAGACGTAGGAGGCAGAGTTGTTTAACTCAAAATAATTCACTCATTTGGATTTGAATAAGATTTCTACCTAAATGACAGAACTCAAAGTCTTTCTACAAAATAGCAATATTAGAGGCAGTAGAATACTTATGGTCCTTAGAGAAGCAGCAAATACCTCCTTCTTCTTGATCTGAGATGAAAATGCATCTTGCCCTTTCAGAGCAAGACCTTCCAAACTCCAAGGAAGGTGTGTATGTGCAGTGGGAAGAGTCAGGAAGGACTCAGTTATTTATTCGAGACAGTAGAGTATTTACCTGTGCTATTCATTCATTCATTCATTCAAGGGTGTTTACTGAACATGGTCTCTGTGTCTGAAATTCAAAGCAGTTCACACCAAAGAGACACTCCAGCTACACTGCTTGAAATAAAATGGACTGGTTCTGATATGTTGCTCTTAATGATTTGCTTTTCTGGGACTGAGCCATCAGAGAAAATCCAAATACATTGACTGCAAACACCAATTACACTGTGTGTGTTTGTCTTGTGTTTTGTTTTGTTTGTTTAGCTTCCAAAAAATATAAAATGTGGGTAAAATTAACCTATTGGCGAAGAACCTAAGCAAGAAGACTTGATCTTGGAAGGCCAAGCAGAACTTTGGTGGGCCAGGTGAAAGCCATGAAAATGGAACCCGGAATAGTGTCACTTGTGAAGGAGTCAGGAGCCAATCCTTCTGGAAATAGAAAAATGGGAACGATGGCTATACAGCCTGTTGGAAGCACTGGGTGCTTTTTTATACTTTAATTGCACTCAGAGTTGACAAGTCCCAAATACTCTGTCTTGGGTGAGCATTGACAATTTTATCTCCAAGAGAGAAGATTCTCAGCATGTGAGGGTGGCATTCCAATGGCCCGCTCCCCATCCTTATATATCTTCAGGGGATTTTAATGTCAAAGAAACCTAAATCTGTTTGCTTGGAAGGCTGCCACAGCAGTAACTTCCCTCAGTGAACGCCTTCGACTTCCCTCATCACCCACGAAGTCAGCATCTAGCTCCTTTTTGTAGGAGGCCAATTCCAAAGGCAGTTTCCAAACACCTGCCACTGCTGTTCTTTGACTGCACTCTCAAATGCCATGGTGGGGAATCTGTTCAAGCAATTACCACCCCAGCTGATAACCCACAGAAATATCAGCTGCTGGATCATCTGTGTCTGTTCCCCCATCCGGCGATGTTCCACGCAGGTACAGAGAGTTTTTGCAAAGCCAGACTCAGAGCAGTCAGCAAAGAGATGAACAGCAGGAGTCTCCTGGCATTCTGGCCACTTTCAGTCTCTCCTCCTCTTTCTTGCCTCATTTTTTTGTATTCCTAAAATGGGAATGGTTTTATGCTCTAGGTATGAGGAAATGGAGTGAGCAAAAATATAACAAAAATTATAGGGACATATTTTTGTGGGGTCGTATTATAAAACCTCAGCTTCATGAAAAATAAAGTAAGGAACTTCGGTCTTGGACGGTTTCTTCAAACATCTTTGTATTCCTGGGAAGCCTAGTACAGGAGCACTCCATGAGTCCATGCTATGTTGGCTCCAACTTGTGGCCTTCCATATCCATTAAGACAGAAAGCAGACTGGTAGTTATGTGGAGCCCAGGGTAAGAAGAAGACATGACTGTCAATGGGTAATGAGGAATCTTTTCGAAGATGATGGAAATGTTCTGAAATTGGAGTATACGGATGGTCGTGTACTCTGTCAATCTTCTAAAAAAAATTAAATTGTGTGTTTAAAACAAGTGTATTTTATGGTATATTAAATTGTATGTCAATAAAACTGTTAGCAAAAATAAAATGGTTTGAAGGACAAATGGATTTGTTGATAGATGATAAAGCCAATATAACTTTAATTGTGCAAGCTGGGTGTTGGTCATGAATGGGTGTTTATTGTTAAATTCTCCTGCTTTTCTGGATATTGAAATGTTCATAATAAAACATCAGATAAAATATATGTGTATGAAATTTGGTATCTCTGGGCTTGCTGGAAAACACTGAAACTGTATTTCTGTGTAAATACACACACATACACAGATAAACACACACACACACACACACTAAAGCTAAAAATATAAACAAGCAATCCCTTACTGTCTTTGAGAAAAATACACTAAATATGGTAAGATTCTTATGATTAACGGTGGCACTCAGTAAATAATGAATGGATGATAATCACTTACAATGCCACTGCTTTATCTTCTGTGGTATTCTAAGGACTTTACCTAAATTATCACATTTAATTTTCATCAACAGCTGTTTGAGGCTTGTACCATAAATAGCTCTATCATACAGATGAGGAAACTGAGGCCTTATGGGTTTTAAAATACTCATGTGAGTGGAGGAGTTCAAATGTGACAGTGATCCAACTTACAAAATGAACGCTCATATTCTGGTCTAATGAATCTATCTTGGGAACAACTCACACGACAGTGATCACAATTTTATAAGTCTACTTCCTCCTGTGGAAAAAAAACACAAAACTCAACTGTGTATGTGATAATTAGTTTGGCCATACTGTAGCTCTAGCCTATGTTTCTATATTTTCTACAGTAGAAAACCTTTTGGTATCATTTGGGGAAAAAAAAATGATGCTACTGCTTTGGTTACTGTGAGATATTTGCCCCCAACCGAACCACAAACAAGTGAGAATAAATAGGAGATATTTCAGACCATAGAGCAGCAGGATTTTTCCTGTTTTAGAGTAAGCTATCCTAGCAAGAACTTATATGGGTTTTTTTTTTTCAGGTAACGTATAAGGATTTCTTATACACGTTTATTTCACATAGGTCAAACTGTTGTTTATGAACACTGAAAAAAAAAATCAGAAAGAGCCATAGGAAATCTCAATTATCTGCTTCACTGTCAATGAAGAAAACCAATGAAGAAATATGTGGTATGACTTTCAAATCTACTCTAACACAAAGCGGTGCCAAGATGATGTGCCTATTTGGTTCAAAAAAAAAAAAAAAAAAAAAAACAAAACAAAACAACCAGTAGCCAAGTAGCCAAAGCCAAGATCTCTAGAATGCGGTGAATCATTGTATCAGATGCCATGTTTGAAAGGGGCAGGGAGGGGGAGGCCATAGTAATAGGTGAGGGAGAGTGTCTTGCCCAAAATTTATTTATTTATTTATTTAGATTTTATTTATTTATTTGACAGAGATCACAAGTAGGCAAAGAGGCAGGCAAAGAGAGGGGGGGGGGAAGCAGTCTCCCTTGTGATCAGAGAGACCAGAGCCCCACACCCTGAGATCATGAACTGAGTCGAAGGCAGAGGCTTAACCCACTGAGCCACCCAGGCGCCCCTCAAAATTTATTCTTTTGGGGAAATCTGTTTACCTTTACCCTCACAGTGTCTCTTTTCTTTCTTCTCCCCAATTCTCTTTTCTTCAACCTTCACCTAAGGTTCACTTAACCTTAGATCTATGAGGAAGACTCTGTAGGTGGAGGAGACATCCTGGGCTGTTTCCTTTCAAGTAGTCTGACATCAGATGAGACAGTTTTATTCAAGTTTTGGCTTATTTCAGAGTGTTCTATTCAGAAGCAAAATAACGGTCACTTTCATACCCAGTATACTTTTGTATATTATACAGTGATGTACCACTGGAGCCAGAGAAAATGAAATAAGTACAGAGCCATATGGATAGCCTAAAAATGTATTTTTTGGTAATAATTGCTATTTTATTTCAATTTATTTATTTATTTATTTAAATTCAATTACTCAACATAGAGTCCATCATCAGTCTCAGATGTAGCTTTCAATCATTCATCAATTGCATATAACACCCCATGCTCATCACGTCATGAGCCCTCTCTATAGAAGTGTTTTTGGGTCAGGTTATCAGGGAACCTCAATATAGTACTAGTTAATATTTATGGAGGATTTACAACCTATCAGGTGATGTGATTATGCTTTATATACACGACCTTCTTCTATCTTCAAAATGATCTCATCAAGAGAGAGATTTTTTTTAGTTTCCATTTCTACAGATGAGCCAACCTCAAATCCACCTGCTAGACTAGGTTGTATCCTATCTCCCATTCAGGAGGTCCAGTTGCAGGCTGAATGCTTACTCACTTGTCAACCTGTCTCCAAGTTCAACCCTTTGCTGCTTTCTCCACAAGGAAGCAACCAAAATAAAGTATGTGTGCAACTCTAAGTTACAGCTAGTGATAAAAGATTTCCTTTTGGGGAATCACTTTTCACTTATAATGTACAGACCTTGCTCCGTGGAGCATTTGTGGTGGGAAAAAAAGAATCATTTTAATAAAATGAAAAGCCCCAGATGCTCCCAATATTGAGTGATAAATTCACACCTTGTTTGGAAATTCACTAAGGATTTAAGCCAGATCTGTAGAGAGAAAGTTAATATCTCTGACTGAAGTTGGAACAAAACCACAACACTTTCTTCTATAATATAGAAGTGATCACCTATATTTTCCATTTCCACTCAGCCTTTCATTTAATGTCTCCCCCCTTGCATATAGTGGTCTTCCTTGATTCAATATTTCCCCTAATACTATAGTGTGGAGTCCTGCTATGTGGGAGGTGGCATTCTAAGCTTGAAGTACTTATGCTTCAAGTTCACCTGGAGATAGGCGGTCTCCAACTTGGCAAGGCTTAAAAGGACCTGGCTGAATTCCAGCCCCTGTAATTATGTTCTAATCTGTCTTTATTCCCTCTTCTCATTTTTCATGTAATGTTCTTATAACACAGCTCAAACCACAAATTCATTGCTGTCTAGCAGGAAGGGAAATTAATGGATGTTCTGTGAGATTATCTAATGACATTTGATTTATTTTTAGTTCTACTCTAGTTAGATGATACCTAAACAGAGATTGCTAGGATACGAGCTAACCTACACTTTACAAAGTATCTATTTTCTATATGAAATACACAAAATTTGCCTCTGTTGGATATATTACATGCAATCGTATGATACATGCAATGTTTGCACATAAGCTACACCTACTGGAAATATCTGCCTCCTGTTAAAATATTTTTTATTAAATACGTAAAGACTAAGTTTCACCAATAGCAATAACTACTTGGCCCCAGGCTTATGCCCCCTGTTGCTTCATACGTGTGCTTCTGGTTTCCCCCATTGTAATAAATGTGCTCTGAATGACAGACACCAGATCAGCATCTCTTACGTGCCCTGCAGCACCTACGGACAAAGTCGGGCACCGTTTGCTCCTCCAAATTTCTAGTCCACTTCCTGAGGGCACTTACAGACACCTGCTGCCTTGTCTATGAACTATTTTCCCAAGGGTGTCCATGGCAGGTATAGTGCAATGAAGAGGTGCGGCAGGAGGTGCGGAGCTGGGAAGTGACCAGACCGAGGAGCACAGGTTCTGTGACTTGGGGCAAATCCCTTTTGAGCGTCCATTTTTCAGATTTCAAAAGAAAGACAGCATTTCATGCTCTGCTTACATCTGAGGACAGTGAGAGTCTTAAGCAATGGAACTCTCATATTTGTATCTTGTAAAATGTGCTATACAAGGGAAGCTCATAGGAAGTAGAAGAAGGCAAGGGAGAGGGGAAGAAATGATTAAGCCTCTTCTCTCATTTAAATTACAAGCTCCTTGAGGTCAAGGGTTAGAGATCTCAGGTTTTATTTTTGTTAAATAAAAACCTGTGTCTCCTCTATTAGAACCTCATAGAAAAGCATGATAGGGGTGGGAAGGCATGAGGGAGGAATACTTGAGGAGGCCAAGTAAACATTTTTTTTTTTTAAGATTTTTTATTTTTTATTGGGTGCCTGGGTGGCTCAGTGGGTTAAGCCGCTGTCTTTGGCTCAGGTCATGATCTCTCAGCGTCCTGGGATCGAGTACCGCATCGGGCTCTCTGCTCAGCAGGGAGCCTGCTTCCCTCTCTCTCTCTCTCTCTCTCTGCCTCCCTGTCTACTTGTGATCTCTGTCAAATAAATAAATAAAATCTTTAAAAAAAAAGATTTTTTATTTTTTATTTATTTGTCAGAGAGACAGGCACAGCGAGAGAGGGAACACAAGCAGGGGGAGTGGGAGAGGGAGAAGCAGGCTTCCCGCGGAGCCAGCAGCCTGATGTGGGGCTCGATCCCAGGACGCCAGGACTCTGACCTGAGCTACAGCCAGACACCCAACGACTGAGCCACCCAGGCGCCCCAAGTAAACATTTTAAAAAAGATTTTATTTGTTTATTTGAGAGAGTGAGAGTGAGCATGAGCTGGGACCAGGCTGGGGGAGAGGAAGAAGCAGACTCCCCACTAAGCAGGAACCCCCCCACCCCAAATATGGGGCTTGATCCCAGGATCCCAAGATCATGACCCCGCCTGAAGGCAGATGCTAACCGACTGAGTCACCTTGATGCCCCCAAGTAAACATTTTGAAATGATAGTTCCTATGCCCATATAATTATGTCCCTCAGAAGCAGGAACATCATTTATCTGAACATGAAACAGGGGGACAGAAACCCTGCGGTTATGATAATATGGTCTCTCATCTCTGTTTTTTTAATGGGCATGAAAGCTTGTCACACACTTCCGAGTGCATCAGCCTGCCTGTGAGTGAAAAGTGTTTTACACGATGCAGAATCATTTCATTTTGAGCTATAGCCTGACCCTTTGTTTTTAACTGTCTGATCAAAAAGTAATAAAAATAGTGGGAAAACGGAGATCTCTTGAGACCAAAAGGGAAAAAAAAAATCACACTTTTCTATCAATCAGTTTTTCTTTGAACCTGAGTAAATTGAACTCCAAAAATGGGACCTGAATTTCAATTCTCCTAATGACCGCATGCCCAAGACGCACTGTGATCTACCTTTTGTAAAGAGACTTTTTCGGTCATGTCTCAACTATATGCTATAAATTTATACACAACAAATAATATCTTACTTTTCCATCCTGCTGTATGGTTTTCAACGTATTTTCATATGGATTATGTTTACGCAATGCTCCCGACAATTTGGAGATGCAGAATTAGTGCTTCTCTTTCTCTTTCCTCTTATCTGAGGCTCAGAGACATTGGGAAACTTGCTCAAGGTTCTACAGGTTGCCAAGTAAGAATAAAGACAAAGAAGAAGGCAAGATGTGGAAGGCCGGGCCTCGAACTACTAACTAGATGGCCTGAGGTCTCTCAGTTTGTAAGAGTAGAGGCAGGGCTTGAACCTGGAGAGCCTGAGCCCACAGCCCTCTCCCTTACTGTGCTGCCATTGTACTCTGCATGCTGGACGCCTGGTACACAGCCTGGCACACAGTTAGTGCTCAGGAGTTATGTATGTCCTGTCACTATTGGCGTCCATGCCCTGAGGCAGAGAGGGCAAACATGTTTCAAGAAGATGTGACCTCCTCAAGGTCGCCAGCTGGCTCTCCTTCTGTGGCACCATATTGTCCCCACAGGCAGGAACTCTAAGGCTATCTATTTGAGCTGTTGCTCTCAATGGTTGCTTTGGTGTGGGTCAATTTATTTTAAGTAGCTGACCCTGTATTAGTTGCTAGGTATATATGAGCACAGGAACATCACAGGTTGTTAAAAAATTTCCCACTTGTGCCTCCTCTTTCATGTGAGGCTATACAAGGTTAAACCCAGAGAAATAAATTCCATCCACACAACAAATATTGTGTCATGGGCCCAGGGTTTCTGAAATGCAAAATACCAAGGATATCATCACAGCCCCCTCCTCAACAATGTCTTACACTCTCCTACCTCCTACAAATCTGGACTTCCCTCTTTCTATTAATGATTACTCACATGAGCTGAAAGTCTTTCAGAAATCACTGGGTTAAATGCCTCCTCTCAAAGAAGGGGAAACAGAGAACCAGAGCAAGGAAGGGAATTGCCCAACATGAAAGCCTGTGAACCTCCTTCAGAAGAGTGACTCCAATGGCCCGTCAGGCTGGTGTATGTTTGTTGGTTGGTTTTACCAGGCTGTGTTCCTGTCCCTCCTGTTGGAAGTCACGGGTTACAGAGTTTTCAAGAAACAAGCTCTCATTTCAAACTTTATGCCCCTCTCAATCCTGGATTTGTAGAATCCCACAGGGTTTACCTCAGAAACTAAAGTCAAATTAGCAGCCCTTCAGCTTAGACTACGAAAATTTTTAAAACAAGAGGATTAACATTTATTTAGTTTTTTAGGATTTCGTCTGTCAGAGCCTGGACCCTGAAGACAGTGAAATCATATAATCTCTTGGGTTTAAAGGAAAAGAAAATAAGCTGGTGGTTCCAACTGCTATGAGAACAGGGGACCCATTGGAAGTAGGTCAGAGCCAGTCGTAGTCTTCCTCTTAGGTATAAGCGAGTCTTCAATTTGTACATCTATCGTCATTTACTGTCGGTGATTCACACATGCATTTAAACCTTTCTAAAATATTTTAGATTTTATGTTGAATGTGAGCAGCAAACCCGAAAACACTGGTCAGAGAGGGAGACATAAAGTACCCTAAAATACTAGCAGTTGGCCAAGATTCGCATGGTTGATGGCTATTAAATTTGTGCTCAATAAATTTTATTCTCATTAACTGCATTCTGGACAAAGAAAACAATGGATTAAGGTTTAGTCAAATTAATATATTTGATGTTGGGGCATTCACATAAACATGGTCTTACAGCCCTGCATTCCATTTTAAATGCTCAAGTAAAAATAAGACAGGGTGAAACCCAGTCGGCTTTGATCAGTCACCGATTTCAGTCTAAAACTGCTAACAACTTTAGGTCTGTCATGAATTACATTTGTCCTGGCCAGCATTCATCACGGCTCTGGGTAAATAGCCATTACTGATAAAATATGGCCATTTGTCTAAACTTCATCCCATCAGCAGGCAAGTGGAAAACTCTTGGATAGCTAAATATTTGGGGCATCACCTAGGGGACTTGGAGGGCCTCCCAAGAATTGCATGTTATCCATCCCTTTGTAGATACAATTCTGCAAAGACTTATATTTTTATTACAGGGCATGATAGTGATAAGAACTGTGTGTAAGAGACTCCAGTGCATGTAAGTGTACACAGACACACACACACTCATGAAGGAAAATTAGCAATGGTCATAAGTGTTTTATTTCTAGGGCTGAGTTACCTTGGTTGTAAATACTGGGTGACATGGTTGAATAACAGAATATATTTAAAATGCTTAACATGGTGTCCAGGTCATACTATGTGCTCATTTATTGAAACAAACAAACAAACAAATACACTTTGGGTTGGAACTTCCGATCACTTATTGCCAGAGATTTCCCTGCAAGTGAATGTGGAAAAATTGAGAGGCTTGGTAAGTTATCTCCCCCTTAAGTGCTTTGAAATTGCCTTAAAAATCATTTAATAGATCCTCAAGGAAATCACACTGATTATCTGGTCCAGAAAGAAAACCATCTGTCCTGATCCCCTACCTCAGGCACCAAACTTGGGTGTGAAAGACTTGCTTCCCCCCCACCCCTCAAGGGTTTATTTATTCATTTGACAGACAGAGATCACAAGTAGGGAGAGAGGCAGGCAGAGAGTGAGAGGGAAGCAGGCTCCCTGCTGAGCAGAGAGCCCTATGCCAGGCTTGATCCCAGGACCCTGGGGTTATGACCTGAGTGAAGGCAGAGGCTTTAACCCACTGAGCTACCCAGGCGCCCCATGACTTGCTTTCTTTTGAAAGGAAAATGAAGGTTCAAAGGATGAGAAAATGCCATAATTAAGGGTTTTCAATAGAATGTGATTCATATTAAAAAAAAAAAAAAAAGGATACTCCCTGCCCCTCAAAAAGAGAGAGAGAGATAGAGAGAGAATTCTTAAGGCATGACTTAGAACAATGATTCCTCCATTAGAATGAGTATTTAATCCTGCACAAATAAACTCCAGGAAGTTAATTCAACCAGATTAATGGATCAGAGAGATATTGAATACCCTCCAGGTAGAAAACAACAAAAAACAAAAACTAGGTGAGGCACTGGGAGGGAGTGAAAAGTATAGAAATAGAAGAAAACAGCCCCACTTTTCACAGAACTCAGAAGCTGTCAGAGAGAGACAATTAGGTAAGAGACCAAGTCTAATTGCCTTCCTCTACACCCTGCAAATAAAGATGTATCAGAAAAGGAGATGCAAAGGACAATATAGTGCTTTCCTCTCTGGCATGAAATTTATCTTGTGAAAAAAACAATTATCTCAAGGCAGACTTCTTTCTCAATGACATCAGATAAAGTTGGCTCTAAAGGGCAAGATAAACCACCTGAGCCTTCATTCCCCAGGCATGCGGTGGTTCTAAAAACACCAGGCACTGCACGTCCTCACTTTCAACCTGTAAATCAGAACCACAAACCTTCAATGAGTCAGGCTTCCTCCCACATGCTGCTCCCTCTCAATAAAATCATGAAAATTAAAATGAAAAATTTAGAGAATTTTTGGGTTTTCTCTGGACCCGCAGTTACTCATATTGAGGGAGAAGCCTCTCCTGAGTTAGCCCCAAAGCACCTCCACATTCATTCTCTATCACATTGTGAAGTTCAACAAATACACTGAGAATTCTCCTTCTACTACATAAATAGGTAACTTTTCTATGTTCTAATTACGTTGCAAATATTATCATTTTAATGGTGTATCTGAAGGGATTAAAAAACCGAAACAGCACAGTTATGTCCTGTTTTTGTGTATCACATTCACTGAGAATCTCCCTACTGTATATTTGTTCATTTTATTCTTTTTTTTAAAAATTTTTATTATTTATTTGACAGAGAGAGAGAGAGAGAGATCACAAGTAGGCAGAGAGGCAGGCAGATGGAGAGGGGGAAGCAGGCTCCCCGCTGAGCAGAGAGCCCGATGCGGGGCTCAATCCCAGGACCCTGAGGTGACCCAAGCCGAATGGAGAAGCTTAACCCACTGAGCCACCCAGGCTCCCCTGGATCCACTCTTGATTCTGGTGTGGTAGAGATCAGACTAGAAGCTGCTAAGTTTATGACTAGAGAGTTTCCAACAGGGATGCTAGAGCAAGAGGAAGGCAGCTCTGTCACAAGGGCTATAAGCAAACCACTGTAGCCAGGTCTCAATGGAGGTCACAGGCAGTCGGCAGAGGCAGTCATGGTACCAGTGGAGATGACAGAAGCCTGAGTCAGTTGAGATCACCACCAGCTCCAGGAAGCCAAGAGACCAAATCAACAATACCATCAGCTACCCTCAAAGCGCCTAAGCTAGAGAGATGAAGGGACATTAGTCAGTGGACAGGAGCCAGAGAAATCCATGACCCAAAGACCTCAATGTCTTATCTGCCATGAGACTGAGAAAGTCGTATGTCTTCACCCATCACCCAGATGCCATCTCAGAGAATACGTCAGATGCAGTGGTGGGAATGAGACTGAGCCATTTTTCCCCCCAGGTAATTCTTATACATGAGACTGAACTCGTCCTAAAGAGACTGTATGAGCTAAAAGACAGACTTGTTATCTTGACTGGAGATTGACTCACAGTTATTTTTTCCCTTCACTGCTGACAGGGTAAAGGACCTATGAAGAAGACCCTATCATTTATACATTATTTAAAGAAATGACATCTCTGCACATTCAAGTTGTACTGAGCATTCAATGTCTTACCCTACTCAGCTCGCAGTCTCAGTGCAAATGCCCCCGTATCTGAGGGAATCAACTCGGTCTGAATTAATCCCTTCTTTACCTGACACCTCAGAGCTCACTTTTCTGGCGCGTGGACTTGATTCAACCCGGTATTGCACACAATATTTGTATAACTGTGTCACAAGCGTAAAAGCTCTTTGAGGGCACCCATTCCAGCGATCCTGTAATATTTCTGTCTTACCGAGTAAATAAATTAACTGAATTTAGAGGCTAAATGGCATTTTTTTCTAATTAAGAATGTTTTGCTGCTAGGGTCTAATTTGTGCTCCACTACAGTTCCTATTGTGACTCGCATAATTAAATGGGGCTCTATAAACCTTGTAAGCTGGCTTATGATATTAAATTCACAAATGATGGGGGAGGACAAAAACTTGCATGCTTTGATGGCTGTGGTAGCTCTTGAGTCTGTTTGCCCACCATGTACAAGGTCTCCTCTTTGTTTTGGTAACGAACTGTAATCCACAGACTCGTAACTAATATGAAGCCACAACTGGTACCTGTCTGTGACAGGCAGTATAGAAAGTGGCCTCCAAGGTTCCCACACTCTGATGTAGGCACCCTGGGGATCTCCTCTTTTTCAGTGGGAGCAGGATCCGGGAATACGATAGGAGAGCTTTCCCTTGATGAGGTGACCGTCGGTTGACTTGGAGGTAAGCAAAAGAGAGATGATCCTGGGTGAAACTGACCAAATCAGGTGAGCCATTTCAAAGGTGAAGCATTGAGAGATGTGCTGTCTGAAAGGCCTGAAGAAAGCAAACAGCCACGTATGTGAGAAGAGAGGGTCTCCTGAGAGTGACACCTGGCGGACAGTCAGCAGGAAAGTTAGTGGAACGGACCTGTGTGTGGAGGTAGGAACAGATAGAGGGAGACATAACGAGGACACTTGTATTTGTGTGCAATTGCTGTTGGTAGAGCTGAAAAGGAAGAGCCACAAGGTCAGTACTTCCTAAGTACTGTGCATTCCAAACTATGTTTTGATGTTCAATAATGTCTACATTAGTAAACTACGTTCGCAGGTGGATTTAACTCCTTTGGGTTTTATTTTGCTATAGTTCTCGTCGAATTAAAATACTTTTTAAAACGTCTTTGGGTTATAAGGAAACCTGTTCTGGAGAGGAATATAAATTCATTTTGCACTGTCAGGCTGTGCCTAAGATTTATTTTTTTAAGACATAATAGCTGCAGCCATATTTCCCTAGTGATAAAAAGAAATCCCTTTAGTAATCCCTACAAAATCCAAAAGGGCTAAAATGCAATGAAGAGGATTTCTAATGGTAAGTTATAAATCCTTTTAGAGAACATCTTGGTTTAAAATAATTTTGAAGGAAAAAAATAAGAATGCTTAGGAATCGAATAGTACTATTTAGAAATCCTCCAGCAATATCAAGGACACTCAAAAGGAGTTCACGTTCAGAGCTGAGAAGATGAAATGAAGTTGTATTGGTGATGGTCATGGGCAGCGAGAAACTGAAGGTAGCAGAGAAACACAACTGGACACTCTCAAAGTGTGACAGAGGTCCAGGGGCCATACATTCCGTCTACCCCAACTTCAGATCCTCCTCTCCAGCAAGGATTGCAGGCAGAGATCTAAGTACCTTAGAAGTCAACATATTCCCCAGGTTAATTAAGGAGACATTTAGCTCAGTGTAAGTGTTAACCTTTACCGAAGTTTTACTCTCTGACACTCAGGGGAGTAAGTTCTCTCTCTTCCATCTGGATGTGTTTCCAATATTTGACAGGAGCTGCTACGATTACTGGCTTTCATAAATTGGATACCTATGGGGCCAAGCATGAAATTTAAAGAAAGACACAAAGAGAGAAGTGGAAAACTTCAAGACGAGGAGAGTTATAAGCTCTGCGGCCAATCTGAAGTAAGGTCAATGTTCCCACTGACAGGGACAGCTGCTACTCATTCTCTACCCACATGTGGTAATCTGGGAATTAATCACAACAAACCAGAGATCCGGATCATCACGAATAAAATCCCCCCCTCTAAAAAAATGTCATGAATTAACCTGATCCTCTTAAAGACTCTAGAACACCATTAATATTTTAAAACCATTGGTCATTGGATGTGGAGAGGATAATCTGAAGTCTATATGTATTTAATTAAATAGAAATGGAAACCTTGAGACCCTATACTGGGTTTCTGCAGTTGGGTTCTGAAAGGCTAGAATGTTTTACATTTAATTAATGCTGGAAAATTGAAGCAATAAATTCAGAGGGATGCAGATTCCAGGGAACATATTGCATGAAGATCCAACTGCCCTATGACCTGAAGACATGGTGAGTGCTTTGGACACTCTTCCCAGAAAGCCATGCAAGGATGTAGCATTTGACATATCATCTCTACTACTTGAAGAGTATTCATTGTCATCAAGTCTAAATACCCTTTCAAATAAAAACGATAATGATAATAAAATCTAACACACATTAGGCACCTTAAAGGGTTACTGAAAGATTAGAAGAGGTAAGTGCACTTATCTCGAGAGTTATATGAAATAAATCAATACATGGAAAATGTCTGAACTGTGCCTTATTTTAACTATCATACTAACTCTCCAGTTTTAAAGGAATTATTTTTTTGAACAGTATTAGACTTACAGAAAAACTATGACGATAGCACAGACCTCAGACAGACTCTACACCCAGTTTCCCCTATTATGAATGTCTTCCATTAGTGTGGTACTTGTTTTAATTAATGATTCCATATTGATATGTTAACTAAAACCCACTCTTTATTTTCATTTCCTTAGTTTTTTTTTCCCCCTAATTTCCCCTTTCTGTTCCATGGTACCACCCAGAAACATTACATTTAATCATTTTAACTCCTTAGTTTCCTCTTGGCTGTGACAATTTGTCAGACTTTCCTTGTTATTGAGGATCTTGACAGTTTTGAGGAGAGTGCTGACCATATACTCTGTAGAACATCACTCAGTTTAGATTTATCTGAGATCTTTCTCATGATTACACTGAAATTATGGGTTTCTAGGGGGAAGACCACAAAGCCAAAGTATTATTTTCTTATGACATCAAAAACACAAGGTATCAACATGGCATCCGTAATGTTGTTAACCTTAATCATCCGGCTGGTATTTTTTTTTGCCAGATTTACCACTGGCCAAGGTAATCTTTCCTCCTGCCCGCTGTTTTCACACTGTTCAATTTGGAAGGAACTCACTAATGCACAACCTACCCTTAGAGAGTGAGGAGCTTTGCCTTAGCTCCTTGAAGGTAGAACATCTACATAAATTACTTGGAATTCTACATAGATGGGTCTATTGCTTTCCATTTATCTCTGTGTTCACATGCTGATATCAGCAGGAGCTCATGGACAGTTATCTTATATTTTGGGGTATAACCCACCACCACTTATAATATAAATTTCCCCAGCTTTGTTCACTAGGAGCTCTTTCAGTTAGTGTCTGTGTCCCTTTGACCCTACCAGGGTGCGATGTTTACTTTTTGTGCATACGCTTGTTTGCTCTCTGGCACTACAAGAGGACCCAGGCTCATCCTGTCCATTTCCTGCCCCAGTCCTTGAATGAGCCACTTCTGCTAGGAGCCCTGGATCCTTTTATTAGATCACAGTATTCGCAACCAAGATCTGGACGCTAAATGCGCTCATGACTGCAGTGACGCTTCTGTGTGTTTATCCACCAGCATAAGTACACATTTAACCCCTACTCCTTTGGGACACACCTTTATCAACTATAGTTCATGTTTATGTACCATTTCTTTCATGTTTTGTTTTTACAAACTCCACATATTTCTGAGACTATGTCAGTGTTGTTTTATCCTTCTTTTCCTTTCAATGAGGTTGTTTCATATATGTGTATGGGTGTGTGTGTGTGTGTGTGTATATTATATATATTATATATAGATATATATAAATATTTTGTAAGATTTTATGTATTTGAGAGAGAGTGAGAGAGAGAGCATGGGGGGAGGGTCAGAGGGAGAAGCAGACTCCCCGCTGAGTGGGGAACCCAATGTGGGGCTTGATCCTGGGATCCCAGAATCATGACCAGAGCCAAAGGCAAATGCCTAATTCACTGAGCCACCCAGAAACCCATTTCATATATTTTAATATGATTAATTTTGTTGTTGTTGTCACAGTCTACATTCATCTAGGATTCCATTGACCTCTGAAATATTTTTTTTATATTTGCTTACATTCAAGTTTATTCTTTGTTCTGTAAATTTCAGTGGGTTTCAACAAATGCATAGTGTCATGTACCCGCAATCACAGCATCAGACGGAATAGTTTTACTGCTTTAAAAAAAAAAAAATCTCCTGTGCTTTATCTATTCAATCCTGAATCTCTGGCCACCAAAGATCTGGTAACTCTCTCTGAAGTTTTACTTTTCCCAGAATGCCATACAGTTGAAATCCTGCATCATGTAGCCTTTCCATAATGGTGGCTTTCACTTAGCCATATGCATTTAAGCTTCCTCATGTCTTTTCATAACTAAAAAACTCACTTCTTTTTAATGTCAAATAGTACTCCACTGTATGGATATGCCATAGTTTATTCGTGGATTCACATGTTGAAGCTGTTATAACATTTACCTGCAGATTTCTGTGTGTCAAGTCCATTCGGTAATAGCTAGAAGCATGATTGCTTATCTTAAGAAAAGATTATGTTTAGCTTTGTAAGATGTCAAACTGTCTTCCAAAGTGGTTATACCAGTTTTTATTCTCACCAGTAACACAGGAAAATTCCGTTTGTTCCACATCTTTGCCAGCAATTGTTGTTGTCATTTTATTTTTTTTTTTAAAGATTTAAGCCATCCTAATGGCTTGCTGTCCTTTACCTGGTGTTTGTTTTATATTTATTTTCACCCAGTCTGCAGTTTGTCTTTCCATCCTCTTAAGGTCTGTCACAGAGCAAAAGTTCTAGTTTTAGTAAAGTTAATCAGTCTTTGGAGGATCGTACTTTTGGTGTTTCATTGAAAAACTTACCATCAAATCCAATTCAACCCAGATTTTATTCAAGTCTCCATTTGCCAGGAATTATATACTCCCTTTTCTAAATGGCAAATTGGGAGGTGAAAAATAACTTGGCCAAGTTCATAGCGTCTGAATTTCAACTCCATTTGTCTGAACTCCAAACCCTATGTTCTTAGTATATATATATTTTTTAATTTTTAAGAACTGTGTCATTTAATGTTAGGATTAAATGAGATAATGTATGGAAAGTACTCTGGTCATGTCAAATACAATCTATTATTGTTATTGTTTTGGTTTTGCTGTTATTAATATTCCTCTTAGGCTTGCTTACTACTTCAGCTTTTGATTTCAGGTATAACTACTCTAATTTAGAGTGAACCCTCCCTGGCATACTGGACTAAGGATGTGACACTGAATATAAAGTAGTTTTATAGGGCTTTATATTGGTATGATTAAATAATGCAGAAATCTGAGTGCCCTTCATTTCACAGATCAGCAATGATATATAGAACATCTAAGCAAAACTATAACTTTCTCCCTTATTAAGTCACTTGAGCTATATCAATGAGAAGTCTCCACTTGTTCTTTGGGGTCTCTTTCTCCTTATCACCTTCAAAAGAAAACATTTGGCATTTATTATTTAAAAGGCAGGTGCAATGGATTCTCGTATGAATGCAATAAATCACCAAGGATGGTTTGTGTATGAGGAGCCTGGGAACATCCTGCAAGGCATGTTGTAAGGGGCAAGTGAAGCTGCTGCTGGTAATTTAAAACATTTTTTGATCTCTTGCTTGTGTTAGATACAGTAACAAGAATTTAACACATATTACATTACTTAACCTCAGTTATTCTTATTATAATTGAAAAGTCAGGAAACAGAGCCCCAGAAATATTAACTAAATTGTGTAGGGTCACACAGTGAGGAAGAATGACCTAACAATTTGAGTTCTGGTCTCTCTGAACCCAGAACTTTTGCTCTGAAGCACGCAGCTCTTCTACCCAATAGAAATCATGCGGTTGGGGCGCCTGAGTGGCTCAGTGGGTTAAAGCCTCTGCCTTCGGCTCAGGTCATGATTCCAGGGTCCTGGGATTGAGCTCCACATTGGGCTCTCTGCTCAGCGGGAAGCCTGCTTCCCTTCCTCTCTCTCTCTGCCTGCCTCTTTGCCTACTTGTGATCTCTGTCAAATAAATAAAATCTTAAAAAGAAAGAAAGAAAGAAAGAAAGAAAGAAAGAAAGAAAGAAAGAAAGAAAGAAAGAAACTGTGCGGTTAAAGGGCTATAGCTTCATCATGCCAATTTCTTGTAAAGGGAAAGACCTCAAAGCACCAAAGGCATCAGGCAGGAGAATTTTGGACGACTACCCCAAAAGTTGTACTTATGCCATGTGGTCAGGAGAGTGACAAAGCATCACCGCTTCCATTCATAGAGATCAATTCCGAATCAGTTTTGTAACTAAGTTATATTGCTCCCAGAATGTTGGACTGTATTCTACAAATAACTAGAATGAATGAGAAAGGTAGACAAAAGCATCTGGACCATGCTGAATATTGAGTTGTCAATGTATGCTAAGGAAAGGACTGGTAGCCTAGCAGATCTGTTCTTTCTAACAAGCTAACCCAAGAAATTAATGCTAATATGTTTGAATGGAGCTGGGCAACAGCTATAGTCCTTCCCAATGGTATAGCACAGTAGACACATATACACAGCAGTTGTTGGTAACAATAGGACCTACTTTGAAGTTAACTCTTTTTTATATGTCATATGTTTTCCATATAATAATACCCATCTGAGATAAGGATGGACAAATGTCAAACATTTTTTTATTAAAGTCAAGGTTGAATTGATTCAATATTGGAAGAATGTGCTAAAGGCTCTTCCAGACTTAAGCAAAACTTTCTGGATGGCTCTGCTGGTCTCAAACATTTATCATGGGTATAAGTCTTATACTGGAGGTTATTATGCAGAAAGATGTGGTGTATGACTTTCCATAATTTACTGATCAAATAACCCTGAACATATAAGTTGGGCATCGCCTTGGCTGGGCGTGAGATTGATAGAATCACAGGATTAATTGCCCCTAAGATTTAATATCTCCCATACATCCAATATCCTCCCTGCCCCACCCTGTAGGGACTTTGGAGGTAGAAGAAGGAAAAGTAAAGGGAAAGTACCAGTTTTGGTAAGGGCACACTGATTTCCTTCTGGAATATTACTTGTCTGAACTACATAGAGTCGAGCTACATTAATGAGCTCTTAAGACTTTTACTGTTAAGGAGAATGGTGCAAAATAGAAAATGGTGCAAAATGGTGCAAAAAGGAAAACAGCAAAAAGTGGTGGAGTCCATTCATTCTGCAAGTGACAACCTGAAGAAATTATGAACTAGATCCCACATCTTAAATCATGGCCAGGTACTGATTTCTGCGTGCGGAGGGAGGGTGGGTAGATGGGTGTTGTGTGTGTGTGTGTGTGTGTGTGTGTGTGTGTGTAGTTTTTTTTTCCTTAAATCTGTTTTTCCAACATCCCCTTCAATTTTCCAAGTCTCCTGGTAGTCATCCAGTAAATTTATTTTCTACTTTTATTAAGTGGATTTGCCTTTTTTAAATTAACTGACAACAAAGTGTTATAACTGATCATATCACCTAAAAGAATCAGGTAACGATGTCTACCGAAGTGCAAAGAAACTGGTAACCTCACTAGGTGTATGCTTTATTTTTCCTCTGCCTAAAATGTCTTCTTTTATAAGTACCACTCTTAGAGAGTTATTAAACCCTCTGGAAGGTTAATTGGGAGAGAATGGGGGAGTATCCTGAGAACTTCTAAAGATGACAGCTCCCCCTGTGGCTGGACTGGGTGCTGCATGCCCCCTAGCAGATCCCTTTACTTCAGCCACGCCCTTAGCGCCGTTAGGTATGCACAGGCAGAACCGAAGAATGAACCAAAAAGAACAAAAGCAATGGCAGGTGAGACAGACCCATTTCCTACCCAGTGCTCATTCATTTTCATTGTAATGCTCATAGCAATATCTACTCACTATCTACGCTGAGAACGTAAGCTCCGTGATGACTGGCATTCTGTCTACCTCAATCTCCACAGTATCCTTGGTGTCCAGAATGGTGACTAGCAAATAGTAATATCGAAGGAAAAATGTCTAAATACTGAGATTCAGACAGATTCAGATATAAGCATCATGAACCTGAAGGCATTAGTCAGAATCGGCTCTCTTTGTCACTACTTTCAAGTCAGGAACATTACTTAGTAATTGAGAATAGCATACAGAAAATATACTTTGTAAGTAAAAATTGTGTGATTCTTATCACCTTGCCTTTGTTAAGTCCTCTCCTACACAGAGTCAATCTAACCTGTACAACAAATAAGATACTGCAGAAATGGTGTGCGGTTTCCAAGGCTATGCTATAAAATCCAAAGCTATGAGTGCCTTGCTCTCCCTTGGACACTGTGCTTTGAGGGAAGCTAGCTGCCATGTTGTGAAAAGACTCTAGGAACCCCACAGAGAAGGCTAAGGGGTAAGGAACTAAGGCTTTGTTCGAATAGCCGGAATCAACTTGCTGGTTGGGTATGTGGGTTATCTCAGAATGGAATCCTCCAGCCCCCATCAAGCCTTCAGATGACTGCAACCCCAGCACTATTTTGTCTATAACTTTATGATACTCCCTGAACTATAAATGTATAATTCAGTTCTGGATTTCTAACCCACAGAAATGGTGAAATAATTAATGTTTTTTGTTGATTTAGCATCTAAGTTTCAGGGTGATTTGTTAGGCAGCAATAGATTACCAATATACTATCTCATAGAGTTTGGAACATAATAAATATTGCAATAATGGTAACTAAGAGCAGCTCGTAACAGCAACAGTAGGGTAGCTACCTGAATGGATTTAAAGAGGAATAGATCCATTTGCATGGAGAGGGGGATTTGGCTATTGGTCATCCTGCTGAGCCATGGGTAGTTGTGACATTATTTACTGGACATCAAACTTGGCTTTCTTCATTCTGCCAGGCCAAAGGGTAGATACAGTTGACATGGTGGAACAATGAAAGAAAACAAAAAGAAGTGAACGTGAAGGCATTGGTCAGTATGCAAAGCTGATCACAAAAAATGCCTAATTAATGTGCATTAATGCTGATGATCTTGCTGGTAATACCTGGACTCTTGGGATGGTCATCTATATAGATCACCTTTCATTTTAGAAGAAAGACCCTAAAAATGAAGACCCGTGACTAGCCTGGTTTTCCTGCCTTGACTCAAGATACTTGTGACAAAGCTTTCTAAGTTAGTTTCAATTTCTCCAGGTTCTGATAACAGAATCACATTTCTAAGGTAAAACAAATGGAAGGTGTTAAATAATAGACAATTCTTCCAAAATAGGATTGGTGGCGATAGGAGAGATAATTCCAATTATTTTTCTCCCTTTCTTTTTCTTTCAAAAGCAAGTTCTTTTCAGATCCAGGGAAGCAACATGAAAAACAAAATAGATATTTGATGAAATCTGATGCTTCAAATTGTCTTTAGGTCAATTCTTAAGGAAAAAATTAAAACTGATGTTTGTGTTTTAAAGACAGGCCCAGAATTTCAGTTATTAGAGGTTTTATATCCATTAATTTGGACTGGGTATTCTAGAATTTCAATCTGAGACCATAGATTAGATATAAATTGTGTTGGTTTTTATACTCTTTGCTATAGTTGTTTCTGCATTATGAAACAAAAATTAACAGTTCTTCGGCACCACACACATGAACAACATAGACAAAAAAAAGTCTTCAGGAGGCTGCCATTTTTACTGATACAAAATGAAAATATTTCAACAATTCCAGAAACAAAACATACTACTGCAATTCTGAATCAATGTGTGAACACACCAGATGCCAGAAACTCAGGGGTTGAGACCACGGAGAACAGATGTATGAGATAATACTGCATGTGGGAGATGGCAAATAAACTGGTTAAGACGCAAGAAGGGACAATGACAGTATGATGTGTTACCCCCTCAACTCGTCTATGAGAATCACAGCAAATGCTTTCCATTTGCTATGAAACCACATTATCTAGTTTTTGTGTAACAGTCTTGGAAATGACCACTACATGATGGAACATTCTAGATGGAGGACTAAGCATGTTCTAGGCTGTATTCATTTTCTCTTCCACATAGCATACCACCACCAACCCTGTGGTTTAAAACACTTTATCATCTTGCTGTTTTTGTGTGTCAGAAGGCTGGCCCCTTAAAGCTGGGTCCTCCACTCAGGGTCTCTCACTGCTGAAATCAAGGTACTGGCTCTCTATGGCCTCATGTGGAAGCTTGACTAAGCAAAGGTCTGCTGCAAAATACCCTCAAGTTGCTGACAGATCGCACTTCCTTACAACTGTTTCCCCACTTCCCACACACCCTGCTTTTTTCCCCACATGCTGGTTGAGGGCCTCGGCACCCAGAGGTCACTCTCAGGCCCTTTTTTTTTTTTTAAAGGCATAAAAAGTAGGCTATTTCTCTGCAGCTCTGAATTTCTCTGATTTTTCTGTCTCTGACCATTAGACCCTCTTTTAAAGGGTCATCCAATGAGATAATTTTCTGTCCTATTCAAGAGAAGGAGACTTCAGGGTGTGCACACCAGGGAGTGGTGATCTCGGGAGACATCTTTCAATCATGGTTACCACAAAGGCAGACATATTGGAGGGCATATTTGCCTAGAAGGACAGCACAGGTACAGGCACGTGCCTGCAACCAGGAGAGCTGCCTTGCTTCTCTTTTCCTGCAGGGAGATGAGCTCCCCAGGACACTGAAAGTTATGGGTTATGATATTGTTCAGGGAGAACAGACACAGCTTTATTCTCAAAATAAGAACGTGGCCTTGCTGTGGCAAAGCTCAGCTCAAGAGGCAGCCATTCCCTAAGTGAAAGGATTCAAATTATTGGAGTAGGTTCTCCTGATTCGTGACTTAAGAGTGACTACAAAGGGCAGGATGCAGAAAGGATTCAGGTCTTTCCTCAAATCTGGCAGGATGCCACCTGTACAGAAAGTGTTCTTTCAGACTGTGGACCCAGAAAGGACTCGGGGCCAAGAGAAAAACTGTGCCAAGGTATATTGCCCTGATTCTGCTTGCTATTACCACCTTGCCAATCAACATGGTGTGCTCTAATGTTTTAAATACATGATGGGCTCTACGGAGGCTACCAGTGACTGAAATAAAATGACCAGGTTTGTCTTGGTGGACAGGTCCCAGACAGAGAAAGGAAACCTCCCAACCTTTATATATTCTGCCCAGCAGTGACTGGCATGTTCTTTTCATTTTTTATAGCATGTTGGTTCTTACCATGGAAAATGTTTTAAGATTAGAAAAAGTGACAATAATTCCACCTTTTCTTTTCCCATACAGCTAAAAATACAAGTGGGCGGGGCTTACATTAAAGTGAGTATGAAGTCTACTGTTACTCCATAGCTACTTGGGAAGAGTATCTTTCCAAGAGCCAAAATTAGAGAATGCTATCGGTGCTAAAATGAAGTGTTACTATTTATTAGCTGTATGACTTTGAATAAGCACCTTTTTTCTCTTAATCTCCTCTTCTATACAATGGGATGAATAAGAATGACTAACTTGAGCCTTGTGATCATCAAATGAGATATACATTATGCCAGGCACACAGTAAGGAATTCGTAATTACTACTACTACTACTACTACTACTACTGCTAGTACTATCATAATAAATTTTTATGGAATTGTTATTGTTATAAAACTATGACAACCAGGGTGCTTGGGTAGTACAGTAGGTTAAAGTCTCCATTTTGGGCTCCAGTCATGATCTCAGGGTCCTGGGATTGAACTCGCATAGGGCTCTCTGCTCAGCAGGGAGCCTGCTTCCTCCTCTCTCTCTCTGCCTGCCTCTGCTTACTTGTGATCTCTATCTGTCAAATAAATAAATAAAATCTTAAAAAAACAAAACAAGAGTGGTGATAGTGGGCATCCTTGTCGTGTTCCTGATCTCAACAGGAAGGCTGCAAGCTTTTTCCCATTGAGGATGATATTTGCTGCTGGTCTTTCATAGATAGATTCTATGAAGTTCAGGAATGTTCCCTCTATCCCTATACTTTGAAGCGTTTTAATCAGGAACGGATGCTGGATTTTGTCAAGTGTTTTTTCTCCATCAATTGAGAGGACCATGTGGTTCTTCTCTCTTTTCATATTAATTTGTTCTATCACATTGATTGATTTGTGAATGTTGAACCATCCTTGTAGCCCAGGAATGAATCCCACCTGGTCATGGTGGATAATCTTTTTATGTGCTGTTGGAGCCTGTTTGCTAGGATCTTGTTGAGAATCTTAGCATCCATATTCATCAGTGATATTGGTCTGAAATTCTCCTTTTTGGTAGGTTTTTTGCCTGGTTTGGGGATCAGGGTAATGCTGACTTCAAACTGTGGAAAGAACCAACATGCCCTTCAACGGACGAATGGATAAGGAAGATGTGGTCCATATACACTATGGAATATTATGCCTCCATCAGAAAGGATGAATACCCAAAAGGATGAATACCCAACTTTTGTAGCAACATGGACGGGACTGGAAGAGATTATGCTGAGTGAAATAAGTCAAGCAGAGAGAGTCAATTATCATATGGTTTCACTTATTTGTGGAGCATAACAAATAGCATGGAGGACAAGGGGAGTTAGAGAGGAGATGGGAGCTGGGGGAAATTGGAAGGGGAGGTGAACCATGAGAGACTATGGACTCTGAAAAATAATCTGAGGGGTATGAAGCGGCGGGGGGTAGGAGGTTGGGGGAACCAGGTGGTGGGTATTAGAGAGGGCATGTATTGCATGGAGCACTGGGTGTGGTGCAAAAACAATGAATACTGTGATGCTGAAAAGAAAAAAAGAAAAAAAATAAAATCTAATTCACACACACACACACACACACACATAAAACCAAAAACAAAACAAAACAAAAAACTATGAGAATCAATCGTTTATGGGTTCCCAATTAGTAGTTCCCAATTAGTTGTGTATCAGAATCACCAAGATGGTTCAACTGCATACACACAGCTGGGAACCTACTTCTATAGTTTTGGATTCAGCAAGTCTGGGGTGGGCACCTGAGAATTAGGATGGCACGCTATAGTCACGGTCTACTCTGTGTTGTCACTTCAGAAAGGCAGCAAGAAAAAAAGGCAATCCAAGTGGTAATGACATTCTAGCACATTGGCAACCCTGTAGCACTTGATCCTATTTTTCACTCTTATGAGTTTATTGGATGGTTTATAGAAACAGAACCAGTTTTAACTGTGACATTTTAATATAATTTATTTTGGAAAACACAAAGAAAGCATAATGTGTAGGATCTTGGACCCCTGTCTGAAGAATAAGAAAGTTTTAGACAACAGTAAATTTATGGATCTTGATGACCAGGAAGTCATTCTGTATTAGTCAAGAGTGGGTACTATGCTCACTTTTTGCTAATATGGGGCTGAAAATACCTGTTTTGTGAAAACCATTAATCATGCAGTTTAGTAAAGTCAGGGTAGTCCTTATCGTGCACCCTAATGTTAACTTTGACCATAAACCTTTCATTTATTGCATACTATGTACACAAAATTTATGGATTTAGTTGATGTTAGACTAGTATTGATGTAGCCCAAGTTGGTCCAGTGAGATACAATGCCAGCCCTGTGTTTGGAACCATAGAAAAAAAGTAGTTCTCTTGGGCTCAAGGTAATTAATTTAAGTCAGGAACTGGGGGCATGGGTGGGTAGCTCTCTTGTCTTCACACAGAAAGAACTTGCCAGACAACAAGACCAACGCAGAGGACAGCAGAGCTTAGAAATAGGAGCATGATTAATGATGTTGTTGAATAATTGAATCCAACTATGCCTGAAGACATATTTTTTACATGTATATGAATCAATAAATCCTTTTTTTTTTTGCTTAAGCCAATTTAAGCTGAATTTTTGATCTGAGACTGAAAGAGCCCTGAATATTATCATTTAGAAATTGTTGTATTTTTATAAAACATGAGTAGCTTATCATATTTTACAGCATTTCATGACAAATCAGAGACATAGTAAAGAGAAGAAAACGTAGCATTTATGTTAAGGCTGTCAACCAGCTATTATCTGTCATTGGTTGTCATATTACATTTTTTCCATGAAAGTATAATATTCTTTACATTGACAGAAAAGTAAATTCAAATCAGTCGTTATCCTACTCCTTTCACATACAGCATATCTCTTTTTTTTATCTCATCGCATTAGACATGTTTAAACCCTACCCCAAATTTCCTTACTACTCTCCGAAGGCAACTGATTATTTAGGAGTACGTCTGCAGTTTTAAATTAAAACACAGAACAAAGAATGAAAACATGTAAAATCACCCTAATCTCCATGTGGCATGTGGAATGATAAGGAAATCTGAGACCGTGCCCATCATCATGTGGTTGTTGTGTTCGGAGGATGACCTCCTTCTCACTTCCACTGCAAAGGATTCCAAAGCACTGTAACCACAGAATTTTTTTTTTGCATGTTTCCGGAAAACTTGATTTAACTGAAGAGAAAATCTGAACAATACCTAATTATTCCCCTTTCACTAAGTTAGTATTTTGCTACATAATCTTTTCTTATTCACGTGAGCAGGACAAATTCTAGGAATAATTGCTCTTTTATTTTTTTTTTCTTTATACATGCTTAGGTAACAGTAATTTTATTTTTTTCTGGGACACAGCTTGTAATACTTCATATTTCATTTATAAGCTGTTCCTTTGGGAATTTACATCAATGACCAACAAATATAGTAATTTGAAACACAGATTATCTAGGGACACTTTTCAGTCCCTGTGAGTCTATTGCCAAAGGCTAAGTCGTTCATCTTTGCCTGGTGATAGAAACATAAGCTACCTATTTACTGATGGAACTGCCTGGCATGCATGCTTTAAATACCTACTTCTTACAGATATAGCAGGTGGGGACTCAGATGATGGGCCTTGTCCAGAGTCACAGAGCCCTGATGGACTCCCAGCCTGATACTTTTTTCCATTTCCTATACTCCTTCATGGTCATTTAACTTTTCACAAGGCTTTGAGGAAAAGTCTAGAATATTGCAGCAGATACTAGCTGTGTGAAGAGGGACTGTGAAATGAACACAGCCAGAGCCCTGAACCTTGCAATGATTTCCATTGGGTTTATCGACTAAGAGTTTCAGCTCATAAAGCACAAACCCTTGTTACTGAACTGATTTTAATCATCTCAGGAAGAGGGCGATGTCTAAATATCACCCGGATCTTACAGAACAAGTTAAAAGAGATCCTCTGTCACATAATCCTCTCGGTGCAATGTTACTAAGTCATAGTTCATTTCCTTGGGCTCACCCAAGTTATGGAATCCCCACACATGACATACAAGGTCAGTTTTATCCCATATGTGGAAGTGCAACTGACCAATATACTTTATAATTCTATAATAGGATATGATTTACTATATGGGAATAGTTATGCTTGAAGTGAAGAGAAAAAAAGGAAGTGGGTTTATGGGGCATCTGGGAGCCCAAATGATACAGCGGAAACAGGCTTTCAACCAGGAAACTGTAGATCTTAGTTATCTCAAAGATTCGTCATTAACTCACTGGATAACCTTGAGCAAATCACTTTAGCCTGAGCATTTCAGTTTGCTCAGAAGGGAGTTGGGAAAGTTTACCACTGAAATCAAACTCTGTACAGAAAGCTTGTTATAGGGAATGCAATGGACATCTGGACATCTGTCTTGGCCGGCCCTGTGCTTGTTGCTTTTACTTTGTCCTTCTGTCTGGGTTTTACCTCTTTTTCACTTCATATTAGTCCCAGAGGCTGCCAGTCCCAATTACATATTCTCTGCTCTAGTGATGGCACACGATTCAACTCATCTGTCAGAGTGTCTCTCTCCCATAGATACCGAGCACTGGTTCAGAATTGGGCAATATCATGAAGAAGAGATAACCAGAGTCGCTTTTGGAATTTTTATGGATGTAGGGGATGGAGAAATGGACTGATTTTTCTGGGATTGATGCTTATAATGCCTGGTGAAACTGGGCCTTCCTGTGACCTTCTCTGATACCAGGTAAAAAGGCACTATATAAGAATTAAGCCTACCCAGAGGAAAGTAGAGATGAAAAATATAAAAAGAGAGAGAGAGAATCCAGGTTTTATCTTTAGGACCTCTAGATCTAGCTATACCTAAGGACATATTTCCTTTCCCGGACTTCTCAAAACATAATCCAATAAGCTCCCTTTCTTCATTTATGATCATTTGAATAGCTACTGATTGCATTTTGATTAGTATCTCCAGCAATTGTTATTTTAATCTCTAGAACTGAACACTATATTGCAATTAAGTAGATGCTCATTAAATATGTGTTGATAAGTTGAATATGTACTACAAATGGTTCTAGGAACTGTATGTCCAATATTTAAGTCTACACTGTTAAGAAACATGATCTTTAGGAAATAGGTTACCATGCATTCATTCATTGAATATTTATTGGGGAACTTGTACATTCTAAGGCCTGAAGATGCAGTACTAAATGAAAGAAACCAAAATTCCTGCAACCACTGAGCTAACACTCTAGCAAAACTTGAGTCACATTATATTTAATTACATGTAATTCAAGTTTTGGGAACATTCAATCTACTATATTTGGGAACAGTTAAACAGCATACAAAATAACAATATATAGCTTACAGATGCTAGTTCTCCACATACTCTTCTTTCACCAGCAAATTTGGAACCAAGTGTGCCATCAAAGCCTGAAGGTACAGTATTTGTTAAGTTTTTAAACAAGAACTCCTGCTTGCTGTTTTGACAAAGATATATTTATGCCTTGTCTGATTGCCCATTTCTGTAAAATAATTTTAAGTAGTCCCTGTCAGCTAAAGTTAGATTTACTACAACCACGCTGCCAGCAATTATTTTAAAAAAGGCACTGACATTTCCTTCTTTATAATTAGATGTTGCCACTGATATGGAGAATAAAGACACCATGGTTCTGAATTTCGATTGTTGCCTGATGCAACACTCATCGCACTCCCTCAGCCTCAAAGGAGCTTGTCCTTTTGATTAGACGGTCATAGAATATACTAGGTCAAAGTCAGGCAATTCCAAAAGATACACCTGATCTGATGAAAGCATACAATCCCTGCCATACCCACTTAGTTCTCTTAAATTTTATCATTTTATTGTTAAGAAAAGCAATACAGTATGCTATGGGAAACTTTTAGCAGGGCATAAATGTTCTATTTATGGGCTACAGACTTTTTCATGCATTGTGCTGGCAAATCATTCTAAATAAACCAGAGTGTTGGCAATACCCAACATAGTAAATTATCACACATTTTCTTCAGTTGGTGCTTATATATATTTACCAATTACTGCTGGGGTATAAAGCTTGATTCTAGGCCTTATAGAAGAAAGAGAGAAGGAACACGTGGTGAATCTGTGATAAGATATCTGATATACTGGGCATTCACTATGCTTTCTTGTTTAGCAGTTCTTTCTGCACTTATTCCTAGTGATGAAATACCTCTTTCTTCTCTGAAATCCATTCCGCACAGCTGGCTGGCGCTCTCTCTAACCTCTCTAGCTAGAGATTTGGTCCTGTGGTTGGCTCTGATCGAATGATCCAACCTATGTGGCCACAGTGATTGGTTCAGTTGCTGGTAAATGTCCCAAAGTGAAGCAATTAAAGTTTTTCTTAGAAAGGTTCTAAAGAAGGTACAGGGCATGATTACTCAGCAGAGATTGATGGTGGCCATCTTGCCCACCAGGTTGAGGAAGCCCATTTGTGAGATGGACGGAGACATGGAGTGTTGGAAACAGCCATGTAACAGCTGGTTTCAATCATACAGGAAATGTAACAGGAAAACAGAAGTAGGAGAAGGAATGAAAGAAATGTCACCGTATTATTTTTGTTCCCTGTATGCAACTACACTCTGGGTCTTTGAAAATATTGGAGGTAATAAACTTCCCTTTGTTTTTTCCTTAAATTAACACGAACTGCATTTCCTCAGCTAAAATAACAGTGACCGTACTTTGGGAAACTGATGCATCATTACAAATACAGACTGACAGAAGTATCATCCAAAGTGACTGGCTGATTTATACACGGACTGTCTGCAAGATTCGCTGACCCATTTAATCCATGCCAAGCACCTACCATGTTCCAGGAACGTGGGAGAATAAAGACTGAAGCCCTTCAGAAGTTCAGTGTTGAGAGGGAAAGGCAAACATATCAAAAAGCTATTCTCCTGTGACGTGATGATAGCCTTAACTGCAGTATGAGAACGGAGGTCTGATGACAGTATTCTTGGAGGCTGAGGCAATTTGGGAATGGTTCCAGAAGAGATGGAGTGCAGAACAATAAACTAAATTCCAGTTGTCCACTGATAGGAGAAATGCATTGCCATTTTGCCCCTTTTGAGAGCCCAGGGAGGAGTACTAAGTTATGTGGAACAGAGGAATGTGTGGGCCTGGTGAGAACTATTCACACATAGCTGAAAAGGTCAGAACCAGGTCCCTGATTCTTGACCCGCTTCTAACTTGCCCTTGTTGGACGATCATTTTTTCCCCCCAAACTTCAGGTCTTTGATGTATAGCCCCCCTTCTGAGAACCTGATGTTTCTGAAATCCTATGTATCTCTGGTGCTATTTAAACCATGGGAAGAGAGAGAAAATACATATTTTTTATTTTGAGTGGCAGAGTGACTTGGGTGCAAGACATTTTCCTAGCAGTGGATTCCATCCATAAACACTTATTGAGCATCTACTACTTCCCAGGATCAGTGTGAGGAGCTAAAAGGAAGCACAAGCTAAAAGGAAGCACACATACGACATGGGCCTGTAGAGAGAGACATAGGGGGGGAAATGTGCTATATGATAATGACCTCAATGCAAAGTAGAAATCTCTATGGCCTGATACAGTCAGACACAACATGATCATTTTGGGCATGGCTTGGAGCAAGGTTTCTTAACCTTGGCAATACTGACATCTGGGACCAGATCACATTGCTGTGTGGGGCTGTCTTATACATCGGAGGTCATTGTATAGCATCTCTGGCCTCTACCCACAAGTGCCAATATCATCCTTAGTTATGACAACTAACAATGCCTCCAGCTGTCAAACCTTACTTGGGGTGGGAGAGTGGTGGGCAAATGACCTCTGGTTGAGAACTACTGGTCTTGAGGCCCTAATATTTAGAAAAATGCAAAGATCATATCTGGAATTCCAGCTTCTCTAGATAAGAAATTCCCAAACTCTATTTAACTGAAATGTTAAAAAGCCCAGCTGTTTATAACAGTGTGCTGAGACTAGAGGAGTAAATAAGAACAAGAAGCCTTATGTTATATCCTCCCAGGGCATAAACTTTCCCCCGGAGGATTTAGGAGGAAATTAAGCAATTTAGGTAGTAATTCAGAGCACCCATATTTATATCTAAGCAAATGCACATAAATTACAGGATAAACCCAATTTTAGTAGAAGCTCGAAAGAACATTTCCAAATGCTATGGGCTATTTCAGGCTATAGTCCCAGCCCCTTCAAACACACCCTCGTCCTCCTCTGCCATCAAGAGAACATTGGAAAAGCACACGAGGACCCAGACATAGATTAGCATACAGGGAACACATGCACTTTAAACAGGACTATAGGAAATGAAGCGGCTGGACTCAGAGTGACTATTGCAGAGAAATCTGGGAGAAGACAACTACCACTGTTGATGATGATAGTGGTGATGAAGATGATTGATGATGATGATGATGACGACGACGATGATGATAAAGTCACACTTGTAATAAACACTTGATACATGCAAGTCTCTGTATTACGCACTTCACATTTAAGACCTCACACCCTATGGGACAGCTCCTGCTGTCACTATCATTCCAAAGCAGACGAAGTGAAGTCTTCATACACTGAAGTACTTTGCCCCTGACTGGACAACTAGCATTATTAGTTTCCTGGGGCTGCCATAACGAATGACCCCAGACTGGGTGACTTAACACATTTATTCTCTCATAGTTCTGGGAACTAGAAGTCTGAATCAAGTTGTTGATGGCAGGACCATGTTCCTTCCAAAGGCTCTTGGGAAGAATCCCATGTTGCCTTTTTCTAGCTTCTGGTGGTTGCCAACAATCCTCGTCATTTCTTGGCTGGTAGCTGTATCACTCCAATGTCTTTCTCCATCTTTGCATGGCCTTCTTCCTCGTGTGTGTGTGTGTGTATAACTCCAACCTGTCTTCTCCTTTTAATGGCAGCCTTTAGTCAATGAATTTATGAGCCACCTCTAATCCAGTCTGACCTCATCTTAATTTGATTACATCTGCAAAGACTGTTCCCTAATAAAATCTCATTTACAGATGCTGGGGGTTAGGACTTCAATATATCTTTGGGGAGGACACAATTCAACCCACTATAGCAAAAAAAGGACATAAACAATTTTCCCACTCAGGATCCATCTGCATTCTCTAACTATAAGCTCTATTATTTAACAAGTATTTATTTATTAAAAAAAAAACACTAACCGTGTGTTAGATAATCTTCTAGGTGTGCTTTGAGTATTTGTTCTGTTAATTCTCCTAATAAGTGCTATTATTATCCCCATGGTACATAAAAGATATCTGAGGCACAGAGAGTTACAAAGCTTAACGAAGGTCTCCCAAGTCTGACTCTTACCCACTCTGTCATCCTGACTTCCCCATTTGCACAGTCAGTTATAAATTACAATCAAAACCTCTGGGACATAACTGAAGGTCACTGCAGGTAAATAACCTATCCGCAAAATGTGATAAAAGAGTGTCTAGGCACATGGGATACATGCTGACCCCCAACAAAATTTACCCAATTTTTTTTTTAACTCAGTTAACCTATAAGATGACTCTTAGTTCTTACCACCTTGCTACCATTTTTAAAAGCAGCATCACTTTGCTAAAGAGATCTTGAAGAGAAAATGTATTGAGTATTATTAGAATCTATCCATGTTTTCCCATTCAAAAATAATACTCTTGAATTGTTTATTAATTCTGTTTTATTACTTTGTTTTTACTACTTTGTTATTTCTAACTCAACCTCAATCCTGGTTAAAAAAAAAAAAAGGAAAAAAGAAATTAGCTGTATTAACTAAAAATGAAAAGCTTGTTTCTTGAAACAGACTGCTCATGTTGTATCATTTCTGAAAATGATTCAGTTCTAGTTTTACAATATCTAACCGATTTAGTGCATACAACTATTCTTTATCCCTGAAGAATACCTTAAGTGGACATTGTGTGGCAAAAAAAAAAATCATACTGCTTGATCAAATAGTTTAATTTTTTTGAGTACAATCTATCTTTGATAATGATAGCACAGGATTTTCTATTTAATCAGCTGCCATCAAGTCTGCTCTTAGAGTATCTGTAGAGATAATTCTCTAGTTAGTCTTTTGTCTTTATTCATAGTGGTTGAAGAGTTTCAATTTGTATAATGGCATAGTCTAAGTGGAAAAAGCAAAGGTGACTCCCATGTAATGATACTTTAGCCACCAAGGCTGGCTAGATTATTATTCCCAATGCCTCACTTTCTCCCTGGGATAGAACTGTACATGCCCTTTGTTATGTAACTTGGTAGTGAGTCCCCTTATTGGAGGCAGAGTACGTATCTCCGTCTTATTGACTTTGAGCTCCACCACTTTGGGCAGAAGTGATAGTATTTCAATTCAAAGCCATGGTTTTAAGAAACATTGCAAGATTCCACCAGTTTTCTTGAAATTTAGCCCTTTGCCACAGGAAGAACACAATCCAGGAGAGACAACAATCTTTCCTGAGTCTCAGAATGAATACACACAAGGCTAAAGAGAACCTGACACAAAGCCTGAAATACAGCCTCTCACAACCAAATTCAACCAAGACCAACTGAATCATAATGAAAGACAAACCCTTGAACCTATAAACAAATATTTACAGTCATAAGAAACTGGGATTGCTTGTTACACAGTGTTAATGGCTAATAGAGCTGGCTAATACAGCGACCATATCCATCAACAGATGGATAGAAGATCTAGTCCCTTTTTTGTAACCTAACTCTAAACCCTAGGTAACCTGAGAGACTTGGGAAAAACAGAATTTCTGTAAATAATATCATATTTTCCTATGGGTTCACATAATCATTTCAGAGATGTTTCTGCCTAGGGAAAAAAAAATGTTGTCTTCAAAATAGTAATGAAAGCCACACTCTCAAGAATGCAGCAGACTCAACAAATACAACCCTGCCTAAGTCCCTGTCCTTGACAATGCAAGAAACTCCTGAGCATCACTTCATGCCAAAGGAAGGAGTCTCATCAGAAGAAGACCTAGTCTGGTTTTTTGCTTTCTTGCTGTTTGGTTAAGCCTCAAATGTAACTGCTTTGGACAAGCTTTTCTTTCCTTAATTCTGTTTAACTTGCTGTTCCCTTTCTTGACATTTTTGTTGAAAATGTTGAAGCTAGGACACAATGCTTGTAATTTTTTATTTTGACATCTTAAAAAATAAACCTCTAGGGGGGCCTGGGTGGCTCAGTGGGTTAAGCCTCTGCCTTCGGCTCGGGTCATGATCCTAGGGTCCTGGGATCGGGCCCCACATCGGGCTCTCTGCTCAGAGGGGAGCCTGCTTCCTCCTCTCTCTCTGCCTGCCTCTCTGCCTGCTTGTCATTTCTGTCTGTCAAATAAATAAATAAAATCTTTAAGAAAAAAAAAAAACCTCTTTAATACAGAAGTAATCTATATTTGAATGACAGGGAATTGTCTAAAATAAAGATAAGGTATGTTTTTCCTAGCAGATCCCACTCCTCAAGCACCATAGTTAATAGTGTTGACATGTAAAGTTAAGAGTTCTCCAAATCTTCTGTTATCCTGAGAAATACTAATGTTTATTTTTTATTTAGGAGCAAGAGGTAGGTCCTATGGCTGATTCCTCATACTTAAACTATTTCAATGGCTTCTCATTCCCCATAGGATAAAGTTCAGCATCTTTAACGAGCCTTAAAAACCCCTGAACTGTCTGTTCACACCTACCATCTTATCCCAAATACTCTACTATATTTTGTACTAGTTGCTTTTTAGCCATCCTAGACCTCTCTGCACACATTTCTATACTCTGTTCCCTCTTCTCAACTATACCACAAGCCCCTCCATCCCTGATTTAGCTCCTTGCCAAACATCAGGTCTCAGATGATCCACCGTGCCCTCCAGAACATCTTTTATTTCCTTACTCCTTACACTAGATAAAGCCCTTGATATGCTTTTAGAGCCTCCTTTGCTTCCCTACTAAAATACTCATTATGATTTTAACCACATTTGTTTATTTTCTCCAGCTTTTATCATAGTATAATTGATAAATAAAGCTGAAATACATTTAAAATATACCATAGGATGATTCGATATATGTGTACCTTGTAAAATGATTCCCACAATCAAGTTATTTAATGCATGTATCAGCTTACAAAGTTGCTTTTCTTTTTCTTTTGGTAAGAATACTTAACATAGACTGTTTGGGCAAATTTCAAGTATATAACATAATATTATTAGTGACAGTCATTGTGCTATATATTAGACCCTCAGAACTTACTCATCTTATAACCGGAAGGCATGTGCTTACTTTTAATTGTAGTGATCTCCATGAGAAAAGAAGCTTTGTTGCTTATTCCCTTAAAGACCCTGAAAATGGCACATAGTAGTCACTCAAATAGTTGCTGGGCCAGAGTGACACAATTCTCATAGCTCAGAAAAATACTTAGGAATTAAAGTTAATGATACATGTATGCAGGGCTTTAGGAAAAAAAGGGAGACCAAAGCAAAGGAGAGAAACCAAGAACGTGGAAGGAAGCCTTACACTGAGAATTCACTTAATGGTTGAACCAAAAGGAAGCAAGTAATTAATTCAATGGCTATTATGACTGAGGAGATTACTCCAATACCATCAAATCAGGTCCTGAATAATGACTAGATCAACCAGGATCCCTATATTGGCCATGCCTCCAACCTGCATGATGTAAAATTCCCTGTCATGTCGGGACCTTAAGCCAAGTATTGGCTTCACTGGAAAAAAGTCCTCTCTCCCTTTCTTTGATTCTACTGTAATAATAATAAAAATATATAATAATAATTTGCTGTAATAATAATAAAAATATATAATAATGATAAAAATAATAAACAATATATAAATCTGTGATAAGCACAGAATTAGGCTGAACTGCTAAATCCAAGTTACTAATATGGAGCTTGACGGATCCATAGCATTTCCTCAGAGACATCACTCTACCAGTTCTACAACAACACCTAAGCCAAATGAGCAGAGACACAAAGACAAACATTACTGGGTACAATTTTGGCTTAGGATCTTTAGTAATGCCATAAGTTTTAGTTTCTACTTATCTATGCATGTGATGAACTCTATTTTGATGATAACCATGCTTTTTCACGCTTGAACAAGCTAATAAATGCTTCCGTGATCATAGTCCTATACATCTTGGGGAAAACATTTTAAGATCTAAATTAATGATACATGCTACCCTGAATGTGTACTCAGCTCTTTGCCGAGTTGTTGGGGATTCCAAAGGAGGGATATTAGTAGAACAAGTACATCACATGGATTACCAAAAAAAAAAAAGATAGTATAATGTGTTTGTCAATGAACAGAACAACAGAACAAAAGAAACTAAAAACAAGATAGACACAGTATACACTAATCATAAAACAACATTCACCAGTCCCTTCTCAAAATGCAGTGTGAGGACCACCCACATCCAATATCCCCTAGGGGATGTTTCAAGTCTATACCTCACACTGGCTGAAACCAAGGTTTGAATTCAACCTGCTATGCTGATGAGTTGTTAAGGTCTCTAAAACATGAGCACTGTAATATGAGCGGTATCTGAACATACTGGCATGTCAATGTGAATTGAGAGGTATTTGTTAAAACTGTCTTGGAATAGATACTGTATTCATTGTATTCAAACTCTGGTCTCACTCAAATTTCATGTTACTTTGTTTGAGGAAGCCCCAGATACCTATCAAATCAGGAATCAATGAAAACTTTATATTTTCCTGGCTTAAAAAGTATATTAAAAATATATATTAACAGCTCCTGTGTTGAATTTCCTATTCTGTGCTCTCATGAACCCCTTCCAACTCACTTGGGGTGACAGACTTCAAGAGGGAACTTTTCCCAGCTCAATACTTTGTCTTCAGAAAGCAAAACTCATTAAAAACCAAGTTCAGAAGGATGAGTGGCAGCGTCTTCAGGAAATATTTGCAAATGCTCTCCTAATGACAGGCTGAGATCACTTAAAGCTTATCCGCAAGTGTGGCCAGCCTCCCTGTATCAGAAAGACTTTCAAGCTGTAATGTAGTGAATCCTTGATAAGCTGTGATCTAATTAATCATTGCTTTCAATATAGTATAATGTAGCCATAAAAGAAGCTTTTGGTGACTGACAATGAATACTGAAGGAAAAATGTTAGAATTTGTTAGTATCTCTCCTTCCGACACCATTCAAAGGAGAGAGAGGGCTGATTCCATACAATAGCAGTCCTTTTGACAGAATCTCCTTCAAGTGGAGAAGGAATTCATCTGAACCCTGGAGCCTGATACAAACGTCTATGACGTTCACCAGCTTCCTTTGTTCTTATTCATTCTCACCAAGCAAACTTCTCTTTCATAAATGGGTTTCCAAAGTTCACTCACATGTCCGGAAAATTCCTAGTGTAGATAACCAAGAACACCAATGATGCCAATGAGAGTTACAGAAGGGGCAAGGGCAGTAACAGTGGCAGCTCCCTTTGTGTCAGAACCTTATCCTGCATTGTCTCCTCTCATGTTCAGATCCTCCTTTGAGGGAGGTATGATTATTAGCCTTATTTTAGAGATGAAGTAACTGAGGCTCGGAGAGATTAAAGAATTTGAATGAAGAATTTGAATGAGGATAGCCACATAATTAAGCGAGCCGGCCACCATTCAGTCTATTTTTATCTGAATATAAAATTTACCTTCTCTAATTTTATTTTCTTTCCCATAACAGAGTACCCGTTGTGAGCTCCGTCTGCGAACTTCTACCAGGCCAGTGCTGGGAGTGAGACACTCTCAATGAAGCCGTGAAATCAGAGTTTTGGACAGGGCCGTGAGAGGGCAGCCATATTTAAATATGCAAATATGTAACTGAAACAGGTTGCCAACAAAGAGGTGATATTTAAACTGGGAATACAGAGCCATGAATTTATGAAATAGAATTAATAAAAAAAAATACAAGGTTGAATGTTACTAAAGGTCATTACAAAGCAACATTTAAAACAAATTGGCTCTCTGGGGCAAGATTTCTTGTGCCAGAAAACAGTGACATATGGTTGACAAGTATGCTAAATTGAAAGAGCCAAGGATGGGACAGTCCTGGTTACTATGTCTACTACATCCATGATCCATCCGTCCATTCATCTTTTTTTCATTCTTTCTTTCTCTTTTTTTCTTCCATTGGAGTAACTTTTATTGAGCACGCACTATGTGCTCAGCCATCATGAATATGATGATGAACAAGACATAGATCCCACCTTCATACAACTTTAATCCCACAATTTTACATTTCAAGATTTTAAATCACTCTCCATGGATTTCAATTGGTACAAACAAGCCGCTGAGAATGTAATCACTAGTGGTCATCTAACTAAAATTAATAATTATAGCCTAGATCTAGAAAGACCTGAGCCTGGTCATAAGCCATTCTTATTCCACTTGGTCCCTTATCTATGAAGGAAATAGAAATGAGAGGCCACAAAGAATATACTTCATCAAAATTACATGGATTAGTAAAAAATAACTAAAAGAACCATTATATAAAATGGTGGTCAGTGTTGAAATATCAACTTTTCTTACTTATCCATGGTTTTATCCTCAGTGCAAGGAAGCATAGAATTCACAGATAAGAGAATCTATTGTCTTTCTCTCTGAACCACTTAATGCTTAACAGAAACACAAGGACTGCACTATAAGAGCCAGCATTGCTTCTGTAGACATTAATACAGGTCTAACAGATACTAGTTTTGAAAGGCTTACAGAAAAATATCTAGGGAAATTCCAATCCATTTAGAAATTCCACATGAAAGCCAAATGACTAAAATAATTAACCAAGCTCTGAAATGGGAACTCACATTGCAAATTTCCTTTTACCAATGTTCTGGAAAGTTTGATAGCACAAAACTTCATTTCTCCTAAGTGAGAATTTCTTTCTTTTTTTTTTTTTTTTAAAGATTTTATTTATTTATTGGACAGAGACAGAGATCACAAGTAGGCAGAGAGGCAGGCAGAGGGAGAGGAGGAAGCAGGCTCTCCACTGAGCAGACAGCCCAATGTGGGGCTCGATCCCAGCACCCTGGGGTCATGACCTGAGCCAAAGGCAGAGGCTTAACCCACTGAGCCACCCAGGTGCCACCTAAGTGAGAATTTCTTAAACAGGATGCAAAACAGTGCTTAGAAACATGGCTATGTTCAAGTTAAAAATTTCTGTTGTTTAAAAGCAAGCAAGACAATGTAAAGGGAGTCTACAGAACAGAATAAATACATAATACAGATAACAAAGTTCTTATATCCAGAATATAAAATAATTTCTATAAATCAGGGAGAAAAAGCTAGACAATATAGTAAAAATAGGCAAGAAATTGAAATAGAAACCTCACAAAACCACATCCCAAAGGCCAATAACTCATGAACAAGTGTTCATTAGTGATTAATAGAATGCAAATTAAAAGCAAAAATGCCACTGCAATACTCACCCAAATGGTAAAAAATAAAAAAAGACTGGTGGAATCAAGCACTAGCAAGAATGTCAAGCCAAGAGAATTATCATAGACTGCTCCTAGCACCAATATAAATGCATAAAACATGCTGAAAAGCTTCCTGGAATTTTCTACTAAAACTAAACTAATGCTTTGCATATAGTGGCCCCCAAACCCAGACCTAAATATGTACCTAAGAGCAGTGCATGTTTCTAGGACACATACAATAAAGTTCATAGCATCGTTATTTATAATAACTTCAAACTGAAATTCAGTATTACAGAGGATTTCTAGAAATGGTAGCACAACTGTATGATGCAGTGATAAACTGTATCAGTTAACATAACTCATTTCACTAACATACTGTGGAACAAATGGGACCACAGTGTATCCAGCCATCACCAAACTTCACAAAAACACAAAAGCAGCCTGTAGGGTATTGTTAGGATCATACCTTTGGCCATGCGTGAAGGTAAATAGCAGAGGCATGAGAAAGTCTTCTGAGTCACTGATCATGTTTTCCTTAAGGATCTCCTATGCTCTCATTAAGCTCTACATGTATAATTTGCACACTTCTATGTGTTATGATGCTTCCATAGTAAAAATTTCAAGGATACTTTGAAAGACTGCATATGCACAGAAAATTATTTCAAGTTATGTGAGGAGTAGACAAAGAAGCAATGCTCATATTTTATTTTTTATCCACACCAAATAATGACAAGCAAGATGAATTTAGCATAGGACTCAGGGCTTCATTATTGCCCAGATATTCCTAATTTCCATAAAAATTTGGCCTGAAACAGAGTGCAGACCTGAAGACAGGGTGAGTATCTAGGAAACTGGCCTGATTCATTGTCTCAACAAGTTCCTCATGTTTTCAAAAATCTGCTAATTACCCACAGAGGAAAGAAGGATGGATAATTTTTAGGATATTATTTTATGGACAACACAGTGGTGTGTTTTGAAAGAACCACCTCTTAGCAAAGTGGGAAATTAATGTGCCATCCTCAAAAGTTTGAGCTACCCTGCCAGCCTAAAGCAAGTCAATAGATCCTGAGCCCTTAGTAAAAAGTTTGGGATATTCTATGTTTGGTGAATGGACAGATAAATGAATGAATGAATGAATTGGAAATGGGGAGAAAGGAGGGAAACAGAGAAATAGGGAAGGTACAGAGAGGGAGAGGTGAAAGGTTAAAAAAAAAATAAAGAAGAGGGTAGGAAATAGCTCAGGCAGATTAAGTGCACAAAGAACAGTTCATAGGAAGGTAGAGACACCTATAGAAGAAACACTATCGTTTCTAGCTCCAAGTCGGGACAAGACAAGGTTTCTTTTCAGCAATGGAACTCTGACCCAGAGCCCAGCTTGTAAAGTACAAAAACTGAATTGCATTGGTTAAATGGAGTAATGAGAATGCAGAGCCCTGCTCCCTCAGTAATTGATGCCAACCGAGAATTCTTAGAAGCCTATTTGAGATATAGAAATATCAATCTATTGATAATCCCAAAACATTTTCCTTCAGTATGAGAAAGAAATAAATGCATGAAATCTATGATTTTCAACCCTAAAAATGCATGTGTTGGAGGCCACTAAAAGCCACACAATAAACACAATGAATGTGTTTGCTTCCTAACACACGTTTATTGTGTACTACTAAATGCCTGTCCCTATGGGAGTGATGAGGGGTCAGATGGTGAGAGAAAGTACAGAAAAGCCTAGTATCTTCTCTCATATCACAGTGCAACAGGCTTTGCCCAGGGGTCCGTTATTATTATGAGAGGCAGCTGTATGAGGCTAGAGAGCACAGAATCACACTTGAATGTTGAAAACAGAGCCTGGAAACTCAAAGGTATTTTCAGCTCACTGCTTTGGCTTCAGGCTGTTCGGGGTACTCTGTGGACAGGTTAGGGAAGCATACCATGAACTGTTTAAAAGTCCTCCAACAGTTTCTAATTGCCCTTAGGACAAAATTCAAAATCTTTATGATTTAAAATAATTATTCCCAAAGAGGAAGAAATGTATTACAGAAGACCTTCAAGATGATAGTAGATCCTACTCCAAAGGGGTGGTACATGGCTCAGGCACTAAATTACCAGGGATTGCTTATTGGGAAAGTTTGTTTTTCAATTATCTTACAAAGATAAAGTCTCCTATTGGTGCTAAGTTAGCTTTATCTCCTTCCTAATACCAACTCCCCTCCCTTGACAAAGAACAATCTTCATGTGCAGTATCTTCAATGGTAAAAGCACTGACTTAGAATTTAACAATCTAACTTTGTTTCTGTTTAACTCATTTTAAAAGTGACCTGTTCATTACAGTAGATGATGCCAGTGCTGCGTTCACATAGTGATCTGAAGTCTTTCTTTAAAACAAATGCATTTAAGAAAAGAAATGATTAGAGGCAGAACAACATATTGAGGAAGTAAGAGGACAAGCGTGCCCAGGCGGGGCAAAACCCTGAAAGTGGTTTGAAGGCACCGAAGACTGATGAACACAGGTAGTTCCCTCCTCTATCCTGTCCCTTCCATGCCAAGATCCTCCACTCCCTTTTCCAGCCATTAAGTCGCTCTAGGTTTCAAATCTACCCTCTTTTATGGACTCTAGGCCCACAGATCAGATTTTCTCTAGTAGCACACGTCCTTTCTTTGCCTTTGCTTGACTCGTTCCTATAGACCCAGTCAAGGGCCCCTCAAATGCCCCATCTTCAGGGCTGCTCTTCTTGCTGCCCCAACATGGATTAGTTTATGAGCATGTGTGCTGTGTCTTGGGCTCTGTCATCCAAACAGTGCGGCAGCTTCATGCAGAAGTGTTTGGGCAGTGCTCCTGCCACATATCTGAGTTAAATATTTATCAAGTTGATGAATGGGGGGATAAAAAGCATCCCAAACAGGAAATTGAATTTATACCACTGGTTACTCAAACGAAGAATGCAGAATGATGATTTCCTGGGTGCATGTGTAAAGCACACTTCCCAAGTCTTATACCCTTGAGAATCTGTTTCATCACACTGGGCTCAGGAACCAACAATTTTTACAAGTAAAATAGTGGCCTACATGTTACTTTGACCAAGATTAAGTGGATACATGTGACAGCCAATATCCTTTGGACCTATTATCTCCTCCCCCACCCCCGCTGGAACAATTCTACATGAGTGTGTACTTAATCTTCGCTCATTTACTCAAATCCAATATTTATTCAGCACCTGTTTTGTTAACAAATGGGAGCGCCCAGGTTCCCAGTATATATAGGAGCCAATCAATAGTACTCATCTGGAGCTAGAAGGAAAGATATCCCCCAAACTATATTTGTAACATTTCAGGTTATTCTATTGGGGTAAAAGATAATTTTTATACTCACAAAAATAAAATCACTCTCAGTCTGTTCTTAAATGCATGCTTACACATACATACATGTGTGCACACACAGTGCTTATCAGCTTATATGTGAAAAATACATTGATAAAGCTTCTAGCCAGTGTTTCCGAAATATGAACTCTAACAATTTTCTGAGCCTCCAGCCCTGCAAGGCCCATCAAATCTGCTACTTGCTTTTGTATAGGATTTAGGATGAGATTGCTGTCATGTATCTTGTAAAAATGACTTATTTCATCACCATATCCATCTTCTGTCAATCATCTGAGTTATAAGTGTTAGCATCAGCTCAGTCATTTGATTCCCTTATAGCAAAGTTCAGGGAGAACACGGTATAGGAGGCACTTTTTGCCGTCCGGCTCTCCTCTGAGGGGTATGAATGTAAGATGTCGTATTGACATCCTGGAGACAGGGAGCTTAATGTTAGTGTTTGGATAAGATGTTTGAGTTTATTGTTCAGGTTACGGATTAGGAACAATTACATTAAACTGTGATGAAGGACAATATCTTTTTGAGTATATTAGCTTTGCATTACAGAAGACCAAGCTTAGCTCATTATCCCTCATTGTGGTTATCTCTGAAGCACATGGAATTACACTGCACATCTGCGCATTCATTTTCCCTGACATGTTAACTACAGTACGACTGTTTAGTATGCATGGATTCCCATTCCCTGAGCAAAATGAAAACTACACAACTGACCCTGATCTAAATAAAATGTGCTTAGTAGCAAATATGCTCTCTTAATCCCTTGTATTAGCCACACAGGAAAGGAAGCAACTGACAGCACTTGAATTCAAAAGTGATGTGTGATTAAAAAGCTATGTTTCAAGTGGACTGTGCAAGTGGTGGGTTGATCACATAACCTTGTCTCTTGTGGTTGAGGGCAGGTAATAAATAGGAAAAAAATATAAACAGGATCCAATAGAGTCTTCCTAAATCATAGCAGTTCACATCTGAAGGTGTTCATTATAGGGAAACCATATAGTTCATTCTCAAAATGGGAACTTGACCAAGCCATTACTATGCACCTCACTTCATACCTCACTTGAGACAATGTATCTGAAACATAATAAGTTGCCGGAGTGTTCTAATGCATGATAATGCATGTCTTCTAGTTCATTATTTCCTGATGTTATGACATTGCTGTCCAATCCTGGAGCATAATGAGGAGCCCGAGATCTTATATTATCACTTAATGAATCCCAATTAAGAATCATTAACCTTTGATCTACTTTGCGTGCTTAATGGACAATGAGTGGTCCTGGGAAAACTTTAAAAGGTGAACTTGGGCAAGATTAGTCAGTGGGTTTTTTTGAAGAGTGAAAGTGGTCTCAAACTACCATTTTCACCAGAAGCAAGGGCCAGGTGATGCTGCTGATTGATAATAAAACTACATACACATCCCTCAGGTCAAATGTATTGAATACTGCAAGGATTTTATGATGGGCTAATTATTTGGGAGAGTTTACTGAAACAAGAGATAATAGAGAAACATGATTTTGATGACTTATGCTTTTAACATTTTATCTATTAACTGCTTGAACCTAGATAACAAATGATATTTCTTTTTTATTTTCAACTAAATCCAACTGGCATTTATCACCATCATATGCATAACATATGAACACTTATAAAACATGATTATTATTACCCATTAAGAAATTAAATTTGTCAACATTACTAATAAATGTATATAATGCATAAAGCATTATGTTTTACGTAAGGTTTATAGGAATGCAAAGTTTATGCAAAGAAATAGTTTAAGGGCTACAATAAATTACATTAAAACATATGTTGAACTATGTATATGTGAATATCCTTAAGTGCTTTAAAAGGATGTTCAGGTTAATCTGAAAAAAAAAAATCAGTATTGTATAGAAGCAGAAAAATGAAGACGTAACTGAGGTGCAATTTGAAGCAACAACCTAGCACTCATCATTCCTAATTTCCACTTCTGTATTTGAATGCTTTAACCTGTCAAAACAGTTTCAAGTAAAATACTACTGCACTGTTAATAACACTTAAATCTTAAATATCACAATCTCAGAAGCTAAAGATACCATGCATAGCACTCTATGTCTAATGAATTTTTATCTCTAAACTGAACACAAGAACAGGTGCCATGTGGGGGTTTTCCAAAGCTTCTCAATAGAGAAATGCACAGTACACCCTTTTCCAACTGAGAAAGCAATGCTGAGTCTGCAGTCTCTAATACTCTCCTGTAGGAGTCTGGCTTTCTGAGAGCCTGGTATGGTCAAGAGTGTCCAGCTTTTTTGAATAATCAGAGTATTTGGCAGCCCATCTGAAGGGGCTTAAAAGAAGATCTATGCGAACAATAATGAGAAAGTAATATATGAACAATGTTTCCATAGAACAGTCTCCTTGACACTTAACTCACCATTGGCAACATTTTGTTTCATAGCAACTGACTACCTCCAACGTCAGTCATCATGCTAAAATTACAGCATGGGAATAGAAAAATTCACTGCTTTGATTTCTCTAAACCCAAGGAAAGTTTCTTATATAGGCTACTCAAAGCACCATCTTTCTCTGAAGGAATAAGATATTTTATTTTTCTATTGCTGCTTAGCCCATTATTCTGATATTAGCAGCTTAACACAACACAGTTTCTTTAGGTCAGGAATCTGGGTACAGCTTATCTGGTCTGCTGCTTCAGGGTCTCTTGAGCTACAGCCAAGGGATCAGCCAGGAGGATGGTATTAGCTGAAGGCTCAACCAGTAAAGGATCTGCCTCCATACTCACTTGTGTGGTTATTGTCAGGATTCGGTTCCTTATGGGGTGTCGGACTGAGGGCATTAATTCTGGACTAGCCCTTCACCCCAGGTCATCCTTGCTTCCTTACCTAGTGTGCATTGTCACCATGGCAGCTTGCTTCATGGAAGCATGTCCTCTAAGAAGGCAAGATAGAGAATTCCAGCAAGATGGATGTCACATCCTTGAAAACCGAATCTCAGAAGATCCCATTACTTTTGTTGAATTTTGTTTTTTCAGAAGATGGTCACTAGCCCTAGTCCACGCACCAAAGGAGCAGATCACACAAGGGCATGACAACTAAGGGCAGGCAATGGTTGCGGGGTCATGTAGAAGCTGCCTATCAGTTGTGGTCTAACAACTGATGTTAGTGGTCTAACAATCGTGCACTTAAAAGGCCACAGGGATATAGCAAAATATTCTCCATGGGGCAGCTTGAAGCTCTTTACTTTCAGTAAAAAACTGAAGTATGTGAGATGCTAAAAGAAATAAAAAAAATGAATGGAGCACTGGGTGTGGTGCATAAACAATGAATTCTGGAACACTAAAAAGAAATAAAAATAAAAAAAAATTTAAAAAGAAGGAAATAATAAGAGGCAGGAACCCTTGCAAACCAGGGTGCATGTGCTTCCTCTTTGCAAGGGCAAACACTACTTAGTTCCTGCTGATTTGGGCCAAGCAGGCAGGAATGAGGACCCACTTTTGCCAAATGACTGATTTTTCAAGGGATAATGTGAATCCTAGTTTCTCTCTAAAATCATCTACATTTCAAATACTGGGACAACACAGGTTGGCCAAACAACACTTCCTTATAGGTTTTCATTTGGTATCTTTCATCTTTTATTTACTACAAGCTCCTCTGCCATTTCTGCTTACGATTTGCCTCGCTCAATAGGAGTCTCATAATTAAAATATTCTATGTTCTCAGTTCTAGGCAGGGACAAACCTTAATCAGGTGCCAGAATTTGATGAGCACTGGCTGACTTGCCTACAGTGTTTGTCCATGGTTGATTATTTACTTGCATTCACATAAACATTCTAATGAATGGGTGAGGCCGATGAAGAACATGCAGAAGGCTGTCCTTCCACATTTAAAGAGCATGCATTTGAGCAAAGTTGCCTTACTAGACTTCAAACCCAAATCAAGAGAAACAACTTTCTACTTCACAGATGTGCATCCTCCAACTCACTTAGTTGATAACTAATAAATGAAAAGCCCCAGCATTTTTGGTGGGTACATCAAGAAGGGACAGATTAGGGGCACCTGGGTGGCTCAGTGGGTTAAAGCCTCAGGTCATGATCAGGCTCTCTGCTCAGCAGGGAGCCGGATTCCTCCTCCTCTCTCTCTCTCTGCCTGCCTCTGCCTACTTGTGATCTCTGTCAAATAAATAAATAAATAATCTTAAAAAAGAAGAAGAAGAAGAAGAAGAAGAGACAGATTAGTTAATGCTACTTGGGAAACTTTACAGAGGAAACATTTTCAGTGTCCTCTGGGGGCAGACTTGCAAATAAGAAGTCCTTGAATAGAGCACTAGATAAGTGCTTGTTATTATATTATTATTTAATAATTCATCAACACATGGAGTGCAAAAAAAGAAAACCCTCAATTCAATTTTTACAACTTCAGTTTCTTTAGAAATACATACCAAAGTAAAATGAGCAAAAAGGAAAGATGAACCAGATAAGCAGTAAAAAACATGGTACAAAACAAAAATCCTAATGAGACTCCCACATTCACTCTGTGATGCTTTTGCACTCCAATGAAGTTCTGAAGGTCATTTAGTAGTTCTCTGTTGTAACATGCCTAAAAATATTTTCCACCTTAGAGAGGAGAAAATCAGAGAAATATGCTGATCTGGCACATGTTCTTGAATTTTAAATTTTAAAAATACCCGAAGTGGTGTTTTTGTGCAAAGAAGGTTGGGAGATGCAAAATATAGTTTTCCTGGAAGTAAGTTATGACCTAATGAAATTATGAATGATGAGGTGATTTTCAAAACAACAGTCAATGCAATCTTGAGTGGTTCTGCTATAAAAAGCTGCTTTTACTTACCAAGTAAGTGCCTTCTGCGCACCATCTCCCCCAGTCCCTGCTGCATGGGAAATGAAAACATCAACATTCCAGAGTTCACCAGCGAGAAACTAGCCCCAGATAAGGAAGATTGGAAATTTTCCCTTTGATCAGTAAGGAGGAAGCTTAGGGAGACACTGTTGATTTTCTTTAAGCCATTCTCCATGGGGCAGCTTGAAGCTCTTTCTTAACTCTCAGCCTCACACATCATCTCTTCTCGAGCTTCTGTCTGTATTGAAACTCAATCTCAACTTCTCACCTGGGTTACAAAGCTCAGTGCTACCTAGCCCTTGCTTTCTTCTCCAAGCTAATCTTAATCATTCCACCTCCTCTTCCTTACGGCCTAGCCACGGGCCTTCTTTCAGATCCTTGTACAGACCAAGCCTTTTCTATCTCAAGGCGTACACAGCTGCTGATTCTTTAACAGGAATGTTTTTCCCTGAGCTCATCTTCCAAACACTCTTTTGCCCTTCAGTTATTAGCTTTATAGACACTGTTTGCTGGAACCTTCTCTAGAAACTCTGAATTAATTATTGTGCCCCTCTCCCCACTGTTACTTTCCATCTTAAACTTTTTTTTTTAAGATTTTATTTATTTATTCAACAGACAGAGATCACAAGTAGGCAGAGAGGCAGGCAGAGAAAGCGGGGGGCGGGGACAGGATCCCTGCTGAGCAGAGAGCCCAATGTGGGGCTCAGTCCCAGGACCCTGAGATCATGACCTGAGCCAAAGGCAGAGGCTTTCACCCACTGAGACACCCAGGCGCCCCTCCATCTTAAACTTTTGGTTGCTTCTTTTCTAACACCTGTTATAATTCGTGGTTATTTATCTGATTGAGACCTTTCCACCAGATTAGCAGCTCAGTGAGAAAGGGACTCTAGTTACCCTTTTCACCACTACATCCAGCACCTAATCAGAGTGTTTGGTGCATGAAAACAATTAATAAATACGAAGAATATGAGTAAATGAATCAATAAATAAATGACACATTGGAAAGCCTTTTTGTTTAGGCCACTACGTTACTTAACTCAGTAATAGCCCCCATGCACCAGACCCTGTCCTTTGCAGGATTATCTTTTTTTTTTTTTTTAAGATTTTCATTTATTTGACAGAGAGAGAGATCACAAGCAGGCAGAGAGGCAGGCAGAGAGAGAGAGGAGGAAGCAGGCTCCCCGCTGAACAGAGAGCTGGATGTGGTACTCGATCCCAAGACCCTGAGATCATGCCCTGAGCTGAAGGCAGAGGCTTAACCCACTGAGCCACCCAGGCGACCCTGAAGGATTATCTTTTTAAATTTTCTAACAATCCTCTGAAGTAGCTACTATAATCACCATCACATTATAGAAAGAGAAACAGAAGCTCATAAGTATGAAGTTATTCGCCCCAAGCCCAGACAGACAGTAAAGGGAGCAGTAACAGGATCTGAACCAGTTCTGTCTTACTCAGGAGTTCCAGCTTGTAACTGTTACACACACCATTAATATTAAATCCCTTGCTGAGAATCGGGAGTTCCTAATTATTTATATGGGGACTACATTTTAGATAACTGCCTAAAACCACATTTAAACGTGTGCCCAAGATGACAATGGATCTAATCACAAATTGACTGTGATAGGAGTTCGCTCCTATCATATTCTTGATTACTACAGCTAGAAGTCTCGGGATGGCAAGTTTCTCTCCCAAAGAGCAAAGTGACACAGTGAAGGAGGTGGAAAAGCCTGGAGCCCCAGGGTTGCTTCACGTAGGGAGCTGTCCCTCCAGCCACTCGCTCTGTAGCTCCCTCTAAAAGAAGTCAAATGTGAGTATCAGTTTTCTAAAGAGCTAGGGCTAAACTTTTTCGAGCATCAACATTGATTTACCAATTAAGTGCCCCAAAGCGGTTCAAAGGAGCATGGCTTGGTGTCTCCCTGGCAGAAATACACAGGCACCTAGGAATTCACGGCTTCCTCCTTCGATGAAGTATGGTACCATTCCTGCCTAATTAGAATTACTCCTATTCCCTCTTAATAGCTTTCCTATGCATATTTGTCCCCATTTATGAAATATAAACAGTGACACCATCTGAGTTACTGTAATCGTTACAGTTGGAGGAAAGTCTATGAAGGCATCCGTGAAAACACCAGTTCTCCATGATCACCAGTCCATGAAACAGCTTAATTCAAATGCCACCAAGAGTCAGATGAGCGGTATCGTGAATCACAAACAATGAAATCAATTTCCCCCCCACATTCCTCCCAGCTCCCGCAAACAATCTACTCCCAGGTTGAGCTTTTGTGCTGACTTTCATCCCAGAGCACAACTTTACAGCAGAGTTATAAACCCCTAAATTGCTGATACAGCCTTAATTATCGCTATGCTGGTGACATCGTTCTAATGAACTCTTTGCTATTTTATGTGGCCTGGGATTCCCAGAAGGAGCATTGTCTAAATGTACAAACATACTGGTCAGGGTTTAGTCAGTTATTTTTAGAATGGGTTATTAAGTAGATATGTGTGTGTAGGTTTTAGTGCAAATATGAATTATGAAAATTTTAATGTGTATGAAATCACAATAACAATAGCATTTGCCATTACAGAAGAGACTTGAAATAATATAAATCTTCCCAATTTAAAAATTTATCAAGATTAAAAAGGAGAAAAATTACCTATAAACTATATTTATGTGTGTGTTATGTATTTCCTCTATTGTCATGTTTGATAATAATTTGACTTTTAAACTGAAGTACCAGCCACCATTTTTCAGTTCTGTGAAAACCAGTGTTCTCAAAATGTAATGTGCTTATGAAGTACAATCCAGTTAAAATTCAGATTTTGATTTGGTATATCTGGAGTGGGGCCTTGGATTATGCATTTTTCACAAGCTGCTGGTCCATATCTCTATTTATTCGGAATAGAATTTCTAAAAGAAATTTGGGTTACCACTCTACTGTTTTTATAGCATTCAAAAATCACTCTGAAAATATGTTGGGTAACAGATTCACACCCAGAAATATGTGTTTTCTTACAAGTTGGAGATATGATTTTTAAAAAATTAAAAATCCTGTAACTTGTTATCTAAACATTTTTTAGCTATTCATTCTAGCACTGTTTTAAAAACAAAAAACAAAAAGCTTCTGAAAAAATCAAGGACTTTGGAACTGAAGGTAGTAGCTTAAAAATACTACGAAGAAAGGCAAATGACCAATATGACACACTAGATGGCTAATTTAGGGAAAGAGTACTCAGAGGTAAAGTTAATGCTAAGAAGACACAAAGCAGCATGAAAACCAACATTTGTAGATTTACATCTCCCATTTTTTTTAAAAAAGATTCTATTTATGTATTTGTCAGAGAGAAAGAGAGAGAGAGTACAAGCAGGGGGAGCAGCAGGCAGAGGGAGAAGCAGGCTCTCCACTGAGCAAGAAGCCCAATATCGAACTCTATCCCAGGATCCTGGGATCATAACCCGAGCCAAAGGCAGATGCTTCATGGACCGAACCACCTACACACCCCAACATCTCCCATTCTTTAAACGTATCCTCTTAGGAAAAGGAGACTTGAATCCTGCAAGTTTCTTCAGTGTTTGAGGACTTCAAAATATACCCCCTACCTAAATACATGGACCCTATTTTACTTCAAGGCAAGCTGAAAATAAAACAAGGAAACTCATAATAGACTATTTTTTCCTGGTTCTCTTTGTTACAAACTTGCTATTTTAGGATGACCAGTGATGCTCTTTTGCAATATGAGGATACTACTCACCTTTAAGGAAAATCTTGGGAGGAGAGTTGGCTCAAAAACAATAATCTTAAAACTCCATTTAAAAAAGCATCACAGGGGCGCCTGGGGTGGCTCAGTCATTAAGCGTCTGCCTTTGGCTCAGGTCATGATCCCAGGGTCCTGGGATCGAGCCCCACATCGGGCTCTCTGCTCAGCGGGAAGCCTGCTTCTCCCATTCCCACTCCACCTGCTTGCATTTCCTTTCTCGCTGTGTCTCTATCAAATAAATAAATAAAATCTTTTTAAAAAATTAAAAAAAAATACATCACATAGAAGATGTTAGGCCACCTTCTGTGACTACAGATTCCAATTTCTACTCTAAAAACAAAACAAAACAAGAGACACATAAGACCGCTATTAAACTTATAAGATTTACTCAAAATATGAATATTTCATTGTACTGGGAAATTCAAATATCAATTGACACAGGAAAGTGAAGAGGCCATTCAAGTGCCTTATAGAAATGAATATACATTCTGTCATACTTATTAGATGAATTATATCTCCAACTTGAGAAAACACATATTTCTATGTGTGAACTACCACTCAAATCTTTTACAAAGGGGCTCTTGAATGGCTTATGTGATTCACAAATTTGACATGATATCAGATGAAATATTAATAATACAGCAACACAGAGGGATGGGGAAGATAGTAGAGTAGGAGATCCTATGCTAACCTTGTCCCATTGATATACCTAGAAAATAGCCACATCAGTGCAACCAACTCAGAAAATAAACCCCAGGATTATAGAAGAGACTTTCCTCTGCTTATCCTAGAAAGGAAATCATGTCAAAAAGAGTAGAAAGTCTTGGTTACAATTTCAGAGGTTAGGTTTCTTGACAGTGTCTTCTTTCTTTCTACATCCTGAGAACTGGAATAGAGCAGAGGAACACAGGGGAAGGGAGGGAAATATGAATGGGAGGAAATCAGAGAGGGAGGCAAACCATGAGAAACTCTGGGAACCAAATTGAGGGCTACAGAAAGGAGGGGTTTGAGAGGATGGGGTAACTGGGTGACAGGTATTAAGAACGACACATGTTGGGAAGATCACTGGGTGTTACACGCAACTAATGAACTGTTGAATACTACAACAAAAACTTGTGATGTATTATATGCTGGCTAACTTAACATTTAAAAAAAAAAGAATTTAAAAAAGAGAGTAGAAAAGGCAGAGATGAAGCTGGGCATCAAATTCCTAGGAAAACTAATGACGAATGGAAGAGACACCATATGTACAGAGAAGGGAGGGGAACAGATTCCCCAACACCCCAGACACAAGGGGCTTGGACTGAAAAGATTAGTTCCCATAACATTTAGGATGGAAAACCAGTGGGGCTTCATGAGTTTTTATAGCCCGTGAGGCTTAACTCCAAGTACTTTAAAGATTTGTGGGGTGGCTCTTGGAGAGCTGAAGGGCATCAAGAAATGGAGTCCCCATCTTAAACATATGTAACAAGCCCACAGATATATAGCATAGAAATAGTTTGAAAAGTGTCTGAAGGAGACACTTTCACAGAAGGAGATTTATCTACTCATCTTAGAATATATTCTGGCAGAGCAGGGATCTTTACGAGACTTCTCCAAGACCAAAAGAGCTTGAGGGCAGCATTTCTCTCCCCAGCTTCCTAGACTAGATACGCAGACACCTGCAGGAACCAGTGAGAACACTCACCACCTCACTTGCTATTACCACATGCCCTGCCCTTGTATTCTCTTGTGGACTGCCCTATCCAATCCATCCTGTTCAGCAGGAATCCCTGCAAATGCTCCTGCCTAGTCTCATCCTGCAAGTAGCCCCAGCAGGGATTGCTACCACTCCACAGTGACTCCTGCCATGAAAAGAAGGTAATATACCCACACATACCACCGCACTTAGAATCCCAGCAGCTGAAAATTATAACTGGTACTACAGAGAGAGTGCCTGCCAATCGGTGCATTTGCCGCTCTGGTAGGCATCTGGCCTGACTGCTCTCCATGCCCACCAACAAAAGCCTCTCTGGGGACAAGGCAGGAAAAGTACCCTAGTGGTGAGTGTGACTGTAGCCCTAGCAGGCAGACTGGAGGCAGACATCTAGTTTCTCTCTGGGCCCCACCCACAAACAAAGTCTCTCAGGGAACAGTTCAGTGCAATAAAACATGAGGAAGTGGGCTAAGAGAAGGCATCTGGTCTGATTACTGACACTACCCAACTATCAGTCCTTGATGGCCCCAGGGTGGCCTTTAACAACAGAGAAACAAAACCCAGCCCAGAAAAGTCAAAGGGGCCACTGCATCCAACAAGACTAAAGGCAACTGTGGCTCAGTCAGAAGAGCAGGGCACATGCAACCCGTAAAGGAGACATCCCTGAAGTGCCTGTTTCTCCTAAATAGGGGACACTGTGCTACAGGCACCACAGGACCTCTTCTTCATAAGGCCATGAGTTTTAATATCAGTAGACAACAATTCCTTTCCTAATACAGAAAAACACAGAGAGAAAGACAATATGACGAGATAGAGGAATATGTCCAAAATAAAAGAACAGGACAAAACCACAGCAAAAAAACTAATGAAATTGAGATGAGTGATATACCTCATAAAGACCTCAAATCAATGGTCCTAGATATCTCCTAGACTTGAGGAAAGAGTGGAGGATCTCAGACCTTCCACAAAGTGATAGAAAATATAAAAAAGAATGAATCAGAAATGAGGAACTCAATAACCAAAATTAAAAATAAACTAGGGGAATCAACAGTCAATTAGAAGAGGCACAAAAACAAATCAGCAAGCTGGATAACAGAATAATGGAAAGCAACCTAACTAAATATTAAAAAGACAAAAAAAGTAAAAAGTGGGAACAGGTTAAGGGACTTCAGCAACATCAAACATAATAACACATTATAGTGATTGCAGAAGAATAGAGAAAAGGGGGGCAAAATATTAATTTGAAGGAATAATAATTGAAAACTTCTCTAACCCAAGGAAGGAAATGGATATCCAAATTTAGGAGGCCCAGAGATCTCCCAGCAAAATCAATGCAAGGAGGTCCACACCAAGGCATGGAGTAATTACAATGGCAAAAAGTAGTGATAGAGAATTTTAAAACCAGCGAGAGAAAAGGAAACAAGGGAGAGCCCATAAGGCTCTCAGATGATTTTTTAGCAACAACTTTGCAGGCCAGAAGAGAGTGGAATAATATATTCAAAGTGCTGAAAGGAAAAGAAAAAAGAAAACAAACAAACAGACAACAACAACAACAATAACCAAAAAACCCACAAAACCCTGCAACCAAGCATATTCTACCTAGCAAGGCTATTATTCAGAATAGAAGTAGAGATGAAAAGTTTTTCAAAAGTTTTCCAGAAAAACAGAAGTTAAAGGAGTTCATCACCATTAAACCAGCCTTATAAGAAATGTTCAAGAAAATTCTTTCCATCAAGAAAAAACACCATCTGTCAGACTAAGAACATTAGGAAAGGAAGAATTAAAAAAAAAAAAAAAAAAAAAAAAAAAAGGTTGCACTTGGGTGGTACTGTCAGTTAAGCCTCTGACACTTGGTTTCGGCTCAGGTAGTGATCTCATAGTAATGATCTCAAGGTTGTGAGATGGAGCCCCGCATCAGGTTCTGGGCTCAGCACAGAGTTTGTCTCTCTCTCTCTCTCCCTCTGTCCCTTCCCCCTGCTTGCTGCGTCTCTCTCTAAAAATAATAAATAAATCTTTAGAAAAAAAGGAAAAGAAAAAAAATTACACTTACATATGAACATAATAAAAGTGTTAGGTTAATCAGTACAGAGGTTAAAGCACAAAAGCAGTAAAATCAATTATATCTATAAAAATCAGTCAAGGGATTCACAAAATAAAAGATTGTAAAATATGATATCTTACATATAAAATGTGGGGAAGGGGGGAGTAAGAATGTACTACTTTTACATAGGGCTCAAACTTAAGTCACATCAACTTAATATAGACTGCTATATGCATAAGACATTATACATGAAATCTAATGATAACCATAAATCAAAAACCTACAACAAATAGGCAAAAAATAAAGAGAAAGGAATCCAAGCATATCACTAAAGAAAACAAACCATGAGGGAAGAGAGCAAGAGAAGAAAGGAACAAAGTTTAACTATAAAAACAACCATAAACAAATAACAAAATGGCAATAAGTACACACCTACCAGTCATTACTTTTAATGTAAATGGACTAAATGCTCCAATCAAAACACATAGGATTGCTGAATGGATAAAAAAGCAAGGCCCATCTACATGCTGCTTACAAGGGCCTCACATCAGAGCTAAGGACACACACAGCTTGAAGGTGAAGCAATAGAAAAACATTTATCATGCAAATGGAAGGAAAAAGAAAGGGGGTGTAGCAATACTTTAATCAGACAAAAGAGACTTTAAAGCAAAGACTGTAGCAAGAAACAAAGTAAGACATGACCCAATGAAAAAGACAACAAACCAATAAGAGGATGCAACAACCACAGATATTCATGCACCCAAAACTGGAGCACCTCATACATGAGCCAACTATTAAGAGACATAAAGGAAGAAACTGACAGTAATACAATAATAGTAGGGGACTTAACACACTCTACTTACATCCATGGATAAATCATCCAGACAGAAAATGAACAAGGAAACAGTGGTTTTTGAATGACACTTTGGAGCAGATGGACCTAACAGATATATTCAGAATATTCCATATTAAAACAGCAAAATACACATTCTTTTCAAGTGTACATAGAACATTCTCTAGAATAGATCACATATTAGGATACAAAACAAGTCTTGATAAATCCAGAAAGAAATCATATCACATATTGTTTCTGACTACAACATTATCAAACTAGAAATTCAATCACCAGAAAAAAATCTGGAAAGAACACAAATACATGGGAGCCAAGTAACATGCTACTAAATGATGGACTGATCAATTAAGAAATCATGGAAACAAATGCAAATGAAAACACAACAGTCCAAAATCTTGGGAATGCAACAAAAGCAGTTCTAAAAGGCAAGATTATAGCAAAACAGACCTACCTCAAGAAGAAAAATCTCAAAAAAACCCCCTAAACTTATATGCAGAGAAGCTAGAAAGAGAAGAACAAAGCCTAAACCAGAAGTAAGTAAAGTTTATGGCACCAAGAAATGGAATAGAGAGTAAAAAAATAACAGATCAATGAAACCAAGGGCTGGTTCTTTGAAAGATTAACAAAACTTATAAGGCTTTAGCCAAACTCATCATAAAAGTAGATAAAGAATTCAAAATCAGAAGTGAAGGAGGGGACATAATAACCAAAACCACAGAAATTACATACAAAGGATTATAAGATTATAAAAAATTATATTCTAATGAATTAGATAACCTAGAAGAAATGAATAAATTCCTGGAAACATACAACCTTACCAAACTAAATGAGGAAGAAACAGAAAATTTGAACGGACTGATTCCTAGCAATGACATTGAATTGGTAACAAAATAACTCCCAATCACCAAAACTCCAGGACTAGATGGCTTCCTAGGTGAAGTCTACCAAACATTTCAAGAAGAGCTAATACCTATTCTTCAACTATTCCAAATAATAAAAAAGGAGGGAAAGCTTTCAGTCTTTCTACAAGGCCAGCATTACCCTGATATCAAAACCCAGAAAAAGACACTGTGAAAAAGAGAACTATAGGTCAATATCTCTGATGAACATAGATGTAAATATCCTCAACAAAATATTAGCAAGACAAATCCAACAATATTGTAAAATATCATTTACCACAGTCAAGCAAGATTTATTCCAGGAATGGAACGGTGGTTCGATATTGACAACTCTATCAATGTGATGCATCACATTAACAAGAAAAGGATAAAAGCTATATGATCATTTCAGGAGATTTAGAAAAATGAATTTGACTAAGTACATCCATTCACGATAAAAACTCCCAACAAAATAGGGCTAGAGAGAGCATACCTCAACATAATACAGGTTAAAGATGAAAAACCCACAGCTAAATCAATATTTAATGGCAAAAATCAGAGCTTTTCCTCTAATATCAGGTACAAGACAAGGATGTCCACTCTCACTGCTTTTATTCAACATAGTACTAGAAGTTCTAGCCAGAGCAATCACACAAGAAATAAAAGACATAAAAATTGATAAAGAAGAAGTAAAACTTCCACTATTTACAGATGACATGACACTATATATTAAAAACAAACAAACAAACAACAACCTTTGGGGCACATGGCTGACTCAGTCATTAGGGCATGTAGAAACTCTTGATCTTGGGGTTGTGAATTTGAGTCCTATGTTGGGAGTAGAGTTTACTTAAAAAAAAAAGTGGGGTGCCTGGGTGGCTCAGTGGGTTAAGCCTCTGCCTTTAGCTCAGGTCATGGTCTCAGTGTCCTAGGATTGAGCCCCTCACCTGGTCTTCTGTTCGGCAGGGAGCCAGCATATCTCCCTCTTTCTGCCTGCCTCTCTGCCTACTTGCAATCTCTGTCTGTCAAATAAAAAAATAAAATATTTTAAAAAAGAATAGTCAAAAAAAAAAACTTTGAAGACTGCCAAAAAACTATTATAACTGATAAATGAATTCAGTGAAATCAAAGGATACAAAGTAAATATACAGAAATCCTTTGCATTTCCATGCAGCAATAATTAAGTAGCAAAAGAAAAATTAGGAAACAATCCCATTTACAATTGGACCCAAAATAGTAACATGCCAGGAATAAACTTAGTCAAGGAGGTGAAAGATCTGTATTCTCAGATCTATAAGACGTTGAAAGAAATTGAAGATGATACAAACAAATGGAAAAATACTCCATGCTCAGTTTGGAAGAACTGAAATTGTTAAAATATCCATGCTAATAAAAATAATCTACATATTTAATGCAATATCTCTTTCCTAACACCAACATTTTTCACAGAATAGAACAAATAATCCTAAAATTTCTATGAAACCACAAAATTTCACAATCAAAGTAATCTTAAGAAGAACAAAGCCAGAGGTATCACAATATCAGATTTCAAGACATACTACAAAACTGTATTAATAAAAACAGTATGATACTAATACAAAAATGGGCATATACATCAATGGAACAGAATAGAGAGTCCAGAAAAGAACCCACATTCTTATAGTCAGTTAAGAAGGAAAGATACAGAATAGGAAAAAGACAATCTCTTTAATAAATAGTGTTAAGAAAACTGTGTTGTTACATCCCCCAAAAAAATGACACTGGACCACTTTCTTATACCATACACCAAAAATAAACTCAAAATGGATTAAATGTGATACCTGAAATAATTTAATACCTAGAAGAAAACATAGGTAGTGATCTCTGTGACATTAGCCATAGAAATTTTTTTTTTTTTTAAAGGTATGTCTCCTTTAGCAAGAGAAACAAAAGCAAAATTAAACTGTTAGGACTGCATTGAAATACAAAGATCTTACACAGTGAAGAAAACCACAAAAAAAAAAAAAAAAAAAAAGCCAAAAAGGCAACCTACTGAATGGGAGAAGATATTTGTAAATGATACATCCTATTAAAGGCTGATATTCAAAATATATGAAAAAAAGAACTCAACACCAAAAAAATAAATAATCTGATTAAAAATGGGCAGAGAACCTGAGTAATATTTTTCCAAAGAAGACACACAGATGGCCAAAAGACACTGAAAAGATGCTCATCATCACTTATCATCAGGGAAATGCAAATTAACACTACGATATCACATTAAGCGTTAGAATGGCTAACATAAAAAAACACGAAACAACAGTTGTTGGCAAGGATGTGAAGAAAAAGAAACCCTCTTACACTGATGGTGGGAATTCAACCTGGTGCAGCCACTGTGGAAAACAGTATGGAGGTTGCTAAAAAATTAAAAATAGAATTTCCATATAAACCAGTAATTGCTCTACATGATATTTACCTAAAGAAAACAAAAACAGGAATTTAATAAGATACATACACCCCTATGTTTATTGTAGCATTATTTATAATAGCTGAGACATAGAAGCAATTCCGTGTCTATCAATAGATGAAAGGATAACCCCCCCCACACACCTATTATTAGCCATAAAAAAGAATGGAATAGACCCAGAGAGTATATAATGCTAAATGAAGTCAGTCAGTCAGAGAAGACAAACACCATAGGATTCCACTCATGTGGAATTTAAGAAAATAATGAACAAACAAACAAAGAGACCAAAAAACAGTCTTTTAAACATGGAGAATGGTGGTTGCCAGAGGAGAAGTGGGTGGCAGAATGGGGGAAGCACATAAAGGAGACCAAGACTGTGGCCTTTTAAGGTATGGCATTTTGACTTATATTGATGAGCAGTGAGAAATGTGGAGAATCGTTGAATTATTACATTATACACCTGAAACTAATTTAACCCTGCGTGTTAATTATACATGAATAAATCAAATAGCACAGCAACACATAGCCTAATCGGAATTGTATGCATTCAAAGTTTGTGGCATCTCAGACAGTTTATAGTCTATCTTCAGGTAAAATGTAATTTTGTTGGAGAGGCGAGGAATACAGAAGGTATTCTGGTAATTCAGGTAATAAGAGGTTAATGTCCAAAATACATAAAGAAGTTACACAACTTAATAACAAAACACAAACAACCTGATTAAAATGTGATAGAGGACTTGAATACACATCTTTCCAAAGACATCCACCTGGCCAAGACATGTATTAAGAACACACCATCACTAATCATCAAGGAAGGACAAATCATAGCTACAATGTGGTATTAGCTGATACCCATCAGGTGGTCTATTATCAAAAAGGCAAAAAATAATGTGTTGGTGACAATGTAGAGAAAAGGGATTCTCATCTGCTGTTGGGAGGAATGCAAATTGGTGTAGGCATTATGAGAAAAAATAGAGAGGTTCTTGAAAAAGTTAAAAATACAACTATAATATGATTTGGCAATTCCAGTTGTGGTTTTTCTATCCAAAGAAAACAAAAATGCTAAAGAGATATATGCACCCCTGTGTTCATTATAGCGTTATTTATAATAGCCAAAATATGGAAACAACCTAAATGTCCCTCAATACATGAATGGATAAAGAAGATGTAGTATACATATATATACAAGGGAATATTACTCAGCCACAAAAAATTCAATCTTGCTATACGCAACAACATGGATGAACCTTGAGAGTATTATCCTAAGGGAAATAAGTCAGAAAAAAATAATACCATATGATCTCAGTTACATGTGGAATCTAAAAACAAAAATAAACAATAGAGAAACAGACTCCAAGGTATAACATACAAACTTAGTGATCAGAGTGGAGAGGGGCTGGGGAGGTGGGCAAAGTAGGTGAAGAGAATCAAGAGGCACAAACTTAGAGTTATAAAATGAGTAAGTCACAAGAATGTTAATGAATATAGAAATATGGTCAGTAATACTATCATAACTTTGGGGACAGATGGTAACTAGAGTTATTGTGCTGATCACTCCATAATATATAAAAATATCAAATTATTTTGATGTACACCTGAAACTAATGGATATTGTATGTCAATAATACTTCAATAACAGTATTTTTTCCCAAGTAATTGCTGAACTATTGTACCAAGTGCACCATTTTACAATTCAACCAGCAATGTATAGGTGTTTAAGGATTCCTGTTTCTCAAAATCATTTCCAATTCTTATTTCTCTCACTTTTTCAAGGATTTTATTTATTTGAGAGACAGAACAGGGGGAAGAGCAGAGGGAGAGGGACAAGCAGACTCAATGCTGAGGGCAGAGGCTGAAGAGGGGCTAGATCCCATGACCCTGAGATCATGACCTGAGCAAAACCAAGAATCCAACATTTAATCCTCTAAGACACCCAGGCTCCCCATTATTTTTGTCATTCTTTTTATTTTATTCATCCTAATGGGGCTGAAAAGGTGTTTCATTATAGTCATTTCCCTTTCCTGCATTCCCAATTATTTTGAACATCGTTTTATGTGCTTATTGTCCATTTGTAAGCCTTCTTCGGTGAAATGTTTATTCAAACCCTTTGCCCATTTTAAAGTTTCTTTTTACTGTTGAGTTATAAGAGTTTTTTAATATATTCTAGACACTGGACATTTATCAAGTATGCAATTTGAAAATACATTCATCCACTCTGGATTTGTATTTTGATTTCTTGATGGTGTCCCTTGAAACACACACATTTATTGATAATAATAAGTAACATTGATAAAACCAAATTCAACTTTTCTTCTTTCATTGCTTCTGTTTTTTGTTTCATATCTACTAAACTATTGCTTGATACGAGATCACAAAAATTTACTCCCATTTTCTTTTCTGTTTTATAGTTTTAGCTAATATATTTAGATCTGTAATCCATTATACATTATTTTTTAATATAGTGTGAGGTAGGGCTCTAACGTCATTCTGCTGCATGAAGCTATCCGGATGTTGGATAGACAGTCATTCCCCCTCACCCCAAACTGGGTTGGCACAACTGTCAAAATCAATTAACTGTAATGTAAGTTATTTCTGGATCCTCATTGGTATTGCGCACACACCACACACACACACACACACACACACAACGGGATATATATAATATATATAGCATAAGGATGAAAATTTTATCTGTTATATATATAATAATTTCCACCCTCTTGCTAGAAACACATGATCCTCTTTTGGCTATTCTAGGTTCTTTGCATTTCCATATGAATTTTAGGATCAGCTTTTCAAAATGTAAAAAATGTAGCTGGAATTTTGATGGATTACAATGACTCTGTAGATCAATTTGGAAAGTATTTTTGGCTTTAAATTAACTCAATCATGACCATATGATCTTTTAAATTAACTTTGACATTTAACTCTTTCAACAATGTTCTATAATTTTTACTGTACTAGTCTTGCACTTCTTTTAAATTTATTCATAAGTAATGTATTGTTTTTGATGCTAAAGAAAATTTAGTTGCTTTCCTAATATTGAGACTTCATTGCTAGCATATAAAAATACAATAGACTTTTTTTTTAGATTTCTTTATGTTGACCTTGTATTCTGGAATTTTGTCAAACACACTTATTAGTTCTAATGATATTTTGTTAGTTCTCATAGATTTTTAGTGTATTCCATAGCATTTTCTATATCAAGATCATGGCATCAGCAAATAGGGATAGTCTTTCTTCTTCCTGCCCTATCTGGATACATGTATTTCCTTTCCTTCTGTAATTTCTTTCCCTGGCTAGAACCTCCATAACAATTGTTGAATAGAAGTGGTGTGAATAGACAGCCTTCTCTAATTCCTGATCTTAGAGAAGGAATCATTCAGTCTTTGACCATTAAGTGTGCTATTAGCTATGGAATTTTCACAAACATACTTTATTAGGTTTAGAAAGATGCTTTATGTTCCTAGTTTGCTGATTGGTTTTAGAAAGGGTACAGACTTTTGTGCATCTACTGAGATGATCATGTGACATTTCCTTTAGTCTACTAATATATTTTATTTCATTTGTTAAATCAACCTTGAATCTTAGGGAAACATTCTACTTTGTGATGGTGTATATAATTCTTTCCACATATTTCTGTGTTCTTACTAGTATTTTGTATGAAGAATGTCTATAATTATAAAGAATATTGAGATTTATTTGGTTTTGGTATCAGAATGCAACTGGACTCCTATAATCTGAGAAGTATTATCCTCTCTCTCTCTCTCTCTCTTTTTTTTAAGAAGGCTTTGTGAACCACTGGTACTGTTATTAGTTTTTTAATTTTTTTTAAAGATTTAGGAGATCACCAATGAAATCATCTAGTCCTAAGTTTTTCTTAGTGGGAAATTATTTGATTACTAATAAAAATGTTTACTTGTCATAAGTATATTCACATTTTATATTTCTTCAGTTTTAGTAGTTTGTGTCTTTTAGGGATTTATTTTCATTATATAAGTTATCTATTTTGTTTACATACAATTATTTATATTATTTTCTTATTACTCTTTTCATTTCTATAATATCTTTAGTGATATCCCCTTTCTCTTTGATCCCTGATTGTAGTAATTTGAGACGCGAGTCTTCTCTCCTTCTCCTGGTTACTCTAGGTTACTCTGTAAAGTTTTGTCTATTTTGTTGATTTTTCAAGAAATAAAGTCCTGTTGATCTTCTCCCACATTTTTCTATTATCCACTTCACCTGGAAGCTAAGGACCACCTTCCTTAAGAATGCTTGGATCAACCAGGAGATCAAAGAAGAACCTAAACAATTCATGGAAACCAATGAGAATGAAGACACTTCAGTCCAAAACCTATAGGTTACAGCAAAGGCGGCCCTAAGGGGAAATACATAGCCATCCAAGCCTCCCTCAAAAAAATGGAAAAATCCAGAATATACCAACTGTCTCTACACCTTAAAGAACTGGAGAATCAACAACAAATCAAACCAACTCCACACATAAGAAGGGAAATAATCAAGATTAGAGCAGAGATCAATGAGATAGAAACTAGAGATACAGTAAAATGTATCAATGAAATTAGAAGCTGGTGTTTTGAAAGAATCAATAAGATCAATAAACCATTGGCCACACTAATCCAAAAGAAAAGAGAAAGCTCAAATTAATAAAATTATAAATAAAAAGGGAGAGATCACAACTAACACCAAGTAGAAACAATCATCAGAAGTTATTATCAACAGTTACATGCCAATAAGTTAAGCAACCTAGATGAAATGGATGCATTCCTAGAAATGTATAAACTCCCAAAATTAAACCGGGAAGAAATTCACAACCTGAGTAGACTGATATCTCGTAACAAGATCAAAGCAGTGATCAAAAACCTCCCCCAAAACAAGAGCCCAGGACCTGACAGATTCCCTGGGGAATTCTATCAAACTTCAAAGAATCAATAACATCTATTCTCCTAAAGCTGTTTCAAAAAATTGAAGCAGAAGGAAAACTTCCAGACTCTTTTTATGAAGCCAGCATTACCCTGATCCCCAAACCAGGCAAAGACCACACCAAAAAGGAGAATTTCAGACAAAGATCACTGATGAATATGGATGCTAAGATTCTCAACAACATCCTAGCAAACAGGATCCAACAGCACGTTAAAAAGATTATCCACCATGACCAGGTGGGATTCATTCCTGGGTTACAAGGATGGTTCAACATTTGCAAATCAGTCAATGTGATGGAACAAATCAATAAGAGAAGAGAGAAGAACCACATGGTCCTCTCAATTGATGCAGAAAAAGCATTTGACAAAATCCAGCATCCGTTCCTGATTAAAATGCTTCAAAATATAGGGATAGAGGGAACATTCCTGAACTTCATAAAATCTGTCTATGAAAGACCCACAGCAAATATCATCCTTAATGGGAAAAAACTCACAGCCTTCCCGCTGAGATCAGGAAGACGACGAGGATGCCCATTCTCACCACTCTTGTTCAACATAGTATTAGAAGTCCTAGCAAGAGCAATCAGACAACAAAGAGAAATAAAATGTATCCAAATTTGCAATGAAGAAGTGAAACTCTCTCTCTTCGCAGATGACATGATTCTTTATATGGAAAACCCAAAAGACTGCACCCCCAAACTACTAGAACTCATATAGCAATTCAGTAACGTGGTAGGATACAAAGTCAACATACAGAAATCAGTGGCTTTCTTATGCACTAACAATGAAAGTACAAAAAAGAAATTAGAGAATCTATTCCATTTACTATAGCACCAAGAACCATAAGATACCTGGGAATAAACCTAACCAAAGAGGTAAAGGATATATACTTGAGGAACTACAGAACACTCATGAAAGAAAATGAAGAAGACACAAAAAGATGGAAGACCATTCCATGCTCTTGGATCAGAAAAATAAACATTGTTAAAATGCCTATACTGCCTAGAGAAATCTATACTTTTATACAATTATAAATTATACAAAATTTATACAAAATTCCACCAGTATTTTTCAAAGAGCTGGAGCAAATAATCCTAAAATTTGTATGGAATCAGAAGAGACCCTGGGGGCGCCTGGGTGGCTCAGTGGGTTAAGCCGCTGCCTTCGGCTCAGGTCATGATCTCAGGGTCCTGGGATCGAGTCCCGCATCGGGCTCTCTGCTCAGCAGGGAGCCTGCTTCCTCCTCTCTCTCTCTCTGCCTGCCTCTCTGCCTACTTGTGATCTCTCTCTGTCAAATAAATAAATAAAATCTTTAAAAAAAAAAAAAAGAAGAAGAAGAAGAGACCCTGAATTGCTAAGGAAATGTTGAAAACCAAAAATAAAACTGGCAGCATCATGTTACCTGATTTCAAACTTTACTACAAAGCTGTGATCACCAAGACAGCATGGTACTGGCATAAAAGCAGACACATAGACCAGTGGAACAGAGTAGAGAGCCCAGATATGGACCCTCAACTCTATAATCAAATAATCTTCAACAAAGCAGGAAAAAATATATAGTGGAAAAAAGACAGTCTCTTCAATAAATGGTGCTGGGAAAATTGGACAGCTATATGTAGAAGAATGAAACTCGACCATTCTCTTACACCATACACAAAGATAAACTCAAAATGGATAAAATACCTCAATGTGAGACAGGAATCCATCAGAATCCTAGAGGAGAACATAGGCAGTAACCTCTTTGATATCAGCCACAGCAACAAGTTCTTTCAAGTTATGTCCCCAAAGGCAAAGGAAACAAAAGCGAAAATGAACTTTTGGGACTTCATCAAGGTCAAAAGCTTCTGCACAGCAAAGGAAACAGTCAACAAAACAAAGAGGCAACCCACGGAGTGGGAGAAGATATTTGCAAATGACAGTACAGACAAAAGGTTGATATCTAGGATCTATAAAGAATTTCTCAAACTCAACACACACAAAACAGATAATCATATCAAAAAATGGGCAGAAGTTATGAACAGACACTTATCCAATGAAGATATACAAATGGCTATCAGACACATGAAAAAATGTTCATCATCACTAGCCATCAGGGAGATTCAAATTAAAACCACATTGAGATACCACCTTACACCAGTTAGAATGGCCAAAATTAGCAAGACAGGAAACAAGGTGTGTTGGAGAGATGTGGAGAAAGGGGAACCCTCTTACACTGTTGGTGGGAATGCAAGTTGGTGCAGCCACTTTGGAAAACAGTGTGGAGATTCCTCAAGAAATTAAAAATAAAGCTTCCCTATGACCCTGCAATTGCACTACTGGGTATTTACCCTAAAGATACAGATGTAGTGAAAAGAAGGGCCATCTGTACCCCAATGTTTATAGCAGCAATGGCCACGGTCGACAAAGTATGGAAAGAACCAAGATGTCCTTCAACAGACGAATGGATAAGGAAGATGTGGTCCATATACACTATGGAGTATTATGCTTCCATCAGAAGGGATGAATACCCAACTTTTGTAGCAACATGGACAGGACTGGAGGAGATTATGCTGAGTGAAATAAGTCAAGCAGAGAGAGTCAATTATCATATGGTTTCACTTATTTGTGGAGCATAACAAATAGCATGGAGGACATAGGGAGATGGAGAGGAGAAGGGAGTTGAGGGAAATTGGAAGGGGAGGTGAACCATGAGAGACTATGGACTCTGAAAAACAACCTGACAGTTTTGAAGGGGTAGGGGCGTGGGAGGTTGGGGGAGCCAGGTGGTGGGTATTGAGTAGGGCACGTATTGCATGGAGCACTGGGTGTGGTCCAAAAGCAATGGATTCTGTTATGCTGAAAAGAAATTGAAAAAGAAAAGAAAAGAACCAAGTGGTAAACATGCCCGAGGCATTTTACTGAGAATATAGGGGAAACTCTTCCTTGGTTCTTGACATTAAATGAGAGATAAGTGGTGAACACATCATATGTATTAATGAAGAGGTTGCACTCTATATCTATCAGCAAAAGGAAATCTTCCTATGAGCAAGCTACATGAGAATTTTTAGAGGATAAGATGCATAGATCTTACAGATATATATAGTCAATGAGGTGATTAACTTCAGACTCTCAATGTTTATAACCCCTGTTATACAGCTAAATCATCATAGCACTGTTTTATTTAATGTACATATTGATATTACTATTCAATAATTATTTTTGTTGTTTTATTCTTTGGTAGGTGTTTGTTTTTCTCCAAAAGCTACATACTTTCTGTGGAAGAAAAAACTCAACAATCTCTCTAATACTCTAAAAGGCAAAGAGATATAGAGCTCTGAAGAAGAATCCAGGTATTTTTACTAGCCTTACTGTCATCTGAGTTTGGAGAATATTGTAGCATTTGGATCAGTTGGCTAAGAGCAGAGTTAACAATGACGTCTGGAGGCTGGGAGGAAAGATGTAAGGGAGTGACAAAGAGAGCCGTGTCTGTGTGCATTTTAAGCACAGCAAAGATGTTGTAAATATGTATCACTTAATCTATGATTTTAACTGCAATCAATCCCATTAAGACAGTTAATTTTTTCTATGTTAAACAGAGCTATCAGGAAAAAAAATAAGGTTTCATTATTGGTGATAATCTCAGTCCTTTATCTCTGGGCAACTTTTTCATAAAGTCTGAAGGATGCTTCTGTTCTATTAGAAGATGTCTGCCCTATAAACAGATAAAATCAATTAATGCTTTCAGTGATATGTAGTCACAAAAACATCTTTGTATCTACTGCTTCTTTTCCCTATCTTGAAAGATGAGGTCAAAAAGTCAGAACCTTAATGACACTCAAATGTAATTTAAAGTGCTACAGAAGAAAAAAATGTTCTCTCTCTCAAAAAAAAAAAAAGTGTTTGGACTGTATTATTTAGATTGGCCTACATTCGACTTTTGTTTGTTTTTTCTTTTTTCTTTTTTTTTTTAAGATTTTATTTATTTATTTGACAGAGAGAGAGAGATCACAAGTAGGCAGAGAGAGGGGGAAGCAGGCTGCCTGCTGAGCAGAGAACCTGATGCGGGGCTCCATCCCAGGACCCAGAGGTCATGACCTGAGCCAAAGGCAGAGGCTTAACCCACTGAGCCACCCAGGCACCCCTGTTTATTCTTTTTTCTGCCAGATCAGTTATGCTGATTCCCTCTAGTGAATTTCTCTTTTTAAAGAGGGCAGGGTGAGGGGGAAAGGGAGAGAGAGAATCTTAAAGCAAACTCCACACCTGGCATGGAGCCCAACAAGGGGCTCTAACAACCCTGAGTTCATGACCTGAGCCAAAATCCAGAGTCAGACACTTAATCGGCTGAGCTGCACAGGCACTCCCCTCTAGTGAATTTTTAATTTCGCTTTTTATACCCTTCAATTGGAGATTTTCTTTTCTTTTTTTTTTCTTTTACAATGTGTTTTTGACAATTTGGTGAAACATTTTTCTCATACTTGTAATTCCTTAGACATAATTTTTACTAAATGCTTTTTCTTTCATTCATTAAGTGCTTTTAAATCTTATTTACAGTCTTTGCCTACTAAGTCCAACATTTGTGTTTCTACTGATGGGCTCTCTTCCAGAGTTCGGGTTATACATTCCTCTTCCTTATAACTTGTCATTTTAAATATATAATCGGGCAACTCCGCAAATCATGTCCTTCCTGACCCCATATTGCTTCCATATCATTACTGAAACAAATTACCACAAATTTAGTGGTTTAAAACTACACAAATTTATTATCTTCCGGCTTTGCTGGTCGTAAGTCCAAAATAGGTCTCGGTAGGCAAAAACCAAGGTGTTGGCAGGACTATATGCTTTCTGGAGGATCTGGGATAGAATCTCTTTTCCTTTTTTTTTTTTTTCCAGCCACTATACACTGCCTGCATTCTTTCACTCAGAGCCCTGTTGCCTCTTCAAAGTCTTTAGTAGCTCCTTGAAGCTTTTCCACATTTTATCCCTCTCACAGTAACCCTTCTTCCTTCCTCGACCACATTCAAAGAGTTGATTTAGAGCATTTTTTTCAATTGTTATTTGAATTGGGACCACTTGGAAAATCCAAGACAATCTCTTCAAAGCCAGCTGTTGGCTAATTTAACTCCTTGCCAGGTAAGGTAACAGATTTCACAACCCCTGAGGATGACCACACCTACATCTTTGGGAAGGAGGCATTCTGCCTACCACACCTTCATAACATTTGCTACGGTTATTAGTGATGGATTAATGAATTTCCTGGATGAGTGATGTAAAGTCTGAATTTTGTGTGTGTGCATAGAGCCATTCATATCTCTGTTTGATTAAGTTAGTTGTCAGCTAGTGACTGGCTAGTGACTGGATGGAGATTTCCTTAAGTAATCAGTAACTCTTCCAGTCTTTGCTGAATATCTGTGTGTATCTTAGGGACATGCCTTCGGTGTTTTGACATTTTATAACTTGGAATTAGCTCTCCCCTCTTGCTCTGTGCTGAGTCTCATTATGAGCCAGAGATTAAACAGAGTTTCAACCTTCTCAGTTTATTTCTGACACTAGTACAGCCCTGAACATGTATGTTATCATCTGGGACTTTGTTGGAGCATTTTAAATCTGTGAGGGCATTTAAGATGGACATCTCATTTCTCAGTTCTTCCTTGTAAGCCTTTTCGTCACTTGTATTCCTGCCTCAGGATTAAATGACTGCAGCTGATTGTTTTGACAAATGCTCTGGGGATAAAGCTGTCTCCACAGACAAATCTGCATTAGACTATGCAAAAGAAAGCCATGAGGACTGGTTTTTTGAAGGAGCTACTGGACAAGAAAAATAGTGAAAATACTCTGGGAATGGGGTTATTAAGAGAACCCAAACTGTTTTGCCCCATCCGGTGCTTGACAGACCGTTGGGTTTCACAAATGCCATGGTTGTGAGGTTATTGGTTTCCATAGCTACTACATATCTGGGACAGGGAAATGGGAATAAAGCAATTTAAGATGTCACAAAGCTTGCTTTTTTCACTAATATTCAGCTGCTTTCTTTGAGTAAGTGCTACTGGAATTGTTAAAAGCTTTTCATTTATACCCAAATTTCTATGGAAGTTGATTTAGAGCATTTTTTTTGATTGTTATTACTTTTATGGAGAAATTGATTTTTAGAGGTCTTTATTCCACCATTTTAGAAGGGCTCCCTGACAGGTCTTTCTTAACCTTCCAAATTTGCTTTTTCTGCAACTAACATTCTTTCCCATTACCTGGATATCAAACCTTCTGACCAACCACCGAAGGCAGCAAGACTTCACTCTTTTGAGAGTTTACTACAAGTACAGGTTATTTTTCTCTACCTCACCTCCACAATTGATTCTTCTAAAATCAGTTAAAATTTCTCTCTTAAGGTCTTCATATAACCAATAGAATGAGATATCCATTATAATCATTATGACATTTGGCCTACATCCAATAATTTGAATCTTTCATGTTATGCTCTTGCCTTTGACAATAAAATTTTGTATTATATTTTCTATTGTTTAGTAACAAATTACCCAAAAGTTATTGGCTTAAAGCAATGATTATTATGTATTCGTCACAGGAATCCTATCTATTAAACAGATGTTCAGGGCTATATGATCAAGCAGAAATTGTCATGTGGTTTCTGTGGTAAAGAAAATTGGAACTGCCTGGTTGGGTGATTCCAGCTTGGATTCCATTATGTTGCAATCAGCTACTGACTGGGTCTAAAAGACTCTTTCCAAGGTGATTCAATTACAGAACTAGTAGCTCTGTGTTGGGTTTTTTTCAGAGGCCTCAGTTCCACTCCAAACCAGCCAAGGGTTGTTTGAGCACAAATACTTGGAGACATGAATCATTTGAGAACAGATAGAGGCCCACTGTTATAGTATGTATTTTACTTAAGACCCTGTATAAGATATAAAATGTTAAAAAATATGACCCTTCCCTTAAAGAAGTACAAGTCTATTTATAAGGGAAGAGATAGACATCCTAGTAACAATACTACTGTTAAGTGATAGTTTTTAAATGAAAGATTGTATACTCGGGGAATTAATAAAAAGTAGAGATTATATCCAACATCCCCAACAGAGGGTCTGGTCTGACAGGGACTCTTGGTTGTGACTGAGAAATGAGAACACAATCGTCCATTCATTAGTCCCAATATATTTCTTCTCTGATATTAAGGGAAATGTGCTTATTTAAATTGCTTAGGTCAGAAGCAGATTTGGATTCCTTGAACTGAGTTTTTCTAAAAAAAGACTTCCAATCTCAGGATTGCCAAATAACACCACAAATAATTTTTTGCTAAACCCGTGATACCAGAATTTATTGACCATTATTATAATCTGCCACCAGGATTTGAAGGAAAACCAGTGTCTTCTGTATGTAATTCCTATACTGGAATACAGATTAGTCAGACAGCATTTATAACCAATCAAAATAAATGAATAGCTAGCAAGGAAAGTCAATCAGTAATCAAAAAACTCCCAAGAAACAAAAGTCCAGGACCAGGCAACTTCACAGGCAAATTCTACCAAACATTTTCTTTTACAGTTTTATTTATTTATTTGACACAGAGAGAGAGGTCACAAGTAGGCAGAGAGGCAGGCAGACAGAGAGGGGGGGAGCAGGTTCTTCACTGAGCAGAGAGTCCAATGTGGGCCTCAATCCCAGGATCCTAAGATCATGACCTGAGCTGAAGGCAGAGGCTTAACCCACTGAGCCACCCAGGCACCCTCTACCAAACATTTAAAAAAGACTTAGTACCTATTCTTCTCAAACTATTCCAAAAAATAGAAAAGGAAGAAAAATTTCCAAATTCATTCTATGAGGCCAGCATTATCTTGATACCAAAACCATATAAAACACCACAAAAAAAGAGAACTAAAGACAAAACCTCTAATGAAGATAGATGCAAAAGTCCTCAATAAAATACTAGCAACCCAACTGCAACAATACATTAAAAAAATCATTTACCACTATCAAGTGGGATTTATTCCTGCAATACAAAGGTGTTTCAATATTCACAAATCAATCAATGTGATATATCACTTCAATAAGAGAAAGGATAAAAACTGTATAATCATTTCAATAGATGCAGAAAAAAAAATTGCAAAGTACAACACCCATTCATGATAAAATCCCTCAACAAAGTAGGTTTAGAGGGAACATACCTCAACATAATAAAGGCCATATAGAAAAACCCATAGAAAACATCATATTCAATGGGGAAAAACTAAGTTTGGTCCTTAAGCTCAGGAACAAGACAAGGATATTTACTCTCACCAGTTTTATTCAACACAGCACTAGAAATCCTAGGAACAGCAATCAGACAGCAAAAAACAATAAAAGGCATTTAAATTGTTTAGGAAAAAGTAAAACTTACACCAGTTGCAGACAACATGATACTATATATGGACAATCTGAAATACTCTATCAAAAAAACTACTAAAACTGATAAATTTAGTAAATTTATAGGATACAAAGATCAATGTACAGAAACCCTATTGCGTTTCTATACACTAATGATGAAATAGCACAAAGAGAAATTAAGAAAATAATCCCATTACAATTGGACCCAAAGTAGTAGGATACTTAGAAATAAACCTCACCAAAGAGGTAGATGACTATAAAACACCAATGAAAGAATTAAGGTGACACAAAGAAATGAAAAGGCATTTCATGTTCATGGATTCAAAGAAATATTGTTGAAATTTGCTTTGCTATTTAAAGCAATCAACAGATTCAATGCAATCCTTATCAAAATACCAACAGCATTTTTCACAGACCTAGAACAAACAATCCTAAAATGTGTGTGGAGCCACAAAAGACTCCAAACAGCCAAAGCATTTTGAAAAAAGAAAAGCAAAGCTGGAAGCATCACAAGTCCAGACTTCACATTATACTACAAAGCCATAGTAATCAAAACAGTACAACAATAGAAACATAGATAAATGGAACAGAATAGAAAACCCAGAATTAAACCCAGCATTATATGGTCAATTAACCTTCAACAAAGGAGGAAAGACTATGCAATGAGATAAAGACAGTCTCTTCACAAATGGTGTTGAGAAAACTGGAGAACTACATGCAAAAGAATGAAAGTTAACCACTTCCACCATACCCAAAAATAAACTCAAGATGGACTGAAGACCTAAATGTGAGACCTGAAAAAATTAAAACTCCTAAAAGAGAGCACAGGTAGTAATTTCTCTGACATTGGCCATAGCAACTTGTTTCTAGCTAGGTCTCCTAAGGCAAAAGAAATAAACTAAAAATAAATATTTGGGACTACATCAAAATAAAAAGCCTCTGCACAGTGACAGATACAATCAACACAACTAAAAGGCAACCTATAGAATGGGAGGAGATATTTGCAAAAGACATATCCAATAAAAGGATAGTATCCAAAATATATAAAAACCTTACACATCTCAATAGCCAAAAATCAAATAATCCAGTTTAAAAAATGGGTGGAAGACATGAACAGACATTTCTCTGAAGACATTCAAATGGCCAACAGACACATAAAAAGATGCTCGACATCACCTATCATCATGGAAATGCAAGTCAAAATTATGAGCTAGCACTGTACAACTGTCAGAACAGCAAAAATTAAAAAAAAAAAAAACACAAGAAACAACAATTGTGGGTGAAGATGCGGAGAACAAGGAGCCCTCAAGCACTGTTGGTAGGAATACAAACTGGTACAGCTATTGTGGAAAATAGTATTGAGGTTTCTCAAAAAGTTAAAAATAAAACTAGCCAACTCACCAGGTGTACTACTGCTTATTTACCCAAAGAATATGCAAACACTTCCTCAAAGGGATGCATGCACACCTATTCTTGTAGTTGCATTATTTACAATAGTCAAGATAAGGAAGCAGCCCAAGCGTCTATAGATAGAGGAATGGATAAAGAAGATGTGGTATATACATATACAATGGAATATTATTCAGCCATAAAGAATGAAATCCTGCCATTTGCAAGACACAGAGGGGACTACAGAGTATAAGGCTAAGCAATGTGAGTCAGTCAGAGATGGATAAATACTATATGCTTTCATAATAAATGGAATTTAAGGGAAAAAACAAAACGATCCATGAAATAATAAAGAAAGATAAACTGAGAAACAAACTCTTAACTACAGAGATCAAACTGGTAAAACCATACCATTATGGTTACTAAAGGGGAGGTAGGAGCAGGACAGGTTAAACAGATGAAGGGGGTTAAGGAGTGCACTTGGGATAAGCACCAGGTGTTGTATGCAAGTTTTGAATCACTATATCGTACACTCAAAACTAATGTAACACTGTATGTTAACTACACTGGAATTAAAATAAAAATTAAAATAAAGAAACATTTTTTAATAAATTAAAAAATAAATTCTAGGTCTTTCCACAATGGAAAGTTGTATAGTTTTTAACTACTTGCTTTGAGACTTGGCCAATATATAAATATACAACAGAGGGGCACTGAGTGGCTTATTGGACCGAGTTGCCAACTCTTGATTTTTGACTCAGGTCATGATCTCAGTGTCCTGGAATTGAGCCCTTCACTGGATTCCACACTTAGCACTGGGTCTGCTTGGGGATTCTCTCTCTCTCCCTCTTCCTCTAGTCTTTCCCCTGCTAGCACCTGTGTGCATTCTATCTCTCTCTCTATCTCTAACAAATAAATCCTTAAAAAAAAAAATACACGGAGAATGAAATGTGGTTGACAACATTATCTGCTTGAACATTCTGAAGTTTTTCAATGATTTGCTCTAGCAATGCTACAGCTATTCTTAGACACACACTTATTCATAGAATTTTGAGATTAAAGAAGTTATAGTTAGAGTAAATGCAACCAGGCTGGGAGGAATAGGACCTAAAACAAGGTGTAGTGATTTCTATTGAACTCAACAAATTAAGCCTATTTTATTTTGTATTTAAAAAAAATAAAACCGGGGGAAAAATGAAAAAAGGTTATTATGACCAATAAACAGAAAAAAAATTCTAAATTTATAATAGCCATCAATTTCCCCTAAAATTCAAAAATTTGCAGTCAAAAACTGGGTAACAAATAGAGGACTCTGTCCACTGACCAGTGACATTGCAAGTGACCTTTAGTCTACCTCCAACTTTGACATTTCAGGTCTTACATGGATTTTTCCTTTGTTTTTAAACTTTATCTGGGGAGTCATTTAGACTTCTGGAAATTTCATTAAGTATTTCAGCCTATATAAGGTTTTCTTTGGTGCAGTGGTTCTCAAAATCTTGTGTGACAAAGAATTTAGAAGCACTGTTATGAAAAACACAGATTCCTGGACCCTACTTCAAGAGAGATTCATTGGGTGAGGCCCTCAAGCTTGCATTTTAACTCCTAGGAGGTGATTTTGAAGCAGTCATCTAAGACCACCCCTTGAGAAGGAGAGCATTACTATATGGGACTTAAGCTCTTAGGGCATCCTACATTTTGATTCAGTAAAGCTGAGTTCAATTCCCAACCACAGCACTAACTAGCCATGTGACCTTGAAAGGTTCACCCTTGATGACCTTGAATGGTTCCCTTGACATTCCTAGGACCCAGCGTGAATCATGGGGAAATGCGTTGTCTTGTGAGGCAATGTGCTGAAGACAAAACAGCAGTCCTGAAAGCCCTTATAAACCGTTAAGTCTCTGCAAAGGATATTCAGAATATTCTTACTGCTGAGGCATCTGCCAGAGGTGGCTGGTTTACATCCTTGATCTTATTTATCATTCAGAAGATATTTACTGCATGTCTACTTTGCGTAAGGCTTCGTGGCGGATGTACTTCCCTTGGCCTTTATACAAGCCTATAACGGGATTTCAGGACTCACAAATGGGCAATTAAACCTCCAGCCTCTTCCTGAGAGTTCTGCCCTCCCTTTGATACACAGAACTTTCCTCTGATGATTAAATTGGCACCTCTGTATAAAAATGTTCCCTTCTCATCCTCCGGGGAGTGTGCTTTCTCCCGTTTCGAGCTTCACAAGGGAGGAGTGTGGCAGGCTTTGCTGTATACTGCACATTGTTAATTTTTAATGTGGGAAGTCAGATTCTGCTGGCTTTCTTTATGTTACAGATTGTGCTGCTCGTCTCACCCACTAGGCAATGCATCTCCAGAGCCGTGGCTCTTCCTCGCTAGCGGTCTCGATATGCCAAGTTGTTTAGTTACTATCTAAATAAAGAGACACAGGATCTAACTCTGTTCGTTACAAAGGACTTTTCTGACAAAACCTAAAAGGAATGATAAGCCATCTGATTGGCTGACAGGTGAGGGACAAAATGTACTAACAGGAAGGAAAAAAAAAAAAATACTCCCAATGATGGTGCGAGAGGTGGCTCAGGAAAGGAGGAACTCTGAAATGCAGGTAGGTTCAAGATCTACTCTGCTTAGAAATCTGTAGGTGTCACTAATCCATAGGATCACCAAACCTTGACCCGGTCACAGTCAAGTTCCAATCCACTTGTCTTGTCTCTGAGCTTGGGTCACACTGAATTTCAGCATCTGGAATGCATTATGGTCTCTCTCACCTGCCTTTGCTTGGACTTTTCCCTCCTCCATCTGGCATTGCTGCGTTCCTTCTCTCTAATCTCCCACCTCCTACAAACAACTTGAGGGCAGGCTGGACTTCTCTTGCTGCTGGAGACAAATAAACTAGTCCCTCCTAAGTCCTTCATGATCACTTTGCCATGCAGAGTAACACCTGTAGCCTCATCTTACTCATGATTATTTTTATTCAAGTTCCCAAATATTTACTGAGTACATACTATGCACCAGGCACTGTACTCACTGTACTAGGTACTGGGGATATGGCAATGAGCAAAACAAAGCCACTTGACCCCAAAGCTTGACTACTGGTCTGTTCTCTCCTTCCTGGGAGACAGGAGGGCAGGATCCTGTCTGTTTAGTTCATCAGTCTATTCCCATAGCCTAGAATAGTGCCCAGCACATAGAATACACTTAATGAATATTCACTGAATAAATAGACCTTATTTTAATACTAAAATGTCCTCTAGGATGCCAGTCAGGAATCTATTTTGCATAATAGACTGTAAGTAATTTGAGAATAGAGGATGCTTCTTCTTTATCTTTTGCATCTATAGGAAAGAGCCAGGTACCTGACATACAGCAGATGCTCCTGAATAAATAAAACTATCTAAGGTTATTTTTTTAGCCAAATCCATGCACTTTATATTCAAAAGCTAGTTGGCCAGCTTGTACAATTATTTATCCTAAGATAGCATAAGATCAAGGTATTACAATAAAAAACTACTTTTTCTAAATATAGGACTATAGACAGACATGGAAGGGACAGGATCTGTGTGTGAGTCTCACTGCTGCTGATTAGGCAGTTTTGCTAATAAGAGAAAGGATGTTGGGGGTTCCCACCTTATGCCAGAGAGGGTGCTGGAAATTTACCAATATTTTCCACTGTTAGCAGTGTTGGTCGATTCAGAATCACTCATCAGGTAGAAGGTGAGCTTCTACAATTCCAATAGTTGATGGCTCTCCCTGTACAGAATACTTCTGGGATCTCATCTATGAGATCCCACAGACTTCTGGAATCTCATCTATGTTCAAATTCTCTTTTAGGTTGCCACATTGCGGGTTGAACTTGATCCTTTTCTCTGTCCATTATGAACAAGTGAATGAAGAGTTCATGTAAAACAACTACTCTTTGCTTATTTACAGTATGAAAGGAAAGGACCCATGTACTTCAAAATAGGGACATAGGTAGAGCAGTATTTAAATAACTGACTTTAAAAATATTTTATGGAGTTTGGAGAACAAAATGCATTCCCAAAAAGATACACCTCAGAGAATCTACAGAGGCCTTTACCATCATTAATTGTGCATTGCAGTAGGGGAGAGGAGTCAATCTGTTGTATTTCAGATGGCTGGAATTATAGACTCAGAAGAGAATTATAGAATTATAGAAGATAATTATAGAATCAGAAGAGAATGATAGACAATCTACAAGGTGATTAAGTCTATGATTAAGTCTATGATTAAGTCTATTTGAGAGCTGACCATTAAGTACTAGATTCTAATTTCCCCATATAGACACCTCTTACACCACACACACTCTCATACACACACTACAAAAACAATAAATGTGGTAGATGAGATCGTGGGGTGAAAAACTAAGACGAAAATTAAAGGAAAAGGGAAAGAGAATGTCATGAAAAAGAAGTGCTGCAAAAAGAATTTGTTGGGTTTATAAGAATTGGAAATATTCTACACAATATACCCAGGGAAGTCATTCAAGACAGGACAAAGGGTCTATTCAAAACTTGCCAGAAGACACCTGCATGATGGACTGTCAACATTCCAAGTAACAACTTAAGTTACAATGCCTCAAAGGCCCTTTGCAGAATTCCACTTGAATATCTATAAACTCTACAATAGTTCACATACATCAAACAATGTATTTTAAGATTGTGTTTAAAAAAAAAAAATGCCATTCAGAAGCAGGACTTCCCATGACAAGTTTCTACTCCACTTGAATTTTTATGACCAAATGAGAAACTCTGGAAAAGAGAGATTGCACTGGAAGTGCTGACTAAGCAGTAAATTGCAGAAAGGCAATGGGATACTAATTGAATGATGCTAGAGCAGAAATGGATCATTCCTGAGATTAGCATATCTGTTAAAAAATAAAAAAGAAGAACGTTCAGCAACCCAGCTAAAACATTTCACCAGCGGTCAGCAGAAAGGAGATTTTTGCATACTTGGAAGATTGGGAGATAAGGTCAGGAGATTTAAAAGGGATTCTCTAGTTTATAGACCTAAGAATTTGAGCTATGAAACTTCAGATTGGATGCATCTCTTTAGGCCTAACTTGTTCCAGAAGGATTTTCTTTAGTACAGTCCCTGGCAGATTTAGACAGTGCTTACATGGTCATTCCCATCCTTCTAGTGGATCTTCCAGTTTATTGGCAAGAATTAAGTCTCTTTAATTAGCTCATCTATCAGAAATGTATTAAGCATTCACTCTACACCAGGTAAAATACCCTGAGGATCAAGATCCAGCTTCCTTCCTCAAGAACATCAGTGTTTACAAGGGAAATACAGTCAACACAGCAAGTGATTTCAGCCCAGAGTGAATTATACAAGATTGAGATAAGTAAGCAGCGATGACTATGGAAATGCAGAAACAAGATACTTGACCCAGGTTGGGGGAGGCCATTGAAATAAAATATTTAAGCCTTGGTTTAAGGATCAATTTGACTCAGATTTTAGCATACTTTTCTAGAATGATTAACATAAAGTACCACATCAGATTCAGACATTAAAACCAGTTTAATGCCTATATATAGGTAGAACCAGCTGATGAAGTACACAGAGATATGGCCTTAGAATCGACCCAGCCAGGTGCCTGGGTGGCTCAGTGGGTTGAGTCTTTGCCTTCAGCTCAGGTCATGATCTCAGGGTCCTGGGATCAAGTCCCGCATCGGGCTCTCTGCTCAGCAGGGAACCTGCTTCCTCCTCTCTCTCTCTCTGCCTGCCTCTCTACCTACTTGTGATCTCTGTCTGTCAAATAAATAAATAAAATCTTAAAAAAAAAAAAAAGAATCGACCCATCCTTCAAGCTGGCTATTTACTAGTTGAGTGGCTTTCTGCAAGTTACTTCACCTTCAGTTCCTATGAAACAGGAATAATAACACCAACTCATATGAACTCTGAGATTTGAAGGGAATAATGTGTGTAATGCATCTGATAGAGAGCACCAAAAATGTTCCCAAGACAATGGCAGCGGCAGTTTTTCTGCTTTTGTGGCTGCTATGATGACCAATATTATTATGACATAAATAATTATAACTTTTCAAGTTGAAGTCACCAAGCACAAAATTTTCATGGCTCTGCATTTATTCCTACAGTTCTTAAAGTGTAAGTGAAGGATTTTGTTCATCAAAATAGTACTGGGAAGAACTTTCTCAGAAACTTTTTATGGTGACGAAAATATTTATATAGTAGTCACTAGCCACATGTAGCTATTCAATGTGGCTATTCAACGCTTGAGATTTGCCTAATGTGAAGAATTGTAGTTTTTATTTCATGTAAATGAATTTAAATATTTAAGTAACCTATAGTCTGCAAGTTTACATTCCTCCCAAATTCCTATGGTGAAATCCTAATCCCCAAATATGATGTTACTAGGAGGTGGGGCCTTTAGGCAGTGCTGAAGGCATGAGGGTGGTATTTCCCAGGAAGCGGGATTAGGGCCTTATAAAAGGGACTGCAGAGACATTCCCTAACCCTGGCCTGTTAGATGAAGCCACAAGAAGTGTGTGACCCAGAAGAAGCCCTCACCTGACCATGCCTGTGCTCTGATTTCAGACTTCCAGACTCCAGAACGCTAAGAAATAAATATTTGTTATTTTCACCAACTCAGTTTCTGATATTCTGGCACAGCAACCTGAACAGACTAACCCAAACCACGTGTGTGACTAGTGGCTATTGGATTTCACAGGGCAATCCTAGGGTAACTGGTAAACCTAAAGTTACCAGATCTCACAGCAAGCCCAATTAATCAGGATGAATGATTATTGCATTGACATGAAACACCACAGAAGGTTCTTAAGAATACAGTTGTTGAGAATTGTTGTTCTATTCCTCTGACTGAGTGGTTTTGATTTTATGGCTATGTGTTTGCAGAAGGACCCTGAGGTATTAATTAAATAAAATATATTTTCTTGGAGGGCATCTCCATGCAAGGCTCTAGAAGTTGAACAGAACCTAAGTGTAAGGTCTGTTTCCTATTTTAAACAAATAGTGATATTTTGTAGCCTCATTAAGACATATGCAGCAAATAGGAATGAAAAGCTATTTATAAAGTACGTGAAAAAGTAATTTACATAAAAGAGGTTGTGAGTAGAGGGTTACTATGGTGGAGTTATCATGGAAGCCATCAAAAGGAAGGAAGCATGGAAGCAGAAACTATAAGAGCAGGAGTGAGAGTGGTTACAATGACAATTGGTAGATCCCTAGAATATGACTGACAGCCTTTATTCTCATCTAAGAAAGGGAGGGTATGTAATAATACTAACTGAGCACTTACTTTAAGCTGAGGCACTTGACCTGTACCATGTTATTTAATTTTCCCCAAAACTTTAGGAGTAGACCCTAATATCAGGCTCCATTTCACATCAGAGGAAACTAACATAACTTTCTCAGCATCATAGAGCCTGACTAGTAAGTGGTGTCAATGTGGGGCAGAGAAAATTGTAGATCCAGGGGCCAAAGGAAGCCATTAAATCTTAATTGAGCTGAATTGAAATACTCATCTAATATTCATTGCAGAAGATATATTTAAAACACACGAAAAGTTGGAAATAACAAAATCATAAACAGAAGTAATAGGCATCATTTACTGGGTACGTACTACTGCCAGGTATTCTGCTAGGATCTTAGGTCCATTACAGAACCTTCCTGACAATCTTCCAAGATAGGCACTGAACAATGTGGGGATCAAGGATATTAGCAAGCATCTACCACAAGAGCCATGGGAAGAACCATGTCAGGTGAAGGGAATTTTCCCTCTTCAGTTCACAAATATGCTCTTTGATTTAGGTTACCAGTATAGAAAAGCATGCAACAGTGAAGAGAAGCATGTAGCACTCATGTGGTTGTGAAGTCATAGCCTGGTCCACGCTTTTGCAATGACTTGACAAATTTTATTGATTCCTTAAAAATGAAGGCTTGTGCCTTTCACCTCTGGGTCATAGCAGTGAATTCAGGAAATTCCAGGGGGACCTTCTGATATGACAATATCTGCTATGGTTTCCCATTGCATGATACTGAGGGATTCCTGCCCCCACACCAACCTACTCCCCATTACAAAAAACTGGGGCCAGAGAATAGCAAGAGCTATAAAAATTACAAGTAAAAAGTTTTTTTTTCTGTAATACAAACAAAAATATTTATCTCAAAATATGGCTTATATAATAAAAACAATTATACCATGAGTAATATACCTGGGGCTCAATTTCATTATCTCCACCATCTTTTGAAAATAGACAAGGTTGTCAGTTATGCACTGGGTTATATTTTAATAACTATAATGGCTCTATCACCCATATCTTCTAGATTTTTTTTTTTTTTAGGATATGGCAAAGTTAAAACTTTCATTGTAATTTTACTCTCCACCCAAAGAACCACCAGGAACTAGTCAGTCTTCTAAATTCCACCATATCTTAACATGCGCAGAACTTGAAAATGTAGGTTTATTATCAGAAGGTGAAACTACAGAAAATACATAAGAAAAACATTACAGTTCCACACACCACCAGAACCCAGAGATCATCTACCTGTTAATTGGCAAATCGTTTAAATTTATTTAGGAGCTTGTATTTCTTGAAACTAGCATTCAGAATACTGAATTGAGAGAAAATCCGAGGCTGACTCATTAGAGAAAGAAGGTACAAGGATTGGCTAGTGATGTCTGCCATAATGAAAGCAACAGAAATGGAGGTAGAACTGTTTTACATTGCTGGTAACCCCTTTTTACTTTACTCATTAAGAAAGTGAATCCATTCTTAAGCAATTAAAAATAGAGCTACCCTAGGACCCTGCAATTGTACTACTGGGTATTGACCCCAAAGATACAGACACAGTGCACAGAAGGGCCATCTGTATCCCAATGTTCATAGCAGCAATGGCCACAGTTGCCAAACTGTGGAAAGAACCAAGATGCCCTTCAGCAGATGAATGGATAAAGAAGATGTGGTCCATATATACAATGGAGTATTATGCTTCCATCCAGAAAGGAAGAATATCCAATTTTTGTATCAACATGGATGGGACTGGAGGAGATTATGCTGTGTGAAATAAGTCAAGCAGAGAGAGTCAATTATCATATGGTTTCATTTACTTGTGGAACATAAGGAATAGCACAGAGGACATTGGGTGAAGGAGAGGAGAAATGAGTTGGGGGAAATTGGAGGGGGAGATGAACCATAAGAGACTATGGACTCTGAAAAACCACCTGAGGGCTTTGGAGGGGAATTTGGGGGGTTGGAAGGGCCTGGTGGTCGATATTAAGGAGGGCACGTATTGCATGGAGCACTGGGTGTGGTGCATAAACAATGAATCTTGGAACACTGAAAAAATAAAATTAAATTAAAAAAAAAAAAAGTGAATCCACATGGTTATGTTGTCTACCCAAGTTGCACATCAAGACCACAGCATCATTGGTATGAGGATTCTTATTGGTCAACGCCCACATCAAGGGTTAGCCCACTCTATCACCCTACAGTCATCCTATGCTTTTTTTTTTCCCTCCCAAATCAACAGTACTTAGTTAAAATCCAATGAAACACACTGGAAGAGGCTGATCAATACATAGACGAGAGCAGTCCTTCAGAAGATTACACAGAAAGAAAAATAAATGGCTATGCCCTTGAAAGAAAAGCTACTTTTATTTAAGTTAATAAAGCTTTATTTGTTCTCTAGCCGTTAAGTTTATAGAAATTAAAAGTCTTGACTATTTGTCTTTTGCCAACATGAATTTAAAAGTGGCTTTAAAAAATCTCATTAACATTGTGCTTTTTTTTTTTTTCTGTCCCAAGCTGATTCAATACAAAACAGATTACCTCCTGTCTGTGCCACTAAAGTGCACATAAATATTTTACAAACCAATTTATCTAAAAATTTTGTCATTCCTCATTTTGAGTCTGGACACAGAGCTCACTATAAAACACTTTAGGCTTTCCAGATAACAAAATCATTCAGGCAAGAGTGTATTATATTTCCTATTTTGATTCTTGCCTGGGCTCAAAATATTCCTCCTTGAGTATTTTCAGAATTTCACTATGTCAGATTGGTATATACATGGTTAATGGAACTTTCAGGGAATGACCAGAAAATATTCGAATGAAGTAATTTAATAGTCAGAATACTGATAGCATCCACAATTTTGAGCCATAGGGGAAAGAGAAAATAAACTTAGTTTTTACTGATTCAGGTGGGAAAAATGATAGTCCTAATGTGAATAGACTGATCTAGTTCACTAAGAAACACAGGGAGACAAGAGTTGGGGAACCCTTGGTACTAAAGTTACTAAACCAAAGTTAACATCTCTTCCTTCAGCTACTTTATCAATCAAAAGTGGTATGAGATATCTTTTGTCTCTAGATCAGTGACTGATAAACGTTTTCTAGAAAAGGTCAAATAGTAAAGAATTTCTGCCCTATAGGCCATCCGACCTCTGTTGCAACTACTCAGCTCTTCTGTTCTAGTGTAAAAGCAGCTGCTCATAAGCAATACTTAAGCAAGTGAGTATGGCTGTATGTTGATAAACCTTTATTTACAAAAACAAGTCATAAGCCAGGTATGGTTTATAGGGGTATTGCTGGCTGACTTCTACCCTAGAGGACTAAAACCATAGGTCTCAAAGAAAAACCATAGGTCTCAAGGGGCTCTTCTAACATCCCTGGCTACCTTGTCTCATCCTTTATTAAGTCCTCCTTCAGGTTCCTTTTAGTCATGAGGCTTCCATGCTGTCTACTAACCCTTTCCTCCTCCAGACAAGCCTGGGAGCTCTTTGAGACCAGAGATTTTATCTCTATCATCCCTTCCTAGCAAACTGAACAATACCTGTAGTATGGAAGGCACTCAGTAATTGCTTGTTGAATGAATAGGTGACTGAGATTTCTTCCTTCAGTCACAATCTGGCTTGGCTGAATTCTAAAGATGCAGGCATTCCCCATTCCAACTGCAGGATTCTCTCCTTACCTCTCCACATGCAAAATGCCCTGTCCTGATACAAAATACATACATGAAGTTTTAGTATGCATTTATTTAAATTTGTATGAAATCAAAAGTGCTTACTTGACCAAAAAAAAAAAAAAAAGAAAGAAAGAGAGAGAGAGAGAAGAAGAAGAAAAAAAAAGTGTGCAAATGAAAAAGAAAAAGGAAAAGAGTAATTTAATTTGACTGTGAATTCTGGGTGTTCTCTCAAATGTAGGCCATCTCACTCAGAATATGATTCCAGGGTTAAACACTGTATTTTTCACACAACATGACCCTCTATGCAAGCCAATGACTTCATCTTCTACTGAATGCAAGAAAGAGTAAACAAACTTAACCCTGAAAACTCTCCTCAGTAGGGCTTTTGGATTTATGAGTCCTCCTCATACCCATCTCCAATGCGCATCAATATGGCCACAATGTATCTAGTATCTATGTTGTCAAAATTCACTAAAGATAAATGTGTATCATCTTGATGAGCTATTTATACAAGTTATACACGTTGAATATGCAATCGATCATACGAACCCACTGAACACCACAGGTTCAATGGCTGCACAGTTCGCAATAGAAAGTAGGGACTCCCATGGAATGCTGGGAAGCCGGCTTTGCATCCCACAGTAAAGCGGGCAGGCACTTCTGAGCTGGCAGTGCTGCCGGGCAACTTCAGGAGGACACATGCCAGTGTAAAGATTCGCTAAAATCTGAAGCCTATTTCCTGTCCTCAGGCTGTCAGGAGAATAAAGATCTAGAGAAGCTGTTTGCCTGGGGTTTCAATATTCCTGGGGCTCTTCAGGGCAGATTTTGTAAGGGGGTGGAGGAAGGCTCATCACAGGTTCTAGTTTCAGCTGATCCTTACTGAAGGGTATTGATTGATCTCTGGAGCTTGTTAAGTCTAAGGTGTGGAGAATGGATCTCACAGTGGAGAGTGGCAACGTGAAAGCTGCCCAGCTCTCAGGGGCTTCCTGGGAACCAAAACACCACACAAATTTTCATGATCGTAATTTACGGCTTTCAAACCAAAGAGCCTTATTTTAGTTAGTAAGGAAACCGAAGGTAATGTCTAGCTGTCCACCTAGCAGTGCCTGATGCCAAAGACGGCCCTAAAATGAAATTCGCAGTCAGAGATATGCTAAAGAGGAGATAAACTAAAGACACCAGTCCTGCTTGGAAATGACTGAAGAGAGCACATAAGAGTGTTTATCATCTTGGTTAAATAAATGGGAAACATAAAACCTAGGAGATGAGGCCATAAGATTCCTTTGTCATTTATATTGATTGGAAAAAAGGTCCCAAAGGACTCAAAACTATTTTAAAATAAACAAACTGTATTTTTTTTTCCATTTGTTAGGGTGCCTTCTAAGCAAGACCAGCAGCTGGCAGAAATTAGATCCCAGTTTAAAAAAAAAAAAAAAAGAGGTTTATCAGATGTTTTTGAGGAAGTGAACATTATTTCTGTGGTTATTTTTAATACCTCTTGACAATGTTCTACTTTCTCCTTTAAGATCATGGACCCAGCAAAGTTTCCTACCTGCCACTGAATACTGACCTCAGCATGGGTTTCAACGGGATGCTCAAGAACACCTTTCAAAGAACAAAAACCCCAAACAAAAATACAAAAAAAGCTAACAAATAAAAGATAAATGTAATAAAACAATAATTTTCCTACGTCCTTTCTGAATATGACTCGAATGCATGTTGTTTATACCATACTGATTGCTTCTGAGATCAAGTTGAATTAAAATGCAAGGGCTAGACTAAGATAAGCTAACACTGCTACATAAAAGTTTGTTAATATTGCAAACAAACAAACAAACAAACAAAACAAACCCTACAAAGCTTGAGAACACTTCCTTCAGGGTTTATAAAGTCAGAAGAGCACAGTGGTTAATGATGATAGAACTGTATATCTGAGTTCTAACGTATCTCCCTCATTCACTAGTTAGAAATAGCCATAAATCTCCTGAAAGTAACATAATCTCTCTGTGCCTCAGTTTTTCATCTATAAAATGGGTATGTTAGTATCTATCTCAAGGAGAAGGTGAACATAAATTAAAGCTAGCACTGGATTTAGTGTTTTCCCAGGCACATAATTTGTACTCAAAAGATTACAGCTACTGTTACTGTAGAAATGAAAACGAGGATAATGTTTGTCATTTCAGAGCTTATTCATCGTCAAGCATCCTAGCTCAAAATGTAGGTTACTGAACTGTTTCCTCTTTTGGATACAATATGGATAAAACAGGTTAACATTCCTGAATCAATTCAGCGTACAGCAGATATTGTAATAAGTCACGTTTTTGCATTTTCTTGTTTAGTGAACACAACTATCATATTATCCATTTTGCAGATAAGGAAACTGAGGTCTAGAAAGGCATGTCATTTACCTTAAGCCTAGCGTTCATTAAGAAGCAAATCCAGAGGGAAATAAACAAGCAAGCAAACAAACAAGAAACTCTCTCTGATTTCAAACCCCATGATCATGAATTTATTGCTTACAAATTCAAAATGCATGCCGACCTTTGGATCTTCATCGTTGTTTTACAGAGACTTGGGGGAGCAAGAGTCAGCCAGGAAGTCCACACCTCAGAGATACAATGGCTGCTGGTCTAACAGTCTTTCTCTTCCTCTAGAATTTATCTGAGGATCCCAGATGCTCTCCTTTGATTCTGGGTCAGTAACACCAGTCCTGTATCTGTGCTTTATCCACTGTACCCTCAACTACTAGCTTATTCTGCTACTGCTCTTAGTTCCTTCAAAAGAACTCAGGATCACAAACGGTATCCTTGACCCAAATGCAGCCTGCTTGACCCTAGGATTTAGACCAACCAGGTACTTGCAGGGGGGGGGGCAGTAATATCCTAATTATTGGGACCACCTGCCTGCCCTCGCTTTTGTGCTCCTGACTGCTGCCAGCTACAGGGCTGGCAGGCTTGGATCAATTAGTAATTGTAACTGAAGCTGACTGCAATTAATTATATAACTTTAAGTTGTTCAAGCTTAATTCCCCCAAAAATGACTTCAGGAAACTGGAATACTGTGGATTACAGCAAATGAAGAGAAAGCGCTCTGATTGAGCTTTTTGTAAGTATTTTCTTCAGGCTTAGACATACTGAATCCTCATATATTATGGGCACAGCCAACTAGTCCTATTTACTGATTATTAATGAAATGATGTGCTGATTTCTAACTGGTGACCCAGGACTGAAAAGTGGGGCTCTTCCTCTCCTAGCCTGTGAGGGAAGGGACTTTCCCCCCTAGCCATGGTGTGATGGGTCTTCAGTGATGGACAGAACAGTGCACTAAGTAGATTGTGGACTATGGAACTGTGGGGATGAGGGTTAGAGTTCTGGCTCTATCCTTAATTAATAGGACAAGGGATAACCTCTACCTCCATGTCTTTATCTGTACAATAGGCATAATATTAACACAAAACATGAATTCACTAATACACTGTTTGGCATAAAGTTGATGCTTGATAAATGTTAACTCATCACCTGCTAAACTTTGCCAAGTTCAGGAGGCTAGAGAACCTTCAACTGAGGCTCTGTCGCAGTTAGAGCTTATCCCCCGCACCCCCGTTACCAGGAACTACAGTGTGAGATAGTTGTTAATGACTCAGAATTTGGAGTCTGTGAAATATGGGCTCTTGTCAGGGGCTATACCCAATGGAGTGTGTGTCCAGGAACCAGTAACGTAACATCTTCAAATCTCAGTTTCCACATCTTCAAATAAAGAGAGGTGTTACGTATTTCATAGGGTTGCTTTGATGATTAAATGCAATAAGACATGGTTCTGATATACATTAATGATACTAACAAGACCTTTTAACATGTATTTATGGCAAAATCATTTAGTAGAATTATAATTTATATTTTCTTTCCTGGTATTTGTCCCTAACTCCATTCCACGATGTGAGCCAAGCTCTTTTATGCTTTCTGCTTCAGGAATCTTGGTAGGGCTAAAAATTTAAGTCAAACTAAATGTCCCAATGAGAGATAATATGGGGCAGGCGCAGGGGGTGGGCAGAGATGATGCCTAGAGAGAAGTTATATGAGAATGGCAAAAGTTCAAGGAGTGAGAGAGAGAGAGAGAGAGAGAGGGGAGAACCACCCCCCGACCAGGAAAAAGAAAGGATGTCTGTGAGTCTTCAGAGCAGGGAAATTACTTGTATTCTTTGGCAAAGCCTAGAATACTAGCAAGAGCATTAGGTAGTTAGTTATATGCTCCTCTAAGAAAGATGAACCTAGGGCATCATGCTTTCCAACCTCAGCATGAATCCTCACGTGGGCATCAGGGAGGAAAAACATGAGCCTCAAAGAAACGGCAGGAGTTTGGAAAGAGGATGGGAGGATTGGTAGCTGCAATCCTAGTAGACTAAAGAAGCCCCATTTTGCAACCAGTTATCTAGATTTTACTATAAAGATTATATAGTAGGAAGTAAACAAGTACTATTAAATAAATCTATTTCTTTTTCTTGGACACACCAGGAAATTACCTTCAGCAGCCTTCCTTAAAGTTAAGGTGGGTCCTTTGCAGCTCAGTTTGACCAATGGAAAATGAGAAGGTACAACTCCTAGGTCTCTAAAACACTTCAGGTCATGGGTCATGCTCTTTCTCTTTGCTCATTAGCTGACTCCATGCATAGGATGCAGGAAGGGAGTCTGAGAATGGATGGAATGGTACAGGATCTGTGAACCATCAGGTGAAAAATCACTTGCCAAATACGTAATCAGAGTATGAAAAGACTGAGAAATAAGTTTATATGATATTAACCCACTAAGACATGAATGCTGTTTATTAGAATGGCTAGCATTAATTACTCTGATTAATGAAATGAAATACCTAAGTAGTAGGGAGGCAAAAGGAGTTACAAAAGGCAAGTATTTTACACCAAGGGTTGTTCTGCGAACTAACTCAAGAAGTCATATGGCAAGGTTCCTTAAGAAGCACTCCAAGGTTGGAGTGACTGTCCCTTGGCTGTCTTACCCCAAGAAAGCCCCCAGATTGCTCAGACCACCAGCTGACCCTTAACCACCTCTGTGATGTCCTCTATGCAAATATGAATGATGCTAATACACGGAAGTTTAAAATAAATAAAATATGAACAACAAAACAAACTCATCTTGAGAGCTCAGTTTCAAAGTCCTTCAAAACTGTAAAAGAGCTTTTCAATTTATGTCTAAGAAACACCCTCATCTCTGTCCATCTCATCTCTGTCCATCTCATCTCTGTTCATCTCATCTCTATCTTTTAGCTTTCCCAACAAAGTTCTCATTCTCTCTAGCCCTTCATCTTCCCACTTTTTCAGCTTCTCATCATAACCTTCCTGTTCTCCCCAATCTGCAGTCATCTCTAATTGGTCCTTGAAGGTGTCCTGTGACATATATTAAACCACTTTATTCATTTCAGGGATTGGAAGCATCTGGGAGATAAATTCCATTTGAACACTAATTGGGTCTGATGTGAATAGTTCACTATTGATCTATATGGAGACGTACTTGACAGAGCACTGGATCACGTTAGCTTTGGTGACATTTTAAAATATTTGCTAAGAAAATTGTGCTACACCTTATCACATGGGAGAAAATGACAGCTGAGCTGTGAACAGAGTATAGCTCATTTTATCCATCCAGGGGCAGAGAAGGATATCCATTGACTTTCTTGCTCACCATTTATTCCCCTTGCTTGTAAGATCAAGATCCAACATTCCTTTAAGGACCAAGCCTCCCTCCCTCTCAGTTCATGTGGTTCATGAGTGACTGATTCCGCCTCTCACTGCCTCTTCCTCCCAGGTTCAGGACTGTGGACAGAACCGATTATGGCCAAGCTTGAGGATCCTGCCATCTCGCCCCCCCCCCCACCAGTTCTGTTTGGTTCAGGGAAGTTATGGTAGTAATCTGCGTCTAAGTCCTGGGGTGCTTAGAAGAATTATGTTGAAAGATGTATTTCCCACCAGAAGTTCTAACCTGGCAGAATATAAGCCTGGAGGTGGTGAGGGCCACCTTGTCACTACTTGGAAATGCCTACTTAAGAATGAAACCAAAACCAGGAGAGAGGCCCCAAAACAAGGACAGAATGGGGATTCATGGTGATCCTGTTTGAATACCTGGATCTAGCTGTATTACCCACTATCAAATGAGTCCCCTTTTAGGCTTCATCCTGTTTGAACTGGCTTTCTCTAAAAGCATCAAGTCTACAATCATGACACTGAATTAAACCAATAGCCTCAGGGTCAGATTTTCAGAGGGGGTATAGTCAGGCATTTCCCTTTGGCTGTCCAAAATTGTCTCACTCACTAATTTGAACCAGTGTGACCACAGTAGCAGTTACTTCTTAAGGGACTTCCCAAAAAGTACAAGCTGTTCACCTGAATAAAATTTATATGCATTCCAGGGAGAGTTGGGAACTTTTTTTTCTTTGTTTGTTTGGTTTGGTTTGGTTTTGGTTGTTGTTTTTTAAATTACAGATTCCTAAGCCGGGTGTGGATAGATTCTGATTTAGGAAGTTTTTTGAACATTCCACAATTCAGCATTTTCAACCAGTAGCCTAGATGATTTTGATATAGGTAGCCACATTTTAAGAAAGATTATTACAACAAGCAGATCAGAACTGAGGAACTAAAGTCATATATACATGAATTTCAAATCCTGTTTCTACTGCCTACCAACTATACCTTGGACAATGGCAAAAATCTCTCTTTGCTTCAGCTTCCTAATTTACAAATGAAGATAATAAAGTTATCATAGAGGGCTTTGCAAGATAATGTTTGTAAAGAATTTAGCATAGAGCTTATCATACCGGTAAGGCTCCAATAAATGGTATCTGCTGTTAATTCATTTACATGGATGAGCTTCTCAGATAAACCAATTATTGCTACATAGAATCCAGCAGCATATAAGACCTTGTAGCAATGAGACATAGGGTATATAAGTTTTGGTGTGGAAAAAAGGAGGCAGGCTCTAATTTTCAGCTTGGTAAATGTTCTGTTATACAAAAGAACAGGAAAAAGAAAAAAAAAAGAACAAGAAAAAGAAAAAAAAACTATCCTGTCTATGATCTTGCCAAAAACCCACTTAAGACATAAAGTTTGCCAATATAGATTGGCAATGTAATGCCAATAATAACTAAATAATAACTATGCAAACACAGACATGCATAAGGCAATGGAACTGGCAGGGCATCACAAAACATTTTGTACCTTGTATATAGCAGGTATGGCTTTCCAAGGGAGGATGTTAGTGGTGAACGTGATGGAATGAAGATGTATAAGATGGAATTCTGTAAGGCATCCTGATGTGGAGGACAGGCTTTGAAGGATGTTTGGTTAGCCATGCTGGATTTATATCACAGAAACCCTATTTCTTAGATGATCCACCCTGTTAATGAGTCACTTAGCTTCCAGGTCCGAGTGTGTAAGTTGAGAAAAAAATAAAAAATAAACCCATTCTTGTTAGATTATGTTGAGGACCCAATGAAATCATTGATGTGAAATGTCTAATAGAATGCAGGACGTAGGAAGAAGTACGTACTATATAGTTCCATGTATAGTTGAAAAATAAAAGTAGTATTTAGGGATGTTTTTGTTAAAACTGTAAAGAAAAGAAGGAAAGTAAGTATCATAGAGGTTAGGGTAGTGTTGACCTTCACAGAGGAGGGAGATGTTGTGCCTTGAGTTGCATTGATGTCTTTGGTAATTTTCACAGCAGTGTTTTGTAATATTTGACTGATCTGTTCATCTGTATTTTGTACAATTTTGAATGTGTTACATTTCAAAATAAAATTTTCACTTGAAAATTTAAAAAAAAGAATGCACAACATATGATCTATGTTCTAAAATGTAGCCATTATTATGTTTATTTATTGTTCTACTGGAGATCCTGTTAAAAAAAAAAACTGGCAAGAAGAGGATGTTTTTGCAGAAAAAACATACACAAGATTTGATATTTCCACGAACATGACAGTGAAGAAAAGTAAGAATTATACACAACGCAACCCATCAATTTCAATACATTGGAGGAAAAAAAAAAAAAAAGAGGAAGGCTTAAAAGAAGCAGTTCCTGTCAGTCAGTGTTGCACTCCTCATTTCACAGGTGAGGACTTGCTTGGCCTCTGCCCAGGGACATGGTAAAGTAGGAAGTATCCACCAGCACCAACCAAGGCTCTGGTCTGAAGCATCTCCACCAGCTATCTGCAAAATCCCGTTTTAATGATTAGCCTTTGCTGCCAGAGAAGTTGCAGAAAAATCAATTCTACAATTTTTTTCCTTTTCTAAAATGCCTGGGTTTCAGCTGATAAAGCAATGATTTAAGTCAATGGCTGAGGTGGGAATTCAAGTATGTTCTTAAAGGATAATCACTAGCCTCCTTCTTGGGATGCATCTGTTTTTAACCAATTTCTCAATTCTGAGTCTGGTGATTAAACAGAGAGGTGTGCAAAACATAAACAGGGAAAACTGGAGCCCGGCTTCATTAGTTTCTGGATCTTAGGTAACTACAGGTGTGTGTTAATGAATTACACGACGGGTAAAATAAAATTAAAGGCAGCTGCACGTGTTTACAAAACTGCAGCCACAAATTACAGGTATCTGTAGCATCCATAATTCATCCATAATTGACAATTTTCATATTACTGGAATAGAAAATCAAGTCATGCAGATGATTACAGCATTTGCCTCTCAGCACTAGAGATTTTGCTTCATTTTTCATACAGCACCTCAAATGAAATAAATTACAGTTTTAGGTGGAGCTGGACATCAGGGTAAAAGACCAGCATCTTGCATACAACCTAGCCCCCAGTTCCACCTCCCTGCCTCCAACTCCTGGCTCTCTGTTAATAAGTAAGTGTGCCTACCCACAGGCTTTAGAAACACAGGAGCTGAGTCCAAATTTGACTCTTCTACCTATCTAGAAATGAGAGCAAAGTGTTTAGAAACTCTGTGTCTCATCCATTAATGGGTTCATTCAATGGAATTCCTTCATCCATTAATGGGTTAACAAAAGTGCTTACCTCAGAAGATCATTAGGTTTAATTGAGTTCATTAAGATCGAGTTAATATAATTCTTCCTGTAAGTGACCTAAGGGGATCCCTGAAAATAGTTTGCTATTCACTTGACCGAGAAAACCCTACAAAAATCATGCAAATAATCAAGAGGTTCAAATCTTTGTGTTCTCTTTAAGAACACATGTGAAACTGCCCAGGTCATCAAGGGTACACATGTTCAAAAAACCGTCAAGCATCTGAAGGATGTCACTTTCCAGAAGCCATCTGTGCCATTCCGTTGCTCCAATGGTGGAGTTGGTAGGTGTGCCCAGGGCCAAACAGTGGGGCTGGACGCGGGGATGTTGGCTCAAAAAGAGTGCTGAATTTTTACTGCACATGTTTAAAAATGCAAAGTGATGCTTAACTTAGTTTAAAGATTTTGTTTGTTTGTTTGTTTGTTTAGAGTGAGGAGGGGAGAGAGAACCTCAGGCAGACTCCATACTGAGTTGCGGAGCCCAATGCAGGGGGCTCCCAAACCTGAGATCATGATCTGAACAGATATCAAGTCTGACACTTAACCACTGAGCCACTGAGCTACCCCCAAACTGAAGGGTTTAGAGTTAGATTCTCTGATCATTGAGCACATCTAGGTTAACAAAGTCCCCAAGATGTGGTATGAAACTTACGGGGCTCATGGTCAGATTAACCCATGCATGAGCTCTCCCTGCCACTCTGAGAGAGTCTTTACTAAGAAAGAGCAGATTGTTCCTAAACCAGAACATGAGGTTGCACAGAAGAAAAAGAAAACCCAGAAGAAACTTTGGAAATAAAAACTTATGGCTCCGGAGTAAATTCTGTGTAAAATAAATGCAAATGCAAGTGAAAAAAAAGATTGAATTAATGTATGTACAGTACATAGAGTAATGGCACTAAGAGCTTAGTGAATGCTTAATTATGAACTTCTTCCAACCCCAGCTTCTGGAAACAGAAATGTGCATAGAAACACCACCTATCACACTGGGTTGGCTGGACAATGAGACAATGCATCTGAAGCACCTAGCTTACTTCATAATACACGAAAATCCTCAACATTGAGCCAGTGGTAGACATTGTAATAACATCAACTTTACCTCAAATGGACAATATAAATTAATATTGCTAATTAAAAATATATATTTTGTGTAAAAAGCCCATCTTGAGCTTCTAACATTAAGAAGTTTTTTTTTCTCAATTGAGGTATTCTGATTCAGATACTATCAGGATTAGGTTTTGACAAAGCATCTTGGACTCAAATAAATGTAATCTTGATTAAAAAAAAAACACACTCCTATAAAGAGATGTCCTGTGTATTGTTCTAGCTCTATGCCCCCAAAGAGGGCTGGTGAGAATGCACGTGGAATTGTCTGCTCCTTGGTGAGGATGAATAACGAGGCTGCTTTAAAGGTTACTAGAGCTGGGAGGGACACAGCAGGGGATGTGACAGAGACAGAGTTGGCAAGCTCCAGGGACACCGACCAAAGGCTTATTTATCTGAAATCTCTGTAACATTCCCCAGAATGAACTATCTCAAGCACCCATCATTTCATACATGAGGAGTCATGGGTCTGCCTTGGTGTGGGTTCCTATCCCTGAAATTCAGGAAGATAGCACAATGCAAATACACAGTAATGACAACATAAAATTTCTTAGACAAACTCATCTGAACTCGTGTCGAAGTTTATTGCCCATTAATGAGGAACCCAGCAGGTAGAAAATGCTCGTTGGAACGGCATGGAAGAGGAAGGTTAAGTACATAAGGCTTCCAGCAAGGTACAGATGGCCGTGCTTCTTCAAATGGTCATTAAAAGGTCATATTTTTATCAGTGCTTGGGTAAATTTGTAGCACAATGTGGAGTCATCTTTGGTCATGATCTGTTCATCAGAAATAATAAGTAATCTATAACAGAAGCAAATGATTAGCAAATTGATATGCAATGTTTAATTAGACATACCAGATAACAAAGTTTCTCCTAAGTCTTCCACAGAGAGCCAGTTTGGACTCAGGCACTGGGCAGAAGTCAAATACAAGACTGGTAGAAGTGCGGAGTCCTGCTTTTCCTCAAATTTCTGCAGCATCTGATCAAAGATACCAGACAACTTACCTAATTCTAAGAAAGAGAGATGACATTTCTCTTTCACAATAAGAATATCTTGCAATTTTTTATCTGCATTTGGGATAATAGTTTACCAACTGTTTTCTCTCTACAAGCTCACATTTAATTTGCACAACAGGTATGAGAAGCAGATAGGGCAGGTGCGAGCCCCATTTGATACCCAAGGAACACAAGACCCAGAGAAACTCACTGTCTTTGTTAAAGACAAGTCTTTGTTAAAGACTACCCTGAAGTGGGTAAAAGAGCTAGGAGAGGAACTTAGGTCCAGTGTAGCTATGAGAAACATTTCTCTCTCAAATACTTCCAGGGTTGCAAGGAAAGTCTTAGGTCTGAGCCAAAGTAGACACAGATGGAGACATACATTCAATAGCATGGAAGGTTTAGGGGATGTTGAAAAGTTCTTGTGCTCTTTCTCCACCCAGTCTGTCAGTTCCAGTGTCCCCACATTCCCAGCCTGGTTTAAGTCTTATGAGTCTGTTTAAACAAGAAACCTATTGTATAAATGTAGGCCAACCATTTCAGGAGTTGTCACGCTTACCGTCTGACTACAGAGGGTTATCAGAAGGACCATTTGACTGCTGACTTGTCCCCAAGGGTGCTCTATTAGCAGGATTTCCTCCTCCTATCCTGTGTTGTCCAGTGACCATGATATATTGGAATCTTCTGGAGAGAGTTTAAAATCTCTTGATACCCAGGTTGCACCCCCAAGTCTCTGAAGTAACCAACTTGGTCTAAAGACACTTGGAAAATATATAAGGAAAATTCTACATTAAACCACAAAAAATGTCTTTGATTTTCACAGTAGGGTTTCTCGGAATTTTTGATGCATTCATGCATGATGTGGTTCTCCAAAATGGAAAGCTATGGGTGATCCTGTTTGGCAAACTTCTTTCATTCCAGAGTGCTTTTGGTGTTGAACACTTCCTGGCCCTCTTACTCCATACTGATCTAATGAATTCTGGAAGAGAAGTGCATCTAGCAGGAGCCACAGGCACCTACAAGGAAAAGGAGTGCATCTAAAGAAAGCTATGATCAAGACAAACTTCCAAGTCTAGAACCTCACTACACAGTATGGTCCCTGCACAAGACTGCGGAATCCTGGGGAGCTTATTAGAAATGCAGAATCTCAGGGCCTGTTCCAGACTCAAGGAAGCAGAATCTGGATTTTGACAAAATTCCTGTGGAAGTCACGAGCACATTAAAATTTAAGAAGCCTTGCTCTATTCCACCATTTTTTCTAACCCCTTTCTGGGTCTTACCATTCTGGCTTTGAGGAAAACTTCATCAGTGTGTCGATGGTAGGTCTTCCTACAGTGCTCCACGGACAGACAGGAAAAGCTCAGACTGTGGCTGCACAATTCCAGGGGGCATGAGTCACAAAACAAAGTCACACTGTCCTCTCGGGTTGTTCAACCAAAGAAATATTTTCAAAACTAACACTATACCATGTACAATATAGAGACTTTGTACATCAGTTCTGCCTAAGAACTTAAATTGATTCAAGTACAACGATACCAGTTAACAGATTTTGAGAACTTAATAGGGTCTAGCACCTTGATGTCACTTTACAATCATTATTTTATATTATCGATATGACACTCTAAGATATAATCTATTATTATCCTCATTTCTTGATGAAATGGTGGTTGCTATGGGTTTAAAAAAGATGTCATCCTCAAGATCAAGGAGTTGATACTAACAGCATTGGGATTGGACTCTAGATATAATTCTGACACCATGCTCTTACTACAGAAAAACTGGATTAAAAAAAATATATGTAGGATAGACTATGGAGGTGAAAAATTATAGGAGAGTTTAGGGATCATACCTGTAGAGAGAGAGATTAATATAAAAAGTGTGGCTAGAATGTGTTCTTAGGGGACATGGTCTAGTTTTGCCCAATTCGAAATTAAGAACACTGTGCAAGTAGACAATGGCGAAACCAACATTTGCTACATGATTACAATGTCTGATCATAGTAACAGTTTCCAGAGGCATTAAAATGTTTGCAAACAGTTACCCTCTTGTTTTCTGCTCAGGGTAGTCCAGTGGAGAGAAGTTTTACCGCCTTCATGTTTAGGGACAATGGAAGTCCCAGAAATTCAACAACTTTTCCTGAGATCTCGAGATCTAGAAGTGATGGTAATAAGATTGAAAACCAGGTCTTAAAACTTTCAAGTCCTAAACTCCTTCTACTGCAGCATAACCACCTTTCCAACCATCAGGTAAATGTCAGGCCCTTAAGAATAAAAGATGGTAGGGACCCTTCTCAGCTGGCCAGCCTGGCCTGGACAGCTGACAGACCTCAAATGAGAGGGCTCACAGAAATGAATTGATAAAACAACAATAACAAAATTTAGAAAATGCCTTCCAACAATTTTTCACACTTTAGCAGACGTTTGATTCTAACAAATGGTTGATTCTGGTACCTAAGAGCACAGAAAGTTATTTTTCCACAGGCCTTAAATTTGATTTTTTTCCCTTTCTTTAAAAAAAAAAAATGTTTCTGCCAAGCTTTCTCCAAAAAAAAAAAAAAAAAAAAAAAAAAAAAATAGAAAGAAAGAAAAAAGTCTCCTCCAGACTTCCTGTGGACATAAAGGACCTGGTGGATAGTGGGGCTGCTTGACAAGCATTATCATTCAGGGAGAGGGAGGGAGAGGAATCAGGCCAGGTCGTAGATAAACACCATCCTAGAATTCTAAGGGCAGCAGAGACTTTGAGAGGTCAGTTGGTCCATTCCTCTGTCTCCAGGAATGACTTGTCTTTCTCCATCAATATGGGTCATGATAGGACAAGATCATTCTATTTTAGAGAATATTGGAAAACAGGTTATTCTGAAGATCAACCTGTGAAAACACCTCTTCACTCTTTTGTACCTTCACTTGGTTTTTGTTCTCAGCTGAAAGCATTTTTCTCTCCCTCCTCCCCAATCACCCATTCACCCAGGGGACATGGGACAATGCCTGGAGGCTTTTTTGGTTGTTAAAACTGGAGAGGAGTTTACTACTGGCATCTAGAAGGTGGAGCCCCAGGATGCTGCTAAACACTCTTCAGTGCCCATGGCAGCCCCATAACAAAAATGGAATATTCTGAAGTTGAGAAACAGAAGAGGGAAGAAAATGCATTATTCTTTGAATATTGCTGTCAGTGTCGACAGAAAGGGAGACACCATGATATTCATCAATATAAATACCTACCCATAGTGGGACTAAAGTTCTATGCTTCAGAAACACATTTCTTTGTAACACATTTAAAGCATATGTAGAACTCTTTTTTTTTCTTTTTTCCTTTATATAGTCAGGCTGACCTCACCCTTTGCCAACTAGCTAGTCTTTGCTATTGGACAGTAAATTCCATGATGGCAGAAACCACATATGATTAATCTCTAGTCTCTCAGGTTTTACTACAGAAAACGGCATAGAGTAGGTGCTAAATATATGTTTTGAAAATCCCTATGTAAAAATTTATTTTATTTGGTTATGTAAAAACTGCTAGATGGATTTTCACAAAATTAAGGGCATATGCTAGAGATGGTCTGTCTTGAAGTTATAGGTTATTTTGTGTACTTGACATTTTGGCATTCCCGGGGTGAGGGGCATCAAAAACATGGATAGTCCACCAGAATAGTTGAAACCAAGGAATCTTTGTGTCTGTAATTGGGGCATGGCGTGCCATATGTGTGAAGATTTTGTAGAATAAAAAGTAACTATGGTTTCCAAAGTGAATCCCAAAGTGAAAATCATAGGGCCAGATTCTCTAACTTGTAGAGGTTGTTTCTCTTTCCACAAGGGCAACCCTATTTAGTTATGTAGTGGTCCACTTTTTGGAAATGAGCCACCACTGAAAGGAAAGTCTTAAAGAGTATCAGAGCTGAGCAATTCATGGCACAGGGTGTATTTAAAGTGCTCTTGGAAACCTACCAACTACCAATATCACAGACACAACCCATTTCTGTTTTAACAGGAACTGCTTTAGCCCATCCTGTTAGAGTAGGAGGTTTCACCAACTTCCTTTAGACTTTAATTGATAACACACAAATCTGTTGCCACAGATGGTTGGGTGGGTAGCATCTGAAGCTGAGGTCTGGAGAAAGACTTCCCACCCCCAGCAAATGCAAGAACATTCAAGAAGTGTAGATGCAGGGTGCACCATGGAAACAGAATTGAGGAAAGAGCTCTGAACAGCACATCAAAGCACAAGGGGTCTGGATTAAAGGTGTCCCTCTATGAAGAAGGTTACAAGGTTCTAGCTTCTCTTTCTGTCATGCGAAAATAAGATCATCTGGTTTTGAATCCCAGATATACCAACCATTAACTGTGTGACCTTGGGCAACTTATTTAATGTCTCCAAGCTCTGCTTTTCCCCATGTGCAGTGGACATTGATATCATACCTCTCTTTTTAGATTTTGAGAAGACTGAATGAGATATAAAGACATTTTCTATTAATTATTAGCATTTCCTCATGTAGGAAACTTCCATGGAAATAATCTCTGTTCTCTTTGCCTTAGAAAGCTTCTCACCTTTTCCTAATATTATATGCAGGATCTAGGGAATTCTGTTAATCTAAAGGTAGAAAGGCAGAACCCAAGTGTTAGTAGAGCTTAGTGACCTCAGTCAGGTTCTTCAGGGACAACTGACGGAATCTCATATGATGCAAAGTGCTCACAAGAAAGTAAAAGTGACCTGGGAGAGTAGATATCTCAGAATGAAGATAAACTTCACTGAACTTGTCTCTTTCAACGCAGGGGATTGATTGAAAGCCAACTAAAACTGCCTAAAGGAATAAACAGAAAGACATCTATAGACTGTCATTACAGAGGAGAAACTCCGTGTAAAACTTCAGGCCAGGTGGGATCTAGTTGATCAAAAGAGACCATAGGGCCTCTGCTTTTCCATCTCTTGGCTTTGTTTCCTTTTGTGTCGGCTTTGCTCTCAGGAAGGCCTTCTCCAGGGGTGACTCCCAGGAACTCCAAACATGTAACCTTTCATGATCAAGGCCAACAGACCAAAATGTAGGTGTCCCGTTCACTCTGGTAAAAGGCTGAGGATTTAATCTGTTTTGGTTAGGCTGGGTTGGGTGCCTATGCCTGTGGCTGGCACCACCCCAAAATCAGGTAGAGGGAAAGGACAGAAGAACAACCAGGGAAAGGCAAAAATCGATGCCAGTCAGGCAAAAATAATAGCATAAATAGCACTTGCTGATTGCCTAGGTTCTCTTTCTTCAGAAAAGTTTTCCCTCCTGTTATATTTTTGGTTCGTTATGGGATTGTATTGAGCAAGGGTTGAAATGAGAGCTGATCTTATACAGCTGGACTGAAAGAGGTTTCTTGTGAGTTAAGTATCATTTAAAAATGTCTTCCTTGAGGACCTCTGGTTGGCTCAGTTGGTAGAGCATGTAACTTTTAATCTTGGTGTCATGAGTTCTAACCCCATGTTGGGGGTAGAGTTTGCTTAAGAGAATATCTTCCTCAGAAATACATGTCATGTTGCACGTTGTCTATCTCTCATGTAGCAGTTTTGCTACGTGTGAAAAGTAGACTCCCAAGTTCCTGTCAGCCACTCACCTTTGGCTCCCCTTTATTTTTTAATTTTACTTTATTTTTTAACCCCACCCCTCTCCGTTTTAGTTATTCTCAGACTCCAAAGAGCTAATGTCCATCAAAGCAAAAATGGGAGACTTAGCTTGGATATAAGATTCCAAACACAAATGCAATGTCTGATAACCCCACAAACAAGCAGAAATTTGAGCTTATTCTAGAATGTTTCTGCAACGTCTTTCTCAAACACAGGTCTGGTATGTTTCTTCTGAAGCTCATGAGAGTCATTCCAACTGACCATAAAAAGCTTTTAAGGATGACAGGACTTGGACTTGGACTTACAGGAATGGTAAAGGGCTAAAGACTCGGATTTTAAATGTAGGCAGAATGGGCTCTAAAACCCTATGCAAATTGTCTTGCTGTTCTGAGACTATTTCCTCTTCTATAAAATAGAGATCAAGGTGATACTGCCCTCTGCCCATTGAGTGCTTTCAATATGCCCCACATTATTTTAAACATGTACCTTAATGCATTAAACGTCTGTATGGAACTCCATGAGGTAAGTACCATTATAATCCCCATTTTTCAGATGGTAGCACAAGAGGTTCAGAAACAATCAAGGTGACAATTCTAGTAAGTGGCAGGAATATGTTCAGCATAGGGTCTCACAAATAACAGGTAATTAAACCTGTTCATGGATTGGCGGAGAAGAGTTGGTGATATATCCCCTTTCCCCACTAAGAAATGCACCATCCAGAAGGAGTGCAGAGCATTCAAGATGACTGAAGACAAAAGGGTATGATTCTTGATTTTAAAATGCAGCATTTTAATCTGGAAGGGGTTACTGGAAGAGGAAATTTGTTCTGATACTCTAGCAAAAGAGCGTCATACTCAGCCACTTCTGAAAAAGGCCCTGTGCTCTTCCTTCAAAGCTTTAGGATCCCATCACCTTTCTAAGCAATGAGCAAAGAGCAATGGGCTCCAAATTAGCTGCTATTTTTTTGAATCAATTCTGATGACTAATGTCAAACACTATTGTCTCCAAATTACCCTCCCACCTGATTTGAATAGACAGATGATGCGATAGGCTGGAACCGGAGACTGCTTTCACTCCTGTCTACTATGTGATATTTGCTGCAATTTGAGATGCAAAAGTGAAACTGAGCCCAAGATACTGAAGAGAAGTAGTGTGTGCTGACACCTAGTATAGGGAGGACTTCTTTAGAATTGCACTTGAGCTGGGTGTAGTGCATAAACAATGAATCTTGGAACACTGAAAAAATAAAAAATAAATAAAAGAATTACACATGCATTACTTCATTTCGTCCTGACAACCAACCCATAGGTTAAGTAAGTATTGTTATTATCCCTATTTGCACATAAGAAAACATGAGCTGTATGTTTAAGATCATAGACAGTGAGCAAACCATTGATGAAGAGCTCATACTCTTAACCACTATGTGGTGAGTTTCCTATGAGCTAGAATAGGAAATGGGTGCAGAAAAGAAGAGGGTTGCTCCTGACTGAAAGGGATTGTTATACCAGATTCCAGGCATTATCAAAATGCCTAAGTCAGTTCTGGCATAGCTGTAGGAGCCTAAGATTTTTGTTTTATTTTGTTTGTTTTGTTGTTGTTGTTGTTGTTCTTAAGGTGTTCTGGTCATGAAGAAATTATCGAGGCCCAAGAAACTTTCTAGTTTCAATTATAATTAGCATCTCCATAGATTTAGTTTAAGAAAGAAAAAGAAGCTGAGAAAAGACCACAGACTCTGTCTTTATCATAACAAGACTCATTGTGCCCAGAGTGAATCACTATTTCCCCATAACGTTGTCTCCCACTGAATTCCTGGCAAATTCTGCAGAGAAAAGCAATGCTTACAGTACATTATTGCTTTGGTGTTTCAGAGGGAATTATTCATCCCCACATATTATTGAAACGGTGTTTACTTTACAGAACCAATCCCCAACTCTAATTTCCAGTGGTGGGCATTTCCCCTCTTGCTGCTATTTAAATGCACAATTAATTTCTCAGGTTAATCGACCTGATATTTGGTATGTCAACGTTTGCATGTATTAACATAAATAAATGTATAGAATGATAGATGTAACAACGTAGTAGAAAGTCATTTCCCAATGGAACTCATTAACAATTAAAACACATTGGTGGTTTCCAGAATTCTAACGGTATACCAGCGCAATTCCCAAAGACAGGACAAATACAATCTGGTTCTACATGGTCATACTCAAGGGCACTAAGTCACAGAGAAGAGGAGTTTCACATCCTGGTTCATTCAGAATTTCCCCCTTGGGTGGACGGCATTTACAGGCTCAATTCAAGCAGTCCTGGCAACTTCCAGCAATGTCTAACATACCCTAACTGAACCTGAAAAAAATCTGCAATGATTAAGTACTGGACGAAATGTCACTTCACCATTATGGAAACTAATTTTTGGTAATAACCGCAGTAGAACATTTACCAGTGGAGTTTGTAGTGTGGGCTTTCTACTGGGCAGGAAGGCATAGTCCCACGTCCTACTGCTGTTGTTACTTACAAAAAAGCTGTAATGTGGGAGATGGTTTACAAGATTTAAAATCAAACTCTCTCGGGCTGAATGCAATCTGATAGGACATTCGCTCTTTCACTTAATCATAAAATTGAAGAACAAGGAAACACAGAAGATTTGGAAGGGAAAGAAAAGCAAGATATTTAAGCAAAATAGTTTAAAGTGACTGCTTAAGGGCTTTTGTTTATTTTGTTCTGTTTCTTTCTGCTCATAGGAGTCTCTTAACATATTCCAGGGGAAAAGAAAGATCTTCCTACAAAAGACTCTTATTTCTAGACCTTGAGAAGCAAGTTTAGAAAACAACAAACCCCTGATATAATGGAAAAATCATTCTGGTGCCTTTTCACTCTTCTCTTTTGAAAACTTCTCTCCTTGAAAATACTATTGTGAGATTTTCCCCTCAGCCAAATCCTCAGGGCCTTGAGTGGTTGACGGCAGTCCTTAATGAACAGGTGCAAAGCCTAATGACAGCATCTTGTAATTTCAGCAAACCACTGGGCCAAAACTTAGTAGCCACGGAGATACAAATTAATTGATCCAAACCATATCTCATCAGGATGCTCTCAAAACTTAGTAGCCACAGAGATACAAATTAATTGATCCAAACCATATCTCATCAGGATGCTCACTGATGGAAGAGAGAATCCAACATACCAGGTAATTTGTAATTACTCCTTTTTTGACTTGTATCCATCCAAGAAGGAGACAAATATAGAAAAAGAAAAAAAAAATCCTTTGTTTTTGCCCCTCGTGTCTGTTGTTCTCACCACACCCTTTCTCCATTTAGGAACTCAAAACATATATATTTCATTTCCTTCCCAACGTGCTCATTTTCAAAAGAGAGACATAATGAATGCAGTCTGTGAATGGGGTTGCCATGGAGAAGCTGTTCCAGGTAAAGAATAGTCACTACAGAAAAATAGCATGTAGCTTGTCAGCAAAATGCTGCAGCAGCCCCAGAGGGATCATAATTTCTGCCCCCCCCCCATAATCTAAATACAGCACGATTTGATTCTGTGGGTCTTCGGGAAAGGCTCTGTCCTTTTGTGGGTGTTCTTTGCTTTACAGAGGAGTTGAGTCCCGGTTATTTGGATTTAAATCAAAGTGCACTTCCAAAACGCGCAGACACTGTCACACTTAATAGAACCCTAACAAAAATCCTTTGTTTAAAGCCTTTTCGTCTCATAAATAAGGTTTCAATGTATTGGGCTTACTGATTCTATGGGTGGACCCATAGAATTCAAACTCCTGACCTCTCCCACTGTGAAGAAAATAAAGGTCCATCATGAGCTGCCTTCATTTTCTATCTTCTCTCATTCCTGAAAAAAAGCATCAGCCCAAATCAGAGGAATATATACAAGTTCATCTTTCTGAAGTCCAGGCTTTTTCTCTGCTGGTTAAAAATTACTTAAAGACTATATAAGTAAATTGAGGTTCCTTTATCAGACGTCAGCATAACAGCCCAGGTTTCAATAAAAGAGACTCTATTTATATGCACGAGATATACACACATACCCTAAATATGCATGAAACATACATCTGTCATACCTACAGTTACATAAATGTAAAGTGGAAAGAGAATCTTGATATTTTGAAAGGAATGAAGAAACAGTGGTTGTGACTCAATAAGACAGGTTTAAATAAATAAATATGGCTATTCAGCAAGCCCACACAGTCTAATCCTTCAAGAATCAGCTTCCAGCTTTGAGCGTGCAACGAATACCACTGACATTTCTTAAGTGTCTATTATCTTCCAAGCACAAGGCTAGATCCTTTATATTCATAGCTGTGCTTGACCCTCAGAGTAATCCCACGGTGGTTTACAAACAAGAACATGGTTCAGAGTGACGAAGCCACTTGCCAAAGCCTATTCTTGCAGATTGTAGCCAAGCTGAGGGTTTGAACCTGGGTTTTGTAGACTCTTGCAGACTCCGTTTCATCCTTTCTGCTGCCTGAAAATCAGGAAATGCCAAAATTCAAATGCAGGACCTCAGCCATGCAAAGCATGTGCCACATCATGGAGTACTGGGACAATATCAGAGGAGAAATGGCAGGATTTGTTTGGCCAGGGTTAGGTACCTGATGATGTATGGCAGACATGGCTCAATGGCTGTACAGAATCCATTCTCCCCGCCTCTTTACTAACAAGTGGCAACCTGCCGCCACTAAACCAGAGCACTCGCCAGGCTCCTGTACAGGTCTAACTTTTTGGATGTCACTTAAAAAAAAAAAAAGTTAAACCCAATTTAAACACTTTAACTATTAAAAATAGGCTCTGGATAGATTCCAGCCGGCCACTGACACTGACAACAGCTCCAACTGTTCCTCAACCTGGAAAAAACAACAACCCAGAATTCAATTTACCTCCCTGCAAAGGAAGTATGTGGATATTTAAATGACGATTGGCAAAGAAATGACTTTTTTACACATACATGCATGCACGTGTGCACACACACACACACACACACACACACACACATCAGAGGTCCTTGCAGAAACTACTTCCATTCAAAGTCTGAATGCAACTTGAGTGTTGAACTTCTGATTTACCTCCCTCCTTCCTCTACAGCAGTAACTGTGTCCTTGTTCCCTTTTAGATCATTGGCTCTATTTGCTTTTGAAATCTCCAAATGCCTTTCCACCCCAGTACCGAGTTTGCATTGCGCTTTCCTCTTTCCCATTCTGGAAGGCTTTCCTTTACTGCAGTATAATCTTCTCTAAAGCCATAATTCACCCACTGGTAAGTGAGTAAAAGAACAGAATCTCTGTTCAACCATCTGGTTGTTGGGTAGATTCTGTGAGGTTATTTGTTAACAAGAACTGGCATAGGATCAGCTTCATGAGATGTACTCAGTAAATATTGGTGGCCTTGGTTGTATGACTCAATCAGAAATCGATTCCACAGGGACAGTTATTTTAGCTCTCCCTTTCTTCCAATCAAGCAGTCAATCAATCAGTAATTTTCTTTCTAGTCATCATCATTGTCATCATCATTGCTCTGGTCATTTCAACTAATTTCTACTCCTATTCTGAGGTCCAGTCCCAATCCTACACTCTCCAAGGGTCCAGTCCTACCACTATGATATCAGAAATAGCTCCATCCTTTGTCATCCCATCCAGGCCCTGGGACTCTAAAACCCGAACTTGAACCACAATGCCACAGCGATGTTAAGGCATGAGCTTGAATGCTGAAGGTTTTCTACAGCCCAACTGCATTCAGTAAGACCCCCAAACCAACCAACTCAGCCTGCTCAATAGCTGAGACCTGTCCTCACTCTTTATGGATCTGACAGCCCACAGCAACAGTTAAAAAGTTTGTTTAATCTACCTCAGAGCAGCACTATTAAGTATGGCAGCAGATTGAAGAAGGGCAGCAGCATGACGGTGAGAAGTCTAAAAATAAAAATAAAGATGCAGGAATGGTGAGACGTGAAGACAATTAACCTACGCTCTTCCTCTGGGGAGAACAGAGGCAACTAACTGGCCAGCTCAAATAGTTCTGGCAGTCACCTTAGAACCAGACTCTCCTTTTTGGGATGAGTGTGTGTCTAAGGATGATTATAGAGAGATGACATTACACATCACCCAGAGTGTAGGAGAATGTGGGATCTCCCAAGAGGAACTATAACAGAGTCACTGCTGAGTAAAAATAAATAAATAAATAAATAAATAGCCACCACTTCATGATGGTTTCAAAGCTCACATGTGTAATCAGTCACATAGAGTATAAGTAATCCCCTGGAGACACCATAATTCACCAATTCATTCATTCCACATGGATTGATTTCCAAGACAAAACAAAACAAATATCTATATCGAGATCTATATATTCTTTAAGATTTAGTTACGTATTTGAGAGAGAGAGAGAGAGAGAGCAGGCACATGAGGGAAGGGCAGAGGGAGAGAGAGAGAATTTCAAACAGACTCCCTGCTGAGTGTGGATGCCAGTGTAGGGCTTGATCTCATGACCTCAAGATCAGGACATGAGCTGAAACCAAGAGTTGGATGCTTAACAGATTGTATTTCCTAGGCGCCCCTTCCTAAAATATTTATTAAAAGCCCATCATGTGCCATGCATTATACAGATACTAATACAGATACTACAGATACTACCTTCATGGACTTGCCTTTTATTGGGAGAGGTTGACATCAAATAAGTCAACAAATGGATGTACAAAAACGTAACTGTGTTATGAAGGAAAAAAGACAGGGCAATGGGCTAGAAATGGTCTGGAGAGGGGGCAGGGAAGGTTTTACAGCAAAGTAATATTTGGGCTGAATATCTACAATGAGAAGCAAACATTTGCAAAGATCTAGTGTAGAGAGTCTTTTAGGCAAAAGAAACAGAGATGCAAAGTTCCTGTGGCAGAGAAGAACTCAATGTGCTTGAGCAAGAGAAATATGACTAGATAGAGAAACTGATATAAGAGAGGTTGAAGTGGATAGGAGCCAGATAAGAAGAGCTTTGGAGGCCAGAGTATAAACTTTGGGTTTTACTCTAAGCAAAAGGAAGGTTTTAGAGCATTGTAAGGGAAAGCACCATGCTCTTGGCTTGTAGTCAACACAACAAGAAAAATAGGGAGACTAGTTAAGAGGCTGCTGTGGAAGACTGCATGGTTCAGATGAATGGAAACAGGTGGGAGGATTTGAGCTGATCTTGGAGAAAGAACCACTTGTGCCTTTTGCCCAAAGGCTCTTCACTGCCTCAAATGTTAGCAGCAAGCTGTTCAGGTGCCTGAAATTTCTGGAATTAAATAATTTAGTACGATAATGATTTATATTCAAAACTAATTCAAGATAGAGATTTTAGATCGTTTTGCTTCCAGATTTAGCTTCCTGAATGCACAGTTGCTTTGCTGAAGGCCAGCTCTTTAACCTGAGGTGCAGTGGGTTCTATATTCCAGGGCAATGTCTGCTCTGGCTACCTGGCAGAGTTACTAGGAGAAATTGGTTAACGAATCATAAATAAAGTCCTTGAGCTTCCAACCCAGCATTTCCCATACTCTAAAAAGTATGAAAACAAGCAATGCATAATCAAATACAGGTATAGGCTTTTATATTGCAGAACTTATCAGAGCATTTAATGATTACTGGGTATGTTAGCTGCCAATAGTACAGTATTTCTCAAAATTATTTCAAGAAAGAATTTCTTTTTTCTTTCAGAACACCTGGTTGCAACTACCATGGAACCCAGTTTGACAAACATTGTATTATAAAGATGTAAAATAACCTATTACTGAGACACCAGGAGACCTTTTAAAATTCAGAATCTTCAAGCAAAGAGAATATATTTCATATTTATAATTATCAGTGCTTTGGAGAAGAATTATGAGTTTAGGGAGCCAGCATCATTACCCAGGTACCAAAAATATGAGGTACTGTTCACACAATAAAAAGAAAAGAGATGCTTATGTAAGACATTTTAGAAATTCAATGTTGCTTAATCCATAGAAGAAACCTGTGAAGTACCCATTTTGATCCCCATTTAACAGAGGCGAGAACTGGGCTTGGAGAAGTTGAGTGACCTGCATCAGTTCATCTAACTGATGTGTAACCAACCTATTTTCTTCTAACCATTATACCAATGGCTCATTAAAAAAAAATAAATAAATAAAATAAAAAATATATATATATATATGCGTATAGTTGACATACAATGTTACAGTAGCTTCAGGTGTACGACATAGTGATTCAACTTCTCTTTACCTGATGCTCTGCTCACCACAAGTGTAACTACCATCTGTTGTCATAAAACTTTATCGCAGGACCATTGACTATATTCCCCATGCTGTGCCTTTTATTCCCTGGGACTTTTCATTCCACAGCGGACTGGTGTGGCTTCTGTTCTAATTATAACCACAAGGAGCAGCAGAGAGCAGGGCAAGACAGTCAAGGGATTTAAATCCTGGCTTTCCCAGTTACCAACTGTGTGATGTTCGACAAGTCACTTCACTTCTCTGAGCGCTGGCTGACTCATCTGCACCAGACAGATAATAACAATGCCCTCAATCCACTCTTAAGTTTGTTTTGAGGATAAAATGGGATAATACAAGTACTTAGTTCAGCTCCTGGCATGTTAGGAGTCCTTATTAAATGTTGTCCTTGCCTATCAGTTTGTATAGTATGGTGTGTATAACTTGGGACTTTTAAGGGGGCAAAGACCCCCTAAGGGGATGCTCGGCACCAAAGATGAAGAAAAGCTTCACCCTTTTCAGAGTTTTGATAAACAAGATTTATTCTGATGTCAAAGTCAAGGTTTAAGTGACAAAGCACAAAAGCTGCATGTTTTCACTTAATCTAGGGAGACTTTTTTTTTTTTTTTAAACAAATCAGCTTTGAGTAAAAGACTAGTATTTTTTTCTGGGATTATTCAGATTGGAGTTAACTCATGGAGCCTGAGCAATATGAGGAAAACTGGAATCCTAGTGAGGGATAAAGACTTAACTCTGGGTTAAGTCTAAAAGCTTCTCAAGGCTTTGCTCTAAGTACCACAGATTTCCTCTTCATGGAGTGTGCCCACATAATAACAGGTGGGGACAGGCATGGGGAAAACAGATCCTGAGAACATGATAGGTGTTCAGGAATGATATTTGTGCATGTGCGAGGAAAGGGTCTGCTCTGATTATGAATAAAGCCGCTGATCTAAAATCACACCTATTTTGCCTTTGTTAAATCTATAAGAAACCAGTTTTTGACCTTTAAAACACCATATAATCTTGTTCACAGTCCCCCTGTGAGTTCTTGTCTACTTAACTGAAATTGTTGCCTGGTTGACAAAGTTATGGCTGAAGT